>NW_027556098.1:352278080-355218080 GCF_003287225.1 Phascolarctos cinereus
CTAAGAAATCTTCTATTTTCTTTTTTCCTTTCTCTTTTTTGGCCCCTGAGCTTCCCAGCTGGGATGAAGAAATAGGACATGAGACCTCATGAAGTGGGCCTGGAACAGCAGCTGAGTCAATACTCAGATGGATCGTAGGGTGACAGATATAGAAACTGGGGGAAGGAGACTGCCCCACCCCAGGGCTATGCCTGTGGAATGGGAGGTCCCAGGGCTCTGAGGCCCCCAGATCTGCCTCTACAATTTAGTCACTATCCCACGGCTCATCAGCATCAGATGAGACCCAGGGTGAGCCAACAGGACAGGGGCTCAGGCCACACAGCCTCCTACTCTCTGCCTCTGGCCCTAGGGGAGGGGGAGGGTTGAGTTGGGAACCTGAAATCCCTTCAAATCTCAGAGAAGCCTGGGAAAGAGGAGCCTGGGCTTGTGGGTTCCCCCTGGACTCTGCCACTACCACACTCCCAGTCTGGACAGGGCCCAGTTGGTCTGAGGGAGCTGGAAGCAGGGGCAGAGGCCTGCCCTGGCATCGTGTGTGGAAGGAGGGACGGCCTAGTTCCGCCCTGGTGGTCACCACTCCCCTGCCCCTCCCCCTCCTCCTGGGTGGTCTGGTGGAAGAGCCTGTCACAGGCCCTGAGAGCCCCTCCCCGGGATAACACATGCAGCAGCCTCCTCCTGAAAACTCCAAGTGTGACTTCTCCCCCTGAGGAGGCCATCGGTGACCGAGTGCTTGATATGATGTCTTCCACCCTCGTGATGTAGACAAGCCTGAGTAGCACACCCAGCAGGACGGCAGCCATGATATGGTTAACCGCGCAGCCGCGGATGTAGATGAGTCCAGCCGCGCAGGCGCTCTGGGCCGATGGTTTTGTAATCACACATGGTGTCGATGACGTCAGAAGCAGCATCAGGTAGAAGGTAGGCCACACGCTAAGGGTCCGGGCGCCTTGCAGTCTGGTATTGGTTCCTGGTCCAGTCCTTGTAGTCTTCCCACCGCAGCACTTAAACTGCTCCTGGGCAAAGTCCATGATGTTCTTGCAGTCCAAGTCGTCGTAGTAATTCTTGATTCCTCTTCGGATGCTGTCATTCAGAAACTCGATCTTCTGGTTTCTGAACATAAGGCCACCACGCCCCATGAGCTGGAGGATGACGCAGATCCCCAGGATGTGCATGAACGCTTGGAGGAGAGAGAAGTTATCCCGGAGGGAAGCCAAGAGCCCGCGAAGGAGACGATGAACGTGGTAACCCCGAGGAGGATGACTAGGATGGCGGGCGCGAAGAGGGCACTTTCGAGGGTCTTGTATTTTGGGCGCCCTGCTTCTGCGTAGATCCCCACAGAGAGGATTAAGGCTCCTATAAACTCGTGATTATCTTTGTATTATATTCCCGGCCACCTCCCCTTCCTGAATCCTTCATCTCTGGAGCCTTAGATTTATAGCTGGAAGGAACCTCCTTATGGCTTATCCAGTCCAAGTCTCTCGTTTTATAGATGAGGAAACTTAGACCCACAAGAACGAGGAGTAGAGGATGAGCCAGAACTTGAGGCACAGGTAGGAGAAGCTTCAGCGCACCTGCTCAGGTCTCCGCGGGCCGTCTTCCTGCCCCCCTCCCCACCCAGCCGACCGGTTTTTTTTTTTTAATACGCATTTCAATGGATTGTATGATGAATACGAGCAGTTTGACTAGTAGTATGTAACAGAAATGTGGAATGCAAGAAAGTTATTGTTGTCTTGGACTACATTCAGGAAAACAATGTACAGGTATCCTCAGCCTCCCTAGATAGTTTGAGGTTTGCAATAATTTGGTTTCATCCTTAAGGCTGGTCCTGGGCCCTGGGGACCCAGAAGCCTTGCTGACTCTGAGTGATTCCATAGGAAGAGATAAATGGGCATGTCTTTCAATCTGGTAATGAGCCTATGTCTCTCTGCCTTACATTTCTTTCTCCCAGTTATGTGTCCATCTGCACCTTTCAGTGTGCATCCAACTTGTGTTCTCTCTGTTACTTGGCTGTATTACTAGCTGACTCCCCATCTGTGCTTAGCCCCACAAAGACAGGTGAGTGCCATTCTCTGGGTTGTGAGGGTGAAGACGGGCTGAATCTGGAGAAGAGAACATGGCGAAGGGCAGAACACCCTAGGTCCACAGAGGAACACCATCATGCGGAATAAATAATTATTGGAATCACCAAGTATCTGACTTGCCCAAATAGTTCTGTGTTTAAGAGGTTGTGACTCCCACCAAAACAACTTCTTCAGGTGTTTTTTTTTAATATCTTATATAATGGAATGAAGATGAAGCAGCAGAGTTCTGGAAAGGCATTCCGAATCCCTGAGCTGAGTGTATGGCTTTCATGTATCCATAAATGTGCTTCTGAGCAAGTATGAGTTTCACTGTTTACCTGAATATGTATGTGTGTGTGTGTGCATATATATATATATATATATAGTATATGCATACACACACATATATATCTCTACCTGTGTGTGCATGTGTCATATTGCTTATAAGCTATTAATAAACCCCATTAGAGGAGATGCAGATGTGATTGTGTTTCTATTCCTTGAGCCCCAGAACCAGACTAATATTACATGCACATAAATATATGCATATGTGTTGATACGTTCATACACATACACAGCCATGCCTTAAAGATCAACTTCCCAAGTATAGCATTAAGGGTATATGAGTATATGAATTTAATTATCACAGAAAAAATATAGAGGTATTAGTAAATTGCGAGGTCAGTGTAATCAGTAAAGAAGTAAAGAACACAACTAATGAAGTTTTAGGGAGTATGACAAGAGGTAAAAATGACCAGAATGAGGGACATGATAGTGTCCCCATACCCTGGTAAGGTGAGACTCCCGTGTGCAATACTGTGTTCTATTCAAGGTACCACATCATAGCAAAGATACTTTTTAAAGGTTTTTCTGGAAGTTCCCCTGTCAAGGGAGTCTGGGAACCAACATAATAAGGGTATTCAAAGTCCAAAAGAAATTATTTAATTAAATAGTGGATGTTTAGTTTTGAGAAGAGAAGAATTGGTATGTATGTGTATAGAGGGAAGTGATATTTTCAAGTATTTGAAAGGCTATTGTGTGGAAGAAGATTTATACTCAGTCTCTTTGGCTCCAGAGATAGGAAGTAGGAACAAAGGATGGAAAACCCAAATCAGCAAAATTACTTTTGATGAGAGGAAAAGCAAAACAAAACAAAGAAAGAAAGAAAAAAAACAGCTGAACTATTTGTCCTGGAATGGGAAGGTCTACTTCAATAGAGATTCAAGCAGACTGAATGACGACTTGTCAGTGGTATTGTAAGGAGGTTTATAATAACAATAGCTAACATTTATATAGAGTTTATTATGTGCCAGACATTGTGGTAAGCACTTTACAATTACTATCTCATTTCATCCCCAAAACAATCCTGAGAAATAGGTGATATTATTATCCCCATTTTACAGATGGGGAAACCAAGGCAAAGAGCGTTTAAGTGACTTGCTAGGGTCATATAGCTAATAAGTGTGTGAGGCAGGAATTCAACTCAGGTCTTGCAGATTCCAGGCTCACTTCTCAATTCACTCTACTACCTAGGTGCCTCTAAATAGGATAACTTCTAAGGTTGGCACTGCACTATATTATAGGCTCTCAAAGATGGAAGAAGCTTTATAGATTAACTTGTCCAACCTGTGCTTGAACAGGAATTTTGGTCAAGTGTGCTGGCCTACACTTCATGGAATTTTCCCTCTTTCTTTTCTTTTTTTTTTTTTGAATTGGGACATTATTTTCCTATCTTTCCCTCTGTGACATCTCTTCCATTATTCACAACATTTCAGGGGTCCAGTTATCACAACTGTCAGCTCTATAAATATTTTGGGATTTACTTAATGTGGGTCTAATGCCTTGAACTCTTTGAGGGCAGCTAGGTGATCTTTTCCCCTCTCCTCTCAAATCTGGGTTTTAACTACATGTGAGGGAATGAAAAGTGTTGGGATGTCTTGTGTTTGCCCAAACTTTGCTTAGCGTATATATACTTTCTCTTGGAATGAGAAATATATCATTGTCATGTCAATAGCATAGACATGGTTGTTTATCTCTGTGCAAGTTGGGAGGAGCCTGGAAAAGGTCTGTAGATGATTGTATACAAGCATCTCTCTGTTATTGTGCAGTTCTTGCTTTCACATATTTGTGGAACTATATGTCCAAGTATGTGCATCTACATATGTATGCAAGTATATTCTTATACGTATGTGTATCTGAGTGTGTTTCTCTTTGTGTGTGTGTGTGTGGTGTGTTTGTGTGTGTGTGTGTGTGTGTGTGAGAGAGAGAGAGAGAGAGAGAGAGAGAGAGAGAGAGAGAGAGAGAGAATGAATGCACAGTTCATTCATTCAGTAGACAGCTACTGAATTGTCAGTCATTTCACTTGTGTCTGACTCTTCATGACTCCATTTGGGGTTTTCTCTCATAGATACTGGAGTGGTTTGCCCTTTATGACTCCAGCACATTTTACACATGAGGGAACTTAGGCAAACAGGGTTAAATAACTTACCCTGGGTGACACAGCTAGTAACTGTCTGAGGTCAAATTCGAACTGAGAAGGAGTCTTCCTGACTCCAGGCCCAGCACTTTATCAGATGCTGTGGAGGAAACAATTACAGTGTTAGTCCCCACTTTGACCTTAAGACATTTCTTCCTAGATGTAGAGACATGACACAATTAATGAACACTACAAGGTAACGATTAAGTATATTTACAGTTCACAGCAGAGAACACCTGCACATTAAGTAGGAGGAGGGATCAGCAAAGAAAGCTTCTTAGAGGGAGTAAGACATAACTCAACCTTGGACAATGGATAGGATTTGAATAGGCACAGATGTGTTGTTCCTGTGGGGAATGGAAAGATACAGATTATTTGTACAAGATAAATGATTGATTGTGGTAAGGGAGAGGAAAGAGTCAAAGATGACTATGATTTCAAGCTGAGGTGACTGGGAAGATGTAGTGGTATCAATAAGAGAGGAAGCAATGTGTCATCATGGATGGAGTGCTAGAATCAGAGTAAGAATCAGTCAATCTCCCTGGAGTCAAATGGCTCTTCTGATTTCAAATGTGAGCAAATTATTCCATCTCTCTGAATCTCAGTTTCCCTGTCTGGAAAATGCGGGTGATCAACTAGAGTAACAATATTACAATTTTCTTTTGTGGGAAAAATGAAATAATGTATGTAAAGTAATTTGAAAACCTTGAAGTGTTTTATAAATGTCATTGCAGTCAAGTTAATGATCTTTCAAGGCTGGTGTGTGTTTTTAGGCCAAGGAGGTAAGAAGAATATGGAGAAAAAGAGATTATGTCTACTGTGGTATGTGAAGGTCTCTGGCTTTAAGGATAGGTATAAAGTCCTAGTAGATTCTGGAGGATTGTGAATGGATAGGAATCTGGATAGGAATGGGAGCCCAGTGTCTCGGGGGGGAAATATGGTAGTGACATTTTGTTTTGTCAGTATAGGCAAAGGAAACTCTTCTCTGAGATAGGAGGGAAGGGGGAAGAGTTAGAGCTAGAAACATTCTGAAACAGAGAAGAAGGATAATGAAAGCTTGCACTGATTGGATTTCTTGAATAAGGGCAACCAGAGATTTAGTACTAAATAGAGGAGGTCTGGATGAACCATCATCCAATACTCTGGATGAGTACTGAAAAATACTATAGGATCATAAGAAATTGAGAACCAGGGGAAAGGAGGGAGTTACTGTTTGAAGTCAGACAGGAGGAGCCTACTGCAAAGCAGCTCATCTTAGCTCTTTGACTTCAGCAATGCTTCACAGTCTGAAAACATCAATAGAATACTACTCTCCACCTAGTCAAAGACTCAGGGCATCAGAGAGCATATGCACGTTTTAGAAAAAGGAGTCTGGGAAGGACAGCCTACAAGTGCCTGACTTGGAATCCAAGCTGGGTAGAGTTTCAAGGGTAGACAAGAAAAAATGCATAACATTTTACCCAATATTTCTTGTTCTCTACTGGAATCAGAACTTGAAAGTTCCTTTCATTTCCTCTGTCTTCATTCCTCTGTGAACCCCATCAACCATCAAGTTAATATAATTCAATGCAATGTTAAATGTCAACTATGTGTCAGGCACTAGACATGCAAAGACAAAAAAAGAAGTCAATCCTATTGTTTTGAAAAATGGGAATGGGAGGCGATGCCAAGATGGTGGAGTAAAGACAGGGACTCACCTGAACTCTCCCCCAAACCCCACCAAATACCTTTAAATAATGACTCAACAAATCCTAGAGTGCCAGAATCCATAAAAGACTGAGTAAAACAGTTTTCCAGCCCAAGACAACTTAAAAGAATGGTAGGAAATGTCTGTTGCACTACAGTGATGAAGTCTTGAAAATGGATACTCTAGTGGTTGGCTGACATGGAGAGTTGATGAAAGTGTGTAGAATAAATGATAAATATAAATTGTCAAATGACCATGTCATCTGGGTTTTCACTTAGTATGTTAAAATTATGAAAAATAGAACCATAGACTCTGGAAGGTAGAAGGACTATTAAAGGTCATCAAATTTATCCTTCTAACCAGTATAGTAATTTTCCTCTATATTTCTGTAAGGTGGCCATCAAGAGTGCATTAAACACTTCCAGTAATGGGAAATACTCACATTGTGTCTGTGTTTATGCATGTTATTGTAACTGCATGAGAGGTTGCATGTGAGAGGGTGCTAGTATTATATAGATGTTTGTTTGATATCTAGGTAATGCATGTCACTGCATTATTACATAAATGTGCATATGTTTCTGAATATAGACATGTTATATACCCCAGGTGCCTCCCCCCAGCAGAATGCAAGCTTTTGAGGGATGTTTCATTGTATTGTCTGTACTGTACCTTGTACATACTGAATGCTTAATTAAATGGTGGTGGTGCTGGTTGAGTGTATCTGTGCTGGACTGTCCCAACCATATACCTCATTCTCAAGGAAAACTCAATAAGAAGTTATTCATTTGTCTTCAGATGTGATGGGATCATTATCACTGGAGGCCTTCAAATGAAGGTTGAATTACCACTCTTGGAAATGTTGTAGAAGACATTCTGTGCAGGTACAAGTTGGCCTTAATGGTCTCTGAAGATCTTTCCATCTAGGAGGTTCTCTGATTGTATTCTGTCCTCAGTCTTTCTCTCTGCAGCCTCAGCTTATCCTCTTTCCCAAAGGCTGGAGGAGAGAGAAATATAAGGGGAGGAGAACAAAGCTAAAGATGTATTCATGAGAAACTAGAGGTGGCATAGCTAAAGAACTGGCATTGAATCCTGAGATAAAGTCCCATTTCTGACATATACTGTGTGTGAACCTGGACAAGTCATTTAACTCTGAGTGCCTCCAGACTTCTTTATGACTAAGTTGCAGAGAAGGGGTCTATATGTATTCATATAGGAAGTGTCTTATATGGAATGCACTACACTGGTGAAATACAAAATCCAATTCCATTTTCAATGAAAAATTAATTTGTTTCATTTTGTTTTGCCTGACCACTTCAAAGATGTTCTTTCATATCCAGACAGGCAAAGAACACCCTCTGGTTCTTGGCAACATAGAAATAAGGAAGTAGAGAATTGGTCAGCTGCTGACCTTTGTTGCTACTACCCAAGCAATATGGGCTTCTTCCAAGGGATATGGCTACTTCTTAGCCCTTCTAAGAATGAGGTACTCAGAGGCCCAATCCTTCAGTTCAGGTCTTGACTCAACAGACAGTACTTCTCTCCTTGTCCTTAGAAGGGCTCAGGGAATCACCGCCACCAACTCCTCTTCCTCTTCTTCCTCCTCTTCTTCCTTCCTCTCTCTCTCTCTCTCTCTCTCTCTCTCTCTCTCTCTCTCTCTCTCTCTCTCTCTCTCTCTGTTTCTATGTCTGTCTCTGTCTATATCTCTCTCTCGTCCTTCCTCTCCCTCCCCTCTTCGGTTTTTCTCTCCCTCTCTTTATCCTTCTTCCTATCACTCCTCTTCTTTTCAACTCCCTCAATCAGTAGTCCAGTTTAAGCAAAATGTGATGTGCATGAAAGGAAGTAATGTGAAATTAAGCTGGAAAAGTTACTGGGAGAGTGAAATTTCTTTCTGTATAGTGAAATCATGGCAGATTAGAGCTGATCAGATCCCTAGATTCTGGTGACTTCCATACTGCAAATTAGTAGCAGAGCCAGGACTAAAATTAAATTCTCTTGATTCCTGGTTCGTGAATATTTCCATTGTACTCACAACTGGATACTCCATTAGAGTCTTTTGAAAAGGCAAATAGGTATTTGGGAAAAAGGGAAATAAGTCACTGTCATTAATTTATGCTCATATTATGAAGATTGCCACAGGTAACCATAACAATCTAGTATTCATTCTATAATTTATTTTTTCCTACCCCATCTGACCTGCGGATTATCGGGTTCTTGGGCATCTTTATACCAAAGCTTAAAGTCAAGACATTTTCAGAAACCAGGTGTCTTTAAAAAATGAAACTTACTAAGATTTCCTCATGGGGAGCTTCTGATTTAAGTTTCATAATCATTGTCAGTTGTTTATCAATAACGTGTAGTTTCAAAGGTGTTCCAATGAACATTGATCACTAGCTTTATATTCACAATCTCTTCAAAAACAGATACAGTGACAGTCCTGCCCTTCTATCTGTGCACTCAGCAAAAGAGATCACAACTCTGTTGCTGTGCCCCACCCCCTTGCAACATGTGCAGAGACTAATACTGTTTGCAAATCCTATCATCATGTGCAAAGCACCTAAAGACTGGTCCTTGGTTTATGGCCAGAGATGATATTCATACATATTGTAGCTCTCTATAGTTATAACCAGAATTTGGCAGTGTGTGAAGATTAGGAAATCTTTTACCAAAGCCTATGACTCATTTCTTGGTTTTTTTCTCTCATGCAGGGAAACATCTATAAAATACTAAGGTCTTACCTCCAAAGCTGTAAAAGTCCCAATGCTTCCTCTGAATAGCTCTGATACCCGCCTTGCTGGTTGCTTTCTCACTGGAATCCCAGGTTTGGAGCGCCTGCACATCTGGCTTTCTGTTCCCTTCTTCATCATGTACGTGGCTGCCTTGTCAGGGAATACCATCCTGATCAGTGTAATCATCTACCACAGGAACCTTCATGAACCCATGTACCTGTTCCTATCCATTCTGGCCAGTGCTCATGTCTTGCTCTCCACTTCCACCATGCCCAAGGCTCTGACCATCTTCTGTTTGGGAACCCAAGCCATCTCCTTTGATGCACGTCTCACCCAAATGTTCTGTATCCACTTTCTGTTTGTGGCTGACTCAGCCATCCTGCTGGCCATGGCATTTGACCGCTATGTGGCCATCTGCTCACCTTTACACTATAACACTATCCTTACTCCCAGCATCATCAGAAAGATAGCTGGGGCCACACTTACACGCAGCTTCTGCATTATATTCCCATCTGTCTTCCTCCTCAAAAGGTTACCTTATTGCCGGACTAATATAATTTCACATACATTCTCTGAGCACATGGGCATTGCCCGGCTGTCCTGTGCTGATATCTCTGTCAATGTCTGGTATGGTTTGGCAGCTGCCTTGCTCTCTACAGGTCTAGATATCATTCTTATCACCATCTCCTGTGTACTCATCCTACGCACCGTCTTCCATCTTCCATCACATGAAGCTCAGAGCAAAGCAGTGGGAACGTGTGGCTCTCATATTTGTGTTATACTGCTCTTTTACATGCCTGCTTTATTTTCTGTCTTTGCCCACTGCTTTGGTAGGAAAAGTATTCCCCATTATGTCCATATCCTCCTAGCCAACCTCTATGTTGTTATCCCACCCATGCTCAACCCTGTGATTTATGGTGTAAGAACCAAACAGATTTGGGAGGGGACTGTCCAGATGTTTTTACAATTGGGGAAGTGACCAAGATAGAAGCCCACAAACCTAGAATTATCTTGACAAGAGGTATCAAATTTGTGACTTTGGGAGCTAAGCTTCCTGTTAGTAAGTCCTGGTCTAGATAAAAATGTAATTATGAAATATTTAAAAAAATAAATAATACTACAACATAAATTATGTTAATTTGTGCATTTTTTTTAGTGTGCAGTTTCACTCAGAGAATTAAAGCGATATTTATTTTTAAAAATATCGCCTTTGTATAAGAACTTCCTAATTTAACCGAGGGCACAGTAGGAAACTTGCTTTTCATTCGTTGTTAAGCCTATAGAATTTTGACATCACAAGTAGAAGACTGAATGTAGTTTTAAGAGGCAGCTTCAGAGAACATCAATGCCAAGAGAATTCTCAAAACTATTAATAGCAGCTCCCACCACAATCTCCAAACAAATAACTTTTTGGCCTGCATCCAGAGTCTTTGGATTAATAATGATTTCTGCATCAATGGTGTTCTTCTCCTGCAGTCTCTTGACTGCTGCTAGTGAGATCCACATATTATTTGTGTTAAATATTTTGAAGTTTGATAAGACTTGAATTAATTCACTTGGGTTCTGGCACTTGAGTGATTTCAACCAAGTCTTGTTTATGACTTCCATGAGAAATTTGCAACATTTTCCATTGGGTAGATTCGGAAGATGGTTAAAAATAGACAGGTCTACCATGGCACTCAAATTATCTATGTTGAACATGAAAATGTAGTCCTTTCCCTCTCCTATAAGAGTATCAAGCAAACCAGAATTGTAGAAATTGGTGTACATATTACCATGACCTGGAAGACATCAAGCCTCTGTATTTTCCCCTGAGTGAGACACATCTTTTGCTACCTGTTTTGATTAAAAGTGTAGATTTTCAAATGGCAATACTGTACTTCTGAAGTATTTTTGACATCTTCGTCAGCATTAAAACAATTCATAAAAAAGAAGAGGAACATCTGTATTGTACATTTTCTTCAAGTGCTCAATTTGATGAACTGTAAAATCCAAAATGGAGTTTTCATTCTGCATACCAATCAGATTTTTGTGGCCTTTATAATTCCTGCTAGTTCCCAAACTACCATTCAGTTTTACAAACACCTGCTTATCCAGGATAGAAGATATGTCATCAAGTAAGGCTCTGAGTTTTATCTTCTTGTAATGCTGAATTGAATCCTTTGGAAACTTCTAGATTTCCCTCCAATACACAGAAAGTCTCTTTTCTGTTAGAATCCATGGAATAACTCCTGAAATGAGTCAAGGTCTTTTTTAATATGCTAAGATTAATTTTGTGGTCCAATGGAAAATATTTTCTCTAGTTGTTTCTTCACTGGTAATTCCTGCTTTAGTGAGATGACTTCTTGGAACTGGGAAATCCCACTTTGAAACATTGCTTTGGTAAGATTATCTGGACCTACCTCTCCTCCAAACTTCCCAATATCTGCCAAGACTAAATCCATCCTGCCAGCCCTTGGGACTTCCACTGCAAGGTAATTTGTGGTTTTCTAAGTAATTGTGTGGGTTCAGGGATCCTTTTCCATTTGAGTTTGACACCACTATGTCTTTGAATATCGCTTTATAAATATTATCTGTAAAATATATATATATATATACTTATGTGTGTAGGAATGACTTCCCGTACTGTATTTAGCACACTCTTCCTCTACTGGGACACAAAATGCCCTCTATTCTCCTGCAAAATAACCAGGCTAACGATGACCTGTTCTTCAGTGCACCATACCCTGCAGAATTCTTTGCAGTATAGAAGTACACAGAAAATTTGACACTGCTCAGTGTCACTATCACCTCTGGAAGTTAATTATGGCATTTGGCTTCTCTCCAGCTTCCAACAGTCACCTGTTCAGGAGACCGGATGGCCACATTCAACCTAACCAGCTACAAACCCAGCTCCTTTGCCTAGTGGGGATCCCAGATCTTCAGAAGTTCCAAATCTGGGTCGTGATTCCTTTCTGTACAATCTACCTCATGGCCATTGCAGGTAACTGTGTCCTGCTGTACCTGATTGCCGTGGAGCGCAGCCTCCATGATCCCATGTTCCTTTTCCTCTCCATGCTGGCCCAAACTGACCTGATTCTGTCATCCACCACAGTGCCCAAACTGCTCAGTAACCTCTGGTTTGGTGACAAGAAAATCACCTTCTCAGGCTGCCTCACCTAGATGTTCTTCCTCCATTTCAGCTCTGCTATGGATTCTGCCATACTACTGGCCATGGCATATGACCACTATGTGGCCATATGCTCCCCACTGAGATATACCACCATCTTGACCAACCAGGTTATCGTTAAGATTATGGTAGGAATCATCATCAGGAGCTCCTGTGTCATCTTGCCAGATGTGTTCTTGGTAAAGCGACTGCCCTTCTGCCGGACACACACCATCCCCCATACATACTGTGAACACATAGGTGTGGCCCGACTCTCCTGTGCTGACATCTCCATCAACATCTGGTATGGTTTTGCTGTGCCCCTCATGACTGTAGTGTCTGACCTTGTCCTTATTGTTGTCTCTTACACCATTATACTGAGTGCTGTATTCCGCCTTCCTTCTCATGGTGCCCGCCAGAAGGCTCTTGGAACCTGTGGCTCACACATCTGTGTCATCCTCATGTTCTATATTCCACTCTTCTTCTCCGTCCTTATCCATTGTTTTGGACACAAAGCTCTACGTCATTTCCTCATCCTATTTGCAAACTTTTATGTCACTATTCCTCCTGCTCTGAACCCTATTGTTTATGGAGTGAAGATAAAACAAATTCGTCATAAGATTCTCCTCTTCTTTTCTCCAGAAGGGATACGGTGACATCTGACTATTGCAAGGCGAACTGGGAAGAGGTGAGGGGAATCCTTAAAAGAAAATTCACTTTGTAACATTTTCCATATAAACATAAGTTGTTTCCTATTTCAATAAAATTTGAGGTTCTAACCCTGGTACAAGGAATGAGCACAATAGAGATAGGAAAAAATAACCAGGAAATCAGAAAACATGATTTATTCTCAAGGAGAAGACCAAGATTACTTGTAACCTGGAGAGAGAGAGACCCCATTTGTGCTTGAGCAGTGTGTTTGTGAACTTGTGGCTTGCTGAAATCAAAAGAAGTGATTAGGATAGCCTGTCTCTTTTCAGTACCATTTAGAAATAAGTGTTTTCCAAACAGGTGATTTGGGGATAAATCAGCAGCCAGAGCAGAAAAATGAAGGACAGCCCAGGCACAACATTACCTATTTGGTGATTTCAAATTTATTTGAATGAAATGTGAGGCTATAGTCAGTTGGTCTTTAGCTTCAGAGATCAAGAAACTAGTTACTAAAATAGGACTCTAGACACTTTCCAGTTGGAGTTTTCTTCACCCAGACTTCATCCAAGAGTCTCTGCCTGGAGGCCCCTACTAATTCTGTCACTGCAAATCCCAAAAGTTGAGATGTAGGTCCATAAATAGAGCAGTAGCTCAAAAATTTTAAAAAAAACCATAACTTTTGGTAATCCCATTTACGTATGAAAATTACATTTCCCTTCATGGGCTATGGCATCTTTGGATCATAACTGGATCATGGTTTAGAGCTGGAAGGGAGCAAGCTTCATAAATTCCAACCCACTTATTTTACAGATAAGGACACTGAAGTCCAGAGAAGTTGAATATCTTGTCAGGGTTATGCATCTTCTAAGTATCTAACTGAAAACTGGGTCAGACTTAATATGTACTAAGATAAGTTGTCTATTAGGTGCAATGTTACTCTGTTGACTAATGTTGAGCTTTCAGTGAACTGATACCCAGGATTTGGAATAGTGAACCTTGGTTTTAGTGTCAAAGGACTTGGGTTCAAATCCTGCCTTTGTCACTTATAATATGTATGACACTGAGTGAGGCACTTAACCTAATTGGGCCTCGGTTTCCTGTAAGTGTATCTATAAAATAAGGGGTTGGACTAGAAGGCTTCCATGACCTTTCTGTGTCTGTGATCCTAAGAACTAATCAAAAATATCAGCTACTCTTGTGGCTGCTCCTTTATGAAAACCTCTAGTTTTTTGTTTTTTTCCAGGAATGCTATCCATCTCCCAACCATCAATAAACATGCTTATGTTAAGCACCAGCCATAAGCTGGGTACCATTCTAAGTACTGGAAATATAAAGAATAGCAAAAGACAGTCCCTGGTGTCAGTTTAAGGTGTTTCTCCATCCCTCTTATGTTTCTCCTTTCTTTTGGTACCTAGTTTGAGTCTATCAACCACTAGGACAGAGCAGTAAGAAAATACAGAGAAAAAGGGAAGGAAGTTTGATGACAGCTATGACAGAGGTGAGAATAGAGGAAGAATGAATGGAGAAGAAGAGACAAAAATGGTCTGAGCAGTGTCCTGGAAGGGGACCTCAAAGGGAAAAGTGGAAAGGGCAGGGGCAAAGGTTGTACTGAGTATTCTAGAACTCTCTTTAAGTCCTAAAAGGATCAGAAAAGATGAATAATGGAGAAAAGGGGCTATGGGTCTGTGATCTTTAGGCAGGGCCATCCTTCTCTTGGAGGAATATGTACTATCTGTCCATTTGTCTTTGGGCTTCACACAATCTGTCAAAGCCCAGTGGCATATGGATTAAAGATTGCACACTGTGCTGAGCACTGAGAGGTGGGAAAAGTGAAAGCACCCAGAAGAACCTGGGATCTTGTCCCTGGGGAAGAAAAGATGCAGGCATATATGGTAACTTAAGGCCAGGAACTTGATCAGGATGCATATAGCCAAATGCTGAATGGACAATTAGGAGGGATCTTGAAAGAAGAAACAGAATCTAGAAAAGCTTCCTGAAGAAGGAACACCTGGGTCAGTTTTAATTACTGAAGAGAGGTATGTGGTTTAGCAGAAAAAGTTTGACAGAGAGGGTGGCATAGACAGAGTACAGTCTCTATGAAGAAGAGGACATACAATATATGACATATGGTGAATGCAAGATCTTAGGATTTTGAGCTGGAAGGGACCTTATAGAACATATAATACCAATCCTTCATTTAATAGATGACAGAATTGAGGGCCAGAGTGGTCAGTGTCTTGACCAGGGTCACACAGTTTGTGAAAGGCAGAGGAAAGATTCTAATCTAGGACTTGTGACATAAGTAAAGAATAAGATGCCTGACTGAAATGAGTGATTCAGCTGACTGTACTTCAGGAGGGAAGGTTCAGGGGAAATGAAGGGGAAAGGGATTGTAACATTGAGAGAAGAAGTAAAGGAGAGCATACCAACATGAGAAATTAATGAGGAAGATCCCAGAATAATGACTCAGTATGGGGCTGGGGTAGGGGCTAATGGTATAGAGGCTTCTGAGGTGATGAGTTTGGGAATGGAAAAATAGGTGAGGAGCGACAGGTAAACAGAGGGAAAGGGAAATGGTTCATTAGAGTATATAGGTCATTGGAATACACGTGAAAGATCAGTGAATTGGAGGTCTCTATCTCCCCTGCCCCTCCCGCCCCACTGTCTCTGGATTGAGAGCTCCTGAAGCAGCCGCTGTCACCCCAGAGCTGCTCTAGGGCTGGGGCTGTACCATACTTCTCTCTCACTCAGGTCTGACAGACTTTTCCTACTGACCTTCTAAGTTGTCTTTGGTGTTTCTGGGTTGAGAAGCCTGGAAACCGCCACAGCTGCCTTTGATTCAATCCCTTGAGGCCTGCTCCAGGTTCAACTGGGGCCCCATCTTTGCCTGCATGGCCCACACTGAACTGTGCTTCTCTCCCAACCGTGCAACAGACCTTTCCCATCAACCATCCAGATTGTCTTGGGCTGGAAATTTGTTTCACTTTGTGTTTTGTGGGTTCTGCTGCTCTAGAATTTGTTTAAAGTCACTTTTACAGGTATTTGGAGTGATTTGGGGGAGAACTCTAGCAAGTCACTGCTTTTACTCCGCCATCTTGGCTCACTTCCAATTACTAACATTCTTGTTAAGCCTGGACACTCCCAGATCCATAGGCCTTTTAATCTATTGAGGAATAAAAATCCTGTCTCCCAGAAGCGGATTGAGGCACAGTAGAGTAACACCTTACTGCTGCTCAAATTAATAGGGAAAGTAGGAATCAGGAAAGGAAGGCATGGTAGTATGGGGTTGTCCTGAACTTGGTATTAGAACACCTTATTGTGTGTATACATACATGTACACCTGAAATGTGTATCTATGTGTGTGTGTATGTATGCATGTATGTGTATTTATAGATGCATGCATACATACATAGGACTGTTTGATTTTACCACTTCTGTTGCCTAAGCTACCTCTCTCCTGTGTGTAGTACAGTCCACCCAGTGTTAAGACTTCCCCAAAAAACAAGAGTGTGATAAACTGGACACTTAGGCAGAATTTCAAGAGGAAGAAAAAATTCTAGTGCAATTGCCTCCCTAACCTAAATTTTACTGTATCCCTGAACCATTACCTTACTGGCTCATCCCCATGGAATTACCCAGCCACCAAAATGTTAGGTGGGATCAACATTATACTGGTGGGGACTGAGCTACACCTTAGCTGGGTATAGAGCATTGTACCGTAGACGCTGCACAATTGTCCTCTTTAACTTTAGAATAAAACTAAGTCACTAAGTTTATCTAAAAAAAGTTTTCTGTGAGTTTATCTCATCTCTGTTGAGTACAGGGTTGAGAACAGGATGATTACTCGAATTTCAAAACACTCAAAAATTGGCTCAGCACAATTTGACTGAGGTCAGAGTATTGACCTGCAATCATGGGTTACCTTTGGGAAGGGGAGGTGGTTACCTATATAATTTGATTACAAGGTTAAGTCTGTATTCATCCTACCGTATTTCCCAAATTGGCTGGATTGCCAGAAGTACTAAACTGAAATTGAACTAAGGAAAGCAGTACAAGAATAATGTGTTTCTATTTAATGTTCTGTTTCTCTTTTTAGGGAACACTCCCCTTTTGTGATATTTGTACTGAGACAGCAAGTATCCACTAAATACTTTGTTTCATAGTCCTGATTTCCCCAGACGCACTCAAAGGTTCTGGATTATTCTCCCTCCTCCTCTCACTTATTAAACCTGCGGTATATGTGTGTGTGTACAGGCACAGAAATTG
This sequence comes from Phascolarctos cinereus, assembly GCF_003287225.1. NCBI lineage: Eukaryota > Metazoa > Chordata > Mammalia > Diprotodontia > Phascolarctidae > Phascolarctos > Phascolarctos cinereus. The sequence goes on from NW_027556098.1 coordinate 352,295,092, forward strand.
AAATAGTCACTTACTATTCAACAGACGTTTGCCACGTTCAAGATACCGTGCTAGATGCAGGGCCATATGAAGCTGTCTTCCCTCAAGTAAACTATAATCTAGTATAAGGATAAAAACATTTCTTAAGTAACTATAATATAAATTAGAGTGAGGGACGATGCCTGTGTTTTCACTGGTATAGGGAAATCCCAGGAGAGAAAACAAAACTCCCTCTGCAAATACTAGGACAATCCTTTCTCTACAACTCATAGTCTTACAGAGTGGTCCACAGCAGAAATATCAAACACTCAACCGACTGGCATTGCAGCAGGCAACATTCCAGCATGCAAGTGAATCAGATTAAAATATTATTGGGAAGTATTTAACAAAATAAATAAAAATACAACAGGACAGAGATAATGTTAATATGTAGTTTTCTAAGTCAATATGCAGCCCATATATATGGTTTAGTAGCCATTTTCTATTCGAGTTTGACACCATTTGAGGTCTAGAGCACCAAGAGCACCAATGATTTGCTCAGGGTCACATGGCTAATAAGTGTCAGGGCGTAGAACTTGAATCCAGGACTTGCTTTTTGAGACTGGTTCCCTATCCAATATGCAATACTTACTGCATCTTAAACGTTAGAAAGGAATGAATACAGAACAGAATGGTCCAGGACATTAAGAAAGCTAGGGTTTCCTCTCGCTGGAGGCATCATAGGAAGCTTCATAGAGAAAATGCCACCAGAGCTAGACATTGAAGGAAAGGTAGGATTTCATTAGGCCCTACTATAAAGAACCAAAGGGATAGAGGAGGATTGTGTGTATTTCAGGCGTGGAAAACAGCCCACATAAATGCCTGGAAGTGAAAGAAGGCATTTGAAGATCAGACAATAATTTGCAGATAAAATCTGGACTTTAATTAGAATATGGAGTGTGTGAACTGAGAAAGTGTGGAATAAATAAGGCTGAAAAGCTGAACACAGACTCTCGGGGGTCATGAATGCCAAATTAATGAGGTTTCATTATATACTGTAGAAGAGGAGAAGCCACGAATGCTTTTCACCTGAGATGCCACTCCTAATCTAAGGAGCCACAGATTGATAGCCTTAGACAATGTCATAGTCTTACTCTCATAGTCCAGTCCACTGAAGGCAGAGTCCCTCAGGAATGTAGCAATCCTTGGCCTCCACAGACTCTAGAATCATCCTCTGCACAGAATACAATATCTGTTCTCAGATAGGCAAAGGGTGAAACTGGCTGATTTTCATCATATCCTGGAGGATGGTATAGCAATGAGTACTCAGGGATTTGTAGGCTTGGAGCTTTCCCTCCTGGGATTCCAAGGAGAAGAATAAAAAGTCCTATCGTCTTTCTTATAAGGGCATTCATTCAGCCTCTAGCTGAGTTCCCTGTCAAAGACAGATTTTTCCTTCCTTGGAGCCTGAGCTTGGTGAGCTAAACCAAGGTGGTGAGCATAGTGATGGTGGTGGCAGCTGGGGGACTGTGATGGGAGGTGGATTTGTTCTATATGTTCAGAAATACCATTAAACTACCTTACTTCAGACTTGCATGGGATACAACCCCACTCGGAGACAAGGAAGTGCACAAGACCACTTTGGATAAATAGGGGGTTCTTGTATTGTGAAACAAGCAGGGAGCAGATATGTAGAATGTGATGTGTGTAGGTGTGTGTATACACATACACACAAAATATGTATTTAAGTATATAATATATATACACACACATAAATACATATGTGTGTATGAATATGTGCCTGTTTATATATAAGAGGGACTCAGTGCCAAGGAAAATATTGCAGTGGGGCCTGGGTCTAGGTGTTAGCATCACAAGCCTTTTTTTGATCATTTCTTGCCCATGCACATTTGTGGCTTTCAATAATGCCTCTTCATTTTTCTTACTGCATAACTCAACAGTAAGTGAAACATAGGAGCTTGCAGAGAGTAAAAAATGTAGGCTCGGGGCAGCTAGGTGGTGCAGTAAGCTCTGGCCCTGAAGTCAGGAGGACCTGAGTTCAAATCTGGCCTCAGACACTTACTAGCTCTGTGACCCTGGGCAAGTCACTTAACCCCAATTGCAAGAAAAAAAAAAGTAGGCTCAAATTCTTTTGAATGGGGTGTGTGCTCCTCAGAATAGAAACATTCTGTGTTTTCTCCCGATTTTCTTCCTAGACCAATTATACTTTTGCTGAATGTACTGTCTACAGCAAACTATTGGCCCAGTGTCTTTAGGGTATACTATATAGTGATTTCAATGCCTCTAAAACTTTTCTGAGTAAGTTGGCTGGCAGTCATGAAAGTCATCTGCAAATCTGGAGTTTTTACTACACTCTCTGCTAAACACTTAGAAAATAAATTTAAATAAAATTAGGTTCGGCACTTCATGTAAAGGATTGTTAACTTTCTATCTAGAGAAGCATTCATTTATGCAGTTGGTTCTAATATTTGTTATCATAATACTCAAGCATACTTTCAAGGCGAATGTGAATGCATACTTATCCATTTAAATAAGTCTCAATAATTTTTCAAACCAGAAGGGAAAATCAGAGCAGAAGTGAGCTGGAGCCAGCTCCAATCACGTTTCAAGAGTCAACTGAAATTTTCATTGTGAACATTGACACTTCAGAAGTTGGTACAAAGTAGTGCTTAATTTATTTGTTCATTCATTATCCTTCTCAAAATGTTTATAATGCAGATTAAACTGAAAAGTGGGAGTGTGTGCACTTTTTTTCCCCAGAGAGTCCAGTTTATCAATATTTGCTAGCACACCCTTGTATTGCTCCAGGTAATACTGCTTGAGCTCAACAGTAGTATACAGTAGAAAGCTAAGGGAATTAAGGCTAATAATGCCTGTGATATTTTCATAATAACTGGTACTTGTATAGTGCTTTATGGTTTACAATGTCTTTTATATCCATTATCTCAATTAAGCCTCATGTCACCCCAGGACCAGAGAAAGATTCCTGAAGAGGACATCATTTGGATTGGACTTTAAAGGATGAGTCTCATTTTATCGTATAAAGAGGGACAGAGGTGTGTATCGCTCCATGTAGTATTGTTTGAGCTCAGCAGTAGTATACAATTGAAGGCTAAAGGAATGGAGGCTACCAGTGCCTATAATCATAATCATAATAACTGGCGCTTACATAACACTTTAAGGTTACAATGTGTTTTATATCCAGTATCTCTTTTAAGCCTCACATCACGCCAGTATTAGAGATAGATTCCTGAAGAAGATATCATTTAGCTTGGACTTTAAAGGATGAGTCTCAATTCAATAGATAAAGAGGCAGGGATAGAAAATGTTCTGCTCAGAGTTAAAAGCAAAGTTACAGAGGTATAAGAATGGCATTGTTAACCATGGGGATGTGGAGTCAGAAGACCTGGGTTCAAATCCTATCTCCAGTGCTTATTATCTAAGGGACTTTGGCTAAATCAGTTAATTCCTGGGGCCTCAATTTCTCCATCTGTAAAGTGGGGAGAGTTGGACTAGATGGCCTCTGAGCCATCCAGCTCTAGATTTATGACCCTTTGAGTGTGTGGGGGAAAGAGAGTAAGTAGTACACCCCAGCTAGTGCATATACTATATAGAGAGAAGGAGGCCCTCATATTGTTATATGGGAGTATGAGATAAGATCAAAAGTTACCTCCAGGTTGTAGAGGGTTAGCATATTCATATGATGAAGTCAGTTTGAAGTTTCAAGAAACATAATGTCTGAATCAATAAATCTAATCAATTTTGATGTTTTCTTCTTCTCTGACCATTCAAGAGAATATCAGAGAAGATATTAACATTCATTGATAGGAGAAGTCTGTAACCAGCAGTTCCCAATACCACTTATGTTTCTATCCTCAAATAAATCATACTATTCTAAGATAATAGGCTGTTTGCTGTAATATTCAGTACTCTACCCATCAGGATACATTACAAGAATTTATAGCTTATGCTAAGGTTAAAGATCACCCTAGGTAGTACTGCTAAGGATGTTAAGTGTTTGATCATCTGCCATTTTGGGCAAAGAGTGCTGACCAGGTCACAAGACCTGCTTTCTCAAATTTGTTGGTTTTGTCACGACAGGCCAATTACTTAATCTCTCTGAATCCAAGTCCCTTACATATAAAATGGATTATAACACTTTGTATTACCTGCCTCACAGAGTTGCTTTAATTAAAGAAATTTCTAAATTATAATGTGTATGAATAGCACATTTTATACACATATATCTGTGTGTACCTAAACTTTTAGGTGAATAGCATTCTTATATTCATTTTATCAAGGTATGCATATTGTGTGAATAGCATTTATATACGTTATATATGATGTATGTATAGATATATATATATATAATTTAGTCTGTGAATATCATTATATAATATACAAATATGTATGTATATGTACATATTTGTATGCATGTGGGAATGACTCCCCTTATTCAATTTAGCACTCTTCCCTTGTTGGGACACAAAATGTCCTCTGTCTATACTATTCCTCCTGCAAAGTGCCCAGGTTAACACTGAGCTGTTAGTTCTTCGGTATACCACCCTGCAGAATTCTTGGCACTATGGAAGAGCCCTCCAAGCACACAGAAAATGACATTGGCGCATTCCTTAGTGCCACCATCAACTCTGGCAGTTAATTATGGCATTTGGCTTCTCTCCAGGGCCCAAGAATCACCTGTTCAGGAGTCCTGATGGCCACATTCAACCTAAGCAGCTACAACCCCAGCTCCTTTACTCTAGTGGGGATCCCAGGGCTTGAGAAGTTCCACATCTGGATCGCGATTCCTTTCTGTGTTATCTACCTTATGGCCATTGCTGGTAACTGTGTCCTGCTATACCTGATTGCCGTGGAGCGCAGCCTCCATGAACCCATGTTCCTTTTCCTCTCCATGCTGGCCCAAACTGACCTGATTCTGTCATCTACCATAGTGCCCAAACTGCTCAGTAACCTCTGGTTTGGTGACAAGAAAATCACCTTCTCAGGCTGCCTCACCCAGATGTTCTTCCTCCATTTCAGCTCTGCTATGGATTCTGCCATACTACTGGCCATGGCATATGACCGCTATGTGGCCATATGCTCCCCACTGAGATATACCACCATCTTGACCAACCAGGTCATCATTAAGATTATGGCGGGAATCATCATCAGGAGCTTCTGTGTCATCTTTCCAGTTGTTTTCTTGCTAAAGCGACTGCCCTTCTGCCGGACACACATCATCCCTCATACATACTGTGAACACATAGGTGTGTCCCGACTCTCCTGTGCTGACATCTCCATCAACATCTGGTATGGTTTTGCTGTGCCCCTCATGACTGTAGTGTCTGACCTTGTCCTTATTGCTATCTCTTACACCATTATATTGAATGCTGTATTCCGCCTTTCTTCTCCTGGTGCCCGCCAAAAGGCTCTTGGAACCTGTGGGTCTCACATCTGTGTCATCCTCATGTTTTATACTCCAGCCTTCTTCTCCATTCTTGCCCATCGTTTTGGATACAATGTTCCACGTCATGTCCTCATCCTATTTGCCAATTTTTATGTTGCCATTCCTCCAGCTCTCAACCCCATTGTCTATGGAGTGAAGACCAAGCAAATTCGTGATAAGATTCTCCTCCTCTTTTCTCCAGAAGGGATACGGTGACATCTGACTATTGCAAGGGGAACTGGGAAAGGCTGAGGGGAATCCTGAAAATAAAATTCATTTTGTGACATTTTCTATAAAAAGAAGATAGTTAATTTCTATCTCTATAAAATTCAGGAGTCTAACCCCAGTATAAGAAATGAGCAGAATAGAGATAGGAAAAAAAATTACACAGAAATAAGGAATGATGATTTATTCTCAAGAAGTTCAAGACTACTTGTGAACAGGAGAGACTCTATTTGTCCTTGCATAGTGTGTATTGTGAATGTGTGGCTTGCTGAAATGAAAAAAGAAATGATTAGGTTAGCTTGTCTCTTTTCTGTATCTTTTAGAAATAAGTGTTTTCCAAACAGGTTATTTGGGGTCCAATCAGCAGCCAGAGCAGAAAAGTGAAAGACAGTCCAGACTGTCTCATATCTGAAGCCAAATTTATTTGAATTAAAGTTGAGGCTATAGTCAGTCTTTAGTTTAAGAGTGTAAGAGCCCACATGCTAAAATAGGACTCTAGACAATTTCCAGTTAGAATTTTGTTCACCCAGACTTCATCCAAGAGTCTCTGCCTTGAGGCCCCTGCTAGTTCTGCCACTGCAGATCCCAAAAACTGAGATTCATGTCCACAAATAGAGCAGTAGCTCAAAAATAAAAGAAGTATTTGGTAGTCCCATTTATGTATGAAAATTACATTTCCCTTCGTGGGCTATGGCATCTTTGGACCATAACTGGATCATAGTTTAGACCTGGAAGGGACCAAGCTTCATAGATTCCAACCCACTTATTTGACAAATGAGGACACTAAAGTTCAGAGAAGTTAAATATCTTGACAGGGCTACACATCTATTAAGTATCTGATCTAAACCTGGGTCTTCTCTCCAGAGGTATATCTCCAGTGAGGCATCTAGGTGGTACAGTGAAAAGAGAATGGGATTTGGACTTAGGAAAACCTGAGTTCAGATACTGGTTGTGTGACCTTGGGCAAATCAGTTAACCTCTTCCTGCCTCAGTTTCCTCATCTTTGAAGTAGGCATAATAGCATTCACCTCATAGAATTGTTAGGAGGATCCGATGAGTTAACAGATATAAAAAGCTTTTGAAACCTTAAAGTGATATATGTGTGTGTGTGTGTGTGTGTGTGTGTGTGTGTATATATATGTATGTATATATGTATATATACATATAGAGAGTAACTATTATTATTATTCTCTATCCATATTATTAAATTACTTCTTAATCAAACTAGTATAATTAGCCACTGTGCCTGTCCAGAAGCAGCCAGAAGGACCTTATAAAAACCAGCCCCAAAGAGTTCCAAAGGTAGTGAATATGAATGGATGACATCCCAATTCACCAGCGCATGACTAAAAAGTATTTTCATTCTGTATTGCTACTCAACAGCAATTTATTAGGTGCCTATTATGTACTAGGTGCTGTGCTAAATTCTAGGGATTCAAAGAGAGGCAAAAGAGAGCCCCTCCCCTCAAGAGTCTCATAGTAAATGGGGCAGGGGTAGTAGTGAGCACATGCAAATGACTGTTAAACATAAATTGAGATAATCAATGGAGGGAAAGCACTAGTATTGAGGGAGAACAGGAAAAACTTATTATAGGATATGAAATTTTACCTGAGACTTGAAAGAAACAAATTCATGGGGGGAAGCTAGGTGGCAAAGTGGATAGAGCACCAGCCCTGAAGTCAGGAGAACCTGAGTTCAAATCAGGCCTCAGACCAAACACTTGACACTTACTAGCTGTGTGACTCTGGGCAAGTCACTTAACCCCAATTGCCTTAAAGAAAAAAAATTCATGCTTGATCCATTACCGAATTCTGATAAGGAAAAAAAACCAAACTCACTTTGAAGAGACCATTAGTGTGGACATACAGGGAAGTCACCAGCCAACTTGTATGAAACACAGATCACCTACAGATGATATGAGTAAGGACAGGGAACCCAAAATGAGTACAAAAGCATGTATGGTTCTGAAAGAAAATGTTATAAAGTATAGTAAAGTTCAAAATGAGTGTGAACAAGAAATACAAAGGACAACAAAAAGGGGCTTTTAATCTATTTTTTTTCCAATGAAGATCTACCCTTTTTCTTTCTAAATCTATTTTACTACTAAGAAAGCAAACGCAAAACAAACAATCCCTATCCAAGCAAAACAAATACCCATATTGGCCATGTCGAAATGAATTCTTTCTCAATCTGTATTCTGAGTTCATCATCTGTCAGTAGGTGGGTTGCCTATTTCATCACGACTCTTCTGGAACTGTGGATCACAGCTTCACCAATAGTGCATTAAAATACCTGTGTTCCCACTCTCCTCCATCATTTGTCATTTTGTTTTTTGCCAACTTTGCCAATCTGAGTAGTGTGAGGTAGAATCAGAATTGTTTTAATTTGTATCTAATTATCAGTGATTTAAAGCATTATTAATTTGGCTATTGGTAGCTTGAATTTCTTCCTCTGAAATTTGCCTATTAAACATACTTTGACTATCAAATGGAGAGTGGCTCTTATTCTTGTAAACTTGAATAAATTCATTACATTTCTTAAAAATGACACCTTTCCCTCATTTGAATGGTCAAATCCAAAAAAGTAGTAATTGGTTCAATAGCAACTTCAAAGGGAATCCCTACGGATCTGTGCTTGACCCTGCCTTGCTTCAGCATTTTTTGTTAGTAACTTGGGAAAAGGTTTGAGATGTTCAAGTTTGACAGTGCTATAAAATTGAGAACATTAAAGATTCATATATCTTGACAGATTATTCCCTTGTGCGAAATTTAACATGATCATGTTTAATTAGAACAAATGTACATTTTTATCCTTTGCTTCAAAAGAACCAACTTCACAAGTTCAAAGTGAGAAAACATTGGTTGGATAATTGTTTAAATAAGAAGTAGTTGGGGTTTTTTTTTGTGACTCAGATTAATCAAAAGGGCCTGTTATTTCTTTATAAAACTCTGCAGTTAAAAAAATCACATATAAACGGAGTCACCAAGCAGCAGCCTACCAATGGGGGCTCAAGGCACTGGACACAGACCAGCCTAGAAAATGGACAGAATCATGAAGTTATATTACAAGTGATCAGTTGGGGGACATTCATTACTCCACAAGACTCTGGTTAGGACCAGGCAGGAAGGTACACACATCAACACACTCATCCATACCCCTCTCCCACTCTTTTATAAATCAATACAAAAATAGCCACAATTTAATTTCAGTGCCATGGGACAAGCCCCTGATGCACCAGTTCAGGGCCAAGCTAAGCTTGCTCATTCCCACACACAGCATCTCAGGCTTAACTAAGAAATCTTCTATTTTTCTTTTTTCCTTTCTCTTTTTGGCCCCTGAGCTTCCCAGCTGGGATGAAGAAATAGGACATGAGACCTCATGAAGTGGGCCTGGAACAGCAGCTGAGTCAATACTCAGATGGATCGTAGGGTGACAGATATAGAAACTGGGGGAAGGAGACTGCCCCACCCCAGGGCTATGCCTGTGGAATGGGAGGTCCCAGGGCTCTGAGGCCCCCAGATCTGCCTCTACAATTTAGTCACTATCCCACGGCTCATCAGCATCAGATGAGACCCAGGGTGAGCCAACAGGACAGGGGCTCAGGCCACACAGCCTCCTACTCTCTGCCTCTGGCCCTAGGGGAGGGGGAGGGTTGAGTTGGGAACCTGAAATCCCTTCAAATCTCAGAGAAGCCTGGGAAAGAGGAGCCTGGGCTTGTGGGTTCCCCCTGGACTCTGCCACTACCACACTCCCAGTCTGGACAGGGCCCAGTTGGTCTGAGGGAGCTGGAAGCAGGGGCAGAGGCCTGCCCTGGCATCGTGTGTGGAAGGAGGGACGGCCTAGTTCCGCCCTGGTGGTCACCACTCCCCTGCCCCTCCCCCTCCTCCTGGGTGGTCTGGTGGAAGAGCCTGTCACAGGCCCTGAGAGCCCCTCCCCGGGATAACACATGCAGCAGCCTCCTCCTGAAAACTCCAAGTCTGACTTCTCCCCCTGAGGAGGCCATCGGTGACCGAGTGCTTGATATGATGTCTTCCACCCTCGTGATGTAGACAAGCCTGAGTAGCACACCCAGCAGGACGGCAGCCATGATGATATGGTTAACCGCGCAGCCGCGGATGTAGATGAGGTCCAGCGCGCGCAGGCGCTCTGGGCCGATGGTTTTGTAATCACACATGGTGTCGATGACGTCAGAAGCAGCAGGTAGAAGGTAGGCCACACGCTAAGGGTCCGGGCGCCTTGCAGTCTGGTATTGGTTCCTGGTCCAGTCCTTGTAGTCTTCCCCACCGCAGCGCGTAAACCGCTCCTGGACAAAGTCCATGATGTTCTTGCAGTCCAAGTCGTCATAGTAATTCTTGATTCCTCTTCGGATGCTGTCATTCAGAAACTCGATCTTCTGGTTTCTGAACATAAGGCCACCACGCCCCTATGAGCTGGAGGATGACGCAGATCCCCAGGATGTGCATGAACGCTTGGAGGAGAGAGAAGTTATCCCGGAGGGAAGCCAAGAGCCCCGCGAAGGAGACGATGAACGTGGTGACCCTGAGGAGGATGACTAGGATGGCGGGCGCGAAGAGGGCACTTTCGAGGGTCTTGTATTTTGGCGCCCTGCTTCTGCGTAGATCCCCACAGAGAGGATTAAGGCTCCTATAAACTCGTGATTATCTTTGTATTATATTCCCGGCCACCTCCCCTTCCTGAATCCTTCATCTCTGGAGCCTTAGATTTATAGCTGGAAGGAACCTCCTTATGGCTTATCCAGTCCAAGTCTCTCGTTTTATAGATGAGGAAACTTAGACCCACAAGAACGAGGAGTAGAGGATGAGCCAGAACTTGAGGCACAGGTAGGAGAAGCGGCAGCGCACCTGCTCAGGTCTCCGCGGGCCGTCTTCCTGCCCCCCTCCCCACCCAGCCGACCGGTTTTTTTTTTTTAATACGCATTTCAATGGATTGTATGATGAATACGAGCAGTTTGACTAGTAGTATGTAACAGAAATGTGGAATGCAAGAAAGTTATTGTTGTCTTGGACTACATTCAGGAAAACAATGTACAGGTATCCTCAGCCTCCCTAGGTAGTTTGGGGTTTACAATAATTTGGTTTCATCCTTAAGGCTGGTCCTGGGCCCTGGGGACCCAGAAGCCTTGCTGACTCTGAGTGCCCTGCTCCCAAAGGGATTCCATAGGAAGAGATAAATGGGCATGTCTTTCTATCTGGTTGTGAGTCTATCTCTTTCTGCCTTACATTTCTTTCTCCCAGTTATGTGTCCATCTGCACCTTTCAGTGTGCATCCAACTTATGTTCTCTCTATGTTACTTGGCTGTATTACTAGCTGACTCCCCATCTGTGCTTAGCCCCACAAAGACAGGTGAGTGTCATTCTCTGGGTTGGAAGGAGGGTGAAGATGGCCTGAATTTGAAGAAGAGAACATGGCGAAGGGCAGAACGCCCTAGGTCCACAGAGGAATGCCATGATGCAGAATAAATAATTATTGGAATCACCAAGTATTTGACTTGCCCAAATAGTTCTGTGTTTAAGAGGTTGTAACTCCTATCATAACAACTTCTCCAGGTTTTTGGGTTTTTTTTGGAATATGTTATATAACAGAAAGAAGATGAACCAGCAAAGTTCTGGAAAGGCATTCCTCATCCCTGAGCTGAGTGTCTGGCTTTCATGTATCCATAAATATGCCTGTCAGCAAGTATGAGTTTGCTGTTACCTTTTACCTGAATATATATGTGTGTGTGCGTATATATATGTATATATATATATGTGTATATATATATGTGTGTGTATATATATATATATGTCTATGTATGTGTATATGTGTCGTATTGCTTATAAGCTATTAATAAACCCCATTAGAGGAAAGGCACATGTGATTGTGTTTCTATTTCTGGAGCCCCAGAACCAGACTAATATAACATGCACATAAATATATGCATATGCACATTCATATATACATTCATACACATATACAGCCATGCCTTAAAGATCAACTTCCCAAGTATGGTAGTAAGGGTATATGACTATATGAATTTAATCATCACAGAAAAAATATGGAGGTATTAGTAAATTGTTAGTTCAGTGTAATCAGTAAAGAAGTAAAGAACACAACTAATGCAACTTTAGGGAGTATGACAAGAGGTAGAAATGTCCAGTATGAAGAAGATCATAGTATCCCCATATCCTGACAAGGTGAGGCTCCCATGTGGAATACTGTGTTGTATTCAGGGTACCACATCATTGTAAAGATGCTCTTTTAAAGGTATTTCTGGAAGTTCCCCTATCAAGAGAATCTGGGAACCAACATAATGAAGGGATTCAAAGTTCAAAGACTATTATTTAATTAATTAGTAGATATTTAGTTTTGAGAAGAGAAGAAGTGGTATGTATGTGTATAGAGGGGGGTGATATTTTCAAGTATTTGAAAGGCTATTGTGTGGAAGATTTATGCTCAGTCTCCTTGGCCCTAGAGATCAGAACTAGGAGCAAGGCATGGAAAACCCAAAGCAGCAAAATTACTTTTGATGAAAGGAAAAGCAAACAAAACAAAACAAACAAACAAAAAAACTGAACTATTTGTCCTGTAATAGGAAGGTCTACTTCAATAAAGATTCAAGCAGACTAAATTGTGACCTGTCAATGGTGTTGTAAACAGGATTATATAACAATAGCTAACATTTATATAGAGTTTATTATGTGCCAGACATTGTGGTAAGCACTTTACAATTATGTCATTTGATCCTCAAAACAATCCTGAGAAATAGGTGCCATTATTATCCCCATTTTACAGATGAGGAAACCAAGGTAAACAGAGTTGAAATGACTTGCTAGGGTCATATAGCTAATAAGTGTGTAAGGCAGGATTTGAACTCAGGTCTTCCAGATTCCAGGCTCACTTCTCAATTTGCTCTACTACCTAGATGCCTCTAAATAGGATAACTTCTGAGTTTGGCACTGCACTATATTATAGGCTCTCAAAGATGGAAGAAGCTTTATAGATTAACTTGTCCAACCTGTGCTTGAACAGGAATTCTGGTCAAGTGTGCTGGCCTACACTTCATGGAATTTTCCCTCTTCCTTTTTTTTTTTAATTGGGACATTATTTTACCATCTTTCCCTCTGTGACATCTCTTCCATTTTCCACAATATTTCAGGGGTCCAGTTATCACAACTGTCAGCTCTATCAGTATTCTGGGATTTACTTAATCTGGGTCTAAAGCCTTGAACTTATTGAGGACAGTTAGGTGCTCTTTTCCCCTGTCCTTTCTAATCTGGGTTTAACTACATGTTAAGTATTTCTCTTCTGCTTTTTCCAGTACATATATCTTTTTTCCTGTTACAGAAAACAAGAGAAATAAGAGTTGATTAGTTCTGCTTCCTCCTTCCTGTCCATCATCACAGTCTGATTCAAACCAAGCAGTGTTTCTCTGCCACCTTTAATCTATCTCCTGCCTCCTGCTAAGGGCTGTTTCTCTTGTCCTCAGCATGCATCAGCTGTCTTAGATTATGAGCTTTAGCTTTCACGACACTGTGTCCTCTCTTTTGTAATTTCCCTTACTTAAGTGTCTTTGTTTCCCTCTTTGCATTGCTTTTAAAAATTTAGGTAAGTTTATGATAGCTCCCTGTACATCCATAGCAGTTGCATTAGACAACTTCTTTTATATTTCCTTTCATTAAAATAATTGGCATTTGAGCTTCCCATGCCATAGGCTAATTTTTCCACTATTGAATTTTAGGTCTTGTTATTACCAAGATTATGCTATTGAGAGCTGCACAAGGACTTAAATATCTTGTCCAATGGCCTCATTTTATAAATAAATATCCAGAGAATTGAGTAGGTCTGCCCAAAGTCACAGGGTAACAAAGTACACATTCGAACCCAGATTCTCTGAATCCAACTATCCTCTACTGTCTTCAAAACTGCTTTATCTCCCTTTCTCCCTTTCACTCCCTCCTTTCCTCTAATTCTTTTAAAACTACTCTCAGAGCCCCTGCTGCACAAACTCTAAGAGGATGAAATTGTCACTTGTTTCCAAGGTTCCTTATCATTTCTATTTCAGCACTCATTTCCTCTGTTTTTGTCAGAACAATCACAGAATATCAGTCCTCCTTCTGAATGATGCCTTTTCAGGTACTTTCTAACTCTAAGATTCCATGATGGCAATGATTCTGTTATATAGGCACCATTGCCATCCAGCAACGCCCCATTTGGTTTATAGAAGGCCTTGAAGATGAAGCTAAGGATGTAGATTTTATTCTTCAAGAAGGTATATAGGTGACCCCAGGGTTCTTTAAGTATATTCCAGTGGAGTACAAGTGCTGGAAATTCCTACCATGTGGAAAAGTCTATAAGAATGATCCCCAAAATGGACATTGCATTTTTGATAGTTTGAGGAGCAGTCTTCCCAAAAATTTATAGCTCAACACCAGAGGGGGCCTGAAGTCTGCATCAGTGGAAGGACTACACATACCAGTAAAATTATGGATCTTTTGATGTATTAATTTGTATGTATGCATGGTAATATGTATTACCATCCATGAAAGAACATCATGGATGGTAAAAGGATGGTAAAAATCAGTGGATGGTAAAAGCAAATAACGAATGAATGAATGGTAAAATATTTATTAAGCAAAGCAGATGACACAATACATATAGAGACATATACATATGTACATACATGTATGTTTGAATAATCCCGTCTAAAAATGTACATGTAAGTGTTTCTGGGGTGCATATGTCTTAATATATATACACATATACATATATATTTATGTATATGTTTACACTATCAGTCAGTTGATAAGCATTTATTAAGTGCCTACTACATGCCAGACACTATGTTAAGCATTGGGGATACAAAGAAAGGCAAGAGACAGTCACTGTTCTGAAGGAATTGACAGTATAATGGGCAGGTGACATGCAAATTATATGTATAATCAATAGATATTCAGGATAATTTAGAGATAGTCTTAGAGAGAAGGCAGTAGAAGTAAGGGTAATAGGGAAAAGGTTCATTGTAGAAGGTGGGCTTTAGCTAAGACTTGAAGAAACACAGGAGGTACAAAGGAGAAGGAAGAGAATTTCCAAAACCTTGATTTCATCAGAAATGAGTCCATGTATTAAGAAAATTATGAAATGTAGAACAGATGGATGTTTGGGTGAGATACGGAAGTGGTCAGTCTCATTGGCTTCCTCTATACTCAAGCAGGATGCAATGTAAAATATACATGAGAACAGAGGACTAAGAAAGTTACCAGTCATTTAGGACAAGATTCCTTTGTCATGTCTTGTGACCACATAGAAAGAATGTACAATTGAACAAATAGCAGTATCTGATTATGTGCTCGGCTATGCTTGATGTGGGCAGCCCAAGCCTTATGTCTCACTTAGTGCTCCCTAAAATCAAGAAGACCAGAAGCTGAAGTTAATGAAGAAGAGCATTGCAGGCATGGGAGATAGGCAGTGAAAAGTCATTTAGTTGAGAGGGGAAATGACATAGCATTCTATTTTTGATCAGTAAAGTGATACTCAAGGCCTGCAACAACAAAAGAACTTGGGTTGAAATCCTGCCTTTGTCACTTCTTATGTGTATGACATTGAGTGAGGCACTTAACCTTATTGGGCCTCAGTTTCCTCATCTGTGAAATGATGGTTGGACTAGAAGGCTTCCAAGGCCTTTTTCAGCTCTAGGTCTGAGATCCTGTGAACTTATCAAAAATATCAGCTACTCTTACAGCTGCTCCTTTATGAAAACTTCTGGTTTTTTTTTTTTTATTACAAGAACTGCCATCCACCCGAAAAATCAGTCAACAACAAAAAAAGCTTTTATTAAGCACCTACCATAAGCTAGGCACCATTCTAAGTACTGGGGATATGAAGAAGTGCAAAACACAGTCCCTGATGTCAGTGTAAGATTTTTTTTCTATCCCTCTCATACTTCTTCTTTCTTTTGCTACATAGTTCCAGGATATCAACAAGTAGGAGAGAGAGTAAAAAAAACAGAGAGAAAGGGAAGGATGTTTGATGACAACTATGAGAGAGGTGAGAGTAGAGGAAGAATGAATGGAGAATAAGAGAAATATATAGTCCGAGCAGTGTCCTGGAAGAGGATCTCAAAGGGAAAAGTGGAAAGGGCAGGGCAAAGGTTAATCCTGAGTACTCAAGAACAGTTTTGAAGTCCTCTGAGGATCATTAAAAAAAAATGAATTATGGAGAAAAGGGCATGGTAGGTGTGAGATCTTCAGGGAGGGCCATCCTTCTCTTGGAGGAAAATGTACTATCTGTCCATGTGTCTTTGGGCCTGACACAGTCTATCAAAGCCCAGGTAGCATGTGGATTAGAGATAGCACGCTGTGCTGAGCACTGAGGGGTGGGGAAAGTGAAAGTATCAGAGGGAGGAGGAATCTGGGATCTTGTCCCTGGGGAAGAAAAGATGTAGCAATATATCATATTTTAAGGCCAGGAACCTGACCTAGTAACTTAGGATGCAGACAACCAAATGCTTAATGGACAGTTAGGATCGACCTTGAAAGAAGCAACAGAATCTAGAAAAACTACCTGAAGGAAGAACACTTGGATCACTTTTAATTAAGGAAGAGAGGTATGTGGTTTGGGAGGAAAGGTTTGACAGAGAGCGTGTCATAGATACAGTGTGGTTTCTATGAAGAAGAGGACATACAGCATATGACGTGGTGAATACAAGATCTTAGGATTTAGAGCTGGAAGGGACCTTATAGAACATATAATATAAATCCTTCCTTTAATAGATGAGAAAATTGAGGGCGAGAGAGGTCAGTAACTTGGCCAGGGTCACACATTTTGTAAAAGGCAGAGAAAAGATTCCAATCTAGGACTTGTGATATAAGTAAAAAATAAGATGTTTCACTGAGATGAGACATTCAGCTGACTGTAATAGGGAAGGGAAGGTTGAGGGGAAATGAAAGGGAATGGGATTGTAACATTGAGAGAAGAAGGAAAGGAGAGCATACCAAAGAATCATGAGAAATTAATGAGGAAGATCCCAGAATAATGGCTCGCCTCGCTCTGTTATTGTGTAATTCTTACTTTCACATATGTATGGAAGCATATGTTTAAATATGTGCATCTACATATGTATGCAAGTGTATTATTATATTATTGTGTATCTGGGTGTGTTTCTGTGTGTGTGTGTGTGTGTGTGTGTGTGTGTGTGTGCTATGTGAGAAAGAGAAAGAGAGAATGCACAGTTCATTCATTCAATAAAAAGCTACTGAGTCGTTCAGTCATTTCACTTGTGTCTGACTCTTAATGAGCCCATTTGGGGTTTACTCTGCATAGATACTGGAGTGGTATGACTCCAGCACATTTTACATATGAGGGAACTTAGGCAAACAGGGTAAAGTGACTTACCCAGGGTGACACAGCTAGTAAGTGTCTAAGGTCAGATTTGAACTCAGGATGAGTCTTCCTGACTCCAGGCCCAGCACTCTATCAGATGTTGTGGAGGAAACAATTACAGTGTTAGTCCCCACTTTGACCTTAAGACATTTCTTCCTGGATGTACAGACATGACACAATTAATGAACACTACAGGGTAACAATTAAGTGTATTTACAATTCACAGCAGAGAACACCTGCACATTAAGTAGGAGGAGGGATCAGCAAAGAAAGCTTCTTAGAGGGAATAAGACATAACTCAACCTTGGACAATGGGTAGGATTTGAATAGGCATAGAAGTGTTGTTCCTGTGGGAAAGGAAAGATACAGATTATTTGTACAAGATAAATGATTGGTTATGGCAAGGGAGAGGAAAGAGTAAAAGATGACTATGATTTCAAGCTGAGGTGACTAGGAGTATGTAGTGGTATTAGTAAGAGAGGAAGCAATGTGTCATCATGGATAGAGTGCTAGAATAAGAGTAAGAAATCAGTCAATCTACCTGAAGTCAAATCTGATTTCAAATGTAAGCAAATTATTCCATCTCTCTGAATCTCAGTTTCCTTGTCTGGACAATGAGGATAACAATTACAGTAACAATATTACAATTTTTTATGGGAAAAATGAAATAATCTATGTAAAGTAAGTGTTATAAATGTCATTGTGGTCAAGTAAATGATCTTTCAAGGCTGGTGTGTGTTTGTGGGCCAAGGAGGTAAGAAGAATATGGAGAAAAAGAGATTATGTCTCCTCTGGTATGTGAAGGTTGTGGCTTTAAGTATAGGTGTAAAGTCCTGGTAGAATCTGGAGGAATGCTAATGGATAGGAATCTGGGTAGGAATGGGAATCCAGTGTCTGTGGGGGAAGATGGTGGTGACATTTTGTTTTGTCAGTATAGGCAAAGGAAACTCTTCTCTGAGATAGGAGGGAAGGGGGAAGAGTTAGAGCTAGAAACATTCTGAAACAGAGAAGAAGGATGATGAAAGCTTGCACGGATTGGATTTCTTGAATAAGGGCAACCAGAGATTTTAGTACTAAATAGAAGAGGTCTGGATGAGCCATCATCCAATACTCTGAGTGAGTATTGAAAAATACTATTGGATCATAAGAAATTGAGAAGCAGGGGAACAGGAGGGAGGTTCTATTTGAATTCAGACAGGAGGAGTTTACTGCAAAGCAGCTCATCTCAGCTCTGTGACTTCAGCATTGCTCCTTGATCTGAGAACATCAATGGAATAGTTATATTTACCTAGTCAAAGACTCATGGCATCAGAGAGCATAGGCATGTTTTAAAAAAAGGAAGTTGGGAGGGACAGCCTACAAGTACCTGACTTGTAATCCAGGCTGGGTAGGGTTTCAAGGGTAGCCAAGAAAAGTTGCATAAAATTGTAGTAAATATTTCTTGTTCTCTATTGGATTCAGAACTTGAAAGTTCTTTTCATTTCCTCTGTTTTCATTCCTCTGTGAACCCGATCAACCATCAGGTCAATATAGTTAATACAGTGTTAAATGTCAACTATGTGTCAGGCACTAGACATGCAAAGACAAAAAATAAAGTCAATCCTATTGCTTTGAAAAATAGGAATGGGAGGCAGTGCCAAGATAATGGAATAACTACAGGGACTTGTCTGAGCTGCCCCCAAACCCCACCAAATACCTTTAAATAATGACTCTCAACAAACCCACAAAAGACTGGGCAAAACAATTTTCCAGCCCAAGACAATTTAAAAGAATGGTAGGAAAGGTCTGTTGCACTACAGTGATGAAGTCCCGAAAATGGATGCTGACATGGTTGGCTGACATGGAAAGTTGATGAAAGTCTGCAGAATCAAGGAAAAATATGACTTATCAGATGGCCATGTCATCTGGTTTTTCATTTTGTATGTTAAAATTATGAAAAATAGAACCATAGACTCTGGGAGGTAGAAGGACCATTAAGGGTCATCAAATTTATCCTTCTAACCTGTATAGTATTTTTCCTCTATATTTCTGTAAGGTGGCCATCAAGATTGAATTAAACACTTCCAATAATGGGAAATACATGTCTGTGTTTTGCATATTATTGTAATTTAATCAGTGGTTGCACGTGAGAGGATGCTAGTATTATATACTTGCATGTTTAATATATAAGTAATGCATATCAGTGCACTATTACTTAAGTGTGTATATGTTTCTGAGTATACACATGTTATATGCCCCTAGCACTCCGTGCTCCCAGCAGAAAGCAAGCTCTTGAGGGAATGTTTCATTACTTTCATTGTATCGTCTGTACTGTGCCTCATACATAGTAAATGCTTAATTAAATGGTGGTGGTGCTGGTTGAGTGTATCTGTATTAGACTCTCCCAGCCATATCCCTCATTCTCAAGTAAAACTCAATAATAAGTTCTTCATTTGCCTCCAGATGTGATGGGATCATTATCACTGGAGGTCTTTAAGTGAAGACTGAATTACCACTCTTAGAAATGTTGTAGAAGACATTCTGTGCATGTACAAGTTGGCCTTAATGATCTCTGAAGACCTTTCCATCTAGGAGGTTCTCTGATTGTATTCTATCTTGAATCTTTCTCTCTGCAGCCTCAGCTTATCCTCTTTCCCAGAGGCTGGAGGAGAGAGAAATATAAGGGGAGGAGAACAAAGCTAAAGATGTATTCATGAGAAACTAGAGGTGGCATAGCTAAAGAGCTGGCATTGAATCCTGAGATAAAGTCCCATTTCTGACATATACTGTGTGTGAACCTGGACAAGTCATTTAACTCTAAGTGCCTCCAGGCTTCTTTATGACTCTAAGTTGCAGAGAAGGGGTCTATATGTATTCACATAGGAAGTTCCTTATAGGGAATGCGCTGTACTGGTGAAATCAAAAATCCAAACCCATTTTCAATGAAAAATTAATTTATTTCGTTTTCTTTTGCCTGACCACTTCAAAGAGACTCTTTTATATCCAGAAGGCAAAGAACTTCACCTTGAGGTATATTCATAGATAGGGAATAAATAGTATTATAGATGGAGGGCAGGGGAATAGACATCATGGTATAACTATATTGGAAAAAGTGAGGAGTAGCATTTGAGCCCCACATTTAAAGAAAGGGAACACTGGGTATGTGTCTTTTCTCATTTAATGAAGCTAGAGTATCATCTACATCTACGTGCCTATTTTCAACATATGTATTCAGAATGTTTTTTAGTATGCATCTAAAACCTCAAATAAGCTCTTGGGAAGAAGTAAGGTTAAGTGTTGTTAAGCATAGAACCTTCACTTGTCTTTCCTGAAAGTTCACGCAAATGCTCACTCTGCACAATCTTGAGGTCATTTTTTCAATATTTTGAACTTGAACTTTTTTTTCACTGAAAGTTCACTCAACTGTTCACTCTGCAAAGAACACCCTCTGGTTCTTGGCAACATAGAAATAAGGAAATAGAGAATTGGTCAGCTGCTGACCATTGTTCTTACTACCCAAGCAATATGGGCTTCTTCCAAGGGATATGGCTACTTCTTAGCCCTCCTAAGAATGAGGTGCTGAGAGGCTCAGTCCTTCAGTTCAGGTCTTGGTTCAACAGACAATACTTCCTCTTTGTCCTTAGAAGGGCTTAGGGAATCACCCCACCAACTCCTCTTCCTCCTTCTTCCCTTCCTTCTTCCTCTTTCTGTCTCTGTCTCTGTCTCTGTCTTTTGCTCTTTCTGTCTCTCCTCCTTGCTCTCCCTCCCCTCTTCAGTTTTTCTATCCCTCTATCCCCATTTCTATCCCTCCTTTCCATTCCAGCTGCCTCAATCAGCAGTCTAGTTTAAGTAAAATGTCATGTGCATGAAAGGAAATAATGAGAAATTAAGCTGGAAAAATTACTGGGAGAGTGAAATCAGTTTCTGTATAGTGAAATCATGGCAGCTTGGAGTTGATAAGATCCTTAGATTCTGGTGACTTTCATACAGCAAATTAGTAGCAGACCCAGGACTAAAATTCAATTCTCTTGATTCCTGGTTCGTGAATGTTTCCATTGTACTCACAACTTGATACTCCAGTAGAGTTCTTTGAAAAGACAAATAAGTATTTGGGAAAAAGGGAAATCAGTCACTGTCATTAATTTATGCTCTTATATTATGAAGATTGGTACAGGTAACCATAACAATCTAGTATTCATTCTATAGTTTATTTTTTCCTACCCATCTGACCTGTGGATTATCGGGTTCTTGGGCATCTTTATACCGAAGCTTAAAGTCAAGACATTTTCAGAAACCAGGTGTCCTTAAAAAATGAGACTTATTAAGATTTCCTTATAGGGAGCTTCTGATTTAAATACCATAATTATTGTCAGGCAGTTGTCTATCAATAACCTGTAGTTTCAAAGGTCTTCCAATGAACATTGATCACTGGCTTTATATTCACAATCTCTTCAAAAACAGCTACAGTGACACTCCTGCCCTTCTATCTATGTACTCAGCAAAGCTGATCACAACACTTTTGCTGTGCCCCACCCCTCATAACATGTGCAGAGACTAATACTGTTTGCAAATCCCATCATCATGTGCAAAGCACCTAAAGACTGGTCCTTGGTTTATGGCCAAAGATGATATTCATACATGTTGTAGCTGTATATAGTTATCATCAGAGTTTGGCACTATCTGGAGATTTTAGAGCTTTTACCAAAGCCTATAACTAATTTCCTAGTTTTCTTCTCTCGTGCAGGGAAACATCTATAAAATAATAAGGTCTCACCTCCAAAGCTGTAAAAGTCACAATGCTTCCTCTGAATAGCTCTGATACCCGCCTTGCTGGTTGCTTTCTCACTGGAATCCCAGGTTTGGAGCACCTGCACATTTGGCTTTCTATTCCTTCTGCATCATGTACGTGGCTGCGTTGGCAGGGAATACCATCCTGATCAGTGTAATCATCTACCACAGGAGCCTTCATGAACCCATGTACCTGTTCCTGTCCATGCTGGCCAGTGCTGATGTCTTGCTGTCCACTTCCACAATGCCCAAAGCTCTGAACATCTTCTGGTTGGGAACCCAAGCCATCTCCTTTGATGCATGTCTCACCCAAATGTTCTGTATCCACTTTCTATTTGTGGCTGACTCAGCTATCCTGCTGGCCATGGCATTTGACCGCTATGTGGCCATCTGCTCACCTTTACACTATAACAATATCCTTACTCCCAGCATCATCAGAAAGATAGCTGGGGCCACACTTACACGCAGCTTCTGCATTATATTCCCATCTGTCTTCCTCCTCAAAAGGTTACCTTATTGCCGGACTAATATAATTTCACATACATTCTGTGAGCACATGGGCATTGCCCGGCTGTCCTGTGCTGATATCTCTGTCAATGTCTGGTATGGTTTGGCAGCTGCCTTGCTCTCTACAGGTCTAGATATCATTCTTATCACCATCTCCTATGTACTCATCCTACGCACCGTCTTCCATCTTCCATCACATGAAGCTCAGCGCAAAGCACTGGGAACGTGTGGCTCTCATATTTCTGTTATACTGCTCTTTTATATGCCTGCTCTTTTTTCTGTCTTTGCCTACCGCTTTGGTAGGAAAAATATTCCCCATTATGTCCATATCCTCCTAGCCAACCTCTATGTTGTTATTCCACCCATGCTGAACCCTGTGATTTATGGTGTAAGAACCAAACAGATTTGGGAAGGGACTGTCCAGATGTTTTTACATTTGGGGAAGTGACCAAGATAGAAGCCACAAACCTAGAGTTATCTTCAACAGCGTTATCAAATTTGTAACTCTGGAACTAAGGTGCCTGCAAATAAGACCTGGCCTAGATAAAAATATAATTGTGAAATATTTAAAAAATAAATAATACTACAACATAAATTATGTTAATTTGTGCATTTTTTTTAATGTGCAGTTTCACTCAGAGAATTAAAGTGATATTTATTTTTAAAAATATTGCCTCCATAAAAGAACTTCCTAATTTAACCGAGGGCACAGTAGGAAACTTGCTTTTCATTCGTTGTTAAGCCTATAGAGTTTTGACATCACAAGTAGAAGACTGAATGTAGTTTTAACAGGGAGCAAACACCTTCAAATAATATCAATGCCAAGAGAATTTTCAAAACTTTTAATAGCAGCTCCCACCACAGTCTCCAAACAAATAACTTTTTGGTCTCCATCCAGAGTCTTTGGATTAATGATTTCCACATCAATGGAGTTCTTCTTCAACGCTCTCTTGACTGCTGCTAGTGAGATCCACAATATTTTGAAGTTTGATACAGACTTGAATTCATTCACTTGGGCTTTTGGCATTGGAGTGATTTCAGCCAATCTTAGTTTGTCTTCATATTGTTTGAGGGTACCACCCTTTACATCTGTTCTTGTCTTATTTTTGACTTCCATGACAAATATGCAACATTATGTATTGGGTAGATTCATAAGATGGTTGAAAATACATCCACTATGGCACTCAAATTATCTATGTTGAACATGAAAATGTACTCCTTTCCCTCTGCTATAACAGTATCAAGCAAACCAGAATTGTAGAATCTGGTGAAAATATCACCATGACCTGGAGGACATCAAGCTTGTGTATTTTCCCCTGAGTGAGACACATCTTTTGCTACCTGCTTTGATTAAAAGTGTAGATCTTCACATGGCAAAACTGTACTTCTGAAGTATTTTTGGTATCTTCATCAGTGTTAAAGGAGTTCATAAAAACAAGAGGAACATCTGTATTGTAAATTTTCTTCAAGTGCTCAGTTTGATGAACTGTAAGATCCAAAATGGAGTTTTCATTCTGCATACCAATCAGACTTTTCTGGCCTTTATAACTCCTGCTAGTTCCCAAGCCACCATTCATTTTAACCAATACCTACTTATCCAGGAAAGAAGATATATCATCAAGTAAGGCTCTGACTTTTATCTTCTCATGAGGTTAAATTGAATCCTTTGGAACCTTCTGCATTTTCCCCCAATACACTGAAAGTCCCTTTTATGTTAGAATCTATGGAATAACTTCTGAAATGAGTCAAGGTCTTTTTTAATATGCTGAGATTCCTTTTATGGTCCGATTGAAAATATTTTCTCTAGTTTCTTCTTCACTGGTAATTCCAGCTTTAGTCAGATGACCTCTTGGAACCGGGAAATCCCACCTTGAAACATTGCTTTGGTAAGATTGTCTGGACCTACCTGTACTCGAAACTTCCCTAGTATCTGCCAACAGCAAATCCATCCTGCCAGCCCTTGGGACTTCCACTGGAAGGTAATTTGTGGTTTTCTAAGTAAATGTGTGGGTTCAGGGATCCTTTTCCATTTGAGTTTAACACCACAAATCTTGACTCCTAATCCAGGCAAATTGTCTTCTCTATCCAGTCCTCTTCCTGTGCCCAAATTCAAGACTGCTTCATCCCTACTCTTTTCTTGACCCTGTTCCAATATCTATACCTGTGATTATCTCCTTCACAAAGTAAGACATTCCATATCTATCCCCAACTCCAACGCTTTCCTAATCTCCAGCTTTATCTCCATTCAACTCAATCCTATCCTAGCATCCAGGCCATAGTAAGCCATATCCATATCCTTATCCCTATTCCAATCATATCACTTTCCTAACTTTGTCCTTATCTTTATTCCTTTCCCCACCTCCAGTCCTCTCCCTACCTCATACCAATATTCATCATTTCTATCCAAAACCCATCACCTTAACAATCCCTATTCTCATCCACACTATCATCTCCAACTCTAACCCATTCCCAAATCAATACTGATCCCTATTCCTATCTACATTCTCATACTAAAATTTATCCCTAAACATATCTATGTCCCCATCTTTACCTAATCACCTTACCTTACCTGTTTCTGTGTATCTACCAGTAGATACTCCATTTCATCACCTCTGTCCTCACACTGTCTGCTTTCCAGACATATCAATAACATCTTCCATTCTACCAGCTTACCAAACCTCCTCCCTAGTACTCTTCAAGTGGTTCCTGAATGCTGTCACCTTGGACTTATTGAAAGGAATATAACAGCTTCTTCAACCTAGCCCTTTTAAGCCTACCCATCCATACAAAAACCTCTGGTACAGTGCCTTTATACTTTACTTTGCCTTTAAAATTCTAGTGTGTGAGATGCAAATATTCAGTTTTATCTATGAATACTTTATTTATTCGATATCTGGAATTTAATTACCTATATGTCATTTTGTGTAGACAGCTCTAGTCCCTTTTCCAAGTGCACTTTAATTCTTGCCAGGAGGAAAATCAGAAGGATTAGAACAATAACTGAGTAATTTTGGCTAAAAAAACTTTCCTGTGAGTATATCTCCTTCCTCATCAGTCCCTGTCTTGGGGGATGTAAATCAAAGCAATCTAATATGTATTTAGTAAGTATTGTAGTTTAAAAAAAAACACACAGAATAGAGGGGGACAAAACACATATCTGAATCCCAGAATCTTATACTTAATAGTAACTAGACATGGCCCAGGTAAATGCCTAGAGGTAAAAGAAGTCACATGAAGATCAGACAATTATTTATTGGAATATGGAGCGTGTGAAGGGAGAGAATATGAAATAAGCCTGAAAACACAGATTCTGGAGGGTCATGAATGCCAAATGTATTCTATATTGTAGAAGAGGAGAAGCCACGAATGCTTTTGACCTGAGATGATACTCCTAATCTCAGGAGCCACAGATTTATAGTCTGAGACCACTCTCATGGTCCAGTCCACTGAAGGCAGAGTCCCTCAGGAGCCCAGAAATCCTTGGCCTCTGTAGCATCTAGAATCATTCTCTACACAGAATAAAGAATCTGTTCTCAGGCAGGCAAAGGGTTAAACTGGCTGATTTCATCATATCCTGTAGGATGGCACAGAAGTGAGTACTCAGGGATTTGCAGGCTTGGAGCTGTCCCTCCTGGGATTCCAAGGAGAAGAATAGAAAAGTTCTGCCTTATTTCTTACAAGGGCATTCATTCAGCCTCCACCTGGGTTCCCTGTCAGCGAACAGATTTTTCCTTCCTACAAGTAGGAAAATTGGAGCCCGAGCTTGTTGAGCTAACCTAAGGTGGTAAGCATAGTGATGGTGGTGGTGGCTGGGGACCTGGGGGGTGGGGTGGGGGGATTTCTTCTGTGTGTCCAGAAATATTATTAAACTACCTTGCTGAAGACTTGCATAGGCTACAACCCCACCCGGAGGCAAGGAAGGGCACAAGACCACCTTGGATAAATAGGGGCTTCTTCTAGCCATGAAAGAAGCAGAGAGCAGATGTGCAGAATGTGATGTATGTATATGTGCATACATACGTATATACACGTATACACAAACACACATAGAGATGTATGTGTGTGTTTATGTATGTTTCTGTGTGTATATAAGAGGGACTCAGTGCTGAAGGAAGTGCTGGAATGGGGCCTGGGTCTATGCACTGGCATCAGAAGCCTTTGATCATTTCTTACACATGTACATTTGTGGCTTTTAATAAGTCCCTTCATTTTTCTTACTGCATAACTCAAAAGTAAGTGAAATATGTGAGGTCCTTGAGAGAAATAAAGTGAGGCTCAAGTTTTCAATGGGGTGTCTGCTACTCAAAATTTGAAAATTCTGTGTTTTCTCCCAATTTTCTTCCTAGAACAATCATACTTTTCTTGGATGTCCTGGCTATAGCAGGCCATTGGCCCAGTGTCTGTACAGTATATTATGAAGTGATTTCAAAGTCTCTGAAACTTTATCCCAGTATGTTAGTTGGAAGTCATTAATGTCATCTACGAATTTGGAGTTTTCACTGCACTCCCTCCTAAACATTTAGAAAATAAAAGTAAATAAAATTACGTTCAGCACTTGATGTAAGGGATTGTTAACTTTCTATATGGAGAAGCATTCATTTATGCAATTGATTCTAAAATTTGTCATCATAATACTCAAGCATACTTTCAAGGGGAATGTGAATGCATACTTGTCCATTTAAATAAGTCTCAAAAATTTTTCAAACTAGATAGGGAAAATCAGAGCAGAAATGAGTTGGAGGCAGCTCTAACCACCTTTTAATTGTCAGCTCTTAAATTTTCAGTGTGAACATTGACCCTTTGGAAGGTAGTTCATTGATTACCCTTTGGAAAATGTTTATAATGCAAATTAAACCGAAAAGTGGGAGTATGTGCACATTTTTCCTCAGAGAGTCCAGTTAATCCGTATTAGCCAGCACACCCTTCTGTTGCTCCATGTAGTATCGCTTGAGTTCAGCAGTAGCATACAATAGAAGGCTAAGGGAATGGAAGCTACTAATTCCTATAATCATAACCATAATAACTGGCGCTTATATAACACTTTAAAGTTACAATGTGTTTCATAGCCATTATCTCTTTTAAGACTCGCATGACACCAGAATTAGAGACAGATCCCTGGAGAAGACATCATTGAGCTTGGACTTTAAAGGATTAATCTCAATTTAATAGGTAAAGAGGCAGGGATACAAAATGTTCCACTCAGAGTTAAAATCAAAAGCAAAGTTACAGAGCTATGAGAATGGCATTGTTAACCAGTGGGATCTGGAGTCAGAAAACCTGGGTTCAAATCCTGTCTCCAATGCTTATTACCTAATTGACTTTGGCCAAATCAATTAATTCCTGGGGCCTCAGTTTCTCCATCTGTAAAGTGAGGAGAGTTGGACTAAATGGCCTCTGAGGTCCCTACTAGCTCTAGATTTGTGATCCTCTGAGTGTGTAGGAGAAAGGGAGTAAGCAGTCCACCTCAGGTAGTGTATATAACATATGGTGAGAAGGGGACCTTCATCTTGCTATATGGGAATATGAGAGAAGATCAAAAGTTAGCTCCAGGTTGTAGAGGGTTGGCATACTCATACAGTGAAGTCAGTTTGAAGATTCAAGAAGATAATCTCTAAAGAAATAAATCCAATCGACTTTGATGTTTTTTTTCTCTTTCTCTCTGGGCATTCAAGGAGAAACTCCATTGTGAGAGGAAGAAACTTCACTCAATCCAGTTAAACAGAAATTAAGTGTAATCCTCAATTAACTATATTCATTCTGTATAACATTTTTAGGCTGTTTTTTATCATGGCTTTCCACTAGTCCAATAATTCTTAAATTATCTCTCCTGGATCTATTTTCCTGGTCACTTGTTTAAATGATTGTTCTTTGAGAAACAAATCACCCCAAACCAACTCATGTAGATTATTTGTGTAACCTAGAGGAGCCATTTGGTTTCCCTGGCCCTCAGTTTGCTAATCAGAAAAATGAGGAAACTGGAATGTATGAGGCCCAAAACACTCCAAAGTGTGTAACTGAGAAATATTTAGCAAAATAAATAAAAATGTTATAAAGCATTGATAACATTACATGTGGTTTCCTAACTCAGTATGTGGCCAGCAGGTATCTTTTCCTATGGTTCCAAACTTTGCCCATTTTTATTTACAGTTGAAATCACTGGCAAAATTTTATATGCAACAGGGTCAAGATTTGAAGTAGGCTTCAGGAAAATTAACTTTATAAGTCCAGAATGGGCAGTAGCAGTTGAACTGGTTCATGCACAGATAATAAGTGATATAAAATTTAACAAACACAAGTGAATTTGGCTTTTTAATGGGCATAAGCTCAAGATGATTCAATTATGTGACTTATAAATTAAAAAGCTTTAAATTTTCTTAGGCTACCCACATAGATACAATACTATCTGGGACAAGAGAGGGGATTGCCTCACTGTACTCTGTACTAGTTTTTGGCTTCAGTTCAGGTTGTCATATTTTCAGCATGAACATTGACACTTCAGAAGTTGGTACAAAGCAGAGTTTAACTTATTGGTTCACTGATTACACTTATGAAAATGTTTATAATGCAGATTAAAATGAAAGTGAGAGTGTGTGTACATTTTTTTCCCAGAGAGTTCACTTATTCAACATTTGCCAGCACACTGTTTATTGGTTCCATGTAATGTCACTTGAGCTCAGCAGTAGGATAAAATGAGAACCTGGATGATGTGGAAAATAGAGATCCGGCTAGAAGAAAACTGATTCAAGGAAAGAAAGCTATATAGTCCAGATGAAATCAAATTTAGGGGTGATCTGGTCATATCTTCAAAGCTCCACAAAGCTGGCAAGTAGTATAGGGATATATGCAGTTTATTCAACTTGGCCCCACAGATAGGAACTCACACCAATGGGAGAAAGTTGCACGAAGGCATATTTTGGTTCTACATAAGAGAAATTAACAGAGTTATTCAGATATGAAATGGGCTGCCATTTAGAAATAATGAAGAGCCTCTCACGGTATGCAAGAAAGAAGGCCAGGCTTTGCAGCAGAGGGCTCTGCCATAACCTGTGTGACCTTGAACAAGTCAACCTCTCTGGGAGCCAGTTTTCTCATTTGTAACCTGAGGAGGTTGGATTACATGACTTCTAAGGTTCTTTCTAGCTCAAAATAAATAATCCTATCTTTATAAGGGTACATTATGTGATCACTTTTAATAGATGAATTAGATGAATTAGATGAATCACCCTAGGCAATACTGCTAAGAATGTAAGTGTGTGATTGTCTACCAGTTCATGCAAAGAGTGCTGGCCAGGTCACAAGACCTGGGTTCTCAAATTTCTTAATTTTGTCATTATAAGCCAGTTACTTAATTTCTCCAAATCTAAAGCCCTCATCTATAAACTGGAACTATAACACTTTATATTACGTATACCACAGAGTTGCTTTAAGAAAAGAAGTTTCTAAACTGTAAACTATGAATAGCACATTATATACACACATATAACTCTGTGTATATATACTTCTTTGTGAATAGCACTTTTTATATGCATTTTGCTTGTATACATACATTCATGTAAGCTACTGATTTAGATATGTATATTGAGTGAATAGTACTTTATATACATCATATACACATATATTTACATGTGTTTATGTCTTTGAATATCATTTTAGACATATTGTATATAAATATGTATATATACATATATATATATATGTATATATATATATATGTATGTGTGTAGAAATGACTCCCCTTACTCTATTTAGCACACTTTTCCTCTACTGGGACACAAAATGCCCTCTGTCTATTCTCCTGCAAAGTGCCTAGGTTAACAATGACCTGTTCTTCAGTGTACCACACCCTGCAGAATTCTTTGCACTATGGAAGAGCCCTCCAAATATACAGAAAATTTAACACTTGCACATTCCTCAGTGTCACCATTACCTCTGGCAGTTAATTATGGCATTTGGCTTCTCTCCAGGGCCCAAGAATCACCTGTTCAGGAGTCCTGATGGCCGCATTCAACCTAAGCAGCTACAACCCCAGCTCCTTTACTCTAGTGGGGATCCCAGGGCTTGAGAAGTTCCACATCTGGATTGCGATTCCTTTCTGTGCTATCTACCTCGTGGCCATTGCAAGTAACTGTGTCCTGCTATACCTGATTGCCATGGAGCGCAGCCTTCATGAGCCCATGTTCCTTTTCCTTTCCATGCTGGCCCAAACTGACCTGATTCTGTCATCTACCACAGTGCCCAAACTGCTCAGTAACTTGTGGTTTGGTGACAAGAAAATCACCTTCTCAGGCTGCCTCACCCAGATGTTCTTCCTCCATTTCAGCTCTGCTATGGATTCTGCCATACTACTGGCCATGGCATATGACCGCTATGTGGCCATATGCTCCCCACTGAGATATACCACCATCTTGACCAAGCAGGTCATCATTAAGATTATGGTGGGAATCATCATCAGGAGCTTCTGTGTTATCTTTCCAGTTGTTTTCTTGCTAAAGCGACTGCCCTTCTGCCGGACACACACCATCCCCCACACATACTGTGAACACATAGGTGTGGCCCGACTCTCCTGTGCTGACATCTCCATCAACATCTGGTATGGTTTTGCTGTGCCTGTTATGATTGTGCTCTCTGACCTTGTCTTTATCACTGTCTCTTACACAATTATACTGAATGCTGTTCCGCCTTCCTTCTCATGGTGCCCGCCAGAAGGCTCTTGGAACCTGTGGCTCTCACATCTGTGTCATCCTCATGTTCTATATTCCACTCTTCTTCTCCATCCTTGTCCATCGTTTTGGACACAATGTTCCACGTCATTTCCTCATCCTGTTTGCAAACTGTTATGTCTCCATTCCTCCAACTCTCAACCCCATTGTCTATGGAGTGAAGACCAAGCAAATTCATGATAAGATTCTCCTCCTATTCTCTCCAAAGAAGACAAAGTGACATCTTACTATTACAAGGGGAATTGGGAAGAGCTGAGGGGAATCCTTAAAAAAAAAATTTTTTGACATTTTCCATATAAAGAGGAAGAGAGAAACACAAGTTGTTTCCTATTTCAATAAAATTCAAGATTCTAACCCTGGTAGAAGGAATGAACAGAAAGAGATAGGAAAAAATAACCAGGAAAGCAGCAGAGATGATTTATTTTCAAGAAGAAGGTCAAGATTACTTGTAACCTGGAGAGAGAGAGACCCCATTTGTGCTTGAGCAGTGTGTTTTCTGAACTTCTGCTTGCTGAAATCAAAAGAAGTAATTAGGATAGCCTGTCTCTTTTCAGTACCATTTAGAAATAAGTGTTTTCCAAACAGGTGATTTGGGGATAAATCAGCAGCTAGAGCAAAAAAGTCAATGACAGCCCAGGCACAATATTACCTATCTGGTGATTTCAAATTTATTTTAATGAAATGTGAGGCTATAGTCAGTTGTTCTTTAGTTTCAGAGATCAAGAACCCAGTTGCTGAAATAGGACTCTAGACACTTTCCAGTTGGAGTTTTCTTCACCCAGACTTCATCCAAGAGTCTCTGACTTGAGGCCCCTACTAATTCTGTCACTGCAAATGCCAAAAACTTGTGATTCAGGTCCACAAATAGCGCAGTACTTCCAAAATAAAAGAAGCATTTGTTAATCCCATTTGTATATGAAAATTGCATTTCCCTTCATGAGCTATGGCATCTTTGGTTCATAACTGGATCACAGTTTAAAGCTGGAAGGGACCAAGATTCATAGATTCCAGCCCACTTATTTGACAAATGAGGACACTAAAGTTCAGAGAAGTTAAATATCTTGACAGGGCTACACATCTATTAAGTATCTGATCTAAACCTGGGTCTTCTCTCCAGAGGTATATCTCCAGTGAGGCATCTAGGTGGTACAGTGAAAAGAGAATGGGATTTGGACTTAGGAAAACCTGAGTTCAGATACTGGTTGTGTGACCTTGGGCAAATCAGTTAACCTCTTCCTGCCTCAGTTTCCTCATCTTTGAAGTAGGCATAATAGCATTCACCTCATAGAATTGTTAGGAGGATCCGATGAGTTAACAGATATAAAAAGCTTTTGAAACCTTAAAGTGATATATGTGTGTGTGTGTGTGTGTGTGTGTGTGTGTGTATATATATATGTATGTATATATGTATATATACATATAGAGAGTAACTATTATTATTATTCTCTATCCATATTATTAAATTACTTCTTAATCAAACTAGTATAATTAGCCACTGTGCCTGTCCAGAAGCAGCCAGAAGGACCTTATAAAAACCAGCCCCAAAGAGTTCCAAAGGTAGTGAATATGAATGGATGACATCCCAATTCACCAGCGCATGACTAAAAAGTATTTTCATTCTGTATTGCTACTCAACAGCAATTTATTAGGTGCCTATTATGTACTAGGTGCTGTGCTAAATTCTAGGGATTCAAAGAGAGGCAAAAGAGAGCCCCTCCCCTCAAGAGTCTCATAGTAAATGGGGCAGGGGTAGTAGTGAGCACATGCAAATGACTGTTAAACATAAATTGAGATAATCAATGGAGGGAAAGCACTAGTATTGAGGGAGAACAGGAAAAACTTATTATAGGATATGAAATTTTACCTGAGACTTGAAAGAAACAAATTCATGGGGGGAAGCTAGGTGGCAAAGTGGATAGAGCACCAGCCCTGAAGTCAGGAGAACCTGAGTTCAAATCAGGCCTCAGACCAAACACTTGACACTTACTAGCTGTGTGACTCTGGGCAAGTCACTTAACCCCAATTGCCTTAAAGAAAAAAAATTCATGCTTGATCCATTACCGAATTCTGATAAGGAAAAAAAACCAAACTCACTTTGAAGAGACCATTAGTGTGGACATACAGGGAAGTCACCAGCCAACTTGTATGAAACACAGATCACCTACAGATGATATGAGTAAGGACAGGGAACCCAAAATGAGTACAAAAGCATGTATGGTTCTGAAAGAAAATGTTATAAAGTATAGTAAAGTTCAAAATGAGTGTGAACAAGAAATACAAAGGACAACAAAAAGGGGCTTTTAATCTATTTTTTTTCCAATGAAGATCTACCCTTTTTCTTTCTAAATCTATTTTACTACTAAGAAAGCAAACGCAAAACAAACAATCCCTATCCAAGCAAAAAAATACCCATATTGGCCATGTCGAAATGAATTCTTTCTCAATCTGTATTCTGAGTTCATCATCTGTCAGTAGGTGGGTTGCCTATTTCATCACGACTCTTCTGGAACTGTGGATCACAGCTTCACCAATAGTGCATTAAAATACCTGTGTTCCCACTCTCCTCCATCATTTGTCATTTTGTTTTTTGCCAACTTTGCCAATCTGAGTAGTGTGAGGTAGAATCAGAATTGTTTTAATTTGTATCTAATTATCAGTGATT
Organism: Phascolarctos cinereus; assembly: GCF_003287225.1. NCBI lineage: Eukaryota > Metazoa > Chordata > Mammalia > Diprotodontia > Phascolarctidae > Phascolarctos > Phascolarctos cinereus. The sequence continues at coordinate 352,328,778 of NW_027556098.1, forward strand.
TAAAGCATTATTAATTTGGCTATTGGTAGCTTGAATTTCTTCCTCTGAAATTTGCCTATTAAACATACTTTGACTATCAAATGGAGAGTGGCTCTTATTCTTGTAAACTTGAATAAATTCATTACATTTCTTAAAAATGACACCTTTCCCTCATTTGAATGGTCAAATCCAAAAAAGTAGTAATTGGTTCAATAGCAACTTCAAAGGGAATCCCTACGGATCTGTGCTTGACCCTGCCTTGCTTCAGCATTTTTTGTTAGTAACTTGGGAAAAGGTTTGAGATGTTCAAGTTTGACAGTGCTATAAAATTGAGAACATTAAAGATTCATATATCTTGACAGATTATTCCCTTGTGCGAAATTTAACATGATCATGTTTAATTAGAACAAATGTACATTTTTATCCTTTGCTTCAAAAGAACCAACTTCACAAGTTCAAAGTGAGAAAACATTGGTTGGATAATTGTTTAAATAAGAAGTAGTTGGGGTTTTTTTTTGTGACTCAGATTAATCAAAAGGGCCTGTTATTTCTTTATAAAACTCTGCAGTTAAAAAAATCACATATAAACGGAGTCACCAAGCAGCAGCCTACCAATGGGGGCTCAAGGCACTGGACACAGACCAGCCTAGAAAATGGACAGAATCATGAAGTTATATTACAAGTGATCAGTTGGGGGACATTCATTACTCCACAAGACTCTGGTTAGGACCAGGCAGGAAGGTACACACATCAACACACTCATCCATACCCCTCTCCCACTCTTTTATAAATCAATACAAAAATAGCCACAATTTAATTTCAGTGCCATGGGACAAGCCCCTGATGCACCAGTTCAGGGCCAAGCTAAGCTTGCTCATTCCCACACACAGCATCTCAGGCTTAACTAAGAAATCTTCTATTTTTCTTTTTTCCTTTCTCTTTTTTGGCCCCTGAGCTTCCCAGCTGGGATGAAGAAATAGGACATGAGACCTCATGAAGTGGGCCTGGAACAGCAGCTGAGTCAATACTCAGATGGATCGTAGGGTGACAGATATAGAAACTGGGGGAAGGAGACTGCCCCACCCAGGGCTATGCCTGTGGAATGGGAGGTCCCAGGGCTCTGAGGCCCCCAGATCTGCCTCTACAATTTAGTCACTATCCCACGGCTCATCAGCATCAGATGAGACCCAGGGTGAGCCAACAGGACAGGGGCTCAGGCCACACAGCCTCCTACTCTCTGCCTCTGGCCCTAGGGGAGGGGGAGGGTTGAGTTGGGAACCTGAAATCCCTTCAAATCTCAGAGAAGCCTGGGAAAGAGGAGCCTGGGCTTGTGGGTTCCCCCTGGACTCTGCCACTACCACACTCCCAGTCTGGACAGGGCCCAGTTGGTCTGAGGGAGCTGGAAGCAGGGGCAGAGGCCTGCCCTGGCATCGTGTGTGGAAGGAGGGACGGCCTAGTTCCGCCCTGGTGGTCACCACTCCCCTGCCCCTCCCCCTCCTCCTGGGTGGTCTGGTGGAAGAGCCTGTCACAGGCCCTGAGAGCCCCTCCCCGGGATAACACATGCAGCAGCCTCCTCCTGAAAACTCCAAGTCTGACTTCTCCCCCTGAGGAGGCCATCGGTGACCGAGTGCTTGATATGATGTCTTCCACCCTCGTGATGTAGACAAGCCTGAGTAGCACACCCAGCAGGACGGCAGCCATGATGATATGGTTAACCGCGCAGCCGCGGATGTAGATGAGGTCCAGCGCGCGCAGGCGCTCTGGGCCGATGGTTTTGTAATCACACATGGTGTCGATGACGTCAGAAGCAGCAGGTAGAAGGTAGGCCACACGCTAAGGGTCCGGGCGCCTTGCAGTCTGGTATTGGTTCCTGGTCCAGTCCTTGTAGTCTTCCCCACCGCAGCGCGTAAACCGCTCCTGGACAAAGTCCATGATGTTCTTGCAGTCCAAGTCGTCATAGTAATTCTTGATTCCTCTTCGGATGCTGTCATTCAGAAACTCGATCTTCTGGTTTCTGAACATAAGGCCACCACGCCCCTATGAGCTGGAGGATGACGCAGATCCCCAGGATGTGCATGAACGCTTGGAGGAGAGAGAAGTTATCCCGGAGGGAAGCCAAGAGCCCCGCGAAGGAGACGATGAACGTGGTGACCCTGAGGAGGATGACTAGGATGGCGGGCGCGAAGAGGGCACTTTCGAGGGTCTTGTATTTTGGCGCCCTGCTTCTGCGTAGATCCCCACAGAGAGGATTAAGGCTCCTATAAACTCGTGATTATCTTTGTATTATATTCCCGGCCACCTCCCCTTCCTGAATCCTTCATCTCTGGAGCCTTAGATTTATAGCTGGAAGGAACCTCCTTATGGCTTATCCAGTCCAAGTCTCTCGTTTTATAGATGAGGAAACTTAGACCCACAAGAACGAGGAGTAGAGGATGAGCCAGAACTTGAGGCACAGGTAGGAGAAGCGGCAGCGCACCTGCTCAGGTCTCCGCGGGCCGTCTTCCTGCCCCCCTCCCCACCCAGCCGACCGGTTTTTTTTTTTTAATACGCATTTCAATGGATTGTATGATGAATACGAGCAGTTTGACTAGTAGTATGTAACAGAAATGTGGAATGCAAGAAAGTTATTGTTGTCTTGGACTACATTCAGGAAAACAATGTACAGGTATCCTCAGCCTCCCTAGGTAGTTTGGGGTTTACAATAATTTGGTTTCATCCTTAAGGCTGGTCCTGGGCCCTGGGGACCCAGAAGCCTTGCTGACTCTGAGTGCCCTGCTCCCAAAGGGATTCCATAGGAAGAGATAAATGGGCATGTCTTTCTATCTGGTTGTGAGTCTATCTCTTTCTGCCTTACATTTCTTTCTCCCAGTTATGTGTCCATCTGCACCTTTCAGTGTGCATCCAACTTATGTTCTCTCTATGTTACTTGGCTGTATTACTAGCTGACTCCCCATCTGTGCTTAGCCCCACAAAGACAGGTGAGTGTCATTCTCTGGGTTGGAAGGAGGGTGAAGATGGCCTGAATTTGAAGAAGAGAACATGGCGAAGGGCAGAACGCCCTAGGTCCACAGAGGAATGCCATGATGCAGAATAAATAATTATTGGAATCACCAAGTATTTGACTTGCCCAAATAGTTCTGTGTTTAAGAGGTTGTAACTCCTATCATAACAACTTCTCCAGGTTTTTGGGTTTTTTTTGGAATATGTTATATAACAGAAAGAAGATGAACCAGCAAAGTTCTGGAAAGGCATTCCTCATCCCTGAGCTGAGTGTCTGGCTTTCATGTATCCATAAATATGCCTGTCAGCAAGTATGAGTTTGCTGTTACCTTTTACCTGAATATATATGTGTGTGTGCGTATATATATGTATATATATATATGTGTATATATATATGTGTGTGTATATATATATATATGTCTATGTATGTGTATATGTGTCGTATTGCTTATAAGCTATTAATAAACCCCATTAGAGGAAAGGCACATGTGATTGTGTTTCTATTTCTGGAGCCCCAGAACCAGACTAATATAACATGCACATAAATATATGCATATGCACATTCATATATACATTCATACACATATACAGCCATGCCTTAAAGATCAACTTCCCAAGTATGGTAGTAAGGGTATATGACTATATGAATTTAATCATCACAGAAAAAAATATGGAGGTATTAGTAAATTGTTAGTTCAGTGTAATCAGTAAAGAAGTAAAGAACACAACTAATGCAACTTTAGGGAGTATGACAAGAGGTAGAAATGTCCAGTATGAAGAAGATCATAGTATCCCCATATCCTGACAAGGTGAGGCTCCCATGTGGAATACTGTGTTGTATTCAGGGTACCACATCATTGTAAAGATGCTCTTTTAAAGGTATTTCTGGAAGTTCCCCTATCAAGAGAATCTGGGAACCAACATAATGAAGGGATTCAAAGTTCAAAGACTATTATTTAATTAATTAGTAGATATTTAGTTTTGAGAAGAGAAGAAGTGGTATGTATGTGTATAGAGGGGGGTGATATTTTCAAGTATTTGAAAGGCTATTGTGTGGAAGATTTATGCTCAGTCTCCTTGGCCCTAGAGATCAGAACTAGGAGCAAGGCATGGAAAACCCAAAGCAGCAAAATTACTTTTGATGAAAGGAAAAGCAAAACAAAACAAAACAAACAAACAAAAAAACTGAACTATTTGTCCTGTAATAGGAAGGTCTACTTCAATAAAGATTCAAGCAGACTAAATTGTGACCTGTCAATGGTGTTGTAAACAGGATTATAATAACAATAGCTAACATTTATATAGAGTTTATTATGTGCCAGACATTGTGGTAAGCACTTTACAATTATGTCATTTGATCCTCAAAACAATCCTGAGAAATAGGTGCCATTATTATCCCCATTTTACAGATGAGGAAACCAAGGTAAACAGAGTTGAAATGACTTGCTAGGGTCATATAGCTAATAAGTGTGTAAGGCAGGATTTGAACTCAGGTCTTCCAGATTCCAGGCTCACTTCTCAATTTGCTCTACTACCTAGATGCCTCTAAATAGGATAACTTCTGAGTTTGGCACTGCACTATATTATAGGCTCTCAAAGATGGAAGAAGCTTTATAGATTAACTTGTCCAACCTGTGCTTGAACAGGAATTCTGGTCAAGTGTGCTGGCCTACACTTCATGGAATTTTCCCTCTTCCTTTTTTTTTTTAATTGGGACATTATTTTACCATCTTTCCCTCTGTGACATCTCTTCCATTTTCCACAATATTTCAGGGGTCCAGTTATCACAACTGTCAGCTCTATCAGTATTCTGGGATTTACTTAATCTGGGTCTAAAGCCTTGAACTTATTGAGGACAGTTAGGTGCTCTTTTCCCCTGTCCTTTCTAATCTGGGTTTTAACTACATGTTAAGTATTTCTCTTCTGCTTTTTCCAGTACATATATCTTTTTTCCTGTTACAGAAAACAAGAGAAATAAGAGTTGATTAGTTCTGCTTCCTCCTTCCTGTCCATCATCACAGTCTGATTCAAACCAAGCAGTGTTTCTCTGCCACCTTTAATCTATCTCCTGCCTCCTGCTAAGGGCTGTTTCTCTTGTCCTCAGCATGCATCAGCTGTCTTAGATTATGAGCTTTAGCTTTCACGACACTGTGTCCTCTCTTTTGTAATTTCCCTTACTTAAGTGTCTTTGTTTCCCTCTTTGCATTGCTTTTAAAAATTTAGGTAAGTTTATGATAGCTCCCTGTACATCCATAGCAGTTGCATTAGACAACTTCTTTTATATTTCCTTTCATTAAAATAATTGGCATTTGAGCTTCCCATGCCCATAGGCTAATTTTTCCACTATTGAATTTTAGGTCTTGTTATTACCAAGATTATGCTATTGAGAGCTGCACAAGGACTTAAATATCTTGTCCAATGGCCTCATTTTATAAATAAATATCCAGAGAATTGAGTAGGTCTGCCCAAAGTCACAGGGTAACAAAGTACACATTCGAACCCAGATTCTCTGAATCCAACTATCCTCTACTGTCTTCAAAACTGCTTTATCTCCCTTTCTCCCTTTCACTCCCTCCTTTCCTCTAATTCTTTTAAAACTACTCTCAGAGCCCCTGCTGCACAAACTCTAAGAGGATGAAATTGTCACTTGTTTCCAAGGTTCCTTATCATTTCTATTTCAGCACTCATTTCCTCTGTTTTTGTCAGAACAATCACAGAATATCAGTCCTCCTTCTGAATGATGCCTTTTCAGGTACTTTCTAACTCTAAGATTCCATGATGGCAATGATTCTGTTATATAGGCACCATTGCCATCCAGCAACGCCCCATTTGGTTTATAGAAGGCCTTGAAGATGAAGCTAAGGATGTAGATTTTATTCTTCAAGAAGGTATATAGGTGACCCCAGGGTTCTTTAAGTATATTCCAGTGGAGTACAAGTGCTGGAAATTCCTACCATGTGGAAAAGTCTATAAGAATGATCCCCAAAATGGACATTGCATTTTTGATAGTTTGAGGAGCAGTCTTCCCAAAAATTTATAGCTCAACACCAGAGGGGGCCTGAAGTCTGCATCAGTGGAAGGACTACACATACCAGTAAAATTATGGATCTTTTGATGTATTAATTTGTATGTATGCATGGTAATATGTATTACCATCCATGAAAGAACATCATGGATGGTAAAAGGATGGTAAAAATCAGTGGATGGTAAAAGCAAATAACGAATGAATGAATGGTAAAATATTTATTAAGCAAAGCAGATGACACAATACATATAGAGACATATACATATGTACATACATGTATGTTTGAATAATCCCGTCTAAAAATGTACATGTAAGTGTTTCTGGGGTGCATATGTCTTAATATATATACACATATACATATATATTTATGTATATGTTTACACTATCAGTCAGTTGATAAGCATTTATTAAGTGCCTACTACATGCCAGACACTATGTTAAGCATTGGGGATACAAAGAAAGGCAAGAGACAGTCACTGTTCTGAAGGAATTGACAGTATAATGGGGCAGGTGACATGCAAATTATATGTATAATCAATAGATATTCAGGATAATTTAGAGATAGTCTTAGAGAGAAGGCAGTAGAAGTAAGGGTAATAGGGAAAAGGTTCATTGTAGAAGGTGGGCTTTAGCTAAGACTTGAAGAAACACAGGAGGTACAAAGGAGAAGGAAGAGAATTTCCAAAACCTTGATTTCATCAGAAATGAGTCCATGTATTAAGAAAATTATGAAATGTAGAACAGATGGATGTTTGGGTGAGATACGGAAGTGGTCAGTCTCATTGGCTTCCTCTATACTCAAGCAGGATGCAATGTAAAATATACATGAGAACAGAGGACTAAGAAAGTTACCAGTCATTTAGGACAAGATTCCTTTGTCATGTCTTGTGACCACATAGAAAGAATGTACAATTGAACAAATAGCAGTATCTGATTATGTGCTCGGCTATGCTTGATGTGGGCAGCCCAAGCCTTATGTCTCACTTAGTGCTCCCTAAAATCAAGAAGACCAGAAGCTGAAGTTAATGAAGAAGAGCATTGCAGGCATGGGAGATAGGCAGTGAAAAGTCATTTAGTTGAGAGGGGAAATGACATAGCATTCTATTTTTGATCAGTAAAGTGATACTCAAGGCCTGCAACAACAAAAGAACTTGGGTTGAAATCCTGCCTTTGTCACTTCTTATGTGTATGACATTGAGTGAGGCACTTAACCTTATTGGGCCTCAGTTTCCTCATCTGTGAAATGATGGTTGGACTAGAAGGCTTCCAAGGCCTTTTTCAGCTCTAGGTCTGAGATCCTGTGAACTTATCAAAAATATCAGCTACTCTTACAGCTGCTCCTTTATGAAAACTTCTGGTTTTTTTTTTTTTATTACAAGAACTGCCATCCACCCGAAAAATCAGTCAACAACAAAAAAAGCTTTTATTAAGCACCTACCATAAGCTAGGCACCATTCTAAGTACTGGGGATATGAAGAAGTGCAAAACACAGTCCCTGATGTCAGTGTAAGATTTTTTTTCTATCCCTCTCATACTTCTTCTTTCTTTTGCTACATAGTTCCAGGATATCAACAAGTAGGAGAGAGAGTAAAAAAATACAGAGAGAAAGGGAAGGATGTTTGATGACAACTATGAGAGAGGTGAGAGTAGAGGAAGAATGAATGGAGAATAAGAGAAATATATAGTCCGAGCAGTGTCCTGGAAGAGGATCTCAAAGGGAAAAGTGGAAAGGGCAGGGGCAAAGGTTAATCCTGAGTACTCAAGAACAGTTTTGAAGTCCTCTGAGGATCATTAAAAAAAAAATGAATTATGGAGAAAAGGGCATGGTAGGTGTGAGATCTTCAGGGAGGGCCATCCTTCTCTTGGAGGAAAATGTACTATCTGTCCATGTGTCTTTGGGCCTGACACAGTCTATCAAAGCCCAGGTAGCATGTGGATTAGAGATAGCACGCTGTGCTGAGCACTGAGGGGTGGGGAAAGTGAAAGTATCAGAGGGAGGAGGAATCTGGGATCTTGTCCCTGGGGAAGAAAAGATGTAGCAATATATCATATTTTAAGGCCAGGAACCTGACCTAGTAACTTAGGATGCAGACAACCAAATGCTTAATGGACAGTTAGGATCGACCTTGAAAGAAGCAACAGAATCTAGAAAAACTACCTGAAGGAAGAACACTTGGATCACTTTTAATTAAGGAAGAGAGGTATGTGGTTTGGGAGGAAAGGTTTGACAGAGAGCGTGTCATAGATACAGTGTGGTTTCTATGAAGAAGAGGACATACAGCATATGACGTGGTGAATACAAGATCTTAGGATTTAGAGCTGGAAGGGACCTTATAGAACATATAATATAAATCCTTCCTTTAATAGATGAGAAAATTGAGGGCGAGAGAGGTCAGTAACTTGGCCAGGGTCACACATTTTGTAAAAGGCAGAGAAAAGATTCCAATCTAGGACTTGTGATATAAGTAAAAAATAAGATGTTTCACTGAGATGAGACATTCAGCTGACTGTAATAGGGAAGGGAAGGTTGAGGGGAAATGAAAGGGAATGGGATTGTAACATTGAGAGAAGAAGGAAAGGAGAGCATACCAAAGAATCATGAGAAATTAATGAGGAAGATCCCAGAATAATGGCTCGCCTCGCTCTGTTATTGTGTAATTCTTACTTTCACATATGTATGGAAGCATATGTTTAAATATGTGCATCTACATATGTATGCAAGTGTATTATTATATTATTGTGTATCTGGGTGTGTTTCTGTGTGTGTGTGTGTGTGTGTGTGTGTGTGTGTGCTATGTGAGAAAGAGAAAGAGAGAATGCACAGTTCATTCATTCAATAAAAAGCTACTGAGTCGTTCAGTCATTTCACTTGTGTCTGACTCTTAATGAGCCCATTTGGGGTTTACTCTGCATAGATACTGGAGTGGTATGACTCCAGCACATTTTACATATGAGGGAACTTAGGCAAACAGGGTAAAGTGACTTACCCAGGGTGACACAGCTAGTAAGTGTCTAAGGTCAGATTTGAACTCAGGATGAGTCTTCCTGACTCCAGGCCCAGCACTCTATCAGATGTTGTGGAGGAAACAATTACAGTGTTAGTCCCCACTTTGACCTTAAGACATTTCTTCCTGGATGTACAGACATGACACAATTAATGAACACTACAGGGTAACAATTAAGTGTATTTACAATTCACAGCAGAGAACACCTGCACATTAAGTAGGAGGAGGGATCAGCAAAGAAAGCTTCTTAGAGGGAATAAGACATAACTCAACCTTGGACAATGGGTAGGATTTGAATAGGCATAGAAGTGTTGTTCCTGTGGGAAAGGAAAGATACAGATTATTTGTACAAGATAAATGATTGGTTATGGCAAGGGAGAGGAAAGAGTAAAAGATGACTATGATTTCAAGCTGAGGTGACTAGGAGTATGTAGTGGTATTAGTAAGAGAGGAAGCAATGTGTCATCATGGATAGAGTGCTAGAATAAGAGTAAGAAATCAGTCAATCTACCTGAAGTCAAATCTGATTTCAAATGTAAGCAAATTATTCCATCTCTCTGAATCTCAGTTTCCTTGTCTGGACAATGAGGATAACAATTACAGTAACAATATTACAATTTTTTATGGGAAAAATGAAATAATCTATGTAAAGTAAGTGTTATATAAATGTCATTGTGGTCAAGTAAATGATCTTTCAAGGCTGGTGTGTGTTTGTGGGCCAAGGAGGTAAGAAGAATATGGAGAAAAAGAGATTATGTCTCCTCTGGTATGTGAAGGTTGTGGCTTTAAGTATAGGTGTAAAGTCCTGGTAGAATCTGGAGGAATGCTAATGGATAGGAATCTGGGTAGGAATGGGAATCCAGTGTCTGTGGGGGGAAGATGGTGGTGACATTTTGTTTTGTCAGTATAGGCAAAGGAAACTCTTCTCTGAGATAGGAGGGAAGGGGGAAGAGTTAGAGCTAGAAACATTCTGAAACAGAGAAGAAGGATGATGAAAGCTTGCACGGATTGGATTTCTTGAATAAGGGCAACCAGAGATTTTAGTACTAAATAGAAGAGGTCTGGATGAGCCATCATCCAATACTCTGAGTGAGTATTGAAAAATACTATTGGATCATAAGAAATTGAGAAGCAGGGGAACAGGAGGGAGGTTCTATTTGAATTCAGACAGGAGGAGTTTACTGCAAAGCAGCTCATCTCAGCTCTGTGACTTCAGCATTGCTCCTTGATCTGAGAACATCAATGGAATAGTTATATTTACCTAGTCAAAGACTCATGGCATCAGAGAGCATAGGCATGTTTTAAAAAAAGGAAGTTGGGAGGGACAGCCTACAAGTACCTGACTTGTAATCCAGGCTGGGTAGGGTTTCAAGGGTAGCCAAGAAAAGTTGCATAAAATTGTAGTAAATATTTCTTGTTCTCTATTGGATTCAGAACTTGAAAGTTCTTTTCATTTCCTCTGTTTTCATTCCTCTGTGAACCCGATCAACCATCAGGTCAATATAGTTAATACAGTGTTAAATGTCAACTATGTGTCAGGCACTAGACATGCAAAGACAAAAAATAAAGTCAATCCTATTGCTTTGAAAAATAGGAATGGGAGGCAGTGCCAAGATAATGGAATAACTACAGGGACTTGTCTGAGCTGCCCCAAACCCCACCAAATACCTTTAAATAATGACTCTCAACAAACCCACAAAAGACTGGGCAAAACAATTTTCCAGCCCAAGACAATTTAAAAGAATGGTAGGAAAGGTCTGTTGCACTACAGTGATGAAGTCCCGAAAATGGATGCTGACATGGTTGGCTGACATGGAAAGTTGATGAAAGTCTGCAGAATCAAGGAAAAATATGACTTATCAGATGGCCATGTCATCTGGTTTTTCATTTTGTATGTTAAAATTATGAAAAATAGAACCATAGACTCTGGGAGGTAGAAGGACCATTAAGGGTCATCAAATTTATCCTTCTAACCTGTATAGTATTTTTCCTCTATATTTCTGTAAGGTGGCCATCAAGATTGAATTAAACACTTCCAATAATGGGAAATACATGTCTGTGTTTTGCATATTATTGTAATTTAATCAGTGGTTGCACGTGAGAGGATGCTAGTATTATATACTTGCATGTTTAATATATAAGTAATGCATATCAGTGCACTATTACTTAAGTGTGTATATGTTTCTGAGTATACACATGTTATATGCCCCTAGCACTCCGTGCTCCCAGCAGAAAGCAAGCTCTTGAGGGAATGTTTCATTACTTTCATTGTATCGTCTGTACTGTGCCTCATACATAGTAAATGCTTAATTAAATGGTGGTGGTGCTGGTTGAGTGTATCTGTATTAGACTCTCCCAGCCATATCCCTCATTCTCAAGTAAAACTCAATAATAAGTTCTTCATTTGCCTCCAGATGTGATGGGATCATTATCACTGGAGGTCTTTAAGTGAAGACTGAATTACCACTCTTAGAAATGTTGTAGAAGACATTCTGTGCATGTACAAGTTGGCCTTAATGATCTCTGAAGACCTTTCCATCTAGGAGGTTCTCTGATTGTATTCTATCTTGAATCTTTCTCTCTGCAGCCTCAGCTTATCCTCTTTCCCAGAGGCTGGAGGAGAGAGAAATATAAGGGGAGGAGAACAAAGCTAAAGATGTATTCATGAGAAACTAGAGGTGGCATAGCTAAAGAGCTGGCATTGAATCCTGAGATAAAGTCCCATTTCTGACATATACTGTGTGTGAACCTGGACAAGTCATTTAACTCTAAGTGCCTCCAGGCTTCTTTATGACTCTAAGTTGCAGAGAAGGGGTCTATATGTATTCACATAGGAAGTTCCTTATAGGGAATGCGCTGTACTGGTGAAATCAAAAATCCAAACCCATTTTCAATGAAAAATTAATTTATTTCGTTTTCTTTTGCCTGACCACTTCAAAGAGACTCTTTTATATCCAGAAGGCAAAGAACTTCACCTTGAGGTATATTCATAGATAGGGAATAAATAGTATTATAGATGGAGGGCAGGGGAATAGACATCATGGTATAACTATATTGGAAAAAGTGAGGAGTAGCATTTGAGCCCCACATTTAAAGAAAGGGAACACTGGGTATGTGTCTTTTCTCATTTAATGAAGCTAGAGTATCATCTACATCTACGTGCCTATTTTCAACATATGTATTCAGAATGTTTTTTAGTATGCATCTAAAACCTCAAATAAGCTCTTGGGAAGAAGTAAGGTTAAGTGTTGTTAAGCATAGAACCTTCACTTGTCTTTCCTGAAAGTTCACGCAAATGCTCACTCTGCACAATCTTGAGGTCATTTTTTCAATATTTTGAACTTGAACTTTTTTTTCACTGAAAGTTCACTCAACTGTTCACTCTGCAAAGAACACCCTCTGGTTCTTGGCAACATAGAAATAAGGAAATAGAGAATTGGTCAGCTGCTGACCATTGTTCTTACTACCCAAGCAATATGGGCTTCTTCCAAGGGATATGGCTACTTCTTAGCCCTCCTAAGAATGAGGTGCTGAGAGGCTCAGTCCTTCAGTTCAGGTCTTGGTTCAACAGACAATACTTCCCTCTTTGTCCTTAGAAGGGCTTAGGGAATCACCCCCACCAACTCCTCTTCCTCCTTCTTCCCTTCCTTCTTCCTCTTTCTGTCTCTGTCTCTGTCTCTGTCTTTTGCTCTTTCTGTCTCTCCTCCTTGCTCTCCCTCCCCTCTTCAGTTTTTCTATCCCTCTATCCCCATTTCTATCCCTCCTTTCCATTCCAGCTGCCTCAATCAGCAGTCTAGTTTAAGTAAAATGTCATGTGCATGAAAGGAAATAATGAGAAATTAAGCTGGAAAAATTACTGGGAGAGTGAAATCAGTTTCTGTATAGTGAAATCATGGCAGCTTGGAGTTGATAAGATCCTTAGATTCTGGTGACTTTCATACAGCAAATTAGTAGCAGACCCAGGACTAAAATTCAATTCTCTTGATTCCTGGTTCGTGAATGTTTCCATTGTACTCACAACTTGATACTCCAGTAGAGTTCTTTGAAAAGACAAATAAGTATTTGGGAAAAAGGGAAATCAGTCACTGTCATTAATTTATGCTCTTATATTATGAAGATTGGTACAGGTAACCATAACAATCTAGTATTCATTCTATAGTTTATTTTTTCCTACCCCATCTGACCTGTGGATTATCGGGTTCTTGGGCATCTTTATACCGAAGCTTAAAGTCAAGACATTTTCAGAAACCAGGTGTCCTTAAAAAATGAGACTTATTAAGATTTCCTTATAGGGAGCTTCTGATTTAAATACCATAATTATTGTCAGGCAGTTGTCTATCAATAACCTGTAGTTTCAAAGGTCTTCCAATGAACATTGATCACTGGCTTTATATTCACAATCTCTTCAAAAACAGCTACAGTGACACTCCTGCCCTTCTATCTATGTACTCAGCAAAGCTGATCACAACACTTTTGCTGTGCCCCACCCCCTCATAACATGTGCAGAGACTAATACTGTTTGCAAATCCCATCATCATGTGCAAAGCACCTAAAGACTGGTCCTTGGTTTATGGCCAAAGATGATATTCATACATGTTGTAGCTGTATATAGTTATCATCAGAGTTTGGCACTATCTGGAGATTTTAGAGCTTTTACCAAAGCCTATAACTAATTTCCTAGTTTTCTTCTCTCGTGCAGGGAAACATCTATAAAATAATAAGGTCTCACCTCCAAAGCTGTAAAAGTCACAATGCTTCCTCTGAATAGCTCTGATACCCGCCTTGCTGGTTGCTTTCTCACTGGAATCCCAGGTTTGGAGCACCTGCACATTTGGCTTTCTATTCCCTTCTGCATCATGTACGTGGCTGCGTTGGCAGGGAATACCATCCTGATCAGTGTAATCATCTACCACAGGAGCCTTCATGAACCCATGTACCTGTTCCTGTCCATGCTGGCCAGTGCTGATGTCTTGCTGTCCACTTCCACAATGCCCAAAGCTCTGAACATCTTCTGGTTGGGAACCCAAGCCATCTCCTTTGATGCATGTCTCACCCAAATGTTCTGTATCCACTTTCTATTTGTGGCTGACTCAGCTATCCTGCTGGCCATGGCATTTGACCGCTATGTGGCCATCTGCTCACCTTTACACTATAACAATATCCTTACTCCCAGCATCATCAGAAAGATAGCTGGGGCCACACTTACACGCAGCTTCTGCATTATATTCCCATCTGTCTTCCTCCTCAAAAGGTTACCTTATTGCCGGACTAATATAATTTCACATACATTCTGTGAGCACATGGGCATTGCCCGGCTGTCCTGTGCTGATATCTCTGTCAATGTCTGGTATGGTTTGGCAGCTGCCTTGCTCTCTACAGGTCTAGATATCATTCTTATCACCATCTCCTATGTACTCATCCTACGCACCGTCTTCCATCTTCCATCACATGAAGCTCAGCGCAAAGCACTGGGAACGTGTGGCTCTCATATTTCTGTTATACTGCTCTTTTATATGCCTGCTCTTTTTTCTGTCTTTGCCTACCGCTTTGGTAGGAAAAATATTCCCCATTATGTCCATATCCTCCTAGCCAACCTCTATGTTGTTATTCCACCCATGCTGAACCCTGTGATTTATGGTGTAAGAACCAAACAGATTTGGGAAGGGACTGTCCAGATGTTTTTACATTTGGGGAAGTGACCAAGATAGAAGCCCACAAACCTAGAGTTATCTTCAACAGCGTTATCAAATTTGTAACCTCTGGAACTAAGGTGCCTGCAAATAAGACCTGGCCTAGATAAAAATATAATTGTGAAATATTTAAAAAATAAATAATACTACAACATAAATTATGTTAATTTGTGCATTTTTTTTAATGTGCAGTTTCACTCAGAGAATTAAAGTGATATTTATTTTTAAAAATATTGCCTCCATAAAAGAACTTCCTAATTTAACCGAGGGCACAGTAGGAAACTTGCTTTTCATTCGTTGTTAAGCCTATAGAGTTTTGACATCACAAGTAGAAGACTGAATGTAGTTTTAACAGGGAGCAAACACCTTCAAATAATATCAATGCCAAGAGAATTTTCAAAACTTTTAATAGCAGCTCCCACCACAGTCTCCAAACAAATAACTTTTTGGTCTCCATCCAGAGTCTTTGGATTAATGATTTCCACATCAATGGAGTTCTTCTTCAACGCTCTCTTGACTGCTGCTAGTGAGATCCACAATATTTTGAAGTTTGATACAGACTTGAATTCATTCACTTGGGCTTTTGGCATTGGAGTGATTTCAGCCAATCTTAGTTTGTCTTCATATTGTTTGAGGGTACCACCCTTTACATCTGTTCTTGTCTTATTTTTGACTTCCATGACAAATATGCAACATTATGTATTGGGTAGATTCATAAGATGGTTGAAAATACATCCACTATGGCACTCAAATTATCTATGTTGAACATGAAAATGTACTCCTTTCCCTCTGCTATAACAGTATCAAGCAAACCAGAATTGTAGAATCTGGTGAAAATATCACCATGACCTGGAGGACATCAAGCTTGTGTATTTTCCCCTGAGTGAGACACATCTTTTGCTACCTGCTTTGATTAAAAGTGTAGATCTTCACATGGCAAAACTGTACTTCTGAAGTATTTTTGGTATCTTCATCAGTGTTAAAGGAGTTCATAAAAACAAGAGGAACATCTGTATTGTAAATTTTCTTCAAGTGCTCAGTTTGATGAACTGTAAGATCCAAAATGGAGTTTTCATTCTGCATACCAATCAGACTTTTCTGGCCTTTATAACTCCTGCTAGTTCCCAAGCCACCATTCATTTTAACCAATACCTACTTATCCAGGAAAGAAGATATATCATCAAGTAAGGCTCTGACTTTTATCTTCTCATGAGGTTAAATTGAATCCTTTGGAACCTTCTGCATTTTCCCCCAATACACTGAAAGTCCCTTTTATGTTAGAATCTATGGAATAACTTCTGAAATGAGTCAAGGTCTTTTTTAATATGCTGAGATTCCTTTTATGGTCCGATTGAAAATATTTTCTCTAGTTTCTTCTTCACTGGTAATTCCAGCTTTAGTCAGATGACCTCTTGGAACCGGGAAATCCCACCTTGAAACATTGCTTTGGTAAGATTGTCTGGACCTACCTGTACTCGAAACTTCCCTAGTATCTGCCAACAGCAAATCCATCCTGCCAGCCCTTGGGACTTCCACTGGAAGGTAATTTGTGGTTTTCTAAGTAAATGTGTGGGTTCAGGGATCCTTTTCCATTTGAGTTTAACACCACAAATCTTGACTCCTAATCCAGGCAAATTGTCTTCTCTATCCAGTCCTCTTCCTGTGCCCAAATTCAAGACTGCTTCATCCCTACTCTTTTCTTGACCCTGTTCCAATATCTATACCTGTGATTATCTCCTTCACAAAGTAAGACATTCCATATCTATCCCCAACTCCAACGCTTTCCTAATCTCCAGCTTTATCTCCATTCAACTCAATCCTATCCTAGCATCCAGGCCATAGTAAGCCATATCCATATCCTTATCCCTATTCCAATCATATCACTTTCCTAACTTTGTCCTTATCTTTATTCCTTTCCCCACCTCCAGTCCTCTCCCTACCTCATACCAATATTCATCATTTCTATCCAAAACCCATCACCTTAACAATCCCTATTCTCATCCACACTATCATCTCCAACTCTAACCCATTCCCAAATCAATACTGATCCCTATTCCTATCTACATTCTCATACTAAAATTTATCCCTAAACATATCTATGTCCCCATCTTTACCTAATCACCTTACCTTACCTGTTTCTGTGTATCTACCAGTAGATACTCCATTTCATCACCTCTGTCCTCACACTGTCTGCTTTCCAGACATATCAATAACATCTTCCATTCTACCAGCTTACCAAACCTCCTCCCTAGTACTCTTCAAGTGGTTCCTGAATGCTGTCACCTTGGACTTATTGAAAGGAATATAACAGCTTCTTCAACCTAGCCCTTTTAAGCCTACCCATCCATACAAAAACCTCTGGTACAGTGCCTTTATACTTTACTTTGCCTTTAAAATTCTAGTGTGTGAGATGCAAATATTCAGTTTTATCTATGAATACTTTATTTATTCGATATCTGGAATTTAATTACCTATATGTCATTTTGTGTAGACAGCTCTAGTCCCTTTTCCAAGTGCACTTTAATTCTTGCCAGGAGGAAAATCAGAAGGATTAGAACAATAACTGAGTAATTTTGGCTAAAAAAACTTTCCTGTGAGTATATCTCCTTCCTCATCAGTCCCTGTCTTGGGGGATGTAAATCAAAGCAATCTAATATGTATTTAGTAAGTATTGTAGTTTAAAAAAAAACACACAGAATAGAGGGGGACAAAACACATATCTGAATCCCAGAATCTTATACTTAATAGTAACTAGACATGGCCCAGGTAAATGCCTAGAGGTAAAAGAAGTCACATGAAGATCAGACAATTATTTATTATTGGAATATGGAGCGTGTGAAGGGAGAGAATATGAAATAAGCCTGAAAACACAGATTCTGGAGGGTCATGAATGCCAAATGTATTCTATATTGTAGAAGAGGAGAAGCCACGAATGCTTTTGACCTGAGATGATACTCCTAATCTCAGGAGCCACAGATTTATAGTCTGAGACCACTCTCATGGTCCAGTCCACTGAAGGCAGAGTCCCTCAGGAGCCCAGAAATCCTTGGCCTCTGTAGCATCTAGAATCATTCTCTACACAGAATAAAGAATCTGTTCTCAGGCAGGCAAAGGGTTAAACTGGCTGATTTCATCATATCCTGTAGGATGGCACAGAAGTGAGTACTCAGGGATTTGCAGGCTTGGAGCTGTCCCTCCTGGGATTCCAAGGAGAAGAATAGAAAAGTTCTGCCTTATTTCTTACAAGGGCATTCATTCAGCCTCCACCTGGGTTCCCTGTCAGCGAACAGATTTTTCCTTCCTACAAGTAGGAAAATTGGAGCCCGAGCTTGTTGAGCTAACCTAAGGTGGTAAGCATAGTGATGGTGGTGGTGGCTGGGGACCTGGGGGGTGGGGTGGGGGGGATTTCTTCTGTGTGTCCAGAAATATTATTAAACTACCTTGCTGAAGACTTGCATAGGCTACAACCCCACCCGGAGGCAAGGAAGGGCACAAGACCACCTTGGATAAATAGGGGCTTCTTCTAGCCATGAAAGAAGCAGAGAGCAGATGTGCAGAATGTGATGTATGTATATGTGCATACATACGTATATACACGTATACACAAACACACATAGAGATGTATGTGTGTGTTTATGTATGTTTCTGTGTGTATATAAGAGGGACTCAGTGCTGAAGGAAGTGCTGGAATGGGGCCTGGGTCTATGCACTGGCATCAGAAGCCTTTGATCATTTCTTACACATGTACATTTGTGGCTTTTAATAAGTCCCTTCATTTTTCTTACTGCATAACTCAAAAGTAAGTGAAATATGTGAGGTCCTTGAGAGAAATAAAGTGAGGCTCAAGTTTTCAATGGGGTGTCTGCTACTCAAAATTTGAAAATTCTGTGTTTTCTCCCAATTTTCTTCCTAGAACAATCATACTTTTCTTGGATGTCCTGGCTATAGCAGGCCATTGGCCCAGTGTCTGTACAGTATATTATGAAGTGATTTCAAAGTCTCTGAAACTTTATCCCAGTATGTTAGTTGGAAGTCATTAATGTCATCTACGAATTTGGAGTTTTCACTGCACTCCCTCCTAAACATTTAGAAAATAAAAGTAAATAAAATTACGTTCAGCACTTGATGTAAGGGATTGTTAACTTTCTATATGGAGAAGCATTCATTTATGCAATTGATTCTAAAATTTGTCATCATAATACTCAAGCATACTTTCAAGGGGAATGTGAATGCATACTTGTCCATTTAAATAAGTCTCAAAAATTTTTCAAACTAGATAGGGAAAATCAGAGCAGAAATGAGTTGGAGGCAGCTCTAACCACCTTTTAATTGTCAGCTCTTAAATTTTCAGTGTGAACATTGACCCTTTGGAAGGTAGTTCATTGATTACCCTTTGGAAAATGTTTATAATGCAAATTAAACCGAAAAGTGGGAGTATGTGCACATTTTTCCTCAGAGAGTCCAGTTAATCCGTATTAGCCAGCACACCCTTCTGTTGCTCCATGTAGTATCGCTTGAGTTCAGCAGTAGCATACAATAGAAGGCTAAGGGAATGGAAGCTACTAATTCCTATAATCATAACCATAATAACTGGCGCTTATATAACACTTTAAAGTTACAATGTGTTTCATAGCCATTATCTCTTTTAAGACTCGCATGACACCAGAATTAGAGACAGATCCCTGGAGAAGACATCATTGAGCTTGGACTTTAAAGGATTAATCTCAATTTAATAGGTAAAGAGGCAGGGATACAAAATGTTCCACTCAGAGTTAAAATCAAAAGCAAAGTTACAGAGCTATGAGAATGGCATTGTTAACCAGTGGGATCTGGAGTCAGAAAACCTGGGTTCAAATCCTGTCTCCAATGCTTATTACCTAATTGACTTTGGCCAAATCAATTAATTCCTGGGGCCTCAGTTTCTCCATCTGTAAAGTGAGGAGAGTTGGACTAAATGGCCTCTGAGGTCCCTACTAGCTCTAGATTTGTGATCCTCTGAGTGTGTAGGAGAAAGGGAGTAAGCAGTCCACCTCAGGTAGTGTATATAACATATGGTGAGAAGGGGACCTTCATCTTGCTATATGGGAATATGAGAGAAGATCAAAAGTTAGCTCCAGGTTGTAGAGGGTTGGCATACTCATACAGTGAAGTCAGTTTGAAGATTCAAGAAGATAATCTCTAAAGAAATAAATCCAATCGACTTTGATGTTTTTTTTCTCTTTCTCTCTGGGCATTCAAGGAGAAACTCCATTGTGAGAGGAAGAAACTTCACTCAATCCAGTTAAACAGAAATTAAGTGTAATCCTCAATTAACTATATTCATTCTGTATAACATTTTTAGGCTGTTTTTTATCATGGCTTTCCACTAGTCCAATAATTCTTAAATTATCTCTCCTGGATCTATTTTCCTGGTCACTTGTTTAAATGATTGTTCTTTGAGAAACAAATCACCCCAAACCAACTCATGTAGATTATTTGTGTAACCTAGAGGAGCCATTTGGTTTCCCTGGCCCTCAGTTTGCTAATCAGAAAAATGAGGAAACTGGAATGTATGAGGCCCAAAACACTCCAAAGTGTGTAACTGAGAAATATTTAGCAAAATAAATAAAAATGTTATAAAGCATTGATAACATTACATGTGGTTTCCTAACTCAGTATGTGGCCAGCAGGTATCTTTTCCTATGGTTCCAAACTTTGCCCATTTTTATTTACAGTTGAAATCACTGGCAAAATTTTATATGCAACAGGGTCAAGATTTGAAGTAGGCTTCAGGAAAATTAACTTTATAAGTCCAGAATGGGCAGTAGCAGTTGAACTGGTTCATGCACAGATAATAAGTGATATAAAATTTAACAAACACAAGTGAATTTGGCTTTTTAATGGGCATAAGCTCAAGATGATTCAATTATGTGACTTATAAATTAAAAAGCTTTAAATTTTCTTAGGCTACCCACATAGATACAATACTATCTGGGACAAGAGAGGGGATTGCCTCACTGTACTCTGTACTAGTTTTTGGCTTCAGTTCAGGTTGTCATATTTTCAGCATGAACATTGACACTTCAGAAGTTGGTACAAAGCAGAGTTTAACTTATTGGTTCACTGATTACACTTATGAAAATGTTTATAATGCAGATTAAAATGAAAGTGAGAGTGTGTGTACATTTTTTTCCCAGAGAGTTCACTTATTCAACATTTGCCAGCACACTGTTTATTGGTTCCATGTAATGTCACTTGAGCTCAGCAGTAGGATAAAATGAGAACCTGGATGATGTGGAAAATAGAGATCCGGCTAGAAGAAAACTGATTCAAGGAAAGAAAGCTATATAGTCCAGATGAAATCAAATTTAGGGGTGATCTGGTCATATCTTCAAAGCTCCACAAAGCTGGCAAGTAGTATAGGGATATATGCAGTTTATTCAACTTGGCCCCACAGATAGGAACTCACACCAATGGGAGAAAGTTGCACGAAGGCATATTTTGGTTCTACATAAGAGAAATTAACAGAGTTATTCAGATATGAAATGGGCTGCCATTTAGAAATAATGAAGAGCCTCTCACGGTATGCAAGAAAGAAGGCCAGGCTTTGCAGCAGAGGGCTCTGCCATAACCTGTGTGACCTTGAACAAGTCAACCTCTCTGGGAGCCAGTTTTCTCATTTGTAACCTGAGGAGGTTGGATTACATGACTTCTAAGGTTCTTTCTAGCTCAAAATAAATAATCCTATCTTTATAAGGGTACATTATGTGATCACTTTTAATAGATGAATTAGATGAATTAGATGAATCACCCTAGGCAATACTGCTAAGAATGTAAGTGTGTGATTGTCTACCAGTTCATGCAAAGAGTGCTGGCCAGGTCACAAGACCTGGGTTCTCAAATTTCTTAATTTTGTCATTATAAGCCAGTTACTTAATTTCTCCAAATCTAAAGCCCTCATCTATAAACTGGAACTATAACACTTTATATTACGTATACCACAGAGTTGCTTTAAGAAAAGAAGTTTCTAAACTGTAAACTATGAATAGCACATTATATACACACATATAACTCTGTGTATATATACTTCTTTGTGAATAGCACTTTTTATATGCATTTTGCTTGTATACATACATTCATGTAAGCTACTGATTTAGATATGTATATTGAGTGAATAGTACTTTATATACATCATATACACATATATTTACATGTGTTTATGTCTTTGAATATCATTTTAGACATATTGTATATAAATATGTATATATACATATATATATATATGTATATATATATATATGTATGTGTGTAGAAATGACTCCCCTTACTCTATTTAGCACACTTTTCCTCTACTGGGACACAAAATGCCCTCTGTCTATTCTCCTGCAAAGTGCCTAGGTTAACAATGACCTGTTCTTCAGTGTACCACACCCTGCAGAATTCTTTGCACTATGGAAGAGCCCTCCAAATATACAGAAAATTTAACACTTGCACATTCCTCAGTGTCACCATTACCTCTGGCAGTTAATTATGGCATTTGGCTTCTCTCCAGGGCCCAAGAATCACCTGTTCAGGAGTCCTGATGGCCGCATTCAACCTAAGCAGCTACAACCCCAGCTCCTTTACTCTAGTGGGGATCCCAGGGCTTGAGAAGTTCCACATCTGGATTGCGATTCCTTTCTGTGCTATCTACCTCGTGGCCATTGCAAGTAACTGTGTCCTGCTATACCTGATTGCCATGGAGCGCAGCCTTCATGAGCCCATGTTCCTTTTCCTTTCCATGCTGGCCCAAACTGACCTGATTCTGTCATCTACCACAGTGCCCAAACTGCTCAGTAACTTGTGGTTTGGTGACAAGAAAATCACCTTCTCAGGCTGCCTCACCCAGATGTTCTTCCTCCATTTCAGCTCTGCTATGGATTCTGCCATACTACTGGCCATGGCATATGACCGCTATGTGGCCATATGCTCCCCACTGAGATATACCACCATCTTGACCAAGCAGGTCATCATTAAGATTATGGTGGGAATCATCATCAGGAGCTTCTGTGTTATCTTTCCAGTTGTTTTCTTGCTAAAGCGACTGCCCTTCTGCCGGACACACACCATCCCCCACACATACTGTGAACACATAGGTGTGGCCCGACTCTCCTGTGCTGACATCTCCATCAACATCTGGTATGGTTTTGCTGTGCCTGTTATGATTGTGCTCTCTGACCTTGTCTTTATCACTGTCTCTTACACAATTATACTGAATGCTGTGTTCCGCCTTCCTTCTCATGGTGCCCGCCAGAAGGCTCTTGGAACCTGTGGCTCTCACATCTGTGTCATCCTCATGTTCTATATTCCACTCTTCTTCTCCATCCTTGTCCATCGTTTTGGACACAATGTTCCACGTCATTTCCTCATCCTGTTTGCAAACTGTTATGTCTCCATTCCTCCAACTCTCAACCCCATTGTCTATGGAGTGAAGACCAAGCAAATTCATGATAAGATTCTCCTCCTATTCTCTCCAAAGAAGACAAAGTGACATCTTACTATTACAAGGGGAATTGGGAAGAGCTGAGGGGAATCCTTAAAAAAAAAATAGTTTTTGACATTTTCCATATAAAGAGGAAGAGAGAAACACAAGTTGTTTCCTATTTCAATAAAATTCAAGATTCTAACCCTGGTAGAAGGAATGAACAGAAAAGAGATAGGAAAAAATAACCAGGAAAGCAGCAGAGATGATTTATTTTCAAGAAGAAGGTCAAGATTACTTGTAACCTGGAGAGAGAGAGACCCCATTTGTGCTTGAGCAGTGTGTTTTCTGAACTTCTGCCTTGCTGAAATCAAAAGAAGTAATTAGGATAGCCTGTCTCTTTTCAGTACCATTTAGAAATAAGTGTTTTCCAAACAGGTGATTTGGGGATAAATCAGCAGCTAGAGCAAAAAAGTCAATGACAGCCCAGGCACAATATTACCTATCTGGTGATTTCAAATTTATTTTAATGAAATGTGAGGCTATAGTCAGTTGTTCTTTAGTTTCAGAGATCAAGAACCCAGTTGCTGAAATAGGACTCTAGACACTTTCCAGTTGGAGTTTTCTTCACCCAGACTTCATCCAAGAGTCTCTGACTTGAGGCCCCTACTAATTCTGTCACTGCAAATGCCAAAAAGTTGAGATTCAGGTCCACAAATAGCGCAGTACCTCCAAAATAAAAGAAGCATTTGTTAATCCCATTTGTATATGAAAATTGCATTTCCCTTCATGAGCTATGGCATCTTTGGTTCATAACTGGATCACAGTTTAAAGCTGGAAGGGACCAAGATTCATAGATTCCAGCCCACTCATTTTACAGATGAGGACACTGACGTCCAGAGAAGTTAAATGTCTTGACAGGTTTATGAATCTTCTAAGTATCTAACTGAAACCTGGGTCAGACTTATTACATACTAAGATAAGTTATGTATTAGGTGCCATGTTATTCTGTTGACTAATGTTGAGCTTTCAGTGAACTGATACCCAGGATGTGGAATAGTGAAACTTGGTTTTAGTGTCAAAGGACTTGGGTTCAAATCCTGCCTTTGTCACTTGTATGTATAACACTGAGTGAGGCACTTAACTAATTGGGCCTCTGTTTCCTGTATCTGTATCTATAAAACAACGATTGGGCTAGAAGGCTTCCATGACTCTTTTCAGTTCTAGGTCTCTGATCCTAAGAAGTAATCAAAAATATCAGCTACTCTTGTGGCTGCTCCTTTATGAAAACCTCTAGTTATGTTTCTACAAGGACTGCTATCCACCCCCAATCATCAATAAACATGCTTATGTTAAGCACCTGCCATGAGCTAGGCACCATTCTAAATGGGAATATGAAGAATGGCAAAAGACAGTCCCTGATGTCAGTTTAAGACTTTTCTTTATCTCTCTCATATTTTTCCTTTCTTTTGGTACCTAGTTCAAGTCTATCAACCAGTAGAACTAGTCACACTAGACATGCAAAGAAGAAATTAAACAGTCAATCTTATTGTTTTGAAAAACAGGACTGAGAGGCAAAGCCAAGATGGCAGAGTAAGGACAGGGACTTGTCTGAGCTCTTCTTCAAACTCCACCAAATACCTTTAAATAATGACTTTAAATCCTAGAGTGGCAGAACCTACAAAAGACTGAGTGAAACAGTTTTCCAGCTCAAGACAACTTAGGACAGCATGTTGCATCAGGCTGATGAAGGCCAGAAAATGCTTATTCTGTTGGTTGGCTGACTTGGAGAGTTGATGAAGATCTGTAGAATCAAGGAAGAAGATGAATTATCAGATGGCCACGTCATCTGGTTTTTCTTTTTGAATATTAACGTTATGAAAAATAGAACCATAGACTCTGGGAGGTAGAAGGACCTATTACAGGTCATCAAATTTATCCTTCCACCCAGTATAGTGATTTTCTCTATGTTTCTAGAAGGTGGCAATTAATTTTGTACTTAAACATTTCCTGATAATGGGAAATACTCACACTGTGTCTGTGTTTATACATATTATTGTAAATGCATGAGTGATTGCATGTGAGAGGACGCTACTATTACATAGATATATGTTTAATATATAGGTTTGAATATCAGTGCATTATTACTTAAATGTATATATGTTTCTGAGTGTATACATGTTATACCCTCCAGCTACCCCCAGCAGAATGCAAGCTTCTTGAGGGGATATTTCATTTATTTCATTGTATTGTCTGTACTGTACCTTGTACATAGTAAATGCTTAATTAAATGGTGGTGGTGCTGGTTGAGTGTGTCTGTGTTGGACTCTTCCAACCATATGCCTCATTCTCAAGTGAAACTCAATAATAAGTTCTTCATTTGCCTCCAGACATGATGGAATCTTTATCACTGGAGGTCTTCAAGTGAAGGCTGAATAACCACTCTTGTAAATGTTGTGGAAGACATTCTGTGCAGGGACAAGTGGGTCTTAATGGTCTCTGAAGACCTTTCCATCTCGGAGATTGTATCCTGAATATTTCTTTCTACAGCCTCAGCTTATCCTCTTTCCCAAGGACTAGGGGAGAGAGACGTGTAAAGGGAGGAAAACAAGCCTAAAGATGTATTCATGAGAAGCTAGAGGCAGCATAGCTAAAGAATTGGCCTTAAAGCCTCATATAAAGTCCCACTTCTGATACATACTGTGTGTGAACCTGGACAAGTCATTTTACCTCTAAGTGTCTCCAGGCTTCTGTAAGACTATAAATTGTAGAGAAGGGGTCTATGCATATTCATATAAGGAAGATCCTTACAGGGAATACTCTACACTGGTGAAATCATAAATACAATCCCATTTTCAATGAAAAATTAATTAATTTCATTTTGTTTGGCCTGACCATTTCAAAGATGCTCTGACATATCCAGACAGGCAAAAAACATCCTCTGGTTCTTGGCAACACAGAAAGAAGGGAGCAGGAATTGGTTAGCTGCTGACCTTTGTTGCTACTACCCAAGCCATATGGATTACTTCCAAGGCATATAACCATTTCTTATCCCTCCAAAGAATGAGCTACTGAGAGGTCTACCCTTTCATTCCAAATGCTGATGAAATAGACAATCCTTCCCTTCTTGTCCTTAGAATGGTTCAGGTAACCACCACCAATACCACTTCCTCCTCCTTTTTCTTTTTCTTCTTCTTCCTTTTTCTTTTTCTTCTTCTTCCTTCTCTTTCTCCTCCTTCTCCTTCTCCTCCTCCTCCTTCTCCTTCTCCTCCTCCTCTTCCTCCTCCTCCTCCTCTTCCTCCTCCTCCTCCTCCTCCTCCTCCTTCTTCTTCTTCTTTCTTCTTCTTCTTCTTCTTCTTCTTCTTCTTCTTCTTCTTCTTCTTCCCCTTCTTCTTCTCCTTCTTCTTCTCTTCTTCTTCTTCTTCTTCTTCTTCTTCTTCTTCTTCTTCTTCTTCTTCTTCTTCTTCTCTCTCTCTCTCTCTCTCTCTCTCTCTCTCTCTCTCTCTCTCTCTCTCTCTGTCTCTGTGTCCCTCTCTTCTCTTCCTCCTCCTTCTCGTACTTACTCCCTCCTCTCAGCTTTTGTATCTCTATCTTTAACCCCATTCCTACTCCTAAAGGGTTTGAAATAAAGAGGGTTTGAAATAAAGCTGGAAAGGTGGTTGGGAGAGTCTGTTTCTATATAGTGAAATCACAGCATATTAGAGTTGGTAAGATCCCTAGATTCTGGTGACTTTAATATAGCAAATTAGTAGCAGAGCCAGGACTATAATTAATTCTCTTAATTCCTGGCCCAAAAATATTTTTCATTGTACTAATCACTTGATAGTCTATTACAGTTTTTCAAAAAGACAAATTGGCATTTGGGGAAAAAGGGAAATCAATCACTGTCATTAATTTATTCTCATATTATAAAGATTTGCTAGAGGTAATCATAACAATCTAGTATTCATGCTGTAGCTTTCTCTTGCCTCCTCTGACCTATTGATTATTGGACTCTCACATATTTTTATACAATATCCTAAAGTCAATATATTCTGAAAAACCAGGTATCTTTAAAAAAAATGAATCCCACTTCAGATTCCATTATGGGCAGTTTCTGATTTAAGCATCAGCCTTATTGTTAGTCAGTTACCTATCAACAATCTATACTTTCTTTTTTTTCCAAAAAGACCTCGGTTTATTTCCAAATTATTTTTTGATTTTGATTAATATTATTTTAGTTTTCAACAATCATTTTCATAAGCTTTTAAGTTTTAAATTTTCTCTCCCTCCCTCTCCTCTTTCCTCCCCAAGACAACATGCAATCTGATATAGGTTCTACATATACATTCCGATTAAACATATTTTCATATTAGTCGTGTTGTAAAGAAGAATTAGAACCAATAGGAGGAACCACAGGAAAGAAGAAACAAAACAAAACAGAAGGAAAAAAGAGCAAATAGTATGCTTCGATCTGCATTCAGATTCCATAGTTCTTTCTCTGGATGTGGATAGCATTTTTAATCATGAGACTTTTGGACATGTCTTAGAGTCATGCAACAATCTATACTTTCAAAGGTGATCCATGAACAGTGATCACTATCTTTATATTAGCTGTCTCTTGAAAAACAGATACAGTGACACTCCTTTTTAAAAATTTCTTCTTTTTTGTTACTCATCCTTTGTTCTTAATTTATTTATTTTTAGTTTTCAACATTCACTTCCACAAGATTTTGAGTTACAAGTTTTCTCCCCATCTCTTCCCTCCCCCACCCCAAGACGGCATGCATTCTGAATACCTCTTCCCCTAATCTGCCCTCCCTTCTATCACCACCCCCCTTTCTGTTATCTGCTTCCCCTTCTATTTTCCTATAGGGCAGGATGGATTTCTATACCCCATTGCCTGTATATCTTATTTCCCAATTGTGTGTGGAAACAATTTTTAACATTTGTTTTTAAAACTTTGGGTTCCAAATTTTCTCCCTTCCTCCCTCCCCACACACCCTCATTAAGAAGGCAAGCAATTCGATACAGGTTCTACATGTGTAGTCATGCAAACACTTCTATAGTAGTCATATTGTGAAAAACTATATTCCCCTTCATCCTATCTTACCCCCCCATTTATTCTATTCTGTCTTTTAACCTTGTTACTCTTCAAAAGTGTTTGCTTCTGATTACCCCCTCTTTCAATCTGCCCTCCCCTCTATCATCCCACCTCTCTCTTATCCCCTTTCTCCCTATTTTCCTGTAGTATAAGATAGATTTCTTTATGCAGTTGAGTGTGTATGTTTTTCCCTCCTTAAGCAAAATCCAATAAGAATTAGATTCACTCATTCCCTCTCACCTTCCCCCACATCCCCTCCACTGTAAAAGCTTTTTCTTCCCTGTTCTATGTGAGATATTTACCCCATCCTACCTCTCTCTTTCTCCTTCACCCAGTGTAATACTCTCACCCCTTAATTTTATTTTTTAGATATCACCCCTTCATCTTCAACTTACCCTGTGCCCTCTGTCTGTCTGTCTATCTATCTGTCTGTCTGTATGTCTATCTATCCATACATATAATTTTCCCCTCCAGCTACCCTAATACTGACAAAGGTCTCATGAGTTACAAATACAATCTTTCCACGTAGGAATGTAATCAGTTCAACTTTAATGATTTCCTTATGATTTCTATTTCCTTTTTACCTTTTCATGCTTCTCTTGAGTCTTGTATTTGAAAGTAAAATTTTCTGTTCGGCTCTAGTCTCTTCATCAAGAATGCTTGAAAGTCCTCTATTTCACTGAATGTCTATTTTCCCCCTGAAGGATTATACTCAGTTTTGCTGGGTAGGTGATTCTTGGTTGTAATCCTATCTCCTTTGTCCTCTGGAATATTATATTCCCAGCCTTTTGTCCCTCAATGTAGAAGCTGCTAAATCTTGTGTTATCCTGATTGTGTTTCCACAATTCTTGAATTGTTTCTTTCTAGCTGCTTGCAATATTTTCTCCTTGACCTGGGAACTCTGGAATTTATCTACAATATTCCTAGGAGTTTATCTTTGGGGGATCTCTTTCAGGAGGTGATTGGTGGATTCTTTCCATTTCTATTTTACTCTCTGGTTCTAGAATATCAGGAAAGTTTTCCTTGATAATTTCTTGAAAGATGATGTCTAGGCTCTTTTTTTGATCATAGATTTCAGGTAGTTCAATAATTTTTAAATTATCTCCTGGATGTATTTTCCAGATTGTTTCAGTTGTTTTTCCAAAGAGATATTTCACATTGTCTTCTAGTTTTTTTATTCTTTTGTTTTTGTTTTATACTTTCTTGATTTCTCATAGAGTCATTAGCTTCCATTTGCTCCATTTTAATTTTTAAAGAATTATTTTCTTCAATGAGCTTTTGGACCTCCCATTCCATTTGGCCAGTTCTGCTTTTTAAGGCATTCATCTCCTCATTGATCTTTTGGAACTCTTTTGCCATTTGGGTTAGTTTATTTTTTAAGGTGTTATTTTCTTCAGTATTTTGTGTGTGTGTGTGTGTGTGTGTGTGTGTGTGTGTGTGTGTTTCTCCTTTAGCAAGCTATTGACTCATTTTTCATGATTTTCTTGAATCATTCTCATTTCTCTACCCAATTTTCCTCTACTTCTCTTATTCGATTTTCAAAATCCTTTTTGAGCTCTTCCATGGTCTGAGACCAATTTACATTTTTCTTGGAGGCTTTGGATATAGGAGCTTTGACTTTGTTATCTTCGTCTGGTTGTATGTTTTGATCTTCTTTGTCACCAAAGTAAGATTCTATAGTCTGAGTTTTTTCCACTGCTTATTCATGTTGCCAGTCAATTACTTGACTTTTAAATTCTTTGTTAGGGTAGGGCTCTGCTTCCAGTGTGGAGGGTGTACTGTCCCAAGCTTCAGCGGTTTTGTGCAGCTGCTTTCAGAGATACTTCTAGGGACTTGTAAATTTTCACTTCTTCCAAGTTGATGTGCTCAAAGGAGAGCTGTTTACTCCTTTTCTGGCATGAGCTGTGGTGTATGAGTGATCACAAGCACTCTTTTCTGCCTTGGAACTGTGAGGATTCTCTCTGCACCACCACTCCAACAAGCTCCACCATGCCAGCACTCTTCCTTGCCCTAGGACCGCCACCCAGAACTGCAACCCAGATCCAAGCATGGGTAAACCAAGAGAATCCTCCCTCAGAGCCAGAAAAGAGGTCCCTGCAATCCCCCTCTGATCAGCCACTCGATCCCCCCACTGTCTCTGGGCTGAGAACTCCTGAAGCAGCCACTGTCACCCTAGCTGCTCTAGGGCTGGGGCTGTGCCATTCTCCTCTCTCACTCATGTCTGACAGAATTTTCCTACTGACCTTCTAAGTTGTCTTTGTTGTTTGTGGGTTGAGAAGCCTGGAAACCACCACAGCTGCCTGTGATTCAGTCCCCTGAGGCCTGTTCCAGGTTCAACTGGGGCCCCATCTTTGCCTGCATAGCCCACACTGAACTGTGCTTCTCTCCCAGCTATGCAACAGACCTTTCCCATCAACCATCCAGATTGTCTTGTGCTGGAAATTTAATTCACTCTGTGTTTTGTGGGTTCTGCTGCTCTAGAATTTGTTTACAGTCACTTTTACAGGTTTTTGGAGTGGTTTGGGAGAGAACTCAAGCAAGTCAATGCTTTTAGTCTACCATCTTGGCTCTGCTTCCAGTTAATAATATTCTTGTTGAACCTAGACACTCCCAGATCCATAGGCCTTTTGATCTATTGGGGAATAAAAATCCTGTCTCCCAGAAGCTGACTGAGACACAGTAGATTAACACCTTACTGCCGTTAAAAAATAATAATAATAGTGGGGAAAGTAGTAATCAGGAAAAGAAGGCGTGGTAGTATGGCATTGTCCTGAATTTGGTGTTAGAATACCTGATTGTGTGTATATATACATGTACACCTGAAATGTGTTTATCTATATATGTGTGTATGTATGCATGTATGTGTATTTATAGATGCATGTGTACATACATAGGACTATTTGATTTTTACCACTTCTGTTGCCTAAGCTACTACCTCTCTCCTGGGTGTAGTACAGTCCATCCAGTGTTAAGACTTCCCCAAGGAACAAGAGTGGGATAAACTGGACACTTAGGCAGAATTTCAAGAGGAAGAAAAAATTCTAGTGCAATTGCCTCCCTATCCTAATTTTTACTCTGTCCCTGAACCATTACCATACTTGCTTATCTCCATGGAATTACCCACCCACCAAGATGTTAGCTAGGATCAACATTTTACTGGTGGGGACTGAGTTACACCTTAGCTGGGTATAGAGCATTGTACCATAGACCCTACACAATTTCCCTGTTTAACTTTAGAATAATAACTAAATCAGTAAGTTTATCTAAAAAAAAAGGTTTTTGTGAGTTTATCTCATCTCTGTTGAGTACAGGTTTGAGCACAGGATGATAACTGGAATTTCAAAACACTCAAAAATTGGTTCAGCACAATTGGACTGTGGTCAGAGTATTGATCTGCAATCATGGGTTACCTTTGGGAAGGGGTGGTGGTGACATATATAATTTGATTGCAGGGTCAAGTCCTTATTCATCCCCCTGTATTTCCCAAATTGGCTGGGCTACCAGAAGTCCTAGACTGAAATTTTGCCCATTTCAGTGGCACCTCCAAGTTAGGCAACTTAGGAAGGCTACTTTTTCTAGGATTTTCTTGGAAAAGCATGTACTAAGATTCTTCTCTATGCAGTGTCTATTATCAAATCTGAAGAGATTATAATATCACCATATAAAGTGTTCATCATTGAAGGAGCAGATAATTTGCTGACATCATGAGATATAGGATAAGGGAATTTCACTGGAGGTAACCCTGGGTGTTGGAATGGGGTGTGGGCAAAATGAAGAATGTGGGCTGAGGAAAGCAGTACAAGAATAATGTATTTATGTTTAGTGTTCTGTTTCTCTTTCAGGGGACACTCCCCTTTTGTGGTATTTGTACGGAGACAAGAGGTGTCCACTGAAGACTGTTTCACAGTCCCAATTTTCCCAGGCCTTCTCAAAGGTTCTGGTTCATCCACCTTCCTCTTCCAAATCAATACCACACTTATTAAATGTGTGGTATGTATCTTATGTGTCCATCTGTGTGTGTGTTTGTGTGTGTGTGTGTGTGTGTGTGTGTATAGGCACTCACAAATGAAATACCATTCAACAGACATTTGCCACTTTCAAGACACCATGCTAGATGTAGGGAAATACTCCTAATCTAAGGAGCCACGGATTCATAGTCTGAGACCACTCTTATGGCCGAGTCCAGTGAAGGCAAAGTCCCTCAGGAACCCAGGAATCCTTGGCCTCCACAGCCTGTATAATCATTCTCTGCACAGAATACAATATCTACTCTCAGGCAGGCAAAGGGTTGATCTGGCTGACTTTCATCATATCCTGGAAGATGCCACAGAAGTGAGTACTCAGGGATTTGCAGGCTTGGAGCTTTCCCTCCTGGGATTCCTAGGGGAAGAATAAAAAGTGCTGTCTTGTATCTTACAAGGGCATTCATTCAGCCTTCAGTTGAGCTCCCTGTCAAACAGATTTTTCCTTCCTACAAGTAAGAAAATTGGAGCCTGAGCTTGGTGAGCTAAACCAAGGTGGTAAGCATAGTGATGGTGCTGGCAGCTGGGGTATTGGGGTGGGGTGGAATTGGGGGCTTTGTTCTATGTGTCCAGTAATATAATTTAACTACCTTGTCTCAGACTGGTGTATGATACAACCCCACCTGAAGGCAAGGAAGTGCACAAGACCACCTTGGATGAATAGGGGCTTCTTCTAGTTGTGAAAGAATCAGAGAGTAGATATGGAGAATAGGATCTGTATATGTATGTATGTATATACACATACACAAAGACACACACACACACACATATAGATATATGTATACATATACATAAACACACACATAAATACATATATACATAAGTGTGTGTCTGTGTGTATATAAGAGGGACTCAGTCCTGAAGAAAGTACTGGAATGGGGCCTGGGTCTAGCGACTGGCATCAGAAGCTTTTGTTGGATCATTTCTTATACATGCACATTTGTGGCTTTTAATATGCCCCTTCATTTTTCTTACTGCATAATTCAACAATAAGTGAAAGATATGACCTCCCAGAAAGAAATAAAATGAGGCTCAAATTCTTTTGGATGGAGTATGGATGCCTCAGAATTTGAAATTTCTGTGTTTTCTCCCAATTTTCTTCCTAGACCACTTGGTTTTGTTGCATGTACTGTCTACAGTAAACTATTGGCCCAATGTCTTTAGAGCATACTATATAGTGATTTCAAAGTCTCAAAATTATCCCAGTACGTTTCTTGGAAGTCATTAATGT
Source organism: Phascolarctos cinereus (assembly GCF_003287225.1). Lineage (NCBI taxonomy): Eukaryota > Metazoa > Chordata > Mammalia > Diprotodontia > Phascolarctidae > Phascolarctos > Phascolarctos cinereus. The sequence continues at coordinate 352,362,253 of NW_027556098.1, forward strand.
CATTTACAAATTTGGAGTTTTCACTATGCTCTCTCCTAATCACTTAGAAAATTTTTAAATAAAACTAGATTCAACATTTGATGTAAGGTATCATTAGCTTTCTATCCAGAGAAGCATTCATTTATGCAATTGGTTCTAGTATTTAAGTCATCAAAGTACTCAAACATATTTTGGGGGGTAGTGTGAAGGCATACTTATCCATTTAAATAAGTCTCAATAATTTTTCAAACCAGAAAGGGAAAATCAGAGCTGAAGTGAGCTGGAGCCAGCTCTAATCACCTTTCAATTGTCACCTCTTAAATTTTCAGTGTGAACATTGACATTTCAGAAGTTGGTACAAAGCAGAGGTAAATTTATTGGTTCATTAATGTTAATGATGCAGATTAAACTGAAAAGTGGGAGTGTGTGCACATTTTTCCCCAAAGAGTCCAGGTAATCAACATTTGCCAGTGCACCCCTGTATTGCTCTGTGTAATATTGCTTGAGCTCAGCAGTAGTATACAGTAGAAGACTAAGAGAATGAAGGCTAATAATGCCTATGATATAATCATAATAACTGGCCCTTGTATAGTGCTTTATAGTTTACAGTGTGTTTTATATCCATTATCTCAATTAAGCCTCATGTCACCCCAGGACCAGAGACAGATCCCTGGAGAAGACATCATTTAGCTTGGATTTTAAAGGATGAGTCTCAATTTAACAGATAAAGAGGGGCAGGGATAGAAAATGTTCCACTCAGAGTTAAAATCAAAAGCAAAGTTACAGAGCTATGAGAATGGCATTGTTAACCAGTGGGATCTGGAGTCAGAAAACCTGGGTTCAAATCCTGTCTCCAATGCTTATTACCTAATTGACTTTGGCCAAATCAGTTAATTCCTGGGGCCTCAGTTTCTCCATCTGTAAAGTGAGGAGAGTTGGACTAAATGGCCTCTGAGGTCCCTACTAGCTCTAGATTTATGATCCTTTGAGTATCTGGGGGAAAGAGAGTAAGCAGTCCACCTCAGCTAGTGTATATAATATATGGTGAGAAGGGGACCTTCTTATTGCTATATGGGACTATGAGATAAGATCAAAAGTTAGCTCCAGGTTGTAGAGGGTTAGAACGTTCATACAGTGAAGTCAGTTTGAAGTTTCAAGAAATATAATCTCTCAATAAATAAATCCAATCAACTTTGGTGGTTTCTTTTTTTTTTTCTTCCTCTCTAGCTATTTAAGGAAAGACTGCATTGTGGAAGAAAGGAACCAATCCAGTTAAACAGAAATTAACTGTAATCCTCAATTAACTATATTCATTCTGTATAATTTTTTAGGCTTTTTTTAATCATGGCTTTCAGGTAGTTTAATGATTTTTAAATTCTCTCTCCTAGATCTATCTTCCAGGTCACTTGTTTGAATGACTTTTTAAAAAAAAGAAACAAATTACCCCAGGACCAACCCATATAAACTATTTATGCAACCTAGAACAGTCATTTGATTTCCCTGCCTCTCAGTTTCCTAATCAAAAAAATGAGAAAACTGGACTGTGTGTGGCTCACTACAGTCCCAAGTGTTTAATTTATAAATATTCAGGAAAACAAATAAAAATATTATAAAACATTAGTAAGGTTAACTTGTGGTTTTCTTAGTCAATATGTGGCCAGTCGGTATCTTTACCTATGGTTTATATTCTCCCCCTACTTTTTATTTTAGATTGAAATTATTGGCCAAAAATTTTATATGCATCAGTGTTAAGTTTTAAACTGGGCTTCAAAAATATTAATTATATAGGTACAGCATAGGGGTTGAGAGATGGGGTGGTTCATGCCTAGATAGCAAGTCATATAATATTTAACAAACACAAATGAATTTGGCCTTATAATGGGCATAAACTCAAGATAATTCAATAATGTGACTCAAAAATTAAAAAGCTTTATGCTTTCTTAGGCTACATACATAGATATGACTGTCTGGAGCAAGAAGGGTGATCACCTCACTGTACTCTGTGCTAGTTTTTGGCTTCATTAAGGTTGTCATATTTTCAAATTATCTCCATAAAATGATAACCTAGATGGTGTGGGAAATGGAGACTAGGCTAGATGAAAACTGCTCCAAGAAAGGAAAGATATGTAGTCCAGATGAAATAAAATTTAGGAGTGATTTGGTCACTGTCTTCAAAGCTCCAGAAAGTTGGCAAGTACAATAGGGATGCATGCACATTATTCAACTTGGCCCCACAGATAGGAACTCTCACCAATGGGAGAAAGTTACAAGGGGGCATATTTTGGTTCTACATAAGGGAAACTTTCTAACAGAATTATTCAGACATAACTTGGGCTGCCATTTAGAAGTAATGAGGCACTGCTTGCAGTATACTAGGAAGAAGGCCAGGCTTGGCAGCAGAAGGCTCTCCCACAACCTGTGTGACCTTCAACAAGTCAACCTCTCTGGGAAGTAGTTTTCTCATGTGTAAACTATGGAGGTTGGATTACATGATTTCTAAGGTCTCTTCTAGCTCGAAATCTACAATCCTGTTGTTGTAAGTGGACATGACATGACCACTTTTTAGGGTTGAATTAGACAGGACTCCCGTTCAGATATGGAATGTCCTAGATTCCTCAGTGAAACATGGATCCCTTCCAGCATGTTGATGACATGACTATTATATTGATCAATTATCATTTCCCCTTGAATAGAAATCAGAGGCAACATAGTATAGTGGATAGAGAGCTAACTTAAAAATCAGAAAGACTTGGGTTCAAGTCAACGTCTGAAATATACTGTGTGCCCCTGAGAAAGTCTCTTAACCATTAAGCATCCCCAATCAACTCTAATGCTACAGATATCAGAGAAGATGTTAATCTTCATTGATAGAGGAAGTCCCTAATTAGTAGCTCCCAATACCAATGATATGTCTATCCTCAAATGAATCACACCATTCTTATACAATAGGCCATTTGCTATAATATTCAGTACTCTACAGATCAGGACACATTTGAAAAATGTACAGCTTCTTCTAAGGTCAAGGATCACCAAGGCAGTATTGCTAAGGATTTAAGTGTCTGATTGTCTGCCATTTCATGCAAAGAGTGCTGGCCAGGTCACAAGATCTGGGTTCTCAAATTAATTAGTTTTGTCACTACAGGTCAATTACTTAATATTTCTGAATCCAAGACCCTTGTCTATAAAGTGGGATTATAACACTTTGTATTATCTACCTCAAGAGTTGCTTTAAGAAAAGTTTCTAAAGTTTCTAAACTATAAAGTGTACGAATAGCACAATATATACACGTATATCTATGTGTATATATTTGAATGTGAATAGCACTTTTTATATGAAGTTTATTTGTATACATACATGCTTATAGTATACTGATTTAGGTATATATTGTGTGAATGGCATTTTATATACATCAATACACATATGTACAAATAATTATGTCTAAATATCATTTATATATATATATTACAGATACAAATGTGTATGTATACATATATATATTTCATGTGTGTAGAAATAACTCTCCTTACTTTATTTAGCATACTCTTCTTCTGCTGGGACACAAGATATCTTCTGTCTATTCTCCTCCTGCAAAGTGCCCAGGTTAACACTGAGGTGTTAGTTCTTCAGTATATCACACCCTGCAGAATCTTTGCACTATGGAAGAGCCCTCAAAGCACACAGAAAATTTGACATTGGCACATTACTCAGTGCAGTGCAACTCTGGCAGTTAATTATGGCATTTGGCTTCTCTCCAGGGCCCAAGAATCACCTGTTCAGGAGACCTCATGGCCACATTCAACCTAAGCAGCCACAACCCCAGCTCCTTTACCCTAGTGGGGATCCCAGGGCTTGAGGAGTTCCACATCTGGATCGCGATTCCTTTCTGTGCTATCTACCTCGTGGCCATTGCCGGTAACTGTGTCCTGCTGTACCTCATTGCTGTGGAGCACAGCCTCCATGAGCCCATGTTCCTTTTCCTTTCCATGCTGGCCCAAACTGACCTGATTCTGTCATCTACCACAGTGCCCAAACTGCTCAGTAACTTGTGGTTTGGTGACAAGAAAATCACCTTCTCAGGCTGCCTCACCCAGATGTTCTTCCTCCATTTCAGCTCTGCTATGGATTCTGCCATACTACTGGCCATGGCATATGACCGCTATGTGGCCATATGCTCCCCACTGAGATATACCACCATCTTGACCAAGCAGGTCATCATCAAGATTATGGTGGGAATCATCACCAGGAGCTCCTGTGTCATCTTGCCAGATGTGTTCTTGGTAAAGCGACTGCCCTTCTGTCAGACACGCATCATCCCCCACACATACTGTGAACACATAGGTGTGGCCTGACTCTCCTGTGCTGACATCTCCATCAACATCTGGTATGGTTTTGCTGTGCCTGTTATGACTGTGCTCTCTAACCTTGTCCTTATTGTTGTCTCTTACACCATTATACTGAATGCTGTATTCCGCCTTCCTTCTCATGGTGCCCGCCAGAAGGCTCTTGGAACCTGTGGATCCCACATCTGTGTCATCCTCATGTTCTATACTCCACTCTTCTTCTCCATCCTTGTCCATCGTTTTGGACACAAAGTCCCACGTCATTTCCTCATCCTATTTGCAAACTTCTATGTCGCTGTTCCTCCAGCTCTCAACCCCATTGTCTATGGAGTGAAGACCAAGCAAATTCGTGATAAGATTCTTCTCCTATTTTCTCCAAAGGGGACACAGTGACATCTGACTACTAGGAAGAGATGAGGTGAACCTTTAAGAAAAAATATCATTTTGTGACATCTTCCTTATGAAGAGGAAGGCAGAAACATAAGTTGCTCCCTTTCTCTATGAAATTTAGGAGTCTAACTCTCGTACAAGGAATGAACAGAATAGAGGTAGGAAAAGAAATAAAAAGGAAGTTAGGAAAGATGAGTTATTCTCAGGGAGAAAATTAAGAATGCTTGTGAACAGGGGGGAGAGAGAGAGAGAGAGAGAGAGAGAGAGAGAGAGAGAGAGAGAGAGAGAGAGAGAGAGAGAGAGAGAGAGAGAGAGAGAGAGGGAGAGAGAGAGAGAGAAAGCCTATTTGCTCGAGTGGTGTGTATTGTGAACTTGTGGCTTACTGAAATCAAAAGAAGTGATTAGGACAGCCTGTCTCTTTTCCCTACCATTTAGAAATAAGTGTTTTCCAGACAGGTGATTTTGGGATAAATTAGCAGCCAGAGCAGAAAAGTGAAAGACAACCCAGGCACAACATTACATATTAGAGGTATATTTATATTATTTGAATGAAATGTGAAGCTATAGTCAGTTGGTCTTTAGTTTCAGAGACTGAGAACCCAGACACTAAAATAGGACTCTAGACACTTCCCAGTTGGAGATTTGTTCACCCAGACTCCATCCAAGAGTCTTTGCCTTGAGGCCCCCTGCTAATTCTGTCACTGTAAATGCCAAAAAATTGAGATTCAGGTCCACAAATAGAGCAGTAGCTCAAAAATAAAAGAAGTATTTGGTATTCCCATTTATGTAAGAAAATTTCATTTCCCCTCATGGGCTATGGCATTTTGGGATCATAACTGGATCAAGGTTTAAAGCTGGAAGGGACTAAGCTTCCTAGATTCCAACCCACTCATTTACAGATGAAGTCCAGAGAAGTTACATGTCTTGACGTGGTTACATATCTACCAAGTGTCTGATTCAAACCTCAGTCTTCTGGCCCCAAATCTATCTCTATTGAGGCCACTAGGCGGTCCAGTGAATAGAGAGTGGGATTTAGAATTATGAAAACCCAAGTTCAAATCCTATTTCAGACACTGTTTTTTGTGGGGCAAATCACTTAACCTCTCTCTGCCTCAGTTTCCTTATCTTCGAAATAGGCATAGTAGCACCCACCTCACAGAATTGTTGTGAGGATCTGATGAGTTAACAAATTTAAAAAGCTTTTGAAACCTTAAAGTGATACATATGTATAGAAGCTATTATTATTAGTCTCTATTCATATTATCATAGGGTACCTCTTAAACCAGTAATTAGCCACTGTGCCTGTCCGGAAGCAATAAGAAGGATGTTATAAAAATCAGCTCCAAAAAGTACCAAAAGTAGTGATTGTGAATGGATGACACTCCAATTCACCAGGGCATGACAGAAAAGTACTTACATTCTGTAGTGATAGTCAACAAATATTTATTAGGTGTGTACTATATACTAAATGTTTTGCTAAGTTCTAGGGATTCAAGGAAAGGCAAAAGGTAGACCCTACCTTCAAGGGTCTCACAGTAAATGGTGGGAGGGAGGAGGACAATATGAAAATGGCTGTGAACAAGCATAAATTGGAGATAATCAATAGAGGGAAAGCAGTAGCACTGACGGAGAACAGGAAAAACTTATTGTAGGATATGGGACTTTAACTGAGACTTGAAAGAAACAAATTCATACTTGACTGTCTACCCAATTCTGATAAGGAAAAAAAATGAGCTTAAAGAGACAGTTAATGCGGATACACAGGGAAGTCACCAGCCAACTTGAATGAAACAAAGACCACCTACAGATGATATAAGTAAGGACCGATAATACAAAATGAGTACAAAAGTATGTATGGTTCTGAAAAATATTATAAAATATAGTAAAATTCAGAGCCAGTTTGACCTAGTAAGAAAAACCAAGGATAACAAAAAGAGGTTTTTCATTTTTTTTTTAAATGAAGACCCACTTTTCCCCTTCTCATTCTATTTTCCTACTAAGAAAGCAAAAACAAAACAAACAAAAAACCAAGCCCTAGCCAAACAAAATGAATTCCCATATTGTCTATGTCCCCCAAAAAGTTCTCAATCTGTGTATTCTGAATCCATCATCTATTAGTAGGTGAGTAGCCTGTTTCATCATGGGTCTTCTGGAACTGTGATTCACAGCTTCACCAATAGTACATTGAAGTACCTGTTTTCCCACAGTCCCTCCAGCATTTGTCATTTTTTTTGTTTTTGTTTTTGTTTTGTTTCTGTTTTTGTCAGCTTTGCCAATCTGAGGAGTGTGAAGTGGAATCTCAGAATTGTTTTAATTTTTCTTTACAACATGACTACTGTGAAAATAATATGAATGTATATGTATGCCTATATCAGATTGCATACTGTCTTGGGGAGGGGTAGGGGAGGAAGGGGGAGAAAATTTAGAATTCAAAATCTTATGGGAGTGAATGTTGAAAACTAAAAATAAATAAGGAATTGAGTGCTGAAATACAAATGGTGAGGAACCTTGGAAACAAGTGATAATGCCATCCTTTTCGGGTTTGTGCTACAGGGGCTTTGAAAGCAGATTTTAAAAAGTTAGAGAAAAGGAATGAGTGAAAGGGAGAAAGGGAGAGAAAGCAGTTTTGAAGAGAGTAGAGGATAGTTGGATTCAGAGAATCTGGGTTTGAATCTCTACTTTGTTACCCTGTGACTTTGGACAAACCAATTCAATTCTCTGGACATCTCTTTATAAAATAAGGCTATTGGACAAGATATTTAAGTCCTTATGCAGCTCTCAGTACTATAATCCTGTTAATTCTGCAGTCTAAAATTGAATGGGGGGAAATTAGCTCATGGTGGTGGCAAGGTCAGATTCGAACTCAGGAAAATGAGTCTTCCTGAGAATTTGTGACCAAATAAGACATAGAGAACATTATGAAATGCAAAATGGATAATTTAAATTAAATTAAATTAAAAGGGGTTTGCACAAACAAAACCAGTACAACCAAGATTAGAAACAAAGCAGAAATCTGGGAAACAATTTTTACTGCCAGTATTTCTGATAAAGGCCTCATTTCTAAAATATATAGAGAACTGTGTCAAATGTATAAGAATACAAGTCATTCTCCAACTGATAAAAGGTCAAAGTTTATGAACAGGCAGTTTTCAGATGAAGACATTAAAGCTATCTATATTCACATGGATAAAAATGCTCTAAATCACTCTTATTTTGGTTAGGCAGTGGGGTTAAGTGACTTGCCCAGGGTCACACAGCTAATAAGTGTTATGTGTCTGAGGCCGGATTTGAATTCAGGTCCATCCTGAATCCAGGGCCCGTGCTCTATCCATTGCGCCACCTAGCTGCCCCTTCTAAATCACTATTGATTAGAGAAATGCAAATTAAAACAACTCCGAGGTACCACCTCCCACCTATCTGATTAGCTAATATGACAAAAAAGGAAAATGATAAATGTTGGAGAGGATGTGAGAAAATTGGAAAACTAATGCCTTCTTAGTGGAATTGTGAACTGATCCAACCATTCTGTAGAACAATTTGGAACTATAACCAAAAGGTTATGAAACTACGCATAACCTTTGACCCAGCAATAGCGCTACCAGGTCTGTATCACAAAACGATCATTAAAAAAATGGAAAAGGACCCACATGTATCACCATATTTATAGCAGCTCTTTTTGTGGTGGCCAAGAATTGGAAATAGAGGGGATGCCCATCCACCAGGGAATGGCTGAGCAAGTTGTGGCATATGAATGTAACGGAACACTATTGTGCTGTAAGAAATGATGAGCAGGCAGATTTTAGAAAAACCAGGAAAGACTTGATTGATTGATTCTGAGTGAAGTGAGCAGAAGCAGGATAATATTACACACAGTAATAGTGACATTGTACGATGATCAACTTTGATCAATTTAGCTCTTCACAACAATAGAATGATCTAAAGACAATTCCAAAAGACTCATGATGGAAAAGATTATCCACATCCAGAAAAAGAACTGTGGAGTCTGAATGCAGATCGAAGCATACTATTTTCTCTTTATTTTTTTTTCTTTATCATGGTTTTTCCCTTTTGATCTGATTCTCCTTTCACAACATGACAATCGTGAAAATATGTTTAATATAATTGTACAGATTGCTTGCCGTCTTGGGGAAAGAGAGAAGACAGGAGAGGAAGTAGGGGATGGAAGGAGAAAAAAGATTTGGAACTCAAAATCTTATGAAAGTTAATGTTGAAAACTATCTTTACATGTATTGGAAAAAATAAAGTACTATGAAGCAGGTGGGGGGTGTGATTTTTCCTGGCTCCAAGCACAGCACTCTATCAGATGTTGTGGACAATTTCAGTGTTAGTCCCCAGTTTGACCTTAAGACACTTCTTCTTGGTTGTAGAGAAAGGTCACATCTATGACACAATTGGTGAACACTACAAGGTAAAGATTAAATGTACTTACATTGCAAGGCAGAGAACATCTGCCCATGAAGTAGGAGGAGAGATCAGCAAAAAAAGCTTCCTAGAGGGAGTAAGACATAACTCAGCCTTGGACAGTGGGTAGGATTTGACTAGGCAGAGAAGTATTGTTCCTGTAGGAATGGAAAGATACAGATTATCTGGACAAGGTAAATGATTGGGTGTGGTAAGAGAGGAAAGAGTCAAAGATGACTGTGCCTTCAAGCTAAAGTGACTGAGAAGATGTAGTGGTATCAACAAGAGAGGAGGCAATGTGTCCTCATGGATGAAGTGCTAAAATAAGAGTAAGAAATCAGTCTACCTCTGGAGTCAAATCCCACTTCTGATATCAAACATGAGCAAATTATTCCATTTCTCTGAATCTCAGTTTCCTTCTCTGGAAAATGAGGGTGATAACAAATAGAGCAATAATATCACAGTGTTGTTTTGTGGGAAAGATGAAATAATGTATGTAAAGTAATTTGAAAACTTTAAAGTGTTTCATAAATGTCATTTTGGTCAAGTGAATGATGTTTCAAAGGAGGTAAGGTATGTGAGGCCTGTGGCTTTAAGTATGGGTATGAAGTCCTGGTAGAATCTGGAGGAATGAGAATGAATAGGGATAAGAACTCAAAATGTCTGTAGGAGTAGGGGTGACATTTCACCTTGGCAATATAGATGTAGGAAACTCTTCTCTGAGATGGGAGGGAAGGGGAAAAAGTTAGAGCTAGAGATTCCCTGAGGCAAAGAAGAGGGACAATGAAAGCTTGCACTGATTGGATTTCTTGAATAAGTTCAACCAGGCATTTTAGTACTAAATAGAGGAGGACTGGATGAGCCATACTATGGAATCACAAGAAACTGAGAACCTAGGAAACAGCAGGGAATTTCCATTTGAAGTCAGACAGGTCTGCAAAGCAGTTCTTCTCAACTCGGTTACTTCAGCAGTGCCCCATGATCTGAGAACATCCATGGAATAGTTTTATTTACCTAGTCAAAGATTTAGAGAATCAGGGAGAATAGGTACATTTTTAAAAAAAAGGAGGGTAGGAGGGGGCAGCCTACAAGTGCCTGACTTGGAATCCAAGCTGTGTGGGTTTCAAGTTTATCCAATAGAAACTGAATAAAATTTTATTTCATATTCTTTGTTCTCTATTGGATTCAGAACTTGAAAGTTCCTTTTTTTCCCCTCTGTCTTCATTTCTCTGTGAACTCCAACTATCAGGTCAATACAGTTAATTCAATTCAATACAGCCTAACAAGCATTTATTGTCAATTGTGTGTCATGCAAAGACAAAAATTAAACAGTCATTCCTATCATTTTGAAAAGTGGGAATGAGCTTTGATCTTTCTCAGAATTGAAAAAGAGAAAATGCAATTACCTGAGGGATTCAAAATAGGTGAACACTACAGGGAGAGAAGGTAGGTCCAGGGAGCTTGAGGGCAAGAACAGTACACTTTAAATGGCTCAAGGAAATGGCAGAAAAACTGTAGTGAGACAGAAACGAGTAGTTGAGCAGTAATTGAGTTGAGGGAGCTCTGAGAGTGGGTTTAGCCTCTGCCCAGTCCTCTCTCAACCCCAGACTCAGACTAGGGCATGGAGGTGAGAAGAACAATTTATTTAGATTGGTGCAAAAAAGAACAGTTTATGAGCACTTCTGTGTATGTCTCTTCTTATTTTCTTTTAATTATGAATCATACTTAAATTTATTATTTTATTAAACTACTTGATTCTACTTGTTCTAAATAGTTAAATAGTCATAAAAACTTTTGAATTCTAGGCTTTATTTCTGGACTAAAGGAGCTCTAATTTCCCTTCCAGTTTTAACATATCATGATTTTGTTATATGTTGGGAAGTGGAGAAGAGAAATGGTTATATAATATATGAAATAGAAACACTTAAAGAGGAAAAAATGCTAGGGAAAGGAATGACAGAAGGCAAAGTAGGATTCTTCTTAATATAGATTCCAATATTTCTTTTTCAAAAGAGTATAAAAATAAATCATTATTTTCAATTTTCACTCACAAAAAGAGATATATGTTCACAGTGGATCAACCAAAATAATCCTTTCAAGATAGTACACACTGTCCTGAATATTGCATTGCAATGCTTCTATGTAGCTCTGATTTTTTTTTCATCAGCAATTCTTGAAAGTTCTATATTCCAGTAAAGGTTCATCTTTTCCCTATAAAAATATAGTCAGCTCTGTAGGGTAAATTAATCTTAGTTCTAAGCAAACATATTTGGCATTTGGGCAAAAGATAGAATTCCAAAATCTCTCAATTATAGTAGAAACTGTCAGGTCTTATGTAATCTTGTTGGTGGGTCCTTGGTGTGTGACTTCATTCTTTCAAGTTGTTTGCAGTAATTTTTCTTTGATGTGGAAGCCCTGGATTTTGGCTATGGAATTTCTAGTCCTTTTTCTTTTGAGGTTTCTTCCAAAAGGTGATCAGTGAATTCTTTCTATCTTCATTTTGCTTTCTGGTTCTTATAGATCTGGGCAGTTTTCATTTATTATTTCTTGAACTATAGTGTCCAGACTTTTTAAAAATCATGTTTGAGGGATTGCAAATATTCTTAAGTGGTCTTTCTTTGATTTGTTTTCCAGGTCATTCATTTTTTTTATATCAGATATCTTATGTTTTCCCATTTTTTTAAATATTTTGATTTATTTTCTAATATTTCTTGCTATTTCATGGATTCATTGATTTCTGTTTGGTTTATTCCAGTTTTCAGGGATACCATTTCTTGGATAAGGTTACCACTTTTTGTTCTAAGTTATTTATTCTCCTTCCAAATTTTTCCTTCAGAGTTTTAATCCCCTCTGTTATTCTTTGCTTCATTTATTCTAGGTATTCATGTCGTCTTTGTGGAAATCTGTTTTTTTTTTCTTTTGAGTTTCTGTTTGCATTACTTTTGCTTCTGGGTTTGAATTTTGGATATCTCTAGATCTCTGGATCTACAATAATTCTTTATAGTGGTCGCTGTTTTCTTCAGTTTCCGCATTTCTTCAATTAGTTACTGAACTGGGGATTTGTAACAATTCAGGCTGTACATCCTGATGCATTTCTGGGTGGAGTGGTCAATCCTGTTTGCTCTTTACCTGGGTCACCTGGATTCCAGAGCTGACTCTCTACCTCCCAGAATTAGTCCTCACTGGATGTTTGAGGTTCAGAATAGAATATCTTCAGGACCTTCATGGCATCTTAGAACAAAGTACTAGGGACCTCAGACCCTGGGGTGTCCCAGTCTGAGTGCTACTGGTATCTTCCAAGTTTCATGCTGCAGGTTTCTGATAATCCTAGGCTTCCTTGATTTAGCCCCCTATATTTGCTGAAATCCCCACTATTTGAAATCCAAAAGAATTGCTAATATATTGGATGTTATGCAAAGTGTCTGGCGACTGGTGATTCAAAGGCATGTCAAATATTGTAAAAGATGTGCTAGGTAAGGAAAGGGCTAGAAGAGGATGGTAGTAGCACCATAACGACAAGGTCCAGAAAATGGCTATTCTGTTGTATTCTGTTGGTGGAACATGGATTATTGATGCCTGTCTATAGAATCAAGGAAAGAGATGAGTTATTAGAAGGCAATGTCATCTGCTTTTTCATTTTGAATGTTAAAATTATGAAAAATAGAACCATAGACTCTGGAAGGAAGTCAGCATAGTAAAGGTAATCAAATTTACCCTTCAGCATGGTATGGTAATTTTCTCTATATTTCTGCAAGGTGGCCATCAAGACTGTACTTAAACACTTCTGATAATGGGAAATACTCACATTGTATCTGTGTTTATGCATGTTATTGTAAATGCATGAATGGTTTCATGTGGGAGGATGCTAGTATTATTTAGGTGTATGTTTAATATATAGGTAAGCATATCAGTGCATTATTATATAAATGTGCATATGCTTCTGAATATACACATTATATCCACCTGCCCCCCAGCAGAATGCGAGTTCCTAGAGGGGATGATTCATTTGTTTCATTGTGTTGTCTGTTTAGTACCTTGCACATAGTAAATGCTTAATAAAATGGTGGTGGTGGTTGAGTGTGTCTGTGTTGGTCTCTCAACCATATGCCTCATTCTCAAGTAAAAATAATAGGAAGTTCTTCATTTGCCTCTAGACATGACGGGATCATTATTACCTAAGGTCTTCAAGTGAAGGCTGGATAACCAGTTTTGGAAGTGTTGAAGAGGATATTCTGTGTAGGTATAAGTTGGCCTCAATGGTCTCTGAAGTCCTTTTCACCTGTGAGGTTACAGAATTATGTTCTATCCTGAATCTTTCCTGCTGCAGCCTCTTCCCAAGGGCTGGAGGAGAGAGAAATGTAAGGGGAGGAAAATAAGGCTGTATTAATGAGAAGCTAGAGGCAGCATATCCCAGCCTTGAAGCCTGAGATAAAGTCCCACTTCTGACACATAGTCTGTAAGAACTTGGACAAGTCATTTTACCTCTAAGCACCTCCAGGCTTCTGTAAGACTGTAAGTTGTAGAGAGGGGGACTGTGTGTATTCATATAGGAAGTTCCTTACAGGGAATACTCTACACTGGTGAAATCACAAATACAATCCCATTTTCAATGAAAAATTAATTCATTTCATTTTGTTTTGCCTGACCACTTCAAAGATGCTCAGATATATCCAGACAGTCAAAGAACACCCTCTGGCTCTTGGCAACACAGAAAGAAGGGAGTAGGAATTGGTTAGCTGCTGACCTTTGTTGCTACTACCCAAGATATATGGGCTTCTTCCAAGGGATATAATCACTTCTTACCCCTCCTAAGAATGAGATACTGAGAGGCCCACTCTTTCAGTCCAGGTCCTGATGCAACAGACAGCAGGTAGCCCTTCCTCTTTATCCTTAGAAGGGCTCAGGTAATCACCACCACTACCACCACTCCCTCCTCCTCCTCTTCCTCTTATCTCTGTCTCTCTGCCTCTGTCTTTCTGTCTCTGTCTCTCTCTCTGTCTCTGTCTCTCTCTCTGTCTCTCTCCCCTTCCCTCCCTCTCCTCCTTCTGGTTCTTCCTCCCCCTTTCAGTTTTCCTATCCCTATCTTTATTCCTATCCCTCCCTCCTTTTCCAGCTCACTCAATTAGCTGGAAAGGTTGCTGGGAGAGTAAAATTTGTTTCTGCATAGTGAAATCATGGCAGGTTAGAGCTGGTAGGATCCCTAGATTCTAGTGACTTTCATATAGCAAATTAGTAGCAGAGCCAGGACTAAAACTAAATTCTCTTGATTCCTGGTATAAGAATGTTTCCATTGTACTCACCACTTCATAGTCTATTAGAGTTTTTCAAAAAGAAAAATAGATATTTGAGAAAAAGAGAAATCAGTCAATGTCATTAATTTATTCTCATACTGTGATGATTGCTACAGGTAATCATAACAATCTAGTACTCATTCTATAGCTTTTTTCTGCTCCCTATGACCTATGGATTACCTGGCTCTTGGATATCTTTTTACCAAATACTAAAGTCAAGACATTTTCAGAAACAAGGTATCTTTAAAAAATCTGACCCAATACAGATGTCCTTACAGGGAGCTTCTGATTTAAGCATTATCATTATTGTCAATCAGTTACTATCAATATTCTGTAGTTTGAAAGATGTTCCTATGAGCTGTGATCACTACCTTTATATTAGCTGATTAAAAAACAGATATGGTGACACTCCTACCTCTCTATCTATGCACTGAGCAAAGCCTATAATCCTGAGTCTGTTGCTGTGCCCCCCGCCCTCCCAACATGTGCAGAGACCAATACTATTTACAAATCCTGTCTTCCTGTGCAAATCACCTAAAGACTGGTCTTTGGTTTATAGCCAAAGATGCTATTCATACATGCTGTAGCTGTCTGTAGTTGTAACCAGAATTTGGCACTGTTTGAAGATTCCATAGCTTTTACCAAAGCCCATAACTAATTTCCTAGTTTTCTTCTCTCATGCAGGTGAAAATATATAGACTAATGAATACCTCACCTCCAAAACTGTAAAAGTCACAATGCCTCCTCTGAATAGCACTGCTACCCACCTTGCTGTCTGCTTTCTCATTGGAATTCCAGGTATGGAGCACCTGCACATCTGGCTTTCTATTCCTTTCTGTATCAGGTAGGTGGATGTTTTGGCAGTGAATAGAATCCTGATCAGTGTAATCATCTCCCAGATAAGTCTTTCATGGACCCGTGTACCTGTTCCTATCCATGTGGGCCAGTGCTGATATCCTGTTCTCCACTTCCACCATGCCCAAAGCTCTGACCATCTTCTGGTTGGGGACCCAAGCCATCTCCTTTGATGCATGTCTCACCCAAATGTTCTGTATCCACTTTCTTTTTGTGGCTGACTCAGCCATCCTGCTGGCCATGGCATTTGACCGCTATGTGGCCATCTGCTCACCCTTACACTGTAACATTATCCTTACTCCCAGCATCATCAGAAAGATAGCTGGGGCCACACTTACACACAGCTTCTGCATTATATTCCCATCTGTCTTCCTCCTCAAAACGTTACCTTATTGCCAGACCAATATAATTTCACATACATTCTGTGAGCACATGGGCATTGCCCGGCTGTCCTGTGCTGATATCTCTGTCAATGTCTGGTATGGTTTGGCAGCTGCCTTGCTCTCTACAGGTCTAGATATCATTCTTATCACCGTCTTCTGTGTACTCATCCTACGCACTGTCTTCCATCTTCCATCACATGAAGCTCAGCTCAAAGCACTGGGAGCGTGTGGCACTCATATTTGTGTTATACTGCTCTTTTACATGCCTGCTGTATTTTCTGTCTTTGCCTACCGCTTTGGTAGGAAAAGTATTCCCCATTATGTCCATATCCTCCTAGCCAACCTCTATGTTGTTATCCCACCCATGCTGAACCCTGTGATTTATGGTGTAAGAACTAAACAGATTTGGGAAGGGGCAGTCTAGATATTTTTACAGCTGGGGAAGTTATCAAGGTGGAAGCCAACAAACCTAGAATTATCTTCACCAGAGGTATCAAACTTGTAGCCTGTGGGCCTAAATTGCTCACAAATAAGGCCAGGACCAGATTAAAATGTAATTATAAAATATTTAACACAATAAATAATAATACAATATAGATACTGTTAATTTGTGGCTTTTTCTAAGTAAATATTTGGGTTCAGAGATCAATTGCCATTTGAGTTTGACACCACTGATCTTCACTCCAAATCCAAGCACATTGTCTTTTCCATCCCAGTCCTCTCCCTGTGCCCAAATTCAAGACTGCTTCATCCCTACTCTTTTCTCAATCCTGTTCCATTATCTAACTCTATGCATATCTCCTTCATAAAGTAAGACATCCCATACCTATCCCCAACTCCAACCCCATCCTAATCTCCAGTTCTATCTCCACTCAACCCAACCCTATCTTAGCATCCATTCAATATTAAGCCACATCCATAGCCTTATCCCTATTCCAATCATATCACTTTCCTAACTCTGTCCTTATTTTTATCCTCCTTCCCACCTGTAGTCCGATCCCAACCCTATGCCAATATTTATCATTTCTGTCCAAAACCCATCACTATAGAAATCCCTGTTCTCATCCACAGCATCATCTCCAACTCCAATCCATTTACAAATCCATGCTGATCCCTATTCTTAAACCCATCTACATCCATATCTTTACCTAATTACCTTACCATACCTTTTTCTGTATCTCTACCAATAGGTACTCCATTTTATCCTCTATTTCCTCCCACTGTCTGCTCTCCAGACATATCAATAACATCTTCCATTCTACCAGCTCACTAAACCCTTTACCTAGTTGTCTTCAAGTGGCTGCTGAATGCTGTTACCTTCAGGAAAGCTTCTTGGACTTACTTAAAGGAATATAACAGGTTCCCCAACTTAGCACTTTTAAGTCTATCCATCCATACAGAAAGCCTCTGGTACTGTATCTTTACACTTTACCCACAAAGTTCTACTATGTGAGATGTACACACTCAGTGTTATCTATGTTATCATCACTTATTCAATACCTGGAATTAAATTATCTATATGTCAGTTTGTGTAGACATCTCTAGCTTCTTTTTCAAGGGAAACTTTTATTCCTTCCAGTAGGAAAACAGAATTCTACTTTCTTCAGAAAGAGGAGTTACCAGGCTATAAGTATATCTATCTACTCCCTTAAATATTATTAATCTGGGAGATATGATTAGGTTGCTTCTACCTTCTGATAGCTTTGTCTTTTTGGAGGGGAAGTGGTACCCCAAACTCTATATCCATGGCTTGCCTCCTTTCCCACCCAATATCACACATATCAAAATAGCAAAGAAACACATTTATCAGAATCATAGTGAAACAGAAACAAGAGAAGGTATACATAGAAGAATATATGCCAGACAGTACATAATGAAGGAGCTCTCCTATTGGAAGAAAAATAACTCAGCTCAACCAAGAGAGGGAGTCCTAGATATCACCCAAGAGGAAAATCCTCAAAGTCCCTAAAGTAGCAAACTGGATAGAGGGACATAACAGAGACTGCCAGCTCCTCTCCTGTCTTCTCTGAGTCATTTTAGCAGACTGAAGTGCTGGCCTCTTTCATCTTCCTTTTCAAACCTGGAGGCCAGGAGCACCTGAACGTCTAGGCCCTTGAAGAAGACTTGAAGCTTGACTAGTCCTAAAGGGGACTGCTCCTGAAGAGTCCCAAAGGGGACTGATTGGGGACCAAAGTTTTTCATTTGTTGCCAACTCCATCCTGCCCTCTCATGTACGTGTATATATGTATGTATGTATGTATGTATGTATGTATGTATGTATGTATATGTATATATATACACATATATATATATATGTATACATACATACATGAAGAGGGAGAGGGAGACAGAGAGGAAGAGGGAGAGGGAGGGAAACGGAGGGAGAGAAAGAGAGGTGGGGAGAGGGAGAGGGAGATTGTTCCTTATCTTTAACTGTTAATAGTCATTGCTTGATCTAATTCTAATTCTCTCAGATTTTGACTAGAAAAACTCACCCAGGATCTTTATTATGTCATACTTGTCCTTCAAAGTTTATGCAAGTTCCAACTCCTCATAAAGCCTTGTCTAATGACCACAGACCAAACTCACTTTCTGTTCTGGAACTCAGGGGTGTGGTGAGCCATCTTGCAGTGGCTCACAAGAGTTAATTGTCTAATTTTCAGTGGGAGCATTTACATGTCAGAATCCAGCCAATACTACAAATCAGGGTTTGATTTATTGTTTTATTGATTTTCTAGACTTTAAATAAAGTGATGGAGAAAATATTAATAATGCAGATTAAACTAAAACTTAAAAGTGTATTGGGCCTTTTCAGAGAGCTAGCTGTTAAGCATTTACATCACTCAGGAGAGGCAGCTAGGTGGTATAGTTGATAGACTTTGAGGCAAAGAGATCTGAGTTCAACCTCTCAGCCTCAGTTTTCTTGCCTTGAAAATCAAGATAATAATAGGACCTACCTCACAAAGTTATGAGAATCTCATGACATAATCTATGTAAAGCACTTTGTGAACTTTAAACCACTATAAATGCCAGAGCAGCTGTGTGGCACAATGGATAGAGTGTAGGGCTTAGAGTCAGGAAGACCTGAGTTCAAATCCAGCCTTAGACACTAGCTGTGTGATTCTTGGCAAGTCATCTAACCTTGTTTCCCTCAGTTTCCTCATTTATAAAATGATCTGGAGAAGAAAATGGCAAACCACTCCAGTATCTCTGCCAAACAAAAGCCAAATGGTGTCACAAAGAGTCAAACATGATTGAAATGATTGAACAACAAATAAATGCTAACTATTTTTGTTAGTACGTATTTCCTGAACCAATATTCTGGTTCCTGAATCATTCATGTTGGTTACAGCATACATTCTCTCCCTTGTTCATTACTCATCTGTGTGACTGTGCACTCCTGTAACATGGCACATGTTCAGTGCTTCAGCTGTTATTACCATGCACTGTCTATAATAGTGCATAAAGCAGGTGCTTTATGCAGTCTCTGGACTGTTGTGCTGTGACTAAGAAAACAAAAGTTCTAATGTCAGTTAGGGTGCTTACTAGTTGGGTTACCCATAGTGATTGTCATCTATAAAATAATGAGTACCCTTCTAAAGTCTTCTCAATGCTTTGACATTCTATTACTGTCTTAGGAATTAGGAAGAAGGCCTGTGATTTCATTGGTATGTGACTATCTTACTAGTTAATAAATAGTCAGCTTTTCTTTTGTTCTCATAACATTCCATATTGCATCATATTATTTCTGTAGATGCCATACCACCCCACACCCATTTTGGTAAGCTTTTTTTGCAAGCATAGGCTGTGTCTTATTTATCTTTGTATACCAATGCTAGCACCAAAAAGAACCATGAACAAAAAGAAAAGATCAATAGTAAGTAAAATTATCTCAAAAATTAAGGACACTCCAAAGTGTCATAAGCTGTCTCTGAAGATAGTGACTTCCATCCCTCTTCACTCCCACCCCTACCCCTTCCACCTTTAGTCTTCAAGCAGAGGTTAGATGACAGCTTGGCATATTTTACAGGAGATTCTTGGTCTTTTATGAAATGATTTTATCTTATACATACTACTTTTTTCTTCAAATTCTTGTTCATTATCTTTTTTATTGAGTGAATAAATCTCTCTCTGGACCCAACAGGCCTATTTCCATGTTATTCAGCATAGACTTCTGTTAATGTATAGAGACATCTAATAAAGCCTTTAGGAGAAAGAATTACAAAGGCAAAATCATAGAATAACAGAATCTCAGAGTGGAAAGAAACCTCAAAGATTATCTGGTGTAACCCATAATCACTCCATGACACTCCAGGCAAGAGATCATTTAACTTGTGACGCAGTGATGGTGAACTCATCACATCCTAAGACCACCTATTCCATTCCATTTTAAACAGTTCTAATTGTTAAGAAGTCTCCTCCCATCCCCCTACACCAAGTTGACATCCTCTCTGCAACTTCCTCCTACCTCTGCTCTTTGTTCTGCCCTCTGGAGAGAAGTTTTCCACATGACAATTTTGAAAATACTTTAGTTAGGGCTTTAGGTTTCAAGAAATGCTTTACATACATTTTCTCGTGAAGTCTTCCAAACAATGCAGTGAGGAAAATAATACCAATATTATTATTCCCATTTTAAAGATGAAGATACTGAGGCTTGGAGAGTTAAAGCTGAAGACAGCTATAATGTTGTTTCTAGGTCTTCATCCGTTTCAAGCTGAACATCCCCATTTTTCCTCATATCAAGTGTATCTGCCCCTCTCTGCCATTTCCTCTCATTGTAGCTGGTTCTTCTCATTAGCAATAACCCTGATATGTTTATTCCTTGACAAATGACATGACAAATCTTTCAAATATTTGAAAATGGCAATCATAGGCTTTAGAGGCTGTGCTTATAGCTACATGACAGTCAGAATGGAGAATAAGACAAGCTGTCCTCCCTGCCCCCATTCCCTATTAGTTCTCATGAGAAGCATCTCCAAACAGACCTGACGTGATCACAACTAGAAGGGAAGAAAGTGACAGGGACAAAGTTATTTAATTTGCAGTGGTCCACTGAGAGGTTGGCTTGTCCCTCTTGGCAGCTAATAATCATCTCAAAACAGGATTTTTCAACTCTAAGTCCTAGGAAGAAGCAGGCTTTATCATGCCCAAAGCTTACAAGTGGTCTGCCAGAATCAGAAAAGATTTTATGCATATCCTGTTCAATCCCCACTTATACTTGCAGGCTGACATACTTGTAAGACAGATTTGCTAATCCTTTTACCATCTTGATTATACTTTTCTGTAAGTTTTTTAGCACATGTATGTCTTTTCTAAAATCTGAGTTCCGAGAAATGAATGCACTCTTCTGGCCATGTTTCAGCTTGGAAATTTCTTCCAAACTTTATGACCAAGATCTTCTAACCAGGTGACAGTAGGACTCATATTCCCAATGTAGTACACTACTCTTGCATAAATTCAGTCCAAGATAGCAATAATCATACTATACTATTTACTCACATTCCATTTGTACTCCACTCATCAAGACAATTTTCACACATGTCTTTCAAATCAAATCAAAAGGACTTCAAAATAAAAATGATGGGGAAGGAATGTAAATCTATGAAATACATTCTATAGAGAGTAACTGCAAAGAAGGGAAAAATAGCAACTGAGACATCTAGACATTCACAGGAGACAAAATCTAAGACAGGAACCAGTAGTAAAACCCATGGCCTCGAGTGTCTATACACACATGGATCAAGTTTAGGTAATCAAACAGTCGGTCAAAAAGTATTTATTAAATAAAAGCTTACTGTGATCCAGGCACTGTGCTAAGTACTGGGGATACAACAAAAGGCAAAAAACACCCCCCCCATTCTCAAGGGGCTTTCATTCTAATAGGGAAACAACATCAATCAGACCATACAAGATAAATGCAGAATAGGTAATGTGAGGGAATAGCGCTAGAGAAATAGCCAGGGAAAATATTTTTGGAATAAAGTTCTCATTAACAAAGAGGAATGGGTCTTGAGGTGGATGCCTAGAATTTTAGAGGGACACCATTCAAGAGTCTGTGAAAAAGAGGCAATCTTGGCACAGTCGGACATGTGTGCTAGATTTCTGCAAATCATATTTCAAAGAGTTCAGAGGAAAGATTGGTAGGATCCCATGAAGTAAAATATTTTAGAAGTCAGATCGGGAGGGATCACAGATACTCAAGTACATAATTCCACTGAAGATGCTAAGAAGCTTTCAGAAGCAATTTGAAAGCATTTTGACACCAACACAATCTTAGTTCACTCCTTACTTGAGCAGGAATTCTGTCTCTCCAGCAACTCCTGTGGCTTTTGACTCCTAACTGATTGCTTTTTTTTGTTTGTTTGTTTTTTGTTTTAATTTTGGAAGCAATGGGGGTTAAGTGACTTACCCAGGGTCACACAGTAAGTATCTGAGGTCAAATTTTAACTCGGGTTCTCCTGACTCCAGGGCTGGTGCTCTATCCACTGTGCCACCTAGCTGTCCCCACCTAATTGATTATTTTGTCCAAGGAAACCCAATTTTTGCCATAGACATAGAAAGTCATTTTGTTCACCATTAGCTGAACTCTTAACTCAAGGTGCCCAGTGAGTGGCTAAGAGAATTAGAAGTTCTCTACAACCTGAGGAAAGTCACCTACCCATAATAAAGAAAAATAATTCACATTCATTTAGTGTTTTAAGGTTTGTTATATTTTTTCCTGACAACAATCCTGTGAAGTAGGTATTGTATATATAATTTCCATGTCACAGATATGGGACCTGAATACTATGGGAAGTTAATTTAATTATTCAGGATCATAAAACTAATGAGTTTCTGAGTGATTCAAACTGTCCACACCAGTTAGCCAGTGAAGTTCTCAGCTTTACTTTCCCCATGAAAATAGGAAATTAACTACACGGTCCCAGATCTGCTTGGTCTTCACCCCATAGATTATGGGATTCAGCATAGGAGGAGCCAGCATACAGACGTTGGCCAGGAGAATGTGGGTGTGAAGGGGAACATGGCGCCCAAACCTCTGGGTGATGATAGTGAAAATTCCTGGAAGGTAAAACATGGAGATGACCCCAAGATGGGAGCCACATGTGCCCAAAGCTTTGCTACGGGCTCCCTGAGATGGGAGGCGGAAGACAGCTCGAAGTATGAGGATGTAAGAAATAGCTATAAGCAGGGCATCCAGCACAACAGTGAAAAGGAGGACAGATAGGCCATACCAGACATTCACACGGATGTCAGCACAAGCGAACTTGGCCACGGCCATATGCTCACAGTAGGTGTGGGGGAGTACTCGGCTGCGACAGAAGGGTAGCCTCTTGACCAGGAACACATCAGGAAGAATCACGCAAAAGCTCCTCACAATGACAGCCAGACCAACATAACCAATTGTCCTGCGGCTGAGGACAGTGGCATATCTCAGTGGGTCACAGATGGCCACATAGCGGTCAAATGCCATTGCCAATAGGATTCCTGACTCGGCAATGAATGTGGAATGGATGAAGAAAATCTGAGTGACGCATCCATCCAGGGAGATCTCTCCAGCTTGGAACCAGAATATGGCCAAAGCCTTTGGCAAAGCTGTGTTAGAGAGGATGAGGTCAGTCCCAGCAAGCATGGAGAGGAAAAGGTACATGGGCTCATGGAGGCTGCGTTCATTGATGATGACAAAGATAAGGAGGCTGTTGCCAAGGAGAGCAACTAGGTAAGAGAAACAGAAGGGGATGGAGATCCATAAGTGCTGGGCCTCTAGTCCAGGGATGCCCAGCAAGATGAATACAGTGTGACTAGTACTTGTGTGGTTGGGAGAGGCCATGACCAGGAACGGTCAACTTTGAGTCACATTCCTGTGGACAAAGATAACATCAGGAAATGGGGGAAGGCTTTTCATGCACTCATGATATTTTGAATCTGCTCATCTGCATTCATGTTATCAGTAGAAGATAAGATCCCAGAGGGCAGAGGTAATTCCTTTTTGGTCTTTTTTATTCCTGGAATTCAGCACACTGAAGTACATGTAATTAATACTTAGTGAATATATGTTAAATTAAACTGAACTGTGTGACAATGGGGAAAGTGTATCATTTGCTGGCTAGGTGTCAGGAGACCTGGATTTTAGATGTACTTTTTCCAGCACCTGGAAAGACCTATGGTCTTTGAATAGTCACTCCTGGCGTCTGGGCTTCAGTTTCCTCATCTGTTAAATCAGGGAGAGGAGAATAGACTAAATGGCCTTTCATTAGTTGGCTCTTCCAGCTGTGACATTTTTTTAGTGTCTAGAAAAACTTTAGAAAGTTTCATTGCCATATAATTACCCTCTTTGGCCACTAGATGTGAACATGTAGAATAAGGAGATATGTTGGATGTTCACTGCTCCTGAGATGGCAGATGGCTGAAATTTCCAGCAATGTGGGGGGACCAATCAGAAGATCCCCTGTGTCAGCTCAGCAAGGTTCATTACCTCAGGAGGAATTGTAGAATATTATGTCACAGAAGGACTTTAGAATTCATGAAAATGAGATTTAAAGGGGTTAACTGACTTTTTTCCAAGGCCCCACAGGGAAGTATGTAGTAGCTAAGTGAGCTCTAGACCCCAGGCTACCTGGCCTCCTAATTCAATGCACTTTCCAGTGGCTTATGGCTGGAAGAAGCATATTTTCAGTCCTCTCAGATGAATGCAAAAGTCAAGATAGTGAAACTTGGGGACATCTGCAGAAAATCACTGTTATCCTTCAAATATAAGCCTTTTTTGCCCTACTTCTTAGACCTTACCCTTCGGAGTAAAGAAAAGAACAGCACAACCAAAATAGATTTTCCCAGTACTGATTACCTACATCTTTCCCATAAGTCTATTTTGAATACCTGCTGCAAGTTCAGGCCTCGCACTAGACTGTGCTGTCAGGGGGAGGCAAAAGAAGCCTGGCTCCCTTTCCTTGTGGAGACAGGACACACACATACATAGCTAGAGGCCAAAGATAGGCTATGACAATGTTTTGCCTCCCCTGAGGGTCTAACATGGTCCCTAGGCCGCCTCCTTGTACCCTATATCCAGGTGAGTTAAGACTTTCAAGTCACATGAGTCACCTGTTTTAGGAGAATAAGGATTGAGGTGTGTATCAGTCACTATGAACACATAGCTACAAACTCAGCAATCAATATTTATACACATGAAAACGAGGGATAGCCATCCCCAATTCTAACCAGATCATTATTTGGAATAGTCACCTATCTTTTTTTTTTTTTTATCATTCCACTCATCCTCTTCTGAATACAGCTAAGCTTGTCAAGGGCCTTCCCAAAATATGGAGCAAGAGTTGAACATGACACCCAGTTGTAGTCTGACCAATGTAGAGTTGAGCCTGCTCGTTAATTCCCTCATTCTGGATGCCATGGCTGTTCTTTCAATGTTACCTCATTGAATTTGTAGTCCTTCAAACTCCTAGATCTTTCTCATAGAATTATTTTCAAGCTACAACTTCCCCATGTGACATTTTTATATTATAGAAGTGGCCAATGTGTCACCAGAGAGCCAGGGTCATAGGGATGTGGTAGAAGGGAAGCTATTCAATGGTGTGTTTAACACTATATTTTCAATGACTATAATTTAACTGGCTAAGGACAGTATGACATCTCTCCAAAGTCCTTATATTACCTTAGCAAAGCAAGTAAGGAAAAGCAGTGAAAAGAAAGTAGACTATTACTCAGGAAACTTAGGTTCAAGTCCTACCTCAGCATTGCACTAAATGTATTATTTTGGCCAACACTTACTTTCTTTGGGACTCAGTTTCTTCATCTCTAAAATGATGGGTTGGACTATATAATCTTTAAGGGTCTTTGAAGTTCTATATCCCTATATGATCAATCTTCTGTTTGCAGAATCATTCTGCAATCATTCTGATGGCAGAAAGTGAAGAATTAAGAAGCCTCTTGCTAAGGGTGAAAGAGGAGAGCGTAAAAATGGCTTTGAAATTTAACACTTAAAAAAACCCCTAAGATCATGGCATCTGGTCCCATCACCTTTTGGCAAATAAAGGGAGAAAAAATAGAAGTCATGTCAAATTTTATATTCTTGTGCTCAAAGATCACTGAAGATGGTGACTACAGCCATGAACTTAGAATATGCTTTTACTTGGAAGGAAAGCTATGGTAAATCTGGATTGCATATTAAAAAGCAGACACCTCTCCTTACCAACAAAAGGCTATATATAGACAAAGCTATGGTTTTTCCAGTAGTAATGTATGGATGTGAGAGTTGGACTATAAAGAGAGCTGAGCAGAATAGACACTTTCAAATTATGGTGCTGGAGAAGATGTTTGAGAGTCCAATGGACAGCAAGGCGATCAAACCAGCCAATATTTAAAGAAATTAATTCAGACTATTCATTGGAAGGACAAATACTGAAGCTGAAGCTTAAATAGTTTGGCCACATACAAGACTCATTGAAAAAGATCCTAATGTTGGGGTAATTGAAGGCAAAAGGAGAATGGGATGGCAGAGGATGAGATGGATAGATAGTGCAAGGAATGAACATGAGCTTGGACAGACTTCAGGTGACAGTGTAGATCATTGTGTGTTATGGTCCACGGGGTCACAAAGAGCCAGATATGACTGAACAACTGAATAACAACAACAGCAAATCTAGGAGTGGGTTTGGCTCCCTTCACACACCCCCCCCCCCACACACACACCCCACTACCACCATCACCCAACACACTTTCTTCTCCCTAGAAGACCAGGTCCTAGAGCTCAGTGTCATGAGGCTCCAGTCGCTGACGCTTCCTTGTTTCCCATGTAAAGACTGATTAGATAATTTTTCCCACCCCTTTCTCCTTTCCCTACTCCCTACTCTCTCCTCCTAACTCCTTCTGCTCTTAACTTGGGTTGAATTTGGAGACAGATGACATAGAAATGTGTCCAGTTTGAGGACTTCTCCCAAGTACTTTTAGGACTGAAGGGGTTGGGTAAAGTGGAAGGTCTCTGGGGAGATCTAGAGAGAAGAAGGATGATTGAAGCAGTAGACAGTAGAAGGTTCTGATGGTCCAGAAGTTCAGGTCAAGGAGTCAAAGGGTATCAATGCTTACAGTATTCTCTGAGGCTTTTTCCACAAATAAACTACTCTGAGCTTCCTCAGCTGTCTGCATTTAACAGATTAACAAATATACATATATATATATATATATATATATATATATATAGAGAGAGAGAGAGAGAGAGAGAGAGAGAGAGAGAAGCACACACACATTCATTTAAACACAGACATTCATTTACATTCACACAGAAACATGCAATGACACGTTTTCACACACAGACATACATGCTTGTACCATCATAGACTTGCACATCCGTACGCATATGCACCTAAGCTTCTTGAACCAGCCCTGAGACTTACATCTCAATGCTAAGCTTTGACCTTTTATTCTATACTGAACCAGGGCTTTCTCAGAATGGAAGGACTTCCAGATGACATTCTATTGCTATCCTGTCTCCAGGGGTGACAGCCCCTTCCTCAGCCCAGGCGTGAGTGTAGGAAATGAGAAACACAATTTTATAAGACAATCCCATTGAAATGCCCTTTGAGAATGGGAAAGGGACCTTAGAAATGCTGTTTCCCATCTTCCTCATTTACACAAGAGAAAAAAGTAAACCTAAAGCAGCGAAATGACTAGCCCCAGGTCACAGAGACAAAAGTTAAGTTAGAGATAAAACCATAGCTGTAATCCACTGTCCTTGAATCTCAAGCAGGAATCCTTCTGTGTAATCACGGAATTTCAAAATGCAGAGCAAACAGAACTTCAGAAATTATTTAGCATCTGTAACTGAGCAGGAATCTTCTATAAAATACCTTTGATAATAATTCCTCTATCTATGTCAGCCTTCAGAGATGGTCTTCACCTTTCTATGATGACCCTATGGACCTAGGACCCTTTTCCCTCCTTGCCACTCCTCATCTTTCTTGCCCCAGTCCTTCCTAGGTCTTTCCTCAGGCTGTTTCCCAAGAGTGGGAATTGGAAAGAGAAATAGCCAGAACAGGATGGAATCATGTAAGAACTAGTTCTAGGTCTGGAATCAAAAGACCTGGGTTCAGATCCTGGCTCTGCCATTTTCTCATAATCACTTTGTTAGCAAGTCATTTTACCCTCTAGCCTGTATAGCTTCTTCATCTGTAAAATGAAGTTAAATTTTTTTTTGTATCATCTGTCTTCTACAGTTTTTATGAATAACAAATGATATAATACCCATAAAGACAAATGAGATCAATGTAAAATAAGATAATAAGTGCAAAGTACATAGAAATATAAACTTGTTCTAATTGCTATTAGGATTTCATACATACCTCATCTTCTTTATCTCAGCTCAAATATTTCAGGTCTGGAAATCAATCAGTCCCATTCAGAAATGAGAACCCAGCTCCAGTATGGACAGTAGCTAGAGAGTCAGGGGGAGGGGAAGCCCCAGGGTGATTTATCATCTCTCTGGATTCCTCAGGGACAATGGCCCCATCCTCCTGTCCCCAGGGATTTCTGACTCAATTTTCTCTATTCACTAAAGCCATTCAGCTACAGACAAACATTTCAGGTTCCTTAACACTTTCCTTGCTGGATTTTGATGCTCTGAGATACTCCTCAAAGCTCTTTAAGAGGGGACCAGGTGGATCTAAGGTGAGGATAAAGGATAGCATCTATAAAAAGGATGGACCTTTCTTCGATCCACCATAGTTGACATCAATTAATCATCTTGACTAGCCAAAAAAGCCAATACAATCTCAGGCTTCTTTAAAAAAAAAAAAAGACGTCTTCAGTTCCAGATATAGTATTTTAGGAAGAGTATGCCATAGTAGATAGAGAGCCAGTCTTAGAAGATTAGGGTTCAAGTCCAGCCTCTGACCCTATGTGACCTTGGGCAAGTCCTTTATCTTCTCAGTGCTCTAGGACTAAGCAACTCTCTGAGACACTAAGCTACAGATACGTCAGCCTGCCTTAGTGGAGGAAGTTTCTTTATTCAAATAAAAGCAATGAGAATCATAGGAAACGGAAAAAGTTTAATAGCGATATTGAAGTTTTTGTAGATCTACTATATGAATCAAAGATTAAATTGTTTATATTGGTTCTGTTTGGCCCCAGAGAAGCAGGAAAAAAAGGATGGAAGTTACAGAGGCAAATTAGGTTCTATGTCAAGAGAAACACCCTAATACTCAGAGCTGTTTCAACATAGAACAGACTGCTTTAGGAGGTCGTGATGGAGGTCTTTGAGTATGAGCTGGATTCTCACTTATCAGGGGGGTTGGAGTTGGGATTCTTGTTCAGGTAAGAGCTAAATGACCTGTAAGATTCTGTTTTTCTTTCTTTGTGTCAGTGAGACAACAGACAGAGACAACAGTAGCAAGTCAGTTCATACACTGGTACCACTGATCTGTTAAATGAACCAGAAGAGACCTTCTGGCATGTTGGGAGCATCCCCAGTAGAGGATTTATTAAAAGGTATTCACAAGCAGTAAAAAGCTAGAAGGGTTACAAAGGAATCAACACTAATGCTGCTGGGATCAGAGCAAACACCACGTTTATTGGGCTCACATATTTGAAGGTTATGCAGCTCCCAGTGTCCTCAGTGTCTGATAAACAGGATATGAAGCAGCTGGTTATGTAGCAGGCTTATTATACCCAAGAAGAGAGCCCAAAATATCAGGCATGGATGGGAAAAGGGGGAGGGCTTATAGTAGATTTCAGTTACTGGGGAGAATATATGGGTTCAGTGAGAACAAAAAAATAGGAATAAGGCATGGGGACCTGGTTTTGGGAAGAACATGTTTGGGGAAGAGCAGTGGATCGAGTGCCAAACCTGGAGTCAAAAAGACTCATCTTCATGAGTTCAAATCTGGCCTCAGATATTTACTAGCTGTTTGACCCTGTACAAGTCACTTAACCCTGTTTGCCTCAGTTTTCTCATCTGTAAAATGAGCTGGAGAAATAAATGGCAAACCACTCCAGTTTCTTTGGCAAGAAAACCCCAAATGGGGTCAGGAAGAGTTGGACATAACTGAGAAACGATTCAACAAACATTTAGGAAACAGCATCAACATGATGCTTTGTCCTAAGCTTAGCAAGCTTTGTATGATTGTTGCCTCAGGGCGTTCAGGAGCTCAGCAATATGGGGTCAGTCTTCCTCAGGCCTGACAGCCAAGCCTACAAAGGTATGGACAAGAATCATTCAGAATAAGTGGACATTGGGGGACGGGAGGCAGCTGCAGCACACACAGATGCAGTGGAAGCAGTGTGGCCAACCCAAGAGGCTGTAGCAGAAGTGGCAGTGGAAGCCATGTCTCCAGCCCATAACTTGGGAGAAGTTCAAGAGCCAATCTATTTGAAGGCCTCTAAAGGGATTGCTTCACCAACATGGACACCAAGTTAGCTTGCCAAAACCTAAGATAGAAAGTAAAGAACTTTGTGCCATCACAGGTGTGGAACCCAAACCAATTTTGAAATGGGTTGAGACAAATGTGCTTCAGTAAGGAGTGCTAGAACTTTCAGTGGACAGAATTAGTTCACAGATGGTGGATCCAATTCTAAATCACATGTTTACATCATAGAGCATCCAATTTATGAATTCCTGCCCATGTCAAAGATAGAAGGTCCTATGCCAATCTCCCTTCCAGATCCTGAAAGTCTTGGTCTTCCTAATCCTCCTCAGTATTTTTTAATACCTGTGATGACAGCTGCTAAAAATTCCCCATAATTGACAGTGAAAAGGCATAATCCTCTTGACAAAGCTGCAGCCTCATAATTAACATCTTCAAAAATCTGAAAACCTCCAGATTTCATCCCTTAGTTAAAATAATATAACACACTAGGAGGGGAGAACTGCCTTTTGCCAATAGAGTGATAGTCATGGGACCTTTAGAATATTGTGAGAAAACCTATGAATTAATGAGCATGTCAAACAAACTCTCGTAGACTCAACTGAGAATGTCTGCCTTTTCTGTAAGTTTTAAATTTTATGATGGGATGGAATTAAAATATTCTTTTCAGTTTTCTCATTCAGTTGTTCAAATATGAAAAAGAAAGAAGTAAAAGGTTATAATATTATCAGGGGAAAAACTGCCCACAAGGATGAAATATTGGATGCACAAAAGAAAAGATAGATAGAGGACAGATAAATAACTAAATGACAGAGCAGTGATTAAGTGGTATTATGTGCCAATCAAGTACTGAGGATCTAAATACAAGAAAGCAATATAGTCCCTGCCTTCAATGAGTTTACATTATAATTGAGGAAGACAACCAAAGGGAAGCTGGAAACGGGGGTAGCAACAAGTGACAGAGAGATCTGGTTCCAGGAAAGATAAGACAAAAGCTAATTGATCAGATCCCAGTGTTCCAAGGAAAGAGTTTAAAGTTATTTGGGGCAGGGATGTTGAGCATGATGGCCAGAGTTAAGGCAGCATGCTATACAAGTGGTGGCTGGGAATGACATGTGTCAACAGAATTTTGAATACAGTCCAGATTGGACTGGTCTCTGACCTGGGAATGGCTGGAGCCAGCGGCAGGGGCGGCAGGAATCAAGCAGTAGTTTACTTAGTTTCAGAGTGAGGAAAACATTTGTAAGTGGAAATCCTCCTGAGCAAGAGGGCTTACCATGTTGGGGGACAGGCAGTGCTTATATACATACTGGGATAGAGTATGACATAATCATTTTGGGGTCTTGAGTTATAGTTCTCATGGGTCCTTTGGAAACAGTATTGTCCCAAGTTGTGGGGGTCATGATTACACAGACCCAGAGTTCTGTGATGGGAACGGGAGTACAGTACAAGGAACGGGGAGTGTGAGCATGTCAGAGTCATGTGGATGTTGACTCTCAGGGCCCTGGGAAATAGGGGGAATGAACACCTGGTGCAATACATTTTGCCAAAGGGCGAAATCATCCAGAGCATAAAGGATTGTTGTTGTGCCAAGCACAGGGCACAGCCTCCTTGCTGGGCCTTAACTCTGGGAAATGGTATTTCCAAAACATTTTGACACATGGATAGCAAACAGTATCCTTGCCATTCTTCTTAGGTATAAGCTCAAGACTTTTACAGGTGTCTGACAAAATTATCCTTCTCAGGAAAGCCAAGGATCTGACTCACTTGGAAATATGAGAATCATAGGATCACGAAACCTGAGAGTTAAAAGGGAGTTCAGTGGCCATGTAGTCCAACCCATATATGAAAAAGAACCCCTACTATAACATACCCATGGCCATCCAGCCTCTGCTGGAAGACCTCCAAAGAAGGGAAACCCACCATCACTCAAGGACAGTCATTCCACTTTCGGACAGCTCTAATTGGTCAGAAAATTTTCCTTACACCAAAAGCCTCAATGAGCCTCTTCCAAGTAGCTTCCATGCATTGTTCCTGGCTCTGCCTTCTGCAACCAAACTGAAGAAATCTAATCTTTCCTTCACTTGAGAGCTAGCATGTCCCCCTTATATCTTCTCTTCTTTAGGCTAAGCATCTATATTTCCTTCAACAAATTCCTTCAAAGATAATTGTGGACAATGAACAAGTTCATATTCTTTACTCTGTGTACCATGCAAGTCAGCCTATGTCAGGCACATCACTTTTTGTATCATTATTTAAAATGCTCAATGGCATGTTTTTTTTTTCGAGGAAAGCATTATGTAAACCTTAAAGTGCTGTATAAATGGGAGCTATTATTATTTCTTATGGAGAGAGGGACAGTGATGAGATGTCATTGGCTAGCGCTGAAAGATCATCCCTGAGCAAACAGGTTCAGCTAAATTGATGCTAAGGGGGAAAGTCCATTTCTTTATCAGTCAACTCAACAAGCATTTATTAATTAACTACTAAGTGCCAGGCACTGTGCCAAACTCTAGGGATACAAAGAAAAGCAAAAGGTGGTCTGCTTAAAGAGCTCACAGTCTAAGGGGAGATACAATACACAAAAACCAGACAAGGTATGTACAGCATAAATTGGAGACGGTCAATAGCAGTAAGGCACTAGCTGTAAGGGAATCAGAAATGGGATTCTTGTAGAAGTGGGATTTTAATTAGGGTTTGAAGGAAATTAGAAGAAGATGATGAGAGAATTACAGGCATGTGGGTCAGTCAGTGAAACTGCTTGGTATTAGGAGATGGAGTTTCTTGTTCAAAAACAGCAAAGAGGATAGGAGGGGGCAGAGATAAGATATGTTATGGAGGGAAAAAAATAACAGGATTCGGCAATATTTTTAACATGGTGGGGGTGAGAGTGAGGAGTACAGATTGGCACTTAGTTTGCAAGCCTGAGCTACTTAGAAGATGGTGGTGCCCTTGACAACAGTGGTCAGAGAGTTTCTTGGAACAGATGTGTTTTACACTGTACCATGAGGAAGGGGAGTGGGTGCCATGTTTAGCTAACTCATCTCTCTATATGTGACTACAAAATCTGTTATCTACAAACCTGATCTTTATTCTGAGTGTCAGATCATCATCCTTGAAAATGGCTACATGATATCTATACTTCGAATTCCCACAAGGACATCAAAGTCAACATGTCCAAATTTGAGTTTATTGTCTTTCCCCCCAACCCAGCTTTTTCTTCTGATTCTTTCATCTTATGTCAGCACTGCCACCCTTTCCCTATGTTGCAATCTATTCTAAAACTTTGTTACCTTTGACACTCCCCTCTCCCTTCCCTCTCATTTTCAATAAATCCTATTGATTCTACCCCTGTAACAATACTTCCATCTGTAGCCTCTTCCTGACCCAAAGCCTTCACTCTAATAAGTATCCTCAATCCCACCTACCTAGTCTATTGCAATAATATACTCTGGGTTCTTCCTGCTTAGTCTCTCCCATCTCCAGCAAAACTTCTACACTGTTGCTGGACTAGCCTCTGTTATACATAGCTATAAGCATAATATCCGTCTACTCAGAAATTCCAAGTGACTTCCGGTTGCCTTCAAAATAAAGTTTATATGGCTCTAACTGCATTATAGGCATTGTAAAATCTGAAACCACCTACTCTTCTAACTTAATGTCACTGTCCTTCATATACTCTAGGTATATCAAGTAAGTCTTGACTATTCAGCCTCCGTGCTTTTTGCTTACAATGTCTTCTTTCCCAATCAATTTCTCCATCTTTTAACACCCAGCTTAGATTGCACTTCTTTTTTACACCCTCATGCATTAATAATTCTACACTTCTATTAATAAAGACATATTCTCCTTGGACCTCACATGGAATATATTTTGTCTGTGCCTCTTTTATGTGCTTTTCATATCTTTTTGTTGGTTTTATAGACATTGAATATTCATCACATTCCCTTACTATACACTAAATACTATACAGAAGAGAGTATGTTTTGGCCATGAGAACGGTGGGTGGGGGTAGACCTAGAGAAAGAGACAGACAGTGAGATAGAGACAGAGACAGAGAGATAGTGTCCTCAATCTCACTCAAGGCAAGCTGGAAATCAGGAATATATTGCAAAGAGGGGAGGGAAATGGCCTTCTTCTACATGTCTGCCTTTCAAGTCCTTTCTCTTTCTCTCCATTATTATTCCCAAAGGGGGTATGGAACCACATGTCTGGTTCAAAGTCCAAAAGAGAAAAAGGTCTCTATTCTCCCAAGCTCTCACAGCAATGCTTTCTGTTCACACAGGGAAACACAATTGTGTCAGTATCCTTTCCACCAGGGAGAAGAGTCTTAAGAAAATGCAATGGGATTCAACCCCAAATTACAATGCTAACTCATATCTTCTTTAAAACCTAGCAAAGCACCTAGAACTCATTAAACATTTAATGGAAAATTTTTAATTGAATTCAAATGATTTCCCTATGAGCCAATTGCTCTGTTTTCTCTGTCTTTTTTATTTGATAATGTGGAGATTGTTATACTCACCAATCTGTATTGTGATAATCTGACAAAATGAGAGAAAGGTTTTGTATTTCAGGACTTAATTGAGAAGTCAGCTATTTATCAACAATGTTTTAGGATGTTCAAAAAGTTCCAGAGATCATAACTGATTCTAAAGGTGAATCATTTTGGCCATTCGATTCCTAATTTCCTTGGTCTTTACTCCATAGACAATGGGGTTGAGAAGAGGTGGGACTAACAGATAAAGGTTAGAGAGAAGGATGTGGACATAGGGGGGATGTGGAACCCAAACCTATGAGTGAAAAAAGAGAAGAAAGCAAGGAGATAGAATTCAAGAAAAACAAAGATGTGAGCAATGGAAGTGTTGAAGGCTTTGAGCCGAGCCTCTTTCTGGGGCAGGCGGAACACGGCAATGAAGATCAGAATGTAGGACAGAGTAATGAAGATGATGTCAAAGCCTAGGATGGTAAAGGCCACAAACAAACCACAGGCCTTGTTGACCCGGATGTCATCAGCAGCTAGCTTCACAATGGCCATGTGCTCACAATAGGTGTGGGAGATGACTGTGGTTCGGTAGTGTTTCAGGCGGCATTTGATAAGCACAAGGCATGGGGCCACCAGGAGAGCAGCCCTTAATGTCACCACAACCCCAATCTGGGTGAGGAGTTGTGGGGTGAAAATAGTAGTGTGCCTCAGGGGCTCACAGATGGCCACATATCTGTCCAGGGCCATGGCCAATAAGATGCCTGACTCTATGCACTGGAATGTGTGAATGAGCCACATCTGCAGCAGACAGGCCTCAAAGTGGATCTCCTTCAGATTAAACCAGAAGATGCCCAGCATCTTGGGCAGGATGCAAGTGCTGAGGGCAATGTCAGTGATCCCCAGCATGGCCAGGAGGAGGTACATGGGCTTGTGGAGGCTGCTCTCAGATCGGATGATGAACAGGAGCAGGTAATTTCCAACCATGGCAATAACATACATGGCACAGAATGGAATTCCAATCCAGCACTGCACAGCTTCCAGGCCAGGTATCCCAATCAGTGAAAGTAGGGATGGCATGAAGATTGTGCCATTAGCCATTAGGAGGCTAAAGTATTTCAAAAAGGCTTCTGGGGTTGGGGGGTGCTATTGCCTGTGTTAATCTTTCCTCTTCTGATTTGTTGACTTGGAAACCAGAATTGTGTATATTCATATAATTACAAATACATCACATCATTAAATCAGTCACAGAGTTATATCTAGCTAGAGGACATTTAGCACTATCTATATGTAAACAGTATTCCTCTACAGTATTCCCAACAAGTGATTATCCATCCTCTGTTTAAAGACCTCCAGTGAAGACACGCCCTCTATCTCCCAAAGTAGCCCATTCTACTTCTTCAGATGTTAGGATCTGAATCTGAATCTTTGAAATCTCCATCCATGTTCCTGATTCTGCTGCTTTTGTCTATAGGCATGAGGTATTCATTTGTGCAGAACCTATAAAAAAGAGACAACAGACTAAATTAACCATTTCTTCTTTTTTCCATTCTCTAATCAGTTAAGAGACTACAGTTATGCTTGCCATATCATGACTTTTCCTATCATGATTTTGATATATCGTGGATCAGTATAAGAAATTAAATGGGAATTTTGAGGGGAGTTTTGTGGAAGCTGCAGACAACATGTAAAGGCCAGCAGACAATACAGAAATATTTTTATTTAACATTGATCTACATATAGCCTATAACCAAATACTTAACCCAAATTTTACAATAAGGTATTGTAAACACCTCATAAAAGAAAAAAAAATCAGACTTCTCTGGTACAGAAGGAGGACCAAAAATTTTATAAGGATTTTCAGATCACAGGGGTCCTGCGCCCCAACCCCTTTGAGTCACAAGAGTAGACTTTGGTACTTGGGGAACAAAGTCAACTGTGGCCTAACCAACCAGCCCCTGAGCTGGCTGCCTCTCTGACCAAGAGATGGCAAGAGTAGGATCAATAGTGGCATATAGAGAATATCTGGATCCTGATTTCCTGTGCTCTGAGCTCCTGGAACCCACTCAGGAGAAGCAGTGACAGAGGCATATAGAAATAGCATGTGCTCTCAACCATTTAGCTACAGAGAAGTAGAAATACACCACCAAATAGCTGGAGTTACTGAACCCCAGCCTTCTAGAGAGAGGAGAGGGATTTCTGTACAGGACCAGCCTCTAAATTATCTCACTGGCAATCCTATGTTTGAGAGGTGCAAATTCTGGTTATCTGCAGAGGGAAGAGAAGGTATTGGACAGTACAGACTCTTGAAGGGATGACTATTGAGTGTGTAACTAATGGTGTGTTGGAGCCAGTTCTAACTGAATTGTGAAATCAATTGTTAAATTTTCAGCATGCGAGTTAATTGCCAAGAATATTTCCCTTCAGGAAGGCTCTAATTGTTAGAGTGGTCCCATAATGCTGGAGGCCTATATAGGTTCCTGGAGTAAGCAGAGTCTTCACCATAAGTTAGAGAAGCTGCCTACTTAGCAAACTTAAGTATGTTTGCTGACCATTCTGTACAAAAGGGTGGAGTCATGAGTCTGCAGTATTTTATGTTCCTTAAGGGAGGTAAAGTGGGAATATGAGACTTAGTTTAGAGGTAGGAGCATTGTATTTATTGTTTATAGGCTACTATGAGTCCCCCATGTGTTTTCTGCATTAAGTGGGGGAGGGGTGCTGTGCTGTACTAGATATACACTATTACCATGGATGCATGTTGAGAGCCAGAGACCTATGTATCCACAGCTGAGGAGTTCCAGCTAAATGTGAATTGTATGCTGAGAATTCCCAGAGGCAATTCTCTATGTTGGAGGAAATGAGTCAAAGACATGATTTGGGGAAGGGTAGGTTACCTGGAATCCTACACTCTGGATTATGCAGATGAGGTTCAGTCTAGGAGAAAGTCACCCAAATCACATATATTTGGCTTATATTTTTTTTCTTCCCCCAAGTGGATATGTAAGAAACTCATCAACCAGGCTCTGCTCTTGGCTTATTGCTAATCTAACATTTTTTATCAATAACTGGATAAATGCATAGATGACAGGTTTCGCTAAAAAGATATATCAGAAGCAGAATTTTTTTAAACAAAGATCTTAACGGGCTATAATGTTGTACCAAGCCTACTAAGATGAAATTTTAATGGAAAAATGAAAAAAAAAATGTTTACTTAAAAGTCAAGTTTAGAAGTATAGGATGGCAGTGATGTGGCTAGATAGTAGACCCTTTGAAAAATAATTGGAGGTTGTAGTGGATTGTAATCTATTAGTGTCCCAATTTCATGGATGAGGAAACTGAGGCTGAAAGAGGAAGATTAAATGACCTCCCCAGGATCATACAGCTAGGAAATGTCTAAGGTAGGATTCCAACTTAGACCTCCCTGATTTTAAGTCCAACACTATGAACACTGTGCCACCTAGATGTCTTAGTCAAGACACTAAGAGGATAAAGCAATGAACCAGCAGCCAACAGCGTATCCATTTCTACAGCAGTCACTTGCATCTGAGGGTTATTCTTGGCAGTAGCCAGAAATGATGACATGGGGGTGGAGTGGAGTTGAAATGGAAAGTACAGAATATTTCCTGTACCAAACCCTTTGACTTAAGGTTGGTATAACATACAGATTTAACATAGCCTTTGTCCATTGAGGTCTGAGATAGTATAGGCAAAGAGTTTATCACTCAAAATTGCTGACTTATGGGCTCATCACTTGAAAAAGGCCCTGGGAGAAAGAAATGAAGAGCAAGGCTATGTGTGGCTTTAAAAACCTGTGTTAAAGAAGAGGTCTCTTTGAATGGAAAAAAGGATGCCTTTTTCTCTGAGGATATTCAGAGAAGAGTGGAAATCTACTGTCTCTGCTGTGAGACCACAATGCATGTAGCTGTTGTTTCCTTTACTCATTATGAGCACAAATGGCATTGTGGCACAATGGATATGGCATTGAACTTGGAATCAGGACCAGAACTGGGATCATATCCCGCTTCATACATTAGCCTACTCTGCAACTGTTGAGCAAGTAGTCATTTGACCTTTCTCAGCTTCACTTTGCTTATCTGTAAAGTAAATGGGCTGTGTTCAATGGTCTTTTAAGTTCCTTTCCAGACCTAAAATGTTATTATACAAGGAAAAAACTTGAAGTCCTAAATTTCCTGTTAGGTCCTTATAAATTTGCCTTGCTATTTATTTCTGAACAAGCTCCTCCGTCATGCATCACTACCATATCCTCTTCTCATACTCCATCCAAGCAAGATACCTGATTAAGCAACATACCAGTTTCAAGTGGTTTCCTTACGAGCCTCAAGTGGTGACCTCACCAAGCAAAACATGGCCACTGATTATGAAAACACTAGAGCAAAAGGGATGAAAGCAACAGGATAATTTATTCTCCTCTTTACAAGTCCCAAGGGGTCAAGTTTGGCATGAGGGAGCATAGAATCCTAGGAGTCTCTCACAAGGGAGGATCAATTTAAATTTAGGTCTGTCTCTCAACCTCTATCTCCATCTGTCTTACTTTCACTATGTGTTTCTTCATCTCTATTTGTCTCTCTGTGTGTATGTCTCTCCATCCTTGTTACATTATTTGTTCGCGTACATCCCCATAAATAAGGGGTGTCTTTTGGAAGGCATCAATTTTTCATTGTCATAGCATCAGGAATTTGGGGGGTAATCTGCATTTCAGGTTGAAGGCTGATATTTTGTGGATGATAGGAATACTGTTTTGCATTTACTTAGTTTTCCCTTGAGAGGAAAAAAGAATTAGTGGCTGGCTAAGTATTATGAAGTAATATTAGTAGTATATTCCATACCCACCTTTCCATTCCCCATGCTATATCAGAAGGCCTCATGATTATCTAAACATAGTGTTGGGACAGGATCAGTTTATGTGCTTAACAAAGAGGCCCCAGGTGAGCAAATATGAAAAGTGAGTTGAGCATATTCTGAAAGGGAAGTCATCACTGTCATCAAGGATCACAAAGAAAGCAACATGTATTGGCAGACATTCTCTGACCTAAGGAGGACCATATGCTAGGATGGACTAATAGATCTTATATATTCCTTTCATTAGTTGTATTTAATGTGTATAATTAATAATGTGTATAATTTAATTTAATTATAATTTATATAATTATAATTTAACATAATTATATTAAATTTAATGTGTATAGCACTTTAATGTGTATAAAACATTCTCCACCTAACAACCCTATCAAGAAGGTAGGGTCCAAGCATTATTATTCTCATTTTACAAATGAGGGAATTGAGGCATAGGGAGAGTAAATAATTTGCCCAGGTTTACAGAGATGGTAAACTACAGTGCCAGAGTATGAGTTTGTGTCTTTGAAGAAAAGTTTTTGTTGTTGTTGTTGTTTTGTTTGTTTGTTTTGTTTTGTTTTGTTTTTTGTACATTATACTGTATTTCCCTAGGACAAGGCTAAAAAAGTTTTGGTACCACTCAGTGTGGGTCTGGGTAATATTTTTACATGTGATCTCAATTATTTACTTTGCTAGACTAATTATGAATTCGTGTATTCCTTTTTTGCCTTGTAAATAAATCACCCAAAATGTACTACAGGAACCCTAGAGCATGTCAATGAAGGGCTAAGAGAGAAAGAGGTAAATGAGAACAAGGAAAAGCATTTGTCTGTGGCAGCAGTGCTTGAAAAGACATTGTAATTAGGTTGCAGATGCAATGTATCTTTGAACCCAGCAAACCAAGCCAGCTCAGAGACTAAAACACAAAAACATACAGACAGAAAGATAGAGTATTTATCAAATGTTTCCTATGTGCCCAGGATTGGGCTATGGATTGGGGGATAAAATACAAGCAAACAAGGTGGTAGCTGCCATCAAGAAGCTTATATTCCAATGAGAAAAGACAGTATATAAAAGGAAAGATGGAAAGGAGTGGTAGTAGGTTCCCTGATGTGTGATAGAGTTGTCCAAGAAGTCCTGTGAAGAGTCATGCAGTCTTGACCCCAGCAAGACAAGGAAAAAATTGACCCATCTGAGCCAAAGAACCCAAGGACCAAGTCTAAATACTCACAGGAAGGAAGTGGAGGTAATAGTCCAGTGGCTTTGAGAATCACATTCCAGAAAGTGGCAGAGTACTAGGACTCAGTAAGATAAGGCAAAAGCTTACCTATCAGATCTAAGGGACCTAGAGTAAACATATCATTGAATAGAACAAGCAGGGGAATGAGTACCATATCAGTGAACATATATTAAGTACCTACTATGTGCAGAATAGTATGTTAGCTACTGAGGAAAATACAGCATTTAGGTAAGACACAGTCCCTGCCTTTAGTCCTATAGTGGAATAATTAACCAACTGAAAACTATATCATATCATATAGGTGCCTAGTATTGAGGCAACCAGGGTGGTGCAAAGGATAGAGTTCTGAAGCTGGAATAAGGGAAAATTGAGCTCAAATTCTGCCTCAGAAACTTTCTGGCTATGTCTCTGGGCAAGTCACTAAACATCTCTCAACTTCAGCTTCCTCATCTATAAAATTAAGAAAATAGTACCAAACTCCTAGGTTTGGTGTGAGGATCAAATGATATAAAATAGAAGAGCTTTATAAACTCTGTAATGCTTCTATATATGTTAGCTATTATCAGTATATCAGAGGGCCACAAAGTGCTGTTAGATCTGAGGAGGAAGAGCTTACGGGTTTAGGAAAGGCTTCCTGAAAGAGATGGTCTTTGATTTGAGTTTTAAAGGATACTTAGGAATTGAATAGGAAAAAAAAAAAAGAAAGAAAGACAGTCACATTTGGACTATGGAAGAGCCTGAAAGAAGATAAGTCTCTAAGTTGGGATGAGAGTATCATATGTGTTTTCAGAGGACAGGGAATGGTCGAATTTGGTTGTGATGCCAAATGCATGAAATGGAATTATATTAGATATGGATGGAAAGGTAGGGTGATATCAAGTTGTGGGGGGGCCTTGGACACAAGGCAGAGGAGTTTGAACTTTACTTGAGAGGAATTGTAAATGACATTAAAGATGTATTACCATTCACTTTATAGCTGTATCCAAAAGACTTTGGGACTTTTCTTTTCAAGGGTATGTTGGGAAATGTTTAACAACCAGCTTGGTTAGGGAGGGGAGGATAAAAGTGCTACTGACACACTGTTAAGTGTAATCTGCATTATTAACATTTTCCCTATCACATTTTTTATGTTGGTTGACAACCAACAAAACAATAAATCAACCCCTTAATTATAGCATTTGTTGATTTCCTTCAGCAATAGTCTCTTAGCAGGTTCTAGCACACCCTTGCTTCCATCTGATTAAAAGATGACATCTTCTTTATGTGTTGTATCCCCAATTGGCATGCAAGTTCTTCAAGGGACCACTCAAGATAAGAAACTTACTTACTTTCCTTTTAGTATGTCCAGAGATTATTCCAGTGCATTCCACTTAATGAGTGCTTCTTTAATAAACATTCAGTAAGGAGACAATGTTGATTTTTCAGCTGATCCATTTATAAGAAGGATAATTCTGACGGGCATGAAAAGGAGAGTAGAAGAGGCAAAAACTCTCAGCATTCCATTGCAACAGTTTGGGTGCATTCTAACAGTGACTTCAATTGGGTATTGTCAACGAGAAAGAGAAGAAAAGAGATTAACAAATGTTTTGAGGTGGTAGATGAATGTACATCTAACAAAGGCTTAAAGATGACCTTCCTACTTCTAGTCAACTATGTGAGAGCTTTGAGTGCCAGCTATTGGCTATATGTTACACAGGGATAAAGGACAACTACTCTAACAAGATAGACTTCTTACTGATTACAGAGATAGAGTCAATGGACTCCATTTAAAAGAACAGACAGCTTCTAAGATTCTCTTGACTGTGACTTTCCAAGTAGCATCATGTGACTCCAAGGACAGGTAGGGAAGGACTAGTCCTTTACTACTCTGGTATTATGGCAACTTAGCTATACCTTCTGTAGAGTGTGGTCTCAGATAAGTGGTCTTCCAATACAAATCACAGTTGATTTTACCCTGTCTTGCATTTAACTACACTGTATTCATTTGTATTTATTTTATTTCTATTTCTTCTCTATATATGATATGTGTACTTAT
The DNA here is from genome assembly GCF_003287225.1 of Phascolarctos cinereus. Taxonomy (NCBI): domain Eukaryota; kingdom Metazoa; phylum Chordata; class Mammalia; order Diprotodontia; family Phascolarctidae; genus Phascolarctos; species Phascolarctos cinereus. The sequence goes on from NW_027556098.1 coordinate 352,404,892, forward strand.
ATATGGGCTATTATCTGATACCATGAGAATGTAAACTCTTTGCCAGTAGGGATTGCTTTTGTATTAATTGTATTTGTATCCCCAGAACATAGCTCGGTGTCCTGTACCAGTAAGCACTTAATAAACACTTAGTGATTGATTGATGGATTGATTAATTCATGTTTATTCTTTCCTAATCTTAGCGAAAGGAATATCTCAGGGTAGAAATATCCAGGATTGAAGAGTCCAGAGATCTTTTATTGAACTTGACTGGAGTCAAGATAATTACCAACAAAAGGACTGGTTCAGGTCCAAGCCTTGTTATAAACTGCTCTAAACCTTGGTGCCTCTTTTCTTTCTCTTCCTTCTCGTTTCCAATAAGTCCTATTTATTCTGTCCCCATAACAATACTTCCATCTGTCTCCTTTTCCTGACTCTAAACCTCTGCTCTAATAAATGCCCTCAATCCCACCTACCTAGATTTTTGCAATAATATACTATGGGCAGTTCCTGCTTACAGTTTCTCTTACCTCCAGGGTAGCTTTCATATTTTTGCTGGACTAACTTCTGTTATATGCCAATCTAGTCATGTGATTCTTCTAATCAGAAATACTAAGTGACTTTATGCCTTCCAAATAAAGTGTCTATGGCTTTATCTGCATTAGAGGCAATGCAAAATCTTGGGACCACCTTTCTGACCTTACTTTATGTTACCGCCCTTCATATACTCTAGGGTCCAGTAAACCTGGATTATTCAGCCCCTACCTTTGCTCACATTGTCTTCTCTCCCAGTTAAATTATCTTCATCTTTTAAAACCCAGTCCAAATGCTACCTCTTCCATAAATCCTTTCCTTATCACCACCCCTCATCTATATCCCTCATTAGTAAAAGTATATCTGCTTGGACTTCATATGAATTATTTTCCATCTGTGCCTTGGTTAATAGTCATTGAATACGTATCATAAACTCCTATCGGGTACTAAATGACACATGGCAGGAATTACTTTAGCTGTAGGGTGCATGTTGCCCATGTAAATTTTGCGTATGTCCACATAGGCTGAAGGGAATTAACAGAAAGTAATGGAACCTGGGATCACACCAATGTCTCTCCAAGGTAGCCTTTAATTCCCATTTAGAGAGAACTGGAGAAGGGCCTACAAGGCTGCCTGCTTTATTCTCTTCAGAGAGAGAAGAACTAGACAAGAATTATATCTATTTGCTCCACCTATTAAAATATTTCTAGTCAAGGGAAAATTATTTTATTCTTAGATTGAAGTTGCTTTCCTGGCTACTACTCCTAAAACAGGTAAAAACCTTAAGTTTAATATGAAGGTTTGACTCTTACACCAAATGCTAGTTGCATAAAAGACTAGCACAAATAATGAATAGTATATAAACACATTTATCTAAGGATTTAGAAAATGGAAAAACAGGCTCTTTTAGAGGCTGGTTAAAGCAGGCTCCAACACATCCTGTTTCCATGTTACTAGAAGCTGACACTTTCCATATATGTTGTATCCCCATTTGGCATGTAAGTTCCTTAAAGAATCTCTCTCAAGATCAGGAACTGGCTTTTGTATTTGTATCCCCAGAGATTAGCCCAGTGCATTCCACATAGTAAGCACTTAATAATTGCTTTTTAAAATAAATTCATTCCTTTATTAGATCAGAATATATCAGATAATACACAGAACAAATGAGCTATCAACCTGGGAGTGAGATATCTCAGCTCAATCGAGAGTCCCCAATCTCACACAAGGGAACATTGGCCAAAATCTCTAGAAAGGCTAGCTGGAAATTAGAGACATATTGAGGAGGGTGTCTGGGCTTTCTTCCACATGTTTGCCTTGCAAAATCTTTTCTCTTTATCTCTGTTATTTCTCCCCAGAGAGGATCTGTAACTGCATGTGTCTTTGCCTGTAGCATGAAAGAAAGGCTTTTTCTTACTCCAAGCTCTCACACCAAATCTGCCCCTTACACAGGAAAACAGCATTGGGTGAGTAGATCCTCTGCCAAAGAGGAGAGTTTAGTTCACATACATCAAGCTTGGACCCCAGGTTATATTGCTAACTTTTGCATTCCCATTAAAATCTAACATAGTATCTAATACACATTAAAAACAACAAATTTTGTTAAATTGAATTGAATTCATTTCTCTATGACTCTATTGCACTATAACCTTTTAATTGCTCATTCCACGTGATAACAACGAGACTCTGCTATGTGAGTTGTAAGTGTGAGTTGTAAAAATCTGTAGATACTGTTGAAAGACTCATATCTCAGGAAACAGCATAAGTGAGAAAGATGGATATTTCTGAACGATGTTGAGAGCCAATAATGTTGACTATTCAAAAATTTCCAAAGATTAGGGCAGCTCCTAATGGTGCAGCATTTTTTTTTTTGGCTAGGCAATGGGGTTAAGTGACTTGCCCATGGTCACACAGCTAGTGAGTGTTATGTGTCTGAGACCGGATTTGAACTTGGGTCCTCTTGACTCCAGGACCAGTGCTCTATCCACTGCGTCACCTAGCTGCCCCCATGGTGCAGCATTTTAAAGATGCGATTCTTAATTTCCTTGGTCTTTACTCCATAAACAATGGGGTTGAGAAGAGGTGGAACCAACAGATAAAGGTTAGAGAGAAGGATGTGGACATAGGGAGGGAGGTGGAACCCAAACCTATGAGTGAAAAAAGAGAAGAAAGCAAGGAGATAGAATTCAAGAAAAACAAAGATGTGAGCAATGCAAGTGTTGAAGGCTTTGAGCCGAGCCTCTTTCTGCGGCAAGTGAAACACGGCAATGAAGATCAGAATGTAGGACAGGGTAATGAAGATGATGTCAAAGCCTAGGATGGTAAAGGCCACAAACAAACCATAGGCCTTGTTGACCCGGATGTCATCAGCAGCTAGCTTCACAATGGCCATGTGCTCACAATAGGTGTGGAGATGACTTTGGTCGGTAGTGTTTTAGGCGGCATTTGATAAGCACAAGCATGGGGCCACAGGAGAGCAGCCCTTAATGTCACCACAACCCCAATCTGGGTGAGGAGTTGTGGGGTGAAAATAGTAGTGTGCCTCAGGGGCTCACAGATGGCCACATATCTGTCCAGGGCCATGGCCAATAAGATGCCTACTCTATGCACTGGAATGTGTGAATGAGCCACATCTGCAGCGACACCTCAAAGTGATCTCCTTCAGATTAAACCAGAAGATGCCCAGCATCTTGGGCAGGATGCAAGTGCTGAGGGCAATGTCAGTGATCCCCAGCATGGCCAGGAGGAGGTACATGGGCTTGTGGAGGCTGCTCTCAGATCGGATGATGAACAGGAGCAGGTAATTTCCAACCATGGCAATAACATACATGGCACAGAATGGAATTCCAATCCAGCACTGCACAGCTTCCAGGCCAGGTATCCCAATCAGTGAAAGTAGAGATGGCATGAAGATTGTGCCATTGGCCATTAATGGAGAGTTTAAAGTACATCAATAAAGAGTTCCAAGACTTCCAGCTGGGGCTGTTTCCTGAGTTAATCTCTCCTCTTCTGTCCTGTTGACTTGAAAACAAGAAATGTGTATACTCATATGATATGCAGATATATCATATCATTGAATTACTTACAGAAATGAAAAAACTCAGAGGTCATCAAGCACAGTCCGTATGTAAGCAAAGAACCCCTCTCCACAATATTCCCAACAAGTGATCTTCCATCTTTTACTTGAAGAGTTCCAGTGAAAGCACACCCAGTCCCCCAAGGTAGCCCATTATACTTCAACTGTTAGGACTTTTTCCCCTTATATCAAACCTGAATCTGCATCTTTGAAATTTCTATACACTTTCCTAATTCTGCTCTGTGGGACTCAACATATTTAAACTTCTTCTTCATTAAGTGCTTTCAATTATGTGAAAACGATTAGATCTCTTTTGAGGCTGTACCTGCAATTTCATTACTAGAGTGAAAATTCCCTCTTCTAAGGCAGACAAGCAGGTTTTGTTAAGTCATTTTTTTCATTCATGTATGACTCTTTGTGACCCCATTTGGGATTTTTAGCAAAGCCACTGTAGGAGTGGTTACCCATGTACTTCTTCAGCTTATTTTACAGATAAGGAACTGAGGTTAAGTAACTTGTCCAGGGTCACAAAGCTAATATCTGAGACTAGATTTGAAACTTCTGACTCCAGGCCCAGCACTCTATTCACTGTGCCACCTAGCTGCCCAGAGAGGAAATACTCCACAATTAATATTTTTTATAGTGTTGACTAGGACAAAAAAGAGGTTAAATGTGGCTAAATGATATGCCCAGTGTTAAACAATAAGTATGGTAGAATCATAACTTGAACCAGTCCTCCCTGACTCTCTGACCTACTCTCTATCCACTGTACAACACTGCTTCTCATCTTCTCTTACCCAAGAAGCCATAAGCAGTTCCTTGAACTGATCTTTTTCTATTGCTTCCTTTTCCCTCACCATTTGGTTTTTTTTTAATGTTTTCCAGTTTATCAATGTGCAGGAGATGACCATGACCAACTAATCTATGAAGCATGTGAATATACTCATTGACCATTATGAAGCCATTCATACTTAATGGAAGATTAGTGATTGAGTATCAGTAATAGCTTAGTGGATTGAAGTTTAACATTAAAAAAAAAAACGTAAAATTACGGCAGCTGGTCCCGTCACTTCCTGGCAAACAGAGAGAGAAGAAATGGAAGCTGTGTCAGATCTTGTTTTCTTAGACTCAAAGATCACTGCAGATGGTAACTGTAGCCATAAATTTAAAAGATGCTTTCTCGTTGGAAAGAAAGCTATGGCAAATCTGGACAGTATACTAAAGAGCAGAGACATCACCTTGCCAACAAAAGGCAATAGTCCAAGCTATGGTTTTTCCAGTAGTAATGTATGTCTGTTAGAGTTGGACCATAGGGAAAACTAAGCTCCACCTCTTTCAAATTGTGGTGCTGCAGAGGACTTCTGAGAGTTCCTTGGAGAGTAAGGAGATCAAATCAGTCAAAGAAATTAATTCAGACTCTTTATTGGAAAGACAAATACTGACACTAAAGCTTAAATATTTTGGCTACATGAGAAGATAGGACATATTGGAAAAGACCTTGATGTGGGAAACACTGAAGGCAGAAGGAGAAGTGGACAGCAGAGGATAAGATGGGATAGATAGTATCATGGAAGCAATGAGCATGAGCTTGTATAGATTTGGGGAGATAGTAGAGGATAGAAGGCCTGGTGTGCTATATAGTCCATGGGGTCATGAAAAGTTGGACATAACTGAATGACGAACAACAACAAATGAGTGATAGGTAATTAATTCTTTGATTTCGCACATTGGGTGAGACCTTCCCATTTGTGTAGAACCTATCAAAAAGGAGACAACGGACTAAATGAACCTTTTCCCCCTTTTTCTTTTCTCTGAGCATAGGTCAAAGGCCAGAGACATCATAGGGGGCTTTGGTCCTTGAGAAACACGTGTAGTAGAAAAGCCAACCAGAGACTGACCAACCAGTCAGTTGAATTGATTCACTCAGATCAACAGCAGGGTTAGTGGTGGGATATTAAGAGCATCTAGATCCTAATTTTCTGGGATCTGAATGTCTGGACTCCTCCCAGAAGAAGCAGAGACAGAAGTATGTAGAAATAGTGTATGCTCTCCCCCACTAGGCTGCGAGGGAGTAGAAACATACCAACAAATAGCTGGAGTTACTGAAACCCAGTCTTCTAGAGAGAGAACGGGAATTTCTGTTTAGGACCAGCCTGCTTTCAATTCCAAGTTTAAGAGTTGAAGATCCCAGCTGCCTGGAGAGAGCAGAGAAGCTCTTGGGCAGGACCACTCCTTGTAGAGAGGAGTACTGAAAACCTAACCCATGTATCTAGAAGAAAAGTACATCCATGACGTGAAGGAGAAAACAATATGGATTATGTCATGCACTATCACTGTGAATAATTCAAATGGTGCAGATCTTCTAGGAAATGCCAAGAGTATTTCCTTTTAAAGGGAAGCCAATCTCTAGAGTTGGATCATGATGCTGGATGAGTGTATAATTTCCTGGGGATAATCAAGGGACTCACCTGAATGTCAGGGATTTGGGATTTGCCTCCTTAGCAAACCTAAAAACAGTCCAAAGAGGAGCCATGAATGTGAGGTGCTATACGTTCCCTAAGGGGTGGGAAGGTAGGAGTTAGTGGAGAAAAAGCAAAGTTACATTTATTGTTTATAGACTACTGTGCATCCTCTACGTATTTTCTGCATTTTCTATAGGTAAAGAAATACTGTTCTTTACTTGATATGCACTGATACTTTAAGTATGCATACTCATGCATATTTTATGCTTTCTGCATGGGAGCTGGGAACTTTTTATCCACATCTATGTAGTTCCAGCTAGACATAAACTACATGCTGAGAATTCTTAGAGATAACTCAGTATTGGGGGGCAGAGGGGACAGGTATGAGCCCAAGGAATGTAATGTGGGTGAAGGACAGTTTTCCAGTGTCCTAAACTCTACAATTATGCAAATCATCTACAGCCTTGGAGATAGTTCTATAAACTATCCATCTGTGTCTTATTTTGCTCTTGCCCCAAAGTAGATATACAAGAAACTCATCAATCGGGATCTCTTCTTGCCCTGACACCATTTAATGTTTTTATCAATGATTTGTATATAGGTATAAATGTCAGATTTAGCTGACAAGATGTATTAAAGAAAAATAATTTTAGAAGATCTCAGCAGGCTGGATCAAATCTAATAAGGTGAAATTTTATTGGGAAAATGAAAAAGTTTTCACTTAAGTTCAAAAGTTGAGGTTCACAAGTATAGGATGGCATAGACTTGGCTAGATAACGGTTCATATGACAAATATCTGGGGGTTGTAGTAGACTGCAAACTCCAGATTTTTCGACAGCATGATGTAAAAACCATTAAAGCTAATTGAATCTTAGGCTATATCAAGAGAGAAATATCTACAATGTAGCTATTGACAGTTCCACTGTGCTCCATTCTGATCAGAACACACCTAAGGTATTGTGTTCAGTTTTGAATGCACTTCAGGGAAGATATTAATAAATTAGAGATCAAGCGAAAAAGTAAATGGCAATCAAAATAGTTAAAGGCCTTAAAATCATGTCATGGAAGGAACAATTGATGGACCTGGGAATGTTGAGAATGAATAAGGGAAAACTCAATTATTTGAAAGATTGTATTGTGAAACAGGTATTTGTTCTGATTGGCCCAGAGGGCAGAACTCAGAGTACTGTGTGGAAATTTCAGAGGTCAATTTTGGCTTGATTAAAACACACCATTTCTAACCATTAAAACTGACTCAAAGCAAAATGGAATGTATTGAGATTTATCGGGTTCTCCTTCCTTAGGATATTCAAGCAGGGGCTGACTAATCCCTTGTTTGTGCTTTGTAGATGGGTACTTAGTCAGATATTAATTAGTTGGACAAAAATGGCCTATGGTAAATCATCATTTTGACAGATGATTTCCTTCCACGTGGGGATTTCTCCTACATGGAGAATCCTAATACTTTTTAATTGAAACAGTTATTAGAAGTGTGGAGGTATCTAATAGGTCTCACTGAATCATGAACCCCATTTATAATGATGTTGACAGGTAGTCATTCAACCTCTGCTTGCAGTGACCTTATGAGAGAATTTATTTCATGTTAGATAGTCCTAGTTTATTGCTGGTATGAACCTGAGGGATGAATATAACATGCAAAGGGATGCCTGATGAGTTGTCCCCTATCTTGCCTCCAAAATAAGTCTGGACTTAAATTTGCAAACAAATATTTGCTATCTGAAAAGGCTTTAATTATATATGGGAGAGGTTAATGGGAAAAAGAATAAAGATTTTATCTGGGAACTTTTTCATTTCCTATAGTTGCAGTCCTTAAACTGATATATTTATGTGAATATAATTATAATTGGTAATGACAGTGCTCAAGTTCTTATGAATTAGGTTTTCTAAAAACTTTTATCAGCCGTCCTTGGGCCTAACTCTGTAGAATGTCCATCTTCTCTTTTTTTCTATTAGGCTTAAGGTCAAAGTGGCTTTTATTAGTCACTAATGATAAAAGAAATGGGCTAATGTCTACACAATCTATAATTTATAGTTTTACAGAAAATGTGGCGTACAAAGGGAATCTTCATAATGAACTAGAAAACAGATTGAAGGAGGAAGACCTGGCTTCAAATCTTATCTCTGATACCTACTACCTGTGTACCCCTGGACATGTAACATAAATGCTCTAGGCTTCAGTTCCTTCTCTTTAGTCATATTGCCACCACTGTAGTTCAAACCCTCACCCGGACTATATTATAATGACATTCAAATTTGTTCTAATTGGTCATCCTGCCTTAAGTTTTTCCACTATTCCTATACCTTACCCCTAAGACATATTCTTTGATCCAGTAACACTGGCCTCCTTACTCTTCCCCAAATAAGATAGTATTTTTCTCCTCTGAGCATTTTATTAGGCTATCCTCAATGCCTGGAATGGGCAGCTAGATGGCTCAGTGGATTGACTGCCAGCCCTAGAGTCAAGAGGACCTGAGTTCAAATCTGGCTTCAGACGCTAGCTGTGTGACTCTGGACAAGTCATTCAACCCTGTTTGCCTCACTGTCTCGTCTATAAAATGAGATGAAGAAAGAAATGACAAATCATTCCAAGTGTCTTTGTCAAGAAAACCTCATATGGCTCATATGGGGTCACGAAAAGTCAGACATAACTAACTAAACAACAGTGAATGCCTGAAATTACTGGCTGCCTCACATATTGACCACCCCACCACCATAATAATTTACTCTTTTGCATTTAAGACACTAAACTTCCAGCTTTAACTCCTTCATGCTATCTTGGAACTGTGCATATTATGACCCCTTGAAAACAGTTCACTTCTATCAGAGGATGAAGGGATGAATTCTTTCCTTAAAGCTAACTCTTTTGATGCCTTTGACCTTACCTCCTACTGCCACTGGAATCTCCACTCTTCAATGTTCTCATCACTCATGAAACTTCAGTATTCCTCCTCCAGTAGCTCCTATACTTCAACCTACAAACATTTTTGTTTCTCCTAACCTTACAACAAAACAAAACAAAACAAAGACTCTTCCTTTTACCTTGTTATTCATTCCCTCATTTTTTTTTTCCTTTGGAGTCAGACTTCTGTTCTATTTCCTCACCAACCACTCCTTCACATTCCAGCTAAAATCACACCTTTTGCAACAAGCCTTTCCCAATGCTGCTTAATGTGAGGCATGTAATCCCTTTTAGATTATCTCTAATTGAGCCTGAATATATGTCTTATTTGCAAATAATTGTTTGCATGTCGATTCATTAGATTGTGGACTCTTTGGGGACAGACTTTTTTGTTTTCTTTGTTTTTGGTGGTAGTGTTATTGTTTTGTTTTTTACTTTCCTAGCATCTCCAATATTTCTCACAGTGTCTGGCATATAGTAGTTACTTAATAAATGGTTATTTACTTGTCTTAACTTGACTGAATTCTCAATATTGGGCAATCTAGTTTCATTGTGACTACTCTACTGAAACTGCTTTTTTAAAAGTCACTAATAATCAACATGTATCACCAGACCTAATGGTCTGCCTGACAAAAATTTGTCTTTTAAAAGAGCACTGTGCAAGCAGTGTTTAACTCAAAGGCATGGATCAAACCTAGAACTCAGCAGATTTTCAGCCATTTTTAACTACACATCTACCTATCTCCACGTTGCACTGGTCAGGAAGACTCTAGATAACTTAGCATTGTGCTCTCTCTTCACTCCACTCTTCTCTTGGCCCTTGCCTTCCCCTGACAGCTGCTCAGAATCTGCAGACTTACCTTCATTCAGGACCTGCAGTAAGTCAAGAAGAATTTAAGTGTATATTTATTTTCCAGGTGTTGTACTATGCATTGAGCTAGAGATTAAGTGCTTCTGGAAGACAACTGGGATCTAATAACTTAGACCAGAGGAGACCATTTGGTTATTAATACTAAATAAACCAAATGATTGTGTGTTTAGGGAGGGTGAGGCCCAGGTATGAGGTAATTAACTCAGTCACCTGGGACATCAGATAATTTTAAAGCAGGTCCTGTTTTCTTAGATTCTGTAGAAATCCCTAAGTGCTTCCTCCTTCTTCACTAAACCTCCCACTCCTTTGTCCTAAACTCAAATAAATGCTGCTTCTCAGCAGCAGAGATATTTCTGTTCCTGCTTCCTGAATCCCAAGAGGGCTATTTTCAAAGCATGTGAAGTCAGTTTCCAATCTTCTAAGTCAATCTATTCACTCATCTCTTAGGTTCAGTGAAAGATCAATCTTGATATCACATAATAAGCTCCTCCAACTCAACCTGGATCAACTTAATTCTATTAAAGATGTCTTTCTCAAATAATTACCATGTGCTTAGAACTGTGCTGAGCATATTAGGGAGGAAATCACTGAATAAAGTAATCTCAGAATTGGAAAACAACACAAAAATAATCTAGTGCAATGTTCTACCCAGTGCAGGAATCTACTTCATACCTTCCTTAGAAGTGGCCTTCTAACCTCCACTTGAATACCTTCAGTGTTGGGGATTCACTTCCTTATCATGTTCCCATTTTTCAGTCATTCATTCATAAGACCTAGAATTCCTACATTTCTGCCTAATGAAAGAACTAGCAGTGGTGATTGCTGAGACACAGTTAATTTTTCAAAGATCACAGAAAATAGCAAAGATGATGTCAGACTAGAAATGTAAAAAAAATCTGATTTTTTAAAGAAAGGAAACGTAAATTCTTCAAATTTTGGGCTTGCAAATTTGACTTCTTTGTCCAAGAGGGGGAAAAAAAAAACACCTGTAGTATAGTATCGAAGGGATGCTTTCTCACATATACAGAAGGAAACAGTAATCACAGAGAATCAGAACCATGTTATGAAGAGCAAATTATGTCAAATTAAACACATTACTTTTTTGATAGTCACTAGACTGGTATAAAGTTTGAGTAATATAGATATATACCTGGAATTTCAACAAATCATTTGACAAAGTCTGTCATGCTATCCTTGTGGATCAGGAAGAGAGATGGCTTCTAGATAATAGGATTTTAGGTAGAAACGAAACTAATTTTGCAACCAGACACAAAAAATAGTCATAAATGGACTGATGTTAACTTAGACAGAGGTCTCTAATGGAGTATGCTAGGGACCTGACCTAAACTTTGTGCTTTTTATCGTTTTTATCTGTGACTTTAAAGGAATAAATAGAATGCTTATCAAATTAGCAGGTGACACAAAGCTGGGAGAGATGCCTAACACATTGAATAGCAGAGTTACAATCCAAAAGTTTCCTGACAGGTTAGAACAGAATAAAATTTTGTACAGATAAAGTTAACATTTGGCACTTTGGCTTGAAAAGTGAATAGAATTAAACAAAGGATGGAGGCAGGTGTAGCTAATCAATAGTTTATATCAAAATATACAAGTTTTGTTTGTACATTACAGGATCAATATGAGTGTACCATATGACCTGACAAGCAAGAGATTTCATGTGATTTTAGGTTGCATTGTTCTTTTCCATTCCAGTCTGAATACATCTGAAAAAGTATGTTCAGTTCTAGGCTCAACATTTTAAAAAGATTTTTAAAACTAGTGAGGATAGAGGGAGGTGATCAGAAAGATAAAAGCTACAGAGATGATGGCATGTAAGGAATGACTGAAAGAACCAATCACATTTAGCATGATGAACAATAACAATAACAACAAAAGCAGAAAATGGTGGCTTTCTTCATAAACATGGGGAGGTGTCTGATGAAAGAGGGGATTACTCTTCTCCTGATTTGGCCCAGAATGTAGACCTAGAAGCAGTGGGTAGAAGGAGTTGAAAGGGCATATTCTACAGTACAGCTAAGCATCTGAATCATCAGAGCTGTCCAAAAGTTGGAAAGACTTCCTTGGGAAGTAATGGTTTAATTATCAACAGATATTTTAAGTAATACCTGAATAATTGTTAGTCAGTATGATTATAGAGGGGATTTTTATTCATGCCTGCTTGAGAAACAACAGAAGAAGAAAATGTATCCATAGGATGCTTGACCAGAGACCCATCAAAGCAAAATGAGCCTAAGGATATTTAAAGATTAAAATTGAAGATGAGGAGATAGATGAAAAATGGAAAAGATACATAAGGACTCTTATATCATCCTCTTAATATCCATCAGTGATAGATAATCAGTCACATTTGGACTCCAGCATCATGGTTCTGAACTAGATGCACGATGAAATAAAAATAACACTAGAGAAAGCAAAGATGGGAAAAGCTCTTGGACCATTCTGAGCATACAGAGAAAAAGTTGATGCAGGAAGTGACACAATTTTGTGATCATTGAAAGAGTTATTCTGAAGGTACTTGAAAGAGGAGAGAACAACAGTGTGTGAAAAAAAAAACTGTGGAAATTGTTAGCAAGAAAAAAACAGTAATGGAAAGAATATTATTAACTATTCATGTATTTACTTTCTCATTCCTACAAAAATTATATGAGAATAATTTAAATCTATAGAATTCATCCTTGATGTAGGGCAAGAAGGGAAGAGGAAGGCTTTTGACAATAATATTCTATAAAGGACATATTTACAGCCATTCAAATAACTAAATGGTGCAGAGAACATATGATTTCTGCTTCATGTTTGTTTGACTATCAGAACACATTTGGGGGGGGTGGAGCCAAGATTGCGGAGTGAAAGCAGTGACTTGCTTAAGCTCTCCCCCAAACCCCCTCCAAACACTCATAAAAAATGGCTCTGAACAAATTCTGAAGCAGCAGAACCCACAGAAAGACAGAGTGAAACAAATTTCCAGCCCAAGACAACCTGGATGATTGATCAGAAAGGTGTATCACGCCGGGCTGGGAGCGCAGCACAGTGGAGCGTGGGAGCGCAGGCCACAGCAAACCTGGAGCAGGCCTCAGAGGAGTGAATCACGGGCAGCTGTAGAGGTTTCCAGACTCCTCAACCCTCTAATGCCAAAAACAACTTAGAAGATCAGTGAGAAAAGTCTGTTTCTGTCGATGCTGAGAAAGGAAGGCAGGGTCTCAGCTTCATTCCTCAAGAGCGTGGTCCTGGGGGGAAGGGGGGGGCAGCTGCTTCCCAAAGATTCCGGCCCACAGACTGAGAGGGAATCCAGTGGCTGATCAGAGAGGGACTGCAGGGATCTCTTTGCCAGTGCTGAGGCAGGAATCTCTTGCTTTGCCCATGTTTGGATCTGGGTCACAGTTCGTGGCAGTGCTGGGTGAGAGGACGCTGGCATGGTGGAGCTTGCAGTGGCTATGGAGAGGAGCCCCTCCTCACAGTTACAGGACAGAAAGGAATACTTGTGGTCACAGGCCAGAAAAGGAGTAAACAACCTCTCCCCTTATCATACCACCATGTGAGAACTGAAAATTTACGGGTACCTACAAGTATCTCTGAAAACAGCTGTACAAACCCCTGAAGCTTGGGACAGTACATTCTCCACATTGGAAGCAGACTCTTACCTTAACAAAGAGTTTAAAACTCAAGTAATTGGCTGGGATCATGAGCAAGCAGCGCAAAAAGAGTCAGACTATATTATCTTACTTTGGTGAAAAGAAGATCAAAATATACAACCAGAAGAAGACAACAAAGTCAAAGCTCCTACATCCAAAGCCTCCAAGAAAAATATGAATCAGTCCCAGGCCTTGGAAGAGCTCAAAAGGGATTTTGAGAAGCAAGTAAGGGAAGCAGAGGAAAAACTGGGAAGAGAAATGAGAGTGATGCAAGAAAATCATGAAAAACAAGTCAACAGCTTGCTAAAGGAGACCCACCAAAAATACTGAAGAAAATAACACCTTAAAAAATAGCCTAACCCAAATGGCAAAAGAGGTCCAAAAAGCCAATGAGGAGAAAAATGCCCTAAAAAGAAAAATTGGCCAAATGGAAAAGGAAGTCCAAAAGCTTACTGAAGAAAATACTTCCTTAAAAATTAGAATAGAGCAATTGGAAGCTAGTGACTTCATGAGAAATCAAGACACTGTAAAACAAATCCAAAAGAATGAAAAATTAGAAAACAATGTGAAATATCTCATTGGAAAAACAACTGACCTGGAAAATAGATCCAGGAGAGAGAATTTAAAAATTATTGGACTATCTGAAAGCCATGATCAAAAAAAGAGCCTAGACATCATCTTTCAAGAAATTATCAAGGAAAACTGCCCTGATACATTAGAACCAGAGGGCAAAATAGAAATTGACAGAATCCACAGGTCTCCTCCTGAAAGAGATCCCCAAAGGAAAACTCCTAGGAATATTGTCGCCAAATTCCAGAGTTCCCAGGGCAAGGAAACAATTCAAGTATTGTGGAAACACAATCAGGATAACACAAGATTTAGCAGCTTCTACATTAAAGGACCACAGGGCATGGAATATAATATTCCGGAGGGCAAAGGAGATAGGATTACAACCAAGAATCACCTACCCAGCAAAACTGAGTATAATCCTTCAGGGGAAAAAATGGTCATTCAGTGAAATAGAGGACTTTCAAGCATTCTTGATGAAAAGACCAGAGCTGAATAGAAAATTTGACTTTCAAATACAGGACTCAAGTGGAACATTAAGAGATAAACAGGAAAGAGAAATCATAAGAGACTTATTAAGATTGAACTGTTTACATTCCTGCATGGAAAGATGATATTTATAACTCATGAGACCTTTGTCAGTATTAGGGTAGTTGGAGGAAAAAAATTATATGTATAGATAGATAGATAGATAGATAGATAGATAGATAGATAGATAGATAGATAGATAGATAGATAGAGGCACAGGGTGAGTTGAAGATTAAGGGGTCATATCTGGAGAATAAAATTAAGGGATGAGGGAGGATTATACTCAGAGAAGAAGAAAGGGAGAGGTAGAATGGGGTAAATTATCTCAAAAAAAAAACAGAAAAGTCTCTTACAGTGGAGGGGAAGCAGGGGAAGGTGAGAGGGAATGAGTAAATCTTATTCTCATAGGATTTGGCTTAAGGAGGGAATAACATACACATTCAATTGGGTATGGAATTGTCTTACCCTACAAGAAAATAGGGGAGAAGGGGACAAGAGAGCAGGGGATAGAGAGGAGGGCAGATTGGAAAGGGTGTAATCAGAAGTAAATACTTCTGAGGAGGACAGGGTCAAAAGAAAGAATAGAATAAATGGGAGGGAAAAATAGGATTAAGGGAAATAGAGTTAGTTTTTCACAACATGTCTACTATGGAAGTGTTTTGCATAACTGCACATGTACAACCTATATTGAGTTGCTTGCCTTTTCAATGAGGTGGGTGGGGGGAGGAAGAGAGAAAATTTGAAACCTAAAGTTTTAAAAACATATTTAAAAAAAAGTTTTCACATGCTACTAAATAAGAAATACAGGAAATGGGGTACAGAAGTCTATCCTGCCTACAGGAAAATAGAAGGGAAGGGGATAAGAGAAGGGGGAAGAGAAGAAAAGATGGACTATGGGAAGGGATATTCAGAATGCATGTCATCTTGGGTTGGGGGGAGGGTGAGATGGGTTGAAAATTTGGAGCTCAAGAATTTGTGGAAATGAATGTTGAAAACTACAAATAAATAAATTTATATCAAAAAAAAAGAAAAAATAGAAAAAATTAAAAGAAAAAGAACACATTTGACAAGCTAGATGATAATTCCAATCTAAAAGCCTTTCTTCCACCCTGTCCCTCCTATATGTGTGTTGAAGATTCCTTGAAAGATGTAGCAGCAGAGATAATTTTGTTTATACTCTCTTATTGTGAGTAACAAATGACGTATAAAAATGGGAGATACATGTTGTCATCATGGATTAAGTCCAGAGAAGAGTCTAGATAGAAAGGTTAACTACAGATTATGAGGGCCTTCAGATGCTCCTGTTTTTGGATGACATTATGCTGATGCTTCCAGCCCTAGAGCACTGGAGAGATAACTGACTGATAATCATAATCACTCATAAGAGTTAGGCCTATCTATACAGGAAAAGCAAATAAAAAAGCCAGTGGACAAAGAATACCTAATTCATTCAGTTGAATGGACAATCCATTGTGCTCATTTATCAGAGAATCCTCTTCACTGTTAACAAGTCTGAGTTTCATTATTTATGATCTGAATGATTTTAATGCAGCTGTTGACATTCAAACATATATTTGTTGATTATAATTGGATTGATTTGAATAGATTACATTTTCCTTTGAAAACAATTTGCTCATATCCTTTGACTGCTAGTCTGTAGAAGAATGACTTTATTTTATATATTTCTATTAATCTCTATATATTATGAATATTTAAAAATGTGCCAAGACTCAGGCTAGACAATGAGCTGCACCCAGAATTGAACAGAATGAAGGATGAGCAGGATTGAATTAGACAAACTCTGCAGTGCTTGTAATGATTCCATGCTTCTCCCTGAAACAAATTACCATTTGCTTCTAATTCTTTATGGCTTTTGTTTATTATACTCGCTTTCTTTTTCTATCTATAACCCCCATAGTCTATCAAAGAAAAACAAGTAAATTAGATCAAATGAGAAAATAAATGAGTCTTAATTACATAGTAAGCATTGTGTTCCCATAGTTCCCCACCTCTCTACAAAAAAAAAAAAGTGTGTTCCCTGAAATTGTTATGGATTCAGTTACCTTTTAATGTTGTTTTCATTTGCATTATTCATTATGTATCTCCTGGTTCTGTTCACTTCATTCTACATCAGTTAATAAAGGTCTGATTTTTCTCTGAAATCCCTCATTTCTTAAGGCTTAATAATATTCTACTAAATTCACATATCACAATTTGCTGAGCAGTTCCCCTGACAGGCACCCGTTATGTTTCTAGCTGTTAAGGTTATATGTGTATATACACACATACTACATAGACATGTGTCTGTACATATATATGTATGTGTACATGTATACTCACACATATATTCTTTGTATAATTAACTGCAAATTTCTTTCAGGAATGATGTGCATTGCTTTCTAATTAATTTGTACCAATATCCCCATAGTCCATCCTAAGATTCATTATTATTATATCTTTCATGCCTATTTGTTGTCTGTGAGGTGAAACCTCATTGTTTAAATCAGAACTTTTTTTATTTTTAGAGATTTGGATCATTTTTTTTCTTATTGATAGTTATTTGGTTGTTGTCCTTCATTCTTGAAGAGGATCAAAATGACATCACTTTGTTAGAGTCAAGTTACAGTGTGTCTGACTGTGGCTGATCAGACCAGTATGAGCTCAGAATGCTCTACCCCAGGTTGGGCACAAGTAGTCCATGTGAACATTTGGGGTGGATTCTCTGAATTTGTGCATCTCATTTCTTTTGAGCTATTGGAATTCTGCTTTTATCATACTGCATAGTACCTTCTTTGATGAGGGTGTGCCATGCTGGGTGGTCCTGTGCCAGGGTCTCCCATGTCATGCAATCAGTTCCAAAGTTCTTAAGATAAATCTTGAGAGTATCCTTATATCCCTTCTTCTGATCACCATGTGAGTGCTTACCTTGTGTGAGTTTTCCATAAAATAGTCTTTTAGGCAAGCACATGTTTGGCATTTGAACATCCGTGGCTAGCCCATCAGTGTTGCATTCTCTACAGCAGAGTTTGAATGTTTCACAGTTAAGTTTGAGAAAGGACCTCAGTGACTGGTATCTTATTCTGCCAGCTTATCTTCAGACTTTTCCCAAGATAATTCAAATGGAAGTAATTTAGTTTCCTTGCACTCTGCTGGAATACCATCCAGGTTTCACAGGCATGCAACAGTGATGTCAGAACAACAGCTCTATAGACCTTCAGTCTGGTAGTCAGTCTAATACCTCTTCTCTCCCACATTTTCCTTCAGAGAATCCCGAACACTGAGCTAGTTCTTGCACTGCATGTGTCAACCTCAATGTCAATGTGTACATCCCTAGAAAGTATACTGCCAAGGAAAGTGAATTTATCCACAGTGTTCAAAACTTCTCCATTTGCTGTGACTGATGGCCCTACATATGGGTGGTGGTATGCTAGCTGGCAGAGCACCTGTCCTTCTTTTTTTGTGTTAATTGTTAGGCCAAAATTAGCACAAGCAGCAGAGAACTGATCCATACTTTGTTGCATCTCAGTTTCAGAGGCTATATTAAGTGCACAATCATCTGCAAACAAAAAAATCATGTACCAACTCTCCCTCCATTTTAGTCTTGGCTTGTAGCCTTTTCACGTTGAATAATTTACCATCAATATGTTAGCTAACCTTGAAGCCCTGTTTGTTTGTTCTCATTGAAGGTGCCCGATAGCATAGCTCAAAACATCATGCTAAAAAGCGTGGGAGCAAGTACACAGTTTAGTTTTACTCCACCTGTGACTGGGAAAGCAGGACAGCATTGTCCCTTATCCACAACCTGAGCAAGAATGCCATCATGAAACTGACATACAATACTGATGAACTTCTCTTGGCAGCAAAATTTTGACATAATTTTCCATAAGCCCTCACAACTGACAGCATCAAAGGCCTTGATCAGATTGACAGATATTGTGTACAGACCTCTTTTCTGCTCCTGGCATTTCTCCTAGAGTTGTCTGGCAGCAAATCCCATATTGACTGCTCTTTGACCCTTTCTAAAGCCATGTTGACTCTCAGGTAGATGACCACCTTCCAGATGAATCTTGCCAGCAATGACTAAGAGAGAGAGAGATCCTGCTGTGATCATCACAGGACAATCTATTTCCTTTACCTTTATAGAGATGGACAATGGAGGTGCCCTTGAATTCCTGGCGGATAACCTCCTCTTGCCATATAACCCAGAAAATTTCAGTCAGTTTTTATGTGAGCAATGACCCCCACCATCTTGTAAATCTCAGCTGGAATATAATCAACACCAGATGCTTTTGCTACAGGAGAAGACCCTAATGGTATTCAAAAGCTTTTCTTCAGTTTGAAATTTGACTGGAGAGGAATGGAGTTCAACCTGAGGTAAATAGTCAGTGGCTTCAGCATTGGTTAATGATGGTCTGTTGAGAACACTATGGAAGTGTTCAGCCCATCTCTCCAGGATCATATCATTCTCACTAATCCATGTGGCTCTATCAGCCCTGAGTAGTTGAGATGTACCATATGTCTTTGGCCCATAAATAAGCTTCCAGGGCATCATAAAAGAACTTTGGATTTTTACTACAAGCATAAAACTGAATTTTGTCTGCCTTCTTACTGGGCCAGGAATCCTGCGTCTCTCCGAGTTTAGCTTGTACTTTATTTTTGATGGAATTAAATGCTCCTTTCTTAGAGATGGATGAACTGTCCTGCTGGAATTCTCATTTTTTATTTAACAGCTTCTGAATTTCCTCATCATTTTCATCAAATCAGTCTTGATATTTGCAAGTGTTCTAATCCAGATGAACAAATGCAGTTCTGTACACCAAATCTCTGAAAGCTGCCCACTTCTTTTCTGCTCCATTATTGCCAATGGTGTGTTGGCTCAACTTTCTATCCAAGTTAGCTATGACCTCAGAGAAGTACTCTGCTCTGTTGACATTAAATATTCTATTAGTCATCTTGCCTTAGGGCTGCTGCTTTTGTTGCATGTGAATATTAAGCTTGGAGAGGATAAGTCTATGATCAGTCCAGCACTCTGTGTCATACATGTCTTTGTCACTCTCACATCCTGTCTCTTCTCCTTACAATGACATAGTCTATTAAATGCTAATGTTTGCTGTGAGGGTGCATCCAAAAAGTTTTATTGTGTTTAGGTAAACAGAAGACAGTGTTGGTGATGAGAAGGTCATGTGATGCACACGTCTTCAATAGCAAATGACCATTGCAGAGGTGGAGCCAAGATGGTGGAATAAAGACAGAGGGATTCACCTGAACTGTCCCCCAAACCTCTCCAAATACCTTTTTTAAATGAATCTAAACAAATTCTGGAGCAGAAGAACCCACAAAAAGATGGAGTGAAGCAAATTTCCAGCCCAAGACAACTTGGAAGGTTGGCATGAAAGATCTGTTGCACCAGGGTGAGAGAGGAGCATAGACCAGTATAGGCCATGCCAGTACAGACCAGGCCCCAGCAAACTAGGAGCAGGCCTAGGAAGCCACTGAATCAGCAGTGGCAACGGCTGCTTCTGGAGCTCCCAGCCTACAGATGGTAAGGGGGTCAAACTTCTGATTAAAAGGGGATTACAGGAGTCTTTTTGCTAGAACTGAGGCAGGACTCTGTTGTTTTTTTCCCTGTACTCAGATGTTGGTGAAAGTCCTGGTGGCAGTCCCAGGGCAAGAAGGAGCACTAGCAAAGCAGAGCTTGTAGGCACAGTGGAAAGAGAACATTCTTAACAATTCCAGGGTAGAAAAGAGTTCTTGTGGTCACTCACAGACCACAGCACAGGCCAGAACAGGAGTAAATACCTCTATTTATATCATATGACCTTGGAAGAACTGAAAACTTACAGATCCCTAGAAGTATCTCTGAAAACAGCTGCACAAAATTCCTGAAACTTGAAACAGTACACCCTCCACCCTGGAAGCAGAGCCCTACTTTAACAAAGAGTTTAAAAAAAAAAAAACTAATAGGCTGGGGAAATGAGGAAACAATGAAAAAAGAACCCTCTGACTACTGAAAGTTACTATGGTGACAAGGAAAACCAAAACACACACTCAGAAAAAGACAACAAAATCAAAGCTATTAAATCCAAAGCCTCCAAGAAAAATATGAATTGGTCTCAGGCCATGAAAGAGCTTAAAAAGGATTTTGAAAATCAAGTAAGAGAGGTAGAAGAAAAATTGGGAAGAGAAATGAGAGTGATGCCAGAAAATCATGAAAAACAAGTCAACAGCTTGCCAAAGGAGACATATTTTTTTTTAAATGAAGAAAATAACACCTTAAAAAACTAAATAGGCCAAATGGTAAAAGAGGTCCAAAAAGCCAATGAGGAGAAAAATGCCTTAAAAATCAGAACTGGACAAATGGAAAAGCGAGGTCCAAAAGCTCACCAAAGAAAACAATTCCTTGAAAATTAGAATGGAGCAAATGGAAGCTAATGACTTTATGAGAATTCAAGAAACAAAAAAAAAAAAGGAAGCAAAAGAATGAAAAAATAGAAGATTGTGAAATATCTCATTGGAAAAACAACTAACCTGAAAAATAGATCCCAGAGGGACAATTTTAAAATTATTGGATTTCCTGAAAGCCATGATCAAAAAAAGAAGTCTAAACTTTATCTTTCAAGAAATTATCAAAGAAAACTGCCCTGATATTTTAGAACCATAGGGTAAAACAGAAATTGAAAGAATCCACTGATCACCTCCTGGAAGAGATTGCCAAAGGGAAACTGCCAGGGATATTATATCCAAATTCTAGAGCTCCCAGGTCAAGGAGAAAATATTGCAAGCAGACAGAAAGAAACAATTCTAACACCTTGGAGCCACAGTCATGATAACACAAGATTCAGCAGCTTCTACATTAAAAGATCAGAGGGCTTAGAATATGATGTTCCTGAGGACAAAGGAGCTAGGACTACAACCAAGAATCACATACCAAGCAAAACTGAGTATAATCCTTCAGGGGGAAAATGGATATTCAATGAAATAGAGGATTGTCAAGCATTCTTGATGAAAAAACCAGAGCTGAATAGAAAATTTTACTTTCAAATATAAATATTTTAAATATCAAATACCAAATAAAAACTAAAACAAAAGTAAGTGACCATTGCTATTGCTGTTTCCAACTTCATTCCTCCCAAGGATTCCCTGCCATATGTAGTAGTCTGAGCTTACTCTAGCATTAAAGTCACCTAGAATTATAAGCTTGTCCTCTTTTGGCACATTGATCATGAGCGTCTCTAGGTCTTCATAAAAGTTTTCTTTGACCTCATCGGGGTTTGTCATGGTAGGAGCATAGGCACTGATGATGGTGGTATGGCATTTTCCTGCAAGAGACAATCACATTATCATGAGGCTGTCATTCACTCCTTTTGGTAGGCCCACAAGCTTGTTGGCTAGATTAATTTTGATTGCAACACCTACAACAGCTTCATGGTTCTCCCCTTCACCGTGGCCACACCAGAAAAATGTATATCCAGCTCCAACTTTGGTAAGCTAGCTTTCATTCCCAGCCTTGTTTCACTCAAGGCTAATATTTGGATATAATACCTGCTGAGTTCTCTCACAACAAGAGCTGTTCATCTTTCAGGTGTACTGGATTTTGTGTTGTCTGTAAGAGTGAACACATTCCACATATGGATTGTGAGTAAAATTATCTTTGCAGAAGTTTTGTACATTTTTTGGTGTTTCAAACATAGGGTGGAATCCCTGCCTGCCACAGTAATCAGGCCAGGGTTGGGTAATCAGACAATATTTGGGGCACCTCTTCTAGTCCCTTCCTCACACCAGGTGGTGAGCAGTGCAGTCCTTAAAAGGCTGCTCAGACACCCAGGTGGGCTGGTGAATTCCACTGCTGCTTCCATTAAGATGACCTTAAGGCCTGAGCCACCTGTGTGCAGGGTTGTGACTATAGCTCCCAGTGTATCTACACCTGTTTCTTTCTCACTTGCCTGTTACCACAGGACTTTGAGATAGGTAAAAATGATAAAATTATATGGATGATGTCTTTTGATTCATACACAAATTGGATTTAAGTGAGGCAGAGTTGTATGAAGTCATTGTCTTCTCTCTTCCAGAGTCATCATGGTCCAGTGGCAGGACACAGTCAAAATGATTGGTGATGGCTTGAGATGCAGTGGATAACTTTGGCATCTTTGATGTCTAACCAAGCCCTAAGCACTCCACAACACCTGCTTCAGCTGCCTTCATGACTGTTGGAACAAATTGTTATCCATTCATTCCACCAGGGGAAGTCTTCACATGCTTGGGGTAGACACCCCCCTAACTCACCAATGGGTTTGAGACTCCTTGGTTATCCTCAGTCTTGTTTAGCCCGTCTGCCAAAACAGTTTACTATGTCTGCCAAAACAGTCTGCCAGGATGCAGCCACTATGTATGCTACAGCTTCTTGTAGCCATAGGTGAGACTTAGGCGGATCAGGTAGATACCAGATATGAAAAGCAGCCCTGAAAAGGGCTCAGTAGCCCTTACACCAGATGTAATAGTCTTTTCTGAACACACCCTACACCCTGACAGTCAATTACATATTTATTAAATATAATTTAATAGTTTATATTTTTTCTTTGAAAACTGTTTATCAATTAAGGAATGGTTCTTGGTTATACACATACACATATGTATTGTGAATTCTCTCTATATATTTTGGATTCAAACTTTTATCAGACAAGTTCTTTTAAAAATAATAAAAGTAAAAAAAAATAATAAACATCTTCTGATGACACTATATGGTTGGGAATCATGGGATAACCACAGTCTCTATAAAATTAAAATTGAAAATTACTCCTAAGAGCAATGTAAAGAAACACGGCAGGCAAGAGTAGACAGTAACCAATAAAACACTGCACAGACAAGTTGTGTAAAGGATGTTATCCTGGCAATGTGTGACTCCAAACACTGGTGGGCCAGTCATGTGGCAAGAAAGGGGGATAATCAATGGATAGTTTATATGTTACATTAGTAGCTACTCAATAGCAAAAGATGTGGAAGAAGGCTCCATGCATGTTGAATAAACCCGCTATAATTCATAGGAGGAAATGGACAAAAGTTAAATAGGATGAGGGGGCATGGATCAATTAGAATCAGCATTGTTGTAAAGAGTAATCATTTCATGAGATCACACACTAATGAAGAATAAAAATATTGAAGTTCATTGAAACAGATGACCTCTGTAAATTTGACTTCTGAAATTCTGTAACTCTGTAATCTCATATGAATTGTCATCCTGGACTTCTCACTCTTGCTTCTCTCTCTAGTTCTACTGTTGCCAAGCACTTCCAATTTGACCTTCCTAACATCTCTCATATGCACCATCTTTTCTCCTCTGACACCATTACTGCTCTGGTATAGACTCTTATCACCTCAGACCTGGCCTACTGAAGTAGTCTTTTGGTTAGTCTCCCTGTCTCCCTGCCTACTCCAGTCCATGCCTCCCTCGGTTATCAAAATGATCTTCCTAAAGCAAAAGTTTGAACATATTAGCCACAACCCCATTCAATATACTCTAGTGGTTCCCTATCACCTCAAAGACCAAATATGAAATCCTCTGTTTGGCATTCAAAGCCAAAGCCAAATTCTTGTCTTTCAAGTGTTCTTACACCTCACTTCATGCAGTGTACTCTGATCAAGTGACCCTGACTTCATTGCTCTTTCTCACATAGGAGTCTGACAACCACCACGTTTTCATTTACTGTTCCTCATGCATAGAATTCTCTCCCTTGTCATCTCTGCCTCATGGATTCCCTGGCTTCCTACAAAACCCAGCTGAAAGCTCACCTACTATATGAAGCTTTCCCAATCCCTCTTAATTCCAGTGCCTTTTCCTCTGATGATTATATCCATCATATATATAATACACACACACACACACACACACACACACACACACACACACACACACCCCTTATTTGTACATTGTTATTTACACATTGCTTCTTCATTAAAAATGTGAGCTTTGTGGCATCAGGAACCATTTTTAACCTTCCTTTGTATTATCAGCATGTTAGCAAAGTACCTGACACATAGTAGGTGTCTAATAAATGTTTGTTGATTGACTGTTTTTCCCACCTCAAACTCAGTATGTCTAAAACTGAACCATTTTAGTTTTACCTAAACATATTTCTGCTGTTTTAATATTTCTGTCAGTGGCAACACCATTTATTTACTCAGTCTTCCATGTTCAAAGCCTTTATTTTATCTTTGATTATTTTATCTTCTACAGTTTTCCACCACATCATTCATAAATTCCTTTCTATCTCTCAAATTGTTTTCCTTTTTTTTTTTTTACTTCCAAGAACTATAGTATGGTCTCTAATTACTATAAAATTGTATCATTCCAATAACCTCCTAACTAGTTTTTCTCCTATTTCCCCAGCCAAACCATTCTTCATACTATTGTCAAATTTATCTTCCTTACACATAAATCTGACTGTGTTGCTCCCCTAATCCAAATCCTTCAAGTATTCCTTATTTTCTGTTGAATCAAATTCAAAGTCTTTAGCTCTGCATTCATGGCTTTTAGCCACCTGACAAAACCCTACCTCTTCCAGACTTTTCTCGTATACTACCCCTCCACATACTTCAAAATCAAGTCAATCTAGATTATTAACCATTTTTATATTCTAAAAATTCATTCAAATAGGAAACAGCTGAACATGGGAGGTGTTGGGGCCATAAATACTTTAAAATGCCAATAAATCCTTGGGACTGTTTAAAATGTGACAGGACATACTCTCTTCACTGTGTGTAGAGTCATCTTGATTGAAACTAGGGTCCTGTCTGTGGTGATATGAATTAGGGGCAGAGTGCTAACATTTGTGTAGAATAAGCCAGTGATGGTTGAGGATGAGGAAAGCTGTATAAGAGCGTAAGAGAGGCCAAGAAGCAAAGTAATAGAAGGGGAGAGGAAGATGGAGAGAAAGAAGGAAGAGAAAAGGGAAAGCAAGGAGAGGGAGAGAGAGAAAGATCATAATTTGAGGAATTTGTATGCCTTGCACTTGTGTAAGAAAGCCAGTGTAGTCAAAAACAGAGTGCGTTGAAAAATCAGCATCTGGAGTATGAGAAAGATTTCTTGTATTAAAGCTAAGAGAATAAGAGTATGGACACCTGGGGTTGGCAACCCAAAGAATGTCATGAAATTTGTGTGTAAGAATGTGCATATGCCTCAGGGACTTGGTTGCTTTCTGTTCTAAGTCTCTCTGTGATCCATGAGTGCTGGGATTAGAAAAGGGGCCAATGGTGAAGGCCCATTAACCACATTTTATCTGCTACCATTTACGTGAATCAGCATTTTCTGAGCTCTCTCTGGTTGTCACATAGGAAAAGAGGGTGTGCTGTTAAGTAGGATTAAGGTGAGATGAGCACCCAAACAGATTCAGAACTCAGAGCATTGTGAATGTTGTTGTGTCTGATACCTGGCCCTTATAAACATAGCCGGTGTTTCTGATTTACCTGCATTGGCTCCTGCAGCTCTCTATGGCTGAAATTACTTGCCCACATATGTACCTCCACTTCCACTAATGAAAAAACTACCCATACTGTATACTATATCCTCCCCAGTCAGTCATAATCCTTCCTATTTTTCTCATGGAATTTTATATAATTTTGAACTTTACTTAAGTAAGATGTCATGAATATGACATGATATGATAGTATGGGGCACATGATGAGAGTTAATCAGATGTGAGATATTGCCCAGGAAAATAGTCATACAGGTAGCCAGGTGGGGCAGTGGATAGAACACTGGGCATAAAGTCAGGAAGACTTGAGTTCAAATCCAGCTTCAGACACTTACTAGCTGTGTGACCCTGGATAAATCATTTAAACTTTGCCTGTCTTAGTTTCCTCAACTGTAAAATGAAGATAGTAATCACACCTACCTCCCAGGGTTGTTGGGAAGATCAAATGAGATAATATTTCTAAAATGTTTAGCACAGTGCATAAAACATAAGTGTTAAATTTTAGTTATTATTGTTATTTTTGTTGTAGTTGTTATTACAGAGCTGGATAACTAGAAATGGAGGCAGACTAGTTATGTAGTAGGAGCTAGGATAAAAACCAACAGACAAACAATATGCACCATTTCTTTTCATACCCTATCAAGATATTGTGGGAAGAAGTGTTTTTAAGAAAATGGTGATGTTGATTTAAAGTTGGAAGAGACCTGAGAGGCCAACAAATCTAATATCCTCAATATTTTACAGATTAGAAAACTAAGCAATCAAAAGGTTAAGTGACTTCCCCAAGGTCACACCACTGGACAAGTTGCTATCTTGCTATTGCTCTTTTGTAGTTTATGTTCCATGAACAATTTCACAAATTAATAAAGTAACTACTCTGTTGTAATTCAATGAAGGCAAACCTCTCCTGACCGAATCCTCTATAAAACACCAGAAACATACAAAACAAAAGAGATAACAATGTTGCTTTCATATGACTTTGATAACTGCTTTCCCCTGTCAACTAAGTTGGTCTTTATATTTGAAAAGGTTTTTTTGTTCCATGTAGACAGATTATGAGTATTTGGTATGGCAGCATTTTTTAAAATGTTATTCTTTTTTTTATGAATCAATGTTATGTCTGAGCAATTGTGATGGTAAAGGTAATGGCTAATTAAAAGGAAGGGCAGTAAAATGATCGGACTCTAGTATAATACATTTGTTGTGTCCTCCAGGGCGTTTTGAGGTCTGTATTGGTAGTATAGGGATTTCTCATGTCAGTTCGGGGGGGAAAGCAAGACAGATCTTGTCTTATTAAGTGCTTTTTAAACCTTCAATGATGAGTTGCGTGTTCCTACCATTCTCTTGTATATTTTACTTTGATCACTGAATCCAAGCACATTAAGGAAGTCTTCCTAGAATTAAAGAAATTACCTGTCAGATCTATGGAGAGTAGAAGACTTCTTGACCAAACAAGAGATAAAGAGGTACATAGTAGGTAAAAAGCACAATTTTGATTATATAAAATTAAAAAGGTTTTACACAAACAGAGCAAATGAAAAAATTAGAAGAGAGACAGGAAATTGGGGGAGAAGGTCTTTGCAAGAAATTTCTCTGATAAAGGTTTCATTTCTAAGATATATTTCTAAGAACTTAATGAAATTTATAGGAACTAGAGCCATTCCCCAATTGATAAAAGATCAAAGGATATGCATAAGTAATTTTCAGAGGCAGAAATCTAAGCTATCAATAGCCATATGAAAAAAGCTCCAAATCACTACTGATTAGAGAAATGTAAATTAAAACAGCTCTGAGGTAATGCCTCACACCCATTAGACTGGCTCTGATGTAGGAAAATAGATATACTAATGCTTGTTGATGGAACTATAACCTGGCCCTATAATTCTGGAAAGCAATTTGGAACTATACCCAAAAGATATTATACTAGGCATACTGATTAACCCAGTGATACTGTTACTACGTCTATTATCTGAAAGAGATCAAAAAAGGAAAAGGCCCCCTATGTAAAAACTTTCATATGTATGTATATGTTTATATATGTTTGTGTGTGTGTATACATATACATATATATACACATATATACACACACACATGCATATATATATATATATAAATACACACACACATGAATACATATATATATGGAAATGGAGGGAATACCCATCAAGTTAGCAGTTAGTCAAGTATCATGCAGTAATACTGATGGAGCATTAGACACAAGCCTCCCCACACTCATGTTATAATAGAAAGCTTCATGACTTTCAAAACATGGGTATAATATTAGAAAAATCAATATATGTGTTAATACAGAGATGCCAGGTAGGAAAATGTAAAAACTGAATTAAATATGTCCTGAAAAGGAAGGTAACAGTTATCAAAGGCCATGAAAAAAGCACGATGTACTGGCAGACATCTTCTGGCCTAAGGAGGGCCATATTCCGGGTGAAAACTCATAAACTTTATCTATCCCTTTCATTAGTTGCAATTATAGGGAATACAAAACATTTCTTCCCAACAACTGTCAAGTAGATAGTACAAACATTATTGTTCTCATTTTGCAGAGCTGAGGCTTACGGGGATTAGGGTTACAGAAGTGGAAACCCACCATACCAGTGTTTGAACTCATCATGTCTTTGAAGATAAGTTCTTTTTTTCAGTATATTATGCTATATTTCACTAAAATAAGGTTAGAAAACCTCTGTTGCTATTCAATCTCATCCTGGAAAATATTTTTACATGTGATTCTAATTATCCTACACTGTTAGAGTGGTTATGAATTATGTATTCCTTTTCCCTCGTAAATAAACCCCAGAAATGCACTCTTGGCATCCTGGACCATGTAAAAGAGAGAATAGGAGGGAAAGAGGTGAATGGGAACAAGGGAAGGCACCTGTCTATGGCACCAATACATGAAAAGACATTTTCATTGGATCTCAGATGCAATTAATCATTGAATACAGCAAACTAAGCCAGCTCAGAAGCCAGGAGCACAAGACAGACAGACAGATAGGATATTTATTAGGTGTTTACTTAATGTTTCTAGGACCTTGCTATCAGCTTGGGGATATGATATGGGCAAATGAAATAATCTCTGCCCTCCAAGAGTTTATATTCTAATGAGGGAAGGCAATACAAAAAGAGGAAGCTGAAAGGAGTTGTGGGATGTGCTCTGGGGCATGGTGGAGAGTTAGTTATGAGAACAAACCCCAAAATATGAAAAAAAGTGTTAGAAAGAATTTTCTTAGGTCACTTGGGAAAGGACAGAGCTAGAAAAAAGGGCCATTCTATTCCAAGTCTTAGTGAGTTTATATTATATGGAGTTCAGACAAGAGCATAAGGATATTTGTTTGATTGGCCCATCATGTGCAGTAGGTGGTCTCTGGAGAAAGGCAGTTTGATATATCAGCAAACAAGTATAAACATTCAAATTTGAGGAATGGACACAAAGCACAAGCTTGGGGTGTAACTAAAAGAAGACATTGGTGGGATCTAAGCATTCCCTGCAGCCATCCAGCTTCCCAGGAGCATCACTGAGGTCAGTGTAACCTCTATAGTAAGCTTTTAGATAATTTCTTTTAGATAAGGTTAGATAATTTCTAGATACATAAAGCTAGGTTCAAACAATATCAGTAAAAGATAAATAATAAAATATTTTCCTCACAATCTCCTTCTTTTGGAGCTTTTTAAAGCCCAACATTCTCAGAAGCAGAGAGCTGAGTTAAGCTATCAAAAGAAGTTCATTAAAATAACTTGTCATTGACAACATCCTCCTCACTTACCTGTGTTTTCTCGGGCTTGCCAAAAATTCCTTCAAGGAAGGGTAAGAGACAGATTGACTGCAAACTTCTACACAATACAGGAAGATTTCTCTGGCATTGAAAGCAAACCCAAGGTGGCATATGTGTGTGTGGGGAATATATACATTATATACATACACACACATACATATGACCACAAAATATCCATAAAAGTTGAACAAACTTAGTTAAGCAGAGTAATAATTCTATGTATTCCTTAAAGAGACAAACCTCATTAAATAGACTTTATAGATAAACTAAGTCAGGTTACAGATTAAACTACATTTAGAGAGTTCACAGTGGATTGGGGGGAGATATTTACATAACACAAAGGTAACCAGGAAAGCTTTGAGCCAGGGAAATCCTTCCTTATTCAGCTAGGAGAATAATTAAATCACTTTGAAAAGCTCAAACTTCCATTTGACTTCTACCTGAGGAATGTCAAACAGTTAACATAATTATTCCTTATGTCAATTTTTGGTCAGCTGAGATTAATATAAACAGAAGGCAGGCCTTCAGTTAATCCCATATATGA
Source organism: Phascolarctos cinereus (assembly GCF_003287225.1). Taxonomy (NCBI): domain Eukaryota; kingdom Metazoa; phylum Chordata; class Mammalia; order Diprotodontia; family Phascolarctidae; genus Phascolarctos; species Phascolarctos cinereus. The sequence goes on from NW_027556098.1 coordinate 352,435,276, forward strand.
TGGGGTTCATCTCAAGAGGAACCAGGATGCAGACATTAGCTTTTAGTATACAGACATGAGATGGAATTTGTTTGCCCAAATTCTGGACTGGAATATATATGTATGTGTATGTGTGTGTGTGTGTGTGTGTGTGTGTGTATGTATGTGTGTGTGTATGTATGTTCCTCAGTTCTGTTTGATCATACAGCTAAATTGTACATTATTCACAGATTGTTACAGCCAGGTTCAGAATTAACCAGGTAGGAAAATTTCCTGTTCAGAAAGGAAATAGCACAATGGGAAAATTGAGTCAAGAGGATCTTATTTTTGCCTACACAAGGCTGTCCTCTCAGTTTTCCCAAGCACAGACATATACCTGTAGCAGTTTTCAGCCCACACACCCTTTGGGAAGCACACGACATTTTCCTTGAATGGTGGACTATTAGGTTAATGACATCCAGACAATTATACCTAAAATTAAAACTCAGAATAATATCAAAATGCAGTCCCATGAGACTTCACCTTAAATAGCAAATTTTCACTAATCATAACTTAGGGGTTGGTTATTGTTATTTTTCCCATGTTACAATAACAGTTAATAAAACATAAAAGAGCATATAAGCACATAGCGGCAGATATAAAGCCTTTTGTTATTTATCATTTCTAGTTTAAATCTATCCTGGAGTAGAAATCAATCATTAGAAATTAAGAATAACCACATTCTGGAGTCACACATACAATGAACAGGTGATAGTTCCCTTAAAAACCTAGAAAAACTCTGGCCACTGTAAGCCTCCAGAGTAACAGATATTCATGTTGCCTATTAACCCCTAAGAAAAAATAAAATCTTTAAATCTAAGATAGTTTTTACTAACTTGGCTCAAACATCTAACTTCAATACATAATATTAATGGCTACAAGTTCATGATTTTTCATATCATAAATGATAGCAAAACAATCTATCAGATAAAAATTCACTTTTAAAAATCCAAAAACTTGTAAAGCCTTTCACTTCAGCTGTGAGAGGACTTAGTTTCTCATCAAACCACCTCATCGCTTTCAAATCTCACAACATGTTGTCAGCAAGGCTGATAAGATCTTATGGCTTTGCCCAAATAGAAAGTCCCAAGGAACCTCACAAGATAAGGACATTTTACAAAGTCTGTGATACCTTTTTTCTAAACATTTTTATTATCCAAAATAGACCCATTTCAGTACTTAACAGTTTTCACATTATGATCACATTCTTTAATAGCTCAATTCATAATCTAATGGCATCCAGATTAAAGTGAAGTTAATTTTCTAATGATACCATTTTATCAGTCTCTGGGTATCATTTTTCAAATCAATATCATTCTTACACAATTATTTTCTAAAAATCACAATACAAGAAAAGTTAGTAGCCTAACAATAATGTAAACAATATTATGTATTTTAAAAACATAACACAAAACATTTTTTTGCCAAATAAGATCAATTCAGTTGAATGTACATCTGAATCCTCTTATGTGGAAGATAATTTCATCCACCTATCAATTTGGCATTCTAAACTAATCACATTCAAAAATCAGTGAATTTAGACAATAATAATAGCACACATTTATGTAGTGCTTACAATGTGCTAGGCACTGTGCTAAGCCCTTTACAATTATCTCAGTTGCTCCTCACAACAATCTGAAGAGGTAGGTACTATTATTATCCCCATTCTAAGATGAGGAAACTGAGGCAAACAATTTAAATGACTTTCTCAAGGTCACAGCTAGTAAGCATCCAACACCAGATTTGAACTCAAGTCCTCTTGATCCATGCAGTTTCCAAGCATATCACCTTAATGTCAATTATTAAATTATTTTAAATTAATAATTATAAATAATTAATGATTAATAAAAATAATAATTCAGTTTTGGGACAAACTTAACCAAATCAAATCTATATTTACAATCACCAGTGGTAAATTCAAAATCTCAATTTTCCCAAGGGCCATTAGCTGTCAGTAAATCAAATTATGGAGCCCCCTACTGTCAGTTATTTCATGTCCAAAGATCCCTGATGGCAGTTTTACATTCCCATCCCCCCTTTTCAGATCCCATGAAGCTCTGAAGAGTGGGATACATGCTTCTAATAGTCCTTCAAGGACAGAATTTTATTATGCTATACTCAAACAAGTCCATCCTGCAAATTTGTTTCTATATTTTCCATGTGGCAAAAGGTATAATTTGATAGCATATTGTCTATCTGAAATTGCTAACAAGCATTTCTCATATCCTTTTTATCTCAATGAGATGAAAAACCTTTTCAAACTTCTCTTTCTGAACCTCCAAACCCTCACATTATCCTCTCTTCACAGTCAGTGCAAAGGGATTCCACCTTTCTTTAATACTCCACCCATTCTTATCTCTATTTGCTTAAACTTTCTCTTTTGCTTTCTTTCAGTGGACTTTAATGGCCTAAAACATCAAAACTTTATCTTTCTTACACTCTGCGTCCTCACTTCACCATAACCTCACTATTTTTCTTAAGATATTATTTCCCAATCATATTCTAGTCTAACATTTCCCTGAATCTTTCGTGTACAGAGGTCCTTGTACAATAACAATTAATTACTAATTGTTTTACTAATTACAGAGTCTATTTCAATTTAGGTGACTTTAATACCAATTTACTTAAACAATTAAGTTCTGTTGAACCATGTCAAATTAGTTTCAGTTTTGTTTATTCTTTAGGCAGTAAAATTACCTTCTACTAAAACAAAGCTTTCATCAGCCTTCAGGAAGAAGAATAATAGAAGTGTATGCAGGTTCGTGTGATTTTAATCCTAGCTATAAATCTCCCCAAAATCTATTCATAGGTTTCAGCAGTTACAAAAACACTTAAAACATAAGTTAGAAATTTACCATAAAGACATTACCTTTTAGTAACAAATTCAATCACTAATTAAGAATTCCATAAATTCTACAAAGTGGGAAACAGATTACCTTTTCTTTCCTTGTCAATCTTTTATGTCTGTAATCTCCAACCTGGCCAAGGTTGTGAAGGCAGAGAAAAAGAATGAATCTTGCAATTTTTCCTCCTTATCTCCCACTGAACATCTAATCAAAGGGTCAGTGGAAGTAAGTCCTTGCTTAATATTGCAGATATCTGGGAGAGATGTTAGAAGGGGTAAAATCATCAGTATAGTCTTCCCCACTTTTCTAAGCTTTCTATCTGGACTTTTTCATAGCACTCTTTATAGGTGACTGAGTGATCCTCTTGAAAAGTCTCTCTAAGGTAAATAAGACCTTGTGCATATAGAATTTCTGAAGTGAAAACCTACCTCTCTGCCTGCCAAATACAAGTTGTCTTCACTAATCTAGGGTCCTCCTAAGTGAATGAGTGTAAGACTAATGATGGGAACTTCATCAAAGTTGATCAATCAGATAACCAGGACAAGAAAAGCCAAAAGTACCTGATAAAGAGGTTCCTTTCCTATCCCAGAAGGTCACAAAGTTTAACTGGCAGTCCTTGCTTTCAAGTTCTGAATCATCATGCCATGTTCACCAAGATATTGGGGTGACTCCCAGCCAATTTCAGACCATGTTATCAAAAGACAGTTGAAGAAAAATACAAGAGAAAGAAAAAGAGGGAAAGAGAAAGCTCTGCCAAAGGACTGATTTTAACCAGATTTTAACCAATTGAAACTGCTTATCAACCCCTCAATTGATCAAGCCAAGTAGATTGTTTGCAAATTGGGAAAGCCTGGGATAATTCTTTTTTTTATTAATTTATTTTTAGTTTTCAACATTCACTTCCATAAGCTTTTGAGTTTTAAATTTTGTCCCTCTCCCTCCCCAAGACAGCATGTAATCTGATACAGACTCTACATATACATTCCTATTAAACATAATGTTTCACATTAGTTATGTTGTAAGGAAGAATTAGAACCAACAGGAGGAAGCACAAGAAAGAAGAAATAAAACAAAATAGAAGAAAAAAAGAGCAAATAGTATGCTTCGATATGCATTCAAACTCCATAGTTCTTTCTCTGGATGTGGACAGCATTTTCCGGCATGAGACTTTTGGAGATGTCTTAGATCCTTGCATTGCTGAGAAAAGCTAAGTCTATCAAAGTTAGTCGTCGTACAACACGGCTGTTACTGTATATAACATTCTCCTGGTTCTGCTCACTTCACTCAGCATCAGTCCATACAAGTCTTTCCAGGTTTTTCTGAAGTCTACTTGCTCATCATTTCTTATAGCACAATAGTATTCCATTACATTCATATACCACAACTTGCTCAGCCATTTCCCAATGGGTGGGCATCCCCTCAATTTCCAATTGTTTGCCACCAAAAAAAAAAGCTGCTATAAATATTTTTGTACCTGTGGGTTCTTTTCCCATTTTTATGATCTCTCTGGGATACAGCCCTAGAAGTGCTATTGCTGGGTCAAAGGGTATGCACATTTTTATAGCCCTTTCAGCATAGTTTCAAATTGCTCTCCAAAATGGTTGCATCAGTTCTTAACTCCACCAACAATGCATTAATATTCCAATTTTCCCACATCTCCAACATTTATCATTTTCCTGTTTTGTCATGTTAGCCAATCTGATAGGTGTAATGTGGTACTGATGGGGTGCTTTGGTACTTGTGTTTGGGTGCTTGTGCTTGTACTTGTACCCCAATTTCTCCCTAGCCTCAGAAATACTATCCCTGACAGTTTCTCCCCAGCCCAAGGACACTGTGCCTAGCAATTATTCATGCATGGGCCTCAGCATGACCCTTATCTCTCTCCCTGGTACAGCTACACAGAGCTGGGCTACTCAGGCCCCAATCCTCAGATCATGTCTCTGGAAGCCTCCCAATTCCTTAGTAAGTTCCTATCTTGTAAGAAAGCTTTCCCTTGTTGCAGAACATTCTCTCATCAAGACAGAGGGAGAGGGGTGCCTTGCCCAGCCCAAGGAGTTTTGTCCTTGGCCAGCCCAAGGACTTTTCCTCCTGCCAGACTCCAAAGATCCATACCTCTGTCATCTCCCTCCCTATCTGGTATACTCCCTGTACTTTCCCATCCATAGCCCCCAAAGACACCTGCACCTTTGGATTACCTCATCAGTGTCCCTGGCATTTCTTTCCCATGCTCTTTTCCATATAAACCCTAGCTGCATTCTCAGTCTCTCGCAGTATCCTTTAAGAATCCTCACCCTCTGAAAAGTGTAACAATAAACTTTGCCACCTTGGCTTAAAGAATGCTTGAGGCTGTGAATTCATTCCAGACGACCAGTCCTGTACTCCGGTCTTTGACGGGTCACAACCTCTCAACCTCTTACACCCCAACAGTACTCTGAGTTGTTTTGATGTGCATTTCTCTAATCAATAGTGATTTAGAGCATTTTTTTTCATATGACTATAGATAGCTGTAATTTCTTCATCTGAAAACTGCCTGTTCATATCCTTTGACCATTTATAAATTGGGGAATGACTTTCATTCTTATAAATTTGACTCAGTTCTCTATATATTTTAGAAATGAAGTCCTCATCAGAGACACTGGTTGTAAAAATTCTTTCCCAGTTTTCTGCTTCCCTCCTAATCTTGGTTGCATTGGTTTTCTTTGTGTAAAAACTTTTCAATTTAATGCAATTAAAATTATCCATTTTGCATTTCATAACGTTCTCTATCTCTTGTTTGGTCAAAAATTCTTCTGTCCTCCACAAATCTGACAGGTAAAAAGTATTCCTTGCTCTCTCAGCTTGGGATAATTCTAACCCTGCCTGAGTCTTTCCTGGGCTAAGGCCAAACACTGCCCCTTAATCCCCCCCACCCCAGAGTCCTTAGACCCAATCCTTCTAATTCTAGGCCGTGACTGTATCTGACCTGAAGCAGAGGGGTCTCATCCAGTTCTCTCCATGTTCCTTTTGATCCTTTTCTGGAATGGTCCCACCCATGTTCAATCCTAAAATCACAAGAGACTTACTCAGCTACCATGGTCTTAGAGAGCCTTAGTGGTTGACAGAGAGTGACCATTAGGGAATCCACAATTTCCCCCATAATTGTTAGTCACAAGAATAAACCTCCAAATCTAAAAAAGTTTTAGAAAGAATTTTATCTGGTCATTTGGCAAAGGAGAGTTCTAGAAAAAAGTGTGGCTTCCTTCCACATCTTTGTGAGGTTATATTATATAGAGCTCAGACAAGGGCATGAAGACATTTGCCTGATTGACCACACATAGGCAGTAGGTAGTTTCCAGAGAAGGGCAGATATATACATATGCATGTATGTATGTATGTATCAGCAGGTAAGTAGAAACATTCAAATTTGGAGAGCTCAAAACATAAGCTTTTGGTGGATCCAAAAATGACCTGGGTGGGATCTAAGAATTCCTGAAGCTCTCCAGATTCCCCAAAGTACCTCTGAGATCAGCCTAACCTCTGCAGTAAACTTTTGGTTGGACAATTTCTAGCCCCATAAATCTAAGTTTAAAATATTAATAAAGGATAAATAATAAAATATTTTTCTCACAGGAATGGTCCAAGAAGTGTTATGTAAATTGGTAAAGTTCCAGCTTCAGCAAGATAATACAAAAACTAACCTATCTGAGACAAGGAATCCAAAAGAAAGGACTATTCAGATATGAAAGATATTTTAGAGGTCGATTTTAAAGGGATTTTAAAGATGAGAGGAGAATGATCAAGACAGATTATGAGCATAAGCAACTGGGTAAATAGTATTGCCATCCGATGAAAGGAAGTTTTGTTGTAACAAGTTTATCTGTTGCTTATTTGTTAGTTTGTTTTTAAGATTCTTTTTTTTTTTTAGTTTTAAATTTTTCCCTCCCTGGAAACCCTCCTCCCACCCATTAAGAAGGCAAACAATATGATACCCATTATACATGTGAAGTCATGTAAAACGTATTTCTATGTTAGCCATATTGTTTCTAAAAAGCAAGAAAAATAAAGAAAGTGAAAAATATGATTCACCAGTTTTCTCTCTGGAGGTGAATAGTATTTTTAATCATGAGTCCTTTGGAACTGTCATGGATCATTGTGTTGATCATAGTAGCTAAGTCTTTCACAGTTGATTACCATTATAATATTGCTGTTACTATGTACAATGTTCGAGTTTTGTTCACTTCACTTTGCATCAGTTCATATACATCATTCTAGGTTTTTCTGAAATCCCTTTAGTCATTTCTTATTGCCCAATAGTATTCAGTCACAATCACATGTCACAACTTAAGACATTTAAACAAAATTTCTATAACTGCCTTCATTCTTGATCTTCTGATCAACATTTTTTTTCAGTGACAGTTTCTATTTAAGTGGTGGTTCTTATCTTCCAAAGGCTAACCTCACTACATGTAACATTTATCCAATTCTCTTTTATCTTTTCCAACATATTGATCCCACCATTATCTACATTTTCTTTTTTTTTTCTAAGCCAATGGCACATTTTTAAAGGGTCCATGGTCCCTTCTAATGAAGTGGACCTCAGATCTTCCTTATGATCTGAGAGCCCTCCTTCTTCCAGGACCTTGTTTTTATAGGGTTTGACACCCAAATATGCAAAAGAGGCATGGTAAAATACAGAATCTCATTGGTTAATACATCTTCCCTCTTGAGGGCCAAAAGTGGCATATTAGCAAGGGGTCTTAGGTTGGGTAAAGCATGGGGCATCTCCATTGACTAAGTGGACTTAATTAAGATGGTCATAAGATGGTCACCTGCTCGTGTTGGACAAGTCCATTTTTCATCTAATCTTTGATCTCTTTCTATCTACTGGATCCCTCTATGCCATTTATAGACATGTGTTTTTTCTAAATCTTAAAAAATTTAAGAAAATGAAGCCCTCACTACATACCTCTGTTCCCTACTGGTTATTGACCTATATCTCTTCTCCCTTTTCATTTAAACTTATTTTTAAATGTATATTAGGTGCCTCCATTTCCTTTTATCTGACTCCCAAAGCCCCTACAAACTGTATCCAAACTTGTTGTTCAACTGAAACTACCTGTTCTCTCCAAAGTTGCCAATGATGTCCTTTTTATCTCAAATTATTTTTAATTAGCAAGCATTTATTATCTTTCCCTCTTCTCACCTCACCTTGAAAACAGAAGAAAAAACTCATAACAAATTATACATACATATATATGTATATATATGTGTGTGTGTCTATATATACATATATATATATGTATATATATATGTATATATATATACATATATATATACGTATATATATGTGTATATATATATACGTATATATATATATATATATATATATATATATATATATATATATATATACAGAGAGAGAGAGAGAGAGAGCGAGAGAGAAGCAAACAATGATCTCTTGATTTAAAGTTATGATTTTTTTTCCAACCCTCATCCTAGCTGTTGATAGTGTTGGTTTTATCCCCCTGGATACTAACTCTTCTTTGGGTTTTGCACCATTGTTCTCCTTGGTTCTCTCATTTCAAACTGTATATCCAGTAGGTATTCTCAATATCAAAATGTTCAAAACAGAACTATTATCTTTGCCCCTAAACCCTATTTATTTCCAAACTTTCAAATTACTGTTCAGGGCTCTATCACCTCTCAGCCATCCAAGTTAGCAACCTTGGTGTCATTTTTGACTCATCTATTTCATTCACACCATATGTCTAATCAGTTCCCAAAACTTTGTAGCGACATAGTTGATGCAGCACTAGACCTGGAGTCAGGAAAACCTGAGTTCAAATCTGGCTTCAGACACTTACTAGCTTTGTGACCCTGGGCAAGTCATTTAACCTCTGTGTGCTTTAGTTTCCTAATCTATAAAAATGGTACAATAATAGCACCTGCCTATCAGACTGGCTGTGAGGATAAAATGTGATAATATTTCTAAAGTATTTGCAAACCTTAAAGCAATATATAAATATTTTCATATGCATCCCCCTTTTTTCCATTCACATAGTCACTACACTTTTCAAGTCCTCATCACCTTCTTTGTATTATTGTTGTTCTGAATTTAAGGAACCAAAAATAAAATGAGCATTTTCATATATATAGTAGAATAAGAGGATTATACAAGAAACTGTGAATCTCTATTGCTTACAGCTTGATTTTCCTCTTAAGTATATAATAGATTCAACATATAACTTTCAAAACTGTCCTGCTCATTTCCAGGCTTACTTCTCTTTACGTACATAAAAAGTAGTTGTGAAGGTCCAGGCAAGAATACAAGTTTTGAAAAGGGATTTCTAATAAATGATGAGGTTCTCCAGATGTTTCCATCTATAATGTCACTGTGCAAGTTGCATCAAGCCTAAGAACATTTCAGAGCTTCATGAAAGACATTCTTAACTATATGATAATGATAATAAGGATGATGGTGATGATGGTGATGGTGATGATGATGACAGTAATCACTGGTATTTATATATTACTTTAGAAAAGGCCTAAACATTTACAAAGGCAAAGCCAAGAATATGAGAAATGTCTATTATTCAAATGACTATATTCAATAGAAGAGATAACCAATAGAGCTTACTCATTAGTATGTACATATGTAAGTATGTACATATGCATTTTCATATGTTCTATATGTAAATACACATGTCTATAAATATGCATACTTATATATTATAGCCTGTGAAATGAGGCCATAAATAGGAGTGTTCCAAGTGCGATTAAATAATAAATTTCTAGTAGACTCAGCACAGTTTTGTGATGCCAAGGATGGTACAAATGGAGATGTTTATAAGGGAAACAGTAATGATAATGGTGGTAGTGGTGGTTAAAAGGGTGAGGATCATGAGGATTATGATGCTAATGAGGGTGATCATATCTTTCCACTAACAGATTCAACATTGTCTCCTTTGTTGATACTATTTGCTTAAATTCCTTGTATCACAGGGAATATGTTCTAAACATGCATTTCCTCATGAAGTAATTATTGCTTTTAAATCTGGCTGTATAAATGAAAGTTCCTAAATACATACATAAGACCTAGACATTGAATTAAAAGAGTACAAATTCACACACTGATACATGAATGAACTTGATTTTATGTGACACTTGATCTCTGCCCTTTCATAAAGGAACGATTGATTAATCAATTTATGATGTAAAGAAGAATGCAAGAAAGATGTTTAGACAACAGAGAACTCACTTATGGGATACTCTAGCATATTCTAACATCACAATAGAGAATGCTATTTTATCAGTTTATTGGCACCAGAGCCCTTCAAAATAGCAACACTCAATTATAACACTGAGCTAGAGATGTGTACAGTTAAAAGTAATAAAATCTCAAAAATAAGGACAGATCAATTGGAGACATGACAGAGGAAGAGAAACTCTGCTATAGTCATGTTGCCCATATGGAAAAGGATTTGGAGACACAAACTCTGAGGTCCCTAGGGTCAGAGTTGTCTCTTCAGGACTCTCATGAGAAAGAATAAATATCTCTAAAACTTCCACTCCCCACACAGTCAGGTACCCACAACTCAACTCCTGAGGACACCCCTTTAAAGCTGGTGAGCCATTTGGGGAATTTGAGATCAGAGGCAGGGAAGGGACTTGAGAAGTGTTAATGGACTCCTCAAGGGCAAATACAGGAGAGAACTGTTAGACTGAAATGAATATAAAGATTGGATTTCTCTGTGTGTGTGTATGTGTGTGTGTGTGTGTGTGTGTGTGTGTGTGTGTGTGTGTGTGTGTGTGTGTGTGTAAAGGGAGGCCCAGACTACAGGGATGAATGCTCATCATAGAGTTAGATGACAGATCCATGGAATGGAAACCAGGTGAATGGTGATGAGTTGTCATCGTATAGATGGAAAGCATAATCTGAGAATGAAGAGCAAGCACACAGAGAAATGGTCTCACCACAGAGAAAGAAAGTAGAGTTCAGAAAAGGTAAAATGTGCAGGGATGGATTTTTTTAAAACAGAGGAAAGACCTAAGGAATAAGGATGCAGGGCCACTGAAGAGATGGCAAGCTTTACAGAGTATTCAGAAAATATTAGTGAGTGTTAAGCTATTAAAACTTAAAACTGCATTAATACTTTTGGGACACCATGCATTCATACAATGAGTGTCAAGCGTCACAAGGATCTGATCTCACCACAGAGAAAAGAGAGCAAAGTCCAGCAAGAGAATGCAGTGAAAATTTCAGTGCAGGGGAAAATGGAAGAACTCTGCATTAGAGATGAGGAATGAGGCATAGGATATCATGGCAAAGATAGCAGAGTCTGTGAATGGGGAGCAGGAGTACAGAGATGTGGTCTCATCTCCCAGAAAGAAAATAGACTGCTCAGAGAGCCCAGGCACAGGGATGAATTATCATTGTAGAGACAGGGACGGGGAAGAGGCACCGGGGGAACAAATATAAGGTCTCACTGAAGAGATTGAAGGGAGAGTTTTCCCAAGACAAGGTAAGGAACAGGTGTCTGACAGCCCTCTAATAATTACAGAATCCCTGCCTTCTATTGTCACTAGTAAATCCAACTTTCCCTTCCTCAGACAGACTTGGAGGTCTGAAGAATGGAGTCACATAATCAGTCTGTTCAGAATCAGTATCTTCCCCTGGCCATTTCTGGAAACAGGAATAGTCAGGTGGACAAGGCCTCAGAGTCCTGTCAGTATAGGGCATGAAGAAAAAGCTTTATTGCTAGAGAGCTATGGTCTGAGTCAGATGATTATGGAAGAGGATGGTACCAGGGAACAAATGGTCAGTTTCATATGATCCTGTGGATTCCCTTTCACAATGAATTGAATAAGCAGGTAGTGACTGGTATAGGGCTTGGTCAGTCTTGACAATTTTCCGAATAAAAAACCCTATCCTCAGTACAAGGGCAGGATGGGAAGGAGAGTAAAGACATACTTAGAAAGGTTAACGGACAAGCTGCCAACTTCTGTGTGTCTGTCTGTCCCTCTGTCTCTCCCTTTCCCTGTTTTTCCCTATCTCCCCTTTTTCCGTTCTAATTATCTTTGTCTCTGTCTCTCTGATTCTATATCTCTCTCAGTCTCTGTCTCTGTTTCTCTGCCTGTCTCTGTCTCTCTCACCCTCTCTCACCTTTTCTTCATCTCTCTTTTGGACTCTCTGTCTCTTAATCTGAGAGATAGAGTACCTGGGGACTTTGAGATAAAAGAGAGGACAATCTTTACTACTTGAACATAAGGGAGCAGTGAGTCTGGGGAAATGGATCCTTGGAAAATAAATAGTTGAGAAGAAACTGAGTTCCTATCAGATTTTGTCAAAGTCATCACTGTTTATTAAGAACAAACAATTGCGCAGAGAGCTTATTGGTCAAATGGCTATATAGAGTGTCTCCCTCTGAGTTAAGAGCTCTGGATCATAGCTTTTAGCTTTCTGCAACTACTTCTTACAGGGTAAAGGGGAAAAATATAGCACCCACAACGAGTCAGATTGCAAATAATCGTCACAATATCACAACTGCAAACTCTTATGCAGTTTCTGAAATACAGTTTCCAACACATTTCAACATTAATCATTCATTTAAATGAAAGAGTAACAATATAAAGTGCTGCGACAAGCAGCCTTCAAAGAGTCTGAAATTATCATTATTTCTTACAGCCTCTAATTTTAATGAGATAAAGTAAAGAGGATCCTGGAACCTGTGTGATTCCATACAAATCTGTAAACATTTATTAAGAACTTAGTATTTGAAAACCACTCTGCTAAATACTGGGTATATAAAAACGGAAGGGAAACACTCTATGTACTCAGTCTCAGCACTTAGCACAGGGTCTGGCACATAGTAGGTACTTTATAAATTTTTACTGATTAGATGTACTAATGGAGTTTATATTCTAATGGGGATATCAAACATATCCCCAAGTAACTAACCAGTGCAAGGTAAACCGAAGAAGGGGAAAGCCATAAATAGAGCATAACTTGATGGAAGATAAAGGATTGAGAAAGGGAAAGATGAGGAGGGAGAATATTCTAGGCATGAGGGAAAGCTTGGGTGAATGATAGAGATGGAGTGTTGAGTTCAGGGAACAACTAGAAGCACAGTTTGGTTAGAACACTGAGGTTATGAACACTAGTCATATGAATAAAGCTGGAAAAGCAGGCAGCTAGATTGCCAAGAACATTAAATATCAGAATAATGAATTTCTGTTCTATCCTTTAGGCTCCCTTCTCTGTGGGGCCCATAAAGGTAATCTAAGCCAGCTTTTGTACCTATCCTGAGTATAAACCCACCACTCTGCTGCCCATCCTACCCTTTCACCAAAATCTTCTCTGTTCCCTGTCTGGTTATAGATTCTTCCCTTAACCATGGTTGCAAAAATTAAATCTTCCATCCTATATTTTCATAAAGCTTTGAACATTTATTTTCAATATTCTTACTCATTTGGAGTTTATTTTTATAAGGTGATTGTCTAATCATAACTTCCAAAAGTCTGTTTTCCAGTTTCCCCAGAGTTCTTATAGAAAAGGGAGCCCTTTCTATCATAATTTGCATTCTTGGGTTTATCAAATGCTGGACAGTTGTATGTGTGTGTGTGTGTGTGTGTGTGTGTGTGTGTGTGTGTGTGTGTGTGTGCTCATTCTAAGTCTTCCTTATTTGATGTATTCCATCAATATGCTTTTTCACTTTTTTGTAAAGTAGATGTTTCCTGCTTTATAATATAATTTGAGACCTCATAATACTGGGCCCATTGTATTCCTTTTTTTCCCATTGTTTCCCTTGAAATTATTAACTTCATTCCTTTAAATGAATTTTGTCCTTATTTTTAAAAAAAACTTAAAAAGTAACTCTTGTAGTTTGATAGATTGAAGATAAAATCTGTAGTCTTAGTTAAGGAATATAATGTTTATTATATTGGCTCAAGTTAATCATGCATATTGAATATTTCATTAATTATCAGGCCATACTTTCTTCTTGTAAAGAGTTTTAAAATTATATTATATAGATATTATCTATGTCTTGGTAGTATAAATTCCAGATTTTATTATATCATGCAATTGTTTAGAATGAGATCTCTCTGGCTTTTATTAATAATCCACAGATTTGTTGGTGATTTTTGTGGTTTTGTTTTGTATCCTTTTATATTACTGAACCAATTAATCATATAAAATAGTTTCTTTGCTGGTTCTTTGGAATTTTATATACACACATATATGTGTGTGTGTGTATATATATATATATATATATATACACACACACACATATGTATGTGTGTGTATGTGTGTGTGTGTATATATATATATGTGTGTGTGTGTATAGATAGATAGATTATAGATATAGATATAGATATAGATATAGATATAGATATAGATATAGATATAGATATAGATATAGATATAGATATAGATATAGATATAGATATAGATATAGATATAGATATAGATATAGATATGGAGAGAGAAAGAGAGAGAGAGAGAGAGAGAGAGAGAGAGAGAGAGAGAGAGAGAGAGAGAGGCAGGCAGGCAATTGGGGTTAAGTGACTTGCCCAGAGTCACACAGCTAGTGAGTGTTATGTGTCTCAGGCTGGATTTGAACTCAGGTCCTCCTGATTCCAGGGCTGATACTCTATCCACTGAGTCACCTAGCTGCCCCAGAACTTTATAATTAAACCATCCTAACATCTTTTAATGGGGGTTATATTGTTATCTCTTTGCCAGTGTTTTTTTTTTCCGTAACTTATTGTCATTGCTAGCATTTCTATCACCATGTTAATTCAAAGGGGAGAAAGGGACATCCTCTCTTTACTCCAGAACTTTTTGGGAAAGCTTCTAGACTTTTTTCATTACAAAATGTTCTGGTTCTCGGTAAGAGATTTATGCTTCTGATCATATTTACAAATGATGCTTCCATGCTTAAGCTTTGTAGGATTTTTAACCAACCAGCAAGTATTTATTAATCAATTACAACATGCCAAGCGGTATGTTAGGTACAAAGATACGTATATAAAAGTGAGACAGTGCCCAGCATTAAGGTGCTTACATTCTACTGACAGAAGACAGCTAATTCACAGATAAGCCAATATAAGGTGCATAAAACATAAATTAACAGTTATTTGTGGAGACCCGGGCACTAACAATATCACTATCAATTAAAGCATCAATATATGCTATAAGTATAGTAAAGGAGGTATCACTTGACCTGAGCCTTGAAGGGAGCTAGGGTTCCAAGAAGCAGAGAAATGAAGAGGGAGAGTATTCCAGGGATAAAGTACAACCTGGAGAAAGGCACTGAGGTGGATATGGGATATCATGTACAAGGAATAGTAAATAGGCCAACTGGACTGGAATACAGGGTGCATGGAGGAGAATAACACATAATCAGCCAGGAAAGAAAATATGGAACCAGTTAATGAAGAGCAGTTTGTATTTTTTAGCTTAACATACATTGGGCATTTTTATTTCCAACCAATTTTACCCCAGGCTAAGTTGCTCACCCCTCTAAGCTCCAGTTCTCAAGGGAAACATATTATAGCAAGAACACAGGACTTGCAAGCAGAAGAATTCATTTTGAAGCCCCAGCTTCATGACTTCTTAGCTGTGTGCTGGTGAGTAAATCATGTATTGCTGCACTTTCACAATTGTTCTTTAATTCATCCATTATTTATGATACTGTTGCTTAGGTTATCTATATTTTGCTCATTTCTTTTATCGACTACTATTTTATGCATTATACCTAAAGGATATGCTTAATATATCTTCTTTTGTGCAGTTACTTGTTCTTTATGCACTATCATGTAATCAAATTTTATAAAGATATGTGATCCTGAAGCATATTTCTCATTCAAAAATTAACCTAGTCTTTCCAAGTTAAAGTTTCCAACTCTGTTCAGACCTATAATTTGCTTATTGTTAATTTTTTTGTTAGCTCTATCTAGCAAAGAGTACATTAAAATCATCTACTGTTGTGTTATTTTCAACATCTTTTTGCACTTCAGTCTTTTCCTTTAAATAGAATATGCCTTTTGAAGTATATGTGTTTAATAGTAGTACTGTTTCTTTATCTATAGTGCTTTTCTACACAATGTGTTTTACTTCTTTATCTCTCTTGAAATATGTGTATTGTTGCCTTATCCAAAATCATGTTTGCAGTGCCTGCTTTTTTGGAATAACCAGAAGCAAAATACATTCAGTTTCAGCCCATCATTTGCACTCTGGATGTGTTATGATTTAAATGTGTCTCTTGCATACAACAAATTGTCGGGAATGGGTGGGGGAGTTTCTTATTTATTCTGCTACTGTCTTTGGTTCAGTGATGATTTTAATCTGATCGTATTCAATAGTATAATAGATTAGTTGTTGTTTTTTTACTCCACTAAATTTTATAACATTTTATTCAACCTTTATATATGGTTGTTTCATTTACACTAATAGGGTTCTACTTTCCTTTCACAGAACCTCTAGCCCTATCCTTTTATAACCTTACCTGAGCCCAAATTCATTGAATCTTCAGCCCAAAATTACTGAATCTTCTTTTAATGTTTTCTCTGTCTCTGTATCTCTTTATCTCTATTTCTATTTTTGTTTCTATCTCACTGTCTCTCTTTCTGTCTCCTCTTTCTTCATATCTTCTCTCTTTCCCCCTTTCTCTCCTCTTCCTACTCCCATTTTAAATTTTCTTTTTCCAACCCACATTAGACAGTGGTACAGAATTCCCCTCCACTCCTCGCAACACAATCATACAGCCTTTTTAAAATCACATTCATGGTATGACTTTCTAAGAAATATTAATTCAATTTAGTCACTATATTCTTCCATTTAACTAATCAGATACTACAAAATATGATATTTCAGGGCTTTACACTTAAATATTCTCCCTATTACCTTCATAAGAGGTAGGATTTCTAATTAGGCAACTAGATGGCACAGTGGATAGAGTGCTGGGCCTGAAGTCAGGAAAACTTGAACTCAAATCTCACCTCAGACACTCACTAGCTGTGTGACCCTAAGCAACCTCTGCCTCAGTTTCATCATTTGCAAAATGGGAATAATAATAGCACCTACCTCCCAGGGATATTGTGAGGAACAAATGAGATAAAAGTTGTAACATAAATGTTAGTTAATATTATTAATTTGTCTTTAAGTCATCCTAATAATTAATGAGTGCAATTATTGATCTCCTCCATGCCTCTCTTCCACAACTTTTTTTTAATCCCATTTCCAGAAAATGCCTTCATGAAGAAGGCAGCATGGCAAAAGAGGTAAAAGAGCTTTATGCTGGGACAATGAGGTGGCACAGTGATTAGAGCACTAGCCCTGAAGTCAGGAGGACCTGAGTTCAAATCTGGCCTCAGGCCAAACATTTGACACTTACTAGCTGTGTGACCCTGGGCAAGTCACTTAACCCCAATTGCTTAAAAAAAAGAGAGAGAGAGCTTTATGTGCAGAGTCAGGGGACTGGGGGTCTGTGACAAATGGAGGTCTTCCCCTCACCACTTCCCTACACTGAGGCTGACGTTTCTTCCCTATATGCCAATAACCCTTCCCCTTCCATCTTTACTCTATATCTCAGAAGTGGTCCAATCCAATCTGTACCTAAGCAGGAATACCATTTGCAAAAGCCTTGACAAGTGGTCATCCAGTCAACACTTGAACATTTTCAGTGATGAGGGACTCAACGTTCCCCAAGGCTGCCCGCTCACTTTTATATTATTCAGACTATTGGATTGTTTTTCTTTAAGTGAAACAGAAATGTCCTTCCCAAACATCATCTCTATAATTTTGGAGTACAAATTCCAGTTCCATGCTCCTTATTTCTCTCCCCTCCTCCCTACTCTGGCATCATCATCATCATCATCATGATGAAAAAATCAAACTTTGATGTGATAAAGAGAAAGATACTCTTGATTCTTGTCCAGATAGAGAGGTCTTTTTATTCCCATCTCCCTCAAGATTCATCTCTTTCTCTTCACCCTCAGCCCATATGAAATAATGTAATAACAATATGATGCAAATTAAAAGGAAACCAAAGAGCTGGAGTGGTTTATCCATGAGGATGAAGGCCAACTTAGAGATCACTAAGCCTTGTTCACCTTGTAGGCAGCCCTGTCAGATAAAATATCATTGTCTATCCCCTATCTTGGTTAGAAGGAGAAACTTCTCCCATTCCTTTGGGCTCCACATTTCCCTCCACAGGCTGCAGAAAGGACAGCCAAAGTATTGTCTCCTCTTCAAACTCAGTGACTTCAAACCCATGTGACTACTCAATTATCATTTCCTGGTCTCTGCTTCTCTCATCAATAACTTAGCTGAGTAAAATTAAAAATAAAATTTATATTTATTTGTTTTTATAGTAACCATCTCAGATCCATCAGCTCTATGGCACAGGCTTCCTTTCTTTAAAAGAGACCTAATTCCTTTCCAAATACAACTACTTAAAGATATTGTACCACTTTTAAAAGATAATTTCAAGGATTTTCAAGGGTCATTTTGTGACATTTTTTTCACTTACAGTCACTCCAGAACCTAATCCTTATAATATGTGACTCCATTGTATTCTTCTTTTTCCTCCAATGCCAGAAATTTTAACAACACTTTTGTAACAGATTTTCTAGTCTGCAAATTCAATTTTTATTTGATTTCAATTCTCTTTAAATCATTAGTTCCATCTCCTTTTAATTTCACACCTCATTCTTTTTTTAATGAGAAAAAAGAAGCAAAATAATGGTTGGAAAGTCCTGTCTTCTCACTGTTGTATTATTGTATCAATGAGAATCCATCATGGCCAGGAGGCTGCTGTGCTTGCCCTTGTGTCTCCACTAAGTGGGACCTCTTGATTCAGAACATATTCATGTGCAGACTGGAATCTAAAGAGAAGGGTTAGGTTCTTCCTCATGCTCTTTGTTTCTTCACACCAGCATCCTGAAGCCTTTGGGAAAAGTAATTAAAATTTAACTTTGAGTTCATGTGGTCTCCCCAAAGAGGAAAGTGGAAAGGCATTCAATGTAAAATTTAAATCAGGAATAGGCCAGCTATTTATTTCCTCCATATGAAATATTTAAAATGAGAGACAAGCTCACATTCACAAAAGACCTAAGAAATCAACAGTAATAGCTTATAACTAAAACAATACTCTGCTGTGAAGTTGAGAATTTAAATTATCAAAATATAAAACAGTTTGTGGGATTACTGAATTGTCATTCGTCTTCAGTTCAATCTGTACTATCTAAATAATTTCCTCCAGATCCATGTTTTCTAGCTAAGCAAGCAAGACCTGGGGATCCTTCTCCTATCCATGTCATCTCCAAGAAAAATACTTCTGATTCTTGTCAGCTCCAGCTGAAGGACCTAGGATCTCTGGACTTCTAAAACTCAGCACTGCCTCCAAAACTGGAAACATTTATCACAAGATAGCTGTTCAGTCACCTATATTCAAGGAAGTAACAAAACAGAAGAAGCAAAGCAAAACCCAAAGGAAAGCTTACCAGGTGAATGCAATGTGTTTATAGTCACCATCCTCCCAGGGTTAGGAAAGAGCACCATTGCTACTCTCTCTAGGAAAAGGTTCAAATTTTCCAGACAACTTAGAAAGATGAGGACAGAGTGTGGAGTCATCCTTTTTTTTTAGAATTGACTGAGTCAGTGGCTTTTTACACTGGGAGGCCAATAAAGATATTGCTTTGTCATCTCAAAAAACCAAGTCCTTTAGCACTGAGCTACAAGGGTAAACATAAGTTGCTAGGGGAGCTTTGGAACATGATCTATGGGTTGGCCTCAGCAAATCCAGGCCCATACACCTTCCACGAGGTACAGCCCCTATTATGTTATCATAACACCATCTAGCCTAAGCAGCAATCCTGTGGCTTCTTTTTACTCACTCAAGCCTTCAATATGATTGAAATAATAGTAGTAATAATAGCTAGCTTTTATATAGTACTTTAAAGTTTGCAAAATGCTTTTACATATATTATTTCATTTGATGCTTACAATAACCCTGTGAGATAAGTGCTATGATTATTTCCATTTTACAGGTGAGGAATCTGATGCACAGAGAGGTCAAGTGACTTGCCAGAGGTCACACAGCTAGCAAGTATCTGAGGCAGGAACTGAACTCAGATTTTCCTAACTGTATAATGATCTATCCCTTGTATCGCCTAGAGGCCCACGGCAAAAAAAAAAAAAATCATTACTTTTGTTGTCCTTGGAGTTTTCAAAATCCTCAAGTCATTCCAAGCTTTAGTGTTTCCGACAATATTCTTAAAATAACTTATTACTGTTTTGTATTTATTTTATATTACTTGACCTAACTTCTGTCTTCTAAATAAATGCCTGTCATCCTCAGCCCATATAAAATAATACAATAAGAATATAAAGCAAATTCATGAAGATGAAGGCCAAAGTCTTTAGAACAGGGATTTTTAACCTCAGATCCATGAACCTGTTATTGTTTAATGATTTGATAACTGTATTAATATAATTGGTTTCCTTAGTAATCCTATTTAAATCATTATTCTGAGGATGGGTTCATGGGCTTCACTGGGCTGCTAGAAGAGTCCCTAATACACAAAAAGGTTAAGAAGTCCAACTTCAGAACAACTCAAAAAATACTCATCTACTTGGAATTCACTGTTTTACTGAAAAAGTGTCTCCTTATCTCTGGAAAGGCAGAAAGACCATTTTTCTATAAAAGCAAATAAAATTTTAAGCTTCAGTAGCAGAAGTAAAATGCACAAAACACTGGAAACCATGTCTGTCAGATCATATCACATCATATTGATTTCTGGGCACTACATTTTAGGAAGAACATTGATGAACTCAAAGGCATCCAAGAAAGTTTGATGATAACACTAGAGAAGATGACATATTAAAGTTGGTTGAATGAATTTGGGATGTTTATCCTAGACAAGAGAATAATTGGAGAGTACACATGATAATAGCTTTGTTCAGACATTATAAGGGTAGTCAGTTGGAAGACAGATTAAATCAGACACAGCTGTGCTTCTTGGGCCCAGAAGGAAGAACTAGGACCAAAGACTGAAGATGTGGAGGGGCAGTTTTTAACACAGTGTAAAGAAAAATGTTGTTCAATCACATCTGACTCTTCATGACCCCTTGTGGGGTTTTCTTGGCAAAGATACTGGAGTGGCTTGCCATTTCCTTTTCCATATCATTTTACAGATGAAGAAACTGAGGCCAATAGGATTAAGTGACTTGCCCAGGGTCATAAAACTAGTAAGTGTGTGAAGCCAGATTTGAACTCAGGAGGGTGAGTCTTCCTGACTCCAGGCCCACCACTCTCCACTGTACCACCTAGCTGCCCCAATGCCAGAACAATTATAGCTGTACAAGACATAGACTGAGCTGGCACACAATGTAGCCTGTTCCTTACAGGTTCCAAGAAATATGGAAGTCTCCAAGAAAAGCAGGGATGATCCTTTATGAAAGAGCTTACTTTTCAGTATAGTCTGAGCTATACAGATGCTGTGAAGTCAGGTAAGCTGCCTAATTAAGGAGAGGGACCAATAATGTGAGGTGTCTCAAATGGTCTTAGTATAGTTTCAAGTTTTAGTAGTTTAAAATTGCACTAAGGCTTTTGGAACACCCTGCAGAGCTGTGACTACTTTGTCTCAGAAAGAAAGTGGAAGTGGATTAGAGACACCTAAGGAAAATATCACACTTAGGGATTCTCAGAATCTCTCTCCCTATCCTTTCAGGACCCTTCCTGAGTATAATGAGTGGCTTAGGTATTGTGTGGGAGATAGTGATCTAATTTGGGGGTTCATTTGATATAAGGGTAGGGGCTGGCAAAGGGAAAACAGAGGGCATGCTTTGTGAGTCGGGTACTTGGAGGAAGGTCAAGAGGGTCTACCTGAAATTATAGACTCAAGGCTTTCAAGTAGAGGCTTGATAACCACTTTGTAGAGATATAAGAAAGGGGACATTTGTTCAGGTAGGGGTTGAACTATGTAAGGGAAGGAAATGAGCATTTATATAGTACTTAAAATGTATCAGGTACTACATTAAGTGCTTTTTAAAACACACACACACATACACACACACTCCTTGATTCTTCCAATAACCCTAGAAGATAACTGGTGTTATTATGCCCATTTCACCATTAAGGAAACTGAGAGAAACAGAGATTAAGTGATTTGTCCAGGGTCACACAGTTAAGAAGTATCTGAAACTGGATTTGACCTCAGCTTCCAGATTCCAGGCCCAGAGCTCTATCTACTGCACCAACAGCTGCCTCTGATGTCATCTGGTGAACTTGATGATACCTGAAATCCTTTCCAGTTCTGATATTTTGTGATTCTGAGTGAAGATGGGAGGCCAGGAACATGGTTTCCCCACCGGATAGTGAGAAAGACAGATTTAGGGTATTGCATGTGGATTCTATTAGCATTCCTTACTTAACTCCATCTCAGAGATGTCCTCTCTTCCTTTAAGATACAGCTCAACTACTATCTTTTGCATTAAAAATTACTTGATCTCTGTACTGTTAGTGTCTTCCCTTCCAAACTACGTTGTATTTGATGAATTTGTGTATATTTGCATTTGCTCATTTTATATTTATTACATATGCTTGTCTCCCCTATTATAATGTGAGTTGCTTTCAAGTAGGGATTGTTTCATTCTTTGAATATGTCTCCCCTGGTGTCTAGTATAGTGTCTGGCACATAGAAGGTACTTAATAAGTACTTCTTGATCGACTGATTTAAAGAATGCTTGGCATGAAAACCAATGAAGTTTGATCATCCTGAGAATATTTGTGTATGAAACTGGAAAGACAAAAAAAAAAGGGAAACAACTCTCAATACTTTTATGCCAAAGTCTTTGTCAGTGATAGTGCCACTATATTTGAATATAAGTGGGACATTATATCTGTTCCACAGAGCTCCCCCACACTTCCCTAGTGCTTTGTGGCCCTTTCCACTCCCTCACTTTGGCAGCTTCCCATTCCCCTGTACTGGTTTCCCTGCTTGGGGCCCAGCAGCAAGAGTGGCTTCAGTTCTTGGAGCAGGAGTGCCCTGCCTGGGAACTGGGATCTGGGAGCCTCTGGCCTAAGTCATATTCACTTAAAGTGAGAACTGTTTATATTTACATAGGAAGCAGTTAACCACAAATGGTATGTCATGCTAGGAGTTCTCCTCAATTCTAATCATTAATCGCTCATAAGATGATCACTCTAGAGTTGGAGAAGACTTTAGTGAATTACTGCCTATGTAAACCACAGACAAAAAAACTGAGTCCCAAGGAGGTTAGATACTTTGCCTAAGGTCAGTCAATAAACACTTAAGCACCTACTAAATGCCAGCCACTGTGCTAAATGGTAGATGGACAAAGCATGACAAAAGACAATTCCTGATGTCAAAGACCTAATGGGGGAGACAACATGTAAAAAGTTTTGTGCAGATAAACCGGATGTAGGGCAAATTGGAGATATCAACAGAAACAAGGCACTAGAATTAAGTTTTGCTCATTTTGTTCTGCATTAGTTCATAAAAGTCTTTCCAGTTTCCTCTGAAATTGCCCATTTCATCATTTTTGTGGCACAATGGCATTCTGTCACATTCTATTACATATACCACAGTTTAGCCATTCTCTCATGGAATAGCCCCTTAGTTTCCAATTTTTGTCCACCACTAAAAGAACTACTATAAATATTTTTGTATATATAGATCCTTTTCCACTTTCTTGGATTTCTTTATTGAATAGGCCTAGTAATAATATAGCTCAGTCAAAGAGTTCACATAGTTTGGTAACTTTCTAAATATAGCTCCATATTGCCTTCTAGAATGGCCAAACTAATTTACAACTGCACCAGCAATTCAGTAGAATACCTGTTTTCCTACAACCCCTCCAACATTTAAGTTTTCATCAAATAGTGAGTTATTTCCCTACTGAGGTCTTTGGGTTTATCAAACACTATGCCACTATGTTTGTTTCTTTTTGTGTATTGTATATCTAATCTCTTCCATTGATTGACCTCTGTTTTTTTAAACTAGTACCAAATAATGATTTCTGCTTTTGTTTGTTTTTGAGATCTGATTGATCTGTCTGGAGATAGATTCCCCACTCCCTACCCCCACCTTCTCACTTTTTTTTCATTATTGTTCTTGAGATTCTTAATGTGTTTTTTTCCCCTACTCATATGAATTTTGTTATCATTTTTTAGCTCTATAGAATATTCTTTGGAGGATTAGATACAGTATTGAATAAATAAATTAATTTAGGTATTTTTATTATGTTGGCTTGACTTATACATTTGTACTTAATGTTTCTATAATTCTTTAGAACTGTCTATTTATGCAAAGAGTATTTTAGAATTGGATTAATCTTGGTAGATATACTACCAAATGTTTTATAGAATCTGTGGTTATTTGCTCTACATCTTGTTGGGCTTTGTTAGTTATATGTATAGGAATATTTATTACTTTATGTGGATATAGCTTATATTTTTATATATTTTTTCAATTTTTTAAAGTTAACTCTAGGATTCTCTTAAACACATTATATATCATCTAGAAAAAAAACCTATTTTTTCTTTATCTATGCTTATTCTTTCCCTACAAAGTATCAGATAATTTAGCTTGGTAGCACTGACCTCTTTGTGGTTCCCTGAATAAGATACTCTGTCTCTTTAACAGGTCCTTCAAGAATGAAGGACAAATAACAACAACAAGAAGAACAACTCCATCTCTTAGCTCTGGGCATTTTTTTTCTGGCTGTCCCTTATGCCTGGAATGCTGTCCTTTCCCATCTCTGTTTTCTGACTTCCCTGGCTACCTTCAAGTCCCAGCTAAAATGCTAATTATAGAAGAAGTCTAGTGCCTTTTCCTCTATGGATTTTTCCTATTTCTCTTGTATATAGTTTGTACATATTTGCATATATGTTATTTCCTCCATTAGACAGTGAAGTACTGGAGGATAAAGAATGTCTTTTTCCTTTCCTTGTATCCCCAGCATTTAGCGCAACGCCTTGGCACATTGTTGTTATTTCAGTTGTGTCCAACCCTTCGTGATTTCACTGGGGTTTTCTTTGCAAAGATACTGGAGTGATCTGCCATTTCCTTCTCTAGCTCATTTTACAGATGAGAAACTGAGGTAAGTAGGATTAAGTGACTTGCCCAGGGTTATACAACTAGTAAGTGTCTGAAGAGGATTTGAACTCAGGAAGATGGGCCTGCAGAATCTCCAGCATCACAAAGAGGTCTGAGCACCCTCCAGTCACCCACTAGCCCCGCCTTCCAACCCAAGTCTCCTTCCCACCCTGCCCTGCCCCCAGGCATCCGAGGCCTCACCTCCAAGTACCCTCTCCTTTCCTCTCCTCTGGAATATGGCTCTGAGTATATATAGCAGTTGCTTTTGTTTTGGCTAGAAACCCTGAAGGTCTTTCCCTCCCAGATTGACTTTTTTTTTGGACTATGTAAAATTTCTTACCTAGCCTTAATCACTGAATGGGTGTTGCCTCAGACAAACTGAGACCTGGGAAAGATCTTAGCTTAAAAAGGCCAAGGTCTCCCACAGCATCTAGGGCCATCTTTAGTCATCCTGACTTATGTCTTGCCACTGGACCCAGATGGCTCCAGAGGAGAGAGTGAGGCAGGTGACTTTGCACAGCCTTGCCTCATTTAAATCCAATTTTCTTGCAAGTCATGATATTACTTTCCTGATGCCATTGATCCTCTTCAAGAATGAAGTACAAACAAGAACAATAACAGGGGGAAGGGAGAAGATATTGGCAGCTCAAGTGGGGTGGGGGGGGCAGACCAGTGATGCAGACAGGGAGGCCAAGTGAGGACCCACCTTTGTCCATCACTCCCAGTCAGCAACAGGCCCACCTCCCCCTACCCCCAAGGGGAGGTACTTGGCCTGGTTTGAGCCCCATCACTTCAGAGTTAGAAAGGGCTTTAGTAGTTATCTTGTCTATTCCTCCAGGATTGACTGTGTTGCTCTGATAGGAAACATGTGAGGAGCATGTGGAAGAAGCTGGAAATGAGCCTGGTTTCTTGAAGGATATGTCAAACAGTTTTGGCGGGTCCTACCAAAAGAGTTTTTGAGAACAGAAATGATGATGGGACTTTATGTCTGTCCTTCAAGTTTTCACTTCAGTTCAAGAAAGGATTATCACCAGATATTTAATTTTTTTACATAGACGTTTTTAGAAAACACAATTAAAGTTACAGAGATATAATCTTCAGGGGGCAAAATCTGCATCCACACAGATGAAGTGTTTTAAGAAAAGTTCAAAATCAACCATTGAGATTTGAGTTTATTCATATTGTCTATTCGAGAAAGAATCTCATATCTCTTTTTTAAAGACTTCTAAAGAAGTCCCTTCCACAAAAGCTCTAGTTAAAATATTCCATTACTCCATAAACCACTGAATCATGGAATCTTGCTAATGCCTTTATTGCTTCCACCTATTTCTTGGCTGGACAGCATCTGAAAAATTATTCTCCTGGAACACATTCTCTAAAGTCATTTCTGTCTTGGAAAAAACACATGGACCAATTTGTTTCTGATCTGTTTTGTCTTGACCCCATAGATGATGGGATTTAGCATGGGTGGGGCCAGAGCACACACGTTGGCTAATAGGATATGGACATGAGGTGGGATATGGTGCCCAAAACGTTGGGTAAGAAATGTGAAGATTCCTGGAACATAGAAGAGGGCAATGACACAGACGTGGGAGCCACAGGTGTTGAGAGCTTTGTGACGAGCCTCCCTGGAGGGAATACGGAAGACAGCTCAGAGAAGCAGCCCATAGGAAGTTGCTATGAGGATAATATCTAGGACTATAGTTGTTAAAAGGACAAACACTCCATACCAGATATTCACACGGATGTCATCACAAGCATACTTGGCCAAACCAATGTGTTCACAGGTGGTGTGGGGAAGAATGTTATTTCTGCAGAAAGTCAGTCGAGTCAGCAGGAATATGATAGAAAAAATGGTGCCAATGCTTCTTAACAGGACGGCCAAACCAATGTTTCCAGTGACGAAATTGGTGAGGATCATGCTATATCTCAGAGGGTGGCATATTGCAATGTATCGATCAAAAGCCATCACTAACAGAAACCCTGACTCTGTAATATATGTAGAGTGAATGAAGAACAGTTGGGTAATGTACCCACTAAGGGAGATCTCCCTGGCATTGAACCAAAAGATGGACAATGATTTGGGTACAGTGGTGGTGGAGAGGACAATATCAACAGCTGCCAGCATGGACAGGAAGAGATACATGGGCTCATGGAGGGTTCTCTCAGTGAAAATGATATAGATGAGGAGGGAATTCCCAATGATGGCAGTAAGATAGGATATCAGGAAAGGGATGGAAATCCACATGTGTTGGTCCTCCAGGCCAGGTATACCTACTAGGATGAAGATGGTGTGGCTAATACTGGTATGGTTGAGATTGGCCATACCTGGGATGGGTCGCCCTGTGGATTCTGTCCTGTGGAAAGAAATACCATCTTTGTCCATCACATAGGTTCAAGGTTAGGCAAATACAGAAAATAGGTGAAATTTCTCTTTGGCTTTGGTGAGCACCAGGCTTTGACAGGCTCTACTTCCCTAACTGGGTACCTTATCCAGAACAGGTTCCCTTTGATGTTGGTGTTGTTCTCTAACACCTAGTTAGGTCAACCTCAACCTTTTGAATTCCCCCAATGATCAAAACTTATCTTGCAGGAGGGCAGTGGTGACTTCAACAGTGAGAAGACTGCTGTTCAAAGAACAATGCTTCAGTGCCTCCTCTGGAGAGTTTGCAGTTTTCTTCAAATCTATTTCCCTTTTCAGTTGTTCATG
Organism: Phascolarctos cinereus; assembly: GCF_003287225.1. Classification (NCBI taxonomy): domain Eukaryota; kingdom Metazoa; phylum Chordata; class Mammalia; order Diprotodontia; family Phascolarctidae; genus Phascolarctos; species Phascolarctos cinereus. The sequence continues at coordinate 352,462,954 of NW_027556098.1, forward strand.
TGAGCCTGAACTTTCAAGAAGGTCAGAGTTGTTCATAGGAGCTGTATAAATACCTTAATTTCTCCAGTATGGGTATACACAGAACTTCTTGGCTCTGAGTAGGATACATTGCTGTGTAGGTAGAAGATTCCCACTGTCATAGACTGTTTCCTCCTCAACTCCAGGTTACCATAATTTTCTTTTCTCTGAGGTCCCTCAGTTTCCCTTGCCATTATTCCAGAGATGGAAGAGAGGTTGAAAGCATAGTTTCCTTCTTTCCTTCCTTATTTTTTTTCTCCTCCCCTTTATATCTTGAGCTTATACTAAAAATTGGGACCATTTCTGTCAGATTTTTATTTCCTAGTTCATATATGTAGTCAAGGACCACAATATGAGTGATGAGGAATTGGTGAAATTGATGATGGGCATAGATTCACCCTGGAACCATCAGCTGTTAATGTCAGATCTGTTTCAATTCCTATAGCCATTACATATTAGCTTTGTAATGATACAACTCATGGAAAGCCATAAGCTACATCAAAGTCAGGCATTCCATAAATGTTCTGGATTCCTTAGTCCTCATTCATTTATCTAATGCCTTACACTTAGCAGTCAAACCAACTCACCTCTGGAACTAATAGGATTTTTCTCAGTTTACAGTTATTTTAAATGGAATTTCCCTTTCTGTTTCTTGCTGTTGGTCATATAAATAAGTGCTGATGATTTATGTGGATTTAACCCTCTGCTTCAAATGTGTTTCTTGTAAACAACAGATTGCAGGATTCTGGTTTTTGATCCACTCTGCTATCTGCTTCCATTTTATGGGAGAGTTCATCCCATTCACATTCACAGTTATGATTACTACCTGTGTATTTCCCTTCATCCTGTTCTTCCTGTTTGTCTTCTCTCTCCTTTCATCCTTTCCCTCCTCACCAGTGTTTTGTTTCTATCACTTCCCCTGATCTGCCCTCCCTTCTGTCAGTCCCTCCCCCTTTACTTAATTTCTTCCACTCCTACTTCCCTGTAGGATAAGATGGATTTCTACATTCAACTGATTGTATATATTATTCCCTCTTTGAGCCAATACTGATGAGAGTAAGGTTCAAGAGATGCCCATCACCCACCCTCCCATTCTGGTTCATTTTCTAGGCTTGTTTTGAGTAGTTTTAGGTGAATATTCAGGGGACCAGGCAGTATGGAATTTGCTATACTTCTTGCTCCTCCACAATCTTGGCTTTAGCTTCAGTTACTTCTTTTTTACTTCAGTTGCTTTTGGGGAATACTGGATCCTCCTTGGCTCATGGAATCCAGTGAGAGACCATGAGGTAAGGTGAAAAGTCTTAGAGCTTTCTCAGCCTTGTGAACATATGGCCCTATGAAACAGTATTTGATCCTTAGTTCGTTCATCTGTTCTTTTCTCTTCTAGGTGAAAAGAGTAGAATCTCTAACTCTGAAAGTTTCAAAGGAGAAAGGATAGATGAAAGGGAAGGAAGGAGGAAAGGAAACAAATATTAAGTACTTATTATGTACCAGATGGACAGCTAGGTGGCACAGTGAGTAGAGTACTGAGCCTGAAGTCAGGAAGAATCTGACCTCAGACACTTACTAGCTGTGTGATGGGCAAGTCAGTTAACTCTATTTACCTGAGTTGCCTTACCTGTAAAATAAGTTGGAGAAGTAAATGGCAAACCAAACTCTAGTATCTTTGCTAAGAAAACTCCAAATGGTGTCATGAAGAGTGGGACATGACTGAAGCAACCGAACAACAACAGAAGCTAATTTATATTAAGCTGTTAAATGGAAGTGCCTTGCTTGTCACAGTCCCCCAACATGGGGGAGAACACAATAAGTGAGGTTGGAAAGTCATGAAGTTGAGAAAGAGAAAAAAATCCGGTTTCTCAGGGTATCCTAGCACCCTGAGATAGATGGACTGCCTCTGGAGAAGGGAGCCAAAGCATACTTGCTAAACATGCTTTTGTGGCCTACTATATTGAACCTGCTATTGTGATTCAATTTGTTCATGGAACTTTTGGTAAAAGGTTAATATTTCCTTTATTAATGCAGGGCAAAAACTCATCTGAGTAATCTTAGAGAGTTGCTTAGGATTCTGAAAGGTTAAGTCATTTCTCATGGTCACACACAAAATATGAATCAGATATAGGATTCAAATCCAAGTATTCTTGACTCCAAGGCCAGCCCTCTATGCTCTATGCCATGCTGCCTCTCCTATCAAGTCAATAAATTTACCAAAAAAAAATTTATTAAGTGTTTATGTGCCAGTCACTATGGTAAGAAAAGCAAAAACAGTAGTGGTCAGACAGATAGGACAAATCTAGGAGACAGCAATGCCACAAAAACCTAGAAATATGGGAGTATCAAGAACAGTACGAGGAAAGGAAGTGAAGACATCAATTCTAGACAACTTTCTGAAGGAGTTTAACCACAAAAGAAGGAAAAGATATGGGATGAAAACTAGCAGGGGTAGACAATTCAAGAGAAGGGGTTTTTTGAGAATGGAAAAGACATGAACATGTTTGTAGGTAGGAAGGAAGAAGTGAGAAGGGTGAAAGTAGAGGCATTGGTTATAAAGGGTTTTCTCAAGGAATTTAACCCTAAAAGATGGGAAAGAGTTACAGGATGATAGCTAGAGGGGAACAGAAGAATCAAGAGGGTTTTTTGTCTTTTTTTTTTTTTGAGGATTGGAAACATAGGTATATTTATAGGCATTAGGTAAGCAGCCAGTTGAGGGGGTGGGATTGGAGAATAGTGAGACAATTAAAAAATAGAAGGGGTTATCTGCTGGGGAAGATAAGATGGAATGGGATCACTTTTGTGTTAGTGGAGTTTGCCTTGGAAAGGAGAAGGGCTATCTCTTCACGTGAGACAACTGGTAAAAAGGATATAATGGTGGAAGGCATATGAAAGATGTAAGACATGGAGAGAAGAGGGAGTTCTCACTGAATGTCCTCATTATATAACTACTTATAAATGTATGTGTATTTATACACCCTTAAAACAGAAATACTGATGCGTATTTATAGAGCAAACGGTATCAAAAATGTTTACCTTTGGAAGAGATGTCTGAGTCCAACGAGCTCAAAAGGTCTCAACTTATTTTGTTTCATGGACCACTTTGGAAGACTGTTGAAGCCTATGGATCCCTTCTCTGAATAATATTGTTTTTAGATATATGAAGGAAATGACAAATTTCATTTAGCAGTTGCAATGAAATAAGCAGTCACTCACGATTCACCTGAAAGACTCAGTGAAGGGAAACCCCCTACCTTATGAGACAAGTTTGGCCAAGTACTTCCCTCCTCCAGCAGTGGGCAAAAGAGTGGCCTGGGTGGACTGCTTTACCTACAAAAGTGTCAGCTTGGGGCAGCTAGGTGTCGCAGTGGATATAGCACCCGCCCTGAAGTCAAGAGGACGCAGTGTGACCTTGGGCAAGTCACTTAACCCCAATTGCCTCACTAAAAAAAAAAAAAGAAAGAAAAGAAAAAAGAAAAAAAAAGTGTCATGCTCCTTGCCTTTCCTCCCTCGGCCTTTCCCGAGATACACTGTATCCAGAGAGAAGTGGCCTTGTGCAGCCTTGGTGAAGTTCCCGGATGTTTCTGTAACCTGTCCTTCTCGAGCCCCTTTCTCAGGCCCCCTCTCTCCTTTTCTCCCCTCCCAGCTGCTCGCGCATGCCTCTTTCGGAGTTCGGTCAGGACGACCTGGGTTTCCGGAAGTTTGTCACTTCAGGAGAGGAGCACTTCCGGTCCTTTTGGTATAGTTAGGTACAACTGACTTCACCTTTTCATTTGGTGTTCCTCTCCTCGGATCTTTGCTCGGGCCTTGCTGCGCCTACGCCATCCCTTGCTGGTCTCCAGGCTGTCAGTGTAACTGCCTGGGCGCAGCGGCCGCTGTCCCTGTGCAGGTGCTGAAGATTCCCCGAGGGCTCCGAGACTGGATAGATGGGGGAGCTGGCGAGGACGGTGAGCATGGGGCTGCCGGGCCGGGAACGGGGAGGATACGAGGTGTGGGGAGGAGAGGGTGAAGCGCTGTTTGGAAATGAAATTAACCAGACCAAGAATGGACTAGTCGGGCGGTCTGGAAACATTTAGAAAGGCCGCCCGCCTATCTTTTCACTCCGTTGCTTTTCTGGTTATATGTGCTATGTAGAATACCACAGTCTCCAAAGAATTCAGACTGGGCGGCAAAAAGAACAATGGAGGGACATATGATGGGTATAAACACGCCCCAACACATCCCCTGCAAAGCGTTGTGCGCAAGAATTAGTGTGAAAACTATTATCTAGGTTTATGACTAGAATACGAGGTGGGCTGAATGGAGTAAGAGGTGGACAGCTTCCAGGCAGCATTTGGTCCCTTATGTGATACGAGACTTAGACAAATGTAAGGAACCAGTGGCCTGTTAGAGAGAGCAAGGGGACAGTGTTTAGAATAGGAAGACCTTTTAGCCTAATAAGCCATTTTTATGTATTGCTTGCTGGATCAACCTACCCCAAATAATGTTGATCAACAATGAAGAATGTTTCTGTAATATGGATAACTAATGAATATCTATAGTATGATTGTTGATTTTAGTGTTGTCCATCTAATTGTAGTATGTATGTACTTGATTTGTGTTTGGGGGGTTTTAGGAGTAAAGTGAATGATTTTCTTAGTGCTTACTATCTAGGTGCTATTGAATATAGTGCAAAGAGAGGTAAGTTGGTGATGAATAAGAGTTTAAAATGGATTACTCAAACTTCTGAATACCATTAGAACCAGGTAGTTGAAAGAGCACTGACATTAGTCCGAGATGTTGGGTTCTAGTTCCACCTTTGACATTTCTAACTTGTATGGCTTTGGGCAAGTCAACCTCCCTGAGCCTGTTTCCTTATTCTACAGGGTTTGAACAAGATACTCTTTGTGGTTCCATCCAGCTCTAGATTTTTGATCCTATAAACTTTTTTCTTTTTATATTCTGTCAAGCCCTCATAGCTCGTGGCCCATGAGAAGTAGGTCCCTGCTTAATCAAGAATGTATTTAATTCAGGAATCAGTGGCATTTAAGGATGTGGCTGTGTAATTCAGCTGGGAGGAATGCAGAATGCTGGGCCCTCTACAGAGGGACCTGTACAGGAATGCGATGCTGGAAAACTATGAGAATCTTGTCTCCCTAGGTGAGTGCAATTATCCTGTGACTTAGAAATTATACATTGTGTGTTCTGGTATTTTTCACTTGCTACTTTCTGGAACATAGTGTGTGAGTGGGTTGAAACACTTAACTTACTTTAGGCTGGTTTTGAAGGAATATATAAGATTCTGTGCCATTTGAAGGAGACTTTAAAATCCCTAATGGACAATAGAATATTTCTATTTTCTGTTTGCAAATGAAAGATCTGTGTTCATGCCACAAATTCATTTTCCTGCCCCTAAGGCTACATCTTCCTTAACTTCCTGTAGCCTCAGGTCAAAACATTTTCTTGAAGTTTCTAGAGAAATTCTCACCTTTGGGATTACTCTTGATACTTTGCTTGAAGCCCTACTTTTCATTGATCTCACTCACCACATATTGGAAGCACCATAATGACAATTAGCGGCCATGTTCTAGCTAAATTTGATGTCTTCATCTAGCACAGGTCAATCAAAGATTAGTTAATTTTTAAAAAAGTCCCAGGCATGATCACAAGTTCCAGCTCTATGTCACTGTCATGCTTAAGAAGTTCTAATAGCTTCCTTAACTCTCTAAGTTCAAATAAAGCTTGTCCTGAATGTCTCAGTGCATTTTTAAGCTATTAAAGCTTGAAGGCTAAGTGGGAAACAAGAAGTGCATATATTGTTGTTGTTCCTTTCAGTCATATCTGACTCCTCATGACCTCATTAGGGGTTTTCTTGGCAAATAGTCTGCCATTTCCTTCTCCAGTTCATGTTATGAGGAAACTGAGGAAAACTGAGAATGAGGAAACTGAGACAAACAAGGTTAAGTGACTAATGCTTTGTTAGTATGAAAATGCACTGAGATATTACGGGCTCCCTTTTTTTTTTATCATTCAGTGGACTTTACAACCTGCTTCTATTTTATCTATCTAAATTTATTTAGGTGAATTAGCCTAGTTGCTGTTTCTTTCACAAGACAGTCCACCTTCTGTATCCATGTTCTCTCATAGCTCAGCTTAAGTAATCACTTCCTATGGAAGGTCTTTCCTGATTCCCTCAGCTACTAGTGCTTCCTCCACACAAATTTAATTTTGTATATGTTTTGTGTGTGCATATGACATGTGTATTCACATACATATATATATTTAGTGTATTGTCTTTAATACACTCTTTGATAATAGTTTATTCAGTCTTGGGCAGCTGAGTACTCTGATTATTTGATCACTTGACTTTAGTTTTAGGTCTTCCTAAACAGGGTTTGTTCTACCAAGTACAGATTGAGTATCTTAGTTCTTTATGAAAGGCACAGCAACTAGAATTTGGTATAAACCATTTTCCTCCTAGAACAAAGAACAATTGCTAATAATACTTTTAAAATTTCTTTCAGATACCCTGAAGCAGGAGACTAGATGTGAAACCAGTGACTTACATCTTATGAAGGACATTTGCATGGGAGCATCATCGCAGAAAAAAACTTCAAAAGCATAGCTTCTGCCAATCCAAATTGGGAAAAACTGCGGAATGTAATCTTAATTTAGAGAGACAACAGGAGGTACAATCAAAACAAGTAGTAGTTCCTCAGGGAATAGTTTTAAAGAAAATGAACATGCCTCCATGTAATTCATTTCACAGAAGTGTTAGCTGGGAGTCTATGTGTGTTCTGTCATTCAGGAAGCCCTTTAGTTATAATTCCTACAACATTAAATTTCATATAATTCACTCTGTAGAAAAACTAAATGAACTCATTGAATGTGGAAAAGCCTTTGACAGAAGACCCCATCTCAGAGGACATCAGAGAATTCCTCTTGGGGAGAAACCCTATGAATGTAATAAACGTGGAAAAGCTTTCAGACACAAGAAAAGCTTGACAAAACATGAGAGAATTCATACTGGAGAGAAACCCTTTGGATGTAATGAGTGTGGAAAGTCCTTTGGTGAGAGAGGAAGTCTTAGACATCAGAGAACTCATGTTGGAGAGAAACCCTTTGAATGTAATCAGTGTGGGAAATTCTACAGTAAGAGGGAAAACCTTATTAGTCATCAGAGAACTCATACTGGAGTGAAACCCTTTGAATGTAATCAGTGTGGGAAAGCCTTTTGTGAGCAGAGAAGCCTAAGAAAACAGCAGATAATTCATATAAGAGAAACTTTTTTTAATACAATAAATGTGAGAAAGTCTTTGGTGAGAAGGAAGTCTTTATTAAAAATTAGAGAATTCATGTTGGAAAGAAACCTTTTAATTTTAGTAATGTAATTTGAAAATTCAGGCACAATGGAAACTTAAAATAATTTGTGTTTAAAAGAGAGAATATCTGTGTATTGAATGTGGGTAGGCCATCAATTCTTCATCCTTTATTTGTCATCAGATACTCCCTAAGGAAGAGAAACAAGACAAAAATATCAAATAGGTACATTTTCTATCCCAGTGGGTGGGAGCACCTCTCTGCTAGAATGTAAGCTGCTTTTAGGCTATAATTGTTTCCTTTAGGTTTTATATCTTTTACATCTAACATAATGTTGAGTACTTAGATAACTCTTAAATACTGAATTTGTTAAGCTATCAGATAGTTTACTACCTGTCAGAATGTACTCTTGTGAGAAACCTTTTAAATTCATTTTGGAAAAGTGCTTCAGAATTATTAATGAAATAATGTGGAGGAAAAAGATTCTGTATTATATTTGCTATGAGAATAATAAAACTGAGCATTTACATAAATTTAAGGTTTACAAAGTACTTTACATGTTATCTTATCTGACCCTCATAATAACCAGGTGATGTAGGTGTTATTACTATCTCCCTTTTACAGATAAGGAACTATAGAAAAGTTAAAAGACTTTAGCCAGGTCCATAGAGCTAATAAGTCTTTGAGGCAGGATTTTAAGTCGTATTTTCTTGATTCCAAGTCCAGGGCTCTATCTATTCTGCAACCTAGTATTAAACCCACATCCTGGACCCTGGGTTCTTGAAGGGTCTCTGACTTTTTTTTTTTAGAACTTTGTTGTCCCTGTTTCAATATAATTGGTTTCCTTTGTAATCCTGTGTATTTTATTTTATGGATTTGAAGACATTATTTTGAGGAATCTATAGGTTTTACCCAACAGTCCAGGGCACAAATAGGTTAAGAATTCCTTTCATAGACTACTAGAGGTTAATGGCAGTGATGTATGAATTTGGGAAGTGTTTCATGAAGACTCATCTTTTGTTAAATACTGATATTAGAACTCTAGATTGCAGAATGTCACCAGTTTTGCTGTTTGGTTCTTTGCAAGAAAAAAGGATGGTTTTCTTTTATTATCTTTGCTGTGACACACCAGGAGGTGCCAGTTGGCATAAGTTATTGATGGTTTCAGCAAAACTATGTATAGATTTTGGGGAGACTGTGGTGCAGAGAAATCACACATTTATTTTTTACTCTAAATTTAGTAACTAAAAAAATACATCAAAGAACAATTTCCTTTATTTACATTTGCTAAATGAAGCATGTATAACTTTATTTTTAAAAAATAGTAACAAAAAGTTTCTGTTTTCTTCCTTGCGAACTTCTGAATTTGTTTTATTTTGTGTAGTTTTCTGGATTATGTTTCATATGTTGCTATAGTTTTGTATGTTGTGATCACAATTTTTTCACTTCGCATCACTTCATGTAAGTAATCTTCCCTCCCTGCTTTCTGGGGACAGCTAAGTGATGCAGTGGATAGAGTGCTGGGCCTGGAATTAGAAAGACCTGAGTTCACATCTGGCTATAGATACTTACTTGATGTGTGACCCTGGGCAAGTCACTTCACCTCTGTTTGCCTCAGTTTCCTCATCTGTAAAATGGAGATAACAACACCCACCTCCAGGGTTGTTGTGAGAACCAAAAGAGAATATTTGTAAAGTACTTAGCACAGTAACATAGCAATCTCTTTATAAATATTAGTTATTATTATTGTTGTTCTTATTTTTAGTGTCATTTATTCTGCCTTATCTTTATTACATCACTTTCTTAAAACTCACTCTAGGGGGCAGCTAGGTGGTACAGTGAATAGAGCTGAGGCCTTGGGAGTCAGGAGGACCTGAGTTCAAATTTAGCCTCAGAAACTTGACACTTTCACACTTCCTAGCTGTGTGACCCTGGGCAAGTCACTTAACCCCAATTGCCTCACCAAAAACAAAACAAAACAAACCAAAAAAACCCCTCATTCTGCCAACCTCTTTTCCCTAGTGTAAAATGGATTATTTTTACCTTTTTGCTGTTATGAATAATGCTACTAGTAGTATTTTATATAAATAGGTACCAATATTTCTTCCTTGGTTCATTTGTACCTTCAAGATTGGATGAGTAAATAAATGTAAGTGCTATGGAAGAGAATCTGATTGTTTCTTGACTTGAGAGATTATGTTCCTTACTTAAAGGAAGCCCCCAACAGGTTGTTGCAGTAGGTCCATTATAGTGCTAGTCTTCTGTCTTATGTTTTACTTTCACGTCACCTCAAACACAGTGGTCATCTTGTTTGCCAGCGCTTTCAGCTCTCACTACTAATATATACCTACTACTGCTTTGTAAAGCTCTCTTCTCACTCCATTACTTCCTTTTATTGAATTCTTTTAAAGCATTTTTCATACTATTTGGGTTTAGCATGAGCTTCTGGCAAGACTTGGATTTCTCATGATATCATTCTAATGGTGTCCTTGAGAAATCTATATACAATATAATCTAGTGGGAGGGAGAGGTAGATTATTTGTGTCCGTACAGACATTTTCAAAGATACCTGCAAATGAGGGGTCCAAATGGACAGCCATATTCAAGTTCTTATCTCTCTCTCTCTAGAGCAAATTTTTAACCAGTTGCTAACTTGGGTTTCTGTTGTTTTTATTTTTATTAGGCATGTATCATCATAACATCATAGAATTTAATGCTAATGAGCTTAAGAGAGCATCTTGTCCAAAGTCTTTATAGATGAGAAAAATTAGAGGTCAGAGAGAAAAAGTGATTTGCCCATTATCACTAGGATATTAAGGATATATATGTGATATAGGGATATAGAAAATATATCTAGGATAAAGGAAAAATAGACCTATGATCAAATGGTGTGCACTCCATTAGGGGTGAGATTGGGGTTGGTTTTGCAAATGTCAAAGATGACTTGCAATTTTTCCATTGTGATAATTTAGTTTAATTTTTGAAGGACCATACTTTGATGGAATTTAAGAATCTCTGGAGAATTGAGATTGAAGATTACCCAAATGGGAATGGAGAGACATATGGTGAATGTGACCAGATTGTGACACATTTTAAATTAGTAACTTCCCAGGAAGTTACCCTGTTACGCACTGATTGCAAGGGTGACACAGCTGACAGCCTGTGTGTTTATGATATCCATGTAATATCAAGAAATACCTAGATCAAAAGATCTGAAGAAAGTTCCCAGTACACTGGCTAGACCCAAAGCAGAACTAAAGTTATACATGTTGTACAAATTATACATGAGAAATGGACACTGACATGATAATCTTCAAGTTCTTCATTTAGATTTCAAGAGTCTAATGTGCAAGTACTAGGTCTGGCAAGAGTGGTGACACAATGGATGATATGTGAAAGATTTTAAGGTTTAAGTAGATTACAGTCTCAGTAAATTAGCAATGGGATTTGTCATGCAAAACAGCTAATGTAAATTGGAGTTGAAAGACACAGTGTCCAGAATGTGAGAAGTGATAGTTGTGCTGCACTCTGTCCTAATGTGATAATATCTGGAGTATTTTGGTCAGGTTTGGGTACCGAATTTTGGGAAGGGCATTATCAATTTGGAAATAACCAGAAGTGGATAGCCAGGCTAGTGAGAAGATTGAAGACAGCTCAGTACGAGGATCAGTTGAAGGAATTTAGAATCTTTGGTCTGGAGAAGAACAGATTTGGGAGACATGATAGCTGTCAGTCAAATGAATCAACAAGCATTTAAGTACTTAGTGTGGTGCCAGGCAGGGCAGCTAGGTGGCCAAGTAGATAAAGTACTGGGCCTGGAGGCAAAAGAATCATCTTCATGAGTCCAAATCTAGCCTCAGACACTTACTATGTGACCCTGGGCAAGTCACTTAACCCTGTTTACCTGAATTTCCTGACCTGGAAAATGAGCTAGAAAAGGAAATTGCAAACCACTCCAGTATCTTTGCCAAGAAAACTCCCAGAAAGGGTAATGAAAGGACTAACAACATCATAACAAATAGCGCCAGGCACCCTGCTAGGGTCTTGAATATAAAGAGAAGCAGAAAGTCAGTCCTTGCCCTGAAGGAGCTTACAGTCTAATGGGAAAAGACAACATGTGAAAAAGGGGCTGAATAGTGGCCAGTGCAGCCTGGAGAGGGATGAAGATGTCTTTGGCCTGGGCTTCCTCCTTAAATTGGAGGTTCTGGGAGGCACCAACCAATCTGGAGATGAAGCCAAAGAGGGCAGAGGAGGAATGTTGGATATAGCTCACGGGTGGTGTGAGCTCCAAGGGTAAAAAGGTCTCCACCACATGGTAGAGAAAGGTATATGGAGATGAGTCAGTAATGCAGCCAGGAGAGGGATTCTTCATATATTGAAGGGCTATGACGGGAAATAGAGATTAGACTTGTTCCACATGAGCCCAGAGGGCAGAAGGAGGGTGATGGGAGGAACCTGAAATGAGGCAGATTTCAGCTTGATGTAAGGATAATTCCTTTCTAAACTTCTTTAAAGAACTTATTCCCTTTTAAAAATAGAGCTGTCCTAGTTTGCAGAGGGCTGCCTGGGGAATGGTGAGTTTCCCTTCACTGGAGGTTTTCAAATGAAGGGTGAGTGTTTTTGTTACAAATAATGTAAAGGTTGTTCCTCTACAGGTGTGGATACAGGTTCACAGAATGATGGGATCCTAGAATATGAGCAGGACTAATAATAGCTAACATTTATATAGAACTTACTTTGTGCCAGCTACTGTGCTAAGTGCTTTATAATTACTATCTCATTTGATCCTCACAACAATGCTGGGAGGTAGGTGCTATTATTATCCCCATTTTACAGATGAGGAAAATGAAGCAAATAGAGGTTAAGTGACTTGCCCAGGGTGACTTAGCTAGTAATGCAATATTGCATCATGTAACCTATAGTATCGTATCATAAACAAATCATTACATGCACATATTCCTACCCATGCATGCTGGACTTTCCTCCAATGCGCTACACATTGGCCTGTCAGTGGACTTGACCACTGCTCCATCATAACTTGCATTTTGTGTGATTTGAAAAATAATATAATCACTATGACTTTAACTGTTACACAACAGATGAAACATGTACAAATGATTGTTCAAAATTGTGTTCTCTTCTCTCCTTATGTTTCCACCCCCCCCTTCTTATTTTTATTCAATGCCTCCCACCTCACTGGATCGTTCCAGGCGGTATCATATGCAGGATAGGAAGGGGCCAAGTTCTGAAACATTTCAAAAGCCAAACAAGATTTTATAAAGTTATATTTGATCCTTTAGGTAATAGGGAGCAACCCCTGGAGTTTATTCCATGTGTGTAAGGGGTGGTGGTGATATGGTCTGATTTGTGCTTTGGAAAAATCCTTTTGGCAACTGAGTGGTTGATAGAATGAAGTAGGGGGAGATTTGGGGCAAAGAGACCAGGTTGCCACGTGCAATATATCAGGTATGTGGTGGTAAAGGCCAATACCGGATGGCTGTTGTGTGAGTGGACCAAAGGGGACATATAGATCTTCTGAAGGTAAAAATAACTAGATAACAATACAACAAAAGACTTAATATATAGTGTAAACAGCAGGGAGTTGAGAACCAGGTTTCAAGTCTGGGTGACTGGGAGAATGGTGTCTTCAACAGTTATAGGAAAGTTAGAAAGAAATGAAAATTTAGGAATAAAAATTTGTTCTGACCATGTGGAGTTTGACATGTCCAAAGGATATCCAGTTCAAAACATCCAAGAAACAAACTGGTTATGGGAGACTGGAGTTCAGGAGAAAATTAAGCCTCATACTGTAACAAATTAAACAAGCCGTTATTTACCCTTAACTTGAAAGACTTCAGTGAAAGGAAACCAGCAGGCCATTCCAACTGGGTACAGATCTAAACTGTTAGGCAGTTTTCCCTAAAATCAAACTGTATTCCTAGTTCTGCCTTTACAAAGTTCTCCTCTTTCTCATAACAAACCATTAATTTTATGGAGACAACTATTATGTCCCCCTAAGTCAGCTCTTCTCCAGGCTAAAGAGCTCTAGTTTCTTCAGCTGATACTTGTATTGCATTGTGTCCAATCCTTTCATTTTCCTGGTGGTTCTCCTCTGGATGCCCTCCAACTTCGTAGTGTCCATCCCCAAACGGAACGGCCAGACCAGAACGGGGCATTCCAGATGCATGACTAGGTAGCCTCGGCCTACAGCGTGGTGCTCCCCGCCTTTTTCCTGGGGATACACTGCAATCAGAGAGGTATAGCCTTGCGCAGCCTCGGTGAAGGCCAGAAAGTTTCCTGTCCCGTCTGTGCCCCTCACTCCACCCTCTTCTACTGTAGGGCCCCTGCCTTTCATCACGCACGGCTGGGTTTCCGGAAGTTAGGAGCTGAGGGAGTGACGACATTTCCGGTCCCTAAGGAGGGTGGGGAAGTTTGGAGTATCAGACTCCGCCTTTTCCGCCTGCTCCTTCGGTGCTGAGCTGCCCCTCCGGTCCCTGATGCGCCTGCGCTATCTTGACGGCGCAGCTACTTAGGCCCCGGTCTAGCATACGGGGCGGGGCGGAGCGAGGAGGGCCGGGCCGGGGGTGGGGCGCAGAGCAGTGAGGAGGTCACGGCTTGGGCGGGCGGTCTGAACCTGAGGCGATGAGAAGACGTCATCTACGGTGGACGAGATCCGTGAGGTCCGGACTGGATTATTCTTGGAGATGGAGGCGGGAAAGGTGAGGCACGGGGCGGCACGGGATTTGGGGATGTGGGGGACAGGATGGCCCGGGGGTGGCGGCCTAGGGTCCGTCACTCTTCCTCCCCGCGCCCTTCCGCCAAGCACACCCAACGCCTCCCCTCCCCCTTTCTACCCTCCACTGGAGGAGAGTTTCCCAGAAGTGCTGCTGCGGGGCAGGAGAGGGGAGGGGAGGGGAGGGGCAGGAGGACGTTGTTGCCTGTACTAGCGTCCCTGACTGATGGAAGCTAAGCATCTGAATGTGGGCCAGAGACTGGACTGGAGGAACGGGCTCCTCCTACTTATAAGATACTTTCAATATTTTATTCCTCAAAAATTCGATTCTCAAATTCAGTTCATTAAGCATATTCAGTATCTGGTATGTGCAAGGAGCGGTGGTTCCGTGGATAGAGTGCCGGACCTGGAATCAGGACAATTCACCTTTCTGAGTTCAAATCCAGCCTCAGACACTTACTAGTTGTGTGACCCTGGGCAAGTCACTTAACCCCGTTTGCCAGTTTCCTCGTCTGTAAAATGCGCTGGTGAAGGAAATAGCAAACCACTCTGGTATCTTTGCCAAGAAAACTCTAAATGAGGTCACCAAAAATTGGACGCGACTGAACAGCAACATGTGCAAGCTAACTGGGAATACAAAGATAAGAATGAACCTCTGTTCTGAAAGTGTATTGCATTGTATCTGGGCACAAAAACTGTGCCCAGATAAAAGAAGAGAATGTGTAAGACAAAGGGGCAGAGAAGGCAGAGAACGCATACAAAGTAGGAGAAAGGGAAGGAACTTGTGAAGGAGGAAAATTCAGTTTGCTGGAGTTGTTTTCATTCTTTAGTGACCAGAAAGAACGATAACACTTGAAGTATTGAGTTCATTTGTGACCTCACGGTTTAGGAAGGCTATTGATAAAGGAGGACTGTCCAGAGACCATTCAGGATAGTAAAGAGATCAGGATTTAAGTCGTAATTTGTGCCAGATGAAGGTTACTTCCAATACTGGTTTTGTATTGATGAACAGTATCAACTCAGAAAACAGCAGTGAGCAGTAGAGGGAGAAACAGATTTGCAGAAGCTTGGCATGAGATCCAGTGAAGCCAGATCATACAGAGAATATTTATGGATAAAACTGGAGGGAGGACAAGGAACAAGAAAGGGAATATTTATCAAGATTTCTGTCATAGTTTCTTTTGTCTGTCAGTGCCATTGTAGCCATAATATTCGCCCACTTAACATTATACCATTCATGCAGAAATAGAAATTATATTAAAGCAAAGACAAAAAAACAACTAGAACAGATCAATGTTTTAGTAAATTTTCATTTTCAATGTGACCTTAATTATTAAAAACAAATTTGAATATAAAAAGAAATCCCTTTTTGAAATAAACTGCTGGAAAAACAAAAACAATCTGTCCAAAGTTAGGTTTAGACCAATACGTTATACGATATTCCGCGATAAACTCCAAATGAAGCCATGACTTAAGTATAAAAGTTCCTATAATTTAAAAAAAAATTAGAGAAAGGATAATGATACTTTTCAAGGCTTTGGGTAGGAGGAGAATTCTTACCTGAACAAAGGATAGTGATGATCAGTAAAGATAAAAGTGACATGTTGAAATGGTCAAATTGAAAACCTTCCTATCAACAAAATAAATGCATTTAGAATTAGAAAGAATTTTGTGAAGAAATTTTACCAGACCATCATCATTATCATTATTAATAAAAACAATTAGAATTTTTATGGTGTTTTAAGGTTTGTAAAACACTTTATCTCATTTTATCCTAGTTACAACCATGGAAGATAAATGCTGTTATTACTCCCATTGTTTTTTAGATGAGGAAATTAAGTCAGACAAGTTAAGTAATTTGCCCATGTTCACATGGCTAGTGAGTGCTTAAGGTTGAATTTGAACTCAGATTTTCCTGACTCCCGGTTCACACTACCCACCTAACTGCATGCTGGAGGCTCTGCAATTTTGAGAATATTACAAGATTGATTTCCCAGATATCAATGGGAGTATTTTATAGCTGTTTGGGAAAAGTTACTACTTCAGAAAAAGTCTTTTGAAGACATCTCAGTACTGAACCATGAGACCAGTTCTCTACACCTATAAAATCTTTAACAGAAAAATGAATACATGTTTTCTTGAAGAAAGTATGAGAGGGAAACATGGAGTCTTTGCAGATAGTATTGTATAATGTATCACAGCTTGGCAATCAGACAGTTGGTTGAAAAGTCCAGAAAATGGAAGATCCCACTGAGTTAATTTATTGACTGTGTGAAAAAACATGATTTGGTAGAGAAAAATGTGACCTTGAGGCAGATATGTGTCTTAATGTTTACTTTGAATGGACTTGGAGTCAAGAAGATTTAAGTTCAAATCCTATCCAGATTCTTACTAGCTGTGTTACCCAGGGCAAGTTATTTAACCTCTTTCAGCCTTTGTTTCTTTATCTGTAAAAGAGGTATAATAATAGTATTACTTTATGGAGTTGTTGTGAGGATCAAATGATATAAAAATATTAACTACTATTATTCAGGCATTTAAAGCTCTCCATCAGTATGTTTTCCATGTCTTTGTAAAGGACACACAAAATTTCCTGATGGGTACAATAGCAGATACATTTTTTTCATCTGATTATGTCAGTTATGTCAAGCAAGTTATATTTAAAACAGGGAGATAATGTTTGCCACAACGATGGAGGATTTCCTACACAGAGTTCATACTGTTCTCTTTATCAGGTTTTCCAAATATTTCTGTTTAAGGATATTATTGTATTGGTTCCATGTTGTCTAGCCATATAAGTGTGCATGTACTATGTACATTAATTTTAGAAAGACCGTATAGATAGGAAATGAACTGTTCTCAGAATTGAGTAGCATCAGGCTGGATTGATATGGGAAATAGTACAGTGCTGTTAGTGGCCCCAAGCTTTTGTGTGAAGCAAAAGCCAATCTTTTAAAGTCATTTTTTTTAGTTGTCCTTTATTGCTATGAATCACAGAGTGCCATCATCTCTGAAGAATTGAAATTATAAGTCAACCAAGTAACAGTGGTGGCGGGGCGGCATATGGTGGGCATAGATAGACTATAACATATTACCTGTGAAGACTTTTGCACAAGAACAGGCATAAAAGAGATAGCCAAAAAAGATATGACCATAAAATAAAGTCACTGGTCATGTAAAGAGGGAGAGGAATAACGAATGCGATTCGGCCTAGACTATATTTATATCCTTGTTTAATAAGAAATCTAGAGGAAGGTCCCTAGCATTTTTCTTAAAACTTCTCTGGGAAATGTTATGGAAGGGTATAGACAGATGGAGAAGTTATAGTTTTCACTATTGCAGAGAAACTTAATGTAGTGCTGTGCACACAGTAAGTAGGTAGTAAATATTTATTATAATTTGGGGGAAGATTTTTATTCCAGATTTCCACAGTTCCAAAAAAGAACCAGTGCCTTTAGAGAGACAGAGGGAATACTGTCTCTGATACTTAACTACTTGTGTGACCTTAGTCAAATCATCTAATTTCCCTGAGCCTCAGTTTCCTCATCTATAAAATCAGCAAGGTAACTCCATTTGGTCTCTGACGTATCTTTTAGTTCTAGCTCTGATCCTGTGATGTTTTTTTGTTTGGAGATAGGGAGGATTCTTAGTGTGATAAACCATTTATGGTTTACGATCTCCTGTTCAAGTCTACTCAGACAATGTTTATCAGTAATGGAAAATGATTGCTGTAATATAGTTATTTAGAAATTAATACATGAAATATGCTTGCTAATGGTAGTATATCTAATTGTAAGATGTATGCTGGTTATATTGTGTAATTTGGAGTGTGAGCACTCAAGTACTTGAATTTTGGGGGTTTAGTTGATAGGATTTGTTGGGGTGAATTTGAGCAGTAAAACTATCCACATGCTACCGTATATAGTATACAGTGAGGAACATAATATGTAAGTAGTTAAATCTGTAAATATTTGACATGAAATACTCAAAATTCTGAATCCAGTGAGAACCTTCCCCTTTATTATCCTGCCATCTCCCTGACTCATGAGAGTAGTGGTCGTTGAGTAAGCAGGAATGTGCTTGATTCAGGAGTCCATGACATTCAAAGATGTGGCTGTGGAATTCACTTGGGAGGAGTGGAGACAGCTGGACCATGCACAGAGGGACTTGTACAGGAATGTAATGATGGAGAACTATGAGAACCTCATCTCGATGGGTAAGCATAGTACTCTATGATTTGCCATTTGTCCATTTTGGAGTCCATTTTCATTTCTTCACTTTACCACTCTTCAGCTATTGTGTATTTGAAGTACTTCTCTAAGTTTTGGCTTATTGTGCAATAATATTTAAGACTTCCTGACATAAGAGGGATTCAAATATTGTTAATGGCCAGTAGGCAGAATATTTGCTGTCTTTTCCCTGATGAAGTTCTTTGTTTAGTAGAAATAGAAATCCCATAGCTTTCTTCAGCTAATCCTGAGACAACATTTTCCTTATTTCTGTACCTTCAGGTCAAAGATTCTTGCCTAAGCTCCAGGGAAATTATGAAACTACTTCCTTCTGAAAGCCTTTTCTTTCTTCCCCAACGTATTTCTCCCTCCCAGAATTTCTCTTGACATTCTGCCTGAATTTCACCCTGACAGGGAATTATGCTTCATATACTGGAAGCTCTGTGAGGACAAGAACTTATTTTAGCTAAACCTGTATCTTCCCCAGCATAATTTTCTGCACGCAGTAAGCACTTAAATGCTAAATGAATTGGAGCAAAATTAGTAAAGGCCCAGGGAAGGTCAAAGGTCATAGTTCTGATCATGTTACTCCCTTATTCTAGAATCCACAGGGACTTCCTGTTTCCTCCGTATCAGAAGTTCAGCACTTGGCTTACTGTATTCTTCTTCTTCCCTAACTTTATTACTGATAACTTCAACATCTATATTGGTACTCCCTCAGATTTGCCTAACTTTTGAATTTCTCAGTCTTTTTAAATCCTAGGACTTCTTTTCTCCTTCTCGTCCACATATAGGGGTGACATTATTCTAAATTTCTCCATTACCCGCAAGTATACTAACTGAACCAAAACTTGACACTCCTCTAATCCTATTATTCCATCTTTCCCTAAGCCTCAACCTTTCTAAATCAATTTTCTTCCTCATTGAGTGTTCTTCAGTCTTTTTTTCAGGCTATTATTTTTCTTACTTCATTTTCCTTCTTTCTTAGTTCTGACCTTGTCTTTAGCCAGTTCAACTCTACATTGATTTCTGCTCTAGAATTCTCCCATTTACCATGTTAAAGCCCTAAATTAGTCCTTTTATGCATCTCCTCTACTTATATTCATTTGCTAGTGAGCATCTCTAGAAGTCACTCACTTGTGCTGACTGAGTACATTGTAAGTTCATGTTATCCAACTCAACTTAACTATTATAAGGCAATCTTTTGATTTCTTCCTAAGTGATTCCGTTTCACAATCCCCACAGAAACTGACATTTTTGAGGGCATTTGACATGGTATCCTCTTCATCTTAAAACCCCTTGATGATATCTCCCAGTCTTTTCTGAAGTGGTCCTTCTTGCCAAAGCCAAACCCCTCTGTAATTAGCCCTGATCTGAACTCTCCAGATGAATGCAACTTCAATTACTCCCTCTCTCATCTTTAGATTTTCACCCTACAGATTCTTTCCCACCAGCCTTCAAACATGCCTATCTCCCTCATCCAGTGAAGGTTTTTAAAGGATCATGACACCCACTCAGATTTTCATCCTATCTCTCTTAGCCAAACTCCTGGAAAAAGCTGTCTATATTCGTTGTTTCCACTTCTCTCATTGACTAGTCCTTTATGATATGACTTGTAATTTTATCATTCAACTCAGCCTAATCTTAAAAATCACCAATGAGCAGTTGCCAAATCTGAAGGTCTTTTTTTTAAAGTTCTCATTTTCTTGACCTATCAGCTATATCTGACACTGTTGACCACTCTTGCCTCCTCTATACTTTCTTCTTTTGGGCTTTTGTGACACTACTGGCCTAATTCTCATCCTATTTATCTGATTCCTCCTTTTCAGAGTTCTTTGCTGGCACATCATTCATAGCACACTCACTGACTTGGTATTCCCTAAGCCTCTGTATTGTACTCATTTCTTTCTCTCTGTCTCTGTCTTTCTCTCTTTCCCTCTTCCTCTCCCCTCCCCCTCTCCCTCTCCCTCTCCACTTTTTGTCTTTATAATCTCCTCTCCCATGGTTTTCATTATCCCCTTTTTGCAGGTGACTCACAGATCTGTATATACACAGGCCTAGTCTCCCTTGAGCTTTCAGTCTTGCATCACCAGATACCTGTTGGATATTTCAAGTTGGATGTTTTGGAGACATCTTGAACTAAACATATTAAAAACTGAACTTGTTATCTTCCCTCACTCTACCAACTCATTCCTCTCTTAAACTTCCTTATTTCTGTTAAAGGTTTCACCATTCTTCCAATTTCCCAGGTTTGTAATCTCAGCATCATTCTTAACTCTTTACCCTCCCTCACCCCACTTATGCAGTCAGCTGTCAAATCTTTCTGTTTCCTACCTCCACAACATCTCTTGAATCTGACCTCTTCTTTCCTTACGACTGACCACTGCAACCTTAGTTTAGGTCATCATCACCTTTAGCTTAGGTTATTGCACTTGTCTCCTAAATTGATCTTCCTGTATGCAGTCTCTTCTCACTATGGTTCATTATTCACATTGCTGCCAAAGTGATGTGCCTTAATGTAAATCTGATCATATCACTCCCTTACTTAGCCAACTCCAGTAGCTACCTGTTGCTTTTAAGATTAAAAAAAAAAAGTAAACTCCTGTTTAGCTTTTAAAACCTTTCCAATCTAGCACCAACCAGTTTTTCTAGCATCATTAGACATAACATAGTACGTGATCTGGTGGCTAATGAGGTTTTCTCTCTCAAAAAAGACTTTTCCATGTTTATTATATCATAAACGGTTTATGTCCAGTGTGAATTAGCTTATATTTTACTCAACACTTTGATTTTGTCTGAAGGTACCCCTTTCTCTCTTCTGCCCCTCAGTGCCCTTCTCCCTACCCTCACAAACACTTTGTGATCTTGTCCAAGTGGCCATCTCTTTGCTCCTCATTCAGCGCTCTACTTCCTGTCTATGTGCTTCTGGTATTCCTGGATGTTCTCCCTCTTTATCTCCACCTTATAGAATCCCTTTTTTCATTTAGGATACAACTTAAGCTACCACCTTTTGCATGAAGACTCTCCTGATCCCTCTGACTGCTAATGCCTCTCAAACTAGTTTGTATTTAATTTTATTCTCTGCATATTTATCATGCATATATTTATACATTCACCTGTTTTCTTCCCCATTAAAGTGTAAGCTCCTTGACAGTAAAGATTATTTCATTCTTTGTATTTGTATTTCTTATGAGTAGTGTGGTGCTTGTATAGTACATGTCTTTAAAGTGCGTAATGCCTGATTTGGATACCAGAGCTGTAACCCTACCATGAACAGGAGTCAAATTAGCTATTTTTCTTTATTATTCAAAATTATACTTGTGACCCATTCTCTCTTGAAATACAGTAGAGCAGAGGTATCAAACATGTGACTCATATCATGAGGTGGCACAGATTAAAGTGTAATTCAGAAGTATGTAACAAAATAAATTAAAATACAATAGAACATGGATAATGTTAACATGTGGTTTTCTAAGTCAGTAAGTGGCTCCTAATCCCTTTGTATGATTTAGTGGCCCTATTTCTGTTCAATTTGAGTTTGATACCACTGCAGTAGAGTATGCCTCAGCTGTCTTTCATACTGTCTTCTATATGCTTTCTTAATTGGGCTTTTTTTCATGAGGAGAATTTAGTTCTTAGATGCACTTTTATCCCCAGGGATTTTTGTTTCCAAACCGGATGTGATTTCCCTATTGGAAAGAGGAGAAGCCTCATGGATATCAGAAGGAGAAGTCTCAAGAAGCACTTATTCAGGTGAGTAAGGAAAGAGCAAGCAAATGAGAGTCATTGCAAGCAGTAGCTAGATGAAATATGTTTCTCATATCCTTTCTTCCTTCATAATTTGGTAGAAGTACAAAATTCTTCAGCCTTCTCTTATAGCTTAATTTTCCAGGTCTGTCATTTTAGTTTGCATAGATCCAAAGTTACTTGCCACTTAAGTAATTTTCTAGGTTTTTCTCTTCCTCTGATGTTCTACTGTTCTGTCCTCCAGAAGGAAATCCCATTTGTCATTGTGTGTATTGCTTTAATGACTATTTCATGACCTGAGACATAATTTGTTTGTCTTGGGCAGTTACATTCTCTTGTTTCTATCTCTTCGACTTTAATTCTGGTGAAACTGTTCTCTACATACAAATTAAATAAAAGATAGAACTTGTTATAAAGCAGTTTCTTTTGTCTTGGAACAAGGTACAGGTGTTAGTGACATTTTGTAAAATTTTTTTCAGATTCTCTTAATCTGGACAGTTGGAGTGAAACCAAAAACTGGAGTTTAATACATGATATTTGCCACATACCATCACTTAAAAAAAGACTACCAGTGGATATTCCCCAAAATGCCAAGATGGAAGAATCTATGGCACGTGATGTTGTGTTACAGAAACAACTGGGCAACCAGGAGACACGCTCTGGAAATGTAACCATCATTCACAGAACAATTCTTAATTTAATGAGTGTACCTCAACAAAATTCATTTGGGAGTAGTTTTAGTTCAGGGTCAGTCTTTGTTCCAGTGAAGTCCTTCAGATTCTACTCAGGAAACAAACTTCATAGAATATATTCTGGAAGAAAGTTACATGAACACAATGAATGTGGCAAAATTTCTGAGAGAAAATCCAATCTTACTCTGTATGAGAGAATTTGTACTGGAGAGAAACCCCTTACCTGTAATGAATGTGGCAAAATCTTGGGTTCCAGGGGAAGCCTTCTTAGACACCAGAGGACTCATGCTGGAGTGAAATCCTTTGCATGTAGTGAATGTGGGAAGGCCTTTAGTAACAGGGGGAATCTTAATCGCCATGAGAGAACTCATGCTGGAGTGAAACCCTTTGAATGTAACAGATGTGGGAAAGCCTTTGCTGAAAGGGGGAAGTTGAATAAACATGAGAGGATTCATACTGGAGAAAAACCCTTTGAGTGTAATAAATGTGGAAAAGCCTTTAGCCACAGAGAAAGTTTAACTAAACACGAGAGAATTCATACTGGAGAGAGATCTTTTGAATGTGATAGATGTGGGAAAGCATTCTTTGAGAGAGGAAACCTTATTAGACATCAGATAATTCATACTGGAATGAAACCTTTTGAATGTGATGAATGTGGGAAAGCCTTTCGCAATAAGGGAAGCCTAACTGATCACCTGAGAGTTCATACTGGAATGAAGCCCTTTGAATGTGATGAATGTGGGAAAGCCTTTAGTCACCGTGGAAGCTTGACAACACACAAGATAATTCATACTGGAGAAAAACCCTTTCTGTGTAATGAATGTGGGAAAGCTTTTAGTAATAGGGGAACCCTTATTAGACATCAGAGGACTCATACTGGAGTGAAGCCCTTTGAATGTAATGAGTGTGGGAAAAGCTTTAGCCGAAAGGTACTTCTTGATAATCACCAGAGTATTCATACTGGTGTGAAACCTTTTGAATGCAGTGAATGTGGGAAATCCTTCTTTGAGAGGGGAAACCTTTTTATACACTGGAGAAGTCATACTGGAGTGAAACCTTTTGAATGTAGTCAATGCGGGAAAACTTTTGGTAATAAGGGAAACCTCACTGATCATCAAAGAATTCATACTGGAGTGAAACCGTTTGAATGTAGTGAATGTGGGAAAGCCTTCCGTCACAGAGGAAATTTGGCAACACACAAGAGAACTCATACTGGAGAGAAACCCTTCATATGTAATCATTGTGGAAAAGCTTTTAGTGGGAGTGGAGCTTTGATTATACATTGGAGAACTCATACTGGAGAGAAACCTTTTGAATGTAAAGAATGTGGAAAAGCCTTCAGTGAAAGGGGATCCCTTATTAGACATCAGAGAATTCATACTGGAATGAAACCCTTTGAATGTAATAAATGTGGGAAAAGCTTCAGCCGAAAGGTACTTCTTACTGATCACCAGAGTGTTCATACTGGAGTGAAACCTTTTGAATGTAATAAATGTGGAAAAGCCTTTGGTGAGAGAGGAATTTTAAAGAAACATGAGAAAATTCATAGTGGAGAGAAGCCCTTTGAGTGTAATAAATGTGGAAGAGCCTTCTTTGAGAAGGGAAATCTTAATCGACATGAGAGAATTCATATGAAAAAGATACCTTTAATTGTAATGAATGCAGAGAAGCCTTTGACCTCCATAAAAGTTTGATGAAACATAACAAAATTCATGCCAGAGAGAAAACCTGCATAATGAATGTGGAAAGGCCTTTAGCAATTTATCATTCTTGATTTATCATCAGAGACTTCATAATGAAAGGAAATTGTATAAAAGCAATGAACACAAATGTTTTAGCCACTTCAGTCCCACCCACCATAAAGTATATGCCCTTTGAAGACAGGGATGCTTTTCTTTTCTTTCTATCCTCATCACTCATTATGATACTTAGCACGTAGAATGCCCTTAATAAATGTTAAGTATAGTTAAGCTGTCAGAGGACCCTCTGCTACAAATCAGATAATTTATTCTGGTAACTAAGGCTATACATTTTATGTGATAAACATCAGCAAATGAATGGGAAGAAAAAGATTCTGAATTATATTGACCATGGGAACAATTTTGCTATAAATGGTATATGTGAGGCTAATTTCATGTGATAACATGGGAAAAGCTTCACAAAAAAATAATCTTTTGTTAAAATACCATAGTGTCAAGATTACAGAGTATGTTACTAGTTACTGTTTTCTTCTTTTATCATACTCTTTATTGTAGAATACCTTAGACACCATTAAGAAGAGTTGACTAAGTCTACAGCAAGTGTGCCTGATATATTTTCTTTTTTAAATTGACCATTTTATCAAAACCACAGAATTTTTAAGTCAGAGCAAATTTACATTTCATTTTCTTTTTCATTCTTAATAACTGATTAAAAATGAACATTCTGATTCCGAAACAGATAAAAATAAGTACATTTTTAAAAATCTCCTTTATTTACATTATCCTAAAGTGTGTGTACATTTACTTCCACAAGATGGCAGCAAAGAAAGTTTGCTCATTTTTCAACTTTTTCCTGTGTTATTTTTTTCTGGGTGATAAAATATTAATGTGTATATTCTAACTTCATTTCATATGAATCTTCCAATTAAAAAAATTCACATGTTCCTAGTTGTACATCCACATTCCATCATCTTGATAAATCAATATGTTTATTCTCCTATCACAAAACATGTGAAATGTTTTTAGGTTTTTTTAGTTTTTAGTTTTCTATTTTGAATAAAATCTCAGGGTACAATAGCAGGAAAGAAAAGACAGGTAGTAATTTGTATAAAAATAGAACATGGGATAACTGATGCATAAGTATGAGCTATTGGTATACATGTAATATCAAGAAATGACCATTTTGGTATGGTGTAGAGGGGATTCTCTTCTGGTATGGTTTGGACTATATAGCCTAAAAAGGCGTTTTCCAGCTCAGACAACCTGTCATTCTGTAGTTTATTAATTCTTTATCAGAATAGCCAAAGTCTTCTACAGGAGACTTGAATAACTCAGGTCCCAAATGAACTTGGGTAAGCCAAGACCATCAGAGAAATACAATGGTGTTTCAGCAGAGTTAACCTTATCTCACTGGGAACCTGTATGTTACTAGCCCAGAAATCATCCCTTTCCTGGAAATGCTCCTGTCTTGGGAAAGGGCAGAGTATTTAGAAGATAGAGCTGTGAAAGAAAGAATTCATGAATTTTCAAAATGTTTTATTAGACTTCCCTTTTTTTATTGCCTGGATTCCCCCTGAGTTTCCCCCATCCCTACTTAAGAGCTATCACTTATAATATTTTTTTAAAGGAAGAGAAAAAGATTAAGCAGTCATTAAACACAGAAAAAAAAATATATGCAGTACTCCCCATCTCTTCATCTCAACCTCTGCAAAATAGGGAGGTGGAAGAGATGTCCTCATCTTATTTGAATCAAGCTGGCATTTTATAATTTCACAACATTCAGCTTCAGTTATTTTGTGATAGAGAGTCTTTCCATTTACATTGTTGTGGACATGATTTATATTGCTTTCCTGACTCTGCTGACTTCACTTTGTAGCAGCAATTCATGTACATCTTTTAATGCTTGTTTCTGTTCATCATGTTCATAATTTTTTAAAGCCTAATGACCTTCTGTTACATGCATGTACTACAGTTTGTTTATCCATTCTCCAAATTGGTGGACATCAGTTCTTTTCTACTTTGAAAAATGCTGCTATATTTTGGTGTCTGTGGATCCTTTTTTTTTTTAATCCTTCAGGATATATGCTTCCCAGTCAATCACTGGGTCAAAGACTATGAGTATTTTATATAATTATGTATTGGTTTCCAGAATAATTGTACCAATTCACACCTCCACCAACAATACATTAGTGTATCTATATTTGCACAGCCCACCCAACTTATACTATTCCTGTCTTTTGTATATTTGTAGATTCGCTGAATATGGGGTAAAAGGTTGTTTTGATTTGCATCTCTCTTATTGTTTGCAATTTGGAGAATTCTTTCATCTAGTTGTTAATAGTTTGAAAATCTTTTAAGACCTGTTTGAAACCTGTCTAAGCCCTAAGCCCTTCTGTCATATTCTCCATGAGCTCCCTCTTCTCCCTTCTTCATCTCATATCACTCATATGCCTTCTGTTATTATCTCCTCCTTTACCCTTGTCTTACATGAAAAGGTGGCCTTATTCCTTCTACCTGCACAAGTGATCCTCCTCTGTCATCTTCCTTCTGTTACTTATTTTCAGTCTTCCTCTGCCCATTGGTTCCTTCTCTACCACCTACAAATATGCCTATGTCTCCTCTGTCTTGAAGCAACCCTCACTTGATCCTTCCATACCCACCAACTGTCATCCTATATTACCTCTTCTGTCCTTTGTGGCTAAAGTCCTTGAAAAAACTATCTACAATAGATGTTTCCACTATCTCTCCTCTTACTCTCTTCTGAATCCCTTACAATCTGTCTTTCAGTGTCATTGCACCGGAACTGCTCTCTTTAAAGTTAATAGTGATCTCTTAATTGCCAGATTCAGTGGCCTTAATCCTTATTCTCCGTGACCTCTCTGCAACCTTTGACACTGTTGATCATCTTCTTCTTAATGATCTTTCAGTTTTCACAGTAACACGCTCTTCTGGTTCTCCTATCTCTCAGACTATTCCTTTTCAATGCCATTTGCTGGATTCTCATCCAGATCATGCCTTTTTACTGTAGGTTTCCCATGGGGTTCTGTCCTGGGAACTCTCCTCCTTCTCCCTCTATACTACTTCACTTGGTGATCTCATCAACTCCCGTGGATTCAGTTACCACCTCCATGCTGATGATTCTCTGATCTACCTTCATTGCCCTAACCTTTCTGCTGATTTCCAGTCTTGCATCTCTAACTGCCTTTCAAACATCTCAAACTGGATTCCAGGATTCTTAAATGAATCATGTCCAAAAGGGACCTATATTTTCTCCCAAATCCTCTCCCTCTTAAATTCTCAAGTATTGTAAAGGGCAACACCATCCTCAGCGTCTAAGTTTTGCAACCTAGGTGTCATCTTCAAATCGTCACCATTTCTTATCCTCCACATCCAGTCTGTTTCCAAGGCCTATTGATTTCACCTTAGCAACATCTCTCAAATCCTCTCTCTTCTCTCCTCTGATACTGACACCTCTCTATCGCAGACCCTTACTACGTCACACCTTGATTTCTGCCATAGCCTGCTGTTGGGTCTGCCTGCTTCTAGTCTCTCTCCACTCCAATCCATCCTTCATTCAACCACCAAAGTGATTTCCTGAAGCACAGGTCCAGCCGTGTCACACACACACACACACACACACACACACACACAAACTTCATTGGCTGCCTCTGTCTTTCAGTTTCAAATTCAAAAGCCTCTGGCATTCAAAGCCCATGATAACCTGGCTTCATCCTACCTCCAAGTCATCTTATACCTTATTCTCTGCCATATACTCTTTGATCCAGGGTTTGGCCTCCTTGCTGTTCCATAAATAAAACAATCTCTCCCACTCTGGGCATTTTCTCTGGCTGTGACCTTTGCCTGGAATACTCTTCCTTCTCATCTCTTATTCTGCTGACTTCCTTTAAGTCCTAACCAAATTCCTATCTCCTTCAAGAAAACTTTCTCAGCTCCTTTTAATTCTAGTGCCTTCTCTCTTTTAATTATTGTCATTGAAGCTGTGTTTGTCTGTTTGTTGGCTTATCCCCTATTAGATTGTGAGCTCCATGAGGGCAGGGACTGTCTTTTGCTTCTTTATATATCCCTAGAGCTTAACATAGTGCCTAGCACATAGTAGGTGCTTAATAAATATTTACTGACTGACTGATATGTGTGTATGTATATATGGCAAGTTCAAGAAGTGCAAAGGATGGTACTTCAAGAACAATAGCTCCCCACACCCGACCCTTTGCATTTTGCAGTTTGCATAGAGTAGTGGCCTCTTGGATAATTTAACTGATTAATTAGGCAAATGGTGGTAGTGGTTTGTGGATATAGCTTGGTTACCATTTAGAGGTACTAACTACATAGGAGTACCCTGCTCTTTTCCATTAACCTGTTCTTTTTTTAGTGGGAGAGATGTGAAGGTAGGGCTCTCAGGTTCTGTATGACTAGGGATATAACCCTTAACTGAAATTTGCTAAAAATTACCATAATAGCAAACCCCCTTTATTTCTGCACTGAGCTTCCTTTCCCATTCATTCCTGCTCTTAAGATTCACCATTTTTTTCCTTAATATCCATGTGATTTATTGAAACATTATTAGGTAACCAAAAATGTTATCATAGCAAGACAACAAAACAACTGTTAAAAAAATATTTTAACAGTTAGCTGCATGATTTGTTGAAGCTTTGCTCCCTCTTCCATAGCTGTAGTTGTTAGAAAGGGGGAAGGAAAAGTAATGAATTTGGCAGGTTTTAAAACTTGCTAAAGTTTTCTCAGTAAGTACTCTGAGGGAGCAAGCAGAATTAGCTGCACTTGATCTCATTGTGACTGTGGTTTATACTTATGGCACACTTATATAGGGTCCTGTCAGTCACCAATTGGATGCGGTTTGTTCCTCTTCTCTCTGTTCTTGGTTTGCAGTGCCCTAAGTATACATGGGGAAACTTCCAAGTGTTCACTCTTGTAAGAGCGTATGGGTGATCTGTTATTAGATACAAATGCTTTTCACAAAATACAACACCAGTAAAACCACTAAAAAGCATACAGATAAATACCTTTTTTTCTTTAATATGATTGACATCAATCAAAAAATAAGAGCTAACTTCTATAATGGAGAAACAATAGAAATCTTTTCAATAAGGTCCCTATATCCCTTCTATTAATATAGTTCTAGAAATGTTAGCAATACCAATAAGATAAAACTAATTTGAAAGAATAAACAGGCAAAATTGTCTGTTTACAAATGATGCAAATTTTTATATACCTAGAGGTTTACTGATAAAATAATTGAAACAATAACCAGTAAAGCAGCAAGATGTAAAATAAAGCCATGAAAGTCTCTAGCCCTCATTTCATGACTTAATGTATGTTACTCTTCTTCATATACCCTTTGTTTCAGCCAAAGCATCCTGCTTGCTATTTCTTATTCACATGGTAGCTATGTGAGTAGAGAGAAAAGTGCAGATGTAAGAGATGTGGATGTAAAAATGGCAAGATTTGGCAACTGATACGTGGGGTAAGAAAGAGTGGCAGTGAGGATTACACCAAAGTTATGAACCTGGGAGACTAGAAGAATAGTGAAACTTTTGATAAATAGGAATGTTGGGAGAAAAATGGATTTAGAGAAAAACATGGGTTTGGTTTTCAGTATGAAGTTTTCAGATTTCAATATGAGATGCTTATGTAACATCTAGTGTGAAATGTCCAAATGGCAATTGATGATACAGGAGTGAAGCTCAGAGACACTGGAGCTTTATGTGTAGACCTATGAATCATTAGTGTAGAGATAATTTAAATGAATGTCACTTTGGTAGTGTCACCTAAAGAAAATAGAGCTTTCAGCCTACTTACCAGGGAGAGGTTCTAGTCACTGTACCCGTAAGAATGGAGAAAAAATAGCCTGAAGTTGGTAGCAGAGAGCAGCATCTAGAATTTACTAGAAGCCTTGGGACTATCAAGACAATTAGAATGATGCTGGGTAGAGACTACCCTACCTAACATCCCAGGAAAGTGGAATTCTTAGTGGAAACATCAGATCACAGTCATATGTATAGGCAGTTAGACTAGTGTGGTGACATTACCAGAAGTAGATGATACTGGATTGGATATATGACTTATCCTTCCATATTCTTTAATTTTTCTTCCCTACGTGTAACTCCCTAATGTATGATCCTTATGAATTCCCAATTTCACCACTGATGGTGTGTTGGAGAGTGTGTCCCTGTATTTTTAAGTGGGAATGTTCCATTATGAATTTTATTATTTTACTATTTCATTACATGTCTTTGCTTTGAACCAGTTGTGAATTCTGACAAGAAAGAAGTGAAAGCATTGTTTGGGAGTTTATGAGCTGTAGGGTTTTTTGTGTGTGTGTGTGTGTGTGTGTGTGTGTGTGTGTGTGTGTGTTTAATGAATATCAACCCACAGTGAAAATGTTTTAAAACAAATATTTCTGGGTCCCCACTTATGAGAAGAGGGTGCCCCAAATGCTACAAGTAGATTTATCCCTGCATTGAAGTTTGAACTAAGTGACCTGGAAGTCCTTTACCACTCTCAAAGTCTGTGCATTTCCATAATTCTGATGGTCTTTTATAAGCCATACCCTAAATCCACAGGAAGGGAAGAAACTTTAAACGTTAACTGAGGTTTACATTCATATGGATATGCATTTTCAAAATATGTTAGACTTCATATCAAGTCTCATTTTCTTTCTAAGAATGTTTCAAACATCTCTTTATTATTAAACATCTATCTTTTTTTTCCTATGCGGTCAATCTTAGATTTGCAAATTGCTTTTCAGAATACACTATTCCATTCCTTTCTGCATTTTCTAGTGGGTTCAAAATAGTCTTGTGTATTGAATTTCTTTTCCTTTGAATTTGAAGGTCTTTCTCCTGGTTACTTGTGGAACTTGTTTCTGAATTGAATTGTTAAATTTAACCACTGTATATCTTGGAATTTGCAGCCATGAGTTTTTTGTTTTGTTTTGTTTTGGGAGGAAATCTATTAATTCTTTCAGTTGGTATTTTATTTTCTGTGTTAAGACCTGAGCAGTTTTCTTGTATTTCTTGCATTATCATGTTTAGGTTTTTTGCCTTATCTTCTTCCAGTAGACTCAACCTTAAGTTGTCTCTGTATATCCTGTCTTTGAGATCATTACGTTTTGTTTGGATAGAGAACATATTTTCTTTCTATATTATCATTTTTTGCTTCTCTACTTCTAGATTGTGGTTAACTTCTGTGCATTTTAATTCCGAATCTATTATTCTCTCTTTTATTTCTTTGTGACTTGCCCTTACAGATTCCAGTGTTTCTATTCTGCCAATTATTTTTGCTGTACAGGCCATAAATTCTGCTGTCATAATTCTCAATTTTCTTTTAAATCATTCAGGAGCAATGTTTTGTACTTCCATGTTCCCCCAAATTTCACAGGGTCTTCTGCCTCATTAAATGTTATCTTAGTTTGCTTTGTTTTGAATATTTATTCATAGATACTTAAACTTGTTTGCTAGATCTGGAAGCCATATTTCCTTCTAAGGTTTTCCTTGTTGATTTATCTGCTTATAATCAAGGCTTTTGTTTCTTCTTGATTTCTTTGTTAATATCCCTACCACCTCCCTATTAGTTACTTTCTGACTCCCTCCCTCCAATGTTGGTTTCCCTGAGGAATGTATTTCAAAGCATCTCAGCCTCCTTCCACAGTGGGCAGTCACAGTTCACCAGCCTAGGTCTTTGCCCATACTAACTTTTGAGTGGAAGGTTCAGTGGAGTGCCTTAAGCTCCCCCAACCCAATGCTATGACCCTCCCTCCTTTTCCTTTCTCTCTGTTCTCATTTCTCTAGCCTGTCAGCTCTAAGCACTGCCACTTTGACATCACTGTAGCCAGAGTTGTTTCTGTCATTTGGAGTTTGGGTCCTTAAGGCTCTAGGAGGAAAGGAGGAAAGAGTGTGGAGTTGAACAGTTTTTCAGGTCTAGAGATGTGTCCTGTCCCTTACCCACTGTTTCTCTACTCTTTGGCAAAAATCATTTTCAGCACAGAACACTATCATGACAGTGGTCATCAAGCAAACTTCTGCAACATGGAGCTCTTTTCTCCATGGCATGTGGAAGGGGGAGGGAAGTTGGGGTGTATGTTTGGGTTTTATTGCAAGTTTGTGGGTCAGGCCTTTGAATTGACTGGTACATTCTCACTGCCAGTAGTATGGTGAGTAATGAGGGAAAGGGGTGCTTTCTGAGTTCAGGGTAGACACCAGTTCATGGTTTTGTTTTGTTTTTTTAGCTTTTTGGGTTTGGGGTATCATAGACCATGGAGACTGCTGAAGTTGTTTTACCTTTGGCATATACTTTCTCTTTTGGAGAGGTTTAAGAACTCATGGGAATCAGAAAATGTCTAGTCTTCCATCTTGTTGGTCACATGACCAAGGATTCTATTAGGCATCATTTGCAATAGAGATGAATTTCTGCATCAACTGCTCTTTATTTTGCATTTTGAATTAGCTCTCCTGTAGACATTTCAAACTTAACATGTACAAACAGTACTCATTATGTCTCCTCTCCCCACCTCAAATTCAAGCTTTTAATAAACTTATTACTGTTGATGGTCTGACCATCTTTCCAGTTACCCAATTTCTTAACTTTAGTTTGATTCTTGGCTCTTCTTTCTCACTGCACATGTCCAATAGATTGTTAAATTTCATTTTTGTCCCTATAAAATCTCTTACATATGTCCCCTTCACTCTACTCACCTATCACCCTAGTTAAAGCCCTTGTCACCTTTCACCTATTGAAATGTTTTCCTACTAGTGCTTCTGCTTCCCATTTCTACCCAATCTAGTTCATTCTTCATGCAGCAGGCAAAATGATTTTCATAAACTGTAGGTTTGACCAGACAGCCACTGTACTTAAACTCCAGTAGATCCCTACTACCTTTAGGATCAAATATAAAATCCTCATTTTGGCATTTAAAGGTCTTCACAACCTGGCCACATCCTTATATATGCTCCCCTTCTTATGTATTGCTCCCCTTCACATTAAGCTATGTGGCCTATTTGCTGTTCCCCCACACATTGTGTCACCCTCCTTGCCTTTGCACTGGATGTCCCCCACCCCATGCCTGAATTGCTGTCTCTTCTCACCGTTAAGATTCAGCTCATTACAATTTTCATGCTTCCTCAACTGCTAGTGTATTCCTCTCCAAAGTTGTCTTGTATCTGCTTTATATACAGAATGTCCCAAACGTTTTAGTGCAGTTTTAAATTTTAAAAACTTCTGTATAAATGCTACAGACTTACTGAAAAATTTAGATTATTTAAAATGTGAAAATACTAATGTTTCTAATTAAATTTCAACATAAACCACAGTCTTGTGCTCTACATCACTCTAGTCAATTTTTGAACTTTGTGAAAATTTTCATCAGCTGCTGCTCAGTAACTGGACATTAACCTAATTTAGCTTATAAGGAGAAATGGCAATGTTATTGGCCCCCAGTGGCTTTTTCACTACTGCCTTGTCGGTATTCTGTATTTCATTTATTAGGTGAGGATGTGTCTCTTTTAGGATCTCATACAAGTGATCTCTGTAATTCCTATCCCAAGATGTGCTAAAACTAAACAGTCTTCTCATTTTATCAGGGTTAGTTTTCTCTGCCCGTATGTGCTCATACTCCTCATTACTGAGGAACTGGCTGTAAAGTTTGTCGAGGATCATGTCCACTGCTGTTACCCGAGAAATTATCTGATCCCTGTGTTGGTCAACAAAGTGAAGTCCTGGAGGAAGAGAATAAGGGAGAGACTGATGGAGCTTCTGGTGCTGGCAGAAAGGTAGAAATAATGTAGTAATAAATAGTTACAGTCACTACTATGGCCTCCTACCTCTTATTTCCATTAACTTTAGAACCACTGCTCCCTACCTCCTGTTTCTTCATCCGTCCTACTCACTATCTGGAGCAACCACTGTCTGTCCTTAAAGCTTATGCTTATTCAGGCCCTAGAGCAGTTTTTGTAGTAAGTAGAGTCAACTTAGAATGTGAACATCTACACAATCTCTGAAGACCACCAGGCCTTTTCACTGTGATGTGCGTGAATCTGAATTCTCCCTCCACCCCAGTCAACCTAGCCAAAGATACATGGCCTGTCAGTACATTCCCTTCTTCATCACTCTGGACCCAGGAACTTGACATTATTAAACCACTTTGTGTTTTTCTGAATGCTTGAGATATCAGAGTATCACAACAGTCTAACTGCAGTTTTAAGCTACAGAAGCTTAATTCTGCCCTAAGACTTTTTTTGACACCCCTGCACATATGATGCCCTCTCTGGATAAATGATCTTTCCCCCAACTCCTCTATGATCACATTGTTGCACAAGAAGATCCACATCTGGGTGTCTATAAGAATGTTGTTTGTCTTTCATTTTCAAAGAGGACTATGACATCAGGAAGGTGATGCCATGACTTGCAAGTGAATTGGATTTAAGCGAGGGAGGTCTGTACAAAGTCACCAGCCTCACTTTCTCCTCCAGAGCCATCAGGGCCCAGTGGCGAGATACAGACCGGGACAACTGGAGATGGCCTCAGATGCAGTGAGAGACTTTGGCCTTTTTAAGCGAAGAACTTCCCAGGCCTCAGTTTGACAAAGCAACACTCTTTCAGTGATTAAAGTTAGGTAAGAAACCAGGTGAAGAATGACCTCTTTTACTTAGTCAAAAGTGGGGCAAATTATTTCACATAAAGAGGCATGAAAGACCTATTATAGTGGAGGGATGATGGGAGGGTGTACGATGGGCATTGCTTGAACCTTACTCTGTTACTGACCTGTGGGACCTGAAGAGACTGGGGCACAAGCAAGTCCAAGATCTCCTATGAACGAGAAAAGTGCAATGAGTTATAAATCAAATTTTTGACTGATGTCTGATGCTCCCAGGGCCCCATGCCTTGGCATGTTAAGGTGATATTGACTCTGCAATGGGTCTGGAGGAATGGGGAAAGGAGAACAGGCCCAAATGAATGCAGTCAGAGGTCACCATAGGATGACAATGAAACCGTCTATCATTCTCACCTTACAGTGAATAATACTAAAGACAAAGTAAAAAGTAAAGGCCATGGTAGCTAGGACCCCAGGTTCCATAAATTGTGCTCTTTATCATGGGCCTCATAAATCAAGAAAACATTTCTAGAGTGAAAGACTTTACCTCTTGGTTGGTGCTCTCAATAGCACTTAGAGAATCACCATTTACATATACATTAGTCATATTAAAATTAATCTGATACTCTGTATGTATTACTATAAGAGATAAAGTGAAGTTATTTTCCTGCTTGATGTTTCTGCTGACCTTAAAAGTATTAGAATGGGCTGAATAAGAAACACAAGAACTATTCTTAGATAGTAAAATCCATTCCCAAGTTAATGATCAGTAAGGGTAACTTCTAGTAACTTCACACCTCACCTTCT
This sequence comes from Phascolarctos cinereus, assembly GCF_003287225.1. NCBI lineage: Eukaryota > Metazoa > Chordata > Mammalia > Diprotodontia > Phascolarctidae > Phascolarctos > Phascolarctos cinereus. The sequence continues at coordinate 352,498,794 of NW_027556098.1, forward strand.
TTCCTTGTAGCCAGTCAATAAACATTTATTAAGCACCTACTCTGTGCCAAGCACTATACTAAGCACTGGGGATACAAAAAAAATAAAAGTCTTTGCCCTTCAAGTATCTCATAATCTAATGGAGGAAACAATAAGCAAACAACCATGTACAAACAAGCTATATATAGGACAAATAAGAAATAATCCACAGAGGAAAGATACTAGAATTAAGAGGGATTGGGGAAGCCTTCCTATAGAAAGTGGGATTCTAGTTAGGCCTTGAAGGAGCCAAGGAAGCCAGGAGGTGGAAATGAGGAGGGAGAAGATTCCAGAAATGAATCACAGCCAAAGAAGATGCCCAGAGCTAAGAGATGGAATATGTCATTCAAGGAAGCACAAGGATGCCAGTGTCACTAGATTAAGGAGTACATGATGGAAAATAAGATGTAAAAAGACTGCAAATATGTGGTAAGGGGCAGGGGAAGAAGGGTGGCATTGGTTAGAGTATGGAGGGCTTTGAGTGCCAGAGCATTTTGTATTTTATCCTGGATGCAATAAGGAGCCCATAAAGTTTATAGAGTTAGGAAAGTGACATGATCAGACATCTGCTTTAGGAAAATCACTTTAGTGGCTGAATAGAGGTTGGATTGGAATGGGAAGAGATGAGGCAGCCAGACCCACCATCAGGCATTTGCGGTAGTCACAGTGTGAGGTGGTGATGACCTGCCCTATAGTATTGGCAGTATCAGAGGAGAGAAGAGGGTATATTTGAGAGAAGTTACAAAGGTGAAATCAATAGACCTTGGCAGCAGATTGGATATGGGGTGAAGTATATTGGGAATTACATCCAGGTCATGAGCCTGAGGGACTGGGAGGACAGTGTTGCCTCTACAGTAATAGTAAAGTTTGGAAGTGGGGAATGTTTAGGGGAAAGATAATCACTTCAGTTTTGGGCATGTTGAGTTTAAAATGTCTGTCAGACATGCAGACTGAGGTTTCTGAAAGGCGGTTGGACATGTGAGATTGGAAGTCAACAGAGGGGTTAGGGTAGGAAAATCATAAATGTAGAAATGATATGTAAGTCTGGGAGCTGATTGAGATTCCAGAGTAAAGTAATAATGCACAGATACCTGTGTTTATGCAGACATCTACACCTACACACACACACACACACACACACACACACACACACACACACACACACACACACACACGCACACACACACATTTTTGCCTGACAGCTTCAGTGTCTTACCCATTCATCATTGAGTGTCTTACCTGATCTCACCAGTGTCTCCCACACCAGTGTCCCATTTGGATGTCTCAGATCCAAACTGATTTTCTCCTTCACATTGCTGGAGTAAATCTCAGAGAAAAACTGACACTCCCCAGCACTCTGGTAACAGAGTTCTAGTTCCTGGAGGGAAGAAACACCAATAGTAGGTATGTACATGGCAGGGCAAGGTCATACCCTTAAAATAAGGGATTGCATTAAAAAAAAAAAATTCAAGTTAGATATTTACTTCAAAGTTATTTTAAAGTAACTCAAATCTTCATTTAAAGTTATATAACAAAAATAAGATATGTATCACTAAAAAGCTTGGGAACCATGACAGGGATGCATACTGAGCCAGAAGATTTTGCTGAGATTTGCTCAATTTGATTTGAATGAAAAAGAGGTGCTTTTACCACAGGATATGCTCAACCAGTATCACTTACTGCAGGCATTATTTCCAAGTGTTTTGATCCAGATACTAAGAAACGAGAGCCAATGTAGAGTGGGGTTACTGGAGATGGCTTATGCAAGCGTAAAAAGTGGAACTTTGCTTCTTCTTCATCTATAGCCTGAAAAAAAGGGAAAGAAAAATTTTCAACATGAGAAATCCCTGTTTTCCCAGCAGAGCACACAGGAAGGCCACAATTACTTGCTATTTATGTCAATAGCCTTCACCATGGAACTGATGTCAAACTGGGAGTTGTAAGGTGAGGATGGGGTTGTCAGCTTCTTTAAGCTCTAAGTACTTTTTGCTGCTTCATACTTAGGAACACCTAAGCTTACCTTCCGTATTGTACAGTCACTGGGAATCAGATACAGGTGGAGTGTAATGTCTTCAGCCCTGAGATGGCAGTATACCAGAGTAGTGGAATAAATGGGAATGAATTTAAAGGTAGAATGCATAATTCTCAGCAGAACTCCCATGGTAGAAAAGCTAGGGTTTTCCAGGATGGCATGGGATGACTCCACTCTTGTTGGATTCTCCAGGACCATACCCTCTTCTTTAAAGTGAGCAATTTTGAACAAGGAGACATCAAATTTTCCTCCTGTCAGAGAATTTCAATAAAAATTACTTTTTATTTCTTCTTATATTTCTTCTAGTGGTCAAGGGCCACTTTCTTTGTGACCTTGGTGGAGCTGAGGATCTGTACTATGGATACAGATAGATCTCTTAGGTCAGGTTTCTCATTTTAAAAGAGGAAATTAACTGAAACTATAAATTAAAAGAAAATTCCTTGGATAATTTTTGAGATCAAATTAAAGAAAATGAGTAGAAAGAGAAATTAAGACTGAAAGTCACAAGCTGGCTAAGAAAGAAAAGTATATGTATTAATAAATACTTGGTTAATGATTGCTGAGTGCTAAGAACTCTACACATTTTATAAAATTACTCCTAAGTTAATATGTTTGAATTTAATATTTCCTCAGATTTTGATTTTATTTTCTGTGGAGTTGACTCTGGGTCCTTAAAGGTTATACCAGAAGAATGCAGGCTCTGTCAATTTCTATAATACTGATCAAGTGTGCTCTCAGCAATAAACTGTACCTTCTTTTTGACAATTACCATAGTTAAGTATGGAGAGGCTAATTACCAGTTAGCTGGCCAATTGATGATGAATTCTTTGGCCATGGTAACTTATCAAATAAAAATACAAAATGCCTTTCATTTCTATGCAATTTCTTTTACTTCTTCAGTGTTGGTGGTAGATTAGTGGAAAAGCAGTTGGTGCTAAGAATCTGCAGTGCTACCAGAGGAGGCTCGGGTTAGTGAATCATTTGGGTTTGAGAGTTCTGAGATGAAGTAGGCTAAAGCTGATTGGTAGGATGTCAGCACTAAGTCTCACACCAATATGGTGAGCCCCCAGGAATGGAAGGCAAAAGAGACAAACTGGCCTAGATTGGAAAAACCAAGTAGGTTGAAAATTTTGTGCCGATTGGCATTGGGAGTAGACCTATCAGTGGCTGCTGTACTTCCAGTTTGGATAAGATAGAGAGATCCAATCTCAAAAACAAAACAAAATGCAACTAAAAAATTATGATTCCTTGAAATATATAACAATGGATATAATATTGTTATTCTAACTAATATTATTGAATGAGGCACAAATAGGGAAAGGACATTTGCTACGATCATTGAGGTAATCCAGCATAGAATTAATGCCAAATAGGGATTTCCTATAGATTATGAAGCCTTCCAGATATTCCTATTGGCAAATGATATTGTTTTGATTTCAGCAATTTAGACTCCTAAATGAAATCCATGATTTCTTAAAAGAGTTTCACCTGACTGTATACTCAAGAAAAGTCAACTAAAGAATACCTATTGCCAAGATAATTATAGTCCTCCCTTCTTCCTAGTTTCCTAAATTTGCTCAATTGGGCTTAGGGGTGTGGCAGGTAGTGAGAATGAAAGATTTAAAAAAATGTTACTTGAAGAATAAAAATAAATTTTAAAAAATCCACCACCTCCTTATGGTTGTGAAAAATGCCTGATCTTATTCTCATCTTATTGTTTTATGATTAGAATATTCAATTTGCATATCCATTTTGAGCCTAGTATAGTATATAGGAGTAGGATGTTGTTCTAAATCTCATTTCTACCAAATCGATTTTCAGTTTTCCCAGTATTTCTCATCAAGTAGGAATTTATTACCAAAATAATTTATGTTCTCAGAATTACTGAACAATTGGGTTTATGGAACAAATGAGTTCAATGGTTTATTTTTCTGCCTTATCTTTTCTTCCTTATCTTCTTCCCAGTCTGTTTTTTTTTCTTTTAAACTAGAACAAAATAAATTAGCTGATTACTCCTTACAAAAGAGTACTATATGATATGAGATTAGGAATTGCTATTCCCTGGTCATTCATACTTACATTTTCCTTTAACTTTTTGTTCTTTCAAATATAATTTTTTTTCTAACTCTATAAAAAATCCACTTGGTGGTTTTATTGGCACAACACTAAATCTGTATATTAACTTAGGTAATCATGATTTTTATTGTTAGCTTGGCTCAGCCATGAGCATGCACATTTCTCCTATGTTTGTAATTATATCTATACAGTTGTATCTTACATCTATACAAGTTTTGAATATGCCTTGGTAGATTGATTGAAAGATAATGTATATATTTTCTGGGTATTTTAAATAGAACTTCTCTTACTCATGCTGTCTCCTGGGTTCTATTGTTACTATATAGAAATACTATTGATTTTAGGGGTTTATTTTGTATCATGCTGCTTTATGGAAGCTATTGTCTCAGTTTCTTTTTTGATTCTTCTAGAGTTTTTTAAATCATCATGCCATCAGGTAGGAATAGTTTTGTTTCCTATTTGCAGGACATGCTACTTTGGATTGAAACCTGGGTTCTTTTGCCTTTAGAGATGTACTATTCCATCCTCTTCTCCAGTTCTCAGAACTATGAAATAACTATGTCTTATTCAAATTGATTTTTGTGTATATTTGAAGGTCTGTTCTCTGGCTCCTTACAAAAATTTTTGTTTGTCCTTGAAATTATTAAATTTGACTACCAGATGTTTTGGAGTTTGAAGTACATGCAAGTTCCATGCCTATCCACTTCCCATCCTATATACCCCCTAAAATGATCTGTGGATTCTCTAAATCGTTGTTTGTTGTATGTATTCAAAATTTCTTTACTGTTTTAGTGAGTTATTTCCTGCAGGTGACTTCAGTTTTTTGATTTGTCAGGTTCTTTGGGGAAAATCAAAGGTTACTTCTGATCATCCTGTCACTTTGGATTTGTAGAAAATCAGTCACTTTAGATTTGTAGAAAACTCATGTGTTCTTTTAACATTATTGCTTTTTACTTCTCTTCTGCTGTTTTCCTTTACTTTTGTATTTTTAAGTTCTAAATCTCTTATTCTTTCTCATAGCTTCTACTTCAGTTTTTCATTCCTTGCTAATTGTTTTTAAATTTAGCATTGGTAACTAATAGCTGACCTATATTCATTTCTAATTACTTTTTTAAAAAATTTATTTTTCTTTTTTACCATATTGGAATTTTTTGGCTTTGTTCCTCAGTCTCTGGGAAGTTCATAACATTTTATCTTTCATCAGGCAATACTGGTTTATTTTCCTTTTTATTCTATATTTCTTTAATATCCTTCATTTTCTCTGTGGTTTTATTCATTTTTCTGTTTACAGGGCTTTCTCTATTGGTTTACCTGCTTATATGCTAGGCTTATATTCAGCCTTTATCTCTTAATACTTTGGTGTTTTAATGGTTCTCTAATAAAAGAGAGGATCTTTTTTATTATCTCTTTTGTCACTCATTTTGGCTTCTCTTCTTCCAGTTGTACAGACCCTTGAAGCTATGTTGTTTGAATCCCTTAGCTTTATCACACTGGGAACACGTGGGAGTTATTGTTATTATTTTTTGTTATTATTCCACAGAAATATCAAGGAATTCTGCTTTAATCTTGATGATTGCTTTCCAAAAGGGAACTACTCTCTTTTGTCACAGGAACTTCACTTCTTAATATCTTAGTGAAAAAGGCCTTTATCTTATTTATGAGGATAAGTCATAAAAGCTAATTTACATGAAAAAAGAATAGGTGGCATGATCACAGTTTGCCACATTAGAGGAATGTCTACCGTTATATTAATAGAGTGAGCTATAACTCTAGTGGTATCCTTTAATAAAATTGCTCTGTAAGCCTGTGGAACTATTGCTACCATGAGCTCCACACACATCTGGAAAAGCAGAGGCAGTATCCTTGTTTTGACAATTGAACTTTTATATCTGACCTTTCAAAATAGGCCCTTTGTTTGATGGGATAGAAGCCTTGGTAATATAGGCCTGCCACCCTGCATGCTGTAGTAACAAAATATCACTCATATGCTAGCAGTTCATTGCCATACACTGCCAAAGTATTGAATTAACTAGGTAACCACTCTTAGCTTCACCATAATCTCTAGCCATGTTGCTGACAAATGGTCTTAGAGATGAGGACAATCTTGAAAATAACATGTAACAGAAGCTAAGCAAGGAGATATTATCCAGAAAAATCAGATAGTTCACAGTGTCAAATGATATTGATGTTGAAGTCCACTAATACTGAACTTTCAGTCTACTAAGGCTCAACTTCTTTTTCACAGGAAATCATGTATCCACATTTTCTTCATCCTGTATTTGAGCAGCTAACTTTTTTTAACCTGAGTCAAGGACTTTATACTTATTCCTATTATCATCTTCTTAGATTCAGTCTAGGGAAAGATGATAGAATAATGATGATGATGATGATGATGATGATGTTGATGAAGATGTTGATAAGGATGATGACAACAATAACTCATTTAAGCAAGTAAAGAAAATAAATCGCGTAAAAGAGTCTTGTCTATGCTCACTGAAATAAGTTTCAATTATCATCCATTTGGATACACATATTATCTATGAAACCACAACAATGATTATTATCATTGTGATGACCACCACCCCACCTTCCATCATTACTACCTTCATTGTTTTCATCATCATCATCATCGCTTTAGTCATTACTACTGCCATCTCCATCATGATTAGTGCCAAATATTTAGAACAAAATGTGGAGTAAGGTAATAAGCCTTTATATTCTGCAATCTGGATGGTTCTTCTCTCAGTTTTTGTTTTTCTTAAACTCTAGTGATATTCTTAACTAGATATAATTCTAAATGACTAGCCATATATTCCTTTACCAGCCCATTAAAACTGTAGCTGCACATGTTACAATGCCTGCTATCACAATAAGATTTTCACCTCATGTCTCTTTACCTTGGAGATATACAAAATGAGGGAGATGCACAGAAGTCACAACCTCAGGATCAACTCTGATGTGAAATAGAGGACCAGCAATCATCCAGCTTTGCTTCTGAGTCCAATCCAGGTGCCGATTCCAGGTACCAAATTCAATGTCAACAGTCACCTCACTTTTCACAGAAAAACCAAGTCCAGTATCAGGCCAGTGGTAGAAGCCAGCCGTAGGTAAATGAACTCTGGGAAGCACAAAGAGAGACTGTCTCAGTAGAATAAAAGAAGCCTTAAAAAATTCTCAGATTGCGCAGTAGGCCATATGCAGTACAATTTCTGCACACATCAATTACTTCCTTTATTTCTTACCAAAAAGGAGCAACTGGGGAGAGACTGATTCTCATATTTGCATATCAGTAAGACAGCACAAAAGCCTGAGACAAGTCTGCTGATGAAACATCATTAAATATTTATGGTAAGCAGGAAAATTCCTAAGATGAAACATCACTAAATATTAATTTAGGAAAGGATAGAGGAGACAAAGGAAGGGAAGGAGAAAGGAACTAAAGATAATGGAGAGGAGTAGAGGGAAGAAAATAAAAAGGGAGCGCCATCTAGATTGAGAGAGGGCTATTATATCCTCTTTTTGTGAGTCACATACACCATGCATGACTCCCCTTAGAACAGAAATAAATGAAGAGACCACTGGCTCTCACCTGTATATGTTTCTGTTCTTATCTGTCAGTTCAAGATTTATTGGTCCATTTGGTCCCAGGAACTTATTGTGGCACCTCTCCAGATCTAACTGTTCATCTTTTAAAGGGTCAAAATTGGGTAGTGAGGAAGTCACTTCTGGCTTTGTTTGTGGGGCTCCTTCTCCTGGAAATAAATGTTAAATATGTAAAAAATTCAGGAAAAGGAAAAAAATTGATTCAAATTCACATCAAGGCATAATAGCTTGCTACATTGCTACAGTCTCTAATCACTATATCAATCTCATAAGAAGCATAAAGTGTTCAATGCTCTCTTAAGTAATGTGAGCAAATGGTGTGATCATGACTACATAAGTTTTATGTCTTCATCCTAATTCAGGAACCACATTCCTGGATTGAGAAGCATAAAAAAGAAGACAGCCTGTTTCCATCATGGTACCTTATTCCTGAAAGCTTGAAGACAGTACCAAAAAAAAGATGCAGGGAAGGAGAAACAATGTGAAGGTAAGGGAAAAGTTATTCAGGGAGATTTTAGCCATCTCCACTCTTTTATAACACAGTTCCTAAGCCAGGCTGTAAAGCAGCCACCAGCAACACTGCTATATTTACAACAATAACATTTTTTAAGTTCATGACAGAGGGATGAACTTAAATATTTATATGATTCTTTCCCCTAAGCTTTCCTTGAATTTGGAGAACCAGGTTCAGAGAGGAGTAAAAAACTATGATTTTGCCACATTGACTGTATTTTATCTAGTCATTTAGATCACCCACAAAATCCTAAGGAATTTGGGTCACCAGGAGTGACTTAAGACAACAGCTGACATATCATTACACCCAAATCCATATTGTCGCATTGTCTTTGATGATTAGGATAGTTCTCAAGTAGCCCTGAAAGTGAAGAGACAAGAAGAGTTATCCTGATGAACACATTTGGACTACCCTATCCATTCAAAGAGATAAATACAAAAAACAAGTAAGAAAATAATCAAAAAACAAGAAACAAAGAATTTTTTTCAGTCCTAACTCTTGGTGACCCTATTTGGAGTTTTCTTGGCAAAGATATTGGAGTGACTTGCCATTTCCTTCTCCAGCTCATTTTACAGTTGAGGAAACTGAAGCAAACAGGGTTAAGGACCTTGCCCAGGATCACACAGCTACTAAGTGTCTGAGGCCAGATTTGAACTCAGGAAGATGAGTATTCTTGATTCCAGGCCCAGCACACTATCCACTATGCCACCTAGCTACCCCTAAACAAAGAACATACTGTGGTGAATATTTCCCTTTTGAATATACTGCTTCAGTATATAGAGATTTATAGAGATTGTTTGTTTATAGAGATTATTTAAAATTGGGTATAATACAAGCCCTCTGTCCTAAATAGTTTAATCTAAATCCTATTTACAATGAAACAGAGTAGAGGCCATGATCTTTGAAAGGCTTGTCCATGAGGATTCCAAGACTGGAATCTTCCCCTGTTTTGTATTTCTTCCTATAATTGTGAAGATTCTCTAGAGGTCCTGGATAATGAAACAGATGAGTTGAGACTATGGAGAAACAGGACTAAGGGGAAGGTTACTTAGGAAGATGCTTATTATTGTTGAGACCACTGGGAAGGGTTGTATATTGAAATAGAAGGGAAAAGAAGGAATAGTGATAGGTGTGGTAGGGGAAAGGGGGGAGCAAAGGATTCTATGTTGCCCTCTCTTGCAAAAACCAGGAGATGCAGAATCCTTCTATAATCATGAAACAAGGCTTTTCTATAGTCTCTACCTTCTCTCTGTAATGTGCCACCCCAAAGAAATCATGGGACAACTTTTTACTTAATGTCCTCATGATTTCCCAGGGCTTTATAGAGAAATGATGATTCTGATGTTGATTGATTTCCTTAACCAAATAGCTCCTTTATCTTGATAGGTACCTTCCCTGAGTCCTTCCATATACAAAATCCCTGTTGGTTTCTGCCTTTCAGTTTCGTGGGCATCCCTAAGTCTTTTTGATGGAGGACTTCAGTTCACCCCCAGCTTTGGAGGGTCTTTTGTTTCTCCACAGTCAATCATCTTCATTCATACAAGTAGCTGTTGCTAACTGCCTACTATATGCACTGTAATTAAGTACAAGGGTAGGTGCAAGAGAGGAAACAAATATAAATAAGAAATTATCCCTGCTCTTGAGGAGCTTATTAACTAGTAGGGATCGTTATACACATAATGATAAATACAGCACAAAATCTAATATAGTTATTGTATAAGAGAAGTACAAAATGTTAGGAGGCATCTGAAGTAGGCCTTGGAGGATGGGTAAAATGATGGCAGTAAGAAAAATAAGAAGGGCCTTTCAAGCATAGGTGAGTAGACTTGGGAGAGTACAAGCTGGGTTAATAGAATGTCAAACAGTTCAATTTTTCTAAAGTATGCAAGATATGATATAGAGTAGTATGAGATAAGACTGGAGAGGTGAGATGGACATGGGCCTTGAATACCAAGCTAAAGAGTTTGGAGCCATTAAAGATTCTGAGGAGTGGAGCAATTTGGTCACACCTATATGTTAAGAATATTAATCTAGTAGCAAGGTATGGAATAGATTTGAAATGAGGAGAGACTAGAGATCAGTCTAAGGAGATCATGTAGGAAACACACCAAATCCATAAATGTAGGAAATTTAATGTGCACAGTGGGTTCAAATAACTAACCAAAGTTTCTGTTTGCTATCCTCAATTAATTACTTATCATTTATAAAGTTTAAAATCTTAACAATGTAAAGAATTATGTCCAAATGTTATCAACAGTTCATTTATTTTGCATTGGATAACTGAGTTTCAGCAGGAGAGCGCTTCCTAAGCGGGGTTCGTAAGACAAGCTGGGGTATAGATTTTCACAGTTTCATCCCAAACACAGTCGGCTACCTGAGTAGGGCTATGTAGACTTAAATCTAGCCCACATGTAAACTGTGTCTGATGCTCCATTGTTTCTAGGAGAGGATCAGGCTTCAAAAAGTTCCAGAATCTCACTGTAAAATCATAGGGGCAAGGAGCCAACAAAGAAGCATGAAATGGCGAAAATTTTACCCTCCTAATAGCATAGGTATGACCAAGAAGTTCAAATACTGATTGAGGTATATTTCTTAAGTCCAAGCCTTTTAAACTACAGTCAAATGCACCCATTACCAGCAAATTCTCATTGTATTTGCACCAATCACAGCTTAAAATTTCTGCTTGATGAGCTGGAATCACGATTTTGACTCCTGATGTCTTCACATGCCAGACTCTTAGAGTCTGATCCCCTGAGGTTGAAGCAAAACAACCAGGGATGTAGGGTGACCAGATTACAGGGAACCTATTGTAGGAGTCCAGATTTAATGTAATGAGGACCTGGACTAAAGTCATGTCAGAGGAAATGCTGACAGTAGAATAAATATGACAGCTACTGTGGAGAAAGAATTAAGATGTTGGGTCTTTTTAATCTTATTCTACATGCAGTGCTATGGAGAGGGAAAAATCAGAGGTAATTCTGCATTTATGAGCATGAGTGACTGAGAAAAATAAAAGAAAAAGGGCATCAGGAAAAAGAGTAAGTTTATGGAGAAAGATGATATGTTGGTGTATCATCACCATCCTTATCACTAACATTTGTATATCCCTTTTAAGGCTTACAAAGTACTTTACTTGCATTATTTCATCTGATCTTTGCAACAACCCTGTGAGGTAGGTAATAATAATAATAATAAATAATTGAAATTATATAGGGCATTAAGGTTTGCAAAGTGCTTTATAAATATCTAATTTTATTCTCACAACAACACTGGGAGATAGGTGCTACTATTTTCCCCATTTTACAGATGAGGAAACTTAGGCAGACAGAAGTTTTAGTGACTTGCCCAGAGTCACATAGCTAGCGAGTATCTGAGACAGGATTTGAACTAAGGTCCAGCCCTCTATCCACTTTACCACCTATTGGTGCAGGACATCTTGTTCTTGAGAAAATGGTTGGTTGTCAAGGTAGAGATACCTATAAAAAGTTAGAAATGGAAATCTGAAGCTTAGGAGATAGTTCAGGAGGGGAATTGTAAACTTAAGCATTTTCTGAGATGACAATCAGGCAATCAACTAGCATTTATTAAGGTGATTCATTAAGTTCAGATGGGACCTTGAACTAGGATAGCAGCCATGTGAGTGGAAAGAAGGAAAAACATAAGAGAGATGTTGTAGAGATAAATCAACAAGACTTTGCAGTTGTAAGTAAACTAGCTTTTATTAAGCACCAGCTATGCTGAAGTGCAGAAGATACAAAGAAATGCAAAAACAGTCCCTGCTTTCAAGGAGGAAGGAAGGCAACAAGTATTTATTAAACACCTATTATGTGGAGCAGCGAGGTGGCGCAGTGGATAGAGCTTGGAGTCAGGAGGACCTGAGTTCAAATCCGGCCTCAGATACTTGACACTTACTAGCTGTGTGACCCTGGGCAAGTCACTTAACCCCATTGCCTAGCCAAAAAAAAAAAAACAACCCAGAAACAAACAAAAACCACCTATTACGTGCTGCACACTATGCTAAGATCTTTACATATATTATCTCATTTGATCCTCACAGAACCTTGGGAGGAAGGTGCTATTATTATTCCCATTTTATAGTTAAGGAAACTGAGACAAATAGAGGTTAAGTGATTTGCCCAAGGTCACATCGCTAGTAAATATCTTAGGCTGGATTTGAACTCAGGCACAGTGTTCTACCACTGTGCGATCAGAACTATCACCTTATAGACAGTGAATAGAGAAATTTTTTGAACCAGAAGGTTTATGTAGCAAAGCATTAAGAAATAATGCTGAAAAGATAGGATAGGGATAGATTGTTGAAGAGCCTTTGTGTAAGGCTAAGGATTTTGAGTTTTATTCATCAGTGAAAGTGGCAAGATAGTGACAATATTAGAGTTGAGAATGAGGAAGATTAATCTGGAACTATGAGTATGGTAAGAGAGAGTAGAAAAAAGTCTTAGGAAGCTCTCGCGATAGCTTAAGATAAGTTTAATAATACTTAGGTTTCTCATTACCTGTTCTGGACCTCTGATGCTCCTGTGGAGAATTATGACGTTTCTCTTTTTTCATGTCAACATCAGGAATTGTCTCTATATTTTTTCTATAAAGATAATAGGCAATCAGAGTTGACATTTTTTTGTTGTTGTTGATGGAGGTAAGAAAAGAGAATATCCTAGTGTTTGGACATAGACACTGGCCCTGGAGCTCTCATGTGCTTTCTCATGTCAAGAACCCTAACCCTAACCCTAACTGCTTGTGTTGGCATTAGGAATGTCTTTTGAGACAAGCTTCCCTTGAAACACTTGTACTTTAGTACAAGAGAGAGCATGTTTAAAGAATCAAAGGACCATAGATTTAGAGCTGAAAGGATTTTTAGAAGCCATTGATTTACAGATGAGAAAATGGAGGCATTGAGAGTCTAAATGATTTACGTAGTAGCACACGGATAATAAGTTTTGAGGCAGGATTCAAATTCAGGTCTTCCTAACTCAAAGTCCAACGCTGTACACCATTTCACCTAACTTTCGTAGACAGTGAAGCAAAGCATGGGAGTGTGTGTGTGTGTGTGTGTGTGTGTGTGTGTGTGTGTGCGCGTGTGCATGCATGCATGTGCATGCTCACTGCTTATCTTTGTACTCCCAGGTCATCAGTGAACATTTATTAAGTGTCTACTCTGTGCCAAGCACTGTGCCAGCAATTTAGAGCAGTGCTTAGGCTAAAAAACATTTGTTGAATTGAATTGTGATCACATGCTTGTGTATGATGTATGTCAATACATTTAAACATGTTGGTGTAACCCTAAAAGACTAGATATTAGTATTTTCTAGGAGATAAGCATCTGACACAAATATCACACGTGAGGAACTTACATGGAAGGCTTTATCTTCAGCAGGGCTTCAAGCTCTTTTTTCATGTCTTTGCTTAATTCAGCGAGAGGGAGCCTGTAGAAATAGGAAAGAAATCATATTCTCCCTGTTCTGATTCCAGTGGGATTCTCTCACTCATCAATTTTGGAGGCTGCTACACCACGTAGTCCCTTGGGGTGGGGGGAGGGGTCAGGGAAAAAGAAGGGAAAATCTCAGACGTAAATGAACCAATGATCACATTTATCTCCTCCACTACTCCTCTCTTGGTTTTTTAGCTCTTTCATAACCCCAGCTCCATCCTTTCTATTTAGGAAACTGACAAAATGCCTATTAGGGCAGGAACTATGATACTCTCTTGCCTAGTCCAAGTGTAAAAATCTCTCTCTTGTTTTAGCCAAGAGAAGGTTGAAATTTTTCAAGTAAAGTCTAGTCAACAAGTACTTATTGTGCCAGGAGCTATGCTAAACCTGGTGATAGGAAGAAAGGCAAAAATGGTTGCTGCCTTCAAGTTTCTTAATTTCTAATAGGGAGACAATATGGAAACAATTACGTACATACAGATATGTATATATACAGGGTAAATCGGAGGTAATCTTGGAGGAAAGGCACTAGTATTGATGGGGACCAAGGAAATCTTCTTGTGAAAGGTAGGATTTTAGCTGAGACTTAAGGGAAGTCAGGAGAGAGGTAAGCAGGGAGAGAATTCTGGGCAAGGGAAACGGCCAGTGAAGATGTGGAATGAAGAGATGGAGTGTCTTCTGTGAGAAGCAGCAAGGGGATCAGCGTTGCTAGATCATACAGTATGTGAAAAAGAGTAAAATGTAATAAGATTGGAAAGGTAGGAAGGGACCAGGTTTTAATGGGTTTAAAAAGCCACATAGAGGATTTTATATTTGATTCTTGAGATAATGTGGAGTCATTGACGTCTAATGAGCAGGTATATGTGGAGGGAGTGACATGGACAGACATGCGTTTTAGGAAGATCACTTTGCCAGCTAAGTGGAGGGGTGGACTAGAATAAGGAGAAATTTAAGAAAGAGACCAATCAAAAGGCTATTGCAGTAGTTCAGTGGTGAGGTGATAAAGGCCTACACTAAGATACCAGCTGTATCAGAGGAGAGAAGGAGCATATATGAGAGATGTTTCAAAGGTAGAATGGGTAGGATTTAGCAGAAGATTGAATATAGGGGGCTGGGGAGACACTGAATGTGGAGATCTAGCTAGAAATGACCATGTAGAACATTCCAGTGCAGGGAGAGGCTGTGCACCAGGGCAAGAAGAGGCTCTAAATGCAGTACAGGGGAACCCAGTGCTGTGCAGTGTGCAGGAATAGATATCAGCTGGCAGCTTTGTTGTTTAATACCCGGTTCGGTGTTATAAATCTACAGCTGACTGAGGAGGGAACTTGCACATAAGAGTGAAATAAGAATAAGGGGGTTTCATGGCCCTAGGTTGTGTACTGAACAAAGAGGGAGTTCTGAAGCAAAGAGCAACTGTGTGGTTCTGACCCCAGGAGTGGAGCAGGGCCTCAGTTCTATCTTCAGCTCATTCTGAAGCCTGCAGTAGAATATTATAATACCCGAATTTCAGACAAAAGGGGAGTCCACAGTAATGTCACTCTGAACTAACAAAGTTTTCCAGCTGGCTGACTGTAGCTGAGTGCAGCAGAAGTTTATTGGAATTCCAACTAAGACAAGCACAAAAGTATATTGCTTTTAACCAGCTCCAGATCATGAACTTGCAGAACTCAGACATGGGAGTAATGATTAGATTTTGCCTTGGATCAGACAACTGTGGAATCACTGAAAGTTTGGAGGTCCACAACTTTAGCTATCCCTGAGGTGCTAGAATAACTTAACATTCAGTGACATCCAAGAAAGCAGAGCATTACCAACCCGGATAATTACTCCAGAAGTACTCAGAGCATAGCCTTAATATCAGTTCTGAAGTCAGGGTGGAAGAATAAACAAACAAAAACAATCACATTGTAAATAGCTATTGTAATAACAGGGACATTTAAGACACAAACCCAGAAGAGAATGATTCCAAACATTTGTAGGCAAAGCCTCAAAGCGAAACACGGTTTAGACTTGAGTTCAACTAGAATTCCAGGAAGGGATAGAGCAAGGTTTTTTTAAGAATTACTTTTTTAATGAAATTAAAATGCTAGAGGAAAATACTAGAAAAGAAGTCAGGGCTAAGGAAGAAAGAATTAGAAAGGTAATTGACAGCTTAGCACAACAATCACAGAACTTTACTCAAGCAACAAACTCCCTGAAAACTAGAATAGTCCATAGAGAAGGCAATAACTCCTGAGACAACAAGAAATATTAAAAACAAAGTTTGAAAAATTGAAGAATAGGAGAAAATGTATCTCATAGCAAAAACAATGACCTGGAAAACATATTGAGGAGAGATAATATAAAAATCATTGGACTACCAGAAAGCCATGACCAAAAAAATGGATGTTATATTTCAAGAAATCACAAAAGAAACTGCCCAGATATCTTAGAATTGGAGTGCAAAGATAGAAATAGAAAGAATCCACCCATCACCTCCTGACAGAAATCTCAAAATTAAAGCTCTCAGAAAATCATAGCCAAAATTTAAAGCATCGAGATCAAAGGGAAAAAAAAATAACAGAGCAGCCAGCAAGAAAAAATTCAAGTACTGAGAAACCAGTCAGAATCATATACAATTTAGTATCAAGTAATATAAAAGAGCAGAGAGTTTGGGATGTGATAATCCAGAAGACAAACAATATAGGTCTATGACCAAGAATAACATATCCAGCAAAACCTAATATAAACCTATAGAGAAAAAAAGAATAATGAAATAGAGAACTTTAAAAAAAGACTAGCTCTGAGTAGAAACTTTGAAATGCAAACAAGAGTCAAGAAAAACTCAAAAAAGTAGACATGATCAAGAAACCATAAGGAACAAATCAGGGATCTACGCTCTACATTTTATTATGAGGACGTGATACATGTGTCATCTCAGAACCTTCTAACAATCAGGGACTCAAAGAGGAATTCTGATTAGGCAGCAGGCCTGGGAATGGTTCTGTTATGTTTTGATGATCTTAAAAGAAGAATGGAAATGGGAAAGAAAAATACACTAGAGAGGGAAGGGGAGAGGAAGGATGGGGAAAATGATCTCATATAATCAAGGTGTGCAAGTACGTTTGTACAAATAAAGAGAATGGGGTTAGGGGTAAACAGCTGATTTCTTCAACCTCATTCTCATTTGAACTGGTAAAATGATGAAAAAATACAGACATATATGTACAGGCATATGGTGTTGGGTAAAAAAATGTGTCTCCTTTACCAGGGAGATGGAAAGAATGAGAAGAAGGGAAAGGAAGTAAATAATAGGGAGAGTAGGCTAAGAATAGGAGTAGTCCTAAGCAAAACAAACTCTAAATAAGGATGTATAAAAATATTTATAGTAGCCCTTTTGGAGGTGGCAAATAATTGGAATTTAGGGAGTGCCTATCAATTAAGGAATGGCTAAACAAGTTATAGTATATAAATGTGAGGGAATACTAATGTGCTATAAGAAGTGATGAAAGGGATACCATAAGTAAACTGGGAGAACAAGGAGTAGTTTACCTGTCAGATCTATGGAGAACAGAAGAATTCATGACCAAACAGGAGATAGAGAACATTATGAAAAGCAAAAGGGATAATTTTGATGACATTAAATTGAAAAGTTTTTGCACAAACAAAGCCAATGCAACTAAGATTAGAAAGAAGGTAGAAAACTGGGAAAGAATTTTTACAACCAGTCCCTCTGATAAAGGCCTCATTTCTAAAATATATAGATTATTAAGACAAATTTATAAGAACACAAGCCATTCCCCAATTGATAAATGGTCAAAGGATATGAACAGGCAGTTCTCAGATGAAGAAATTAAAGCCATCTATAGTCATATGAAAAAATGCTCTAAATCGTTATTGATTAGAGAAATGCAAATCAAAACAACTCTGAGGTACCACATCACACCTATCAGATTGGCCAACATGACAAAACAGGAAAATGATAAATGTTGGAGAGGATGTGGGAAAATTGGAACACTAATACATTGTTGGTGGAGTTGTGAAATGATCCAACCATTTTGGAGAACAATTTGGAACTATGCCCAAAGGGCTACAAAAATGTGCATACCCTTTGATCCAGCAATAGCACTTCTAGGGCTATATCCCAAGAGATCAAACAAATGGGAAAAGGACCCACATGTACAAAAATATTCATAGCAGCTCTTTTTGTGGTGGCAAAGAATTGGAAATTGAGAGGATGCCCATCAATTGGGGAATGGCTGAGCAAGTTGTGGTATATGAATGTAATGGAATACTATTGTGCTATAAGAAATGATGAACAGGCTGACTTCAGAAAAACCTGGGAAGACTTATATGGTCTGATGCTGAGTGAAGTGAGCAGAACCAAGAGGACTTTGTATACAATAGCAGCCACGTTTGCAGTGACTAAGAATGTTAAACTGAACCCTTCTCAGCATTACGAGGATCTAAGACATCTCCAGAGGCCTCGGCCATGGAAAATGCTGTCCACATCCAAAGAGAGAACTATGGAAGTCGAATCGCTCTCACTTATTTTTACCTTCTGTTGAGTTTGGTTTCATCTTTCTGATGGTTCCTCCTATTGGTTTTAATTTTTACTTATAACTTCACTAATGTGAAAATATGTTTAATGGGTATGTAAATGTAAAGCCTATGTCAGATTGTGGGCCGTCTTGGGGAGGGTGGGGGGGGGAGAAAAAGGGAGAAAAAATTTTCAACTCAAAAGCATATGGAAAAAAAAATTTTAAATAAAAATTAAAAAAAAAAAAGATGATGAAAGGATGTGAATGGGATGTACTCACTCATAAAATGGAAATCCTCAGAATGGATCAAAACCCAGAACCCAACAATATATTGTTTACAAGAAACATATTTAAAAATGAGAGACACATATAAAGTAAAAATAAAAGGTTGGAGCAGAATTTCTACTTCAGCTGAAGCAAAAACAAAACAAAACAAACAGGTAGCGATCATGATCTCAGACAAAGTTAAAGCTAAAAGAGATTTAATTAGAAGAGATAAATAAGGAAACTATATTATGTTAAAAGATACTATGGATAATGAAATTAAATCAGTACTAAACATATACACAAAATGCTATAGCATCCAAATTTTTAAAGGAAAAGGTAAATGAATTACAGGTGAAAATGAATAGTAATACTATAATAGTGGAGGCCTTCATCCTTCCCCTCTCAGAATTAGATAAATTTAACTAAAAGATAAGTAAGAAAGAAGTCAAAACAGGCTAGATATGATAGACATCTAGAGAAAATTGAATGGAAATAGAAAGACATATATCTTTTTCTCAGTGGTACATTGCACCATTACAAAAACTGACCATACATTAGGACATAAAAACTTTATAGTTAAATGCAAAAAAGCATAAATATCAACTGTATCCTTTTTAGATCATAATGCAATAAAAATGGCATTTAATAAAGGACCATGGAAACAGATGAAAAATCAAGTGGATCAAAGAACAAGTCATAGAAACAATAAATTTTTTTGTTAAAGATAGTTATAATAACGACACAATATACCAAAATTTATGGGATGCAGCAAGAACAGTAATCAGAGGAAGGCTTATATCTCTAAATGCTTATATCAATAAAATAGAGAAAGAGCAGGTCAATGAATTGAGAGCAGAGACTATCTTTTGCCTTTGTTTGTATCCCCAGCACTGCCCAGCACATAGTAGCCACTTAATAAATATTTGATCACTGCTGAGCCTATATATATATGTGTGTACACATATATATATATACATACATGCATATACACATATGTATACATATGTATACATATGCGTATGTATAAATACATACACACCTTACTTTTACTGAGGGGAGAGAGAGAGATTGAAGCTATTGGAGCTCAGAAATGCAAAATGGGTCAAATGATTTTTAGGTGGCATTAAAGGCTCATACTAGGGAAGTATAGGAGATGAGTCTGGAAAGGGAGAATAGAGCCAGAATTTAAGATGTTTTAATGGCAGACTAAGGAGTTCTTTAGGCCATGGGAACCATGAACTGTTTTTTAATGAGAATTAGACATGAAAATGATATCTCAGGAAGATTAGTCTACTAACATGGTGCAGTTTGGATTAAACTCGGAGAATATAGAGGCAAGGAGCCCAAAAGAAGTCCTTACATATGAACATATGACCCAGCTCGCCTTATTGGGATGGTTCTTGGGAGAAACTGATGATATCACACTACCAGAGGCACTCAGTTTTAGACTTCATATTGTTTCTCCTCCCCACTCTGCCCATTAAATGCTTCTATTCTAATACCATATGAGTTTTTTTTTTTCCTTAGCAAAAGGTAGACTCACCTCAGGGTCTGCAGTTTACAGTTAGGGTGTCTTAGCTCCTTATAAAGTATCTTCATTGATCTGTCATCTAGGAAACTGCCACTTATTTCCAGTTCCTTCAGGCTTTGCTTATTGCTGAGTATGGAGATAAGCTCCTGCCATTGACTGAGGATGAGAGGAGAACTGTACATCCTGAAAGAGGACACACAAAAGAAATGATCATTACTGTCCTCAGGTAAGTCCATAGTGTCCTGGGGGAATGACCTGAACCCATAGAAAAACTTGCTGCCTTTTTCATTGGGCACAGACATATTTAGACTATACTTCTTTCCACAAGTCTCATCAAGAAAGGATTTGGCCTTAGAGTGAAGCAAATTGCATAGGTAGCCAGAGGGTGAATTTGGGACTAAGCAAGTGAAATATTATAAATTACTTCAAAGATAGATTCGCATGGGACTCTACTCCTACAAAAGGAAGGATTAACACTGAAAAGATTAGTTAGTCAGAGGGCATTTCCTCCATTTATGCATATTATAACCATTCCATCCATACCTTCTCTTCTCTGTCTTCCCAAAAATCCTCCAACGAGTATCTGCCCGATATTCAGGAGCAAAATGTATTATTTCCAGGTTGGGAAACATGAGTGAGGAGCAAATGTTAAAAAAATTAAAAATATCTTATGTAGAGTAGACTAATGGGGAAGGTTTTGAGTCAACCAATCAACTTTTATTATATGCTTATTATGGACCAGGCACTGCACAAGAGCATTGGAAAAACAAAGGCAAAAGGCAAACATTCCCTGCCCTTAAAGAGTTTACGTTCCAATGGGAGGTAGGGGATAATATGAATAGATTCAAATCAAATACAAAATGATAAACCTCTAGTAACTTGGGAGGAGGGGGTGTTAGGGCAAGAATCAGAAAAGGCCCCGTGTGGTAGGTGACTTTTGATCTGAGTCCTAAGGAAAGTACCTCTTGTATCGTCTATCCAAGGTGAGAGCAAGTGTTCTTGTCTTATTTTGGTTATGAACAACAAACAGGCTGCTAACATATTAATAAATTAGTAAAAGAAGCCATCATACTTAGTTGCCTAGACATTAACATCTCAATGAAAAATAAATAAAACACAGCATTGTCCAATGTCATCATAATTTTCTTGGCCCTAGGGCAAGTCAGAGCTGTCTTTCCTCCACAAAAGGAAAGGCAGAAGTTAATTCAGTAATTAGCTTCCTCCAGGGAAGGGAAGATGGGCCAAAGGCTAAGTAAATAACTCTGCCCTGGAGGCTGCTAACTGAGGTATGAAACATAGGTGAATAAAATCTGAATATGGAAGTAAGAGTGGGGATCAGTAAGAACTGGAGACTATATGTACATGTGTATATGTGTATATATTATATTTTATATATTATAAACATATATTTATATATTTTATGTGTATATATACATACACATAGGAGTACCCAAGTAGTACAGTAGATAAAGTGCTGGGCCTGGAGTCAGGAGGACCCGAGTTCAAATCTGGCCTCAGACACTTACTAGCTGTGACCCTGGGCAAGTCACTTAACCCTGTTTGCCTCAGTTTCCTTATCTGTAAAAGGGTCTGGAGAAGTAATTGCAAACTCCTCGGCACTGCTGAAAAAACTGAAACAATCCCAGCCCACTCCAGTACCTTTGCCAGGAGAGCCCCAAATGGGGTCACGAAGTCGGGCACAACTGAAATGACTGAACAACAACCTGCACACATGAGGCAGCTGGTGGTTGAGTGGATAGAGCACTAGACTTGGAATTAGGAAAATCTGAGGTCAAACCAGCCTCAAACACTTCCTAGCTATTGGACCCTGGGCAAGTCATTTAATATCTATTTGCCTGACAAAAGGTGATCTACTGGAGAAGGAAATGGCAAACCACTCCAGCATCTTTGTCAAGAAAAGGTCTCAAAGAGTTGGACACATCGGAGCAACAAAAACAATACATACACACACTTATATGTATGTATATGTACATATGCAAAAATACACATGTATGTGTGTGTAGATATGCGCACACGCTTGCACGCACGCGCACACACACACACACACACAGAGAAATCCCTGCTGGGGAAAAGGAAGTATTTCTTGGAAAGATAGAGGAAATTTTTCAAGAAGAAAATGGAGAGATTCCAAGAAAGCACAAGTAGAGGGGAAGAAGGATTACTGAGCCTTTGGAGCTACAAAGTAGATTTGAAATTCTTGCTAAAGAAAGTGCACCTTGACCACTCAAGAGGAAGCAGCTTTTTTCCTCCAAGGAACAAGGATGAAGATCCAATGGTGATACCATGAGAAAAGATCTTCATTTTTAACTATGGGAAAAACGGACATAAAATGGAGGTGACTTCCTGCTAAGGTACAGAGATAGCTACACATGGGCCTGGTGTCATTAGTAGAAGGTACACTGTTCTCCATGCCAGAAAATGTACTTTCTCCTCACCTCCACATCCTAAAATCCTCAATTTCCTTTGAAGTTCAGCTAAAATTCCATCCTCTACAAAACAATGAGGTTTTTCCTCAATATCCAATTACTAGTAACTCTCCCATCCAATTATCTCTTCTAGATTTTACATATACTTTTATACATACACAGCTCCTCTGGCTGGAGTGTAAGCTTCTTGAGGGCTGGGATTGTTTCAGTTTTTTCAGCAGTGCTTAGGACAATGCCTGAAACATACTAGGTGCTTAATAAATGCATATTCATCCACTGAGGAAAGTATTTGGCATACAATGAAGCTTTCTGAAACTTAAAACCTAGTGACCAATACCTGCTTTTGAGGGTAGGGATCAAGGTAGACACCTAAGCACTTTCAAAACACATGCCTTAGAGTCTTAGGGAACACGAACTAGCTAGCCAAATTATATTCTTGGAATTGAAAAAGATAAATACATGTAGACACTTACAGAGCCAAAGTTTGACTGACATGCAACCACATTCTCTCCACACTACAGCATAACTTAATGCAGAATATAGAGACAAGGACATCCTTCTGGGTGTGAAGAGATAATCTTATTCTTGGGAAATATTCCATTGCCTGCTTCACCAGTGCCTCCTTCTGAATCTCGTATAAACAGTGAAACATTTTCAAAGGATCTGAGTACAATAGAGGATTCATAGTCCTCTGTGTATTGCTTTCTACGATCATCCATTGTAGTAATTCTGCCTTCACTCTTTCTGACATTGGGCAGATGAAATTTCTCTCCAGCTCTCTCACAGTCTTTTCATTCAGGAGGCCAAAAAGGAAACGCACTATGGAAACCTCTGTGCCATATTCTCTATACTGTTTCAGTAGCTCTTTTATATCCCTCCCAAAGATAGGATCATCTCTTCTTTCCTTCTCTTCCTCCAGCACATAGAACATGGCAGCAAAAAATTCCAGGAATCTCCTGTGAATGAAACTGTAGCAGTTTTTATAGTCATTCTTTTTCTCAAGAATGTACATGCCCAGGAAAGCAGAGTCATCAGATACATCTAACCCATGTCTCTTAAGGTCATCTCCATCAAATGTGGACTTCCCACCCCAGAATTCCTCTGCAGCCAAAGAACACAGGCCTTTCAGTTGGGTGTCATGGTGCTGACTTGGATAGCTCCCATCATTAGATAATCCAAAAGAAAGATAAGACACATAGAGAGCTGTGGTGGTTTGGGGAATCAACATGGGCTCTTCTCTTTCCATGTGCTGTTTCAGGCAAGTGCAGACAATCCAGCACTCCAGGGGGACAGAACACATATTCAGCAGAGAATCATTGGCTTTTATCACACTGAGGGCTTTTAGCACCTTAGCTTCAGTTTTGAAAAACTTAGAGATATATGTCTCAATATTAGCTTCAGTAAATCCCAGGATCTCTACACAGTGTGGATTGTCTGGTAAGAACTTCAGCATTCCCATAGCTGAGGGCCGTGTAGTGATCAGTAAGGATGACTTGGGAAATATTGTTTTCCTTAGTAAACTGCCCAGGAGTATAGGCACTGGATGCTTTTCCTCCCAGTGGTGACATAGTTCAGATTTAGGTTCCTCAAAGGGCCACTTCAGTTCCTCAAAACCATCAATAATGAAAAGGAGTGCTTTTGGCTTGGACATAATTGCCTCTATGGGTACTTGGAAGTCTGGCCAATCTTTGGAAATCAGATCAGCTAAACTCATTTCTAACATAAGGTTTAGTGTTCTGCAGTTCAGGTAAAAAACATTTTGAAACCTGTCCTGAAAGAGGTCTCCCTGTGCCCAGTCTAGCATTATCTTTCTTGTCAGTATTGTTTTCCCAATTCCAGGAGCACCATGTAGCACAACAGTCTGTGGAACATGTTTCTTATCAGGCCCAAATAATGCTGTTATGTCAATGATGTGTGCTTGTTTTGTCATGACTGAGTTATGTTTATTTTCCATGGGTATATTCTCTGGTTCTCTGGATTTACACAGAAGCAGAAGAGGTGTGAATTCCTTGTGTAAGTCTCCAAGGTTTTTGAGACAAGAGCTACCATCCCAAGTAAGACTGAATTTCTCTCTCATTCTGTTTATATATTTTCTTCTGTTACCTATGACAGTGAGAAAAAACATGAAAAATACAAGTTAATCGGTCTCTATCTCTAATTGGGCCATCTCTAGAGTCCTTAGAGTAAAAGTATGTGCCTGGACTTAAGTCCTCAGTGGCCTTAAATATATATTTCATTATCAATCTCAGATCTCCATGTCTGAGCCCCAGAAAGTTTTCCAAATAACTTTTAGAGAAACCAATAATTGTCCCTGAGGCCACAGGGATACTGACAAATCTTGGCTAACACTAATGAGGTAAAGGCCCCTTCTGTCTCCTCAAATATTGTAGATACACTATTTCTTTTCCCAATACAAGGAATCTTAAAAAGTTCCCAATAGTTTGGTGGAGAAAGGTGCTCAGAGAGCTATCTTGGTTGCCTTTAGGTTTTCCTGTTTGGGTAGTGAAAAGCTATATGGGAATGTGAGGGATACTTAAAACCTAAGGCTCAGTTGTATCCACTTGAAAAAAAAAATAATTGGGCATGCATAACCTAGAGTTCTCACTGTTGTGGGTCATGTGAACAACAAAAGTACAGACCAGACACTTTCTCTAATTCGTATAACCTTTCAGACCTCTACAAAACAAAGCAAAAAATGTGCCAAAGATAAAGCAAGTTCAGCTGTGTCTATTGTTTAGGATGCCCAGAATCCAACAGAAAGTTATAAAAACAGGACCTAACATTAGTTGTCTGTAAGCTCACTGAGTGCTTCTCCCCTACCTCCCATGCTACTAGCAGAAAGGCTGCACTAGCAGACCCAAGAATATGATACAGTCTTTCATGAGAACCCACCACTATACTCTTGTCCCCCCTTCCTGTTTCCAATGGCATAGAGACCCTTGCTCCTTTGCTTAGGACTTGACAGCCAATTTAGCCATAGCCCTTTAGGAACAAAAGTCTGCCAAGGGGCTGCAACCTGGAAGCACCAGTGCTACAACGTTCTGAATTGCCAGTGCCAGGGAAAACAGGCTCTGAATTGCCAACAACAAGCCAGAGAATAGAAGGAATAGAAGTGATAGGTCACCAGGAAAGAATACCTGTATATGTGGGACTGTGCAGACTACTTGAATCAGTGTTATTAGAGTTGAATCATAGAGTTGAAAGAGACCTCAGAGATAATTTAGTTCAATTTGAACCTAAAGCATGAATTCTATTCCAAGTAGTCAGCTAATCTGTACTTTCATAAAGGCTTAATGAAGGTGAAGGTGACCATTGCTTCACTTTCTCATTGGAAATGTTGAATACATATATTAGAGTAAACCTATTCCTCCCCAAGAAATAGAACCTTTAGGAAAAGGTGAATACTCAAAGTCCACATGATACTCAGGTGCTCAGAATCTCCTCATATGACTCCAGAAACCCCTCCCAGTAGCCCCAATTTTTATTTCTCTCCTACTTTGAGAGTTCCCTTGGCCATTCCCAAGTATAGGAAGCCTTCCTATTCTAATAACTATACCTCCCCCAGTCACTATGGGGTTCACATATACGCTAGATAGTACAGGTAACAGGTCTGGGAAGAAAGAAGCTCTTTCTAAAGAAAGTTTGGCAGGAATTCCAGGAAATCCACTTAATCTGGGGTAACACATAGTAGAAAGAACTAAGATAACCAAAGCAAGGAATATGGAAAGGCATCTAACTTTAGAAAAAGGAAGTGTAATCAGAAGGCTAGTCCATACTTCAGTATGGGTACCATATGATTCTAAAACAAAGATCTCAAATGTAGCAATTTTATCTGCTTTATACGTATGATAGTATTTATGGCGAGTCACACTAATCATTATTTGAGTTGCTCCATAGAAATATTGGCAATTATAAGAGAGCAAGCAATAATCTGATAATGAATGGAGATGTAAAGACCTACCTTCAAGGAATCTACGGGCCGGTAGAGGATATAGACATACTAATTTCAATTCAAATTAATTCAATAAAGACTTACTAAGCACTTACTGTGTGCAAGGTAGTGGTCATGGGGATACAAAAAGAAAAAAAAACATATTTTAGCTATCTTTGAGCTTCATGGGAACACATATATATAAGTTCAAAGTATAACAAAGAAGAAATGCACTAGCTGAGTACATCAGGAATGACCTCAGTAGGAATTGCCACCAGAACTATACTTTTGAGAAAACTAGGAATTCTGAGAGGTAAACATAGAAGATCACCTGTGCAAAAGCATGGATGTGGAAGATGAAATACCATGCACAGAAAATGGCTAATAGGTCTGAATAGAGTAGAGAGTTCATGAAGGGGAATAATATAAAATAAGACTGTAAGGGTAAATGGGATCATGTTGTAGAATTGGCTAAATGTCTAGCCTTTATATTTTATACTAAAAACAATAAGGAGCTATTGCAAATTTTTGCATAGGAAAGTGACATGGTAAGATCTGTGTTTTAGGAATATCAATTTGGCTACTATATGAGGGCATGGATAGGAGAAGAGTAGAAACTGAAAGTAAGTCAAACAAGAGGTTGTTGTAATAGTCCATGGAAGAGATAATGAACTAGGTTAGAGATTGTGTCTGAGTAGAGACAAGGGGATGGATGCTAGCTAGAGATATTGTGGACTTAAGTTTAATGATGCTTGAAAGCTGATTGGTTATGGATAGTGAGGGAAAAGGAAGAGTAAAAGATGGTTCCAAGGTTCTGATCCTGGATAGCTAGAAGGATGGTAGTACTCAACAAAAATTGACATGTTTGAAAGGAAAACACACAACTTGGAGTGTGAACAATTAGGGAGGACATGAGCATGAGGAGTAGTAGTTATAAGGTAGCTTTCCCTAGGTTGAAGTCTTTACATCTTTACTCACCCATCAGAGGATCTTCAGCCTTTGCTCTTTCACACAGCTCCTTCAATTCCATCTTCTCCCAGATTCTCATCACAACATCCCATACTCTCTGGTCATCAAAGATATTGACTATAATGGAGGCCATTTTAGTATGACCAGCTTTCTCTAGCTGGTTCTGATGTTTTTTTTTTAAAAATTCTTTCCCTAGAAGATAATTTTTCAGCAGCAGCCTGAATGTCTTCAGCTCCTCCTCCTTCAATTCCCCTAAGTACTGGACTAGTCTCTGTCTGGTATTCACTGCCATCTCTTCCCCAATACTGGATCTTCAGGGTCAGTAAAGAGGAAAGTGGCTAAATTGATAAACTTAGAATACCTTTTCCTGTACCTATAGATATTCTTTATCGATGACTGAAGTTTCTTGTCAGGAAAGAATGATGAGAAATGGGAGAAGTGATAGAAGTCCAGAGATGAGTAAACAGCCACATTTTCAAAATAAAAAAAGGTAAATGATGGTATCAGACTGCTGATCACAATGATGATCCCTGGAAAAAAAAATGATAGTGAATTGTTAAATTGATAGTTTCCAAGTATTTAAAAGGAAACCAATAATCATTAGGAAATAGCAAAAAATTCAGTAAGAACCAGACGTGTAAGTCAGTCAAGAAGCATTTATTAAGTGCCTCCTGTATGTCCAGCTGAGTACTTAGTGTCAGAGATACAAAGAAAAGCAGAAGACAGTCCTTGATCTCAAGGAACTCACAATCTAATGCTGAAGACAACATGCAAATAACTATGTACAAACAAGATATATATAGAATAAATTGGAGATATTCTCAGGGGGGCAGGTACTAGCATTAAGGGAGATCTGAAAAGGCTTCTTGTAGAAGGTGATATTTCATCTGTGTCTTTAAGAAAGCCAGGGAAGCCAGGAGGAGGGGGGCGGGGGGGGTCATCTAGTACTGAAGTTGGTATGACACCTAGGTTTTGAGTTTGGCTGACTAGAGGATGATTGGTAATATTGACAGTAATAAGGTAGTCTGGAGTGGGAAAAGTTTTTGGGGGAAACAATGAGTTCAGTTTGGGACATGTTGAATTTAAGATACCTATGGGACATCCAGTTTAAGATGGTAATTTAATCCCTGAGAGCTGATGATATCATCAAGCAAAAATACTATAGAGAGAAAAGACAAGAGAGCATAAGACAAAACCCCAGAGACACCCACCATTAGCCAATCTGACCAGGATGAAGATCCAGCAAAGGAGACTGATAAAGAAACAGAAAGGTAGTAGTACCAGGGTAGAACAGTGTCATAAAAACCTAGAGAGAAGACAGTGTCAAGAAGAGGGTGATTGATAGTGTCAGAGGCTACAGAGAGATCAAAAAGGATGAGGCTTGAGAATATGCCATTAAATTTGGCAATTAAGAGATCATTGGTGACTTTAAGAGAGAGAGAAATTTTAATTGGATTATAAAGTTAGTAACCAGATTGTAGTGAGCTAAGTAGAGAATGAGAGTATAAGAAGAGGACACAGTGACTACAGATGGCATTCTCAGTGAGTGAGCTTAATCATAAAAGAGAAGAGAGATAAAGGTTAAAGGCTGGTGGGGATGGATGGATCAAGCAAGGGTTTTTTGAGAATGAAAGAGAAACGGTGTAGGCATCAGGGAAGCAGGCAGATGGGGAGAAGACTGAAGATTGAAGATAAATAAGAACACAGGGATGGTTGAAAGGGCATTGTGCTGGAGAATATGGGATGGAAAGGATTCACTTCTAATGTAGAGGGGTTTGCTTTGGCAAGGAGAAGGGGCTACATTTTCACGTGAGATGGATGAAGGTAGAGATAGTGGCAGAAGGAATATGAGTGATGTGAGATGAGGAGAGGGAAGAGGGAACTCTCAGTGAATGGTCTCAATTTTTTCAGTGAAATGTGAGGCAAGAACCTTAGCTGAGCGAATGGCAAGGGATACGGAGGGAGCCATGGGTTATTTGAGGAGGGATAAAAAGTTTAGAAAAGCTGTTGTGGTGAATTGGTTAGTGAATCAATTAGAGAGTCATAAAAGGATTACCTTGCATTACTGAGGGCCCAATTCAGATAATGTATCATAAATTGTTAGTACTTCCAGCCAGGAGAGTTTTGTCATTTTATCCAGCTTAGCTCAGCTGCATGTGAATAGGGACAGAGGTGGGGCTTAGTAGGACAATATTGGCAATAGTAAAAGGGGCCAGGTATTTAAGAGAAGATAGTATAGAGTTTAACTGGTTCTCCAATGGGTCAAGATGGAGAATGGAGGAGAATACAACCAAAGCAGAAATGATAGCTGGAAAAAGAACTGAGCAGTCAAGCAATTAAAAGTGTTAGTGAGGATGAAGAATGGGATTTAAGTTTGCAAAGAAGAGAAGTTGATGGACAAATCCATTTTGATTTGAACACATAAAGGAATTTCAGAGTTTATGAACATGGAAGTATGGAGCATTTGTGGGTGATGGTAAGATCAAAGATACAACCATCTCTCTGTGTAGCTGAGATGGAGTAGAGAAGAAAGTCATAGGAAATAACAAGTTGAGTTACTGGGAATTACAAGGGTGTTTGAAGTCAGCTAGGTGGAACAGTGGATAGAGTGCCGGGCCTGAAGTCAGGGACTCATCTTCATCAATTCAAATCTGGCCTCATACTTACTAGCTGTATGATCCTGGGCAAGTCCCTTAACCCCATTTGCCTCAGTTCCTCATCTGTCAAATGAGCTGGAGAAGGAAATGGCAAACCGCTCTAGTGTTTTTGCCAAGAAAACTTCAAATGGGGTCATGAAGTCGGACACAACTGAAACAATTGGACAACAAGATTGTTTTAGGGAGTATTAATCTGTATGTTAACTTCCCTGGTATGAGGGCAGGAGTTGGGGACAAAAGACTGCCAGCCAGGCACTGAACTTATTGAGGGTAGAAGGAAGTGTCCTGGAGGTTGGTAGACAACAGCTAGCAGAATTTTGGTTAGTTGGTAGATGTAGATTGAGTGAGCCTCAAAGGAGAAGTTACTGAGTGGTGGTAGCAGGGAGAGAATTAGAAGTGGCAGTTGGAAACAAGGAGTATTTCAGCTCCTCCATTCAACCACTGTGGGGAAGGAGAGAAGTGAGTGGAGAGAGTCACCAAGGAGGCTATGCCCTCAAGATGATGATGGATCAGGAAAACCCCAGAAAGAGGGAGTGAGGATCCAAGTGGAGAGGGTGATGAAAAGTGTTAGATGCTTCCTAGAGATTGAGACAGGTCCATGAGATTTCACAATTAAGAGGTCAAGGTAACTTTGGAGAGAGCAGTTTCAATTTAGTGATTAGGTTAGAAGTCAGATTGCATAAGGTTTATAAGAGTGAGAGGAGAAGAGGAAGTAAGTGGAGGCAATGAGTGTAGATAACTTTTAAAAACACTGACTGGAAAATGGAGAAGTATAGGAGGAGAGTTACTGGGAGTGGTGATTATACTTAGAATTGTAATGATTCCTGAAGAAGAGAAGAGAAAACTCAAATCTTTTCTTTGAAGAGGTAGGGAAATGTTTCTCAGAACATTGCATGTGCCGTCAGACTCAGTCATTGTGTTGGTTAGTTTTGCCCAGTTGCCTCCCCTTCTCCCCTCCTTTGTTACAAGGTATATCTTTCTGAGGACAGAAGAGTGAAGAGAGATGTTTGGAAATAAAGATGATGTAAATACAAAAAAAAATAAATGCTTTAAAGAATTCTAATGACTTTAGCCTGGTGCATTACTTCCATATCTATGCATTCTCTTTTATTTTGTAAATAAACTTTAAAAAAAAAATCACACACTCCTGTGTCTGTATTATGTAAAGGCAGGCAGCAGAAGTGGGAAAACAGAAGTAGGTGCTCAAAGAGAGCACAACAATTTTTAGGCAGCAGCAGAGAAAGGGAAGGAACTTGTAAAGAAGGATCAAATGCAGAAGGTTTCTGAATGGAGGGCAAGGGGGAAACAGGGCTTGGTGCCCCACACTGGAAATAAATATTCATAAAAGATGAAAAATGTAAAGCCAAATACAAAGGTCATAGATTTTGATTTGGAAGGGACCTTGAAGTTCATCCAGTCTGTTCCAACACCATTTTATAGGTGAAGAAACTCAGACCTGAAAAGCTTAAATGACTTGCAGAAGGTCACACAATAAGTAAGAGAGCCAGGATAATGTAGACTCCTTTAGCAGTACCTCCATTGACTGGTTTAGTTGAGAGAAGTTGTTGCTAAATTGTGACTCAATTCATCCAAGTCTAAACATTCAAGACCAGAATCTTCACAGAGCAACTGATTTGTATGGGTGTCAGATTAGGGAGGGTCTTAAATAAAGAGTTTGGAACTGATGATATAGTAGGCAGTTGGTAGTCAATGAAGTTTCTTGAGTGAGGTCCAGTTTATTGTCGTTGTTGTTCAGTCATTTCAGTTGTGCCTGTTCTCTCTGACCCCATTTGGGGTTTTCTTGGCAGAGATACTCTAGTGGTTTGCCATTTCCTTCTCAAGCACATTTGACAGATGAGGAACTGAGGCAAATAGGGTTAAGTGACTTGCCCAGGCTTACACAGCTAGTAAGTGTCTGAGGCCAGATTTGAACTCAAGGAGACGAGTCTTCCTTACTCCAGGCCCAGAATTCTATCCACTTTGACACTTGGCTGCCCAGGGTCTAGTTAGTCAACAAGTGCTTACTGTGTGCCAGGCACTGTGCCAGACAATGCTTACATTGTGTATAAAAAGAAAAGCAAAACAAGGTCCCTGCCCTTAAGAAGTTCACACACTAATGGGGAAGAGAACACGTAAAATAGTGTGTATTACATGTGTGTATATATATATATGAAATGCATATTTTACATGTTCTCATCTATACATACACATACATGCACATATATACATACATGGGTACATGCATGTGTGTGTGCATTTAAGTAAAAGGTCATCTCAGAGAGAAGGCACTAGAAGCGGGGCTGGGGATGGTCTCAAGAATGGGGATCAGGTCGGGAAAGGCCTCCTGCAGTAGGTGGGATTTGAGCCAAATCTTGAAGGAAGCCAGGTTTCCCTGGATCAGATACTCTGTGTTTGTATAAGTAATAGTTATGACATTGCCTTCCTGATGTCATAGTCCTCTTCAAGAGCAAAGGACAAATGACAACAGTAGCTGTAAGCAGATAGGCTCTCAGGCAGAGGTGTTTTTGAACCAGCTTGAACTGGCTCTATGAAGTTAATTATTAAATGCTCAGTGTGAGCATTTCCACCTAGAAAATCAGAGCTACAGATCAAGGTTTGATTTATGGTTTTGTTGGTTGTCTAGACTTAGGAAGGTGTTGGAGGAAATGTTAATAATGCAGATTAAATTTTAAAATGTGCCCTAAACATTTACCAGCCCACCCCTGTTTTTAGTCCATAATCATAGCTACAACTGTATTCGCAACACAGTATAAAAGACCTTCTCCCTCTTCCTCTCCTATGATACCGAGAATGTCCTCCATTAAGGCTCAGTGCTGGGATGCAAATACCTAATACTCTTCCCTGAGAGGGGACAGAATAGCTGTGATTGAACACACTGAGAATCTGTGACACTGAAATAGCGGCACCATTGGTTGCCTCAGCTTGGGTTCTCAAGAACCTCCACCTCCCACACCAAGCCAGCATGCTGTAGCCAGGTTCCTGCCCAGAAAGCATTCACCTCAGGGTGCCTCATTGTTTCGGGTTTTACTTTAATCGAAGGTTGGTAAATCAAGGATAATGGAAAGAGATAGGAAAGGGTTTAGTCTAAGAGTGACAGAGGCTGGGTCAGGGCTTCTGGAAGGGACCAGAAGAAGTGGGGGAAGAAGGAAGAGAGGAACTTGGAAAAGGAAGATAATAGGTTAAAGGAGGGAGAGATAGGAGGGTAAGAGAAAAAGGGATAAAGAACCATGGAAGACTAATGATGAGAATAGGGGGGAAAAAAGCAACACTTACCCTCTCATGGTTCAAAATGACTTGTGTCCTTCAGGCTCTCAGTAGATCTTTCAATGTATGTGGTGGTGTCTAAACCAGAGGGGCAAAACTTGGGGTGCCAAGAAAGAGCCCAAGACACCACACCCAAAGATCATTAAGGGGAACTGAAAGTAAGTCTGAGCAGGAAGACAATGAAAGGGTGGAGAAGCCAGTTGGGAAAGCTAGAGTAGTAAACACATCCCCACTCCCAGATGCTTTAATCCTGACCTTCCCTATGATTCTGTTAATTTAGAGGTCCACCTTCCCTAATCCAGAGCTAAAACCCATAGCACTGTGACCAAACTATTCTCAGGTGTGAGGCTGGAAGTACAGCCCTTCTCTCCCCAGAGCAGAAGTAAGAGTAAGAGGTCTGTGAAGGCCACAAGAGGGAAAGAAAGATCAAACTTTCTTTGTTTTTTGTCTTTATATTCCCAGCTCATAGCACAGAATTTGCCATTTTTAAAAGAATGAATGAGTGAGTGAATGAATGAATCTGAAGCAGGTAAAGAAAAGGGTCCTGGGAAAGCAGTTAGGAGGTAGAGTGCTGTTGGGATGGGGGTGGGGGGAACCGCTAACAAGGTAAAGAGATCCCAGTCCTCTGCCTCAGTTCCCTTTTATAGACAAAACACTCAATTTTTGTCCAAACATAGTCCTCACATCTTATTACAGGGTCTCCTCCATCCCACCAATCCATGAAGGCGAAGAATATCAGTGTAAGTAAGGTGGATCTTGTTATTCTTTTTTTAGATAATAGTTCACAGGATCCATAGCCAAAACAATCTCTAGTTCCCAGGTTTTCACATTATAAACAGTTTCTACTGTGACTGCACAATGAAATATAGGGATGAGATAATGTAAGCATTTGAGTTTAATTGTCAATAATCTACTGCACTTGCACAGTGCTTAGTCAGCATAATATTGCTAGAGTTAGTGTAAACTTGGGAGGCTATTGCTGGCAAATTGCCTTCTTTGTGTGCTCCCTTATAAATCAGGTGAGCACTGGTCAATAAGTGGGGATTTGGGGAATGCATAGGCAAGTGCATATGTGTCTGCCTCAAACGGCCCTCATTGAGACTTAGTGGGGGAATGCACTAGCTGGAATGCTGTGTGTGCCTTGATCGGCCCCCATCAAGGTTTGGGGGGATATGTGAATGTGTGTACTTATCTTGACTGGCCCCCATCAAGATTTAGGGGAACCTGTAGGAATTGTGTTCCTACTACTCTTGCCCACCCTTGGGAGAAGAATAATTAGGGGATGCTGTGGGGAGCTGGTACTCCCATCATCAGCAACCCCATTAGATAGAGAAGAATAAGAATAAAGTATATTATTTAACCCCTCCAAAGCTGTCTTCCTGTCCTTCTGGCTGCCCAAATCAAGAGTGAACCTGCTAGACACTGGAGCCCAAAACCTTCAGTGGTTCCTCCTGTGCCTGTGGTGCCTCCTTTATTGTTTCCTGTTTCCTGTACTTGGTGTAATTGGTGTCACCTGCCCTGCAATCAGTCAGTCAACAAGCATTTATTAAGCACTTAATATGTGCTAGGCACTGTGCAAAGCTATAGGAATATAAAGAAAAGCATAAGACAGGCCCTCTTCTAAAGGAGCTCACAATCCAGTGGGGAAGACAACATGTGGACAGCTATATATAGTTAAGATATAGGAAAAATTGGAGATAATCCACAGAAGAAAGGCATTAGAATTAAGGGTATCAGGAAAAGTTGTAAAAGGTGAGACATTATCTGGAACTTGAAGGAAGCCAGGGAAACCAGGATTTGGAAATGGGGAGAAAGGGAATTCCAAGCATAAAGTACAGAGCCAGTAAAAAATGGCCCAAGTCAAGAGAGGGAGTTTTGTGTTTGAGGAACTGCAATGTGGCTGGTGTAACTGGATTTCAAAGTATATGTGGGTGAGTAGTTTGTAAGAAGACTGTGAAGTTGGAGAAGGCCATGTTATCAAGGCTTTTAAATGCCAAACAGGGAATATTCTATTTGAATTATGGGGTTGTTATGGGGCTTCTGGAGTTTGTTGAGTAGGGGATCGACATGATCAGATCTATGCTTTAAGGAAGATCAATTTTCTGAGTCAAGAATTGATTGAGGTAGAGAGAGACTAGTGACAGAGAACCATAACTAGCAGGCTTTTGCAATAGTCCAAGTATTTGGTGATGAGGGCCTGCGCCAGGATGGTGGTAGTATCAAGGGAGAGAAAGGGAAAATATGGAAAGTATTACAAAGGTAAAATCAACAGGCCTTGGTAACAGACTTGATATAGTGGGGGGTAAGAGAGAGTGAGAGGTTGAAGATGACACCTAAATTTCCAGCCTGATTGATTTGGAGGGTGGTGGCACCCCCAACAATGAATAGGACATTTAGGAAGCCTGGAGGGTGGTGGGCGGGGAGTAGGGGAAGATAGCAAGTTTATTGTGGACATGTTATGATTATTATGTCTATGGGAAATCCAGTTTGAGATGTCCAGTAGGGAGTTGGAGATGTAAGACTGGAGAAATCAGAGAGATTAGGGCTAGATAAATGGATCTAAGAATCATCAATATTGAGATGATAATTGAATCCATGGAAACCTATCGAATCACCAAGTAAAATAGTATAGAGGGAGAAGACGGCTTAGAACAAAGCCCTAGGGGTCATCTACTGTTAGTAGGCATTACCTGGATGGAAATCTAGCAAAGAATAGATCAGATGAATAGAAGGAGAACCAGTAGAGAGCAGTGTCACAAAAATGTCATATGTAAAAAAATTGTTTATAGCAATAAAGAATTGGAAACCAGGGGGTTGCCCATTATTTGAGTAACGGCTAACCAAATTATCATGTATGAAATTAAAGGAATAGTATTGTGCTGTAAGAAATTATGAAGGGGATCATTTCAGAACAACCTGAGAAGATTTGTATGAATTGCTATAAACTGAAGTGAAGTGAGAACTAGGAGAAGAATGTATACAATAAAAACTATTTTAAAGACAATCAGTCCTGAAAGATTTAAGAATTCTGATCAACACAATGATCAACCACAATTCCAAAGGAGTCATGATGAAATCTCCTGCTGCCTCCAGATAGAGACGTGATAAATTCAGAATGTGGATTGAAGTATTTTTTTTTCTTTCTCTTCCTTCTTACCATCCTAGAAATATGAGACTGGTTAGCCTGACCCCTAGAGACTCCTGCTCCCTGGGGAAGTCCTTAATGATGAGAATGGAGTGAGAGAAGGGACTAGCACTGAGCCTCCCAGCACAAAGCAAAGTTCCTGGCTAATAATACCCTTGACATTTTTTTAAGTAATGCTTAGTCCTCGAGTGCAGGCCTTCCAAATGAAAAAATTCTGAGAGCTCAGTAGGGTGTGACTTGAGTGAAAGGGGGCCGCTCTTCAAATCTCAGTTCTGCTTCTAGCAGCTGGGACCATACATTCCCACTGTCCCCTAGTCCCTAGTTTCCATGTTCAATTTACTCCCTACTCCCTAGCTGTCCCCAGAGATCTAGGATAAAGCTGACTGAATCTTAGATCCTAGAACTGCATTTGCCCTGGTCTTTGCTCTGGCCCCAAGCTAGGGTGAGTGAGTGGCCAGTAGTGTGGGCCGAGAGGTATGTCACAGGGAAGAAAAGGGGCCAGAACTATACTCTGAAGAGGGCCCAAGTGGTGGGGACAGGGGAGAGAAGTCCAATAGAGGCATTACTGTGAGCAGTGAGCTTGGCTTCCTCTCCCCAGGCAAAGACCTCTGGAGGTCATCTTAACTATCTCTTTATCCCCAGGACAGACAGGAGTCTTCTGAATTTTTTCAAGTCATTGGGAAAAGGAAATAGTGTCCTAATCCAGATTACATATTCCAGTGTCTTACAACTTTCAACAACAGTAAGTCCTTTTTTTGCTTCTTACCTGAATCTTTCTTGCTGCACCAGAAATCCCTGGATCTTGCTATGTCAAATGTACATGTAGAAAATGAGGGTCAGGGAATCCTTCAGAGAAGGCTTTATTATAATAACAATAATCAGATTAATGCTCCTCTAAATTCTTCCTCTGATGCTTCATTATGGTATAAGTATACCTGGGTTCTTGAAGTTTATGCCAAAAGATCACCATAAATCAACAAATATTTATCTAGTGCCTGCTATGTACAGTGTGATGTTCTAGGTGTTAGGAAAGAAACAATTTTTAGATAAGGCATGCTTCCTGCCCTCTCAGATTTTAAAGACTCTAGCAGGTGCTGTTAAGCAAGATAGGGCTCAGGTATGTACCTGAGAACACACTGGGCATATGTTGTCTAGCATCCAGCCTAGTTAAATTAAGAAGGCTGGCCACGAGATAATGAATTCTTTTGGTCACAGTAGCTCATGAAAAACTTTACCTACTAAGGTATAAAGAGATTTTAATAGGCTACAGTGACCATTGTATTCAAATGAATGAAACTGCAGCTCTTTTGATGAACTGAAGTGATGCAATACTACTTCCCATTAATACCGTAGATCATACTTTCTAAGCCTTTTATAACCACGATCTGGTGTGATGGTTGAAACAACCTTTTGAGGAAGATAGAGACCAGGTTATTGTCCCCTTTCAAAAGAGGAGGAAATTGAGTGGGTCAGAGAAGGGAGGTGGCTTGTCTGATGTCACATCAGACTGAAAAACTCAGGTATAATTTTGCAGTCCAGCACTCATTTGACTGAATCAGCTAGAGAGGCGTCCTGAGTCCCTGTAGCCTTTTCTTCTTTATGTTTTATGGTACCTGAGTTTCTATTTTAATTCTTAATTCAAGCCCTCACTTCTTTCCCAGGACCCCATCTCCCAACCCACACAAAGGCTACAGTTATACATCTCTAGCTGTTGTGCCCAAGATACTGTCTGTCTCATAAGGGTACAGTCTGCATCACGGAGGGGGTGGACAGCATCTGCTTCCACTTCCCCTATACCCTTTCAGATACTTTGCATATCCATCCAAGGACACTCCCAGTATCTCTCTAACATTTAAGAGGATCTCTGCCAAGGAGTGGGTGGGATACACTGTTATGTAACGTGACATGATGACGAGTTGTGCTCTGCCCATCTTCCCCTAGAAAGGGAGGAAACGGTCTCCATGTAATGTATGAGGAATTTGGAGTAGCTACCTGGAACAGCTTCATGAATGAAACAGGCAGCAGAAAAATTCTCTTTTCATAGAGTCCTTGACATTTGGGAAGCTTAAGGGATGGTCTCATTCAAAGGCAGGCATTTTACATTCATTTTAGTGCAATAAGTGCAAGAAAGAAAGATTTAATGCAATAAACATTTATTTGTGCTTAGACATTTATGGTACTTACACCAACTATATTCAAGACACTTGGACTGATACAAAGATAAATAAGACAGAGTGTCTTCATTCATGGAGTTTACAAACTAGTAAAGAGAATTAACACATACATCAATAAGTATCATGCAATGGAATAATAAGTGTACAAGAGACACAGAATACTATATTATAAAGTCTAAGGGGAGAAGGAGCAGCTCTAACTGGATGAACAAGAGAGTCTTTAAAATTAGGTTGGATTTCGGTAGGCAGAGGTAGTAGTGAGAAGGCAGTTCAGATACGTAGACCAAGGTGTAAAAAGGCTTAGAGATAGGAAAATGCAGGAAGTACTATTTAGGGGCAGTTTGCATAGTGTTTAGAATTTTGAACTTGGAGTCAAGAAGGTTGGAGTTTGAATTCTACTGTCTACACCTAATATCTATACAATAGTGGACAAATCACTTTTTTTCTCTGAACTTGTTTTGTCATATTTAAAATGGGGTTAATAAAGGATCAAAAGGGGATAATGTATACCAAGTGCTTTACAAACCTTGAAGTGCGATATTCTGTTGATATTTGGGCATTTTTCAGTCGTCTGACTCTTTGTGATCCCATTTGGGGTTTTCTTGGCAAAAATACTGGAGTGATTTGCCATTCCTTCTCCAGCTCATTTTACAGATAAGGAAACTGAGGCAAACAGGGTCAATTGACTTGCCCAGAGTCACACAGTTAGTAAGTATCTGAGGCCAGATTTGAACTCAAGAAGATGTCTTCCTGACTCCAGACTCAGCACTTTATTACACTTTAGGAAGTAGAGCACAGAAAGGGGAGTAGTGTGACCTAAGGATGGAAAGGTAAGCTAGCATCAGAATATCAAAGACTTGTTAAAGGACATTTAATGGGAAGATTAATCTGTCAGTGAAGAATGGATGGGGGTGGTAGGAGAGACTGGAGGTAGGAAAAAACTGTTAGGAAACTACTCTACTTATGTTTGTATTAGGATAGTAGGAATGGAAATGGGAATAGAGAAGAGATTTATCTACAAGAGATTTTGTGGTAGAATCAGACTGGGTAA
Source organism: Phascolarctos cinereus (assembly GCF_003287225.1). NCBI lineage: Eukaryota > Metazoa > Chordata > Mammalia > Diprotodontia > Phascolarctidae > Phascolarctos > Phascolarctos cinereus. The sequence goes on from NW_027556098.1 coordinate 352,538,460, forward strand.
TTCAAAAGACTCATTGGATATGCGAGGATAGGGGAAGGGGAAGAATCAAAGCTAACACCAGTGTTTCAAAAACAGGAGCTGGATTGAACAGTAGTGTCCCTGGTACAAAAAAGGGACGAAGTCAGAAAGAGGAAGCAAAATTATAATCTTTGTTGTGGAGATTCTGAGTTTGAGCTGATGCAATTGTAGATGGATGCAGTTGGAGACACAGATCTGAACTTTAGGAAAAAGTTCATGGTTACAGTAAGAGATATAGAAATCATCTGCTTAGGGTTATAGTTGAAACCATGGGAATGAATTAAATTGTCAGGAGACAGAAACAAGGTAGGTCAAGGAAGTCTGGAAGAAGAAGTGGCAAAGGAGAAAGAGGTATAGTTAGAATAATAGGAGCACCATGGGAATGAGAGCATAGGAGCCCAGGGAGGTGAGGTTATTTAGAAAGAAGGGTTAGTCTATAATGCCCAATGCTTCAAAAGCCAGGGAGGATGAACATGGAAAAAAGTCTTTGGTTTGAATGACTAGGTTGTCACTGGTGACCCTGAAGAGAGTAGTTTGAGTAGAATTGTGGATATGGTGTCAGATGATTGGGGTCTGAAAAAAAAAAAGAGTGAGAGGTATAGAGGTAGAGGTATCAATTACAGGCAATTGGATCACTCCACAAACCATATGAGGGAAGGGAAAAAAGACCTTAACATAAGTTGAGAGAAATCTTTTGCCCTTTCTACTCCTGTAATGCCAGCCGAGCTCTTGGGTTGGGGTGAGGTGGCGAAGCTAGTCACATTAGCTTGCCTTCTCTGGATGCTACAGTTTCCTGTAGGAAGAGCACCTAGGCCCTGAATTCCATTTGACAGAATTCCAGCTGCCAGAATTCCTTAACTTTCTCCCTCCCAGAGCCCTATGGTCTCTCCAGCTTCCCACCCATCCACAGTCATACCTCAAACTGCATGCCTTTCTTTCTGCATCCTTCTTTTTTTTACTATACAAATAGCTCACAGGATCCTTTCTTTGCTAGAGACCTGAGAATTAAATCTTAGTTTCAGAGAAAATCATAGAATCAGTCTTAGAATTGTAGGATCATTTCAGGGGTATGTAGTCTAATTTCTGACTCTCTTATGTACCCTTCCATCTAATACCCAGTGCAGAAATTCTCTGGATAGCATTCTAATAGGTGAGTTTCTAGCCTCTGCTTTGAACAAGTTAAATGACAGGGAACTCAACACTTGCCAAAACGGTCAGTCCATTTCATGACTGGACAGCTTTAATTGTTAACAAGCTGCTTCTTATATCGAGAGGCAGTGTGGTGTAGGTGAATGAACCCTACATCCAGAGTCAAAGGACCTTGGTTCAAATCCCAGCTCTCAATTGTCTAACCTGAGTGATCTTGGGAAAGTCTCTATCTTTCTCAGCTTCTGTTTCCTAAAATGAAGGGACTGAATGAGACAATCTGTAAGATTCTTTCCAGATCTAAGTCTATTTATCCTACAAACTGCCTTTATTAATCCTAGTGCTGCTTTCTAGGCACATCAAATAATTATGTAATCTCTCTGTGTTAATGGTTTAATTTGGCATTGTCCCTGACCCAACATCTCTGCCATTAAAGAAGGGCTGTTGGTGCTTTAATGAAAAGGATCATAGGATTAGAAATTTAAATTTGGAACTGACTGTTGGGAGAATTGGAGACCCTGTGGCAATGCAGAAGGAAGGAAGGGAGGGAGGGAGGAAAGAAACAATAATTTATTAAGTACCCACTATGTGCCAGGCACTATGCCAAATACTTTACCAATATTATCTCATCTGAGCTTCACAATAACTTTAGGAGTTATTGTATAGTTGAGGAAAATGAGGCAGAGCTTCAGTGACCCACCTATAGTCATAGAGCTAGTAAGAGTCTGAGGCAAGAGCTGAATTCAGGTACTTTATCAACTGCACCATTTAGCTCAGGAAGATAGTGGGGGCCAGAGAATCTTCTTCTTGTTCCTCACCAGGTAGTCAGCTTCCTAATCTCTGTACACCTTCTGGATAGGAAGGAAGGAAATAAGCATTTATTAAGCACCTAATATATGCTAGGCACTGGGCTAAGCATTTTACAAATATTATCTCATTTGGTCTTTACAACAACCCTGGTAGCAGGTGCTACTATTCTGTTCATTTTATAGTTGAGAAAACTGAGACGAACAGAGGTTAAATAACCTGCCTGAGATCATATAACTAGTAAATGTCTAAGGCCAGATTTGAACTCAAGTCATCTTGACTCCATGCCTAGCACTGTAACCACTGCACTACCTAGCTGCCTACAAGGGCATCTTTACAGAACTGACACGTAAATTAATGACTATTAACATGGGCTTGCTGGCCCCATCTAGGATCACACACAAGGTTTGCCACGTGAGATGGCAATGTATCTGGGTTATTAATGCACAGGTAAGTAGAGTCGCAGAACTTTAGAAACCACAAAATCCTAGAAATGAAGAGGTAGTAGAGATGACCATCATTGTATCCACTATTGGAATCACATGGTGGGAACATTAACTCCTGAGGAAAGGCTGGTTTTTTTCCCTCCCCCTGGAAGTACCACAAATAAGGGCTCTCCTATTCTCTCTGAAGATAAATCCCAAACTTCCTCCTCCAACTCCTGTATCCCCTATTGTCACTGTTTGGGCATTTACCTGCTACCCCTCTTTACTTGACTCATTTCCTAACAAGTAATGGGCCCCACTCCCGAGTTCTGTTTTAATGAACATCTCTCTGGTGGGGGGTAGGGGGCCACTGGAATGAAGTCTCTTTGGAGACAGTTCCACAAATCTCGTTTCTATCTTCCCTCACAGATGAATAAAGAAATCATTAAGTGAAATACTATTGTCAGATACATGCTGGGAGGAGGGCGGAGCAGGGGTAAGGATCACAAAGTATAACAATTTAGAATGGAAAGACCAATGAAGGTTTAGACTCTTGTCTGATCAATCTAAATAGGTATTCTGGAGGAAATCAGATTTTTATTTTTGAGGGTAGATTTTTTCATTATCTGCTGGTAGAGACATTATTGTGGGTAGGATGGAGATGAGGGTCGTGGGTGGTCCTTTTGTTTTTCTTTTATTCTTTCTCAGTTGAGTAGGGGAGGGGAAAGAGAGAAGATATATGTGTTAATTAAAAAATAAACTTAAAAAATTTAAAATCAGTTTAAAGAGTAGAGGGAGAGTGATTTCTTTAGTCTGCTGCAAGATTCTCCTCTCTTCCCCTTTATTTCTCTTTGCCAGCCATCTTCTTTTGTTTTATCTGGATCAGAAAGAAGAAAAGTCTCTCATATACCATCCCATGATGCTCACTGCATCTCTCTCCAATTCCACTGCCTTTCACCCATCCACCTTCATCCTGTTGGGCATCCCAGGCATGCAGGACCATCACATCTGGATCTCCATTCCCTTTTGCTCCATGTATATCCTTGCCCTTGCAGGTAATGGCACCATCCTCTTTATCATTATGACAGACAAGGCTCTACATGAACCCATGTACCTCTTCCTCTGCCTGCTGTCCATCACAGACCTGGTTCTCTGTTCCACCACACTGCCCAAGATGCTGGCCATCTTCTGGCTCGATGCCCACACTATCTCCTTTCATGGCTGCCTCACCCAGATGTTCTTTGTCCATGCTGTCTTTGCCACTGAATCAGCAATCCTGTTAGCCATGGCTTTTGACCGCTATGTAGCTATCTGTCGCCCACTACACTACATATCCATACTGAATGCCACTGTCATTGGGAAGATTGGGGCAGCATGTGTCGCCCGGGGCCTTCTCTTCGTCTTCCCTTTTATTATACTCATTAAGCGCCTCCCTTTCTGTGGGCGCCACATCCTTGCCCATACTTACTGTGAGCACATGGGCATTGCCAAGTTAGCCTGCACCAGTATTAAGCCCAATACCGTCTATGGACTCACTGTGGCACTCTCAGTCACAGGAATGGACGTGGTGCTCATCGCAGCCTCCTATGTTCTCATTCTCCGGGCTGTGCTGTGCCTGCCTTCCCAGGATGCCCAGCTTCGAGCATTCAGCACCTGTGGAGCCCATGTCTGTGTCATTCTTCTCTTCTATATCCCTGCTTTCTTCTCCTTTTTCACCCACCGCTTTGGCCGTCATGTGCCCCCACAGGCACACATCATTCTTGCCAACCTCTACCTCCTTGTGCCCCCTGTTCTTAACCCATTAGTGTATGGCATTAACACCAAACAGATTCGCACTCGGATCCTAGGACTGGGCCTATGGAGGAGGTAGAAGTACCCTTCATGACCCTCACATTCTGAGGAAAGATCAGGAGAAAGTTCACCATTAACAAGCTCCTGAAAGCCTATGGAGACTAAAGGGACCCACCTGGAAATCATAATTTTTGCTATTTCAGGAAATAACTTACCAAGTGTTATCTAGGACCTTTGAGGATTCATGTGACACTGAATCTAGGTACCACAGCAACTCTTCTAAATCAGATAAAGTGACGGTGAGAGCCAGTCCCACAGAAGATGGAATGAAGATACAAGATAGAAGATTAATGAGTCGATTCTTGCGCTCAGATCTGAATGGGAAAAAGACGTAAGATAATGGAGAGCCAGTGAGCATCACAGCCAGAGAGTGAAGCCTGCTGCTTATCAGTTTTGTCTTTACTTGTGGGTTGTGGAATGTGGGGAAGAGCAGCCATTAGAGATGAATATTTTTCGTTCTATAAATGGAAATAGGAGACTTTTTGTAATATCTCTTCAGGGTAAGGTACCAGGATGTCACACTCCCTCCACCCCAGGGGCATCTCTAGCTTCTGAGAGGATAGGAACCTCCTGAGTCATTGTGGAGTTCCTGAGGAACTTGACCTAGAGATAGCCTTACCTAACCCCAAAGGGATAGAAATAATATGACCTTTAGACAATTTTCCTTCTGAACTGTACCATTCAGACATTTGATTTATTTCCTGATTTCTTTCAGATGAAGAATCCTGTGGGCAAGTGGCCTCCAAAGGCTAGATCTAGGAGCCTGATCCTACTTCCCCTATATCTCCCACTCTAGCACCTCAAAATGGCAGCCTGTACAAAACCCACCCACTACTAAAAGTTCTTTGGAGAATTTGTGGTTCACGTACCCTTCCCTAATTATGCTATTGTGTCCCAGCTTCTTACTTAACAAAGGATTGTCTTTTGCCGGATAGGGAATTACAGATGTTCTAAGTTGGAAGAAACTTTATTTTCTTTAAAAAAAAAAACAACAAACCAATGATGTCTTTTGCTTTATATCACTTTCATTTCCTGAAGTATACCTCCCACAGCCAAAGACTCATCCCTTAGAACAAAGAATAAAAAAAGAGAAAAGCAGTTCAGCAAAACCAACCAATATGTTAACCAAGTCTGACAATCCATATGGAATGGAAGAGACTTTACAGGTTATCTAGCTTAGTTTCTCACCTTGTTTAGGGCTTTCCTCTATAGTTTCTCTGAAAAGAGGGTCACACAGGACTGCTATAATTTGTGAAGATACTTGTAAATGATAAAATGCTATGTAAATATAATAGATTATTATTTTTAATGATTTTAAGTATTTAATTTTAATTTATCATATATATTATATATATATTATAATTATTTAATTATTTTTAAGCTCTTGAGATTACATTAGCTTTAGTTATTAGGAAATTCATTCTTACATAGAAGAGAAATCTGATTTACTGAAACAGCTTTACATTGGTCTTAATTTGGCCCTCTAAAGCCAGATTTTAGGATTATACGTTGAGAAGTATGAGATTTTTAAGAGCTAATCTAGTGCACCTCTCTCATTTGACTGATAGAGAAGTTGTGCCACAGAGAAGGGAAATGATTTGATCAGCAACACACAACTAGTATGTAGCAGAGCTGTTGTTCAAATGCAGGTACCCTGATTCCAAGACCATTGTTCCTTCTGCTATGTGGTCTCCTACTGTGATTGTGTTTGTCCTTTGTCCTGAAGAAGACCATGACATCACGGAGATGATGGCATGACTTGCAATTGACTTTGATTTGAGTGAGTGAGGGCTATGCAAGGTCACCAGCCTCACTTTCTCCTCCAGAGCCATCTGGGTGCAGTGGCCAGATATTAACAGGATGATTGGAGATAGCCCAGAATGCAATGGAAGACCCTGGCCCTTTTAAGCTAAGGTCTTTTCAGGTTCTCACTTTGAGTGAGGTAATGCCCATTCAGAGACTAGGTCTCTTTAAGAAGTGAGTCAAGCGATGGCCTCTTTAATTAAAAAGAAATCAAACTGGGAGAGGAAGACCCTCAGGGCTGCTGGCCAAAAGAGAAACAGTTACTATTTGTGTTTGCCCTTGGTCCTCCAAAAGGACCATGACATTAGGGAGATGATGACTATCCTATGTTCTTTTGATGTATGGCAGAGGAGCATGAAAAGAGAGAGCATAAAAACTTCAGCATACAAACTGACTCCAAACCTGGCTGAGGGTGGGTTCCTAGCTCTTATTACTGTGGTAGCAAAACTAAAGAGACTGTTTCAGTGAGCCATTCTGGACCTTTACTTGGTTACCATAGTAACAATGAAGTATCCAGTAGAAATATTCTGGGACCTTCTGTAGTTACTATGGTAACACACTTGCATGGGCTCCTGACATATTTTAGGTTTTTCATTGTAATATTCTGTGATTCTCAAATAAGACATTCTAGAAGAGGTTACCAAGGGCACTTCCTAATCCTGGAGAAGTAAGTTTGCCGCTGAGCACATTCATAGTTCATTCATATATGTATGTAGTATGTATATATGTATGTATGTATAGGCATGTATGTATATATATACATGTATGTGTATATATGTATGTTGTGATTCCTGTTGATAGTATACATATATACATGTATATGATAACAGATCTATAGTTCTCATTTAAGGGGAGAGAGGAAGGAAGGGAGTGAGAGAGACAGAGACAGAGGGAAGCCTAAAACCAGTCTCTCCAGTATCATAACACTGTGAGATCTCCTTGATGACTAGCCTTAGTCTATAAATCCTATAAACCTGAAAGAACTGGAAATGTTTAATCTAGGGAAGTAAGACTTAGGGCAGGGAGATGGGAGCACTGACACTGTCTACAAGTCCTAATCAGGTGTCAGCTTCTCAGAAATGTCCAAAACAGAACTCATCATGCCCTCCTTTCAACCCAGCCCACCCCCAGACTTCACTATTTCACAATCAGCCTGCACTTCCCCCTCTCCATCACCTTTCTTGTATAATTAGTTGCCATGTCCCCTTGAGTTGACATTCAAAACAGCATTCACATACATTCCCTTTTCTCTCCTCACTCAGCTATCATCCTGCTTCAGATCCTCATTACTCTCATGTGGATTACTTTAATAGTCTTCTAATTTGTTTTGCTGTTTCAGATCTTTCCAATCAATCTTCTACATCAGAAGTATCAAACTCACTGCCCACAAAACTCCCTAGGAACCAGATTAAAATGTAATTGGGAAAAGTTTAACAAAACAAAAATAAAATGAAACAAACAATTTTGACATGTAGTTTTCTAAACCAATATGTGGCCGGTAGGGATCTGTTTCTTTTTGAATGTGATACCACTGCTCTACATAGCTCCCCAAATAATTTTCCCAAAGCATGGTTATGACCATGTCACCTACTTAAAACAAATGAACCACAATGACAACAAAAACCTTCATTGTTTCCCATTGCTTTTGGGATAGGAGACAACCTTCTCACTTTGGCATTTTAGGTCATCCACAATCTGACTCCAATCTCCCTTGTTTCACATTGCTCACCTTAACACACTCTATTCCAGCCAAAGTGGACTACTAGCTTTCTGTCAAACTCAGCATTTAAATTTCTATGTTCAAGCCTCTACACAGGTCACCCTCCTTTTTCAGAATGTACTCTCTTGGGGCAGGTAGGTGGCACAGTGGATAGAGCACCGGTCCTGAATTCAGAAGGACCTGAGTTCAAATCTGGCCTTAGACACATGACACTTATTAGCTGTGTGACCTTGGGCAAGTCACTTAACCCCCTTGCCTAGCCAAAAAACAAAACAAAACAGAATGTACTCTCTCCTCAGTTCTGCCTCTTAAAATATTTGTTTTTCTAAAAGGCTCAACTCAGGTGCCACTTTCTTTGAGAAATCTTCCTTGATTCTCCCACTTATTAATGCTCTGCTACCCCCTTGAATTACTTTGTACTTATTTATTTGTATATGAGTGATTTCACCCAGGAGAACATAATTCTTGGAGGGTGGGGCCCATGTCATTGATTATATTTCCAGCACCTAACATAGTACCTTTAACAGAGCAAATATTTGATAAATATTTTTACTGAATTGCTTTGAGTTGTTTGAATGGCAGTCGTGTAGTTTTGCTTGGTTTCAGGAGGTAAAACTGTATGGAAGTTGCATAGAGGCAAATTCTGATTAATGGAAGGAAAAAAACTTCCTAACAATTAAAGTTATCCAAAGTGGAATAGGCTGCCCCAGTAGGTAATGGATTTTATCCCAACCTGTCCTACTGCAAGTCTTCAGGCTGATTGTATACTTGTAGAATGGTGGTCCTCTTCAGGTTTTATTTGCACTTCTGTAGTACCTTCCAGTTTTTGAAATTCTATGACTGAGAGAAAACAGAGATGGGGAGATAGAGGGAATGGATTGGAAAGAGGATTTGGGGGAATAGTGCATGAAATAGCGAAAGAGGAAGGCATTTGGTGAGTGGAAGTTGGCATAGATAGAGAATGATATGACAAGAAAGGAAATGGGAAAATAGGAGGTGTCTTGAGGAGGGAGTATAGAAAAACAAGGGGAAGAAGGTGTGGAGTGAAAAGAAGAGATAACTTGAAGAAAGGGACAATGTGAGGAACAGGCACAGAGTCAGGGTCATCTGAAGAGTGCAAGATGGGAAATACAGGATGGCATGAAGAAGGGCAATTAGGGGTTGGGGATGGGGTGAAAAGAGGAAACAGATAGAGATTCTCATGATAGAATATGGAATGTGGAATGCAAGTCACTGAAAGAAACACGCAATGGAAGCTGGTAGAAGGAACAGAAAGAGGGCCAGCTTTGAATAGGAAGTGAAATGAAGAAGTTGCTTCTAGAAGTCATCCTAATTTTAGCATCTTTCCTGTTAATATGTCTGCTTGTGCTCTAGGTTTTTTAACTGAATTTTCTTCCTCTTGAAATCTTTGGTGGTTTATGCCTTTCTCCTTATGTTCCCCTCGCATTCTGACTCCTCCCCACTTTGATATCTACCCTCAGAGGTAGATTGCAGAGCTGCCTCAGGCTTATCTCACATCAGGGAATTTACTTTTGGCAGGCCTCAATCCCTACCCTTAGTAGCTGGGGTTACTGAGTTACTGATTAGCCCTCAGTAATTGTAGACTAGAAAAGAAAAAAACAACAAGTAGGATTGTCTAACTGGTCTCTTTAAAGCCTGAGGTACCCCTCTTCAGAAGCTTCTCTCCATCTGTCATACTCTTGTCCATCTCTTAGGTCATTTCCCATATTTCTGCTTCCCATTTCCCTACCCTGCAGTCCAGAGTAATGTGACGTCTTTTATGTTTTATTTCTCACAAAGATGCCTGATGAGTCTATAAGAAAAAGGAACTTCAAGATGTCATTATAATCCCATGTCAGACACTCATGCCAATCTTCTTCCATGCCTGGATTACCAAATTTACAAATTGGACCTCATAGCCCAGATCACAGCCAAGGGGTGCTACTAAAGATTTCTGAGGAGAAATGTAACATGGTCTGTATATTGGGAAACTACTGTGAAGGATGTATTGGAAAGGGGAGTATGGAAGCAAAGAGACCAGTTAGGAAGCTATTCTCATAGTTCAGATGAGTGAATCTCTAGTTAAGTACATCCATAGTTAGAGGATATGACATAGATGATGTCTAACAAACGAGAATGAGGTGGAATAATTAATCCCTAATTAAGGGACTCATGTTATGAAAATGTGGCTAAAAGGAAGTGGTTATAAGAGAGATTATAAAAACAGAATGACAGAACCTTGAAACTTTTCTATGTAGACATTAAGGAGTCAAGAAGAATAAAAAAATGACTCCAAAGTTTCTAACTTGAATGCCGGGGAAGATGGTGGTAAAATCAATAGACATATAGAAGCAAGGGTGAGAAGCAGGATTTTTTTTAATGATTCTTCAGTTTTGGACGTTTTGAGTTTAAAATATCAAAGGTGGCCATATCCCGATGACAATTGGAAATACGGGACTGGAGCTCAAGGTAGAGATCAGTTAAATTATTACAGGAAAGGAGTCACTGACAGACTAGGAAGTCTAAGGCCACAGACACTGTTTTATGGCAAGGCTGTGAGGTCTCTGGGAGAGGTGCTGGTAGGTTGGTTGCTGCCCTTCATTCTCAAAGAGGACCAAAATGGCATCACTATGTTGGAGTCAAGGTACAGGGTGTCCACCTGTGGCTGATCAGACCAATAGAGCTTGGAAGGCTCGGGCAAAAGTAGTCCGTGTGAACATTTGGAGTGGAGATGTTCCTAAATATGTGCATCTCACATTTCTTTTGAGCTACTGCAGTTCTGCTTCCATCATAGAGCACAGCACCTTCTGTGATGCAGGCACTCCGTGCTGGGCAGTCATTTACAAGTGTCTCCCATGTCATACAATTGATTCCAAAGTTCTTCAGAGAGACATGGAGAGTGTCCTTATGTCACTTGTTCTAGCCTCCATGTGAGTGCTTGCCTTGTATGAGTTCTCCATAAAATAGTCTTTCAGGCAGACATGCATTTAGCATTTGAACAATATGGCCAGCCCATAGGAGTTACATTTACTGTAGTAGAGTTTGAATGCTTGGCAATTTAGCTTGAGAAACGAACCTCAGTATCTGGTACCTTATCTTGCCAGTGACCTTCAGAATCTTCCTAAGACAATTCAAAGTGAAGTGTTCGCTTTCCTGGCATAGCACTGGCAGACTGTCCAGGTTTCACAGGTATATAATAATGAGGTCAGCAGAACAGCTCTGTAGACCTTCATTTTTTAGGCTGTCTATTACCTCTTATCTCCCGCACTTTTGGAGCCTCCCAAACACTGAACTAACTCTGGCAGTGCATACCTCAACCTCATCATCTATGTGTACATCCTTGGAAAGTATACTGCCAAGATGAGTAAACTTATTCACAACATTCAGTTTTTCTCCATTTTCTATAACTAATGGTTCCACCTGTGGATGGTGTGATACTGGCTGGTGGAGAACCTCTGGTTTTGGGGGGTTTTTTTGGTGTTAATTGTTAGGCCAAAATTAACACCAGCAGCAGAGAATCAATCCATACTTTGTTGAATCTTAGCCTCAGAAGCTGCATTGAGTGTATAATCATCTGCAAACAAAAAAATCATTCACCAACTCTCCCTGTACTTTAGTCTTGGCTTGTAGCCTTTTCAAGTTAAATAATTTACTGTCAGTGTAGTAGTTGACTTTGATGCTGTTTTAGTCCTCATTGAAGGTGTCTGACAACATTGTTGAAAACATCATACTAAAAAGCATAGGAGCAAGACAGCCTTGTTTCCCTCTCTTGGTGACTGGGAAGGCAGTATAGTATCGTCCATTATCCAGAACCTGGATGAGCATGCCATCATGAAACTGACTGTGGAAGAGGTGTTAATCTTCGAAGGAGGACCCTTGGGAAGGAGAGAGGCAGAGTTGTAGGTGTTAGGGTATAAGGGGAGATGAGTATATCTGGACTATAAAATGCATGGAGGGGAGTTATATAAAAGAAGGTTGAAACAGTAGGATGGGGCCAGGTTGTGAAGAGTTTTAAATACCAAACAGAAGAATTTGTATTTGATCCTACCCGTGATAGAATCTATTGGAATTGATTGAGCAGAAGGTGCCATGGTCAGGCCTGTGCCTTAGGAAAATCACTCTTGTGGCTATGTGGAGGATGGATTGAAGTAAGAAGAAACATGAGACAGAGGCAAGTGCAGTATTGCAGGGAAGAAGTAATAAGTAATAACTGAAAAGTTGTGTGAATATAGAGAATGCTATGTATGCACAACAGACATGTTATGCAGGCTGAAATGACAAGATTTGTTAACTGATTGGATATATGGAGTGAGTGAGAGTTCAGGATTGAGTATGACAATTAAGTTGTGAAAAATAGGTGAATGGAAGAATAATGGTGCTATCCATAGAAATAGATAAGTTCAGGGTGGAAGGGGTATGGTTTGGAGAAAATAGAATTTGTTCTGTTTTGGACATGTTGAGCTTGTAATGGGTTGTGATATGGGTCTAGAGCTCAGGAAATAGCGTAGAACTAGATATATAGATCTGGGAAATATCTATATGGAGATAGATGATAGTTAAATCTATCGGAGCTGATGAAGTCATCAATTGAGACAGTGTAGTAACAAAAGAAAAGAGTCCCAGGATAGAAACATTCCTAGTTGGGAGACATGACATAGATGATGTCTAATGAAGGAAAATAAGATGGAACACCAAAGAAGGAAGAAAGACAAGTGCCAGGAAATCTCAGAGAGGAGAGTATCCAGGAGGAGAGGTTAGTCAGTTATGTCAAATGCTGCAGAAAGGTCAAGAATATGAAGGGTGAGAAAAGACCATTTGATTTTGCAATTAGTAACTTTGGAGAGAACCATTTTAGTTGAATTATGGGATTGGGAGCCCAAACGTATAGGATTTAGAAGAGTGAAAGGATAGGAAGTAAAGGCAAAGAGTGTAGGCAGCTTTTTCAAGGAGTTTGGCTGAGAAAGGGAGAAGAGCTTGTAAGGGTGGTAGGATCTAGTGAGTTTTATTTTTGTAAGATAGGAAAGATTTTGGCATTTTTATGTAGCAGGAAAAAACCAATAGATGTAGAGAGATTTGAGGTTAGAAAAAGAAAGAGAATAATAGCAAGGGCTGTCTTTTGGAAATGATCAGATGGAATGGAATTGAGTATACATGTAGAGATTGGCCTTGATAAGAAGAGCCACTTCTTAACCAGAGACTAATCTAAAAGTGTAGGTTAGTGAGGGGATGATGTTAAAGGGTTCTGAAATCAGAGGAAAGGGAGACAGAGAGCTCTTTGTTAGAAGCAGAGGAATAGGGTGGTGTTGGAGGCTTGAGGAAAGACGAGAAGGCTTGGAATCCCATTGTTATAAAGGGCGATACAGAATCATTATTGCATTGGGGGAGAAGTTGAGTTAGGTGACATTAGTTTGTACTGCATTTAGCCAGCACAGTTGGGTGAATTCTTTCAGGTTTGTTCAGCAACGCGAGTAGGACAACAATTCAATGACTTATTCTGAAAAGCACTAAGAAGAATGCAAACAGCAAAATACAGGTAAACATCCTGGCCAACAACGAGTTCAGGGTTTATTACCAGCCAAGAATAACCGGCATGGCTTTGGATATTCTATCATCATAGGCCCGTGTGTCTGAAACCATGATCTGTCTCTAATACAGAAAATGTGGTAAATAGGCTGGGAGAAGTAATTTTTCAAGTTCGAACCCATATTCCCCTACCATATTCAGAATTTGGGAATTTGGTTACTCAAAGATATAATCAGAATCTCTTGTCCTTTCAAGCTGTGTAGTATCAAATGCTTTCCAAACAATAGCTAATATGCCTTGAGGTTCACAAAATACTTTTACGTACCTTATCTCATTTAATAAATGGATGACAATTGTGAGAAATTTAAAAAAAATCTTAGTCACAAAAGCTAGTCACTTGAAGCCAAAATAATTGAAAATATATTTTGGGTTGCTGCCTCCTGGTCCTTGGCCTCAAAGGGTCAGGAACATGCCTGGTGTGGGCCCCCAGAAACTTCTAATAGGAGTATACCCCTCAGATATCTCTTGTTTGGAGTCTATTGCTATTCCCACCGGTGTAAGCACCATCTTTTTGGAAGGAGGTCCATGAAAAAAGTAAGAGATTGAGAATGGAAACTTTTAGTCCTTCGTCATTTACAGAAAGGGGTCTATCTTCATCACATGAGCTACAGTGTTTCTTTTTTAATCAGTTTTCCTTAATTGCAGGTCAGACACCAAGCCTTGACTGTGTAATTTCTATTCCTTTGAAGAGATATTCTTATCTGCTCACTGGTCTATTATGATAGGAAAATTTTTTCAGTTGGTGCTGTATCTATGAACCCATGACTTTTGTGGGTCAGGGATGACCCTATCAGACTTACGAATTCAAAGTTATTGATGAACAAGGAGCCAATGAGGCATTATAACAAAACCAGAATACAAAAAAAAACATGTGCATGTGTGCATTCATGTGTGCACATATATGTATATGTGTATACATGTCTATATTTGAATAGCTGTGTACCTACAACGACACATAGATAGATATGTGTTCTGTTGTTATAATTCTGATACAAATTTCCTAACTAAAATCAAATAGATAATAAAAGACTCATGCATGCAAAGGGAAGTGTATTTAAGAAATTCATTAGTACAGTATGTAACAAGAAATCTATCTACTTTAATGATTGCTAGTAAATACATAGCCTCTGACCTCACTCTCCCAACCTAAGGGAGGTTTGGCCAAGGAGATCCCAGTTCTCCCTAACATTGGTAAAATATATCTCTAGGCAAAAAGAGTACACAAACTTATTTCTCTGAAATTTTGGCCTATTTTAGTTTAACAAAACTAGAAAGGCAAGATCTCCTTAATAGAAAAAAGTGTTATAGGATTTTAAAATTTCTTTTTGTTATTCAGAACTCAGGGTCATTCTTCCTCCAAGTTTTAGTTAACTAGAAAGCTATCTTAATGTTAATATCACCTGACCAAAATCTGTCCCATAAGAGGTAAAAATTTACTTGTGGTCTTAAATACTCCTTAGATAAGAAGTAAGAGGATGAATCTCAACTGTGCCTGACACCTTGGAAATATCTAAACCTTCCTCTTCTATCAGTCTCTTTGGGAATCCTCTAAATGTAGTTTAATCGGACTTAGTTTACTTATAGAGTTTATTTAATGAAGGTTGCTTCCTTAGGGGATGTGTGAGATTATGACTGTTAACTAAGTTTGTTCAACTTTTATATCATTGATTATGAATCTATCTTCTCTTTAACTTTTATGGCCTGAGAGGAATATACAATATTGCAATATGTAAATCAATTATTTCTCTGTCACCCTGATGCAATTTTGCCTGTAAGAAACCTTGTCAGAATCCATATGATTGTTCAGGTTTTCTCAGAGGCCTAAACCTATTCATGAACATAGTATTACCTCCATAATTTTTGTGTTGTGGTAGATATATATTTGGAAGCAATTATCTACCACATGAACTTAGAGAGGAGATGTTTCTCCCATAACAAAAACAAGTACAAGAATTCTAACATTTTCTTAAATTCTTTCTAGAGATGGTAAGAGCTGCTCAAAGTGGAGATTTGCTTTTATACTGCTTAATGAAATAAAGGAAAGAATGACTTAACCAAATCCAAAACCTTAGTGTGTATGTGTATACACATGTGTATGTATGCATCTCCATGTATATATCCATATGTATACATATATATATATATAATATATATATATATATATATATATATATACCTATCCATATATCCATATACACACATATAGGTGGAAATTTGTATTGGTGTCATTAAAATTATGACTTCAAGGGGCAGCTAGGTGGCTCAGTGGATAGAGCACTGGCCTGAAGTCATGAGGACCTGAGTTAAATCCAGCCTCAGACCAAACACTTGACACTTATTAGCTGTGTGACCCTGGGCAAATCACTTATCCCCAATTGCCTAAAAAGAAAACCATTATGACTGAAGCATCATATTTCTATAATGTCAGATCCGTATTTCCATGCCATTTCTTAATAAGACTATATGTTTGCTCTTTAGGTTTTTCCGCAAGTATAAATTTTATGTTTCCTTTATTGATTTAAATAAGTTCATATTTCTTTTTACAGAATGTATACATGCATACATAACTATATTGTTAAGTTCAGGCCTTTTCTCTTCAACATTAAGATCCTGAATTCCCTACTTCCTGCCACCTTCACTCCTTCATTTAGGTCAGCATTCATATGCAAAATCCCAAGGAAAAGCTGTAAATTCTTCTGCCAAGAAGAATGCCTCAAGGCCATCCATAGGCAAATGGGGGAAAAACATTTAGAAGATAAAGAAAACTTCTTAGGATACTTAGTTTTCTTGCTTATTCAGGAATGCAATTTATTGCAATTTCACTATTTTGCCTTATACCCCAAAAGGGCTAGATGCAGGCTCTCTCTGTATCCAAAATAATGATATTGCTAATTTCATTCCAATTTGGATTTTTGCTTGTTGGCTTGGTTTGGTTTAGCTTACTTTGGTAGCAGACTAGTTTCTTGAAGAAACTAGAGAAATAGATTCTGTTCTAAGAGGAAATATAGATGAGCCCTTTAGAAACAGGAGGATCCCTTCCTTCTGAGATGGAACAATGGCAGGTAGATTTGGGCCCAAAGTAAAGAACCCAATACTAATAAAAAAGGCTGCCCAACAATGCATTGTTAGATAGTGAAAGAGCTCAATTGCTTGGTTGCCTTCAAGCAGAAAGAGCTTCGCGTTAGGGAGTGCTACCCTGGGCAGAGAGTTGAACTATATCTCTGATTCCATGGATCTCCAGTGCCTCAGTTGGCAACTTTGGGTTTTGAGTCTTGAAGGTACAAGTAGGGAAAAGATTAAGAATAGACATCAATATCTACTTAACCCTTCCTCACCTACTTAGCCTCGCTCCCTCCCTGCTTTGTGCTACCCATCCTTGGGGAGAAGTCAGAGTACTAGCAACTCTGCTGTGAATGGTTTTAGCAATCTGGGATGGAAAATTCCCTGAGAATTTCTTAGCCCATCCCAAGGTGACTTCCAGCCACTATTTTCAGCCTCTATTTATGGCTCCCCAGGGAGTGAGCTAATTTTGGCTTCCCCAGGGATACTACTTGAGGTTATTTACTGGATCTGACTGGATGTCCAGTTGCATCTGTGGAGTGGGTGAGTCCTTGTGGAGTGTTTGTGCTATTTTCAGACTCGGGGAAATAGATACTGAGACACACATGAACACCTATGCACTCATACCCATTGAGGGGTGCTGAAACCCAACTCATGCTCTATGACCATCATCTCAGCCTCATCTTGAAGTAAGTACTGGGGGAGAGGACACGAGTTGGTGCTCTCCTTCACCTCCCCTTCTTCAAGGTCTTTTCTGCCCTCCACCCACCCCCAAATATGGTGCTAGCCATCTCTTTATTCAGGTCAGATCTCCCATGAAGTAACCTCTACAAAGCCCTGGTATTTATTTGAAGCAATGCCTCACATGCTGGATATGTGGAGCTGACATTCATACTGCACTCTTCCCCCTAGTCTATTCTCTGGGTTCCAGTATCTTACCTAGAGGAACTCAGTCTTTTCCATCATATGCTATTTCCACTTCCCCAAACCGTTTCTCCCCAAGGTTTCCCTCCTCCCTGAACATTTCCTTCTCAGATTTCCTCCAATCCATTACTCAGTAGTTTGGATAGAGAGGGCCAGGGGAGAGCTGAGAAAGTACCCTTCCTCCTTCCCAAATCCATAGCTCATGATTTACCCCTGTCAATAAGTAGTAGTTAGATGCTATGTAGCCATACTTTTCTTGACCCCTACACTTTCACTTTTTCCAAACTCCTTTGGTGTACTTGTGTCTACTTGGGGAGGCTTTCCCTCTCCCTCCCCATCCTGCATCTTCCACTTTAAGGAGCTCTGTCTTAACTTTCCCCTCTCTGGTCATTTCTGAGCTGGGAGCTTGTATCTCTGCCAGAGTCACTCTTCCATTCTTATTTTCCTTTCAAGCATTGTTACCAATTGTCTTCCTCTTTCCTCTTTAAAATATTCATTATATCTAATATTAATATAATGTAAATATATTTAATATATAAATAATCTATAGTTTAAAATTATATTATATAAATAGAGGAATGTATAATTTATTAATTATATGAACATATTAATATTTAATATCTAATGTACAATATAGGGTCCCTTTCTTTATAGTCAGTCTGAAGAGGTTGCTGCTTAACATGGTGTCGTTATGAAGATAGCTTAGTAGTATGGATGGAATGCTAGACTTGGAGTCAGAAAGAGTTGGGTTCAAAACCGGGTGAGTGACTAGATAGGTGGATATGGGTGAATCTCTTAATCTCTCTGAGCCTCAGCTCTCTCATATGTAAAATCCATGCAATAATTGCTCAGGGTTAAATGATATATGTAAAGCACCTTGCAAAATTTAAATCATGCAGAAGTCAGCTATATCCTAGACATAATATACTTGGATTTTGTTAAAGCTTTTGACAGTCTCCCAAGACTTTTTGGTCAAACAAGGTGGAGAGTTATGGGGTATAGTACAATTAAGTAGATTCTGGATAGGTTGAACGACTGGACCTAATAAGCAGACATTATTGGATCATTTTCAGCGTAGAGGAAAGTGTCTGTTGGGACCCTTCAGGAAACTGTAATTTACCTTGAGACATTCAATATTTTTATCAATGAATTGAATGAAGGCATAGAGAGCATGCTTATCAAATTACTAGATTATATAGCTGAGGAAGATAGCGAATGTGTTAGACAACAGGATCAAGATACTCAAGGATTCTGACAGGATTTAAAATGGTCCAGATTGAATAAAAATGACATTTGATGGGGCTAAATATAAAGTCTGACACCTGAGGGGTTTTTTAACCTTTACTACAAAAGTACCACTGGGGGGAGGTGTGGTTAAACATCACTTCTCATGAATCGGTGAATCTTGAGGCACATGAATTCTTCTCTGAAACCTTGGTGGAACCAACAGATGCATAGCATTTCCTGTGCACACTCTCACTGTATTTACATTATTGTTTTCTAGGTGGACAGTTCGGGTTTTTTTTCTTCTTTGGTTCTCAATAATGAGAATCCCATATTTCTTAAACTTACAGATAAAAGGGATTATGTAACCATGAATCTAGGGCTCACAGCCATCCTGAGAGATAGTGATGTGGACAGAATGTTAGACTTGTTATAGCTATTATATCTCCATTCTCCACATGAGGAAACTGAGGCAGACAGAGGTTAAGTGACTTGCCCAAGGTCACATAGTTAATAAGTGTCTGGGGCCAGATTTGAACTGGCCAGACATCCAGTGATCTTACCTATGCAGTATGATAGATATTGTGGTGTAGTATATAGAGAGCTGGCCTAGAAACCAGGAAGACCTGGGTTCAAGTATTATCTGTGACAAATACGTGCTGTGTGACCCCAGAGAAGTCACATAACCTCAGTGCTCTAGGCTATTCCCCATGACTATAAATTGAAGAGAAAGTACCGACCTACTTTTGTAGAGGGAGTTTCCTCATCTGGAATTCCCTGTATCACTGAAATTACAGGTCCAATCCTGGTCTCTGAGAGAGAGATGACATCTAAACAAATATCAATCAACCTACAAGTTTTGATTAAGCCCTTATACAATGTCAGGCACTGTGCGAAGCACTGGAAATACAAAGAAAAGGAATGAAATGCCTTCTCCTCAAAAAGAGCTTGCATTCCAATGGGGGAGATAACCATGTATAGAAAAAAATACAGCATAAATATAAGATGAATTAAAGTCAAATATACACAAAGTACATAAGTCCAAGGTAGTTTGGGAAGGAATGCACTAGCTGCTGGAAGGATCAAGAAAGGTTTTGTGCAGAAGATAGTGTGTGATCTGTGTCTTGAAGGACAAGAGGGACTGAAGGAGTTGGAGGTAAGGAGGGAGTGAGTTCTAGGTACATAAAATAACCAGACACAGAGATGGGAAATACAATGCTATATGTGAAGAACAGAAAGAAGGTAAATTTGACTGGATTACAGATGTAAAAGGGAGAGCAATATCCAATAAGCCTGGAAAAATGGGCTGTGGCCAAGTTGTATCGAACTTTAAAAGCTAAAAATAGCTAATATTTTATCCTAAAGGCAACAGAAAATCATTGCAGTTGGTTGAGTTGGGGGGAAAGGTAACATGGTAATATTTGCACTTAAGGCAAATTGTTTTCAGTAAGTTGTAGGATGGACTGGAGTGGGAGGAGACCAATTAGAGATCTGTCGCAGTAGTCTAGGTGGTGAGTGATGAGGGTCTGAACTAAGGGAGTATCTTTGTGAGTGGAGAGAAGGGATCAGGAGCAAGAGATGTGAAAGTAGAAATGGCAAGATTTGGCAAAATTTTCAAAATACTACCCAAGTAGATAAAAGAAGTATAAATAAAATATTATGTTAGATCTGAAGGGGAAGGCTATTACTGATTGGGGCTTTCTGAAGAAGGTGACATTTGAAATTGTACTTCATACAGGGCTTTAGTTGAAGGAACAGCAGGATGTCCTGAACACAGTAAAGAAAGGCCTTACCCTTTTAGAAGTATTCATTATTTGATTTCATCCCTGTCTAAAAAGGTGACTACTTTTTCCTTCATTGTTTCCTTATGTTAGACATTCAATAAACCCCCTTGTAAGGCCACAGTCGTAGATAACGTTAGAGGCTAATTGCTTTACCTAGTTTTTATTGTGTATGATTGTTATATTTGGGTTGCAGTGATGTGACCTGTGGAATATCTAAATCTCTTGGATAATAAAATATGTTATGATGGGGTCCTGCTGTATAGTTCAAGGACTCCTGGCTCTTCCATTTATTATCTGTGTGACACTGGGCAAGTCTGAGTCTCAATTTCCTTCATTGTATACTGAGAGGATTGGTCCTTTCCAGCTCAAAATTTATCATCCTGTGATCTTTGTTTTTCCCACTGTGACTTTTCTGTTTGTTTGTTTATAGGGGAAAAAAAACCATACTTCTTCTTTGTCATCCACTTCAAGTGATCTAACCAGTGTCCTATCATGACCACCTTCAACTTTACCCGTGTGAGGCCTTCCTTCTTCATCCTAAAGGGCATTCCTGGATTGGAGGATACCCACATCTGGATATCAATACCATTCTCTTCCATGTATTTCATCACTGTCCTGGGTAACTGCACTATCCTCTTCATCATCACCACACAGCGTGCACTGCACAAGCCCATGTTCTTGCTCCTTTGCATGCTGGCCCTCACTGACCTGGGCATGTCCACTACCACCATTCCCAAAGCACTGTGTATTTTCTGGTTTGGTCAAAGGGAGATCAGCTTCGAAGGCTGTCTGACCCAGATGTTCTTCATTCACTCCATCTCAGTCATGCAGTCAGCTGTTTTGATGACCATGGCTTTTGATCGTTATGTGGCAATCTGTGAGCCACTGCGCTATGCCACCATCCTCTCCAATGGCCGCATAGGTCTCATTGGGTTGGTCAGTTTAGTGAGAGCCATCATTTTTATCCTTCCCATGCCTGTCCTCCTCCAGCAAATGCCATTTTGTATAAGCCAGGTGATCCCCACCACCTATTGTGAACACATGGCTGTGGTGAAAATGGTGTGTACAGACACTACTGTCAACCGTATGTATGGCCTGGTGATCGCCTTGGTGGTCATTGGTCTGGACTTCGCTGCCATTGGCTCATCCTATGCGTTCATCATCCGTGCAGTGATGCGACTCTCCTCCAAGGACGCTCACCATAAGGCAGTCAACACCTGCACCACACACATCTGTGTGATGCTCACATCTTACACACCTCCACTTTTCTCCTTCCTTGCCCATCGGTTTGGTCAGGGCATCCCACCCCATATTCACATCATTCTTGGTAACCTTTACTTTCTCGTGCCTCCCATGCTCAACCCCATCATTTATGGAGTGAAGACTAAGGAGTTTCGGGACAAAGTAATCAAATATTGTTGCTGGAAAAAGGAGCCCATCACCATAGCCCCTGATCATAAACCTGTCTAATGATTGGGAGGGCATGAATGGAGAGCAAGGAAAGACTGCCAGGTGAAGGAAGTTTCCTTTGAGAATTGGCTGCTAGGGAATGATGTGAGGTATGAAGGCTATATGTCCATGCCAACTCTTGATGTGCTAGTCACCAGGTCCTATGGTCTGCTCCCTGTTACTAGAGAGGCAGATTCAGAGATCAGTCTGCTCCCTGAGGAGCATTCAGTTTTAGATTTGGGAGACATGGTATTAAGATATCATCAAGGACATTAATGAGTAAAAAGCAAAATGTGCCGGTCATGTATCAAGAATGAGAGCAAATAGGTGGGCATCCCAAGAATGTTAACACTGTCTTTCAGGTATTAAAAAAAAAGTAAAGAGGACCTCAATAGTTCAGTGGATCTTCCCTGGAGGATTTATGTAATAACTTGAAGGAGAATCACAGAGTCATGGAAAGGTGCAATCTATACTAGAGAAGTACTGACAATGATGAGATCGTATCTTTTTTTAAAAATGAAATTTTATTGATACTTTTGTTTTTTAACCACCTAAATTTTCTACTGTAAGCCTCCACTCCCCCATCCCAGAGGGTCAGCTCTTATAACACAGAATATTTTTTTAAAGAAAAATAAATCAGCAAATCCAGAGACCATGTCTTAATATTTAAGTTGTATAGAGGACAGAAGGTTAGGCATAGAGTCAAGATAACTGGGTTCAACAGTTTTCAAAAGAAGAAACTGTTAACAATCATATGAATAATGCTCTAAATAATTTATAATATAAATTCAAATTAAAACAGTTCTCAAGTTTTGTCTTATACCTATCAAATTTGCAAATATTTAAAAGATAGAAATAGTAAATTTAGGAGGGACTATGGCAGACAGGCACATTAATATATTGTTAGCAGATCATTAAATTGTCACAATTATTCTGGGAGACAATTTGAATTTTTAAAAAGTTTACTTAAATATTTATATGTTTTCCTCCAGTGATTCTACTACTGATTATATACTAAAAAAAAGGGTGAAGATGGGGGGTGGGGGGAAGGTCCCATATATACACCAAAATATTTATAGAAACCTTCTTTGTGGTGGCAACTGTGGTAGCAGTTGGGAAATAGTGGAACTCTATAAATGTGAGCAATTCAGAGAAACATGGCAAATCTTAATGAAGTGATACAGAGTGAAGAAGGAAGAATGTAACACAAAGACTTCCATAATGTAAACAAAATAACACCTAAATATCGATGAACTCAGATTAACAATAATGACCAAGCTTGGTCCTGGGGTGCAGATGGTGAGACACGGTTCTCTTTTTTGGAAAGTGATGGAATATAATGAATATAGAATATTATATATGCTGACAGACATGGTTGTTTTCTCAGTCAGTTTTTCTTCTCTGTTTTTCTTTGACAGAAGGGATGGTTCAGTGGTTTGGGGATTTATATTAAGAAATTGCTGCGATCTAAAAAATAAAAATCATCAATAAGACTTTTTAAAAAGATAATTGGGTTCAATTTCTAGTTCCAAACCAATTAATTTTGTGAGCTCACGTAAGTTATTTAATATCTCTTTCCCTGACTATCAAATGGAGGTGATGATACCTACAGTGGTAACAGTCTCCAAACTCAAATTGTATAATCTTAATGAAAAGATCATTTTCTCCCCAGATTGCATCTGGGCTTAGAGACTTTGGGTTCCAACAAGTAGGAAGTTCTAGAGAATGTGACAGGATGGGAGAGTATAAGAATAAACAGTAACTAAAATATTTCTAAGCCACTAGAGGGAACCAATGTAACCCCAACTCCCCAGGGAACTCTCATTCTTTTCTTCCCTAATTCTTCTAGCCTCCCCAATAAAGCTGCCCTCCCCTAGTTGCCCTGATCATCTCTCCACACATCCTCACCCCTATCTTCCAGCTTCCTCCTAATCATACACCGCTATTTGTCCCTACCCCTTAAAGCTCAAAAATAGTAGGATTTTGCAGATAGAGCACTGGCCCTAAAAATAACTTTAATGGATAAATTCAGGGATTATAGACCCATTATTAGTTTGACAAATACCTCTCTGGAGCTGAACTGCCAAGCATTCGAAGTCTACTTTGGAGACATAACTCCGACAGACTAACCTTACCAAACACAAGCTTACCTAAAAAGACCGTGTTACAAAGAACTCACACAAGTCGGGCACTCACAAGAAGGTCAGAAGAAGCAGTACAAGGACCTTCTTAAGGTCTCTCTGTAGAACTCTGGTGTTAGTTATGAGACATGGGAGATGCTGACACAGGACAGCCCAGCATGTTGTGCTCACATTAAAGAAAGCGCTGTCCTATATGAGCAAAGCAGAATTGCAGTAAGACAAAGGAAATGAGAGATGCACAAATCTAGAGACAGCTCTATCCCAAATGCTCAAAGGATTATTTGCACCCAACCTGTACTAGAGCCTTCCCAGCTCATATTAGACTGATCAGCCACAGTCCAACACATTGTACCCTGACCCCAACATTGTAATGTCATTGGTCCTCTTCAGGTATGAAGGACTAGCAACAACAATTGTTACAAGCAGTTGTGGAGAGAGCTCATTGATTAAGCAGAGGCAGAATGTTCCATAGAATGATCTCTGTTAAATGAGAGGACTGAGGCCGTTGGAGCACTTGAGCTTGGGAGTTCTGAAGTGCAGTAGGCCAAGCCGATTGTATATCCACATTAAGTCTGGCACCAATATGGTGAGCCTAGGGACAGCGGATGGGTCACCAGGCTGCCTAAGATTGGTGGCCCAGGTTGGAAGTGAAGCGGGTCAAGGCTGCCTTGCCAATTAGAAGTGAAATCAAGTCATCAGTGGTCTCTGTACTTTCAACCTGGGAGAAATAGGGAGACCCAATCTCAAAAAAAAAAAAAGCAAAAAAGAAAAGAGAAATAAGAGAGACAGAGAGAGAGAGAGAGAGAGAGAGATACTAAGTGTATCCTTATATCCCTATCACTTAGTACGGTGCCTGACACATAGCACTTAATAAATGCTTGTTAATTGACTTCATATTGTCTATGTCTGAAAATACACCTTAAATCTGTCACCTTTCTGCCAAAAGTTAGGAAAATTGTCCTATCATTGCCAGGAGTGCCTGCGTCCCTGGCCGTGGTCTGATGCCGGCAGAGTGTGAAGAGAGAAAGAATCACGGGCCAGGTGAGAGCAGTGAAGAACAAACTCTGTTGATTGATCTGAGGGCTCAGGCTTATATAGTACTGGATCAAGCAACAGTAACATTGTTATTCATGAAAAGTACAAATCTAATTAAGTGATTTCCTTACTTCCTTGTGCCTTGTCTGTTACATTCTTTCCTGCGTCCTGTCCTGTACCCCATCCGTTTCCTCCCTTCCTGCATCCTGTTCTATTAAACCATCAGAAAGAGGAAACAAAACTCAACAGAAGAGGAAAAAAAATAGCAATTCAACTTCCATAGTTCTTTCTTTGGATGTGGATAACATTTTCTATCACGAGGCCTCTGGAGATGTCTTAGATCCTTGTATTGCTGGGAAGGGTTAAGTTTATCAATATTAGTCATTGAACAACGTGGCTGTTATTGTGTACGACGTTCTCTTGGTTCTGCTCACTTCACTCAGCATCAGACCATACAAGTCTTTCCAGGTTTTTCTGAAGTCAGCCTTTGAACAATTTCACTTAAGACACTTTCCTTGATTTTGTATTTTGTGTAGTGCTGATGGATACTAAAGGGTGATCATGGACATTGTAATTTAGCAGCAATGTCTTGTCCCTGTCAAAACAGAAGACAAGGTAGACTCTGATAACAATGAAAAAGAGACAAAAAATTCTGCTTGTCTGGAAGTCCAGGAGTTTAGCGTGTGTTGGTTTGTGGCAAGCAGTCAGAAAGCCTGCATGCTGTTTCCAGAACAACACAGTCTATGTCTCAGGACATTTTTCTCTGGTTGTCCTCCATGCTTGGAATTCCCTTCCTCATTTCTGTTTCCTGGCTTCCTTCAAATTCCAGCTAAAATCCTACCTTCTACATGAAACCTTTCTCAATCTCTCTTAAGTCCAGTATCTTCTCTCTGTCAATTAATTCCTGTTTACCTGATATATAACTTATTTGTACACATTTGTTGGGCATGATAGATTGTGAGCTCTCTAAGGGCAAGGACTGTATCCTCCTTTCTTTGCATGCCCAGTGCTTAGCACAGTGACTAGCACAGAGTGGGCTTGGGGAGCTAGCTAGGTAGGGCAGTGGGTGGAGTGCTGGGCCTGGAGTGGTGATCAAGTGGGTAGAGAGAAGGGGATAGATGCAAGAGATGTTGTAGTTGTAGATTTGGGCAGAGTACTTTATATGAAGGTGAAGGAGAGTAAAGAGTCAAGGTTTGAGGTTTAAAACCTTGGTGTCTAGAAGGATGGTAGTGACCTTAACAGAAATTGGGGAGTTAGGAAGAGAGGTAGAGTTGGGGGAAAAGATTTTGAGTTTTGTTTCAGACATGTCGAGTTCGAGATTTATACACACATTTGGTATGAAATGTCCAACCAGCTGTTGGTGATATATCACTGGAGCTCAGGAAAGACTAAGGTTGTATACATAAAATCTAGGAGTCACCTGCATGAATGAATCAATGACTGAATGAATGATAAAAAGCATCCATAAAGCACTTCCTAAGTGTGTTAGTGGCAGTCTCTAATATCAAACAATTTATATTCTGTAGGTAAGGGGGTGGGAAGAGAAAAAACAAATATATGGGAGTGGTGGCCAAGGAAGGAAATGTCTAGGGTTTCACAAGGGTGATGAATTGATCTGTTGGAAAGAGTATTACCACAACTTTTCCTCCTTTGCAAGAACAATATTAGATAGATGATTGTGCTTCAGTTATTTAGTTATATCAAACTCTTCTTGACCCCATTGAATCCATGGGGTTTACTTGGCAAAGATACCGGAGTGGTTTGTCATTTCCTTTTCCAATGTGTCCCCATTTTACAAATGAGGAACTGAGGTAAATAAGGATTAAGTAAATGACTTAACCAAAGTCACATAACTAGTAAGTATCTGAGGGCAAATTTAAACTCAGGTCTTCTTGATTTCAGGCCTAGTGCTCTATCCATTGTGCCACCTAGCTGCCAGCTAATAGATGCCTATTACCTCTAGGATCAAATAAAACCTCCTCTGATATTCAAAGTCCAGCACAATCTGCCTCCCACAGAAATTTCAAGCCTTATACATTACCCTCCATTACCCACTCTCTTGTCAAGCCAAACTCACCTTCTTGCTTTTCTTCACACAGGGCTCTCCATGACCCATCTCTCTGTGCCTTACACAACCTGTCTGTGTGCCTGGGAAGCATAACTTCCTCATCTCTGACTTTGAGAATCCTGTTTTATTCAAAGCTCAACTTCAATGCCACCTTCTACATGAAGCCATTCCTGATCCCTGAAAATTCTACCTTTGATGAGGTGGGAGTTTTTAGAGAACAGGGAGATTCACTTTTGTTTCTGGATTTCCCAAGCCTAGTGCAATATCTAGCATATTGTATGTGCTTAATGAATGTTCGTTGATTGACTGATTTTAGTTGTGTTAGTGAGCATGTGGTTTTACCCCATGACTCCCCAAACTGCTGATAATAAATTTTGCTCTTAATTCAATGGATCCTAATTCAATTGAACTCAAGCTATTATAATTGCTGAATTACGTTCTCTTTCATTCCCATTATACCTAAGGAGGCTCCATAACCTCACCTGAGGCTTCACTATTTATTTCAGCCCCATGGCATGTAATTTATGGAAGCACAGACGTATCATCTTTTGATGATACAAAACATTCACATCCATCTCTACAAGAGCTCTTTCCCAGTCAAGAGCTCCCTCAGAAGCCAGAAATCATTCGATGCTATGACAATAACTCAGATTTGGGAATAGTCAGAATTAGCTCTTCTGCCTCAGAGGACCATTCCTGAAGTTTCCCACTGGGCCTGAAGGAGAAAATCCTTTGAGAACCACAACCAGCTCCTCCACCTTCTATATGCTTACCTATTTGTGCCCTCTCTCCTTGTTCTGCCCTTTAAGAGCAGAACATACCATTTCTCTGAAGATGATACTGAGGACTCTATAAAAGTCTGAGTCCATAGGCAACTCAGCTCAAAGAATAACAGTGTGAAGTGGTCTGGGGTGGGAATCCAAGTAGGAGAGAAAAGACTTCCATCCCAGGGCAACACAGATATACCCACCAGGAAAGAGACAGAATCCCAGAGACAGGAGGTAAGTAAAGTAGAGGTGGTAGGGGTTCAGACTTTGGAATGATATTACTGGGGCTATGGGAGGTGGCTGAGATGGCCCAATGTCTGGCAGGACATCTAGGAGAGCTATCTGATAAGACATTGAAAGGTGCCTTTTGGTCCCACACAGCTCTGGTTTCTTTTTCAAAGAATGTCTTCTCAATCAGTCTCATCAAAGCAATAAAATCCAGAGTGTTGAGGTTTTCAATGCAGAGGGAACATTAGCTATTGAGACATCGATTGCAAAAATGAGATCAGTCATGGAAAGCTTAGAAGATAATGATAGAATCTTAGACATGAAAGGCACTTTAGAGATCATGTAGTCTATCTCTTGTCTTGAACATGAACAAAGTTCCTCTCCAGAGAAAAGTGAATTTGAAAAGAATAGAAACACAATGGAAGAAGAGAAGGGAGGACAGAAATGTTGGAGGATATTCTGTAGGTAATTTCAGAAGCTGGAGTTTGAAAGTTATGTGAAGAGGTTGACACAGGGAAATAAAGATATATTAGGTAGAAATATAGGTATCAGGAAATAGTTACTATGTATACTTGGCCAAGGAGTCCAGACTTTTTTTCCCGTGGGCAGTAGAAAGCCACCCTACCTTTCTGAGTTGGAAGGGGTAAGGATGAGCTAGGTTTTATTTTATTAAGTCTCCAGCGAAGGCAGAGGCATCCCATAGACTGACCCAGGGACAACCCCACAGATTGAAGCCAGGGATGGGATAAATATTAAGGCTTTGTGGGCATTTGAGAATGGATATAAAGAGAGGGAAATTATTAGAGGGAGTGTGGGAAGAGCAATCTGAAATCATAATTGAATATCAAGTTTAGATTCCAAATTAGCATGAAGTAGAACAGAAGTGAGATGAGAAGAGGGATGGGGGAGAGGAGGGAAAGAAGCCCAGAGAAAAGGAAAGATAACCAAGAATGTTACAAAGGAATTATGTATGTAGGGAGCTGAAATTCTCCTGTTGGGCCTCAGCTCCTCTATGTCTGTTCTCTCCCTGCCCCAGGTTAAGCATCTTCTTTACCTTCCACATATCAGTTCCTTTCTGACCATCTCTTCTTTCAACCATACCTGGCTTTTTGGCTTATTAGATCCAGGGACTAGAACAAAGGGGTCCTATCTTTTAGATATCTAGAACCCAAAGAGTGGAATTTCAGAGGAAGATTTGAAAGGAGCCTCAAAAATTACTTAACCTTCATCTGATCTAGAGTAGCAATGTTGGATAGTGGAAAGAGTACTAGATTTGGAGCCAGGGGAATTGGATTAGAATTTCAGTACTGATGCTTATTCTGAGACTTTGGATAAATCATTTATTATTATTTTTTTAAATATGAGGCAATGAGGGGTTAAGTGACTTGCCCAGAGTCACATAGCTAGTGAGTGTTATATGTCTGAGGCCGGATTTGAACTCAGGTCCTCCTGACTCCATGGCCAGTGCTCTATCCACTGCACCACCTAGCTGCCTCGATAAATCATTTTAAACTCATTTTCCTCTACTGTAAAATGGAGATAGAAATAATGTCTACTCATAAGGTTGTTATGGGGATAAAAGGAAATAATAGATTAAAAATGCTTGTCAAAACTTAAAATGTTCTATAAGTGCTAGCCATCATCATCTTTATTATTATTAAACAGTCTAGTTATCCTGTCAAAAAAGTAACTGAGGTGAGAGGTGAGAATGGTAATACTTATTCTTGATTAAAACACAAAAACAGCCTTAGCAACCATTACTTTTCCCCCTAAATGCTCAGGAACCATCTCTTTAATAATGTCTTACATGATTTGTTCAAGAATTAATGTCAGCTTAGATCTTGATCCATTTACTTTATTCTAATTTTTGAAAACTTTCCATTACACCATGATTTTTCATGGAGTATTGCCTATGGCTCAGCAATCACAAAGAATTATAAGGTCTCAGAGTTGGAAGGGACCTCAGAGGCTATGGAGTCTAGCATCTATAACGGACCTAAAATTCCTTCCAAATCATCTCTAACAAGTGCTTGTCTAGTATAACTTAAAGGCTGCCAGTGAGGAGAAACCCACAATTTCCAACTGAAGTTCATGATCTTTTGGAGAACTGTGATTATTTTTACTTTTTTAATTTTTTTTTTATTGTTAGGCAATTGGGGTTAAATGACTTGCCCAGGGTCACACAGCTAGTAAGTGCCAAATAAGTTTGGTCTGAGGCCAGATTTGAACTCAGGTCCTCCTGACTTCAGGACCAGTGCTCTATCCACTGCACCACCTAGCTGCCCCAATAATTGTGATTATTAAGAAAGTTTTTCTCAATGTAGACCCCAAATCTGTGTTTCTTCACTTATTGGTATTAAGGAATGACAGATGTGTCCCAAGCAACAGAAATGTTTTTCTTTTTTTTTTAGGGAATTGGGGTTAAGTGACTTGCCCAGGGTCACACAGCTACTAAGAGTCAAGTGTTAGGTCTCAGGCCAGATTGGAACTGAGGTCTTCCTGACTTCAGGGCCAGTATTCTATCCACTGCGCCACCTAGCTGCCCCCAGAAAGGTTTGTCTTGATGATAACCTTCAGAAAACCTCATCTTCATAGTTACCAAATTGACTAAATGGGACATAGAATACAAGAAGGCTCAGAATGACTTTATCTTTAAGTCATGTTGAACAAAACATTTCCTTTTTGAAGAGGTTACTAAGAAAATCAGGGGATTACTATAAATAAACTTAGATTTTAGCAAAACATTTGATGAGGTATTCATGTCAGATGAAGTTTGCTTGAAGAAACTATAGATATTTAACGTGAAGAAGAGAAGGTTTAGCAGGATCATGATACCTGTCTTGGAGTATTTCCAAGGCACTCTGTAGAAGAAGGATTTATTTTGCTAAACTTGCCTCCAGAGGGCAGAACTAGGCATAGTAGATGGACACTACAAGGAGAGAGGTTTAAGTTTAATGTTGGAATAAACTTTCTATCAATTAGAGCTACGTGAAAAAAATGTGGAATGAATTGTCACAGGAAGTAGTTCATCAGGAGCGTGTGCCATTGTCTTGAAGAGTGCGCTGCGCAGGAGTGGAGAGGAAGAGCCATTCCCTATGGATGGCCAGCACCCCTGCATGTTCCTGTTTGAAACAGGGCACTGAACTGATTCGATCAAGGTCCCAAATACATCGAGGTTTCCCTGCTCTGATCCACAGCTACTCAAAAGAGAACAACATAGCGATCCGCACAAGAAATCTTAGCATATAGAATGCACGTTCTCTACTCAGCATTCAGTTAGACGGATAATCTGTTCAATCTATCATTACATACGTCTTGGAGAGACACTGAAGATGAACAATGAGCTGAAGACAGAAAAAGATAAGAAGAAGAGAGTGAAATAGATCACAATTTGGAAACTGTACAGAGCTCTTAGCAATTCTGAACTACTTTCTGTCACCAAAATAGCCAACTTTTTTCAGTCAAATCAATTGAATTCAACAAACTTGAAATAGATACTTGCAGATATTTATCATGAAGAGGAGAAGGCTTAAGGCACAAGGCAGTAGGAAGGTGAAAACAAAGGCAGAACAGCCTCTACCCTGAAGGAGCTCTCATTCTATTGGAGGGATAGAACATTTACATGGATAAGTACAAAGTATTGCATAAACCAAGAAATTTCAATAAAGATAGAACCCTAAAATGGAGGGAAAAGAAAGGCTTCATGTAGGAGGTGGCACATCCCCTGTGCTTGAGGTGTGCATGGTGTTGAGGTGAGGAGGAGGGAATGCATTCCAGACCTGGGGGAGTATTTGTGCAAAGATGAGGTCATAGACAGAATGTCATTTATGGCGAATATCCAGTTGGCCTGTGGAACTGTCACAGAAAGAGCAGAAAGGATAATGGAGGGCCTTAAATGCCAGGCTGAGGATTTGTATTTCCTTCTAGAAGTATTAGGGAACCTGGAGATTTTTGAGCAGGAGAGTGATATACTCACACCTATCTTATAGGAAGATCTCTTTGGCAGTCATGTGGATGGTAGATTAGATAGGAGAAATAATTGAGGAAAAGAGTCTAATTAGGACATTAGTACAATAGTCCAGGAGAGAGGTAAGTAGGACCTAAACTAGGGTGGTGGCTATATGAATAGAGAGAAGGGGACATCTAAGAGAGACATTGTGAAAGGAGCATTTTCTGGTGATGTTGTATAGTTACAAGTCACCAATTACCAAAATGTTCCAAGAATCAGAATTTTAGGTCATTCAAAGGACATTGGAAAAAGGCATACTGGTTGTTAGCAGGCTGGGGCATATCACTGACAATAATATAAAATGTTAAAGTAGCATGAAAGGTATTATCAGGGAAATACTTGATTAGAAAAGGAGCAAGAGGAAGGAATAAAATATGAACAGTCTTAGTGCTATGCTTATGTTCAAGAAATTTTCAAAGGCTTTAAAAATACAAGCCAAATGTTGAGTAAATCCTCTCTGTGGGATTTACCTGGAGGACATGGACAATAATTTGAGATACACTAAAGTATAGCAGCATAGGATCAATCAACCAATCAGCATTTGTTAAGAACCCATGCGAGACACTGTGCTAGGCACTGTGGATGCAAACACCAAAAAATGAAACAATCCCAACTCTCAAGAAGTTTAGATTCTTTGGCTGGGGGAATGATTTCCTGTGTATGTAAGCAGGAAATAATTCATGCAAACAAAAAGCTCCATATTAATTAACAGCAATGTGGCAGGCAAAAATAATTCATAAAAAAAAGGCTCAGAGCTTTTAATTCTGATTTAATATAGTAGCCCCAAATAAAGAATGTGATCATTCCATTATACTCATTTCAATTCAATTCAAATCAATAAGCATTTATTAAGCATCTGCTGCATGTCAGACGTTGTGTTAGGTACTGAGGACACAGACAAAAATGAAACAGTCCCTGAACTCAAAGAGCTTCCATTCTACTGGAAAGAAACAACATAAAGGTCAATGCAAATCAACAAAGTAAGTGCAAGAATTGTAGGAAAAAAATGTCATGCTCATAGTACTATAGTTTTAGAACTAGAAGGGACTACACTGGTCATCAAATCTAATCCATTCATTTTACATATAGAGAAACTGAGATTGTTTCAAGGGTAATGAAGAGATGTAATATAGTATTTCAACACCATCAAACCAGGTTCATTGCCTTTCTATGCTAAGAAGTAGCTACCTATAGCAATGGAATATGAGATGCCTGCCTAATTACATCAGTTATAGTTTGAGTCTCCCAGCAGTCCAAGGACTCCTCAACAGAAAGGATGCTTTCACTGTACTCACACTGGGGCTTTCCTGGAGCTTTGGGCCATTTCTCTCCTTACAGAACAGGGAATCCTTGGGGTGAATTCATGAAAGGCACATCTCCCTCATCAATCTAAGGGCTCCATAAGAGGATATAATCTCCAAAATCACACCTAAATTTCCCTGAATTTGGGTCATATATCCTCCAAAAATCAAGGTGTCCCTGAAAACAAAGTCCATATTTCTTCCTTCTTCTCCTTCCTACTCCAGCAATAGACATAAAACACCAGCCTTCTATGTCTCTACATAGAGGTTATTGCAGTACCACTAACACTTACTATCCCATCCTAGCATGCTGATCTCCAACCATTCTGATGCTATGACCTTCACATTGTTGGGCATCCCTGGCCTAGAGGCCCAGCATTTATGGCTCTCCATCCCCTTCTCAACCATGTTTGTTGTCATCCTCATGGGCAATGGTGGCATTCTTTTTCTGGTCGCAACAGAGCCTTCCCTTCAAACACCCATGTACTTTCTTCTGGCCTTGCTGATGATATCTGACTTGGTATCTACCTTGGCTGTGCTTCCCAGGCTCCTCTGCCTCTTCTGGTTTGGTGCCCATGACATTGGCATCAAAGGATGCCTTGTTCAGATGTTTTTCATCCATTGTTCATCTGTAGTGCGTTCAGCCCTCCTTGTGGCAATGGCCTTTGACCGCTATGTGGCAGTTTGTGAGCCACTCCGTTATAGTACCATCCTGAACCATACCCTGGCCGTGCGGCTGGCCCTGGCAGCCCTTGCCAAAGGAGTAGTCCTCATCTTGCCCATGCCATTACTGCTCCAGAGGCTGACCTTCTGCAGGACAGGCATTCCTCATACCTACTGTGACCATATGGCTGTTGTGAAGATAGCTTGTACTCATACCAAGGCCAACAGTGTTTATGGATTGTTTGTAATCCTCCTGGTGATAGGATTTGATCTCCTGCTTATTGGAGTCTCCTATGCACTGATCCTACATGCTGTGTTTCACCTCTCATCCCGAGATGCCACTCTAAAGACACTTAATACCTGTTCGGCCCACTTCTTTGTAATCCTCATCACCTATGTGCCTGCACTTTTCTCATCCATCACCCACCGCATAGGACCCATTATCCCTCCTCATGTACACATCCTGCTTGCTAATCTATACCTCCTCATGCCCTCCTTGTTCAATCCCATTATCTATGGAATTAAGATGAAGGAGATCCAGGACAAAATGGCAAAGTGTCTGTGCAGGAGAGATACTCTGGTCATCTACCCAGGACATAAAGATGGGAGTGAATAACCTAGATGGGTCTTTGACACTTAACCTGATGCCTCTACCACCCTACACTCACTCAGGCTGGACACAAAACTTTATCAGCCACCTCTATACATATAAGTCTCCCCCAGAAATGGAAACTATATAGGCTCCTAACATGTAAATGTTATAATTGATTCATTATCTGGACTGGCTTAATCCGTCTTCTGCTGTCTTTGTACCATAGGGTGAGGCTCTAACCAGCATCTCATCTGGGGTCACACATCTAGTAAGTGTCTGAAGATGGATTTGAATCACGAAGATAAGCTTTCCTAATTCCAAGCCCAGTGCTGTATTCACTGTACCACATAGCTGCCCATGTATGACTTTAAAAAAAAACTTTATAAATAAAAATATAAAAGAAGAAATATTAAACATATAATTTACTGAACACAGTACAATAAGAATAATGACTGATAAAAGGTCAGGAAAGGATTCAAACAAATGATACCTAAATAATTTCATATTAAAATATTGGTAGGCCAAAGATTAATCATAGAAACAACAGATAATTTCATTAAAGGAAGTGAGAAAAATGAGACAACTTTGGCAGTGAGGTGGTGTAGAGAATAGAGTATGGGACTTGGAATCAAGAAGACCTGAGTTTAAATCTTACCTCAGACATTTATTAGCTATGTGACCCTGGGTATGTTATTTAACCAATGTCTGCCTCAGTGTCCTCATCCACAAAATATGGATAATAGTCTACCTCACAGGATTGCTGTGAAGATTAAATTAATTTACATGTACAAAGCACTTTGCAAACCTTAAAACAGTGTATAAATCCTAGCTATCATTACTATAGTTATCATTTACATCTCAAAACTTTTGGTACCCAGCCAAAGTTACACAATAAAAACATTAAAATCTCAATATGACGTAAATAAATGCAGAGAAAGCTTTTTGCCTAATAAAACACTGTCCTATTAAAATATTTCAAAATAAAAGTATAAGTGAACCATTTCTTAATAAGAAAAATAGTATCTATCTAAAACCAGGTGGTAGCGGTATTTGTAATGGGAAAATGATGGAAACATCTCAAGAAGATCAGAGGTAAAGCAAGTGTGTCCATTGTCATCACTATTATTTGAATAGTTCTAGAAATTATAACTATAATAATGACAAGAAAAAGAAATTTAGAAAATAAGCAAAGCCAAAGAAATACAAAGATTTCTTTTTTTTTTTTGCACATAAGTAAACTATGATGATTTACTTAGAGAATCTTGGAATATTAACAAAAACTAATTTAGATAATAACTAAATTAAAGGAGCAGGATATAAAATAATTCATAAAACTTATCAGGATTTTTTTTTGTATATTGCCAACAGAAAGCAGCAAGAACTGGCAAAAAATAAATTTCATTCAAAATAACTACAGAATTTGTAAAATATTTGAGAGGCCAGCTACGAACACATGTAGAGGAATTATATATTTTAAAAATTTGCCTGATCAGATCAGTGATTTTATTGGCCTAGAAAGGTCAGAGGGAGCAACTTTCTTTGTAAATATGGATCAACATAATTTCTGCAATGTATAGTCTTAGAAAGGTTCCTTGAGGCACTAAGAGCTTGAATAATCTATCTAGAGTCACAAACCAGTATGTACCAGAAACAGGACTTGAACCTACATCTTCCTGACTCTAAGGTCAATAATACCCTACATCATGCTGCCTCTCATGCTGTCGTTGAATAAAACTTTAAACACTTTTCACAAAAATAAAATCTGATCTGAATAATTAGAGAAATAGTGACTGACAATGGTCAGACTATGCCATATAAATATAATAAAAATGACAATATTTAAATTCAGTTAGTTATTCAGTGCTTTCCCAATAAAAGTACTAAAGGATTAATTTATAGAACAATAAAAATAACATAAGGAGCAAAAGGTCAAGTATCATAAGGAAAATAATGGGAGAGGGGGAAGAGGGGAAAAGGGGAGCCTAAAAGTACCAGATCTTAAATTACAGTATGAAGCAACAAATCATCAGAATTATTTGGTACTAGTTAAAAGATAGGAAAGTTAATCAGTGTAACACGTTAGACCCAGAAGCAATTGAACATAGTAACACCGTGTTCTATAAACCCAAGGACACAACTACTGGAATATGAACATGCCATTCAACAAAACTGCTTGGAAAAAGCTGGAAAAAGTTAATTTATAAGAATTTCTAATCAGCAATCAGGTTTAGCCTGGCATTTCATATAACATACCATAATAAGCTCAAAAGGATTATGAGACCCTGATATAAAAGACTATATCATGATTTAGAGGAATAAAGAAGTAGACATCTTGCATAAATATGGATGGGGAAGACTTCTTAACCAAACAAGGGATAGAAAGGATTACAGGAAACAAATATACATATTTTTTTTGCACAAAAAAAATCAAGACAATTAGAATTAAAAGAGAAACAGTTAACTAAGAAAATATTTAATTGAATTTCTCTGATAAATTTGTAATATCCATGATATTTAGGGGAACTGATACAAACATGTGAGAACAAGATCAACTCTCCAAGGGACAAATGTCAAGGGATATAAACAATTCTCAAGGGAAGAAAGATAAGTTATCAATAAACCTATGAAAAAAAGTTCAAATCACAAATGATATAATAAATTAAAATTTAAACAGTTCTGAGGTTTTACCTCACACTCATTGGATTTTCAGTTACAAAATAGTAAAATGACAATTCTTGGAGGGGCTATAAAAAGACAGGCACACCAAGGTACTGTTGATGGAGCTATGAAGAGGTATAAGCAATCTGGAAAATAATTTGGGAACTATACACACAAAACTTAGAAATTCCAAGGGGGCTGAAGAAAAAGTGCAAGGATCCATATACACAAACATATTTATGGCAGCACTTTTTGTTGTAATATAGAACTGGAAACAAAGTGGGTGCCCATTACCCGAGGAATGGTTGAACAAACAAACTATGGCATATAAATGTAATGTGATATTATTGTGCCATAGGAAATGCAAAAGGATCAAATTCAGAGAAACCTGAAGGAAAACAATTGGAAAGACATTGCAATGACCAGTTCTAATGCCAGAAGACTGATGATATGTAGAGAGCCGGCTTTGGGGAGCTGGAGGGCTTAGGCCAGCCCAGATCTTACCTGTAGCATGTACTAAGCCTGACAGCTGTGAAACTCAGGATGTCGGCTCACCACCCCTCTGTTTAATAGGAATGTAAATGTATAACCTATATCAGATTGTGTGCCTTCTTGGGGAGGGTGGTGGGGAGGAAGGGGGAGAAAAATTTTAAACTCAAAAGCATATGGAAGTGATTATTGATAAAACAAAATAAATTAATAAAATTTAAAAAAAAGAAATTGTTCAATCACTTTTGCTTCATTGGAACAATACACCAACAAACAAATTATGCATTAGAGGTTTTTTAATACAAGCCATTTGAGAATTCATGCCTTTAAGCTGGCATGGCTGTATTAAAATTGTCTGCAGTTTGGCTCCTCAACTCCTTCTAAGGGTTGGACATTAGGCCTCTGCCTCATAAGGCATCAGTGTGTATACATATATATGTACATGCACACACACACACACACACACACACACACACACACACACACACACACACACATGTGATGTGTGAGGCCAGATTGGAATGCTGGAAGTTGAATCTTCCTGACTCGGGCCTGGCACTCTATACACTGTGCCATCTTGTTGCCCATATATGTATATAATGTGACAGTAATGGGTCAGCTTGGCTTTGCATGTAGAGTTCCTTCATTAAAGTATGCTTAGGGACAGAAACAGTCATTCTCACCAATACTACACACTGGTGGAAAGATGGACATATCACCAACCTTTGTTCCTGGCACTGGGGGACTAGGAGAAAAGAGAGGCTTGACAGTGCCTTTGAGTGACAT
The DNA here is from genome assembly GCF_003287225.1 of Phascolarctos cinereus. NCBI lineage: Eukaryota > Metazoa > Chordata > Mammalia > Diprotodontia > Phascolarctidae > Phascolarctos > Phascolarctos cinereus. The sequence continues at coordinate 352,576,991 of NW_027556098.1, forward strand.
GGGCTTCGTTCCACAGATGAGGGAACGTTTGATAGCGTTATAGAAAAGGAGAGTTCCAGTAAGATAATCCAGATTTATGCCAATTTGAGGCATAGGACTTTTACTTACTGGCGTATTAATCCCAGGTAAAAATCATGTCCCTTCTTCTTACAGCAAAGCCTATTCAGGGTCTTCCCTGAGGTCCCTCTAGAGATCCCTAATGCCCGTTGAGATTGCTTACTCACATCCATCTCCCCGGAGCATATGTCGGAGCAGAAGTCTTGTTGACAAATGACATCACAAAAGTGAGATTTTTCAGTACTCTTGGGCTGGTCTGGACAGTCATCTCTAGGTCTCACACTCTTCATATCTTCAGATATGATGACATAGGGACTGGCTGTTGTAGGATCCATGGTGATATTCACTGCAGAGAAGAAAGGGGAAAGTTGACATTTATGAAAACCATGAAAAACTTTTCTTCTGAAGTACACTGAGAACTCCTCTTCCCAGGGCTTGCTGGATACAGAAAGCAAGAGCAGCCCTGTCTACACCTCCTCCTTAACTCCTTGGGAGTTCTAATTCCCAAATCAGATGTCTAACATCAAATTTGGCACCTTTTTACAAACTACCTCCAAGGCTAGCACTGACACAATTACTGGAAGCCTGCTCTAGGAATCTGTTGCAGAGTGCTCAAATTAAATTATAATTTCTTGATTTTTCCACTCTCTCCCTCTTACTCTTAGAGTAGCCTGAGTATCACTAGTTTGTGTGTTTTTCTATGCAACTTTTTTTAGGCAGCTATATGGCTCAGTGGATAGATGATTGGATCTGGAGTCAGGAGACCTGAGTTCAAATCCAGCCTCAAGCACTTACTGGCTTATGAGTCAGGGCAAGTGTCTTTGTCACTGCTTGACTCAGTTTCCTCATCAACAAAAGGAGGGTAACAATAGCACCTACCTCCTAGGATTTTTGGAAGGAAAGAATTAGATCGTATTTGTAAAATGCTTAGCATATTTTGTCTGGCACATTTTATGCACTTTGTAAATGATAGCTATTATTTTTTCTAACTGACAGAATCACAGAGATTCTCTTAGAGGGCCAGAGTCTCTTGGACAAGCTAGCTAGAATACCCATTAAAATGTTCATAAGCAAATGTCATCAACTCTAAGAGTCCAAGAACATGAGCAGAACAATGAGTACAAATAATGAAGATGGATGTACAATATTCCTAAGGATTCCTGGCCCTGAGATTTGTAGAATATGGGGTCTGGGAGAAAGAGGAGGGACAGAGACAGCCTAGAATATAGTCCAACCGCTCATTAGTACAGTTTCCTCTAGATAGGTGATGATCTGTCCTCCAGTCTATGATGAAAAATGAGGAGCCCAGGAGATGCGTCACTAGGGATGATAGCCTGGAGCCGGTTGTCCATGTGTTTGTTTGGCCTGGTAGATGACCCAAGGTGACATAGAGCAGCAAAGAACTGATTCCCTCTCACCTCTCCACACCAACCAGTGCAGAGTAGATCTCTTAATCCATCATGCTGGCAGTCTTTAGCCATGGACCAGTTGCCTGGAACGAGCTTCGACTCTCATAAATGGAGATTGGGGGTTGAGGTGAGGATTCTACCGATTTGGCCACCTGGAAAAGCCCAGGTGTAGAATCACTGACAAAGAGCAGTTTCTTACCTTAGAATTTCTTTAGCATCTCCTTCATCCTAGTGGCAGGATATTCTCTTAACTCAGGGGTGAAAGACTTAGGCCTTTCAGAAAGCAGTGGCTCACTCCTACAAAAAAGAAGGTCTCAGTTACTCCATCTGCCCCATATCCACCCACCACGGAACAGCTGACCACATGATAATTCCAACCTCAGACAACAATATCTAGATTGCAAATGGAAAGTTACCTTTGCAACATGTCTTTAACCTCCTGTGGGAAGAAAGAAAGGTTGGTTAATCTATCAAGAAACTATTCATTTCTCTCTTTGTCAGATTTCCTTTATAGATTCTGCTAGTTTCAACCCTTTAGCCAGCATCAAAACTTTAAAGAGTGAATGCTGGCCCATTTTGCCAAACGGAACAAAGGTGTTAAGGTAAACCTGGACTTTGGTCACATGATCAACCTCAAAATGAAAGGCCCTCCTGAGTGGAGAATTGTAAGAAATGCCTGTGATGGGCTCTAACCATGCTTGTGGCAAAAGGATAGAACCTCAAAAGTCCAAGGCCCCATATGGAGATGGATCCCCCCCAACATCTTGCCCATTGAATACAGCACCTGTCTATGGAGAACTTCCCTAATTACCACCTCAAGCAGCTCCAAATCAGGTTTGTATCCCTGTTTGATCTGTCTTTTGGATGGCTTCTTTAGTGTCGTTGTTGTTTTATTGTTTTTTTTTTTTTACTTTTTGGAGAAATGTTTTAAAGTAGCTGTTCATTCATTAAATCCTCCCTCTCATCCTAGTTCACTCTTTTTAGACATTTAACTCTTCCTCAAATAGGAATTTGTGCACTCTCCAATATTCTGTTCTAACAGCATTTTCCACCTAACAAGATGTTTCTGTAAGATACAGGTTTATCAAGTAACACACAAAAGTCATTACCCTGCCCTGATCAAATCACAAATTCCCTGCTTAATTTTCTTGTGGCCCAAGCTGGCTGTACTCAGGGATCTTGCTAGCTTTCCTCACATCAACAACCACCTTCACGGAAAAGAGCTGGTGTTTTTTCTAACCACCCCATGAATTAAATCATCTGTCCCATGGCACTGCCACCCACAGCAGTTGATGCTTCCTTCTCTTTGCTACGTCACCAAGCTAACTTCTCAATGGGATGTGACAATCTCCCTCCCAGATCCCTTTCTCCAACACATAATCTCCCCAGTCATGTATCCCTTAGGAGTCTAACCTCATTGATCTTATCCAATTGTGATCATTCCTCTTCTCCCTCTTCCCTCAGACCATTTATATATGTATGTATGTAGCTGTATGTAGGTATACAGGTACATACATATGTATGTATATGTGTATAACTTGAACTATTTAAATTTGCATTTCATTCTAAATAGATTTATAGTGTTTTGCATATATAATTTGTCCATCGTCACTGGTCCATCTCTGAGGATATTGCAAAGTGTACCTCAAAGAGTCTAATGAATTATACTTGAAATGGGCACTCCAAGAGACCAAACTGGAAAGAGTGATATTGACTGACTGACTGACTGACTGACTAATTAGGACTGACTACACATGTCCTCATGGATTCTTCAAGGCATACTAGCAATTAAGGAGAGACAGTCAAATGCTCACATTCTTCTCTGAAACAAGAAGTTTCAATTCCATGATCTCTTTACTAGGTAAAAAATGTCCTGGAGTTTCTCCTGTAATCGATAAAGGAGTAGGAAGTCCCAAGGAACAAGTTAATGATGGATCTTAGATGGACAGTATGGGTGAGGTTTACAATGATGAATGTAATTACTTTGTGCAGTTTTTTTTGAGACATTTCCAATTTTTTAGAAGACATTGAGTAGAATTCATTTTGGGTATCTGGATTTAGCATTAAAGGAAAATAATGAGAGAAATGGAAAAGATAGGGACTCCAAAGTACAATCCTATTTTTGTTTTTGTTCTTTTTTAATGTGTATGCCTGTTCTCTGCCAAACTTTTACCTATATCATTGTTTCTCTTCACAAAACCTGGTAGTCTTATTCAATATTCCTTTGAAGAAGGGCAAAGAGCTACATAAAAGTTCTTGGTAGATTAGAAGGAGGGAGTTGACCCAAGAGAGCCCCAGGCAGCAATCAGGTGTGAACTCTGCAGTATTTTAGCCTATTGATTTTGTAGATAACAAACCTGATTTATATTTAGATATCAAAAGGTACTGACTCCTGACTTCCAATCCAGGGAGGATGTTAGTCTCTTTTTTCTGCTATTAGCCCTTTCCAAAGGCTCAAATGTATATGTTCTCTAGCTCTCTCTCTCTCTCTCTCTCTCTCTCTCTCTCTCTCTCTCTCTCTCTCTCCTTCTCATAATCAGGGTTAAGTGACTTGCCCAGGGTCACACAGCTAGTAAGTGTCTGAGGCTGAATTTGAACTCAGGTCCTTCTGACTTCACAACTGGTGCTCTAGCTCTAGTGTGTCACCCAGCTGATGCAGTTTGGGGTTGCTGAGAACCTCAAAATGTCAGGGTACAAGTTGGTGTCTGCCTGGAATGAATTAATACGCTCAAATCATCTTCCAGTCAAAAAGCAGTTTATTGTAACATGAATAGAAGTGGGCAAGGTGCCTAGTGAACCTGCAACTTAATGGGGGTGAGACTGATGCTTATATATAAAAAGGACAATGAAAGGATCTGGATGGGATTAGGGAGTAGCAAGTAGTCTGTGGTGGGCCATGTGTAATAGTGAAAGGAGTATTGATTAGTCTGGACTGGGCCAAGAGCTGCAGTGAAAGAATATCAAGTAAGCTAATTAGGAGATCTACTTGGGCTGAGGTAGACCAGTTGCCTTGGCCCCAAGGCCAATGATCTGGGCTGCTGAAATGTATGGGAAAATTCAGGGACTGGGTTGCTTTCAAAGACATGGTCTTTTCCTTTTAATGGTCCAGTTGCCATCACCCCATTACAGCTGCACCTGTTTTCTAGGTGTCTCTGGACTCCTGTGTCTGTGTTTAAAAGTTTCTACTGATCCTAGTCTATTCATGAATATTAATTGAAAGTGATCTATTCCATTAAAAATCAGGTTTTTTCCCCATACATAGGATTATACACTTTTGCAGGGTAAGTTATTTTTTTTCTAGGCAATTGGGGTTAAGTGACTTGCCCACGGTCACACAGCTAGTAAGTGTCAAGTGTTTGGTCTGAGGCTGGATTTGAACTCAGGTCCTCCTGACTTCAGGGCCGGTGCTCTATCCACAGCACCACCTAGCTGCCCCTAAGTTATTTTTTATTATATTTTATTATTTTATTTTATATTTGCCTTTTAAAATATGACAAACACAATCTTCTCTCCTTTTAAAGTAGTTGCTGCTAAATATTGTGCTTTTCTAACTATAAAAAGCATATTTCCTTGGATCTTGAAAATTTCCTTTCTGAATACTTACAGTATTTTTTTAAATTTGACTTGTAAGTTCTGTATTATGGCTATGAAATTCCAGGGAGTTTTTGTTTTGTGGTTTATTTTAGGAAGTGACCAAAAGGTTCTTTAATTTTTCTTTTGTCTACATTTTCTAATATACAGTCAATTTTCTTTTATGATTTCCTGAAACATGGTTTTGTGTTTAGTTATGGATTTCAGGGAATCTGATGATTTTTAAATTCTCTCTTCTTAACCTATATGCCACATGTATCAAATGTTTTGGGCAGAGACCTCATATATTTTTTTCTTTTTTTTTTTCAATGTTTTGCCTTTGTTTTAATATTTCTTATTACCTCATGGAGACATTAACTTTTGTTTGCTCTTTTCTTTCAGGGAGTCTACCACCTGGGTAAGTTTTTATTTTTACCTTCTGTTCTAAGATATTTAATTCCCCTTTCAATTTCTCAAGTTCTCCCAAAGATCTCCTGCCTCGTTTTTATTGCCTGCCTCATTTCTTCTAGCATTTTTTTTTTTATAACTGGTGGCCAAGCTTGCTTTCCTCTGAGACTCTGCTTGTACTTATTGTGATGTATTCCCTTGTTCTGTGTTTACCTCTTGATCATGTCTCAATCCATTATTCATTGTGTTTTATGTTTTTTTTTTCTATTTACTCATATTTTTGGCCTTACTTCTTCTTTTGGGATCTTGTGTTTGGACCAGTGACTTCTAATCCTTTTGGACTTGTTGAATATGGCTCTGTTTGCCCCTGTCTCTTTTGTTATCTGGTTCTCATTGTTGTCCCCAATCTAAATGAAAGGCTGGTATTCATACATACCTTATGTTATAGAGACAGCAGAAGACAGATTAAACAATGAAGTAATTGCAACATTTATGTGCTAGGAGCCTATACATGTTCCATTTACAGGGGAGATGAGTATGAGGGTTTCTATTAAGATTTCTCTTTTCAGCCTGAATGTAGTGTGGCAGAGGCATCCGGTTAAGTGTCAAAGACTCATCTTGGTTATTCACTCCCATTTTTGTGTCCTGGGTTGATGGCCAGAGTATCCCTCCTGCACAGATGCTTTACCATTTTGTAACGGATCTCTATATAACCCTATATAATAGGGTTGAACAATGAAGGCATGAGTAGGTATAGATTAGCAAGCAAGATGTGTGCATGAGGAGGGATGATAGGGCCCAGTCGGTGGGTGAGGAGGGAGAAAAGTGCAGGTACATAGCTGGTGAGGATTACAAAGAAGTGGGCCGAACAGGTATTAAGTGTCTTTAGAGTGGCATCTCGGGATGAGAGGTGAAACACAGCATGTAGGATCAGTGCATAGGAGACTCCAATAAGCAGGAGATCAAATCCTATACCAGAAGGATTACAAACAATCCATAAACACTGTTGGCCTTGGTATGAGTACAAGCTATCTTCACAACAGCCATATGGTCACAGTAGGTATGAGGAATGCCTGTCCTACAGAAGGTCAGCCTCTGGAGCAGTAATGGCATGGGCAAGATGAGGACTAATTCTTTGGCAAGGGCTGCCAGGGCCAGCTGCACAGCCAGGGTGTGGTTCAGGATGGTACTATAACGGAGTGGCTCACAAACTGCCACATAGCGGTCAAAGGCCATTGCCACAAGGAGGGCTGAACGCACTACAGATGAACGCACTACAGGGTGAAAAACATCTGAACAAGGCATCCTTTGATGCCAATGTCATGGGCACCAAATCAGAAGAGGCAGAGGAGCCTGGGAAGCACAGCCAAGGTAGATACCAAGTCAGACACCATCAGCAAGGCCAGAAGGAAGTACATGGGTGTTTGGAGGAAAGGCTCTGTTGCAACCAGAAAAAGAATGCCACCATTGCCCATGAGGATGACAACAAACATGGTTGAGAAGGGGATGGAGAGCCATAAATGCTGGGCCTCTAGGCCAGGGATGCCCAACAATGTGAAGGTCATAGCATTAGAATGGTTGGAGATCAGCATGCTAGGATGGGATAGTAAGTATTAGTGGTACTGCAGTCACCTCTGTGTAGAGACATAGAAGGCTGGTGTTTTATGTCTATTGCTGAAGTGAGACAGAGAAGGAGGAAATATGGGCCCTGTTTTCAGTGATATCTTGGTCTTTTGGGGGAGATATGACCCCAAATTCAAGGAGATTTAGGTGTGATTGGAGAGATGTTATCTTCTTGTGGAGCCCCTAGCTTGATGCAGGAGATGTGCCTTTAATGTACTCACCGCAGGAATTCCCTGTTCTGTAAGGAGAGAAATGGCCCAAAGCTCCAGGAAGGCCCCAGTGTGAGTAGAGTGAGAGCATCCTTTCTGTTGAGGAGTCCTTGGACCTGAGGGAGACTCCTACTATACCCAGTAGTTACCCCCAGGCACCTCAGTGCAGTTAGGCAGGCATGGCATATTCCACTGCTATAGGTAGCTACTTCTTAGCATAGAAAGGTAATGATCATGAATAGAGCCTGGTTTGAAGGGGCATACACTCTGTATTTGATCTCTTCATTCCTATGCCCTTGAAAAACCTACCCAGATATCAGTTCCTGTATATGTAAATATGCAAATGGATTGCATTTGATGACCAATGAGGTCCCTTTTAGTTCTGATTCTATGGTTCTATGAGCATGACATTTTCCCCCTACAATTCTTGTATTTCCTTTGTTTATTTGTGTTGACCTTTATGTTGTTTCTTTCCAGTAGAATGGAAGCTCTTTGAGTTCAGGGACTGTTTCATTTTTGTCTGTGTCCTCAGTACCTAACACAACGTCTGACATGCAGCAGATGCTTAATAAATGCTTATTGATTTGAATTGAATTGAAATGAGTATAATGGAATGATCACATTCTTTATTTGGGGCTACTATATTAAATCAGAATTAAAAGCTCTGAGCCTTTTTTTTATGAATTATTTTTGCCTGCCACATTGCTGTTAATTAATATGGAGCTTTTTGTTTGCATGAATTATTTCCTGCTTACATACACAGGAAATCATTCCCCCAGCCAAAGAATCTAAACTTCTTGAGAGTTGGGATTGTTTCATTTTTTGGTGTTTGCATCCACAGTGCCTAGCACAGTGTCTCGCATGGGTTCTTAACAAATGCTGATTGGTTGATTGATCCTATGCTGCTATACTTTAGTGTATCTCAAATTATTGTCCATGTCCTCCAGGTAAATCCCACAGAGAGGATTTACTCAACATTTGGCTTGTATTTTTAAAGCCTTTGAAAATTTCTTGAACATAAGCATAGCACTAAGACTGTTCATATTTTATTCCTTCCTCTTGCTCCTTTTCTAATCAAGTATTTCCCTGATAATACCTTTCATGCTACTTTAACATTTTATATTATTGTCAGTGATATGCCCCAGCCTGCTAACAACCAGTATGCCTTTTTCCAATGTCCTTTGAATGACCTAAAATTCTGATTCTTGGAACATTTTGGTAATTGGTGACTTGTAACTATACAACATCACCAGAAAATGCTCCTTTCACAATGCCTCTCTTAAATGTCCTTTTCTCTCTATTCATATAGCCACCACCCTAGTTTAGGTCCTACTTGCCTCTCTCCTGGACTATTGTACTAATGTCCTAATTAGACTCTTTTCCTCAATTATTTCTCCTATCTAATCTACCATCCACATGACTGCCAAAGAGATCTTCCTATAAGATAGGTGTGAGTATATCACTCTCCTGCTCAAAAATCTCCAGGTTCCCTAATACTTCTAGAAGGAAATACAAATCCTCAGCCTGGCATTTGAGGCCCTCCATTATCCTTTCTGCTCTTTCTGTGATAGTTCTACAGGCCAACTGGATATTCGCCATAAATGACATTCTGTCTATGACCTCATCTTTGCACAAATACTCCCCCAGGTCTGGAATGCATTCCCTCCTCCTCACCTCAACACCATGCACACCTCAAGCACAGGGAATATGCCACCTCCTATATGAAGCCTTTCATGTTCCTCCATTTGTTAGGGTTCTATCTTTATTGAAATTTCTTGATTTATGCAATACTTTGTACTTATCTGTGTAAATGTTCTATCCCTCCAATAGAATGAGAGCTCCTTCAGGGTAGAGGCTGTTCTGCCTTTGTTTTTACCTTCCTACTGCCTTGTGCCTTAAGCCTTCTCCTCTTCATGTTAAATATCTGTAGGTATCTATTTGAAGTTTGTTGAATTCAATTGAGTTGACTTAAAAAGTTGGCTATTTTGGTGAAAGAGAGTAGTTCAGGATTGCTGAGAGTTCTGTAAAGTTTCCAAATTGTGATCTATTTCACTCTCTTCTTCTTATCTTTTTCTGTCTTCAGCTCTTTGTTCATCTTCAGTGTCTCTCCAAGATGTATGTAATAATAGATTCAATAAACAAATTATCCATCCAGCTGAATGTTGAGTAGAGAATGTACATTCTACATGCATTTGAGTTTTCTTGTGTAGATCACTATGTTATTCTCTTTTCAGCAGCTGTGAATCAGCCTGGGGAAACCTTAATGGATCTGAGGGCTTGGTTGAAGCAGTTCAATGCCATATTTCAAACAGGAACATACAGAAGCTTTTGCCGTGAATAGGGAATTGCTATTCCTTTCCACATCTGCACAGTACATTCTTCAAGACAATGGCAAACACCCCTGATGAGTAAGATGTCTCACTTGGTATCATTTTCAGGGGACAGTTGAATAACTTGCATTTCTCAAAAAATATTGTATGATCTTAATTCATTTGTAAGAGTTATAGCTTGTTAGAAAATAGCCTTTGGGGTTACGTTGCGTTTCATTAAATCATTTTTTTCCCCAAATCAGCAAAGAATAAGTAACAAAATAAAAGAATTTCAGAGTTGCAAGGGCCCCAGAATCCTTCAAGTCTAACTTATTCTTGGAACTCATGCTCATCCTCCATGGCCTCTTGACTGACACATAGTTATTCAGATTTTGCTTGAAAACTTCCGTTGAGAGGAAACCAACTACATTCTGTGACAACTCATTCCATATCTTTTTTAGATAGTTCTAATTGATAGAAGGTTTACTCCAACATTAGACTTAAACTTTTCTCCTTGTAGTGTCCATCTATTATGCCTAGTTCTGCCCTCTGAGGACAAGTTGAGCAAAAACAAATTCCTTCTCCTAAAGAAACCCTCTGAAATACTCAAATATAGGTATCATGATCCTACTAAACCTTCTCTTCTTCATGTTAAATATCTATAGTTTCTTCAAGCAAACCTCATCTGACATGAACACCTCATCAAATGTTTTGCTAAAATCTAAGTTTATTTATTGTAATCCCCTGATCTTTTAGCTTAGTAACCTCTTCAAAAAGGAAATGTTTTGTTCGACATGACTTATGAGTGAAGCCATGCAGATTGTTGTATTCTATATACCATTCAGTCAACTTTGCATCTATAAAGATGCAATTTCCTGAACATTATCATCAAGAAAAACCTGTCTGCTGCTGGGTGACACACATCTGTCATTCCTGCTACTGGATTAGGATGAAGTTAGTGGATCAATTGAGTTCAGGAGTTCTGAGCTGCTGTAGGACTAAAGCCAATCAAACATCCTCATTAAGACTAGAAGCAATATAATGAGCCCCTGGCAGCAGCAGAGTACCAGGCTGGCCCAGAATAGAAATGGAGAAGAGCAAAGCTTCTGTGCCAATTAGCAGCAGAATTAGACCCATGAGTAGCCACAGCAGTTCTAGTCTGGGCATGATAGGTAGGTCTATAAGGGAAGGAAGGAAGAAAGAAAGTAATAAAGAAAAAGAAAGGAACAAAGAAAAATGAAGGAAGGAAGGAAGAAAGAAAGAAAGAAAGAAGAAAGAAAAGAGAAAGAAAGAAAGAAGAAAGAAAGAAAGAAGAAGAAAGAAAGAAGAAAGAAAGAAAGAAAAAGAAAGAAAGAAGAAGGAAAGAAAGAGAAAGGGAAGGAAGGAGAAGAAAGGAAGGAAGGGAGAAAGAAAGAAAGAAAGAAAGAAAGAAAGAAAGAAAGAAAGAAAGAAAGAAAGAAAGAAAGAAAGAAAAGGAAAGGGAAAGAAAGGGAAAAAAGATAAATCTCGTTCTTTTTTCTTATGTTCAAAAAGGATATCTCAATCTGTGCATATATCACTTTCATAAGAAAAAATTAGCATGGAAAGAATGGAAAAATGTATATTTTAATGATAAGAGAGACTGGGGTGTTAGAGTCTGCATATGATGGTCCCACTATCATCAAGGACAAGAATTGATTGCAATGGATGATGACAAATTTGTTCCATTTTGCATCTAGTTGTTGTCCTTCAGTTTCATCTATGAAAGCTTTTGAGATCATCCAGCTTTGTCTGATCTGTTATCAAACTTTCTACAGGCTTGTTACCCCTCCAATATGTTCTGATCTTTTTTGAAGTTATGCTATTTGCAATTTTCTGCTATTGTCCTCATTAATGTTTTGCAAAATATACTCAAATGGATTTTGAACTCATTTAGATATTCTTTCCAATGATTCATATCATAACCCATCAATGGTTGTTCAACACACATCCATGTCTTCCCATGTGTTTGCTATAAGGACCTTTGTCTTTCCCTTCTGACATCTCAAGGGTATCAATGAAACATTTTCACTGTATCTCTTATCCTTCCGTATCATTTGAAGAACTGGAGTAAAAAAAAATTCAGGGAAATAGATAAACAACATAAAAGATGATGGGTGGGTCATATGGCAAGAGAAGGAGAAAACATTACAATGCAGGGTGCATAGTGGGTGCTTAATAAATACTTATGGATTGATTGACTGTGCATTACATACAAATATTGTTTTAATCCAAGTACGACTTTCTATTTATTACTATTAAATTTTATCATTAAGTGGAATGAACCATTCTAATCTCTTGAGATTTTTTCAATCCTGATTCTTAACCAATAATTTTACCATTTCTCCCTGATTTGTATAATCTTTAAATGTGATAAGCTTGTCACTTGTGACTTCATCTTATCAATGATAAAAAATGTTGTGTATATATTTTATATTCAAAAGACAGATCTCTGGAGGAGAACCAACCAGAGAGTTCCCTCCAAGTTAATGCATATACTTTCACCAGTAATTTTTGCTTCAAACAGCAGAAGCATCACTAGGGTGGAAAAACAGAGGACTTGCTCCATGGTCCTAATATGGGGTTGTCTACTTCCTCCCAACAGTTATTCTCTGACCCACCTTTCCTGCCCCACTTGTGATCCTTTCATTGGTCCTGTGCTACAAAGCAGAAATGCCTTCCTATCTCCACCCGGCTCTGGGGTGCCTCTCCCAGACTCCCAGAATCTTTCACACCTTCCCTCAATTCCAAGATGTTTTCTAGGAACTCTTTCAAAAAGCTTCCACCTCCTTCTTATACTAACTGTCTATACTAATCACTAAAAGCTTGTGATTGTCCCTCATTGATTCTTCAGCTGGGTTAAAACCAAGCCTACCATTAGTGTTCCTTAGTACACAGCTCATGTATTAGTATCTATAAAAAGGAATTATACAAAGTAGAAAAAAATCCATCAGCCAAAGAAAGTGATGCCAGAGAAAAGACAGGAGAGGGGAATGGGTAAAAGGAGGCGATTTTTCTCATGTGGTCTCAACCTTGTGTGACATGAAGCTTAATCTAGCATTTCATTTTGGCAGTTGGAGTTACCTGAGAGAAATAATCATACTGTCTAAATTAATTGGTAGGGATAATGCTACCTAGAGAAGGAATGAGGGGGGAGTCCAGAGAATGATGAGATGGAAAGCATGAGTAAAGGGAAAATATAAAAAATATCAAGCTGGGAAGGGAATAAGAAAGAACTTAGGAGGGTAAATATGGAGAAAGTGAGACACAGGAAAAGGGAGAGGTGAGAAACATAGATTCTGAGAAAGGAAACAGAAGAACGAAAGTTTTGTAGATGGGAAGAAAGAACACAGAAAATGAAAGGAGAGTAATGAAGATAGGAAGGTATAAGGCTGGGGAATATTTTCATGGGAATACATCAGTACAAAAGCATAAACAATATCATTACATAAATATACTCCAGCAAAATCCAAATATGTGTATATATATATATATATATATATATATATATATATATATATATATATATATATATATATATATATATATACACACATATACACATATACACATATACATATATACATGCATACATATAAATGTAGATATGTGTGTGTGTGTATATATATACATATATATATATATACATATATATATATATATACATATATATATATATAGATATATATAGATATATATATATATTCTTCAAAATATACTCCAATATATATATTGGAGAAATATACTCCAAACAAATCTACCCAGAAAATCTGGATGGAAGGAGGAAATTTATGACTTTTACAAAATTGGTTACAAACCTAGAACAGAGACAGGAGGAAACAGTGATAGAAGACTTGTTCTTTCTTGGTATCTGCTGGAACGGTCTCATTTTGCTAAAAATGAAAGCAACTGAAAAACTCCTAACTTGTCTAAAAGAAAATTTATTTTTCAAAAGTTCACGGAGGGGCAGCAAGGTGTCACAGTGGATAGACCACTGGCCCTGGAGTCAGGAGGACCTGAGTTCAAATCTGGCCTCAAACAGTTGACACTTACTAGCTCTATGACCTTGGCCAAGTCACTTAACCCCACCCCCATACACACACACACACATACACACACACACACACAAATGTTTAAAGAATCCACAAGGTGAACTACCCTTGTGAGTCTGATTCTCAGCAACATGGAGTAATTGGTTATAGGAGTAGAATGGATGGTAATCTTAGGAGGAAGGTAACAGAATCTTAAGTTTAGAATAGAAACGCAGAGGAAATCGGATCATAGTCTGTCATGCATCCTTGCTTTTGCAAAGCTACTTTTCTAATAGCCAAATGAAAGGATTGATAGGATTCTCTACCCTAAAATACTTCATGGGAAGTCAGGCAGAGAAAGCCTAAACATCATCTTTCAAGAAATTATCAAGGAAAACTACCCTGATATTCTAGAACCATAGGGTAAAATAGAAATGGAAAGAATCCACTAATCACCTCCTGAAAGAGATCCCCCAAAGGAAAACTCCTAGAAATATTATAGCCAAATTCCAGAGTTCCCAGGTCAAGGAGAAAATATTGCAAGCAACTAGAAAGAAACAGTTCAAATATTGTCAAAACACAATCAGGATAACACAAGATTTAGCAGCTTCTACATTAAAGGATTGGAGGGCTTAGAATATGATATTGCAGAGGTCAAAGGAGCTAAGATTAAAACCAAGAATCACCTACCCTGCAAAATGAGTCTAATCCTTCAGAGAAAAAAATGGACATTCAGTGAAATAGAAGACTTTCAAGCATTCTTGATGAAAAGACCAGAGCTGAATAGAAAATTTGGCTTTCAGATACATGACTCAAGGGAAGCATGAAAAGGTAAACAGGAAAGAGAAATCATAAGGGACTTATTAAAGTTGAACTGTTTAAATTCCTACATGGAAAGATGACATTTGTAACTCATGAGACCTTTCTCAGTATTAGGATAGTTGGAGGGAATATATATAGACAGAGGGCACAGGGTGAGTTGAATATGAAGGGATAATATCTAAAAAATAAAGTTAAGGGGTGAAAGAGGATTGTACTGGGAGAAGGAGAAAAGTAGAGGTAAAATGGGGTAAATAATCTCACATAAAAGAGGGAAGAAAAAGCTTTTACGGTGGAGGGGAAGAGGGGGGAGGTGAGGGGGAATGAGTGAATCTTACTGTCATTGGATTTGGCTTAAGGAGGGAATAACATACACACTGAATTGAGTATGGAAATCTATCTTACCCTACAGGAAAATAGGGGGGAAGTGGATAAAAGAGGGGGATGATAAAAGGCGGGGCAGATTGGAGGAGGGGATAATTAGAAGCAAACACTTTTGAGGAGGGAGAGGGTCAAAGGAGAGAATAGAATAAATGGGGGGTGGGATAGGATGAAGGGAAATATAGTTAATTTTTCACAACATGGCTATTATGGAAGTGTTTTTCATGACTACACATGTATAACCTGTATCAAGTTGCTTGCTTTCTCAATGAGGGTGGGCAGGCAGGGAGGAAGGGAGAGAATCTGGAATCCGAAGTTTTTAAAACAAATCTTAAAAATTGTTTTTACATGCAACTGGGAAATAAGATATACAGGCAATGGGGTGTAGAAATCTATCCTGCCCTACAGGAAAATAGAAGGGGAAGGGGATAAGATAAGGGAGGTGGGGGGGATGATAGAAGGGAGGGCAGATCAAGGGAAAGGGCATTCAAGGTGTCTTGGGGTGGGGGAGAAGAGAGATGGGGATAAAATTTGGAACTCAAAATCTTCTGGAAATGAATGTTGAAAACTAAAAATAAATTAATTAGAAAAAAACAAAAAAGCATTTTTAAAGCTATATTTAGGGGAAGAAGAATAACAAAGGAGGGGCTATTCCACTGCCTAGTATACATAAAACAGTGATAAGGTATAAGGAGAAAATAAATTTATTCAAATATTATGTTACTTGTTTTATTTTGCAAAAGGAAGGATCTTTGATCTGGGAAACAAGTAACTAATATAGATTTGAAATTCAAGATATGTGATCAGATAATAAAGACTTGCACACGATAATGAATAATGAAATGAGTAGAACCAAGATTACGTTGTGTATAGTGACAGCAATATCATTTTAAGAAAGACTTTGTGTGAATAGGTTATTTTGTCTATTATAAATTACCAAATTAACTATAAAGGACATTTGAAGAAAGACACTATCTGTATCCAAAGAAAGAAATATATGTAAACAAATTTAACAAATTTAACAAATTTAAAGTACCAGGCCTGGTCTGACAGCATGCCAGAGTTAGGAAAGAAACAGAAGATGGAACTTCTTAGATATTAGCAATGCACTGTGCAATCTCTTACACTGCCCTTTTGTGCCTTCCTTCTGAGACTCCCCCCACCACAATTTTCCTGTCTGTGTGTTGTTTGTCCATAGTTGTTTGCATGTTGTCACTCCCAATAGACTGTGACCTCCAGGAGAGCAAGAACTGTCTTTTACCTTTCTTTGTATCCCCAGAGCTTAGCACAGTGTCTGGCACATAGCAGATGCATGATAAATGTTTGTTGATTGATAGGATGAAAAGATGTGGGCAGCATAATACATAGTTATAAAGATTCCAAACTGAGTACAGGTATGGAAACAAAGTGGAGTGCCCCAGGTATTTGTTCTTGATTGTGTGTTTGGAACAATCATCTGATTATAAGATAATAAAAACACTTAGTCCTAGAAGGGACCTTAAAGATCTTTAAATCCAGTTCCCTTATTTTAAAGCTTAGGAAAATTGAAGCTTAGAAACATTAATGACTTCCTTAAAGTCACCAAAGTAGTTGACAGCTAAGTTAGGATTTAAACACGGCTTCTCTGACTCAAAAATACTCTATGCTTTCCCTAATACATCACTGACTCTCAATGACTTGGATAAAGGGATGTTTACCAGATTTTCAGATAACAGAGAGCTAGGAGGGACAAAAAACTATACATATTGAATAAGACAATAAGCATTCAGAAAACATGATAGAATGAGAGGAGACCTTGACTGGGAATCAGAAGACTGGGGTTTGTATCTCAGTTCTGCCACCTACAATCTTTGTGACCTAGCTCTGTTCCTCATCTATCAAAATGAGGTAGTGCCAAAAAAAAAAAAAACCGCATTCTAAGTTCCCATCCAGCTTTAAAACTATAGTCCTATGATCTTGACATACTGGGGTGTAGTACTGAATCAAACTACAAAGATGACAATTGATAATGATGCCAAGACCTAGACTAGAGCATAAAACAATTAAATTCACAAGGACAAGGTTGCAGAGGTTCAACTAGCTAGCATTTTGTCTCCAGAAGATGGAAGTGTTAGGGACCACAAGCTCAACAGGAATCAACAGTATGATATAACTGGAGGAAGATTCAGTCTTAAACTAGTTTAATAGAATTAATAGTGTTAAGAATGAGGGAGATGATAGTACTTCTGCACTCTGGCCTGATCAAATCACCTCTGAATATGTTCATTTTGGGGTACAACATTTTAGGAGGGTTAATGATAAGCTTGAGACCATCCAAAGGAGGGCCGTCAGGATGGCACAAGGCTTTATCCACATGACGATCAGTTGAAGAAACTGGTTAAAACCTAGAAAAGAAAATATTTGATAGAGACATAAGACCTCCCTTAAGGTATTTGAAGAGGTACATGTGAAGAGAGAATAGACTTGTTTTGCTTGGTCCCAGAGGACATAATTAAGACCAGTAAGTGAAGAAACACAGATTTAGGGTCTATATCAAGAAAAACTTTTTTAATAATCACAATTCTAAAAAAAATAATGAACTTCAGTTGGAAATTGTGGTTTTCCCCTCACTGACAGCCTTTAAGTTAAACTAGACAACCACTTGTTAGAGATGGTTTGGAAGGAATTTTAGGTCAGGTGTACATGCTACATTCCATAGCCTCCAAGGTCCCTTCCAACTCTGAGATTTTGTAATTCTTTGTGATTGCTGACCAATAGGCAATAATCTATGAAACATCATGGTATAATGGAAAGGTAGTTTTCAAAATTTGGAATAAATTAAATTGATCAAGATCTAAGCTGACATTAATTCTTGAAAAAATCCTCTAAGATATTATTAAAGAGATGGTTTGTGAGTATGTGGGAGGGGAAGTAATGGTTACTAGGACTTTTTTTTTTATCAAGAGTAGGTATTCTCATTCTTACCTCATTTCCTTTTTTGATAATGATGGTGACAGTACTTACAGAATATTTTAAGCTTTGACATATATTTTGCATATATTTTTCCTTTCATCCCCAAAACAACCTTATGAGGTAGGTATTATTATTATTTCCATTTGTCACAGTTGAAGAAAGTGAGCTTAGAATGATTTATCCAAAGTCCCAGAATATGCATCAGAACTGGAATTGTAGTCTAGTTCTTCTGGCTCCAACATTGCTATTCCAGGTCCGATGAAGGTTAAAGTAAGTGATTTTTGAGGTTCCATTCAATTCTTACTCTAAAATCCCCCTCTTCAGGATCAATGTATCTAAAAGGTAAGACCCTTTAACTCTAGTCTTTGTATCTAAACTGAGCCACAAAGCCAGGTATGGTTGAAATAGGAGATGGTCAGAAGGGGATTGATAAGTGGAGGGACAAGAGGATGCTTAGCCTGGGGCAGGGAGAGAACAAATACAAAGGTGATGAGGCCCAATAGGAGAATTTCAGCTCCATACATATATAATTCCTATGTGATATTTCTGGTTATCTTCCTTTTCTCTGGGCTTCTTTACCACCTCCCATCCCTCTCCTAAGACCATTTCTGTTCTATTCTAGGTTAATTTGGAATCTAACCCTGGTGTTCAATTATAATTTCAGATTGCTTTCTCACACCTACTCTGATACTTCCTCTTTCTCTCCATTCTCAAATACCCACAAAGCTTTAACGTTTATCCCATCACTGGCTTCAATCTCTTCTTGTCTATGGGATGCTTCTGCCTTCACTGGAGATTTAATAGAATGAAACTTTGCTCATTCTTACCACTTCCAACTGCCTCCCTACTCAGAAACCTATAGCATCTCTACTGCCTTCAGGAAAAACACCTGGATTCCTTGACTGAATATACATAGTAACTCTATTTCCTGATACCTACATTTCTACCTAATATCTCTTTCATTATTTCCCTTCATCAACCTCTTTGTGTCACTCTCAAACTCCAGCTTCTGAAATTGCCTAGAGAATATCCTTCTACTGTTATATCTTCCATTCATGTCTTCTGTATTGTTTCCATTCTTTTCAAATTCACTTTCCTCTGGAAAGAAACTTTTTTCATGTTCTAGGTAGGAGACATACCATGTGATCTCTAATGTACTTTCCAAGTCTAACATTCTGTCACTGTATTCTTCTAACCTTTTCATCTTTGCTAATCTGAATGCTTTTCTCTACTGATGCCTCAAAAGCTAGTATTCCTTCTGCACTGACAACCTCAGCACTCTGGGTTTTTATTGCTTTTCTATATCCGATTGAGAAGACATTCTTTGAAAAAGAAATCAGGACTGTGTGGAACCCAAAGGTACCTCTGAATATCTTGACAAATAGCTCTCCTAGATGTCCTGTCAGATACCAGGTCTCCTCCTTCACCTCTGATATTCCCAGTGATATTATTCCAAAGTCTGAAACCAATGTCTAAACTACCTCGGCACCAATTTTATTTACCTCCTGCCACTGGAATTGTGTCTCTTTCATGATGGGTATATATCAGAGTATGATACCCTGATGGGCACCTCTGAGATGGACCTTTTTTCTCTCCTTCTTGGAATCCTACATTAGAGCATTCCACAATGTTATTTCTTGAGCTGAATTGCCTGTGGTCTCAGACTTTATAGGGTCCCCAGCCTCATCTACAGAGAAACCAGGCACAAACTTGTAGCACAAGGAGGGAGGAGACAGAGAGGTAAGCAAATGAGGGGTGGACGAGCTGGTGGTGATTCTCAAAGGACTTTCTCCTTCAGGCCCAGTGGCAATATTTAGGAATTGTCCTCAGAGACAGGAGAGCTAAATCTGGCTATTCCTAATATTGGAGTAATTGTCATAGTATCAAATGATTTCTGGCTTCTGAAGAAACTCTTGACTGACAGAGAGCCTTAGTAGAAATGGCTTTGGATGCTTTGTATCATCAAAGAATGGCAAGTTTGTGCTTCCATAAATTGCATGCTATGGGCCTGAAATAAATAATGAAGCCTCAGGTGGGGTTGTAGAGCCTCCTGAGGTGTGATGGGAATGAAAGAGAAGGTAACTTAGCAATTATAATAACTTAAAGTCAATTGAATTAGGATCCATTGATTTGAGAGCAAAATTCCCTGTCAGCAGGTTTGGAGGTCATGGGTAAAACCACATGCTCATGAACACAACTAAAATCAATCAATCAACAAACACTCATTAAGCATGTACAATATGCTAGATATTGTACTCGGCTTGGGAAGTCCAGAAACAAAAATGAAACTCTCCCTGTTCTCTAAAAGTTCCTATGCCATCAAAGGTAAAATTTGGGGAAATCAGCAATGGCTTCATCTAGAAGGTAGTCCTGGAGTTGAGCTTTGAATAAAACTGAGGATTCTTAAAGTCAGAGGTGAGGAAGTTACACTTCCCACTCACGCAGACAGGTTATGTAAGGCACAGAGAGATGGGACATGGAGAGTCCTGTGTGAAGAAAAGCAAGAAGGTGAGTTTGGCCTGACAAGAGCGTGAGTAATGTAGAGTAATGTATAAGGCTTGAAATTTCTGTGGGAGGCAGGTTGTGCAGGACTTTGAATATCAGAGGAGGTTTTATTTGATCCTAGAGGTAATAGGGATCTATTAGCTGGCAGCTAGGTAGCACAGTGGACAGAGCACTAGGCCTGAAGTCAAGAAGACCTGAGTTTAAATTTGACCTCAAATACTTACTAGCCATGTGACCCTTGGCAAGTCACTTAATCTCTGTTTGCCTCAGCTTCCTCATCTGTAAAATGGAAATAAAAATTGCACCTCCTTCCCAGGGCTGTGGTGAGGATTAACTGAGATAAGAATTGTAAGGTGCTTAGCGTAGTACCAAGTACATAGTATGTATTATACATGTTAGCTATTGTTACTGCTAAAGTTTATTGAGCAGGGCAATGATACAGATCTGTCAGTTGTGTGGAGTATGGTGTGGAGAGGAGAAAGAATGGGGGAAAATTTTGGTTATGTCATTGCGAGTGAAAGAATATATTTCTGAGAAGCCATTCCCCTGCATTATGAAGCTTCCCAGGCCATCCCAAACACTGGGGTTCCCTTTTACATGCTGCCACACCCATATGCAGCAAAGGTCAATGTTTCCCTTAATACTGAAAGTTAGGGAACCCAGTGTTGGCTACTTCTTCTTCTTCCTTTAAACCTCCCCCCCACAATACACATTCCTCTTCTTCCACCTCAGGCCAAGCCAGACAATCCAAGGAATTCATCTGAATGACGGCCTCCATTTTGTTACCAAGATAACGATAGTCATATTAGTCCTGTGAGGTCAATAATAAAAGTGTTATTGCCCCAATCTACAGATCATTGGAACATACATTTAGATCAAGAAGTTACCATAAAGGTTGCTTCATTTTAGAAAAGAGTTCAGAGAGATTAATTTACTTGCCCAAAGCCACAGAGATAGAAAGGACTCAATACCATGGCTTCTGACTCCATATCCAATACTCTTCCCTCCTTACCCAAATATATCAACTTTATGGTGACCTCCTTGCATGAGCTTGCATCCCCTTGACTCTGACTTTGGGATGCCTTTTCATCTTTCTGTCTTCTCAACCCTGGCCTTTGCTGTCAGCCTTATATTTTCACTTTCTATTTCCTGGGGATTTGATTCTGCTATTCCCACTTTGAGCAGTTCTAAGAGGCTTAGGTCTTATCATGACTCTCTAGATCTATCATACTTTGTTATAGCATTTTGTTGTGTTCCATGGTGCCTTTATCCTTTAAAGCTCAAATTTCATTTCTCCCTCCTAGCACCCTAAACTGTCAACAGGAAGAGACCTTGGAGATTATTTATTCCAAATACCTTACCTTAGCAATAAGAATATGAGGTTCCAAGTAGGGAGAGGACATGACATAGTCATGACAGAGTTGGGCAATGCACATAGACACATTTATTGTAACCACAACTCAGACTCCTCAGGAATAAGGAGGACCTTGCCCAACTCCTTTGTGGGATCCTCACCCTTTCCTGTTTTCAACTATGGCTACAAACCAAAGTTCTGCACTGGGATTTCATCTTTTCTTCTGACATTCTCACTTGGTCATTCATCTTATCAGGCGGTACTATCAGTTCCTATGGATTCTGTTATCATCTTCATCATCAGACCAGAGGATGCTTTCCATCCCAGGCATCTTGCCTTTTGTCCTTATACTTCAGTGTTCTTCTCTACTTCGATCAGCACTGCTAGATCTGAAAAAAACAAAAATGCCCCAAGTCTCTGAGGGTTGTTATTATGCTCAGTTTTAAAGTTCTAGGCCAATAACATGACAGAAAAAAAAGGAAAATGAAAAATTTTGAAATGGATTTGGAAAAATTGGGACACTAATACACTATTGGTGGAATTGTGAACTAGTCCAACCACACTGGAGAACAATTTGGAACTATGCCCGAAGGGTGGTACAACTATGCATACCCATTGATCCAGTACTACTAGGTATGTATCCCAAGGAGATCAAAGAAAAGGAAAGAGGACCTATATTTACAAAACTATTTGTAACAGCTCTTCTTTTTGTGGTGGCAAAGAATTAGAAACTGAGGGGATGCCCATCAATTGAAGAATGACTGATCAAGTTGTTGTATATGATTGTAGTGGAATACTATTGTGCTATAAGAAATGATGAGCAGGATGATTGAAGAAGACCCTGGGAAGACTTGTATGAAGTGATGCAAAGTGAAGTAAGCAGAACCAGAGAACATTGTACACAATATCGGCTATATTGTATGATAATCAACTGAATGACTTTCCTCTTCTGAGCAATACAGTGATCCAAGGCAATTCTAAAAGACTTATGATGAAAATGCTATGCAACTCCAGAGAAAGAATGGATACAGTCTGAATGCAGATTAAAGCATATTTTTTCACTTTATTTTTCTTGCTTTTTGTTTTTGCAACATAGCTACTATGAAATATGTTTTGCATTATTTCACAGGTATAATTAATATCACATTTCTTGCCTTCTCAATAAGTTGGGGGAGGGGTAAAAGGGAAGGAGAGAATTCATAACTCTAACTTTTTTTAATGAATATTAAAAATAAATAAATAGTAAATTTGATAAAAAATTAAATTAAATTAAATTCCAAGCCAATCTGTGTGATAGGTGAGGGATTAGATGCAAATTCAGTCCACTAGCTCTGCCTAGATCACTGGACCTGACTAAGCTGAAAATCCAACCATCCACCCTAGCCATTTTTCCCATATTCTCTGTCTTCTCATGATAAGTTCTTCTCCCCTCTCCCCCACATTAGTCCCCTTCCACTTTTTGCTCTGTGGAAAGCAAATGAATACTTTAATCTGTCATGCTTCACTTCTATGTCATTTCCACATCATGTTGCCTCCAGTCTAGCCACCATCTACATCTCTCTTTTTTCTCTCCTCTCTTCCTTCTCCCCTTCAGGGTGAATTTGGACTGCACATTTATATTCCAGGCTGCTAGGTCAGCTTTTGCCTTTATCTTGCTCTGAACTAAGCCTCCTTTCCACATTTTTGGTCATCTCCACACCAGTGTCTCCCCTTTGCACTCCTTTTTCTCCTTTAAATGTTATCTTCCCATATGAGAAAGTAAAATTGAGAGCAGGTACTTTTTGACTGCTTATATTTGAATCTTCAGCAATCAGCACAGTGTACTTAACTAATGCCCTATTATCTGTTTGTCTATCTACCTATCATTTTCTGGGTCAGCTAGGTGTCAAGGTGGATAGAGTACTGAGCTTGGAATCAGGAAGACCTGAGTACAAATCTGGCCTCAGACTTACTAGCTGTGTGACCCTGAGTAAGTCATTTAACCCCCATTTACCTCAGTTTCTTATTTGTAAGATGGGGACACACTGGAGAAGGAAGTAGCAAACCACTCT
Organism: Phascolarctos cinereus; assembly: GCF_003287225.1. NCBI lineage: Eukaryota > Metazoa > Chordata > Mammalia > Diprotodontia > Phascolarctidae > Phascolarctos > Phascolarctos cinereus. The sequence continues at coordinate 352,600,687 of NW_027556098.1, forward strand.
AGTATCTTTGCCAAGAAAACCCCATGGACTTGTCCATGGTGTCATGAAGACTTGGACACAACTGAACAACAACAATCATCTATCTAATATTGTTCTTGCAAAGTATATCAGTCCACTGCCTAATGGATCAATTCATCATCCTTGTGAAACCTGAGACATTTCCTTTCCTGGCCACCACTCCCACAAATTAATTTTCTCTCTCCCTACTTCTTTGACATTAGAATTTAAATTGTTTGATATCCAGGTGTGTTGCTAAAGCACTTAGTAGGTCATTTGGATTTTTTAAAATCATTCATTTACTTATTGATCCATTCATGCAGATGAATTCTAGATTTTACATATACATCCCAACTCTTTCTTGAGCTCCAGTAACTTATCACCAATAGCGGATTGGGCATTTCATACTAGATCTTTGTATGAATCTCAAATTCAACATGTCTGAAACAGTACTCAAAATCTTTCCCCAAAAAAATCTCTCTTCCCAATTTGCCTGTTTCAGTCAAGGGCACTACTGTCATTCCAGATGCTTAAGTTTGAAACCTCAAACCTTGACTCTTCACTCTCCCTCACCTTCATATCCAATCCATAGCAAAGCCTACATCTACATGTTGTCTTGCATCTATTCCCTTCTCTCTAACCAAATGATCAACACCTCAGGACCTTATCACCTCTCTCCTGGACTATTTAACAACCTCATAATTGATTTTCCATCTCAAGTCTCTCCACACTCCAATTCATCCTCCATAAAATTGACAAAAATATTTTGAGGCAAGGTATTGTCACATTATTCAAAATAAACTGTTGTTGTTCTGTTGGTTTCAGGCCTGTCTAACTTTTTGTGACACCCTTTGGGGTTTTCTTGAAAAAGATACTGGAGTGGTTTGTCATTTCCTTCTCCAGTTTATTTTACAGATGAAGAAACTGAGTCAAAAGGGTTAAGTGACTTGCCTGGGGTCACACAGCTAGTATCTGAAGTCAGATTTGAACTCAAGTCTTTTTGACTCCAGGCCTAGCACTCTATCCACTGCCCTACCTAGCTGCCTATGCCTACTTTGTGCCAGTTACTGTGCTAAGCCCTGGGGATGCAAAGAAAGGTAAAAGAAAGTCCCTCCCTTCCCTTGGACAGCTCACACTCTAATGGGGAGACAACATGCCCAACAAATATGTACAAATAAGCTATATACTACATAAATGGAAATAATTAAGAGAGAAAAGAAACTGGAATTAAGAGAGTTTGAGAAAGGCTTCATGTAGAAGGTGGGGTTTCAGTTGGGACTTAACACAGGGCAAGCTTTCACAAGGTGGTCAGAAGAAGCAATACAAGGACACTCTCAAGGTCTCTCCTAAGAACTTTGAAATTGATTGTGTGACATGGGAGACACTGGCACAGGACTGCCCAGAATGGTGTGCCCTCATCAAAGAAGGTGCTGTGCTCTGTGAGCAAAGCAGAATTGAAGCAGCTCAGAAGAAATGACAGATGTGCAAATTTAGAGAATTCACCCTAAATGGTCACATGGACTATTTGTGCCCGACCTGTGGTAGGACATTCTGAGCTTGTGTTGATCTGATCAGCCGCAGTTGGACACACTGCAACCTGACTCTAGCAGAGTGATGTCATTTTGGTCCTCTTCGAGAATGAAGGACAACAACCACCAAAGGAGGCCAAGGCATCCAGGAAGCAGAAATGAGGAAGAGCATTCCTGGCATGGAGGACAACCAGAGAAAGTGCCCAGAGACATGGACTGTGCGGTTCTGGGAACAACATGTAGGCTTTCTGACTTTGCCACAAATCAACACACAACAACTCCTGAACTTCCAAACAAACAGTACTTTTTACTCTTTTGCATTGTTAGCAGAGTCTACCTTGTCTCCTGTTTTGACAAGGGCGAGACATTCCTGCCAAATTACAATTTACATGATCACCCTTCAGTACCCAGCAGCACTATACAAAATACAAAATCAAGGAAAGTGTCTTAAATGAAATTGTTCAATCACTTTTGCTTTATTCTAACAATACACCAACAAACAAATTATGCTTTAGAAGTAGTAGAATGCAAGCCATTTTGGAATCATGCCCTTAATTATTACAACTATAATAAACTTGTCAGCAATTTGGCTCCTGAACTCCTTCTGATTGTTGAATATTTAGCCTCTGCTTCATAAAGCATCTGTGTATACACATATATATGTACACACACACACACACACACACACACACACACACACACACATGAGTCTGAGGCCAGATTTGAACTCTGGAAGATGAATCTTCTTGACTCAGGCCTGGCACTCCATCCACCGTTTCATGTAGCTGTTCATATACGTATATAATGTGACAGTAATCAATCACCTTGGCTTTGCCATTCCTACAAGCACTACATACTGGTGGAGAGATGGGCATAGCACCAACCTTTGTTCCTGACACTGGAGGAGTAGGAGAAAAGAGAGTCTTTTTCATCTTTTTTTTTAGCTTTTATGTAGTATTTTTCCCAGTTACATGTAAAAAAACAATTTTAACATTTGTTTTTAAAACTTTGATTTCCAAATTCTCTCCCTTCCTCCCTCCCTACCCCCCCCATTGAGAAGGCAAGCAATTCTATATAGGTTATATATCTCTAATCATACAAAACGTAATAGTCATGTTGTGAAAGAAAACAGACAAAAATCAAGAAAAATAGAGTTTATAAAAGTATGCTTCAATATGTATTCATGCATCACCAGTTCTTTCTCTGGGGATAGCATTCTTCATCATAAGTCCTTCAGAGTTGTCTTGGATCATTGTATTGCTGAGAATAGCTAAATCATTCACAACTGATCATCTTGCAATATTGCTGTTACTTTGTTCACAATACATTTCACTTTGTTTCGGCCCATGCTAGTCTTTTTCATGTTCTTTTTTTCTCAGAGCATCCTACTCATCATTTCTTGTAGTATAATAGTATTCCATCATGATCACGTACTACAGCTTGTTCGACCATTCTCCAACTGATGAGCTTCCTCTCAAATTCTAATTCTTTACCCCCAGAAAAGAGCTGGTATAAATATTTTTGTACACATAGGTCCTTTTCCTTTTTATCTCTTTTGGCATACAGACCTAGTAGTGGTATTGCTACGTGATAAATCATTTTATAGCCCTATAGGCATCATTCCAAATTGCTCTACAGAACAGTTGAATCAGTTCACAACTCCACCAACAGTCCATTAAAGTTTCATTTTTCCCACGTGCCCTCCAACATTTGTCTTTTACCTTTTCTATCCTATTAGCCAATCTAATAGGTATGAGGTAGTACCACAGAATTGTTTCAATTTACATTTCTACAATCAATAGTGGGTATATTTATATGACTACAGATTCATGTGAGCGTTATGAGTACACGTATACACACACCAGGCATTGCTGTTGCTCCTCATATTTATAGGAGATATTGCGAGAGTTTTCAGCCAGGTAGGGGTTGAATGAAGTGGCCTCTGACACGCCTTCCAACTCTGAGATTTTGTGGTTCTGCCCTCTGGAGTCAGTAGCAGAAGTGGGATTAGAATTCAGGTCTCCCAACTCCTAGCCCAGTACTCATTCCATTGCACCTTAAAAAGCAAAGCAAAGAAAAAGGAAGCCAAACACTAACTCTGCGATAGCTTAGGTTTCTGACTCTAGGCTAGATGATGATAGAAGAGAAACCTGGTTAGGATGATCTAGGGAAGCTTGCAGGGTGTCTTGGAGAACTGTTAAAGTAAAGAGAAAGAGATTTGACCTGGGATGGGAGTTTTCCCCACTTTGCCTTGAGGCTGAGACCTTGGGAAAATGGCATTCATGCCTTGTGACTCTAGCCTCCTTTTCCTCCTCTTGCTTTTGTGCTGTCAGTATTACACAGGAATATGGAGAGAAAAGGGTTGCAATCTACAGGAGGACCATGAAGTGTCAGAAAAAGTCAGGGACTGGATCCCGCCAAACTTATTTTTCTCCTTTCCTGAAACACACACACACACACACACACACACACACACACACACACACACACACACACACACACACACACCCCATGGTAGCCAAATTAGTCTCTTTAAGCCTTGGTAGATACCCAGGAGAGAGAAGAGCTCAGATGCCTGCTCACCTGGAGTCCACATTCTCTGTCCTGGGAGTTGAAAGCTCCCAGTATGAGAAGGTGCTCTGCTGATTGCAGGCCCCCAGAGCCCCCCTGGGGTGGATATGAGGGGCATTCGGTCACTATAATTGTTTCTTTACCTAGCATTCTGACAACTTGGAGTCCCAGACAGACACCGAGTTTCCGTGGTCAACAACGTCCTCACCATTTCCCAAGGATGTTCCTCCATCCCCAAACTCTCACCTGCTCTTGCTGCTGCCACTCTCGGGCCAAGTGAGTCTGTGCCAGGGATATACATCTTCAGCATCACCAGGAAAGGCAACTCGAACAGGGAGGGGGCCCCTTGCAACAAGAATGATACAGGTTAGAGGGCAAGGGAGAATGTCTTTACTGTTAATATGGGGTTTGTACTGCTTAAAACTTTTTCTGAAAGTGTCTGGGGACAGAAAGGACCCATCTGTCTGTATTGGCTTACAGGTAGGGGGTTGGGAAAGATGATTTCCACTGTTCAGTTTTGAGAAGACTCAAAACTATGCTGTGTAATTTGTTAAAACAGCAGAACTGAATATAGGTTGCATTATAGTGAATATTTTGGGAATGTTTCTGCCCTAAAAAGAGTTGTTTCCCATGATCAGTGGATTCCTCAGTACCTTTTAGGCACTTTGATGATAAAGATGATAAGCTCACAATCACATGGCTCAACAGAGAAAGACCTATATTGTAGCCTAATTTAGGAACTACAAATGCTCATGATGATTATATTGTTATAATGATGCATAAATAATTAGAGAAAGAAATAAAGGGGTAAAAGACACATCTGGACACCAAGCAAGGTAAACTGTCATTCAGAGGATTCTTCAAGGCTATGCCTAATGTCAGCTGCTTTCTTTTGAGTGAGAGTTCCCTATGAAAGCACACAAATAGATAGAACATTCATTACACATTTGTACTTTTCTGCAACTGTCATTTGTACCATGAAGGTCCTTTGGGTGTATAGAGAGACCTTAATTGTACATTGCTCAAACTAGATTTTGCAAGTGGAGATGGCAAGAGAATCTCAACCTTAATTTCTCATTGCAGAAAGTTAAAGGAGATTTTGGTACAAATATGTGGTTCGGGGATGTGGGACTTAACCAGGAATTCTTCATAGCCTTTGAGGGGTGGTGTAGATAAGAGTCAGCTTACAGAGTAAAATGAACACTGGACTTTAAATCAAAGGACTTGGGGCCCAGTCCCTGGTATGCAGCTTCATCCTTGCGTGAACCTGAGGAAGTCACTTAGTTCTCTGGGCCTCAGTGTCTTCATGTGTGAAATGAGAGAGCTGGACCAGATAACTTTCATTCTAACTTTAAATCTTTAAGTCTGCTAACTGAGGATATTGAGCTTGGAGAAGAGATTGTGGTGAATGTACTAACCATCTTCCAATCCCTGAAGGACTATCATGGGTTAGAAGGAATAGATCTGTTCCATTTGGCCCTAGAAGACAGAAGTAGGTATAAGCTGTAGAAAGACAAACTTTAGCTTAATGAGAAGGAAAAGCTTTCTGACCACTAAAATTTTCCAAGTGCAATTGATAGCTTTAGGAGGTAATAACAACAACAGCAATAACTCTCTCCTCCACCATATACTATCTTGTGACCTTGGACTAGTCACTTATCCTCTTAGTGTTCTAAAACACACTCAGACTATGAATCTCAGGGAAAGTGAAATCTATATTGAGAGTAAGAGCTCCCTATCCTAATGAAATCACAGGTCAAGTCTTCATCGCTATCTCTATTCTAAAAACACCCATTTTAAAGTTCACAAAACACTTTCCCCACTACAATTCCATGAGGCTGGTACTGCAAGTAATATCAGCCCCATTTGACAGCTGAGGAAACTGAGACCCACTGATTTCATACCTCTCTCATAAATCCACCTTCATTGGAGGTCTTCAAGGGAATATTGTGTGAACAATTGTTAGGGATATCAAAGAGGGTAATCTTGGTGATAATCTGGGCAGACTGGATGGTCTTTGAAGTTCCTTCTGTCTATGGGATTCTCTGAGGCTCTGAGCTGGCATTTGGTTATGGACACCCGGCATTGAGTGCAGAATGAAGAGAACTTTTGGAGGGCTCCTGGAAAGGGAAACATCACCTGGTGGAAGAACAGCCGGTATATTGAAGTCTGTTCCAAGGTCTATTTTATCACACTATTCGAATTAGACAGGGAAAAAATGAAGGATTTTAAAGATATTGCATTTCTAGGTAAACATATAGCTTAGATAAACACAGAGTAAGTTCTAAGAGTGTGACTGTGTCCTTAATTGAGCCTATTTCCTTGATGATACTGTCCCAACCTGACACAGAGCTAAGGGAAGTCACCCCTATTAGAGATATTTCATGAGCCAAGGAAGGCCTCTGCCCCTAGGACTGAAATTCCTTTGCCAGAACTTAAGCCTTTTCTTCCACAAGGGTGAAGGGTACTTAAATCTACATTAAAGTATAAATGACTAATATCTTCATTCTTTCAAAACTATTTACTGAGGAGCAGCTAGGTGGCACAGTGGATAGAGCTCCCACCTTGGAGTTAGGAGGACCTGAGTTCAAATCCAGCCTCAGACACATAACACTCACTAGCTGTGTGACCCTGGGCAAGTTACTTAACCCCATTGTCTAGCCAAAAAAAATTTTTTTTTTTTACTGAATGTATGAGGTCTTCTTCTAGTCTACCTCCCTAATCCTTTTCTGAAATCAAGGAAGGAGTGAGGAGAGTATGAAGAAACTGGACACTTGTAGGGGGCAATTCTGTGCAGTGGGGAAAAAAGAGTAAGGAGAGTGTGAGACATTGCACATAAAACTCCCTCGCTTCATTTAAGTAGCTAACTGCAATTAATTGGGCATCTATATCAGGGGTGGGGAACCTGAGGCCTTAAGGTCACATGTGGCCTTCTGGATCCTTAACTGTGGCCTTTTGACTGAATCCAAATTTCACAGAACAACTCCTTTTTGAGGATTCATACTGTATTAAGCCTCGTACCCTGAAGATATCTTATGTCCAAGGATACTAGATCACCGAGTTTTAAAAGTCAGAGGAATCGAATTGTATTATCATGTAGTAGCATAAACCACAGTTCTCACATAGTTTCAGAAGGTTCTGATACTCACAGAGGAATATCAGACTTCAAGAAAGGAATGACCTGCTGTCGCCCTTTCACTGTTCCTAGGTCAGTGTGCAAGCGATATTGTCTAAACATTTATAGAAGCCTGGAAGTAAAGGGTGGGACAAGAAAATTCAGCTCAGGGTAACCAAGAGATTTCTTTGTCATGGATTGCGGCTTATTAATTTGCGGTTCCTGACATCCCCTCTTTTGGATAGGGACAGACCTTTCAGAACTGTACCTGATGGGCAGTGAATGACCAGGGTCATCTGTGGTTTCAAAGGAAAGCATGAAATATGTAAGAGACACTATGATCTAGTGTCTTCGGGTTTGGAGCTTGGAATCCAGGGTTCAAATTACAGCTCGGAGACTAATTAATTTTTGAGAGCGGCAGCAAGTCAACCTTGTTGAATCTCAGTTTCATGACCTATAAAATAGAGATAATAGGATTTTGAATAAAAATTTCTCATGGAAGGAGCTTTCCGATATTACCATCTACCTCCCAAGGGTGTTGTGAGAATCAAATAAGATTGTTGGTAAAACACTTTGTAAAACACGAAGTCTTATATAAATGTGACTTACTATGGTTAGAAGAACATTTCTAACAATTCGCCCTGTATATGTTTTACCTGGAAAAGACTTACCTGTTTTCATATACCTAAGAAGCTGTTATATGAAAGATACATTTGATTTATTTTGTAGGAAAACATGTTTATTATATTGCTATATTATATTATATTGTTCAGAAAATTATTATATTATTTAAATCCAACTTTATATGATTAGAGGGTGTCTGTACCCATAGTTTTACCTGACTCTTTAGGAATTCCAGAGATTATTATGACGAATTTTGAGTTCCCTCAGTTATTGAATCCACGAGTTACTACACCCAGAACTTGTTTAAGGTCCACCCAACCTTGTGTTTTGGGTTCCCTTCATGTGATTCATGTGTGCCTTGTGTGTAATGTTTTTGTCAGTTCCTTTATCAAAATCCTATAAAGGGTAAACCTTCCCAAATTTGGGTAGAGAGAGCCAATTCCTTTTCTACCTCACTCTCTACTGCCAAATAACAAAATACATTTCTTTTAAAAATGTTTTCAGTTTTGAGATCTGTTCTCAAGAACAATAGTTTGATGGAATATACTACAGGATGGCTTTCTGTACCACTTATGAAATAAAGGGTTTCGATAGAGCACCGGCCCTAGAGTCAGGAGGACCTGAGTTCAAATCTGGTCTCAGACCAGCCACTTGACACTTACTAGCTGTGTGACCCTAGGCAAGTCACTTAACCCAATTGCCTCACCAAAAAAAAAAACAAAACAAAACACAAAGAAAAACAAACAAACAAAAAAAAATCCAGGGAAGCTAGGTGGCACAGTAGATAGAGCTCCGGCCTTGGAGTCAAGAGGACCTGAGTTCAAATCCGACCTCGGACACTTGACACTTAACCAGGTGTGTGACCCTGGGCAAGTCACTTAACCCCATTAACTCACAAAAAAATAAAGGGTTTAGATGGGATTGTCTCTAAGACCCCTTTTGGCTCTGACATTCCATGTAATGTGATTTTTATAGAATCATTTCTTCAGCCTTTTTTTCTCAAATCTCTGAAATGAGCCTGACTTCTCCTAGGGATTCTAGATGATGGAAATGAGTATCCTGGGCCCAGACCCTACTTTATTTTCCCTTTTGGAAAGTCAATGAGGCAGAGTCAAGCAAGCAAACATTTATTTAGTATCTGCTATGACTAGGCACTATATTAGGCTGGGTATTAAAAGACAAATATGAAATAGAATTTGCCCCCAAGAAGGATAGGTATTGAACCTGTGCTTTCATTAATCTAAGGAATATTTGGGTGAGGAAATTCTATCAATTAAGAGAGACATTTTCCCTGCAACTCTGGAGTACTGAGAGGTTAAGTGATTTACCTAGGGTTACACAGACAGTATGTGAAGAAGTGAGGACTTGAACCCAGGTCTTCCTGGCTCCAAGGCAAACATTCTATCCACTATGCCATTCTGCCCCCCAAAGGACTTACATTCTAACAGGGGAGAGAGATATATTCAGTTATATTTAAAACACATATAAAGCAGATACAATAAAATCTTAGAGCCAAAGACACTAATAGCTGTAGGGACCAGGAAAAGAGGGCGTCTTGAAGAAAGATGTGTCTGAGCTGAGTCTTAAAGGAGTCCAGGTCCTTCTAAAGGTAGGGGTGAGGAGGGAGAGAATTCCAGGTACCGGAGACAGCCAGTGTAAGGGTATAGAGATGAGAGATAGAATATCATGTGTGAGGAACAGAAAAGTATCCAGGATGTCTGTGCTCTAGAGTCCATGGGAGGGAATAAGATGGAAGAAGGCTGGAAAGATGGGATAGGGCCAGACGGTGAGGAGCTTTAAGTGCCAAATAAAAGTTTATATTTGATGCTTGAAATGATAGAGAGCTACTAAAATTTATTGACTAGGGAATGACCTGGCCAGACCTACACTTTAGGAAAATCACTTTGGTGGTTAAGTGGAGGCTGGCTGGATTATAGTGGGGTGAGATTGGGGCAGGGTCTCTGCCAGGAATCCCCCCAACAGGCACAGAGAAGGAAAATGACTTGTCTCAGATTACAAAACAAATTAATTAATGGCAGAAGCAAATTTCCAATGCTTTCAGACATCAAACTCAGAGCTATTTTTGCCTCTTCTCATTTGAGCCTTTGAAGATAAGAGGCAGTCAGAGAGAAGGTTAGGAAATCCTTTTTCAGGATGGGAGGTAAAAGCCCAATATTATAGCAGGAAAAGGTTGAGTTAGAACTTTTATAAAACCTTCCTGAGAACAGGGAATTGGGTGACTGAGAAGCCTGGGATAGCTTCTTCCCTAGAGATCTAGGACCACAAGAGATATACCACTCTCTATCTAGTCTGCAGTTAGGAACCCCCAAATGACCACAGTGGTTCACTCTCTCCACCTGGAACAGTGTGTGGTCACAATTCAAGAGAATTGCAACCAGAGAAGATTAAGAACAGAGTAACTTGAACAATCCTGAGAAAGAGACCAAGACATATGATGACAGACAGGAAGAATGCAGCTGAAAGAGTGTATGATTGAAGTTTTTCCTGCATAGAAAGAACTGATGAGCACTGTGCTGGAGTGGAAAGAACAGTGGGTATGGAGTCAGAGGACTTGAGTTTTGCATCCCGACCTCTTACTTGTGAACCATGTGGCATTTGGGGAATCACCTGCACTTCTCTGGGCTATTTTCTCATCTGAAAAAAAAAGTATTGTTCTAAATCAGAGATGTCAAACAGGCAGACTTTGTCAGCTGTATACCTGTGATACTTCCCAGTGTGGCCAGAACCAAATTAAAGTTAATTGGGAAACATTTAACAAAATGAATAAAAATATAACAGAACATACATAATGTTAATATTCTGTCTTCTAAGTCAACATTCAGCCTGCAAGGATCTTTGTTGTTGATCCCTCCTTCATGGTTTAGTTAGTGGCTCCATTTCTATTTGAGTTTGACACCATTAGGCCAGTAGGTGGCGCAGTGGATAGAGTGCAGGGAATGAAGTCAGGAAGATTTATCTGGAGTTCAAATCTGGCCTCAGACACTTACTTAGCTGTGTGACCATGGGCAAGTCACTTAACCCTATTTGTCTAAGTTTCCTCATCTGCAAAATGAGCTACAGAAGGAAATGGCAAACCAGTCCAGTATCTTTACCAAGAAAATCCCAAATGGGGTCAGGAAGCATTAGACATGATTGAACAACAACAAGGCACTTGGTCTGGGTGATGGATCTTCAGATAGGTTCGTAGTGCTAAATCCTATAGTCTCATGTGCAGCTTTAGTTTCCTGAAAGCTGGTACAGAGAATCTAAATAGGTTTCAGAAAAATTTTGAGAATTGCCTGGATTATTGAGGGAGATAGAAATATCTAGAATTCACTTCCGACTATTTTTTTGTTTTCCTCCACATAGATAGATAGACAGATAGATAGATAGACACCAAATAATACGCATTTACTAAGCACCTTCTATGTGTCAGGCAATGTGCTAAGCACTTTAAACATATTATGTCATCTTATCCTCCCAAGTTTGGGAAGTAGGTGCTACTATTAGCAGGTAGGTGTTACAGTTGATAGACTGCCCAGCCTGGGGTCAGGAGGACCGAGTTAAAATTTGGCCTCAGACACTTAACTAGCTATTGTGAGCTATGTGAGCATGGGCAAAGTTACTTAGCCCTGCTTGCCTCAGTGTCTTTATTTGTAAAATGAAGATAATAATATCACTTTATTGTGATATAGGGAGAAGATTCTGGGAAGATGGTAGAGTAGGTCAGAAAACTTTTGACTCTCCAAATTTCTGCCACAGAAAAAGATAGAACATTGCCTCAGAGGGAATGTAGAACAGCACAAATAAACAAGTCTGGGTAAAGCATTTGTCCACCTAAGACAATTCAAGAAGACCCCAGGAAAGACCTGACCTCCAGGTGTAGAGATTCAGCCTGAATGAAGTGCAAACACCTCCAGGCCAACTCTTTGGAATCAACAAACAGCAAGCCCTGGGGGCACCTGAGGTTGGAAGACAATCTCAGCCTTAGAAACTTTCATCTCAGGACAGTGTAGGGTCTAATGGCTGAGTATGGGAATATTGAAGGACCTTCCACTATTGAGGGACACCAAGCACATCTGTGCTGACCAGGCACTCTCCAAGGCTGGGTTGCCACTGAGAGGGAGAAGAATCTAGCACACACCTGGTGAGTGCAGTAGCAGAGGGGGCAGAGACCCTGCTGGCTGTGGGCACTTGCAGGAGACGAGTCCCTGGTTTTAGTTCCAGGGCAAAGAGGACAGCTGTAGTTTGCAGCCACCCAAGGGAACACAGGGAGTAAGATCCTTAGTGGGACAGAATGATGGGAGTTCTAGCCATGGTTTAGGAGTGGAAAAGAGAGCCCAAGGCTGAGCCCCAGGACAGACTTCAGAAAATAACAGGAAGGAGGACCCGAGGCTTGGGGCATTATTTCCCATACCTTGGGACTAGAACTTGATCACACTAATAACTGTCAAAAACAAGACAAATAAAACAAACAAACAAACAAAAAATAAATAAATAAATGAATGAATGAATGAATGAATGAATGAATGAATGAATAAATAAATAAATAAATAAATAAATAAATAAAAATGAGAAAGCAAAGGAGAAAGAACTCAATCATAGATAGCTACTATGGGGATAGAGAAAATAAAGATTCATATTCAGAAGGAGATAATGGAGCAAAAAAAGCCACTCCATTTTCAATGAGAAATATCAAATGATCTTAAGCACAGACTTCTTGAAAGCACTTAAAAAGGACTTTAAAAATCAAACAAGAGAAACAGAGGAAAAATTAGGGAAAAAAAGAGCAATCCAAGAAAATCAAGAAAATTATGAAAAGAAAGTCAATTTACTAGAAAATAATTCCTTGAAAACTAGAATTAGGCAAAGGGAAGCTAATGATGTTCTAAGACACAAAGAAATAATAAAACAAAATCAAAAGAATGAAAAAATAGAAGAGAATGTGAAACATCTCATCAGAAAACAACTGATCTGGAGAACAGATTGAGGAGAAATGAGATCAAAATAGTCAGACTACCTGAAAATTATGGGAAAAAAAAGAATCTTGATATAGTGTTATAAGAAATCATCAAGGAAAACTGCCCCAAAGTTCTAGAACAAGAAGGCAAAGCAGAAACAGAAAAAAAAATCCACCACACAACCTGAAAGAGATCCCAGGGGAAAACTTACAGGAATATCACAGCCAAGTTTCAAAGCTTCCACATTAAGCAAAAAATATTGGAAGAAACAAGAAAAAGAAAATTTAAATATCATGGAGCTGTGATAAGGATTACATAAGACCTAGCAGCTACTTCGTTGAATGACTTTAGGTCTCAAAGAGCTATATTTCATAGAGCAAAAGAACTGGGGTTGTGACCAAGGGTAACTTACCCAGCAAAGTTGAGTATGATCTTGAATTTAAAAAAAAAGTACATTTAACAAACTGAAAGACTTTCAGGTATTTCTGACAGAAACAGCAGAACTTAAGGGAAATTTTGACATATAACATCCAGGAGAAATATAAGGTTAACATTAAGGACCAATTATATCAAACTCAATAAAGTCAAATACTTTACTCCTTATATATAAAAATATTATCAATTCTTTTGTGACTGCCATTTTTATTCAGGTAGTTTGAAAGAAAGCCTTGGGCTGAGCTGAGTATGATGGCGTAATTCTAAAAAAAACTGTATAGGGAGAGATAAAAAGGAGCAATTATCTCATACAAATGAGGCAAATAAAAGGGGGGAAATGATACAGAAGAAGCTAGTAGGGAGGAGGGTGGGTAGTGATGAAATCTTATTCTCATCAGGAACTAAAGAGGGAACAACATATATATCTCAAAGGGTATAAAAGTCTGGTAAATTCAGAAAGAAACAAGAGGGCAAGGGGATAGGGTGAGGGGAGAGAATGAGGGAGGGATTCTTGGAGGGGTGGGTATGTTAAGGAACAAGAGGGCAAGGTAGTGGGGAGAATTAAAGCAGAGGAGTGAGGAAGGATGGGAATAGGGTGAGAAGAACATTGATGAAAAATAGGAAAAGAGGAAAATATACAAGTAATTATAGCTTAGAATGTGAATAGGATGAATTTACCTATAAAATGAAAACTGATAGTAGATTAAACATTTGAATTCAACAATATGTTGCTTTCAGAAAATGCTGTAAACATGAAAGATACACGCAAACATAAAATAAAGGTCAGGAGTAGAATTTATTATATTAAAAAAACAGGGGTAGTAATCATGATCTCAGATAAAATTAAATCTAAAATAGATTTAATCAAAAGAGAAAATAGTGAAACTACACTGCCAGCCTTTTATTCAATATTGTTTTAGACAATTTAAAATAAGTAGAAAATATAAAATACCTGAGAGTATACCTGCCAAAACAGACACAGGAACTATACAATCATAAACATTAAAAAAAAACTTTTTATACAAATAAGGTTAGATCTAAATAATTGAAGTAATATTTATTCTTCATAAGTAGGAAAAGCCAATGTAATAAAAAAAAAAGGTCATTTCACCTAACTAATCTATTTATGTAAAGCCACTCCAATTAAATTACTAAAAATTAGTGAGTTAGGAAAAATAATAAGACTTTAAACTATATTATAAGATGAGAGCATTGCTGAAGTATAAAATGGATAATTTTGATTATTTTAAATGAAAATTTTCTTGCATAAATAAAACCTATGCAGTCAAGAATAGAAGGAATGCAGAAAATTGGGAAAAAACTTTCATAGACAATCTCTCAAAATGTTATTGGGTTGGAATGTTGCTGTGTAGAACATGATGAGCTGGTTGAGTTAGAAAAACATGGAAAGACTTGGACTTATGAAGGAAGATTCTATCTACCTTCAGAGAAACAGATGACAAGTGAAAACAAGCAGAATACAGTCTTACATATATGTATATGAGTGTGTATGTGTATGTATGTATATGTTTATAGATATCTATGTATATGTATATAATATATATGCATGTATGCATACATATGTGTATATATGCATATGTGTGTATCTGCACTTAATTGTAGCCTCATTGGGGTGGGAGTGGGGAGGGAAAGGGGAGGGAAAAAAGCAAAGTAAAAAGTACACAGCAGAGAACAAAAGAAAAACCTATAAGCAAGCAAAGAAAAGCTGGACAGCTTTGAAAACAATGTGTGTATTTATTATGTAGGTTTTCTTGAAGTGGAAATTTATTGTTTTATATTGAGTCCTCTCATGTTCTTCTGTGTACATGACAATATTTTTTTTTCTTTTCTTATTTTGTATTAAGTTTAAAATAAATTTAAAAAACTTAAAAAGAAAAGCAATTAAGACAGTGCCTGGCACAAGGTAGGGCCATATAAATGTTAGTTGTTATTATTATCACTACTTTACAGATGAGGAAATTGAGGCAGATAGAAGTTGAGTGACTTGCCCAGGGTCACCCAACTAGCAAGTGTCTGAGGCAATATTTGGACTTAAGTCTGCCTGCCTCTAAGTCCAGGGCATGACACTCATGGCACCCGTAGTACTACCTACTTGTCTCTAGACATTTACTTATTGAATGAATGAATGAATGAATGAATGAATAACCTGTTAAGACAATATCAGAGACCCTGATTGTCTTGAACCATCCCTTGAGGCCCTAGATAGACTCTGATCCTGGAGGTAAATGTAGACTTGAACTCAAGGACATTTCCAACAGACTTAGGTAAATAAGGGGATAGTTAAGAAACCTTCTCTCTTTTAGCACTTCTTAATGCCTTATTCCTTTCCCCTAATCCCTCTGTCTTTGTCCTATCTTTGCAGGTGATTTGATGAATATTTCATAATAGCTGGGAACCCAGGATCCTGTGGATAGGCCATGATATCTTCAAATCACACAATCCAGGAACCCCTTGTCTTCTTTCTCCTGGGCATTCCAGGCTTGGAGTCAATCCATCTATGGCTCTCCATACCTGTGTGCTGCTTGGGTGTGGTTACTATTGTGGGTAATATAACCATCCTGGCTGTGGTTGCCACTGAGCCTGCCCTGCATAAGCCTGTGTACTTCTTCCTCTGTATGCTCTCCGCCATCGACCTGTTTACATCAGCCACCACATTGCCTAAACTTCTGGCCATCCTGTGGTTTGGGGCTGGGCATATTGCTGCTGCTGCCTGCCTGGCCCAGATGTTCTTCATTCATGCCTTCTGTATGATGGAGTCCACAGTGCTGCTAGCCATGGCTTTTGATCGTTATGTTGCCATCTGTGACCCACTGCGCTATGCCACCATCCTTACTGACACAGTCATTTCTTGGATTGGCTTGGCTGCTGTGCTACGTGGTTCACTGCTGATGTTTCCCTGCCCCTTTCTTATTGGGCGCCTGAGCTTCTGCCACAGCCATGTGATTCCACACACATATTGTGAACATATGGCTGTGGTGAAGTTGGCTTGTGGGAACACCATACCCAACCATGTGTATGGTTTGATAGTAGCATTGCTTGTCATCGGGGTTGACTTGCTCTGCATTGGTCTCTCTTATGCACTCATTGCACAAGCTGTACTCCGTCTCTCATCCCGTGAAGCCAGAGCTAAGGCCCTGGGAACCTGTGGCTCCCACATCTGTGTCATCCTCATCTCCTACACACCTGCCCTCTTTTCCTTCTTTACTCATCGCTTTGGACACCATGTCCCACTTCACATCCATATTCTCCTGGCAAATGTTTACCTGCTGTTCCCAGCAGCACTCAACCCCATTGTCTATGGTGTTAAGACCAAAGAGATCCGAGATCGAGTAGTTAGGGTGTTTTTGAGAGGCCAGAGTTCTGGGGACAAAGGAGTAGGGTGATTTGGGGGCAGGAAGTTAGATAACTAAACATCAGCACCCTCAAGAGAAGATGCTTCCAAAAACTCAGGAAAAGCAATGAGTAAGATCAGATTTTGGTATGAGAAAAAAACACCTTCCCAAGAGCCAGCTGGGGCCATTCCGGCAAACCCTGGCCAAAATCATTGTCCAAGGATTCACTCTCCTACCTCTCTCTCCTCTTTGGGAAAGGACACACAGGGTAGGTTCCCCACCTGTATCCCCAGATTACTTGCAGTCGTTGGTGTCACTACCTTACAGAGGGACTCTCTCTCATGCTCTAGACTGTGACATAACTTATTTGTTTACTTGTATACTGTCTACCTATTTCTCTGGACATGAGGTCTAGATATCTACCTTTTCCCTTGATCCGTATAATCTTCACTTGGATTTCAACTTCATGCTTCTACTGATGCATCCCTTAGAAATCCACTCCTCTGCTCTCCTACCAATCATCTATGCCCCATGGCTTCCATTTATGTACTGTCCCTGCCAGTAGAAATTTTCTGATGGGAATCATCCAATGTGGTTGTAAGATCATCAGTCAAAGAATATCAGAGCTGAAGGCATTCTTAGCAATTATCCAGTGCTCTTGTTGTACCGAGAAATCAGCGAGCGAGACCCAGACGTAATTTAAAATGTGGATTTATTAGCACGCGGCTGCAAGCAGTATGCGCATCCAAATGAAGGAGCCCCAATCAGAGGTCGAGCTAGGGTTTATATGGAAAAGAGCATGGGAAAGAAATGCCAAGAACACTGATGAGGTAATCCAAAGGTGCAGGTGTCTTTGGAGACTATGGATGGGAAAGTACAGGGAGTATTCCAGACAGGGAGGGGGATGGATATTTGAAGTCTGGCAGGAGGAAAAGTCCTTGGGCTGGCCAAGGACACCCCTCTTCCTCTGTCTTGATGAGAGAATGCTCTGCAACAAAGGAAAGGTTTCTCACAACTAAGGAATTGGGAGGCTTCCAGAGACATGATCTGAGGGCTAGGGCCTGAGCAGCCAGATAAGGGTCGTACTGAGGCCCATGCATTTATAACTGCTAGGCACAGTGTCCTTGGGCTGGGGAGTGGTTGTCAGAGACAATGTTTCTGAGGGTAGGGAGACATTTGGGGCCCAAGTATAAGCACAAGCACCCGAGCACCCCATCATTATAGGTGAGGGATCAAACAAACCAGACCAGGTGTCCTGGTCTCTGGTATAAATGTAATTATCTAAAGCAATTATATTGCAAGCTTTCTTATCCATTTGCACTGGAGGTATGGGCTGTGCTAAGCTATGCAAGAATACATTTCACTATTGTTTAGATTTAGGAGGAAAGAGGTCTGGGGCAAGGTTAAGCAGCAATTTCTGCCTTCCATGGCCCAAAGGGCCCTACTACCCAAATGGTAAAATAATGTTCTGCATTACACTCTCCTTTTATGGATGAAGAAATTAAGCCCCATAGAAGCTAAATGGCTTGCTCAAAGTCATTCAGGAATTTATATGTAGAGAGTCAGGGCTACACTCTAGATCCACCTCCAGCATGAAACAACATAAATGCTATCAGGGAGAGTTCAACAAGTCCATCTCTTCATATCTGGAATAAGGTCATTGTCCCCCATTAGACTATCTGTATTTACTTTCCAAATCCCTCCCACCCTCCCATCCATCTTTCCCAAGTGTGGGTTTCTCTGGGGTATGTCTGTCCTACTCTTTCCCAGATGTAAGGTGTCAACAGAACATTACCAAAGCTTAGCATGTCTGCAGGATGTATGAGGCCAAGCAGGGAAATATTAGGACAAATTATCAATGGCCACAAAATTCTCATTTTTCAGCTTCAATTTCTAAGCCTCGTGAGGTTCTAATTTACTCTGAAGTTACTTCCTTCCTAACTTACGCAAGCATACATACAGATGTGCATTCATTCACACACATGCACAGTGCATACATGAATAAGGAAAGAGGGAAGGAAAAAAGAATTTATTAAGTACTTACTTTTTGTCAATTATGTAGATTGCAAATACACATAGTCAGTGAATCACCACCACATTCATTCTTTGAAGGCACCAAGAAAAATCAGAAATACTTTGTTTTCACTAGACTATCTAGGAAGCTTATTTCCCTCAGTCTTCACAGAGAGTCAAAAGGGCTTCTTTAAATAAAGGAGTTTGGGGGCAGGTAGGTGGTGCAATGGGTAGAGCATTGGCCCTGGAGTCAGAAGAACCAAATCCAGCCTCAGACACACAACACTTACCAGCTGTGTGACTGTGGGCAAGTTACTTAACTCCAGTTGCCTCACCAAAAAATAAATAAATAAAGTTCCATTCCTTCTTCACTGTTTTTTCTTTCCCCCTCTTGGTGTTTATGTCACTGTTATATCTGTTCTTGCATTAGCTTGATTTGTCTTTCTTGTTTATTCTAACCCAACATCCAGAAATGCTTCAGCTTGTGTACAATTTGGTCACCAAGCATTCAGTCTTTTTTAATTTTTCTGTGTATAGTGAGACTCTGAAGATTTTCTGATGGCCAAAATAGAGTACCTAAACCATTGTTTTCCTTTTCTTTCAGCAGATATAAATGATAAATTAATAATAATAATGGTGGGTTACAAAGGCAGAGAATAGGTGTGACTCTTCATCTTCATTTTAGTTGAGAGGATTTGGGGAATGAAAGGGGCTCACAGCCCAATATTCCCATAATTCTTGTGCTTTTAATTTTTGTTTTTCGCAGAGTTTTCTTTTTGTCCTAACTATGAGGGAGTTAAATGAAAGCTATGGTAATTTCTGACCTTAGTCGTATAATTTTTGGAGACAATGAATTTTGAATCAGCACAGGACACAAGGAATCAAAAGAAGAGATTTAGCTTTAGCTTGAGTCTTTCCAATTTAGCTAGGTGACTATGTACTAAAAGAACTGCCAGTCTCCTCACTTTACCCTAAAACAAAGGAAATGAAATGATCAGCAGATAACTCTGGAGTCAAGAAGTCCAGAGAGAGAAACAATGGCTATAAAAAAAAAAGCTGAGAGACACTGAACAAATATGATGCATCTAGAAGGAAGCAGAGATTTAATACCCATGAATTCTAGAGTTTTGGTTTAGAGCACTGATCAGAAGGCCTCAATCTTATGATACCTTTTCTGGTGGTCCATATGCGAGAGAAGATACAACGGTGGTTCAATTATTGACACCAGGAATTAAAACAAACAGCCAAAAAAAAAATCCCATAATCTTGCCCTTGGGTTGTTCTGCCTAGCTTTTTTTTTTAGCTACAATTTAATTGATTATGTTAGCTTATGACCTCTGACTAAGATTAAAGGGTCATAATCTTTTCCTTATCAGGAGAAGCTATTTAGCCTCAGCATTCCAATAGACCGAATATTTCAGTTAAGTGACTCTGAAGAAAAGTTCAGAAACTGTTGTCAGGAAACAACAACCAGATGCAACCACGAGACCAGCAGAGCGCTTGATTGAGAGCAGTATGACATCAGGACAGCTAGATGGTGTAGTGGATAGAGCATTTGAACTCTTCCTGAGTTCAAATCTGGCCTCAGATACTTAATATCCTGCACAAGTCACTTAATCCTATTTGCTTCAGTTTCCTCATCTATAAAATGAGCTGAAGAAGGAAATGGCAAGCCACTCCCATATCTTTACCAAGAAAACCCCAAATGGAATCATGAAGAGTTGGACAAGACTGAACAACAAAATGATGACATCACCAGTGGAAACTGACAATCCTATAGTTTTGGAGGTTGGTGCTCTGGCCACATGAGTTCCCTTTACATGTACCCTCCATGAGTGGTCATCAATTACATGTGTTTTCTCTGGGTGTACCCTCCTCACTCATGGTGTGGTTACATGTGGAAGAAGTGTACCTTATCCGTGTATGAGGGAGGAGATAGATTTTCCTTTCATTTTATTTGCTATCCTATTAAATAAATGCCTTTTATTTGAACACATGTATCTTCTGACTAGTTTATGAAAGGTAAACATTTATGAAGGCTTGTGAGTGTGGAAAATGCTTAATTATATTATTCGGAGCCTTTATCAATCGTTATACTGTTTAAATCTAGTTTTGTAAGGCTAGAAACCATCTAACCCAAAAGTTTATAGTAGAGGTCAGACCAGAGACACTCGGGTGGAAGTTACATGGCTTCCGGAATGCTTAGATCCCACCCAGGTCCTGTGTTTTGGGTCCACTCAGTGCTTGAAGTCCCCAAATTTGAATGTTTATGTTTCTCAATAGGCCTTAATTTGCACATTTATGCTTACTGATATAATCTCAGTGGATTTTGCCTAGGAACTTCCCTCTCTGCAAAATTGCTTAACTGTGTAAGCGGTACCTCTATGTGTGTGTGCCTAGGGATACATTTGTCTGGACCCTATGTGATGCAGACTTTCCTGACACTAGATGAGAGGGAGCCACACCCTTTTCAGCTGGCTCTCCCTTGCCAAATAACCAACAGAGTACCTCAAAACTGGGGTAACTTTTCCGGGGGACACACATATGAGATGGAACACTCAAGGGTTGTGTGTGGAAACTTCTATAAGCTTTTCCACAAACTGACCATGTTAATCGTCAGACTTATTGACGTGACTCCAGATGGGGCTAATTTCCCCCTTGCTTCAATGTAATGTAGTCTGATTTTAACTTGCCCTTGTTGACTGGGTATAGGCCCTGGAAACGATGACCCCCCACCCAACTTCCTTGAACAGTCTCACATGGCCAAGTCTCTGAAGCTCTCCTGAGGTTATAATCCTTTCCACTGGCCTTTCATTGTGGCCCTTATTGTCTGTACCTGACCCCACCCTAGATCCCCACCCACTCCTTAATTCCATCTAGACCCCTTCTGCTTTCACCTTGGGCACCCAGCCCTTCCAGGTCATTCTCTGTTACTTCCCAATCACCCTAGCCTATTGACCACTCCTAGATCCTTCCCACAGTCCTTCTGTATATAAGGTCCATCTTGCCCCCCATTAAATGGCTCAGATTCTTAAAATCTGGCCAATAGCACAGACTCTTAAAATCATGTCCACCTTAATTGGTGTTCTAATAAACCTTGTCTTTAATAGAAAGAAGGCTTGGGTCAAATTCTTTTGGTGCAGGATTTCATTGCTATTGTGGGATCTCAGCACCCCTAAACCTCAACATTGTTATTATGTATTAATCATTTATTATGATCAATAAATCAGAGACCTCCTCCCACAGAGAATTCTCCAGAATTCACTTCCCCCCACTCCAGCACTTTGCTTCTAGACAGTGAGGAGGATGACATCTGAACTTTTTTTTTTTGTCTAGGCAATGGGGTCAAGTGACTTGCCCAAGGTCACACAGCTAGTAAGTGTTATGTGTCTAAGGCTGGATTTGAACTCAGGTCCTCCTGAATCCGGGGTCGGTGCTCTATCCGCTGCACCACCTAGCTGCCCCTTGACATCTGAACTCTTAAAAGGGAAAAGACCATGTTCTTGAAAGCAACCTAGCCCCTGAATTTCAGCATACATTTCAGTACCCCAGATCTCTCATGCCTCCACCCAAGGCATCTGGCCCACCCCAGTCCAGCTTGATTACTTAATTAACTTACTTGCACTCCTTAATCCCATCCAGATCTTCTCATGGTCTATTTCTGTATAAAAGTACCAATCTTATCCCCCTTTAATTGAGCAGACTCACTAGGAATCTCACCCACCCAACCAGTGTCATAATGAACTTGCTGCTTGGACTGAAAGAAAGCTTGAGTGCTAGAACTCTTTCGAGGCAGACCCACCCTGTACCCTTGCATTTTGGAGTTCCTAGCACCCCAAACTGCAGCTTACTGGCAGTTCTTTTATAGTCATCTAGCTAAATTGGAATGACTCAAGCTGAAATTAAATCTGTTCATTTGACTGCTTGTGTCTTGTGCTGTTTTAAAATTCATTGTCTAAAAATTATGACTAAGGTTAGTTTTTTTGGTCTGTTTTTACTTTAACAATATTTCTAATATGGATATATCTTTTGTAAAACTGCACACGTATAACCTATATCAAATTGCTTACCATCTCAGGAAGGGGGAGGTGAAAGATGTAATGAGAGAATTTGGGGCTAAAATTTTTTTAAATGAATGTTAAAATTTTGTTTTACATATAATCGGAAAAAAATAAATTTTTTTAAAAAGTGTTTACAATAATAATTTCACTGACATGATCCTGGGCTTTGAGAAGAGAGCTGATTAATCAACATATTGAAGGTTGCTCGCTATCCATTCTCCTATACCACTCTGGTTGCCAAAATCTTTAGTCTTTATAGTATCCCCTAAGATTGGCTGTATATGAGCAAAAAATATGACAAGCTTAGGGGAAGCTAGGTAGCATAATGGATAGAGCACTGGCCCTGGATTGAGGAGGACCTTAGTTCAAATCCAACCTCAGACACATAACACTTACTAGCTGTGTGACCCTGGGCAAGTCACTTAACCCCATTGCCTAGAGGCCCTTCTCCCCCAAAAAAATATGACAAGCTGAAACCAGGAGAATAGAGTCAAAGCAGAATTCTTCCTGAGCCATGCAGTGACATGACAGAACTCATTTACTTCTCCTACAGAGTAGATAAATATATTTCCTTTGCCTTTCTCAATGGGTTCCTGATTCAGATGCCATGGAACTGGGTATCCTTGGATCCCCAAAAAAGCCTTATAACACAATCCCGGATCTGCTTGATTTTCACACCATAAACAATGGGATTTAAAGCCGGAGCCAGGAGGGGGTAGATGTTGGCCATGATAATGTGGAGGGAGTGGGGGATCCTATGACCCCCAAAGCGGTGCACAAAAAATGAAAAGAAAGCTGGGGTGTAAGAGAATACAATGGCACAGATGTGAGCTGAACACGTCCCAAAGGCTTTCTGTCGAGCATCTGCTGATGACAGTTTGACTACAGCCCGGAGAATCATAGTGTAGGACACTGTGATACAGAAAATATCAAAGCCCCCAATCAAGAGGGCAACCATGAGACCATACACAGCATTGATTTTAACATTGCCACAGGAAATCTTGGCCACAGACATATGGTCACAATAGGTGTGAGGGATGACATTGCCTCGGCAGTAGGGCAGCCTCTTGGTGAGGAAAGAGAACGGGATTACAAGAATCACTCCCCTCATGAATGTAATGAACCCAGCACTGGCAATGATAGGATTGGTGAGGATGGTGGCATAGCGCAGTGGGTAGCAGATGGCCACATAGCGATCCAGAGCCATGAGCATAAGGACCCCAGATGCCATCCCTGTGAAAGTGTGGATAAAAAACATCTGGATCAGACAAGCATTAAAATTAATCTCCTTGAGGTTAAACCAGAAGATCCCAAGGGTATTAGGCAGTGTACTTGTGCTCATGACCACATCAGTGAAGGAAAGCATGGCAAGGAAGAAATACATAGGCCGATGTAGGGTTTCCTCATAACGAATGAGGTAGAGGAGTCCACAGTTCCCAACCATGGCAACAATGTACATGGAGCAGAATGGCAGGGAGATCCAGATATGTATGTCCTCTAGTCCTGGAACTCCATTCAGGATGAATGAAACTGGAGTCAGAGGAGTGCCATTGATCCTTTGCATGATGAATATGTGATTGTCCTGTTTAGCTTTCAATTGCTGTG
Organism: Phascolarctos cinereus; assembly: GCF_003287225.1. Lineage (NCBI taxonomy): Eukaryota > Metazoa > Chordata > Mammalia > Diprotodontia > Phascolarctidae > Phascolarctos > Phascolarctos cinereus. The sequence goes on from NW_027556098.1 coordinate 352,624,951, forward strand.
ACTCCCTGTAATGGAAGAGAAAGTGGGGGGAAAAATGTTCTTTCTCCATTTCCTCTTTAATCCAATACAAAAGAATTAATCAAACTTAAAGCCTTTTGTCACCTTAAAGATATGTAATAATACTATAAACAGCTTTTTGTTTTGAATCCAGAGAATGCATTTCTGCATTTTAGAGACATATTATGTATAAAATATATATGTATATGTGTATACACACACACATACCATTTGGTTTACATGTAATAAAATAATAGACTTGTTTATGACCTAAGCCCAGAGAATGTATGCCTATAGATATTTCTGTGTGCATACAAATATAAATAATATATTCACAAATTTATCTAGGTATACTGCATTTTTTGCAATTTGCTTTATTATATTTGCAGTTATAGTTTTTGTTTATTTGTTTGTTTGTTTGTTTTTTGCAAATTGAAGGCTTGTGGCAACCTGGCATGGATCAAGTCTATTGACACCATGTTTGCAATAATATCTTCGCACGTTGTCTCTGTGTCACATTTTGTTAATTCTGGCAATATTTCAAACGTTTCCATTATATCTGTTATAGTGATCTGTAATCAGTGATCATTGATGTTACTATTGCAATTGTTTTTGGGTGCCACAAACCATGCCCATATAAGACATCGAACTTAATTCAGAAAAATTGTGTATGTTCTAACTGCTCATTGATCAACCATTCCCCTGTCTCTATCCCTTTCCTCAGTCCTCCCTGTTCACTGAGACACCACAATATTGAAGAACATTATATAAACTTAGTTGATAAAACAACAGCAGGATTTGAGAGGGTTGACTCCAATTTTGAAGGAAGTTCTACTGTAGGTAAAATGCTATCAAACAGTATCACATGCTCCAAAGAAATCTTTCATGAAATGAAGAGTCAATCAATGCAGTAAAAATCATTGTCATCTTGTTTTAAGAAATTTCCACAGCCCCCCAGCCTTCAACAACTTCCGCCCTGATTAGTCAACAGCCATTAACATCAAGGCAGAACCCTTCCACCAGCAAAAAGATTATGACTCTCTAAAGGCTCAGATGATGGTTAGCATTTTTAGCAATAAAGTATTTTTAATTAAGGTATGCATATATACATATGTTAGACATAATACTATTGCATATTTAATAGGTGAGAAAATAGCATAAACATAACATTTGAATGCACTGGGAAACAACAAAAATAAGTACAATTGGCTTTATTTTGATGTTCACTTTATTGCAGTGGTCTGAAACCAAACCCGCAATATCTCTGAAGTGTTCCTGTATACATATACCATTTCCTACACTCATGGGTTTGCATAATTTTTCTAGTTTATGGGGAGAGGGATTTAAATCATATAGTTTGGCAATAATTCTTTCTGTTATTTCTGCAACTTTCAAAAATTTGTAAAAATCTGTTTCTTAGTCACCTATTATTAACAATTTGTAACTTTGTAACAAACTTTTAGTGGTAATAATTAAAGCCTAAAATCCTTAGCCTGCTATTTCAGTCCGTCTGACATCTGCATCCAACCTCCCAATCTAACCTAATACTAATCCCCTTCATTCTGTACATACCAGCTAATCAGGATTACTCTGAAACACAGAACTCAGGAATGGGAATAAGCACAGAGTAAATTTTGGGTCCTTCCTATTAGACCAACAACATTCCCCAAATAAACAACAGCACTGATGGAGAACTCACTTACCTCCCAAAGCAACTAATATCCTTTGGGATAGCTATAACTTTTAATATGCTTTCCCTTAAATCTAAATATCTTTGCAACTCTAGCCATTGTTTCTAGTTCTGCCCTCTGGGGTCAAGTGAAACAAATCTAATCCCTCTTTCACATAATAGAGTTTCAAATATTTGAAGACATTTGAATATAAATTTTTGTGGTTTCCATCTCTTGCCACTGAAGCAGTCTCATTTCCAGGCTAAATAAACGTTTCCAGCTCTTTAACCTATTTTTGTATGGCAAAACCTGACAGGCTGGTTACCCTCTTCAAGAAACAATCTCAATAACCCCAAATCAATGTCCTTTCTAAAACTGAAACTCTTCTAAGACTGAAATGCTCCAGGTGTGGTCTGACATGCAGAGTATGGCAGGACTATCTCCATCCTCATACTGTACACTATGATGCTCTGGAATGTTGTCTAAGAGATCTTTATCTTTTTTGACTGTTACTGTTGCCTTATATAGCCTGTGGATCCATTATAACACTTAGGTCTTTTCCATATTGATGATTTACTATATAACTATGCCTTCAACTGTTTTTTAATTACAAAAGGAAATTGAATTTTTAAATATAGGCTTTGAATGTTTTCAGGGGTGGGGAAGGTACAAACCTGTGAGTTCATTAGTGTGAGAAACCTCCTTTCACTGACAGAGGTGGCCATCAAACCTATAACTTTAGTTTTAAAGCAGACACCTGACCCTGGTTTTGTGTCTCCAATGCCACTAGAAAAAAATACAAATCCTTCTGTTGACATTTGCAACCTTCCATAATCTGGCTCCTGCCAATTCTGCCAGATCTACTTCACGTTATTACCCCCTCACATAATCTCTATTCTAGTCAAAATAGCCAGTTTACTTTTCCAAATGAATAATGTTCCCTCTTCTGCCTCTGTGACTGGGTATCACTTTGTTGAGATCCCGTTCCCCATCCTCACCTCTGCCTCTTTCAGTTCCTTGCTCCTTTTAACTCTGCTCCATGTGGGATTCCCACCTCTCTCCAATTCTGATTGTTGCTGCTGTTTTTCAGTTATTCAGTTGTGTCCGACTCTTCATGATCCTGTGGACTATACTATGCCAGTACTGTACCTGGGGTTTTCTTGGTCAAGACACTGAAGTGGTTTGGGCAAAGAGAAGTTAAATGACTTCTCCAGGGTCACAGAGCTAGTAAGAGTCAGGCTGCTTTGAACTTTTGGTTTTTCCTGACTCCAGGGCCAGGGCTCTATCCACTGAGTCATCTGGCTGACTCCAATTTTTGATGCTCTTTTAAAAATCACTTTGGTATAAATGTATGTACGCATGCATGCATGTATGTGTATGTGTTGGTATTTACATATGTATATATGCACATACATGTATAAGTATATATGCGTATACATGCATATGCATGTGTAAGTATGCATACATATGTATGTACATATATGTTCATACATGCATATACATATATACTTCCACTTTCCACAAATGAAGCCAGTATTCTCCTAGTTGAATCTACTGACTGACTCAGCTTCAATCTTGTGGATCCTTATAGTTATTGGTGTTGAAATGACCTGGTAATCCTACTTACTAGCATAACAATCTGGAAGTTCTCCTATCCAGTTAACCCTGAGGTTACTTTACTTTACGAAGTCATTACAATCTTGCACTAAGAACATACAGTAACTGTGCTCACTAATGGAAATCTGAGTTTTCTGAAGTTAGTCGTTCACATAGTTATTCTCTTCTTACTACTTCAAAAGAGTGATAAGTAACTTCTCTTTCTGCTTTTGTCTTGTGGATTTTCTGGTAAGAGAGACAGTGGTATACAGACCTGATCTGTAGACAGTAGACCTGGCTTTGAATCTTGACTCTAAAACTTACTGGCCACATACAGATTCTTGTCCCCTCTGGGCCTTGGTGTCCTCATCTGAAAAATAAGGGAGGCTGTATTAGATAATCTCTAGGGTCTTTTGCCCACCTAAATTGTGTGATTCTATGTAGAGCAGTGAACAGAGACTTTTGTACCTGGGCAAGGCTCAGGAAAGGTGCCCTCTCAGTTGGTGTCATATAGGGAAACAAATACAAAGGTAAAATGAAGGAGGAACTCACACCTATGGGTCATGGGGTTACTTCAGCTCAATCCAATCCAAGCCAACTAGTGATGGGGTGATGGGACCTGAACCCTGAATTTTCCTATATATTTCAACAACCTAGATCACTGGCTTCTTGCCTAAGGCATATGGCCCACCGCAGCCCACCTAGATTACTTAATTTGTTTTCTTCATACTATGCATGATTAGTGGGCACAGCACAGATACTGAATTTTACCACGTAATCTTTGCCACCACTTAATTGGCACACCCTGTTTTTTTTTCCTTTTCAATCCAAAAATTGGTTTATAATTTTTCATCAGGTAATTGTCACATGGAAAAATTCTGTTCATTATGCTGCTTGAAAGGTAAACAGAGCAATAATGTATTCACCAGTGGCATATGGATATGCATTTATCTCTGCACATTGGGAGCCTTGAGCCTAGAATTCCCAGCACAGGCATTGTCAATATCCAATTTTAACATATGTTCACAAGTATTCCATGCATTCTAATCTTGCACTAAAAACAGTTTAGTAATAAATGATTTTTAAGTAATACCAGCATATTTTTTTAAAAGCTTCACATAATGATTGTACTACAATTTTTTGCAAAAGATTTGGCATAAAATCTGTGATGATTATGTGAAATATGGTAATGACCAAACAAAGGAGACTGTAGGAGAAGAGCCAGGACTGTCATGAATGTTGAAGATAAAGAGGACATTCATGGTGGAGTGGTCAATAGTAACAAATGCTGCATAGAGGTTGAGGACTGAGAAAAGAGTATCAGGTTTAACAATGAAGATTATGGGCAACCTTGGAGAGCATGGTTTCAGTGGAGTACAGAGATCAGAAGCTAGATATCAAAAGTTAGAGAAGAAGAAAAAGAAGAGAGGCTGAATCTAGACTGACTTTCCCTCCAATTCCCTCAGGAGGTTAACTGTGAAAAGGAGAATAGATAAAGGACCAAAACTTCTTTCTGTACCCTATTATTAAGTAGGTGCTAATTAGGCTATGTATAAGCAGTCCAGGGTGGGTGTTAGAGGAAGTTCTGACACTTTTCTTCACCCACCTTCATCTCCACCCACACCTCAACCATTTCTGTTCAGATTCAGGTGTGATCCCAGCACTCATCTCTTCTTCCTTCTTGAAGTGGTAAGGTCGCAAAGCCTAGTTCCAGGTAAAGGGAAGCAAAAACCTGGCACCCTCTGCCACATTACAGAGGAACTGAGGTGGTGAATAAAAGTCACCTGTCAACTGGAGAAGAGCATATATTTATCTCAGTAGTGTCATCACCAGGAGAGAAGATGGAAACAAGAAGAGCTTGTTTGTGCAGGTGAGTTTATGTTGATCATTCCCAATGGCTATAGTATGCCTTAGCCTGCTTTTAAAACTTATGCCCAAACCATGTTGTGACAGGCAATCTCTGCTTTTCTTTGCACTCTCCTCTCCACCTCACCCATTCTCATTTTTGTCATTAATGCCTTTACTCACACTATTCCCCACCCCCACCCCTTTCCTTCCTTTCCTCTGCCTATCAAAATAGCACTGATAAGGAAAAGTCTCACTTCATCCAGTAGTTCTCCTTTGACTGGTGCAGTTCTTACTCATACTATTTCCTTTACCCCCACCCCTTTCCTTCCTTTCTTCTACTTATGAAAATAACACAGATGTTTCAAAGCCCAGGAAAAGTCTCACTTTGAATGGTACAGTTCTTACTGTATTTTTACCTCTCGAATTAGACTGTAATATCCTCTATACAGAATGTTATCCCATAAAGCAGCATACTTCCTGAAAGTCAGAATAGTCTAATACATAACCAGTCTCAGAATCAGGTTCAAATCCCACCCCAGACATATACAGATTGAGTGATTCTGGAACAATTACTTAACTCTTCAGTGCTCTAGAGTTCCCTTTAGCAATAAAAGCTAGGTAGCATAATGGATAGAATACTGGGTGTGGAATCAGGAAAACCTTTCAAATCCTGCTTCAGATACTTACTAGATGTATGACCTTGGGAAAGTCATTTCAACCTCTATCTATCTCAGTTTCCTCAACTTTCAAATGGGAATGATAATAGTACCAACCTTCCAAAATTATTGTGAGGATCAAATATTTGTAAAGTGCTTAGCACAATGCCAGATACCTAGAAGGTACTACATAAATTTGAGCTATAATGATTATTATTGTTTAAAACAAAAAGATTTTAGGGAAAATTCTTATTGTACCTAGTAGAGACCTAAGAATGCCAGGCTTTGCTGCATTTTCACTGTTGGAGCACACTCCACCAGTGTAACTAAAATCCTGTCCCCTCCATGTGTTGAAATCCTGTGTGATTTTCCATATTCCTTCATAAATCTTCTGTAGAGGACAAAACCAATATCTCAAGTTTATAAGACTGAAATACAAAGCATGTTATCAAAAAATCCAAGATAGCTTGAAGATTTGAGCTTTAGGCTAGAGTGTGGTGAGCTCACTCACTGGTGGCTGCCTAAATTTTGTGATTAGCACATCTGTATCTACATAGTTATATACATGATGCACCATTTACAATACTTGATTCATTTTATTTTTGTAATTTTCAGACCTCACTCCCTTCTCTGACAATTTTTTTTAAAAAAAGTGTTATTTGAATTTACTTCAACAAACCTACTATGTGTTATCTTCCATTGGTCTGTTTCTGTTCTTGATGCAATTATGTCCTCTGTTCAGCAGGTGTTAACATCAGCCAAGAAAGAGAAAATAATGACCCGCACCTGAGATTCCTTTCTGGTGAACACTGATGCTGAGGATGAGACTTCCCAGTTTGGGCACTTGGGGATGTTAGGGGAAAGTCAAGAGAATTCAGGCCAGGAGCCATTATCTTTCCAAGGAATCCCGAAAATGACTTCAATTTTACGTAGCACCGAACTACATTCTAAGGACAAAGATGATTCTTTTGCCTGGGGGGTCATTCATAGAAAGCAATAAGAATTTTCAGGAAGTCTGTCTTCTTTCATTCCTCTATCCCCCTACCCAAGTGTCCAATCTCAAATCCTAAAACAAGCAGAGCTCTCTAAAAGTAGAAGAAACTGCTTGAAACCCTTCTCAACCCTCTCTAGCCTTCTTCCCCATATACCAGAATTTCTCTCCATTTGGTATCCCCAACAACCATTGGCATTCTATCAAATACCTCGTAGACTCGATGGCTGTGCAAAAAGATGCTTTTAAATTAGATCCCATTACTCTGCTATGTTGGGTAACCTAGGATATAAAGGCAAGCATTCCCCCTATCTCAAAGTCCAGATTCCAAATCTCTCCTTACTTGGGATGTTTATAGGGTCCCTTTGGGGAAGTTTCAGAGGAACAAATGCCCAGCTGCTGGTGTCAAAATCAACATTCTCTCTGGGGAATGAGGGACTGCCATTCCCTCAGTGCCTAAGGATGGAGTTTTATCTAAAACAAGCAAAGTTTAAAAACATAAATAATAGCTAAAGTCCATATAGCACTTATTATGTGACAGGGACTTTACAGTTATTATTTCATTGAATCTTTGCAACCCTAGGCAGGTGCTGCTATTGTAGATGAGACAAAGAAAGGTTAAGTTATTTGCTCATGGTCACACAGCTATTGAGTATCTGAGACTGGATTATGAACTGAGGTCTTTCTGACTCCAAGGCCAGTGTTCTGTCCACTGCACCAACTAGCTGCCCCTAAAATAAGGGGAAAAGTGTTACAAACAGACCCTGTTATTTTCTTCCTTATCCAGTGTGTGTCTGAGCAGATAACTAGAAAACTCTGAAGTCAACATTTGCTATACACACCTAGATCTTTCCCTGGGAGTTCCTACTTTTTCACATACACGCAAACTCAGGCCCCAGTCACTTTTACCTTAAAGTCATTTTAGCTCTAAACCACTACTGCAAGGGTTCATAGGGCCTGGAAGAAGATATTGATGTACTCATAGACCTTCTGGAGCAAAAATCAATAGATAAATAATTAAGTGTCCCCATAGTGTGGGTAATTTCATCTGGATATCCATTGAGATCAATGTCTGTATTACTGGGAAGTGTGGATGGTTTAGAATTAATGGTTCTCAACATTCAGATTATGGGAAAGTTGGTATGAATGTTCCAGAAGACAACAGCCAAGTCTGGTCAACACACTCCTGGCCTTTTCAGGGGCCCAATAGTTGGCAGAAATCTGTTTATATACATTCTTGGCAACATCTAGAATAGGAGTTTCAAACCTTTTTTTAAGCATTATGGTCAATTTTAGCAGCCTATAGACTCCTCAGCATCATGGTTTTTTGTTTGTTTGTTTGTTTGTTTGCTGGTTTGTTTTTAGGCAATTGGGGTTAAGTGACTTGCCCAGGGTCACACAGATAGTAAGTGTCAAGTGTTTAGTCTGAGGTTGGATTTGAACTCAGGTCCTCCTGACTCCAGGGCTGGTCCTCTATCCACTGTGTCACCTAGCTGCCCCTATATTTTTTGAGGGTCATAAATCGATATTTATTATTTAAGTTCAAGAATATGTTATGAAGGAGGTGGGGGGCACATTCAGAACAGAGAATCCAAGGTGGGGCCCTAGGGGAGAGGGAAGAAGGGAGGAGACAGGGAAATGAGAGGCTCTCCTCTGTCTGCTCCAGATGGGGTTGATCCTGATTTCTGAGCCTTAGTCCAGGGCATACAATGAAGTACATGATAATATGAGTTTCCAGGAGCTACAGGTTTAGGAAACATCAAGGGGTACCCAGAGTTACACATCCAGTCAGAGACGGGGGCTGGGATCCTCCTTGGATGAGCAGCACTGTTTCCTTTTAGGAACTGAAGCATAGTGATAAGTTCCATCCCATTTATTTCAGCTCTTGTGAAACATTCTTGTAGTTAAAGTCTTTGTGCTAAAGAATTCTTTCATCACCTCTCTAACTTCTTGTACTTTGCTTCCATCCAACTTGTAAGCTGCCTGCTCAAGAGCTGCTACTTGCTACTCAGTTAAAGAGGTCTGATGTGGATAAGGCTAAAGAGTTGTATATTTCTGGTTTAAGTCCTTTAGGTTTCTACTTATGGTTACTGCAATATCTTTCATTTCTAGATACTTCAAGCTACTCAATTTTTTCATACTTTCTAGAAGTTTATAGTCCTCGCTGCTGGCTATCAGCTCACCATTTTGGAGAACATGTCCTGGCACAGTGTTGTGATGTCCATCTTGATGGGCTCCATGGCCTCCTCAGCTGTCTCTACCACAGCATAATCTAGGCCAGGAAGGGAGGAAGGAGAAAGGATGGAGGAAAGGATGGGCTTGGGGGAGTAGGGGAGGAAAGGGGGGAGGAAAAAAGAGGGGAGAAGGAAGGAGAGAAAAAGGAGCATCATGTTTTTAAATGTATAAAATAAAATACAGAAGATTACAAGGGAAAACGATGATATTGAAATATATATAGATTTTAAACTAAGTTAACAGACCCCAAGTGAAGAACTCCTGCCAGGGTATTTGGTAAAACTTACTGGGCAATTTCTGACCTCCAATAATAGTGTACCAAGCCTGGAATGGTGCTGTGAATTGAGAAGAACAGATAGAAACAAGAAAGAATGATCAGTATTGTTTGAAAGAAAAAAAAAGATGAGTCAATTCAAAAATTCAATTCAATATGTATGTACTTAGTGTCTGCTATGTTCAGAAAATTGTGCTATGCTGAAGGGGTGATAAGGAGTTTAGAAAAGACCTGATTCTTCCTCAATGAAACTCACTGGAATAATCCTTACTAGAGATAACTAGTTAGCAGTCAATAAACATTTATTAAGTACCTTCTTTGTTCCAGACTCTGTGCAAGGCACTGGAGATGAAAAAGAGGCAAAAGACATGCCCTGTCCCCAAGGAGCTCACTGTCTAATGGAAGAGAAAATGAAGGAACACATATATACACACAGGCTATATACTGCATAAATAGGAAATAACTAAGTAAGAGAAGGCACTGGGACTAACAGGGGTTGGGAAATGCTTCCTTTAGAAAATGGGATTTTAGTTGAGACATAAAGGGAGTCAGGAGGTAGAGATGAAAGGGTTCGCATTCCAGGCAAAGAGGACAGCTAGAGAAAATGCCCATAGCTGAGAGATGAGCTATTTTGTTTGTGAAACACTAAGAAGACTGGTGTTACTGGAGCAAAGATTACATGATGAGGAATGAAGTACAACACATCTGGAAAGACAGGAGAGGGCTAGATATGAAAGGCTTTGAATGCCAAACAGAAGATTCTGTACTTGATCCTGGTGGCAGTAGGGAGACCCTGGAGTTTATTGAGGAGAGAAGTGACATGGCTGGACCTGCACTTTAGGAGAATCATTTTGGTGGCTAAATGAAGGATCTACTATTACCAAAATCATTTAGGTTATGTACATTTCCAACCATGTAATATCTAGCCATGACACTCCTCTGTTCAACAATGTTCAGTGGTTCCTAATATAATACAAACATTTAAGATGATTCAGAAATGGAAAGAATCTCAGAATTGCAAAGTGGTAAGGGACCTCAGTGTCCATTCTTACTTGAAGAGCGATATTCACTATAAGATTTCTCTTCAAAATAATCATCCAGTTTCTTCTAGAAGTGAAGGAAAGAGAAACATGAAAATCTTAAGATAGCCCATTTCACTTTGAATTCATCGCAATTTTTAGGATGCTTTTCTTCCACCAATCTGAAATCTGTCTCTCTGTAATTTCTACCCATTACCCCTACAGAGTTGTGCCATCTGGGGCCCAAACAGTAAGTCTCCTTTCTCTTTTCCATGACAGCCTTTCAAATAGTTAAAAAGTTATATGTCCTCTCTCATTCTCTAGGCTAAACATCTCATTTCCTTCAAATGGTGCTTTTTAGATGGGTGATTCAGTCCCTTCTGGTTGCTCACCTATGGACATATACTGGCTCATCCATATCCTTTCTGAAAATGTGTTCCCCTGAGTGGAACACAATTTTCCCCATGTGCTGTAAGCAAGTCAGCATATAGTTGGAATATAATCTCCCTTATTGCATACTACATACCTCTATTAATGTAGCCTGAGAACAAGTGACCATTTTTGTTTGTTTGATTTGGTTTGGTTTGGTTCTCATGTCACACTGTTGACTCACACTGGCCTTACAGCAGTCCATTAAAACCCCCAAAACGTTTTGCAGATGAACTGCTGTCCAGCAACATCTTCCCTGTCTTCATCTGGTAAAGCTGATGTTTTTGAAATGTAGCAATTTTTATTTATCTCTGTGAAAATCGTCTTTGACCATTATTCTATTCTCTCAAGCTCTTTTTGGATTTTAATTATCATCTAGTATATTATCCATTCCAGATCTTTGTCAATTGCAATTTGCATAAACTTGCCATCAACAGAGTCAATGTGAGATGATGTCTTTAGTTCGGAAAACCAGGCTCTAACTTCACCTTAGGAACCTATTAGCTTATAAAAAAAGGAAAATCATAATTTCTCAGAACCTCAGTTTCCTCAGCCATGAGAGATAATAATATTCACAAACCTTAAAAAATTATAAAAATGTTATTGATCATTTTCAATGCCCACATTTACTTTAATATTAATAATATGGAACAATACAGGCACAAGGACATCTTGGGACACTCCCTTGGAAAACTCATTCCAAACGGAAATCGACACATGTTCCCTATTCTTTTTCCAGTCATTCATGTAGCTCTGAATCCATCAAGCTGTACTGTCATCTAGCCCCATCCATCTTGAGAACCTGAAAGATCTTCTCAAATGTTTTACTGAAATCCAACGGCAAGTGTTTCATCTTCCAGTCTAGTCAGTCAGTCAGCAATAGTCAAAAAGCATTTATTAAGCACTTACTATGCACCAGGTACTGTACTAAGCCAGAAAGCCTTTATTTATTTCTTAAAAGATTAATATTTATATTTTTTCCACTTTCAACCCTATACCCTCAATAAAATTAGATATACATAAGCAAGAAAATTTCAATATTAGCCATGGCCTAAACTATGTGTCTCATTCTACATATTTAGTTCATCACCTCTTTGGGAGGAGATGGGTAGCCTTCTTCATTATTGCCCTTCTGGAATTATAGTTGATCATTGAGTTGATCAGAGTTTTTAAATCTTTCAAACTTGTTCATTTTCCTAATGTTGTTCCAGCATGAATCATTCTCCTGGTTCTGCTCACTTTACTCTTTATCACTTTATATGAGGCTTCCTAGGTTTCTCTAAAACTGCCCCCTTTGTCATTTCTTGAAATACAATAATATTCTATTACAATCCTACCACAATATGTTCAGCCATGCTCCAATTGATGGGTATCTTTTTGGTTTCCAGTTCTTTGTCACTGCAAAAAGAGCTACTATAAATATTTTTGTGCATACAGGACCTCTTCCTCTAATATTTCTTTGGGAGTGTAGGCCTAGTAGTGGTATCACTGGCAAGGCACAGTGTAGTCACTTTTTTGTCTAATTCTAAATTGCCTTTTCAGAATGACTACACCAATTCACAGCTCCACCAAGAGGACATCAATGCACTTGTTTTCCTACAGCTCTTTCAACAGCCATCATTTTTTCCTTTTTTTTCCTCAACTTTGCTAATCTGATGGAATTAAGATGGAATCTCAGAGTTGCTTTAATTTGAATCTCTTTTTTTTTAAATTTGGATAATGTTTTCAAGTGAGTACCCATAGGTTGGATTTCATGCTCGGAGAACTGCCTATTTGTTGATCATATTTCATTTGGGGAATAGTCAGTAGTTATGATGTTTATTTAAATCTAGGATAGTAGGAATCAAAGTTTCTCTGATAACAAGAGTATCCCAGGTATAATTAATAACAATTAAATAAACTGGGAGGGACTCAGAGCTAGTTGCTTAATTAAAAAAAAAAGAGATTACCATTTTAGTAATTTGTATAGAAGTATTGGAACATGTCCTTTGATTGCCTTAGATCTTGCTCTAGCCACTTGACTAGGATACCTTAACTTCTGGTCTCGCATCTCTTTTATAACATTTCTATGTCATTTCTCTTGTGCCATTTTTGGTTGGTAATGTGTTTTATTCATCCCATGTTCTCACAGCACCCTTGCCAAAGACTAAAGGAGTCATCATCCCTTTGCTTGGGAGGGGTACAGCTGCTGTTTCTCTCTACCCTGACTTCTCAGCTTCTGACAGCTCAGCATCATCTATGCAATAATAATAACTAGTCTTTATATGTCACTCTCAAGTTTCCCAAGTACTTTTCCCATTGCTTATTTAAATACTTATTTGATACTCACAACAACCCTGTGAGGTAAGTGCTATTATGACTCTCATTTTACAGATGAGGCGACAGAAGGCCCATGAGGTTGTTTGATTTGTCCAGGATTTATACAACTATTAAGTGTTGGAGGCAGGATTTGAACTCAGATCTTCTTGATTTGAAATCGTGCACCTAGCTGGCAAATTCCCATTGTGCTTTCTCAAAAAGACATGATTCACCTATTGGGGCTTGTGGGATTTTGTTTATGATGCATCAATTCAACTCTATTACTTTCCTTTCCAATTCTTGAAATTCCCCCTTAATCTCAATTCTGTTAAGCTCCTTTTTATGCCTTGATGGGACACTTTTTCTTTCTTTTTACCATGGTTTTTTTTTGTCTCTATCTTCCTGTGTCTGTTTCTATTTGCCTTTCTGTCTGCTTCTGTAATTCTGTTTCTGTCTCTCTCTTTCTCTTTGTCTCTGTCTCTGCCTCTTTATCTCTGTTTCTGTTTTTCTCTCTGTGTTTATCTATCTTTCTGTTTCTCTAAGTCTCTGTCTCTTTGTCTCTGTCTTTCTCTGTTTCTCTCTATTTCTGTCTCTCTCTGTCTCTCTGTCTCTGTCTCTCTCTTTCTCTCTCTGTCTGTCTCTCTCTATGTCTCTCTGTCTGTCTGTATGTCTCTGTCACTCTCTCCAATGCCATACCTAGACCTAGGATTTAATTTGTATGGCAATCTCTCAGAGACTAAAGTTTTACCAGTGCAGACTGGTACCTGTTTTGCAGCATATAGTTTTAGAGAGTTTTCTGAGAACACAGATGTTAAGTAACATGCCCAGGGTCTCTATATTCTTTTATGGAATGCCTCAAAAATCTCTCTTGTGTTGAATGACCACATTTTGTCATTGATGATTAATATTAGATTTGTAGAATATACCATTTCTGGTTGCAGCTTGAGCTCCTCTGTATTCTGGAAGATACCATTCCATTTCTTTCTTCAATTTCTTGTGAATAAGGGGCAGCTAGGTGGTGCAGTGGATAGAGCACTGGCCTTGGATTCAGGAGGACCTGAGTTCAAATCCAGCCTTAGACACATAACACTTACTAGCTGTGTGACCCTGGGCAAGTCACTTAACCCCATTGCCTATCCTAAAAAAAAATTTCTTGTGAATACACAACAATCCTGGTTTTTGTTTGTTTATTTTCCTTCATATTTGAAGGTTTTCATCAGTCTGCTTATAAAATTTATTGTTTTAAGTCAATGAACTAGTGTTTGGTCAATGTTTATTACATAGTAGGCCAATAGTTATGTTTAACCAATGCTTGTATTATAGTTTAAAACATCCTGTATCCTTTTCTAACTGTGATCTGTGAATTCTGGCTACTTCTCTATTCAGAAGGTCTGACTTGCTGCTTGTTGTTGCTTGTCCTTCGCTCTTGAAGAGGACCATGATATCATGGAGGTGCTGCCATGACATGCAAGTGAATCAGATTTAAGTGAGGGAGGGCTGTGCAAAGTCACCAGCCTCACTTTCTCCTCTGAAGCCATCTGAGTCCAGTGGCCAGATGTGGATCAGGACAACTGCTGGACAGTTACCTTATATTATATCCTGCATTGTGGTAATAAGGTTTTTTCTTTGCCTTTTTTGCTCTTATTTTTGGGCAAAAATATGTGATCTTTATTACTGACATGTTATTTTCAATGTCAGTACCTTTGATTTATATAAAATTAATTTCTTATTCAAATTTCTTACTTTTTCTTTCTTCTTGTAAAAAAACATCCTCTACTTCTGTATTTTTGTCTTCCAAATATGTCAGTGATTTTCTCAAAGCTTGCATTTCTTTTGAGAAATTCTACAGCCTGTTTGTTTTTCTACATTGCTAATTGTGTTTTTAAGTTCTATGCTATCCTGTTATAAGTCAAATCGATAGTTTATTTATCTATGTCTTGTTTTTCTATAAGAGTCATGCTCCCCTAAAATACGAAGATTAATATCCTATACAATTATCATGTTACCATCTTTACCTTTTTGCAATTTGCCTAATTTTTACTTCAGAATTTATTCAGTACCTCATTTGTTATACATATCTGTTAATGATAGTACTTTATTGATAATAGTAACTTAAATTTCAATATACAATAGTTTATCTATTGTCTCTCTTGTGTGTAAGCTCTCATGCATATATTCAACATCTTTTTTTAATTAATCATTGCCTTATGTATAGTAAATGTTGTCTTAGCCCTGAAGTTTTACTCTATGTTTCTTAAGTTTTCAAACATGTTCCATTTTGTGCAGCAAATTTTTGAGTTTCGTTTTCAGTAGATTTTTCCATTTCCTCATTTTTTTAATTTTGAGAGTTTATCATTCTTGTTTTTTTTAACATCACATTTGTTCTTTCTTTTTCAGACTATTATATATGTCTCCTCTTGGATCTCTTATAGTTGAGGAGTAGTCCTAGGCTATAAAAGTTAATTTTCCTTAATGGCTGAAGGATTTTCTCTTGGTTACCTGAAACATTTGTGGTTTAAGAGTTGATTTCTGAAATTTAACTGTCACATTCCGTAATGTTTTAAGTTTGGAATTTGGTTCTCATGATAAATTCTTTCAATCAATATTTTATTCTATTTTTAGTACTTCTGAGTAATTGTTTTATTTTATTGTCTTTTGTTTGGGATGAAAACTTTCTAATTCATTACACTTTTCTCGAATAATATGAGCTTTAAGCAAATCTGTGCATAGCATATTCAATATTAGTAACTTTGGCATTTATAGAGGTAATGTGTTAGATTTGGGTTGAGCTAAGGTGGTAGAGTGGATAGACTGCAGGGCTTGCAATCAAAAAGACCCAAGTTCAAATCTTGGCTCAGATACTTAATACCTGTGTGACCTTGGCCAAGTTTCTTAACTTCTCTCTGTCAGTTTCCTTTTCTAAGATAGCGATAATAATATTACCTACCTCAATGGGTGTTATGAGAATCAATTGAGTTAACATATGAAAAATAATTTACAAACCTGAAATCAATACATAAATGGTAGCTACCATCATCATCATTATCTTTAGAAAATATCATGGCAAAATGGAAATGGAAATATCTGAGAGTTCAAAGTTAGAGGACCTGGATAAGTTCTGAACTGTGATGTGCACTATCAATATGAATAGAGTCAAGGCAAAATGCATCCAGAGCAAGGCAGTAATATGATACAACTCATTTAGTTCTCCTGCAGAGTAGAGAATTATATTTCTTCTGTCTTCATAGAAAAAGATTTCTGATTCAGATGCCATGGGATTTGGTATCCTTAGATCCCCAAAAAAGCCTTATAACACAATCCCGAATCTGCTTAGTTTTCACACCATAAACAATGGGATTCATAGTTGGGGGAATAAGGAGGTACAAGTTGGCCACAATAATGTGGAGGGAGTGGGGGACCTTTCGACCCCCAAAGCGGTGCACAAAAACTGAAAACAAAGCTGGGGTGTAAGAGAATACAATGGCACCGATGTGAGATGTACATGTCCCAAAGGCTTTCTGTCGAGCATCTGCTGATGACAGTTTGACCACGGCCCGGATGATCATAGTGTAGGACACTGTGATGCAGAAAATATCAAAGCCCCCAATGAAGAGGGCAACCACGATACCATACGCAGCATTGATTTTAATATTGCCACAGGAAATCTTGGCCACAGACATATGGTCACAGAAGGTGTGAGGGATTGCATTGCCTTGGCAGAAAGGCAGTCGCTTGGTGAGGAAAGAGAATGGGATTACAAGTATCACTCCCCTCATGAATGTAATGAACCCAGCATTGGTAATGATAGAATTGGTGAGGATGGTGGCATAGCGCAGTGGGTAGCAGATGGCCACATAGCGGTCCAGAGCCATAAGCATGAGGACCCCAGACTCTATCCCTGTCAAGGTGTGGATAAAGAACATCTGGGTCAGACAAGCATTAAAATCAATTCCTTGAGGTTAAACCAAAAGATCCCAAGTGTCTTAGGCACACTGCAATTGCACATGACCACATCAGTGAAGGAAAGCATGGCAAGGAAGAAATACATAGGCCGATGTAGGGTTTCCTCATAACGAATGAGGTAGAGAAGTCCACAGTTCCCCACCATGGCTACAATGTACATGGAGCAGAATGGCAGGGAGATCCAGACATGTATGTCCTCCAGTCCTGGAACTCCATTCAGGATGAATGAAAGTGGAGTTAGAGTAGTACCATTGATCATTTGCATGATGGATGGGTATGTGATAGTCCTGTTCAGCTTTCAGTTGCTGTCTCCCTCTAGCAGAAGAAAAAAAAACTGTTCTGTCTTTATTTCCTCTTTAATCCAACACAAAGGAATTAAACAAATTCAAAGCCTTTTGTAATATTTTACAGTTATCTTAAAGGTCTGTAATAATAATATAAACATCTTTTTAGCCTGTCCAGAGATTTCATTTCTGCATTTTACCTATATATGTATATTATGTATAACATATATGTGTATACACACACATACACACATACCTTTCAGAGCATATGTAATACATATATGTACGTGTGTGTATATATATATATATATACACACACACATATATATGTATATGTGTATATATATATACATAAAATAGACATTCTTTACAGCCTAGGCCTGGAGATTTTATGCTTATAGATCCCTCTTTGTACATGTACATATATATCATGTGTGTATTTATATGTATATGTATACACATATAACATTTGCTACATCCATGAGTGTACATAGTTTCTACATCACCGGGGAAGTTAAATCCCATATTTTCACGACAATTCCTTCTGTTATTTCTGTGAGTTTTAAAAATTCATAAAAATCTGTTTCTTATTTAATTGTCTATTGTTAACAAAGCTTATGACTTTGTAACAAACTTTCAGTGATAATAACTAAAGCCTAAAATCCTTAGACTGACATTTAAAAAGCTCCACCATCTGTCCCTGACCTCTTAGTCTAACCTAATACTAATCCCTCATTTTGTGCACGCTGGTTTATCAGGACTACTCAGAAACACAGAATTCAGGAATGGAAATGACCTCACGGGAAATTTGGTCTACTTCCTATTAAACAAAGAACACTCCTCCAGGTGAAGAATAGCGATGATGGAGAACCTACTCTTTCCCAAAACACCTGCTCTCCTTTGGAATAGCTGCAACATTCCATATGCTTTTCCTTAAACAAATCTAAAAGTCATTGCAACTCTAGCGACTGTTCCTCGTTCTGCCTTCTGGGGCCAAGTGGAATAACTCTAGTCTGTCTTTCACATCACAGATATTCAAATATTTGATGACAACTGTGATCTCCATCTTTTACAAGCATTCTCATTTCTCGGCTACATATTTTCAGCTCTTTTAACTTATTTTTGTATATGCTAAACCTTGAGGCCAATCAACAGGCTAATCACTTTCTTCAACAAATAGCTTTCTCCCACCCACCCCCAACCCAAATCAATGTCCTTCCTAAAACTGAACTGAGACTTAAACACTCCAGGTGTATTGCAGAATATAGCAGGATTATCACCACCCTCACCCTGGACACTATGATGCTGTTAATGTGATTTAAGAGGCCTTCATCTTTTTTTACTGTCATTGTGGACAGATTTGGATACACTTATAAATCTTAGGGGTTTTTTTTCCCATATAGATGACTTACTGTCTAACCATGCCTCCAATTGTCTTTTAAATATAAGGGAAGTTGAATGTTTACATATAGGCTTCTAATTTTTTGCAGAGGTGGAAAAGGTAGAAACCTGTGAGTTCATTAGTGTAGGAAATTCTTGGTATGGAAACCTCCTTTCACTGGTAAAGATGGACATTCAAACCTGTAACTTTATTTCTAAAGCAGGGACTTGACCCTATCCTTCATTTAATCAAAAGTTTTCTGACTCTAATAACTATAGAAAAAAATACAAATTTGTCTATTTGATATTTTCAACTTTCCATAATCTGGCTCCTGCCAATCCTGCCAGATCTACTTCACATTATTACCCCCTCACATAATCTCTATTCTAATCAAAATAGCCTGTTTACTTTTCCATATGTATAATGTTCCCTCTACTGCCTCTGTGACTGGGTATAACTTCGTCAACATCCCTCAGGGGTTCCCTATCCCCACCTCTGCCTCTTTCAGTTCCTTTCTCCATTTAACTCTCAGCTCCACGTGGGATCTCTGAAACAAGGCCTTTCCTATCCCTCCTCAGTTTTTGATGCCCCATCCAAAATGGCTTGGATATGAATGTATCTATATTTGTATATACATGTATGTCAATGTATCTATGTGTATATATGTATATATACATATGTTCTCATTTTCCACAAATAAAGAAAGATAGTCTTCTCCTGGTTGAATTTACTGCCTGATTCAACTTCCAGTTTTGTGGGTTCTTATAATTATCGGAATTGAAAGGATATAATGATCCTACTAACCAACAAACAGTCTAGAAGTTATCCCATCCAGTATGAGAAATGATTATTTATCTCTTGAGTATTTAACAACTGATTATTGAATTAAGTTCAAGGTTTTTCCCTGTTTATACTTCCTCATCCAGAAATCACCCACTATGGGAAATCTTGGGCAGAGACTTACCCAGGTAAGATCTGATCAAAGACGGTAAAGCAATTCTAAGTTTAGGTGAACGGGTGGATTCGTACTTCTTGTGTTGACTCAGAGATATCTTGGGAAAACGCAGATTCTCCCCTTTGTCAGAGGGGTGATATGGTAATTCAAAGGTCTCTTTGACCAAGATTTGGGTGCTCAGTGTCACTTACTTGAAGAGCCTCATTGGAATACCACCTCATTATAACATTCATTCTCTCTCATTACTTTTTAACCAACGAGAGTGAATTGCCACCCTCAAGCACACCCACCCTCCCAAGAGCATATAAGCACTGAGTGGATTCCATGAGGGGTCTTTGGCATTCCAGAATGTCACTGACTCTTTTATCAATAAAATGTTCACATTATTAATAAAGTAATTACCTAGTCAATCAGGAGGTTACTTTATTTTCCTCACTCATTATCATCCTGCATCAAAATCATAAAAACCTGGACTCATTAACAGGAAATCTGAGTTTTCTGAAGTTAGCTATTCACATGTTCTCTTTTTACTACCTCAAAAGAGTACTAAGTGACTTCTGTTTCTGCTTTTGTCTTAGGAATTTTCTTAGAAGAGAGACAGTGGAATGTGGATATGATATGTAGTCAGAAGACTTGGCTTTGAATCCTGACTCTAAAACTTACTGGTCATATACCTATTTTTGTGTCCTCTGGGCCTCAGCTAGGAGCAGTTATGGGCTTGTGGCAGCTAGATGGCATAATGGATAGAGTGCTGGGCCTGAAGTGAGGAAGACTCATCTTTCTGAATTAAAATCTGACATTTACGAGCTGTGTGACCCAGGGCAAGTCACTTAACCCTGTTTCCCTCAGTTTCTTCTTTTGTAAAATGAGCTGGAGAAGGAAATGTCAAACCTCTCCAGCATCTTTGCCCAGAAAACACAAAATGGGATCAGGAAGAGTCAGATACCCCTGAAATGACTCAACAACAACAATTGGGTTTCAGTTTCCTCATCTAAAAAATAAGGGGGCTGGATTAGATGGTCTTCAGCGTCTTTTGCCCATCTAAATTGTATGATTCTATGTAGAATGGTAAATAGGGATTTTTGTACCTGGGTAAATCTCAGGAAAGGTGCCTTCTCAGCTGGGAACATATAGGGAAACAAATACTGGGTACAAGGGTAAAATGAAGAAGGAGGAGCTTATACTTATGTATCATGGGGTTGCTTCAATTCAATCCAATCCAGTCCAACCAGCATTTACTAAGTAATTATTATGTGCAAAGCCCCATGTCAGATGCTGGGGATACAAAACAAACTCCGAAACAAGGTCCCTGCCCTTGAGGAATTTACATTCTTCTAAGGGTAAACCATATGCTACCATGTTCAGTTGAGAAGAGGGCTGGGGGAATAATCATCACTTAGTGTAATAAGGAAAGCCTTGGCATAGTGAGTGAAAAGAAATAGTTGGAAGTGAGAAATATTGTGCAAGTTGAATCTATAGGACTTGAGAACTGAGTGGATATTGCAAGGGAGAGAGAGAAAAAGAATCAAAAATGATGTTGAGGTGATGTAGTGGATAGAATATTGAACCTGGAGGCAGGAAGTTGTAATTTGAATCCCACCTTCCTAGAGGCAGGTTACTTAACTTCTCAAAGCCTCAGTTACCTAATCTAGGAAATGGGTTAATAATAGCACTTAACTCATAGGGTTAATAAGAGAATTGAATGAGATAACACATTCAAAGTACTCTGCAAACCTTAAAAAGTGATAGAAAGGGAAACTGGAAAAATAATGCTGTCTTTAACATTAAAAGGGAAATTTGTTCATTTTCTGAGTTTGAAAAAGCCAATGAACTCTGTCTTGTTCAAGCAGAGATATCTCTGGTTGAAGATGCCCAGTAGGCAGTTGATGATGTAGAACCTGAGTGTAGGAGAAAGATTAGGACTGATTGTTATCAATCTAGAAATTATCTTCAAAGAGCTATTTGAATATTCAGGAAATCCTGTGATCAGAGAAAAAGGAGATGGCAGAAGTATATCTACGTCAGAGTCCTAGAACATTCATCAGTATGGCACAGATAATGATCAACCAAAGAAGACTGAGATGGATCGGTCAGATTTGGGAGGAGAATCAGGATTGTCGTGAATGTTGAAGGTAAACAGGGAATTAATGATATGGTGCTCAATAGTAACAAAGACTGCACAGAAATCAAGGATTGAGAAAAGACTATCCTGTTTAACAATGAAGATTGTGGGCAACCTTGGAGAGCACAATTTTAGAGGAGTACAGAGATCAGAGGTGGGTATCAAAAGTTAGAGAAGGGGAAGGAAAGGAAAACGGGCCAAACATAGACTGACCTCCCTTCAATTCCCACAGGAGGTTAACTGTGAAAAGGATAGAAAAAGGACCAAAACTTCTCATATTACCCTCTTATTAACTAGGTGCTCATTAGGCCATGTATAACCAGTCCAAGGTGGGTGTTTGGGAAAGTTCTGATGCTTTTCTTCACCACCTTCATCTCCACCCACACCTCAAACATTTCTGTTCAGATGTGATCCCAGCATTCATCTCACCTTCATTCTTGAAGTGGTAAGGTAGTGAGGCCTAATTCCAAGTAGAGGTAAGCAAAAACCTGGCACCCTCTGCCATGTTCCAGAGGTACTGAGAGGATGAATAAGAATCACTTATCAGTTATCAGAGTGGTGCCACCACCATCACCATGTGTGAAGTGAAGATGGAAACAAGAAAAGTATGTTTGTGTGGGAGAGTTTATATTGATCATTCCCAGGGGCTATAGTATGCCTTTTAAAGCATGCCCAAACCATGTCCTAGCATGCAAACTCTGCTTTCTTTGTACTCTCCTCTCCCTTCACCATTCTCATTTTTGTCATTAATGCCTTTACTCATACTATTTCCCTTACTCCCACCCCTTTCTTTCTTTTCTTCTACTTACCAAAATAACACTGATGTTTTAAAGCCCAGGAAAAGTCTCACTGTGAATGGCGCAGTTCTTACTGTATTTTTACCTCTCGAATTAGACTGCCATACCCTCTAGACTGGATGTTACCCCATAAAACAGCATACTTCCTGAAAGGCAGACTAGTTTAATACATAACCAGTCTCAGAGTCATATTCAAACCACACCTCAGACACCTTGGTCCAAATCCTACCTCAGACATATACAGATTGAGTGATTCTGGATTAATTGCTTAACTTTTCAGTTCCCTAGAGCTCCTCATAGCAAGAAAAGCTAGGTGGAATAATGGATAGAATACTGGGAGTGAATTTAGGAAGACCTGAGATCAAATTCTGTCTTAGATACTTACTTGCTGTGTTATCTTAACCTCTGTCTACCTCAGCTTTCTCAACTTTAAAATGGGGATGATAATAGTGCCAACCTCCCAAGATTATTGTGAGGATCAAATATTTGTAAAAGTGCTTAGCACACTGCCTGATACTTAGTAGGTACTATACAAATGCTAACAGTAATGAATATTACTATTATTTTTTTTAAAATGTGGTTTGAAGAAAAATCCTCATAGTATCTAGTAGAGATCTGAGGATGCAGTACTTTGATGCCCTGATGCATTTTCACTGTTGGAACACACTTCACCAGTATAGATAGAACCCTGCCCTCTGATGCATTTAAATGCTAAGCCCATTCCTATATAGAGGACACACCTAATATGTATGGGAGACCTTTCCTTATTTCTTACAGTATCTCAAGTTAAAATATCTGAAATACAAAGCTTGTACTCAAAAAATCTGAGGTAACTTAAAACTTGGGGGATTTCAATCACTGAGGCTGCCTGAGTTTTGTAACTAGCATGTCCATATCTAGAAAGTTCCTTACATGACATACCATTTTTAATACTTGGCTTGTTTTATTCCCCCAAT
Source organism: Phascolarctos cinereus (assembly GCF_003287225.1). Lineage (NCBI taxonomy): Eukaryota > Metazoa > Chordata > Mammalia > Diprotodontia > Phascolarctidae > Phascolarctos > Phascolarctos cinereus. Next base: position 352,648,422 of record NW_027556098.1, read on the forward strand.
TTTCAGCCCTCACTCCCACCTCTGACAAGTTTTTAAAATATCATTTGACTTCACTTCAACATTTATCATGCACCTACTGTGTGCCATCATCCATTGGTCTGTTTATGCTCCATCCTTGATGCAGCTATATCCTCTGTGCAGCAGGTGTAACATCAGCCAAGAAAGAGAAAATGATGACCCATCCCTGAGATTCCCTTCTGGTGAACAGTGATGCTGGGGATGAGACTTCCTACCAAGAGAATTCAAGCCAGGAGCCATTATACTCCTGAAAATGATTTCAATTTTACGTGGTATCTGAACTAATAGCAATTGTCTGCCCTACATTCCAGGCACACAGATAACTCTTTTGCTTGTGGGTTATGCACGCAAAGAAACAAGAATTTTCAGGAAGTCTGTCTCTTTTCATTCCTCTACCTCCCTACCCAAGCGTCCAATCTGGAATCCTAAAACCAAACAGAGCTCTCTGAAAGTAGGAGAAATGGCTTGAAACTAGTCTCAATCCTCTCTGCTCTTCTTCCCCATACACCAGAATTACTCTCCATTTGGTGTCCCCGGCAATCATTGGCCTTCTATCAAATACCTCGTAGACTAGATGGCTGTGCAAAACAATAATCTCAGATTAGGTTCTATCAGGCTGCTGTGGTATCTTGAGTAACCTAGGATATGAAGGCTTTAAGATCCAAAACCTCTCCTTGCTACAGATATTTATGGGGTCCCTTTGGGGAAGTTTCAGAGCAGCAAAGGCCCAGCTGCTGACGTTGCTCTTCTCTGGGGAGAGAGCCATTCCCTCAGTTCCTGAGCAAAATGTTTGTCTAAAATAAGCAGCATTTAAAAATAGAAACAATACCTACCATCCATATAGTACTTGAGAGATAGGTGATGCAGTAGATAGAATGCAGGGTCGGGAGTGAGGAAAATATCTTCCTGAGTTCAAATCCTGCCTCAGCTACCTACTAGCTGTGTGACCCCTGGGCAAGTCACTTAACCCTGTTTAACTCAGTCTCCTCATCTATAAAATGAGGTAGAGAAGGAAATGGCAAACCAGTTCAGTCTTTGCCAAGAAAACCCCAAATGGGGTCACAAAGAGTTGGACATGACTGAAATGACTAAGCAACATTGATGCTTATTATATGCCAGGGACTTGATATTACTATTTCATTTGAGCTTTACAGCAACCTGGGGACGGAGGTTTTATATTAAAGATGAAGAAACTGAAATAAAGAGAGGGTTAAGTGATTTGCTCATGGTCACATACCTAATAAGCATCTGAGGCTGTATTTGAACTCAGGTCTTCCTGACTCTAGCTCCAGTGCTCTATTCATTGAACAGTTTGCTACCCCTAAAATCAGGCGAAAATTGTAACAAACCTCTTATTTTCTTCTTTATCCAATGAATGACTGAGACGATAGCTCAAAATCTATAGAATTAAGGTGGCACTTGATAAATGTTGGCTTCTTACATTTCACTGAGCCCTGGTTCAAAGTCAGAAAAGCTGTAGTGTAGAGGTTCTAGCCACGGGTCCCAAATAATAGATTTTCTCTGAGGGGGTAGGTCAGGGCAGGATGAGGAGACTTCCTTCAATAGTGTCTATACACACAAGAATGGAGGATTTTTCTTTCTTTGGAGAGGTATTAAAAAGTTAGGATACTCTAGTGATTTGAGGAGGAATCTGCTTCATTCAACTTTTATAACTACATGACCCAGAAATGCCAAGCCATTTCTATGTTTTCAGATGACACTATTTCTCTAGATAGCTAGTTCTCTTTCCCCTCCTCCTCACCCCCTTTCCCCTCATTAAATGGCAAGGAAAAACAAGTACAATTTCCAATTTTTCTTTTCTTTTTTTTTTCTTCAGTCAATTGGGATTAACTGACTTGCCCAGGGTCACACAGCTAGTAAATGTCAAGTGTTTGGTCTGAGGCTGGATTTGAACTCAGGTCCTCCTGACTTCAGAGCCAGTGCTCTATCCACTGCACCACCTAGCTGCCCCTCCAATTTTTAAAGATACAAAGTTTGCCCAAAGAGAGTTTACCTAGAGAGACAGAATCTGGACCTGTGACTTCATTGGTGTGGGGAACTCCCTCTACCAATGCAGGTCAATACCTTCTCTGTAACTTAGAGTCTTGGAGAAGTGGTATCACACTCAAATAGAAATCACTCAGCATGCCACATATTGACTTGGAAAACCACAAATTAGCATTCTCTATATTGTGTTATATTTTTACTTATTTTGTTAAACTTCCCAATTACATTTTAACCTGGTTTCAGCTGCACTAGAGGGTTTTTCAGGTCACTCACAGCTGCCTGCCTGCGGGATTGACACTATGTCTGTACCTGCTGATTAAATCATTTATTTTTTTTTAAATAGGATATAAATCAGAAACTAGGATATAAATTAGAAGCTAATATATCCCAAAAGCATTTACCAGAGGATTACTTCCTCAGACATTTACTAGCTGTATGACACTAGGCAATTTATTTAACTTCTCTCAGCCTCAGTTTACTAATTTGTAAAATTCAGAGTGTAATAGAATCAACTTCATAGAGTTGTGAGTACTAAATATATATATATATATATATATACATATTATATATATGCATATATAACCTATATATGTATAATTAGGAATACATACTTACATTGCATGTATAATACCACTTTGCAAACCTTAAAGTGATATAAATGTTCATGATTATTATTATTACTTTAAAGTGAGATATCCTCATGTGTTTCTAGTTCTGCTCAAAATCATAAGAATGGTATTCAGATTCATTTCAGGGCAAACACGTTTAATAAAGTGAGACATATCTACACAGTGGGACTTCAAGATAGTGATCTTATCCCTTACACAGCGAGCAAAGTGTGGGAGGAGGGGGTTTAACTCTTTCTCTGTCTCCTTAGTGGTTACAAGTCCTGAACATCCCAGAAAGCAAGGATCGAAGGAGAACTAGTAGGATGGACTGCAACACTATGAACTAGGCATCAGACTGAAGTAAGAGAGGTGGCTTGGGAAAACCAGCAAGGACAGAGGAAGTGGAGCTTATGGTGAGGAAGAATTGAGTTAAAAAACAGTAAATAAGACAAAGGGGAGAGACAGAAGAACATGGGATTATGAACAAAGGAATTTCAGAGATCAAAATCATGGAGGTATAAAGTTATCAGTAATAGTAATATTTAAAAAATAATCTCACAATCTCCTAGCCTTCATGTAAGTTACTGAAAAGCAAGCAAAAACAGCGAGTAAGATTTTTTTAAACAATTCTATTCAAAATACCCAGGAAATATATGAACTATCTGGATGTTAACTGATCAAGGCATACCCAGGTCACGTGTATTAATATTTTAATATTAATGAATATTTAGCCATCATGAAAAAAGCCTCAGTAAAATACAGCACTCACATTAAAATCACTTTGAAAAGCATAGAAATAACCAGAGCTTTCTTTCATAAGGTAAAAATTATTTATCTAGAATAAAGAAAAAAGTAGTCATAACAGAAAAACAAGAAAATAGTAGTTCCCAATCTCTACACAGCAATAATGCCCTTTAAAATATTTTGTGGGAAGAAAGGAAAGAAATAGATTTCTCTCCATTTTTTGAAAGAGAAGACACACACACACACACACACACACACGCATATTGTTACTCTAGGAATTCCTTGTAATCATCTCCCCAAAGAACAGATAAAATGATATCTCTTAGGAGCAGAAAGATCAAAAGGGAGATTTGTTCAAAAAGTATGAAAACATGCATTCTCATTTACTACAGGTGGGGGAGTGGATCCTTCTCTTTTTTTTTAAGGCAATCACATTAAAATCACTTTGAAAAGCATAGAAATAACCAGAGCTTTCTTTCATAAGGTAAAAATTATTTACCTAGAATAAAGAAAAAAGTAGTCATAACAGAAAAACAAGAAAATAGTAGTTTTCAATCTCTACATAGCAATTAATGCCCCTTAAAATATTTTGTGGGAAAAAAGGAAAGAAATAGATTTCTCTCCATTTTTTAAAAGAGAAGATACACACACACACACACACACACACACCACACACACACACACATACACATATTGTTACTCTAGGAATTCCTTGTAATCATTTCCCCAAAGAACAGACAAAATGATATCTCTTCGGAGCAGAAAGATCAAAAGGAAGATTTGTTCAAAAAGTATGAAAACATGCATTCTCATTTACTATGGTGGGGGAGTGGATCCTTCTCTTTTTTTTTTTTTTTTTGGCAATGGGGGTTAAGTGACTTGCCCAGGATCACACAGCTAGTAAGTGTTATGTGTCTGAGTCCAGATTTGAACTGAGGTCCTCCCGATTCCAAGGCTGGAGCTCTATCTACTATGCCACTTAGCTGCCCCAGATCCTTCTTTAGAAAAGGGAAAAGGCAGTTTTTACATTGTGATTTGCAATGATTTTCTTTAAAGTTCCACACAACCAGCTTTCAGCTGATGAGTCACAATTGGCATATCCAGGCTGATTTTCTTTAGGTCTGTTTTCAGGTATGTAACTCATGTGAACAAAAACTTAAGTGCCTTCCTTTACACTCTTTAACTAGTTATAGTTAAATTTAACAATGAAGTATAAGATTGTTAAAGGCGAGGAGTATTTGGTTTTTGTCTCTCTATCCTAGTGCTTAGCACAGTGCCTGGTCCTTATAAATGCTTGGTGAATGAGGTTTGCTCATTGTTACCCAGCCAGTACATGTCAGAGGCAGGGCCTGACTGTGCCTTCCTGACACCCAAGTGATCTTTCTATCCAATATGCTATGCCAAGTATAGAAATTGCATACCCCTTTAACATTTTTTGTTTTTCCATATTTTTTTACGAAATCTTTCCAAATAAGTCAGACAAGAAGTGACTGAACAACACTAAAAGGAAGGGGGGAAAGTTCTTTGAGGGTCACAGATAGTGTTTGAAGCAAAGAATCCTTTTCCAAGCAACAATATTGTGTATTTTGGAATCTGAGAGGGAGTTTCAAGGCCATGAGATACAATGACTCAGTTAACAGTTGCCATTATTAGTCTTTAAAATCTTATTGGGCCTTGCCAATTGGACATTAGAGAAACCCCATTTCAGTATTGTTGTGTATCTTAGACTGTGAGTTCCTAAGGATCAGGGCATTTATCTACACAATTCTCTGTGTGCATCATTAAATACTATACCATGCATATATAGACACCAGATAAATCCTGCTCAAAGGAGGTAAGGGTCATTATGGAGGATAATAATTCTGGGGAATTTTCCCTCTCAGGTATGGATGACCCCTCTGTCCAAGGGTCCAACAACTCCTAGTTCCAAGTCATCAAATTCATACTTTGGGGGCTCCCAGGCATCCACAGTTGGCAGAACTGGCTTTCCTGATCCCTGGCATTCTTCTACCTCTTAGCACCAGCTGCTAATCTTCTCATCCTGCTGACCATCTGGCAAGAGACTTCTCTCCATCAACCTTTGTGTGAGTTCCTGGGCATTCTTTCTGTTGTGGACATGGGGTTAGCCCCCACAATCATGCCCAAGATCCTGTCCACCTTCTGGTTTGATTCCAAGGCCGTCAGTCTCTCTCAGTGCTTTGCTTAATGTTTTCCATCCACTGCATTGTGGGCATGAAGTCAGGCATCTTCCTTTGTGTGGCTATTAACAGATACATCATTATTTGCTGTCTTCTATGCTACTCTTCCATTGTCGCAGTCACTTTGTCTTGAGAGCCTCTCAGTTCGTGGTGCTCAGGAATGTCCTAGTGGCCATGCCAGAATCTGAATTGGTTCCTCAGTAGGATTACTGTCCCCAAAATGAGATTGAACACTGTCTATGCTCCAATTTTGGGGTTGCTAGCTTGGACTGTGATGACAAGAGACCCAACCGCATTTACCATCTGATTCTAGCTGGATTACAATGGCACTGACTTGATCCATAGTTATCCTTTCATATTCTCAGATCCTTCACTCTGTGATGAGGCTGAATAAGCTGTGTTCAAGACCTTGAGAACCTGAAGCTCCTATCTCATCCTTATCCTCTTTTTCTACACAGTCATTGTTGTATTTTCTGTGACTCATGTGGAAGTGAGAAAATTTTCCCCAGTCCCTGTGCTCCTCAATGTGCTGCACAATATCATTCCCCTGCCTCAGCCCCATAGTGTATGTGCTCATGATCCATGACCTCAGGGTGGGCTTCTACCTAGTGCTGGGATGGACCCATGAGCAAACAAATCCAAAGGAATGGGGTCCACACAGCACTCTGGAGGCCTGGGAAGAAGGCTTAAAATGTATCTGAGCGAGAACATAGGGATAATTCAACTATGATTTTGGTGATGATGATGATGATGATGATGATGATGATGATGAAAATGATGATTCTTTTACAGATAATTATCACAGTCCATTCCTACCCTGGATTTCATAAAATCTCCCACTGAAGAGCTACTGAGTATGCTGGAGACTTCCCTATCTCTAGAGCTTTCCGCATTCTGTGGACACTAATTTATGTTACTATTGTACAATCTCAAAGAGTATTTAGCTCCATTCTCATAGGACTATCAACATCAAGTGAAACACATCAGAAATGTCCAAAGTTATTTGCCAATGTCATGGAGAATATCTCATGCAGTATCCAAGTGGAATCTTGAATCTTCATATGAAGTTCTCCAGAAACAACTATCTATAGGATATGTGCTAATTTCCCCAGAATCCTATAGGATCTCCTTAATGAGATCCATAGTCTCTCAAAATATTATGTCTGATAATATACACATTTAATGGTGGTAGTGGTGGTGGTGGTGATGGTGGTGGTGGTAGTGGTAAAGATGAACACATTTCATGCTCCCATTTAAGAGAAATTCTTCCATCAAAAGAACTTTGTGATTTAGGTAGTGCAGATACTCTTTCACATTTTATAGAAAAGAAAATGATACCCAAATCAATGAAATGTGAGATTCTCAGTTACGAAGCCATTAAAGGGGACAACTGGATTCAATCCCACTTGTTCTTTCTCCAAATCATGTGCATTTTCCCCTTTAGAAGACAAATGCCAAACTTTTATGTTTGGTTTAATTAGAATGGTCTATTTTGCCTTATATGATCAACTGAACCTTTAGTTGTATTAAGAATTCCACCTATTTAAAGGAATGTATTGGAATATTTTTGTGTTGTGGGAAACAAATGAAAACATTGAATGCTCAGATGCCCAGGAATATGTATATAAACTGATCCAAAATGAACTATGAACTAGGAAAGCAATATACACAATGAGTCCAATAATGTAAATAGAATAATGATAACAACAAATTATAACTGAATGCTGTATAATTATGACCAAACTTTACTTTGAGGAAAAGATATCAGGATGTACTTTCTTCTGTTCTTTGCAGAGATGGAGAACTTTGTGTGTGGAATGGTAAATGTAATGTAGATTTGGTCAAAATATTTGTTTTCTTTGCTCAACTCTTTTGTTTTCTGGTTTTTTCCCCCCTTTGTTATAGGGGGTAGTTCTCTGGTAGGGGAAGATGGAGAGACATATGAGGATATATAGGCTATGTAAGCAAAAAGAATTCAATAAATATTTAAGAAAGAATTAAAAAATTAAAATAGCTAGAATTTATGTAGCACTTTTACAATTTGCAAAACACTTTATAAATATTTTCTCATTTTATCTTCACAACAACCTTGGGAGGTAGGTGCTATAATCTTCATTTTACACATGAGGAATCTGAGGCAAAAAAGTCATGCAACTACTCAATGTCTGAGGCAAGATTTGAATTCAGTTCTTCTAGACTCTATTTCCACACTTGATATACTGCAAGAAGAATTTTTAGAAAGGTGTCTCCTCCCATTCTTCTCTATTTTTTGAAATGGCATAATCTTTTCAATTCCAGCTACATATCTACTCTGAGTGTATGTGTATATACATAGATGTTTAGCTAGAACCAAATAGCTTTGAGCTTCATATCATTGTTTAAAATTGCTAATAATGTCTCTCCCTCTCCCTTCACTTTTATTTCTATTGCTTTTAAGAAACTATGCATCTTCCACTTCATCTGAATTTTGTTATTTTGTCTATTTCTATCAAATATATACGTGGTAAATTGATATAGCACTAAACCTGTCCATTAACTTAAATGGTAAAATTTATTATATTGTATTGGCATAGCTCAACCATGAGCAGAAACTCTCTCTACATTTAGTTATCTTCCATCACTTCTATAAAAATATTTTTTTACTTGTAATATAAATCTTACATATGTCTAATAAAGTTAGTTCCAAGATATTTTATGCATTTTGTAATTCTTTGAAATACAATTTCTATCACTGTTTCTTCCTTAGAAATGTAACCAATTTTGTGGATTTATTTTATACCCTGCTACTTTACTGAATCTATCAGTTGTGTCAATTAGTGTTTTTAGTGATCATCTAGGGTTTTCTAAGTAGTAAGCTGCTTTCCTCCATCTAGCCATTATGTATGTGTTCATGTATTTGTTCTTCCCTGCTTTAGGTGAATGAGTGCGCTGAAATGGAATTTTCTAGGAAGCTACTTTACGAGTTTGGTAGATCTTGATGTTCAATTCCAGAGATCCCTTGAGAGGTCTCACTAATGACTGGAATTCATATCACAGTCCATCAGAATGGTAGTAGCCAATGACATGAAGAAATGCCTTCAGAAGGATATAGAAAGACAATCACTCAAGGTATTTTGGAACTTGAGGGAAAGTGATTCCCTTATGATGGAGAGAAGTGGACTTTAGAAAGTTATTCATTTGTATAGCCTCTGACATTTAAAAAGTTCGAGAGACATAATTGCTGGGTAATTAGCTATTTTTAAAAAATAATGCCAGCTTTAAAAAAAAAAAAGGTGAATGGAGCTATTAAATGCCCAAGACAATCATGGCAGTGGGCTCATGGCTTGTATGCCTTTGGAACAGGGGTGTGCCTGAGGGTGGCAATCAACTTTGATTAGTTAACAATTAATGAGAGGTGGACTTTAAAAAGAGAAGTGATCTCACTCCAGTGAGGGGCAGAGAATGACATCATGTTACTCTTGGACCAAAAAGCTATCCCTCTACCCAGACCACACCCAGCCTTGAACAATCTAGACAAAGAGATCCCTCTTCACCCAAGATTGATTGAGTGGAATTCACCTTAAAATAGAGATTCTTTGTAATGTTGGGAGGGGTGTGACTAAGACTGAGAAGTTAATTCAATGTCCTTCAAGAGACTGAACTTTAACATGAAGACTACAGAAAAGGGGGGTCACCTCTGGATCTCCCCAAATCATTGGTTATTAATAATCATTTTTCTCAAGCCTAAGAGACAGTTACACCTAAGGGAATTTAATGAAGGCTATACAAAGAAAGGAAAGGACTTATAGGGCCAGTAGCAGGGAGATTCTCCTTGGCTATACATGTTATTTTCATATGCCTCATTATTATTGTGCTTTAAGTCAGAGCTCACCCTTTCCAGGGGCCTTGTGTATACAAGGAGAGTACAACAAGTTTGGGGAGAATACTTTTGTAACTATTGTTCTTGCTATATGTTTTCAATAAATCCTTTCTGTAAAAGCATGAGAATTTGACTGGTTCTTAATGGAGAGTACACTGGTGAAAGCTCAGGACATACAAGAATAGAAATCACTAATCCTCAGGGTTATCTGTAGAATAATGAGGGGAAAAAATCTTGGAATCCACACTATGAATGTGAGTGCTGGGGAAATTAGCCCAGGGAGAAGAGATGTGTTATAGTCATGGTACCTGATAAATAATCCTATACTATTATGATTGCTTGTCCTTGGAATGTGATTTCTTTCTTTCTCATGTGCTTGCAAATTTGTTGTTTGATGCTTTAGTTGGGATGTTTGACTGGGATGTTTCTTGATGAACCTGGCATTTATGTTGGTGTACCATAGGTTTTCTAGAGCTATATTTTGCTGTTTGTTTCCAATATTTCTGGGCCAGATTCTGGTATGGTTTCCTAAAAGATACAATTCATATTTTTCTGGAAGACCTGTGATGTTGATATTATTTTTTCTCATCTGATCTTCAAACAAACATTGGGTATGGGAGCACCAGGAGCAAAAAGCTTATGAGCAAATATGTAGTTATTGTTTTCTGCCAAAATTACTTTGTGTGAGTTCCTGCAATTTTCCCCTTTCTGTCTTTGCTATTATGGCTCTATTTGGGAACACTTTTTTCCTATTATTCTTATTGAAAAAGTGAAAAAAAAGTAGGGTAAATTATAACATATTTAAATAATTTAGAAGCAGTTGAGTGGTGACCTCAAAAATAGCCATTACTCATTCATTCTATGCCAATTTCTTTCTTTCTTTTTGACTAGGCAATGGGGTTAAGTGACTTGCCCAGAGTCACACAGCTAGTAAATGTTATGTGTCTGAAGCCGTATTTGAACTCAGCTCCTCCTGAATCCAGGGCTAGTGCTCTATCCACTGTGCCACCTAGCTGCCCTTCTATGCCAATTTCAAAGGAAGTTTCTAGTTGTATATCCCTGGGAATTATGCTTCACAATATTCTGCTTAATATTCTTATTAGACTTGTCATATCCCTTTTAAATTTGCAGATGTTGCATTATGAGGAAATATACTTAACTCATTAGTGATGGAGTCAAGATACAAAAATACCAGAATAAGCTAAGGCATTGGATTAAATATAATAAGATGAATTTAATGGAAATAAACAAAATATTTCATTTTGGATTACAAAAACCCATTACAATTTCAAGATGGAAGAATACTCATATTTAAATACATGCACAAATATATATATATATATGTATACATATAAAATATACATGAAATTGTCTAGAAGAAGGATTTATGGGGAGTTTTAGTGTAATGGAAGTTCAATTTTATTTAAAAAAATATATAACTCAGAAGCCAGAAAAAGTCAATGGGTTTATAGGCTACATTAAAAAATAACAATTTCTAAGATAGTTTTATGATTATTCTGGATTCCTTGGTTCTTGGAACACATATGGATTGTTAAATTCAGCTCTCAGTGCCACCATTGGGTGAACAGAGTGCATATATATATGTATATATATATACATATATATATATATGTATATATATATACATATGTATACGTATATATACATATATATATATATATATATACCATAGAAGAGACTGAGTGGGGATATGATAGCTTTTTTTTCTAATATTTGTGCTGAGCTGGCACTTGGAAGAAGGATTATACATTTTCCACTTAATCCAAGAGGCCAGAACTAGAAGTAATGGACTAAAATTTCAGAGTCAGATTTTGGCTTGATTGAAGGGGAGATTTACTAAAATCTGAGCAATACAAATGTGGACTGCTACTCTTCCTTTTTACCTTCTCTCTCCTTCTGGCTAGGTAGTTATTAATGATGGCTATCATTTATATAATGTTTCAAATTTAAAAAATTCTTTACATGCATACAAAATACAACTGATCCTCACAACAACCTAGTGTGGTAGGTGTAATTATCATCCTCATTTTACAGATGAGAAAACTGAGACCAGAGAAGTTCGATGACTTGCCCATAGACACACAGATACTAAGTCTCAATGCAGTTTTTATCTCATCTTCTTGTTTCCAAGTCCCATGTTTTATCCATTGCCTCATCTAGTTACCTTAAGACATAAATACTAGTATTATCACTCCTGTGATTGCCATAAAGGTTTTCTGAGATTAGAAGAGAATGATACCATAGTTCTTCATTTTTGATTCTGTATTTCTGTATTATTTCAACAGACTAGCAGGGTTTATGCTTATACAAAAGGAATAACTTAATAATTGTATATCAGTAGTTTAGGAAGAAATTATGAGAAGGCTATAGTGGCTTATCTTCAAAAATGTAAAATTCTATCAAAGCTATACTTCTCTGTATTTTCTCTGTTGTTGGTTTTACTGATGTATTACAATAAGGGGTGTGTATGTTCCTTATAATCTAGCCAGAGCATTTAAAGACAATACTGAAAAAGATATGTGAAGTTTATCATAGTTCTTCAGTGGACTGATGAATTTGAGAGCATACTGAATTTTGAAATGTTTCTTTTCTTTTAAAATTCGTGATCTCATTAGAAATAATCTTTTAACTATATTTGAGATAATGAAAAGACTTAATTCCCCAGTCTCACCCATTTTAATAGAGGATATTTTCCACAATGGAACACGAAAACTCCACTGTCTTGAAACATCCCCATGTGACAGAACTGAGGGACCTTTTAAAATTAAAGATAAGAAGACCCCAGAGGCAAGGCCTTGGATGGAGGAAAAATTGTTAACTTTATATTCTCTGAGTTTATTTCAACCAAGAGTACAAAGAAGCTGTATTAGACTGAATGTGTGCTCAACATCTCTGCACATCCAGAAGCTTCAGGTATTTGAAATAATCTTAGTACAAAGGATAGTTGAGTTTGAGAGCAGAACTTCATGCTATGGAAAAGAATCAGAAAAGGAACATGCATTGGAATGTCCCAGAAATGTATGTTTTGAAGTGCCCCACTTGAATTCTAAATTGGGAACAAGAGGTAAAGAAAAAGAGGAAGAGAAAGAAGAGGATGGGAACATGAGGGAAATGGAGATGAAGGAGATGAGAGACACATGGGAGGTAAAGAGAGGAGAAATAAAGACACAGAGAGAGAGAGGCATGCAGGTGATAGGGAGACAGAAAGATGTGGAGACAGAGATAGATTCAGAGAAAGACGGAGGCAGAGGGACACAGGGAGATGCAGGGAGAGACAGAGAGAGATTGAATCCTGTCTACATCTGGGCTTGGGAAGTGACTTTCATATCATGAATTTCTTTTTTTTCCATTCTGTCCTGGCAATAAACTGCAATGAAATTTCAAAAATGCCTAGAACTTATGGAAAAGATCCACCTAATAAAACACAAACCCCAGTTCTTTTCAGGTGCTCACAGTACCAGATATGGAGTTGATTCAGTCAGCACTGCAAGCTAAAAATAGATTTAAACTTTTGCATTCTCCTTCCAGAGTGATTTTAGTTGGGGAGCACAATCACAGTTAGGTCAAAAGATAGGCAGAAGTTATGAAGGAGGGCCACAAGAAAACATTTAAAGTTTGAAAATGAAAGATGATGACTGGATTTTTTCCCCAATGTTTTGTTAGACAATTGATAGTGTAGGCATATTGCTGTCTGAGGTGCTGAACTCACGATCAAAACCACAGTTTATTTGAGATTACTTATCCTCTGGAAGAGTCACTGAATTAGGCTAAGACAAAAAAGCTAAAATAATTTTTATACCATGTTTGCTTTCAAATGTCATATTCTGGAACAAATTTGCACATGTTATTCAAAATAATTTATGAACTCAAACTTCAAACTTTGAATAAAAGCAAAGATAGATGGAAAGATATAAATAGATATAGGTGTATATGTGCACATTATGTGTGAATGCATGTATGTATACATAAGTATATGTGTGTGTGTATACATATGCATGTATCAATATATATTCAAATTAGAACTATGTAGCAGCTTCCACTGGGAGTCTCCACTGAATGGAGAGAAATATAATATTTAAGGAAAAAAATTAAATTCTATTTTTCTAATTTGAAATAAGTCACATATGCATTATCCAAATCAGCAGATCTGCTACATTAATCCTGGGTAGAGGCAGGGAATTTAGGCAGTAGTAGTGAAATATTAGCACCCTGATTCAGCATAAAATATAGAACAGTGAGAAAAACTCATAATTGTATAATTTTTTCTTACCACTTCCTCCTCCCCCATCTCATCCCCTTGTAGCTTGTTCCTTCCCATTATCCCTTCTGTTGTTTGTCTTAGTGAAATGAATGAGAAGAGTCTGTAAAAACTTCCTGATCCTTGTTGGCATTTTTAATGGAAAATTAATACAAGCTATGCTGTATTTCAAGGCCATGCAAGGTGGTTTGCACTCATTGCACCCAAAGAGTGGTTTGTACCTGGTATTTACACATTAAATTTAAAAATTTACACACATTTGCTAACTATGAAGAAATTCTATATCAAAATTTGTAGTGAAAGTGAGTTTAATCAATTATGATGACATTATACCAATAGTTATAACATTCTCTCAGACCCCACAAATGGACAATGAATGAACCCTAGAATGGAACAAGGAGAGGAGGGAGGGCTGAATTAGTGTTGATAAATTGCACAGAGATTAAAAAAACTTGAGCTTCACTTCGAAAGAAAGGAACATAGTTTTTATATTTTTAAAAACATTTCATTGATGGATATGTTTCTTTATATCCTAGTTATTTCCAATACTCTCAACAGTGAAACTTCTGTAACAAAGAAAAGCATTTAAGCAGAACCATGTAAAGAAGAGACCACATATGATAATACCTACAATATTCTATCTTACTCATCCCCCTCCCCCACTACACTCCCTCCATCTCTTGGATATGAGGGAGGAGGTTGAACAGGGAACAAACCTTAAACTGATGGTCCAGGCCTCACCTCTAGAGATAAAGGGAATGCTAGAGATAAGTAAGAATGCTGGCACCATTTAAAAAACCCACCAGCAGGTACTCTAGGGCTGCCCCAGAGTTCCTGAAGGAATAAAACACCCAGGCTCCAACAGCACAGGGCTGCCCTCCATACAGAGAGACCCGATGTTGACCATGGATGGGAAGAAGGCTCCTTGAAACTCAGGATGAGTGCTCTCTATCCTCCTATGAGGACCACCATACCAACTCCTCTCCTTGATTTCTGCTAGTGTAAGTATGTGCGTGCGTGTGTGTGTGTGTGTGTGTGTGTGTGTGTGTGTATGTCTTCCCCACTATGCCACTGGACTGGGTTGTTCACTCATTCCCCTGCAAGGCTAACAAACTCTTATGGTGGTCAGCCTTTCCAGGTTTCTCTCCTTCCTTGTGACATCCAAACCCGCTGGTAAGGTTAGCCAGACTAATTCATGATGAGAATGGGATTCCGCAGGAATGAGCTCTTGGAACATCCATAGCCTATGTGGCTGGATCAGTGAGCACCCACTGGTTAAGAGTAGAGCCACCTGGGATGAGTCAGGAGACTTTGGCAGGTCCATGCTTGGTTCTGCTGCTGTTTGCATTGCAGAAAGGAACTCTTGCCCTTTTGTGTAAAAAGCATATCTGGGGCCAGTGGAGAACCTATTGCGTCTATTGAAAGTCATCTTTGCCTCGCCTCTGACTGAGGCCTTGGACCTGAAGCTAACCCATGGCATGCTCCAGCTACTGTCCCAATATGGGGATTTGGGAAGACGCCTCCACACTGGGAGGAGGAGTGGCACTGGGAAGACAGGAATGTGACTGTCCCAAGGGAAGGAGGATGAGGCAGACAAATGATAAAGGGCTAAGGGGGAGACTCAGGCCTGGGGAGAGGGGTTGTGGCATGTTTGGTTTTCTCTTTTCCATGACTCCTATTGGTTTTTTACCAATTCAACTTCATTTTAATGATATGTTCATTTTCTTGGTATTTTTCATTCTATATCACTTCATACAAATATTCTCATTTTTATGAATTCCTCATATTTAGCCATTTTTATTGTGTGGTAATATTCCATTACATTTATATGCCATAGTTCAGCCATTTTCTAATCAATTTTCTTTCCAGTTCTTTGCTGCAGATTACTACTACGCATAATATGTGTGTACACATATACAATATGTGTATGCATATATCCATCAATCCTTCTAGATGTGCATTTTTTATATATATGACATATATGTATATATATATACATATCTATAAATAAATCCATACATATAAAGCTGTAGATACGTAAATGCATATTTGAAGGTGTATATATTTATGTGTATGTATACATACATATATATATATATATATATATATATATATATATATATATATATATATATATATATATATATGCCTATGTACTTTTATACTTTTCACATTATTGTAGTATATTCCCAGCATTGGACTTTCTGGAATAAATGGTATGGACAGTTAAATCTGTTTAGTATAATTCAGAATTAAAATTATGAGTAAAACCACATTGAAGTTCTAGCAACAATGTAACAATATCTCTGTCTTCCCGTTGATTCCACAGAACTATTTTAAATCTTTTTTTATCTTTGTTAATTTGCAGAGTGAATTAGAGGTATTTGAATCTGCATTTCTCTTATATATCATTGATGTTCAACATGCTTTCTTATGATTATAGTTTACAAATCTCGTTTTGAAAACTATTCATGTCATTTCAGCATATACATATTGAAAATACAATATTTCTAATAATATTCTCTGAGACTTTAAGTTACAAAGAAGGTGCTGATCTCCATTAGTTGAGTGAGTTTTTTTATTTAAATATATTTTGTTTTTCCCAAATTACATGTTAAAACAATTTTGACACTTTTTAAAACAAGTTTTGAGTTCCAAATTGTATCCCTTCCTTCACCCCTCCCTTAGATGTTAAGCAGTCAGATATTGGTTATACATATGCAATCACGTGAAACATTTCCGTATTAGTCATTTTGAACAAGAAGATTCAAATGAAAGAAAAAAGAATGAAAGTGAAAAAGTATATTTCAGTTATGTATTCAAATAATATCAGTTCTTTCTCTGGAGGTGGATAGTATGCTTCCTCATTAGTCCTTTGGGATTGTCTTGGATCATTGTATTGCTGAGAGAAGCTAAATCATTGAGAGTTCTTCATTGTACAATGTTGTCGTTGCTGTGTACACCATTCTCTTTATTCTGTTCACTTCACTTTGCATCAGTTCCTGGAAGTCTTTCCAGGTTTTTCTGAAATCATCCTGCTTGTCACTTCTTATAACACAATAATATTTTATCACAATCATATACCACAGTTCATTTGGCCATTCCCCAATTGATGGGCATCCTTTCAATTTCCAGTTTTTAGCCACCACAAAATGAGCTACTGTAAGTATTTTTGTACCAATAGGTCCTTTTCTCTTTTTTTTTTGACATCTTTGAGATATAGATCTAGAAGTGGTATTGCACAGTTTTATAGCCCTTTGGGCATAGTTCCACATTGCTCTCCAGAATGCTTGGATGAGTTCACAGCTCCAACAATAGTGCATTAGTGTCCCAGTTTTCCCATATCACTGCCAATATCCATCATTTCCCTTCTTTGTCATATTAGCCAATCTGATAGGTGTGAGGTGGTACCTCAGAGTTGTTTCAATTTGCATTTTCAGTTGAGTGAGTTTCTTGATCTGAAATGTCCCTATGCCAATGAAATCAGAGGTCCACTTCCTATCCCTTTTCTTCAGAGATGTGCATGATTGAGTCATAGAATTCCAGATGCTCTGATGAATTAAAATTAAAAGTAACCCACAGATCAGTGGAAAGGCATATCCTGGGTTGGCTGCAACCCATTAACAAAGAAAAGAAATGTGTAGAAGCTGTAATGATATAGTTGTCATCAGAAGGGTGTGTAACTAGAAAAAAATAATGGATTAGTAGTATGATAAGAGCCAGGGAGACACTATGGACAGACAAGTCATTGCTTACCTGGTATCTACACAACATCGGAATAACTGGAAGAAGGCACCCAATACATTGGGTGGATACCCTATGGAGGATTTATGGACAAGAGTTTTAGAAGATGAACTCGTGCCGGTCGATGTTTTTCGACATCATTGAAGGAGATACTCACATTAACGAGATAACAGGTAAACTGAAGCATTGATGCTTAGTGTTCTTTGGGATGTATGCAGTGTAAATGGATGGAGATGGATGTGATTCCATGCTTGGGTTAGGATATACAAAGAAGAGGTTGAGGAATAGTTCAAATATAAACAATTTGAGTTGACTAAAAAGACAAACTCAAAGGTCAGGAAAGCATTCTTTGTGTTATCAGTTCCAGTAGTCATTAAAGCTTTAAAAATATGAGTCAAGAAAAGGTCTACCTTCATACTCTCATTTTTTCATAAAGTGTTGAATTATTTGGCATGTTATAGACAATTTGAATTTGTGTTTCTTACTGATCTATATTATGCTTGCAGAGTAAGGAACAGGAGAGTTAACAATAGCATATGGAAAAATCTGGATTTTTTTTTTACATATTCCTGACTGGATGTTACAGAATCCTTTGTATTAATTTCTCTTCTTACATCCACTGTTATCCTTAATATTTTCTTGTATCACCTCCTTCTCACCCCTATGGAATTCCCATTCTTATGTTGAAACTGTAAGAGGCACCAAAATTTAGCATTCATATAAGCATATATCAGAACTTTTCCTCCCTAGATAATGAGACTAATTTGTGTGGGAGGAATCAAAGACCTAACATGAAATTTACCAGCCAGTTGCACATTTGAAATATGAACTTATGAACTGTTCTAGTCCATACTCTTCCCATTCCTCATTTTTGCACCGTAGAAGCAAACCCACACATTCTAGGAGCCACAAACATTGTAGATTTACTCACATTCAATCACTCACTTTCACTATTCCCTCTTGTTCTCATTCTCAAATTAGAATTCTAAGCCTGGGGCAGCTAGGTGTGCAGTGGATAGAGCACTGTTCTTAGAGTCAGGATGACCTGAGTTCAAATCCAGCCTCAAACACTTATTAGCTGTTTGACCCTGAGCATGTCACTTAACTGTGATTACCTCCAAAATAATAGTCTAATCTCATTCCTTACAAATACTCAATTACTGCTCCATGTTATGACTTTTTGCATCTAGGCACTTGTCCCCTTGCTATACCTATTTCACTGATTAAAGGTATCATGAGAGTATCCTGATGTGAACATGCTGGAGCCCTCTCTAACAAGCTTTTTCAATGTGAGCATTTACATGTTGGAAATTGGCAATTGAGACAAGTCAGACCTTGGTTTATTGTTTTCTTGATTGTCTAAACTTTAAAAGTATTAATAATTCAAATTAAACTTAAAAGTATGCTTGCATACAGTTTTTTTTCCTGAAGAGGCTGATTGTTAAATATTTATTGTTCTTGAGCTCAGCAGTGGTGCAGTAGAAAGGCTTGGAGAAGGAAAGCATCATCAGACTGGAGACCTGACGACTGCAGGTTATTACTACTGCTGCTGCTGCTGCTCTACTACTACTACTTGTAGTAGTAGTAGCAATAGCAGTAGTAGTACTTTATATAGTACCTTAAGGTCTTCAAAGTACTTTATATCCTTTATCTCATTTGAACCTCACACCACACTTGATCCTGATCAATATTTTCTTACTCAGGCAAAAATTTATGATATTTGGACAGTCATAAGTCAGTTTCTTTCCTTCTGGTCATAGCTGTTTCTATTCCAAATTTTATTAACATAAAGGATTTAGCAAAGCAAAATAAAATTTGTTGCTTATTCTCTATCCCTTTTGCATAAAAATGGTCCTACTGGCTGGAAAATTTCCCCTTCTTTCTCTACTCATGTGTAGAGGACTCTCACTGAGAGCTATTCATACCTTCCCCCAACCCCAAGCAGAGCTATAACTAGTAATAATGACTTCATAGAAACCAAGTAGATGTGGGAAAGATCCTAAGACACTTTAAAAGTGTTATGGAGGAGACAAAAACTCTTCATGAAGTGGAGGGGAGTATGGTAGGATTGCCTGTGAAGTAATTTTTCTGGACTGGAGCTACAATTTTGGGTGAAAGTATGCCATTTAATTGCTTCTGATTTTAACTAATTATTCTTGCTAACCAGTTGGTAAGCTCAACTGTTTCTAAACTGATGGAGTGCTCTCTACATTTTCACATCGGGAGGCAAACCACCATTACCATTGCCTAGTCATGGCTCTTTTCTTGTGCCAGTGTATCATACTCACACAAATTTATTGGGATTTCATAACTTTTCAATAGAACTAAAAATAAAATGAACTTACTGACCATGATAGCATTTCCTATTTACCATTCCCTTCCTAGAAAGACAGAACCCCTGGAAGCTGTAGACTTATTATCTCATTACCAAAATGCAAGAGATCAACAAAATCACTCTGACACCAGCCTCATTCATCCTAAATGGGATCCCAGGATTAGAGGACGTGCATGGTTGGATCTCCCTTCCCTTCTGCTCCATGTATGTGGTAGCTATGGTAGGGAACTGTGGCCTCATCTACCTCATCTGGTATGAGGATACACTTCATCGGCCTATGTACTACTTCTTGGCCATGCTCTCTTTGTCTGATATTGTGATCTGCACCAGTGCCCTCCCCAATGCATTCTGTATCTTCTGGTTCAATCTCAAAGTAATCAGTTTCAGTGCCTGTCTGGCAGAGATGTTTTTCATCTATACATTCACTGTGATGGAATCTGGGGTCCTTGTACTCATGGCTCTAGACTGCTAGGTGGCCACTTGCTACCCTCTGAAATATACCACCATTTTTACCAATTCCATCATCATCAAGGCTGAGGTCATTAACTTATTTCAGAGTATGATTCTCATCTTCCCAGTTCTTGTCTTTATCAAACAGCTGCCCTACTGTTATGGGAACATCATTTCTCACACTTTTTGTGACCACATGACTCTGGCCAAAGTCTCATGTGGCAACATCAAGATCAATGCTGTTTATGGTGTGATCGTAGTCATCCTAATTGGAAGTTTTGACGTCATCTGCATTACAATCTCCAACACCAAGATACTCCAGGCTGTTGTCAGCCTGTCATCAGCTGATGCATGACAGAAAGCATTTGGGACGTGCACAGCTCACATTGGTGCCATTGTCTTTTCATATACCCCTACCTTCTTTTCAATTTTTAAACCAAAGACTTGGGGGCCATACTATTCCCCTTTCTATTCATGTTATTGTATCCAACCTCTACCTGATCCTACCCCCCACCATGAACCCTATTGTCTATGGTGTGAAAACAAAGCAAATCAGAGTGTGTGTTTCAAGGCTCTTTTCATGTTCAAAGGATAAATCTCATGATATTTCATTAAAAATCTACTAGGTAATCCAAGGAATAAAATATCACTGCAAAGCCAGAGGAACGACCCACCCTAAAACCCATAATATCTCATCTCCAAGCTTGGCATGGATAGTGCCATGTATCCAGTGAAGAAGCACATACAATACTCTGTTAGTCCTGAACCTACCAATGGTATATTCATTGGTCCATTCTGATGGTTTATATTACAATCTACTTACCCAGCTCTAACCTCTTTGCTAATCTCCAGTCTCAAATCTCCAATTGCCTAACAGATATGTGGAACTGGATTCCAGTAGACATTTTAAACTCAACATGTCCAAAACCTAACTTAACATCTTTCCCCTGTGATTGAAGGCAATACTCTCCACCCAGTCTCCCAGATTTATAGTCTAATTGTCATTCTTGACTCCTCATTATCACTCATTCTTCCCAGATAGAATGTTACCAAGGCCTGTTGGTTTCACCTTTACAGTATCTTGCAAATGTGTCCTTTTCTCTTCTGTACTACCACCACCTTGGTGCAAGTCTTCATCTCCTCATGCCTGGGCTATTACAATAGCCTGCTGGTTATTGTGCCTACCACATGTTTCTCCTCACTCTTGTCCATTCAGCTGACAAAGTGATTTCCCTGATATGCACATTTGACCATGTCAAACGCCTGCTAAATGAACTCTAGTAGCTTCCTATCACATCCTGGATTAAATATAACATCCTTTATTTGGTGTTCAAAGCCCTTCATAAGCTAGTCCTCTCCCCACCATTCCGGTCTTCTTACACTTTTTGCCTCTACACATACTCTTTGATCCAAAGACACTGGCCTCCTTGTTGTTATTTGAACATCTCTTGGCTTTAGAAATTTTTCTCTGTCTCCCATATCTGGAATATTCTTACTTTTATTTCTGCCTCCTGGCTTTCTTGGCTTCCTTCAAGACCCAGTTAAAATCCTACCTTCTACAAGAATCCTTTCCTAATCCATCATAAAACAAGTGCCTTCTCTCTGCTGATAATTTTTAAAATTGATCCTGTATATCATTTTTGCACATAGATGTTTGCCTATTGTCTCCTTCACTGCATTGTGAGGTAAATAAGGGCAAAGACTCTCTTTTATCTTTCTCTGCATCTCCAGTGCTGAATACAGTGCTTAGCACATAGTAGGTGCTTAATAAATACCTATTGACTCACTGACTGACTGGAAAGGGAGGTCTAATTGCACATCTACTTATGAAGCCCTTATTGCTTTTAATCCTGGACAGGGAACTGCTTCTGTCTATGTCCTGTGGCTAGATCTAAATGTGAAAAGTCATGAGGATAATTAAGGTATATATCAAAAGAATTTACTAAAAGGACATAATATAATGAAGGAAAAGGTCAGGGTCCAAAGATCCCAGATGATCCATCTCCACTGAATGAATTTGTGTGATAATTGCAAAGTTTTGTACTGTAATTTGCTCACAGAGAAAGTTTTCTGTCATCCCTGTAATTCCCAACCTCCTCATTTTATTTGACCCCTATTCATCCTGATTTTAAACTAGTTGGATTCTTTTAAAATTTCCATATTTGTCAAGTTTCACTCTCACAAACTCCTTAGTATTTTACCCATATGTTTCATGTAAAGGGGTGTACTTTCATCCAATTCAAATTTTCTTTTTACCCACGTAAATATGAGCTTATATCATTTGCCTTTCACGTTGCAGGTAAGCCCTGTTGACACTGAGTGTGTTTTCCACATTTTTGTCCTATTCTAGTATTAAAGAAGATCCAGTGAAAACCATAAAGATCCATTAAAATGACCACAGAATAGAGACAAGACCAGAACTCTGAGACTGGATTTTGTTTCTTTGGAGTAAGGAGTAAAGCCTCCTAGAGAACACCATGCCTATCATCCAGATGGGAGAAGCTAGGCAGAGACAGTAGCAGTCTCCTGGTCCAAGAGATGGCTTCAAGTAGTGGTAGAGTGTCAACAATTTATAGAATTCTCATTGCTGAGTCCAGCATTGGAGAGGCAGTGGCAAAGTCTCTCCACCTTTTTATGGCCATCCACAATCAGGATTACAGTCAAGTTGAAGGGAATCCCACTTTACTGAAAGAAGACGGAATCATACTTCAGGGGAAATGTGGACGTACGATGTGCAGAGATTCCAGACCTAGTTTGCAGGAGAGTATCCAGATTCTATCATCTGGTCTTCTAGATTGGCTTTCTTGGATAAAAGGATTTTCCTAGACACTGCTAGAGTCCTAGAGAGAAGAATAATTAACGTGCGTCCTTGAGGCTTGAGGAGGAGCTGGAGACACAATGGGGAGCCAACCTGTACCTTGCCTTTTACTACTAAGGCATCTACTAGATTATGCAGATTATGTATAAAGACCTTGAAACCGCTAAACTGGATTATATGTTCTCCAAGAACAGGAAGAGTTATACGTTAATGGAAAATGTGCAAATGTAAACAAATTATGATTGCTAGCCTAAAATATAATAAATACATCCAAAATATACAAAAGTAAATAAATAATGATTGCTACCCCAAAATAATACATCCAAAAATAAAAATATTTTACCTCTCTCTCTCATCATCAACCTATCTGCTCAGCACACACTCACCTATGCATTCATTCATCCACTGAGAATTATTTAGTGCCCATTGTGAGGAGAACCCTGTGCGAAGCAATATACTAGCCACTGGTGATACAAAGGCAAAACTAAACAGTCATTTCTCTGAAAGAATTTGCATCCTGCTGTGGAGACACAATGTATATGTAGAAATGTAACATAAATACAGATGATAAAATGCAGAATATATGCAAAGTAAGCAGTAGATGATTGCTGTGGAGGAGGAACACTAAATACTGGGAGGACCAGGAAAGATGGGAGGCAGCAGGATATAATGAAAGATTCTTAGCTCTGGATTCAGAAGACCTAGGTTCAAGTTCCACCTCTGACACATCCTACACATGACTTTGGGCAAGTCACTTAATCCCTTTGGGCCTTGGTTTCTTTACCTTTAAACTTAGGGGGTTGGACTAAGGGCCCTAAGGTTCCCTCCCCCAGCCTTGTATCTATAATCCTATGATCCTATGAAAGGTTTCTTGTAGTTTGTGGTCATTCGATTTCAAAGCTCTCCCATGGCCAGTTTTCCCTATTTTTCCTTCTCTACATGCTAAGCTTTGGTAACTGCAATTGTGCTTGCCTCCTCAGACAGAAGCTTCCCCAGTGGGGAGAAAAAGGAATGAACGTTCAGGAAGCAACAGGAATTCATATGATTCTAAAAGTGCAGGCAGCTCTATCATCTGGCCCTTTTATTTTATTTTTATTTTCTTTAAATTAATTAATTTATTTATTTTTAGTTTGCAACATTCACTTCCATAAGGTTTTGAGTTTTGAATTTCCCCCTATCCCTCCCCTCTTCTCTTCCCCAAGACAGAGTGCAATCTGATATAGACTCTACATATACATTCACATTAAACATATTTTCACATTAGTCATGTTGTAAAGAAATAGACCCAATGGGAGGAACCACAAGAAAGAAGTAACAAATAAAAAAAAAAGAGAAAATAATCTGCTTTGATTTGCATTTATACTCCATAGTTCTCTTTGTATGTGGATAGCATTTTCCAGCATTAGTCTTTTGGAGTTGTCTTAGATCCTTGCATTGCTGAGAAGAGCTAAGGCTATCAAAGTTAATCATCACACAATGTTGCTTTTACTGTGTACAATGTTCTCCTGCCTTTGCTCACTTCACTCAGCATCAGTTCATTTAAGTCTTTCCAGGTTTTTCTGAAGTCCACCTGCTGATTGTTTCTTATGGAACAATAGTATTCCATTACACTCATATACCACAACTTGTCCAGCCATTCCCCAATGGATGTTCCCTCAATTTCCAATTCTTGGCCACCACAAAAATAGCTGCTATAATTATTTTTGTACATGTGGGTCCTTTTCCCTTTTTTATGATCTCTTTGGGATACAGCCCTAGAAGTGATATTGCTGGGTCAAAAGGTATGCACAGTTTGATAGCCCTTTGGATATACTTCCAAATTACTCTCCAGAATGGTTGGTTGGATCAGTCCACAACTCCACCGACAATGCATTACTGTTCCAATTTTCCCATATCTTCTCCAACATTTATCATTTTCCTGTTTTGTCATGGTAGTCAATCTGATAGGTGTGAGGTGGTACCTCAGAGCTGTTTTGATTTGCATTCTCTAATCAATAGCGATTTACAGCATTTTTTCAGATGACTACAGATAGCTTT
The DNA here is from genome assembly GCF_003287225.1 of Phascolarctos cinereus. NCBI lineage: Eukaryota > Metazoa > Chordata > Mammalia > Diprotodontia > Phascolarctidae > Phascolarctos > Phascolarctos cinereus. The sequence goes on from NW_027556098.1 coordinate 352,673,519, forward strand.
AATTTCTTCATCTGAAAACTGTCTGTTCATATCCTTTGACCATTTATCAATTGGGTAATCATTTTGTATTCTTAAAAATTTGATCCAGTTTTCTAGATATTTTGGAAATGAGGCCTTCATCATAGACACTGGCTATAAAAATTGTTTCCCAGCTTCCTGCTTTCCTTCTAATCTTGGTCGCATTGGCTTTGTGCAAAAACACTTTTCAATTTAATGTAATCAGAATTATCCATTTTGCATTTCATAATGTTCTCTATCTCTTGTTTGGTCATAAATTCTTCCCTTCTCCATCAATCTAACAGGTAAACTGTTCTTTGCTCTCCTAGTTTGCTTATAGGATCAACCTTCATATCTAAATCATGTATTCATTTTGACTTTATGTTGGTATACAGTATAAGATGTTGGTCTATGCCTAGTTTCTGGCATAATATTTTCCAGTTTTCCCAGCAATTTTTGTTAAAAAGTGAGTTTTCATCTCAGAAGCTGGAGTCTTTGGGTTTATCAAACAGTAGATTACCATAGTCATTGACTACTGTGTCTAGTCTATCCAACTATTCCAATGACCCACCACTCTATTTCTTAGCCAGTACCAAGTAGTTTTGATGATTACTGCTTTATAATACAATTTAAGAACTGGTATGGCTAGGCCACCTTCCCCTGCATTTCTTTTCATTAATTCCCTTGATTTTCTGGACCTTTTGTTCTTCCAGATGAATTTCATTATTATTTTTTCTGGCTCTATAAAATAATTTTTGGTTTAAATGGTATAGCACTGAATAAGTAAATTAATTTTGTTAGAATTGTCATTTTTATCATACTACCTCAGCCTACCCGTGAGCATCTGATATTTTCCAATTATTTAGATCTGACTTTATTTATCTGAAAACTGTTTTGTAATTGTGTTCCTAGAGTTTGTGGTTTTGTCTTGGCAGATAGACTCCCAAATATTTTATTTAAATGTCTGCAATAACTTTAAATTGAATTTCTCTATCTCCCAAATATTTCATTTGTTTACAATAACTTTAAGTGGAATTTCTCTATCTCTTCATGATGGGCTTTGTGAGTAATACATAGAAATGCCAATGATTTATGTGGGTTTATTTTATATCCTGCAACTTTGCTGAAGTTGTTTATTATTTCAAGTAGTTTTTTTTAAACTAGATTTTCTAGGGTTCTCTAAGTATACCATTATACAATCTGTAAAGAGTGATAGCTTGGTTTGTCCTTTGCCTATTCTAATTCCTTCAATTTCTTTTTTTTTCTCTTGTCACTGAAGCTGACATTTCTAGAACAATATCGAATAACAGTGGTGATAATGAGCATCCTTGTTTTACCCTTAATCTGATTGGAAATGCTTTTAGTGTATCACCATTATATATAATGCTTGCTGATTGTTTTAGATAAATGATACTTACCATTTTAAGGAAGACTCCATTTATTCCTATGTTCTCTAGGATTTTTAATAGAAATGGATGTTGTATTTTGTCAAAAGGTGTTTCTGTATCTATTGAGATAATCATATGATTTCTGTTAGTTTTGTTATTGATATGGTCAATTATGCTGAGAGTTTTCCTAATATTGAACCAACCCCACATTCCTGGTATAAATCCTACCTGTCATAGTGTATTACCCTTCTCTTTGCTAATGTTTTATTTAAAATTTTTGCCTCTATATTAAATAGGGAAATTGTTCTGTGATTTTCTTTTTCTGTTTTGGCTCTTCCCAGTTTGGGTATCAGCACCATATTTGTATCAAAAAAGAATTTGTTAGGACTCCTTCCAGAAAGTCCCATCAGACAGTCAGTTTCTAAGTGGTGAAACAGGTGGTTCCACATTGATGTGCTGAAGATGGATAAGTGGCTAAAGAAATTTATGGCCATCTAGATTGAGCCAATTTTTGAAAATTTCTCCTTTAGCTTTTGAGACATTCTAGGCAATGTTGCTTTACTCCTGTTTTTCTATTTTACTTTCTATATAGTTCTGCTATAGTTTGCATAGTTTGATTTCAGCATAGTTTTCCACATCCTCACGGGGAAGTTAAATCATATATTTTCAAAACAATTCCTTCTGTTATTTCTGTGACTTTCCAAAATTCATAAAAATCTGTTTCTTATTTAGTTACCTATTGTTGACAGCTTATGGCTTTACTCTCTATCTCTTTGTCTTGCTGTATCTTTCTCTCTGTCTTTCTCTCTATCTCTGTTTCTCTGTCTCTGTCTCTGTCTCTCTCTTCTCCCCCCCCCCCGTTGCTCTCTCCAATGCCATACCTAGATCTAGGATTTCATTTGTATGCCACTCTCTCAGACACTAAAGTTTTATCCATGCAGACTGGTACCTGTTTTGCAACATGTAGTTTCAGAGAGTTTTCTGAGGACACAGATGTTAAGTAGCATGCCCAGGGTCATACATCTGGTATGTATCAGTGGGAAAACTTGAACCCAGGTCTTCTTGATTCAGGGGCCAGTTGACTATCCATTACATCACCTTACCTCTTTTTTCTTGATAATTGAATTGATTATTTGTCTTCTACGGCTAGTAGTTGGCTGTTTCATATTTATATAATCCACTCTATGCTTTTTTTTCCTTCTGGAATGTCTCAAAATCTCTCTTTTGTTGAATGACCATATTGTGTCATGGGTGATTAATATTAGATTTGTAGAATATGCCATTTCTGCTTTCAACTTGAGCTCCTCTGTATTTTGGAAGGCACCATTCCATTTCTTTCCCCAATTTCTTGTGAATGCGCAATAGTGGTTTTCTGTTTTCTTTCATATTTGAAGGTTTTCTGCAGTCTGCTTATAAAATTTGTTGTTTAGGTCAATCACATAGTATTTGGCCAATTTTTATTATGTAGCAGACCAATAGTTATATTTAAACGATACCTGTATTGGATTTTGAAACATATTGTATCCTTTTCTAACTGTGATCTGTGAATTCTCACTACTTCTCTATTCAGAAGGTCTGGACAATTTTCTTGCATTATTTCTTGCATTGAGGTAATAAAGTTTTTTCTTTGTCTTCTTTGTTTTTATTTTTTGGGAAAATATATGATCTTTATTATTGATGTGTTATTTTCAATGTCAGTACCTTGACTTCAATTTTCTTAATTTTTCTTTCTTCCAATAAAAAAAATTCTCTACTTCTATATTTTTGGCTTCTAAATATGCTAGTGATTTTCTCATAGCTTCTATTTCTCTTGAGAAATTCTACAGCATGTTTGTTTTTCTACATTGCTATTTGTGTTTTTAAGTTCTATTCTATCCTGTTATAAGTCAAATCTACTTTTCAATAGTTTATTTATCTATATGTCTTCATTTTTTTTTGTTTTTCTGTAAGCTTCATACGCCCCTAAAATAGGAAGCTTAATATCCTATACAATTATCATATTATCATCTTTAATGCAATTTGGCTTACTTTTTTTTTCCATATCTCTTTAATTTTTTTTCATATGCTTTTGAGTTGAAAATTTTTTCTCCCTTTTTCTCCCCCCCCCCACCAAGATGGTTCACAATCTGACATAGGCTTTACATTTACATACCCATTAAACATATTTTCACATTGGTGAAGTTGTAAGTAAAAATTAAAACCAATAGGAGGGACCATCAGAAAGATGAAACCAAACTCAACAGAAGGTAAAAATAAGTGAGAGCGATTCGACTTCCATAGTTCTTTCTTTGGATGTGGACAGCATTTTCCATGCCGAGGCCTCTGGAGATGTCTTAGATCCTCGTAATGCTGAGAAGGGTTCAGTTTAACATTCTTAGTCATTGCATAACGTGGCTGCTATTGTGTACAAAGTCCTCTTGGTTCTGCTCACTTCACTCAGCATCAGACTATATGAGTCTTCCCAGGTTTTTCTGAAGTCAGCCTGTTCATCATTTCTTATAGCGCAATAGTATTCCATTTCATTCATATACCACAACTTGCTCAGCCATTCCCCAATTGATGGGCATCCTCTCAATTTCCAGTTCTTTGAATTTGGCTTACTTTTTACAAAGGGAATTTATTCAATATCTCATTTGTTACATATTTATTAATGATAGCACTTTTTGATAATGATAACAAATTTCAAAATGCAGTTTATCTATTGTCTTTCCTGTATGTGAACTTTCATGCCTGTATTCAACATCTTTGTTTTTATCATTGCCTTATATATAGTAAATTTTATCTTAGCACTTAAGTTTTACTCCATGTTTCTTAATTTTTCAAATGTGTTCTTTGTTGTGCAGCAAATTTGGGGGTTGTGTTTTCTATAGATTCTTCCATTCTCTCATTTTATTTTGAGAGTTTATCATTCTTGTTTTTTAATATCATATTTCTCCTTAATCAATCTCTTCTTTGATCTCTTATAATTAAGGAGTAGTCCTGAGCTGTATGAGTTAATTTTCCTTAATGGCTGAAGGATTTTCTCTCAGCTACTTGAAATACTTGTTATTTAAGAGTTGATTTATGAAATTTAACTATCACATTCAATAGTTTGGAATTTGCCTCTCCTGATATATTCTATCAATCAATATTTTATTTACTTTTTGTACTTCTGAGTAATTGTCTTATTTATTGATTCTCATTTGGGATGAAAACTTTCTAATTCATTACACTTTTCTCAAATAATATGAACTTCAAGCAAATCTGTGCATATCACATTCAATATTAGTCACTTTGGCATGTATAGAAGTCATGTGTTAGATTTTGGTTGAGCTAGGGTGGTGGAGTGGATAGACTGAAGGCTTGCAATTAAAAAGACCCAAGTTCAAATCTTGACTCAGATACTTAATAGTTGTGTGACCTTTGTCAAGTCACTTAACCTCTCTGTGTCAGCTTCCTCTTCCATGATAGGGGTAATTATATTACCTACCTCAGTGGGTGTTATGAGAATCAATTGAGTTAATATACATAAAGTAATTTACAAACCTTAAATCATTATATAAATGGTAGCTATCATCATCATCATCATTAGAAGATAACATGGCAGAATAGAAATGGAAATATTCATGAGCTCAGAGTTAGAGGACCTGGGATCAGTTCTGAATTCGTTATGCACTATCAAATGTGAACTTGGGAAAGTCACTTAAACTTTTTGTGCACTTTGCTTTCCTCATCTGTAAAGGGAGGGCACTGGACAATATTATCTTTGAGTTTCCTCTCTGATCTAGATCCACAGTCTTATGATCTATGATAGTATTCTAAAATATTTTCTTTTGTTTCAGTTCTATTATGTTTTCTTCCATTTCTCTGTTTTTGAGTGGAAAATGTGTTTTCATTTTCAGAGCTTCTACTATTTTGGAAAGCTGCACTGTCTAGGTGATCTTTTTTATTATTATTATTATTGATTTCTTCTATGAGAGTTCTAATTTACATTCTAATTTATCTTATTTTTATTCCTTTCTCTTTGGAAGTATTCCAGAATTTCATTTTGTTGTTACATTATTTCTCAAGGTCCCATAGAGTTTGTCCTACTTTTTAGTTGTTTCTAGTTCATTTTCTATCACTGCATAATATTTGTTGTGTTTTGTCGATATATGTGTATGTATATACATATATACATACATATATATGTGTATATGTGTGTGTGCAGGTGTGTGTGTATATATATATATATATATATATATATATATATATATATATATATATACACACGTTTTCCTTCTCTCTTTCAGTGTCTCATTGATCTGTTTGTTGGCTGGATCTATTTCCAACCTTTCTCTTGTCAGCTTTCTTGTCTTCCCCCTTTCTTTTCCAGGTAGCTTTACCTTAGGTCTTTACAATATTTGACCCTTACTCTCAGACATTGTCACCCATTTCTTCTTTCTAGAGTTGGATGACTTCAGTTGTTTCCTTTTTTGAGGGATGAGGAGACCTGCTAGCTACCTGCCACATGGAAATTCCTTGATATAGTTGTTGCAGCTGGGTTGAGACCCACAACATTGATAAGGTTCTAGATTCTAGATTCTGGTTCTAGATTCCTGGGTTCTCTCCAATTCTCCATTTCATTGCCCTCTTTACCTCAGAACTGGGAAATTTCAATTATCTATCCTCATTAAACTACATTTGCAGTGATTAGACTGAGTCACTGCTAAAGTGAGAATGGCAGAAAATGCCATTTGCAATGAAAACACTTCAAATTGAAGGCTTTTCCAGGCCTTTCACATTGGGCATGTTATGGTCTACATTGTGACTGGAGATTAGATCCCTGAGCACTCTGATTTTATTTCACAAGGCTTATATAGACTTTCCCCTTTTCTTCTGGCTATATATTTTATTAATGGGCATATTTAGCTCATGTATTGCTATTTTGAAGTACTAGAGGTGACTGTTATAGACAAAACCACTTATCATCATCTTACAGAAGTTTTGACTAGTCAGAAATTTTGAAAAAAAAAACAATTCCCTGTGTTACAATTTAATTAGAAAAAAGCAAATACGAATGCACATTTTAAGAATATATATTACAGTTTACTTGCTTTAAAATAATCTACAGAACATAAGGGAAATGTAAGAAGAAGGAACATATAATCAAAATTTTAAAATAATCTGTTATTGATGAATAAGAATCATGCCAAATAAATTAAAATCTAGAATGAACTAAGCTTTTAAATAAAGGGTTATGACATAAAAAAATGGGCAGAAGGAGAAGTTAAACTATGTCAAGAGTAAGTGAAGAGGAAATGTATTCGCTTACTATTAAGAGACAATAGGGTAATGTTGACAGATGATGGAGAAGGCAGAATGATTCAATTTTATATCCATATATACCATTAAGGAGGTGATTCTTTATACCAGAAGCAATAAAATGGATGGTTTTTTCCTAACCAGAATTAAAGACACATGTAATGGATTGCCAAGGCAAAAAAAAAAAAAAGAGTTCCTCCATCCTGCCACTGGTTCTTATTCTTTATTCTACACTATAAACTTTCCCTGTTTTCATGAATGTTGAGCTGTTACTCTGTGCTCATCAAGAGTAATTCAAATGATAACCACACTGACATGATCCCTGGGCTTTGGGAAGAAAGTTAATTAATCAACAAATTGAAGGTTGCTCACTGCCCATTCTCCTATACAGCTGCAGGTGCTAAAATTTCAAGTCTTCCCACTATCTCCTGAGGTTGGCTCCATATAGTGTTTTTTTTTTAAATCATGGCAAATTGAAGCCAGGAGAATAGAGTCAATGCAGAATCCACCAGAGCAAGGTAGTGAGATGACAAAGCTCATTCAGTCCTCCTAAGTAGCAGAGAATTGTATTTCCTTTGTCTTCATCAATGGATTTTTGATTCAGATGCCATGTGACTTAATATCCTTGGATCCTGAAAAAAGCCTTATAACACAATCCCAGATCTGCTTGGTTTTCACACCATAAACAATGGGGTTCATAGTTGGGGGAAGAAGGAGATAGATGTTGGCCATAATAATGTGGAGGGAGTGAGGGACCTTGTGACCCCCAAAACGATGTGCAAAAAATGAAAAGAAAGCTGGGGTATAAGAGAATACAATGGCACAGATGTGAGATGTACATGTCCCAAAGGCTTTCTGTCGAGCATCTGCTGATGACAGTTTGAGCACAGCCCGGAGGATCATAGTGTAGGACACTGTGATACAGAAAATATCAAAGCCCCCAATCAAGAGGGCAACCATGAGACCATACACAGCATTGATTTTAACATTGCCACAGGAAATCTTGGCCACAGACATATGGTCACAATAGGTGTGAGGGATGACATTGCCTTGGCAGAAAGGCAGTCGCTTGGTGAGGAAAGAGAATGGGATTACAAGTATCACTCCCCTCATGAATGTAATGAACCCAGCATTGGCAATGATAGGATTGGTGAGGATGGTGGCATAGCGCAGTGGGTAGCAGATGGCCACATAGCGATCCAGAGCCATGAGCATAAGGACCCCAGATTCCATCCCTGTGAAGGTATGGATGAAGAACATCTGGGTCAGACAAGCATTAAAATCAATCTCCTTGAGGTTAAACCAGAAGATCCCAAGTGTATTGGGCAGTGTGCTTGTGCACATGACCACATCAGTGAAGGAAAGCATGGCAAGGAAGAAATACATAGGCCGATGTAGGGTTTCCTCATAACGAATGAGGTAGAGAAGTCCACAGTTCCCCACCATGGCTACAATATACATGGAGCAGAATGGCAGGGAGATCCAGATATGCTTGTCCTCTAGTCCTGGAACTCCATTCAAGATGAATGAAACTGGAGTCAGAGGAGTGCCATTGACCCTTTGCATGACAGGTATGTGATTGTCCTGTTCAGCTTTCAGTTGCTGTGTCTCCCTCTAGGGGAAGAGAATGTGGGGAAAAAAATTTGTTCTTTCTCCATTTCCTCTTTAATCTAGTACAAAGGAATTAATCAAATTCAAAGCCTTTTGTGACCTTTCACAGTTACCTTAAAGATATGTAATAACAATATAAACATCTTTTTAGCCTAAGTTCAGAGACTTCATTCTTACATTTTATTTATGTATGTATATTATGTATAACATATACATATATGCACAAATACACATGCCGTTCACTGCATATGTAATAAAATATATATGCAGTAATAAATAGACATTCTTTGTAGCCTAAGCCCAGAGAATTTATGCCTGTAGATCTCTTTTTGTATACAAATATATGTACACAGATGTGCATATGTATATATATATATATATATATATATATATATATATATATATATATGTATGTAATATTTCCTACACCCATGATTGTGCATATTTTTCTACTTCATCAGGGGGAGGTTAAATCATATATTTTCAAAACAATTCCTTCCGTTATTTCTGTGACTTCCAAAAATCCATAAAAATCTGTTTCTTAATTATTTGCCTATTGTTAACAAAGCTTATGACTTTGTAACAAACATTTGGTGGTAATGACTAAAGCCTAAAATCCTTAGACTGAAATTTAAAACTCTCCACCATCTGTATCCAACCTCCTAGTTCAACCTAATACTAATCCCCTTCGTTCTGTACCTACCAGCTGATCAGGACTACTCAGACACACAGAATTCAAGAATAGAAATGACCTCAAGGAAAATTTTGTCTACTTCCCATTAGACCAAGGTCTCTCCTCCAAATGAAGAACAATGACCTACCAAAGCAACTAATCTCCTTTGGGATAGCTATAACTTTTAATATGCTTTCCCTTAAACCAGGGATGAGGAACCTGCAGCCTCAAGACCACATGTAATCCTCTCCATCCTGAAGTGTGGCCCTTTGACTGAATCCAAACTTCACAGAATAAATCCTCTTAATAAAAGGATTTGTTCCATAAAACTTGGATTCAGTCAAAAAGCTGCACCCAAGGACCTAGAAGATCACATGTGGCCTCCAGAACTCAGGTTCCCCATCCCTGACTTAAACAAATCTAAATGTCTTTGCAACATTAGCCATTGTTCCTAACTCTGTCCTCTGGGGCCAAGTGGAACAAATCGAATCCCTCTTTCACATAACAGACCTTAAAATATTTGAAATCAGCTGTGACCTAAATCTCTTACTATTCACACATTCTCATTTCCAGGCTAAATATTTTTAGGTCTTTTAACTTATTTTTGTATGGCAAAACCTTGAGGCCAATCAGCTGGTCATTCTCTTCAGAAAACAACCTCCTCCCGCCCCCAATCCAAATCAATGTCCTAAACTGAGACTTAAACACTCCAGGTGTACGTGAAGAACATAGGAGGATTATCTTCATCCTCATCCTGAACACTGTGGTGCTCTAGATGTTGTCTAAGAGGGCTTCATTGTTTTTGACTGTCATTGCTGACTCGCATACCTTGTGGATCCATTATAATGCTTAGGTCTTTTTCATGTTGATGACTTACTATCTCACCATGTCTCCAATTGTCTTTTAAATACAAGGGAAATTGAATTTTTAAATACAGGCTTTGAATTTTTTGCAGAGGTAGAAAAGGTACAAACTTGAGTTCATTAGTGTGAGAAATTCTTGGTATGGAAACCTCCTTTCACTGATTAAGATGGGCATTCAAACCTGTAACTTTATTTCTAAAGCAGGGACTTGACCCTATCCTTCATTTAATCAAAAGTTTTCTGACTCTAATAACTATAGAAAAAAATACAAATTTGTCTATTTGATATTTTCAACTTTCCATAATCTGGCTCCTGCCAATCCTGCCAGATCTACTTCACATTATTACCCCCTCACATAATCTCTATTCTAGTCAAAATAGCCTGTTTACTTTTCCATATGTATAATGTTCCCTCTACTGCCTCTGTGACTGGGTATAACTTCGTCAACATCCCTCAGGGGTTCCCTATCCCCACCTCTGCCTCTTTCAGTTCCTTTCTTCATTTAACTCTCAGCTCCATGTGGGATCTCTGAAACAAGGCCTTTCCTACCCCTCCTCAGTTTTTGATGCCCCATCCAAAATGGCTTGGATATGAATGTATCTATGTTTGTATGTACATATATATCAATGTATCTACATGTATATGTGTATACATACATATGTTATCATTTTTCACAAATAAAGCTAGTCCTCTCCTGGTTGAATTTACTGCCTGATTCAGCTTCCAGTTTTGTGGATTCTTATAATTATTATTATTGAAAGGATCTGGTAATCCTACTCACCAGCATAACAATCTAGAAGTTATCCCACCCACTATGAGAAATAATTATTTATCTCTTGAATTTAATATTGAAATATTGAATTAGGATCAAGGTTTTTCCCCATTTATACTCCCTCATTCAGAAATTACCCAGTGTGGGAAATCTTAGTCAGAGGCTTACCCAGGTAAGATCTGATCAAAGACAGTAAAGAAATTCTAAGTTTAGGTGAATGGGTAGGTTCATGTTTCCTGTGTTTACTGAGAGACATCTTGGGTAAATGTGGATTCTCCCATTTGTTAGAGGGGTGATATGGCAATTCATAAGTCTCTTTGACCAAGATTTGGGTGCTCAGTGTCACTTACTTGAAGAGCCTCATTGGAATACCACCTCATTATAACATTCATTCTCTCTCATTACTTTTTAACCAACCAGAGTGGATTGCCACCCCCAAGAACACCCACACTTCCAAAAGCATATAAGCATTGAGTGGATTCCATGAGGGGTCTTTGGCATTCCAGAGTGTCACTGACACCTTTATCAATAAAATGCTATTATTATTAATAAAATGGTTAATTATACAGAAACTGTGTCTCTAGAACTTTTAAAACATCACACCAGTTGATCATGAGGTTACTTTATTTTGCCCACCCATTATCATCCTTCATTAAAACCATATAAAATCTGGACTCATTAATGGAAATCTGAGTTTTCTGAAATTAACTATTCACATGTTCTCTTTTTACTACCTCAAAACAGTACCAAGTGACTTCTCTTTCTGCTTTAGTCTTGGGAATTTTTTGAGAAGAGAGACAGTGGAATATGGACAAGATTTGTAGTCAGAAGACCTGGCTTTGAATCCTGACTGAAATTTATTAGCCACATACATATCCTTGTGTCCTCTGGGCTTCAGCTAGGGGCAGCTAAGGGTTAGTGGCAGCTAGATGGTACAATGGATAGAATGCTGGGCCTGAAGTCAGGAAGGCTCGTCTTTCTGAATTAAAATCTGACCTCAGATATTTACTAGCTGTGTGATGCAAGGCAAGTCACTTAACCCTGTTTCCCTCAGTTTCCTCTCTTGTAAAATGAGCTAGAGAAGGAAATGTGAAACCTCTCCAGCATCTTTGCCAATAAAACCCAAAATGGGGTCAGGAAGAGTCAGACACACCTGAAATGACTCAACAACAACAATTGGGCTTCAGTTTCCTCATCTAAAAAATGAGGGGGCTGGATTAAATGGTCTTCAGGATCTTTTGCCCATCTAAATTGTATGGTTCTATGTAGAATAGCAAATACAGATTTTTGTACCTGGGTAAATCTCAGGAAAGGTGCCTTCTCAGCTGGGGACATATAGGGAAACAAATACTGGGTGCAAAGGTAAAATGAAGAAGGAGAAGCTTACACCTATGGATCATGTGGTTGCTTCAATTCAATCCAATCCAATCCAACCAGCATTTATTAAGTGATTACTATGTGCAAAACCCCATGTCAGATGCTGGGGATACAAAAACAAAGTAAACTCCAGAAACAAGGTCCCTGCCCTTGAGGAGTTTACATTCTTCTAAGGGTAAACCATATGCTACCGGATACATACATCCATGTTCAATTAAGAAGAGGGCTGGGGGGATAATCATCAAGTAAGGCAATGAGGAAAGCCTTGCCATAGGGAGTAGAAAGAAATAGTTGGAAGTGAGAAATACTGTGCAAGTAGAATCTACAAGACTTGAGAACTGAGCGGATATTGCAAGTGAGAGAAAAAAAGAATTAAAAATAACACTGAGGAGATGTAGTGGATGGAATATTGAACCTGAGGCAGGAAGTTGTAATTTGAATCCCATCTTCCTAGTTAAGGACTATCTAGAGGCAGGTCACAATTTCTCAAAGCCTCAGTTATCTAATCTAGAAAATGGGTTAATAGCACTTAGCTCATAGGGCTAATAGGAGAAACAAATGAGATAATATATTCAAAGTACTCTGCAAACCTTAAAAAGTGATAGAAAAGGAAACTGGAAGAATTATGCTGTCTTTAACATTAAAAGAGAAGTTTGTTGATTACCTGAGTTTGAGAAAAGCCAATGAGTTGAGTTTGTTCAGGTGGAGATGCCTCTGGGTTATCTAGTTGAAGATATCAAGTAGCAGTTGGTGATGCAGAACTTGAGTGTAGAAGAAAGATTGGGACTGATTTTTATCAATCTAGAAATTATCTTCAACAAAGAGTTATTTGAATATTCAGGAAATCCTGCGATCAGAGAAAGAGGAGATGGCAGGAGAACGGTATCTAGGACACTCCTGATTAATGGGTACAGCACAGATAATGATCAAACAAAGGAGAATGAGATGGAATGGTCAGACTTGTAGGAGGAGAACCAAGATTGTCATGAATGTTGAAGGTAAAGACGATGTTTAAGATGGGATGGACAATAGAAACCAAAGCTGTACAGAGGTTGAGGATCAAGAAAAGACTATCAGATTTAACAACGAAGATTGTGAGCACCCTTGGAGACCATGGTTTCAGTGGAGTACAGAGATCAGAAGCTAGATATCAAAGGTTAGAGAAGCCAAACAGGCCAAATATAGACTGATACACACACACACACACACACACACACAAAAGTTCCCTCAGGGCGTTAATTGCGAAAAGGAGCATTGATAAAGGACCAAAACTTCTTACTTAACTTATCATTACTATTGTTGTTGTTATTGCTATTATTAACTAGGTGCTGTGGGGAGGCTGCATGTAGCCGGTCCAGGGTGGGTTTTAGGGGAAGTTCTGATGCTTTTCTTTGCCCACCTTCATCTCCACCCACATCTCAACCATTTCTGTTCATATTCAGGTGTGATCTCAGCACTCATCGCTTCTTCATTCTTGAAGTAGTAATGTCGCGAGGCCTAGTTCCAGGTAGAGGGAAGCAAAAACCTGGCACTCTGCCAAGTTCAGAGGGAGTAAGAAGGTAAAGAGTCACCTGTCAACAGGAGCAGAGTATATATATATATGACTGGTGTTCCCACGATCTCTATGTGTGGAGAGGAGATGGAAACAAGAAGAGCATATTTGTATTGGGGTGTTCATATTGATCATTCTCAATGGCTATGTAGTATGCCTTACCCTGCTTTTAAAATATGCCCAAACCATGTCCTGGCACACAATCTCTGCTTTCTTTGCACTCTCCTCTCCCATCACCATTCTCATTTTTGTCATTAATGCCTTTACTCATACTATTTCCCTCACTCTCACCCCTTTCCTTCCTTTCCTGCACCTATAAAAATAACACTGATGTTTCAAAGCCCAGGAAAAGTCTCACTTCATCCAGTAGACCTCCTTTGACTGGTGTAGTTCTTACTATACTTTTGCCTCCCCAATTAAACTGTAATATCTTCTGGAATGCTATCTCCATAAAACAGTATACTTCCTGAGAAATAGAATACTGTGGTACATAGCTAGACTCAGAGTCAGAGTCATTGGTTCAAATCCACCTCAGACGTATACAGATTGAGTGGTTCTGGACCAATTAATTACATCTGAAGTGCTCTAGAGTTCCACATGCCAATAAAAACTAGGTAGCATAGTGGATAGAATTCTGAGCCTGAGTCAGGAAGACCTGAGTTCAAATTCCACCTCAGACACTTACTAGCTGTGTGACCTTGGCAAAGTCATTTAGCCTCTATCTCAGTTTCCTTAACTGTAAAATGGGGGTGAGAATAGCACCTACCACCAGGGTTACTGTGAGAATCAAATATTTGCAAAAGTGCTTAGCACACAGCCTGATACTTAGTAGGTACTGTATAAATGCCAGCTATAATGATTATTACCATTATTAAAAAGAATATGGTTTTAAGAAAAATCCTCATAGTATGTAGTAGAGATCTGAAAATGCAGCACTTTGATGCCCTGGTGCATTTTCACTGTTGGAACACAGCTCACCAGTATAGCTAGAACCCTGCCTTCTCTTGCATTGAAATCCTGAGCCATTTTTCCCATTCCTCTATAGAGGACACAGCCAATATATGTGAAGGCTTTCTTTATTATGTCGAGTTAAAATGCCTGAACTACAAAGCATGTACTCAAAAAATCTGAGGTAGCTTAAAAATTGTGGGTGTGGAGATTTCAATCACTGAGGCTGCCTGAGTTTTGTAACTAGCTCATCCATATCTAGACCAGTTCCTTACATGATATACCATAATAATACTTGGTTTGTTTTATTCCCCCAATTTTCAGCCCTCACTCCCACCTCTGAGAAGTTTTAAAAATGTCATTTGACTTTACTTCCACAAACATTTATCATGCACCTGCTGTGTGCCAGCATCCATTGGTCTGTTTATGCTCCATCTTTGATGCAGTTATATCCTCTGTACAGCAGGTGTAACATCAGCCAAGAAAGAGAAAGCAATGACCCATCCCTGAGATTCCCTTCTGGTGAACAGTGATGCTGGGGATGAGACTTCCTACCTTTGCACTTGGAGATGTCAGGGGAAAGCCAAGAGAATTCAAGCCAGGAACCATTATCCTCCTGAAAATGACTTCGATTTTACATAGCACATGAATTAATGGCAATTGGTTGCCCTACATTCCAAGCACATAGATGACTCTTTTGCCTGGTGGGTTATGCACACAAAGGAATGAGAATTTTCAGGAAGTCTGTCTCTTTTCATTCCTCTACCTCCCTACCCAAGTGTCCAATCTGGAATCCTAAAATCAAACAGAGTTCTCTGAAAGTAGGAGAAATGGCTTGAAACTAGTCTCAACCCTCTCCGATCTTCTTCCCCACACATCAGAATTACTCTCCATTTGGTGTCCCCCAAAATCATCAGCCTTCTATCAAATACCTCGTAGACTAGAAGACTGTGCAAAACGATAATCTCAGATTAGGTTCTATCAGGTTGCTATGGTATCTTGAGTAACCTAGGATATGAAGGCTTTCCCTACCTGAAAGTTCAGATCCAAAACCTCTCCTTGCTACAAAATATTTATAGGGTCCCTTTGGGGAAGTTTCAGAGCAGCAAAAGCCCAGTTACTGATGTCAAAATCAGCCTCTTCTCTGGGGAGACAGCCATTCTCTCAGTGCCTAAGGAAAGAGTTTTATCTAAAATAAGCAGTGTTTAAAGATATAAATAACAGCTAACATTTATATAGCACTTGGGAAGTACATGGTATAATGGATAGAGAGCAGGGTCTCGAGTGAGAAAAAAATCTTCCTGAGTTAAAATCCTGCCTAAGCTACTTACTAACTGTGTGACACCTGGGTAAGTCATTTAACCCTGTTTGACTCAGTTTCCTCATCTGTAAAATGAGCAGGAGAAGGAAACGGCAAGCCAGTCTAGTATCTTTGCCATGAAAACCCCAAATGGGGTTACAGAAAGTTATACACCACTGAAATGAACAACATCAACACTTACACCACTGACATGACAATATTATTTCATTTGATCCTTATAACAACCTTGGAGGGAGGTTTTATTTTAAAGATGAGGAAACTGAGACAAAGGGAAGGTAAATGCTTACTCATAGTTGCATATCTAGTAAGTATCTGATCCTGGATTTGAACTCAGATCTTCCTGACTGTAGGTCCAGTGCTCTATCCATTGCACCATCTAGCTGCCCCTAAAATTAGGTTGTAGCAAACCTCTTATTTTCTTCCTTATCCAGTGAGTGACTGAGATAATAACTCCAAATCTGCAGAAACAATTAAGTTGGCATTTGATAAATGTTGGCTGACTTACATTATTACATTGAGTGCTGATTCAAAGTCAGAAAAGCTGGTGTGTAGAGGTTCTAGCCACTGGTCCCAAATAACAAATTTTCTCTAAGGAGGTAGGTCAGGGCAGGATGAGGAGACTTTCTTCAATACAATATATACACACAAGAATAGAGGATTTTTCTTTCTTTGGAAGAGGTATTTAAAAATTAGGATACTCTAGTGACTTGAGAAGGAATCTGTTTCATTCAACTTTTAACACTACATGACCTGTAAGTACCAAGCCATTTCTATGTTTTCAGATGACACAATTAGTTCTCTTTCCCCTTCCCCCTTATTCCCTTTCCTTTCATTAAATGCTATTCTAATTTTTAAAGATACAAATTTTGCCCAAAGAGAGCTTACCTACAGGGATAGACTCGACCTGTAATTTCATTGGCATGGGGAACTCCCAGGTGAGGAAGTTCCCTCTACCAATGCTGGTCAATACCTTCTCTTGTAACTGTCTTAGAGAAGTGGTATCAGACTCAAACAGAAATCACTCAGCATGCCACATATTGACTTGGAAAACCACAAATTGACAGTATCTGTGTTGTATTGTGTTTTTATTTATTTTGTTAAACCTATCCCAATCACATTTCAACCTGGTTTCTGCTGCACTGGAGAGTTCTGCCAGTCACTTAGAGCTGGCCGGCTTGGGGTTTGACACCTCTGAGAGATTAAGCAACTTCTCAGAGTTACACAGCCAAGGATAGTCACAGGCAGGATCCAGCTCTTTGTGGCTTTGAGATCAGCTCTTATCCTATAGAGCAGCCTATGACAGGTGGCAATCAGTGAGTATTTCTAGGCCATCTACTTGCTACCATGAGCTGAGCCATAAGAGTCATGCAGTGTGGGAAACAGAAAAAAGTATCATATTTTATATGTAAAGAATCAGTGGAATATTGAGGATCCAAGTATGGAGGTTAACTAGATGACACTGAGGAGTCTGCTGCGAGTGACAGGCTCAACTTCACTGCCTTTCTCCTTGCTACACTACAACTGAGGCCAGGTAGCTGTCAGGGCTTTCCCCTCCAGCTAGAGACATCGAGAGATGCAAAATCACACTCGACAGGTTTTCTTTTACACAATTAAAAAATCTGGACATGGACAGTGCTGCCATTCTCAATCTAGAGAGATAATAAACATCATCTAATTGCCTCCCATTGTAAAGCTATGCAGATGAAAATGTAAGCTAGCTATCATCCAGATATTCCCTCTTGCAGTAGAGACACTTTCTCTCCAGACCACCAGAGGGCTCCAAAGGCCTACAGTTTCTTCCATCCATCCACCTCATGGCTCCTCTCACCCAGGAGAGATAGCGTGTGCCATTTTGGCCCCTGTAGCCAAGAACCCTCATGACCCACCACCAGCCACGTGCCACTTGTCTGTCATTCTTGACTCCCCTGAGTCCCTGCTTTGAGGGTAGAAATCAGCTCCCAGAGAAGGGTTCTCTGCTTTCTGAGGGCGTACATGGACAGTGCCTATACTCTAGGGTCACCTGCTCCTGGTCTGAGGACACTCAACACTTAAGTGGGTATGTTTGAAAAGTTACTTTTGTGGTTAGAATTTGGAATATATTTAATTTCCCAGGCCAACCAATTCATTTACTTGACAGAGATAGCAGGTGTGGTAGATGGAGGCATTAGAAAAACTTGGATTCCAGTCCTACCACTGACATATTCTAGCTGTGTGCCTTATGCAAGTCCCTTAGCCTCTTTCTGCCTCAGGCTGAGCTACATCTCTAGAGAGAGTTGCCCCACTGAGAGTTCTCAACCCAAATGGTGGGAGGAGGGGCCTGGGGGAAACAACTCTGACTTGCAAGGCAGTAAAAGCCATAGCTGCTTTGCCATTGTTCTAGAAAAATACTTTCCAAATTTCAGTTTCTGCTCCCTGTGTCCCCAACCCCAGCAGGTGGAATTCTTCCCACATTTTGCCACATCAGACCCCAGAAGCTTGTACAGATGAGTGTGCTGTTGGTAAGCTGAGATCATTTCAAGGCTCAGCTCTGGAACTTTCTCTTTTCACATGTTTTCATCTGTGCACATACATACAATGTACACTCTCAGTGGTGGTACCATTGTATCACAACCTAACACTCCATGGGCCCTGGAAAAAACTGCCTTGCTAAGGGATGAGGGATCTAGAACTGGAGTGGTCACTGGACAAGGGAAAAGAGCCAACTGCACAGACCACCTTTAGAGATGTGACAAAATGGAAGTCTATAAATAGAATTGAGACCGGAATATCCCTGAAGCAGCAACCTTCTCTCTACCACAAAAAATCCTGCCTGATGCTATCTGTACCTAATGATTAAATCATGTATTATTTTTTTTTAAAAAAAAGGGGATATAAATCAAAAACTAGAATATAAATCAGAAACTAATATACCCCCAAAGGATTTATCAGAGGATTACTTCCTCAGACACTTACCAGCTATGTGACCCTGGGCAATTTATTTAACCTCTCACAGCCTCAGTTTACTGATGTGTAAAATTAGGAGACTAATGGAACCAACTTCATAGAGTTGTATCAAACGAGTATCAAATACATATATGCATGTGTAACCTATGTAAATATAATTAGAAATACACACATACGTACATATATATATACCACTTTGCAAACCTTAAAGTGATATATAAATGTTCACAATTCTTGTTATTACTTTAAAGTCAGATATCTTCATGTGTTCTAGTTCTGCTCAAAATCATAAGAATAATATTCAGGTTCATTTCAGGGCAAACATTTTTAATAAAGTGAGGCACATGTACTCAGTGAGATTTCAAGATGGTGATCTTATCCCTTACACAGCAAGAAGAGTGTGGAAGTAGGGGGTTTAACTCTTTCTCTGTCTCCTTAGTGGCTGCAAGTCTTTAACACCCCAAAAAGCAAGGATCAAGGGAGAGCTAGTAGGATGGACTGCAACACTATGAACTAAGCATCAGACTTCAGTAAGAGAGATGGATTGGGAAAACCAGCAGGGACAGAGGAAGTGGAGCTTATGGTAAGGAAGAATTGAGTTAGGAGCAGTAAGAAAGATAAAGGGGAGAGACAGAAGAACATGAGATTATGAGCATGGGAATGTCAGAGATCAAAATCATAGTGATGTGAACAGTATTAGTAATATCTAAAAAATAATCCCCATATTCCCTAGTCTTTGTATATATTACTAAAAAACAAGCAAACAAAAACAACTAGAAAGAAGAATTTTTCAATTCCATTGAAAATAACTGACAAATATATAAAATATCTGGATATTAACTGATCTAAACATACTCAGGACACATGTATTGATATTTTAATATTAGTGATTATATAACAATTAACATATAAACCTCAGTAAAATATAGCACTTGTGTGAAAATCACTTTGAACACTTTGAAAAGGATAGAAATAAATAGGCTTTCTTTCATATGGTAAAAATCATTCATCTAGAATAAAGAAAAAGAGTAATCATAACAGAAAAATAAGAAAATAGTGGCTTCCACTCTTTATGTAGCAATTATTGTTCTTTAAAATATTTTTTCAGTTGTGTGACCCTGAGCAAGTCACTTAACACTGATTGCCTCACCAAGAAGCAAATAAATAAATAAATAAATAGCTTTGTTGAAAAAACAAGTAAATATATGTTTGTTTGTTTGTTTTTTGGTTAGGCAATGGGGTTAAGTGATTTGCCAAGGATCACACAGCTAGTAAGTGTTATGTGTCTGAGTCTGGATTTGAACTCAGGTTCTCCTGAATCCAGGGCTGGTGCTCTATCCACTGTGCCACCTAGCTGACCCTAAAAAATAAATGAGTGAATAAAACCTTTTTAAATAACTTTCCCACATTTTACATAAAGTAATTAATGCAAATTAATTTATTATTGATATTTTAAGAAAAGTATTAATTTATTAAACATGTTTATAATAAAACAATCTTAAACATGCAATGAAATATTGTATTAATATACACATACTTGTTGATAAAATCCTAGGCAATTTTTATATTTATAACTTATAAAATTTATGAACTCTAAAATGTGATGAGCAGGTTTATTTTTGGCACAAATTTCCTAAAAATGTAGTGTCATTTATGGTATTGTATTCATAATTAGTTGTCAATCACTAATTGAGATTGAAATTTATCTTTATCATAGCCACAGCAGAAAATTCCTGTGTCTGCTTGTGATTCACTTAGGTTTCCATTTGTTCATTTTAATGTTGTCATTTGGTACACACACACACACACACACACACACACACACACACACACACACATAAAGGATAACAATTAATTGACCTATATAACTTTAATCATAAAGTTATTTCTCTATTTATCTCTCCTGACTTTGTGATTTTTTTTTCTTTTCATCTATTATCATGGAAACTAATGCTTCCTTGGACTCACATCACTTGGTTCATAGTTGCTATTCTCCTCTAGTCTTTCATTTTCATTTTATGTATTTTTTAATGTAGCACATTTCTTGTATTAAACAAAGAATGATAAATCTCGTGGGTTCTTGTATTATGCTTAAATATTTGTCAACATGTAGGAAGCCTCCCTCAATCCCTGAATCATTGGTTCGGCCAATAATGATAATAACATCCCTAACAGGACCCTATAAAGAGCCATTAGCAAGGAAAGGTTTTGGATCTGGATGCTTGGATCAGGGAAGTATTTGCTGTCCTAGATTATGCAGGACATCAGAACAACCTGACAAGAACAAATCGAATTTTTTTGTGTGAAACCATCTAGATATGAAGGAATCTGACAGAATGCCATGATAGGTGGGGACAATACTACATGGAGAATAATTCTGGGAGGTGGGGTCAAGATAGCAGAGTGAAAGGTCACAGTACCAAACCTTCCCCAAAATCTCTCCTACAAAATGACCACAGAAAACACTAAACAGATTTCTGAGAAGGAAAGCCAACAAAATCTTATAGAGTTATACTTCCATCCCAGGGTGGTTTAGGAAGTCAGAGAGTTCAGTTAACACTGAAGTTGGAACTAATCAGGAGCTAGGCAGAAGTGACACTAGAGCTGTGGGCTGTAGGACAACAGCAGCATCCAGGGACAGTAATGGGACTGAACACCTCATTAGAAAGAGATCCCAATGGACCCCAGTACTAGCACTGGAAGCAGGAATAGGAGCTGTCAAACAGCTCTGTCACCCATTACCCAGGTCTGGGTCTCAGTTCCAAGACAGTTGGTCACCTATGACAAAGTTCCAGGTCACAGTTCTAAAGGAGGAGCAAAGTGGTTGCAGTCACAAGGAGTAGGGGCCCTCCCTACCTGTATAAGAACCAGAGAGTGGATTAGAAGGATGGTGACTAGACATCTTCTGGGATCATGCCATGTTAGAAGCACCAAAAACCTATAGGCCTCCAGATCAAGCTGTGAAGACAGGACAAAGCTGGGAGCTCAGTCCAGTTATCTTCCCTAGAGGTGATCAGAGCCCAGCTGAAATATATAATCCAAATTCAATGTAGACTAGACTAGAAAAATTAAGGTGGTGGTGGCAAAGATGACCACATTTGATATTCCCTTTAAAAAAAATAGTCTTTCTATCAGAAGAACTTTGTGATTTAGGTAGTACAAATACTATTCAACGTTTTATAGAAAAGAAAATGATACCCAGATCAATGAAATGCATGGTTCTCAGTTACTAAGCCATTAAAAGGGACAGTTGGGATTTGATCCCACGTATTCTTACTCCAAGCCACATGCACTTTCTCCTTAGGAGGAAAAAGGTCAAACTTTTAAATTTGGTTTAATTAGAATGATATTGATATGCTGCAACAGGAATCTTTAGCTATGATTATGAAAGGTGTCTCCTTCCATTCTTCTCTGTTGTTTAAATGGCACAATCTTTTTCAATTCTGACTGTATATCTACTCTGAGTGTATGTGTATGCATGTTTAACATGTACCAAATAGCTTTGAGCTTCATATCATTGTTTGAATACTAGTAATGTCTCTCCCTCTCCCTTCATTTTTATTTTTTCCTGTTGTTTCTTCCTTAGAATGTAACCAATTTCGTGGATTTATTTTATACCCTGCTACTTTACTGAATCTATCAATTGTGTCTATTAGTTCTTCTAGTGATTATCCAGGGTTTTCTTAGCTGCTTTCCACCATCTAACCACTATGGGTTCATGAGTGCCTCTGTTTCTTTTGTATTTGTTCTTCCCTGTTCTTGGAAGAATGAGTGTCCTGAAATGGAATTTTCTAGAAACCTACTTTATGAGTTTGGTAGGGCTTGATGTTCAATCCAGAGATTGCTTCAGAGGTCCCACTGGTGACTGGAAATGATATCACAGTATACCACAATAGCAGTGGCCAATGACAGAGGTGCCTGAAGAAAGATATAGAAAAGACAGTCACCCAAGGCACTTTGGTACTCAAGGGATGGTGATTCTCTTATGACGGAGAGAAGTAGACTCTAGAAAGTTACTCATCTGTGAAGCCTGTGATGTTTAAAAAGTTTGAGAGACATAATTGCTAGGTAATTAGTTATTTTCATTGATAATGCCAGCATGTTAATAATAAAAATGGCAAGTGGCACTCTGAAATGCCCAAGACAATCATGGTAGTGGGCTCACGGCTTATATGTCCTTGGAACAGAGATGTTGCTGAGGGTGGCAATCAACTCTGATTGGTTAACAATAAATGAGAGGTAGACTTTACAAAGAGAAGTAGCTCACTCTGTTGAGGGGCTGAGAGTGATATCATGTCATTCTTAGGGAGACTATCCCCATGTACCCAGACCACACCCAGCCTTGCATAATCTAGACAAAGGGATCTTTCTTCACCCAAGCTTTATTGAGTGGAATTCACCTTAGAACAGATTCCTTGTAAGGTTGGGTGGGGTCTAACCAAGATTGAGAAGTTAATTCAATGTCCTTCAAGAGACTGAACTTGGAAATGAGGACTACAGGAAAAAGGGGGGTGACTGGATCTCCCCAAATCATTGGTTATTAATAATCATTTCTCTCAAGACTAAAAGAGAGTTACACCTAAGGGAATTTTCATAAAGCTATACAAAGTGAGGAAAAGACTTACAGGGCCAGTATTAAGGAGATTCTTCTTGGCCACATATGTTATTTAGATATGCATCATTATTACTATACTTTAAGTTAGAGCTCACTCTTCCCAGGGTGTGTAAGGGGAGTGTACCAAGTTTGGGAAGAACACTTTTGTAACTATTGTTCTTGCTACATGTTTTCAATAACTCCTTTCTGTAAAAATATGAGAGGTTGATTGATAATGCAGAGTACACTGGTGAGGGCTCAGGACACACAGGATTAGAAATCCCAGATTCTCAGGGTTGTGTATGTGGGAATTCATACTTTGAATGTGTATGCTGGGGAAATTAGCCTAGGGAGAAGAAGGGTTCTATAGTTATTGTGACTGGTAAATAATCTGATACTATTATGATTGATTGTCCTTGGAATGTGATTTCTTTCTTTCTCATGAACTTGCAAATTTGTTATTTAATGCTGTAATTGGGATGTTTGACTGGGATGTTTCTTCACGAACCTGGCATTTATGTTGGTGTACCACAGGTTTGTTAAAGCTATATTTTGCTATTTCTTTCCAATATTTCTGGGCAAGATTCTGGCTTGATTTCCTAAAAGACACAATTCATATTTTTCTGGAAGACTTGTGATGTTGCTATTATCTTTTCTCATCTGATCTTCAAACAAACATTGGGCATGGGAGCCCTGTGAGCACAAAGCTGAAGAGCAAATATGTGGTTATTGTTTTCTGCCAAAATTACTTTGTATGGATCCCTTCAATTTTCCCCTTTCTGTCTTTGCTATTATTGCTCTATTTGGGAACACTCTTTTCCTACTATTCTTATTGAAGAAGTGAAAAAAAAGTAAGGTAAATTATAATATATTTAAATAATTCAGAACTAGTTGAGTGATGACCTCAAAAACAGCCATTATTCATTCTATGCAATTTTAAAGGCAGTTTCTAGTTGTATGTCCCTGGGAATTATGCTTCACAATGTTCTGCTTAATATTCTTATTAGACTTGGATAAAGCCACAAGTCCTATCACTTTCAAACTTGCAGATGTTGCATTAGAAGGAGATCCACTTAACTCATTAGTGATGGAGAAAAGATACAAAAATACCAGGATAAGCTAAGGCATTGGATTAAGTATAATAAGATGAATTTAATAGAAATAAACATAAAGGATTTCATTTAGATTTCAAAAAAACCTTTACAATTTGAAGATGGGAGGGTATATATACACACATATTTAAATATATGCAAATATATGCATATACATATAAATATGCATGGATTCATCTAGGAAAAGGATTTGGGGGAGTTTTGTGTAATGGAAGCTTAATTTCATTCAAAAGTATAACTTAGCAGCCAAAAAAAGAATGTGATTATAGGCTACATTAAGAAAGGCTTAGTTTCTAGGGGAGTTTTGTGATTGTTCCACCCTTTTTGCTCTTCTTGGAACACATATGAAATGTTGCATTCAGCAATCAATGTCACCATTTAGGAAAAATATTGTTAATCACAAGAGAGTCCATTGGTTGAAGGAAGTATATACATACATACATACATACATACGTACATACATACATACGTACATACATACATATGTGTGTGTATGTGTGTGTGTGTGTGTGTATGGAAGAAGGATTAGACATTTTCTACTGAATGAAAAAAAATCTCAGTATTACGCTTCAGGACTACATACATATACATGTATATGTATATATAAACACTGACCACTCCTTGACTACTGTATAAGTGTCCATCTTGTCCCCATTAAATCGCTCAGATTCCTTAAGAGTCTGGCCCAGTTGTATTCTCATGACACAGGCTCACATTCTTAAAATCTGGCCAATAGGGCAGATTCTTGGAATCTCGCTCACCCTGACCAGTGTTCTAATAAACTTTGTCTTTGGCTGAAAGAAGGCTTGGGTCAAATCCATTCGAGGCAGGACCTGTATCACTTGCCCTTGAATTTTGGGGCTCCCAGCACCCCTAGACCTGAACAATACCATAGTTCTTCATTTTTTATTCTGTATTTAGTCAGAGAATACTGCTAGCAGACTAGCAGGACTTACAGTTATACAAAAGGAATAACGAAAATTATAAATCTTTACTTCAGGAAGGAATTATTAGATGACTATAGTCACTTATTTTCAAAAAGGTAGAATTCTATCAGAGCCAAACCTCTCTGTATTTTCTCTGTGGTTGGTTTTGCTGATGTAAAAAATAAGGGCTATATTCCTTGTGGTCAAGCCAGAAATTTTTAAGGTAATACTGAATAGGGTATGTTAAGTATGTAAGATATCACAGCTTTCTGGTGGACTGATAAATTTGAGAGTATACTGAATGCTGAAATGTTTCTTTTCTTTTAAAATCTATGATCTCATCATTAGAAATAATCCTTTAATTAGGACTTGAGATCATGCAAGGACTTTATTTGCCAGTCTCACCCATTTTAATAGGGGATGTTTTCCACAATGGAATCTGAAAACTCCACTGTCTTGAAATATCCCCATGGGACAGAACTGAAGGACTTCTTTAAAATCAATGATTAGAAGACCCCAAAGCCTTGGAATGAGAAATGGTTACTTCTATATTCTCTGAGTTTATTTCAACCAAGAGCACAAAGAAGTAGTATCAGACTAAATCTATGCTCAACATCTCTACACACCCAGAAGTTTCAGATATTTGAAGTAATCCTAGTACAAAGGGGTAGCTGAGTTTGACTGCAGAAGAATAGGAAAAGAAGCATGCTTTTGAATGTCCTGGAAATATTTGTTTTGAAGAGCCTCACTTGAGTTCTGAATTGGGAAAAATAGGTAAAGAAAAGATTAAGAGGAAGAAGAGAGTGGGAGGGTAGGGAGCTGAGGGAGATGTGGGAGGAGAAGAAATGAGAGAGGAAGAGAGAGAGGCAGACAAGGGACAGGTAGACAGATAATTGTAGATCCAGAGAAAGCCTGAGGCAGAGAAATACACAGAAATGCAGAGAGACAGACAGAGAGGCAGAGAAAGACACAAAGAGATTGAATCATGTCTACATCTAGGGCCTGGGAGGTGACTTTCATATAATGAATCTATTTTTCTATTCTCTCCTGGAAATAAACCGCAATAAAATTTCAGAAAATGCCTAAAACTTGTGGAAAGGATCCACATAATGAAATGCAAACCTTGGTTCTTTTCAGGTGCTCACAGTACCACACATGGAGTTGGTTCAGTAGTCAGCATTGCAAGCTAAAAATAGATTTAAACTTTTGCATTCTCCTTCCAAGATGATTTTAGTTAGGGGTGCACAATCACAGTGAGGTCAGAACATCGGCAGAAGTTATGGAGAAGGGCCACAAGAAAACATTTAAGATTTGATGATGAAAGAACATGCTTGTTTTTTATTCCCAACGTTTTGTTATGCAACTGATAGTGTAGGCATATTGCTATCTGAGGTGCTGAACTCATAATCAAAACCACAGTTTACATTAGATTACTTATCCTTGGGGTAGCTAGGTGGTGCAGTGGATAGAGCACTGGCCCAGGATTCAGGAGGACCTGAGTTCAAATCCAGACTCAGACACATAACACTTACTAGCTGTGTGACCCTGGGCAAGTCACTTAACCCCATTGCCTAGCCAAAAAAAAAAAAAGATTACTTATCCTCTAGAAGAGTCATGAATCAGGCTAAGACAAAAGAGCTAAAATAATTTTTATCCATATTTGCTTTTAAATATCATATTCTAACAATGTTGGACATGATTCAAAACAGTTTATAAAATCAAATCTCAAACTAAACTTTGAATAAAAGCAAATATAGAGGGAAAAATATAGATGTATATGTGCACATTATGTGTGAATGCATACATATGTATTTGTGTGTATGTGTGTACATATACATACTATATATTACATGTGTGTATATATATACATGCATACATACACATGTGTGTGTATATATTCAAGTTAGAGCCATGTAGCAGCTTCCACTGGGAGTCTCCACTGAATGGAGAGAAATATAATATTTAAAGAAAAAAATTAAATTTATTTTTCTAATTTGAAATAAGTCACATATGCATTGTCCAAATCAGCAGATCTGCCACATTAATCCTGGGTAGAGGCAGGGAATTTAGACAGTGGTAGGGAAATATTAGCACTGTGATTCAGCATAAAATATAGAACAATGAGAAAAACTCAAAATTTTGTAAATTTTTTCCTACCAACTCCCCCTCCCCCATGTCACCCCCCTCATCCCTTCTGTTGTTTGTCTTGGTCACATGAACAGGAAGAATCTATAAAAACCTCCTGATACTTGTTGGTTTTTTTTAAAGGAAAACCAATACAAACTATGTTATATTTGAAGGCCATGCAGTATGGTTTGTATCCATTGCACCCAAACAGTGGTTTGGGCCCAGTATTTACACATTAAAGATTTGCTCACTATGAAGAAATTCTACATCAAAATTTGTAGTGAAAGTCAGTTTAATCATTTATAATGACATTACACCAATCATTATACCAGTCTCTCAGAACCCACAAATAGACAATGAATAAACCCTAGAACGGAACAGGGAGAGAAGAGAGGGCTGAATTAGCATTAAGAAATTAATAGAGCTTTTAAAAAAATGTTAGCTTCTCCTCAAATAAAGGAATGTATTTTTTATATTTTTAAAACATTTCATTGACGAATATGTTTCTTTATATCCTAGTCATTTCTAACACTCTCTGCACTGAAACCTGTGACAAAGAAAAACATTTAAGCAGAACCATGCAAAAAAAGAGAACACATATTCTATCTTACTATCCCCCCCCTCCATTAGACTCACTCCACCTTTTTGATATGAGGGAGGAGGCTGAGCAGGGAACAAACCTTAGACTAATGGTCCAGGCCTTACCTCTAGAGATAAAGGGAATGCTAGAGATAAGTAAGAATGCTGGCATCATTTTAAAAAACCCACCAGCAGGAACAAAACACCCAGGTTCCAACAGCACAGGACTGCTCTCCATCAAGAGAGACCCAATATTGACCATGGATGGGAAGAAGGCTCCTTGAAATTCAGTTAGGATGAGTACTCTCTGTCCTCCTATGAGGACCATCATACCATCTCGTCTCCTTGATTTCTGCTAGTGTAAATATGTGTGCATGTGTGCATGCTTATGTGTATTGCGTGTGTGTGTGTGTGTGTGTGTGTGTGTGTGTGTGTGTATGTATGTCTTCCCCACTATGCCACTGGACTGGATTGTTCACTCATTCTTACCCTTGTAACTTCCCCTGCAAGGCTAACAAACTTTGGCGGTGGTCAGCCTTTCCAGGTTTCTCTCCTTCCTTGTGACATCCAAACCCACTGGTAAGGTTAGCCAGACTAATTCATGATGAGAATGGGATTCCACAGGAATGAGCTCTTGGAACATCCATAGCCTATGTGGCTGGATCAGTGAGCACCCACTGGTTAAAAGTAGAGCCTCCTGGGATGAGTCAGCAGACTTTGGCAGGTCCGTGCTTGGTTCTGCTGCTGTTTGCATTGCAGAAAGGAACTCTTGCCCTTTTATGTAAAAAGCATATCTGGGGCCAGTGAGGAATCTATTGCCTCTGTTGAAAGCCATCCTTGCCTCAGCCTCTGACTGAGGCCTTGGACCTGAAGCTAACCCACGGCATGCTCCAGTCCCAGTAAGGGGATTTGGGAAGATGCCTCCACTGGGAGGAGGAGTGGGACTGGGAAGACAGGAATGTGACTGTCCCAAGGGAAGGAGGATGAGGCAGACAAATGATAAAGGACTGAGGGGGAGACTGAGGACTTCTACTTTTTTCTTTGTTGTTGTTGTTTGTTTATTTATTTGTTTGTTTGTGTGTTTTACCATCACTCCAAATTCAACTTCCTTTTAGCAATCCATTCATTTATGTCATTTAATTATTTTATATTTCATTTTCTTGGTCCAGATGCTATTTACAATGAACTGTGAGAACCTCCATCACACAAGGGATTCTGCATCCTAAAGGGATTTGCCAGAGGTTCTCTATACCAAGACATCCCCTTGAAGGATAAAGTTATAATATATAAGGAGTTTTCTGGTTTATGTCAATAGGGACAGTAACTCCATTCAACCTGGGCTTCAGCGCTCTTCCTTCATAATTGGTAAATGAATCCTCCTTTTCCCCTCCTCCATCAACTTACCAGGCTCCTGAGCAGCTATCCCTAACCCCACCCCATTGCTCACCCACTTGAAGTTCTTCTAGTGGCCATAAGTCACGTAGTTTCACCATATACCTATAGTCATTACAAAACAGCTTCTCACAAGCTAAAGCCCTACAGTACTGATTGCTGTAGCCTCTCATATCTCTGTCAAAACTCAAGGTGAGTATAAGGTCATCTACTAGATGATGTAATGAATAGAACACTGGACTTTGAGCTAGGAAGGAGAGAACTTGAATCCTGCCTCAGACACTTACTATGTGCCCATAAGTAAGTCATTTAACCCTTCTCTGCCTGACGATTTGTATTGAGCATTGAAACCAGCCTTAGTCTAGGACAGGGTGGTGAATATCCAGGGACTTTGGGGGCTTCCACTGTAAATTGCTTCATCTAAAGTAATCAGAAAATGTCCTAGGGAAGAGCCTCTCAGATAATAGATGAACCCATGGGGAGCTCTAAATAGTACCTTGAAAAAAAAAAGAAATTCTGTGAGAAAATTTATCATTTATTAATAAAAAGGAAATAGGACCATATTAAGAGGCACAATTTCATCATGCCATGTTAAATGCAACCACATGAGAATTTTTGTTATCCTGGTAACAACAATTAGAAGCTTCAATTTTCAACTGGTAAATTGTCTGAGTAGATGTTTAAGTAGCTGACTTCTTGGAATAGGAATTTCAGAAACGAGAGATACCCATGCAAATGCAGAGGTAAAAGATGGAATGCCATGGATGGAGAATAAATAATGGGCCAATTTGGTGGGAACATTGTGTGAAGGGTAAGGGATTGTTATAAAATGACTCCATATGTAGGTGAGAGATATATTTTCAGGGCTAAAACTGGTGTGATGTCCAATTCATTGCCTGTAGTAATACAGCTAATGGAATTTAGAGGTATTGTCTACTTCTTGATGACAATGAATAACCCACTCCCAAGTAATTGCAACACATCATGTTATTTTCTCTGAAAAGACAAGAAGAAGAGGCTTTCTAAGTTGGAAGGGACTTTAATGTTCATTTAGCTCAATACCTACCCATAATATAAACCTTATCTCCAAAATTCTTGACAAGTGGACATCCTACCTTTGCTTTAAGACTTTTAATAATGCGGAACTCTCCCCTGCCCTTACTCATTCTAACAGCTCATACTGTTAAGAATATTTTTCTTGTATTAAGTCAAACTCTTTCTCCTTGCAATTTCCAGTTGTTTTTCCAGTTCTGCTCCCTGTGAATTAGTCTATTATTTCTTGCATATAAAAACCCTTCAATCAACTTAAAATCATTATCATGATCTTTCCTCGACCCTCAGTATTCACATCTTCAGGATAAGGACCCATTTTTTTTTTAAACTTTTCAAGAATAGTATAGGTTAGTGCCTTTTCACTAACCTTAGCTGGCTAACCCTCAATATGTTTCTTCTTATCTCTTTCAAAATTAATCTTCCAGAATTAGATATAATATTTAATGTCCAGAAGGACAGACTACAGCAGGATTATCATACATCCTTCTAAAACAGAGTTTCTTAACCTGGGATGCATGATCTCTGAAAGACTCTATGGATAGATTTCAGGAGGTCTGTGAACTTGGCTGGGGAAAAAAATACAACTTCATTTCTACTAACTTCTAGTTTAAAGTTAATATTTCTTTAATTTAATTTTGAAAAACCACATTATTCTGAGTAGGTGTTCATATGCTTCATCACATTGCCACAGAGGTCTATGAAACAAAATAGTTAAGAACCCCTTATATGGAGACTGTACTTATTTCAATATAGCCTGAAAATCACTTTTTTTTAGCATAGTTGACTCATTAAATTTCTAGCCCATTAAAAAACCCCTACACACCTTTCACATGAATTGTATTCTTTGTGATAAAAGAACAGTAATGCTGATCAACCAAAAGGAACATTGAACCATCATTAATAGAAAACATCAAAAAATTTTGTCAGTTATGGACCAACCATTTGTGGTGTTAATGGAAGTTTTCAAGAAAATTTTGAATGAGAACTGAGAGGGCCACTTAATGGCATATCCTATTCTTTTTTTGTTGTTGTTTTGTCTTGGTTTTTGCTTTTTAGGCAATTGGGGTTAAGTGACTTGCCCAGGGTCACACAGCTAGTAAGTGTCAAGTGTTTGGTCTGAGGCTGTATTTGAACTCAGGTCCTCCTGACTTCAGGGCCGGTGCTTCAATTGATCAGGCAGCACAACTCCTGTCTAGACTGGAGCTCAGCTTTCCATTGCGGTTGGTCCTTAAGCCTCACCAAAGATTTCCCTGAGGTGGCAGCGGCTTTGTTTCAGGGAAATCTGTAAGTGTTTACAGTGTCAGGATTTGCAAGAAATAACAAGTAAATCATTTAGATCAGCTAGAGAACATGATTGATAGAGCACTGGTATTGGAGCCAGGAAGGATGGAACTTGAATCCTGCCTCAGAAACTTACTAGTTACGTGACTGTGACTAAGTCACCTAACCTTTCTCTGACTCAATTTCTTCTTTGTGGGGATCATACTTACCTACAGGAATGTACAGGTAAATGTTTAAAAATTGACCTATCCTAAAAATGTGTGCATAAAAATACTTTAAAGGTTAATTTTTATTATTAACATTTTCTAAAGTTTAGACAGTAAACAAAATAATAAATAAACCCTAATTAGCAGCTCTTGCCAATTTCTGAGGCTTAAATGCTCACAATGAAAATTTAACTAACTCTCAAGCTGGTTAGAGCCAGCTCTAGTCTGTACCCCTGCCTACCTCACAGAGCGGTTGTGAGAATCAAATAAAATACGTTTTGTAGAGTACTTGGCAAATCTTAAAGCTAGATGTTGTCATTATTAAATTTCCCTAGTTTCCTCATAAGAAGAAATAGAGATTGGATGGACCTCTCTTTTCAGAGTTACATATGATTAATAGATAGGAAGAATTTTAAGTTAATTTACAACTATAGTTCCATAATCATTTGTCAGAGCACCTAAATAGCTGTAAACTATAGGTGAGGAAGTAAATGAACAAATGAACGAAAAAGTATTTATTAAGTGCTATCTGACAGACACTGCTAAATGTTAGGAATACAGATGGAAACAAGCTTAGTATTGCTCTCAAGCTCACACTCTAACCTGAGGACAACACACAAAAGAAAAAGTTCCATTGTGAGGCAGATCAAAAATCTGAAAGTCCTAACGGTTCAGTGGTGGTGTGGGTGTCAAGGGCCAGAGGTCTTTTGGCTAGGAAGTGACCTTGCCTATACTTTGGGAAGAATAACAGGCAAGAAAAGTCAAGGGGAAAAAAAGCAATATGCCATTTTGACTGCCCTAGAATAGATATGCAACATGGAACCAGCACTGATTTTTTTGTTTAAACCTGGGAAAAGGGAGACTTTGTTAAGAGCAACATTGGTACAGTTTAGCTGCCATGTGAGGCAATGCTTTATCATTGATTACCCATTCTGCAATATTAAGAAAAACGATGCAGATCGGGTACCAAGTAGTACAGTTCACTGCTCTAGGCACATGTGAATTAATAGAATATGTCTATACTCCTGAATTTGGTAGCTAGAGTTGTTAAACAATAAAAGAGACTCAGGTAGATCTCTACTCTTAATTCCCATTTCACCTAAGACAGAGAAATGAGAACAAATTAGTCTTAGAGTCAGGTCTTATTACCACAATATGAAATGCAAGACAATTGAGCTATGAAGACAGGAAGGTAGTCACTATTTCCAGAAGCCTTGAGCGGTGCACCAACCTTTCTCTAATGCTTGGAGAAGGCATTGCCTCGGCAGCCAATTGTGGACATCTTGGGCTCTCTACAATGAGCAGTTAAGGAGGAAGAGAACAGGGTTTGTGGTTGGAGTGTATAGAATGTCTCATTTGGTTGTTGTTGCAAAGATGGTTGCCATTGAAAAAAATATGAGCCAAGAGAGAAAAATGTGGCTACAGACTTTTTGTATCTGTTTGCTCTCCCTGCGTCCTGCCACATTTCCTTTATCAAAGTGGTGGCCAATGTTATATTGTGATTTTCCTGAGGTCTAGGGCAAAGAGGACTCAATAAGGTTTGATGGTTATGAGTATGTTCCATGAGTTCAACAAAATAGCAACATCCTTCACAAACCCTGTGGGGTGTTCCCTCTTGTCTTAGGTTTAACTATACCAGTTGTCTAGCGTGTTGCAATCACTGGTCACAGGAAACTGAGAGTATCTTCTTTGTAAATTTCTATAGGCAATGGAAGCTATCTTGGCAATTTTCTGCATACAATACCAAACATTGTGGGATTTGATATGCCTTGTGAAAAGGAAAAGATCAATAATCAATACCTTGAGTCTTTTTGCTCTGAATTGCTTTGCTAATCATTTACCAGCTATGATCATTTTAATAAGATAAGAAGTAACTGTGATTTATGTTAATGATATAGATCCAAGAAAAAACCTGTGTAACCAAAGCTAAGATGTAATCCCAGGTGAATTCCTACATTAAAATATCATTAGGAGTGTGACTAAATCATTATAAAGTGTATATTAATTGTGTTATCATAATAATAATCTTTATATTAAAATATATTGAGCTTCCTTAGGTTCATGATGAAATCAGTTACACTGACATTTGTGTAAAAGATGCTTGTGACTGTGACAAACTGAATAATACAAAAGGGCAAATCTTTTTTAAAAAGGACAGGTATGATAATTGAGTCATTCCTAGCCCTGTTACACCAAAGATGAATCAAGAGAACTATAAATAAATGTGGATCCTATAGCTTGGGGTCTCAGATTGTACTGGGTGGACTGTAAATCCTACCTTTGATTCTCTTAATAAGGATGGTTTCTTTGCCCGGAAAGGTATCACAGTTTCTTGTTTATACCTGTTTAGTAGTGGGTCACTAAAAAGGAAAATTTAGGATTTTTTTTTCCTTTTAGGTAAGAATGCTTCCATTTACGAAAGTTTCTAACAGTTCTCACTTCCAGATTACTGAGTTCATCCTTAAGGGGCTCCCAGGCATCTATAACTGGCAGCATTGGCTATCTCTACCCCTGGCATTCCTTTACCTTTCATCTCTTGGTGCCAACCTCCTCATTCTGCTTACAATCCAACGGGAGCCCAGCCTGCACCAGCCCATGTACCAGTTCCTGGGAATCCTTTCTGTTGTAGACATGGGCCTGGCCACCACCATCACGCCCAAGATATTAGCCATCTTCTGGTTTGATGCCAAGGCCATTAGCCTCCCTGAGTGCTTTGCTCAGATCTATGCCATACACTACTTTCTGGCCATGGAGTCAGGCATTTTCCTCTGTATGGCTTTTGACAGATATGTGGCTATCTGCCATCCCCTCCGCTATCCCACCATTGTGACAGACTCTTCTGTTTTGAAAGCTACATTATTCATGGTGCTCAGAAATGGACTGGCTGTTATGCCAGTGCCTGTGCTGGCTGCTCAGAGAGATTACTGCTCCTCAAATGAGATTGAACACTGCCTCTGCTCCAACTTAGGGGTCACCAGCCTGGCCTGTGATGACAGAAGACTCAATAGAATTTGCCAACTGGTTGTTGCCTGGACACTAATGGGTGGTGACCTGTGTTTGATAATCCTTTCCTATGTTCTGATTGTCAATTCTGTACTGAGACTGAACTCTGCAAAAGCTGCATCCAAAGCCCTGAGCACCTGCAGCTCCCACCTCATCCTCATCCTCTTCTTCTATACATCCATTATTGTGGTGTCTGTCACCCACCTGGCAGGGAGGAAGTTTCCTCTGATCCCTGTACTCTTCAATGTGCTTCATAACATCATCCCCCCAGCCCTCAACCCTATTGTGTATGCACTTAGAACAAAGGAACTTAGGCTGGGCTCCCTGAGAATGCTCAGGGTGGACAAAGAGTACAGATAAATCCACAGGCATTCACAATGGCCTTGCAGTCCATGCATATATTCTATGTCCTTTAGAAATTGACTAGGATGAGGGCGAGGACTGGTTCTAAGTTCTTATCCAGTGAGTGGCTGAGATTGTAGAAGCTACATCATGTTAATATCACTGCATTAATTTGACTATGTCTTCTAGAAGTCCTATGGGCCTCTTTACAGAAAGCCCTTTATTGTAAGTGAGTCTTTAGTGCCCCTAAGCTGAAGTCACAGAAAATAGAGAGTAGAATAAAAATAGAGGAGAAAAAGAGAAAAATGGAAGAGAAATAGAAAAACAGAAAAAAATAGAAAATAGAAAATTCCTTGTCACCTCAGGATCCTATTGATAGCATATTGGACTATATTCAGAAGTTCATTCTAGGAACCTGGAAGCATATCCAGTTAATGTGCTTCATGTCAATGCAGCCTGGTATAGAGAAAGATGTTGAAAAAGACTTTGCAATGATAGTAAAAATAATAATGAACAAATTTTCATCCCTTTTCTGCTCCCCCTTCTTAGTGTTGTTTGGGTTTCAGCTGCTAAATGGGAAGTAAGAGAATGCAGACGGTGATGTGCCAACTAAGGAGAGATACTGTGGGATTTCAAGACTACAAGGAGGAAATAGAAAAAAGGAAGAAAAGACTCTTCTTCCAGGGATGCACCTTTGAGTTGAATTCCTTTACTTTACACACAATGAGTTATCTGTAGAGAAAACCAGTTAGAGATCTCTGTCAGCGACAGAACATCTTACAGAATTTCCTAGAGGTCACAAGAAATAATGTCTGAGCCGTGGAGTGGAATGGAATGGCAGTGTTCCAAATCCATATCTACATGCTACAAGTGAGAGCCAATTCCCAGAGCCAAAGCTTCTCAGGCCTTCACCTAATGAATGGTCTTACCAGACTCCACAATTTTTTTTTAAATCGTGTGAGAATGGTGTTGTATTGCCCCATTCTTTTGCCCACTCTCAAGAAAATAAATAGCGTCACTAAGGCTGAAAAAACTTAATTACATCTTTCATAAAACTTGTGGAGGTTTTAGCATGCCTATGCTGGTTGAGGAAAGTCTGCATCTAGAGCAGGAAATATTAACTGGGGTCCACAGATCCATCCTGGGGATAAATTTCAGGAGATAAATAAATTTAGATGGGGAAAAATATTAATCTTCATTGTCACTAATACAAAACTCAACTTTAGAATCGTTCCCAATTATCAATTTAAGAAATTATTCTGAGAAGGGGTCCATAGACTTCATCTGACTCCCAAAGAGGTCCATGACAGAAAAAGGTTCAGAATCCTTGGTCTAGGAGTACAGAGGTATGTGATAGATATTCCATTATATATTGTTTATTTCTTGTATTAGTTATATGCAAAAAGAATAAAACATTGTATCCAATATCCAAATGTAAATCTATGTAAGTGGACAGTTCAATTATTCCGTGTCATGTTTTTGTGTCCAGGGCTCTGGAAAATATAGCATATTTGGGGGAAAACACAATTATCTATTGGTAGGGACTCAAAAGCCAATTCTGATTAGGCAAATTTGTGCTACTTCAGGTATTGTATCATTAATTTAGGCCTGGATGATCCAGAATGTAGAGTCCAATCCCTTCATTTTACAGATGAAAAAATAAATTAGAGCCAACAAGAGTAATTGACTTGTCCAAGTTCATATATATAGTAAGAGGCAGATCCAAGATTTTTATTTAAATCTTCCAACTCCAAAATCAACACTATTTCTATTTTTGTTTAAATTTTTCATGTTTGTTATTTTTTTATTTTTCTTGATATTTTTAATCATCTTACTTTCCAATATATCCTTTTATTTCCCCACTTAGAGAACTATCCCTTGTAAGAAAGAAGAAAATAGATTGAGAAAAGGGAAAAAATGCAGCAAAACTAACATACCAACTGAATTTTTCAGTTTCTATAGTGTTCTGCATACAGAGTTTCTTCCCCACTCCTGCAAAGAAGGCAGGGATATAGACTCTTTTTTCTCTACTTTAGAGTCAAGTTTCATCATTACAGTTATGCCACATTCTGTTTTTATTTTATTCCTTCCACTCACATTGTTGTGCATTTTTTCTTGAACAGAAAGTTTCACTACAGCTGGTTTTAATGCAAACCAAGCAATAACAGGGACTATGAAGGGCTAGAACAAAATTTGTCAAGTAATTTCTAAAAAGCAGGAATTGCACTCATGACTTTAGAGAAGGCAAAAATAACAAGGATATATAGAAAGATAAAGAGAGAAACTATATTATGCTTAAATACACCATATACAATGAAACAATATCACCATTAAATACACATGGACTAAATCAGAGGTATCAGTTGTTCATGGCCAGCAAATTTGAGTCTATTCCTGAGAGTAAAATGTAATTGGAAAATGTTTAAATAAATAAATAAAAATTCAGCACAACATAGTGATTTATTTATGACTTTCTAAGTCAAAATGCCACTCATATGAATCAATTTCCATTTGAGTTTGACATCACTGCACTAAGTGATAAAGAATCTGTACTCCTAAATCAAAGGCTAATCAAACTGCAAAAATAAAACAATACTTGTAGGAGCTTTTAATGTTCCTCTTCAGAGTTTAATACATCCTACATGCACAAAAAACAGAAAACGTAGAGCTGAGCAGACTATTGGAAAAATTAGATTTTAAAAACTGATAGAGTCTTTGGAAAGGGAATATGAAAGAACTTGCATATCATTTATTACTGAAAGGTCCTGTTATGGGGAAAAACCTGATAATATGATATAAAAAGGCAAAAATTATGAAGTACAAACTTAAAAGATAATAAAATGGTTTTATATATATATATATATATATATATATATATATATATATATATATATTAATTATATATGGAATAAGAGGAAAATAAATAGAACTAATTGGACACTATATAATGACAACCCAAGAAATGAGATGTTGGAAGAATAAATCATAAACCCAATAACTATTTAAAAGAGTATGATAGCAATGGGATAATATATCAGTTTTGAGAGGATGAAGTGTAACAGTCGTGGGGAAAAAAATGTATCTCTGAAAACATAAGGAACCCCAGAGAATTTGTTTTATCCTCTTATGTCTTTGAACTTTTCTTCCTCTCAACACTTAAAGAAATGATTCACAGATAGAGAATAGTAGAATAATTTCTGTTACATCCTTTATTGGAATCCTGTGTCCACAAAATCTGTGTACAGTCCTCAACAAAAACAAACAAACATAGAAACTGGACAGAAGCTGGGGTGAGGAAGTCTTTCCCATTTTTTTCACATTTATTTATTTTAGTTTTAATTTATGGAATACAACAAACATTTGTATAATATAGTATAATAAAAAAGATTATTGTACATCAAACTGTGTTATCATATGAGATTGGACTTCTAGGAGTCAAGATGGCAGAGTAAGCAGTACATCACTGTAACTCTCCCATATTCACCTCCAAACAACCAAAAAAAAAATCCTGGAAAAAAACAGAATCAGCAAAAAGACAGGGTGAAATAATCTTTTAGCCCAAGAAGCATGGAAGATTGGCAAGAAAGGTCCATCTCACTTGAATAAAAGAGGAGTGCATTTGAGGACAAAAAGCATCCCAGCAAGCCAGCAGCAAGTCTAATCCCAGCAAACCAATGGAAGATCCTGAGCACCAATGTAGTGGAGCAGGCAAACACCAACACCAGAACTCCCCACATGCCTTAGCATAGCCAGGAGAAACAGCAGACTCCAGCTCCAAGAACCACCACATGCTTCAGCTTAACTCCAGACAAACAGGCATTCTCCAGCATGACAAGAAAGTAGGCCAGACCTCCGCATGCTTCAGCATAGCCCCTGGCAAACAGGCATCCTCCAGAGGCCAGACCTCCATGTTGCTTCATTGTGGCCCTGGGGAAAGGCAGAAATACCCATTGCCAAACACTACCACTAGGACCCAAGCTTAGCACCAAGTAAACTACCAGACCCCTACAACCTCCAGCACCACCGGCCACTCCCTACCCCACCCCTCTCAGCATAGCACCACACCTGGGTCTCCCAGAGCCTCAGGACAACATCAGCACAACACCAGATAGACAGCCAGGGCCTGCAGTCACTGACACGAGCCCTTCTACCCTGGGTGCACAGCTCAAATTAAAAAGAAAAAAGGCCAAAACAAAAAATTTTTAAAAAGAATCTGACCATAGAAAGATATTATGGCAACAGGAAAGACTAAGACATAAACTCAGAAGAGGACAATAATGTTCTTTATACGTAAAGCCCCGAAGGAAAATGGAAAATGGTCTGAAACTCAGAAAAAAAAACTCATAGAAGAGAAGCATAAAAATCATGTAAGAGAGGTAGAAGAAAAATGCGAAAAGATATTAGAGTGACACAAGAAAATTATGGAAAAAAGAGTCAGCAGCTTGGAAAACTGCTTAAAAAGTAGAACTGACCAAATGTAAAAGGAGATACAAAAATCCACCAAAGAAAACAACTCTTTAAAGATACAATTGGACAAATGGAAAAGAAAGTACAAAAACTAATTGAAGAAAACAGCACCTTAAAAGTGAGAATTGGGCAAGTGGAAGTTGATGACTCTATGAGACATCAAGAATCAATCAAACAAATAAAAATTATGAAATAATGGAAGAAAATGTAAAATACCTCATGGGAAAAATAACTGATGTGGAAAATAGATTCAGGAGAGATAATGTCAGAATTGCTGGACCTAAAGCTGTATCTTACCTTTTGTGGGAAACGCAGCAATTCTAGGTCAAAGCAGCCATCATGGAGAAATTTCTGATCTTCCATTTCAGACAATATAACACAGTGTTGTAATACAGGACTCCCAGTCCACCCCTCACATCTGTATACTTGGTATAGTCATAGGACTTCTAAAGGCTTATCAAGACCCCATTTGGATTCTACCAGCTGTTTCTCTTAAAGAACATAAATACCACTTTGGTCTATACCAACATGTTCAGGCTACCATTACATAACTTTGACTGAGCTCCTCTCTTCTCAAGGTGCCTTCTTTTCAGCTTCTTCTCCACCCTCTCAAAACATTCCAAATATCATCCACATGCCTGAAAGGCTATGGCAGGCAGACACCATGGTGATGGCATCACTGTTTGGGTGAAGTACATGGTGTCTGAAAGTTAAATTAGTTGCATCTGAGAAGTTTGTATTGTACCAGAAAATGCCTAAATAACGCAAATAATGCAAAAATTGTCCTTTTTAAATGTGCTGACAAATTGCTCTAATTACCCAAAGAAACAAAGAGGAAAGCAGCAATTGCTTGTGAAGTCCAGATATTTACTGAAAGCCATAATCAAAAGGAGGACCTGTACAGCATTTTTCAAGAAATTATGAAAGAAAACTATATTGATGTCTTGGAACTAGAGGGCAAAATAAGAATTGAAAAAAATCCACTGATGACCTCAGGAAAGAGATTTCAAAATAAAAACTCCAAGGAACACTATAGCCAATTTTTAAAAGTATTAGGTCAAGGAAAAAAACATACCACAAGTGGCCAGAAAGAAACAATTCAAATATTGGAGAATCACAATCAGGATTACACAGGACTTAGCAGCTGCAATATTAAAGGACTGGAGATCATGGAACATGACATCCCAGAAGGCAAAGGAACTAGGACTACAACCAAGAATCACTTACCCAGCAAAATTAAGCATAATACATCAAGGGGGAAAAAATGGTTATTTGATGAAATAGAAGGATTTCAAGCTTTTGTAAGGAGAAGACCAGAGCTGAACCAAAAACTTGACCTCCAATATCAAGACCCAAGAGAAGCACAAACAGGTAAAAAGAGAAAAGAAAACATAAGGGATTCAATACAGCTAAATTATTTACATCCCTACATGGGAAGATGACACTTGTAATTCTTCAAAATTGTATCACTAATAGTATAGCTAGAAGGAATATAGATACACAGAGGGTGCAGGTATAAGGACAATTTGAGGGAATGACATAAAAAAATTAAGGGATGAGGAAATGAAGTACAATGGGTGCAGAAGGAAGAAAGAAGTAGAATGGAGTAAATTTTTTTTTTCACATGAAGAGCGCAAAAGACCTATTACGGTGGAAAGGAAGATGGGAGGGTGGGCGATGAGCATCACTTGAACTTATCATCAGTATTAGCTCAAAGAAAAAATCATATACACAATCATTTGAATATAGAAATCTATCTTACCTGACAGGGAAGTAAGAGAGGAGGAGATCAAGTAAAGGGGTAGGGAGGACTGACAAGAGAGAGGGCAGATCAGGGGAGGTGGTAGACAGGAGCCAAACAATGGTGAGGAGGAAAAAGGTGAAAGGAGAGA
Organism: Phascolarctos cinereus; assembly: GCF_003287225.1. NCBI lineage: Eukaryota > Metazoa > Chordata > Mammalia > Diprotodontia > Phascolarctidae > Phascolarctos > Phascolarctos cinereus. The sequence goes on from NW_027556098.1 coordinate 352,715,221, forward strand.
GAAGACAGACAAGAGGAAGAATAGGATGGAGGGAAATACACAGGTAGTAATCATAACTGTAATGTGAATGGGATGAACTCTTCCAGAAAATGGAAGTAGTTATCAGAGTAGATAAAAACCAGAATACTAAAATATATTGTTTACAAGAAACACATCTGAAGCAGAGACACACACACACAGTAAAGGTAAGAAGCTGGAGTATAATCTATTATGCTTCAGCTGAAGCAAAAGAAGCAGCAGTAGCAATCTTGATGTCAAACAAAGTAAAAGCAAAAATAGACCTCGTTAAAAGAGATAGAGGAAGAAACTACATCTTGCTAAAAAGTACCATAGACAATGAAGCAATATCAATAGTAAACATAAATGCCCTAAGAGGTATAGCATCCAGATTCTTAAAGGAGAAGTTAAGTGAGTTACAGGAAGAAATAGACAACAAAACTATACTTGTGGGGGACCTCAACTCTCCCCTCTCAGAGTTCAATAAATCCAACCGCAAAGTAAATAAGAAAGAAACTAAGAAGGTAAATAGAATATTAGAAAAAGTAGATACAACAGACCTTTGGCAAGATTTAGACATAAAGGATGACACCATAAGCAAATTAGAAGACCAAGGAATACTCTGCTTGTCAGATCTACGGGGAGGGGAAGAATTCATGACCAAACAAGAGATAGAGAGCATTATAAAATATGAAATAGAAAATTATGATTACGTTAAATTAAAAAGCTTTTATACAAACAAAACTAATGTAACCAAAATTAAAGGAAGAGTAGAAAGATGGGAAACAATTTTTATAGCAAATGTCTCTGATAAAGGCCTAATTTCTCAAATATATAGAGAATTGAGTCAAATTTACAAGAATATGAGCCTCTCCCCAATTAATGATAAATGGTCAAAGGACAGGAACGGGTGGTTTTCAGATGAAGAAATCAAAGCTATCTATAGGCATAGACAGTGCTCTAAATCACTCTTGATTAGAGAACCACCAATTAGAACAACTATGAGGTACCACCTCACATCTATCAGATTGGCTAATATGACAAAAAAGGAAAATTATAAATGCTGAAGAATATGTGGGGAAATTAGGACACTGATGCCTTGTTGGTAGAATTGTGAACTGATCTAACCATTCTGGAGAACAATTTGGAGCTATGTCCAACTGTGGCAACCAAACTGTGCATGCCCTTTGACCCAAAAATACCACTACTAAGTCTAAATCTGTATCCCAAAAAGATCATGAAAAAAGGAAAAGAACCTATATGTACAAAAATATTTATAGCAGCCCTTTTTGCGATGGCAAAGAATTGGAATTTGAGGGGATTCCCATCAATTGTGGAATGGCTGAACAAGCTGCGGTTTATGAATGAAATAGAATGCTATTGTGCAGTAAGAAATGACCAATAGGCAGATTTCAGAAAAACCTGGAAAAACTTGCATGAACTGATGCAAAGTAACATAAGCAGAACCAGGAAAACATTGTACACAGTATCAGCAACATTTTGTGATGTTCATCTATGAATGACTCAGCTCCTCTCAACAACACAATGATGTAAGACAAGCACAAAGGACTCACGAAGGAAAATGCTATACATACCCAGATAAAGAACTGATGGACTCTGAATGCAGATGGAAGCATATGTTTTTTCACTTCTTTGTCCTTTCCCATGGTTTTTTTTCCTTTTGATCTATTTCTTCTTTCACAACTCTGACTAATGTGAAAATATTTTTTACACAATAGCACATGTATAAACTATCAAACTGCCTACAATTTTCAGAACAGGAAATGGAGAAGTATTTGGAACTCAAAATCTTGTAAAATGGATGCTAAACATTTTCTTGATATGTAATGGGAGAAAAATAAAATATTATTTAAAAAATTATAGGTATTATATAAATTTCTTTTTTTCTTCCCTCCCACCACCCTAGAGATGGCTACTGTTCAACACAAATAGTTTACACACACACACACACACACACACATACATATATATATATATATAGATGTAAAATTATTCCATACATACTCCTATGTATCAGTTATTTCTATGGATAAACATAGTGTTTTTCTTCATATGATTTTTATAGTTAATTTGGATATTTATTTATATATTTATAATAAATAAATCAATTAATTTTTAGTTTTCAACATTTACTTCTACAAGATTCTGAGTTCTAAATTTTCTCCCCATCTCTCCCCTCCCCCAACCCCAAGATGGCATGAACTCTAACCCCTTCCCTCAATCTGCCCTCCCTTCTTTCTTCCCCCCTCTATTATTCCCTCCCCCCATTTTCCTATAGGGTAAGATAGATTTCCATACCCAATTGAGTGTGTATGTTATTCCCTCCTTAAGCCAAATCTTATAAGAGTAAGGGTCACTCATTCCCTCTCACCTTCCCCTCCACTATAAAAGCTTTTTCTTACCTCTTTTATGTAAGATAATTTACCCCATTCTACCACTCCCTTTTTTCTTCTCTCAATATAATCCTCTCTCACCCCTTAATTTTATTTTTTAGATATCATCCCTTCATCTTCAACTCACCCTGTGCCCTCTCTCTTTCTCTCTCTCTCTCTCTCTCTCTCTCTCTCTCTCTCTCACACACACACACACACACACACACACACACACACACACACATTCTCTCCAACTACCCTAGTACTGAGGAAGGTCTCATGAGTTACAAATATCATCTTTCCATGTAAGAATGTAAACAGTTTGACTTTAATAAGTCCTTTATGATTCCTCTTTCCTGTTTACTTCTTCATGCTTCTCTTGAGTCTTATATTTGAAAGTCAATTTTTCTATTTGCTCTGGTCTTCTCATCAAAAATGCTTGAAAGTCCTCTATTTCATTGAATGTCCATTTTTTCTCCTGAAGGATTTTAGTCAGTTTTGCTGGGTAGGTGATTCTTGGTTTTAATCCAAGCTCCTTTGACCTCCAGAATATCATGTTCCAAGCCCTGTGATCCCTTAACATAGAAGCTGCTAAATCTTGTGTTATCCTGATTGTGTTTCCACAATGTATTTGAATTATTTCTTTCTGACTGCTTGCAATATTTTCTCCTTGACCTGGGAACTCTAGAATTTGGCTATAATATTCCTAAAGTTTTCCTTTGATGATCTCTTTTAGGAGGTGATTGGTGGATTCTTCCAATTTCTATTTTACCCTCTGGTTATAGAATATCAGGACAGTTTTCCCTGATAATTTCTTGAAAGATGATGTCTAGGCTCTATAGTAAGACAAGTGGACATCCTAATGACATTTTAATAACAAGACCAGTGTCACTAGATCATAGAGAACAATGACAGGAATATATAATAAGAAGACTGGAAAGGTAAGAAGAGACCAGTTTATGAAGGACTTTCAAAGTCAAAGACAGGATTTTATATTTGATCCTGGAAACAATACAGAGCAACTGGAGTTAACTATGGTACATTGATAAAGCCAGATGTATTCTTTAGAAAGATCACTTTGATAGCTCAGCAGTAGATGCACTGGGGTAGGGGAGACCTGAGGTAGGGAGACCAACCAGTAGACTATCACAATAATCCTGGCATTAGTAAATGAGGTCCTACACCAAACTGGTGGTAGTGTCAGGAGAGAAAAGGGACCACCAAGCTGTTGCAGACATAAAATCAACAACCTCTGACAACAGATTGGTTGGGAGAAGGGGGTGGCAGTTAGAAGGAAGCTTCCAGGATAGTATCTAGGTTTCAAGCTTGGAGGACTAGAAGTGTGTTTGTGCCCATTATAAAAACAGGGAAATATGGGAGAGAAGAGGGTAGTTCTGTGTGTTGGAGAAGGGGAGAGATAATGAATTCAAATTTGAACATATTCAGCTAAGGTGTCTGTGGGATACCCAGATGGAGATGTCCAGGAGGTAACTGGAGATGTAAGATCAATAGTCAGAAGAAAGAGTAGGTCTGTATAGATACATCTCAGAACAATCTGAAAAACAGTTTCATATGGGTTTGATAGGAACAGGAAGAATCTGCTTTACACTAGGAAGTTTTGTTTTCAAGGAAATTTGTCATATGCTTCCTAATAACTAATGAATTATCCTCATGAATTTAAACATGACCCATAAGAAAAATTGCATTGGCGCACATTTCAGTAGCATTCACATTTCACAGATCAAAGCATTCTGTGCTGCATAATCTAACTTTATAATTAATGTCAGTAGAACTATTGTCCCTGATTTAGTCTGCCTCCTGGGATTACCTCCCTTTACATCTGGGAGAGCAGTACATCTCTGATGGAGGCAGTGACCTTCTTTTACTCCTTCATCCTCCCAACAATCAGGTGACTCATATTATCCCTATTCCTCCTCAGCTCTTGAAATGCTTTGCCTGGTCTATAAAATCCCATTTCTTCCCTGTGAGTCTGAAGTTACTGTTAACTCTGGGTTCAACTCAACTCCTTGACTTGACTGCTGTAGGACTGATTATTGTAGCCTTATATATTTCTGTCAATGGTCATGGTGAGTACCACAGTTCTGGTCTCCTCAGATTCTTCTGGTGATTACCAAAGACCTGGGCTGGTGGTGATGGTGATGGTGGTGGTGAAACTCAGTCTTCTTATCCAAAATTCACCATGAAATGTGCCAAAGAAAGGAGAGAATCAGCTGCTACAGAGGGAGGGACCTTAACAAGTGGGTGCTGGCACTGAAATGGAGCTAGCATCTGGATAAAAGAATTATCTGTAGGTCAAACATCAATCACTTAACAATCCCCTAGCAGACAACTGAAATGATCACAAAACATTCTGTAAGACTGAGTGATGATTACTTTAACTAGATGAGGAAAGGGCAGCATTTTGATTTTCTTTCATAGAATACAAAGCTTCCACATTAAAAAGGAAAAGTCCCAGAGATGTCAGAACCATTTGTTTGATTGAATGTAGTAAGTGTCCATGCCTGAAGCATTTTGCAATTATAGAATTGTAGAATCTTGGAGTTATTTTTAATTAATTATTTGATTTGGCAAGGATTTATTATCTTTCCTTCCCACTGTACCCCAATAGAACAATAAAAAATATAAGACCTTCATAACAAATATGCATAGTCTATCAATTACAACGATTCAAATCAGTCAGTCCAAATTTATATGAATCATTTTTGATTGGAACACCATCACTTCTCTGTCCGGAGATTTGTAGGATGTTTCATCTTCAGTCTTCTGGACAAAGGGTTTATCACTACATCGAATAGAATTCTAAAGTCTTTTAAAGTTGTTTGTATCAGTTCACAGAAGTCTTTTCAATTACCTTTGAAACTATCTTTTTTTAAAATTATTTCTAATACAGCAATAGTATTCCATTATATATGTGCACCATAATTTTTAGCTATCCACCATTAGGAAGAGTACCCCCTTTAGTTTCCAGTTTGGGGCTACAATGTAAAGAATATGTAAATGAAAAAGAAAATGAAAAGAAATGAAAAAGAATTCATACATTTTGGTCCTTTTCATGTTTTGTTGATTTCTGTACTCTGCTGCCTCACCTAAAATACTACACCCAGAATCCAGATGAGAAAAACAATGGACAAGGACAGTAAGATTATCACCTTTATCATACTTTGAATATTGAAAGCTAAGATTACATTGATTTTTTTCCCTAGTTTCCATACAAAAGGAAAATGAAGAAAGGTAGACTAATCCTTGCATGATATATATTCTTCCTGCTAGAGGAAGAGGCAGTTGAGCTAAAAAAATGAGAAAGCAGCAGCTGTTCCCTTTAGCCCTAAGGAATGCATCAGTCCTAATCCAAGTGTGTGACAAATGTAATTCAAAGATAGATCCAGAAAGAGAAGTGAGACTATAGCTCCTATTTTAAAAGCATGTCCAAGCTCAGATTATTATAATCTAGGCATTGCTCAGATTTTTACAATCTAGCCAATAGCTCACAGTTACTCAGATTCCTTAAGAATCTGGCCAATATGGCAGACCTTTAATAAACCTTGTCTTCAGTTGAAAAAAAAAAAAGCAAGTCCAGTGCACTGATACTTTAGAGTTAATTTTCACGAAATGGAGAGTGATAGTAACCAGAGCTAAACATCTTTTTCATACCAGAATAATGGGGCCTTCAGAGTCATTTGTACTGTAGTAATTTTCCATTGTGTGTCAATGTGTCTGCTATTTTTAGTTGGATGTGACCTCAGGGAAGTAGTGTGTACTAGGTTTTTCTATATAGTTTTGAGCAGAATGAACCTGGAAGAAATAATCATGATCAATAGCACTAGATAAAGAACAATTTCACCCTTTTACTAATTCCTCTTTCTGTTAGCCATTGCTGTGTGAGTGGACTCAGAGTCTGGGCAACTAATAGAACATGGATCCTTGTAGTCTGTATCCCAGAATTCTGCTGTTTCTTAGAATTGCAAGGCCTTAAGGAACAGGGCTTCTATTACTAGAATTCTGTGCATACATTTTGAAATGCTATACCGTATACAAACAAGTATCTAATAAACCCTTCTAAATGGTAGAAAACATGTTGTAGAATAATGATTCTGGGGAACTTTTCTTCTCAGAGAATGATGACACCAGCTACAAGACACTTCAATGGCTCCCACTTCCAGGTGAAAGAATTCATCCTTATGGGACTCCCTGGAATCCATAGTTGGCAACACTGGCTATCTCTACCCCTGGCATTGCTCTACCTCTCCTCATCAGTGCCAATTTGCTCATCTTTATCACCATCTGGAAGGAGCCCAAATTGCACCAGCCCATGTACCAATTCCTAAACATTCTGTCTATAGTAGACATGGGCCTGGCCACCACCATCATGCCCAAAATATTAGCCATCTTCTGGTTTGATGCCAAGGTCATCAGCCTCCCTGAGTGCTTTGCTCAGATCTATACCATACACTGCTTTGTATGCATGGAGTCAGGCATCTTCCTCTGCATGGCTTTTGACAGATACATGGCTATTTGCCAGCCCCTCCGCTATCCCACCATTGTCACTGACTCTTTTGTCTTCAAAACCACAGTATTCATGGTGCTCAGAAATGGACTGGCTGTTATCCCAGTGCCTGTGCTGGCTGCTCAGAGAAATTACTGCTCTTCAAATGAAATAGACCACTGCCTGTGCTCCAACTTGGGAGTCACTAGCCTGTCCTGTGATGACAGGAGGCCCAACAGCATTTACCAGATGATCCTGGCCTCACTGATAATGGGGGGTGACTTAACCCTGATCATCCTTTCCTATGCCTTGATCCTTTGGTCTGTGCTAAAGCTGAACTCGACAGAAGCTGCATCCAAAGCCTTGAGCACCTGTACCTCCCACCTCATCCTCATCTTCTTCTTCTATACTGTTATTGTTGTGATTTTTGTCACCCACCTGGCAAGGAGAAAGTATCCTCTGATCCCTGTGCTCTTCAATGTACTGCACAATATCATCCCTCCAGCCCTCAACCCTATTGTGTATGCATTTAGGACTCAAGACCTCAGGCTGGGCTTCAAGAAAGTGTTTCTGCCAGGTGAAAAGCGCAGATGAGTTCAAAGCAGCCAGGCTCTCTGGAGTCAAATTTCCATTCTGTACAATCTCCACTTCCTCCAGATAGAGGGCCAGCTGGATTTTTTTTTTTACTCTGTGAGCAAACAGTTTTAATGTCCCATAAGTGTTTGCTCTACAGATTGTTTCTCAGCTTTTATGATTTATTTTTGCCATTATGTCAGAATGCAAGGGAGATCTGATGGTCCAAAGAATTTTATTAAAGATCCTGACTTACTGTAACCATCTAAGAATGCCTTTGATGAATGCAAATAATCCCACTTGGGTTATAATGAACAGTGTAGGCTGGAGGACTTTGAACACAAGTTTGATCTCATATATCTATTTGTGAACAGCTAGGTGGTAGGGTGGATTAAGCATTATTGACTAACTTCTCCTCATGTATAGTCTCTCTTCCTCTTTTTTTCCTCTTTCTCTTACATATATGAGTATTTTTAATCATTTAAATTATGAGCACAATCATCTGTGTTCTATCCTTTCTATGTGGTTGTAAGTCAAGGCTCTCTCCTGGCTTTGTTCCCCCTCTCTCTGATTCTCTGTCTCTGTCTCTCTTTCTCTCACCTTCCCCTCTCATGCCCAGAAAAAGTAATGCAATTTTAATTTTTTTTTATGTAAAAGAGTGTTAGAAGAGAGACAAGCATGAGTGAGTTGCAATGTACTTATCTTTCCCTCAAAACCTGTGTATTTTTTAGAATTTTCATATTACTGTTCAAGGCACTACCAACTTTCCAGTCATCTTAATTCACATCTTTGATGTCACTGTCAACTTTTAACACTCCTTCACTCTACCTATCTAATCTGTTGCCAATCTATTCTTTCTGCTTCTAAAAACATCTCAATTAGAGGTGAATCCTCAATATTTATAAATGTACATACTTCCAAATGCTCTATTATACTAAAATTTGCATATATTATAAAACTTATGAAAATTTTAAAAAATTAAAGGATGAGATAAAGATGGAATATTTGATCCTAAAGCCCTTGGAATTTTCTCCCCTTTTCTATGTTTACACAGACTCGACCCCCAACTTGAGGACCTCATGACTTCTTGCCTATACTATCATAAGAGCCTCCTAAATGGTTTCCCTGGCTCAGGTCTCTCCCTTCTACAAACCGTTCTTTCTACACACATGCCGTAGGTACATGTGACCAACTTTGTGTGACCTGAAAGGATTTCTAATTCACCTGCAAGTTGACTGGACTCTTTAATCTGGAGCAAACAAAAACAACAACACCAGCTTTAAAACTCTCATTAACAGGAAATCTGATGATCCTCATGTGGTGTGAAATCTCAGCTCCCTCATACATTCTTCTGTACCCATGGGGTTACAAAATTATGACCTCCCACACATTCACAGCCAAAAGCACTGTCATCTCTAAGGGAAAGGTGCCCAAGAAGTCTCTCTCCCTCAGCTCACATATATATGCCCATCTGACCAGACCTGCATTGACTTTGCCTGGATATCTTCATAGACTCTTCAGGGGCATACTTAATGGCAGGTGGTCTGATAGATACCTCACAGCATGGTGACAGGAGAGGCCCACTATTATTTGTTTCCTTAGGATCTCCCTTGCCACAAGTCACTAGAATGTTTCTTAAGTATATTCTCCCAGGGTCTCCAAACTCTTGCCAAGATATCTGGTGAGTGGCTATCTATAAACCAATATCTCCCCTGGCACATCAAAAGAGCTAGAAAAAAAAGCTTTAAAAAAAAGCTTTAAAAATCAAGTAAACAGTTGCCCAGTACATATTTTGTACCCAATACTGCGTTCAACGCTGGGATACAAAAAAAGGCAAAAAAAAATTCTGCTCTCAAGGAGTTCAAAGTGTATGAGGGGAGACAACATGCAAACAATGTTGAACAAATGAGATATATACAGGATGGACTGAAGATAATCACAGAAGTAAGGCACTACCATCAAAGGAGGATCAGGAAAAGCTTCTTGAGAAAGGAGAAATTTTAGTTGAGAATTGAAGGAATATATGAAAGTGAGGGGGCACAGATGATCAGGAAGAAAATTCCAGACATGAGAATGGCCAACTTGGGAGATGGAGTGTCTTCTGGGAGGAATAGAATGCAGGCCAGTGTTAATGGATCATGGAGTAGATGGAGGAGAGTAAGGTGTGAAAAGTGATGATGAGAACAGCAATAATATAAAGAAGAAAAGGGGAAGACACTGAGATGTAAGTTCATGGGGCAAAGCTCCTCTCAGAATCTGATTGGACTTACTTCGATATAAAAATGTAAGAAATGAGAATGAGCAGGTAGCAGAAATAATGAACTTATCCCCTGGACAAATTTTCTCTCTATGTCACTTTCCCTATCCAATTATCCACATGAGAGAATTGAAGTGCCTTAAGATTTGAAAACTGAGGAACCCAAACCCCTGATCTGTTAGGTAATTACTGAGCAAATATTAAAACTGAGCGCATAGTTTAGTATTCCTAGATGAAGATTTGGGAAAGAAATGGAACGATCACTAAGCTAGGTTAAAGTTTCTGATCATGGGAAGAAAACATTTCACTGAGAAAAGGATTCCAAAGAAAAGGCTAAAGCCTACATATTTTAGCAAGGTAAGAAAACCCTGATCTTTGCTCTGAAGAACTTGGTATTTGAAGCTGAGAATATCCTGCTAGGCAGATGAGAGAGGTCTTAAAAGCCAAGATTTGCAGGTAACAAAGCAGGAGGAGCTTTCTGCTGGTCCTAGTCTTCAGTTTCTTAAACTCAATAAGTCAACAAGCATGTATTAAGAGCTTCCTATTTGTCAGGTCTTGTGCTAAGCTCTGTGGATGCAAACACAGTCAAACGGTAAACAAAGACAGTCCATGCCCTCTAGTAGCTTTAAATTTTTTAAATCAAAATTAAAATTTTAATTAAAATTGACAATTAAATTTTAATGATGTGGCAACACATTAGGAGTTGAATAGCTAAGGTGGGAGGGATAGGGAAAAGTACTCACCCTAGTGTATGTTGACATTGCCAGAGTCAGAAGCAAAGCCAAGAGAGGAATGAAAAATGACTGTCCTGAGTCCTTCCTCAAAATGGAAGTTCTAGGAGGAGTTTACTAGTGAGAGAAGTGGGCTAAAGTTGCAGAAAGATTTTCCAAAGGGAGATGGCCATAGACACAGAGGGATGTTCTAGGGAAAGAGACCATCAGTACTAAGGTAATTTCCAGGGTAAGAAGGTAGTTGGCAAACTCTAGAGAGATAGAAAAAGAGCCTATCCAGGACTGTGGAAAATATTGCAGTTCTATAGGTAGGTACACAAAGGCTGATTCTGATTAGGTGACACTAAGCTAACCATACCCTAGTGATTATTGGATCATCATTTTAGAGCCAGAAGATCCACAAGGTAGAGTCCAACCTCTTGCAGATGAAGAAAATGAGGCCCAAAGAGAGTAATTGACTTGACCAGGGACATATAGGTAGGAAGAGGCAGATCCAAGATTTGCATTCAAGTCCTTTGACTCCAAAGTCAATACTATTTCTATTTCTGTTTAATTTTTTTCCAATTTGTTTTTTATATTTTATTCATATATTTTTAATCACCTTAATTGTCCAATACATTAATTTATTTGCTTCACTTAGAAAGCCATCCTTTGTAAGAAGGAAGAAAAAGAAGAAAAAGAAATGCAACAAAACTAACCCATCAACTGAATCTCTTAGTTTGTGTGGTGCTATATATAGTTTCTTCCCCACTCCTGCAAAGAAAGCAGGAATATAAATTCCTTTATCTTTACTTTGGAGTGGAGTGGTCATTATAGTTACACAGCATTCAGTATTTATTTTGTTCTTTTCATTTCCATTGTTATAATTATTTTGTATTTTTTCTTGAAAGGAACATTTCAATACAGTTGGTTTTAAAGCAAACAAAGGAATAGGAGGGACCACGAAGAGCTAGAACAAAATTTGCTATTTATCAGGTAATTTCCAAAAAACAGGAGTTGCAATCCTGACTTCAGACAAGGCAAAAATAACAAAGATATGTAAAAAGATAAAGAGAGAATATTATGCTTAAATGCATCACATGCAATAAAACAACGTCACCACTAAACAGACATGGACTAAGTCCGAGGTGCCAATTGGGCATGGCCCACAAAGCTCCAGAGTGTATCCTGAAAGAGACTAAAAGGTAATTGGGAAATGTTTAACTAAATAAATAAAAATGCAGTACAACATACATAATGTTAAATTATGGCTTTCAAAGTCAAAGTATGGCTCATAGGAATACATTTCTATTTGAGTTTGATACCATTGCACTAAGTGATAAAGAATCTATATTTCTAAATCAAAGGCTAATCATACTGCAAAAATAAAACATTATTTGGAGATTTTAATGTTCTTCTTTCAGAGCTGAATGCATCCAAAAGAAAAACAAAACAGAAAGTGTAGAGCTGAAAGCACTGTTTGACAACTTACATTATAGGGGGCAGCTAGGTGGAGCAGTGATAGAGCTCTGGCTTTGAATTCAGGAGGACCTGAGTTCAAATCTGGCCTCAGACACATAACACTTACTAGCTGTGTGACTCTGGGCAAGGCACTTAACCACAATTGCCTCACCAAAAAGCATGAAAAGAAAAACTTAGATTTTCAAAACCATTAGACTCCTTGGAAAATGAATATGTGTGTGTGTGTGTGTGTGTGTGTGTGTGTGTGTATACGTTATATATATGAAACTTCCATATCACTTAGTACTGTAAGGTATCATTCATGGGGAGAAAAAAATACTGATGATTAATGTGGGTTTATTTTATATTCTGCAACTTTGCCAAAGTTGTTCATAATTTCAAGTAGTTTTTTTAGTTGATTTCCTAGGATTCTCTAAGCATACCATCATATCATTTACAAAGAGTGATAGTTTTGTGTGCTCATTCTTATTCCAATATTTCAAAATCTTTTTCTACTCTTATTGCAGAATATAAAATAAACCCACATTAATCATCAATATTTTAATTTATTACCAACAATTTATTACCAAATTATTCAGTACCAAGAGGTAGAGAGACTCCATTAAAAATAACTGCCAAGAATATAAAATACTTAAAAGTCTATCTGCCAAGACAAACCCAGGAGCTATATGAACATAACTACAAAACACTTCTCACCCAAATAAAGTCAGATCTAAACAACTTTAAAATATATTAATTCCTCGTGTGTAGGCCAAACCAACATAATGAAGTTGAGAATTCTAACTAAATTAATCTACTTATTCAGTGGCATTCCAATCAACTACCAAAAATTATTTTATAGAACCAGAAAAAATAACAAAAAGTCAAGAATATCAAGGAAATCAATAAAAAAAAAGTGAAAGAAGATGTTCTAGTCATACCAGATCTCAAACTATATTATAAAGCAGTAATCATCAAACAATCTGGTACTGGCTAAAAAATAGAGTGGTAGATCAATAGAATAGATTAGGTGCACAATACATTATAGTAAATGACCATAACAATTTAGTGTATGATAAACCCAAAGATCCAAGATTTTGGAACAAAAGGCCATTATTTGACAAAAACTGCTGGGAAAACTGAAAAACAGTATGGCAGAAACTAGATATAAGGCAACATCTCACATCGTATACCAAGATAAGTTCAAATGGGAATAGGATTTAAAGGGTGCTACCATAAGCAAATAAGAAAAACATGAAATACTTTACCTGTCAGATCTATGGATAAGAGAACAATTTAGGACCAAACAAGAGATAGAGAATATTTCAAAATGTAAGATGGATAATTTTGATCATATAAAATTAAAACAGTTTTGTACAAACTGAAAAATAGTATGGCAGAAACTAGATATAAGGCAACATCTCACATTGTATACCAAGATAAGTTCAAAATGGATACAGGATTTAAAGGGTACTACTATAAGCAAATTAGAAGAGCATGAAATACTTACCTGTCAGATCTATGGATAAGGGAACAATTTAGGTCCAAACAAGGGTTAGAGAGTATTTCAAAATGTAAAATGGATAATTTTGATCACATAAAATTAAGAAGGTTTTGCACAAACAAAACCAGTGCAACCAAAACTAAAATAAAAGCAGAAAACTGGACAACATTTTACAGCAAGTATCTCTGATAAAGGCCTCACTTCTCAAATATATAGAGCACTGAATCAAATTTATAAGTGTATGAGTTATTTCCCAATTCATAAATAGTCAGTTTTTAGACAAAGAAATCAAATCTATCTATAGTCAAATTAAAAAAAATTCTAAATCACTATTAATTAGAGAGATACAAATGAAAACAACTCTGAGGTACTGCCTCAAACCCATTAAATTGGTTACTATGACAGAAAAGGAACATGAGAAATGTTGGGGGGATCTGGGAAAAATGGGACACTAATGCACTGTGGGTGGAGCTGTGAACTGATCTAACAATTCTGGAGTGCAATTTGGAACTAAGTCCAAAGGCCATAAAACTGTGCATACTCTTTGATCCAATAATACCACTAACAGGTCTGTATCCCAAAGAGATTAAATAAAAGGTGGAGGGGGAAAGACTATATTTGTACAAAAATATTTATAGCAGCTCTTTTTGTCTTGGCTAAGAATTGAAAATTAAGGACATTCCCATGATTTGGGGAATGACTAAACAAGTTGTGGTATAGAATTATAGAGAAATTAATATTATACCATATTAACAACTAATTGTGAATTTGTGTTCTACCTTTTTCCTTATATTATCTGTAAAGGCCCAACTCTTATTAAGGTCAGTCAATCTGTGGATGGCATGACTGATTGATAAAATTGCCTCCAGCCCTCATAGAACATGCTGATTAATTTTGATCAGTACCCCACCCAACCAGGAAAATTAATTTCTTTTTAGAATATAAACAGAATCCAGCCCTGGTGAGCCTTTAGCTTGAGTAAAGAAGCTACTGTTCTTGGTCCCCTTCTTTAGAGTTTAGGGTGTATGTTTTGTGTGGCTATATTATATATAGCCTTCATAATCTATATTAATATTAATAATACAATCTAAATTAAATTACTTGCCTTTTTAATGGTAGATTGTCCACCCTACAATAAGAGAGACTGAGACAAAGATCTGAGTCAATGATATTTTATTGAAGGGTACATGGTCCCCTGTAATAAAATGGATCTTCCTCATGTTCTGAGATGCCCCCTCCTTGTATGTATAGAGATTGATACCCAAATATAAAAAAGAGGCTTGGTAAAATACAGAATCCCATTGGTTGATATATGATGCATAAGCTAAAATAAGCAAAAATGATCTATTTGCAGGGTCATGAGTTGGGCGAAGCAAGGAATATCTTCACTGATTAGGTAGTCATAAGATAGTCATAAGATGATCACCTGCTTGTGTTGGACAAAAGGGAATGGTCCAGACTCTGGATTACATATGTACAAAAATAAATTGGAGGACTTTCCGTGTAATTGAGTCACTTCCCGCCACACTGGGTTTGGTCACTGTGAAAAGAAAACAAGGCTGGAGGGCCTCTTATGATTAAGCAAGTAAACTTGCAAGTAAATCTGTAGCTCACAGCTCTGGGGCCAAAATACAGAACTTATGATCACTACCCCTATAGAATCATATCAAATTGATTGATAATGATTAGAATAGAGCACAGGTCCTCAATAAATCAACTTTCAATAAGTCTCATAATGAAGCCATATTCTCAGCAGGAGGATTTGAAGACTTTTAGCCCACATCCTCATTAAATGTCCACCAAGCAAGGTTGATTTTCACTTGTCAGAGAAGTTCCTTTTCAGAAGATATTTAAAGCATTTCAGGGTCTCTCTTGAGATCTTTGGTTAATGAGAGAAACCACTGACTATCAATTTATTGGTTACCAGCTAGCCTAATTAATAAATTGAATAATAATTACCCAGAAACTCTGTCTCTTGGGGTTTTAATTCATCTCATTGTAATGGAATATTATTGTGCTATAAGAAATAATGAGCAAGATTATTTCAGAAAAACCTGGAAAGACTTACATGAAGTGATACAAAATAAAGTGAGCAGTACCTGGAGAACATTTTACATCTGTGAATAACTTAGCTATTCTCTGTAATATAATGACCAAGACAATCCCAAGGAACTCACAGTGAAAAATGCATCTATCTCCAGAGAAAGAACTAATGGCATCTGAATACAGACCAAAGGATACTATTATTCAGTTTCTTCCTTCCTTCCTTCTTTCCTTCTCTCCTTCTCTCTCTCTCTCTCTCTCTCTCTCTCTCTCTCTCTCTCTCTCTCTCTCTTTCTCTCTCTCTCTCCCTCCCTCCTCCTCCTTCCTTCTTTTTTTAATTGTAGTTTCCTTCCACAAAATGGCTATTATGGAAATGTTTTATATGATTGCACATCTATATCACATTGCTTACGATCTCAAGGAGGAGGAAGGGGAAGGAGTGTGGGATAGAATTTGGAACTCAAAACAAAAAAAAAGTTAAAAATTTTTATAGGTAATTGGGGGAAAATAAAATAATTTTTAAAAAATAAATGATTCACAGAGAATAGTAGGGCAACTTCTGTTACATCCTTGATTAGGATCATCTGTCTATAAATTCTATATGTAATCCTCAATAAAAGCAAATGAACATAGGAGCTGGATGGAAGCTGGGGTAAGGAAGTATTTCTCACTTTTTAGGTCCTCTTTAGTTGGCATGAACACTAAGTCAGTCAAAAACAAGAACTAGTGAAGAAAAAGACATAACCCCCTTCCATATTTTACATATTTTGGATGTTGTTGTACATATCTGCCTTTAAGAAAAAAATTATGCATTTTACTCTGCTTTCTGGCTAGTAGGTAATCTGTCTTTTTTTTGCTTCAGGTTAGCATCTTGATGGCTATAGCACTAATATTGGTGAAATTTGTTGATTTTTGTTGTGGGGAAAGGAGAATTAAATGTTTCTTTCTGTTTTACTTTTTTTGGGGAACCAATTTTTAATTAAACAAAGTTCAAGTGATCAGTAATAATGGCTTGCAAGTCAGCCTAAAAAATCTAACAGCAAGTTTTAAAGAAACAAGTTAAGTGGCTGTACCCAAGATTCATTTCTACTTGGTAACTGAAATAATACCCCTCCACCTAGAGGCCAGGGTGAATAGCATAGCAGTCTCTAGGAGAAATTAAAGACAGGTCATAAGAGACAATAAATTAGAAATGTAAATTTAAAGATTTTTCTAAATCAATAATTCAGGACATGAGATCTTAAGAGTGTATAACTTAGTGCTGGAAAAGACTTAAAGGTCAGCTTTTCATTTTACAGATGAGAAAATTGAGGCCCAAGGAAGCTAAGAAATTCTCCAAAATCATGCATTATGATATAGAACACTTCTGAATTCAAGCTCAAATCCTCTGCTTTCATATCCACTTGTCTTCCCATTATGTATTTGATGAAATACTTCCAAATAGATTAGGGATTTAGCAAACTAAACTACTTTGGAGACAGAAAACATTTCCTTAAAATATGAGTCCAAGTACCTAAGTACTTCTTAAATTATAGTTGAAGTCAGAATAATTTGCATGTAAAGGGAAAGGGTGTATTGATAATCTCTGAATAGTGAGTTTTATATAGTAATGTGATATTGAAGAAGTTGGAGGAGGGAGTCAAGTCAATAAGCATTTATTAAACACCTACTTGAGGCAACTAAGAAGTGCAGTGGATAGCATGCTGGGCCTGGAGTCAGGCTGATTTGAAGACTAACCTTCAGGCACTTACTGTGCTGCCTTGGACAAATCACTTAACCTTTGTCTGTCTCAGTTTCCTCAACTATAAAATGGAGGTGATAACAGCACCTATCTTACAGGGTTGTTGTGAGGGCCAAATCAGTTAATATGTGGAAAGCATCTTGCAAGTCTTAAAATGCTATATAAAAGCTATTTATTGTTACTACCAGGAAGAAGACCAGCGTCACTAGATCATAGAGGACAATGAAAAGAATGTATTATAAGAAAACTTAAAAGTTGACAAGAGACCAGGTTATGAAGGACTTTCAAAGTCAAACAGAAGATTTTATATTTCATCCTGGAAATTAACAGAGACACTGGAGTTATTAAAGGTGCACTGACATAGCCAGTTCTTTTCTTTAGAAAGATCCCTTTGAGCTATGCCCAAAGGACTATAAAAATGTGCATACCCTTTGACCCAGCAATAGCATTTCTAGGGCTATATCCCAAAGAGATCATACAAATGGGAGAAGGAGCCACATGTACAAAAATATTCATAGCAGCTTTTTTTGTGGTGGCAAAGAACTGGAAATTGAGAGGATGCCCATCAATTGGGGAATGGCTGAGCAAGTTGTGGTATATGAATGTAATGGAATACTATTGTGCTATAAGAAATGATGAACAGGCTGACTTCAGAAAAACCTGGAGTGACTTGTATGGTCTGATGCTGAGTGAAGTGAGAAGAACCAAGAGAATGTTTTACACAATAACAGCCACGTTATGCGATGACTAATATTGACAAAATTAACCCTTTCTCAGCAATACAAGGATCTAAGACATCCCCAGAGGCCTCGTGATAGAAAATGCTATCCACATCCAAAGAAGAACTATGGAAGTTGAATTGCTATTTTTTTTCTCTTCTGTTGAGTTTTGTTTCCTCTTTCTGATGGTTCTTCTTATTGGTTTTAATTTTTACTTACAACTTCACTAATGTGAAAATATATTTAATAGGAATGTATAGGTACAGCCTATATCAGATTGTGCGCTGTCTTGTGGAGGGTAGTGGGGAGGAAAGGGAAGAAAAATTTTAAACTCAAAAGCTTATGGAAGTGATTATTGATAAATCAAAATAAATTAATAAAAAAAATAAAAATTAAAAAAAAGAAAGATCCCTTTGATAGTTAAGTAGTAGCTGGGCTGGAGTAGGGGAGACTTGAGGCAGGTAGAACAACTAGGAGGCTATCATAATAATCCTGGCATTAGTTGAAGAGGTACTGCACTAGGTTGGTGGTAGTGTCAGAGGAGAGAAGAGGACACCAGGAAGAAATGTTGCAGAGCTAAAATCAATAAGACTTGGCAATAGATTGGATGTAGAGGAGAAGGTAAGAATCAAGCTTATAAGACAATATCAAGGTTGGAAGACTGGGTGACAGGAAGTTTAACTGTACCTATTACAGTAATATAGAAGTTCAGGAGAAAGGATAGTAGGTGTGTGTGTTGGGGGGAAGATGATGATTTTATTTATTTCTTAATTATTTAAAAAGTATTTTAATTTTTCCTAATTACATATAAAAACAATTTTTAGCATTCATTTCTTAAAATTTTGAGTTGTGAACTCTCTTCCTCCTCCTCCTCACTGAGAAGGCAAGCAATTTAATATAGGTTATACAAGTGCAGTCATGCAAAACATATTTCTATGTTAGTCATTTTGTGAAATAAAACACAGCCCAAAAAAATAAAAAAAAATCATTTTTGATTTGCATTCAGATTCCATCAGTATTCTCTCTGGAGATGGATAGTATTTTTCATCATAAATCCTTTAGAACTGTATTGGATTTTTGTATTGCTGAGAATATCCAAGTCCTTCACAGTTGATCATCATACAATATTGTTGTTACTGTGTATAATGTTCCCCTAGTTCTGATCCTTCTTATGATATATTCTTTGCAATGTTCTCTATGTGATCTAGGGCCTCTGATCTTCTTACTGGTAACAACAATAAATAATTTTTCTCTCTGTCTGCTTGCAATATTTTTACTTTTACTTGGGAACTCTGGAATTTGGCTATAATATTCCTAGGAATGTTCATTTTGGGATCTCTTTCAGGCAGTGATTGGTAGATTCTTTCAAATTCTGTTTTGCCCCTAGTTCTAGAATTTCAGAGCAGTTTTCATTGATAATTTATTGAAAGATAGTCTAGGGTCTTTTTATGATCATAGCTTTCAGGTCGTCCAATTATTTTAAAATTATCTTTGCTGGATTTATTTACTAGGTCAGTTGTTTTTCCAATGCGATATTTCATGTTTCCTTACATTATTTTTTCATTCTTTTGATTTTGTTTTATTGTTTCTTAGTGTCTCAAAATTCATTAGCTTCCACTTGCTAAATTCTAATTTTCAAGGAATTATTTTCTTCAGTGAGCATTTGTACCTACTTTTCCATATGACTAATTTTGCTTTTTGAGGAGTTCCATTCTTTAGTGAATTTTTGTACCTTTTTTTCCCCTTTGGCCAATTCTGCTTCCCAAAGCATTCTCTCTTCATTGGATTTTTCTATCTCTTCTACTATTTGGCCTAGTCTGTTTTTAAAGTATTGTTTTCTTCAGTGCTTTTTTGTGCCTCCTTTACCAAGCTGTTGAGTCTTTTTTCATGATTTTCTTGTATTTTTTTTTATTTCTCTTTCCAATTTTTCCTCTACCTCTCTTACTCAATTTTTAAAATCCTCATCAGTCTCTTCCATGGCCTAAGACTAATCCATATTTTTCTTTGAAGTTTTGGATGTAGCAGTTTTAACTTTGTTGTCTTCTACTGAGTATACGTTTTGCTATTCCTTGTTACCATAGTACTTTCTATAGTCAGCATTTTTTTTCTGTTACCTAATTTTTCCAGCCAATTTCTTCACTTTTAACTCTTTGTTAAAGCAGGTTTCTGTTTCTGGGGTGGAGGGTGCACTTTCCTAAGCATTAGGGTTTTGTGCAGCAGGTTTCAGAACTAGTTCTGGGGTTCTGTAAACTTTCAGCTATTCCAAGGTGGTATGATCTAAAGAGAAGTGTGCTTACTACTCTCCTGGCCTGTGCTGTGATCTATGAGTGAACACAAGCACTCTTTTCTGCCCTGGAATTGTGACCAGGGTCCCCACTTCCCTGTGCCCTCAAGCTCTGGTATGCTAAGTGCTCTTTCTTACCCTAGGACTAAGACCTGGATCTGAGTATGGGCAAAGTAACAGAGTCCTGCCCACAGTGCCAGGAAAGGGACACCTGAAATCTTCTGACGAGTTGTCTGATCCTTTACCATCTGTGGGCTGAGAGCTCTGGAAGCATCTGCTGATTCACTCATTCCCAAGGCCTGCTGCTGGTTTGCTCAGGGTGTCCTGAGCTTCAGACCACTCTCACCCTGATGCCACAGACCTTTCCTGACAATTCTTTAGCTGTCTTGGGCTAGAAAATTATTTCACTTCATCCTTTTGTGGGTTCTGCCACTACAGAATTTATTGTCAGGCATTGTATAAAGGTGTTTGGAGAGCTTCTGGGGAGAGCTCAGGCAAATCCCTGACTTCTCTGCCATCTTTGCTCCACCCCAAATGATTTTATTTCATAACGTGTTAAGGTTGGAGTCTCTATAGAACATCCAGTTGGCAATCCTGGAGGATATTAGGGATGTAAGATCAGTAGTCAGAATGGAGAGTAGGGCTGTATAAATAGGTCTCAGAATAATCTGCAAAATGGTTTCATGTGGGCTTGATAGGAATAGGAAGGATCTGCTTTATATTAGGAAGGTTTGTTTTCTACAAAATATGTCAGATACTTTCTGTAAGTAGTGAATTATCCTCATGAATTTAAAAATGACTTACAATAAAAATCATATTGGCACACACTTCAGCAACACTCACATTTCATAAATCAAAGCATTCTGGACTACATAATCAAACTTTATACTTAATGTCAGTAGAACCATTGCCCCTGACTCAGCCAATCTCTAGGGCTTACCTCCTTTTACACCTGGGAGACCAGTAAACTCAGAGGGAGGCAGTAACCTTTTTTTAGTCCTTCCTCTCCCTATTAATTAGGTAACTCAAATGATCTCTATCCCTTCCTCAAATTGCTTTGCCTCATCTATGAAATCTAATTTCTCCCTGGTGTGTTTGCAGTTTCTATAAACAAAGTTGAACTCAGCTTCCTGACTTGACTCTTGCAGGGTTGATTACTGTAGCGTCCCACATCTCTATCAAGTAGTCATGGTGAGTACCAGAGTTCTGTTCTTCTCAGAGTGTACTAGTGAATGCCAAAGACCATGGCTATTTGGTGGTGGTCAAACACTTAGTTCCTTTATACAAAATTGTATATGAAAAATAGCATAGAAGGCAGAGACCCAGATCACAAAGAAGTAGAGATCATGGCAAGGGGGTGCTGGCACTGAATTAGAACCAGCACCTGGATAAAAGAATGCTCTGTGGGTAAAACAACAATCATTTAATGATCCCCTAACAGACATCTGAAATTATCACAAAACATTCTCTAAGACTGAGTGAGGATTATTTTAACTGAATAGGAACAAGGCAGAATTCTGATCGTGTTTCCCAGACTAAAAAGCTTCAACATGAAAACAGAAAAGTCCGAGAGATTTCAGAACGATTTATCTGAATCAGTGTAGCAACTGTTTATGCATGAAGCATTGTACAGTTATAGAACTGCAGAATCCTGATGTTACTTATAATTAATTGTTTGATTTTTACAAAGATTTATTATCTCTCCTTCCCACTGCACCCCAACAGAACAATAAAAAGACCCTCATAACTAAAATACATAGTCTATTAATTACAAAGATTCACATCAGTCAGTCAAAATTTCTATGCATCATTCTTGATTTGAAGTCCATTACTTCTCTGCCAGTAGATTTGTAGGATGTTTCATCTTCAGTCTTCTGGACTCATGGTTTATAAGTACAGGAACTAGCATTCTAAAAAATTCTTTTAAAGTTGTTTTTCTCTATATTGTCATCATTTGTCCAACTCACTTTGTTCTGCATCAGTTCATAGAGGTCTTCCCAGTTACCTCTGAAACTGTCTATTTTAGTATTTATTATACAGCAATATTATTCCATCATCTGCATACTCCTTAATTTTTTAGCTATCCATGTTTAGTATTTAGGGCTAGAAAACAAAAAGCCACAATAGAAATTTTGCAAATCTACATACTGTCTTCTTTCAGTAACTCCTGTCTTCTACTGTCTCATCTTAAATGCCACCTCCAGAATGGAGTCTGGAATTCTAGATCAGGTCAAAGCATGGTAGGGGACAGTAGGACTATTATCTTCATCATACTTGGATTATTGAAGGCTTATATTACATTCATTTTTTCTAGCTTCAATAAAATATGACTAACATTGAACTTGCAATCAACAAGAATAACTACCCCATTTTCACATAAAACCACTTCTGTTACACATTAACTATAATACTGAGCAGCCATCACAAAAAACCATAACTGATTCAATTCAAGTCAATAATTAAATAGAATGAGTTTCTACATTGACCTAGACGCTCTTAGGTTTGAGGAATATAATAAGCATAAGTGCTTAAAACTTATGTACTGCTTTAGAGATGTTATCTCCTTTGTTCCTCTCTGTGACCCTGAGAGATAGGTACTATCATTATTATCTCTATTTTTTCAGATGAGGAAACTGAGGCTGAGAGAGTTTAAGTGACTTGCCTAAGTTCATTCAGCTAGTAAGTATCTGAGGCAGCATTTGAACTCAGTCTGCCTGACTCCCAGTCCAGTGCTCTAATCACTGTTATCATCTAGCTCCCTGATACACAAATAAGGCAATAAGTCATAACTCCATTTCTGTGATCATTGAGTTTAAACTCCAATTGCTTGGGGAGGTAGTAGTGCAACAAGTTCACAGATAAGTCTTACTGGGTGGTATCCAACAGAAGCAAAGGAAAAGTGGAAACTAGGTGAACTATGAAATTTGGGGACATGAAAGAATGTCAATGAGTTCTGCTACTTAAAAGGCATTGTTGGCGGAGACAGAGTGATCTTAATAGCATAAACCAAGACACCTTGAATGAAGACTTTGGGAACCTCTCCCAGTAACAGAGTACTGTATAACTAGAGAATGGGAGGCCTTGAGTTATGGAAGGGTACCTAGGGCTCTCTGATATAATGCTAGTGAGGGCCAACAAAAGGGAGAAAATCCATTGGGATGATGGTGCCATATTCCCGGTTGGGGGAAAGAGGGGGAACATTTCTTATGTTCTCACTTGGCAGAAGTTTTCATAGAACCACATTCAGGTTCTGACTAGCTTGAATGACTGAGGAAACTATATTGTTCTAGGTGAAGCTAGAGGAGGGTATGAATGAGAGGGAAGGTGTGCCCATTTTGGGGAAGAGAGCTAAGAGCAGTTGTTCACTCTGCAGTGCAAACCTCTGGGAGGAAAGGTAGACGAACCCTTCCTGACATCTGTTCTTCTTCCTGTTAGAAACAGGGTAGTTGAGCTATTGAGATAAGAGAAGAAAGGTTGTCATTAATCCCTTCACCCAACCTCCACCACTCTTCCCCCAAGTCTATGAAACATACAATTCACAGATAGGCTCATGGAGAGACATGGGCTTCTAGCTTCTATTCTGAAAGCAAATCCAGTGGAACAATACTTTGGAGTTAATTATTTGAAATACGGACTGCAAGTAAACCAAGACAAAAGTCTTCTTCAAAACAGAATAGTGGGGAATTAAGGGTCACCTGTTCTGTGGTAGTTTTCCTTTGTATGTTAATGTGTATGGAATGTTTTATTCTCTGTATCCCCAGGGAAGTTTTGTGTACCAAGTTTTAATATAGGTTACCTGTAGAATTGAGAACAAAGAACAGGAAAGGAATGATCTTGATCAATAGCACTAGATTTCACCCTTGAAAAAGGTGTTCACCACTTCCCTCTTCTATAAGCCTTTTCTGTGTGAGTAGACTCAGACTCTGGGCAATTAACACACCCTGTAACCTTGTAGCCTGTATCTCAGGATCCTGTTATTTCTTAGAATTGCAAGGCATTAAGGAACAGGATTTCAATTACTAGAATTCTGTGGGTACATTTTGAAATACTATACCACATGCAGACAGGCACTTAAACCCTAATGAATGGGAGAGAGCAAGTTGTAGAATAATGATTCTGGGGAATTTTTCTTCTCAGAGAATGATGACACCAGCTACAAGACTCCTCAATGGCTCCCACTTCCAGGTGAAAGAATTCATCCTTATGGGACTCCCTGGAATCCATAGTTGGCAACACTGGCTATCTCTACCCCTGGCATTGCTCTACCTCTCCTCCATCAGTGCCAATCTGCTCATCTTTATCACCATCTGGAAGGACCCCAAATTGCACCAGCCCATGTATCGATTCCTAAGCATTCTGTCTATAGTCGACATGGGCCTGGCCACCACCATTGTGCCCAAGATACTGGCCATCTTCTGGTTTGATGCCAAGACCATCAGCCTCCCTGAGTGCTTTGCTCAGATTTTTGTCATTCACTGCTTTGTGGGCATAGAGTCAGGCATCTTCCTCTGCATGGCTTTTGACAGATATGTGGCTATTTGCCAACCCCTCCAGTATCCCACCATTGTCACTGACTCTTTTGTCTTCAAAGCCGCAGTATTCATGGTGCTCAGAAATGGACTGGTTGTTATCCCAGTGCCTGTGCTGGCTGCTCAGAGAGATTATTGCTTTCCAATGAAATAGACCACTGCCTCTGCTCCAACTTAGGGGTCACAAGCCTGTCTTGTGATGACAGGAGGCTCAATAGCATTTACCAGATGATCCTGGCCTCATTGATAATGGGGGCTGACTTAAGCCTGATCATTGTTTCTTATGCCTTTATCCTCCACTCTGTGCTGAAGTTGAATTCAGCAGAAGCTGCATCCAAGGCCTTGGGAACCTGCAGCTCCCACCTCATCCTTATCTTCTTCTTCTATACTGTCATTGTTGTTATTTGTGTGACCCACCTGGCAGGGAGAAAGTATCCCCTGATCCCTGTGCTCTTCAATGTGCTGCACAACATCATCCCCCCAGCCCTCAACCCCATTGTCTATGCATTTAGGACCCAAGACCTCAAGCTTGGCTTCCAGAAGGTGTTTCTGCCAGGCATAAAGGGCAAATGAGCTCAAAGCGACCAGGCTCTCTGGAGTCAAATCTCCAATGCGTATAATCTCCATCTCCTCCAGACAAGTGGAGGCCCAGGTGGAATTATTTTTCTCTATGAGCAACAGTTTTAATGTTCCACAAGTATTTGCCCTATCTTCAGATTACTTCATAGCTCCTAGGATTCAGTTATGCCACTATATCAGAATATAGCATGGGAATTCTTGATGGCCTGAAGAACTTTTATACTTTTAACCACTGACAGTGAGATGTTCAATAAAGATTTTGTGTAAAGTGATATGTATGATGAGGACGTCTTGCTTTGCATGGGCACTAATGTTTTTAAACTCCAGTTTTGCCTTAACTCGATTGGGCTGGTACATCACCAAATGGTATTCCTTCTAAGATCTTGGCAAGAGATCTCCAAGTCTGTTTTTTAAAATTGCACATCCTTCTCTAGCAGAGGAGACTAGGATAGGATCCTCAATATTTGTATAGTTAGTCATTTCTGGGTGATCTACTGTACTTTTACTTATGTACCTTAAAAAACTTAAACAAAGAAGGCAGCTAAGTGGCACAGTGGATAGAACTATGGCTTTGGAGTCAGGAGGATCTGAGCTGATATCTGCCTTCAGACACATAACACTTACTAGACCTGTGACCCTTGGCAAGTCACTTAACCCTGACTGCCTCACCAAAAAAAAAAAACCCCAAAAAAACCCCATATAAAACAAAATTTTTTTTAGGATAAGAAAAAGGTGGAACGTCTGATCCTACAACCTCTGGGACCTTGTATGGGGAGTAACAGAGTTGTACTTCACAATGACACTCCTACAGAGGGGATAGATGATGGCCAGGAGAGATTCAAGGCAGGGAGATCAATTAGGAGGTTCTTCTAGTAATACAGACAAGGAGTGTTGAAACTGTGAAGCTTGAAGTTGACAATCTGTGTGAGTGCAGAAAAGGGGCGAAAAACTGATACATGCTTTTGAAGGTAGAAAGAACAGATTTCCCAACAGATTAGGTAGGTAAGAGTGAGGAGTGTTAGAAATTGAGAGTGACAACAAAGTTGTGAACTTAAATGACTGGAAAGATGGTGGTGCCTTGGTAAGTAACTTAAAAATTTTCAATAGCAATAGGTTTGGGGGCAAAGATTAAGTACTGAGATTTGCAAAATACATTGCAACTCATTCATGCCTGATTATCCTCAGAAGGTCCCTCTTTTTTTTTACCAAAAACATAAAAATTGCATGGGGGTGGGGTGAGAGGGAGCATCTGTAGCAATTAATAGATGAGTTAGAGGCAGAATTGGACAGAGAAAGAGAGAAAGAAAAGAAGAAGAAGAAGAAGAAGAAGAAGAAGAAGAAGAAGAAGAAGAAGAAGAAGAAGAAGAAGAAGAAGAAGAAGAAGAAGGAGAAGAAGAAGAGAAGAAGGAGAAGAAGAAGAAATACAACAACAACAACAACAACAACACAGGAGAGAACCTTGGTTTACACTAACACATAGATGATGGGACATAGCTGGTTGTACAGTAAAAAAGAATGATAAGAAAGAATCATAAGTAAAAGAACTAGGAGAAAAAAAGAGGACAGAATATACCAAAGAAGAAACTGGTCTTTAATACAAAACGCAGAAAAGACCTTGAGGACTAAAAATTTTCTATAAGCAGGACCTCCGGCCTCTACCTTG
Source organism: Phascolarctos cinereus (assembly GCF_003287225.1). NCBI lineage: Eukaryota > Metazoa > Chordata > Mammalia > Diprotodontia > Phascolarctidae > Phascolarctos > Phascolarctos cinereus. The sequence continues at coordinate 352,742,178 of NW_027556098.1, forward strand.
AATTCTCTTTCACTCATACTGTACATGTCTAGGACATTTTGTACTCCATTCTAGATTTTTGTCCTGTGTAAGGGATATAAATATGCCCAACAATAATCACAATTCATCAAATGGCTGGTCCTTCAACCTATTAAGCTTCTTATCACTTTCCCCACTCTGAGTGACCTGAAAGGATTTCTTCTTTTTATTATCTTATTTTTAATTTATGGAATAAAACAAGCATTTTCATAACACAGAACAATAAAAAAATTATATATGAAACTTCAAATTTACTATGCATAACTTGATATTCCTTTTAAATATACAACATTGTCATGTAATTTTTAAAAAATTTTTTCTTCCCTACCCTGCTTGAGAGATAGCTACCATTAGACACGTATATTTATATATATATAAATAGATGGAGAAATAGATACAGATAGATAGATGTGATCTGAAAGAATTTCTAATTCACATTCAACTTTACTAGACTCTACTGTGGAGCAAACAATTAGCAGGAATTCTGATGATCCTAATATGGTCTGAAATCTCAGCTCCCTCATCTATTTTTCTGCATCCACAGGGATACAAGATTATGGCTCCCTATATATATATGACACCCCAAAACATTGTCAGCTCTAAGGGAAAGGTGCCCAAACAGTCTCTCTCTCAGCTCACACTACATGTGCTTCACCCCATCTGACCAGACCTCTATTGTCTTTCCCAGGTTGCCTTCATAAACTCTTCAGAGATGTATTAAATGGCAGGTTAATGAAGTTCTGCTAGATACCTCATCGCAGTCACAGGAGAGGCCCAACATTATGTGTTTCCTTGGAGTCTCTTCTCCAACAAGTCACAAGAGTGTTTTTAAAGTATATTCACCTAGAGGCTCCAAACTATTAACAATATATCTAGAAAGCAGCTGTGTAGAAACCCATATGTCCCTTGGCATATCAGAAAAACTGGAAAAATATGAAATAAGCTTGAAAAGTCATGTAAACTTTTATTGAGTCCCTATTATGTACCCAAAACTATTCAAAGCTGCAGTATGAAGAAAGGCAAAAAAAAAAAAACCCTGCTCCTGAGGAGTTTGAAGTCTATGAGGGGAGAAAGCATGCAAACGATGATGAAGAAACAAGATATGTACAGGACAGAGTGGAGCTAATGATAGACATAAGGCACTAGAAGCCAAGGAGAGATCAGGGAAAAGTTCTCCAAAAAGGTGAAATTTAATTAAGACTTGAAGGAATCTATGAAAGTGAGGGGCACAGATAAGCAGGGAGGGAGTTCCAGGCATGAGAATGGCCAAGTTAGGAGGTGGAGTGTCTTCTGGGAGGAAGAGAATGCAAGTCAGTGTTAATGGATCATGGAGTAGATGGAGAGGAGTGAGGTATAAAGAGTGATGATGAGAACAGCAATAATTTAAAGAAGGAAAGGAAGAGACACTGAGATGTAAGTTCATCGGGCAAAGTCCCTTTTAGAATTTGATTGGACTTACCTTCACATAAAGATGTAAGAAATGAGAATAAGCAGATAGCAGAAATAATGAATTGTCTCCTGGGTATTTTTTCTCTGTGTGTCACTTTCCACGTCCATGTATCTACATGGAACAATGGAAGAGTCTTAAGGTTTGAAAACTGAGGAACCCAAACCCCTGGTCAGTTTGGTAGTTATTGGGCCAATATTAAGACTGTATTCCTATTTGAAGATTTGGGAAGGAAATGAAATGCTCACTTTAAGCTAGGTTGAAGTGTCTGATTAGGAGAAGCAAACCATTCACTGAAAAGAGGATTCCAAAGGAAAGACTAAATCTATATGGTTTAGCAAGGTGAGAAAACCCTATTCTTTGTTCTAAAGAACTTGGTGTTTGGACCTGAGAATGTCCTGTCAGACAGATGAGAGAGGCCTCAAGAACCAAGACTCTGAGGGGACAAAACAGGGGAGGCTTTCTACCAATCCTAGTCTTTAGTTTCTTAAGTCAGTAAGTCAACAAGCACTTATGAAGAGCCTCCTATTTATTTGCCAGGCACTGTGCTAAACTCTGGGAATACAAACACAATCAGAAAGTAAAAGAAAGATGATCCCTGCCTTCAAGTATCTTAAATTCTAATGGAGGAAGATAATACATGAAGTGAGTTTAAACACTGGAAGGGATGGGGGAAGGGACTTTCTGGAGTGTATGGTGGCATTGCCAGAGTCAGAAGCAAAGCCAGGAGAGGAATGGAAGATGGTTCTCCTGGGTCTGTCTTCAAAATGGAAGTTCTCTGAGGAGCTTAGTAATGGAGGAAGGGAGCTATACTTGCAGAGAAATTTTCCAAAGGAAGAAGGCCACTGATAGAGAGGGATGTTCAAGGAGGAGGGGACCATCAGCACTCAGGGAACTTCCAGAATGAAAAGGTAGTTGTCAAAGTCTAGAGAGAAAGGAACAGGGGCAATTAGGTGGCACAGTGGACCCAGCTCAGCCCTTGGAGTCAGGAGGACCTGAGTTTAAATCTGCCCTCAGACACTTGACACCAACTAGCCCTGTGACCCTAGGCAAGTCACTTAACCATGATTGCCTCAACAAAACGCAAAAAACAAATTAATTTCAAGAGGAACAGAGCTTTTTCTGTGTCCAGGACTCTGGAAAATATTGGAGATTTTGGGGAAAGAACAATATCCTGTAGGTATTGATATCTTTGTTAATTGCCATAGTTGTCTAGTATGTCACTTTATTTGCCCCACTTAGGGAGCCAGCCCTTGAAAGAAGAAACAAAATAGAAAGAGAAAGAAAAAACAATGCAGTCAAACTAACACATCAACAATCTGTCACTTTTTTGCAGTGTTCTGCATACAAAATTTCTTCCCCGCTTGTGCAAAGAAAGTAAGGTTATAGACTTTGTTATCTCCAATTTAGAGTCAAGTTTGATCACTACAGTTATGCAGCACTTAGTATTTCTTTTGTTCTTTCCCTTTGCATTGCTGTAATTATTGTGCATTTTTTCTTGAAAGGAAGTTTTCAACACAAGTGGTTTGAAAGCAAACAAAGCAATAGCAGGGATTATCAGGTAATTTCCAAAAAGCAGGAATTGCAGTCAGGACTTCAGACGAGGCAATAATAACAACGATATATAGAAAGATATAGAGAGAATCTCTGCTATGCTTAAATGCACCATATACAATAAAACAATGTCACCATCAAACAGACGTGGACTAACTCCAAGATGCCAATAGTACAGGGCCAGTAAAACTGCAGAACGTACACTGAAAGAGACTACTATATAATTGAGGGATGATTAAGTAAATAAATAAAAATGCAGAACATCTTACATAATGTTAATTTGTGAATTTCTAAGTCAAAATGTTGCCCACAGGAATTTATTTCTACTTGAGTCTGACACCACCGCACTAAGTAAAAAAAATCTCTACTCCTAAATTAAAGGCTAATCACACTGCAACAATAACGCAATACTTGCAGAAGTTTATAATTTGCATTTTTCGAGTCGTATAAATCCTGCAAACAAAATAGAAAATGTAGAACACAACAAACTGTTGAAAAAATTAGATTTTGAAAAAAAATTAAGAACCTTTGGAAAGTGAATATGAAAGAAGTCGCACATCATTTAGTGATGGAAGGTAACTTTAGGGGGAAAAAACTGAACACATGATGTAAAAAGAAAAAAATATGAAGCATAAACTTCTTAGAAAATAACATGGTAAAAATTAAGATTGATATAGAGAACAAAAGGAAAATAAAGAGAACTGAACACTGTATAATGACAGCCTGAGAATGAGACACACAAAGAACAAATCATAGAGGCAATAATTCTATGAAAGAGCATGAAAACAATGAGATAATACATAAGTTTTGAAAAGATGAAGGAAAACAGTCCTTCAGGGAAAAAATACATCTATGAAAACAAAAAAAATTACTGGAATATTTTCCTTCATCTCTTATCTCCTTAAACTTTTCCTCCTCTCAAAGCTTAAATATAGATAGAAAATAGTACAGCAATTTCTTTCACATTCTTGATTGGGATTCTGTGTCCCCAAAATCTACATGTGGTCCTCAATAAAAACAAAGAAACATAATAACTGGGCAGAAGCTGGAGTAAGGAAGCCTTTCTCCCTTTCTAGATCCTTGTTGGTTGGCATGCAAACTAAGTGAAGAACTAGAGCTGAGTGAAGATGAAGATGTAGACTTACATCTACTCCCACCCCACCATTTGTTCCCATATCCAGATCCATATTCCTGCATTTGCAAGCAAGAAAAACAAAACATGCATTTTGTTTTGTTTTTTGGCTAGTACAAAGCCCCTCTTTTTTCTTTCAGGTTAGGATCTTCATGCTTATAACACAAATATTGCTGAAATTTGTTGATTTTTGCTGTGGAGAGGGGAAAATTCAATACTTTTTTCCTGTTTTACCTTTTTTTGGGGGGACCTATTTTTAATTAAACAAAGTTCAAGTGTTGTGAAACAGTGGCTTCCAAGTCAGCCTAAAAGATCTAACAGTTAGTTTGGGTTTTTTGTTTTTTATTTTATGTTTTTCAGAAACAACGTAAATAGCTTTTCCTTGGATTCATTTCTGTTTGTCAGCTGAAATAATACACCTGCACTGAGAGGCCAGCTTGAACAGCAGAGTGGTCTCTAAGAGAAATTAAAGATTGGTGATAAGAGACAATACAATTGAGATGGAAATTTAAACATTTTTCTAAAAGAATGCTTCAGCACATAAGATCATAGAACTGGAAGATTCAATGCTGGAAAAGACCTTACAAGTCACCTTTTCATTTCACAGATGAGAAAAGAGAGGCCCAAGGAAGTTTAGCACTCCCCAAAGTCATGCATTATAGTAGAGCACAGCTGTGAATTCTAGCTCAAGTCCTCTGCCTCATATTCATTTGTCTTCCCATCATGTATTTAATGATATACTCAAAAACAGTTTAGGGATTTAGGAAACTGATCTTTCTGGGAAACTGGAGATGTTTCCTTACAGTCTAAATCTGAGGACCTAAATATTTCTTAAATTGTAGTTGAGGTCAGTAAGATTTGCATCTAAAGGGGTGTATTGGTAGGCTCTGAATACTGTCTCATATAGTAAAGAGATTATTAGAAAAGTGGGTGAGGGAAGTCAAGTCAATAAATATTCATTAAAGATCTACTTGAGGCAACTAAGTGGTGCAGTGGATAGAGACATAAGACTGGAGTCAGGAAACTTGACTTCAAGATTGGCCTTAGAACTTGACTTTGCTGCCCTGGACAAGTCTCTTAACCCTTGTGTGCCTCAGTTTCCTCAAGTATAAAATGAGGGTGACAACAGCACCTGTCTTTCAGGGTCATTGTGATGAGTGAATGAGATAACATATAGAAAGCATTCACTTATTATTTCTAGTAAGAAAACCAGTGTCAATAGCTCATAGAGAACAATAGAAGGAACACATCATTAAAAGACAGGAAAGATAAGAGACCAGTTTTTGAAGGATCTTCAAACAGAGGATTTTATATTTGATCCTGGAAATAATACAAGGCCAGTGGAGTTCACTAATCATGCACTGACACAGCCAGACTCTTTTTCTGTCTAAAGACCCCTTTGATAGCCAAGTAGTGGCTGACTGTAGTAGAGGAGACTTGTGGCAGGGAAATCAACCAGCAGGTTACTGTAATAATCCTGGCATTTGTTGCTGATGTCCTACACCAGGTTGGTGGTAGTGTCAGAGCAGAGAAGGGGGCACCAAGGAGAATTGTTGCAGAGCTAAAACCATTAAGCTGTGGCAATAGATTGAATGGGGCATGGACAGGGAGGACAGTTCAAATGAAGCTTCTCAGATAACATCTAGGCTTTAAGCTTGAGGGACTGGAAGTAGGTTTGTACCTTTGCAATAATAGAGAGGTATAAGAGAGGAGTTGGGACAGTAGGGGTGTGTATATGCGTGTGTGTGTGTGCGTGTGCGTGTGCGTGTGTGTGTGTGTGCGTGTGTGTGTGTGTGTGTGTGTGTGTGTGTGTGTGTGTGTGTGTGTGCATGTGTTGGTGGAGTATTGGGGGGAAGGGTACAAGATAATAAATTCAGCTTTGATCATATTCAGTTATGGTGTCTATGGCACATGTAGTTGAAGACATCCAGGAGGCAATTGGGGATGTCAGATCTGTAGTCATGGCAGAGGGTAGGGCTGAATAAATAGATCTCAGAACAATCTAAAAAATGTTCTCACATGGACTTCATGGGAAATGACTAGCAACAAAATTTGTTCTGGTATGCATTGCAGCAACATCTACATTTCATAGATCAAAGCACCGTGTACTGCATAATCAGACTCTTTAAATAAGGTCAGTAGAACCATTGCCCTGACTCAGTCTGCCTCCTGGACATAGCTCCCTTTACACCTGAGAGAGCAGTACATCTCTGAGGGAGGCAGTAAGCTTCATTTAATCCTTCCTGGTCCCTATAGTCAGGTGCCTAATGTGCTCCTTAGGCCTCCCTCAGCCCCTTGAATTGCTTAGCCTGTTCTATAAAATCCCATTTCTCCCCTGTGAGCCTGTAGTTACTGCTGACTCTGAGTTCAACTCAGCTCCTTGACTTCACTCCTGCAGGGTTGATTACTGCAGCCTCCCACAGCTCTGTCAAAGGTCATGGTGAGTACTGTAGTCCTGCTATGCTCTGATGATCCTAGAGAATGACAAAGACCTGGGCTGGAGGTGGTAGTGGTAAAACTCTTGGTCCTTTTACCCAAAACTGAGCAGGAAATATGCCAAACAGGGGAGGAAATCAACTGCTACATGCGTAGGGAGCTTGGCAAGGGGGTGCTGCCACTGAAATAAAACTAGGACCTGGATAAAAGAATTTTATGTGAGTCAAACATCAGTCTTTTAATGATCTGTTAGCAGACAACTGAAATGATCACTAAGACAGAGTAAGGATTGTTTAGAGATGTCAGAGCTGTTTCTCTGAATCAGTATAGCAAGTGATCATGCCTGAAGAACTTTGCAGTTATACAATTGTAGGATTTAGGTTATTATTTTTAATTAATTGTTTGATTTTTGCCAGGATTAATTATCTCTTCTTCCCACTGCAACCCAATAGAACAGTCAAAAAAGATAATCATAACATATATGCATGGTCTACAAATTACAAAGATTCATATCAGTCAGTCCAAATGTATATGAATCATTCTCAATTTGAAGTCCATTACTTCTTTTCCAGTAGAGTGCATTGACTAGTTTTAAAGTCTTTCAAAAATGTTTTTCTTTGTATTGTCATAATTTGTCCTACTCATCTCAGCCTGTTCAGAGGTCTTTTCAATTACTTCTGAAACTATCTATTTTATTATTTCTTATAGAATAATATTTATCTACATACACCATAATTATACTAGCAATCCACCACTAGGAGAGCATACCCTTAGTTTCCTGTTTGGTTCTACAACAAAAAGAGCTGCAACAGAAATTTTGTAAATCTGTAACTTTTTCTCTTTCATTAACCTCTGTCCTCTACTGTCACCATCAGAATACAGTTTGGCATTCTAGATCAGGACAAAGTAGGGTAAAGGACAACAAGATTATCACCATCATACTTTAATTATTGAAGGTTAAGATTATATTTATTTTTTATAGCTTCTATGTAATATGACTGGCTTATTGAACTTGCAATGTACAAGAATAACTACCTCACCTTCACAACAAATGGCTTCTGCTACACATTAACTGTAGTACTGAGCAGCCATCAAAAAAACCATGACTGATTTAATTCAAGTCAAAAATTAAATATATTGAATTTCTACATTGACCTAGATACCATTAGGTTTGGGGAATATAATAAACATAAGTCTTAAAACCTGTGTCATGCTTTAGAGATGCTATCTCATTTGCTCCTCTCTGTGACTCTGAGAAGTAGGTACTATCATTATCATCTCCATTTTTTCAGATGAGGAAACTGAGGCTGAGAGAGTTTAAGAGACTTGTTCATTCAGGTAGTAAGGATCTGAGGCAGCATTGGAACTCAGTCTTCCTGATTCCCAGGCCAGTGCTCTAATTACTATCGTCATCTAGCTCCCTGGTACATGAGACAATAAATCACAACCCCATTTCTGTCATCATTGAGTTTAAATGCAATTGTTTGGGGAAGCAGTAGTGCGATGAGGGCACAGATAAGTCTTATTAGGTCATAGCAAATAGTAGCAAAGGAAAAGGAGAAACTAGGTGAGCTAGGAAATTGGGGGACATGAGAGAATGTCAATGAGTTCTGCTACTTAAAAGGCACTGTTGGCAGAATGACCTTAATAGCATAAACTAAGACACCTTGCACGAACACATTGGGAATGTTTGCCAGTAGAAGTGCACTGTATACTAGACAACTGGAGGCCCTGAGTTATGGAGTGGTATTTTGAAGTCCCTGATATAATGCTACAGTGCACCAAAAAAGTAAGAAAATCCATTGAGAGCAAGGGTGATGATAATCCTGGGTTAGGGGGAAGAGGGGAACATTTCCTATATTCTCACTTGGCACAGGTTTTCACAGTTCCAGATTCAGGTTCTGATGAGCTTGAATGACTGAGGGAACTCCATTGTTCAAGATGAGGCTGGAGGAGTGTGTGAGTGAGTGGAAAGGTGTGCCCCTTTTACAGAAGACAACTAAAAGCAGATGGTCACTCTGCAGTACACACCTCTGGGAGAAAAAGGTCGATAATATTAAGTTAGATAGGAGATAATATTTCTATGAAAAACAAATATTCTTGACATCTACTCTTTCTGCTGCTATTGGCAGGGTAGTTGAGCTATAGAGATGAGAGGGGAATGGATGATGTCATTGACCCTTCCACCCCATCTCCAGCAGTCTTAAGCCAAGGCTGAGAAACAAGGAATTTGAAGATAGGCCCAGGAAGAGACCTGGGCTTCTAGCTTCTATTTAAAAAATAAAAAAGTCCAGCACACCAATACTTTAGAGTTAATTATTTGGAATAGGAACTGAAAGTAAACTGAAATAAAATCTTTCTCAAAACAAAATAGTGGGGCCTTCAGGCTCACCTGTTCTGTGGTAGTTTTCCCTCTTATGTTAATGTGTATGCAATATTTTGCTCCATTTTGTCCCCAGGGAAATTTTGTGTACCAGGTTTTGCTATATGTTACCTGTAGAATTGAGAACAAAGAGGGGCATCTAGGTGGCCCAGTGGATAGAGAACTGGCTCTGAAGTCAGGAGGACCTGAGTTAAAATCCGGCCTCAGACCAAACACTTGACACTTACTAGCTGGGTGACCCTGGGCAAGTCACTTAACCCCAATTGCCTAAAAATAAACAAAACAAACAAAAAAAGAATTGTTCTTCTTCCTGTTAGAAACAGGGTAGTTGAGCTATTGAGATAAGAGAAGAAAGGTTGTCATTAATCCCTTCACCCAACCTCCACCACTCTTCCCCCAAGTCTATGAAACATACAATTCACAGGATAGGCTCATGGAGAGACATGGGCTTCTAGCTTCTATTCTGAAAGCAAATCCAGTGGAACAATACTTTGGAGTTAATTATTTGAAATACGGACTGCAAGTAAACCAAGACAAAAGTCTTCTTCAAAACAGAATAGTGGGGAATTAAGGGTCACCTGTTCTGTGGTAGTTTTCCTTTGTATGTTAATGTGTATGGAATGTTTTATTCTCTGTATCCCCAGGGAAGTTTTGTGTACCAAGTTTTAATATAGGTTACCTGTAGAATTGAGAACAAAGAACAGGAAAGGAATGATCTTGATCAATAGCACTAGATACAGAACAATTTCACCCATGAAAAAGCCTTTCACCAATGCTGTAAGCCTTTTCTGTGTGAGTGGACTCAGACTCTGGGCAATTAACACACCCTGTAACCTTGTAGTCTGCATCTCAGGATCCTGTTATTTCTTAGAATTGCAAGGCATTAAGGAACAGGGTTTCTATTGCTAGAATTCTCTGGGTACATTTTGAAATACTATACCACATGCAGACAGGCACTTAAACCCTAATGAATGGGAGAGAATGATTCTGGGGAATTTTTCTTCTCAGAGAATGATGACACCAGCTACAAGACTCCTCAATGGCTCCCACTTCCAGGTGAAAGAATTCATCCTTATGGGACTCCCTGGAATCCACAGTTGGCAACACTGGCTATCTCTACCCCTGGCATTGCTCTACCTCTCCTCCATCAGTGCCAATCTGCTCATCTTTATCACCATCTGGAAGGACCCCAAATTGCACCAGCCCATGTATCGATTCCTAAGCATTCTGTCTATAGTCGACATGGGCCTGGCCACCACCATTGTGCCCAAGATACTGGCCATCTTCTGGTTTGATGCCAAGACCATCAGCCTCCCTGAGTGCTTTGCTCAGATTTTTGTCATTCACTGCTTTGTAGGCATAGAGTCAGGCATCTTCCTCTGCATGGCTTTTGACAGATATGGGCTATTTGCCAACCCCTCCAGTATCCCACCATTGTCACTGACTTTTTTGTCTTCAGAGTCACAGTATTCATGGTGCTCAGAAATGGACTGGTTGTTATCCCAGTGCTTGTGCTGGCTGCTCAGAGAGATTACTGCTTCTCAAATGAGATTGAACACTGCCTCTGCTCCAACCTGGCTGTTACCAGCCTATCCTGTGATGACAGGAGGCCCAACAGCATTTGCCAGATGATCCTGGCCTCATTGATAATGGGGGCTGACTTAAGCCTGATCATTGTTTCTTATGCCTTTATCCTCCACTCTGTGCTGAAGTTGAATTCAGCAGAAGCTGCATCCAAGGCCTTGGGAACCTGCAGCTCCCACCTCATCCTTATCTTCTTCTTCTATACTGTCATTGTTGTTATCTGTGTGACCCACCTGGCAGGGAGAAAGTATCCTCTGATCCCTGTGCTCTTCAATGTGCTGCACAACATCATCCCCCCAGCCCTCAACCCCATTGTCTATGCATTTAGGACCCAAGACCTCAAGCTTGGCTTCCAGAAGGTGTTTCTGCCAGGCATAAAGGGCAAATGAGCTCAAAGCGACCAGGCTTTCTGGAGTCAAATGTCCAATGTATACAATCTTCATCTGCTCCAGAGAAGTGGAGTCCCAGGTGGAATTTTTGTTTTTTACTGTAAGAGCAACAGTTTTAACATCCCACAAGTATTTGCATTTTCTTCAGATTATTTCATAGCTCCTAGGATTCATTTCTGCCATTATGTCAGAATACTGCATGGGAATTCTTGATGGCCTGAAGAATGGAATCATGAGTTATGGTAACCACCTAAGGATGCCTTGGATTAATGGAAAATGATCCCACTTGGGTTAGAATAAACAGCATATGCAGGAGAACTTTCTAGACAATTGGGATCTTATAGGTTTATTTATGAATCCATGTGGCTTTTTATACTTGTTAAAATATTGAATAAAGATTCTGTGTAAAGGGATTTGTATGCCACAGGACAGATGCCTTGCTTTGCATTGGCACTAGTGTTTTATAAACTCCAGCTCTAATCCAATTGGGCTGGTAAGCCACCAAGTGGTATTCCCCCTAAGGTCTTCTCAAATGATCTCCAAGTCTTTTTATTTTAATCCCACATCCCTTTTGGTTACTGGGGAAAAGGAAATGGATTCTTGATATTTTTGTATTTAATCATTTTCACATGCTCCACAGTACAAATAATTTTGTAAATTATAAACATTTTTTATAAATACATTTTTTACAATGAGAAAAAGGTGGAATATCTAATCCTAAAGCTTCTGGGACTTCATAGGGAGAGTAACATGGTCACACTTACCAATGGCATGTGTATAGAGAGGACAGATTGTAGAAGACAGATACTGGAGGCAGGGGATGAATTACGAGGCTCTTATGACAATACAGACAAGAAGTGATGAAGCCCTGAAGCTTAGAGTTGAGAGTCTGTGTGAACACGGAAAGTGGGGGAGGGGAGAGGAAGACTGAGAAATTATTTTCAGGGCAGAAAGAACAGATTTGGCAACAGATTATATGGGTAAGAATGAGAGAGTGTTAGGAGTTGAGAGTGACACCAAATTATGTACTTAAATGACTATAAAGTTGGCAGTACCTTGGACAGTAACTTGAAAATTCTCAAGAGCAATAGGTTTGGGGGCAAAGATGAAGTAATGAGATTTGCAAAGCACATTGCAACTCACTCATGCCTGCTTATCATCTGGTGCTCATGTACTTATTTTATTTTGTTTTTAGGCCATCAAGGTTAAGTGACTTGCCAGGGTCACAAAGCTAGTAAGTGCCAAGTGTCTGCAGCTGGATTTGAACTCAGTTTCTCCTGATTCCAGGGTTGGTGCACTATTCACTGTGCCACCTAGCTGCCCATATTGCTTGCTCTTTTCTACCAAAAATATAAAAACTGCATGTGGTTGGGGAGAGAGAGCATCTGTCGCAGTTAAGACATGATAGAATTGGAGGCAGTGTTGAAAAGAGAAGAGGGAGAGAAAGAGCGAGTGAGAAAGAGCACCAAGGAGAGAGCTTTGTTTACACTCATACACAGATGGTGGGACATGGATGATTATCTTATAAACAAAAATAAACAATCATAAGTAAAAGAAGTAGGAAAAAAAAACAAGGAGAAAAGAATACACGGGAGAAATTGGTTGAGAATGCTAAATGCAGCAAAGAGTTTGAGGATTAAAAATTGTCTTCAAGCAAAATCTCACCCCTCTAAATCCTGAGTCCTCTTTCACTCTTACTGTACATGTCTAGGACATTTTAGTACCACTCTAGATTTCTGTCCTGTGTAAGGATGTGGATATGCCAAACCACGATCCATAATTTATCAAATGGCTGGTCCTTCATCCTATTCAGCTTCTAATCCCTTCCCCAACTTTGTGTGACCTGAAAGGATTTCTTTTTTTCATTTTATTTCTAATTTATGGAGTAAAACAAGCATTTTCAGAACACAATCCAATAAAAGAGACAATTGGACATGAAACTGCAAATCTACAATGTATAACTAGCTATTCTTTTTAAATATACAGCAAAATTACCTTGAAACTTTTTCCTTTTTTTTTCCCACCTTCCTCCCCATCCCTAACCCTAAAGATGGCTACCATTTGACACAAATGTATACAAGTGTATGTTTAATTTTATATACATATATACAAACATACATACAGTCATATGTGCATGTATGTGTATATACATATATGTGTGTATATATAATATGTGTATGTGTATACATGTGTACATTTATATGCATATATGCATGTATGTATATGTGTGTGTGTGTGTGTGTGTGTGTGTGTGTGTGTGTGTGTGTGTATGCAAACAGACAACCTGAAAGATTTCTAATTCACACAGGGCAGGTTTACTCTGGAGCTAACAAAAGTAACATCGCTGACTTTAAAACCCTCATCAACAGGAAAATCCTAATATGGTCTGAAATCTCAGCTCCTTCATCCATTCTTCTGCACCCATGGCAGTACAAGATCATGACCCCCTACACATATATACCCCAAAGCATTGTCATCTGTAAGGGAAAATTACCCAAACAGTCTCTTTCTCAGCTCACACTACATGTGCTTCATTCACCCCATCTGACTAGACCTCCATTGACTTCCCCTTGCTGTCTTCTTAGACTCCTGAGGGGTTTTTTAGGTGGCAGTTAAATGAAGCTCTGCTAGGTACCCCACAGCAGAGTCACAGGAGAGGCCCACCATCATGGGTTTCCTTAGGATCTCTTTTCCCACAAGTCACTAGAATATTTCTTAAGCATATTCTTCCAGGGGTTCCAAACTCTTACCAAGATATCTGGAGAGTGGCTATATATAAGCCTATATCAATCTTGGCACATAAAAAAAATACAAAAATACAAAATGAGCTTGAAAAGCCAAATAAACATTTATTGAGTGCCTACTATATACCCAACACTGTGTTCAATGCAAACACAGTCAAAAAGTAAAAGAAAAAAGCATTCAAGTAGCTTAAATTCTAATGGAAGAAGACAATACATGAAGTGAGTTTAAATCCTGAGGTGGGAGGGATGGGGGAAGGTACTCTCTGGAGTGTATGGTGACATTGCCAGAGTCAGAAGCAAAGCAAGGAGAGGAATGAAAGATGGCTCTCCTGAGTCCTTCCTCAAGAAGTAGATTCTAAGAGGACCTTACCAATGGGAGAATTGGGACACAGTTGTTTAGAGATGGTCCAAAGTGAGAAGGTCACAGAGATGGAGGAATGCTCCCAGATGATGAGAACATAGGCACTAAAAGAACTTCCAGGGTCAGAAGGCAGCTGACAAAGTCTAGAGAGAAGCAGAACCTTTTCTAAAAGAAATGGAGATGTAGGAGAGGCAGGGAAGCATGTCGGTATCTGCTCTTCTCTGAGAAGGAAATAGCTGAGAAAATCATCTGGGCAGGTAATGGGAAACAGTGGAATGGAGTGTCTAACAGTAAAGAATATGAGTCTAAGAGAATAGCAACTGAAATGAGAAGCCATAGGCTCAGGTATCATTAGAAAAAAATCATGAGTCTGGCACAACCACATTCAGCAGCACTAACTATATGTCTAGCCAAGTGGAGACACTGAGACCAGCACTGAGCATTGGTAGCCATGTAACACCGTACATGTAATCTGACCCTTCATATATGTGCCCTGGCAACATAAGTTTGCTCATAGGTCACACTTATGAAAGTACCCTGAATCTACATGTTTCCTAGTCAAATGTATTACATATAGGAATGCATCTCATGTTCCTTCCATTGATGATGTGTGTATATGTCTGTATGTCTGTACATGTGTGTATATATACATAAATGCACATGCATATATTCATGTATATAAGTGCAAGACAGCATCCCAGTCTTATGGGACAAAAGTTTAGGTTCTTTTAAAAAAAATATTATATGGCCTTATATATATTTCTTGAATTAAACATTTCCTTTGGATGGCTGTTAAAAGTAAAGTACAACAGTGGGGAATTTGAGTTATAGTTTGAAGAGTAAGGATTTGCCAGTTACCTTGAAACCAAGGTAACCATTTTCCAAGGGACGCATTCTATGAGGTAGATGGGTTCCCTTTGTGCTACACTATTGGTGCTTGGTTGGGGTTTCCATCTTAAATGCTCCAATGCATCTAGGTTCCAATTAGTAGACTAATGAATCCCATGAAGTGGTCACCTTATTAGAATTTGCATTGCACATTTCCATTGAGCTGGAACCAATGGCCATATTTTACATAATTATAACTTCCAATAGTGTAAATTCAAAAACATGGGCCACTTCATGGGATTCATAATTCTCACTAATCGGGACCTCACTGTGTTCCTTGGATATATTAGAGAAAAAAAGTTTCTTTTGTTTACAAATTGTAAGTATATAATTCATTCTCTGAAATTTTTTTTTAACAAATCAGTTGAGATATATATGTATATATATATATATATATATATATATATACATACACACATATATATACATACATATATACATTTTACTATGAAGCAAATAGAACAAATCAGATGGAAAAAATATGAAGAACCAAAATCTACCCAAAAAAAGTATTCTGTGAGGTTAACTTAACTAGTAAAAAAGATATATTAAAAGAAAATAAGAATTAATACTGCTAAGAAAATGATTAGAGAGAGTAAATAAAAGTTCATAGAAAGTTAAAAAAGAATTATAGTAGAATTAAAAGCTTCTAAGACACTGGGAAATTATATATATGTGTATGTATATGTATATATTAAAACATAGAATGTAAAATTGAAAATCTGAAAGAAAATCAATGGAAACAACTAAAACAGATTTGCTAAAATAGAAAACAAAATTACAAGCATTGTAGGATAATGGGAAAGTAAACTCAAAAAATTGTTGCCTTATTGAAAAATTTGGAAAACATACAGATTCAAGGGAAAGATCTGAAGAATGAGGCAAGAGAAACAAATTCAGGATTAATGACATTTTAAGAAATTTAGGCAAATGAGATTACACAACAGCATATTCTAAGAAACTGTTTCAGAAATCTTCCTAGAATTAACAAAAATGTAAAGGAATTGTGATTTTGCCAATGTGGACAATGGAAACTCCCTCCACTCATACATAGGATACAGCAGCTATGACTACAGTTAGAAGAACCTGTCTAAAATATAAAGAGCATAAGTTTCAGATACAAGATGTGAACCTAGATAATCCTGATGATAAGGTCAATGTGCTTGCCATTGTGCCGTGCTAAATTTTAGAATTAACAAAAAGAAGAAAAAATGCTGAGGAAAACTCATTTCCAGTTACAGTGAAAAGACAGCAAAAAGTTACAAAGGAATACAATGAGATAATACTAAACTTTTAGAGGAAGGCTAGAATAGTGTTTTTTAAAAGTACATATGAAATTACAAAGTATGGACCATATGCTTAAACTTTTCTATGCATAGAATCTTAGAAATGTGAAGAAAATCAAAATATCAGTGAGTTAAAGAATCTAATGAGCAAAATATATCAGGGAAAATAATCATGAAAAGAAGTAAATCATTATTTCAAGGAGAAAAACATTTCATTCTATAATTGGCAAATCCTTTTATAGCTAGTAGGAATCTGAATCAGCACAGAAAAAAAAATTCTTCTGTGGTACAAAGAGGGTAAGAAAACAAGGCTCAAGGAAAGACTTATTAGGACCAAAGAGAAATGGATGCACTTGTTTCAATTTATCCTCCCATTTTGGGGGCACTGTGATAATAAGGATTGACCAATGCCGGACAGATCAAAGAGGGCAGAGGATGGAATTATGCCCTGCCAGAATCAAGAGGCAGCCCCATAGAAGTGAGACGAGGTGAAAAGTGAACTGTAAGGAATTCTGTTGGGGGAAAGGTGGATGGAGGTTGCATATATAAGAAACACTTTGTGAAATTAGGATTGCATCTTCTCTGTACTAATTTCTAAAACTGAAAAGCAAGTGCCCTTTGGAAAGGCAATTTGGAGAGGCCTAAACAGCACTAATAATGAATTACAGTTTCAAAGGAAGCATGGCATGACCTCAGAAGAATCAAGGGAAATGAGAGGTAGGCATTTTAATGTAACAGGTGTCATTAATTTTAAATGAAAATAGTCAAAACAACAAAATTGAGGTCCTTAATCAGGGCAAGTGAGTTGCAGTATGGAGTGCCAGACAGCAAGTGCTGGGGAAGCCAAGGAAGGGGCTGGGAACAGGATTTATATAGGGTACTAAGGCAGAGGGAATGACTAGGCTGCCAGTGGGAGGGGTTAGGCATCTCAGTTTCACAAAGGAAATTGTTTGCTTAACAAGCAAAACTCAATCAAGAAAGCTTGGGAATCTCTGGGGATGGAAGATCTGGTTGGTGGTTGCCCTTCATTCTTAAGATGACCAAAATGACATCACTATCAGAATAATATGAGCTTGGAATGCGCTACCACAGTGAGGCACAAATAGTCCATTTTGGGGGTGGATTCTTTACATTTACACATCTCACATTTCTTTTGAGCTACTTTAATTCTGCTTTGCTCATAGGGCATAGCACCTTCTCTGATGAGGGCACGCCATGCTGCTGGGGAGTACTGTGCCAGTGTTAACCATGTCACACAATCAATTCCAAAGTTCTTAAGAGAGACCTTGAGAGTGCCCTTGTATCACTTTTTCTGACCACTATGTGAGTGCTTGCCTTGCGGGAGTCCTAAGTAAAACAGTCTTTTAGGCAAGCATAAGTTCTACATTAGAACAACATGGCCAGCCCATCAGAGTTTCTGTCACTGTAGAAGAGTCTGAACTCTTGGCAGTTTAGTTCAAGAAACGACCTCAGTGTTTGGTACCTTATCCTGCCAGGTGATCTCCAGTATCTTCTACAAAATGATCAGAGGCTGGAAATGATTAGGTATAATAAGCCCCAGGCAATTCATCCTCCTGGGAAGGGAAGCTTCAGTCAGCCTGTGTCACAGGCATGGTGATCTAGGGCACCTACCTGATCTGTTAGGCAGGATGATCTCATGGAGTTATGCACGCACTCTGGCTATGTGGGGATTGACAGATTGTCTGGCTCCTTACTGAAAAACTTGCAGAAACCCCTCTCTGTCCTAGGTCAAACATGATCATTGACTGAGTCAGAAAGAATAGTCCTCTTAAATGGCTTAAAATGAAAGCAATGCAACCTCAGATCCAGCCATCTGGGCCTCCACCTTGGATCTCAGCAGCCAGTCTGGCACCTGAGCTTTGATATGCCTGCTGATCTCAGATATGGCTCAATGAGTTGAGCAGAAATCCTAGCTGCATTATCCAGCAACCATATTAGTTTCAGTAGTGGCCAGGTTTCCAGTGGGTTCAACCAGTGAAAGAGTCTAGTCCAGGTAGCAGCCACTGTACTACCTCCCACTTTGCTGAAACTGACCTAGGATCCCTCTGAGAAATTCAAAACCCGGGGCAGAAAACTAATGTAGGACCCTTCCTTGGTAATAAGAAATATGCCCACTACTAATCAGAATCCCAGGACACTACTGCGACCAACCTAAGCATGAATTGGCCATCTCATCTCCTGCCATCTCATCTCCTTCCATCTCCCCATCCACTACTTAAAACCTGACCAACCTCTGACTTGACAACCTGTACTCCAACCCATGCTCTTGGACACTGGGGTCCTCTTGATTACACAGCAGCTTTTTGGAGATCCAGTGACTATGACCTGAAAGCTGTTTCTGGACTACCTTAGTCACTCTTAGGCCACCTACCCAGAGTCCAGGACTCCACCCTTAAAATTCTCCTTGCTCTTGATCTTATCTCAGTATCATGACCCATTGGGTGGCTGTGAGAGGACATTAGATACCCTTAGGATTTTGGCTA
Organism: Phascolarctos cinereus; assembly: GCF_003287225.1. NCBI lineage: Eukaryota > Metazoa > Chordata > Mammalia > Diprotodontia > Phascolarctidae > Phascolarctos > Phascolarctos cinereus. The sequence goes on from NW_027556098.1 coordinate 352,760,904, forward strand.
CAATCTCCCAAGATGGCTGCCTGCTCCTTTGATACACATGGAGAGAGAGAGCGACTGAGTAACAGGGGCCACCTGATGAAAGCAAATCTCTACCCACCACGCAAACAAGTTTCCACCCACCACTATCCTTTACCCTTTAACTGGGGGTGGGCTTACATTCTAACTGGGAGGTGGGGCTTACAATCTAAGCTGGAAAGTTTTTTCCTATCCTCTTAACCCGGAGGTGGGGCTTATTCTTTCTGTTAAGTGCTTAAAAACAGGGTCTGAGTGGGGGAGGATTTTGAAAGTAATAATCAAGAATTATTTGACCCTTTGAGGAGCCTTCACTTCTGAGAGTTCATTTCTCACACTACCTTCTGAACTCATTACCTTCATTACACTGAGAAGTCTTCACTGGGACATACCATTCACCTAGATGGGGAAGAGAGAGGGAATGGATGGAGTGGCCCCAGTACCCTCCCATGACCCCCTCTTAGACCTGCCCACCAGCTGACACCAACCCTGAAGGTGGAAGTCCCACCTTAGGGAGATCTGAGACCAAGGAGTAGTTAAGCCATTCCACTTTCCACCACTTCTGACTGCCATGGGGAGGGGAGGAGAACACTGAATAGCCAGTAATTCCAAGAATATTCATGTTCTAAGAACAATAAAATGTGGAGGGGGTGGTAGATAAATGAACAAATGTACATTGAATAAACAGATGATTGAATGAACAAACAAGGTAAAAAGGAAATAAGTTCAGAAGGCGCCCTTTAATCCATTATTCTACATCTTAATGATAGTTGATAGTATTTATATTGCCCTACAAAGCACTTTACAGGTATTATCTCATTTGAATATCACAACAACCTTGGAAGGTTGGTGCTATTACTATTCCCATTTTACAATTGAGGAACCAGAGGCAAACAAAGTGACTTGCCCAAAGTCATACAGCTAATGTCTAAGAGCAAATTTGAATTTGGGCCTTCCTGACTCAAGGTCAGGCAATCTATCTGTACCTCCATCCAGCAACTTCATCAATAATACATCAGTATACCAAACACAGGCCCATGAACTTTGTCATACATTTTTACTCAACTTGTTTACATAGACAGAACATACCTTTAAAGGAAAAAAAAATGCCACCAGAGCACTCTATGTTTGGCTCTGAAGGAGAGGTTTAAGATGTACCTTTTTTCTCTACTTAGCCTTTGCTATGGTACCTTGAGACTCTTCCATCTCCCTTGGTCTTCCAGTGAGTCAGAATGAGAATGTCTCTGTGATCCTCCCCACAGGTGCCATGGTGGCTACCAGCACATTGCAGCAAGGATCACCAATTGTGAAAGTTAGAAGGGAGGGATCTTTGGGGCCATGTGAATCCAATCCATACACAAAAGGAATTCCCATTATAACATACCCAACCAATGATAGCCCAGCCTCTGCTTAAAGACTTCTAAGAGGAAGGAACGCACCCCTTTTGGAGGCTGCCCATTCTACTTTCAGACAGTCCTAATTTTTAGAAAGCTTTCGCTGACATCAAGAACATATACTTCTTGTATAACTGATAGCACATTTCTTGCCTTCACAATGAGTAGGGGAGGGGTGAGAAGGAGGAAATGAATTTGAAACTCAGCATTAAAAAAAAAGTTAAGAATAAATAAATAATAAAATTGATTTTTTTAAAAGAACATGTGCTTGACTAAGATAACAGGTTTCTTAATTCTGAATGATGGGGTTGGGATCTGGACCCCAGAAAGGAAAAACCCTGGATTTTCCCACATGGCCAAATCTCTGGTTCACCTGAGGCTTTAACCCCATCAACTGGCATTTCATTATGGCTACACCCAACCTTCCAATTCTTTGTTACCCTTAACCTAGCCTAGCCCTCCATTGTCTCACCTCCCTATGACACCTGGCCACTTCTCACCCTTAATCTTAGCCTAGGCTCCATTCTCCCTTGGCCTTGTGGTGCCTGGCATTCTATTACCTCACAGTCCCCTCCAACTACTTGACCACTCCTAGATCTCTCCTAGTCTTTCTGTATATAAGGTCCATCTTGTCTCCACTGAGGTGCTCAGATTCTTAAAATCTAGGCAAACGCTCAGATTCTTACAATGTAGCCAATAGCTCACTAATGTTTAGACTCCTTAAGTCTGCCCAATATGATGGATGTTCTAATAAACCTTGTCTTTGGTGAAAGAAGGTTTTGATTGAATTCTTTAGGACAGGACCCATGTATTGTGATTTTGGGGTCCCAGCACCCCTAAACCTCTAAACCTCAACATGAGTATAAGTCACCAATGTATAAAAATATCTTTCAAAACTATTATGGATTTATCTGAATACAACTACAAAATGCTATTTACAAAATTAAAGATTGAAATAATTAGATAGCTGTTCATAGTTAGACTATGAAAATATAATAAAGTCATGACATTGTCTAAATTAACTGAAAGATTTTGCATCATATCAAACTACCAACAAGTTACTTTATGGTGTAATGACAACAAAAAAAAGTTATAGAATTTGATGAAGTCTAGAGGTTTAGGGGTGCTGGAACCCCAAATCACAACATCTGGGCTCTGTCTGCAAGAATTCAACCCAAATCTTCTTTCAGCCAGAGAAAAAGTTTATTAGAGATAAATCATGCAGACCAAACTCTTAAGGAATCTGAACATTAGTGATGACCATAAGGACAAGCAGGTGTGAGAAAGTCTCAGCCTTTAAATGGGGGCCAGGGTGGATCTTATACACACTCAAGTAATTTGGGTGACCAGAGGAGGGACTGGGAAGAGGATCTGGGTGACTGGGGGAGAGTTTAGAGAGAACAGGAGTGTCTGGATAAGGTCACCCAGGAATAGACAATGAAGGGCTAGATTTTTATTAGGGTAACAAAGAACTGGAAGTAAAAGGCTGATAAGATCAAAGGTGGAATCAAAGACTAGGCTTCTTCCTTAGGATTTCAAGGACCAGCTTCTTAGACAGATAGGGAAAGATCAGAATAAGAATAAGAGATAAGGAAAGGCCAGTTGAATGAAGTATAAGGGTTTTCTGGGGCCCATAGACAAATGGGAGCCAAATTCTTTTGGGGGCAAGGGGCAAAGGTCTCAGCTTGGGTCCATACCCCTTCGAATTCATCTAGAAGAGAAAACCACAGGACTTTCCAGGAAAATGATAGATAAAATAGGAATAAAGGGGGTCTAGTAGTACCAGAACTCAAATTATACTATAAATCAGTCATTACAAACATAAATGTTTATAATTTATATGATATTATAATTAAAAACTAGTTTAAAAAAAATGGTTAGAACAGAAAAGTTTATCAATGGAACAGAAAGTGTTTTACTACAGACATCATGAACTTTTGTCATTGTATTTGACCAGAATTGTATTGTCTTTTAGTGATATTATTGAAGTCACTGTATTTTATTTATTGACTGTAATGTATTTTCTTCACTGCCTGTCAATTAATAGATGAGTTTTTATGATTTTCTGAATCTTTCATATTTATCCTTCATTATGATTCAGCTATATAAATTCATATGCCACAGGCTTTTTAGTCCCTTGTGTTGGGCACACAATTTATTCCATCATTTTTGCTGCTACCAGTATTGTCTATACAAATATTTTGATTACATATAGGACTTGGATTTTTTGTCACTAACATTTCAGGGGATAAAATTAGTAGTGGGATTGGTTACCATGGTATTTACAAGAACATTTTGTCAAATGTTTGTCAAATATTCTTATAGAATCAAGTATAGAGCCCTACCAACAAGTAAGTTAAGTAAGAAGTAAGAAGCAGGGTAGATTTGAGCCCCATTGTGGTTTCCGACAATCAAAGCTAGGGTGGCTACAACACCATCATCATCATCATCATCATCATCATCATTATTGACAGTTATAGAACATTTTTGCAAAGTACTTTACTGTCACAATCCCATTTGTATCACACAGCAACACAGTGAGGTAGGTGCTATAGGCATTATCATTCCCATTTTACAGCTGAGGAAATGAGGCTCAAGAGGGTTAATGAGACTAACTTTTAGCAATGTGTTGTTGTGAAGTCATTTTTCAGTTGTGTGAGACTCTGTGATCTCATTTAGGGTTTTCTTGGCAGAGATACTGGAGTGGTTTGCTGTTTCCTTCTCCAGCTCATTTTACAGAGTAGGAAACTGAGGCAAACAGGGTGAAGTCACTCAGTCAGGGAGACACAGCTAGCAAGTGTCTGAGGCTGAATTGGAACTCACAAAGATGTGTTCCTGACTCCAGGTCCAGCACTCTATTCACTGTACAAGGATTTAGCATTATCTGAACACAATACCTCATTCTTATTCTTACCTCATTTTATGTCCATATGAACTTTCTCCAGCATAAGCACAATAAGGTCTGTAAGGATAAGGAACTGAGCTAAATGTATGAAAATAAGAACCATTCCCATAATGGTCATAAATGGTCAAAGGATATGAATAGACAGTTTTCAGAAGAAATCAAAGCTATTTATAATCTTATGAAGGTGGCCTAGCAGTACTAAATCTTAAACCATATTACAAAGCAGTAATCATCAAAAACAGGGACAGCTAGATGGTGTACCAGCCTTAGAGTCAGGAGGACCTGAATTCAAATCACTTAACCCCAACTGCCTCCCCCCCAAAAAAAATCTGGTACTGGCTAAGAAATAGAGTAGTGGATCAGTGGAATAGATTAGATATAAAATACAAAGTAGTAAACAACCATAGTAATGTAGTGTGTGCTTAAACCCAAAGACCTAAGTTTTTAGGACAAGAACTCACCATTTCAAAATAAAAAAAATTGCTGGGAAAACTGGAAAGCAATTTAACAGAAACTAGATGAAGGGGCAGGTAGGTGGCACAGTGGATAGAGCACCAGCCCTGGATTCAGGAGGACCCGAGTTCAAATCTGGCCTCAGACACATAACACTTACTAGTTGTGTGACCCTGGGCAAACCACTTAACCCCACTGTCTCACCAAAAAAAAAAAAGAAACTAGATGAAGACTAATATATCACATCATATACCAAGATGATACCAAAATAGGTACATGATTTAGATATAAAGGGACATATCAAAACAAATTATAGAGCATGGAATATTTAGCAGTCAGATAAGGGAAGAATTTATGACCAAATGAATATAGAGCATTATGGGATATAAAATGGACATTAAATTTAAAAGATTTTGCACAAACAAAACCAGTGTAACTAAGATTAGAAGGAAAGCAAGAAGCTGGGGGAAAATTTTACAGCAAATTTCTCTGATAAAGGCCTCATTTCTCAAACACATAGAGAATTGAGTCAGATTTATAAAAATACAAGTCATTCCCCAATTGATAAATGATCAAAAGATATGAATAGCAAGTTTTCAGAAGAAGAAATCAAAGCTATCTATTGTTATATGAAAAATGCTTTAAATCACCATTGATCAGAGAAATGCAAACTAAAATAACTGAGGAACCACCCCATACCTATAAGATTGGCTAATATGACAGAAAAGAAAAATGACAAATGCTGGAGGTGATGTGGGGAACTTTTTAACACTAATGCATTGTTGATAGAGTTATGAACTGATCAAACCATTTTGGAGCTCAGTTGAGAACTATGCCAAAAGGGATATAAAATTGTAAGAATACCACATCTGACTAGGTCTCTATTCCAAAGAGATCAAAGAAAAAGGAAAAGGACCTATGTGTGCAAAAATATTATAGAAGCTCTTTTTGTTGTGGCAAAGATTTGAAATGGAAGGGATACCCATCAATTGGGGAGTGGCTGAACAAGTTGTGGTATGTGACTGTAATGGAATACTATTGTGCTGTAAGAAATGACAAGCAAGATGGTTTCAGAAAAACCTGGTAAGATTTATATGAACTGATGCAAAGTGAAGTAAGAAGAACCAGAAGACTGTACACAGTAACAGCACTATTCTAACAATTATCAACTGTGAATGACTTAGTATTTCTGAGAAATACAATATTCTGAGCAATCCATGACAATTCTGAAGGACTCATGATGAAAAATGTTATCCACCTCTATAGAAAGAACTGAGTCTGAATGCACATTGAAACACTTTTAACTTTATTTTTCTTTATTTTTTGGTCTGTTTTCTTTTGCAACAAAGCTAATATCAAAATATGGTTTTCATGACTCCACATGTATGATTTATATCAAATACTTTGCCTTCTCAGGGGAGGCGGAGGGAGAGAAAGAAGTTGGAAATAATTTTTTTAAATCAATGTTAATTTTTTCTATATAATTGAGAAAAATAAAATTTAAATTTTTTTTTAAAAATAACTTCTTAGTAACTTGATATCTTCATTCAAAATATCCTCAAAGCTTCCATTCTATCTGACTCAAGACATGAGAGATAGCCAGTAAAAATATATATGGAGTTTAAAAGGGTGTGCTAAAGCCAGTTCAAATGGTTCATGAAAACCAATTGTCAAATTTTTGTTGTGTATGTTAATCTCTGAAATTGGCAAATGCTACAAATCAGGGCTTTATTTGTTTTGATGATTGTCTAGAACAGAGGTATCAAATGTGCTCACCTTTGGCCCATGTGGCCAACAACACTTTCAAACACCAATAGAACTAGATTAAAATGTAATTGGATTAGTAGGCACCAATTTTAGTAGGTTTTTAAAAATTAATTTTATTAATATTTCCTGTTTCCTATATCACTGTAGTTATCTCAAGTATCCCTCCCTACTTTCCCTATCCCATATGACAAATGATATTTTTTAGAGAGGAAAAAATAAAAACCAGCATCAATACCATTGTTCACCAGCATCAATGTCCTTGTTCTTTCCATTTACAATGTCATGGCTATTGTATATGTTGTTTTCTTGACTTCACTTACTTCAGTCTGTATCACTTCATATAGATCTTTCCAAGTTTTTTTTTTTTGTATTCATCCCACACATCATTTCTTATGGCACAATAATAATCCATTATATTCATGTACCATGATTTGTTTAACCATTCCCTCGATCATTGGGCATCCACTATGTTTCCAATTCTTAGCTATCACAAAAAGTGTTTCTATAAATATTTTGGAGTACATGTTTTTATCATTGCCTTCCATAAAGTATAAGCCCAGAAATGGAGCCTCTGGTTTGAAGGGTATAGATATTTCAGTCACTTTATTTACATAATTCCAAATTGTTTTCCAAAATGGTTTTATTATTGTGGGAATAAAAACTATTCAACATACAATAAGAGAGAATGAAGCAGAGCTTTGAACCAATGGCACTTTATTAAAGGGTCCGTGGTCCCCTCTAATGAAGTGGACCTCAGATCTTCCTCATGCTCTAAAATGCCCCCTCATTGGTTGACATATGATTCATAAGCAAAAATAAGCAAAACAATATATCAGCAGAGTCATGGATTGGGCAAGGCAAGAGATATTTCTGTTGAGTCATAAGGTGGTCATAAGATGAGTGAAGCATAAGGCATCTCCACTGACTCAGTGATGGTCATAAGATGGTCACCTGCTCATGTTGAACAAGAAAGAATGGTCCAAAGGTACAAAAATAATTTGGGGGGACTTTCCATGTAGTTGAATCACCTCTGCCACACTGGGCTTAGTCACCATGACAAGGAAAAACAAAAGTGGAGGGCCTCTAGCTAGCTTCCTATGAAAACGTAACTGATCTCACCATCTGCAGTTCACAGCTCTAGGGTCAAATATACAGAACTTATAATCATATCCAACTGATTGATACTGATTGGAATAGAGTAGAGTTCTTCAATGAATCAACTTCCTCACCATTTCATAGTTCCACCAACAATGCATTAGTGTGCTTATCTTTCCACAACCCCTCCAACATTGACTATTGCCATTTTTTTTGTCATTTTTGCCAGTTTACAGGATGTAAGGTAAAACTTCAAGGTTGTTTTGATTTCCTTTTCTCTTAGTATTAGTGATTTGGAACTTTCATTCACATGATTGCAAATACGTTGCAATTTCTTTGAGAACTTCTTATTCATATCCTATGATCATTTATCTACAGGGGAATGACTGTTATACGTAAATAGACATGTATATAAACAAACAATATAATATAATGAATACACACAGAGATGTGTATATGTTTATTTATTAATTGTTCTATGTCTTGGATACCAAACCCTTATCAGAGAAATTTGATACAAAGACTTTTTCCCACTGGACAACTTTCTTCTTACTTAGGTGCACTAATTTTATCTGTATAGAATCTTTTCACTTCCAAATAATCAACTTTATCTTTTTAACTTTGGCAGTTGCCTCTAATTCTCGTTTGATTAAGAATACATCTCCTACTTATAGCTCTGAGAAGTGTGTACTGTTTCTCTTCTAATTTTAGTCGTATGCCTTTTAATATTAAGTTTGTATTATTCATTTAGAATGTATTATGTATAAAGTTTTGGTCTAAGTCTAATTTTTTGACAAACTACAGTTTTCCCTGCAGTTTTTTATAAAATAAGGAATTTTTCCCTAAGTAATTTATGTTTTCCATTTTATCAAACAATATGTTAGTGACTCCTGTTGTTTCTGAATCTCTCTTGCCTAGTCTATTCCATTGAACTCTATTCTTTAACCATTACCATATGATTTTGATGACTGCTATTTTATAGTATAGTTTGAGGTCTGGAAGTGCTATTCACTCTTCCTCCTTAATTCTTTAATCATTTCCTTTGGTATTCTAGATCTTTTGTTTTTCCAAATAAATTTTGTTATTATTTTATCAAGTTCTGTAAAATATCCCCTTGGTGATTTGATTTGTTCAGCAAAAATTAATTTTGATAATATTGTCATTTTTATTATATTGGCACAGCCTAGCCATGATCATTGAACTCTCCTCCAACTATTGTGAAAAATAACTTTACTAATCTTGATTTGCTTGAGCTTCCTTATTATATAGAGGAGGCTGGACTTACCTGGGAATCAGCCAATCAGGAGGCAGACTGAGCATCCCTTAAGTCTGACCTACTAGAGATCCTTTTCAGTGTTCACTTGCTGAACCTGGAAATCTCTCTGCTGTGCTGGTGACTACAGAACTGACTTAAGCTGGTTCATACTGGCTCTAAGGTACAGAACTAGCACTAGTAGATGACCCAAAGCAACATGCAAGTGCAAAGAGCTGATTCCTTCTCAACTCTCTCCACCAAAAAGGGGAGTATAGATCCAACCCACAATGCTGGTAATCTTTGGCCATGGACCAATTGCTAAGAACTAGCTTCAACTTTTTTTTTTCAAGGCAGTGGGATTAAGTGACTTGCCCAAGGTCACACAGCTAGTGTCAATCGTTTGAGGCTGGATTTGAACTCAGGTCCTCCTGACTCCAGGGCCGGTGCTTTACCCACTGTACCATCTAACTGCCCTCAACTAGCTTCAACTCTTGTGTTGGAGGGTTTGGTTGGGGATGAGCTTCTAACCACCTGGAAAACCCGAGGTGTACATTCACGGACAAAGGGCAGTTTCTTACCTCTGAATTGCTTTAGCAAGTCCTACATCCCAGGGACAGGATCTTCTCTTAACTCTGAGGTGAAAGACTTGGACTTTTCAGAAAGCAATGATTCCCTTCAATGCAAAAGAAAGGCCCAGTTACTCTCCCTGCTATATAAGCCACTTCCCCACCAATCATGAGACACCAGATCCTATGGGACACTGAGAAAGTGCTTGACGAAGGAGTTACTGTCAAGCCTTCCCCAAAGACCTTCCTTTCCCCCTCTTTGAATGAGTAGAAAGCTTATTTCTTATAGAAACTTAGAGGGCCCTCATTATCCCTATTCTTCTGTGTCAGAGTAGCCCTGGGTATTTTGAGCCAGAGTGGAGAGGGGAAGAGGATATCCTCGTCTCCAACTTCCAGAGATGTTGAAGGGACCAGGTGTAAGAACTTTCCTAAATAGAGTTCTCTATAGATTGCATTACCCTTTCTAGCCAGAGTTTAGGTAGGCATCCCACTGCAGGAACACCTATTTACCCTCTTTCAAATGGACTCTTGCCATTTGCATCATCCATCTAAGCTCACAGTCCATATCTTTTGCCTGTGGGCAAAACTTCCAACTCTACTGTGGCACCCATTCAAAAACAGTCAAATTTTTTTTTCCTTTTTTGGTGAGGTGATTGGGGTTAAGTGACTTGCCCTGGGGTACACAGCTAGTGTTAAGTGTCTGAGGCTAGATTTGAACTTAGGTCCTCCTTACTCCAAGGCCAGAGCTCTATTCACTGTGCCACCTAGCTGCCCCCAAAATAGTCAAATTTATGACTTAAGATACACCTATCCTTTTTTAAAGGAAGTAGCCCTGTCCCACTATTCCTTTTGGGACAAGGCGTGAATTTGCCTCCTCTAAGTCATTATTGACCTATGGACTGGACTTGGCCTGATTCTTTCTAAGGAGTAGTGATTTGATTTGATTCTCTTCAGGGGACTTTTGCTTGACTGTACATATTAGTAGTTTTTGTCTTTGTCCTAATAGGGGAAGGAGGGAAGGGAGAGAAAAAAATTGAAGTATGTTAATTAAAAAATAAAACTTTAAAAAAGGGGGTGGGGCAGAAATGACAGTCAGTACTTCAGTGATTGCCTGCTTGCTCCTTGGAAGGAAAACTGGAAAATCTGGATGGCATACTAAAAAGCAGAGACATGACCTTGCCAGTAAAGGTCTGTATAGTCAAAGCTACAATTTTTTCCAGTATCAATGCATGGCTGAGAGTTGGACTATAAGGAAAGCTGAGTACTGCAGAGCTGATGCTTTCTAAATGTGGTGTTGGAGAAGACTTTTGAGTCTCTTGGCCAGCAAGGAGGTAAATTAGTCAATACTTAATGAAATTCAGTCCTTTCCTCAACTATTTGTAAAGTCTCATCAGCTTCTCTTTTTCTTCTCTGGAATGTTTTTTGTTGCTTCCTCTTGTCCAATGTTGTGAACCTCTGTCCATAGTTCTTAAGGCACTTATCAAATCCAATCCCTTAACTCTATTCATCACCTCTACTTCATATACATAAGGGACATTTAGGTCATACTGATATGGTGTGAATTTTCCCTACTTTCAACTTAAGTATGAATTTTGCAATAAGTTCATGACCTGGGCCACAGTCCGCTCCAGGTCTTGTTTTACCTGACTGAATAGAGCTTCACTTCTGGCTGCAAAATATAAAATCAATTTGATTTTGATATTGACCATCTGTAGAATCACCTTTTAAATTGGGGAGGGGGGAGGAAAGTGTTTGATACCGGCAGTTATCTTGACAAAATTAGACTCTGCCCTGCTTCATTTTGTTCTCCAAGGCCGAACATGCCTGTTGTTGCAATTAGCTTTTGATTCTCTACATCTGCAAGTGTGAAACACCCCTTAGAATAGGGAATATTTCACAGAGATAGATTGCAGGTGCCTATGCAATATTGATCTTCATGGCACTGGACTTTCTTTTGTCACCAAATGCATCAGCTGAACTCCCCTGGGGCTTTGGCTCAGCCTCTTCATTAGTACTGAAGCTACTTGTACTTATCCTCTAGTCTTCCCTAGTAGGATATTGGGCACCTTCCAACCTGAGGGGCTCAACTTCTGGGGTCTTTTTTTTTTTAAATCATCTTAGTACTGTCCATGGGTTTCCTTCTCCAGCTCATTTTAAGATAAGGAAACAGGTAAACAAGGTTAAGTGACTTATCCAGGGTTACACAGCTAGTAAGGCAGGCCCAATTTGAATTCAGATCCTCCTGACTCCAGGGTCAATGGACCACTTAAGCTGCTTACAGAGCAGACTTTTTCCAGGGAGGCAGACACCTCTATACTTTTTATACTGATTTTCAGTTTCTGTTCTCCAAAACACTGCACTTACACAGCTTGCTGTGGAAACTCTGCAGTGCAAATGTGTTTAGTCCTCTTATACCAAGCATAAAAATCAATTGCTGGGGCCATACTTGAAGCCTTTCAGGACCTATTCTAGTACAGGCCATGCTTTATTTATTTAATATTGTTAGTTATTTCCCCCACACACAGTTAAAGCAATTATTTGCACATTTCAGCATTTCATTAATTTGCCATGATATTACAAAGATCAGAGGCTCAGCAATCACATTCAATTCAAGAACCACACATAAAGACCTTACTATGAGATAGATCTCTGGTAAAAATCGAAGAACAAAATGTTAAAAACAATTCTTCTGCCCAAGAACTTAATTCTACTAGTGTCATATAGTATATGTACAAAGAAATAAATAATCAAATATCCAAAATTTGAGGAGGGAGAAAGGGGGAGAGATTCTGTTTTCAGCAGGTTGAATTTAAGATGTCTACCAGCTTGACTATACAAGATGAGAGAACTTAGTTCAGCAGATGACAAATTAAATCCCTAAGAGTTGATAGATTACCAAGTTTAAAAAAAAATCATAGAGAAGGCCAAGAGTTATCACACAGTAGCTTCCCTTGGAATGGAAGAGGCTAATCTTTAAGGGAAAAGAAGGAGAATATTGCCCTGAGATGGGTCAAATCTTCATTAATGTTGGTCCTCCGAGAAGAGAATTTGGGAAATGTGGATATTTTAAAAATAGATCAATAATGTACACTTTAATAGGGCATTGAGGGTGTAGGAACAAACATAGAAAGTAGAGACAAAAGGCAAAAACAGCACAGAGGCAGATATTGTGGAACTGGGATGAGTGGTAAAGGAATGCAGGTAGTAATGGGGAAAGGGATGGGAAGGGGAAAAGGCAAAGATAGTCACATAACCATGGATTAAAAGATTGGAGGACTTGGCAGCACAGACCTGATGGATAAAAGAGCACTTGAGGGGCAGGACTTTTTTAGAGATTCATTTTTATACAGTTTTTCAGGGAACAGACTCTTTAACTATATCACCTCAGAGTTGGTTTATTAATATATCTAAATCATCTCAAAGTTGTCAGTGAACATGTCTGCTTCACCTCAAAATTATCAGTACCATTTCGTATTTTACTGGTCTTATTGCAGATGTCTGGAACTTGAGAATTACATTATCACAGAAACAAAAAGACCCTGACAGCTAGGTCTGAATGGCTTTTCCCAATTCAGCACATATTACCAGCAAATTTGCATGCTCCTTTGATCTTTTGCAACAGTTTGTTTGCAATTTCTAGGGCAGTTAGGTGGTGCAATGGATAGAGTCCAGGGCCATCTTCCTGCAGACCAAATCTGGCCTGACATTTAATAGCTATGTGACCCTGAGCAAGTCATTTAAACTTGTTTGCCTTGGTCTCCTCATCTGTAAAATAAATGAGCTGAAGAAAATGTATCTCCAGTATCTTTTGCCAAGAAAAGCCCAAATAGAGTCAGTTACACAGGGCTCTCTCAATAGTTTGAAAGTCCCATGACTAAACTTCAGTATCAATCTAAACCTGATTAATGTGGCTTAAATTAAATTGTACAATCAAGTTTGATTTTTTGTGTTAACATATCCACATACAATGCATTGGGAGCAATGGAAAATAAGCTACTTGGGAATGGTGGCTTTAAGCTACCTGGCTGCCAGCAGCCTTAAACTTGCTAGCAGACTGGCTCCTTGGTTGATCTTTAGCATAGGCTAAGTACCCTGTCTGTGTCTCTGCCAGTGACTCTTACAGTTTATGGACAATAACCAGCGAGCCTGGATTTGCCTGGAGTACCTTCACAAAAGAATGTTTACAGTCAGAGAAAGCCATTCTTAAATACGGTTTCCCACTGGACAGATGGTCATGGAATCGATTTTTGTTCCTGGCATAGGGGGACAAGGAGAGAAGAGAGGCCTGACTGGCTCTGTGAGTGGCACAGTGTTCATTCCATAGAGGAGGGAGGATTTGATAGCATTATAGAACAGAAGGCTTCCTTCAGTGTAATCCAGACATATGCCAATTATGAGTACAGGGTCTTTTATTTGCTGGCAAACTAATCCTGGTCGGGTGATCAGGTAGAAATCATTTCCCCTCTTCTCACAGAGAAGCATGTACAGATACTCAACTGAGTAGTGGGTCATCTTCCTCTTCCTGAGGCACTTGGTAGCAATCCCCAGTGCCCACTGAGGTTGCTTACTCACATCCACCTCCCAATAGTGGATGCCAGAAGCAAATGCCTGCTGAGCAAAGACAAAATGATAAGGAAAATTTTCAGTCCAGTTAGACCCATCCGGACAGTCATCTCTGTGCCTTACACTCTTCAAATCCTCAGATACAATGACATAGCCACTGGCTGTTGTAGGATCCATAGTGACATTTGCTGCAGAGAAAAGAAAGGAGAAAATTGAATGTCCTGAGTAAGGAGCATGCAAACTCCCCTCTGACCAACCTGTTGCCAGGAGGAGTTGAACCTAGAGAGCAAGAGCAGCCCAGTCTGCACCTCTCCTTAACTCCTTACAAGGCTGAGTGATTTCCACCTCCCTGCCACCGTTTGCCAAAGGGATGTCTACTATCTCCAAGTCTGTCTCCCTTTTCAAAAAGGGATTGCCCTCCCCTCCAAAGGTAACACTGATGGAATTGCTGGTGGCCTGATAAGAGGAACCCACCGTGGAGCAGGCTAATGGAATGAACATCTTGACTCTTTCTGCTCTTAAGGTAACCTGGACAGTCATCAGGCTCTGGGTTCATCTAGGCAACTCGGTTTTTGAAAATTGACACGATCACAGAGACCTCCATAGAGCTCCAGTCTGCTGGCCAAGTTAGCTAGAATACCATTAAAATGTCCACAAGCAAATGTCATCATCTCAAAGAATGGGAAATGCTCTATCATCACCAAGAATGAGTGTACAAAGTATAGTGCAGGATCCATGCCTAGGAAAAGGTGTAATTTGGGACCTGGGAGCAGTGTTGTTTGGCTTGGTACCAATGACCCAAAGCAATGTAGTCAGGTAAAAATCTATAACTGTGGATTCATTGGCAAAGGGCAATCAATTCCTTACCTCTGAATCTCTTTAGCCAGTCCTTCATCCCAGTGATGGGATAGTCTCTTAACTCTGGGGTGAAAGACTTGGGTTTTTCAGAAAGCAGTGACTCACTTCTACACAAAAGAAAAGACTCAGTTAATCTCCCTGCTCTATACAAGCCACATACCCATCAACCATAAGACATCAGAGCCCATGAGAATTCTCAAGCTAGATAATCAGATTGTAAATAGAAACTTACGTTTGCAATAGCTCTTTACTTTCCTGTGGGGGGAAAAAGGTTGATTTAGTTCAAGAAATAAAAAAAAAACAATGATGATAATATCTAACACATATAGCACTTACTATCCTACCAGGAACTGTGCCAAGTGCTTTACAATTTATTCTTTTATTTGATCCTCACAACCCTGAGAAGTGTTCTTATTATCCACATTGTACAGATGGAGAAGCTGAGGAAAGGAGAAATTAGTCAACTTGCCCAGGATCACACAGCTAGTAAGTGTCTAAGGCCAAATTTGAACTTGGGTCTTCCTGACTCCAGATCTAACACTTTATCCATTATGCCACTAGCTGCCCTAGAAACTGTTCTGCCACTTTCAACTGCTCAGACACCATCACCACTTTAAGGTTGAATCCCAGTGTATTTTGGTTAAAGGAAAATTTCAAATAATCTTGGACTTGAGTTAGAAGAACATCTTCAGAGTCAATGGACCTCCCCTATTAGAGGAGTGTGAGCAATGCTGGAGTTGGGATTTATAGCCATCCTGGAGGCAAAAGACTATAATACAAGTCTCAGGAGTCAAAAGCCTGAAATGGAGACGGAGCCCCCCAGCACCCTGCTCAATGTAAACATCCCAGTTATACCTCGATCTAGAGAGCTTTCCCCAATTCTCACCTCAAGCAGGTACAAATCCGGCCTGGATCTTGTTTCATCTATCTCTCGGATAGCATCTTCCATGTTCTTCACATGTTGATTTATTTTATTACAGTAGTTGTCCCTTAGCTTGGAAGCTTTCCATTCATCTTGTTTCAACAGGTCCATGTAAAACCTTTCCTCCTCAAGGAGGAATCGATGCATTTTTTGCATATTCTCCTCTAATCAACTTTCTCCACTTACATTGTCTCTATAAGGAAAAGGGTTAAGTAACATTCAAATGTTGGTATCCTCCCTGTCCTGATCAGATTTCCAGTTCTGATTAATTTTCATTGCTGGAACCAACAAGTGACTGTTGACTGTATTAGGTGCCTTCTTAGTATCCTTCACATAAACAACGACCTTTGCAGAAACAATTCAAACTTTTGGCATCTCTTCCAACCTCCTTTTCTAAAGTAAAGGGCTTGGCCCATCATACTATTACCCACAACAGTTCCCAATTATATTCTCTGCTGTGTCATCATGCTCACTCCTATACTTCTCAGCTTCCCCGCTACCCTACTCTCAACTCCTCAGCAAACTAGCTTCATTGGACCATCCTACTATTTTTCATTTTCTCCCTCTCCCTTCAGACATATCATATATATAACATAATTATCAATTGACTTATAATTTGTTTTGCCTATGCAGCTTGTCTATTCATGAAGAAACAGAAAAGCATACTCTATTGAGCCTGGTGATTTGCTCTGGAAATAAGTGCCCTAACTAACCAAGATGAAATGACTGATGTTGACTGACTATGGCTTCTTGGAGTTCCTAAGGCAGGCTAGCAATTCAGGGGAGATAGAGCCAGACACTTACATCCTTCTTTGAAGATTTAAATTCATCCCATTCTCTGATCTTCTTTTCCAAATGAGGCACAGTGTCCTGGAGTTTCTTCTGTAGTAGACAAAAGAGTAGGATATCCCAAGGGATCTTAATGTTTGGGACAGCATGAGTGAGATTCACAAAAGAAAATGGCCAGAGGGTCTATAATTATTTGGTGTGGGGTTACTATTGAGGGGACATTTCCAATGGTTTGGAAGACACTGATCACAATTCACAATGTGAAGCTCATGGATTTTGCACCAAAAGGAGGAAATAAAGGTTGAGAAAAAGAGACCTTAGAGGTTGTCCCAAGCACAACCCTGGGTTTCCTAGAAATGTCTGTCTAGTGAATGCAACTCAGTTGTGACTAAAAGTCATGTAACTTTCTTTTCACAAAAGCTTGGTAACTTTTGAGGAGGGGGGCAGCAAAGAGCTAATATAAGTCTTGGAGGGTGATGGAAAAGGGAAAGTGGTAGGGGAGCCCCAAACAGTTAACAAGGCATGAGCTATCTTGCTTCATTTCAGGCCTTTCATTCTGCAGTTAACAAGCCTGATTTCTATTTAGACATCAAAGGTGATTGACTTCTCAGTGGAGTTAAGCCTCTTGACTTCTAGTCCAGGGGTCTTTGTCTATTCATTATGGTTGATGCCCTTCACCATGTGATTAGATGACCCTTGGTGGCTCAAGGAGGTATAGCAAAGTAGTTTAGTCCAAGATTCCCTTAAGTCTTTCCTCTGCCCCATGTTACTCACCCTGTAGTTCTGTGCAGCCTCTTCAATGGGTGAAAAGGTGTGGGCTGCATGCTCCTGACCTTTTATACAGGCCATACAGAGGGAGGTCTGGTCCTCCTTGCAGAAGAGCTTAGGGACTTGCTGGTGCTTCTGACAGTGGCTTTGTCCCACAGGGTTCTGCAAGTCCTGGGGGTTGAGCTTCTTGCAGATAGCAGAGAGTTTTGACAGGCGCACATTGAGGCCAGAGAAGTTGTGGGAGATTTTCCTGCATTCAGGGCAAGTGAAAGGTGTGACCCCATCTTTCTTGCTTCTGGTCAGACAAAACTGGCAAAAGCTGTGCCCACAGTTGAGGGTGACAGGCTTTGAGAAGAATGTCAGACAGATGCTACAGGTGGTTTCCTGCTGGAAACTTTGTACCAGTGTGTCAGCGTCCACATCCATGTTCCTGTGAGAAGAGAATCCATGCCAAGTATAGTTAGAGAACAGAGTTTACCTGGTTAGTCAGTTATACATGGTTTTTTTTTTTTTTTTGGCATAGGTATGCCAAAGAGCTCCTTTCCTTCCTATTTGAGCCACTGTTCCAAAAGTTTGTGCTAGGCAAGTCACAAATCTAGGCCAAGATGCCATGCATGGCATAAGGAAAGTTGCATTCCCCTTCTCCACGCACCCCCACATTTCCTCATACTACTAACACAGGATAAGGATAAGACCTAAGACACTCTTTTCTCCTCTCCTTAATAGTGAGACCTGGTCCTAGGCATCTTGAGTGCTAACAGGCAGAATCCTTCTCTGAGGCCAGAAAGGCAGGAATAAAAGGTGCTGTAAGAACTTTCAAGGTCCTTGCTAGCCTCTGCAGGAACAAATTCAGCACGGAATACAAGCACACACATAAACTGCAATTTATTCATCGACTTAAGTAATGGACATGTTTCACAGTTCCATAGACAACATATACATAGTCTCTCCTCTAGCACTACCTTACCTAGAAATGATAAGATTGCGTAGGCCAGCTTACAAAGCAGTTTTGGTTAAAATTAGGACCAGTAGAAATGAAAAGGCACTTTTTTTTAGCAAAAGGAAAAGCCTATTTAAACTGTTAAAAATAGATGATACAAATGCAGCATTCTTCCCCACCCCCCACTTGGATCTGTATTTCTAAAAAGCAGAAAAAGTCTGAATATATACCTATACACAGCAATGTTGCTCCCTGTGTAAGAATCACCCCAACCTGTCCTGATTCAGGTTACCAAGCGGCTAATACTTGATGAATTTAGCTGATACTTTATCACAGTAGTTTGGACTATTTGAACTATCCATCCTGTGAACTGGTAGAAAGCATTAACATGGCGACAATAGCAGAGAAGCTCTCCCTAATGAATGTATCAGGTAATGGCTTTTTTTTCCCTTTAGTTTAGATTGTGGTAACCATAGAACAGACTAACAACTCTCAAGCCACATCTCTAAAATGTGTTCAAGATGCAGTCAGATGGGCATTAAAGGGCATGCCATAGTGGAGTTCACTCTGGCAACCAAGATGGGAGGGTGGACCCTCCGTCCCTGGCCAAGAAGGCTTAATCCACACTGATCTTGTGGGGCCAAGGGCTCAGGAGTTGAGTTGCCCTCTTCCTGATTTGCAGACTCTACTACAGTTGTGGTTTATCTCCTTGGGCCTTGGAAGTCTTTCTTGGATTGTCCGGCTAATGGCCGAGTTCTCCTCTATAGCTTTTCCAATTTCTTTGCCAAGTCTCTCTAAGTTCCAGTCTGGCTTTCTGGGGGCAAGATTGACCAAATTCATTTCCTCAAGGCTAGGCTCAGAATTTTCCTACTTCCAGTTGGTCTTCCAGCTAGGCTAGTTTGGCCTGAGGCATCTTCCTCCTCCCCTTTAGTCCTCAGGGGAGCTAGTTTCTCTATTTGAGCTCCCTGCTTTTCTCACTGCAAGCCTTCCTACCTGAAGTGTTTACTTTTTGGCCTCTAAACTTCCTTGTTCTAGTGCCTAGTCTTTTTTTTTCCTAAGTGCCCTGAGCTGTTCCTTCACCCCTGCTGTAGCGCCAACTCCTCCAGAGGTCCAGACACAGTCCTCTGATCTTTGTTTCTCATTTGGTCAGATACATGAGTAATAGACCCTGAAAAAGCAATTTAACCTTATCTGACATCTTCTCTTGTAATTTGCATTGTCCTTCCAGTCTCTTTGTCCATACCTTTTGCCTCCTGTCCCTTCCCAACTCTGCTGTGGGACTCATTCAAAAATAGACAAATTTCTGACTTCTTAACCTACCTTCCTACCTCTTATTTCTTCCTCAGTAGATGTTCCACTTACCTCCTCCCAAAAGCTGGTAGCCCTGCCCAACTACTCTTTTCTGGAAAAGAAAAGATGTGAATTTGCCTCCTCTCAGTCTTGATTAAACTTGAGCTGTATCTTGTCAATGAGGAGAGGAGAGTTTTGAAGTAGGAGCAGAAGTTAAGACCCTGGTCTTGGGGCCCCTGGAATCACACTTCAGAAATGGACAGACCCTCCAGAGCCTGCCAAAGGACTTGGTATGTGCAGATTAAACTCATATCTGTATTTATCCTCCATATCAACCCCTCCTGCCTTTTCCAGAACTCCCCAAATATCAAAACTTGTCTCTTAACTTCAATATTTCTTACTGACTACTTATCTGCTGCCTAAAAATACAACCAAATTCCCTTATTAAAGAAAAATGCAACCATATCCCTTATTTAAAAACAAAAAACTTGGGTAACTAGGTGGCCCAGTGAGTGGATAGAGCTCTGGCCTTGTAGTCAGGAGGACCCGAGTTCAGATCCAGTCTCAGACACATGACATGTGTGACCCTGGGAAAATCACTTAACCCCAATTGCCTCACCAAAAAGGAAAAAAAACCCTTCACTCCTGTAATTTTGCCATCCCTGCTGGTTATCATCCCTTAACTTTTCTTTCTCAGCTAAAAGTCCTTGAGAAAGCCTGGACTCTCAATTCCCTCTATACAACCTAAATTGGTGATCATTATCAGCTCTAGTTCAATGATTACTTCTAGGGATGAATGAAAAAAGCCTTTAAGTACTTACTAAGTACCAAGCCTTAAGCTAAATTCTGGGATACAAATAGAAAAACCAATACAACCAGCAACAGGGAGACAGAAAAGGCACTCACACCTTAATAGAAGGAGACCACACATAAAAGACATTTCAGCTCCTAGACTGTGGAAAACCTCAGAAATCCTAAGGGGGCAAAGGTGGAGTAGAAGGCAAGACCTAGGCTCCTTTTGGTTAGTTAAGTAGATTACAAAGTGGAGCACAGGGCAGACAGAGGTAGGGCAGTAAGGAAATGGGAAAGGGTGTCAACTCGAATTCTAAATGAAAACAGTCAATATGGCAAAATTGAGGTCCTTAATCAGGGCAAGTGAGCTGCAGCTGGGGTTCCAGACAGCAAGTGCTGGGGTACCCAAAGAGGGATCTGGGAACTGAGTTTATGTAGGGTACCAGAGCAGAGGGAAATGAGTTGGTGGCCAGGAGGGAGGGGTTAGGTAGCTGTTTATAGAGTTAAGTTGTTTTACATAACAAGCAAAGTCAATAAAGAAAGCTAGGAAATCTCTGGAGAATTTGGAAGATCTACAAAAGAAACTGCGGCTAAAAGTGACAAAGTGAGGTCAGCCCCAAGCAATTGATTGGCCTGGGAATGGAGACCAGGGCAGCTTCAGTCAATTCTTAGACAACTGTTTGTCAAGGCAAAAATGGTAAAAAGCTGGTGGTTCTCCATCTCATCTGAAGGAATGGAGTTGTAGCTGTTGATACATGCACAGATCCCCTACGACGGAGGTGTGGTAAATACCTTCTGCCTATGGTAGGGCTAGCTCAGCTGTGGATGTTCTGCTTTGGCCTACAACCAGAATAGTGTGACTTTTAAAACTACTCAATTGGGACAGTCTGGTATCTTTCTTTGAGGAGGTAGTCACGTGGTGTCTCACTTGTCATCTTCCCCCATTGGGCAAAACTCTTTGGTTGGCCTTTTTATATCCCTAGCACTAAGCAGTCAGCCATTCGACAAGCACTTATTAAGCTCTTTCCATTTGCCAGACAACGTGCAGAGTAATGGGGATCCAAATATGAAATGATGGGAATTCAAGGAGCTTAATGCTAATGGGGAATGACAAATACTCAAAAGGGGGCTGAAAGCTGAGAGGCTGGGGGAGGGGAAGGAAGGAAAGTCCACTGCACAGCCTTCTCTTTGCCATTTCTAAACATGGTCCCCAAATCTACCTCACATCCTCAGAAAAAATCCCCAAGACTGAACCAAGGTTAGGTTCTTTGCCTCACCTTCTCCATTTAACTCCTGGTCTCTTGCACTTGAGGCAAAATTCAGTTTACTGGAAACATTTGGGTAAGGAAACAGCAAATTCTATTATAACCTCTGCTAATAGGCAGGTTTCTGGAAAGGGGGGACTGCCGTGGGAGGAAGACATGAGGGTGGTGACTGATAAGGGAAAGAGAACTGACCTTTTTTTGAGGGTTTTCTTCAGCTTGACTCTCCAACTTAGAGCCAAGGCCTCTCCTTGGCCAGTGGCTCCTTCCTCTGAAGATCACAAGGTCCTTCCAGGGGCTCTGGGTCTGCAGCTACACCTGGGATCTGAAATCTCAGAATGTCTTTAATTTCCATGTAGCTTCTCCATTTTATACCAAGTGCAGAAGGCGGGACCTACTCTCTGTCTCCCAATGACTGATTGATTCAAGGAGGTGGATGGGCCTGGTTCACAATCACTTCTGATTGACACAATCAAAAAAAAGCATTTTCACCTAGTCTAGGCAGAAGAGCTCCAAATGGTACGTTTCTTCCACTGCTTGACACAAAAACAATTTTGCCCTCAGGGAACTTTTGAACTGGGGAAGTTATTGCAAATTAGGCTGGTGAAGTGAGTGGGAAAAGATAGGGAAAGATTTTTTATTTTTAATTAATGGCTGAGTACTTTGGTTTCTTCCCCAAGGTAGAAATGAAGGAGTGAATGTTCCTGAGAATTGGTTGGGGGGGGGGTCAGGCCTCAGACACTTACTCTAGCACTGTGACCCTGGACAAGTTACTTAATTTCTGTTAGCCTCAGTTTCCTTATCTGTAAAATGGGGATAATAATAACACTAGGGTTATTATGATGTGATATTATCACAACCCAGAGATGCTGGGAGAATCAAAAGAAATACTATTGGTAAAAGTTTAGCACAGTGCCTGTGGCAATGAGAATTTATTTATTTATTTATTTTTTTGTTATTAGGAACTCAGGGTCATTCCTCCTGCAAATTTTGGTTAACTACAAGTCTGTATTCTGTCAATATTAACATCAAAACCTGTCCCATGGGATGTGAAAATTGACTTGGAGTCTTAAACATTCCTTAGATAAAAATCAAGAGGAAGAATCTCAACTGTCTTTGACTCTTTGGTGACATGTAAATCCTTCTCTTCAATAAGCTTATTTTAAACTTTTTAAATGTGGTTTAATCTGTAAGCTGACCTAGTTTATCTGTAAAGTTTATTTGGAGAGGTTTGTTTCATTAGTGCATTTATGAGATTGTGATTCTGTTTAAGTTTTTGTTCAACTTTTGTGACATTGAAAGGAGCATGGGATTATGGATCTATCTTCCCTGTAACTTTTAGGGCTTAAGAGTAATGTACAAGATTGTAATATGTAAAAGTACTATTCTGTCACTCTAAGGTAATTTTGCCTATAAGAGGCCTTGTCAGAATGCTAATTATTGGTCAAGTATTCTTTGAGACCTGAACAGATGCTTGAGCATAATAAAGTCTAGGCATTTAACCCTATAATTTCTGTGTCGTGGTTAATATGCAATTGACAGTAGTTCCTACTATTTTTCCCATAAAACCTGTCATGTAGTAAGTACTTAATAAATATTCCATCCCTTTTCCCCCTTCCCTTATGAAAATAAGCTGTTCATTCAGCATGCAAAATAAAGTTTACCTAGGTCCTTGGATTTCAATTCATTGAGAGCAGTTAGACAATTTATTATTATCTCCTCAACCCTGAAAGCCAAATAACTGATTTTTAATTTTAAAAGTTTTTTTTCAAGTCACAGTTTTTTTAATTAGTCCCTACCATTAAGTGCATTAAAAAAAAATTTAGTAGTATTTTCTTTTTCCAATTACATGTAAAGACAATTTTCACCTTTCATTTTTTGAAAGGTTTTGAGTTCCAAATTTTTCTCCCTCCTTTTCTTCCCTCCCCTCTCCCCAGGACAGGAAGCAATCTGATAGAGCTTATACATGTGCAATAATGTAAAATGTATTTCCATATTAGTCATGTTGTGAAAGAAGAAACAGAACAAAAGGGAAAAAACACAGGACAAAAACAAAGAAAGTGAAAATATTATGCTCCGATCTGAAGCACATTTTTTGAAAACCCAAAGAAATCTATGGATACATATATACAGAGTTCTAAAAGCAAATTCCCACATTAATCATGTCTTACTATGTATATATTTTTACCATCTCTCAGTTACGAGGTAAATGGGGGCATTTCATCTTTATTCTTTTGGAGTCTTGGTTTATATAGATGGTTTATCATTTCTAATCAGAGTTCTAAAGTCTTTCAAAGTTGGCTAGCTAACACCTTCTTGATGCTAAGGACTGAGCTTCCCTTAACAATATAGAAACTATAATAGCTTTCTGGGTTGCTTGGAAAAACCCACTCATTTAAAACTTTGTACTTGGGTAAAACCCCAAGATCATTGTAGTGAAACCATTATCCTGAGTACAGGTTCTCCTTCCTATACTGGTAAATGCCTTTCCCTAGGACAAAACAAAAGATACTAACAGGAGATGACACCCTGAATAAAAAGGCAAAAGCAAGAGAGATCAGCATAGTGCCTAGCACTTAGCATTTGCTTAATTAGATTTGATTTGTTGCACATTAAGAACAAGGGATGCATATGAAAGTTAACCTAGGAAGTGAATAGCTAGCTGAGGTGTTGTCCTTGAAAGGAATTTGGATTTCTAGATCACACCTTATAATATAGACTTAACAGATTGCCGACCAGACATAGAATAGATTCAACAAATACCAAGAATAATGCATTTGTCAGGTGTCTTATGAATCCAATTAATTTTAAAAAACCCTTCAAAGTATAAAATATGGGTGAAGGAAAGCAATGCTTTTCTAGTTGCTCATACCACAAAGGGTAGCCAAAACAAAAGGTGAGGAGGAGGAAGAGGTGGAGGAGGAATGCCGGAGGAAAAGGAGAAAGTGGAAGAGGGGGAAAGAGTAAGAAAAGGAGAGGGAAAAAGGATTGAAGATGGAGATGGAGGAAACCAGGTGGTACAGTGGATAGAGCACCAGCCCTGAAGTTAGGAAGACCTGAGTTCAAATCTGGCCTCAGACCACACACTTGACACTTACTAGCTGTGTGACCCTGGGCAAGTCACTTAACCCCAATTGCCTAAAAAACAAAATGAAGAAGATGGAGATGGAAGAGGAGAAAAAGGTTTAGGTATTTAGGCAATTCTAATATGGCTTCAACTATCATTAAAAGAGGGGAAACTAGTTTCTGGGTCAAAATGGTGGAAATTCAGAAGGGAAGTCGCTATTCCATTTCATGCTATGCAGAAGGAGACACAAAATGGATATTGTGAAAGTAGATTTCAATTGCTTAGGAGGAAAGAAACAAGGTCCTTTGGAATAAATGCTTAAGGTGATATTAGCATAGAAGGGATGAGTGATATTCAAAGTGAAATTAAGAGAAACAAATCTGTTAAGGAAGAAAACAGGGATTTGTCTAAAGAAATAAATAAAAAACCCACTGACCATCAATTTTATTTTACTGAAAGAAGCCCAGTAACAGAAGATGAATATAATAGTATGACAATCCTATAAAAATTTGAGTTAGGAATACTAAAAATCAGAATCAGCTCAAGCTGTGAAGAGAAACTCAGGACAATGAAATGAGCTTTTTTTCTCAAGATACATAACAAGAAAATAGACGATCAAAGAATGGCTTGGACCTTCACAAGGGATGGATGGGCCAATGATAATAGCTGACAACAGAGAGAAGGCAGAATATTTATAGCAACTTTTTTCATAGTAGCTCCAAACTGGAAACTAAGTAGGTACCCACCTATTAGAATAAAACTAAATAAATTATGTTTTAATGGAATATCATTCTGTCATGAGAAAAACAAAATGAAGTGTTGTGGGCCTTTTTCAATGTGAGTTCATAGAGAGCCCTAGGAGAATCACTCACCAGCAAGTCTGCATGGATATTCGGTCAAATCAAGTGAGCAATGCAATGGAAAGAAAAAGAAATGTATTAGTGCCCTAAGGAAGATTTTTTTTTAGGATCACCCAGAGTCCATAGCCAAACAGGTATATTCCCTGGGAGAAAGGAAATGGGGAAAATCTAAAAGCCTTAGGGCCACAGCAGTTGCAAAAGGCCAGATGTGTTCCACTGGGAAACATTTTTGTTCTTACTTAGTCTTATTAGAATTCCCTGTGTCTGTAGGAAATTTCTAAAGTGGAAGAGGCTTTTAAAATAGGATCTTTTTATATAGAATCATTCTAAATGAAGTATGTATAGAATTTTACATACACATACATACATATAAGTGTATGTATATGTATATTATATATATATATACCTATTTGTGTCTAATGATAGCTGTTTCTAGGTGAGGAGAGGGGGAAGAAGGAGAAGGAAGAAAAAAGGGAAAAAAGAAAAAAAATTGACGTGATAACTTTATTATATATTTAAAAAGAATAGCAAATTGTACATAATAGATTTGCAACTTCATGTGAAGTCATTTCTTTTATTGTGCTGTGTTATGGAAATGCTTGTTTTACTCCATAAATTTAAAATAAAATAAAATAGACTCATTCTTGTTCATCCTGCTGTTATCAGTGAGGGAATCAAAGTAAAAACTCCATAGCTCTGTTTTTATGGTCTGTTTATTTTTTCTCTTGGGGAGATATTCCTCCAAACTCACAGAAATTATATTTATCCTACTCCTCCACAAAGGTTATTTCAGAGGAAATTTGGAAGACCTTTGTGAACTGATACAGAGTGAAGTGAGCAGAATTAGAATAATTTGCCTTAGCAAGAAGGGCCACCTCTTACCGTGAGACAGGAATGAAGGAGATAGTTGCAGAAGGTATCTGTGTGATGGAAGATCAGGAGGAAGGGAGAAGAAGGAGGAGCTCTTGGCAAATGGACTCATTTTTTTTTCCAGTAAAATATGAGGCAAGGTTCTCAGCTGACGGAGTGTTCAGAGAAGTCAGGGGAGGTTAGAGAAAAAAAAGAGTTTGGAAGAACCACTGCCCTGAGTGGGATAGGGAGTTAATTAGGGAGATATAAATGTAAGAATTAATTAGGGTGGTGTGAAAAGGATTACCTTATTGGAGTGAGAGTTCAGTTGACACGCAACATAAATAGTGGATTCTATCAGAAAGTTTTAGTGATTTGCTCCACTAAGGTGGGAATGAGCCATGACTGAACTGAGCTTGACAGTGTAAGATTAGCAATATGACAAGGGAACAAGGAATTCAAGAGAAGAGGAAAGTGTATGGTTGAACTGATTCACCAAAGGGTCAAGATGGGTAAAGTAGGAGAGTATAGTTAGTGCAGGAATGATGGTCTAGGAAAGAGCTGAAGCTTTGAGAGATGGAGATCTAGGTGTGGACAAAGAAAAAGCTTGGGTTTGTAAGGCCAAGAGAAGAGTGGAATGATTATACATAGGGATTAGATAACAGAAGTGGTCAATATTAATGGCTTGAGGCATTTTGTATGTGACTGAGGTGGAGTAGAAGAGCAAGTTATGTGAAATAAACTAGTTGAAGAACAATGAAATTGGGGTGTTTAGAGGGAATATCAATATGAATGTTGAAGTCACTTAAGTAGGGCAGGAGTTGGGGAGGAGAGAAAGACCAAGCACTGGATTCATTGAGTATGAGAGACACTGAATAGCTTATTAGATTCTAAAAAAGTCAGAAAAAGAGAAGGTTCTGGGAAAATGGTGAATTAGGTCAGAAAACTTTTGGCTCTCCAAATTTCATCCACAAAAAAGACAGACCATTGCTTCAGAGTGGATGTAGAGTGGCAGAAATAAACAGGAGTTGGAGGAAAGCGGTTGTCCTAAAGACAACTTAAGAAGACCTGACCTTCTGGGGCAGAGGTTCTGCCAGAATGAAGTGCAAACACCTCAGGCTGACAGCAGAATCGACAAGCAGCAAGCCCTGGGGACAGCCTCAGCCCTAGGAATTTTCATCTTAAGGGCAGTGTGGGAGTCAAGGTTAAGTAGCAGATTGAAGGATCTTCCTCGTCAAGCACAGCAATGCTGATCAAATCCAGGCTGCAGCTGGGCTGGGGTGGGGGTGGAGGGAGGTGGAAAAGGAACTACAACAAGCTTGGTGAGTGCGATAGCAGAATGGTGGAGACCCTGCTGGCTATAGGCACTTGGAGTGGAACAGAGTCCCTGGTTTCAGTACCAAGGGAAAGAGAACAGCCGTAGTTTGCAGCCACCTGAGGGACTTCAGGGAGTGAGAGTATTTGTAGGAACAGTGTGGCTAGGGGCCCTATCAAGGTTGGGCCCCAGAACAGACCTCAGAAAATAAGAAGAAGGACCAGAAGGTTTATGGCATCATTCCTTACACCTCGGGCCTAGAAATTGATTATATTAATAACTACTTTAAAACAAAATAAAAATGAGTAAATAAATGAATGCAATTCCTTTTTGTAGGTAAGGATAAAAGCACAGTTTTCCTGGTCTCTGGGACAAAGTAGTCCCAGTCATGATCAGGAGGATTAAATCATCTTAGTCTGAGTATGTTTAGCTCCTGTCTCCCTATGTGTTTAGTATACAAAATATATTCATCAATAGCAGGACCACTTTATTTATGAAAACAAGGAGTAAAAATAATAATTTGGGAAGTGGTTCAGATTAGCTTAAATGATAAAACACAGAAGTGTCCCAGGCTCTTCAATTTAGTAGTGAGATTAAATCTCTGCTCAAATAAGGAAAATATCTTCTCATCCAATCTTAGAAGTCCTCAGGGTGTATGCCCTAAGATTCAAGGTACATATTGGGGCGATAGACCCTCACTCCTACAGCTCTATGCAATCTGAAGTTGCTCAGTGGAGAGGAGCTTACTATGGGAGTCAGAACACAGAAACAGCATTCTCTGGGAGAAAATTTGTGAGTACTACGCAGGTGAAAAAGGACATTTGGGCCTTTCAGCATCCACACCCTGCCTTGTATTTGTCACATGTGTTTCTCACATACGTGCCTCATTATGATGGTACAAAACATTTTTGCTCACTTTTCCCAAAGGTAAGACGTGCATTTCTGGAACAACATATCCTAGGCTTGTGGAGGGATATTTTTTAGCTAATGTTTTTATTATGCAGTTTCCTGATAGATAATTGTTCCCACTGTCTGATTGCTATTGGAAAGCACACTAGAGGAGGATTCTGAACAATAGTATCAGGATTACTGACTTACAGGGTCACCCCTAAAACCCAATGTTAACATTTTCACTCTGAGAGCTGAACCCATGGGTTGAAACATAGGTGAAGAAGCAGCCCAGAGGAGCTATAGTACACATATACAAAAGAATTGAAGTTGAGAATCACTCAGAAATGATGGAGAAAATCTCATATAGGCTGTAGCAATTGGAAATTAGGAATTTTCAAGAAGTGGGGAAAAGGGTATCAGCTGAGAAAAGTATTCTGAAAAAATGGGTAGTTTGATTATATAGAAAGAGGGAAGGAGAACCAATGAGAAGTTCACATGCTCCATTGATATGCATGTAATGTGGAGAGAATACTCAGCATTTTTTTGTGGTGAATTTATAGGAAGACTGGGATGAGATAGAATGGCCAGGCTTGAATAGGTTAGGCTCTGCATTATTTACGAATACTCATATTAATCAGATCATAGATCTATTGAAGTATATGTATATACATTTATGTATATGTGTATAAGCAGACATAATACACATGTATGTGACATGTTATAATATATATACATACATAAACACATATTCTTCCCTTAGACTTATAGTAATTACCAAATTAGAGTTAGGATTAAAAATGTGTATTATGGATAGTGCAAAGGGTTGATGAGAAATCAAGTATTTACTAATAAAAAGACCTTATACATAGATTTTAAAAATACTTAAGAAAAAAGAGAAATCCTTAAAGAAAATGGAAATCCCAAATTTAAACCTCCTATCAATAAAAAAATGGATTCAGTAGCAGAAAAAGAAAATACTGAAGTATCTAACAAAAAGAAAACTTTTTATAAACTAATTTTATAGTTTAGTTATCTACATATGAAGATAGATTTCACTCTATGCATTAGAAGCAAATGTCAGAAGAAAGAGAAAATATATTACTTATAAAAATAAATGTGGTTTTAATTATGTTATTATATGCAAAAATCAAGAAAAAAACAAAACTCAATACTAAGTTCTTTACAGGAAGCACATTTAACGTAAACACATAGCTGAATTAAATTAAACGTAACTACTTTTTCTTATTAATACAAATGCTGTGCTGGTAAGTAAGGATTATATGGTCTGGGTAGGTTTCCTCTCATTTATTGAATTTCTATGGATTATCTGTAGCATAAATTCTCTGATATCAAGTAAGATACGAGTTGTATTTAAAGCTTTTCTCATATTTGTTTTATTCATAAGGCTCCCCTCCAGTATGAATCCTCTGATACTGAATAAGATTTGAGTAATTGAAGAGCTATCTCAACATTCATACATTAATAGGACTTTTTTCCAGTGTCAATTTTCCGATGTACAGTAAAGTATGAGGAGTGATGAAAGGGTGCACGAATAAGTCTTCTTTCCACTAAGAATCACAGTCTATCCACAACCATATTAAAGGATGCTACAAATAACTAATAATAAAAGAAATACAAATCAAAACAACAATTGATAAATTGATAAAGATGACAAAACTTGGTAATAATTAATGTTGGTAGGGGTGTCGAAGCAGACAAACTAATGCATTATTGGTAGACTTGTGACTTAGTAAGCACAATCATTCCAGAAAGCAACTTGGAATGATGCAAAAAAAAAGTGGCTAAAATGTCCATACCATTTGACCCATAGATTCCATTGCTAGAAATATACCTCAAGGAGATAATTGATAAAAAGAAAAGCTCCATATAAACTAAAATATCTATAGCAGCACTTTTGTGGTGGCAAAAAAACTTGGGAGGGGGAGTAGATGTCCATTGATTAGAGAATTGCTAAACAAATTGCAGAACATAACTATAATTTTTCCTGTAAGAAATATGATATATAGAGAGAAACATGGAAGACATTTTGAAGTGATTCAAGAACAAATAAGCAGAACCAAGAAAGCAATGTACAAAATGACTACAATAATTAGAATGAAAATATCAACAGCTACAAATAATTAAAAACAAATGTTGCTAAATTACAAAGAGCAAACTTGGCCACAAAGAAAAAACTATGGAAAAAAAACCCCACTTCATACACCTTTACAGAGGTGGAGGAAATTTTATATATTGTTAGCTTTTTTCAACATAGTCATATGATTGTTTTATTTTTCCTCTTGTTCTTTTATTAAAATTTTCTTTTTTTTGTTATAAAGGATGACTCTGAGAATAAGGGGAGGGAAATGGGAAAATTAAGTTACGTAAAAATAATATATTTACAAAAATGATTTTTAAAAAGACGAAACTATTTAAATTAGTTCATTTTTGACAGATCCAAAATTCTATTAGTTGTGTAGATAACTGAAAATCTCCATCCCTACTACACTGCAGCATTCGTTTTGTAACATTTCCTCTTTCTGTTCTCTTGATCTGTGTTATATTTCAACGACTGTACAATTTGTTTCCACCTCCCTTGGACTTGATCCTAATGTCTTACACCATGCTTCCTGACTTTGATTAATGAATTTACTCACCTCAATTTTTCTTCTTAATATATTCATGTCCCATTGTTAACTGATCTATGCTCTATCAGATATGGCAGCATGTTGACATTCCAGTCCCATCCCCCACATCTATTAGATTTCTTCTGTGCTTTCATGCTTTACCTTACTAATTTTAATGGAGACAGTACAGACTTTGGCTCTGGAAGATGTCGTGATTCTGAAGGTGGATGCAAACACCCAGAAGACCTCTTCTGATGATCTTTAGAAATTTTCAAGTAATACGGTTTCTTTGCTGAACCATATCTTAAAGGAATCTCTGGTACAACTGAGGATGACAGCTCCTGAGCTTTTCTGAAAGCACAGGATGGTTTATGTGAAGTTGTTGGATACACTGAACATTCAGCTTCAAAGAACTGAAAACAGTATAAGTGCTCAGCAGTTGAAGAATAGCTGAACCCATTGTCATGTGTAAATGTAATGGATTTTTATTGGTTAAGAAATTATGGATATTACAGATTCAGAGAAATACAGAAAGACTTATCTGAATTGATGTAGAGTGAAATGAGCAGAACCAGGGGAGCAATTTGCACTATTATAACAGTAATGATGTGAGGGGAAACAAGTTTGAAGGACCTCACAGCTATAACCAAAGCAGCAACCGATTCTGACATTCAAAGACTGATGATCAAATAAAAATACTTGCTACCTATTTCCAAAGAGATGGGAAACTAAAGGTGCAGAATAAGACATAGTTTCTCAGACATGGCCAGTGCATTATTTGTTTTGCTTGTCTGCTTATACAAGTGACAAAGGAGAATTCTCCTGGGGACCAGAGGACTTGAGTTAGGAGATTTCAATAGACATTTAAGAACATCAGTGAAACATTTTTAAAAGCCACAGAAGAAAAAAAACACAGTAGAGGAGACACAAATAGTCTTTTTATTAATACTAGGTTAAGATATGCATATATTACATTCACATATATGTATGCTACACACAAACACATGAATACATATGTGTATAATACATATGTAGATAATACACATATGTATATACACATGTAGATATATGCATATATCTACATGTGTATATACATATGTGTATAATACATATGTAGATAATACACATATGTATATACACATGTAGATATATGCATATATACACAAATGGTATGTGTATATCTCTTAACCCTAACTTTAATTCCATATATATATATATATAAACATATATTCAAATATATATACATATATATATATATGTATATATATATATATACATACATATATATTTTATACCATATATACCAGAAGTTCATAGTATTTAAAAAATAATGTTCTTTCTGGTTAAAATAAAATCTAGTGAGGGGATTGGACAAGATAATGGTTCTTTAGGTTGTTTTCATATCCAGAACAATGATGACATGATTCTTCTAAAATCTTTTTCAAAATAACAGTTACCTCCATTGTTTCTTCTGTCTTTTGTTTTTTTTTTGTTTTTTGCTTTTTGGTGATGCAATCAGGGTTAAGTGACTTGCCCAGGGTCACACAACTAGTAAGTCCACTGTCTTTTAAAGAATGAGATGGATTCTAGAATTTGCCATTTGTAGTTCATGTGATGTCAGGCAACTTACTAAACTTTTCTGATCCTTAATTTTCCCACTTGTCATATGGGTCAAATGAGTCATCTCTGACAGAGTTGCTGAAATAATATGATATATGAAATTGGTCTTTTACTATCCATATACCCATTATGATCATTATGGGATGACAGAATAGAAACCAAAATCCTAGTCATTTCCTGTGAAGAACACTTTCTTAAATTTTGGCATAGATTCTGACCCTAAATTCCTCTTGGTTCCTGGCACAACAGGTATGTGCTAAGGACCACTGGACCTAGAAAATGAACCATGTAGACATGCTGGGAAATTTACATTTGGCCCTATATAATCCCATAGAAACCAGGCATATCAATTTTGACTTTTTTTTTCCTCTTTAGGAAAAAATAGCATGTGGGACACTGCTCTCCTTTGGGGCAATGAGGAAACTTGGTATAAACAATTTGTATTCTCAAAGTGTCAGTGTCCCCATGGGCCTCATCTCCATATAGTGACTTTTTTTTCTCGTTCAGTTTGAACATCTCACAGCTCCGATTCAAATGTATGCTCTGGGCATGAGTCAACACCCTCAGTTTTATCCTCTGATACTCTCAGGGTGAGTTGATTTCTAAGTTTAAGGTTATATATCATTGGTTTATGGTATGACCTAGAAATCATTACATGATGGGGGTTGGGAAAAGGTTTGATTCTTTCTTGCATCTTCCTCTGCTATCATAAAAGGCATAATTGATCTTATTATGTGAAAGCCATCCAAAGTAAATTGGCAATTTTGTTTTTCTACAGCTTGTCTTTGTTTTCAGCTAGAACAGGACAAAGAAGAATGAGGACACCATGCTATAGAGTTATCTTCCCCCACCTTGTCTCTTACACAGGTGAGCCAATCCTGCTGAGAAATAAACAGGTGAGGAAGCTCCTCCTGGCCCTTGTCTACTCTGACTTTAGGGAGATTTTTCTTTCACCTCAAAGAGCTTAAATTTAATACTTCTGAAGTCAGGTCATTGGGAAATTAGTGTCTTTGACTCTTGTTTCTTTCTCATCTTCTACATCCAATCAGTCCTCCAATTTCAATTCTGCATTACGTCAAAGATTTGTGAATTCATTAAAGTGATTAACAACTAGAGCAGATCATAGCTCCTTCATGCCTCAGAAGAGAGTTTCAGGGGTTGCTATGAGCATAAACACCTGAATGCCAAGTTCTGTGTGCTAAGCTTCTCAGTACTGAACGAGACTGATTTTTGAACAACCTCACAGTATTTGAATCCCCTCTACCTTCTTAGGAAATAATGTGAATTTCATTCTTCTGGCATAGCTTTTAAGAACACAAGGTCATCTTCATACTATTGTAAGCCATTAAGGAATGCCTTAATGGAACAGTTCTCTAAAATATCTTTGGCAGATTTTCTATCCTTTCATCAACACACATCTACATCTAGCCAACACCAATATATTCTCATTCAGACCCTTATCACCATATTCTGGTACCATTAGAATAGCCTCTGAATTTTATGTATCTATCTCCTGCCAGTTGCATTCTGCCATCAAAATTGTGGCCAGATTAATACCTCTTATGCATAGTTCTGGTCACATCAGTCCTCTACCTCTAATGTATCAATGGCTCACAACTGCCTGACCCCCCAAAAACCAAACAAATGAACCCACAAATATCTTAACATTCAGAGGCCTCCATAATATGCCTCCAACTTTAATTTCCAGTCTTACCTTATGATACTTTTTGGCTTTATCTGCTGTACTCTGTTCCCAAAAAAACAGCTCTGAATTCCCAATATTCCTAACTCTTCTAACTTTGTTCATTCTGTTCTCTAGGACTAGAACATCCTTTCCCTATGTCATTTCAACCTATTGTCATTCTGTTCACTCTTTTTGACCCTGACCAAGTGTTGGCTTCCTCTTAAAGCGTTTGCTGACCCTTGTAGTCAACAATGATCAGGCCTTCCTTGATTTTCTATAGCACTTTGCTTATAATTCTCATCTGCACTTCTCCCTCACTCGTACCCATTCATCCCAGTGATTCTAAACTCCTAGAGGTGATTATTCAAACTTCTTCCCTGACTTTTACTGTCCCCTTCCTTATTCCCATTCTTCACAACCAGTCCCCCCAATATTACACTCTAAAGTTACCCACCTGTTCCTCTGTATTCACTGGAATTCCTGTTCCATAGGCAACAAACTAGCTTTTATTTTAATTTTTTTTCTTTCCCACTCCTTCCCTCTTTTGGCTATCACTGAGACCTGGCTCCCTCCTAATGAAAAAGCCTCCCTGGCCTCCCTTTCCAGAATTGGCTGAACATTTCCTCATTCCTCTCTGCTCATTGGCTAAGGTAAAGGAGTTGGAATATTCATTGACCCTTCCAGGTTGTCTCTCTACTAATGTCACTCTAACTTCTCCTCCTTTGAGGTTCACTCAAACTTCATCTACCACCCAGCCAAAATTCTGATACCTTTGGTCAACCATACATTCCTCTTCTTTCTTCAATGTGTTTGGTTCCTTGATCACAGTACTTCTATCTTCCTCCACTCCTCAACTCACACTATAGACTTCAACAT
Organism: Phascolarctos cinereus; assembly: GCF_003287225.1. Lineage (NCBI taxonomy): Eukaryota > Metazoa > Chordata > Mammalia > Diprotodontia > Phascolarctidae > Phascolarctos > Phascolarctos cinereus. The sequence goes on from NW_027556098.1 coordinate 352,796,324, forward strand.
ATGTATTGATACTACTTCAAACATCCTAATCTCACAGTTCCTCAAATTATTCATTTTACATGATTTTCTCCTCCACTCTACCTCTGCTACAAATAGAGATGATCATCTGCTTGATCTTGCCAACACCCACAGATGCACCACTTCCATATTTATGAACTCAAAAATTCCCTTATCTAATAATAATGTATTGTCATTCCAACTCTCCCTCTGCCTTGCAATTCCAAACACTGCTCCTCCACACTGTAACCTCGAATCCTTCCCTGCTCAGTTCTTTCCCAGGCCACAACCCCTGCACTAGCTACTTTTCTCCCTTTCTCATCTTGACCCTTTGATGAACCATTTCATTCATACACTTTTCTCTTGTCTTGAGTCCCTTGATTCCTTTATTGTATGGTTGATTTTGCCCTGTAAAGTCTCATCTTGGATCACTTCCACCATCAAATGCCTTTCCTATTGCACACGTGCTACAAAGCTGGAGGAAATCAAGAAACTGTGCTGTTTCCACTACACATTTGTTACATAACCTCACCTGGGTCCTCACTGCTACAAGTCAATCCTTTTACGCTTTCCTAATTAACTCACTATCCAACCGCCACAGCAGCAATTCCAAACCTTTTCTATTCCTCCTCAAATCTGAACCTGCCTCAAAATCTACTGGGGGAAAAATGAGTCAATTTACTGAAAGCTCCCTCTTCTCCCTTTCTCCTCATCTCACATTACCCAGTTGCCTTCTACCTCCTTCATACCTGTCACAAATGATGATGTGGCCATTCACCTTGCCAAAGCTAACTCTTCTACATGCACAAGTGATCCCATTCCATCCCATTTTCTCTTATCATATTGCCTCCTTTATCATCCCCATAATTCCACTTATCTTCAATCTTTACTTGTCTACTGGCTGCTTCCCTACTGTCTACAAACATGCCCATGTCTCACCCATCCTCAAAAAACCCCTTTATTTAGTCTATATATTCCCACTAGCTACAATCTCATGTCTCTTCTCCATTTTATTGTTAAATTCCTTGACAAGACCACTTACAATAGGTACTTCTGCTTTCCTCTCACTCTCTTTTTAACCCTCCACAGTCTGGCTTCCTACCTCATCATTCAACCAAAATGACTCCCTCCTTGTCAAATCTAATGGCCTTTTCTGAATCCTCATCCTTCCTGGCCTCTCTGCAGTCTTTGACTGTCAGTCACCCTCTTCTTGATACTATCTTTTCTCTAGGCTCTCTTGGAACTACTCTCTCTTGGTTCTCCTCCTACCTATATAATCAGTCCTTAGTTTCCTTTGTTGGATCTTCATCCAGATCATGCCTACTAATCTTAGATTTCATGCAGGTTTTTTTCTGGACCCTTTTCTCTTCTCCCTCTATATTATTTGATGTGATGATTTCACCAGCTCCCATGGATTCAATTATCATCTCTATGTTGATGGTTCTCAAATGTAGTCATCTAGCCATAACCTCTCTGCTGACCTCCAGCCTGTCATCTCCAACTGTATTTGACATCTCAGAATGGGTATACCTTAGACATCTTAAACTCAAAATGTCTAAAACTGAACTATCTTTTCCCCTCAAACTTTCCCCTCTTCCTAACTTTTCTATTAATGTTAAAGGTACCACCATCCTCCCATATGTATATTTTTAGCATGTATATATCATTTTCCAGTCACCAGAGCTCTCAACCTATGTAGCATCCTCCATTGCTCGCTAACTCTCATTTACCATATCCAATCTATTGCCAATGTCTGCTAATTTTACCTTTGTAACATCTCTCCAGATATGTACTCTCCTCTCTTCTGATATGGCCAGCCCTCTGGTACAGGCCTATATCACTCCATGCCTACATTATTGCACAAGCCTTATGGTTGGTCTGCCTGCCACAAGTCTCTCCCCATTCCAGTCCATCCACCACTAGCTACCAAAGTATTTTTCCTAAAGTACAGGCCTAACCACTGCACTCCCCTACTCAATAAACTCCAGTCTCTATCATCTCTAGGATCAAATATAAAATCCTTTATTGGATGCTCAAAGCCCTTCATAACCTGTCCTTCCCTTACTTTTCTTGTCTTCTTACTCCTTATACCCCTCTCACATCCCTTGATACTCTGTGACTCAGGGGACACTGGTGTCCTTGCTGTTTCTTGAACAAGCCACTCCGTTTCCTTTCCCTGGGCATTTTTGCTCACTATCCAACAGACCTAGACTTCTCTCTCCTGATATCTGTCTCCTGGTCCCCCTGGTTTCTTTCATATCCCGGCTAAAATCCTACCATCTATAGGAAGCTTTTCCCTACTCCTCTTAATTCTGTTGCTTCCCCTCTATGTATTATCTCTAATTTATCTTGTGTATAACTTGTTTGTATATAGTTCTTTGCATGTTGTCTCACTCAATAGACTGTGAGCTAGTTGAGAATAGGGGCAGTCTTTTACTTTTTTTGCATCTTCAGATCTTAGTACATTGCCTGGCACATAGTAAAGGCTTAATAAATGTTTACTGACTGATTCATGTAGTATTTTCTATTGTAGCTCTTTTCTCATGTGTTCCACACTCCTATTTGATTGTGAGGATGAGTCATTGAATGAGGCTGATTAATTTTCTTCTCATCTGATGTTTAGTACATTGCCTGTGTCCTCACATTGTAGGTCCTTATAATAAAGCTGTTAAATTCATTTGAAAAATATCTGATTGCATGATTCCTTGAAGTTGTGACCAGTATTGGACTAGGAAAAGATGACTCTGGTTTTTGTTTCCAGAACAGGATGTGGCATGTAGGGTGATTGGGTTTAAGAAGAGTCATCTCCATAGTAGAATCTGGTAGAAAGGCGGAATATGCTGGCCTGTTTATTATGCAAATAGGAAAAGAGGCCCCAGAAGTTGTTACCTTTTCAAGGTCTTACAGCTAGTGTCAGATTTTGGATTGCAATTGTCAATACTAGATCAGTTATCTGCATTATAATTACCAGCATCCTGGGCAACACAAATACTATTCATTGCATATCTGCCTTTCAAACAAGGCAATCCCCCTCAGTTGATGAAAAAGTGGTCTTCTTGCCTAGCGGTCTCCTACATGGGTAATAATTTGCCATAAAAAGCTAAATCACTTTAACCATGCACAAATATGATTTTTAAAAATCCACAGTATGGTCTCTATTTCTATTGATAGCAAAGAGAAATGATATTGAAATTACATGTGGATACTGATAATGTCATCCTTTAAAAAGATTGAGTACATGATGGTAAAAACTGCTATTCCATAGAAAAGCATCAATAAAAGTATGTAATACTTAAGATTTAACTCATCAGTCTATCTCATAGAGAACTTTTATAATCATAAATGTGTCATATATACACATCATGCATACCCAAGCTCTGGGAACTCCATGGGAGACCTTCCATCGAATTAGTAACAAGTCATTTATGATTAATCAACCTAAATTCATCCAATTCAGCTGTCATCTGGCTCACATCTCTCCATCTTGTCCACAAGGATAGCATGAGAAATTTCCTCAGTTTCTTCACTCAAGTCACAGTCAACATCCTGCAGCAAAGAGTTAGTGTAGTAACCCTGGCCAAAAAAAAAAAAGAATGAGGTTAGTTTGGCATGCCTTGCTGATTAACTGATTTCTGGCTCCTTGTTATCAACTTATTTCCTGATATGTCCATTAAGCACCCACTTAATGCATTCCAGAATATTTCTGGGAATGGAAATAAAATTCACTGTTCTAAAAATTATATAGTTCTTTTCTTCCCTTTCTAAAGAACTCTGGGACATTTGCTCTTTTCCAATCCTATAGCATCTTTCCTATCCTCCGTGCTCTCTCCCTGATCCCTGGCAGTGATTCGGCAGTCATATCCATCAATTCCTTCAGTATCCTAGCACCTAATTCATCTCACATGATTATTATTTCTCTTCATGTACAGCTCGGTTCTCTTTTTTGTCATATCATTACATGGATCCAAAAGGCAAGAGCTTGGGAACAAAGGTGGAAATTGCAGAAATACATTTTGATTCCATAGGAGAAGAATCTCAATGACTAAAGATCCCCGAAGTTGGAATAGGATATAACAAGAAGTGTCCAGTTCCCAATCACCAGTGCTTTTTAATCAGAGGATTGGTGACCACTTCTCAGTGTTGTAGAGGGCATTTCTACTAAGTTATGTATTGGACTTTAAGCTCTCTAGCATCATATCCAACTCTGAGCTATTGTGATTCTGTGATTTGGCTATTTTTATCATGTCAAATTCAATAGTGATGGCTGTTCAAGAAAACAAGAGAAAATAAAAGAACTTGAAGAGACAGCTACTCAAAGAAGATATATAAGATGTCATAGAGTGAGCATTAGGCGAGGTTTGTTGATTAACTGTTTATGGTTAAAATAGGACAGTATAGTGAGATGTCATCTAGTCCTCTTGCCTAGAGATGATGAATTAAGGCATTAAATAAAAAATCATTAATGATGTGTTAAATATTTACTATCTACTTGCTATTCCAGTCAGATAACAAGCTCTTCTATAATAAAAGACATGCTCATTGAATATTATAATTGGAAAGGATCTAGAAGACCATATAGTTCAGTATCCTAATTTTATAGATGAGGAAGCTTAGGTACATAAATGATGTTTCATACATAGGATTACGCAGCATATTAGGGTCAAAACTAGAGCAAAAACTCAGATCAACTGGAATATAATAGACACAATAAATATTGATTGACTGACTGATAGAAACTGGGAATATAAGTACAAAAGTGAGACACCTTTGATCTCAAGGAGCTTTGGTTTTATGCAGGCAATTTTCAAAGGATGAAGCTAAATAAATATGGGATATATACAAAACAAATGAGGGGATGACTAACAATTGGGGAAACTGCAAAAGTCCTCTTGAAAGATGTGGTGATTATTATACAATGACTAACTTTGATAGACTTAGCCCTTCTCAGCAATGCAAGGATGTAAGACGTCTCCAAAGGTCTCATGATGGAAAATGCTATCCACATCTGAAGAAAGAACTATAGAGTCTGAATGCAGATTGAAGCATGCTATTTGCTATTTTTTCTTCTATTTTGTTTTGTTTCCTCTTTCTGGTGGTTCCTCCTATTGGTTCTAATTCTTCCTTACAAGATGACTAATGTGAAAATATGTTTAACAGGAATGTATATGTACAGCCTATGTCAGAATGTGTGCCATCTTGGGGAGGGAGGGGGAGAAAAATTTTAAACTCAAAAGCTTATGGAAATGATTGTTGATAAATCAAAATAAATTAATAAAAAATTAAAAATAATAAAGTCCTTTGAAGCAAAAAAAAAAAAGAGAGAGATGTGGCAGTTAAACTGAGATCTGAAGATGGGCAAAAATTCTAAGTAGAGGAGAGGAAGGAGAACATTTAAGGCAGATGGGATAGTGGGTCATATTAGCCTACATGAAGAAATAAATGGCTATGCACAAAAAAATAAAATAAATGATTGTCATAGAGAAGTATTTACGTGGTTGTCAGGAAGTCTTTAGTTTCCCATTTTCTTTCTGTTTGTAGAGACCATCCTGTTTTGGGCCGTGTCATGACCTTCCAGGTACAAGCATGTCAGTTCCAAATATCAGCAGCTTGACCCCAGGCTCATTCATCCTCAATGGCATCCCAGGGATGGAAGCAGTGCATATGTGGATCTCTCTCCCATTCTGTACCATGTATATCATCGCCCTCACAGGGAACTTTGGCCTCATGTACCTCATCTACTCTGAGGATGCTCTGCATTGGCCCATGTACATCTTCCTGTCTCTGCTGTCCTTCACAGATGTGCTTATGTGTACAAGCACACTGCCCAACACACTGTTCATCTTTTGGTTCAACTTCAGGGAGATTAACTTCCATGCTTGCCTGGTTCAAATGTTCTTTGTACACACCTTCACAGGGATGGAGTCTGGGATGTTCATGCTCATGGCCCTGGACCTCTATGTGGCCATCTGCTTCCCCCTACACTATGGTACCATTCTCACCAACCACATCATCGCCAAGGCTGGGCTTCTTACCTTCCTGCGGGGTGTGATGCTGGTCATTCCTTTTACTTTGCTCACCAAAAGGCTTTCCTACTGCCGAGGGAACTTATCCCCCACACCTACTGTGACCACATGTCTGTGGCCAAAGAGTCCTGTGGCAATGTAAAGGTCAATGCTGTCTATGGTTTGATGGCTGCCCTGCTCATTGGGGTCTTTGATATTCTCTGTATCACTGTCTCCTACACCATGATACTCAAGGCAGTGATTAGTCTGAAATCTGCAGATGCTAGGCAGAAGGCCTTTGGGACATGCACAGCTCACCTCTGTGCCATTGTCATCACTTATGTCCTGGCTTTCTTCACCTTCTTCACCCACCGCTTTGGAGGCCACACCATACCTCCTCACATTCACATCATTATGGCCAATCTTTATCTGCTCCTGCCTCCTACGATGAACCCCATTGTCTATGGGGTAAAGACTAAGCAGATTCGGAACTGTGTCATTCGATTCTTCCTACAGAAAAAAAGATGCTTCTTCTCAAAGCATATGAATAGCTCCATTTCAAATGCCAAACAAAGGGACAATAAACCCTTATATACATATAGACAGCACTTTAGAATAAAAGAAAAAGTTTCATATCTGTCATGTCATATGATCTTCACAACAAGCCCATAAAGAAATCAGAACAGGAATTATCATACCAATTTTACCGATAAGAATCAAAATGCTTAAGATACTTATTTAAGGATTAAGAATGTTGACAGTGTGGCCAAGGATATCTTCTCATTAATGGTACTGTTGAGACTTGAACCCAAGTCTTTGTGACTCCAATGTCCTTTCCACTATCCTACATCATCTCTTTCAGAAAGATATGAGGTCATCAACTGTGTAAGACATTGTCCTAAAGTGTGACAAGATCCTTCCTATGATGTCAGTCAAAAAAGAAATCTGTGTAAGGGCTCCGACCTCTGCTGCTTCTGTTCTTTTTAGGAAAAAAAAGTCAAACACACTGAGTCTCCTCCCACTGGGAACATGTCTTCTCATTCTGTGGAAAAGGCCTGACTTCATCTCAGCTTCTCTCTTCTGGAGGCTCTTTGCCTAGAAAACCTAACTCTTCATTGACTCATCTATTTTATCCGTAACACACAAGCAAATTAATGGGATAATTATTTTATCTGGGAACTCAATTTGGTGACACCCAAATTATTTTGAAACTTAGGGATTGGGTGGGTGGGTCTTCACTGGTCTTTGTTCTTTGGGGCAATTGTCAGAAGCACTCGCCATATAGGGCATAAATGCAGCTTCCCTGGAAGCAGCTTACTCTTAGTGGTCCTTGAGAATGGTTCCATTTTCAGAAATATCTGTCCTGAAAATGAGACACCCTTTCCTCCTCTATGCCCTTCATAGCTAGGTGCATTGTTTTCTTTTCCCTATCTCAAATCTTCCTAATGTCAGACCCTCTGTAATGTCTGCTGATAATCATTTAAGATCAGTTGAGCACCAATAAGGGCCAAAAAGCTGAATTAATCTTTTCTCTCTGAGTGCACTAAAAATACCCCTTCCTGTGTCAGCAACCACAGGACCAGATAGAACTGACCAGCATTCTTCCTGTTTGTGATCACTAAGGACAGGATACCTAGGACCAGACACTCTCTTGAATACTGGGACTCTTCTTATCTTGGTATCCTATGGACATATGTTATATAGGGGAAACACAGACATACTGGATCTATAATTTCAGCTAACACTTTGACATTCTCCTATTTTATTGTATTTACAACCTATTCAACTAAGAAACTTCCTTTCCCATGCTATATGTTAAAAAAAAAACATATGGAGGCTCTATTTTTTTTGAGTAACACAGACATCCTGAGTCAGGGTTTAAATGTCCTCCTAAAATTGCTTTAGTCAATTAGGGTTAAAGCTCTGGCTCCATGTCATGTCACTAACTTAAGGGAAAAAAACAATATGAATTTACTTATCACCTAGCTTGTTGTCTCTTTAACCAACTTTCGGGTAGACACTGCCAAGAAATTTCTTGGAGAAAAGACAAATGAAAAAGGATGTAGCAATGAAGGTGAAACTGTTGGAACTCCACATTCTATCCTGAGTTCTTAATCATAATCAGTCATCACCATGTAGCAATTTTTTTTTAACTAATGAGCCTCAGACTGGTCACTGAGAGGAATAACAAATGAATAATGAATTAGCCTCTAGGTTTTGTGGGAAAATCATTAAATTTGGAGTCCAAAGTCTTGTGTTAAATTCTGGCTCTATTACTGAAAAGCTATCTGAACTTGGTGAGTCATACCCTGGAAAAAGTCCTGAGTAAGAGCTGTGGAGAGTAATGAATAAACTCAAGATGATTAGCATTTCCGGGCACCTTTCCCTCTTTCTGTTATATGTAGCTCTTTGATCCTAATAATAGAAATTTGGTTCTGTGCAGGTGATTCCCTGAGAAAAGCTGTGTGTGCTCTGTAGCTGCAGTTATACAAATTAAGACTATTCCCTGCACCTCTCTACCTTCTTTGCAGATTTAGGGAACTTTGGGTGTGTAACACTGCAGATTGTGTCAGACTTGGTTGATGTATTGCTTAGATTTACTGATTTTTTTTCTTTCTTAAAAAATTCTTTGTTATTAGGGATCAACTGCTGGTGAGGGAGGGGCATACTGGGAAATGAAGGTAATACAAAAACAAAAGCTATTAATAAAAATGTAAAAAAAATAGTGATTTTTTAAAAATTGAAGAAAAAGATTGTACCCTTATATGTGTCACAGACATGTTTTCAATAACAGTAAAAAGGTGTTGCAATTGCCTCTCTGACTCACAGTGGCCCAGGATCCTTAGCTCACACAAACTTCTCTCATAATCTGTGGGTCTGCTTAAGGCATCTATTGTCCTAGTCCCTGGCCCAGAGATAGAGAATCATGGTCACATATGCTCCAATTTAGGTTTGCATTTCTTATGGAAGTTCTGTCCCTGAGCCAGGGTCTGAGAGTGGAAGATATGGCTCTTCCTAACTGCGATCGGTAAAGTTGTCCCTGCTTCTAGGCTGGCCCTGTCTCAGGTTTGATAATGGAACCAAATTAGATTCTCATAGGTCATTCAACAGTCAACAGAGAGATCATTTCCTCAGCCAAGGCAGATGAAAGATATTTAACAATGATCGGCAATGAGAACACACTTGGATGAGTAATTTGAGCAAAGCTCCCTTGCCTGAGTTTCCCATTGTGATCCATTAGCCAAGTGTCAGAGAGGGTTCCTGGAACTTATTTTGTATTCAGTTGACCAAGAAGTAATGTTGACAAGCTTCAGCCATCTCCTGAGCCACTCTAGTATCAAGGATGGTCCTAATACCTTTTAAGGAAAAACTAATCTTACTTGCATGGGAGTGGAGCTTAGGATATTGCTTCTACTATATCTTCCTCCTTGCTCTCCATCCTTCTTAAATTTTACTTAAATTTTTAACTATTTCCCTGGCTTCCTTCAGTTAACATTTTATTGTGGAAGATAGAAACAGAATATTCCTCCATCTTCTTTTTCCCTCAAAACCCTCTTCCTTAATTTCATTGTTGATGAAACCCCACCTTATAGTAGGCACAATCTCCTTCCCAGACCTCAATGATCAAGCCCTTCAGAGGAGAAAGTTAGAGGCCAAGGGAAAACAGGTTAAGGACCAGGCTAGTCATTAACTCACCCAAAGTTTTCAGTCTATTACTCACTGTGTTGGGTTTTTATACTCCTACTGAAGCTTCCTGATGCATCAATTCAGGACACCACATCTTAAGAAGATCCTTGACTAGGTACAATCCTTTCAGAGCACAGTGATCAGGATGGGAGTGGAACCAAAGTCATGCCATAAAAGGGAGCTTTTAAAGAACTTAGGCTGTGTAACTAGGAAAAGGGAAGACTTGGTGGAGAAGGGGGATGTGATAGCTATCTTCAACTATTTTAAGTGTTATCATGTGGAAAAGGGGGCGGCTAGGCAGTGGATTGTGCACTGGGCCTGGAGTCAGGAGGGCCTGAGTTCAAATCAGGCCTCAAACACTTATTAACTATGTGACCCTGAGCAAGTCATTTCACCCTGTTTGCCTCAGTTTCCTCTTCTGCAGAATGAGCTGGAGAAGGAAATGGCAAACCACTCCAGTATCTCTGCCAAGAAAACCCCAAATGGAGTTACAAAGAGTAGGACCCAACTGAAATGACCGAACAAAAGCAAAGTGTGAGGAAAAAAGGATTTGACTTGTTTAATTTGGATCCAGAGGACAATAATAGAAGATATATGTCTGCATTCCTAGAAGGTGGAATGCATTCAAAATTATTCATTTCAATTAATTCTTCCATCTGTTCAACTAATTAAGTGAACAAGCATGCAATGTCTACCATGTTTCAGGTATAGGGCTAGGTTCTGGGGACACAATTTCAAAAAGAGAAACAAAATCTGCTCTCAAGGAGATTACAATTATTGAGGAAGACAGCATATACAGAATACATACAAAATAAATAAGGTGCTTGAATAAAAGTTATCTGAAAAAGGAGGACACTAGCAGTTGAGAAGCTGAGTGAAGAAGAGAATCCTTGTGTACTATCTTGGGGGAAATGATAGATTCTATGACACAGAAGTGGGGAAGTCCCATTCTAGGCATGAGAAAGTGCTAAGGTAAAGGCCAGGAGGTGGGAGATGGAGTGCTACATGTGAGGAATAGATATTTGGCCATTTCATCCAGTTTGGCTTCCCCAGAGAGTGTGGAAAAGGGGCTAATGGATAATAAGGATGGAAATATTGTTTGGGCCCAGGCTGGGAAAGACAAACTGAGGAGTGTATGTTTTATCATAGATGCAAGGGGGCCATTGAGTAAGCTATTCAAGATGGTCTTTTAAGCAGCCAGCATTTGGTGGCAAGGGGATAAGCTGGTGAGTATAAGTTAAGGGCTATCTGTCATTTAAAGAGAAATCAGGGCAGCAACTTTTGTTCTGATCCCAGATTCATATACTTAGACTGGAGATAATTATGAAATAAGTATGAGTCTAGCCTGGTCTGATATCCCTCTTGGTGACAGGAGAGAGCTCCCAGCTTTGACAATCCTGGATACTGTTTGTCAATGCCCCCTCCCCAGCACCACCAAGCTGGACTTATGATGGTTCTGGCATAGCCTTCATCTTACCCTCTGCAAAAGTGGCTCAGATCACAGATTATATCTATCCATACTGCCCATGGACCATTATGTATATGTGTATATATGTGTAGGGGTACGCCATACATGTATGACATATTATATATATACATATATATAAAACGTGTGTATTAGATACATGCATATGTGTATAGCTACATATGTGAATTGTATATCAATCTTTCTCTCTTAAATAGTCTTCATATATATATGTATATATATATATACATATATATCTTACATATGTATTATATTTCTTGATTTTCTTCCCTCCCAGGAATATGAATTTGTTGTAAAGATAGAGTCCTCCAGAGGCGGTCATGTTTGTTTCCTAACAACTATGTGGCCTCAGATACTTTCATCTTGAATGGCATTCCTGGTTTGGAAGCTGCCCACGTGGATCTCCCTCCCTGTCTGTACTATGTATGTGAAATCCATGGTGGGTAACCTTGGCTTTGTGTGTCACATCCTCTCTGAGGAGTCTCTGCACAAGCCAATATACCAACCCAGTCCCCTGCATTCCTTTCTTTCCTGGTATTCTCTGTGTCTTCAGGTTTTACATAAAGGAGATATGGTTTGATGTGTATCCCAGCCAAATACTCTGACTCAGCAGCATGAGGTTTGGGGTGGTAATGCTCATTACTCTACTACTATGTGGCCATCTGCTCCCTTCTGCACTGTGGCACTGCTCTCGCTAACCCCAACATGTTTAAGGCTGGGCTTGCCACCTTCCTTCTTTCCCCCTTTTTGGCAAGCATATACCCTTCTGCCAAAGCAATGTCACTTCTTACCACTACTCAGATCACATCAAGTTATCCTGTGCCAATATAAGGATCAATTTTTATCTATGGTATAATAACTGCCTTGCTGATTGGACTGTGTGATATTTCATGCATCTCTGTGTCATATGCCATAGTCCTCTAGTCCATGATGAATTTGCCATCCATAGAAGTAAGACAGCTAGGTGGCAAAGTGTATAGAGCAGTTGGCCTGTGAATCAGGAATACCTGAGTTCAAGTCCTGCGCTAATAGGCGGTCAAGCATTTGCTAGTTGTGTGACCTCTCTCAGCCTCATTTTTCTCATCTAAAAAATGGTAATAATAATCACACAGAATTGTTATCAGGATCCATCTCACATTTGTAGTAGTGTAAGCAATAGCAGTAATAGTAACAGTAGTAATAGTAGTTGTGATAGCATTTTAGAGTACCTTTCAAACCTTTAAGGGTTATACCGATGCCAGCTATAATTGTTGTTATCATTATGCATGGAAAAGGTCTCTGCACTTGTATAGTTCATATCATTGCCATTATGATCACATGTTCCTCAGATTTTTTGACCTTTTTACTCACCACTCAGGGGACCATATTATTGCCTTATCTCTACAGATCATTATGTTAAACTCTACTTACCCCAACCCCAAATCTAACTCCCATTGTCAATATAATCTCAGATATTGTAATCAGGATCCTTGGAATGACATTAAAAAATAATTATCCATAGGGCATGAATTTTAGTCAAATGAGTCTTCATTTTTTTTCCACAGTGTCTCACAGATTATATTTCCTCCGTATGCCTTAGAACTCTATAACCAGATTGACTCCAGGAGTTCATTAACCTCTGCTTTTACCACAAGGCAAAACTGGTATTGGTCATCTACCTAGCTACTCTTCCTCCTCCACTGTGTCCACCAGTCCAGGACCATAGATCTTCCTGAGATCCTCACCCTGAGACATACAATCTATCTCAAAATTTAAGAGGATATTTGGAACTAGAGATTGGAGAGTGTATACCTCAAATATATCTCTCCACTCTGTACCTAGCTTCGTCCCAGTGCTGCACTTCCCTTATCTTGATCATCAGGCAGGCCTATATATCCCTCCATCCCCACCTTCCACCTCCTACTCAGAGACTGATAGTTGGCAGCATTACCACAAACTGCTTCCTTATGACTAAATTCAGAATTTCTAGTCTTGGGTTATGTTTGCCTTTGTCTTGTCATTAAGTAAATATTCCATAATCAAGTGTTAAAAAAAAATTCAGAATTTCTATGATTCTAAGTCGTGGACTACTTAGGTCTAAGCTTCTTTCCCTGACCACCACTCCTTATTCCCTCATACCCAACTCTGGTGGCCCAAGGATGTTACTTGCAAACGCATTCTTCCAATGTACCCTCTGGAATCCCCTTAGAAATTACTTTATATACATTTTGTATTTTCTTATATGTGTACATGTTATTTCCTTCTAGTAGAATGTAAAATCCTTGATCACAGGGACTATTTCATTCTATGTTTGTAACCTTTAGTGCCTAGTGCAGTTCCCGGAATATATAGCACATGCTTAATAAATACTTGTTAAATTAAATTGAGTTGACCTTTAGCTTCTTCCCATAGACTTCTCAGATCAGGAGGTCCAGAACTGGAGAAAAAGCTGGCTCCACAGAAAGCCTGATGGGAATTGCTTAAATCTGTCATTGGTGGGCCTTATGGTTTTCCCGATTAGGAAATCAGACACTTTGAGTCACTCTTTTGGTTCACTGGGTCTCAGATATTTGGACAGCAGAAATCCTTTATTTTCCTGAGACTTCCCTCAGGCCTCATAAGAAGTTTTGGGTAAGCCTGCTGAGTAGTGGCTAGGAAAAGATTAGAGGGAAAGAGACAGGGGTTTCCCAATAAAAAAATGCCCTTCCATGAGTAAGAATATCAGCAGTATGACCCAGATTATTGTAAGTATCAAATGAAATTTTATTTATATATATACTATATATACACATATACACATATAGATACATATATTAATATGTGTGTGCATATATGACTTTGCAAATTTAAAAATACTTTATAAATATCAGTCAACATCATCATCATTATCATCATCATCATTTCTTTCAGGGTCTTCAAAACAACATGCACTGTCATATCTCCCCACCCACTGGGGCCTGTGTAGGTCTTAGGGAATACATGAGGGAGTAAGTATCTCTTCCTTGGGATGAAAAAGAAGTAGATTGGCTGTATGCTCCAGCCCAGGTCCTATAAGGATAAGACGGGCTGATGCTACCTCAGACTATGCTGGATTTTTCCCTGGCAAGGACAGTGCTCATATCCTCTTTTTCCTTCACAGGGGTAAGAGATTTCTGCTTGGAGGACTTTGGGAGTTGGAATGTTCTGCCTTGCTGAAATTTTCATCCCTCTTTATCATTAAATGTAGATAACTTACATGCTGCAGGTCTTGATGTAAATCCATCCTAAGGGGCACAGAATGCACAATCCAAGTAATCATGAGATCTCACAATGCCTCACTCAGGCAAATGATAATTATGACAACTGATATTTCTATAGGCTTTTGAGCTCATTTTAGAGCAGTGTTTTATATATGTTAGCTTACCTAAGCCTCGATAAATGCTGGTCTTGATTTCTGAATGAGGAAAGTGAGACAAAGAGAAGACTAGCAGACTTACAGTGGTGTGCCAAGATTCAGAGAAGAGCAGGTGACCTTAACTGAGGCAGGGTTAGTAATGTCTAGGAAAGGACATACCAGTTCCTTTCCTTATAGTACAGGACAGGTGAGGATGGATTGGTTTTGATCCATATCACTGCAGGGAAGGTGCATTGGAGTACTGAAGTACCACTCTTTTCCTCCCAAAATGAAATTAGGTGTAGTCTTCCCTAGAGATAGGGGCTGGATAAAATATGTGAAATTCTCTTTTAGCGTTGGTGTAAGAGGAAAGCATAATGGCACAGTGGATAAAGCACTGGGCTCGGAGATGAGAAGACCAGAGTTCAAATCCAGCGTCAGACGCTTACTAAGTATGTGGCCATGGGTAAGTCACTTAGCTTCTGTTTGCCTTTGTTTCCTCATCTGTCAAATAAGCTGGAGAAGGAGATGGCAAATCACCCCAGTATTTTTTGCCAAGAAAACTCCAAATGGGGTCAAAAAGAATCAGCAACAACAGCATGAGGAAAGCAGCTGGGCAAATCACTTGAGACTGAAGGCTACCATTTACCTCCTCACTCCTTTCAGTTATTGAATTAAACTCGACATTTTCTTGGGAATGAGTGAGTGAGATTTTTTTTCCTGGTGGGATTGGGGAGCTACAGGGAAGGTGGGGCCAAGGTAGGTGTCTGATTTGCCTTTGGAAATATTTTACTATTTCTTCCCAAGGTGTCAATCAGTGTAGACTTGGGGGGGAGGGAGAGGGAATTCTGTACTCTTAAGCCTGAATACTTTCCATCAACTTTATTTTCTCATTTACTTATGTTTAACAAGGCACAGGGAAGAATCTTTAGCTTTTATTGTTCCTTTTAACACAGAACTGTGATTTTATTTGTCCAAAGAAAAAAATTGATCCACACTCAGCAGATGGGCAAACCTGTCCATAATTTATAGTCTTAGAGAGTGCTGGTTACACAAGCAGGAACTAAGTCCAACACATCTATCTTGAGCTTCCCAAAGTTCTCCTGGAACTCTGAATAGATCTGGTCTTAGGAACAATCTTCGTGATGGCAAGACCAGTCTCCTATGTGCTATGCCTATGCCATGTGGCCTTTCCCAGTTTATACTCTTATCAGTTCATTGATAGGGTTGTTTATGAACAGAGAGCTTAGGCTAATTCAGCACTTTGAAAAGGAAGGAATTGCAAAGGAATACAAATACAAGGAAAGAATTTTTGGTAAGAGCTAAATTAAAGAGATTAAAATTTTTTTTAGAATAACTGTTCCCATCCCTTTCTCTACCTCATTGTTGTTTGAAACAGGTCTGCTCTTTTCTCTCAGTTAACTCTGGGTTCACCAGAAATAATTGGATCTTTAGGATTAGGTATTACAGGAGGAAGAAAACACTCTGTATTTGAAAGGAAATAGGTTTATCACTTTGGGGCTCTCTCTGTAGCAAAGAAATTTGATTTAATCAATGGAACCCATTACCAATTTGTTATTCAAACTTGGCTCCTCTGGAAAACAAGCAGAGGAAGGTATTATATTTACATATTTAGCTTGGCATGGACCCATGCAGATTGCTAAAAGCGGTCAATGTCACAAAAAAGTTTTTAAAAAATCCCTCTTCAGTGCTTGTGTTCTTTTGCTTATACAATGTTGCCTGGAGAGAAAGGAAAGATGTTCAGGGTCTCAAAACTGAAGGCCACTAAGCTGTTCCTCTCTCCCCAAAGTACCAGTTTTTGAAATTAGGAAAGAAGGAAAGTAAAGGGTTCTGTGATTTGCAGTGAGGCAGAGCTCTAACATAAATGTTCCAAAAGAGGTGACATAGGGAGGGATAATGTTTGGGATTTCCAAACATGAATATGCACAGGCCCATCCATCTCGAGCTAAATATGCAAATATAAAACATTCCTCTGCTTGTTTTCCAGAGGAGCCAAGCATGGGCAACAAATGGATAGAGGTTAGTGACTATAAAGATGAAATATTTTCCCCATCCAATCGCATGATCTCCAGAAGTCTACACTTGACTGAATCCCTGCTCTACAAGCGTATCACCTGCATTAAATCTCACCTCTGCTACTTACTCTTTCAGTAACTTTGGAAGGAAGGGAAGAAGAGAAGGAAGAAAGAGGGGAAGGAAGGGAGGGAGGGAAGGAGAAAGGAAAAAAGAAAGGAAAGAAAAAATGAAAAGGGGGACAGAGGGAGGGAGGGAAAAAGAAAATAAGCATTTCTATAGCACCTATTATGTATCAGGCACTGTACTAAGTGCTGGTTACAAATATTACCTCATTTAATCTGTGAGGCAAATGTGATTATTATCTCCATCTGACATTTAAGGAAACTGAGGCAAACAGAGGTTAAGTGACTTGCCCGAGGTCGTATTGTTGCAATCTAGGGGTGCTAGGAACCCCTAAATGCAAACGCACAAGGCCTCAGTCTGCCTCAAAAGAATTCAACCGCTCAAGCCTCCTTTCAGTCAGAGACAAGGTTGTTGTGTTGCCAATAGACACTTGAGGGATTCTAGAATCTACACATTTGATGAGGGTAAAATTGATATTTTGTGCAGAAAGACTGTGGGAAGGTCTGGATGGGATTAAGGAGTGGCAAATAGCCTAGAGTAGGGCCAGGTACATGCTATGAGGGCCACAATGAAAGGGCAGTTAAAAGGATTATTGACTGGGATGGGCCAGGTGCCTCAGGCAAACACCAGAGATCTGAGTTCCCGGGTTTTGGGGGTCCAGGTTTTATTTATTATTTATTTCCTTATGTATAGTGAAATACACTTACTGTCTCTCTCTCTCTTTCTCTTTTTTTTTTTGGTGAGGCAATTGGGATTAAGTGACTTGCCCAGAGTTACACAGCTAGTAAGTGTTATGTATCTGAGGCCAGATGTGAACTCAGATCCTCCTGACTCCAAGGCCGATACTCTATCCACTGTGCCACCTAGCTGCCCCTAAATTTACTTCCAATATGGAACTTATATATTAAGTTAATATATTGCTAATATATAATATTAATGTTTTATGACATAATATTCATCATTTATTTCATACATGTATATAGTACATTAACATATTTGCCTCTAGCATATAAGAATATATATTAAACCTATATGTTAGGGGCAGCTAGGTGGCGCAGTGGATAGAGCACCAGCCCTGAATTCAGGAGGACCTGAGTTCAAATTCGACCTCAGACACATAACACTTACTAGCTATGTGACCCTGGGCAAGTCACTTAATTCCATTGCCTAAGCAAAAAACCAAAAAAAAACCAATAAAAAACCCCTATATATTACAAGATACATTAATATCAATGTCCTGTGATATAATATCCATTATCTATAATATATCATGTATGTAGTACGTTAATATATTTACCCCAAGAATATAAGAACGTACATTATTCTTATGTATTACTAGATGCATTAACATCAATGTCCTATGATATAGCATCTATTATTCATAACATATTATGTAAATAGTACATTAATATATGAGAAGGTCTTTTCCTTTTAGCGATACAGGTTCCATTCCCCCATCAATATGGTTAGGAAGTGTCTGAGGCCTTATCTGAAATTCCTGACTCCAGGCCCAGCTCTCTATCCATTGTGGCACTAGCTGCCTCTCTATAGTAATAACAATAATAATAATTATAACTAGCTTTCGTACAGAGTTTCAATGTTTGCAAGGGTCTTTACAAATATGATCTCATTTCATCCTCACAATTTATTCCTGGGAAATAGGTGATATTATTGTATTCATTTTACATATGGGGAAACTGAGGTAGAGAGAGGTTGTGATTTGCCCAATAACTCATGGCTAATGACTGCTACTGGATTAGAATTTAGGTATTCCTGACTCCAGATCCAGGTCTCTATTATAATCTATATAGCTGTTTCCTTGACTTTCAGTTTCCTTTTATATAAAATGAAAGCATTGACCTAGATGGCTTTTAAAGTGTCTTCCAGCCCTAGCTGCGTGATCTTAAATTTTTGTGCTTTACAAAAGTAAAGGTTAAGGGTCTGCACTCATCCTAAGATCTCCCCATACTGAACCCTGGAATTGAGAGGCCTGAGAAATCAAGGGAGGTATGAAATAAGAGCCTCACAACTCAGCCTTTTCTCCATTATTAATTAACAATGACACAGCTAAACTGAACATTAATTTTTGTCTCTCCTCTTTCCCACAATAGGGCTTAAGAAAATTCCATTTTTCTGTTTTTGACTAGGCAATGGGGTTAAGTGACTTGCCCAGGGTCACACAGCTAGTAAGTGTTATGTGTCTGAGGCTGGATTTGAACTCAGGTCCTCCTGAATCCAGGGCCAGTGCTCTACCTACTGCTCCACCTAGCTGCCCCAATTTTTCTTGTTCTTAGCATTCATCACCTACTTTAGTGCATTCTGCACTTTAGACTTCCTTATGGTTTGTTTTTCGTGCTCGAAAAGAACCAAAATGATATCACTGTGTTGGGGGTCATCAGGATCAAGGGATAGTTTGTCCAGCTGTGGCTAATCAGACCAATACGTCTACCACAGGTCACACACAAATAGTCCATATGAACACTTGGGATGAAGATGTCTTGGCCTTCCTAATAAGATTCTAATAGTGTGATTTCATAATTTTGTGGTTAGCTTCCACTAATTCAAGTCAAAAAAGTAGTAGCTGCTCTGCTTTGGTCAGAGAGAACTTCTGTGGTTGTACAGATATTTAAAGTACCCCTGTCAGAATAGCTAGGTGGCAGTGGATAGAACATCAGTCCTGGAGTCAGGGGAACCTGAGTGCAAATCCAGCCTCAGATACTTACTAGCTGTGTGACCTTGGGTAAACCACTTAATCCCGATTGCCTAAAAAAAAAAAAGTACCCCTGTCAAGCCTCCATGACTAGTCTTGATCAGTTTTCCTTTATTTATGTTTTGTGCCCAGGTAGAATTTGTTACCCTCCAATGATAAAATCCCTTTTGCTACTTTAACTGATCTTTACCCAAATGTTCTCCATAATGAGACACGATAGATAGATTGAATTAAGGTTTTAAACTTGGATAAAGAAGAGATTGTTGGTACTATTAACAGAAAATAAAAATTAGAGATGGAAACATAATTTTGAGGGAAATTAATTTGTTCATTTTGAGTCTTTTTGAATTTGAGGAACTGGTTGAATACCTGCAATAAGTGGGGGATGTCAAATAAACAGACAATGTGGGCCTGGAACAGAGTGGAGAAGTCAAAGCTGGTGATAAAAAACAAAACAAAACACCTTGCTGATAACTCGAAAGCTGGTGGCCTATTATGAAGTTTAGGCCTTCCCCCCCCCAATGGTATTTTTTATTCCTATGACTTAGGTCATACTCTCAAGTGACTGCTCAGTTGACTCTTTCTGTCGCTTTATATTGTATATCTCCTAATCTAATAGCATGTCCCGTTTCACTTCACAGGTTGCTTTATTTTAAACCTTTCTGAGGGCCTCACATAAGGATGTTTTGCCAGGCCAGCCCTTGGGCTTCTGTTCTCAATGTACCTGTACACCTGACCACTCAAGGGGCCTGCTCCCTTGAGTACAAGACATTGGTTTTTTGGACATCATAGTTAACATTATTATAAAGGTATGAAGTCCTTGAATGTCATTTGTGATATAAAATGAAGGATGCATTATCGTGAGTGGAAAGTGGATTTCAATTGGGGTATACGAAAACTGGGTTCTACTTCTGACTTTTCCTCTAAGTCGCTTGTACAACCATGGATGTTACACATCTATCTGGGCCTTAGTTTCTTCCACTGCAACAACAGTGTTGGAGGTGGGATGGTCTGAACTAAAACTTGGAAATGAGCTCTTCCTCCCTGAACAATTTTTTTTAATGTTATTAATATCTTTGGCTTATAGCCCCTTCATTTCTGAATGCCTCACTTTCCCTCCTATGCTCAACAATCTATTAACAAAACACAAATAAGGAAGAAGAAAATCAGTTTAGTAAAACTAACACATCAAAGATCTGACATGCAATAATCCATACTCATTATTTCCCAACCACGCAATAAAGAGAGTAAGGTACATTTTCTCTTCTTTTCTGTAGGACCAAGCTTGGTCATTATGATTAGTGTCCTATTGTTTTCATTTATATTGTTGTAATCATTGTGTATATCACTCGCTTGGTTCTCTTTACATCACTTTGCATCAGTTAATTTGTCTTCCCATGTTTATTTGAATTGTTACATTCATTTTTTCTTATGGCACACTGATATTCTAACATATTCATGTACCAGAATTTCCATTTCCTAACATATAAGCATGTATAATACATATATGTCCTTTCTTTCCATCTTCAGCTTGCTTGAGGTATGTGCCTAATGATGTAATTGCTGGGCCAAAGAATGTGGACATTTTAGTCACTTTATTAGCATAATTCAAAATTGCTTTCAGGAATGATTGTTCCCATTCACAACTCCACTGAGAACGTATTAGGATACTAGTCTTCCTACAGTCCCTCCAACATTGACTACTCCCATCTGTCATTTTGGCCAATTTTCTGAGTGGTAGGAAAAAACCTCAGAGTTATTTGATTATCTTATTTATAATTTGGAGCACTCTTTCACTTGTTAATCATTTTTAATACTTCCTTTGAGAACCTTTTGTTAAAATCATCCAAACATTTATCCATTGGAAAATGGTCTTTGGTCTGATAGGAATCATTTTTCATAATACTGTTTTGACATCTCTGTATCATTTATTTTGAAATGAGGATTTTTTTTAAAGGGAGATCATTCTTTATTTTTTTTTAACTTTATTTATTTATTTTTAGGCAATTGGGGTAAAGTGACTTGCCCAGAGTCACACAGCTAGTAGTGTCAAGTGTTTGGTCTGAGGCCGAATTTGAACTAGCCACTAGCAGACAAATTGAACTAGAAGGAGAAGAGAGAATGGTGAAAATGACCCATCTTTATTCTACTCTTTGAATCTGGCATAGTTGTGAGAATATGGATAAGTTGAGTTTACTCGGGTAAATCCTATTGAAGCTAAATAGTAATTAAAGACAAGTCTGTAAGATTTATCCCTGCATCATTCTAAGCACATACTCATTCTTAAACTCAGTCATGTAATTTCAGAACTGGAGCTCTAAATTCATGGGGGACCATGGAGTCTAACACATATGTGAAAGAGAACTCTCTCTGCATTGTACTTGGAAACCAGTCATCCAGTCTTTGATTAAAATTGATGGAATCTAGAACTTCTTTTTGTATCTCCAGGGTTTAGTACAATGTCTGGCACATAGCAGGCGCTTAATGCTTATTGACTGACTGAGTGACTGACTGACTTCCCAAGACATCCCATTCTGCTTTTGCTTAGGACTTAGTGTTTGGAAGTGGCTTTTCCCCCTTGTTTTAAACCTTACTTTGTCCTTTTGTAACTTACATCCATTATTCTTCATTCGGGACTCATGAAAAAGTAGATGTTTAATCCCTTTTTCATGTGAAAACCTTTTAAATACTTAATCATAGCTGCCAAGTCCTTCTTTGTCTTTTTTTTTATCCTCACCCTTTCAAAAGAAAAAGTTCTTCTATTCTCCTGACTCAATATCTTCAACTCCTTCAAACAATTTTCAAAGACTGTGAAGTCTGGGATCTTGACCATCCTAGTTGCCTTCCTCCAGATATCCTCCAATGACCTTCTAAAATGTGTTTCCCAGAAAAACAAAACAAAACAAAAGTATGTAGCCTAGTAATACATACTGGGAAAGTAAGGAGTCAGTATCTACTACCATTTCAGAGATGCTCCAATATTGATGATCTTTATCCCAATAAATAATAGATTATACTGAGATTTGAGAGCAACTAGGATAGCACACTGGGCCTGGAATTGGGAATACTAAAGTTCAAATCCAGCCTCAGACACTTAGTAGCTGTGTGACCCTGGGCAAGTCACTTAACTGCTGTTTTCCTCAGTTTTCTCATATGCAAAAAGGGGATAATAATAGCACCTACCTCCCCAGGGTGGTGTGAAGATCAAATCGGATGATAATTGTAAAGCACTTAGCATGATAACTTGGCACATGGTAATTGCTATATAAATGTTAGCTATTATTTTTATGAGAAGATTTTAATAATTTGGAAAAAAGAAAAACAATGCCTTCCCCTAACTTCCAGGGAGGCCTAGGTAAGCCAGGGAATGACTTCAATATGAAATTGCCATTGCTTCTTCAAAAGCAGGTGTGATATTACTAGGGTTAAAAGATTGAAGAGAAGGACAGGTACAGGCAGACTGACTTGCAGATGGCTGGGAAGTGCCAAAAGGAACAAGAAAAACGGGATTCATTTTGATTCAAAAAGCAAAGGCTCAGTGTAAATAAGGCAGCAGTCTTCACAGCTTTGATTTTGTACAGATCTGTTATGTGGCTGATCTTACCAGCTGCAAGCTAATAAGTAGGGCAGCTAGGTGGTTCAATGGATAAAGCACTGGGCCTGGAGTCAGGAAGATGAGTTCAAATCCAGCCTCAGAAACTTACTAGCTGTGTGACCCTGAGCAAGTCACTTAACAGCTAGTTGCCTTAGTTTCCTCATCTGTAAAGTGGGATAATGATAGGACCTACCTCCCCAGGGTTATAAGGATTAAACGAGATAATAATTGTAAAGCACTTAGCGTATAATAGGCAACATATAAATATTAGTTATTATTTTTATTCTTTTCAAAGATAACAAAATTAAGTGACTTGCTCAGGGTCACACAGATAGTATGGATCTGAGGCCAGCTTTGAACTCAGGTCTTCCTGACTCCAGGCCCAGTGCTCTATCCACTGAACTACCTAGCTGCTGCTTAATAACAATAACATATATAAATGTTATCTATTTGTTATAAACATAATGTTAGCTATATCAATACTAGCTCTTATTATTAATTTTTGTGTCAAAGAACAGAATTTTATCTAGTAGAATTCATCTTCTGTCAGCTTGTCTGCCTAATGCTTAGGAATGTGTTTATTCCCTATTAGAGTTGGGAAGAACATACCTGGATTCTTTAGGAAATTTTGAATCACATGTTTTTCCTAATTTCCTCTCCTTCCCCGCCTCACCAGGAAAATGAATCTGTTGTGACAGGGTCCTCTGAAGACAAACATGTCAACTTCCAACAATTCCTATGTGGCCCCAGACTCTTTCATCTTGAATGGCATTCCGGGCCTAGAAGCTGCCCACATATGGATCTCTTTCCCTCTCTGTGCTATGTACGCCATATCTGTTGTGGGTAACCTTGGCCTTGTGTATCTCATCCAGTATGAAGAGTCGCTTCACCGGCCAATGTACTTCTTTCTGGCAATGCTGTCACTCACCGACCTTCTCACCTGTACCACTACCCTCCCCAATGCACTGTGCATATTCTGGTTTAATTTAAAAGAGATCAAGTTCGATGCCTGCCTAGTCCAAATGTTCTTTGTCCATGGGTTCACAGGAGTGGAGTCTGGGGTACTGATGCTCATGGCACTGGATCGCTATGTGGCTATCTGCTACCCCCTGCGCTATGCCATGATCCTCACCAATCCCATTATCGCCAAAGCTGGGCTTGCTACCTTCCTACGGGGTGTGATACTTATGATACCTTTCCCCTTCTTGGTCAAACGTCTACCCTTTTGCCAAAGCAATATTATTTCCCACACCTACTGTGATCATATGTCTGTGGTGAAGTTATCTTGTTCCAGCATTAAGGTGAATGTTATCTATGGTCTAATGGTTGCCTCTTAATTGGTGTGTTTGACATATGTTGCATCTCTGTGTCCTATACCATGATCCTCCGGGCTGTGGTAAGCCTGGCATCTACAAATGCAAGACAGAAGGCCTTCAGTACATGCACAGCCCACATTTGTGCCATCATCATTACATATGTTCCAGCCTTGTTTACCTTATTCACCCACCGCTTTGGGGGGCACACCATTCCTCCATCTCTCCACATAATCGTGGCTAATCTCTATCTGCTCTTACCCCCAACCCTGAACCCCATTGTCTATGGAGTGAAGACCAAGCAGATCCGAGAGAGTGTCATCAGGTTCTTCCATTGTGACAAGGATGGGAGGTGAACTGAAACATTTTGAAAGCTACAGAAAATGAATTTACCATAGGATGAGAAAATAGTTTGCTCAAACTTCTCGCCACTAGTTTTCCAAAATGGACCTACCATTTGAGATTCCCACCCATGCTTCTAACAGCCATGTATACCTATGTCCTGCTATGTTGCTCATATATATCACCTGTGGTCCTCTGCACCCAGTCTTTCAGACAGAAAGCAAAAGAAAAACAAAACAAAACAACAACCACAACATGTAGTCACTCATCATCCTTAGGCTATTGACAAAGAAGAGAGAATGTCTGTTTTCTCCATCCCTCCCTTAAGTCAAAATAAAATATATTCTTAAGTATAAGAAAGAGATACCCTTATTTGTCTGGAATGGGTAAGTGAGGTCCTGTCTGGAAGTGTTTGTGTGTGTGTGTGTGTGTGTGTGTGTGTGTGTGTGTGAGAGAGAGAGAGAGAGAGAGGGAGAGAGAGGGAGAGAGAGAGAGAGAGAGAGAGAGAGAGAGAGAGAGAGAGAGAGAGATATGACCAGTCAGAGTTTCCTTTCAGCAAGAGAAATGATTGATTCTATAATTTTGTTGTTAAATAAAATTAAAGAGATTTCTGAGTGTCAACTTCAGAGTCTAGAACTCAGTAAGACTTAAATCAAGTGCTCCCAAGAGACTGTAATGAAACAATCAAAAAAAAATCTTTTTAAATGGGAGAAATGAGAGGCATAACTTACTGAGAATAAGGGCATCAAGAGGAGCTCTCTAGAAGTCTATTAAATCTATCTACCCATTAGATGATCTAGGTAACTCTTTTTGTGATATGCATTTAAGATAACTTGTGCCTGTTGTGCAGGGTTTTGGAAACAGTAGATGATGGAGAGAAATGAAGATATAGCACTGTTTTTCTTATTAAGCAAAAAACAAATTTAGAATTTGTTTTTGCTTTTTATCCGTAAGGAATATAATGCCCTGGTTAAATCAAGTGTTAAAAATAATCCTTTACCTTTATATGACACATTATGTACATTTCCTGCTTTGATCTTTACAAACCACTTTATGAAGTTTCTAGTGCATTTAATATAAAGAGGAGCTGGAAAGGAGTAGGGAGTATATTCATGGTACCATGGATTGGAAATAGTGACAACATGGAGATCTGGCTCTGAGTAGTAAGGTGAAAATTAACTTTCTCAGCTCAGAGTAGTTCAGGGACAGAATCCAAATTATCAGTATGGAAGAATTGAGGATGATGGAACGAACACAGATGGCCTGGCATGAAAATGGTGGCTAGAAAGTAGATTAATAAAGAATAAATACAATAGACTTTCATCCACTTAGTTGTTTTCTCTCCACTGTGAATCAGCTAGAAAGTTGATGTAAACAAATTTATAGACAGAAAACCTACAGAATTCGATATAATAATAATAATTACAATTATTATAATACCTATGAAGCATATCTTGAAGTATGAGAGTTTCTTCACAAAGAAACCTATGTACCAAAGCCCCATTTCCAGAAGATTTGCAGAAAATTACTTTAAGTATAGAGGAATGGAGATGGTGCCAGTACATAAGAAATGTTTAAAGGTAGTTAGGTAGTATAGTGCTTAGATAGATGGGACTAGAAGCAGGAAGATGTGCTTCAAATCTGTTCTCAGAAACTTACTAGGTGTATGATTGAGCAAGTCATTTATCCTCTGTCTGCTTTGGTTCTACTACCTGTAAAATAGGGACAATAATAGCACCTACTTCCTAGGATTATTGTGAAGATCAAATGAGATAATATTTGTAAAGCCCTTAGCACAGTGCCTAGCACATAGTAGGTGCTAAATAAATACTTGTTTCATTTCTTTCCTGTTTCCCATGTGAGCTTGAAAATTCAGTTTGTTTATTTGTTCAGTTTATTTAAAAATTTGGCTCCTGAATACTTATTCTTTACAATTACCATTTACACTCACTCTGAGCCAAGAAACCCAAACAATAACTAACTGAGGTTTGGTTTGGGTCCTATTACTGGCCAATCAGTGAGACCCTCCAGATTAATTTTTTTGGGGGGTAGGGAAAAGAGGGCGGTTTTTTTTACCTCATTTCTTACCTATCCTTAATCACTGAATAGTTTTGCCTCAGGCAAAATGAGACCTGGGAAAGACCTTAGCTTTAGAAGGTTTTGAACACCAGAGTATTTTGTATTTGATCACAGAAGTAATAGGGAGCACTAGGAAAATCACTTTGGTGGTAGAATAGAGGATTTTTTTGTTTGTTTGGGTTTTTTTGGCTAGGCAATGGAGTTACATGACTTGCCCAGGATCGCACAGCTAGTAAGTGTTATGTGTCTGAGGCTGGATTTGAACTCAGGTCCTCCTGAATCCAGGACCAGTGCTCTATCCATTTCACCACCCAGCTGCACCTTAGAATGGAGGATGGATTGGGGTAGGGAGAGACTTAGGCAGGTAGACCAGGAGGTGTGAGGTCCAGGTATGAAATGATGAGGGCTCACACTAAAGTAGTAGTGGTATCAGAGGAGAGGAGAGGGAATATTTGAGAGATTTTGCAAAGGTGAAATCAACACATTTTCACAACAGATCGGAAATTGTGTGTGGGGGGGTGAGATTTAGTGAGGAATCCAGGATGACTTCTAGGTTGCAAGTCTAAGGGACTGGGAGGATGCTGTTGCCCTCTATAGTAATGGGA
Organism: Phascolarctos cinereus; assembly: GCF_003287225.1. Taxonomy (NCBI): domain Eukaryota; kingdom Metazoa; phylum Chordata; class Mammalia; order Diprotodontia; family Phascolarctidae; genus Phascolarctos; species Phascolarctos cinereus. The sequence continues at coordinate 352,823,652 of NW_027556098.1, forward strand.
AGGTAGGAGGTAAGGAAATAGTTTAAGGGAAATGACAATAAGTTCAGTTTTGGACATGTTGACTTTAAGATGTCCACTGGATGTCCAGTTTGAGGCATCTGAGAGAAAGGTAGACATATGAGATTGGAGGTCAGCAAAGAGATTGGGGCATTATAGGAAGATTTGATAATCATTAGCATTGATGGTAATTAAATTCTTGGGAGCTGGTGAGATAACCAAGTGAAGTAATATAAAGGGAGAAGAGAAGAGGGACACTTATGGTTAGAAGACAGGACCTGGATGAAGATCCAGCAAACAAGAGCGCGAAGGAACAATCAGATAGAGGAGAATCAGGAAAGAATAGTATCTGGAAAACCTAGAGAGAAGAGACTATCAAAGAAGAGAGTAATCAATAGTGTCAAAGGCTGCAGGAAGCTCCAGAAGAAGAATAGAGAAAAGGCAATTGGATTTGGCATCTAAGAGATCATTGGTATCTTTTGGAGACAGTTTCATTGCAACTGCAAGGTTTAAAGCCATATTGTAAGAGATTGAGAAGAAAGTGAGAGGAGAAAAAGTGGAGGCATCTATCATAGGCCTTTTGTTTGTTTGTTTAGCTACAAAGGGCAGAAGTGACATAGGAAAATAGCAGGGATGAAAGGACCAAATGAGAGATTTTTCAGGATGGGAGAGACATGAACACATTTGTAGTCAGTAGGAAATGAGAGAGTAAACAGGGAGAAATTGAAAATAAGTAATAGAGTGAGGATGACAGAAGGGATAAGATGGAGCTGGAGAAGATGGGATGGAATGGGATCACTTGAGCAAATAGAGGGGTTTGCCTTGGTAAGGAGGAAGGTCATCAGTAAAGGAGACAGGACATCAGAGGGATAGATGAGGAAGAGGAAAGAAGAAGGAGATCATGGTGAATGGCTTCAGTTATTTTCTATAAAATATGAGGCATGGGGCACCAAGGTGGCACAGTGAATAGAGCACCGGCCCTGGATTCAGGAGGACCTGAGTTCAAATCCGGCCTCAGACATGTAACACTTACTAGCTGTGTGACCCTGGGCAAGTCACTTAACCCCACTGCTTAGTCAAAAACAAAAAACAAAACAAAAATAAATGAGGCAACATTCTTAGCTGAAGGATGGGGGAGGAGGGGGAGCCAAGAGAGGTTTGAGGTATGAAAAGGTCTGAAAAAGCCACTGGGGATAGTGGGATAGTGAGTTGAAGAAATGGTTATACAAGGATTGCCTAATAGCAGTGAGGGCTCAATTGAGGTTGTGTAATGTAAATTGTAGTGTACCTAGTTGCAAGATTTTCTCCACCACTGTTCAAGAACATGTGTGTAGGAGCAAAGGCAGTGAATGGTGGGAGTGATTCAAGGCTGAGACTTGGCATGGTGGAATTGATGTGTTTTAGGGGTTCAGGGGTGCTGGGACCCCAATATCACAGGCAGGTCCTGCCTGAAAGAATTCAACCCAAGCCTTTTTCCAGCCAAAGACAAGGTTTATTAGAACATGCATCATATTGGGCAGACTCTTAAGGAGTCTGAACGTTAATAAGCTATTGGCTAGATTTTAAGAATCTGAGTAGTGGCTAGATTTTAAGAATCTGAGGCAGTAGCTAGATTTTAGGAATCCCAGCATCTTAATGGAGAGAAGGTGGACCTATACACAGAAAGACTGTGGGAGGGACCAAGAGTGGCCAGTAAACTGGGGTAGACAGAACTCCTGGGACTTGGACCTCAGATGGCCAAGGGAGAAAGGAGCCCAGATAGGATTAAGGGTGGGAAATAGGGGAGGGATACATAAAGAAGTAAGACAATGGAGTGGAGATTGGGTGTAGCCACAATGAAAGGCCAGTTGATGGTATTATGGTCTGAGGCGAATGCCAGAGATTTGGTCATGTGGGAAAGTCCAGGGTTTTTCCTTTTTGGGGCCCCGAATTGGTGGAATTATAAGGGAGTTCGGGATTAAAGAGAAGGATAATTTAGAGTTGAATTAATTCACCAAGTTGTCAAGATGGGGTGGGGAGAAGACTGTGGCTAGTGTAGGGGAGATAGCTTAGAAAAGAATTGAGGGGTCAAAAGAATTTAGGTCACAGTGTGGATGAAGAATTGGGTTAGTTAGGGAAGGCAGAGGGAGAGGTGAAGAGCCAATAGATTTTGGTCACATAAGGGGATTTTAGAATTCTTGAATGTGAAGGTGGTACGTTTATGTGTGATGGCAAGAGTAAGTTTGTGACTATCTTTGTGTATAGCTGAGGTAGGGTGGAGAAGTGAGCAAGTCAAGAAAACTGAGTAGTTAGGGTATTTGTTGTTGTTGAAGTCATTTTCAATAATATCTGACTCTTTGTGACCCTGTGTGGGGTCTTCTTGGCAAAGATACTAGAGTGGTTTGCCATTTGCTCTTCAAGCTCATTTTACAGATAAAGAAACTGAGGCAAAAAAGTGTTAAGTGACTTGCCCAGGGTCTCACAATGAATAAGCATCTGAGGCCAGTGTTTGAAAGAGAGTCAATATGTATGATAAACCCCCTTATATGAAGACTGGAGTTAGGGAGGAAAAAAAATTGAGACAGATATTGAATTCATTAAGAAAGAAGATTGACGTGTAGGTCTGTAAACAACAGCTACCAGGTTTTGATTTCATGGTAGATTTAAGTAGTATGAACCTCATAGGAGAAGAGATTAATAAATGATGATGGTAGGGGGAGAAGTTGGAAGTGGCAGTGGGGAGCGAGGAGTATTCTATCTCCTCCTCCTTGACCAGGAGAATAAACAAAGGTGGAGCAAGTACTGGAAAGCATATTCGGAGACCCTGTGTCATTTGAGTGGAGCCAGTAATGAGTAGTAGATGAAGGGAGTGGAAGAGAAAGGTTTAGGATAGAGAAGAGAACCCACTGAAAACACTGAAAGCCAATACATTCCATCTGTCAGTCATCAAGTAGTTATTCACCTACATTTTCTGTGTGTAGCCAAAGAGAATTTTCAGATTTCTTACCAGATCAGATGATTTAAAGGCAAAGTAGATACTGGGACATGTCTAAAGGCTGTGCTCATTATCTCCTACTCCTAACAGATGACAAAATAAAAGGATAGATTTGATTTGTCAATTATTGGTGATGGGACCTTCCACTTCGAGTTGACGCATCTGTAGGGCATGAAGACAGAAGAGGCTTCTGAACCCTTCCCTAAGGGGAAAATTTACTACATAAGCTATTTCCCAAATCTGAAACAAACAGTTAACAGCAATGCAATAAACTCATGATCGAACTCAGTGAGTCACTAGACCCTTCTCTCAGTTCACCTTTGTCCTTGAGGGAAGTGGTTAGTGTTCTTCCCCTCAGGACTCTCCTGGAGCTTTCTGAGTAGGAGATGGATTACAAGAATAAAGAACAGGGTAAGGTGTGGAGAGAGGAAGAAAGGAGGGAGGGAAAGAAGGGAGGGAGAGAGAGAGAGAGAGGAGAGAGAGGAGAGAGAGAGAGAGAGAGAGAAGAGAAGAGAGAGAGAGAGAGACAGAGAGACAGAGAGAGAGAGAGAGAGAGAGACAGAGAGAGAGAGAGAGACAGAGAGAGAGAGACAGACAGAGAGAGAGAGACAGAGAGAGAGAGAGACAGAGAGAGAGAGAGAGACAGAGAGAGAGAGAGAGAGAGAGAGAGAGAGAGAGAGAGAGGGAGAGAGAGAAGAGAGAGAGAGAGAGGAAGGAGAGAGAGGGAGAGAGAGAGAGAGAGAGAGAGAGAGAGAGAGACAGAGAGAGAGAGGGAGAGAGAGAGAGAGAGAGAGAGAGAGAGAGAGAGGGAGAGAGAGAGAGAGAGAGAGGGAGAGAGAGAGAGAGACAGAGAGAGAGAGAGAGAGAGAGAGAGGGAGAGACAGAGAGAGAGAGAGAGAGAGACTGGTCTAGGTTTCTAGCCATCTCTGGGGAGGGAGATTGTATTTACTTTCATTTTATTTTGATGCTTAGTTTATTAAAACTGTTGGTTATTTACCTGAATTTATTGTATTTGGGGGCAGAGGAAGAAATGAGAGAAAGAATTATTCCAAGGGGTAAGAGGTGAAATAAAATAATTGAAGTGGTAGCTATTTTAGTATTTTGTTCATTTTTTAGATTGTGGGTTTTTAAAACCAGTTTGGAAAATTGAAAGGAAAGCTTTAGGGTAAGTCACCTTGGAGGGAAAGAGTTCAGTTTTATATTCCCTCTAGTGGACAGAAGATATATTGCAGCTTATTCAAAGTCCGCTTGCAGAGAGGGACTAGATTTAACTATTTATAACTCTACCTCTTTATGTTAAGAGAAGTAACGCCAAGCCAAAAATTGTCATAAATGAATGACCACCGACTCCTGCCTGACGTGTTATAAAAATGCTCCCAATGTTTAGGATCTCTGGGCCCAAGATAATTAAAATACACGTGTTTTTATTGAATATCCCAACCAATAAACAGTTTTAATTAACCAAGTAGTGAATATGGACTTCTTCCTTGGCACAAATCTGAATTTGAATCCAAACTCCTATGGTATTTTCCTGCTTAAGCTCAAATGGACTTCAGTGGGAGGACTCCAACTTGTCCTAGAGTAGATAGTTCAATAATTTTTCTCTGAGAAGGAAAGAGTGGTTTTTCAGTAATTGCTGTCAGAAAGATAGGAATTGCATTATCTTTTGGAGATGTGGAATGTGGCATTCTAGATCTCACTCTAAATCTATGCTAAACTTATAGTAAGTCCCTATGACCTGGTTCATACCCATGGACCTTGACCTTTGGGAAAGGATTAGGAGATTTTGCATGATAAATTGCTTTCCAAAATGATTGGAGCAATACACAGCTCTACCAACAATGCATTAGTGTCCCTGACTTTCCACAACCTTCCCACATCAATTATTCTGATAACTTTTTTTGAGGAGTCAAGCTTGATCTTTATACTTTTACAATATTCATTTTCTATTGTTTTGTGGTTATTTTCTTCCAATGTGTATTTTGTAGTTATTTGGATAATATTGCTTTGGAGGCTTGCTTACCTCACTTTGCAACAGTTCATGTAAATCTTTCCATGCTTTTTTGTATTCATCCTACTCCTCAGTTCTTACAACATCGTAATATTCCATTCCATTCATGTACTACAATTTGTTTATCCAGTCTGTAATAAATGGACATCTACTTTATTTCCAATTCTTTCCTACCACAAAAAATAATGCTATAAACATTTTGACTTATACGTAGCCTTTCTTTTTAATCAATGAAATCCTTGGGATATATCTCCATAGTAGAATCTCTGCTTCAAAGGAGATGGACAATTTAATCAATATGCATAATTAAAAATTGCTTTCCAAAATGATTGAACCAATGTGCTGCTCTACCAACAGTGCTTTAGTGACCCTGAACTCTCTACAACCCTTCCAACATTAATCATTCCAATCTTTTGTTCTCTTTGCCAATTGTCTGGGCATGCAATGGAACATCAGAGTTTTTCTGATTTGCTTTTCTCTTATTAGGCAATCTCTCATGTAATTGTTATAGATTGAAATTCTTTTAAGAACTGCTTATTTAATAATTAAATGTAATAAAATTATCCTTAATTTTTTTTTGTAATTGTTTCTGTCTCTTGTTTGGTTAGGAATCAAATTTACCCTCTACCCATAGCTTTGAAAATTATATGATGGGGGTAGCTAGGTGGTGTAGTGGATAGAGCACCATCCCTGGAGTCAGAAGAACCTGAATTCAAATCCAGCCTCAGGTGCTTACTAGCTGTGTGACCCTGGGCAAGTCACTTAATCCTCATTGCCTTAAAAAAAGTTATATCATTTATCTTCAATTTTTTAAATGAAATGATTTTTAAATTTCCTGTATTGCTGAGAGGCTCCATGCTCAGCACCAATAAGGTGAGAGCCAGTCAAACAATCAAGCATTCATTAAGCACTCAATCAATTAATAAACTTTAAAAGACTATAGAACTCTGATCAAGGAATAACAATAGGCAAGAATAAACCAAGAGTAGAAAACAATGAAGATGAAACACCTCCTTCACCTCCTGACTGAGAAATAATGATTTTAAAATACAGATATTTTTAGACATGGCTAACGTAGACATTGGAGGCAGCAAGGTGTTTCAGTGGATAGAGCCCTGGGCCTGGAGTCATGAAGATGTGAGTTCAGCTTTGGCCTCAGACACTTTACTAGCTGTGTGACCCTAAGCAAGTCACTTAACTTGTTCGTCTTAATCCACTGGAGAAGGAAATGGCAAACCATTCCAGTATCTTTGCCAAGAAAACCCCATGGACAGTATTTGGGGTCACCAAGAGTCAGAGATGACTGAAAGACTGAATAAGACAACAACAACAATGTGGGGATTATTTGTCTTGCAGGACCATGTTGATATGTATAAAGAGACTTTAGACTGAATAAAACAACAACAATGTGGGGATTATTTGTCTTGCAGGACCATGTTGATATGTATAAAGAGACTTTTTTGTTAAAAAAAAAATCACTTAATTGTAGGGACAGAAAAATAAGAAACACTTGTTACTTGAAAATTTTTTTAATTTAAAAATCAGTTATTTGGCATTCAAGATTCAGGAGATGATAATAGTGTACCCAACTTCTCTCAATGAATTGAAATCAACTGATAAATTTTTATTTAGGAAAAGTAGTTTATTTCACTAAGATCTGACCCTGATTAACCCATTTCATTGTTGTGCAGTTGTGTCCTACTCTTTGTGACTCTATTGGGGTTTTCTTGGCAAAGATACTGGAGGGGTTTGCCATTTCCTTCTCCGCCTAATTTTACAGATGAGGAAACTGAGGCAAACAGGGTTAAGTAATTGCCCAGGGTCACATACCTATATTGTCTAAGGCCATTTTTTAACTCAGTTCTTTGCTCTAGCCACTGCACCACCTAGTGGCCCTGATTGGTCCATGCTCAATAAATTTCATTATCCCTCTAATCATCTCCTCATCAAAATAAAGTCCTTCCTTCTTTTTCCCCACCTACCTCTCCATCTTTATTTGACCTTATCTCCCCAGTCAAAGATAAGTTCCCTGAGGGCAATTGCAATTTCTTTTTTGCCTCTTGATTAGCGTATGGGAGAAAACAATCCTTTTAGGCTGAGATGCTTAGACTTGGAGAAAACATTACTTTCATTGTATCAGACAATCAAAGTTTGTCCACCTCTTGGAATAAATCAAAGCTATTTTGAGAGAGACTGGGTCACACCCTATGAACTTGGTCTAAGATGGAGAAGCTACCTCAGAATCAGGACAGTAGCCAAGAAAGCACTGGGCAATCTCACTGAAGAGAGTCCTTAGCTCTAAACCTGGAGGATCCAGGATAAAGGAAACCAAAAGGAAGTCAGTATTTTCCTTGATTCCCTCTAAAAAGCCTCTCTATCCATAGGCACTATAATATAATCTGTTGTTTGATTATCCAAATGTTTCTACAAAACTGAATTTTGCCTCAAGCCACAGAGGCCAGTGATTAGAGATAGTTAGACAAAGAACTTAACCTATAAGTATTAGTTTTTCCTGACTGAAAACTTGGACTAAGTGTGATCATACTCAGAATTTTTTTATGGGGGAAAAAAAAGCTCCCTAAATCCAAAGAGTAGGACACTAAGTAGACTTTCCATCTGGGCTGTTGGGGAATTCTCTCCTCTTTAAGTGAGAAGCTTATCAGTGCTTAGGATTCCAAGACTAGGGGTTAAAGATAGGAGGCCAAACTCAAAGAGATTATTTCGTTGCCAGTCTAAGGAATCCACTCTTGCTGAAAGCAAATTCAGTTTCTTTGGGTACAGATTTGCCAGTTTCAGGCCTGTTTAAATAGTTCACAACAATTTAAGACAACTTAGAAAACTACAGCATTTCATAAGAGAGGGAGGGCCTGTAGAGGAAGAGGGGTAACAGCCAAGGGAAGGAAAGGGAAGTATTTGGAATGCAAATGGAAGGAATTTATAATCAGAATAAGAAATCATTCTCTATTCAATGGTAGGAGACAAGGGAAAAGACTAAATTCTGTCAACCTGAAAGTTGGTTAAAGAGACAACAAGCTAGATGATAAGTAAATTCATATTGTTTTATTCCCTTAAGTAGAGCATGTACATGGAATTGTAATGCAGAATATTAGTCTACCATTTAGGTAGTAGAACCCTTTAGGCCATGGAAAACTCCAAATTCCTTAGCAAGACCCTTATCTGGCTGCTCAGGCTCCAGCCCTCAGATCATATCTCTGGAAGCCTCCATTGTGAGAAAGTTTGCAGAGCATTATCATATCTAGATAGAGGGACAGGGGTGTCCTTGACCAGCCCCCCCCAAAAAAGACTCCTCCTCTTGCCAGACTTCAAAGATCCATCCCCCTCCCTGTCCTGTATACTCCCTACATAAACCCTGGCTCGACCCCTGATGAGGGCTGCTTGATTTGGATGTGAATGCCCCTGGCAGCTGGGCGCTAATAAAGTCCACAATTTAAAATTAGCCTGGGTGGTCAACTCGGTAATTTCTCCGTATAACATTTTGGAGGCCCCAGCGAGGTAGCAGTGTACCGTGTCGCTGCAGAGACCCACCTAGAGAGGACATCGGCCTCGGGAGGGGGGGAATTGTTCTGTCCTGACTTCTAGGGGAGCCGGCCCCTGATGATGTTCCAGGGCCCCTGGACTGAAGCCACCTCTGTTTCATACTGAAAGACAGGTGTCAGAGTGGATTGCAGACAGTTTTCTCCAGGGCAGTTCCTTTGACTTCCATTGGGAGGATGTGTTTTGTGTTCAGGCTTTTATTGTTTGTCTGTGTCTGTGTTCTGCAATAATGGGGGGATACGGCCAGTACATCATTTCCCTCCCTTTTGGGTTGTTTGCAGCCAGACAGCCAAAGGCTGCAGAAGAACTCTGAAAAGTTGCCTTCATTCTCCCCCTCTCCCTTCCCAGGTAACAGCAGCTTCAAAGCAGTGCGTGGATGGGAGAGGGAAAGAGAGAAGAATACTTTATTATTTAGGTTATATGGTTGGTAGAGGGCAAGTTGGGAAGGATTTTTGAAGTGTCAGGTCAGAATTAGAAAGGAATGAGATATGTACAGGTTTTAAGGGGATTTTAAATCATTAGAAAGAAAGGCAAGGAAGTTTAAGCATGTAGGAGAGAGGAGTGTGTGTAGAAAATTTGAAGGGAATATGATTTAGTTGCATGGTGTGACTGGAGGTTTTGAAAGTGAGAAGGTTTTGGGACTTTAGCATGTGTAATAGTTTCTCTCTCTCTGCATTCTAACTCTGGCCAAGTTTGAGTGTGGAGACAGAAAAGTTCTTGTGTACCAGAACATAGGCAAATGGTTTATGTGCTGAGGACTACGGCTTGCTGGGTTTAGTTGATATTTTCCCACGAGCCCCAGCTCATCCAAATTGGTAAATATGTGAGGTTTTCAATTTCAGCATTTGTTACACTGTTTTGCACTTAGGTACATTGAAGGAAACTCAGACGAGTGGATTGTTTTGAGTGCACAGTGAGGGCAGTTTGAGGAGAGATGGAGGGAATTATGTCCACCCACCTTTCAGGCTAGATCCCCGGGTGGGTTCTTTTAAAGACTGGTCATTATGGGAAAGAAAAAGCAATCAGAATACTGGTCCAGTACATTTCTAAGCTTAACAAGGGTATTGCATTTGGGAATATATTTTTGTCTACCCCTCCAAAAACTAAATAAATAGGGGAGAATGAATGGGTTAGAATAAACTTCCAAATTTTATTGCTTTTAAGAGGAAGTTTCACCTATAATTCTTATCAAATCTGTGTAAACGTTTTCTGTGTTGTGAAATTCCTGAGTAAATGAGAATTCTTGAGATAAAAATTGAGTAAATTTTTAAAAGTTTGATAATATTTGTTATTGTGGTAATGTTCTTCACGCATTATAAAAACTGAATTTTTTTCTCTGTTTTTGACTAAGGAATTTGATGTCTAGGAATTCTGTAACAACTAGGAATTTAGTTTGTTATGGTACTTTGGGAAGTTATTTATGTTACTTGAGGACATTTTACATCAACTTAGTTTTAATAAATTCCATTTTTAAAGGTTTATTTTTACTTTAAGGTAGAAAGGAAAGATATCTATCACCTTAAAAATTTCTAACAAATGTTCTTCATGAAAGTTTAGTGATTATTCCTTCTAACATCAGGATAAACTGTAAGCTTTTTTAGAAAGGGAAATACTTTTTACAAAGTAATGTTTTGCAAAATCTTTTTGTATGATTTTTAGAAGGCCTACTAAATTTCCATTTGCAAGCTAATTTGTTGCAATAATTTAATACTGATAACAATTATGTCTTAATCCACTGTGAATTTTCTAAGTTTCATTCCTATGTAAATTGTGTCCTTGAATTGGCCTTAAATGGGTGCTTTCAGAGAAACAGAGTCAATGGTTCCTGCTTCAGGTAGCATAAGAAAGGGCACTGGTCTCAAGAATGTAGGTTTGAAAGTTCAATGCCCCACTCTAAGTTTTTAAGGGGTGGACGTAGAAGTGAAAAAGATAGGACAGCTAAAACATCTTAGCAGATTCTGGAAGTTTTTGAGATTGATCATTAAGGAGTTTTTAAACACCTCCTTACAATCTTGTCACTCCTTTCCCCCACTTCCTCCCCTTGAGTCAAGAGGGTATCTCTGTGTGGGGATCCCAAACAGCGCTGGGTTTCTCTATTAACCCCTTTCAGCCCAGATCAGATTAGGAAGAGAGTGTTTTACCCCCCTCTCCCCTGCCCGCAAATTCACCTTCCCCCACCTGGCTATAGGAAGGAAGGGGAGGGGCAGCAGCTACAGCCTGGAAGTATCTTCCAGCACACAGCCATGGGGAGTAAAAGGGATGGGTCAAGGTAAAGAAGCCAGTCTATAGGGATGGAGTGGCCCCAGGAGACTGTTGGACCTGGTGAAAGGGTCTAGAAAGAAGAAAGATTTTTTTATTGGGTCAATTGTATTAGTTATGTTGCTGGAAGGGCAATTTCTTTTATAATCTAGAATGTTAAATTAATTGTGTCTTCAAAAAAAAAAGGAGTCAATTTGGCTGTTGGGGCATTTTATATGATCCTGTTTTGTAACATTTCCTTTTAAATATTGTAATTCAAGGAAGTATAAAATTTTCAAATTTTGTCTCTATTGAAAGGGAATTTTCAGTTGAAATTGTTTTGTTATAATTTATAAAATTTGTGAGATTGTTAACTAAGTTATTTGGGGTTATTGTTTTAATATCAAAACCTAAGATTGTTAATTGATTACTTGTGTGTGAAAAGGAGGGGCACATGGCAATTCCCCTTATTTTGTAAACTTGCCAGGATCCCTGGAAACTATGGGGGGGAGGGGCGGCAAGGTCATCTGCCCTGAAAAAAAAAAGTGCAGCTTCCATATGTTTGTTTGACATGTGGCATGGAAGGAATTTTCTTAATTGAATGGGTTGTAAATTCAATAGAGCGGAGGGTGTCAAAGTGTCAGTTGAAATTATAGACCAAGATATCTGTGTTTCTTTTACCATTAACATGACATAGCATAGTCTATGTCCATAAGATACCGAGATAAGAAAAGTCCCATTGTTCTGGAGAGTGTTTGGTCCCAGACATCTTGGGCTCAGTGATAACAAACAGAAAGAATGTTGGTCAGTTCTATCTGGTCCTGGAAAGGGGTGTTTTTGGTTCACTTGAAAAAAAAAAGAATTAGTTCAGGTTTTTGGCCCTTATTGGGGTTCAATTGATTATACTCACCTCAAGATGTTCCCATTGTTTAAAGGAATTATGAGAGCAGTAGTATTTTTCTGTGATCAGTCTCTTACTATTACCAATGTGAGATTAAATTCTTATTATCTAGGATTTGTGATTTTATGGGACAGACATTTACTATTGTTTTGAGCTTTGATTACCAGGGTACTTGTCTGAGTTGTCATAAAGCCAATAGTAGAATGGCATGTGCTGCAGGCTGATAACTGATAAAGGTGGAAGTCTGTGCCTGGGAAGACTTTTGAGGACAACCTTGGACACAGCCTAGATAGGATCTTCCTGACTCTATTTCCCAATTGTGCTATTTCCTTTCTGACAGGGAAATCTCCAGCTGATTAATCCCAGGCCCTGCTTTTAACATCCAGTGACTACGTGATTACCTATCAGATATGACTCATGCCTGGAATCAAATGGAGCTAAGGAAGTTCTTTCCTTCTGATATGATATATGACCCTGTCCCTCTGGAACATCCCTGTGTTACCGTAATAGGATGCAAGTACATTCATGGCCACATAATAATAATATAGGGATAACATCCCCCTAAGGAGGAAATGTTTACACACAATAATAGGACAAAGGTGTAATGTGATAGATGTCTAATTAAATAGGATAGCAAATTTTGAGAAAAGCAATAGGATTAGACTGATATGATTGGCTTCCAAGATGTATCTATCATAGCAATCCAAGCTTTAAGCATGTTTAGGTAGGAAGATCACAGTTTTGGATTTTTACACTAAGCCAGAGAAGCAGAGCTCCCTTTTTGAACTGCCTATGAATTAAACCGATTGTACATGAGCAAGGAACTTAATGTTAGTTAATATAGGTAATACTGATTGTATTGATTTGTATGATTCCTGTCTAAGGTTTTCTTTGTTACCCTGATTACATGTAAATCTCTCTTTTCCAAACTAGTCTATTGTGAGCTCTCTGATTGGTTTAATCTGTACCTGACTTAATGTAATTATGCAATTTTGCGAATTATGAGTAAACTTTGTTGTATTGTTTGAACCTAGTCCTGTGTGACTGGGAAAACTGAACTATCTCTATGTGCCTTTAACTAAAGACTTATGAGGGATTCTGGAATACTTAGGAATTCAGTTTCCTTAATACTACTCTGGAATTTGTGTTATTTAAGAACTTTTGTACCAATTTAGTGAGGTTTTATGAACAAGAGTAGAAATGCATGCAAGCTTTTTAGGGCTCATTTTGGAAATGTTCCTTAGGCAATGTGACATCTTAGGGTACTATAGAACTGGGACTTGTGTTCTGTGTGTGTTCCTATATGAGTTAAGTTCTTTACAATTAGGTCAGGGGTTTGTGAGAATGTTATTTTGTTATTTGGGTAATATCATACTTGTTTAAAGTTGTGTTACAATTAATAATGTTAAAAGGGAAATGGCTTGTGGTTTATCTTGTCCATGTCATCAGAGAAACATGGCATGACTGAAACATTTAAGATCCTATATGCACTGTGTTAAAATGGATTCTTTCATATATCTATGTATGTATTGGGGCCTGTGGATTAATGTAAGGTATGCATATTGTTGTTTGCTCTTGTTTACTATTTAGTGGGGGTTGGCAGTATGGGTCCGGCTCTTACGGCAGTCCTCTTCCTTGGATGATTCCTTTGCCAAAAACTAAAAGGGGGAGTAGGAACTCAGGGCAGATGGCACTAATTCTTCCTTAACCAAGTTCCTGCAGGGACTCCAGAAAGAAAACACAGAGGCCACTACTGATCATACTTCTCTTCTGTTTGTTTGGTCCATGTTTACTAAATATTCTTGCCAGATTCCTTTCTTCTAGGGTCGGAGCCATCAACTTCCAGATGACTGTATACCAACCCAAGGTCTCTAGTCCACTGAACCTGGCATCAGCCAGGTTTTGAAGTTTGACCCCTCGAACGGGACCCAGAGAGGCAGGGACAGCTCTACGCCCCTTGCCAGCAGGAAGCAGTTTCAGAAGCAGAGACCTTCCCCCCTTTCACCAAAAGAATTTGGTTCCTATTTGTTTGAGGGGGGAATGATGGGGGTGCGGCCCAAGCCAAGATCTTCTGCTCTTTGCCTCAAAGGGAATCTGACTCACAGGCCCCTGACCCTCATCTCCCTTTGAAAGCCTTAGCCTTACCTTTTAATCTTATTCAGATCTGGCTCCCTCTTGTCTATAGGCCCCAGAAAGGCCTTCCTTTATCTCCTTTTGAAAGTCCTAGCCCCACCTTGATTTTGTGCAGATGCCTTTCAAACTTCTGCCTTCCTGTTCCCTCCATTATCTATTCCCATTGTCTATTCAATCTCCCTTGACCCCCCTGCATTTCCCTATTCTCCCCTACCCCTCCCTGTTTCACATGCCCCCACCTACTTGCCCATCCCCCCTTTCCCTTGGTTCTCCTTCCCTTTTCCTCTGGCTCCTAGTGGGACCCCTCAGGCAGATCCTTCTCACCCCTCGATTATGAGACTGCTCGAGCCATCCATAGCGCCATCCATAGCGTTGTCAACTCCACAGGCCTGACCTTGGACCTAGCTGCTGGCTGTGTATGGATGCACAACCCCCATACTATGCGGGAGTGGCAGTTAATGGTTCTGTTTCCCATAGCCCAGACTCGGAAAATTGTGGGTGGGAACAACCTAAGTTGACCCTGGGGGATGTCCAAGGAAAAGGTACCTGTCTTACCTCATCCACCACATCCCTGAAAACTTCTCCTTACTCTCCTGTCTGTAATAGTACTGTGGTTGTTCCCCAATCCTCCTCTTTTTATTCAGCGCCATCCGGCACTTGGTGGGCCTGTCTGGATGGGATCACACAGTGTGTCTCCGCTGCGGTGTTCCTAAAAGAATCTGAGCCTCTATGTATATTAGTCTCCATTATCCCCAGGGTCTCCCTTCTTCAGGGCCCAGAGGGTTGGGAGTACTTTACTCATGAGGGTAGTGTGTCCTACTGAAGCAAGTGAGATGTTCCCCTCCTCATCCCTATCCTCAGTGGGGTTTTGGTTAGTGGGATCAACTGCTGTGGGTACCGCTGCCCTAGTCCGAGGAGAGGCCAGTTACCAGGAACTTAGTGCTCAGGTCAATGTAGACCTCAGTCATCTGGAGCACTCTATATCCCAACTGGAGAGACAGGTCAACTCCTTGGCAGAGATGGTTCTGCAGAACCGGAGGGGTTTGGACTTATTGTTTCTCAGGCAAGGCGGCCTTTGTGCCGCCCTAGGGGAGGCCTGCTGTTTCTATACCAATAACTCAGGTGTAGTTCAGGAGAGCCTTTCCCTAGTACAGAAAAATATTGCAGACAGGCAGAGGGAACGAGAAGGGAACGAAAATTGGTACCACAGCCTGTTTCGGACTTCCCCGTGGTTAACCATTCTTATTTCTGCCTTAGCCGGGCCTTTGCTCCTCCTTACTATAGCCCTAATTCTTGGTCCTTGTCTAATTAATCGACTCCTTGACTTTGTTAGATCCTGTATTAATTAAGTTAAGTTACTGTTGGTTAGAGATCCCAGTTATCAGACCCTGGCATCTGCCTTCTTTGCACCCTATAATGAGGCAGCCCCCACCACGTCATGATGGTACACAAAAGAAGTGGGGAATGTAATACAGAACATTATTTTACCATTTAGGTAGTAGAACCCTTTAGGCCATGGAAACCTCCAAATTCCTTAGCAAGACCCTTATCTGGCTGCTCAGGCCACAGCCCTCAGATCATATCTCTGGAAGCCTCCATTGTGAGAAAGTTTGCAGAGCATTATCATATCTAGATAGAGGGACAGAGGTGTCCTTGACCAGCCCCCCCAAAAAAAGACTCCTCCTCTTGCCAGACTTCAAAGATCCATCCCCCTCCCTGTCCTGTATACTCCCTATATAAACCCTGGCTCGACCCCTGATGAGGGCTGCTTGATTTGGATGTGAATACCCCTGGCAGCCGCGGGCTAATAAAGTCTGGGTGGTCAACTCACTAATTTCTCTATAACAGAATGAGAGCTTTAACTCTGATTGACTCAAGTAATTTTTGGAGGATGTTTAAACTCTGACTCAGGATGACTGTTACTAAAAAAAAATACAGCCTCCATATTTTTTTTTAACATACAGCATGGCAAAGGAAATTTCTTAGTTGAATAGGCTGTCAAAGTGTGGATTGAAATTACAGATCCAGGATATTTGTGTTTCCCCTACATAACATATATCCATAGGATACAAAGATAAGAAAAGTCCCACCATTCCAGAGAGTGTCTGGTCCCAGGTATCCTGTCCTTATTGATAACAAACGGGAAGAACGCTGGTCAGTTCCATCTGGTCCTGTAGTTGCTGACACAGGAAGGGGTATTTTTAGTTGCTCAGAGAGAAAAGATTAATTCAGGTTTTTGGCTCTTATTGGGGCTCAATTGATCTGAAATGATTATCAATACTAAGTACTTTTACAATTGTGAAAGATAACCTTTTAACAAAATTGCAGAATCTTTTATTCAAAGACAGCAAGTAATTATTAAAACAGTAGATGAGATTGTTCTTGCACAGGGTTTGGGGACTTTCAAATATAAGGCCCCCAGATCGTTGGGGGATTTCTACTGTTAGTCTGCATGTGATGAAATACGTGTGGCTCCTACTTTTTATCCACACCCCTCCCTCCAGCTGTTTCACCCTCTTTGTGCTGCTTTCCTTTTCCTTAAAACTATTCTAAATGATCTCATCAGCTTCCAAGGATTTAATTGCCATCTTTATGCTGATGATCCTCAAATCTACTTATATGTGGCCCCAATCTCTTTGCTGACCCCCTATCTGTCATCTCCAACTGCCCTTCAGACTTACTGAGCTAGATGTCCTACAGATATCTCCATATGTCCCGAGTCAATATGACTTAAAGTCAGTTATGTCCAAAATGGAACTTATTATCTTTTCCTCTAAATCCCCCCCTTCCTATATCCTCCATTACTGTAGCTGGCAATGCCATTCTCCCAGTCTCTCAGGACTCCCTAGGAGTCGTACTAGACTCACTATCTCACACACATACCTTTCCTGCCAATATCCAAGCTGTTGTCAAGGTCTATAGATTTTACCTCAGCCAATATCTCATGTATACCCCCATTTCTCCTCTGACACTGCCACTACCCTAGTATAGGCTCTCATCACCTCGTAAGCACTCATAATAATCCATCCTCCATTCAGCCATAAAAATAATTTCTCATTTTAATATAGCCCGCCTCCCAGAGTTGATTGGCATCCCCTGGGAACACCTACTTTTCAAAGGGCATATAATCTTGTACGCCCAACCCCCAAATTGAGCCAGTTCTGAACTGGTACCCTTAGGGGACCCAGTTGTGGGCTGAACTCCCATGCAATGCATGTCAAGACAGCTTCAGAGGAATTAAAAAGGTGACACATGACCCCTTATTTCGTTTGTCTCTTTCTTAGAACAGATCCTGTTCCAAATTGGGGTCTGTGGGGTTCAACGATATCTGTATATCTATATGTATATACATACATACATATATAATATGTAAATGTTCTAAAGGAGGGAGAAAAGTAATGGCCACAGTAGGTTGGACTCAGTGAGGCTAGTCTCCTGAGGAGGTTATGATTGGGCTGGGGGGAAGGAGGGAGAGCTGAGAGTAAATTGTGATACCCCTTCTAGGAGTGAGAATGGTGACAGGGCAGAGAGAAGGCAACAGCAACTGATGTGGGTGGCAATGCCATGGGACAAGTCATTTAATTTACAGAGTTAGAAAAGATGCCAGATTTCTTGATTTGTTTAAGTTGTTGATATAATGAAAACCAGGAATGCCCCTAGGGTACAGTCAGCTGTTGGCAAGGAAAATTAAAGTAGGGCATTTGAGATTTGATCATGACAGGGTATAGGTAGTGTGTCACTTGACTCTCTGTTCCCATAGACACACCTTGTTAAGTGGGAAAATGTGATTAGAGGAGAATATGAGAAAATGCATGGTTTTCTTTTTGAGGAAGAATTGAAATACATAGACATTAAGGGCAAGTTGTCTAGTAATAGAGAACTACTGTAATATGCTTTTAAAAACAAGTAATAAATGTTACAGAAACCATCTAAGAGATTAATGAAACAGATGCAGACCTGACTTGGAGTTCCTTGAGGTGAGAATTAGGGAAAAATTCTCAGTACCAAGTGTATCAGAATGTATACAATGAGCAGTGGGGGATGGGGTGGGTTGGGGCTGGAATCCATCTCCATTTAGGGCCTGAAAACCTATGAGATTCTATCCTGTTGCTTCAACGATGGTTAGAGAACAACACAAGCATAGCCTGTACTTCTCTCTTTTTTTTACCTATTTATTTAGTGAGGCAATTGGGGTTAAGTGACTTGCCCAGAGTCACACAGCTAGAGAGTGTTATGTGTCTGAGGCCAGATTTGAACTCAGGTACTCCTGACTTCAGGGCTGGTGTTCTATCCACTGGGCCACCCAGCTGCCACTATAGCCTGTACTTCTCCACTAGGGAAGTCATCTCAGTCTAAATATATTCTTCTGATCTAGGTCCAAGTTTATTTAGCACTTTTAATAACATTTAACAAAACATGCCAGATTTCACCCTTGAAGTATTCTTGGTGTGTGACAGATAGATACCAGCAGA
This sequence comes from Phascolarctos cinereus, assembly GCF_003287225.1. Taxonomy (NCBI): domain Eukaryota; kingdom Metazoa; phylum Chordata; class Mammalia; order Diprotodontia; family Phascolarctidae; genus Phascolarctos; species Phascolarctos cinereus. Next base: position 352,841,933 of record NW_027556098.1, read on the forward strand.
ATCCTTAGAGGGATTCTGAAACTGATAGAAGTGAATGGAGTTTCTTGATGGACCAAACCTTTTCCCTTTCTTTTCTTTCTAAAGGAAGACAAAGAGTTTTTGCAAAGATGATTTACAATCTGGCTCTTGTATGTCCAGGGTTGAGAATTGTCATGTGATCTGGTATTCCAGGATGGGTGGGCATGGAATGTGTAGGGAGCAGGGAGATTAACTAGCCCTTTGCTTTGTGTAGGAGTCATTTACTTTTTCAAAGACCCAAGGCAGTCCTCTCACAGTTCATAGAATATCCTATTACTGGGATTGAGGAAATGGTAAAAAAAATTCAGAGGTATGACATAGCTCTTTGCTAGTGAATCTGCACATGGGCATTTACAGGTGGCTAGATGTATAGAAGTTTTACCCCCAGCTTCCTTCACAATAATTCAAGCTAGTACCTGGCAATTGGGTCATGGCTGATGGTTGCCAGTACGGTAGGTTGGGAAATCTATTATCCTCTGGTTTTGGGGGAGAGAGAAGAAAGGGAATCAGCTCTTGACTCCTGCATGTCACCTTGGGTTATCTACTAGGCCAAACAATGACATGGAACTACTGCCTGTAGGCTATCACTCTTAAGTACTCATCTCCTAGGTGCCTCATTTCCTTTCAAAGACTCTAAATGTTGGGTCACTATCTATCTAGAGGAAACTGTACTAGTGAGTGGTTGGGCCATATTCTAGGCTATCTTTGAACTTCCTTTCTCCTCTAGATCCCAAATTATACATATTCTTGGGCCAACAATTCCTAGGAATGGCTCTACATTCTACATTATACAGTCATTCTTAATTATCTGTGCTGACTATAGATCACTGCCCACATTCTTAGACTCTTAGAGTTAATGATGTTTGCTCATGAATATTTTCATGGATATTCTATCTAACCTGGCCAGCAGACTCTAGAGTTCTATGAGAACCTCTATGACATCTGTCAGTTTTAAAAAACGGAGCTACCCAGAAAAACCCAGAGACCAGAGGCTGTCCAAGTAATCTTAAATAACAGAAAGAAGAGAAGAATTAAGAATTCAGAATTCAATGAGTACACTACAGAGCATATTCCTAGATTAGGCCACCAGGAGTTAGTTACATCAGTGCTACTATTGGTGGAGGGGGGTACTTTAGCTTGGAAAGTAGCCAGACTTGGAAATGTTAAACACCTCCTTTAGGAAAGGGACCACTCACCACCCAAAGAGTTAAGGAGGTGGTACAGACAGGTCTGTTTTTACTTTCTGCATCCAACAAGTCTTGGCAACAGAAGGTTTTCATCAGAAGGAAGGTTTGCATGCCTCTCAGAACTTTCAACTTCCCTATTCTCAATGCAGTGAATATCACCATGGATCTTACAACTAACTCCTGGTCCTTATGTCATTTTATCTGAAGATCTGAAGAATAAGAATTATAGAGGTGACTATCTGAATCAATCTAACAGTACTGAAAAATCTACTTGTTAGGCCCTTGGTAAATAGACTTTCAGCTTTGGAAAACACTACTGGGACATGAGTGAAAAGCTCCATGGAAAGTAGGATTTCTACCAAGGACCTCAGGAAGAAGACTGCAGACTCACTTGGGTATCTATATATGCTTAACTGTGATAATAGGGGAAATGATTTCTGCCTTGTTACCTGACCAAGATTAGTATGCCAGCAAGTTAAATTACCCATGTCTTCTAGTGTCATAAATCTGGAATGCACTGATAGATGTTTTCTGTTCTATAATGCTATGAAATGATACCTTGTGGAATGCAGTTTGCCACGGAAAAGTCTTACCCAATCTGTCTTTTCTCCTAGTTCCTCAGTGCTAGGAACAAAGATTGGTCCTATGACCACCTGTCCATTGGGATGTAATGTTTGTGAGAATGGCTGTTTTTGATTCTGGGCATTCTTTTTTGAAGGAATTCTCCATGCAAAGCCAGGCTGTTTTGTTTCTCAGTTATCGTACCCCATACACTGAGGATAAGGACATGATTGAGATCGCCACCTTTTAATGTTAGCTTCTTCCCAGTCTTTCTCTCCCTTCAATGACCTGAAGAGAGGTTGGACTCATGCATCTTCTTTCTTCATGATGAAAGCCAAAAGAACTTTGGCTGTTTTTCCGGCTCTTGGGGTATTTCCTTTTCAACTCATGTAGGTGCAGGGCATTGAGTAATCAATCTCCACCAATGAGGAGAGATTCCCATATAATTGACCCTTTGAGCAAGGATTACATTTGTATCACCACAAATCCATCCACTTAATGAAGGGCCCTTTTTCATTTTGTTCAGACTTAGTCTACCCAGCTTTACAAGGGACTCTTCAAGAATCTGGAAAAGGCTTCAGAGAAAAACAATATTTTTTTTCAAAGTTAAATGATTTTAATGTACACATTTATACTTGTATTAATCCTATATCTACTTCTACCATGTAGGCAAAGTAACTTAATCATAGAATGTTAGAGCTAGACGAGATTGGATTATCTTGTCCAATTCACTCATTTTTACAAGTGGAGAAACTGGGATCTAGCATCACATAGCTGGTAAGTGTAACTCAAATCCAAGTATTCTGACTGAAGACTCAATACTCTTTCCACTAAATCATATTACCTCATTTACATTACTTCCTATTTACATTAAAAAAACCAAGTAGTCTTCAACAAGACATGACTAAGACAGACTGTGCTTGTTAATAAACAGCACAGGGCAGAGTGCAAAGTGGTTTTCTTGGCTCTAACATTTTCACAACCCATGAAGCAGCTCATTGAAATCTTCATTTCAGTATCTTATTTGAGAAATGGCAACACACAAGACCCTAAAAGGATCTTCCCATGTGTGCTGTTTTTCCCATATTTAAATCATAACTCTTGGGCTATAAAGAATGAATAATAAATAGGTCTATTTTCTATCCAGAATAGAGAGGTTTAGTTAACAAATTCACAATAGGCACACCCCAAGTTCCTAAGAGTGTAACTTGCATCAATAGTGTTTTGAAACTTCAGAAAAATTTAATATTATTTCTTGGAATTAATATTTATGGGAACTACTAGTATTTACTCCATTATAAAATTCTGTCTTCTCTAGTCATCACTCCACAGTGATGATCTATATTTGTTACAGCACAGAGGATATGAAGATGTTTTATTTTCCCATTCAGATCAGAAACAAGCCTCTTCACTTCCTTCCAAATGGATCAGACCACACTTTTAAGCCTGGTGGCTGCACATCTGCTTGGACAATACCAGCCCGATCTATGGCTTGCTTCAGCTTGTACTCCTCGGTCAGCATCAGGTGCGGGAAATAGATGAGACAGAAGGCGGAGCTCAAGAGGAAAGCGAAGCGGCCTAAAATCACCATGCGCAAGTTTCGAGACATGACCTGAGCTCTGGACGCCCCAGTACCCAGGACAGCGCTAGCCACATGCGCGAGGCACCGGACGAAAAACAGTATTTCTTAAACATTTTTAGAGTAACTAAAAGGAGATTTTTAATATGCTTACACAACAGTAATAACATGCTGTCAGATGTGAGAAATGAGAAAAATAAATGACAACAGATATTGCTTTTATAGCCAAAGCACACATTTCATCATTTAATCAATCAGTGAAGCCCCTCCTATTGTGTTTCTTAGATCCATGAGCCACTGAGGAGGGCTAGGAACTGTACCCTTGGGCCTGACATTTGTGCCTCAGAGAAAGGGGGCTTTTCTCCTATTGTAGTAAAGGCAAAACTTGTACCCCTAGTGATATACCCTTCTACCTCTCCCAGTTTTTTGTCATCTGAAAATTTGACAAATATAAGATTAACACATTTATTTGTCATTGATAAAGATGTTAAGCAGCATAGGACCAACTACAAAACCCTGGGTTACTCCACAGAACTCATATTGTAATGAGACTGATTCATTAACAAAAACGGTTGAATACAGACATACAACTATGAACCACTCTGGTTGGATTATCATCTCTTTATTTTCTCTATAAGAGTAGTATAACATACTTTGGCAAGATAGAAATGAATTATACTCATAGCATTCCTTGATCTACTACTTAATTATCTCATGGGGGAAAAAAGAATAACCAGGTTAGTCTGGCATGGCTTATTCTTGTTGAAACCAAGCTGACCCTTCACATCTCTTCTTCCCTTTCTAGACAGTTGTTAATCCTTACTTTAATTATCCTTTCAAAATTTCTCAAGAATTGAAATCAAGCTCACAAGGCCTATTTTTAGTGGACAGAGTTTGATTCAATTTTTGAAAATCTGGATATTTGCCCTTCTACAATCTTGTAATACCCTCTGACTTTCCATGATCTATTAAAGACCACTGACATTGACAAAGCAATCAGATATGTGAATTCTCTCAGGAACAAAGAACAATATTCATCTGGGCCAGGTGATTTGATTTCATCAAGAGTAGCTAAATGCATTGTTACCATTGCCTTACTTTTTAGGGTATCTACTCCTTGTTAGTCATTTCCAGTGTAAAAGCAGTTTGCTTTCTCAAACAAAACAAAACCAAAACAAGAATTGAAGAGTTTTACTTTTTCTCTGTTGCCAGTTATGATCATTGACCCATTCACCCCAAGCAAAGGTCCTGTCCTTTCTTTGATCTTCTCTTTTCTCCCTTTTGCTAGCTTCCCTTGATAGCCTAAGTTTGTTGGTAGCTTTAGCATTCTTGACATGGTTTTTAATTAATTTATTTTAAATACATTCTTACTGATAATTTCTGTTGTTGTTGTTTACATCACCATAGTACCTCATGTATCCTTTCCATTCCCCTTACCAGAGAAACATTTTATATGACAAATATTTTTGGAGAGGAAAAAAAAAGTCAGCATAATTGAGTGATACATTGAAAAAGTCCAAAAACATATGCAGTGTGTAACAACTATGGACTTCCCCACTCTATAAAGGGATAGTTGGCTGTGTCTTTTCATATCTCTTCATTCTATTCCCACTTGTTCTTTATTAATTTGTTACATTTACTTTTTACTTTTTATTTTTTGTTTTTCTTTATTGATTTTTATTTACATTGTTGCAGTTACTATACACTTATATACACTTATAAATATACACTTATATATTATATACAGAATAATTTTTTGGCTCTATTTACTTCACTCTGTAGAAATTCACTCTAAATCTTTCCATGTTTCTCTGTATTCATCACACATTATTTCTTACAGCACAGTAATATTCCATTATATTAATGTACCTCAGTTTCTTTAGCCATTCCCCAAGTGATGTGTATCTACTTTGTTTCTAATTCTTAGCCATCATAAAAAATACTGTTATAAATATTTTTTGGTATATGGGGACTATTTTTCTCATGAATGACTTCCTTGGAACATAAGCCCAGAAGTGGAATTTCAAGTTCAAAAGATATGGACATTTCAGTCACTTTATTTGCATAATTTAAAACTTTTCCATACCATTTTACAACTCCACCAAAAATATATTAGTGTGCCTATCTTTCTACAATCCCTCCAACATGAGAATGAAGGGGAAATCTACTTGACTGAGAAGAAATAGAGATGGAAAAATATATATATATATGTGTGTATATATGTATATACATATATACATACACACACACACATATTCAGGTAAAAGCAGGAAATAAAGGAACTTATTAAGAAATCTAAAGAGAAAAGAATAACAAAGGAGAAGAGGGATTAGAAGAGAAGAGAAGATACTTAGTGGACACAGGGCCATCTTAAAAAAAGATTTCACACTTCTGAAGGCATATAATATTGTTTTTACAGTGGAAGATAGAATTTGAAACTGAAAATCTTCTGCACCAACAACATTAATGAATCTATGTTAAGAAGGGAAATGGTTGAATTGGAATTTAATTTTTTTTCTGTTCCAGGCAATTCTTTCTATTATTTCCTTCATTATGATGTTAAAAATTTTTTGTCTTTTCATGGTTTTTTGAGAGACTTAGGATTTTTAAGTTATTTGTGCATCTGTCTTTGAGTTGAGTATATTTCGCTTGCACAGTGAGCATATTTCCTTTTAATGTTATTGTTTTTTCACTTCTCTAACTCCATGTTGTGCTTCACTTCTGTGTATTTGCATTCCCAATCTATTTTTTTTCTTTTCTTTCTTTGGAGAGACTTTTTCATTGCATTGATGTGATTTTAAAATTATTTACATTAGTAAAATGATCTATTATATTTATGGTCTTTATGCTGAAGAAACCCTGTATTGATGGTTTAAATCCTATCTAGTCATATTGTATTATTGTTGTAAATTTCTTGCTAATATTCTATTTAAAATTTTTTCATTAAAGTTCATTAGGAATATTGGTCTGTAGTTTTCTTTCTCTGCTTTCTCTCTCCTTGGATTAGGTATAAATTCAATATTTGCATCATAAGAAGAGATTGGAAATCTGTATGGATTTTTAAACCATCCACTGACATTTTAATAAGTATTAATAAGAAACTTTAATAAATATCTTAATAAGATACTTTAATAAGATAATCTATCTCTTTCCTTTGTGCTATCAGCTATCACCCAAGCCTGAAAATGCTCCTATTCCTTTGCTGGCTGCCTTCTAGTTTCAGCTAAAATTCCACCAACCTTTGAGACACAATTCAAATATCATCTACTGAATGAAGTCTTTCTTTATCCCCCAAAGTGCTAGAGCCTTCTTTCCCAAACTACCTCATATTTAAATACTTTTTATATATTTGTATTTATACACTTTATACTTATCATGTATCTATTTAGTTATGTATTTATTCTTCTCTCCACCCCCATTACACTGTAAGCTCATTGTGAATAAGAATTACTTCATTGTTTATGTTTGTATTTCCAGTGCTTAGTATACTCTGCCACACAGAAGATGTTTAATAAATGTTAATTGGCCAATTAATTAAAGTAAGAGATTAATTCTGGACTCAAATTCCACCTTCAGCAGTTACTGGCTGTGTGACCATGGGACTATTTAATATCTCTGAACTTGAGGTTGGAAGATTTAAAGCTAGTCTATTGAAAAAAAAAGTACAGACTATGGGAATAAAATACACATTTTTATCAGCCTGACAATTGCATGAGAAAATTACAAAGTGATAAAGTTGTTAGGGAATAGACAAAAAGATAAAAAGATTGACAAAATAACTATAAAGACCCCCATATCAGAAGTTATCTCATAAGGCCTGAAAATAAGATATTATGGTTAAAAACTCCTAATCCCATCAAAACTGATATCATTAAGTCATATAACTCACAATTATATATGTATATATAAAATGTTTTAAAGCTTATAAAACACTTTCTTAACAGACTTGTAGAAGCCTCTACTTGAGGATATAGAGGAGTTGAAAACAACAATAGCAAAAGGAAGGTTTTTTGATTCTTAAAAAACAAGAGGTCAGAAGTCTTTAGTTCTGGGAACATACACAAATAAAAGGATTTCTGATCTGATGGCGATGGGTCTTCATGATGCAGACTACAACTTCAGATTCACCTTGCCCAACCAATTTATTTTTCTCCACTTTGGGAGGTGGAGGTGGGGGAGGAAAGGCATGCATGAAATTATATTTATGATTTTATTAGTATAGGAAAATTTAGATGAAGAAAATCTTTCTACCAAAGCAGATCACTAATTATTCTGTGTGTATAATCTTAGGGAATTTACTGGGGCCACTAAAAGGTTGAAGTACTTTCCCAGCATCAGATAGTCAATATATGTCCAAAGGACTAGAACCCAAGTCTTCTTGACTCCAAGGCCTGCTTCTATCTACTATATCAGTCTGCCCCTCATGTCACCATGTTTATGCACCAAATGGAGTACACCTAATGTGCTAGAGATTTTCTTCTCATTCCTTTGGCATTACAGAGACACCATTTGAAGATGTGTGATGACCAGTGATTAGCTCTGACTTTCACTATCTGAACTCATTATCTTATTGTCTGGTCACATATTTCTGTGAGATCTCACACTCATCACAAGTCTCTTCATTGCCCTTTGGGTGATACTAGAATTCATTTTTGGGAGATTATCCATGGAAGCAAATTGGTGGTAAGAAGATGAGCTTTTGTTTAAGGGAGAATGGTAGGAACATTAAAAGAACTATGCAATTTCCCAGAGGCAAATCCAGCCCACTTAGGTCCTGTTGGTTAATCCTGGATCCAGTTCATTATACATTTGTTTTGGTCTATCCAACACACACACACACACAACACACACACACACATAGATATATAGATAGATATTGATATATAGATACACATACATATGTGTAAAGGAATGAACTAATTTTGAGTCTTCATTTAATATGGAGAATATCATAGTCCAAACAATAGACGATCCTCATCTACTTGATTTTTCCTATGCAAAGAGTTTAGTTGAACTTTTTTTTTTGTGAATAAGCATATCTTTTATATGGCTCCCTAGTGTTACAGAACTAAAAGCAATAAACACAATGTCATCTGGAATCTGGAGTATCTGGAGGACCTTATGACTTATAGGAAACCTTTCATTTGGATTTTATACTGGACATCTTCCATGGCTGTCACAAGCACCTATGGCCAGCATATCTTTCCTTGGTTTTGTATTCTACTTAATGGTCAGGAGGCCTTGGAACAAAATAATGTATGTAGTATGTTTTTGAAGGAATCTTATGAAGAGGGGGCACTTGCTATAAAGAATCTTTAAAGTGGAGCTTTGTTCTATCAAATCAAATGTATAGTGTATATGTCTACTCTTTTTTTTTTTTGGCTAGGCAATAGGGTTAAGTGACTTGCCCAGGGTCATACAGCTAGTAAGTGTTATGTGTCTGAGGTTTGATCTGAACTCAGGTCCTCCTGAATCCAGGGCCGGTGCTCTATCCACTGCACCACTTAGCTGCCCCTATATCTAACTTAATTGTGCTGATATACTATGCCTGCTGCCTCTTCTATTCAAGCACACAGTTTGGACTGTTTTCAGTCCTGGTTACCCTGGTCCTAACAGAGCAGGATAATCTCCTTCTTTTCACACTTTTTGGCTTATAAGTCGCATCTTAGAACACAGATGATGATTTTATTTATGGCTCATCTTCAATTTCACCATCCCCCTAAAAAGAACAGTATTGGAAAATATTTAATTAATGCACAATTTTGATCCAGTATGGGATAGGTAAATTATTCCTATGCTGAAAAGAAATAAAATCTAAGACTCATGGCATAAATTTAGCAGAACAACTTAAATAGAAGGTAACATCCTAACCACTATTCTTATAGTTTGTTGGGAGGCCAGCACGTAAAACTCATCAGAATATAAAGTAGTTTTCAGGACTGTTAAGTAGGCATTTTACATTTCACTTTGGTACAGAACTGTCTAAACAACTCCTGATTTAATCCTCTGTCAGCCTTGTTACATTTGGGTCAATCCTTTTGTCAGTGGCTATATTCTCCAAGAGCGTTGGAGTAGTTGCTGGGGATTCCTGTATTGTCACCAGCCCACTCTTGCTGTGGTTACATCCAACCACTCTGTTCATTGTATCTAGTTCCTCTAAACCTTACTAGGCTTACTTTACTTAACCTCTCTCTAAGCCTGAACTTGCCCAGCTAAGGACTGGTATTCATTCACCTGCTATCAAGGAAGAACAAACATAAGAGACAGTCATTCAGTCAAAAAAATTTATTTGGTGCTTATTATGTGCCAGGCACTGGGCTAAGCACCAAATATACAAAAAAGGCAGAAGGTAGGCCCTGTCCTCAAGGAACTTACAATCTAACGGAAGAATCAACGAGCAAACAAGGTAAATAGGAAAAGTAGGAAATAATTATGAAAGGGAAGGAATTAGAATTGAGGGGTTGGGAAAAACTTCCTGTAGAAGGTGGGATTTTGTTGGTACTTGAAGGAAGCAAGTAAGCAGAGATGAGGAGAGAATATTCCTGGCATGTGGGGACAGCTAAAGAACATGCCTGGAGCCAAGACATGGACAAGCCAGGGGTCCAGTGCCACTAGATAAAGAGTACTTTGCAGAGAGTAGGGTACACAGAAGTAATGTGTAAGAAAACTAGAAAGGTGGCAGGGGACTAGATTTTGAAGGGCTTTGAGCACCAAACAGAGGATTTTGAATTTTATCCTGGAGGCCATCAGGAGCCATAGAAGTTTATTGGGACGTAACATATCTGGACATGTGATTCAAAAAAAATCACCTTCATGGTTGAATGGAATATAGAGTGAGGAGAGACTTGAGGTAGTCCAAATTTAGGCTCAGGATTGTCCATGCAGGACATGCAGCTTTTCTCAATCCTCATCCTTCTAGACCTCTCTGCAGCCTTTGACATTGTCCATCATGCTCTTATTGATACTTTCTAGATTTGGGGGGAATCTAATCTTTCCCAGTGCTTCTCCTACCTACCTGACTTCTCTTCAGTCTTTTTTTGTTGAATCTTCATCCAGGTCATGTTCATTAACTGTGGGTGCTCTGCAGGGTTCTGCCTAGGCCCTCTTGTCTTCTCCCTCTATATTACTTCATCAAATTTTATGTATTCAATTATTATTTCTATGCTGATTCTCAAATCTACTTATCCAACCCTAACTTCTCAGCTGACTCCAGTTTCATATCTCCAACTGTCTACTAGACATCTTGAACTGGATGTCCCATAGACAACTTAAACTCCACATGTCCAAGGCTGAATTCATTAGCTTTTCCCCTAAACCTTCCTCTCTTCCAGACTTCTCTATTACTATCAAAGCACCACCATCCTCCCATTCTCCCAGGTTTGCAACCATGTGTCATCCTCAGCTCCTCACTATCTCTCATCCTCCTATACCCCATCTATTGCCAAGGCCTACTCATTTCTCCTTTGCAACATCTCTTGAATATGCCCCCTTTGTTCCTCAGATATTGCTGCCACATTGATGTAGGCCCTCATCTCCTCGTGCCTTGACTATAGCAATAGCTTACTGTTTAGTCTATCTGCTACAAATCTTTCCCAACTCCAATCCATTCTCCATTCAGCCACATAGGTCTGACCATGTCAACTCCCCACTCAATATCACCTCCTGAATCTAATATAAAGTCCTATGTTTGGTGTTAAAAGCTTTTCCTAACTTATCTCCCCCACCACCCTGCCCAGACCTTTCTAGCCTTCTTACACCCTACACTCCCTCACATATTCTTGGATCCAGTGATACTAACCTTTTTGCTGTTCCTCAAACAAGGCACTATAGCAGAAGGAAGGAAACAAGGATTTATTCCTCACCTATTCTGTACCAGGCACTAAGGCAAGTGCTTTATAATGATATTTCATTTAATCCTCATAACAACCTTGGAAGAAGGTAGATTCTATTATCTCCCATTTTGCAGTTGAGGAAACTGAGGCAAATAGAGGTTAAGTAACTACCAAGGTCACAGAGCTAGTACCTGAGACAGATTTGAACTTTATCATCCTGACTAGTCCGGTATTCTATCTATTATGCCAGCTAGCTGCATTTTGGATAACTTTTAGAGGCATCTAAAAGTAGAATAGTTCCTTTAAAAATATCATGTGCCTTCTGATGAGGGATCTCCAAACTAAGATTAGGTGATCATTTGTCTATAATATTGTAGAGGTGATTTTTATGGTGTTATGTGTTGAACTAGATAGCCTTCCAAATCTAAAACGTTATTATCCTCTAGGTATGAAGCTTTATTTGCACGTGCCCAACTCAGCAGAAAATGGTCACAGTTTTTAAAATTTTACCTAGATACATTCTAAATATAGATTACAATCTCAGCAGCCCTGAAGTTCCAGGGCTCTAAAGCCCTCTGAGGCATCTAGTCCTATGACCAAATGCATCTGGGGCCATTTGTAAGAACAATCCCCAGGGACTCTAAACAAGAAGAGTATGTAGGAGTGGCCCCAACCTAGAGGTAAGACATTCTCAAAGTGTTTGGTTGGGGCCTTTCACAGTCATGCACAGAGTTTTGGTCTTTGCTGGTATTGGGGTAAGTACTGTCTGTAAGTACTTGAATGGCTTGCATGTTGAAGAGCAAATAGACTTCTTGTGCCTGGCTCTAGAGGGCAGAACTAGTGGGTTGAAGTTGCAGAGAGATAGTCTTGGGCCCCATACAACAGAAACTTCATAAGAATTAGAACTTTCCCAAAGAGTAATGAATAACCTGTATAGGTAGTGGCTCTTATTCATTTGAGGTCTTCCAGAAAAGAATTCCTTGGCAGCCAGGTGGTCCAGTGGATAGAGCACTAGGCCTAGAGTCAGGAAGACCTGAATTCAAATCTGACCTAAGACACTTACTAGCTGGGTGACCCTGGGCTAGTCACGTATCCTTGTTTATCTCAGTTTCCTCATCCGTTAAATGAGCTGTAGAAGGAATTGGCAAACCACTGCAGTACCTTTGCCAAGAAAACCCCAAAACGGGGTCATGGAGAGATAGACATGACTGAACAAAAAGAAATAAAGAATCTGTTCTTATGCTTTTATTAATGCAGCCTGAAATGGCTAGATTTGGCTTTTCACATAGCAGACATTATTTTTGGTGGTGGGAGGGAAGGGTATTAAGTTACACTGAGAAAATATTTTTTTTTGTTTTTTTAAGGCAATTGGGGTTAAGTGACTTGCCAAGGGTCACACAGCTAGTAAGTGTCAAGTGTTTGGTCTGAGGACACATTTGAACTTGGCAATATCCCAATAATCAAGTTCTGAAAATGGAACCAGAAACATAGTCTACATTTAGCAAGAAAGGAAAGAGGAGCAATGGGTAGAAGCTGTGAAGATGAGTATTTAGCCTCTATTCCCAGGGGAAAAAATCATCTAAAATAAAATGATCTGAAAGTGTGATCGACTGCCTCAGAAACTACTAGATTCCCCCTCCTTAGAGGTTTGTTTGTTTGTTTGTTTTTTTGGCAGAGCCTTAATAATATAACCACTTAGGATAAGGGAGCATAATTCAATAAAGATTGTTTTTATGTTATAGACAAGATAGCAGCTGAAGTCCTTTTCAATATTAAATTTTGTCATTCTCTAAGAACAAAATGAGATTATACTACAAAAATCATTAGACTGTATTATGCTCTTTAACTTAGTGATACCATTTCTAAGCAAATACCCCAAAGAGGTCAAAAAAGAGGCACAGGTTTCACACATACAAAAATATATAACAATACTCTTTGTGGTCTCCAAGACCTAGAAGCAAAGTGAGCCTCTATCCGTTAGAGAATGGCTTAGTAAGTTGTGGGTTGTGAATGTCATGGAAAATTATTATGCCCAAAGAAATGATGCATATGAAAAACCCATATAAACTTGAAGGTTCATATGACCTGATATAAAGGGTAAGTGGGACAAGGAAAATGTTCCATACAACAACAACAGTAATGAAGCAATGTTAAAAGATAGCAGAATTCTGATCAATTCAATGACTGATATTGACTCCAGAGGACTGATGGCAAAGCACACTACCACTGTCCTGGCAGAGTGATGGTGGATCATAGTGAGATGAAGCAACCATTGATAAATATAACCAACATGTTGGGTTTGGTTTCTTTTTCTTATTTGTACTTCTTTGTCTTAAGAGAGAATTTGATTGAAGAAGTGGAACACTCAGTTCTGGCTTCAGTGAAGTTAGAATATTAAAATGTTTCTCAATACTGAATGATTTTTTTTTTCATTAAACACTGGAGTCCATTCCACATTTAATTATGGTTGGCAACTGCTGTGTGTGTTCCAGTAGTGTGAGAATGTGATTAATTTTTCTTTGGCTTTTCTTAACTCAAAAATACATTAGTCTGAAAAAAGGTGGAGGGGGAGCAGCTAGGTAATGCAATAGATAGGGCAGCAGCCCTGGAGTAAGGAGGAGCTGATTTCAAATCCAGCCTCAGACACTTAGTAGCTACATGACCCTGAGCAAGTCACTTAACCTTGATTGTGAAGAAGAAGAAGATACTATGGGTATTGAAGTCAATAAAAAAAATACCTGTCATAAAAATTAAAAAAAACCCTGAAGACAGTGAAGAGATAGTGAAAAAAACCAATAACTAATAAAGAAGTAATAAAATAACTAAGAACTAATAAAAATCAATAATGTTTAAAAGAAAGTGTCACTCTGGATATGATTCAGATTGAAAAAGGGTGAACTGGTTCTGGAAGAAGAAATGATGCAAATCCTCTAAGAAAAGAAGGCTCTATTTTAGAATTTGTGGTGCTGAAGAAGAAACATGTACATAATTATATATTCACCCTAGATTTAGAAAAAATTATTCCAAAAGGTTGAAAAAAAAGTTGATAGATTCCATAGTTGGCCCTGGGAATAGAGACTAAATGCTCATCTTCACAGCTTCTACCCATTGCTCCTACTTCTGCCCTCTGTGGCAAACAGTACAAGCAAAATACCTTTTACATAGAATGGTCCTTCAGATAGTTGAAGGCATCAATAATATTCTTTCAACAGTCATCTTTTCTCTAGGCAAAAATATTTCCAGTTTCTTAAACCTCTTCACATATGACATGCACACATCATCATTGCCCTACTCTAGATAATCTGCAATTCCCAAATATCTTTCCTGAGCTATGACTAGAAATGAGCACCATACTCCAGATGTGGTATTATCAGGATGGAGTACAGAGGGGCTATTACCTTTTTATCCCTGGAAGACATACTTGTCAATGTTACTTAAGATGTTGCCATTTTTGTTGCTTTTGTTGGGATTCTGTATTACAGTTTGTGACTCAAGTTCAACTTGAAGTCCACCAAAATCACCAGGCCTTTTTCAGAACAATGGCTACTTAACTATACTTCCTCTACTTTGTACTTGGGAAATTGATTTATTGGAACAAAACGTAAAAATTTTACATATATTCCCAATAAATGTCATCTTATTAAAGACAACCTGCTCTTCTAGTCTATCATGATTTTGTTGCATACTTAGTGTATCAGTAAGCCCTCCATTTTCAGTAATCTGTGAACTTGCTAGTCATGCTGCTTATATTTTTATCTAAGTCAATGATAAAAGTGTTAAATATTCCAGGGCCAAGTGCAAATATCTGGACCACTCCACTGCAGTGGGCTCTGGAATAGTTTTGCCAATTCATGGCCCAACCAGCAGTTCATTAGTATACCAATGTTTCCTCAGTCTCACCAACCTGACCATTTTCATTTTTAGTCTTCTTTCCTAATATGATTCCTATGAGGCAAAAGCTTGGAGTTGATTTAATTAGTATTTCTATTACTATTTCTGTTTCAGAACATTCTTTTAGGTGATTTTTGATAGATAAGAATAAAAGTAAGAATAGAGTAAGATTTCAACATCTTTAATTCTTATGACTTTGGAAGAATAAAATTATCATGATTCATGCAGTATTTTGGGATTGCAAAAAGCACAATTTAATTTTGTCTTCATAATAACCCTGTGAGATATGTGCTAATATTATCCCCAGCTTATGGAAGAAGAAATTGAAGTTCATAGAGGTTGTTTTCTGCCCAGAGTTACCTAAAGTATTAGAAGTAAGTAATGTCTAAATATCCAAAGTATTAGAAGTAAGATATGGACCCCAATCTTCCAGACTTGAAGTCAGGAATTCTACCCACTATGCCCTGTCAGCTGTCAAACGAGTACAATGTAAGCTCATTGAAGGTAGGGAATATGCAGGGTTTTATTTCCCATTGTTTCTTCAGATAGCAGTGCTGTGCTTTCCAAATAACAGTAGTTATACATGTCTACTGAATTGTGTGGTTGAAAGAAATCCAAAGAGTTTTTTTTTTTGGTTGCCTTCCTTTTGACAGAAAGAAAGCTATTGAAGATCAGGGTGACCTAAGTCCCTCAATCAGTATCATGTCATATTTACTTGGCCAAGAGTCCTTCATTCCTATTTTTCAAACTCATTCTCAGATACTGCCTTCTTATCTCTGTTGTCAAGCCTCACTTTCTCTCCTAAAGCTCCTCAACCCCTATCTTTAGCTGTCCACAATGATTTTTTTAAATTATAAGCATTTTACTCCACAGTAGTCAGGTCAGGAAAGATTTGAGATACCTATGTTTTATACTGAATACATGCCTTAGGATGTATTCATAAGGGGACCTCTCTCATGTTAATGGCTGCTTGATAAATATCTTTCTCAATATGTTTCCTCAAAAAGCCATTAATCATCATTACACAACTGGAAAGAAAATTAAGAACCATCAAAGGAGAAAGAGAAAGTGACCAGAAAAATGAGAATGTGGTATTTATGAAGAGAAGCATGTATAGGGTACACAATAGAAGTGTTTATTGAAGTGCCAAAATAAGCAAACAGGTCAAGGAAAATTAGAACTAGAAAAAGCCATACCCCATTTAATGTGCCAATTAGGGGGTAAGTGGCACTACTACTGGGGCAGGTAGGCGGTGCAGTGGCTAGAGTGCTGGACCTGGAGTCAGGAATACCTGAGTCCAAATATGGCCCTAAGACACGTATTAGCTGTACGACCCTGGGCAAGTCATTTAACCCTATTTGCCTCAGTTTCCTCATCTGTGAAATGAACTGGGGAAGGAAATGGCAAACCACTCCAGTATATTTGCCAAGAAAACCCAAATAAGGTCACAAAGAGTTGGACACAACTGAAACAATTCAAACACCACCACCACTACCTCCACCACCACCATGACCACCTTAATTCAATACCTTATCTATTTTCTCATTGACTCTTTTGACAACTCCAGCAGTGATCGCTTTGCCATGAATCTATTCTCCACACTGCTGCCAGTATAATCTTCAAAATACACTGCTATGACCATGCTACTCTCCTCAAAGAAAATAAAACAGTGACTGAATATTATCTATTAGAAAAAGTATAAATAGTGATCCTAGAATTGAAGGACTTCCACAATCTTCTCCAGCCAAACTGTCTAGCCTAATCTGATGCTGAATTCCTTTTCATATTTTATGTTTCAGCAAAACTGGTCTATTCCTTATCCTCTGCCCTCATCCTGTCCTGTCTAATTGCTGTGCCTTTATTCAAGCTGTCCACTAAGTCTGGACAAGACTACCCCATGTCTTTATCAGATGGATTCACTCCCTTCCTGTAAAGCCCAGCTCATAAGACATCTCCTCTTGAAGCCTTTTGTGTACCTCCAGATGAGAGTGTGATTTTCTTCCCCAAATTTTTCATAATATTTTTCCGGGGTCCCTCTTTTTCACTTTTCTTGTACTTTCCTGTGTCATAGTTGTTTATGTAACTACCTCCCCTCCCTATTTTTTTTAACAGGTTCTTCCCCCATGCTTACAATCCACTACATCTCTCACATGCCTCTCAGAAACCCTACTTTCTTTCAAAACTCATCTCAAGAAGCACCTTCTATGTGAGGTGTTTCCTAATCCTCCCACCTACTTCTGGCCTCTCCAAATTATATTGTACTTATTTTGTTTACACTTATTTTGTATGTACTTCTGGTTGTATATATTGTATTCCATGACAGAATATAAACTCCTTTGAAGCAGAAACCATTTCATTTTTGTCTTTGTAGTCTAAGCTCCTGGATAAGTTCCTGGTATACAGTAGGCATTTAATAAATGATTATTGATTCATCCCCCCATTTAGACTGTAAGGTACTTAGGAGTAGGACCTATGCCATTCTGGCTTTTTATGTCCAACACTTTGCAGAATTCCTTGTGTGTAATATATTTCATAAAGAATTATTAGCTTGGCTTGGCTTCATGATACAAAAGGAAAGATAGGAGATTATAATCAAAGAGTAATATCTCAAAGTGGATCTTGCAAGTGGAACAATTTAGAGAACTGATAATGTCTAAGAGATGACTCTGTGTGTGTGTGTGTGTGTGTGTGTGTGTGTGTACGAAATAGGGTAGAGAAAGAATTAAACTGTTGGAATGATATGATCAGCTTCTAGGGGTTGACCTAGATGACTCTAAATCTGTGATCATATAATATAATATAATATGATATAATATGATATAATATGATATAATATGATATATGATACAATATGATACAATATGATATAATATGATATAATATGTGATATAATGTGATATCATGTGATATAATGTGACGTAACATGAAGTATTACAATATAATACAATATAATATAACACAATATAACATAACATAACATAACGACACGACATGACATGACATAACACAATACAATACAATATAATATAACATATATCATATCATATCATATCATATCATATCATATCATATCATATCATATCATATCATATCATATCATATTCTATCATTTCCCTTCATGCTTCTTTCAATCTGAAAAAAATAACCAGAGGTTACCTTTTAGTTACTGTTACTTTCATTCTAAATCTCTCCTATCTTAGGCATAAGAAGTGGGCAGGACTCTCCAAAGGTCATTTATATTCTTCCTTCAAATCTAGGTAGAACCATAGACAAAATACACATTTTTTTCCCTTTTAGACTCACATGAATTTTCTTGTTAACATCAACAATTTAATTTAACAACATTAAATGTAAAATGCTAAAATTGGAGGTTGCTAGCATATAAAATTTGCATCTTCCACCAAATGACACATTTTAATGGGTTAAAGGAAAGTGATAGCAAAGCTCTGAAGAGAGGATGGGAGATAATGGAACATATATGACAGTAAGATTGTTTATTGTAGTCTTTCATATACTCATTTTATAACTGAAAGCACTGCTTTCAATTCATGAAATTTCTTTTTTATTCCAAGCATGACAGATCAAACTCTTTGAATTACAACATAGAATATAGAGTTAGGGCTAGAAGGAGCTTTAGAGGCCATGTAGTCTAACCTTTGTTTCACAAAATAAGGAAACTGATCACCAGAGAATTTAAATGCTTCCTCAAGGCCAGAAATCAAATACCTTTCCCATTACATACAACTAATTCCAATAACTAGTTCAGAGAAAGCCCAATAGCAAATAATAGCAGTTAAGGGGAATATTAGAATAATCAAACGATCAGGCACACTTGAATAACAATTGTAAAGGCTTCTTGGAAGCTATCAGGGAAGTGAATTGGTGGAGAGGAAAAGAGCTTTAAAGATGGCAAGGCAATAATGATGATTTTTCACCCAGTTGCTGAAATTTAGAGGTCTTAAAAATTTTAAATAATGATTTTAATTGCAATTTAAAATATTTCAACTGTATTTTGGGAAAAACTTGTACTCATTCATTTTTTCATTTTTTATTAATTTATTTTATCAACAATCATTTCCATAAGCTTTTGAGTTTTAAATTTTTCTCCCCTTCCCTTCCCATATCCCTCCTCAAGATGGTGTGCAATTTGATATAGGCTATACATATACATTCCTATTAAACATATTTTCACATTAGTCATGTTATAAGGAAGAATTAGAACCAATAGAAGGAACCACAAGAAAGAGGAAAGAAAACAAAACAGAAGGGAAAAAAAGAGCAAATAGTGTGCTTCAATCTGCATTCAAATTCCATAGTTCTTTCTTTGGATGTAGATAGCATTTTCCATTGTAAGACTTTTGGAGAAGTCTTAGACCCTTCCATTGCAGAGAAGGGCTAAGTCTATCAAAGTTAGTCATCACACAACATGGCTGTTATTGTGCATACTATAACATTCTCCTGGTTCTGCTCACTTCACTCAGTATCAGTTCGTACAAGTCTTTCCAGGTTTTTCTAAAGTCTGCCTTCTTATCATTTCTTATAGCGCAATAGTATTCCATTATATTCATATACCACAATTTGTTCAGCCATTCCTCAATTGATGGGCATCCCCTCAATTTACAATTCTTTGCCACTGCAAAAAGAGCTGCTATAAATATTTTTTTACATGTGGGTCCTTTTCCTGTTTTTATGATCTCTTTGGGCTACAGCCCTAGAAGTGCTATTGCTGGGTCAAAGAGTATGCACATTTTTATAGCCCTTTGGACATAGCTCCAAATTGTTCTCCAAAATGGTTGGATCATTTCACAACTCTACCAACAATGCATTACTGTTCCAATTTTCCCACATCTTCTCCATCATTTATCATTTTCCTGTTTTAGCATGTTGTCAATCTGATAGGTAGTGATGTGATACCTCGGAGTTGTTTAGATTTGCATTTCTCTAATCAATAGTGATTTACAGCATTTTTTCATATGACTATGGATAGCTTCAATTTCTTCATCCGAGAACTGTCTGTTCATATCTTTTGACCATTTATCAATTGGGGAATGACTTGTATTCTTATAAATTTAACTTAGTTTTCTATATATTTTAGAAATGAGGCCCTTATTGGAGACACTGGTTGTAAAATTTTTTCCCCAGTTTTCTGCTTCCCTTCTAATCTTGGTTGCATTGGCTTTGTGCAAAAACTTTTCAATTTAATGTAATCAAAATTATCTATTTTGCATTTCATAATGTTCTCTACCTCTTGTTTGGTCATGAATTCTTCTGTTCTCCATAAATCTGACAGGTAAATTATTCCTCATTCTCCCAGTTTGCTTATGGTATCAGCATATATATCTAATTTTATCTAAATCATGAACCAATTTTGACTTTATTTTGGTATATGGTGTGAGATTTTGGTCTATGCCTAGTTTCTGCCATACTCTTTTCCAGTTTTCCCAGCAGTTTTTGTCAAATAGTAAGTTCTTACCCAGAAGCTGGGTCTTTGGGTTTATTAAATAGTAGATTAGTATAGTCATTAACTACTGTGTCTCCCAAACCTAACCTATTCCACTGATCTACCACTCTATTTCTTAGCCAATACCGAGTTGTTTTGATGATTGCTGCTTTATAATACAATTTAAAATATGGAATGACTAGGCCACCTTCCCCTGCATTTCTTTTTATTAGTTCCTTTGATTTTCTGAACTTTTTGTTATTCCAAATGAATCTTGTTATTATTTTTTCTTGCTTTATAAAATATTTTTGGTAGTTTGATTGGTATGATAAGTAAATTAGCTTAGGTAGAATTGTCATTTTTATTATATTAGCTCTGCCTACCCATGAGCAAATGATGCTTTTCCAATTATTTAGATCTGACTTGATTTGTGTGAAAAGTGTTTTGTAATTGTGTTCATTTAGTTCCTGGGTTGCTTGTACTCTTTTAGCTGCATAGAAATAACTACAGCCCTTAGCAAAAAGAATGAGTTAAAAATAGAAAGCTATTAGATAGTTACTGAATCTTCTGGTGACTTCACCCTAGTTGAATGCATGTTAAACTCAGCCTGACACTTCTAAGTCACTCCATTGCAACAACCTCCCTAGCACTGGACTAACATTAGTAACCAACAAATATTATATTATAACAATAATATTACAAGCAGAAATAATATTAATAACAAACAAAATAATTTTCCTAGGGTTTTGGTCTCCATTAATAGAGTGGTAAATGATGGTGTTGCTCCATATTATACCATAGGGTACAAGATCTATTCTCCAAACCCACAGGGTTTGGGTATGGAATCTATTCTCCTACTCAAATGAATGTGACTATATTATTTTGATTTGAATGTGCATTCCATGCTATTTTGCCTAGGCAGCAAGATAGCTAGTTATTATCCTGGCAAAGAGAGGGCAAAGGAATTTAGTCTGGGGAACTGGCATATAAATGGACTGAGTTAAGGATGCCTTGAATTTAATTCAGTGCTTGGCCAAGGGAGAAGTATTGATAAGGAGGATATATCCAAATGGCACAATGAGAGGCTGAGTTACCAGGAGTCTATATTTGAGTTTTGTCAGATTACAATGAAAGTGGATTTGAATGCCCCAAACCCTCTGAATGTGATTCTTAACACATAACCTGATTGAAAAGAATGAGAGATTTTTCCATTCTTGTCCGCTACAATCATCCATAACTGATTTCCCCTGAAACACTAATCCTCCCATTCTCTTTCTGGGCAGGAAGCAGCCACCATTGAAGAATATAACATGCTATCCTCATGCCCATCATGTCCAAATCCAATAGCTCCAGCTTGACTCCCACATTCTTCATTCTGAATGGAGTTCCTGGGTTGGAAGGATCTCACATATGGATCTCCTTCCCATTCTGCTCCATGTACCTCATTGCTGTTTTGGGGAATAGTGGACTCCTCTATTTAATTCACCATGAGGAATCCCTGCACCGGCCTATGTATTACTTTTTGGCTCTACTCTCCTTTACCGATGTTGCCCTCTGCACCACAATTGTACCCAATATGCTTTGTATCTTTTGGTTCAACCTCAAGGAGATCACCTTTAATGCTTGCCTGTTCCAGATGTTCTTTGTTCATATGTTGACTGGGATGGAATCTGGTGTACTTATGCTCATGGCCCTGGACCGCTATGTGGCCATCTGCTATCCCCTACGCTACACTACCATCCTCACCAATTCTGTCATTGCCAAGGCTGGGTTCATCACCTTCTTACGGGGTGTGATGCTCATCATTCCCTTTACATTCCTCTCCAAGAGGCTGCCCTACTGCCAAGGAAACATCATCCCTCACACTTACTGTGACCACATGTCTGTAGCTAAGGTGTCTTGTGGGAATGTCAAAGTCAATGCTATCTATGGTCTGATGGTTGCTCTACTAATAGGTATGTTTGATATATGCTGCATCTCTGTGTCTTATACCATGATTCTCCGGGCTGTAGTGAGCCTCTCTTCTGCAGATGCCCAACACAAAGCCTTTAGCACCTGCACATCTCACATCTGTGCTATAGTTATCACCTACGTTCCTGCTTTCTTCACTTTCTTCACTCATCGTTTTGGAGGTCATACTATTCCCCACCACATTCACATCATTGTGGCCAATCTCTACCTGCTCCTGCCTCCCACAATGAACCCTATTGTCTATGGAGTGAAGACCAAGCAGATAAGAGAAGGAGTGATCAAATTGTTATTTGGGGAGAAAGGTTTCTTGGCCTAAGAACTGTTGAACATTGACAGTCAGGTGTCAGAACATACTGTAGGGCAAAGAATGAGAAGCAGAAAGTTGCAGAAAAAGCCTACGAAGGTAGGAGTGAACACATGGTAAAAAATATTCACATATGCAAAATTCATGATTCCAACTCTATTACAATGACTGAATATCCATGTACAAATCAAGAGAATAGACTAAATAATGTTCAATGAAGAGAAAAAAGTCCTTCTTCTTTCCCTCATGGAACATCCATTGGAATAGACCCAGATCCAGAGATACACAGGAGAATAATAGTCGTTAGCACTGATGAACTCTTCCTCAAATGCTGAGCTTTCTTGTAGGTGATGGTAGAAGATAAATAGAAAGGAAGGGCAAGAGTTCTCACAAATGAAGAGACTTTAGATCATGAAGCAAAATTTACTCATGCAAAATTTTTGTGATGCATCACAGAGTCCTATAAATATGTGTGTTATGAGTACAGCTGTGCATGGTACACTGGAACAAATAGAGAAATTATAACTATTCAGATGCTGGGTTCATCTTGAGCAGAAATTTGGAAAAAAAGAATGTACTAAAGTTTAGATGAATAAAGAAGGATTCAGCAACAAAACTTGTCAATATTTGAAACAAATAAATAAACGATGCTTGGCTTGGACATGCTTCTGTATTTGATTATTTCTCCAGGACCATGTTAAATAAAGAATATACAAACAAGAAAATGGCAAAGATTGAGAAGGGAGAGGAACTCATTCACTTGAGCCTGGAAGAGGAAAAGACAATTTTAGAGTGAAAATAGAGAGAAATAGAAACAAATAAAGGCAAGTTGTAAAGACTCCAGGAGTGGCAGCAGAAGGGAGAAAGATGAAAATATTTTCTACCAGGCTGCCTTTTTTTGGATTACCTCAATTCTCCAAGTATTTTAGTTAAGCCAAAAAGTATTTATTAAGCACTTACTAGATGCCAGACATTGTACTGAGTGCAGGAGATGTAGATATAAGCAAAAAGGAAGACAGACCTCATCTTCAAGGAGCATATATTCTAATGGAGAGACAAGAAGCTCACACCCTAACTCACTTCTCAGGAGTAGATAGACAGGTGGGGAAATATTTCTTTGGGCCACTCTTCCTTGGAATGCAGGAAGTCCTTATAACACACTCAGCCTCTCCTATTAGAGAGACCTCCCATATCCTTTTTCCTGATGGAAAAAAGTAAGAAAAACTTGTTTTCATCATCCTCTTGTAAGAGATAATTCTCTTGTCCCTTTCTTCCTGAGTTTATGATCTCTTCCAGACCTAAGTTGCCAAGACTGAATCTCGCTGCCCTCTAGAATACTTTGGATCTGGTAGAAGCCCTGAGTTTCTCTAGTCCCTCTTACTGCCTTATTTCCCATTTCTTCTTCCTAGTGAATTTATGAAATTATGAGCTATGCCCTGCAGGGTTAATCCAAGATAGACAGTTTGTAGTGGAGAGTTCTAACAAAAGGTGATCAATCCGCTGGACAATGAGATGGCAAGCCACTCAAAATCTTTGCCAAGAAATCCCCATTCAGGGTCAAGAAAAGCTGGACATGACCAAATGACTGAAAAAGAAGGGTCTTAAAGTATGCATCAGATATTTTCCAGACCCAAAAGCATACGTTGAGGCTCCTCCAATTGGGTACAGTTACATTTTGGAAACAAGATGTTTAGTGGTGGCATCCTGGAGAAAGGCAGTGTATCTGGGTTACTTTCCCCATTCAAGTGCCAACATATGGAGGCATACTTCTTTCCTGGAGAAGTCCTCTACACCTTGTGGTCCTCCAATGACCTTTGCTGACTGATATAACCCCAGCATGGAGGTAAGATTCCTCACCTTGATATTGGTCACCTACATGAAGAAAGCACCTCTTAACTCTGTCCCTATGTCAATATCTTGGGGGAAAATGCTATTTCTGTGATATGTCTTTGACCAACATTATTACTGCCTGAAGGCATCCACAATTTTAATGTCCTTGGGTTCAAACTCACATCTGACACTAGCTGTCTGATCCTAGATAAGTAACTTAACTTCTGTGGGCCTTAGTCTCCTTATCTGTAAAATAAGGGGTGGGGAGTTAACATGATGTCTTCAGAGGTCCCTTTCTGTTCTAAATCCAGGATCTTATAATTCTAGTTTAGGCTTCATACCAAAACCAGGAGCCAAATTCTCTTATTAAACTTTATTCAAGCCAATAGACAAGGACATTATCTCAACAATCAAACTCCAACTTTTATTTTCAAATCTGTTAATACAATCTCAAACTCAAACCTTGATTTTATACAGCCTTATACTAACCCTTCCAATCATACTCAAAAAATCCATGACCTTAACTGAGCCTCAAACAAAGGCCATTGCTCTCCAAGTTCACTCATGGATTGTATTCATATAGGTAACATATGCTTATTTGCATGCACTCATATACTACCTGCTTTTTCTTGCTTCATTAGCATATTTTTCAAATATCCTGGATTCTTAAGGTCCCAGGAATAAAAAGCAGTGTGTGATATGACCCTTTTCTATCTAACAGTTCACATGTTATGCATAACACTTCATATCTAACACATCATAATGATACTGATGTTGAATCTTATCTTTATTTTCATTGCCATCAAATTGTCCACTGTGATCAATGAAGCAACTAGTGGTTCCAGCCTGGAGTCAAGAAGACCTGAGTTCAAATCTGGCCTCAGACACTCACTAGCTGTGTGATGCTGGACAGGTTACTTAACCTCTGTTTGCTTCAGTTTCCTCAACTGTAAAATGAGAACAATAAAATAAAAATAGAGAAAATAAAATATCACACTGGGTTGTAAGGATCAAATGAGGTAATGTTTGTAATGTGCTTAGCACAGTGTCTGGCACATAGTAAATACTTATTCCCTTCTCTCCTTTTCCTTCTGTTCCAGGTAATCTGGTAAGTCCTGGGAATATAAATACAAGCAAAAAGGACAGTCCCTGCCCTCAAGAAGTTTATGTTCTACTCAAGAAAACAACCTATAAAAGTGGGCTGAAAGGATGGAGGGGAAGGTACACAGGCATAAGAGCATGAAAAAGAAAGTCCTGTGGAAAGGAGTCAGCAGTGCAGTCTTCCTCATGTGACAGGTGAAGAAAGGGACATACAAAGGAAAGCTGTGGTTGTCCAATATCACATACTAAGTCACATTCTGGAGCCCATGCTTCAGACTCCAAGATCCACTCTTATTTCCTAGACAATAGCATAGGCACTAACTTCTAACTAAAATGTCACTGGCAATCACACATCCAAGCTGAGCTAACTCAGAAATATTACCGTGAATTCTAAATGGTTTTTTTCCCCTTTTTGCGTATCATCTTAGGCACCACAGAATCACAGAATACCTGAAACAGAATATCTCAGATTTGAAAGGTACCTCAAGCACCACCTAGTTCAACCTCTACTACTACTACTACTACTACTACTACTACTACTACTACTACTACTACTACTACTACTACTACTACTACTACTACTACTGCTGCTGCTGCTGCTGCTGCTACTACTACAACAACAAATAATAACAACTAGCTCTTTTAGGGTGCTTTAACATTTGCTTTACAAATATCTCATTTGATCCTCACAAGAATGTTGGGACATAGATACTATTATTACCCTTACTTTATAGATGAAGAAATTGAGGCAGACTGTGATTAAATGACTTGCACAGCATCACACAGCTAGTAAGTATCTGAAGGCAGATTTGAACGTTGGTCGTACTGACTCCAGAACCAGTGTTCTATCTGCTGCACCATCTAGTTGCCTGAGCATTAACAAGATGGCCTTCCCTCTGTGGATTATCTCTAGCTTATTATTATTATTATTATCTCCCCACTGGGACTGTGAGATCCTGGAGAATAGGCACTGTTTTTGCTTTGATTAACCTTTGTACTTTCCCTTCATCATCTATCTTAACTTAGAAGGAAAGGATGAGATGGAAAACAGGAGTGCAAGAGAAGTTTTGAAGTTCTCTAGCAAAACTCTTAGGTAGTCAAGGCCAGCCTGGAGACTTTGTTCCATGTACGAGTCATGGACATGGATAAGGCCATAGTGAGAATGGAAAATGCAAGATTATATGCTTTGCTACCTCCAAATGAGGAAAAAACCCCTTATTGCAGGATTTAATCTTTGTTCTGTCAAGAATCTACTATGTGGAGATAATTTGACTACTTTGGGGACTCAGTTTCCTCATCTGTCAAATCTAGTGTTTGAACATCATCTCTAGGTCTCTTTCAACACCTACAATTGTAAGATTCCTCACACACATCTAGAGAATGAGTAGGATGGTACAAAAATTTTGAAAAAAACAAACCTGAAGACAAAAAAGGTATATTGGTAGAAGGCAAAGAGAAATAAGGATGGAAAAAATGTCCCTTTCTTCTTTTTTACCCTTAAGTTAGTCTGAAAAGCAATAAATTCAGTTCCAAGGAAAGAAGTCTTTGACTCTTGGAGAAATAGTTTAAGAGTATGAAGTGGGGCAAGAGTAATCTCAGAGATGAACATTAGTTAGAAATGGTAATGAATAATGTAATGCAATAAAATATAAACCACAGCATAATGTATTATTGTTGTAATTGATAACATTTATATATCACTTTAAGATCTTCAGAGTTGTTTATATGTATTATCTTGTTTGATCTTCTCAACAACCCTAAGGAGATGGTGCTGTAATAATCCCTATTATATATATATGGAAATTGGTATATAAGAGATTCATGATTATTCATGTAAGAATTGGACTATATTACCTTTGAAGGTCCTTTAAGGTCAGAAAAATAAATAAATAAATGAATGAATGAAATTCCATGGATGCTCAATTTTGAATCACCAGGGCATAAGCAGGAAAAGATGTAGAAAAATTTTAGCTAAATACACCAATACAGTGGAAGTGTAGTAGACTTGAGGACATCTGCAGAGAATAAGCATGTGAAACATCTACCAAATGCATGATATGTTCAGCTTTGCTTTAGGTAGTGGTTAGGCATTGGACCTCTGACTTGATTGATATTGGTAACTTCTGTAAGAGTAGACTCCCTCTACCAATGCAAGTCCGCCACTGCTCTGCAATTTATAATCTCATGGAGTTTCTTAGGGCACTTAGATGTGAAATGACTTGCCCAGGATCATACAGCTACTATATGTCAGAGACAGGACTTGAACCCATATTTTCCTCTTTCTGAGGTGAATTCTCTATCCACTACACCATATTGAGAAATGTCTGTTCCCAGGCAGTAACCCTGTTATCCCTAGATAAACTGAGCTTTTGGGAATGGGCAATGGGGAGTCTAAGGTCAAGAGAAGCTCCCAAATATTCCATACACCTACTATAGCCTTCCTCTCTTTCCTTATCTGTTGAATTTCTACATATCCTTGAAAACCTAACTTAAATGCCATCTCCTCTATACCAAATCCCAGTGTCCTTTTTTCAGTATTCTTTCCCTGACTCAGACCTAACAAAGCTGTTCACCTTTCTTTTATGTACTTACACACTATAGTAATATGTTATTGTGACCATTGTATACTCATAAGTCCATATATTACTATATTGTAAGCTCAGTGAGCACAAGAGACCTCGGTTCAAATCAGGGCTTTAACATTTACCATCTGTGTGACCATGATCAGTGAATTTCCATGAACCTCAGTTTTCTCGTCTATAAAATGGTGATGATACATTGTGTTTTTAGTGGGGTAAGTGCTTTGTAAATGTAAAATCATCAGATAAAGATAAATTATTAAATTTTTTTGTTGTAGACATTATATTTTTATTTCCCCTCCCCACAAGTATCATATTTTTTATGTATCATCCCCACCATCATATCACAGTGTTCTTTTTACCTAGTGAGCTGCTTAAAAATATGGAGTTATATTTTTGAATTGAGGAAATAGGAAAGCATATTAAAACATTGGTTTATGGGGAAAGAGGCAGAACAAAAGCAACATGAAGTAGGGGACAAAGTATTGATTTAGGTCCAGCTCTGCCACCAATTCATAGTAATCACTTGCTATCAGCAGAAAACCAGATCTAACTTTAATGTGAAAATAGAAGCTGTCCCTACTGAGCTGCTTATTTTTCCCAACACCACTCCTCAAAACCCTTCTATATCAGTCCTCCATTTTCTCCTTCTTTGCTCGTTTCTGGTGAAGAGATAGATGTTTTTGCCAAGGTAAACACCTCTAATTATGCTTTGGATCTGCTTTCTCACCTTTTTTTTTCTCCTGAGAGCTTGCTCCTCATACATTTTTTTCTCTATTTCATCTTCATCTTCATTTTCCCCTTAATCAACAAGCATTAGCTACTAACTCCTTTCCATTTCTCCCTAATTCTTCCTGGAGACTTATGTCTCTCTTATTCTAAGCAACCAACCAAATGAAAAACAATGTAATTGCCACTACCTTTCCAAACCTCCATCTTCTTTTAAAAATGTTTTATTGATTTTTTTACAATATTGCTGTCATTACCCAATATACCCCCAACCTTTCTTGTAAAAATAATTACAGTTAGGTAAAATAGACCAACAGATAATCATATCTGACCAATAGGCAGATATCTGACAGTTTTATCACTCCACAACTATAAGCTTTTTATTATCAATCCTTGGAGTCCTTTTATTTTTCAAGAGGCAGCTTGGTGACATAGTAGGTAGGGTTAGACCTGGTATCAGGAAGGCCTGAATTTAAATTGTGCATGAGGCACTTGCTAGCTGTGTGACCCTGCCTTTCTCAGTTTCCTCATCTGTAAAAATGGGGAAAATAATAGCATTGACTCTGTGTTATTATGAGGATAAAAATGAGATAATGTTTTTAAAGTGTTTTGCAAACCTCAAAGCACTTTACAGATGCTAGCTGTATTTCTTTTACATTATTTGTAATTGTGTATATTCGATTAATTCAATTAAGCAATCAATTAGCAAGTATTTATTAAATGCTTTTCACAGATCAGGGACTATGCTAGATATTACAGATATAAAGACAAAAAAACAAAAGTTCCTGCTCTCAAGGACCTTACATTTTCTTGGCTTTTTGGATGAGAGAATATGCACATTTACATGATCATATACTTAATACGTACAAAATGTGTACAAGGTAGTTTAGAGAAGGAGGGCACCATCAGTTGGAAGGACCACCAAAAGCTTCATGTAGAAGGTGATACTTGAACTGAGTTTGAAGGAAGCAAGAGATTCTTTGACATGGCTGTCAGTAGAAGGGCATTCAGGGCATGGAGCATTGGGAGTGAAAAGGCACAGAGGCAGGGGATAGAGGGTCATATGTGAAGGCCAATTTGGCTAGATTGTGTCATGTAGGAAAATGTATAATATGATTGCACAGAAAGGCTGGGACAAGGTCATGAAGTGTTTTAAAAGCCAAACAGGAGTTTATATTTTATCCTATTGTTCTCTTGCTTCTACTTACTTTCTGCTACTTCATCTATTTATACAAAACTTCCCAAGTGTCTCTTCCTATGATTAGAATCTGTTTTAATTACACAATTAAGCAGCCAGGATCTTACGGACATGATTAAATGGTTGCTTTACTTAAGCAGTGCTTCAAAGGCATATAGTGAGAGACTTCCTGTGGTCTTCCATTGTCTGCAAAAAGGTGCTCTCCAATCCCAAGAAGAGGTTAAGGTTTGTTCTGCTAGGTCTAAGAGGCTAGGTGGCACAGTGGAAAATTCAGGAAAAGTCATCTTTATGAGTTCAAATCTGGCCTCAGACACTTAGCTGTGTGACCCTGTGCAGGTCACTTAATCCTGTTTTTCTCATTTTCCTCGTCTGTAAAATGAGCTGGAGAAGGAAATGAGAAACCACTCCAATATCTATACCAAGAAAACCCCAAATGAGGTCACAAAGAGCCACTATCTAAACAACAACAAGGAGCTTCCTGTCCTAAGGGACAAGAAGAGCAGAATTTATGTGCGCCTTCCAAAAGCCTGCTAGTCAGAGGTCCTACTTCTGGGATCCAGATGACCCACCTACAAAAATCCTTTCTCTCACTCTCTCTCTTCAGCAATATGGCCCCCAGTGTGACTGGATGGTTAGTACCATCAATAACCAGAAATGGTAGTGAAGTTCTGGGTAAAGGTGTTCCATATTGGAATAAAAAAAATGACAAGCCCATGACTTGGCAACTGTGACTCCTTTGGTCTCCAGGTTCATTAAGGCAGACATTAATTTAGGGTCCTTCTTCCACACCCTCATCCTTGCACCCTTTACTTCCAGGCAACAAGTATTTATGAAGTTAAGTGCAGGACATTGGTTTTCAATATAATTACTTATTTAATTTTACATACATTTATAATATGTCCCTGTTAACTTCCTTCCATTGAATAGCATTGAATGATAATTAAAGCACTCATCATAAGCATGCATAATCCAGTAATACAAATTCTCCCATTGGCCATAATACACACACAAGTGTGTATATATGTATACATGTACATATATAGTTATATGTTTATGTGCATAAATGTATATGTGTAAATACATGTACGGGTACCTAAATATACACAGGCACACATATGTATATTTTATATATATGTATACATATATATAAAATATATACATATACACACACACTTAGACTTACACGTATACATTTTCACTTGTGTCTTACTCTGTGTGCCCCATTTGGGGTTTTCTTGGCAAAGATTCTGAAGTGGTTTGCCATTTCCTTCTCCAGCTCATTTTACAGATAAGGAAACTGAGGCAAACAGGGTTAAGTGGCTTGCCCAGGCTCACACTACAAACTTACACATATACTCATATATACAAATAAAATACATACGCATATAAAATGTCCAGTAGCAGGATTTCTGGGCCAAAGATTATAAACAGTTTAGTGATTTCATTTTGAATTCCAAATTATTTTCCAGCAACTAGACTAATTCACAGCTCCTCCCACAATCACTCCAACACTACTTTCATCTATTTCAATTTTTCATTATTTTTGTCAGTTTTCTGCATGTGAGGTCAAACCTTTGAGTTTTTATATGTTTGATTTTTTTTTGCCGTTCTCTTGTGGTTAACTATTTGGGGTCTTCATCTCCTTCATACAGCTATTGATCATTTGCCTAATTCTGAAAAATGTTTATTTTTATCATTTAATCATTTATTTGTTGGAGCTCTTGGTTGGTCATCTATGACTGTGTGAACTTCTTGTATATTTTGGCTATCAGGGATAGTCAACATACAGATTTTTTTTTGCATTTGTCAACGTCTCTTTTTATCCTAAAGGTATTGATTTTGTTAGAAAAATTTTTAGAATTTGATGCAATCAAATTTAAAAAAAATTTTGTGATCACCTTGATCCCTAGATTGGTTGAGAATTCTCCATCAAACCATAGATTTTTTTTGGTGGGGGGCAGGCAATTGGGGTTAAGTAACTTGCCCAGGGTCACAGAGTTGGTGTCAAGTATCTACTCTGAGACTGGATTTAAACTCAGATCCTCTTGACTCCAGGGCCAGTGCTCTATCCACTGCGCCACCTAGCTGCCCCCCGAGAAAAAGAAATATATCATAAACTTAAATATTGAAACAAATTCAAAGTAAGAAAAGAAAAAAAAAGTATGTCATATGCACAGCAGAAGATAAGAGAGGATTCAAAATATATAATAATAAATTTCCCTATCAAGAAAGCCTGTACTATGCATTACGTTGAGAGTTTTATACTCTTCTAGATGTATATGTATTTTTCCCTCTTAAACTCATTCCCAATGAAAGTAGGTTTCCAGAACTAACAGCCCCTCTTCCTTATCTAATTCCTCTGTATTGGTTCTTCCTGTTGCACCTCATTTGTATAAGATAATTACTATTTTAGCTGTTCCTGAATGGTTTTACTTTTCAAAGTCATATCATACTCAAGTCTACTCCAATCTTTCTTACAAACTATAGATTCTTAAAAAGTGTTTCTTCCAATTCTCTTTTATTTTATTCACTTTTAAAATAATATTATAATTTTGCAGAATTCAGTTTTGTTTTGTTGTTTTTCTGTTTAAATTGGTACAGTAACTGCAGATATTGCTTTCCTGGTTCTGCTTGCTTCATTTTTTATAAGTTTATGTCTCCCCCACCTCTTTGATTCATATTCATACTTAATTACTATAAAATATATTCTAATGCATTCATGCGCCATAATTTATTTAGTCATTCTCCAATCAACGGACATCAACTTTGTTTCTAGTTCTTTGCTACTACAAAAAGTGGAAGCTACCAGTTTAAAGGAGGGGGCCCTGTTTCCAGATTTTAAAAGTTCCCAGCCTAACGGGGGGTAGTCCTGATATTATGTTTTGAAAGCTTGCAGTCTCTTGGGGAAGATAAAAGGTCATGGGCATAGGACTGAGTCAGAAAGAGACATGGAAAACTTCCCCAGTGACAAGGACATCAGCTGGGGAAGTGAGCACAAGAAACTTCTGTAAAAAGAAAAGATTTGGAGAGACATATTCAGTTAATGATAACAGATTTCTTGGTCTCAAATCCAGCATTCTATATATCTTTCTCTCATTCAGTTTAATTCAACTAAAACAGTTAATATATGAAATTGTGTACCAGGGACTGAACTAGTACCTGGGAACACAAAGAGTCCTTGGCCTCAAGGAACTTATATTCTACTAACTCTGATAAGGAACCTATTTTTCCTGTATTCCCTTTTTTTTTTTTGGCTGGGCAACAGGGTTAAGTGACTTGCCCAGGGTAACACAGTTAGTAACTGTTAAGTATCTGAGGCCAGATTTGAACTCAGGTCCTCCTGACTGGTGCTCTGTCCACTGCACCACTTAGCTGCCCCAACCCCTGTATTCTTGAGAACCTTGTACTTAAGTTCTTCAAAAATCCCTGGGTACAAAACCAGCCTAGCCTTTTAATTTATGATTGCTCATCTGGCAACAAATTGTAATATGACTACATTACTATCAACACCTCTCCTTAGTAGATAGAGGCTCTATATTCATCATCATAGGACCCTCAGTCTGATAGGGAAGTACTTCCTCGCCCTAAGAATGATCCTACTGCAGTAGAGACATAATTCATCAATTTGTGGAACTCATGTGCAGTGATGATGGCACAGTATCCACCACCTGGGAATTTCCAGCTTCCTAGGAGATATAAGTCCCTTTCTCAGTGGCTCTCTAGTCTAATGAACAAGGTGTCCTTTCCAGCACATTTCCCTATCTATTAATCAATCAACAAGAATTTATTAAGGGGCATTATGTGGTAACCACTATTCTAGTTTCTGGGGATACAGAGATAAAAATGAGAAAATTCCTGACCCCCAAGGTGCTTAAATTAAACTAGAATCTAGTGAAAATGACAGGATGTAAATAGTTATGATGTCTATAATATGTCCTTTGCATGCTTTCACACTAAGTATGCATATCAGTGAAAGGTGACTATTGAAAAATAGGTCATAGAATCAAGAAAAGGCTCTGACAGGGAGTGGGTTCACTTTTTCCATTTGCAACTGCAGCTGCAATCCATGAAGCATTTTTCTTTCAGAGTCCCCAGTGGAGTGCAAACTGAAAAGTCAAATTCTTCTCCGGCTGTGAAAAGGTTAACTATAAATGGGTACCACCTCTTTGAAGCCAACTATCAACCAAAGAACTAACTCCTAGTTCTATTCCCAGTGGCTCTAGGTGTAGTAATGTACCAGAGGGCTTGTATTGTTGGTTGAGGCCAGCATGAGCAACAGACGGGAAATGCAAGTGAGCAACTCTGATATAAATATTTCCATACATTGGCTCACAGAGCAGTACCCGGTCTGGGAAGTCAATGCTTGAATTGTGTCCTTTCTCCAGCCTCTTCATTCTTCTCCTATCCTCACTCTTCACCATGGACCTTTAGTGCGTCCCTTTTCTAAAGTGGCAAAACCTATTCTAAATTCAAACTCCAAAGCAATCTCTTCCCTCTGCTGTTATAATTATCTTTCACTCTTCTGTTTCTTTCCTTTCGTCCCTTCCTACTTTTCTCCTTCCTCCTTTCCCCAATTTTCCATTTTCATGATTTAAGCCTATTTTTCCTGACTCTTAGAGCAGTGGAATTGTGTTTCTTCCTAGAATTTACAATTCAATTGGAAAGACAATCTAACACAGGTGGGAAAAGTAAACAATAATGAAAGCCAATATGGAATCATCTTCAAATAAGGAAGTCAATGATCAATTTGGTTCTGTAGCTTTGGAAGTCATCCAGAAAAGATTAAGCCCAGGATGAATTGACACTTGGAAAATTACTGTTGAGAACAAAAAGACTTGAAAAGTTATATTGGGAGAAAGAAGAACAAAGAAAGAATTGGTTCAATGGTTGGGATAGCTTAAATAATTCAACTCCAATGTTTTTTCAGTTTTCTTAATTTAGGATAATGAGGGAAGGGATAAGATATATATGTATATACATACATAATATGATATATATATATATATACATATATACACACACACACACACATATGTATATATACATGACTGCCCACACTGCATGTCTAGATCGTTCTTTTTTCCCCAAGTTTTTAAAACATTTTTATTTAAGGTTTTACATTCCAAATTCTATCCCTTCTTCCATCCTTTCCTTCCCCCCTCACTGAGCTGGTAAGCAATTGGATATAGGTTATACATGTGCAATTATGTAAAACATTTCAATATTAGTCATTTTGTACAAGAAGACTCGAATAAAAGAAAAAACGAAAGAAAGTGGAAATAGTATGCTTCAGTCTGTATTCAATTAATATCAGTTCTTTCTCTAGAGGCAGATAGTATGTTTCATTATTAGTCCTTTGGTATTGTCTTGGATCATTGTATTGGTGAGAAAGTTAAGCCTAGACCATTCTTATAAAGATTTCATATGGGTGATGAGAAAGTAGGCCTATGAGTTGATGTCTTCTTAATTCACCTTCCTTCCTTCTTTCTTTTCTTCCTTCCTTCCTTCCTTCCTTCCTCCCTTCCTCCCTTCCTCTTTTCCTCCCT
Source organism: Phascolarctos cinereus (assembly GCF_003287225.1). Lineage (NCBI taxonomy): Eukaryota > Metazoa > Chordata > Mammalia > Diprotodontia > Phascolarctidae > Phascolarctos > Phascolarctos cinereus. The sequence goes on from NW_027556098.1 coordinate 352,877,699, forward strand.
CCTCCCTCCCTTCCTTCCTTCCTTCCTTCCTTCCTTCCTTCCTTCCTTCCTTCCTTCCTTCCCTCCTTCCCACCTCTTCTCTTTCTTTCTTTCTTTCTTTCTTTCTTTCTTTCTTTCTTTCTTTCTTTCTTTCTTTCTTTCTTTCTTGCTTGCTTGCTTGCTTTATTCTTTCTTGCTTTCTTCCTTTCATAGTAATAATGATAACTTTTCTCATTCTCTTAGAATATCCACTTACAAAGAGTCCATACTTTAATGCTACCTCTAGCATGGACTTCCTCTGTATGTATTTGGTAAGGTCTAGGCATTCTTCCTGATTCCATCCGGGGAGTTTATATGTGAGTAAACACATATGTATATGTGTGTGTATGTATACATGTGTGTGTATGTGTGTGTTTATGGTATATATATATCAGTATATATATATGCAGTACAAACAATGTATATTTTATAAATACACATTTCAATATTGATATCTAGCTATTTATCAGCTTATAGATATAAGTATATACATATATACTTTTAAGTATAGCAAAAAGTGTATATATACTTATAAATATATATAGAGCATATATATTCATAATTATATGTTACAGTATATATTTATAAATATATATAGATATAAGCGTACACGTACATACTTATAAATATAGGTTTATTATTGTACATATATTTTAAAATATCAATGTAAGTGTGTATATGCTTACAAATATATAGATATAAGTATACACATATATACTTATAGATAGATCTAGATGTAAATATGCGTATAGATATATCCATAAGTATATGTGATATATATCTAAAATGTATAATTAGATAACTCATTTACATATGTATGCATATTTATGTGTATATGTATAGAGCAGCTAGGTGGTTCAGTAGATAGAGCATTGGACCAGAATCAGAAAGACCTGGGTTTAAACCTGGTCTCAGACACTTACTAGCTATGTGACCCTGGGCAAGTCCCTTAACCTCTGTTTGCCTTAATTCACTGCAGAAGGAAATGGCAAGCTACTCCAGTATCTTTGCCAAGAAAATCCCAGGGAGAGTACTAGCATGCTATGGCCCACAGGGTCACAAAGAGTAGGACACAATTGAAGAATTGAAAAACAAACATGCAAATATATATGTGTATGTGAATATATATGTATGTGCACATACATCAGTACACATCCTTAAGCAATCAGATTACTATATTTAAAGTCAGACCTTAATTCTAATCTGAGGTCTGACAATTAGTACTTGAATCACCTTGGTTAATCATTAACCTCACTTTCCTCATCTATGAAGTGAGGGGATTGGATGAGATGACCCTTTAAATCTTTTCCAACTCTAAATCTCTGAGTCCATGATGCTATCTATGATCTCTGACTGCATTAGTAAAGATGAGTATTTTGCACAAAGGAGGTCTTATTACTTCTATACTTGGCTTTAGACAGACACATATGAAGTATTGCGCCCAGATCTGGTATGCTACATTTTATGAGGTGCATTGATAAATAAATGATTTAACATACATAAAAACACTTTGCAAACCTTAAGGTGCTATATAAATGTTAACTCTTATGAGCTAAAGTATATCCAGAAAATAGGGCTAGAAAACACATCTGAAAATATTTTGATTTGCTGGAATGATGGATTAAATAATATAAAATTAAATAGGATTAATGTAAATTTCTGTTTTCATTTTAAGTAGGAAACAAAACAAATGCGTAATAAAGAAGGCATAGCTACATGTCAATTTCTTTTGAAAAGAGATATAGTTGTCCTTAAATAAATATGTAAAGGCCTGTCACATAGAAAAAATGGATTTTTAAAATTTTTCCCAAAAGGGCAGAACTGAGAACAATGAGTTAGATTTGGAGCTCTACGGAAAAATTTCCTAAAAGTTACAGCTACCAAAAAAAAGGAATAGACTAACTTTACAGGTTGTTTCACCTTTCCATGCATACACTGAATATTTTTCAACAAAGGCACCTTTGCATCTTAGCACCTTGCAAAGATATAGGAGGGGGAGATTTTGTTTTAAGGTACTAGACCACATGATCATTGAGGTCCTGTCTAACTCTTAAATTTGATGATTCTGTAATTTAACCAAAAGAAGAAGGAAATTTTTAGCCAAGGAAAAGAAAATTTAGGACTGAATAGAAATGAGATTTATATCTTCACATATTTGAAGGATTAGCATATGGAATCCTTCCTTTCTATTAGTTGGTATTCCAGGGCTGGAAGCTGCCCATATCTGGATTGGCTTCTCTTTTGGTTCTGTGTATCTGATTGCACTTTTAGGAAACTGCACCATTCTGCTTGTGATACAAACTGAGAAGAGTCTTCACCAGCCCATGTTCTATTTCCTGGCTATGTTAGCTGCTATTGACCTTGGCCTGTCAACAGCCACCATCCCCAAGATGCTGGGAATGTTCTGGTTTCATTTGAGAGAAATCAGCTTGGCAGGCTGTGTTGCCCAGATGTTCTTTGCTCACAGCTTCACCACTATGGAGTCAGCAGTGCTTTTGGCCATGGCCTTTGATCGCTATGTGGCAATCTGCCACCCTTTCAAGTATACCACCATCCTGACCAATAAGACCATTAGGGCAATTGCAGGGGCCATCATACTGAAGTCCCTGACTTTCATGCTTCCCTTGATTTATCTTGTCTTGAGGCTACCATTCTGTGATTCCCATCTCATTCCTCACACCTATTGTGAACACATGGGCATTGCCTAGTTGGCCTGTTCCAGCATCAAAGTCAACATTATCTATGGCTTGGTTGTCATTTGTATAGTATGTGCAGATGTGATTCTGATTGGGATTTTCTACATCAGGATCCTCCAGGCTGTGTTTCGCCTCCCATCCCAAGATGCTCGGCGGAAAGCTATGAACACTTGTGGCTCCCACATCTGTGTTATGTTGGCTTTCTATACCCCATCCCTATTCTCCTTCCTCACCCACAGGTTTGGCAAAAATGTACCCCACTATATTCACATCCTCTTGGTTAATCTGTGTGTTGTGGTCCCACCTGCCTTCAACCCCATTATCTACAGTGTCAGGACCAAGCAGATTAGGGATCGTGTCCTTCAAATCTTCACCAAAAAATGATTCATAGCCATGGAGTTGGGCTTTACTGAACTGGAGTAAGATGTTCCATTCTTACCCACCAAGGGTCAAGATCAGAACGGAGCTCTCTGAGAGCAGTGAAGGCCTAATGTAACTATAAGCATGTTAGTCTTCACTTTCTTCATATTGCTTTTGGCATATAATCATGTTTTGTTGGTTATCTTTAAGGCAAAAATTGAATTGTTTCAAGATGTTTGTAATTTGTTGGATACAGGGGAATAAGTAAGATAGGACTTCTAGAGTCTCATTTTGCCAAAGAAATCTGTGACTTCGTATTTTTTTCCCATTGCATTCCCCTTGGCGTTTGCCTATATTGCTGAGGAAATATGAATCACACATACATTGGAAGAAGATAAGTTGCACAGTGGATAGAATTGAAAATCAGCAAAACCTGAGTTCAAATCCTGCTTCACACACTTACTAGGTGTGGAACCCTAGGCAAACCACTTAAACTCCCTCAGCCTTAGTTTCCTCATCTATAAAATGGGGAATAATAGTAGCAGAACCTACCTCAGAAGATTATTGTGAAAATCAAATGAGCATGAACTGACACAAAGTGAAGTGAGAAGAACTAGGAAAACAATTTATACAATAACCACAATATTATAAAGACAAACAACTTTGCTCAACAAAATACCAATGCAATTTCAAGAGGACTTGTGATGAAACATATGAAACATACTATCCTCAAGATAGAGACATGATAGAATCAGAGTGCTGATTGAAGCATACTTTTTTTTGGAGACATAGCTAATATGGGAATTTGTTTTGACTACATGTATTTGTAAAAGGTAGAGGAAGGTGAGGCAGGAGGGAGAGAATTTGAAAGTGAAAATAAAATAAAATTGAATTAAAAAAATCAAAAAGAAAAATCAAATGGGATAACATCTACAAAGTGCTTGGCAAACCTTGAAATTCTATGTAAATGCTGGTTAATATTACAGGATCATAGACTGAGAGCCAATAGGCTATTTAGAGGCCACTGAAATTAACCACTTCATTTTAGAGAGGAGGAAACTAAGGGACAGAGAATTTAAGTGACTTGCTTAGGGTCACATACCTAGTAAGTTTCTCAGGTGGGTTTCAAACTCAGGTATTTCTGACTCCAAGTCCAGTGCTTTATCCAGTATGCCACTTATCTGCCTATATTATTTTTATTATTATCTACTGAGTAAGAGAAGTAGCTTCATTAGATTCTCATTTCTATTCCAAGGACTTCTTGGGAGGGATAATGGGAAGATTTAGTCCTCATGATACTTTTTTTTTTCTGGAAAGGATGTTGGAAAGATCAAGAGAATCAGATATCAAAAGCTCATAGATCAGGAGGTCAAGTATGATTCCCATGCAACTGAGTATAATTAGAACCTTTGGACCTACACAGGCCAAAGTTAGTCCCTCCCCTTGATTTACCTGGCCCCTTGATTTTGATCATGGCCTAATTGATAGAGTCCTTGCCTGAGTTAGCAAGATCTGAGTTCTTACCATGCATGTGAACATGAGCAAGTCATTCAGCCACTCTTGGCCTCAGTTCCTCAAATATAAAATGAGGGAGTTATACTCAAAGGCCTCTAATGTTTCTTTTAATTTTAAATGTATGATGCTTTGATCCTATGCAGCGATAACAGTAGCAGACATAGACATGCACCTACAAAAGTCCAAGAATAAGCTTAGTTTGCACATTGGGTATAGTTTATCTCCTCTTTCAATTGTTGTAACCATCTAGAACATTGCCTGGATATAGAGGGAAACATGAGTGTAAAGAGTGGAAGATAGTTTGCACAATGGAAAGAAAACTGAATTGAGAACTATCAGCATAGAGTTGCAGAACTACCATAGAATATGGAATCAAAGGGCTTAGATGAAAGTCATTCTTTGACTCTTATCATCTTTATGACTTTGGCAAGTCATATAACTTCCCTAGGCCTCAGTTTTCTGTGGTATTTGGACCAGATGCTATCCAAGTATCATTCTACCTCTAAATCTATGATACTGTGGCCTGAGCTATAATCTTGGCTCTGACATACAGGAAGTCTTGTGTTCAAATCCACTTTAGACACTTATTAGCTGTGTGACCCTGAGCAAGACACTTTTCTTCTTTTGCCCTCAGCTTCCTCGTCAGTAAAGTGGGGGAAAGCACCTGTCCTACAGTATTGTGGTGAACATTAGAGGAGATAACCTGTATAATACTTTGCAAAGCTTAAGGTGCAATGTAAATGTTAGTTATTTTCATTATCATCATCATCATCATCACCACCACCATCATCACCACAATTAGGACCACCACCATCATCAGTCTACAAATATTTAGTGATTTAATTATTCCTCAGACATGAAGTAGAATAGTCACCCTCCAGGCACCTGAATTGAAAGGGGTCCTCAGGTAGATAATGTTAAAAGACAGAGTATTGGACCTGGAATCAGAATGTCTTAAGTTTGAATATAGCCTCAAACATTTAGTAGCACTGTAATCCTAGGCAACTCACTTCATCTTTATCTGCCTCAATTTCCTCAACTGTAAAATGGGAATAGCAATAACACCTGCCTCCCTTGATTGTTGTGAGGATTAAATGAGCTAATATTTGTAAAGCACTTAGCACAATGTCTAGAACATAGTAGGCACTTCATAAATGGTTGTATCCTTCCTTTCCTTCTGTCAATACTGCATTGGTAAAGAAGGGCATGAAATATTGAGATATAAGGTATGGCTCCTACATCTATAATTCCAAGGAGATAAGATTTCCTGGGTGTTTGGCAGTAAAAGTGACCCAAATAAGCACAAAGAAACTCATTCTGTCCATTTTTTCTGTAAGAGTGTTATCTATCCTACTTTTTTTTAATTCTCTGAAGCCATCCCTTCCAATGGGGTGTTAATGAGGGATAAGTGCTGTTATATTGAGGAGGAAGAAAATGAACAATGATTCTATGGCAAATAAAATTTTAACTTAGAAGCTATTCTCCCTACCTTCCCCTCCTAGCAGGGTCAGAGACTCAGGGATTGTACTTTGCCCCACATTTCAGACTTTGGGGAAGCACAGTATGAAAACATCATCCTAGGGGAGCTATAATTCCAGTATAAACTCTAGGTCCTTTGGGAGAGCAAGGTACACGGTAGGGAGAGTGATTGCTACTCTGTGGGAGCCCTGCCTGTGTTGTGCTGGGTGAGTCTGATCTTGTTTTAGTCTGAGACCCAGGGCTATTTGTAAAACTAGTGAAACATAGGGACCTGTTCTCCCTTCTTTCTGCAGCCATTTCTATAATTTCACTATTCTACCTCTGCCTCCAACCAAGGGCACCTAGAATCACGTCAAACAGGGATACATATAATAAATTCATGCCTACCAAAGTGTTGGGAACTAAATGTATCAGTGCCAGCAATCCCTAGAGGAATTTTAATGTTAAATGAAGATCCTATGAGGTGAAATAGATCATGTCTAAGGTCCCTTCCTATTCTGAGATGTTGTCATTCTGTGATCTGGAAAAGGTAATATTAATGCAAAGAGCTGAGAAGCAGTATAGGATAAAGGGAAGATTGCTAAACTTGGAATCGCAGAGTCTAAATTGTAAGTCGTATATTTATTATCTGTGCAACCTTGGACAAATCACTTAACCCTTTCTAGGTCTCAATTTTCTCAGCACTGAAATTAAAAAAGCAGATTAAATGGTCTCCAAGGTCCTTTCTGCTTCTAAAACTAAGGTATTGGTGAGGGAGATGTTTTATATCTAAAGCACACTCGCTTCTCATCTCCACTTTTGGTAGCCTCATCTTCCTTTGAGGTTCACTGTAAGTGCTCCTTCCTCCCTGGTGCCTTCTCTGACACCTGAGCTATAAGCCTTCTTTCTCTCTTCAAATATCACCAGAGGATTTTGGATCTCTTTCCCTATAGCTTCCTACTTTGGATTATTTTATGTTAATATTTATTCTTGAAACTTCCCCCAATCATGCTTTTGTAAAATGTAAGTTCCTTTAGGACAGGGACTGTTTGTTTTTCTCTTTGTATCACTAAAGCTTTGTATGGAACCTTGTAAATAACAATTAAATAGATGTGTGTTAAATAAATGGACTGGAAATTATCTGAATTTTAAGCTGGTGGCCAGCTAGAATAAAGTCAACTCTGGAGATGAAAAGGACGTCAGCTCTGGTTTATTTTTATCTTTCAGTTTCAGGATTATCAGACTGGACATGTGGGAGTTGGGTCTCAGGTTAGTGCTACAGTATTAGAATGGGTGGTGACAGGGAACCTTGATATAAAAGCCTAGAAGAAGATGAGTCCAGAACATCCATAGTCAAAGCCTCAAAAAGAAATACAACTTGGCACAAGTTTAACTAGAATTCCTAGAAGTGATATAGGAAGAATTTAATAAAATAATTTAAATGGTTTTGAAAATGAAATGAGAACACTGGAGGAAAAATGAGAAAGAAATGAGAGCAATGGAAGCAAAAAAAATCAGGAAAAGATTGAAGAGCTTAGCACAAAAAGAATACAACCTTACCTAAGAAAACAACTACCTGAAAATTAGAACTGATCAAATAGAAACTAAAGACTCCATGGGACATCAGGATATATTAAAGAAAAGTTTAGGGACAGCTAGATGGAACAGCAGAAAGAGAACTGGCCCTGGATTCAGGAAGACCTGAGTTCAAATCTGGCCTCAGACACTTGACACTTACCAGCTATGTGACCCTGAGCAAGTCACTTTCCACCATTGCCTTGTGAAAAAAAAAAAAGAAAAGTTAAAAAAATTTAAGAAAAAAGAAAGTATTAGATAGCTTCTAGCCAAAACAATTAACATGAAAAAGAAAACATCTAGTAAAAATTATGTGTGAGGGCAGCTATGAGGCACAGTGGATAGAGCCCAGCCCTGGAGTCAGGATGACCTGAGTTCAAATCTGGCCTCAGACACATAACACTCACTAGCTGTATGACTCTGGGCAAGTCACTTAACCCCAATTGCCTAACAAAAAGAAAAAAAAAGATCCTGGATCTCCTTTTGGGGCATCTAGGTGATGCAGTGAATAGAGCTCTGGCCTTGGAGTCAGGAGTACCTGAGTTCAAATCCAGCCTCAGACACATAACACTTACTAGCTGTGTGACCTTAGGCAAGTCACTTAACCCCTATAGCCTCACCAAAAATTTAAAAAAAATTGTTTTGAGAATCTTTGAACTCTCTGAAAGCCATGTCCAAAACAGGGCCTTGACAACATATTTCAATAAATCACAACAAAACAAAACAAAACACGAAACATGTTGAGATATCTTCAAACTAAAGACAAAGTAGAAATAGAAATAATTTACCAATCACTTCTTAAAGAACCTTCAAAATAAAAACTACCAGGAATATTATAGCCAAAATTCAGAGCTCTTAGGTTAAAGCAGCAATACTTCAGGCAGCCAAAGAGAAATAATTCAAATAACTGAAGAGCCAGAGTCAGGATCACCACCTAGAATATGATTTTTTTATGGCAAAAGCATTGGTCCTACAACTAAGAGTAACTTACCTTGCAAAAAAAAATGAGTACCATACCAGAGAGGAAAAAATAGAACTTTACTAAAATAGAGGATTTTCAAGTTTTCCTGATAAAAAGACCAAGCTGAATAGAAAATTTAATATACAAACACAAGAGTCAAGAGAAGCATAAATACATAAACATAAGTGAGCTAAAGAGCTAAACAAGTTTAAACTGTTTCAATTCTTCTATGAGGAGATGCTACATTTATTCTATAAGAACTGTATCACCATCAGGGGTGATAGAAAGAGTTTAATTAGACAGAGGAACAGAGAGTAGTTCTGTTTTGATAATCTTGAAACAATGAAAAGGGAGGGGAAGAGGAACAGACTGTGAGGGAGAAAGGAGAGAAGAATGAGGGGAAAAAATGAAAGGGGAATATAAATAGAAGTCTGTACAATAAGCAAGAGGGAGTGGGAGGGATTTGGTGACACTTGAATCTCACTATCATCTAAGTTGGTCAAAAGAGGGAAGAATATATATATATATATATATATATATATATATATATATATATATATATATATATATATGGAGGGAGGGAGAGAGAGAGAGAGAGAGAGAGAGAGAGAGAGAGAGAGAGAGAGAAGAGAGAGAGAGAGAGAGAGAGAGAGAGAGAGAGAGAGAGACTTGGGTACAGAAATATATCTAGCCTAACAGGGAAACAAGAAGGAAAAGGATTAAGGGAAAAGGGAGGGTGGAAGGGAGGCAAAATTAAAAGAGAAACTAGTCCAAATCAAAACAAACTCTTAAATAGGGAGTGGGAAAAAAGAGAAGGAAAAGTAAAAGAGAGTAGAATGAAGAGAAATACTAAGTTAGCAATCATAATGTGAAAGTGAAAAAGATGATGTCATCCATAAAATGGAAGACAACAGAATGGACTAGAAACCAGAATCCAACAATATATTGTTTACAAGAAACACACTCAAAACAGAAAGATGAGGTTAAATTAAATACCTGGTTTTAGAATTTCTAGAAAATTGGTATTCAGGAAATGGTACAGCCAGGAGCTTCATTTTTATGCAATGCATCAAGCAGGGAAACAAAACATATAGACACACTATAAGGCAATATAAACAGACAGAAGTTTGTCCCCACATGCAAGAAAATTACCCCAGTCAGAGGATGAGGGAGACATGTTGGGGAGGGAACACTCTTGAAGTTAGGGTGCCAAGATCATATACCTTAAAAATTGGTTTGATTGAGAACAGGTAATCAGTACCAGATGTAGGAGGGAGCATTCCCAATCAGACCTAGATGTGGTAAAAGTTCTTGCTGTTCTTTATTGATGCCAGCCTTGGGCGAAGCTTTGAACAGGGGGAATTTCTTTACCAGGACCACAAACAGGTGGGAGAGTCTAATGTTAGCTAAAGTAGCAGAAGAAGAATGACTCAAGGCCCCTGCAAAAGGTCAAGAGTTTATCTCATCAAAAAGCTATAAGCATCATCTGCCTACCACAGAGTGAACAGTGGAAAAGTACAGCTTTCTGTTTTGCCTATATGGTGTATGGCCATTAGGACCACTTAGCCTAAGTGACTCCATATTGGAGATATATAATTATAAGATGTCACACGGTAATTGAACAATAGCATCAACACTATAAAATTTATAATTATCACAGAACACAAATACTCTGTAAAAATACTGATCTAAACAATAGGAAAAATATTGTTCATGGGTAGGCCAAACCAATAATAAAAAAAATACTATGTAAATTCATTTGCTTATTTACTGCCATACCAAAGCACCAAAAGATTACTTTATAGAGGTAGAAAAAAAAGATATAACAAAATTCATCTGGGGAACAAAAGGTTAAGATATTAAGGATATTGATGGAAAAAAAGTGGGAAGGAAAGGGACCTAAGAGTAAGAGACTTCAAACTATACTATAAAAGCATAATCATGACAAAAAGTTCTGGATAAGAAATATAGAGACAGATCACTGTAGACACATAATATACAGAAACAAAAGAACACAGTAGCCTAGTGTTTGATAAACATGAAAATCTCAGCTATTGGGCTAAGAATTCACTATTTGACAAAAATTCTTGGGAAAACTTAAAAGGAGATAAATAGAAAGTTGATGTAGACAAACATCTCATGTTGTACCATAATAATGGCTGCAAATGAATCTAAATGGTGACATGATAAATGAATTAGAGTACCATTGAAGAATTATCTGTCAGATCTAGGGAGAGAGGAAGAGTTCATGACCAAACAATAGATAGACAGGTTCAAAGAACATAAAATGAACAATTTTGATTACATAAAATTAAAAAGAGTTTATACAAACAAAACCAGTGTAGCTAAACTTAGAAGAATAGCAAGAAACAGAGGAAAAATCTTTGTAGCAAGTTTCTTTGACAAAAATCTCATTTCTAAGATAATTAGATAATAGACTCATTAATATGAATAAGAGCTATTCCCCAATTGATAAATGGTCAAGGCATATGAGTAATGTTTTTCTTTTTTTTCTTTTTTAAAAAATATTTATTTATTTTTGGTTTCCAACATTCACTTCTATAGGATTTTGAGCTCTAAATTTTCTCCCCCTCCCTCCCCTTCCCCCTCCTCAAGATGGTAATAATCAGTTTTTCAAAGAAGAAATCCAATCACTATCCATTACAATGTGAAAATGCTCTAAATCACTAATAATTAGATAAATTCAAATTAAATTAATTCTGAAGTACCAGATCACATCAATCAGATTGACAAAGTTGACAAAAAATGTTCAATGGCAAATGTTGGAGGAGCTATGGGAAATTGACAAAGTTGACAAAAAATGTTAAATGGCAAATGTTGGAGGGGCTATGGGAAAACAAGTACATTAATACAGTGTTGGTAGAGCTGTGAACTGATCCAAACATTCTGGAAAAGAACTTGGAGCTATACACCCAAACTTATTAAAGTATGTATAACCTTTGACCCAGTCATACTGATGCTAGTTCTATTCCCCAAAGAGATCAAAGAAAAAGAAAAGGAATTATATGTGCAAAAATATTTATACAAGCTTTTTCATTATAGCAAAGAATTAGAAACTGAATGAGGTGCCCATTATTTGGGGAATGACTGAATAGTATATATATATATATGTGTGTGTGTGTGTGTGTGTGTGTGTGTGTGTGTGTGTGTATACATATACACACATATGTATCTCACAATTACTTATTTAAATATAAATAATCACCTATTTAAATTTAATATATAAATTATATACAATTACATATATAATGTATACACATGTATAATATATACACATACATACACACGTGTGTATACACACATATGTATATACTTGCTTAAAAGACTATTTTATGGAGAACTCACACAGGCAAGGGCTCACATGGTGGTCAGAAGAAGAAATACAAGGACATTTTCAAGGTTTTTCTTAAGAACTTTGTAATTGATGGTGTGGCATGGGAGACTCTGTCACAGGACCACCCAGCATGGCATGCCCTCATCAGAGAAGGGGCTGTGCTCTGTGAGCAAAGCAGAATTGAAGCAGTTCAAAAGAAAAATGAGATGCACAAATTTAGAGAATCCACCCCAAATGTTCAAGGGAGTATTTCTGCCCGACCTGTGGTAGAGCATTCTGAGTTCATATTGGTCTGATCAGCCACAATCACATGCATTGTAACTTGACTCTAACATAGTGATGTCATTTTGGTCCTTTTCGAGAATGAAAGACAATAACCACACACACATACACATACACATACACACACATACCATATACATACATACAAACATATACACACACATCTCTCTCTATATAAATATACATACATATATGTGTATATATATAAATACAACTAGGGGTGTGTGCGTGTGTGTGTGTGTGTGTGTGTGTGTGTGTGTGTATGTACAACCAGGTGGCATCATGGATAGAATGCTGGGCCTGGAGTCAAGAAGACTCATCTTCTAGAGTTCAAATATAGCCTCAGATAATTACAGACTCTGGCCAAATCACTTAACCCTGTTTGCATCAGTTTCCTCATCTTTAAAATGGGTTGGCAAAGGAAATGGCAAACTAATCCAGTATCTTTGCCAAGAATACCCTGAATGGGGTCACAGAGAGTTGGATATGACTAAAAATGTTAACAACACATATATGTAATGAGATACTACTGTGTTATGAGAAAGATGAAAGGAATGATCTCAAAGAAGACTTGGAAGACTTGTTTGAAATAATGCCAAATGATGTGAGCAGAACCATGATAATGATGATATAGTGAAGACAAATGTCTTTGAAAGGTTATTTAATAATTGTAATCAACAGAAAGACCAAGCACAGTTCCAGAGATCCCATGATGAAATGTACTACTCCCCTCCAGATTGAAGCTTTCTGTGGGACAGGGGGTGGGTATGGCTAATGGGGAAGTTTGTTTTGCTTGACTGCATGTGTTGGTAATGGATTTCTTTTTTCTTTGGAGGGGTAAGAAAGAAGTGGGAGATAGAGAATTTGGAGCAGAAAATAAAATAAAATGGAATAAAAATTACCTATGATGTGTATTTTTTAAATAAATGTAGAGATGAGAGAGCTGGAAGATCAGTGATTTATTATTTATATTCTTTGTCACCTTTTTGTTCTAATAATGAGGACTGAGATATTTTTTCAAGCATTTAACATCATGTTCTCATTCAGATACCTTGAAAATTAGTTCTATTATTGCCATCCTATTCACCATTCATTATGTTGTTACTATAATGTAGAAAGCAGGTCCATTGAAGTTGAGCAGTGAGAAGGAAACAAATATTGTCAATAGACCCATGGACTGGTATAGCCTCTTTCCCACCCTGGGACTGCCTACAGACATCAAATAAAACTGGGAAAAGCAAGGCTTCTTTGCTTATGTTATAGACTTTATAATGTTGTTAGAAACCTGGTTATTTTTGGATGGGAAAATCTTTTTAAAATTTTTGTACACATGACAAGATTTTACACCAAATAGTTAAATGGTAGAAATTTACATTCATGAGGAATGTTTAAAAAAATTAAACTAAAAAAAATCCCAAAACAAACAAATAAAAACCTGCTCCTTCCTGTGACTCACAATCCTGACATTTTTACGGGGGGGGGGATGTAAAAATAAAACAAAACAAAAAAATCTCAAGCCTCTCCAAACAACAATTTTAATTCACATTTTCTCAGTACAATGGACACAGTGAATTCCAATGGTGAGAGCTCCAATTCATCTTTTCCTCTTGGAGATTTTTTCCTTTGTTTCTTCCTCTTCCTCTGTACCCATTATCAACTTCTTCATCTTCTGATTTTGAATCTTCTGATGTATCTTCTGTTGTATCATCTTCCTGGTCTTCTTCAGGCTCTTCTTCCACCTTGGCATCAGGGATAATGTTCAAACTTAAGTGAAGTATCCTTTTGTTCCTGTTGCCTTATTCTTTGGTGTTTGGTAGAAGGTATCCTGATTTTAGTGTTGCTATTTCAAATAGGACTACAGCAGGTCTAAAACCACTTTGTCATCTTCATTTTCACTAACCTGTCAGAGCATGTCCTTGATCAGTGGATGTCTAGGGTTAATTTCAAGTGTTTTTTTTTTTTCCTGACTGGTATTTGCAGAAATATCCAGGCCTGTTTAGTAAGCCTGAGCTTTCATGATTCTTTCCATGTTGCCAGACCAGCTGTACTGGCTGGCCACAAAGAGCACAGGGAGATTCCTTCAGTTGCTGGGAAATCACAGCCTTTTCAATCTTGTCCTTAAAAGCTTTGTCCTTCATCCATTCAAGCAGTAGCTCATACTGCTGTATGGCAGTGCAGCTTTCCTGAAAAGAAACTTGGTTATTTTTGAAGGAAGAAGTAAAAGAGATCCAAAAGAGACCTTGTTGTCTTGAATCAGTATACCTATGGTGAATGGGAGGAAGGGGGATTTTCTAGAGTGTTTTTTATTTCTTTTAATCTCTATTGGAATCCTATGGTTTTATGAGTGTCCTTGAGTAACTTTTATGTAATAGGCTATTTGCAAAGTTTCTCAAAGCTAACTGGATTCCTGCCATCCAGTATTTCCTCTTTTTAACTCATCCTCAACACAGTTGCCCAAACTGCTTTTCCTAAAACAAAACTCTGACCAGTGCTCTCTACAATGGAGTTTTGACATCACCATTTTCAGGAAAGTGGTCAGCGCCATGGATAGAGGTGCAAACTAAGGGTTGAGAGAAAGGAGTAGAACTGGTGAAGCACAGCCATGCTATGTCATGTGACCCTGCAGGAGTGATATTGCCTAAAATGTCTCAGGAGTACAGAGGTGTGTATACTAGTGGTAGATTTAAATAAGCTGGCCAATCTCCTCTCAGAACTAGTCAAATCTAACCAAAAAATAAATAAGAAGGAAGTTAAGGAAGTGAATAGAATTTTAGATAAACTAAATATGATAGATATTTGGAGAGACCTGAGTGGTTTCTTTTTCTCAGTGGTTCATGGTAATTTTACAAAGATTGACCATTAATACATGAAAATTTTATAGTTAAAAGCAGAAATATTGACAGCATCCTTTTAAAATAATAATGAAATAAAATTATTTAATGAAAGACCAAGGAAACATATGTTAAAAACTAATTGGAGATTAAACAGCCTAATCTTAAAGAATGAGTGATCTAAAGAGCAAATCATAGAAATAATTAATAATTTCATTAAGGAAAATGACATAATGAGACAACATAGCAAAACCTATGGGATACAGCAAAAGCAGTAATTAGAGGAAAATTTATATCTCTAAATGCTTTTATCAATAACATAGAGAAAGAGCAGACTGATAAATTGCATTTGCAATTAAAAAAAACCAGAAAAAAACAAATTAAAAATCCCCAATTAAACATTAATTTGGAAATCCTAAAAATTAAAGGTGATATTAATAAAATTGAGAGTAAAAAACATTTAATTAATAAATAAAACTTGGAGTTGGTTTTATGAAAAAACAAAATAGATAAACATTGGTTAATTTGATTTTAAAAAAGAGGAAAGCCAGATCACCAGTATTAAAAATGAAAAGGGTGAATTACCACTAACAAAGAAGAAATTAAAGCAATTAAAGGAGTTATTTTGCCCAATTATATGCCATTTAATTTGACAATTTAAATGAAATAGAAGAATGTTCACAAAAATATAAATTGCCTGCATTAGCAGAAGAGGAAATAGAATATAATATTTCTTGTTTCATGTTATCATTAACTGCTAACTGGTCAATTCTACTTTTTAAGGAATCTATTGTTTGGTTGAAGTTTTATATCTCTTGTGCTAAGCTATTCATTCTTTAAGGTCTTTCCTCCATAATTTTAAATTCTTGTCTTTGTGCTTGTGCTCCCATTTAATTTAAAAAGAATTTAAAATTCTTTTTAAATTTTTACTTTGTCTCTTCCAAGAATTCTAGATGACCTTGTAGATGTTTTGAAATTATTCTTTTCTGCATTTCTGTCCCAGGAATTCCTGGCATTGTAATAGCTCCTTATTATGGTAACAGTTTTTAATGTGATTGTTGACTCATTCTTCTAAGCTTGCTTCCCAAATTATGACTGTTAGGACCAGGCTCTATGCACTTATGGAGGGAATATATGGGCCTTGTTGGGTTCTTTTTTGTATTATCTTTGTCTCCACACTTTATCTGTGTACTGAGGACTATGTTATTCAAAGAACTTGAAGACTACTTACACTGGGAATCTTAAAGCTTTTAGATTACACAAAGTGGACTGATCTGAGTCAAAGTTTTTATTTTTTTCCCTCCTGGACTGAACTTTGCAAGTTCCTGATTCTTGTTAGGGTCAAGAAAACAAGTGTAAGCTTTGCCCTGGTTGGAACTCTAGTAAACTGCTGCTGGCTGTAGGCCCTCTCAGCTGTCCAGAAAATCCTGCAGGTTCAAAGCACCAAAAAAGGAGTTCTCTTGGTCTGCTTTCCTTACCCTGGTTACTCAGTTACGGGCTGCAGACCAAGCTGGTCACTGAATCTTAGACTGAACTCCAGCATCAGAGACACATGACTTCTGCTCACTTCTGTTCATGCTTCTCACCCAGTAAATAGCCTCAGACCTGTGATGGCCTTGCATCTCTACCCTAGTTCTGGGGTGGAAGCAACAGAACTCTCAATTGGCTCCTATTCCTGCTGGAACTAGGACCTCTTATCCTAATGTACTATCACAGGTACCAGTTCAGTCTTCATGCTAGAAGGTTCTGTGTGGTGCCCTCCTGGATAAATCCTGTCCCCAGTTTGCACAGGCCATTGTTTCCTTATGTCAACTTGGGCTAGAAAAAAATTATTCAGCGTGATTTTTCCTTTGACTTCCAAATCTGGACTTGGTCTGGTGCTTTTAAGGTCTTTGTTGGACTAGTTGTGGGGAAAATCCAGGATGTACTGCTTCTGCCTATTATATTGTCTTCACTGGTTTTCTGATGGGTTATTTTAAAATCTGAGAATCAGAAGCCTAAATAATAAAGGAAGGAGCTCCCACTTCAGTCTCAGAGTCTCTAGGAAGAAAGCATGACATCAAGGAAATTACTAATCCAACTTTTGACAAAAAGTGGGAAACTTATTTAATATCTCTGGGCAAAAGTGTTGGTGGTTTTTTTTTTTCATCTGTAAACTAAGGGATTGGACTTGGAGACCACTAGGGGTACTTCTAGTTCTAAAGCTATCATCCTATGATTCTAAGTCTCTTTGGCCATGCCTATGCTAAGAAGTCTCAAATTTTCTGACACTGTGGGATATAGAGACTTTTCCATTTATATTAGTTGTGGTCTCAAGAGGGGTGATTCCTGAGTGGCTTCCACTGTAATGTAAACATATCATTTTTTTTCCCAGCAGGCAGCCTCAGAATACCACTCGGCTAATATACAGCTAAAGTTGGTGAGTCTGGTTTTATTTCAAGGGGCATTGTGAGATAGCAGAGAAAAAAGGGTAGAAAATGTGCTACTCTGGGGTTCTACCTGGACAAGGAAGCAGATCCACCAGCAAGACAAACATAGGTAATCATTCTGGTGAGAAACAAGAATTTAAATGTTTCTCTAAGACTTTCAGCACCAACAGATGAATTAGAGAAAAATTCCCTGAAACCTCAGGTTATGCATCCTTAGTGCCAGCAGAAGCTTTCCTGGTCCTTGAAACTGAGAGAATAAGCAAAATGACCATATTCAAATCTACATAATAAATTGTCATAGTCAGGAACAAATGGTGGAATTACTTCTTATTTACAACAGCTCCACTCAATTTTCTTCACAACTAAACCTGGAGTGTCCTTCTGTCAAGTCTTCTCCCCATCACACAATAGAGAACAAATTCTTAATTCTAATAAAAGCTTAAAACAAGATTACAATGTTCAGTAGTCAGTGTCCTTGGATGAAGACAGTAACGACTTATATGGTCATGGGATCTTGAATGTTGTGAAGAATTGTGAAAGTAACAAAGAGGTTTACCTGATCTAACTTTGTACCTAATTCAGGAGTAGCAGATTCTACTATGTCCCCAAACCATTTTATTTTCCTATAGTAGCATTACTAGAAAGGTCTTTTTCCTTGTCCTGAAACAAAATCTTTCTCCCCCTTTCCCACCATGTTCTTCCTTCCATGACCAGTTTGTATTTTGATTTTAAGACCTTGTCAAGCTTTCTTTTTAAAATATAATTTTTGCATTTTGTATTCTGTGACTTCCAAAATAACACAGTTATAGAAGAAATAGTTTTGCATCTAACTTGTCAGAAATGTGCTAAGAGAATTAGAGAAGAAATATATAAAACAAATCTTAAGATAGAATGTAATTGGCAATTTAGCTACCAGTCAGAAAACTATTGGGGAATAGCTCTCTCTATCTCTGACTCTCTCTCTATCTCTGACTCTCTCTCTCTGCCTCTGTCTGTCTCTATGACTCCACATTTCCTTACATCTCTGTCTCTCTGTCAATTTTTCTCCATCTCTTTCTCTTTGTCTCTGTCTCTGTTTCCATCTATGCCTGTCTCTGGCTTTATCTTTGTCTCTCTGTCTCTCTCTCATTTGGATTAAACAAGAGGACCTAGTGCAGGATGGAAGAGTAGCTAAAAGTTCAGGGACAGGACGAAGAGTTTTGTTCAGTGCTTAACAAAGAGTTCAGTACTAAGTCAACTAGGTAGATTGCAGGAGCCAGACACAAGGTCTGGTCTCTGTAACATAATCAACAGGTTGAAAAGGCAGGGAAGCAACAATAACCAGGGGACAGACAAAAGATCAAGGTCAATGACCAGAGCAAAAACCAAGAGACCTGAAGATCAAGGACTGAGATCTGGACCGGTGGCAAAAGCATGGGATGAATTTTGAGCTAGACAGTTCTAGGCAGTCTTTACTAGTTAATCAATTTTGTGAGTCATTGCTTTGAGGGTGTACAGGTTAAGGGTTAGTGGTCACACATGTAAGACTTCCATCAAATAAAACCTTAAGCTCAAGTTATGAATAGACAACCTTATGGTGAAAGACAGACTTTCTGTGGAAAATACATTTGATTTATTCTATTTTCCACCATGGCACACAATGAATTATAATGTTCAACTAAGTTCTGTTCAATGTAATTCAATTAAACTGAACCTTATTCATCAAGCACCTAATATGTGCAAAGTGTTATATTTGGGGCTGGAATTACAAAGACAAAAATGAGAAATAGCCATTCTATCAAAGAACA
Organism: Phascolarctos cinereus; assembly: GCF_003287225.1. NCBI lineage: Eukaryota > Metazoa > Chordata > Mammalia > Diprotodontia > Phascolarctidae > Phascolarctos > Phascolarctos cinereus. The sequence goes on from NW_027556098.1 coordinate 352,896,966, forward strand.
TATTTTTTTTCTGGTATTTAAAAGTTGTAAACAGATTATTAAATACAAGACTGAGGCAGCTAGGTGGCTCAGTGGATAGAGAGTTGGGCTTGGAGTTAGGAAGACCTGAGTTCAAATGTGGCCTCAGACACTCATCAGCTGTGTGATGTAAGTCACTTAACCTTTGTTTAATCCACTTCAAAAGGAAATGGCAAATCACTTTAATATCTTTGCCAAGAAAACCCTGTATGGGATCATGAAGAGTCAGATACAATGAACAACAACAAATGCAAGATTATTTGGAGACAGAGAGAGAGAGAATAATTGAATTCTAGTAAGTGTCAAGTGTCTGAGCCTGGATTTGAACTCGGGCCCTCCTGACTCCAGGGCCCATGCTCCATCCACTGTACCACCTAGCTGTGCCTCTCAGAGATTATCTAGCTCAATCCTTAAACTAAATAACCAATCTTGACTAAAATACCATTGAGGAACCATCATCTAGCCTGGATTAAGATCTCTGGTGATGGGGAAATCACTACTATACAAAGTAACTTAATCAACTTTTTAAAAGCTCAGATGATTCAAATGGTCAGGATTTTTTTTTCTTTTTTTTGAACAGAAATTTGCCTGTTTTAAAATACTGCTCATTGGTTCTACTTCTTCCTAAAGGGATCAAGAAGAATAAATATAATCATTATTTCAAGTGACAACCCTACAAATATTTGAAGGCTATTTTTTGGTTGTCTCCGGATCTTTTCTTCACAGTAAATATCCCCAATTTCTTTAACTCATGCTCATATGCTATGGGGTTTCAAATCCCATCACAATTCTTGTCTACATCCACTAAAAACACTAGTTTGCTACCATGTCAAAAAGTCTCAGAGGTGAAATAGTACTTTTGAAGTTTTTTTAACCCATTCTTTTATTCAACAAATATAGATTAAGTAATCATCGTTTTTATGGTATTGTTTTGTGTGCTGAAGGAGAATTAAAATTTAGATAGAATGTAGTCCTTGTAGTTCCAGGGAATGTATAGGTGGGAGGGTGATTCAATCCAATTCAATATTTCTTGAGCTCCTATTATATACTAGGTACCTGCTATACTAGACACTGGGGATAAAAACTCAAAAATAAAAGTTTTTCTCTCTTGCATTCGACTGGTGGAAAAATATGTACACAAAAATATAAACAGAAAATAAATGCCAAATAATTACATGATAGGGTCTGGCTGGAGGTGGAATATTTACAATGAGCAACAGTCAGGAAAGGCTTAGTGGAAATAGTTCTTGTGCTAAACCTTGAAGGGAGACTAGAATTTCAGTAAATGGAGCAGAGGGAAAGAATGTATTTCAAGTGTGAGAGGGAGCCTGTGTAAGGACACTGAGCCCCAATAGGCAATGGCACATGAGGGGATTAGCACATAGGACAGTTTGCCTGGAATATAGAATCTATGAAGGGGCATAATGTGTGAAGAACCAAGAAAGAATGGTTGAAATCAGATTGTGAATGGAATTCAAATATCATCAGAACAGTAGATAGAAAGTTATTCAATTTGTCTGGAGCCATAGTGCATATGGTGAGTAAAATAAAATAAGACTTAAAGGGAAGGCTGGTACCACTTGAGATGCAAAGGAGTTGGAACTTGAATAAACAGACAAAAGGAAGTTTAATGAGCTCTTTGAACAGTGAAATGGCATGGCCATATCTATGTGGAGGAAAAAATACTCTAATAGGATGTAACTTCTAAGAGGACAAGAACTGGATTTTAGATCTTTTTGTTTGTTTGGACTTCTTGACCTCAACTTCCAGCACAGAGTAGAATGTAACATAGTGGATGCTTATTAAATGTTTATTGCCAAATCAGTCATGGTTTGAAGGTTTGATTAAGATAGGGAGATAATGGAAGTTGAGAATTCTGCTAAAGGAGCATTGGTGCAGAAGTCCAGGCCAGTGATGAGGGCCTGTCCCACAAAAATTGAGTGGGAATAGTGAGGAAGGAATAAATGGGAGATATATCGCATAAGTTCTTGTGAAATAGAAATTGAATTTTTCCTCTTGTCTGCAGCCTTGGCTAGAGGCAAGTAAGTGGTGCAATGAATAGAGCACTGAGCCAAGAATTAGGAGGACCTGAGTCCAAATCCAACCTCAGGCATTTAGTAGCAGTGTGATTCTGAGCAAGTCATTCAAGCCTCTATCTGCCTCAGTTTCCTCAAATTGTAAAATGTGGATAATAATAGCATCTACCTCCCAGGGTTAGTTAGAGGATTAAATGAACTAATATTTGTAAAGCGGTTAGTATAGTGCCTAGTATCTTGTAGGTGCTTAATAAATGCTTATTTCTTCCCTTTTTTCATTCCAGAGAGTAGAACTAGGACCAATGGGGAGAATTTATAGAGGCAAATTTTAGAGCAATTTAAGGAAAACTTCCTAACAATTACAGCCATTTACAAATGGAGTGAGTTACCAGTAAAGGGAAACATTACAAGGCTTCAATCAAAAGCCTATATTCAAGGTGATTCTTTTACAGATGTGTGCTTGATTAAATGTCCTCTGAACTACCTTGCAACTCTTAATGTCTTGACTCCTGGGATTTTGGTTGACACTAATCGTTTAATTGTTAATCAAAGGAGTAATGGACCTTTCCCTCTGATAGTACAGGTGATAATCCATTCACAGCTTTTCATTGTTCTGTCCAAATGAGGGGTAATCAAATTATGTTGATAAGGCTCCTCTGAGTCTCTGTAGGGGCCAATAACATTTCATGCTAATAGCAACATTTTCCATTATTTTATCAGAGTACCATATCTATTGACACACGGTTTGGAGGTCTGCATTACAGTGGTGTTCATTCTTTATATAGCTTTCTTTTTTCTGACACAGTCTGGGGTTGGTGGTTTTAGTACTTACAGCACTTATGCTGTTTGCAGCATTTGGATTCAAGAATTTCTATGCTTCTATTTCCATTTCTTTTTCAACCTACCTTTCATTTGCAGGCTAATTCTTGTTAGTCAATGTTAATTAGAACACGTTCATTTGGAAAAAATGACCAAGACAAATTAACTAAGCAAAAGTAATGAAATGAGTCTGTTTTCCCATTGTTCTCCAGATGACACAGGAATGGGATGATTGCAGTGTCTACATTAAAGGGAATAACACTCTCCTTCCAGGGACAGTTGAATACAACAGCATTTAGAGGATGTCCTTACTTAATAACACAGAATTTCACCCCTCTAGCTTCCTGTTGCTGGGGATCCCTGGACTGGAAGAATTGCACATCTGGATAGGTTTCCGTTTCTGTGCTATGTATATAATTGCATTTGTAGGGAATCTCAGCATTCTGTTGGTGATCAATACTGAGCAAAGTCTCCATCAACCCATGTTCTATTTTCTGGCCATATTGGCCACCGTTGATTTTGGTATCTCTAAAGCCACCATTCCTAAGATGATGGGCATTTTCTGGTTCAACTTAAGAGAGATTATATTTGAGGGATGCCTCACTCAGATATTTTTCATCCACATTTTCACTGGTGTGTAGAGCTTTGTGCTTGTGGTTATGGCCTTTGATCGCTATGTTGCCATATGCCACCCTCTCAGGTATAGTATGATCCTCACCAACAAACCATTTTGACAATTTTAGGGATAGCTATCCTGAGGGATTTCTCTTTAGTGATACCAGTGATATTTTCAGTCCTCTGCCTGCCATATTGCAGTCATCATGTCATTCTTCATACCTATTGTGAGCATATGGGAATTGCCAGATTGTCTTGTGCCAGCATTAATGTTAACATCATGTATACCCATATATTTATTTCTGTGATGTTTTTGGATATGACCCTGATTGCCATTTCCTACATCCAAATTCTTCAGGCAGTTTTTAGACTTCCTTCTCAGGATGCTCATTTCAAAGCTCTCAACACTTATGGTTCCCACATCTGTGTCATCTTAGCTTTCTTCACTCCTGCTCTCTTTTCATTCCTCACCCATAGATTTGGCCACAATGTCCCTTATTATATTCATATTCTCTTGGCCAATCTATATGTGGTTGTCCTTCCTGCACTCAATCCTGTTATTTGTGGAGCTAGGACCAAGCAAATCCGGGAATGTTTAATTCAAATCTTCAAAAAGAAAGGTTAATGCTAAACAAAGGAATCCACACTATTTTGTTCTATTTCTTCCCAGGAAAACAGCTTTTGTAGAGGGAAAGAGTACTGTGCTATTTCCAATGGTGGAAAATAATCTTATTAATTACAAACCAGATCCTCAGGGACAGCCCAATTCAATACAACAACAACATTGAGAAGCCCTTTGTGGCAATTCCAATGTGAGTGTATGGGAGTGGGAAAAGGATGTATGCTTATAATGTATTATTATGGACACCTGGCACTAATTTCAGACCTTGGAATCTATATGTTCACACATTCACTTTTTGGCCCAGAAGAAAATAAATTGCATGCTTCAGGATTATATGGTGTATGTATTCTCCATGGAATGGCATTATGCGTATTAACTTTTGTAAAATGAACTTTTGTTTTGCTCTCTATTTACTACTCTCACAAAATGCTAGGGAAAAGAAGGTAGCCTATTCCCTGCTTCATTCATGTACAGTACTAGAAAGGTTAATGCCACAGGACAACTACTGGAGTGGCTGGTGTATTTATTTCTCAATTCTAAGATCACAGTCATTTTGAAGGTCCAGGGTCTAGGAGATTGAATGAGATACACTACTATCATAGCAGCATAAACTGCTATCAAGATTAGAAAAAAAATTCTAATTTCATAGACTATAGATAGAGGGTTGAGTACATCAAAGTTATGCAAAAAGGTTAACCCAACCTGGAAATGTAGGAGACAATTTGGCTAGAAATATTTATGTTTCTTGAAAGAAAGAAACAATATTTTCATCGGCATATACAGCAGCTCACTTGAACCAATGGAGAAAGTAAACTAAATAAATTACAAATCTATCATGAAGCCATGATATAGCAATGATAGAGGTCTTTATCTGGAGCATCAAAGGATCACAGTTTAGAGCTCTAAAGGACCCTATAGGCCATCCAAACCAATTCCCCCATTTTGGGGATGAGTAAACTGAGAGCCAGAAATGTGAACTGATTTGCCCAAGGAGACATAGGTAATACCTGGACACAGCTGGAATTTAAATTGAAGTCAGATTCTCTGACTTCAAATCATATACTCTTCCCATTCCATCATGCCTGGACATACGCTATACATCTTTGAGAAAAAGAGGTCTTTTAAAAATATTTCAAAGATTTGTGATTTTCTCAGTATGAGTGCTCCTTTTAGAAATGCAGCAGAACAAAAGCCCTTATTTGATTATTTTGGAGATTTTGTTATAATCAAAAACATTTACATGTAAACAATTACTAAATACTTATTTAATTGTAGAAAGGTCAGGAGGTTGGAGGTAAATTTAAGACAATAAGTGAATTGCTCATTTTTGAAAACAGTCCTTACTTCCTTAAAGATAGCTGAAGAGAAAGAAAGGAAATGACTTAATTTCTTAATCCTCTCATAGACTCAGAAACACTTATAACCCCTATCCCTGTCTCACCTAAAAGGAAGAAGTAAAAATTATATTTTGGAAAAAATAAAGTCTAGAATTTTAAAAATAAAGGCCTTGGGAAAAAAGTCATCTGATGAAGGTTGATAATTTAGCTGCTAGTATAGAGCTACTGTTTCCTACTGTCCTGATATCTTCAAGCTGGCACTGAATGTATGTATGTATGTATGTATGTATGTATGTATGTATGTATGTATGCATGTGTGAGTGAAAAAGCATTTTAAGCCTTTACTATGTACTGGGCACAGTGCAAAGTTCTAGAGATGCAAATATAAACAAGACAGTCACTGCTTTCAAGGAGCTAACATTCTAACGAATAAAATAACACATAAAGGGGAGCTAGACATCTGTGGGAGTGGTTAATGAGGAGGTTGTTGAGAACAGTTTGTTTGGTTTGGAAATGGCCTGGAAGTGGCATGGTTTCCTTGATCTAGTAAAGATAAAGCAAAAGCTTATATATAAGAGCTTTGCTCCCTTAGGGTCCCAAATACAGACCATCCATTTCATTCTTATCTATCCACCAATGTGGGTTGAGGATATACATGTTACAAATACATGTTACATGCATGATAACATTGGCTTAGCCCTAGGATCACCACTTCCATTCAGACACCTTACAGTGGTCTTCCTTCATGATGCCAACATTCAGCTGAACATGAGGTCATCCTCTGTCTTCTAGCTATAGCTGACCAAAGTCTGGATAACTCCTTTATTGCCTTGCCATCCTTCCAAACTCCCAAATATTTGAAAATCCCATGCCTTAGATTCACCTCCACTTTTTTCTCCTCACTTCTCAAGGGCCTCCTGAAAAAGGGCTGAAAGACATAGGGTATGCCTGTTGTTCAGCACCACCCAATCTTCTGAACAGACAATAAAAATCAAGGTCAACATTAAGAAAGTATAAGATTTAATAGTCAATTAACTGATCAATCAGTAAACATTTATTAAGCACCTACTATATTGCACAAACATGGAAGTATAACTCATTTAAATTACTATTTTGGTTAGCTGAAATAAGAATTAAACTATAAACACCATAAACTAAAAGAAAAAAATGGCTCCAAAATAAATAACATCAATGGCTGCTTTCTTAAAAGAAAAAATAATTACAGAATACAACATGAAATGAAACCCATCAAAATTTTGTTTACAGGAAGTCAAGACAAGTCACAATCACTTATCAAGCACACACAAAATGTCGAGTACTGTGCAAAGGTTTCTTGACACAAAGGCAACAAAACAAAAAAATAATTACTCCTGCTCTCAAGGACCTTCCAGACTAATGGGGGAGACAATACGGGGGAAATAACTACGTACAAACAAGACATACACGTGGATAAATTGGAGATGATTTTAAAGGCCCTAACATTAAGGAGGACCAGAAAAGGATTCTTATAGTAGGTGGGACTTCAGTGAAGAATTGAATGAAGCCAGGAAAGCTAGGGGGAAGAGATGAAACACATTTAATGCAAGAAGATATAACCAGATAAAAATAAGAGTCTGAATTATGCCATACAACTTGCAAGTTCAAATAAAGAAGGGATGATAGTAATAGCATTTGAGAAACTGATTTTCAACTTTATTTTTAAGATGAAAAAACACAAACGTGAATAATATACAAAAGAAAAAAAGAAAAATAACAGATATATGACAATTCAATCTAGATGCAATGAAAAATGTCAGTCAATAGTCAATAAACATTTATTAACTACCTACGATGTCCCAGGCACTGTGCTAAGCTCTAATGAGGTAGCTAATGCAGGTAAAATGCATGCACAAATTCAATGTGCTGTGTAAATGCCACTAGTTGTTCTAATAGCATGTGATCTCCTCCATGGGACCACATTCTGTTTTTGATCTCTGTATGCCTAGCATGTAGTGTAGTGATTTTACATAATAGTTGTTTGATAAATATCTGTGGAATAAGTCAGCCAGACAACTGGTATTTACTATGTGCCAGACAATGTACTAAGACCTGGGGACAGAAAGAAATTAAAAAGGATAGTCCTTGTTCTCATGAAGCTCACATGATAAAGGGGGAGACAACATGCAAGAAACTATGTACAAACAGGATATATACAGGGTTAATTGTAGATAGCATTAGACAGAAGACTCTAAAATTGAAGAAAACTGGGGCTGCTTCTTGCAGAAGGTAAAACTTCAGCTTAGATCTCAAGAAATCCAGGGAAGTTAGGAGATAGAGGTGAGGAGAAAGACTGTAGAACTCTCCTTGCATATCATTTATGCAAGGAAATTGATCAGAACCTTTGTCATAATCAAAAACATCTCATCTCCATTCAAGCTATAAATATTGCTCTTAGATTTTTTTTTGTTTCTCACCTTCTCACATAGGTGATGTACATATAAAGGGGCATTATAATTAGGTACAAAATCCTCTGTTCATGGACAGGAATATACCGAGGACATTCCCACTTCCTAAACAAGCCCCATCAGGAAATAATATTTCTGTCTTGGCTCTTTTCCCCTTGAATTCCAAACTGTAACCTACTAAGCTTTGCATCAGCAATGTTTGTATGAATTATTCATTTAATTAATTACATTTCAAGAAAACAAATCACTCAGAGAGGAAATATATAATTCCCAAAGGGCATTGCAGCCTAAACTGAGTTTCTTTGAAGTAAATTCTGTTTTTACGATCCATTAAAACCAAATATTATCACTTTGCCTTCCATGAGTGGTAGTATAAGATCTCTAAGATAGCCTTGAATATGAGTGACTCCTATTCTATAATGATGTAATTTCTCTTAGACAAAGTCAAATGGCTCCAATAATATGGTACCAAGAGTTGGAAGCCTTCCAATTCAGGAGTCATGATCAAGATAATTGTTTTCCCAAAAAGCAGGCAATATAGACTTGTATACCATAGCAGGACAAAATCATGAAGTGTTTCATGGCTGGAAAGGTCCTATCTAATTCAATATCCTAGCAGTATCATAATCAATGGGGCCCTCTCCTCTGGATTCTATAGGATTGTGAGATATTGTATGACTTTTGAATACTCTGGGGAGATCTGTTGGCAAAAGGTTTTTTTCCATGAGCAACAAATGTCAGGTTTCTATGGTGCATATATATGTGCAATGAAGAGAATGCTGGAAGAAAGAACAGATTTTGAATCCTAGCTCCAACACTTATCATCTATGTAACCATAAGGAAGTCACTTAAACTCTCTAAGCCCTTATTTCCTCATGTGAGGTATGGGTGATGGTATCTATAGTACTCATTTCCAAGAATTGTTGTGTGATTGAATCAATTAATCAAGAATCATTTCAGCACTTACTATGTGCCAAGCATAGTGCTAGGCCTGAGAGATACAAAGACAAAAATAAATGAAGCAATCTTTGCTCTTAAGAAAATTCCATTCCATTGGAAGGGAATAGAATACATATGGAATGACTACTAAATAAATACAATGTAGTTAAAAACAAGACAGGGAGGGAAGATACTAGAAAATCGGTAAATCAGGAAAGACTTTGTGTCAGAAGGTGAGGATTGAGCTGCATATTTAAGATAGTGAGGAGGACATGAAGGAACAATTTATTCCAGGATTGAGGAACTATGAGGTCAAAGGTCCAGAAATGGAAGATGGATTGTCATGTGTAATGAATAAAGAAATCAGTTTGGCTGTACTCTCTTTAATGAGTGTAGGAAGGGGACACTGCAAAGATAAGTTAAGACAAGATGATAAAGGGCTTTAAAAGTCAAACAGATTCATAGTTTATCTTAGAGGCAATAGGGATTAAGTGGAATTAATTGACTAGGGAAATGAAATCAGCAGATATCTGCTTAAGCAAAATAGCTTTGTGGAGAATGTAGAGTGATGTGAGGCAAGGAAACCAATAGGAAGCCTTTGCTATTTTCTAGGAGGGAGGTGATGAGGACCTGAACTAAGGTGATGACTGTGTAGGCAGAGAAGGATTGAATGGGAGAGATGTTATGGAGAAATGGTAAACTTGGCAATTTACTCTATTTGGGTTGAGGAGATTGAGGAGGTGACAATAATGCCAAGGTTACAAACCTGCTTGAAATGAAGTAATACATGTAAAACCTTTTGCAAATTTTAAAGCATTATATAAATGTTAGCTATTATTATGGGTATTGTTTAAGGTTGCCTGGATATGCTAGAATATATGCTTCTTCAGCTTATCATGGCAAACCCAAGGAGTGAGGACTTCTTAGGCCTAATCTTATTCACAATAGGAAGCAATTAGAATGTTTTCTAGGTGAGGACCATAGAATTTTGATCAAGAAATCTGTCAATTTTAATAATAAAATGATTGAAGGTCACAAGGATATTGTTTCAGCCTTGTCTAGAGGGATATCTTCCACTCATTCTAACTTCTACTAGGCAGGAGATCATAGATTCCTTAGCAGCCCAACTTGGTGTGGATTAGTGTCACTAATCTTCAGTCAAAATACTGGGGATTGAAATTGTAAGGAGGGTCATGGATGGTAATTGTAATCAGTTTACAATATTTGTGTTAGAGGTGAGATTAGCTTTCTCCTTGGTTACAACAGTAATAGCAGAAGATGTTCCTAATGGCAATCTGGAAGGTCAAATGAAACCTCTCTTAACACCACCTTGAATTGATCTTCATATACAAATGGACTTCTCATTCACTAAATACATGTACATAGATAGAAGGGAGGTGTGAGGTACTACGTAAGAGGCAGGTAGAGCAATCATTTTCACAATGTGGAGTGACTTGTGGAGCACAATGTGGGTGGATTAACCTGCCCTTACTTAAAAGCTCAGATAACTTCTTTTTGTCACTATAAATCCCAACCTGCCCCTTCATGGAGATGAAAAACTCAAAGAGAAAACCTCAGGTACCTCTCTTGCCTCATCAGACATTTCTTGCTTAGGAAACATTCAAGAACAATATGTTAATTTGGTACTGGGATTATATTGGATGATCCTTAGATATCCTGATACCACCTCAACCATTGGCATTTCTAATATTCCCAGAGCCAACTTATATATTTGGCAAACAGAGACTTAATGTGGCATCTACTTACTCCCAATTTTATTATTGGACATGAATTTAACATCCAGGTTGCCTAAGTTTCTTTTCCCACATGGACTTCCCTTGTTCTAAGGGGCATCTAATAGAATGGAAATAATTAGTAAATGTTTATAATATAAAACAATGCATCTCAATAAAGGTGGGACAGGAGAGAAAGAGAGGGAGAGGGAGAAGGAGAGGGAAGGGGGGAGAGAGAGAGAGAGAGAGAGAGAGAGACAGAGAGAGAGAGAGAGAGAGAGGATGTGGGTGCTAAGGACTGGGAGTTTAAGGAAAGATGGTTTATCTCTTCTTCCTCAGGATCATTATTATGGATCAAATGGTAGTTTCTTCAAGTCTTAGCTCAAAATCCTCGTCCTCTTCCACAAAGCCTCAGAGTTATTACAAAACAGGCTTATATTTTTAATGTTCTCAGATGACCTTCTATGTTTTTTTTGTGTGTGTTTTGTATTCACTTATCTGTGTGCCCATTTTTTTCCCCTAGTAGGCTGAAAGTTCCTTTGGTGGTAAGGACTGCTTTCTTTTTGTCTTTGTATTCCCGGGCCTAGTACAGGGCCTTACATGCTTAACAAATATTTATTCTATTGAACCTTTTTTTTTTAAAAAAGAAAATATTATTTATTCCTCTCCAGACTGTATTCTAGACTTGCTCTACCATCTGGAAGGCTCACTATGCCCCAGCTCTGCAACCTGAAGGCTCATTCTAGCCCTGGAATTCATACATTTGAAGTACCTTCTATCTCTGTGGCCTCTCCTTTTGATTGGTTGGTTCCCTCTAGAATCTCCATTTGAGAAAGACTCCCAGGTTATCCATATTGCATTCTTCACTAGACCTCCCAACCTATGCCCCCTGTTACTAGATACTCCCCTTCACCTCTTCAACTTTTTTATGTATTATTTTGCTTCTTTAGAATATAAGATCTTTAAGGGGAGGGGTCATCTTTCTACTTGTTTTTATAGTCTTAGCATTAAGCACAGTCCTTGACACACAGTAAGAACTTAAATGTTAGTTGACTGATTAACTAATTTCTTGACTTAGTTGTTTGACTTCTCATTATCTTAGTTCCTGATTTCTCCTTGGCTTTATTTTTTTTTCTTGGTACATTCTGAGTCCTTGACAAAACCATTTCATGGGACAATTATATCTTTCAAGCCCAAGATATAAAATCATGAAGTATTCTTCAGTAAATGAACTACTCAAAATAAAGGTTTGGAGTCAGGCCAGTGGTCTCCATTTCACCCACACATGAATGTAGTTTGCTTTCAAAATGCAGGAGCCAGGAGTCCAAGAGTGACTATGATAAAGAGGTTGCCTTGCAGGACTTCTGCCTCCTCTGGTTAAGGCACTCTTTCTGACACCCTATTTTTGTCCTTGGAATAAACTTATTAATAAGCTAACTATGAGAGGTCTTTGTGTTTTTCTTCCTGAGAAGCCTCAAACTCACTAATATCTTTCCTTACAGCTGATTTGTGAGTAATAAGTCTTGCCTTTAGTGATACTCTGCCTACTATGTAAAGTCAGTCCCCCTTTCAGAGGGGGACCTTTCATTCTTAACATCCTTTTGGTTATGGGCTCTCCATTTACTGAAAAAAATGCAGGAAATACAATTATATGAAGATTGAACATGGGTCAGCAAACTTCTGTCTTCAGTAGGGACCCCCAAATAATTGAAAATCATGGCATATCCTTGTCCCTACTCCTTTTGAACTTCCAAATGGGCAGATTCCTTCAGCCATAATTCCTGTCTCATTCCCTGTCAGTTTATTTCTCAAAGGCTTAGGCAAAAGACTGGTTGGATGGAATTTCTTCTTTCTGTTGTGGGGTAAAAGGTAATATAACATAAAAGAGCTACTGTAGTGTGGTAGAGTATAGTGTCCCATCTATAACCAACAGAAATGTCTATACTCTTCCTCCATTTTTCATATCTCAATAAATAAGTAAATTCCATGAAAGACACCGGGTTCCCTGGAAAAAAAAATAGTGGATTTGGAATCGGAGGACTTCTATTCAAGTCCAGACTTTCCACTTGGTGCCCTATAATTTTATGATCATTCAGAGAGCACCTCAGCCAAAAGGGACATGGCACTATCCCTCACCATGGTGCTGATTCACTATACTCTCTCAGCTTTAGCATTACAACTGGTCATAGTGTTGACACTCTGTGTTTGGATGGTCTGTCATTATAGAGTCCATTTTTCATTTAGTAAATCACTAAATATCTGCATTTCCCCCCTTGAGGTAGAGGACAAAAATAGCAAATTTATTGCTCTATGACACACTGATGAAAATCAGTTGTTCTTAAAGACCCTCAGCACCAGTTCTCGGATCTGTTTTGTCCTAATTCCATAGATAACAGGATTGAGTGCAGGTGGCACAACTACATACAGATTAGCCAGGAGGATGTGGATGTAGCCAGGTACTTTATGGCCAAATCGGTGAGTGAGAAAGGAGAAGAAGGCTGGGATGAAGAAGGCCAAGATGACACAGATGTGGGAGCCACAGGTATTGAGAGCTTTGAGCTGAGCTTCCCTGGAGGGGAGGAGGAAAACAGCATGGAGGATCTTTAGGTAAGAGATGGCAATAAGAATCACGTCCCCAAATACCATAGCTATAAGAATTAATCCAAATATCATGTTAAGTTTAATGTTAGCACAAGACAACCGGGCAATACCCATATGCTCGCAGTAAGTGTGAGGGATGATACGGTGACCACAGAAAGGCAGCCTCAGGATGAGAAACACCATTGGAAATACCAAAACAAAATTAATGATAAACAAAATTGTCATAGTCATAGCAATGGTTTTGTTGGTCAGTATCATACTATACTGAAGGGGGCGGCAGATGGCAACATAGCGATCAAAAGCCATGGCCACAAGCACAACAGTTTCCATGGCAGTGAACATGTGAATGAAGAACATCTGGGCAACACAACTCCCAAAGCTAACCTCTCTCTGGTTAAGCCAGAAGATACCCAACATTTTAGGGATTGTGGAGGTGGACAAGCCTATGTCAATTGTAGACAACATGGCTAGAAAATAGAACATTGGCTGGTGGAGGCTGTGTTCAGTATGAATCACAAAGAGGATGGTGAGATTTCCCAAGAGTGCAATCAAATACATAGAGCAGAATGGAAAGCCAATCCAGATATGCATTTCTTCCAATCCTGGAATTCCCAGCAAAAGGAAGGATATAGGGTGAAACTGAGTGTCATTGGAAAGGAGCATTCTGTTAGCGATTAGTTCAGTAGAATGCCATTCATTTGTGCATCTCATGTCTGGAAGAGGAAAAAAGAGATTGTATGTTGAGTATGCCAATATTTATGTTGAATGTGTTCAGTACTTCCTCTCCAAGATTCATACAGAATAAATCTTCTCCCTTTATAGTCCTCTCAATGTCTATCCTTTCAAGAGGTGGTAGAATTGGGCTACAGAATGAGACATATATTTTTGGGAAGTAATCAATGTGGGATTTGATATGGTTATTTTTAAAAATACTTTATTTTTTTAATGGTGGGGAATTTGAGAGGGAGAAAAAAAATCTTTTGAAATAAAAAAATTAAAAGCTTACAAGTTGAAATGAAGAATTATTTAATCATTGATGTTAATCTTCATGTGTATTAGATGAGAGAAGGAATGAACTCAAATAAAGCACCAAAACCTCATCCTAAAGAAGAAATTTCACTTTCCATAAGAAAAAACTTTGTGAAAAATTAAAGTCTTCTGAAAGAGGAATATGTTATCTCTGGTGGTAGAAGGTTCCCATCATTGGATGTCTCAAAGTGGAGTTTGGAGAAGTATACACCAGAATTATTGGTGAAGTGTGCTCAGGTATGGTTTGAACTTGTTGAACTCTGAGGTCTTTGCAACGCGAGAGATTTTGTGACCCTGCTTGCCCAGGTCACCAGGTTTATTCTGCTTTGGGCCAAAGAAACTTGTTTGATCATCAGGTGACCCCTTTGAAATTTTACAAACTGAGATGAAGCTTAGTTACATTGCCTAGATCCGTACTAGGTATTTACATTTTTGTTGGTTTTGATTTTTCCTTTCCAGTGTGCCTTCTTGCCCTCTCTAATCTACTGAAATAATACTTTTCTCCTCATGCTTATATGGCAATATCCTTAGGGAGAAGTCTCTAAATGTTTCACTGATTGCCATTCTTTCACAGCCCAGATTTACAAACCATAACCAGGAGTTTTCTGTACCTTTTTTCTTCCCATATTTTGTCCACAGTTTTCCCCTCCACCTAACACTTTATTAAACCTTGCTCAGCTATGCTAGGACACAGCTGGTTTACCTTACCTTTTTTTTTGTTTGTTTCTGAGTTTGAGGGAAAAGTACTTCTGAGACCAGTCTCCACAAGTTGTGAATAATTTAGCAGAGAACACAGAGCAAGCATAAATAGGTATTTAAGCCATGTAGTCACATTGAGTCCAAACATTTCCAATTCTGGCTATGTAGAAAGTTCATCAAATTGTGAAGGGCTCATAATCATTCAGGAGCATAACCTAGAGCTCTGTCACTCCTTTCCTATTTCCTTTCCCATTTCTTGTTAATTCTACTACAGCCCCCTGAGAGAAAGAAGTTGTGCAGAAAGGCTGGCTAAATTAACCTAGATAACTTATTGCAGAGGTAATTGTTCAGCCTGAAAAGAGGGTATCACTGTCAGACATCCTGTTTCCCATGATCAAACCATATTAGATTAATAGTCACTTTGTGCAATGTTCTCTAGAGCAGTAAGAAAAGGTGGCCTCTGCTGCCATTTTATTCTGAATGAATGACATTAAAAATCTATAGGTTTTGCTATTTCCATCTTACAGAAGTAATCACTCTATCACATCAAAATGAAATTCACTTCTTAGCCAGGCACACATTGTAATAGGATCACAATTTAAAGCAAATGGTCTAGGAATCAACCCGAACCCTCATTTTACTAATAAAGCAACTGAGACTCAAAAAGATTTAGTTTCTTGTTCAAGTTCAAGTTTGAAAACAGAGCAAGGTTTTGAACCAAGAGCTTATGACTCCAAATCTTGCATACCTTTCACTGGGCCATGTTGCCTGTCACAATTCTATGCCACTTCTCATCTTGTTCTCTCTATCTGGAATTCCCTCCCATATCATCTCCACTTCTTTCAATTATAAAAACAATCCAACCACTTTATTGGAAACTTCTTTGTAGTATAGTTGGATATATGTAACATGTATCTTCCTTCAGACTTATTCTGAAGATGAGGAAATATACCTAATGCTATTTGTATACCATGAAATAAACAAAGTAGGTGCTCAAAAAATCTAATTAAATAGAAGAATGGATTGATGGATGGGTGGATAAATGGATGCATAGATGAATAGATGGATAGGAGAAGGATAACTACTAGTTATACTATATGTGCTTTATGCTTAGGGAAATGGGGATAATAGATGGATAGGAGAGAGATAACTGCTAGCTATGTTATATGTGCTAAATCACATATATACCTAGGAAAACGGGAATAAAATAACTTATCTTTGGCATTAAAACTTTAGGACTCCATTTTTTGTGGTACAACTTATTTCTTTGGAGTTTTGAGCCCCCATTTGAAGTTTCAACCCTGAGACTTTTTACTATCCCCAGTCAAAGGACAGCATCCATTTCCATCCCCATCAGCCTTTTAAAATCCAACCACTAATTTGACATTCACCCATCCCCTCATTTATTGGCCTTTTTTCTGACTGGCAGAAGTAAGATGTTCCAGAAAATCCCATCTCTACAGACCATGTACCTTAGAAATTCTGAACCTTCTCTGCTGACTAGAACTAACTTTTTGCCTAGCGAAAAGGCAAAAGATAAAATGAGAGATTTGATAGAGGTGGGTGAACTAGAAATTTCTGGTGAGGGTGGAAAGATTTTTTATTGTGGAACTGTTTGTATTCTTATATTTCTTCTTCTAACTCATTACCTTAATACTCTCATCAGCTCAGCCCCTCTGCCCCCCGCCCCAAACCCGTAGAACACACTCTCCACTCCAAATATAGTCAGTTTCTATCTCCCTAGTTACATGGAATTTGCTGTGATTTACCCCTGCCTCTAAGTCCTTCATGGATGTTCTCCATAGTGTCTATTCCTGCCTGGTCTGAACCAGCTATACTTCTGGATTTCTGCAGTAATCTCCTAGGCACTATACTCCTTCATTCTGTATGGTTCCTTGTGTATTAGGAGATCATTGCTTAGGTCCTAGAATTCAACTATCTCTTCTCTCTCTTTCTCTCTTTCTCTCTCTCTCTCTCTCTTCTCCTTTTGGTACTCTGAGCCCTGCTAAAACCCTGAAATTATGAAGGCATACTCACCAGCTGCCTTGAAAATAAGTAATACTCTTTCAGGGACAGGATTCCACAGCTCCCCATACTCTGACTTCTCTCTAATTTTCCTGTACAACTGGGAAAGGTTTATATTGAAGTCAAAATACTCCTCTGCTCCCTTTCCTCCCTGAGAAAACTTTTAATTAATGAGGATCCCCAGGGCCTGCTATGTTCCCATTTTCAGTATTTTACAGTCCCAGTGCACAGACATAAATGCAAGGAATGAAGAATGATTTTGTGGTCATATACTTGCTGTAAGGTATTGGGACAGATAACTGGAGACATTTTCTTCCCCTACATGCTCTACACCAGATATATAGAAAGAAGTATAGATAGATAGACAGACAGACAGATAGATAGATAGATAGATAGATAGATGTATTATGTATATGTACACGTGTGTATGTATGTATGTATGTATATACGTACATACATATGTATATACACATACATACATACTTTTCATCCTGCTGAAATTAACCCCATAACCATTGGTGAATACTGAAGTACCATGACAGAAGACAAGAACATAAAAAAGTGCTTATTCTGGCAGGATCCATACTCAAATTAGCAATGCACAACACCATATGTCTCCACACCAATGGTCCCTCCATGCCAGAATTTGTTCCTTGAAAGATCAATCAGTAGATGATTGTTGCAAGTCCATGGCTGTCCAGCATTTTGTTATTTGGAAAAGATTAAAGAGAGCAGATAAAGTATTATACTTGAAGGCAGAAATACCTTATTTCAAGTTCATTTTCTGACACTTACTACCTGCATCTTTAATATCTTTGAATTGAACTAGAAACTAGAAATGAGTTAAAAAAAATTTTGCTCAAGTGCCAGCTTGTAGCAAATATGTAGAAAGCTAAATTGTCACATAGGAATCATAATTGTAGAACTACTCAGTCCTTGAATTGTAAGGGTCTTCAGAAGACATCTTACCCAACATATAATTTAAAAAGAATTATTTATAAGATAATTGACAAGTAGATATCCTCCACCCTTCACCCAAAGCTCTCCAATAAATCACCAATATTTATTAATCACCAATATTATTAATATATTATTATATTTAATAAGTGGATTATTAATCCACTTTGTACTGAAACTTGTGCCAGTCACCTACAGGGAGGTACAATTTACTGTGACTCCATATAGTCTATTGTATTTTTCATTGTTTTTTTTTTCAGAAGTTTTCCTTAACAATGAGTAAAAATATGCCTCTCTGCAGCTTTCATCCATTAATTCTAGATCTGCTCTGGGATTGAGCACAAAAAAGTAACCTTTCTTCTTCATAACAGCTAC
This sequence comes from Phascolarctos cinereus, assembly GCF_003287225.1. Taxonomy (NCBI): domain Eukaryota; kingdom Metazoa; phylum Chordata; class Mammalia; order Diprotodontia; family Phascolarctidae; genus Phascolarctos; species Phascolarctos cinereus. The sequence goes on from NW_027556098.1 coordinate 352,915,215, forward strand.
AAATATAGGAAGACTAGGAATAAGTGTCCCATGCAAGTCTTCATAATACCTTGCTCATTCTACATTACATAATCTCAGCATTGTAAATGCCTTTCCTAAAAATGTTTTTCCCCTCCAGATATTAGCACAACACTTTAGACAAGGGTGTGACCCAGATAGAATAATGCCCTCATTATAAACACTAAGCTCATTGTAATTTAGGCTAGATCATCTTAACCTTTTGAACTGCCACTGTGAAACATAAACTTAAGGCATCTAAATAGATGTTGGTACAGTTTACACAGTACTGAATTTTGAGTCAGAAAGACTTGAGTTCAAATCCTCTCTCATCCTTACTGTGTGACCTTGATCATCTCCTTTAAATTCTCATCCTTAGTTTCCTCATCTGTAAAATGGGGATAATAATAACACCTCTATCAGAGGGTTTTTTGTATATATCCAATGAAATAATGCATGTAAAACACTTAATGTGTGATATAAATGCTTACTATTATTATTATCATTAAATAGACATAAAGGGACACAAAAATTTAAAAAAAAACCTTTTCCTTCATTACTGGGGGTTATATACCAAGGAAGTAATCTTTAAGAAGAGAGTCGCCATATACACCAATATGCATATAGTAACACTTTTTGTAATAGCAAAGAATTAGAAATAAAGCAAATATCCATCAATTGGTTAATGGCTAAACAAATTGTGGTGTAAGAATATAATGGAATATTACTGCACTGTAAGAAATGATGACTTTCATGAATACAGAGTAACACTGAAGAGCTCCATGAACTGATGAAGAAAGAAGTAAGCATAGTCAAGAAAATAAATTACACAATGACTACAACAATGTAATTGTTAAATGTAATATACACACTCACACTCACGTACATAATCAAAAGTGAATGTAGTAGAATTACAAAGATTTAGCGTGACTGGGAAGAACCATGAGAAGACACTCTTAACCCACTCCTTTGTAGAGTTGGGAGGTTCACAGGTATTGTACTTTACACATTTTGGCATTTTTCCATGTTACTAGTCAGAAGTGCTGAGAGAAAAAATCCCATTTTCCCAAGGAAAAGCAAACGTGTATCTTTGCTAAAATTCAGACTGATATTGCATATGTAATGAAATCATGTGGGAACCTGAACAAAATAAGTGGCAGATGTGAATAGAAGGAAGCTTGGCCTTAGGAGAAAAGTTGAGACAAGGCACTTTTCTTTGCATAGTTGATGGGACACAGCCATGGACTGTGAAATACAACTACTGTATTGGGTGGTTTTACTGAACTGCTTTTTAAAAAACCTTTCTTTTTATTTTTTTGTTGGAAGGTATGGTTTCCTGATTATGGGGGAGGAAGTGATTCATTCAGAAATAAATTTGATATGATGCTAAAATCAATAAAAAAATAATTTTTTTAAATTGGTGGAAGGTCTTAAAAAAACAAGTTATATGCTTTGCTTTATGTAGTCATTAACAACAGGTTGTGGAGAGGACAACTTACAGAATGGACAGTACAAATAGGTGGTACAAGTAAATAGAGTACCTGGCCTAGAGTCAGAAAGGCCCAAGTTCAAATTCAACCTCAGGTTACTAGCTATGTGACCCTGGGCAGGTCACTTAACCTCTGCCTTAGTTTCCTCATGTAAAATAAGCTGGAGAAGGAAATGGAAAGCCACTCCAGTATCTTTGCCAAAAAAAGAAAAAAAAAACCCAACCCACATGGGGTCAGGAAGAATCAGACATAACTAAACAACAACAATGACCTTGGGCAAGTCACTTAACTCTGTTTCCCTGTTTCCTCATCTGTAACATGGAGGTTATGAAAAGCCAAAAAGAATTGAATGAAGAAAGAATTCGTAATTGATCCTAGAGGTGATAGGAAGCAACTAGAATTTATTGAATTGGGCATTAACATAGTTGTATATATCCTTTAGGAAAATCATTTTGGCAACTGAGTGGACAATAGATTGGAGTAGGGAGAAACTTGTGGCAAGTAGACCCAACTAGCAGACTATTGCATTAGTCCAAGTGTGAGAAGATGAGGACTGACACATAAGTAGGAGCAATAATTAAAAAAAAGAGGTGGGGAGGTATTTGAGGGATGTTATAAAAGTAAGACTGACAGGCCTTGGAAACAGATTGTATATGGGGGAGGGAGTCAAGTTGAGTGAGAAATTAATGACACCTAGATTGTGAGCATAGGTTACTAGGAGGCTGGTGGTAACATTGATAGTAATAGGGAAGTTTGGAAGGGAGGAGGGTTTGAGAGGAAAAGATATGTTTTGTTTATGTTGAGTTTAAGACATCTACAAGACATCCATTTTTAGATATCTAGTAGGCAGTTGGAGATGCAAGAGGTCAGAAGAGAGATTAGAACAGGATAAGTAGATTTGAGAATTGTCAGCATACTGGTGATAAATAGATCCATGTAAGATAATATTATGAAGTGAAATACAGAAGAAGGTCCAGGATAGAGGCCTATGGGCCACCCATGACAAGCACGTATGATTTGGATGAAGATCCAGCAAAGAAGACTGAAAAGGAGCAGCCAAATCAAGAGAATCAGGAAAGAGTGGTGTTTTGAAAACCTGGAGAGAAGAGAGTATCAAGAATAAGAGGGTGATTGACAGTGTCAAAGGTTTCAAGGAATTCACGAATGATGAGGATTGAGAAAAGGTCATTAAATTTGGCATTCAAGCAAGAGATCAATGGTAACTTTACAGAGAGCAGTTTCAGTTGAATGATGAGGTCAGAAGCCAGATTGTAGAGAGTTAAGATAAGAGTGAGGGGAAAGGAAGTAGAGGCATTGTTATAGACAGCCCTCTGAAGGAATCTAGATATAAAATATTAAGTGGTGACAGCAATGGACTGATGGGTGGATATAAATGGACAATAAGGTGAGAGTCTTTTTGAGCATGGAAGAGAAATATGTCTATTTAGCCGATAAGGAAGTAGCCAGTAAACAGAGATCGATTGAAGATACATGAGACAGTGAAGATTTTAGATAGGGCAATCTGCTAGCAGAAACAAGATGGAATAAAGGAAGGGAGGGAATAAGCATTTATATATAGCACCTACTATGTGCCAGATACTGTGCTAACCACTTTAAAATATCTTCTCATTTGATCCTCCCAACAACCCTAGAAGATATGTGCTGTTATTTTCCTTATTTTTATAGTTGAGGAAACAGGAAAACAGAAATTAAGGGACTTAGCTAAAGTTACGTAGCTAGTAATGAAATCACTTGGTTAGCAAGATCTCATCATCCTATGAAGCAGGTGTGAAGGGGAAGATAATGGCAGGGGCATCTGGGTAATGTGAATTAAGGAGGAGAGAAAAGGGGGCTCTGGACAAATGAACTCAATTTTTTCAGTAAAATATGAGGCAAGTTTCTTAACTGAGATGGGGAGAGGGTGTCATAAGAGGTTTGAAGGAGGATGAGAAGGTTAGAAAGAATTGCTATGGTGAGTAGGTTAGTTAATTAATTAGAGGGGCATAAAAAGATTGACTAGAAACAGTGTGGGCCCAGTTGAGTTTATATAGTATACATCTGTAGTGGACTCAATCAGGACAGGCACAATTGGCAGGACACAATCAGTTATACAATAAGGGGTCAAGGGACTCAAGTAAAGAGGACTGTGTAGAGTTAAACAGATTCTCCAAAGTGTCAATATGGGAAAAAGTGTAGCTAGTTCAAGGGTGATGGCCTGGGAGACAGCTGAGGGGTCAAGAGATTGGAGGTCACCATGTGAATGAAGAACTATATGGGAAGGTAGAGGGAGAGATGGAATGCCAATGGAGTGTGGTAAAATAAGGGAATTTCAGAAATCATGAACATGAAAATTGTACATTTGTGGGAGATCGCAAGATCAAGGGCATCTTAAAGTGTGACTGACATGGAATGGCTGGGTGTAGGCAGGGTGTTGTGATGTTGTAGGTCTGTTTCTCCACCATGACTCCTATTTGACTTCGCTTTCCCCTTTGTATCTTTGTGTGCATTTAGAAAGAAATGTCTTGATGATGTTACTATTTTGTTGTTGTCCTTGATTGCTATTTTTATTTACTCTTATATTTCTGTTTTCTGTGATATTTGAGAAGATAATCCCTTTAGATCTCTTTTTTTTCTGGGAATATTTAAACAAATCTTTTAAAGGTAATATTCATAATTTTTCATTAATGATTATGCTCAGATTTTCAGGGATCATCTTAATTTACATCTTGAGTTCCTTTGCTCTTCAGGACACATTAATTCACTTTCTTTTGTGATTTTCTGATGGGTGCAGAACAGTTTTGTGTTATTTCAATGTCCTTTCCTTTATATTTAAAGATTATTTTCCTGGTTGCTTGCAGAATTTATTGGTTACTGGAGATACTGATAAATTTAACCACTATGTGTCCCAGAGTTTGCAGCCTAGATTTTTTTTTTTAGGTAATCTTTTACCTCCAGAATACAAGTAGATTCTTTTGATTAAAATTTTTTCTCTATTCAGAAATTCTGTAAAGTTTTCTTGTATTATGATCTTCAAGAATTTTGATTTGTTTTTTTGGGAGACCTATAACCCTTAAGTTTTCTCTATACATCCTGCCTTCATGATCAATAAGTTTTGTTTGCATAAACATCATGTTTTCTTTGATTGTTATTAGTTTTTGCTTCTCCTTCCAAATTACATTTCACTTTTTTTGTTATTTCCATTCCCAATCTATTTTGTATCTTTGGTGAGATTTGCCACCTTGGATTCAAGTTTTTCTATTCTTTCTTTTATTTCTTTTTCTAATTTTGTTTTATTTGTCTTTACTTCCTCCATTGCCAGAGTATGCCTGTACTTCTAATTTATCTTCCTCTTTTTTCTTTTTCTTTGGTTTCTGCTTATCTTTTCTGCCATGTGAGTCATTATATGCTTTTAAAATTAATATTTATCTTTTAAACTATTCCAGAAAATCCTATTGTGGTTCTATGTTCTCTTGAAAATTCATAGGATCCTCTTCATCATCAGGGTCTGGTTCGTTTGCCCCTGTCTTACAATGTTTATTCCTGGAAGTCTAGGCTTTTTAACTTGATCTGGATAACACATTTCCTTCTGTTATTAATGTGTTCCTTGTGTTTACCTGCTTATTCTCAAGGTATTTGAGTTTTATTCCTCCTGATGTTTTTCATAATTTTTGGCTTTTCCCCTTACTTTCCCATATTGTTCACTCTCTGACTCCTTCCCCTTTAATGGTGGTTGTTCTGGGAGCTAGATCTTAAAATTGTCTCAGTTCCTTCATGTTGGGAAATTCATGATCAGCTTAGGTCTCTATCCCAAATGACTTCTGGGGGGACAGAACTGGCTCCAGCTAAATCCTAGCAATTTTCCCTCAGGGTTAGTGGAGTGCCACACAGCCATTCACATACTCTGCCCCCTCTATTCTTCAGTTCTTTGGCTGAGCTCTTTTTCAATATTGAGAGTTGCTACTCTGCTATCACTGATTTCTGTTATACATATGTAGTTCAGTTTACAAAACCCTGCTGCTGTAGAATGGTAGGCAATGGGGATGGGATGCTGAGTGAGTGTTAAGAGTTAAGGATTAGGGGCAGCTAGGTGGTGCAGTGGATAAAGCACTGGCCCTGAAGTCAAGAGTACCTGAGTTCAAATCTTGCCTCAGACCAAACAGTTCACACTTACTAGCTTTTTGATCCTGGGCAAGTCACTTCACCCCAATTGCCTAAAAACAAAACAAACAAAAAAAAAGAGTTAAGGATTAGCTGTCTCTCGCATTAGTTCAGTCATTTCCTCTTTTGGGTTCTTGTGTCCTAGATGACTGAGAAATATGAAACTGCAATATATCTTGCATGTAATTCTTATTTTAAAGAGGATCGAGAGGTTATGAGAATAAAAAAAAGTCTAGGTGGCAGCTAGGTGGCACAATGGATAGAGTACTGGCCCTGGAGTCAGGAAGACCTGAGTTCAAATCTGGCCTCAGATCAAACTTACTAGCTGTATGACCCTGGGGAAGTCATTTACCCCCAATTGCCTAAAAATAAAAAAAGTCTAATGCTCGATCTTGTTGGCCATGTGACCAGAATTTGGTAGCAACTAAATATCATGTAATTCTTACTATAATTCTTGATATTTGAATTTTGTCTTTCTGACTGCTTGCATTATTATTTTTTTTTCTCAAAGCAGGAAACTAGATTTTGGCTATGATGTACATAGGAATTTTCATCGTGTGGTTTCTTTAAGAGGTGATCAGTTGATTATTTATATTTTTACTTTAACCTCTGGCTCTAAGAGATGTAGATAGCTGTTGGTTTTTTTAATGACTTCTTGAAATATGATATCCAGGCTTTATCTTTCTTTTTTTCCTTTTTGTTTTCTTTCCTTCCTTCCTTCCTTCCTTCCTTCCTTCCTTCCTTCCTTCCTTCCTTCCTTCCTTCCTTCCTTCCTTCCTTCCTTCCTTTCATCATGGTTTTCAAGTAGCTTAAGTATTTACTTAATTTGTATCTTTTGATCTGTTTTACAAGTCAGCTTGTTTTAGTATGAGTTACCTTCAATTGTCTTTTTTCCCCCCGCTTTTTTATTCCTTTCAATATTTCTTATTGTTTCAGGAAATCATTAACTTCTAATCAATCAGCTCTACTTTTCAATGAGTTTATTGCTTTCATAAATTTTTTTACCTCTTGTGCTATTTTGTCAATTCTTTTTGCAAGTATTGTCTCCATAGATTTCATTTCTTTCCTTTTCTGTAATGCAGTTATTTCATTTAAAAAATAATTTTTAGGTACCTTAAACTCAATTCATTTATTTAAGAATTTTAGTTAACTTTGTTTCAAAGCTCTGCTTTTCTTTGAAGTTTGCTTGTAGATGTTTTAAAGTCCTTCTTTTCTTTGGAGTTTCTGTCCTCTAAATCTCTGGCACCATAATAACTCCTTAGCATGATAGTCTTTTCATATTTTTATTTACTCATTCTTCCAGACTTATTTCCCAAATTCTGAGTCTGTATTAGGGACTAATTACATCAATTTGTGCCAGGAATGTCTGAATTTTGTTTTATCCTCTTTTGTATTCTTTGGTCTCTTGCTTCTTCCTTATCTGTATACTAAGTGCTATGTTCTTCAAGGATCTCAAGGCAGCTCATAATGGAGAATTTTTGGCTTTTAATGTATCCATAGTAATCTGATAGAAGTAAAAGTCTGATTGTCAACCTCCTGATTCATTTTGCAACCCCCTGACTCTGGTTTAAGTCTGTAGACTTTGCCCTGAATGAAGCTCCAGTAGACTACTGCTGGCCCTAGCCTCTGTGAGCTAACTGGAAAGCTTTTTATGTTCAGAGCACCAGGACTTCAAATGCTTTGGTTTGTGATTTCTACCTTCCTTACTTACCTTCAGGCTTCAGATCAGCCTGGTGACTGAATCTGAGACCCAAATCCAGGATCAGAAACACATAAATGCTCCTCTCTTCTGTTCATGCCTCTTGCCCAGTAAATAGTCCCAGGCCTAGAGTCACATTAGATCTGTGACCCAGCTCAGGGGTAATTGCAACAGAGGTTCCAATTGGTTCCTCTTCCTATGTCCTGTACAGCACCAAGCCTAACCTTGCTGGATCCTCTTCTTATCCTAATGCACTTCTTACCCTAATGAACTGCTACAAATGTCAATTTAATCTGCATACTGGAAACCTTTTTGCATCCTCCTGGATAGATCCCAGGTTTCCACAGGCTTCTATCTTCTTATGCTGACTTGGGTTCAAAAAATGATTTAATGTGAATTTTTCTCTGAATTTCCCAGTCTGGACACTGGTGCTATTTCTAAATCTTTCCTGGAAGGGGAAGTTTGGGAGGGGGAGGAGTCAGAATCAGGGATGTACTATTTTCACCTACTCTACCATTTTGGTTGGTTTTCTGATGGATGATTTTTAAGTCTGAGAATCAGTTACCTAAATTAAGACAGAGAGAGAGAGAGAGAGAGAGAGAGAGAGAGAGAGAGAGAGAGAGAGAGAGCGCGCGCACTCTAATCACAGGTCTCAGTCACCAAGGTAACTACTAATGTAGCCCTTGACAATCAATAGCTGTATGACTGTTCAAGTCTGTGCTAAAGTTTCCTGACTTGTAAAATTAAGTTCTAAAACTATCATCCTATGATCCTAAGTCTCTTTGACCATGTCTATGTCAGGCAGCTTCAGATGTTCAGACATTGGCATTTAGAGACTCTCTCATCTATAGTAGACCTGGTCTCAAGGGGTGATTCCCAAGTGGTTTCTATTGCAATATAAACATATGTTTCTCCAGTAAGACAAATTCAGCCAGTATACAACCAAAGTTGGTGAGTCTGATTTTAGTTTAAGGGAGATAATGGGGTGATAGTAACAAAGGAGAGGGAATTCACAATCCCAGACTTCTACCTGGGCAGGGACCTGGATCTATCAGAGAGAGAAATACAGGTAGTAACATCCCATACATAAACAGAGGAATTTCTATGTTCCTCTAAGGCTCTTAGCATTTATAGATGCATTGGAGAAAACCTTGCTGTGCCCTCAGACTATACATCCTTATAGGCAGCAAGAAGTTTCTATGCTGTTTGGGAGAAAGAAAATGGACAGAGTGACCACATTAAGGTCTAAATAATAAGTCATCATAAACTTGAGTCAGAAATAAATGACACAATTGCTTCTTATTTACAACAGTTCCATCTGATTCTCCTCAAAACCAAACCCTGAGTGCCCTTCTGCTGAGTGTCCTCTTTCATCTTCCAAATAGAGAACAAGTTCCTAATCTGTTAACCTAAAATAAAATTACAAAGTTGGTTGATTAATATACTTGGCTGTGAACACTAAAGGTGCATGGTCATGGAATCTGGAGTTGTGGAGGAAGAATGGAGGCTACACAATCCAACTTCCTAACTGTACCTCTTGAAGTGGACTATTAAGCCTCAGCATGAATATGCCCATTGTTGAGGATTCTACTACTCTTAAAAGCTGTTCATTTTGTTCTTCTACAGTAGCATTGTTAGAAGGGATTTTTTTTCTTTATTCTGAATCAAAATACCCCTTTCTCCAGTAACAGCATTTCTGCCACACCTGGTTTATGTATCAAATTTAAAACCTTTTAAAACTTTCTTTTTAAAATGTTATTTTGCACTTTATATTCTGTGACTTTTGAGATAATAGAATTATAGCAGAAGCACATTCATATCTAGGATGAGTTAGAACTATTGCTAAGGAAATTGGGAGAAATATATAAAACAAATCTTATGATTTAGTTTACTTAGCAATTTAGCTGCCAGTCAGAAAACTGTTTGGGAATAGCTTCTCTGTCTTTATCTCGCTAAGTTCCTCAGAGTTTGTCTCTCTCTCTCTCTCTCTCTCTCTCTCTCTCTCTCTCTGTTTCTGCCTATTTTTCTTTCTTCCTCTTACAAAACTGGGAGAAAAAACCAGTCAAGTCATCTGTGCTTTCATTAGGGTGCTAAGTTATTTTGGTGTGTGTGTGTCTGTGTGTCTGTGTGTGTAGTCATCTGAAGGAAAATTGAAATAGCAGGTATTACTTGAAGATGTAGAAGAAGTGACAGGTACTTAACCTAAGAGAAAGCTATGCAGAAGCCTGGGACCTGGTAAAGAAATCAAATAGATAGAAGGTTTGTTGTTTAGTTGTTTTTCAGATGTGTCTGACTGTTTGCAGCCCCTTTTAGAGTTTTCTTGGCAAAGATACTGTAGTGGTTTGCCATTTCCTTTTCCAGCTCATTTCATAGAGGAAAAAACTTGAGGCAAACAGGGTTAAGTGACTTGACCATGGTCACACAGTTAGTAAGTGTCTGAGGTCAGATTTGAACTCAGGAAGATGAGTCTTCCTGACTCTAGGCCTGGCACTCTATCATCTATTGCATCACCTAGTGCCCTTAAATAGAAGATAGCTCTCCTTGAACAAGAAAGGGGGAAAAATTATAAATGATGATGCAATTTCATTCAACAGTCATTTATTAAATATCTACCATGTTCCAGGATCATTTATACTATTATTAGGAGATTTGAAAATTAATGGGAAAATCAACACATGATAGATACATTTTTATCCATTCTTCCTGATACTATCACCAACAAGTTATGCAAACCCCACTGGAAGTATCAGTTTTTTTTTAATCTCTAAAATGGAAATATTGGTCTACATTATCTCTAAAACATAGACAAAAATTCTATTGTTTCTCTTTCTTTAAAACATGGCTTTATACTATTTTCTCTACTTTCTTGGATTCCATTGTCAAATTATTTTAATAAAGTGCTGTATTTTGTAAAACAAGAATAACATGTTTATCTCCATCATAGGTAAAGCTCAGAAGCCTATTCATTTCATGCTTCAGGATATGTGGCCAAGTACTGCCCCACTGAGGCAGGTAATACTCTTTGCTGAAATAGTATGCAAGTGCCCTGCCTACTAACAGTTACTAACTAGACGGAGTTATATCAGAATGAAGTTTTTGTGCTATTGAACTTATAAGAGGTGGAAAAGGAGCCAAATGATTTTGGCAGAAACAATGGTAAGCAAGGGACCCATCCACTTCAGGGAGTCTCAACCCAGGGTCAGAGCTCATGGCATGGGTGTCCTCTGAGGTAGCAACTGAGGTTGAATTAATGAAAAGGTGATAAGTAAAAATCAGAGCTTAGACAAAAGTAAGCAAGAGGCTTCTTCAGTGCTTAGCAAAGAGTTCAGTACTTTGACCTAAGTAGGTTGAAGGAGCTAGAGAATTATAAGTCCTCAACTGTGTAAAATAATCAATGGAATGAAGAAGCAGGGTAGCAATAGTATCCAGAGGAGAGACAAATCTACTCAAGAACCACACAAATAAACCAGAGTCCTGAAAATTCGAAGTCTGAGATCAAAAAGCCCAGGGCAAAAGACTGATGAAATGCCTAAAATATATGATGAATTTTAACCTAGAGAGTTGTGGCTGGCCTTGCCTAGTCAATCAGCTTTATGAATCACTGCTATGAGCCAACGCAGTGACTCTTAGGCTAGTATTTTTGAACAGAAAACTCTGGTTTGATTATCATACCTAGTTTTGGCTTTAGTCAATTCTTACATGCTTTCTTTCAAGTCCCACATGCCATCCATGAGCTAAGTGGCATTTTGGCTCCATAAAAAAATATAGAGAATCTCAGACTTGTGTAGGGCCTCAGAGACTATTTATCATCCAGCCTGGATACCTCCAGTGATGAGGAATTCACTACCATATATGGTAACTCATTTAAAATTTTGGAACCTCAGATCATTTGGATATTTTTTACTTTTTGTTAAGTTAAATCTTCCTGTTTGGCTACCATCCATTGGTTCTATTTGCCTTTGGGAGAAAGAAAAAAACCAATCTATTCATTCTTTCAAGTGATAACTATACAAATATTTGAAGATTTTTTGGTGTCTTTTTTTTTATGGTAAACATTCTTAATTCCTTCAACCCATCCTCATATGCTGTGGAGTTTAATTTTCCTCAGTTCTTGTCTACATCATCTGAAAACACTCTAGCTTACCAGAGAATCACAGAATCTCAGAGGTGGAATACAATACCTTAGAATACTTTTTAAAAATTCAATTCTGGGAATGCATTTACTTTGTGAAATGCTAATAATAATAATATTTTACATTATTTATCAAATTGAGTATTATTTGTTGGCTATAACTTTCATGTACATATTACAATTTTATCTTAATTCTTTCTAAAACATCTATTTTCTGACACATTCTGGAGCACATAGTTATAGTATTTAGAGCATTTATAGTGTTTGCAACATTTGTACTCAAAGTAGCTCATATTTGACCTTTTATTTGAAGGTTAAATCTTGCTAGTATTAATTTGGAAAATGGCCAAGATAAATTTACTAGGCAAAAGTAATGAAATGTCACTTTAAAATGACCTGTCTTCTTTATGGTTCTCCAGATAACGGAGGAATGGGATGAATGTAATGTCTCCATTAAAGGGTGAAAGAGTCCTCTTCTAGTAAGAGTGGATTTCAACAGCATCCAGAGAATGTCTTCACTTAATAGCACTGAATTCCACCCCTCCAACTTCCTGCTACTGGGAATCCCTGGACTGGAAGAATTGCACATCTGGATAGGGTTTCCTTTCTGTACTGTGTATCTGATTGCATTTGTAGGAAATCTCAGCATTCTGTTTGTGATCAATACTGAGCAAAGTCTCCATCAACCCATGTTCTACTTTCTAGCTATATTGGCCACTGTTGACTTGGGTCTCTCCACAGCCACCATTCCTAAGATGATGGGCATTTTTTGGTTCAACTTAAAGGAGATTAGCTTTGAGGGATGCCTCACCCAGATGTTTTTCATCACATTTTCACCGGTATGGAGAGTTTTGTGCTTGTGGATATGGCCTTTGATCGCTATGTTGCTATATGCCACCCTCTCAGGTATAGTATGATCCTCACTAATAAAACCATTGTCATTATTTCAGGGGTAGCTATCCTGAGAAATTTTTCTTTAGTGACACCAATGGTATTTTTAGTGCTCCGGCTGTCATATTGTGGTCATCATGTCATTCTTCATACCTATTGTGAGCATATGGGAATTGCTCGATTGTCTTGTGCAAGCATCAATGTAAACATCATCTATGGCTTGTTTATTATTTGTATAATATTTTTGGATATGACCCTGATTGCCATTTCCTACATCCAAATTCTTCAGGCAGTTTTTAAACTTCCTTCTCAGGATGCTCGTTTCAAAGCTCTCAACACTTGTGGTTCCCACATCTGTGTCATCTTAGCCTTCTTCACTCCTGCTCTCTTTTCGTTCCTTACCCATAGATTTGGCCACAATATTCCTCACTATATCCATATCCTATTGGCCAATCTATATGTGGTTGTCCCTCCTGCACTCAATCCTGTTATTTATGGAGTCAGGACCAAGCAGATCCGGGAATGTTTGATTCAGATCTTGATCAGGAAAGATTAATGTTAAATGAAGAAATCTACACTATTCTATTCTGGATTTTTTTTCTCCTGGGAAAATGACTTTTGTAGAGGGACAGAGTATTGTGTTATTTTCAATAGTGAAAAAAATCTCACAATTAATAAGAAACCAAGTTCTCAGGGACAACTCATTCAAAAAAATAAAAATATGGAGATTACCTTTGTGTCAATTCCAGTGTAAATATATGAGAGTGGGAAAAGGATATATTTGTAATGTCTTGACATTCAGCAAGAATTTTAATCCTTAGACCTTATATTCCCCCCACCCCATATGCATGTTGTGGTCCAGGACAAAATAAATTGGATGCTTCAGGTTTAAATAGAAAGCAATTTTATTTCCCCCCCTCAGCTCTGGTATATGTATCTTCCAGGGAAGAACAATGGCCATACTAATTTTAAAGTGTATAGCTCTTTTTTACCCTTCTTTCAAAATGCTGGGGAGAAGCCTGTAATTCATGACCTTATTCAGTAACTACAAATGTATAAAGTTCAGTGCCAAGGTTTTAGTCCCCAGAGGGGCAGCAAATTTTATGCAGGAAATTTATCTCACAATTCCTTTGATCACAGAATACATTCTGAGGGCTCCAGGGACTGGAAGATTGAATACAAGAACCAAGTTCCACATTAGCAGAAGCCACCATCAAAGCTAGATAACAAATTTGAATTTCCTATATTATTGACAGTGGCTCAGTGACATCAAAGTTATGCACAAAGGATCACACAATCTGAAAACAATGAAAACTATTTGATAAACAATTATGTAAGAATGAACAGAAAACAAACAAGGAATCTTTAGCATGTAGTTCAGTTCACTTGGACCAATGGAGGAAGTAGATAAGATCAGGGAAAAAAAATGAGAAGCCTGACATAAAGCCATAACAAAACAGTGATAAGAGATGTTATTTATGTCATTGTAAGATTTCAGTTGTAGATCTGGAAGAAACCCTACAAGATATCTAAATCAATCCTTCCATTTTATGGATGAATAAACTGAGGCTCAGTGAAGTAAAATAACTTGTCCAAAATGACATAGGTAGTAAGTGGACAGAAGGAATGTGACTTGAATTCAAGCACTCTGCCAAATCTAATGATCTTCCCATTCCATCATGTCTAGACATGTGCTACAGACCTTTGTCAAAGGCAGATCTTTTAAAAAATAATCTAAGGATTTTTGAATTTATCAGCGTGAGCACTCCCTTTACAGATGCAGCAGAGTAAAGCACTTATACCTCTTAATTTATTATTTTGGAAACTTTGTGCCCAAAAACATTTGTGAATGCTTAATAAATACTTGCTAAACTATAGAACATTTACAGGTTGGGATGGAGTTTTGAGACAATGAGGCTAATTCATCTTTTCTTCTCCCAAATTTCCTGCAATATGGCACAGTTTAAACTAAAGAAATCAGATGGTTTAACTCTATTTAAACATGCCTAACTCCCATGCCTATACCACTTGAAAGGAAGAAGTAAATAAAGAGAGAGACAGACAGACAGATAGACAGAGACAGAGACAGACACAGACACAGACACAGAGAGATACCTTGGAGAATAACAACTGACAAAATTTGAGAATGTACCTGTTGTTATAGAACTACTTATCCCTACTGTTCTGAAGTCTTTGAGCTGGTGCTGATTGACTGAATGAATTAATAACTGTTTAACTGACAAGTAATAACTGACTGACTAAATGTACTCACTATGTAAATATGTAAGTACTTACCATGTGCTGATCACTATACTAAGTTCTAAGGAATACAAGGAAGCAAAACAGTCATTCCTTTCTAGGAGCTTACTTTCTAATTAAAAAAAACATAAAGGGGAGCTAGAAATCTGGGGAAAGGGCAAGTGAAGAGCACAGTCAGAGTAGATGGCAAGATTTAGAAATGGCCAGGGAGTGCCTTGGTGTCCTTGTACTAAGAAAGCTAAGGCAAAAGCTCACCTATCAGGTTATTGCCTTCTCAAGGCCCCAAAATGGGGACCATCCAACTCTCTCCCATCTTCCCACCAATGTGCATTGAGGGTATTCATGTGACTGAAGACTTCTATGGCCTGATCCCCTATCACACATGCTGACTTAGGTTTAAGCCTACAGTGGGTCATAAGCAGACCCCAGACAATGGGCTTCTTCCAAGTTTTTGATCCTAATCCACAGCTAAGCCAACATCATCCCTTCTCTTATTCTACAGCTGACCAAAATCTAGATAATTACTATCATGCTTATCACCCCTCTCTAGCCCAAAATATTGGGAAAGCCTATTGTTCAGCTTTACCTCTACTCTTTCTTCTCTTTCCTCCATTAGTCTCCTGAAAAAAGTTGAAAGACTTACAAGGGCATGCATGCAATTCAGTCCCCAACCCTACCTTCAGTAAAAATAATAAAAATATGGTTCAATATAAAGAAAGAATAAGATAAAATAGTTTAAAATGGAAATGTAGCTTGTTGAAGTTATTAGTTTGAATAGCTGAAACAGTACAGAAAATTAGGCTATACTTAACTCCTGAACTATAGGGGAAATGATGCTAAAATAAATATAGATGGCTAAGTTCTTTCCTTAAAACAAAAAAAATTATGAAATACAACATGAAATAAGACCCACCAAATTGTTGGTTACCAGACATACATTTCGTGTAAGAGGATAGAATCAAATAAAATTAAGAGATCAGTCTAAATTAGATAATAGAACTCTAAGTTCAAATAAAGCAGGGGCCACATAATGATATCTCAGAAATTGGATTTCAAATGAATCTAAAAAAAGAAAAACAGAGACATTGTTGATTCATAATGGTAAAAAGGAAAATCCATAAGAGGTATATAATAATTCTCAACTTATATGCAATTATCAATGACAGTTAAATTAATAAAAGATTATCAGTGGTACAAAATAGAAAAAATATATAGTAAGAGCAATACATGTACCTCTATCTTCTAAAGTCAAAATATGACAAGTCAAATGAATGACTAATATTATATCACCAGTCAAAAACTTAATAAAGTAGAATTTAAAACTATACGGAAATAACTAAATGAGCAAAACATGGAAAATATTTTCAAATGTAGAGAGGCATAGAAAAATTGACTACCTACTAAGTCATAGAAAAATCTATATACATAAAAAAACCATTTCATTGTATTTCTAGAGAATGGGAACTAAATAATATTGATAGCATAATTTAATAACATAAAAGTATTGAAGTAGCTAGATGGCACAAGGTATAGAGTGCCTGACCCAGAGTCAGGGAAATCTGAGTTCAGATTCCATCTCGCATTTACTAGCCTTGTAGCCTTGTGCAAATCACTTAACCTCTTCAGGTTTTTGTTATTATTCTTTTCAGGCAGAGACAGTGGAGTGATTGCTATTTCCTTCTTCAGCTCATTTTACAGATGAAAACAACTGAGGCAAAAAGGATTAAATGACTTGCCCAGGGTTATAGAACTAGTAAGTGTCTGAGGCCAGACATGAACTCAGATATTCTTGACTCCAGGCCTGGCATTCTATCCACTGTGCCACCTACCTGTGCTTTCTTCAGTTTATTCCATTGTAAAATGGGGATAATAATAGCACCCATCTCGTTGGGAGGATTAAATGAGATAACATTTGTAAAGTGCATAGCACAGTGCCTGGCATATAGCAGGTACTACGTAAATGCTCATTATTACTATTATTACAATAATATCAAAAGCTATAAAACTAAATGGAAACAATCTATTATACAATGTGTGTTAATGAGAGCTGATCACATCTCAAGCTTCTGAAATTTTATCCTCAAACCCAGATAAACAGATTAATTGCCTTAGTACTATACTTGTACCTCTGGAACATTAAGAGGAGAAGTGGAAGGACTTTAGCATGTTGTATAGAATTTTTCTGGGAAAAAATTAAGAGAATAGATAAAAATCACAGGATGCAAAGGTATAGATGAGTTGTTATCTGCATGGGTGGAAAGATCACCTACATCAGTAAGATCATGGATACAGTTGAAGTATTTCCTTTACCACAAGCCACAGGTTCTACTGAACTTCCTAATTCAATTTCACAGGACCATGCTACTCCTTTTTATTAGACTATGGTAAATTCCACATATTATCATGTTATCATTTGCACTAATTTCTTTGATGGATTTTCTCATTAATAACAGTGTTATCTTTTCTTCTTCACTGAAAGAATTTGACTCAATGTACCCAAATGGTTATTTCTAAGAGCTTATCATTCCTCATGAGTTGACCTCCCTTTCATATTTTCAGATGATGGGATCCTCATTAGATATTGCGTTGCCTTTTCCTGTGTCCTTATCACTTAACATCTTCATGTGTAGACTACATATTGCAGAAGGGATTCGTGTGAATTCATAGGTTAGAAGAGGTCATCTTCAAGGTCCCTTCTATATATGAGAGGTGGTAACCTTATGATTCTTAACTAATTTAAATTTAATTTTCTAAAATTAATATTTTTGGTTCACACTATACCTGACCTCAGGCAGCTGGGTGGCATCATAAATAGAACACGAGGCCTGGAATGACAAAGACTCATCTTCTTGAGTTCAAATATGGTCTCAGACACTTGTGCAGCCCTAGACAAGTCATTCAACCCTGTTTGCCTCAGTTTCCTCATCTGTAAAGGAACCTGGAGAAGGAAATGGCAAACCACTGTAGTATCTTTGCCAAGAAAACCCCAAATAGTGTCATAAAGAATCAGTCACAACTGAAACAACTCAACAACAACAGCAAAATACTTGACATTTCTTTCCAGTGGAACTCTAGGATAATATTATTATTTCTCAAAGGTTTGTTGTTGTTGTTGTGTTGTTGTTTAATTTCCATTCCCAAACCAGTTCTTCTGTACTGGTGAGAATGAGGTCTGGAATAGCATTGTCCTTCATTACTTCCTCCCCCTTTTGAAAGATTAAATTGTCAACAAAACAAAACAATAACGTACTGGCTACTCTTATTTCCACAGTTACAGATGTCTAAATAATTGAAGTTCTCCATAAGAATTGCATTATATATGCATGCAAGCTTTGCGGTTTACATCAGAAAATTTTCATTCAACTCCTTCAGTTAACCTGGAAGATGATAATATATTCTCACCAAAATAACCTCTCTTTTTCCTCTATTCCTCATCAAAATGCTTGCCGCTGTATTTCCCCAATTTCATGGAATCACATACATACACACACTTATGTGCATTAATATCTTCCTCATTTGCAATACCATTTCCAACATTCCTTTAAGGCAATCAGCTTATTTGGAAAGAGGTATAATCTTTCATTGGTGTAGTCTAGTGATATGTTTTAGGGCATCAAGTTTTCATGATTCTGATCAATCCATTAACTGTACTTATTAAGCACTCACTATCTTCCAGGCAGTTTATTAAGTGATAGAAATCATATTTACCTCCTAACATTATTACTAACCTTCCTACATTTTGCATCAAGCTTTCTATTGTATCTAGTTTAACAACTACATGTGGACATTATTATTCCACTCACCTTACTTTTCAGTTTAAATCCCTTTCCATTGGATGTACCAGACCTTTGCAGTGCTTTGAACTTAGCAGGGTGGAGATTAACTTGAGGTCCATGTAGTCAAGTATGGTTTATTGGAAGAAGTTCGTATCATACTAGAATTTAAAGATGGAGAGGAATTGAATAAATGGAATCAGTATTAGAGGGATGATATTTCAGTACGGGAAAGGTGATGAATAAAAATTTGAGAATAAGTATGACACAAATAGCACAATCTGTATGACTTACTTAAGGCACTTTTTTCATCTCTGCTACACAATAGATCCAAGAGGTAGGAGTTTCTTTGAAGGAGGTAACAGGAATAGAATGCAATATCCACTAGAATGTGTGTTCTCTTTTGAAACAGGAAAAACAAAAATAATCCATTTCTGATCTCCTTTCTGTGAAAATTGAGGCCTCTACCTCTTTGATTTTATTTCTACTGTGTTCTTCTACATATAAGTTGTCTTTAAAGAGCCCTTACAGTTTGTTTTTTTGGGGGATTTTTGGGGTGTCACTGCAGAGCAGCATCAATAAGTTTGCGTGTTTTACTTTGATGGGACATCACATCTGCTGATTTTTCTGGCAGTTTATCCTCCTGCTCCTATTTTTTATTGAAGACAAGTGAAAATTATGGACCTGAACAATTTGAAGCAAGTTCTTGGGAAGCACAGATACCAATTGGAAATAAAGCATTTATGTGGCAAGAAAAATGAGGACTATAAGCAAATATCAAGTGGTTACTAATAAAGAGGAAAATGTCTCAGATACGATGTTCTTGGAATCTGCATTTTAAGAGCTGCAAATATGTGTACTTGAAGAAGCATACTATTTCATGTCCTTTGTGTATGTAACCTGATCCCTTTGTCTATAAAAATATTCCTTCTTCAGTGCAACTTATCTGAATCTATATCTTAATTGATCACTTAGCACAAGTGACAACTGCTCTGATCCATCTGCTAAATTCATGTAACACTTCTTCAGGCATATTCATATTTACCTATTTGCTTATTTACCTCTTTGGAGTCTGTATTCTTCAATAAAATGCATGCTCTCTGATTTCAGGAATAGTCTTGTTTTTAACTTTGTCTGCAATAGCTAGAACAGTGCGTGTAGTAGACATTTAAAATGTTTGTGAAATTTAATGGTTAGCTCTTCTGACCCCTCTTACACTTAGTAATTTAACTCCTATATAGTGTCACTCATCTCCTTTAAACTTGTAAACTACATGATGCTTTATTAAGAGGAAGAATAAGGGTTCCATTGTCTCACATCATATATTCAGAATGCAAGAATACCATACGATATAACATAATATATTTCAAAGAAATAGAAAACTTTTTAGAGTTAGAAGGGGCCACAGCAGTCATCTAGGCCATCTCATCCCTGAAAAGAATCCCTCCTCTCATAAAATCCCCAAGAAGGCCTGATAGTCGTGTGTTAAAGATGGTAAAGTAGAGATACCTTTCATGTTAGGTTTGGACTGGGCAAATGCTGAAGTATTTTGTCAATCCCTATGACTTTTTTGGTTCTAGAAATATGTTGTAGTACATTGATTTGAATATATGAACTGAATCATGGCAACTCTTACTTTTTCGCGCTAATAAATGAACATTTAGTTTGAAGATTTAAAAGGACAATTTTTGCTAAGTAAATTAAAGTACAGAGTTAAAGGATTCCAATGACACAGAAAAGTTTCAGAAAAAAAAATGATTCATTGGGGCAGCTAGGTGGCGCAGTGGATAAAGCACTGGCCCTGGATTCAGGAGGACCTGAGTTCAAATCCAGCCTCAGACACATAACACTAACTAGCTG
Source organism: Phascolarctos cinereus (assembly GCF_003287225.1). NCBI lineage: Eukaryota > Metazoa > Chordata > Mammalia > Diprotodontia > Phascolarctidae > Phascolarctos > Phascolarctos cinereus. The sequence goes on from NW_027556098.1 coordinate 352,935,474, forward strand.
TGTGACCGTGGGCAAGTCACTTAACCCCATTGCCTAACTAAAAAAAAAATGAGGCCTTACATATGTTTTATGTCTAATTTTCTTACACACTTTTTAGTATAATGATGTTCTTTTATCAATACAGTAGACTGTGTTAGGAAATAATGAATTAATATAGAATTGTATAATTTTACTTAGACCAGAAGGCACATGATGGAACATCTCATCCAACCTGCATTTTACCAATCAGGAAACTGGTCCAGAAAGGTGACTATATCATGAGTGAAAAAAACAAAATGAAATACTGGATTAAGAGTGAGAGAAACTAGATTCTACTCAGGCTATTCTACTTGCTATCACTGTGGCTTTGGAAAACAGACTCAGTTTTCTTATTTGTAAAACAAGGGCATAAGACAAAATGGTTTCTAAGGTTCATTGTAGTTCCAAATTCTATGACTATTTAAATGACCTGATACAGGTTGGTAAGCAGGAGAGTTGGCACTGGAAAACAGTTATCTTCTTTGATAGCTAAATGTTCTTAGCATTAAACAAGGAGTATTATGTTGTGATTATTATTCCCTGTAACTAAAACCATTATTTGACATCCACATTTAAATAATATGCACTATTTTTACATTCAAACAAGTCACTAAAAACAACTATATTATATACATTAATTCTTGACCAAATTTTCTTGTAGTCAATGGATGAATCATCATAGCATATGCCAGTCATTCCTGCTCTGGAAAATTGGTGAATGAAGGGGTCCCTAATATAGATCAGAGGAATAGAAATGGAAAGGAACAAGATAACAAGCTTGATAGACTGGAGACTTCACCATTTAATGGCATATTTCTTTTTTGATAGTCCCTTTCCATAGGGCTAAATAAGTTTATTATTCCAAATTTTCCACTGTCCAACCATAGTATTAAAATGGCATGTTTAGATTGTCTGCCACTGTAAAACATGTGTTCTACTTAATACAGTTCTGAATAACTGAATTTATTCGTTTGAGGTAGAACGCAGAAAAAATTATAAATTAGTTTCTTCATGTTACAGTGATGAAAACCAGGCTTTCTTAAATAGTCTCAGCACCAGTTCACGGATTTGTTTTGTTCTGATTCCATAGATGACAGGATTGAGTGCAGGAGGTACAACCATATAAAGATTAGCCAGGAGAATATGGATGTATCCGGGAACATTATGTCCAAATCTATGAGTGAGAACAGAGAAGAAGGCTGGGATAAAGAAAGATAAGATCACAAAGATGTGGGAGCCACAGGTATTGAGAGCTTTGAGCTGAGCATCCCTGGATGGGAGGTGAAAGACAGCATGGAGTATCTTTATATAAGATATAGTGATAAGGATCACATCCCCAAATATCACAGCTATAATAACTAATCCAAATACAATGTTGATTTTAATGTTAGCACAAGACAACCGGACAATACCCATATGCTCGCAGTAGGTATGAGGGATGATGTGGTGCCCACAGAAGGGCAGCCTCAAGACAAGAAACACCACTGGAAATATCAGAAAGAAATTAATCAGGATCAAAAGTGCTAGAATGACAGCAATGGCTCTGTTGGTTAGTATCATATGATATCGAAGGGGGTGGCATATGGCAACATAGCGATCAAAAGCCATGGTCACAAGCACAAAAGTCTCCATAGCAGTGAACATGTGAATGAAGAACATCTGGGCAACACAACTCCCAAAGCTAATCTCTCTCTTATTAAGCCAGAAGATTCCCAACATTTTGGGGATGACAGACGTGGACAAGGCTAAGTCAATTGTAGACAACATGGCCAGAAAATAGAACATTGGCTGGTGGAGGCTGCGCTCAGTCTGAATTACAAAAAGGATAGTGAGGTTTCCCAAGAGTGCAATCAGATACACAGAGCAGAAAGGAAAGCCAATCCAGATGTGCATCTCTTCTAATCCTGGGATTCCCAGTAAAAGGAAGAACAAGGGGTGAAATTGAGTGTCATTGGAAGGGAGCATCTTGCCAGGGATTATTAGTTCTTTAGAATACCACTTTTTTTTTCTGAAGTCTGGAAAAGAAAAAATGTTTGAGTATTATTTCCTTCTTGATTTACTCATACAGATGATACCTCCCTTATTATCTTTCTGTCAATATTCTATTCAACCAAAATCTATACTTCAAAGGTGAAATAATCAGATCATCAGGAACAATCTGTGTTATCTAGTAGGTGAGAGCAGGATTTGAACCTACCTAAAGCCCCATTCTGGAAGAGACAGTTTTTGGTTCCCCATAAGAAAAAAAAACTTTCTAAGGATTAGAATTTCCCAAATTGGAGTGGGCACTCTCAAGTGGTGATGAATTCAGCATCAATAAACAAGATTAAAGTGGAAAGTAGATAATCATACCTTAGAATTTATATTGAGAGACTTCCTGCTAAAGTATGAGTTAAACCATGTGGTCTCAGATTCTGTTAACCTGTTTTCTCTGCTCACTGCATCCTTTTTTGTTTCAAATCAGAGAAACTGCTCAACATTCTCATTTGATTGGAGGAAAGTCCCTTAAACAGTTTACAAACTAAGATGAAGCTTAGCTAATCTAATCTTAAACCTTTGCTGCTTTGTATTTTTCCCTTTCCATGTGTTTCTCTCCCTTCTCCAATCTAGTAGAATGATACTATCTTTCTCAGCCTTCAATGAAGATATCCTTGGTGGAAATGTCTATAAATGTTTTTACCAACTGCCACTTTAATATGGTCCAGGAGATTTCCAAATCATAATCAGGAGAATCCTGTTCTCTTCCTATCCCCACTTCATCTTCAGTTTCTCCCTTTAAATAACACTTTTCAGAACTCCGCCCAGCCGTGGCAACTCAAAGCTGGTTTAGTTGGTCAGGATTTTATTTTCCTCAGTTGAGGGGAAAAGGACTTTTGATCCCAGTCTCCACAAGGTTTGAATTATTTAGTAGAGACCAGAGATCAAGCATAGATAGGTATTTAGGTCATAAAGCCATGTTGGACCCTGCCATTCCAATTCTGGGCTATGCAGAAGGCTTAACAAACAATGAGGGGCTCATCATCACTCTGGATTATAACCCAGAGCTCTCAGTAGCTCCTCCCTTTTTTGACAACTTTTCCTACAGTCTCCGGAGGGAAAGGAGTTTTCTGAAAAGGCAACCTGAAATCATTCAGATCACTCATTGCAGAGCAGATCGGTCCATTCACAATGGGTCTCTCTGTTGACCTCCTTGCTTCCTATGACCACCCATATTAGATTAATAGTATGTGTAATTTTCTCTGGGTAATAAGAAAATGTGGCTCACATTGTGCTTTTGTTTTGAATGGATAGCAATCCATATGAAGTATAGACCTGGAGCCTTTTTATTGTTCCTAACCAAAGGGAAGTATGCATTTCCTCCTCCATAAGCCTTCCTGTAGCCTACCACTGATTCAACATTCTCTCTTATCCCCATTCTTGGCCTTTTTCTGGACTGACAGAAGTAAGAGGTTCTCTGAATAACCTGATCTCTACAGGCCATGTGCAGTACCTTAGAATATCTGAAAAATTTCAGGTGACTAGAATTAGCTCCATTTCCAATGAAGTTACAAACAGTAAAGAAAATATGATTTGAAGGAGGTAGATGCACTGTGGGGGTGGGGGTGGGAGAACAAAGTATTATTGCATAACTTTTATGTTCTTATTCCCACATTTCTTACTGTAATGAATTCCCTTAGTCCTGCCATTGGCTGAGGCTCTCTGCCCCACGTAGGACACATTCTTACCTCCATACATATCTCCTTAATTATACAAAATTTACCATTCTTCACTCCACCTCTAAACCCTCCATCGGTGTTCTTCTAGTCTTTCTCTACCTGATTCCTCATTTATAAACTAGATACCCCTCTGAATTTCTACTAAGTCGGTCTCCTTAATAAGATAGATATTAATAAGCACCCTCTTACCTCATTCTGTGTGTCTCCTTGTCTATCCTTCTTAGGAGATGACAGCTTGGTTCCTACAGCTTTTTTGTCTTTCTCCTCTCTTTTAAGTTACTATTTTTGGTACCCTGAGCTCTCTTAAATCTATAAAACTATTAAGGCATAGACTTACCAACTGCCTTGAAAATTAGTAATCCTTTCTCAGGGAAAGCATTCTACAGCTGCCACCTCTCTGATTTTTCTCTAATTTTTCTGTACAACTAGGAAAGGTTTATATTGAGACTGAAATCTTTCTTTCTCCCTTTCCTCCCTGAGAAAAATTTTACATAATGAGGATCCCCTGTGCCTGCAGCGTTCCTGAACTTGGTAGTTTATAGTCCCAGGGCGCAGAAATAGTCACAACAAATGAAGAATGCCTTTGTGGTCATATATTCTCTATGAGGTAATGGGATTGATAACTAAAGACATTTTCTTCTGCCACCTACTCTATATCAGAGTTAGTCTATAAATTACCATTCTGCTGAAATTAATCCCTTATTTATTGGTGAATATTGATGCATTATGGCAGAAGAGAAGACAGTATGTTTTTTTAAGTGGTTACTCCAGAAAATGAAATACTCAAATTGGAACAAAATAGAATTCTGGACATATGGTCCTAGACCATACTAAAGTTCCACTTGAAGCTCTCTAATAATCAATTAATCAACAAGTTTTTATTAAGCATCCAATACATGCCAGGAATTGTGTCAAGTCCTTCTAGGAAGGGAGAATTTGCTACCCCTCCTTATAACCTATTACACTTTTTGATAATTCTTTTAGGATGTTTTCCTTACGTGTGAAGAAAAAATGTCTTTCTGCAGCTTTCATTCATTGATCCTAGAGCCGCCCTGGGCCCAAGTAGGATGAATCTATCTCTTACCAATATGATAGCTCTGTAAATATGGGAAGACTAGAAAGTAGTTTTCCTACCCTAATCCCTAAATTTTTACAATACCCTCCTGACTGATAAATCTTATAAGGAAAGATCTTCTATGTCCCCTGTATGACTCTAAACATTGGGCTATAAGCCAGAGTGTGGTTATCTATGTTGGACTGAGAATTTAGCCAGTTCTCAGGAAAAGATACACTCTGGGAATGTGGCCAGTTCATCAGAACATATCAAGTTAATTAATATTCTAAGATGTTTTGCTTGCTTCCGGAACTTGGCCAGTTCCTGGACCAAGTGAAAACATCTACTAGAATCATGGGCACCTTTGGCACAGGGCCTTCTTTGTTAGAGGCCCTACTTAAATCCTAATTGGGAAAGCCATCTTTGGATTCTCACCCATGGAGAGGATGCTCTGCCTGGGACTTTCCCAATCGGGACCCTGAAAGCTGTACCCCAGGAATCCCCAGCTTGGACTTCAGGTGTTGGTGCTTCCCTGAATTGGTGAGGTTTTCTTATATTATTGATATCCTTTGTATTCTTAGCCTGACTATAGTCATATTGCTAATTGTATCTTGCTGTAAATCTAGCTTTTCTATACCTATATTATAATCTTAATTAAAGCTACCTTCACTTCTCTGTCTAGGAGTGTGTCTTATTGTAGGAGTGAATCCGAACCACATTTTTCTTTCTTAATCACACACCTACTCAAATTCATTTTTGTGAATATTTCCTAATACTTGGTTCCCAAAAATAAGCATAATACTTTAGCCATGGTATGACCAAGATAGAATACTGCTGTCATTTTAAACATTAGGCCCATCTTAACTCTGCGTAGATCACATTCACTTTTTTGGGGGGGTGAGGCAATTGGGGTTAAATGACTTGCCCAGGGTCACACAGCTAATTAAGTGTTAAGTCTCTGAGACTGGATTTGAACTCAGGTCCTCCTGACTCCAAGGCCAGAGCTTTATTCACTGTACCACCTAGCTGTCCCAATCACATTCAACTTTTGAGCTACCATTATGAGATACTAATCCAAAGTAAATATATGCTGGTATAGTGGATAGAGTGCTAGACTTTGAGTAGAAAAGATTTAAGTACAAATTTTTTTTAGACATTTACTAGCTCTGTGACTCTGATAAATTTACTTAAACTCTCAGCCTTAGTTTCCCCTTCTATAAAACAGGGCTAATAATAGCATCTTTCTCACAGGGTTGTTACAAGGAGCCAATGAGATGATACATCTAAAGCATTTAAATTGTGATATAAGTTCTTGCTATTATTATTGTTGTTATTACATATATATAAAGGAACAATAGTTTCATAAAAGATATTAAGAAATCCTTTCTTCTATAAGGAAAGAAATTATATTTCTTTCTTTAAAGGGCAGCTGGTACTCTAGGTTCTAACAACTGTAAATAAGTATGAGAATTGCATAAATAGAAGCTTGGTTGCAGAGAAAAGTTGAAACAAAGAATTTCCCTTCTTTGCAGAGTTTGTGGGATGTGGCCACGGATTGTCAAACTCATTTGATATATTGGGTGATTTTACTGAACTGATTTTTCTTCATTCTTTTTTATTCCTTGTTGGAAAGTATGGCTTTCTGAGTATGGGAGATAAAGCTATTCAGAAATGAAGTTAATATAAAAACAAAAACCAAGAAAAATAAAAATTTTAAACTGTATGGAAGATCTTAGATTGTAAGGCATAAACAGTCATTGAGGTCCTGTTGTGAAGGAGACAATCTAATAAAATGAATAGGGCTAGAAATAGTGTTTCAGATTGCTGCCAGACACGGCCACAGGCAAGATTAGGGAAGCAAATAAGAGAGGATACAAGTGCATCTGAAATTAGAGAAGATGACAAAAGGAGGAGAAGTTTAGAGAGAGACCAAGGGAGGGGAGTAACATGGTTAACTGGCGTACTGTGGATATATAGAGTAAGTGAAGGAATATAGCTCCATCAACTCTCTTAGATAAACACTGGGGGCAGGAGAGATTATCTAGGACCTATGAGAGGGTCTGTACCACAGGTCAACAAGGAGATGGTGGAAAACAGGATTTCTAAGGATCTCTGAGTCAATTGAATGAAAGAGATGGCTTAATTGTTTGTCCAGTTTCCACTTGAAGCCAGAAACCTAAACCTGAGTAACAAAGAAGAGGCTTCTCAGAGATTGCAAAGAGATGACAGATCTGGTACGCATGTTCAGTATTCCACACAACCCTAACTGCACACCAATTCAATTAAATAAACATTTATTAAACACCTACTATGAGCCAGACACTGTGCAAAACTCTGGAGTTACAAACAGGAAAAAAGATAGCCCCCACCCTGAATGACCTTAAAATCTAACAGTTAAAAAAATTAATAGTTTTAGCAAAGTAGCAGAATATAAAGCAAATCCACACAAGTCATCAGTGTACCTATATGTCACCAACAAAATCCTGCAAGAAGAGATAGTAAGAGACATCCCATTTAAAATAGTTCTAGATAGTTTAAAATACCCGGAAGCACATGTGCCAAACCAAACCAAGGAACTATATGAATAAAATTATGAAGAAAAAACTTTATACAAATAAAATCAGATTTAAATATTAAATATTAATTTTTCATCAGTAGACAAAGCCAATATAATAAAAATGACAATTTTACCTGAACTGATTTATATATTCAATGCCATCCCAGTCAAATTACCAAAAAGTTATTTTACTGAGTTAGAAAAAAATAATAACAAAATCCATTTGGAAGAACAAAAGGTCAAGAATATCAAAGGAAATAATGAAAAAAATGTAAAAGAAGGAGGTATAGCAGTATCAGATCTTAAGCTATATTATAAGGCAGTAATTACCCAAACTATCTGGTATTGGCTAAGAAACAGAAAGGCATATCAGTGGACAAAGTAGACATAAAATTTATAGCAGCAAATAACTATAATAACCTTCTGTTTGACAATTGTGAAGACTTAAGTTTAGGGATGAGAACTAATTATTTAGTAAAAATTGTTGGGAAAGCTGGAAAGCAGGATGGCAGAAATCTTACACCATTTATCAACATAAGGTTCAAATGGATACATGACCTAGATATAAAGAGACATATTGCAAAAAGATTTGAAGAACATGGAATGTATTACCTATCAGGCTTATGGAAAGTCAACAATTCATGAATAAACAAAAGATAGACAGCAGGGTGAGGTGTGAAAATGGATAATTTCAATTACATTAAATTAAAAAGATTTTGTACAAATAAAACAAATGTAGCCAAGGTCAGAAGGAAAGTAGAAAATTGGGGGGAAATTTTTGTGGACAATTTCTCAGATAAAGGTATTTCAAATATATGAAAAACTGTCAAATTTATAACAATACAAGTCATTCCCCAATTTATAAATGGTCAAAGGATATGAACAGTCAGTTTTGCAATGAAGAAATCAAAATGATTTATAGTCATATGAAAAAATACTCCAAATCATTATTGGTTAGAGAAATAAAAATTAAAACAACCATGAGATATCTTTTTAAACCTATCAGATCGGGTAAAATGATTGAAGGAAAGTGACAAATATTAAAGGGGATGTGGAAAAATTGGGACACCAATTCACTTTTGGTGAAACTGTAAACTGATCCAACCATTTTGGGGAATAATATGGAATTATGCTCAAAGAGTTATTATATCCTTTGACCTAGCTATACCACTGCTTGGTCTATTTCCCAAGATGATTAGGGAAAAAGGAAAAGAATCTACATGTTCTAAAATGTTCATAACAGTTCTTTTTGTGGTGTCAAAGAACTGGAAATTCCAGGGATGTCTGTCAACTGGAGAATGGCTGAACAATTTGTGGTATATGATTGTGATAGAATATTACTGTGCTATAAGAGATGATGAAGTCAATGATCTTAGAAATACATGGATAGACTTGCATGAAATAATGAAGAGTAAAATAAGCAGGACCAATATACATAATATATCATATTGAAAATAATTTTATATTGTCACATAATATTATATTATATGTTTATATAAATACATATTATTGTTGGTCTTGGTAAGTTTCTTTGCAAGATATCATTTGTCCTCATTTGATTCATTAGAAGTGAAAAGCAAAAGCCAGCCTTAACAAACCCTGGAGGGTTTTTTTTTTATTACATCTTAAACATATGGTCTAGGAATAGAGCACTTCTCTTTATTAATTGGCAAAAGTCACCTAGATAGCTAGGTGGCACAGTGCATAGAGCACTGGGCCTGGAGTCAGGAAGACCTGAGTGCAAATTTGAGTTCAGACACTTACTAGCGGTGTGACCCTGGGGAAGTCACTTAACACTGCCTCAGCTTTCTCATCTGTAAAATGAGCTGGAGAAGAAAATGGTAAACTGCTCCAGCATCTTTGCCAAGAAAACCCCAAATCAAGTTACAGAGAATCAGACACCATTGAAAAATGACTAAACAACAACCATCTAAACAAAAAGGTGTCTGGATACACCTTAGTAGTGTATCAGCAATCACCACCACTTGTTAAATCTGCCTCTGATTCTGTGTTGATAAGCTGTCTTTGAGAGTAGAGTGGGAAAGAACAGTGGCTCTGCAGTCAGAAGACTTGAGTTCAAATTCCTCCTCTGAGGTTTATCATCCATGTGACTTTGGTCAAGTCAATTACCATCCTTGGGACATTCTAGCTCTAGACTTGTGATCCTGTAATTATTCTTGGAGAAAAAAAGTACTGTATTCTGATTGGGAACGGTTCTGATTTTGATAGGAAGAGCAACAAATCCATTTCTCAATAGAGGAATGACTTGTATTCTTGTAAATTTGACTCAGTTCTCTATATATTTCAGAAATGAGGACTTTATCCAAGATATTTACTTTAAAAATTTCCCCCAATTATCTGCTTTCCTCCCAACCTTGGTTACATTGGTTTTGATTGTGCAAAAACTTCATAATTTTATATAATTGAAATTGTTAATTTTACATTTTGTAATGGTCTCATCTCTTGTTTGGTCCTGAATTATTTCCTTATACATAGCTCTGGTAAGTAAATTATTTCATGCTCTCCTAATTTGCTTATGATATCACTGTTCATGTGCAAATCACATACCTATTTTGATCTTATCTTGGTATATGGTGTGAAATGTTGGTCTATGCCTAGTTTCTGCCATACTATTTTCTAGTTTTCTGAGCAATTTTTGTCAAATAGTGAGTTTTTGTCCCAAAAGCTTGGATCTTTAGGTTTAACAAACACTGAATTACTATGATCACTTACTACAATGAATTGTGTACTTAATCTATTCCAGTGATCTACTGCCTTATTTCTTCACCAGCACTACATTGTTTTGATGATTACCATTTTATAATACAATTTGAAATCTTGTGCCCCTAAGCCACCTCCCTTCACATTTTTTCGTTGATTTTCTTGATATTCTTGACCTTTCATTCCTCCAGGTGAATTTTGTTATTATTTATTTTAGCTCTAAAAACTAATTTTTAGGTAGATTTACTGATATGGTACTGAATAAGTAGATTAGGTAGAATTATAATTTTTATTATATTGGCTCAGCCTACCTATGAGCAATTAATCTTTTTCCAATTGTTTGGATCTGATTTTATTGTGTGAAAAGTGTTTTGTAATGTGTTCATATAGTCCTTGGGTTGGTATTGTCAGGTAGACTCCCAAGTATTTTGTATTGTCTGCAGTTACTTTAAATGGAATTTCTCTATCTCTTGCTGCTGGACTTTATTGATAATATGCAGAAATATTGATGATTTGTGTGAGTTTGTTTTATATCCTGCAACTTTTCTAAAGCTGTTAATTATTTCAACTAGTTTTTTAGTTGATGCTCTAGGATTCTCTAAGTATATCATCATATCATCTGCAAAGAGTGATAGTTTTGTTTCCTCATTGCCTGTTTTCACTTCTTTAGTTTCATTTTCCTTCTCATGGCTGTAGCTAGTATTTCTAATAAAATATTGAATAAGAGTGGCCATAATGGGCATCCTTACTTTATCCCTGATTTTATTGGGAAGGCTTCTAGCTTATCTTCATTAGAGATAATGCTTCCTGATGGTTTTAGATTGATACTGTTTATCATTTTAAGGAAATATCCATTGATTCCCATGATCTTTAGTGTTTTAATAGGAATTGGTGCTGTATTTTGTCAAAGGCTTTTTCTGCATCTGTTGAGATAATCATATGATTTCTCTTGGTCTTGTTATTGATGTGGTCAATTGTGCTCATAGTTTTTCCCTAATATTAAAGGAGTTATGCATTCCCGGTATGTCTTATCTGGTCATAGTGTATGATCCTTATGATATATTGCTCTAATCTTTTTGCTGGTATTTTATTTAAATTTTTTGCATCAATATTCTTTGGGGAAATTGTCTATAGTTTTCTTTCTCTGTTCTTGCTCATCTTGGTTTAGGTATCAGCATCATATTTGTTTTGTAAAAGGAATTTGTAAAAGGACTCTTTCTTTGCCTGTTGTTTTTTTTTTCCCACATAGTTTGTATAATATTGAAATTAATTGTTCTTTAAATGTTTGGTAGAATTCACTTGTGAATGCATTGGACCATACGGATTTTTTCTTAGGGAATTTGTTGATGGCTTGTTCAATTTAGTTTCTAAGATGGAGTTATTTAAGCACTCTATTTACTCTTCTGTTAATCTGGGCAATTTATATTATTATAAATATTTATCATTTTGCTTAGATTATCAGATTTCTTGATGTATAATTGGGCAAAATAGCTCCTGACAATTGTTTTCATTTCTTCTTCATTGGTGGTGAATTCACTCCTTTGAGTTTTGATACTGGTAATTTGGTTTTCTTCTTTCCTTTTTTAAACCAAATTAATCAATGGTTTATCTATTTTACTGGTTATTTTTCATAAAACAAGCTTCTAGTTTTATCTACTAATTCAATGGTTTTTTTAGTTTCAATTTTATTGATCTCTCTTTTGATTTTGCAGGATTTGCAAAGTGTTGTTTAATTTGGGGATTTTTAATTCGTTCTTTTTCAATTTTTTTTAAGTTGCTTGCCCATTTCATTGAACTGCTCTTTCTCTATTTTGTGGATGTGTTTAGAGACATACACTTTCCTTTAAGTACTACTTCAGCTAAATCCCATAAATTTTGGTATGTTGTCTCATTGTTATCATTCTCTTTAATGAAATTTTTATTGTTTCCATGATTTGTTCCTTCACTCACGTCTTCTTTATGATTAGATTAGTTTCCAATTAATTTTTAATCTATCTTTCCATGATTCTTTATTGAAAATTTTAAAAATTGCATTATGATCTCAAAAGGATGCATTTAAGGGGCAGCTAGGTGGCTCAGTGGATAAAGCTCTGACCTTGGAGTCAGGAGGACCTGAGTTCAAATCTGGCCTCAGACACATGACAATTACTAGCTGTGTGACCCTGGGGAAGTCGCTTAACCCTGATTGCCTAACCAAAAAAAAAAAAAGGATGCATTTAATATTTCTACTCTTTTCACTTAGATGTGAGGTTTTTATGCCCTAATACATGGTCCATTTTTGTGTAGGTGCCATGTGTCACTGGGAAAAGTTATATTCCTTTATTCCCTATTCAATTTTCTCCACAGGTCTGCTGTATCTAATTTTCTAAAATTCTGCTCATTTTCTTAATTTCTTTCATGTTTACTTTTTGTTTAAATTTATCTAGTTTTGAGAAAGGAAAGTTGAGGTCTTTCAGTAGACTAGTTTTACTGTCTATTTCCTCCTGTAACTTATTTAACTTCTACTTTAAAAATGTAGATGCTATATCATTTGGTGCATATATGTTTAGTATTGATATTAAATTCATTGTCTATGATACCTTTTAGCAAGATAAAATTTCCTTCCTTATCTCTTTTAATTAGATCTATTTTTGCTTTTGCTTTTTTAATTTTTGCTTTTTTGCTTTTTTGCTTTATTATGATTGCTGCTCCTGCCTATTAAAAATTTTAGCTGAAGCATAATAGATTCTGCTCCAGCCCCTTACCTTTACTCTATGTATGTTTCTGTGCTTCAAATGTGTTTCTTGAAAACAGCATTTTGTAGAATTCTGGTTTTTAATCAATTCTGCTATCCATGTCGGTTTGGGTGAGTTCATCCCGTTCACATTTACAGTTATGATAACTAATTGTGTATTTCCCTCCATCCTAGTTTCCTCAATTTATCCTTTCTCTCCTCACCTTTTACCCTGTCTGTCATCACAAGTGTTTTATTTCTGACCACCACCTCTCCCAATCTGCCCTTCCATTAATCTCCCTTGACATCTTCTCTTATCCATTTCTTACTTCCTTATAGAGTAAGATAGATTTCTGTATCCAACTCAGTGTGTAGGTTATTACCTCTTTGAGCCAATTCTGATGAGAGTAAGTTTCAAAGGTTGCCCACCATCCCCCCCATCTTTTCCTCCATTATAATAGATCTGTCACCCCATTTTATGTGAGATAATTTACCCCATTCTATCTCTCCTTTCTCTCTTCTCCTAGTGCAATTCTTTTTCTCACTCCTTAATTATGTTTTTTTTCTAATAACATTCCATCTTACTCAGCTCACACCTACACTCTCTGACTATGTGTACTCATTCTAATCATCACAATAGTGATGAAGTTCTTACGAATGACAAGTACCATCTTCTTGTGTAGGAATATGAACAGTCTAACCTTATGTTTTCTCTTTCCTGTTTACCTTTTATGCTTCTCTTAAGTATTGCATTTGAAGATCAGATTTTCTGTTTACCTTTGGACTTTTCATCAGGAATGCTTCAAAGTCTCCTATTTCATTAAATGTCCATTGTCCCCCTGAAGGATTATACTCAGATTTGCCAAGTGGATGATTCTTGGTTTTAATCCTAGCTCTTTTGCCTTCCAGAATATCATATTCCAAGCCTTCTGATTTTTAAGGTAGAAGCCTTTAAATCTTGTGTGATCCTGACAATAGCTCAACAATATTTGAATTGTTTATTTTTGGTTGCTTGCAGTATTTTCTCCTTGGCATGTGAGCTCTGGAATTTGGCAATATTATTCCTGGGAGTTTTAACTTTGGGATATCTTTCAGGATGTGATTGGTAGATTCTTTAGATTTCTATTTTACTCTCTGGTTCTAGGATATCAGGGCAGTTTTCCTTGGTAATTTCTTGAAAAATTATATTCATGCTTTTTTTTTATTATGACTTTCAGATACTCCAATAATTCTTAAATTATCTCTCCTCAATCTATTTTCCAGGTCTGTTTTTCACTGAGAAAGTTCACTTTTTTTTTTGCTATTTTCTTCATTCTTTTGATTTTGTTTTATCATTTCTTGATGTCTCATGGAGTCATTAGCTTCCAGTTGCCCAATTTTACTTTTTTTGTTTACATATTTTATTTATTTTTAAGTTAAATAGTATTTTATTTTTCCCCAGTTACATGTCAAATTTTTTTTTCCTTTTGGGTGAGGCAATTGGGGTTAAGTGACTTGCCCAGGGCTGCACAGTTAGTGTCAACTGTCTGAGGCCAGATTTGAACTCAAGTCCTCCTGACTCCAAAGCCAGATCTCTGTCCACTGTGCCACCTAGCTGCCCCTCCAAGAAAACTTTTTAGCATTTATTTTTACAAGATTTTGAGGTCCAAATTTTTCTCCATCTCTCCCTCCCCTCCCTTCTTCTGAAAATGATAGGTAGCTTGATATAGTTTATACATGTGTTATTGTGCAAAAATATTTCTATATTAGTCACAGTTGTGAAAGAAGAAACAGATCAAAGGGGGAGGGGGATCCATGAGAAAGAACACAGTAAATAAAAAAAAAAGTTTCAATCTGCATTCAGACTCCATAGTTCTTCATCTGGATGTGGATAGCATTTTCCATCATGAGTCTTTTGGAATTATCTTAGATCATCACATTGCTGAGAAGAGTTAAGTCTATCAAAGTTGGTCAATGCACCATGTTGCTATTACTGTATGCAATGTTCTCCTGGTTCTACCCACCTCACTCAGCATCAGTTCATGTAAATCTTTCCAGGTGTTTCAGAAATCTACCTGCTCATCATATTGTATGAAACAATTGCATTTCTTTACATTCATGTACCACAACTTGTTCAACCCATTCCCCAATTGATGGGCATTCCATCAATTTCCAATTCTTAGCCACTACAAAAAGAGCCGCTATAAATATTTTTGTGCATGTGGGTCCTTTTTGCCTTTTTTTTTATGATCTCTTTGGCATACAGACCTAGAAATGGTATTGCACCGTTTTATAGCCCTTTGGGCATAGTACCAAACTGCTCTCCAGAATGGTTGGATTGGTTCACAACTCCACCAACAATGCATTAGTATCCAAATTCCCACATCATCCCCAACATTTATCATTTTATTTTTTTGTTATACTAGCCAGTCTAATAGATGTGAGGTGGTATTTCAGAGTTGTTTTAATTTGTATTTCTCCAATAAAAAATGATTTAGATCACGTCTTCATATGCTTATAGATAGCTTTGACTTCTTCATCTGAAAATTGCCTGTTCATATCCTTTGACCAATTATCAATTGGGGAATAGCTTGTATTCTTATAAATTTGACTCATTTCTCTACATATTTGACAAATGAGGCCTTTATCAGAGACACTTGCTGTAAAGATTGTTTCTCAGCTTTCTGCTTTCCTTTTAATCTTAGTTGCATTGATTTTGTTCTACAAAAGCCTTTTAATTTAATACAATCAAAATTAGCTACATTTTGTAATGCTTTCTATCTCTTGTTTGGCCATGAATTCTTCCCCTCCCCACAGATCTGACAAATACACCATTCCTTGCTCCTCTAATTTTCTCATGGTGTCATCTTTTTTGTCTCATCTTGGTATACAGTGTGAGATGATCTATACCTAGTTTGTGTCCTATTGTTCTCCAGTTTTCCCAACAATTTTTGTCAAATAATGACTTTTTATCCCAAAAACTGGACCGATTTTACTTTTTTAAGAATTATTTTCTTCAGTTAGCTTTTGTACTTCCTTTTCCATTTGGCCAGTTCTACTTTTGAGGAGTTGTTTTGTTTGGTGAATTTTTAAATACCTTTTCCTGTTTTTTTTTTTATGTTTCCTTTACCAAGGTGTTGACTCTTTTTTCATGATTCTCTTGCATTTTTCTTATTTCTTTTCACAATTTTTCTTCTACTTTTCTTATTTGATTGTTAAGATCCTTTTTGAGCTCTTCCAGGAGTTATTTTTGTGTCTGATACCAATTCAAATTTTTCTTTAAGGCTTTGCATGTAGCCATTTTGACACTGTTGTCTTCTTCTAAATTTGTCCCTTGACTTTCCCTGTCACTGTAGTAACTTTCTTTGATCAGGTTCTTATTATTTTTTGCTCCTTTTCCAGCCTATTTCATGACTTTTCACTTTATGGTTAATTTAGGCTCTTTTCCTGAATTGGAGAGAGCACTGTGCCAAGCTTCTTATGCTAAGCCTCGGGGCCTTGCTGTTTGCATCAGGCCTCAGGGCCCCACTGCTGACTTTCTCTGTGGGACAAGGCTTTACTGGCAGCTTGAATTGGAGTTCAGGTTTACGTGGTGGCTTGCACGTAGCCCAGGGCCTCTCTGCTATCCCACCAGGTATGGTCTTCCATCTTGCTCAGGCTCCAGTTGCACTGAGCCAGTCTCTCCTCCCACTCTAGTGAGGCAGACCTTTTCTTCCTTTTTTTTTTTTTCCAAATTAATCAAGGCTTTTATTTATTCATTTCTTGTATTTAAAATATTCTTTGATGACGTCTTTGGCCTGAGACTCCTTGCCATAGTCCTTCACAACAATGCAACTGCAGCCAACCACTTTATGGGGCTTTTGCCTCTCTGTCAATTTTACAGAAGCCTACCCATTCACCCAGTTTCTTTTTGTTGCTGTTGTTGTTTTGGGGCAACAGCAGCTGTTCCTGGGGGGTATTTTCTGGAGTCATTGATAGCCAAACAATCCCCAAATTTTTGGGCTCGTTCCCAGATTTTCCTCTTCTCCTCAGTGGTACAACAGGTGGAGAAGAGGATATGCAAACCACCCCAAGAAAGCTCAAATTGTAGAGACACATCCCTACAGCCCTCAGTAAACTTAGTGGGATTTCCTAAGTATTACCCCAGTTTCTCTTTGACCTGAATGAGGTCTGAAATGGAGAACAGAAACACACCCTGATTGTTCCATTAGGTGAGACAGAAACTTCCCTTAGGGGAAAAAGCCCTGAAGGCACTGTGGGAACTGAGGGTAGGGAGGAAGGGAAATAGGAAGTCCCACTTCTTGTGAGTGAGGGACTGGGGAATGCTGGCTGAACTGAACTGGACTGCAAAGCAATGGCCCAGCTTCTTGCTGTCATCAACCTTGATCAAGGTGATTTGGTGCTCAGCACACAGGGCCTCAACCAATTTCACATACATAAGTTCATCACAACTGGAAGCAAGAAAACAATGATGGGCTCAGCATTTGTCCAAGGCTTTGGCAGCTTCATAAATTCCATGAGCTAGGCCATCGTGGATGAGTGTGCTCTTCAGCACTTTTTGTAGAGTGATGTTAATGTCCATTACACCTCCAGCAGCAATGCCTTCCTTGGCCATGGCAGTGGTTCATGGGTGAAGCCAAATTTTGAAAATATCTGGGAGCTTCTGTCTCCCACTCGAGTTAGCAGCAACAGAGAAAGAGAAGACACACATTTTCTGATGACTCTTCAAGGTGTTCTGGGCTGGAAAACTGTTTCATTGCTCCAAAATTAATTTTGATGAATTATTTCAAGGTTGCTTGGAGGAGAATTTGGGAAAGTTTGGATGAGTTCCTGCCCACTCACCATCTTGGCTCCAGAAGTTAAGGTCTTTTTGATAAGATCATTGATAGCTTGGGTTTCTTGTGATGAAAACTGCCTGTTCATAGTTTTGGCCATTTATCAATTGGAAAAAGACACTTGCTTTTATAAATTTGAATATAACACAGAAAGGAAACCTTTATCAGAGCAATTTGATGTAATGATTTTTTTTTTCTGATTGATTTCCTTTTATCAGAGCTGTGCTGGATTTCTTTTGCAAAAACATTGATTATTTTTTAATTTCATGTAATCAAAATTGTCCCTTTTATCTCCTAGCTGTATTATCTTTGTCCCAAATTTCTCCATATTGTCCATAGAAACAGTCTAAGAATTTTATTTTATGGTTATCTGAAATATAGATATATTAAGTGTACAACATTTCCCTCATTTGACATTCTAGTAAGCCTGTCAAAAAACAGTCACGAATAACTGGAATACTAATTCTCAAAGCCAAAGTCCTAAGGACTGTGAATAACTGTCAATGACTATATTATTATGAAATTCATCCTTTATTTATTTTTCCACATGGAAATTACTCCATGACTCCAGACTCACTCTCTCCTCTGTAACCTTTCAGAGAAATTAAGATATTCCAATATTTCAGTTGATTAGAACCAGCTCATATCTAAGGTACTCTCCCCACATTTAGAAATCAAAATAGAACTTCACAAATATATGGTTGAGAATAACTACAATAGCTTATGCATCCACACACAGTATTATAAATTCATATCACTGTCAGGCCTTAATTCACTGGATCCTTCCAAAGTCTGGTGGTGGTGGTGGTAGTGGTGATTTTAAGATCATCATCATCATATCATAATTTATGGGAATTTTAAACACAACTAGGCTTTAATCAACAATCTTAGTTACAAAAGAATTTCAAATGTATTATTTTAAATTTATGAGATTACTTGTATTTGGGGACTTGAATATTATTAATATTCTATCATAATTTTAAAAATCATATTTGTAGGGAAAGTTTGTTATATTCTCCTATGTAACTTTTATTTATTTGAGGGGAATGGCGCAATTTTTGTAAAAACAAATTTCCAATTTCATGTCAAAGTTTATGGAATTACATGGAATTATTGGTTAAGATAAATTTACTTTATAACTAATTTTGAAGATCATATTTCTTTCATTAAAGAAGATATACATGCTTTTCTTTTCTCTTGAGGGAGAAGGAGAGCTCTCAAAGATTTTTCCAGTGCTAATTTGATTAACCTTGATCTTTCCATATGAAGAGTGTTGCTACAACCCTCTCCCGGATCTGCCTGGTCCTGACTCCATAGATGATAGGGTTGAGTGCAGGTGGTATGATCACATACAAATTAGCTAGGAGGATGTGGATATAATGGGGGACATTGTGTCCAAAGCGATGAGTCATGAAGGAGAAAAATGCTGGAGTGAAGAAGGCTAAGATGACACTTACATGGGAGCCACAGGTGTTAAGAGCTTTCAGTCGAGCTTCTCGGGAAGGGAGCCTAAAGACAGCATGAAGAATCTTCACATAGGAAACAGCAATTAGAACCACATCTAAAAGCATCATACAAACAAGAAACAACCCAAAGATCACATTTGCCCTGATATTAACACAGGCCAGTCGGGCGATTCCCATGTGTTCACAATAAGTATGGGGAATGACATGGTGTTCACAGAAAGAAAGCCTAAAAATCAGAAACACCAATGGAACAATCAAAACAAAATTTTTTACTACTGCCATCCCTGCAATGATGCCAATGATTTCATTGGTAAGGATGGTGCCGTACTGGAGAGGATGGCAAATGGCAACATAACGATCAAAAGCCATGGCCACAAGTATATAGGTTTTCCATTCCTGTGAACATGTGGATAAAGAACATTTGAGTAACACAGCCCTTAAAGCTCATGTCCTTTAAATGGAGCCAGAAGATACCAAGCATTTTGGGTATTGTGGCTGTAGATAAGCCCAGATCAACCACAGACAACATAGCCAATAAGTAGAACATGGCCTGGTGCAGACTCTGCTCAGTCTTGATCACAAACAGGATGGTGATGTTGCCCAATACTGCTACCAGATACATAGCACAGAAAGGGAAACCGATCCAGATGTGCATGGCTTCTAGCCCAGGAATGCCCAGCAGCAAGATGGAAGAAGGATGGGATACAGTGTCATTGAGAAAGGACATCCTGCCAGAGTCTTCCAGTGGCTATACTCATTACATTGAGGCTTTAACTCCCAGGAAGGTGTCCTGAATGAACACATCTGTCTTCCCAGTAAAGGAAATAAGAAGAAACAAAGAATACATTATGAACTTCATTCTTTTCTTGGAGCCTAAAGGATAGAAAACTATTCCTTCAACTCCCTGTCCTCTACTGTCCCTTCCAACAAGCTTAAGAGTGAATATAAAAGAGTATGAACTGTTAACTGCTTGGCCTGTGGAGGAGAATATTTACACCAAGCTCATAGAATGATGTAACTGGAATACGGAGAGCCAGGTTCTATTCATTACCTTTAACTAACTACATGACCTTTGACAAATTCTGTGTTCTATGTGTGCCTGAGTTTCATAATTCTCAAACAAACAAACAAACAAACAAATGAACACACGAATGAACGAATGAATGAATGAATGAATGAATGAATGAATGAATGAATGAATTGATGAATGGATGGATGGATGGATGAATGGGTAGTTCAACCAGGTACACTTGCACATCTCCTTCTCTTTTACTGGCTCCCCTACTGGCTCTTAATTTCACCACCTGCCCCTATCCATGTATCTTTCTCCCTACCTCCCTGGGTCCTCTGCTTTTTACCTCCCTTCTATACGGTGCCTTACTTCATTAGAATGTAAGTTCCCTAGAACCAGTTAGTCAGTAAACATTTATTAAGCGTCTACTATGTGCCAGCACTATGCTAAGTACTGAAGATGCAAAGAAAGGCAAAATACAGTCCCTATTCTCAAAGAGTTCACGGTCTTATGGGTGAGACAACATTAAAACAAGTATGTATCAAGAAGTTATAGACAGGACAAATTAAAGTTCACCAACATATGGAAGACACTAGAGTTAAGAGAGATCAGGACAGTCTTCCTGTGGAAGTAGAGATTTACCTGACGCTGAAAGGAAGACTGGGAAGCCAGAAGGTAGAGATGAAGAAGAAAAACACTCCAGGTATGAGAAACAGCCAGTGAAAATGGTTGGAGTCAGGAGATGAAACATCTTGTTGAAGGAACAAGGAGGTCACTGCTACTTGATCATAGAGTACGTGGGGTGATACAAGGTGTAAGAAGATTTGAAAGGTATGAAAGAGAGCTTATTATTTGAACGCCAAAAGAAGGTTTTGTATTTAAACCTGGAAGACATAGGGAACCGCTGGAGTTTAGGAAATGGTTTGATGGTGGAGGGAGGGACATGGTCATATCTTCATTTTAAGAAGATCACTTTGTCAGCTGAGTAGAGGGTGCATTGAAGTATGCAGAGATTTCTGGTAGGCAGACCAATCAGGAGGTGATAGTATTAGCCCAGGTATACAGTGATAAGGCCCTCTATCAAGATATTGGTAGAGTAGAGAAAGGGAAGGATGTATACAGAAGAAGCTACTAAGGTAAAATTGACTTGTTTTTGCATTTATGTTCTCAGTGCTTATCAAAATGCTTAGCACATCATATGTACTTAGTGAATATTTGCTTACTTGACTTCTAACTCTTGAATTCTGAGATTCTGAGAGAAGGGGAGAAAAATCAGCTAGATTGATGCCGTGAATATTCCTTTCACAGCTTTCTAATTCTAACAGCCATAATCTAATAAGATCCAGAGTTGAAAAGAACCTTAGAATTCATTTAGCAACATTTTACAGATGAGGAACTGAAGCCCAGTAAGATGCAGTGACTTTTCCTAGGTTGTACATGTAAACCTAAGGGAAACTGGTATCTGTTCCAGAGCTTCTTATTCCAAACTCAAATGTCCTTACAACTAACCCTTGTTGTGTCATACCTTTTAGCCATCTTTCTTATAGAGTGGAATTTCAGCAGAATAACTATATAGTTTAGCAACACATAGTCTCATATTTATCAATAATTTTGCATAGATCAAATGTGGTAAAAAAAATGCCATACTTTGTTTTGTTTCTTTTCCCTTCCAGTCTGCAAACATCTCTAGATTTTTTCCTTCAGGAACACAGTCAGTCAAGAAACATTTATTGAGTGCCTGCCATGTGACAGGCACTGTGGTAAATGTTGGGGACACAAATGAGACAAAAACCATCCCTGACCTCAAGAAGCTTGAATATAATGGGGAAGATAATACAAAAAAGGAAACTGAAAATCAAGAGGAAGGAGAAAAAGGTGTCTGGGCATGGGGCCATGATGGAGAAGTCAAAGTAGCGTATCCGATTGGGAAGTGAAGAGATGGGTGGGTTTTAAATGAAGGGATTTGTTGTTGTTGTTGTTGGGTAATGGAGGTTAAGTGACTTGCCCGGGATCACACAGCTTAGTAAGAGTTATGTGTCTAAGGCTGGATTTAAACTCAGGTCTTTCTGACTCCAGGGCCGGTGCTCTAGCCACTGCGCCACCTCGCTGCCCCCTTAAACGAAGGGTTTGGAACTCATTACTCCAAACTACAATCAAAGAGGCAGAGGTACTGATGAGGTGTGTTTGCCAAAGCTGATCCTGTTATGCAGGATGATGAAGTTTCTCAATGAGTTTCCCAGGAGCAAGATGGAGAGGCCCCAAAGAGTTGAGTGAAAAGTATACTTCATTAACTGTCTTCTCTAAAACCACTTTACAGGAATAGGATGAGCTCCTTCTCTTTTGCCCTTCGGTCTTCTGACATTAACATAATCTCATGATGGGCCACGTCTTAAATGGGTCATCTAGTCCAATTTCTATTTAACAAGAATCTCCTCACAAGTAGGTAAGAAGTAATCATCAAGGTTTTGTTGGAAGAGACATACAGGGAGAAGGAACACACTACTTACCAAAGTAGTCCATGAAACCTTGGGATAGCTCTAATTCTTAGGAAAACTTTCTTTATATCAACACCAAGTTTTCTTCCATGGTGTTTCCACTCACTGATTGCTCCTGGCTCTGTCCCCTGGGGTCAAGAAGAACAGTCCCTTAGAGTCAGGTACATATTTATCTTAGTTGCATTGCTTCTACCAAATAACTGCTCTTCAAACACTTGAAGTTAGCTAGAAGGCTAATCCATTCCTCTCTAGCCCAAATCTTCTCTTCTCCAGCCTAAACATCTCCATCTCCTCCACCCAATTCTTATATGGCAAACATTAAGGCCATGCTAGAATTATGACCTCCATGGGCCAGGAGACATTGTATGGGTAAAAACACAGGAGTATATGCTAGTAGGGCTTCTGTATAATGGGAAGCTTGAGCCAGGAAACAAAAATATCTCTTCTTTTTTTTTTTATCATCATCATAGTCCCAATTTTAGTGCACTAAATCTGATACATTGTTGACTACGCTTGTCACTATTCTTATCAAAACCACCACAGGTAAGTGTCAACAGTAGTAAAGACAGATTTGTCATTAGATAAGGAATTTTTCACCCACTTTACTACCTATTCATGGAGAGCTGTAACTCACCCTACACGTATGAGCTATCACTATTATTCTCAATTCCTTTTTCACATCAAAGATAAGCCAGAATAACTGCAAATAATACTTGTGCATAGAATTTATAGTAGAGTATCATTTTACCTCATTGAGCAAGCATGATTTGCATAAGAACAGATGTACATATAGAGTATTTAAAGAGTGGTTCTTTATTTTAGAAAGATATTTATAATAGCAAGCTTCCTAGTCCATTCATAATGTGATATCACTTATGAAAATTAAATTTACATGTACAACGTGGATCCTGGAGATGGAGAAACCATATCTGGTGTGCCTATTATGTTTTAAGCATAGAAATATAAAAGGAAGCCATGATATTCTTTATATGGTTTCAGGGCTGTTATGAGGTACAAATAAGATCATGGACATACTTTGCAGACTTTAAAGTGCTATGTAAATATCGGTTATGATCATCACCATCATCATCATCATTAGCCTAAAATTACCAGTCTCCAGCTGATGATGACTTCTTTTCCTTAACTTCCTACTACATTCCCACTGAGCTCAAGCAATGTCTATAAAGCAATACATAGGTTGCTAATAAATGTTTATCAACTGGAGTCTCCCAGAAAAAATATATGCAAACGTGGGTTTAAGTTCAATTTGCTTTAACACTTTTTAAAGTATACACAATCCGCATTACTGATTTCTGAGATGTAAATGCTTGCACTGAAAATTTAACAATGGGCTGTCACTGGTTAGAGCTGGCTCCAACACACCCCATTGTGGTTTGAAAGCCCATAAATATTGCTGCAATGAGTTCCCTCCCTTCTTTCTCATCTTTCAGATGCCTTCTGCCGCTATGTCCTCCTTCACCCATCTCATATGAAAGAGGTGGCTGTGCTCCTTACTAAGGTAAGCCCCTCTACCTGCACAAGTGATTTCATTCTATCTCATCTCATCCAACAGATGGCCCCCTCAGTCATCCCCACTCTCTCATTTATCCTAATTCTCTCCTTGTCTACTGGCTCCTTCCCTACTGTCCCCATACATGCTCATGCCTCCCCAATCCTCAAAAAACCCTCACTTGATCTTTCCACTCCTTCTATCATGCTGTATCTCTTTTATACTTTATAGCCAAACTCTTTGAGAAGGCCAAGTACAATAGGAGCCTCCACTTTCTCTCCTCTCACTCTTTTCTTAGCCCTCTACAATTCAATTTCTGACCTCATCATTCCCCTGAATATGCTTTCTGCAAAGTTACCAAAGATCTCTCTCTCTCTCTCCTTTTTAGTGAGGCCATCAGGGTTAAGTGAGTTGCCCAGGGTCACACAGCTAGTAATTGTCATGTGTCTGAGGCCAGATTTGAACTCAGGTTCTCCTGATTCCAAGGCCAGAGCTCTATCTACTGTGCCACCTAGCTGACCCCTGAGGATCTCTTAATTGCCAAACCAATGACATTTCTTCAATCTTCATTTTTCTTTACGTTTTTGCAGCCTTTGATACATTTGATTACCCAATTCTCCTTGATACTCTTTTCTCTCTTGGTTTTCAGGATACTCTGTCCTGGTTGTCCTCCTACCCGTCAGACCACTCCTCCTTTGCTGAATCTTCAATCAGATCATTCCCTCTAACTATAAGTGTCCCAAAGAGATCTATCCTGGGTCCTCTTTTCTTCTCCCTCTATACTACTTCACTTGGAGATCTCCTCAGTTCCCACTAATTTAATTATCATCTGTATGATTTAATTTTCATTTCTGCTTACCTCCAGTCTAGCATCTTGATCTACTTTTTATACATCTCAAATTGAATGTCTAGCAGTCACCTTAAACTCAATATGTCCAGAACTGAACTCATTATCTTTCTCCCTAAACCCTTCCCTTTCATTTTGCCTATTATCATCAAGGGTATCACCACTCTCTCATTTCCCCAAGATGATCTATGTGTCACCTTATACTCCTCACTATCTCTCTCTTACACACACCATATCCAATCTGTTGTCAAAGTCTGTTGAGTTCCCCTTTGTAACATATCTCAAGTATTCCCCCTTCTCTCCTCTGACTGACACTGCTCTAGTTCAAGCTCTCATCACCTCATGCCTGGTGACTGCAATAGCCTGTTGATGGGGCTGCCTGTCAAGTCTCTCTCTACTCCCATCCATCCTCTATTCAGCCCCCAAAATGATTTTCCTAATGCACAGGTACAACTATGTTACTACCTACACAGACACAAATACACACACACACACACACACACACACACACACACAACCTCAATAACTGAAGTGGCTCCCTATTACCTCCATGATCAAATATAAAATCCGCTGTCATTCAAAGACCTTCATAGCCTACTGACCTCCATCCCACCTTTCAAATCAGGGATGGCAGTGGGAAACCATCTGGTACTCAAAATGAATCATTTAAAATGCTTTAGGTTAAAATAATTAAATGTTATGTTTTAAATTCAAAACCAAAACTATTTTAATAACCTTAACATGTTAAAATAAGTAAATAAAATATCTAGTCTTCCATTAACTTCATTATATATCCTTCATATATCTCATTTTGTATATAATTGCTTACATGTTCGTCCTCCTCCCCCATAAATTGTGAGCTTTTTGAGGGCAAAAACTAATTTTTATCTGCTTTATATCTCCTCTTCTCAGCAAAGTGCCTGGTACATAGTAGACACTGACTAAATGCTTGTTAACGTTCTATGTTGACATATAAGTGTTAGACAATTCCTTTTATTTTTTTCTGGCCCCTTCTAGCTAATTTGGACATTAGTAGATTTCTCCACATACTTAACTCCACGAAGTTGCTATAATTATTTATGTTTCTATTTCATGGATTCAACTCCATTATTTTGTCCTTCCTCCGTTAGACCATAAACCAAAAACACAGACACTGTCTACTATTTCCTTTCAAACTCCTCAAAGCATTCATCCACAATGATAATGAAAAAGTCATTGGTCAAGTTATTTGTGATCAATTACTGTCACTATAACATACACGAAATAGACCTTGTGGTAGAGAAAAAATTCTCACATTTTATAATTTATATATGTGTGTCTACTTGATGTCTGGAGCCCTTTCAAATGTATAAATCTCCTTTCTGAAAGTATGAGAGAATACTGAAGGACAAACCATGTCAGTATCATATAACCTCACATTACTCAATTAATTTATAACATCTTTAATTATAAGATCATTGAAGGCAGAGCTCATTTTCATATTTCAAGTGCCTACCTCAGTGCTTTACATGGATCATTATCTTGTGTTGAATTGATCGTATTATCTAAATGGTATGCTGATGCCATAATCTCTCTTTTGGGTTTCCATTCCTCTGAATTGCTTAGATGCTCCCAAATTTGTCTTCAACTTTGCCGTGGTCCCATTGTAATCATCACAATGAGTTAAATTCACTGCTTTCTTCTTCACTGACAACTGGAAGAGATGAAATGGGCTTCAGTTGTACCAGGAAGGCTTGCCATTAGCTATTGTGATGACTTCCCTGATTTTATATTTTGGGAGTCAATAGTATGAAAACCTGGTTTCTGTTACCAAGAGAAACTCCTTTGTCTGAGTTAGGATCTGTCCAGACTGGATGTACTGAGGTGGCCATAACAACCTATGTTGTACCTTCCAACTCTTGGAGTATGAATCAATTTTTAGGACTGGAGGGACATAAGGGAATTAATTTCTATGTATTGCAGAGCTCAGTTTCCTACCCATAGCCACATTGTCATTTTTTCTTGAAGAAGAACAGTCCACTCCTATCTCCCCAGCAGATCTGTTGCAATTAAACCCTGAGTTATTCTTTCCCCATGTTTATAATGTATTTATTGAAGTCATATCTAGAAAAGTGGAAAAGTTTTGCAAATTAATAAATACTACCAGGGAATTTCTCTGGGAGGAACAAATTGTTCTATTGGATTTTGTCAAATGTTTATAGGTATTCCCCATGCTCAAAGAAAGAATAAGAACTACTACTTTGGACTTGATTCTAACCTGGTAGGGGGAATGTAACTGATGGGAACTTGAGAGAAAGTCATTCTCTTCTAGACTGTAAAATCCATCATGTTTGTTGACTGAATTCCACCACTTTATTTTAGGCCCTCATTAGTATTGTACCTGGCACAGAATAGGCATTTAATAAATGTTGCTGATTGACTGATACTCACCTGGGCTATTATAGCTCCGTAATTGACCTTCCTGCCTCAAATCTGTCCCACCTCTAATCCATCCTTCTCACAGCTATCAAAGTTATTTTCTTAAACATAAAACTTACTCTCTACAAGTCCCTCCCATAGCCTACTAAATCAGTCAGTCAAGAAACATTTATCAAACACTTGATATGTGACAGGCACAGTGCTAAGTACTGGGGACACAAAATATTCAGTAAACTGGATTAGCTCCCCATTGCCTCTAGAATAAAATTAACTCTTCAGATACACTTTAAAAACCTCTCACAAGCCAGTTCCAGCCTATCTTTCTGGTCTCATTATACATTATTCCCCTTTTCCGTGCTCTGCAGTTTAGCTAAAGTAGCTTTTTTGTTTCTCCCACAGGGCAATGCATCTCTCATCTCCATGCCTTTGCACTGGGCATTTCCCACACTTAAAATTCAGGTCCTCCTCAACTCTTATGCATAGAATCCCCTTCTTTCCCTAAAAACCTTATATTTATTTACATTTATTTTGTATATATGAATTTTATATCGACCTATATGGGTACAAATTGTCTCTCTGATAAAAGGTAATCTTTAATAGGCAGATTTCCTTCCCTTCTTTTGTACCTGCTTGGAATATAGTAGATGCTTAATAAAAGCCTGTTGATTGATAGATTAGACATAGTACAGGTATTTGATACCTGTGGTCTCATTTTCTTAATATGCTGATAACTTAATTTCAATGTAACTGGTTTCTTTTTACTCCTCTGTGTTTTATTTTATGATTTTAAAACATTATTCTGAGAAAAGGTGCATAGAGTTCACCAGGTTACCAAAATAGTTCATGATACAAAAAGGTTAAGAACTCATGATTTAATATAATCCATAACCTAATCCTTGATATATTATAACAAACAGTGACCCTACTCTGCTGAAACACTGGCACTCCTCATGTGACATTAAATCATTTAATATCTTCTGGCGTCAGTTTCCTCACTTTTAAAATGGATACAATAATAATAATAATAAACCACCTATGTCACAAAGCTGTTGTAAGAACAAACTTTGCATATCTATAAAAAGATGTTGTTATATTTAAATGATTGTCATGTGAAAGAATTTGAGTGCTAGAGAAACTTCTATCCCTGGTCATGCTTGACTCTCCCCTCCCAAACCATCACTGCTTGACACATCATCACTTTATGCCTCTAAAGGAGTGGGGAGAAGGGTCAAGGGTTATCACAGGCCATAAAAACTTTTAGATTCGAAATGTCCCATGGAGTTCTCCTTTCCTTCTTTTAGGAGAAAACCTTAGAGTCAAGAGATCAGCAGCTCTGTTTCACCCAAAGATCCATGTCCTACCTAGCATCCTCCCTTTCCAGGCTCTTATATTTGATTCACATCCTTGACAAGTGTCAACTCACCAGCCTTGACTATGGCCAAGTTTCAGATGCTGTAGCCCAGCACCTGACTCAGTTCCACATCTGTCCAGACTTAAAAATGCAAGATTCATGCTGCAGCTGCTCTCTTTCCACAAATCCTCAGGAGCATTCTTTTTATCAGAGTTCCCTGGGGATTAGACTACCAGGAAAAGTTGCCAGGTCCCTAAGCAAAGAGCTCTGAGACTTTTGGACCCAGGTGTAAGGATGTGGAAAAGGCTTCTAGTGTTTATGCTTCTAGCCCAAGTAGAAAGAGTCTTTACAAAGAAAGAAAGAGAAAAAGGAAGGAAGGAAGGAAGGAAGGAAGGAAGGAAGGAAGGAAGCAAGGAAGGAAGGAAGGAAGGAAGGAAGGAAGGAAGGAAGGAAGGAGGAAAGAAAGAAAGAAAGAAAGAAAGAAAGAAAGAAAGAAAGAAAGAAAGAAAGAAAGAAAGAAAGAAAGGAAGGAAGGAAAGAATCTTTACTCCCAATTATTGCACTGTAATTCCAAAAACTTTCTATCTAGTGACTCTGTCATTTCCTGGTGGTTACAACGCTTCTCTATAAAGTGGTAGTGCTTGGATACATTCTATGTCCTGTGCTAAAACCAATTAAAAGGAGCTGCTCCAGGTACAAAAAGAAAAACAAAGAAAGATTGTCTCTATTTTAATATGGATAAGTATTAGATGTACACAAATAGGCATTTAGAGAGGTAAAATGAGATCAAAACAAAAGAAGTTCAGAAAAAGTGTTCTAGGAGAATTTGAAGCAGAATAACTTTTTCTTGGGAGAGAGGGTATCAGGGACCATTTAGTGCAGAAACAATCATTTAAGTTGGACCTTAAATGAAGTGATGATTACAAATATCGATTCATTAATTCATTTGTTTGTGAACATTATTTCTCCTTAGTGGAACATAAGCTCCTGGAGGGCAGGGACTATTTTTGTCTTTGTCTCCCTGGTACCCAGCTTCAATAGAAATGCTTCAAAATGTCTATTGATATGGGGGGGGGGTTACTCACCAGAATTTTTCCCAGTATCCCACTTTCTCCTCCACCCAGAATATCATACCACATAATTTTTTAAAATTAATTTTTATTCTGGCCCTGGAATCAGGAGGAACCAAGTTCAAATCCAGTCTCAGACCAGATACTTCACACTTACTAGCTGTGTGTCCCTGGGCAAGTCACTTAACCCCAATTGCCTTGCCAAAAAAATTAATTTTTATTTTAGTTTCAAATGAAGAGCTGTCCTCTTTCCCATTCTTTAGCTCTTCCCATCTTTCCCATTGAAAAACCAAGTAAACAAAACCACTCTTACAAACATTTGTATAATGAAGCAAAACTAAATTCCCTTTATGTCCAAGAAAACATATCTCAATATGTATTCGACTCCATCACTTCTCTGTCAGTAGGTGGCAGTATATTTCAGCATGAGTTGCTTTGGAATGATGATTGGTCATTGTGTTTATCAGAGTTCCCAAGTCATTCAAAATTGTTTGTCTCTGTAATATTGTTTTTAGTGTTACAAATTGTCCTCTGGAATCTGCTCACCACACCACATCAGTTCAAACATGTCTTCCCAGACTCATGTGAAACAGTCCTCTTCATCATTTCTAATAGAACGGGAATATTCCATCACATCCATATAACTTGTTAATCCATTCTCTAATTGATGGTACTCCCTCAGTTTCCAAACTTTGCCACCACAAAAAAAAAGAGTTTCTATAATTTTGTACAGATGAGTCCTTTTCCTTTTTCTTTGGTCACTTAGGAATATAGATCTAATAGTAGTATGTCCCTCAAACCTTCCCCTCCTCCTACCTTTCTAAATACTATTGAGCATACCAACATTCCATCACGCATGCATCCATCTTCTCATGCTGTCATCACCTATCCCCCTCCAATCTCTTGCCACGTCCTTTCATTTCTACTTTTGCAACATCTCTCATTTACACCATCTATCGTCTGACAGTGCCATTAACCTTATTCTGGCTTTCTTCACCTCATGCCAGGACTATTGCATAATCTTCTGGTTAGTCTTCTTGCCTTGTCTTTTTCATTCAAAGTCACCAACAAGCAATTATTAAATATTTCACATGTGCCAGGCACAGTGTGTATCCATCCCCCATTCAGCTATCATATTGATCTTCCTAAAGCACATGTTTGACCATGTCACCTCCATATTCAGTCAAATCCATTGGCTTCTATGGTCAAATACAAAATAGTTTACTTTTAAAACCTTTCATTACCTGGTCCCTTTCTTGATCCCCCTTGATGCTAGGCCATTCCCTCTGAAATTAAATCTCAGTTACCCTGTATATATCTATTTATCATTACTATACCGATGTGTACGTCTATCTCTATGATTTGTGTCTATATATGTTGCCTGTATGTAGTTATTTGCCTGTTGTCACCCCCAGTAAACAGATCCTATAGACCAGGGATGGGGTGTGTGTGTGTGTGTGTGTGTGTGTGCATTACTTTCTATCCCAATTACTTAGCATAGTGCTTGGAACATAGTAGGCATTTAACTCTTCTGTACAATAATGCTTTATTTCTTGCTATATTTGTTCAATCTACCTAAAGACAACCCTAGTCCTTTAGATCTCCTCCCCTCCCACTCATTGCCGCCATACCTAGTTTGTTTTCCATTTCTCTACTTTTGCAGTTTTACTTATCAATTCCTTTTCTCTATCTGATTCTGATGCTTTTTTCTCTCAGTTAGTGAATTAAAAAAATCCTTTTTCAAGTCTCTCTAAACATTTTGTTAAGTTTTCTTTTTCATTTATGAGCTCTTTCCTTTTCTCTGATTATCTTTTATTTTCTTCATTTTTTCTTGCAAATCAAGTTCCACTTTTTCTTTTTCCTTCCTATCCCTCCCACATCCATTGAGAAGGCAAGCAGCATGATCACCTTGCTTGTGAAGTCATGTAAAACATATTTCCATATTAACCACGTTGCAAAATAAACAAAGCAAAACGGTAAGAAGCAAGAAACATAAAGATACTGAAAAATATGGTTCAGTCTTTACTCAGAGTTCTTCAGATCTCTGTTTGGAGGTGGACAGCATTTTTCATCACAGGTGCTTGAGAATTGTCAAGGATCATTGTGTTGATTAGGATACTTAATTTGATCCTTGTATCAATATTGTTGCTACTGTGTACAATGTTCTCCTGGTTCTGCTCACTTCACCTTGCTCATTCTTATAAATATTCCCAGGTTTTTCTGAAACTCTCCTGCTCATTATTTTTTAGAGCACACTAGGATTCCATCACAATCATCTGTCATAACTTGTTGAGCCCTTACCCAATTGACGGGCATAACTTTTATTTCCAATCTTTTGCCACCATAAGTGAGCTGCTATAAATATATAAATACTTTTATACATATAGGTCCTTTCCTCTTTTTTATCTCTTTGGAGTACAGACCTATAGGTGGCATTTCTGGGATATGCACATAAGGTATGCACAGCTTTATAGACTTTTGGGCAGTACATAAGTTCTCTTTGTCTTTTTTTCCTGTTCATTATTCTGCAGATATAGTGAACAATGACATGTTAATGATGGTTAAACTCTGAAACTGTACAACAAAAGAAACTGTCACTGCCTGAGATTTCATTTCCTCTGAAAGAAATATTAGCCCCTGTGGGAGGCTAATAGCCTCTGTGGACTCATTCTCATCCTATCTCAATCTGTTGATGTCCTCTCCTTTGAAGGCCCAACTATGAGACTGTCTGGTTTTGAAACATTTGTGCTCTGTCCTCACAGTGGAATCTAGTCTCTTTGAGGGGAAGAACTGTTTCATTGCCATCCTCATATCCCTAATATATAGTCCAGTAGCTTGCACTTAGTAGGTGATTCATAAATGTTTATTTAATTTTATTGCATTAACCAATAAATGAATCTTCAAATTAAAATAAAATATTATAAC
Source organism: Phascolarctos cinereus (assembly GCF_003287225.1). Classification (NCBI taxonomy): domain Eukaryota; kingdom Metazoa; phylum Chordata; class Mammalia; order Diprotodontia; family Phascolarctidae; genus Phascolarctos; species Phascolarctos cinereus. The sequence goes on from NW_027556098.1 coordinate 352,968,161, forward strand.
CATGAAGAAAATGTCAATCATAAAAAATCAAAGTCCTAGTATCATAGTAGTGAGGGATATGAAAATTTTTCAAATCCAATATGTAAGGGTACAAGAACTTCTAAAATAGTCTTGAAAATGGTCACTCAACCTTCACTAGATGCCTGGAGTGACAGGGAATTACCTCTTGACGGGTCACTTTTCAACTTTGAATGCATTTAATTCTTAGGACTTTTTTTTTCTTAAATAAGATACCACTTTATGTTTGTAGTTTGGTTGTTGAAAGAAACAGAAAATGAAATTTGAGAAAAAATTTACTTTTGTCAAAGAAAGGAAAATTAAATGAACTTATTATGGAAGTAGGATATTGAATCTCACAGCTAAAACATATCATTGCAAAAGGGGGTTAAGAAATGGACTTAATAAAATGGTATCACCATTTTATACATGTTAAATTAATAAGAAATGTATATGTAGAGTGATGATTGGTGTATTGTGTTTTGCCCATGTAGGCTATATGTGGGTTTGCCCATGTAGGCTATATATGGGTTTACCCATGTAGTCTACATGTGGATTTGGCTGACAGAGGGGAAAGAAAAGTTATTTATAGTCTTTTCTCCTTTACCTTCACCAAAGCAGATTTTTTTTCCTACAAGGAGGGAGCAGGAGGTTGAGGCCATTCTGTTCTCCTTGGAAAGTGGAGGTGCTAAGTTAGAAATACATCTACCTGCAACCTTAAATATTGTTAGTCTAGTAAAATGTATTTTAGGTTCAAGCTGTGCCCCTAATTGCTATCCTTTAATGGGGAAGAAGTGTCCCAAGCTATATATCCAAAGCTAGGTTCTCTTGCCACTAGGTGCTAGTTCCACAATGAATATACATAGAGTATAACAAATATAAACATTTATCCAAATCAATAGCAAAACAGACATCAGAGAAAGTATACATAGAAGAATATATACCAGACAATACAGAGCAAATGATCTCTCCTATTGAGAGTAAGAAAACTCATCTCAAATAGGAGAGAGCCTCAGATCTCACTCATGGCTAGATCCCCAAATCTCTTGTTTAGCAAGCTGAGGGTAGGAATATGACAGAGATTACTGGCTCTTTTACCCGTTGGCTTTTTCCCACCAGTCTTTTCTCTTCCTTCAGGAACCTAAAGAGAGAATAAAAACATGTGTCTTCTCCTTCAAAGATGGAAGCCAGAAGATCAGGATATCTCTCATCTCTAGCTATCACCAACTTACTCTCACATAGATGCCAAACATTGAATAATCAATCTCTGACAATGAAAAGAGTATAATTCAAATAATTCTTTGTGCCATGGGTTATACATAAATTCTATAATAAATGGTGGCAGTTTATGTCCATAGTCTCAGGCTGCTGCTTGACCTGTGCCCAGGTTGTCTGTCTGGCAAAAATAACTGTTCTGGGTGAGAGAGCAGCCTTGATAGGCCAAGGACCATGCACGTGGAAGAGAATGGTGGGGGAAGATGAAATTTGTGGGTGCAGAACAGCCCTCTGTCACCCATAGCTGCTATTGCACCAGAAGTTATACAATAAATATTTCACTTTACCCTGAAAAAGACTGGAAGTTGTCTCATGAAAGTGGGCATTGGAAGAGTTTTAGTTCGTGAGTTATTATGAAACAGTAGGAAAAAAAAAGGTTATCTGAAATATGATGGAAATTGTAATAGTAGATGTGGGCAGTTAAGCCTCATTGTCCTCATTATCTCTTTGGAAATGAAATCACATAGGTAAATATACAATTCATACTATGCTCAAATTGTTCCCTCATATTAGATGTAGCTGGTTGTGCAGTGGGTAGAGTGCTGAGGCTGGAACCAGGAATATCTAAGTTTAATTCTGCTGGCCTCAGACCCTACTGACTTTGTGACTCTAGGCAATTCACTTATTATTATTATTATTATTTTTTTGCTATTGGCGTTAAGTGACTTGCCCAGGGTCACACAGCTAGTACGTGTCAAGTGTTTGGTCTGAGGCCGGATTTGAACTCAGGTACTCCTGACTTCAGGGCCGGTGCTTAGGCAAGTCACTTAACCTCAGTTTTTTCAATTGTAAAATTGGGATAATAATAGCACCTATCACAGGGTTGTTTTGAAGATCAAATGAGATATTTATAAAAAGTGCTTAGCACACTGCCAGGAACATAGTAGGGACTATAGAAATGCTTATACCCTTCCCCTAATATATTAATCATGTTGAAACAAATTTGTATTTTTAAAACAAACATTTTATTAGAACTGAATGAATAGATAGATAAGTTCATTTTGTTAGTTGACTGTGAATATCTAGGAATGTTCTCTGAACAATTTTAAGGCTTAATCCCATCAGTACAATGTCGTCTGTAAAAAAAAAATTGCTCCTCAGTATATATTAGATAATCCAGGAAATATCCTCACTTTATAGGTTCAAATAGGGAAATCTCCTATTGGTATCATACTGGGTTTATGTCTCAAACAATGTATAATTTTGAGATGGAAAGGACGCTAGGCCTTGGATTGGAGCGTGGGCAATTGCTCCCCTCCCCACACCTCCCTCCTCCCACTCTTTGTGCTTCCCATTGCAAGCATGGGGGCCGCATACTGAGTTTGTCCCTGCTACCAGCTGTTCTCCTACTCCTCTTCTGACTAGCAGTAAAGGTTTCTCAGCAGTCTTTGTGTGGTCCTGTACCTTTCATCTGAACTCTCCAGCACTACAACAGTAAGCATTTATTCACAGAGCTTTCTTTAACAAGTATGGGGATGTCCAACAAAATTAACACCTTTGGAGGGAATCGTGTAAAGGAAAGGCCAACACACAGTGTTGTGGTGACTGTATGATTAGGGGATGTGGGAAATGTTAGGAAACCATTTGTTAATTAATCAAAACATATGAAGAAAACCACTGAGCATATCAAATGAAATTCTGTCAAATGACACTTTGTCTTTGAGGCCTGTGGTTTAATAAAAGATAAAGCCATCTCTGACTATCTGATCCCCCTCCCGGAAAAATGTTAACTACTCCTTACTGTCTTTCTAACCCAAACTTCTCAGCTTCTTAAAACTTTTTCAATCTGGCTCCAGCCTGCTTCTTAAGCAAATGAGTCCAAAGTGTGACATGGAAGCAAAAATGCTAATGTAATCTTAGCTTACATTAAAAGAAAAAGAGTGTCTATAATACAGGAGGAAATGTTACTACTGCACTTAGCCCTGGGCAGACGATATTTGGAATACAGATTTCAGTTCTCAGCATTTTAGGAAAGACAATGGCCAGATGGAGTGTATTCAGATTGGATGCTGAGGGTATTGAAAACTTACTATGGGAGGATAAGTTGATGTAGCTGGAAAAACAAGGACCCTCACTCTCCTAAGATACCTGAAAAACTGCTGAATAGCAGAGGATTGCATGGTTCAGTTTGACCTCTGAGGGCAGAAGAAGCAATAGGTAAAAGTAAGGAGATATTTGTTTAAGAGGAATAAAACCTTCCTAAGAAATAAAACTCTTCAAAAGAGGACTCATATTCTTAGGTGGGTAGAATATTTCCATTATTAGAAGCCTTGGAGTGATATTTGTGTTATCATTTTCCAAGAATTTTCCAGTGAAAAGGGTGATTTAATTTGAAGTCCATTTTATTAACTGTGTCAGCTATAAAATGGAATTGATAATACTTATATTACATGATTGTTATGAGAAAAATATTTTTCAAACATTTTCTAAACAGATTTAACATTCAGCAAGAACTTGTTTTCATGTATTATAGCTTCTCAAAACAATATGAATACATTAAAAGTGGGAGAAATGTTTTCTCACAAAGCATCAATCCCTCTTATCTTGTCTCTATTATTTTGAAAAATATTCAACATAATCATAATAACTGACATTAATGTAGCAATTTAATTATTACAAAACATTTTAATGTTTATATATATGGCCCCTGACCCAGAGTCATATAGATGAAGTCTGAGCTAAGGGACTGATACTAAGAGGTCAAATTCTTATTGATTTACTTGGACTCCTTCCAGAATTTATTCCAGGAAATCTCCAAAGATAGCTTCCATAGACACAGGTAAAAGATATATTTGAAGATAACAAGTGGATATAAGGTATAGGACTGAATTTATTTCAGCATATTTAAAATATAATGCATAGAATCTCTCTCTCTCTCTCTCTCTCTCTCTCTCTCTCTCTCTCTCTTTCATCAATCAATCTGGTCTATTTTTAGAGGCTAAATCCTCAAATTCTTAAACTTGAACTTTGATTTAATCATGACTTACCCCCAAGTGTGGTGCTGCCCAAGAAATCTTTCTTTCTTTCCTTCTTTCTTTTTTTTTTTTGTTTTAACTACAAGGTTATTCTATAAAATCATGCTACCTTGGAAATCAAAATGCCCTCTCCTATACACCAGTGTGGAAATTCAGGAATATTGTCCATGAATTCCCCTCTCTGGCCACATGGACAAGAACATATCTGTCCCTGTTATGTGATTCAATAATAATTACTGCTATTCCACTACTGCCCAGATAATGCTGTAATATACAGTCTTTGTTTTCCAGTTTTCCAGTTTCTGACCTATACTCAGAAAAGAAAAAAGAAAGGCAGAAATTAAGGGCTTGGAGTTCCTTCTCAGTTTTCCAAAGCTGAGGAATCTCTTGGAGCTTAGGAACAAATCTCACCAACCCCCAATCAATGCCGTCCAATTAAGAGACTCAAGAGAAAAAGGCAAAAAAGGACTGATAGTAGCAGTATGTTAGTCTTTTTTTTTTTAACTAGGCCATGTGTGGTATTGCTACTCAGACAAAAATTAATCTTCCTAAAAGTCTCAGTCAACCATATCACTCTGGGCAGCCCTGGTTACTTATATTAATCAGAAGTTGTTGTTGTCCTCTTAACAAAACACCAATGTGCATGTCTATATCCTACAAGGAGAGCAATACGAATTGTCAGCTAGGTGGTGCAGTGGGTAGGCCACTAGTCCTGGAGTCAAAAACACTTGCATTCAAATGTGGTTTCACATAGTTAGTAGGTCTGTAAAATGGAGATAATAATAACACCTACTTACCAGGGTTGGTGTGGGGATCAAATAAAGCACTTAGAAAACCAAAAGTGCCATAGAAACACTAACTACCATTATTATGAAAGATCCAAAGCCTCACCTGCCTATAAGCTCATCAAGTGGATTGAGAATTTCCTCTAATCACTTACATTACAATACATTATTTCATTTGAGCCTCAATAAATAAACTCTAGGAGACAGGTATTGTTTTATATAGAGGAATAATCTGAAAGTCAGAGAGGTTACATTATTTACCTAGGATAAAATAATGAATAGGTGTTTATAACAGGATTTGAAACCAGGTCTTCCTCACTCTGGGTCAGCCCTCTATCCGCTATACCACCGAGTTCACTGGAATCCCTCAGTGAATGAATCCAAGGGGGTTCATCTGTTGTTGTTTTTCCTCTGTTAGCATCACTCTTTTTTCAGGAAGATAGTCATCACTCTATCACGGATCTGTTTAGTCCTAATCCCATAAATGACAGGGTTGAGAGCAGGTGGAACAACCACATAGAGATTTGCCAGAAGGATGTGAATATAATGAGGGATGTTGTGGCCAAAGCGGTGGGTGAGGAAGGAGAAAAATGCAGGGTGAAAAAGGACAAGATGACACAGACATGAGAACCACAGGTACTGAGGGCTTTCAGACGGGCATCCCGTGATGGGAGGTGGAAGACAGCATGAAGGATTCTAGCATAAGAGAATGCAATCAGAACCACATCCAATAATAAGACAGAAATATTCACCAGTCCAAATATAATGTTGACCCTGATGTTGGCACAAGCCAGCCGGGCAATACCCATGTGCTCACAATAGGTGTGAGAAATGATATGTTTTCCACAGAATGGAAGCCTCAGTAGGAGAAAAACTAGTGGAGCCACCATGCACAGACTTCTCAAGATAGCCAACTCTGCAATGATGCCAATGATTTTATTGGTAAGGATTGTGCTGTACCGGAGTGGATTGCAGATGGCAACATATCGATCAAAGGACATAGCCACTAGCACAATGCTCTCCATGACTGTGAAGAAGTGGATGAAGAACATCTGAGTCAGGCAGCCTCCAAATGCAATCTCCTTTAGGCTGAACCAAAAGATCCCCATCATCTTGGGAATGGTAGTTGTGGACAGGCCTAGGTCAATGGTGGCCAAAATGGCTAAGAAATAAAACATGGGTTGATGAAGGCTTCGATCCTTCTGGATCACAAAGAGGATGGTAATGTTCCCCATTAGTGCAATTACATATACAGCACCAAAAGGGAAACCCATCCAGAGATGTACGGCTTCCAGTCCTGGGATCCCAAGCAACAGGAAGAAGGCAGGGTGAAATTCTGTGTCATTCAGGGACATCCCGCCACAGATTGTTGTCAGCTCTCATCAATACAAATAGATCCTTCTTCCCAGAAAAAGATCTCTGTACTGCTCCTCTTACTGAGACAAAAATCTGAAAAAAATATAAGTACATATTTAAACCCAATTCATTCCAGCACAGAGGAAATAATCATATTCCTTAAGCCACTCTTCTTTCCTTATATCCTTTCCTTCTCTGAGTGCTCTACCTGGCTGATCTCTATGTAGCAAAAGGTGGTTTTAAGGAACTGTTGGAAACAGAAGGAACATAAGTAAGGCTCCTGCATTTCCTTGCTCCATAGGATGCTACATCTGATTTATGACAGAGGAAATCACTTAAACACCATGTTTATACAGACTCCAGATAAAGGGGTTACAGAGTAGGTGAGTGAGTATGGTAATGACCTTGACTTTTGCTTAAATAAGGAAGATTCCTCCATATCCAGGCCAATCCATCAACCAACAAGCATTGCTTGCCACTGTCATGGACCAGACTAGGTACTGGAGATAAATAGTTCAGATAAAATAGGGCTGCTTGACTTCTGGGAGTTCCCATTCCATAGCAGGAGACAATATATGTACAATTATGATACATGCAAAATACACAGAAAATGATTTGGAGTGCGTCACTCACCCCAGAGGCTGAGCAAAGTCTGAAAATAGGAAATGAATGGTGTTTTAGCTGAACTTAGTAAATAACAAAGGGTTCTAAGAGAAGTAGTTGAGGAGGAAGTGCATTGTAGGTATGGGCATTGCCTGTGCAGAAAATGGTGGTGGTGATAGGAAGGTAATTTCTAAGAAACTGCCAGAGGGCTAGTTTGGCTAGGCTGTATCGTGCTTCAAGATAGATGATTGATATAACAAGGGCTGGAAAGGTAGCCTGCAGCCAGATTTTGAAGCACTTCCAGGGCCAAACAAAGGAGCTCCTATTTGAGCTTAAAGTCATAAAAAGCCAGTAGATTTCATTGAGCAGAAGCATGACCTGATCAGGTGTGTGTTTAGAAACACCATTTTGTAAATTGATCTCTAAAGTTCCAGCTCTTAAGCTCAGAGATTTTAAGATACATACAAGCATTCATACGTGCATCCATACAGTAATATGATCCCTGAGCTAATGTTTGACCTGTTCTGCTCAAGTGGATTTTTTGTAGCTGGTGCCCAAGGCCCTATAATACTTATGAGTTGATAGCCACTTCCAAGGACTATCATTAGAAAACCTGGACTTCTATCCTGAGTCACATCAAGGCTTTCTATTATTCATTTTGGGAAAATTTGTTTTTCAATATTTAATTCTGACCAATAAGAAATAATTCACGGTGTAATGGAAGCAAAAATCCCCTTGGAAGACAATGGTCACTCCATTTTAGATTGAGGAAGGGAACACCAAGAACAGGATATCAGGAGCCCAGATTTTAGAATAGTCACTTTGTTGGCATGGATTCATGAGCATGTTCTTCTGATCTATTTTTCCCTTGTCTTTCATTCCCTCTGTGTTTGACATCTGCTTTTCCCCTTTCCTCTGCTTCTCTGTTCTAAATAGCCTGAGCCTGAGTTCTTTTCTTTTCATCCCAATCTAACCCTGGTCAGATCAGACTTACCATAGCCTTTGATTCCCTCTCATAAATGATACTGAACAGTTCCTGTTGGATGTCTGTCAGAGCTCTATACTGTGCTCATCAGTGGCAAAAAGCTAAGGTTTATGCTGGAGTTTCAGTCCCCATGGAAGGGAAATGTAATCTCTCAGGCTTAGAGTCATAGACAGAGGTTCATTGGGCTGAGTAATTCCCTCTAGATGCCATGCTCCCTAAACAGAGGTTAGGGATGACTGAATATATTATCTTTCTGTCCTACCTATTTTCTGTTAATTCCCTTCATTCTAGTGAAAAACTTTATCCACCTAAAACCTTGATCCTGTTCCCTCCATCCTCCAAAAGCAATGCCTCATCATGGAAATAATTTCTCTCTCATCACTATTGTCCATCTCTCCTTCCTCACTGTCTTCTTCCATACTGTTTCCAAATATACGCAGGTCTTGGCTTGCTAACCTTTAGAGCTAGGCTTCTATTCCTTTTCATTCTTTTACTACAAAATTTCTCCAAAAGTATTCTATACTCACTATTTCTAGCAATTATCATAGTATCTTGCTGCAGTATCATTGGTGGGTACTCAAGAAATGCTTGGTGATTGGTTGACTGACCGCTTTCTCTCCTCCCACTGCAATATGGTTCTAGGACTTCACAATTTTGAGCAGACATTTTCCTGTTTAGTCAGTCAGTCAATAAGCTTAACTGAGCATATCAGTCACTGCTGTAAGTTCTAGGGACAAAAGGGCTCTGCCTTCAGGGAGCTCATATTCACCAAAATGAATCTGGTACAGTTTATCACTGAACAAAAGGTGTACTGGCAGATGTCTAACAGCTGGTTTTCCAAAAGCATGATGCAAATTTAAGTTTAATCTAAATTCTAAATATTTTTACATTGCTTTCTTAAGTCTAGACAATCAATGAAACAATAAATTAAGCCTGTTTTTTTTTTTGCCAGTTTCTGAGGTGTAAATGTTCATGCTGAAAATGTAAACATTTGCTTTTGTAAGCTGATTAGAGTTGTCTCCAGTACCTGGGCCTAAACTCCAGAAAAAAAAGGTTGATGAATGAATAGCTTCTGAAACTGACAGGTTAAAGGTCGCCAATGACCTCTTGTTATCCAATGGCAATTATATGTCAAATTTGGTGTCACACTTATACATTTAGAATAATTTCCATATATAGTTTGGATATCAGATCTTCATCAGAAAGACTTGCTGCAATGATTTTTCACCCCAGATAATAAGTTCCTCCTTATTTTAACTGCATCCATTTTACTTGTGTAAGAGTATTTTCAAAGTTGTATAATTAAAAGTATCTGTTTCATCTTCTGTGATCCTCACCATCCCTGGCCTAGTCACGAACACCTCCTCTGTAAAAGTTTTGTTTATGATGGGTGTTTTCACATCTAGGTCATGTGCTCACTTAGAGCTCATTGTAGTGTATATTATGAGATCATGTTATACTCCAACTTTCTGCCAGACTGATTTCCAGTTTTTCCAGCAGTTTTATCACATAGTGAGCCCTTATCCCAGGAATCACAGCATTTAGATTTCCTAAACATTATGCTACTATTTTTGTTAATTTCTGTATGCTGTATACCTAATTTGGTTCACTGATCGACTTTTCTATTTTTTGCTGATAATTTTTTTATGACTTGCTTTGTAGTACAGTTTTATATGTGGTATATGTGGTTTATATGTGGTTCTCCTTTCCACTTTTTTAAACAAAATTTTTTTTTTCTTGTCAGCACCATAACTAGTGATACAGATATGACAGCTACTGAGATGTGTACCTACCCACAACTTAGCCATCTTTCAAAGCTCTGCTGAAATCTTGCTTCCTCTATAAAGTTTCCAACTTGTTCCAATTCAAGTTAACCTTCCCTTCTCTGATCTCTTTTCAATAATTATTATTTGTATTGCCATTGTGGCCCTTACTAATACTGTCTTTTTATGTTTTTAAACGTTTATATAAAAACAATCACACCTATAATACTAAACATTTCTATATTGCTTTATGTTTTATAAAATGCATTCCCCACAATGAATTGTGAAATTAGTAGTACAATTATTAGTAGTTATTTATTTTAGCATTTTTTAAAATTGAGTTTTGAATTCTCTTTCTATCTTGTCTCTTCCCCACCTATTTAGAAGTCAAGAAATGTAATATCAATTATACATGTGAAATCATGCAGAACATTTTCATGTTCAAAAAAGCAAGGAAAATAAAGAGTAAAAAAATTATGCTTCAATTTGCATTCCGACTCCATCAGTTGATTCTCTGGAAGTAGACAGCATTTTTCATTACAATCCTTTCAGAATTGTCTTGGATCAATGTCTCAATCAGAATAGCTAATTCGTTTACAGTTGAGCATTATACAATATTACTCTTACTGTGTGCACTGTTCTCATGGTTATGCTCACTTTGCTTTATATCAGTTCATATTTGTCTTTCCAGGTTTCTCTAAAACCATTCTGCTCAATATTCCCAAATGATGGGCATCCCTTAATTTCCAGTTCTTTGGCACCACCAAAAAGGCTGCTATATCTTCTTTAATAAATAGGTGCTTTTCTTTCTTTGATTTCTTTGAGATACAGACTTAGTAATGATATTTATGGGTCAAAGGGTATGAAGTTTTGTGGCCCTTTTGCACACAGGTCCAAATTGTTCTCCAGAATGGTTGGACCAGTTTACAACTCCACCAATAATGCATTAGCATACCAATTTTTCCACATCCCCTCCAACATTTGTCATTTTCCTTTTCTCTCATATTAGCCAGTTTATGAGATGGTACCTCAGAGATGTTTTAATTTGCATTTCTATAATCAAAGGGGTAGCTGGGTGGCATAGTGAATAGAGTGACAGGCTCGAAGTCAGAAAGAATCATCTTCTTGAGTTCAAATTAAGACTTAGACACTAGTTGTATCACCCTGGGCAAGTCACTTAACTGCCCCAGTTTCTTGTCTGTAAAACGAGCTGGTGAGAATCAAAACAAAATGTGGCAAGTCCTCAAAGAGAAGGGAGTACCAGATGATTTTCCTTGTCTCCTGAGGAACCTGTATGTGAGCCAAGAGCTGAACATGGGACAACTGATTGGTTTAAGATTGGAAAAGGAGTACAATAAGGCTGTATATTATCACCTTAATTATTTAACTTATATGCAAAGCACATCTGGCAAAATGCCAGGCTAAATGAATCAAAAGCTGGAGTGAAGTTTTCCAGGAGATATATCAACAATCTCATATATGCAGGTGATACCACTCTGATGGCAGAAAGTGAAGAGGACTTAAGAAGCTTCTTGATGAGGGTAGAAGAGAGTGTTAAGGCTGACTTGAAGCTTAACATCAAAAAAAACTAAGATCTTGGCAACTAGTCTCATCACTTCTTGGCAAAGAGAAGGAGAAGAAATGGAAGCAGTGTCAGATTTTATATTCTTGGGCTCAAAGATCATTACAGATGGCAATTACAGCCATGAAATTAAAAAATGCTTGCTCCTTGGAAAGAAAGCTATGGCAAATCTGGACAGCATACTAAAAAGCAGAGATGTTGCATTTCTGATAAAGGTCCATAGAATCAAAGCTATGATTTTTCCAGTAGTAATGTATGGCTGTGAGAATTGGACTGGAAAGCTGGGTGCTGCAGAATCATCACTTTCAAACTGTAGTGCTGGAGAATACATTTGTGAGTCCTTTGGACAGCAAGAAGATACAATCAATCAATACTTATAAAAATAATTCAGGTTATTTATTTCCTGAAAGGTCAAATACTGAAGCTGAAGCTTAAATAATTTGGCCATGTAATGAAAAGACAGTACTCAATGGAAAAGACCCTGATGTTGGGAAAGGAAAAGGAAAAGAGGTGTGAAGAGGATGAAATGGATAGATAACGTCATGGAAACCATGAATATGGACAGACTTTAAGGATAGTGGAAGGTAGAAGGGTCTTTGAGCTATGATCCATGGGGTCACAAAAAGTCAGACATGACTGAACTACTAAATATCAAATGAATAGTGATTTCAAGCATTTTTTCCCCATATTATTAAAGATAGCTTTGATTTCTTATTCTGAAAGCTACCTGCACATATCTTTGACCTTTTATCAATTGGTGAATAACTCAGTTTTTTATAAATTGGACTCTGTTCCCTATATATTTGAGAAATAAGGTCTTTAGTAGAGAAACTTGCTCTAATTTTTTTCTAGTTTCCTACTTTCCTTCTAATCTTAGTTGCTTTAGTTTTGCTTTTGCAAAAACTGTGTAATTTAATGTAATCAAGTTTATCCATTTGTTCCTCATGATCCTGTTTTTTGGGTTTGTCTTGGCAGGTAGACTCCCAAGAATTTTGTATTCTCTGCAGTTATTTTAAATTGAATTCCTTTTTCTGTCTCTTCCTGCTGGACTTTGTTGGTAATATGTAGAAACACTGATTATTTGTTTTATATCCTGCAGCTCTGCTAAAGTTGTTAATTGTTTCAACTAGTTTTAGTTGATTCTCTAAGATTCTCTAAGTATACTATCATATTGTCTGCAAAGAGTGATAGTTTTGTTTCCCCAGTTCTTAATTTATTTCTTTTTCTTGTGTTATTGCTATGTTGTAGTTCATGCTTCATTTTCAAAGAGGACCAGTGACATCACAGATCTCATTATAATTTGCATGTGAATTGGATTTAGGTGTAGTAGAATTGCACAAAGTTGTCAGCCTCCTTCTCTCTTTCTGAGTCTTCTCATCCAAGTCCAAAGGCATGACAAAAGTCAGAATGACTAGCAATGGCCCAGGGTACAGTGAATGACCTTGGTGTCTGAGCAAGCTCTAGGTACTCCACAGTACCTACTTAAGCTACCTTCACAGCCAATGGAACAAATTATTCTCAACCACCCATTCTTATTGCTTATAGCTAGCATTTCTAGTACAATATTAAATAATAGTGGGGACAATGGACACCCTTGTTTCACTCCTGACTTAATTAAGAAGACTGTTAGCTGGGACTTAAATGAAGTGAATGATTACAAATATTCATTCATTTATTTGTGAATATTATTTCTCCTTAGTAGAACATAAGCTCCTGGAGGGCAGGGACTATTTTTATCTTTGTCTCTCCAGTAACCAGCTTTAATAGGAGTGTTTTAAAATGTATATTGATATATTTGGGGGTTTTTTTAAGTCAACAGAATTTTTCCCAATATCCCACTTTCTCACCCCACCACAGTGTTATCCCATATAAATTTTAATTTAATTTTTATTTTAGTTTCAAATGCGGAGTTGCCCTCTTTCGCCTTCCCTAACTCTCCCCATCCCTCCCATTGAGAAATCAAGCATAGAAAACAGCTATTACAAATATTTGTATAATCAAGCAAAACATACTCCCCCTTTAGCTATGTCCTAGAAAACATATAGCAGTTTGTAGTCTGAGGCCATAACTTCTCTATCAGTAGGTGAGAAGCATGTTTTATCATGAGCCCTTTGGAATTGTTATTATTTTATCAAGTTTTATAACATATCGCTAGGAGAGTTTGATTTTCATTTTTTAAGGAGTTTTTCTCTTTTTTGTTCTCATTTTTCTTAGCATAAAACTGTGAAAAGCAGTTTCTGTATTATTTCTGATTTTATTATAATTCCAACTTGCTCATTTGCTAATGTGTTGATTTTTCTGCAATCCCCTTTTTAATCAGGTGGGATAATGATTTATAAATTCTCTTAGTTTTCTCAAAGAAGCAGCTTTTAGTTTTGTTTGTTATTTTTATGGTCTTTTTATTTCTGGTTTACCCATATCTCTTCTAATTTTCAGTATCTCCTATTGTGTTTATTTTGGGTAGTTCATTTGCTGCATTTCCTGTTTTTAAAATGCACATTAAAATCATTAATCCCCTATTTTTCTATTTTGTTAATATAAGGTTTTAGGGATGCAATTTTTCCACTGAGACCTTTTGTTGCTGTTGCTGTTCAGTCATTTTCAGTTGTTTCCAATTCTTTGTACCATATTTGGGGTTTTCTTGGCAAAGACGATGGAGTTGTCTTTCTCCAGTTTCCGCAGTTCATTTAATAGATAAGGAAACTGAGGCAAGCAGGGTTAAGTTGCCCAGGGTTACACAGCTGGTAAATGTCTGAAATATCCCAGAAATTTTGGTTTCTTTGTCATTGTCCTTTTTTTCCAAATAATTATTCAATGTTTCCATAATTTGTTCTTTGACCCACTCCATTAGTTTGCATAGTTGACAGAACACTGGATATGGAGTCAGGAAGACCTGAGTTAAAATCTGACCTCGGGCATGAACTTGCTGTGTGGCTTTGAGCAAGTCATTTAACTCTGCCTCAGTAGCTTCATCTGTAAAATGAGGATAATAATAGCATCTAAGACCCCCTGGATGGTTGTTAGCATAACATGCAATACTATTGAAGCACATTTTGTAAACCTTAAACCACTGAGTAAGTGCTAGCTTCTATTATTATTGGGGCAGGTAGGTGTTTGTGCTCTTGGAACTAACTACAATTTTTATTGTAATTCAGTTTCTAACACCTATTTAATATTTCTGCATTTTATATTTTCTTTCAATATTTCTATGTTCTAATATGTGGTAAATTTTTATTTTAAAGAGTCCATGTAAAGCCAAGAAATACATATATGCTTTAAAAGTCCCATTTATGAAATGACATAAAAATTTTACCTTGATTCTCTATCGATTTGTTTAATTATAGATTTTTACCTTTGTTTATCTTTCTGTTAGATATGTCCCAAACTGAGAAATGGATGCTAAATTCTTCTGCTATTATCATATTATTGTATATGTCTTCTTGTAATTAAATTAATTTTTCCTTTATGAATTTAGATGGTAAGGCATTTGGAGAACATGTTTAATATTGATATACTTTTTGCCTTTGCTTCCTTTCAGTATTGTGTAGTTTCATTTTTTATGCTTTTGCTTGTGGTGAACTTTTGTTTTTGTTTTATTATACTTTTGCAACTTTTGCTTTTAGTGGAATCTATCTGAGGCCCAAAAAGTTGGAGATGACTAAAGCAACTGAACAACAACAACAATCTGATGTGTAGCAAATTTTGTTCTGTTCCATCATTTTTCTTCTGCGTTATGTCTTAGCTTTTGTGTTGTGTTTCTAGTAAACAAGTTATTGTGGGGTTTTGTTTTTATTTTCTTATTTTATTTGTTATCTTTTATTTTCTTGAATTGTTGAATATTTAAACATTTAAAGTTAGGAGAGTTAAGTTCATGCTTTTCTACATTTTTTTCTAATATAGATTCCCCCCCCCAAAATTAATTTTTGGTTCCTTTTGACCCCTCCCCTTTTGACAGTATTGACCATCTTCTTCTTGATGCTTTCTTCTCTCTAGGTTGTTGTTGTTGTTGTGTGTGTGTGTGTGTGTGTGTGTGTGTGTGTGTGTGTGACACCGCTCTCTCCTCATTCTGCTACCTGACAGACTGCTCCTTTTCAGTCTCCTTTGTTGGCCATGCCCGCTAACCATGGATCGCCCCCAAGGCTCTATCCATGGCCTACTTTTCTTCTCTTTTCATGCTTTTCTACTTGGTGATATCATTAAATCCTGGGGGTTCCATTTACATTTCCATACAAGTAATTCTCAGATTATTTGTCTAGCTCTAACTTCTCTCCTAACCTCCAGTATTGTGTTGTCAGATTCATACTGGACATCTTGCTATGTCCCGTAGACATCTTAAACTCAACGTGTTTGAAATTAAACTCATTATCTTTCTCTCAAACATTCCCCTCCTGCTACCTTTCCTAGTGCCATTGAGGATACCAACATTCAGCCACCCAAGGCTGAAACCTAGGGATCAGCTCCCCAAATGCTCTCATCCCTCCTCCCTTTCCAATCTCTTTCCATGTCCTTCCATTTTTTCCTTTGTAACATCTCTCATTTACACTTTCTCTCTTCTGACAGTGCCACTAACCTTTTTCCGGCCTTCCTCACCTTGTGCCAGGACTGTTGAAATAACCTACCAGTTAGTCTTCCTGCCTTCAGTCTTCTTCACTCCAAAATCATCAAAAGTCAATTATTAAGTGAATCACATGTGCCAGGCACTGTGTGTACCCATCCTTGGCATATTGATTTTTTTTAGGGCAATTAGGGTTAAGCGACTTGCCCAGGGTCACACAGCTAGTAAGTGTCAAGTATTTGATCTGAGGCCAGATTTGAACTCAGGACCTCCTGACTTCAGGGCCAGTGCTCTATCCACTGCCCCACCTAGCTTCCCCCAATGTTGATTTTTCTAAAGCAAAAGTTTAATCATGTCATCTCCATATTCAGTAAAAATCCATTGACTCCTGAGTACCTCTATGATCAAATATAAAATGTTTTTGCTTTTAAAGCCTTTCATTACCTGGTCCCTCTTGATTATCCTTGAAGCTAGTGCATTCCCTCTGAAATTAAATCCAATCTGCCCTTTATGTAACAATTTCCTCCTCACCTATATTAATGTCTATGTTTCTGTCTATGATCTGTATTGTTATATCTTGTTTGTATTTAGTTGTTTTCCTGTTGTTGCTCCCCATTAAACTAGGAGGTCCTATAGCACAGGAGCGCGGGAGCGCGCCGCTCGCGCGCGCGTGTGTGTGTGTGTGTGTGTGTGTGTGTGTGTGTGTGTGTTACTTTCTTTCCCTAGCACTTATTGCAGTGTCTGCCACATAGTCGGCATTTAACTCTTCTGTGGAAAAATGCTTTTTTTGGTTATTTTTGCTGAATCTACCTAAAGACAACCCTAGTCTTTGAAATCTCTTTCACTCCCCCACTCATCACCACCACAACCAGTTTGTTATCCATTTCTCTATTTCTAGAGTTCTACTAATTAATTCCTTTTCTCCATCTAATTCTTCTGCTGTTTTTTTTTTCCTCTGTCAGTTAAGGAATTAAACATGATCGTTTATCTGGTCTCTTTAAATA
This sequence comes from Phascolarctos cinereus, assembly GCF_003287225.1. NCBI lineage: Eukaryota > Metazoa > Chordata > Mammalia > Diprotodontia > Phascolarctidae > Phascolarctos > Phascolarctos cinereus. The sequence goes on from NW_027556098.1 coordinate 352,985,041, forward strand.
TTTTGTTTGTTCGGTTCTCTTTTTTTGCTTATGAGCCCTTCCCTTTTTTCCCTTTTTTACTTTTCTATTTATTTTTAGTCGTCATTTAAAAAATTAAGTTTCAAATTCTCTCCTTCCTTCCTACCTCCTGCACCCATTGAGAAGGCACGGAATGTAATATCACTTATACAGTGAAGAATCTATCACCTTATACAGGTGAAGTCATGTAAAACGTATTTCCATATTAGCCGTGTCATGAAAAAAAAGACAATGAGAAGCAAGAAACATAAAGAAGGTAAAAAAAGTTATGACTCAAGCTGCACTCAAAGCTCCTCAGATCTCTCTGGAAGTGGACAACATTTTTTATCATGGGTACTTTAAAATTGTCAAGGACCATTTTACTGATTAGGATGCCTAATTCTTTAACATTTGATCATTGTAACAATATTGTTGCTATCGTATAAATGTATACATTCTACTTCATCTTTTTTTAAAAATTTTTTTTGGGGGGTTAAGCAATGGGGTCAAGTGACTTGCCAGGGTCACACAGCTAGTGTTATGTGTCTGAGGACAGATTTGAACTCAGGCCCTCCTGAATCCAGGGCTGGTGCTCTATCCACTGTGCCACAGAGCTGCCCCTCTACTTATTCATCTTGCATCAGTTCATATAAGTATTCCCAGGTTTTTCTGTAACTCTCCTACTCATCATTTCTTATAGCACAATAGGATTCCCTCACAATCATATATCCCAGCTTGTGGAGCCATTCCCCAATTGATGGGCATCCCCTTGATTTCCAATTCTTTGCCACCACAAAAAGAGCAACTATAAATATTTTTATACACTTGGGTCCTTTCCTATCAAAACATATAGGTACTGTCAGTGAAGCTGTGAATTCGTCTAGCCATTCTGGAAAGCAATTTGGAACTATATTCAAAAGTTTCTAAGTTGTACACATCATTTGACCCAACATTTCTACTACTATGCCTGTATTCTAACTGATATCAAAACAAGCAGAAAAGACTTGTACGTACAAAAATATTCATACTCACTGTTTTTATAATTAAAAACAATTGGCAACTAAGGTGGGGCCCATGAATGGGGAATGAACATAATTCATCATAAATTAATATAGTGGAAAATTATTGTGCTGTCAGAAACAACTAAAATGACAGTTTTAAAAGAAACATGGAAAGATTTATGAATGAATATAGAGTGAAGTGAGCAGAACCAGAACAATTTATACATTAAAAACATTGTTGGAATGATAAATAACTTTGAAAGACTTAGAAAGGTTGATTTAAAAAAGACCAATCATGCTACCAAAAGAGAGATAATGAAGCATGATTTCCATCCCTTGAGAGAGAGGAAATGTATTCAGAGTGCAGAATAAGATATATTTTTTGAATATGAACAATTCAACTATCTGTTTTATGTACATTTATTATAAAGATTTTGTTGTTTTTCATTTTTGTTTTTTTTTCCATAGATGGGGTGGGTCAAGAGGAAGTAAAATATATTTTTGTTAGTTGAAAAAATTATGTTGCAAAAATCATTTTATTCATTTTGTTACCTACTCAATATAGCAGGCTTCACTAAAATATGCTTTGTTTTTATTAGGAATATAAAATCAGTTCAATAAGTAGGATGATATGAGAGACCATGAAAGCCCTGGCAAAGAAGAATAGACTTAATGAAATAGAAAACTACTGAAAAAATATTGAGAAATTAGGTATATATTAAATTTTGTGTTAGAACTATTAGTTTAGCTGTGGTATATAAGGTAAATCACGAAGGGAAGGCTTCAAATCAGTGAAACTAGATAGAAAAAAAGTAGGAAGGCCTTCCCCACCCCCCCTTATCTCTGTTCATGGTGAATCTTTTCTGAAAATTCTAAATACTTGCTCACGAATCTGCTTGGTTCTGACCCCATAGATTATAGGGTTAAGGCTAGGAGGTATGACCACATACAGATTGGCCAAGAGTATATGAATGTATTGAGGAACATTCTTACCAAATCGATGGGTAAGAAAGGAAAAAAGCGCTGGGGAATAAAAAGCTAAGATGACACAGATATGAGAACTACAAGTGTTGAGGGCTTTGAATCGGGCATCCCAGGAAGGGAGTCGGAAGACAGCCCAGAGGATCAAGACATAGGATATTGCAATCAGGATCACATCCGAAAATAGTATAAAAATATCCACCAACCCAAATATGCTGTTGACTCTGATACTAGCACAGGCCAAACGGGCAATGCCCATATGCTCACAGTAGGTATGAGGAATAATGTGATGCCCACAGAAAGGCAGCCGCAGGAGGAGAAACACCAGCGGAGCCACCATTAACAAACTCCTCAAAATAGCCAACGCTGCTATAATGCCAATAATCTTATCTGTGAGTATCATACTATACTGAAGTGGGTAGAAGATGGCCACATAACGATCAAAGGCCATGGCCACAAGCACAATAGTCTCCATGGCTGTGAACATATGGATACAGAACATCTGTGTCAGACAGCTTGCAAAAATGATCTCTCTTAGACTGAACCAGAATATGCCTAACATCTTGGGGATGGTGGCCGTTGATAAACCCAAGTCAATAGTGGCCAACATAGCTAGAAATAGAACATGGGCTGGTGAAGGCTATGTTCACTCTTGATCACTAAAAGAATAGTGACATTGCCCATGATTGCAACCAGGTAAGCAAAACAGAAGGGGAATCCAATCCAGATGTGGAAATGTTCTAGGCCTGGGATCCCCAGTAGCAAGAAGTAGATGGGGTGGAATTCAGTGTCATTGAAAGGAGGCATGTTTAGTGGAGGCTGCAAATTTTGCTCATCAAAGGTAGAATATCCATCTCTATGAAGAGACTTGGCCCTGGTTCCCCTTTGCAACTAATACCCTGTAGAAATACAAATAAAACATAGTTATTTCATAAATAAACAATCTATGTATTTATCTTTATAGATTATAAGCAAACATGTACAAGCATAGAGGCAATAGTATAATACAATGGATAAAGGTCTGGCCTTGGAGTCAGAAGAGCAGAGTTAAAGTTCTCCTATGATACATACTAGCAATGTGATGATGGTCAAATCTCTTAATCTATCAGAGCTTCCCAAACTAAGAATATAAGTGAAAGACAAGCTGTCAGTTTGCATTAGTGGGGAGAGGTTCTACACCGGGAATTCTAAAGATTGATGAAATTAGAGGTCCAGACCCAAAGATTACCATTTTAATTAATCTTCTCCTACAAGGAGAGCATGTAAAGAAACTTAGATTCATTTGGGATACATCCGTAAAGTTCAAGAAATATATCACAACGAATAGCTGTGGCAGCTCACAAACTAACCTTGTCTACTCCTAATTCTCAAGAGAATACAATAGGTCAACAAGAGTGTATTAAGTGCCTACTATGTGCCAGGTACTTTCCTAGACACCTGGGATATAAAAAGCAAAATTAAATGATCCTTTACCTGAATATTACATTATGTTTGAGAAGAGCACATTTATACATATAGTATCTATAACAAGATGCGTAGATGATTTGTGTGGCATGGAAAGATACATCTGATATTCTTAAGGAGTTATGCTTCTGCCACATGAGCTTGAGTAGTCTCTTCCACACAGGCTATGAGCCTCCCGCAGGGGAGATACTGTTACAGTTCAAAGGAAATGAAATCTCAGATAGTGACAGTTTATCTTTTGTTAGACAAGAAGTCTATGCATAGGCTAAAAGTTTAACCATCATGAATGTGTGACAGTTCACTCTATCTGCTGAAAAAAGAACAGGAAAAAAGGACTAAGAGAACTTACGTACTGAGAGAATCGTATCCAACCCCGTCTTGGAAAGCAATATCAAAAGAATCCTTCAGAAAAAAATTGTAATTGATATCCTGAGAGAACTAAAGGGTGGCAGTGTTTCCAGAATTAAGAAGTTATTAGTTGCAGTAATGATTAAAGGTGACTTTGGCTTTAATCTTTCTTACACCTGACATATTGCAAATATTCATTTGTGTCCTTGTTTTATTGTTGGTTATATTGTTAATAAATCATAGCAGTGACAGTGATTGTGTTTATGTAAATCTTGAAGATGGGCGGGGGTGAAATAGAAAGAGGAGAAAAAACTTGCAGCCAAAAAGTTTCTCCAATTTATTACATAAATACTGTTTCATAAGGTGAGGTAGGGACTTAGTGCTAAGTGATTAATCAACAAGAGATATATTTCAAGTGAGTAATTGGTAATAAAAATTATACAGCTCTTTGTTTTGCAAGGTTCTTTACAAATATTATTTCATTTTATTCTCACAGTAACCCTGGAAAGATGAGGAAACTAAGGCAGACAGAGGTATCAGTGACTTACCCACAGTCACACACCTAATAAATATCTGAGTCTTGGGGTTATTTAAAAGGTTGTACCATTTCCCAAATGGAAGCCTCTCCAATATCCCCTTCCTATGAAATTCTCAACATGGTACCTTTGGTAGATATATATTGATGGTCCATCTTAATTGGTTGTTGCATGACCAAATATATACAATATGAATTGTTCATCTACTTGTTGAAAATAGGGTTAGGGTCAAAACACTCAAAAACTTTGCCTGTGACACAATAAACAAGTAGTGAACCTAAAAAGTGATATCCCATTTTTATACGTGTTAGATTGACAGAAATCTATATCTATATGTATATCTATATCTATCTACACTTATCTATCTATATATGTACATATGCACATATATACATACACACACATGTATCTTATACATATATACATATATATACACATATGTATATATTTGTGTATATGTATATATATGTATATATATATGTATATATATATATATATGTGTGTGTGTGTATATATATGAAGAGAGAGAGAGAGAGAGAGAGAGAGAGAGAGAGAGAGAGAGAGAGAGAGAGAGAATGGTGGTTCATGGTTCATGCATTGTTTTACCCATGCAGGCAATAGGCAGATTTGGCGGACAGAGAGGAATCTCTTCTCCTTTACCTTCACCAAGGCAGATGTTGATTCCTGCCAAGAGGGAGCAGGAGGATGAGGCCATTCTGGTGTCCTTTAAAAGAGGAGGTGCTAAGTTTAGCAATGTATTTATCAGTACAATGTTATCTGTTTAAAAAAAAATCACTTCTCAGTCCTTACTAGATAATCCAGAAAATATCTTCACTTTACAGGTTCAAATAGGGCAATCTCCCATTGGTATCATACTGTGTCGATGTCTCAGATAATGAATAATTTTGAGATGGAAAGGCTCTAGGCCTTGGATTTGAGAATGGGCAATTCCCCCCCTCCCCATATCTCCCTCCTCCCACCCCATTGTGCTGCCCATTGCAAGCATAGGGGCCACATACTAAGTTTGTCCCTGCTACCAGCTGTTCTCCTACTCCTCTTGTGACTAACAATAAAGGTTGCTCAGCAGTCTTTGTGTGGTCCTGTGCTTTTCATCTGAACTCTCCTGACTACAAATAATAAGCATTTATTAACAATGCTTTCTTCAACAACTATGGGAAAGTGCAATAAAACACTAACTTTCCTTTGGAGACACTTGTGTGTGAAGGAAGGGGTTGTGGTGACTTTATGATTAAGGGAGGACAGAAATGTTAGGAAGCCATGTGTTAATTAATCAAAACAAAAAGAACCACTTGAGCATATCAAATGAAATTCTGTCAGATGACACTTTGTCTGTGAGACCTGTGGTTTAATAGAAGATAAAGCCCATCTCTGACTGTCTGATCCCCTTCCTGAAGAAATGTTAACGACTCCTTATTGCCTTTCTAACCCAAACTCCTCAGCTTCTTAAAGGCTTTTCCAATCTGGCTCCAGCCTGCCTTTCAAGCTTCTTTCACACCATTCCCCTTCACACAATCTCTGTATACCTACCAAACTCTCCCATTTGTTTTTCTCCATGGAAGGAAGGAAACAAGCATTTATTAAGCAAGTATTATGTGCTTCTTCTTATGATCACCAGACACTGTACTAAATACTTTGTAAAGATTATCTTATTTGATCCCCTCAACAACTTTAGGAGGTAGCTGCTATTATTATCTCCATTTATAGTTGAAAAAACTGAGGCAGGCAAGGTTAAGTGATTTACCCAGAGACACAAAGCTATTAAGTGTCTGGGGCAGGATTTGAATTCAGTTCTTCCTGAATCTGGACCCCATGCTCCATCCGCTGCATCACCTCATCCATATTTGGTATATGCTGCCTCCTTAGCTCCCCTTTTAGAGTCTCTAATTTCCTTTATGGTTCAGCTGAGAAGACATCTCCCAGGGGAAATCATTCCTGATTCTCTTATGTTTCCATGTATACTTGCTGCTCTTGAAATTGTTTTGTGCATCAGTTTATAGCACTATGTCATAGTAGATAGAATAAGAACTATGGTATAGTAGGTAGAGAGATGGCCTCAGAGCCACAAAGGTATTACATCAATCCTCTGCCTGATAAGTATTAGCTTTGTGACCCCAGACAAGTCACTTCAAATCTCAGTGCCCTGAGCACTATTCCAAGGCTATAAATTTAGTGAAGATGCTATGTCATTGGAATCACATATCCAATCTCAGTCCCCTGACAGGCTTCTGCTAGTAGAATGAATGAATGCTGCTTGAGGAGTATTTTTAGCTTGTCTTTGTATCTCTAGCACCTTGCACATAGTAAGTACCTAAGGAATGCTTCTGGGACTGGATTGGGCTTTAACAAGTCAACCAAGAAATCAACTCATATTTCTTAATTACAGCCCATGTGTAAGGAAAACTTGGTAAGTTTAACATGGCACCCAAAATTAGAAAATGTCACCTTGGCTTGAATTAAGAGAAGCTGCAGATGGGAAAATTGAACTTAGGTGTAAGAAAAAACTTCCTAACAATTTGATTCATCTAAAACCAAAAAGGTCTGTGTTGGGATGTCGTGTGTGATCCCTTTTATTGGAGGTATTTGAGAAAACACTTGTCAGACATTTTGGATACTGAATTCCTATTTGGGTATGCATTGAACAATGTGACCCATGAGGTCTGTTTGAACTCAGAGGCCCTTCTTCATCTTCTTTTATTACCATGGGCAATGCATATCTCTTCTCTCGACTTCAGAGTTCCTTTTTTTTAAAGGACAGTGTTGGACTCTATGATCTTTAAGGTTCTTTGTAGTTCTAAATCCTATAACCTCGTGATCTTATGAGGTAACAAGTGTTGGCGACCACTCTTTTGTTTGAGGTAATAGGGGTTAAAAATTAGAAGGATGAACATGTAAGTGTCTATGCTTGTTTCACAAACCCAAGGATAAATGGATAACAGATTGACCAGCAAAAATGACCTGGCATAGTCTTCATTGGAGGTGGGATACTAGTAGATCTTAGGGAGATGAACTACATATTTAACAGGAGTGGGAAGAGCATCTGACAACCAAGCATTACCCCTGCCCAAGAACTGCACGATGACCATTGTGTATGTGTCTAAGTGTTGTGTGTCACTGTGTGAGAGAATATGTATACCCTCACTCACATCTGTATCCACTTATCTATCCTTGTTTACTTCCCCAGCCTCATTGCCCCTGTCTACCCACACCTAAGCTTCTCATCTATTCACATCTTGCTTCCTCAATATGATTGGGGCTGAGACTCCAGGCACATCCCAACTCTTTTTTCTGGAGTAGACTCACCAGTCTCGACTGCAGTTTTGGGATCCTTTCTCCCGGACAGGACTATGAGATGCTCAGCAGTTATCTATCTGATTAGTACCATAATTAGTATGGAGAAGTGGGGATTTATAAAAGAATCTGTGATCCCACAAGGAAAGGGTTATGATTTGGAACCCCTTGGAGCTAGAGGTGTGCAAACAGGATTGCAGATTACCCAGGGGAATTGCTCATTCTTCTCTTGTAGAGAACAGTGCTCACACACTTTGCCTCAAGTTCTTTTGCTGGATGTGACATTGCTATCCCCCTGCTTCAAATTACCACCTGAAGGCTCTTATTACCTAAAACCCTATCCCAGAGATTACCTCCCTTCTTAATCCCATAGAAGTAACAACTAGATTCTGGAGTGAGCCACCTCCTCTCCTGAGCAATTGTCCCAGTGCTCATATTGACCAGTTCCCCAATACTTATGTTCCCATTGACAGCACCAGTACCCTATTCTGTACAGTACAAGAAGCAAGGTTTCCTAGTTATGGCTCTGTTATGATACCAAAAGATAACTACAGACTAAATCTAATGGAATGGCACTTATTGTGGGCCCCATACATAGTTTCATAAAAGCAGTTACAAAAAACAGAATAGAGGAATGTGTTTACATGTTCATTTGGAGAAGATATAGCAGTTTTAATGGATTGCAAATGAATCCTAAGTGGGACATGAAAGCAAAAATACTAATGTAATCCTAGCTTATATAAAAAGAAAAAGAATGTCTATAACATAGGAGGAAATGTCCTACTGCACTTAGCCCTGGCCAGATCATATTTGGAATACAGATTTCAGTTCTTGGTATTTTAGGAAAGGCACTGGCTAGATGGAGCATATATAGATTGGATGCTGAGGGGATTGGAAACTTACCATGGGAGGATAAGTCAAAGTAGCTGGAAAGACAAGGACCCTTACTCTCCCAAGGCACCTGAAAAACTGCTGAATAGCAGAGGAATTGCATGGTTTGGTTTGACCTCTGAGGGCAGAAGAAGCAGGGGTAAAAGTTGTAAGGAGATATTTGTTTAAGAGGAATGAAACCTTCCTAAGAAATAAAACTCTTCAAAAGAGGACTCATATTCTTAGGTGGGTAGAATTATCACATATTATCATTTTCCAGGAATTTCTCAGTGAAAAGTGTGATTTAATTTGAAGTCCATTTATTAACTGTGTAACTCAGGCTATATTATTTACTTATTGAGACTCAGTGTCAAGCTATAAAATGGAACTGATGATACTAATACTACATGGTTGTTATGAGTAGAATACTTTAAAAATATTTTCTAAACAAATTTAACATTCAGCATGAACAACAGGGTTTTATGTTTTATAGTTTCTCAAGACAGAATATGAATACATTAAAATGAAACCATCAATCCCTCTTATCTCTCCTATCTTTATTGTGTTGAAAAATATTCAACATAATCATTACAGTACCTGACATTTATGTGTTACTTTAATGATTGTAAAACATTTGAATATTTACACATATGGCCGTGGCCTAGAGTCCCACAATCTCTGTAGTCATATTGATGCGGCCTGAAATTAGGGACTAATACCAAAAATGCTTCTTACTCTCCTTTATGTGTTGTCTTTCTTAATTAAATTATAAGCTTCTTGCAAATTTTGTATAATTGTACTTGTATCCCTCCTATTTAACACAGTGCATGTAACATAGAAATGCTTAACAAGTCTCTCTCTCTCTCTCTCTCTCTCTCTCTTTCTCTCTCTCTCTCTCTGTCTCATCCATCTATTTATCTGGTCTATTTTTAAAAGCAAAATCCCCAAATTCTTGAACTTGAACTTGCCATGTGGGCAAGCACATAATTGTTCCTGTTACGTGCTTCGGTAAGAATTATTGCTATTCCACCACTGCCCTAATAGTGCTCTAATTACTTGGTCTAAGAAAGTATAGTCTTTGTTCTCCAGTTTTTGACCTATGCTCGAAAAAGGAAAAAGAAAGGAAGAAGTTAAGGGCTTGGAGGTCCCTCTCAGTCTACTTGGACAAACACATATAGCTTGCCACGTGCTTCTGCTCTAAAGCAGACATGTGCTTGTTCCAAAGCAGAGAAATCTGTGCACTTGGAGCTTAGGAGAAATCTCACCAACTCTAAGGCAATGCCGTCCGAATAAGAGACTCAAGAGAAAAAGCCAAAAGAGGACTGATAGCAGCACGTAAGTCTTTCTTTTTTTAAAAATGAGGCCACGTAAGGCGCTGCTATTCAGACAAAACTTCATCTTCCTAAGAGTCTCGTCAACCATATCACTCTGTGCGGCCCTGGTTACTAGTATTAATCAGAAGTTGTCTTTGTCTTCTTAACAAAACGCCAATGAGCATGTCTATATATTACAAGAGAGCAACATGGATTGTCAACTAGATGGTAGAGTGGGTAGGCCACTAGTCCTGGAGTCAAAAACACTTGAGTTAAAAGGTGGTTTCCCATAGTCAGTAGCTCTATAAAATGGAAATAATAATAACGCCTAATTACCAGGGTTGTTGTGGGGATCAAATAAAGCACTTAGAAAACCAAAAGTGCCATAGAAACACTAACTACCATTATTATGAAAGATCCAAAACCTCACCTGCCTATAAGCTCATCAAAATGGACTGAGAATTTTCTCTGATCACTTACATTACAATATACTATTTCATTTGAGCCTCAATAAATAAACTCTAGGAGACAGGTATTGTTTTATATAGAGGAATAATCTGAAAGTTAGAGAGGTTACAATATTTACCTAGGATAAAATAATGAATAAGTGTTTGTAACAGGATTTGAAGCCAGGTCTTCCTCACTCTAGGTCAGCCTTCTATTCACTATATCATAGAGTTCACTGGAATCCCTCAGTGAATGAATCCAAGGGGGTTCATCTGTTGTATTTTTCCCCCTCTGTTAGCATCATTCTTTTTTCAGGAAGATATTCATCACTCTATCATGGATCTGTTTAGTCCTAACCCCATAAATGACAGGGTTAAGAGCAGGTGGAACAACCACATAGAGATTTGCCTGAAGGATGTGAGTATAATGGGGATACTGTGGCCAAAGCAGTGGGTGAGGAAAGGAAAAAATGCAGGGGTGAAAAAGGACAAGATGACACAGACATGAGAACCACAGGTACTGAGGGCTTTCAGACGGGCATCCCGTGATGGGAGGTGAAGACAGCATGAAGGATTCTCGCATAAGAGACTGCAGTCAGAACCACATCCAATACTAAGACAGAAATATTCCCAGTCCAAATATAATGTTGACTCTCATGGTGGCACAAGCAAGCCAGACAATATCCATGTGCTCACAATAGGTATGAGAAATATGTTTTCCACAGAATGGAAGCCTCAGTAGGCGAAATATTAATGGAGCCACCATGCACAGACTTCTCAAGATAGCCAACTCTGCAATGATGCCAACAATTTTATCAGTAGGTAGTTCATTGATGGCTTGTTCAATTTCTTTTTCTAAGATGGGGTTATTTAAGTATTCTATTTCCTCTTCTAATAATCTGGACAATGTATATTTTTGTAAATATTTATGCATTTCACTAAGATTGTCAGATTATTGGCATATAATTAGGCAAAACAGCTCCTGATAATTGCTTTAAATTCCTTTTTATTGATGATGAATTCATCTTTTTCATTTTTGATAGAGATGATTTATTTTATTTTTCTTTTTTAAAAATAAAATTATTTAATAGTTTATCTTTTTTATTGTTTTTTAATAGTCCTATTTTTATTTCTTAGTTCAATGATTCTTATTTTCAGTTTATTAACATCTCTTTTGATTTTTAGGATTTCAATTCTGGTTTTTGAATTGGGGATTTTTAATTTGTTATATTCCTAATTTGTTGTAGGTGTCACATGCCTAATTCATTGATCTCTTTATTGTATTGAGGTAACCATTTAGACATCCAAAATTTCCCATAAATAGTGTTTTGGCTGCATTCCACAAATTTTGTTGATTTTTTCCTATGATTTGTTCTTTGACCTACTCATTCTTTAAGGTTAGATTATTTAGTTTCCAACTAATTTTTAATCTGTGCTTACTTTGACCTTTATTGAATGTAATTCTAATTGTGTCATAGTCTGAAAAGGCTGCATTTCATACTTCTGTTTTTCTACTTTTGTTTGTAAGGTTTTTATGCCCTAATACGTGGTCAGTTATTGTGAAGGTGCTATATAGAGCTGAGAAAAATGTATTCTCTTTTGTATTCCCATTCACTTCAATCCAGAAGCCTATGATATATAACTTTTCTAAATTTTTATCTCCTTAACTTCTTTCTTATTTATTTCATAGTTAGATTTGTCTATTTAGAGAAGCAAAATTTGGGTACCCCAGGAATATAATTTTACTGTCTATTTTCTCCTACAACTAATTTAATTTTTACTTTAAGAATTTAAATGCTATACCATTTGTTGCATATATTGGTATTGATATTGCTTCATTGTCCATGGTACTTTTTAGCAAAATGTTTTCTCTTTTATTGGATATATTTTGGCTTTTGCTTTGTGAGATCATGATTGCCATCCTTGTTTTTTTTTTTTTACCTCAACTGAAGCATAATAGATTTTGCACCAATCTCTTATTTTTTTTCCCTGTTTATGTCTATCAGTTTAAAATGTGAATCTTATAAATAACATATTGTTGGATTCTGGTTTCTAATCCATTTGACTATCTGGTTCCATTTCATGGGTGAGTTCATCCCATTCACTTTAACAGTTATGATTACTAAGTATTTCCCACCATCTTTTTTGTTATTTGTTGATCCTTCTCTCTCTCTCTTTTTATCCTGTCTCTTCTGAAAAGTCTATTTTATTTCTGATCACTTCCTCCCATAATCTGCTCTCCCTTCTATCACTCCCCTTCACTTATATTTTTTTTCCCTCCTACTTCTTTTGTGGGTAAAATAGATTTCTATACCCAATTAAATGTGTGTGTTATTCCCTCTTTAAATTAGTTTCAATGAGAGTGAAGCTCAAGTGTTTCCCACTATTTTCTTTTCCACTTTAGAAACTCTTCCTTGCATGCCCCTTTTATGTGGGGTAATTTTCCTCTTTCAACCTTTCCATTCACCTTTCTTCCAGTGCATCTCTTTTTCTCACCCTTATTTCTTTTTTTGTTTTTTGTTTTTATTTTGGGCAGTTGGGGTTAAGTGATTTGCCCAGGGTCACACAGCTAGTAAGTGTCAAATGTTTGGTCTGAGGCCAGATTTGAACTCAAGCCCTTCTGACTTCAGGGCTGGTGCTCTATCCACTGCCCCACCTGGCTGCCCCTTCTCACCCTTATTTTTTTTTGAGATCATTTCATCATAGTCAACTCTCACTCATGTCTTCTGTTTAAGTATGATCCTTCTAACTACCTAATTAATGATAAATCTCTTAGGAGTTACAAGTAGCATCTTCCTATGTAGGAATGTAAGCAATTAACCTTATATTAAGTCCTTTATGATTTTTCTTTCATTCTTACCTTTTTGTGCTTCTCTTGAGTCTTGTATTTGAACATCAAATTTTCTATTCAGCTCTGGTCTTTGAATCAGGAATGCTTGAAAGCCATCTATTTCATTAAATATCCACTTCCCCACAGAAGGATTACATTCAATTTTGCTGGCTATTCTTAGTTGTAATCCTAGTTTCTTTGCCCTCCAGAGTATCATATTCCAAATGCTTCATTGCTTTAACATGGAAGCCACTGAATTATGTGTGATCCTGATGTTGGCTGTACAGTATTTGGATTGACCTGCTAGCTCTGAAATTTGAGTATAATATTTCTGGGTGTTTTCATTTGGGGATCACTTTCAGGAGATGATCAGTAGATTCTATTTCTATTTTACCTTGTAGTTCTAAAATATCAAGGCAGTTTTCCTTGATAATTTCTTGAAATATGATTTTAGGGTCTTTCTTTGATTGTGGTTTTCAGGTAGTCCAATAATTTTTAAATAATTTCTTCTAGATCTATTTTCCAGGTAAGGCTTTGCTTGTTTTTTTTTCTGATGAGATATTTCACTTTTTTCCCCATTTTTTTTCATTCTTTTGACTTTGTTTTTTTTGTCTTGATGTCTCATGGAGTCATTACCTTCCATTTGCCCAATTCTACTTCTTAAAGAATTTTTTTTTCCAGTGAGCTTTTGTGTCTCTTTTTGCATTTGGCCAGTTCTACTTTTTAAAGAATTCTTTTCCTCATTGACCTTTGTGCCTCTTTTAACATTTGACCAATTGTATTTTAAGGTGTTATTTTCTTCAGTATTTTTGTGCCTCTTTTACTAAGATATTAACTCTTTTTTATATAATTTTCTTGAATTACTCTAATTCATTTCCTCAATTTTCCCTCTAACTTCCTTATTTGATTTTTAAAGTGCTTTTTAAAGATCTTCCAGGAATTCTTGTTGGGATTGTGTTCAATTAACTTTTTTTCTCTTAGGCTTTGCTTGTAGCTGTTTTGACATTACTGTCTTCTACATTTGTGTCTTGATCGTCTCTGTCATCATAGTAGCTTTTTATGGTCAGGTTCTTTTGTTGTTTTTTGCTTCTTTTCCCCAGCTATTTCTTGACTTTTAGCTTTAAATCAAAGTTGGACTCTACTCCCAATGTGGAAGGGGTCCTATCCAAACTTCATATTTTTATGCTGTGCCATCTACCTGTCTGAAACCATCACACCCACAAAGAAGACTTCAACATCAGCCTGCACAGTCAGCCTTTGACAGAAATGGGAATCCATTGAAATTTGACTTATGTGTTTTTTACCTATTTTATCTCTGCTGTGGCCATTTCTGTGTGGGATGGATACACCAGCAGACCTGGCCCAAGCTCCATGCACACATATGGCAATTGCATTTTGGAAGACAGAAAGAGAGAGTGAATGATGATGCAGCAAGTTGAGGATTGTAGACATAGTATGAGTATACAGAAGTAGTGATGATGGTAATGTATCATAGTAAAAAGAAAGAAGCTTCAAAAAGCACAATGTAGACTCTTTGAATGCAAAGACTATTTTTTCCTCCTTTTTATGCTTACATTTTGACAGCTGAATATAATAATTGAAACATTTAGTAAATCCTTGCTGAATTGAATTAAGAAATGAACAATAAGGTAGTCTCTGAAGAGAGAATAGGGAAGGGAATATTTATTTATATAATGCCTACTATGCACCTGTCATTGTGCTAAGCTTTTTAAAAAATATTATCTCGGGCAGCTAGGTGGCGCAGTAGATGGAGCACCAGCCCTGGATTTAGGAAGACCTGAGTTCAAATCCGGCCTCAGACACATAACACTTACTAGCTGTGTGACCCTGGGCAAGCCACTTAACCCCAATTGCCCAACCAAAAAAAATATTATCTAATTTGATCCCCAAAGTAACTATGTAAGGTAGGTGCTATTTTTATAAGGCAAAAAGAGGTTAAGTGACTTGCCCAGAGTCACACAGCTAGTATGTATCTGAAGCTGGATCTGAACTCCGGTCTTTGTGATGCCATGTTCAGTCAACTGTGCCCCATAGTTTCCTCTATAATGCATGACAATGATTCAAATGGAATTCAGTCAATGAATCAATCAATGAGAAGGTATACTAAGTCCTACTCTATGACAATACTAGCTGGCATTTTTATAGTACTTATTATATGCCAGGCACTATGTTAAGTACTTCATATTTATTATCTCATTTGATCTTATAACAATCCTGAAATGTAAGTGCTATTATTATCCTGATTTTACAAATTAGGAAACTGAGGCAAACAGAAGCTGAGTAACTTGCCCAGGGTTACACAGTTAGTAAGTGACTGAGCTATATTTGAATCCAGGTCTTCCTGACTCCAGGCCCAATACTCTGTCCACTGTGCCACCTAGCTGCATGTAGTAAGCATGTGACAAGTGTTTATTAAGTGACTATTGCCCAACAGCTAGGCACTGTGCTGGAAGCTAGGGGTATAAAGACAAAAAGAAGTGGGCTTCTAGCCAAGTATTGCTGTCAAAGTGTCCTCCCACCCCTTATCAGAGGTTCAGTCTCAAGGGACTCCAGAATGTTGCCATTTATGTATACATCCTAATGCAACAATTCTTTCCTCACAGTCTCTCTCTTTTCTCCTGTCATCATATGCCTACTTCTCTCATTTTTTCTTTTCATTTCTCTCTCTGATGATTTGAATATAGACACCTTTTTCTTGTCTTTTTAAAGTTAACTCATCATCTGTGACAGGAGAGTTCTAAATTCCTATAATTAGTCTAATGTAACAGTCTCTGTGCAAGAGTGAGGTGGCCTATTTTGATTGATTGATTGATTCATTCATTCATTCAACAAATATTTACTGTCATCAACTATGTATAGCTTGGTGTCAAACAAGCAACCCACATTTCAAGCAACCTGAACCAGATTAAAATGTAATTAGGAAATAGTTAACTAAATAAATAAAAACATAATAAAACATAACTGATATTAACATATGGTTTTCTAAGTCAATATGTAGCCTACAGGGGTATCCTTATGTACAGCTTAGTGGCTCCTGTTTCTATTTCATTTTTACACCACTAATATATAGAGTCCTATTCTGGGAGGGATTAAATATATCAAATCATGACTTCAGTCCTTACACAATAAACAGTATATTAGACATAGGACATATTCACATGTAATTATTATACAAAACACATATTGAGAAGGGCTCAATTTGTTTAGATGAATGTACTGTGAGAAAAAGGGAGACAGGAAGAAGTAACAGTAAAGGAGGGAGTAAACAGTGAGAAAGGGAGAAAGGAGAGAATGAGTAAAAGCCCCTGGATATTTCTTCTGTCTCTGTGGGAAGCTAGTGACCAAAGAAGATTGATTGTCCCAGTGGCCAAAGGTCTCAGGTTGTTAGGAACTTATGTACTCTTTGTTCATATTGTCTAGGCTCCAAGGAGTTCCTGTATGGAAGCCATTCCCAGGAGGTCTCCTTCTTCAAAGTAAAATATACGCTGATCTCAATAAAACCTGACTGCAGTGTTCAGATTCTTATCTCAGAGAATGCAGAGGTTTGACTGAATTTGGTAAGTCTGGTAAGGGTAAGCCCTTACCCCTTTGGTAAGGGCTGGGAAAACAAACCAGAGACACTCATTGTCATTATTGGGCTTGTGAAAGGAAAGACAAGGACAATGAGATTTGGATTGAAGTGTGATAGTCAGATAGAAGATAGAGTGAGTGATGAAGGAAGGATACTCAGGGTCACAAGGAAGTTTGATTCTGATGGGAAAAGGAATTCTAAATGGTTATTGTCTCTACTCCTTACATCTTAATAATCACAAAGTCCAAAGTGAATGAAAGCAAAGGAGACATGACACTGTTTATGTTTGTCTGGCTGAGTTGTCTAAAATCATGTCTTTAACTGTGGAGGGAAGAGGTCACTCAGGAATAGATACAGTAAAGGACAGGGGAAATTGTTGGCTTGATGAATGAGAAGTAGTTGAGAATCAGTTGTTTCCTGTATTTCTTGGCAGGGACCTTGGAGACACAAAAATATAGCAATGATGACTCAACAAGAGTGCAGAATTTTGCCTCTCCTCTCTTAGGTCTATGAGACTGTTCCTATCCAATTAGCTTCCCTCTTGGTCCATTGTCACCCCTTTCTCCCTCTGGAGATGACTTGGTTTCAGGAACCTGAGTCTGGAAATGGTGAAGGTTATATCACTGAACTCTCCAAAACTAGATAAGAAAGATTCTCATTTGAACTTTGTATCTGGGCTCTGGCACTTAGCATGGTTCTCAACACATAGGAGGTTTTTCACAAATATACATCATGTTATATTGTATTATGTTGCACCAGTGTATAATCTTCTCTTAGTGTCAAAGGAAAACAGCTATAACCCTAAGACCAATGGAAAAGTCATCCAATCCATTCCTCTTCAGTAGGAGAGGACAATTCCTAATATGGCCCATAAATCACTATGTAGTTGTCATTGTTCTGATTCTTCTTATCCTCTATTCAACAGTTTATATAGATGATGCTGGGACGATGCATTTATTGCCCATTTTAAAAATTTTAATATTTGGCAAACTATTATTCAGGTGTATACAATTACTGCCTTAAGTGTTGGGATGTAAACTTAGCTTCTTTATGATCACTCAAACATCATTGCTTTAGTAGGAAATAGAATGATTCTTTTTCTAAATGATTTTCATTTCTTCTACTAGGTTACCTTATTTAAAGAGCATTTTATTCCCTGCAGATTGAAGGCTATGGGAATTGATATGGTGACATCTACTAAAAATATTCTTAAAATTGTTTCAATCAATATTATATTTTAGGGATTTGGGACAATAGTTTTGTCTGTAATGATGTTCTGGTTGCAGTACAATTCACGGAAAATTCATGGATTTGGGATTATATTTGTAGTACAGCGATTTATTATCTTTTAAGTTAGACAGGTAGTGTGGCATAATGGTTAAAGAACTGGCCTTGGAGAAATGAAGACTTGGCTTCAGGTCCTGTTTCTGAGACATATTAAACATGTGATCTGGGACAAATCATTTAACTTCTCTGTGCTAAAAACAACTTTGTAAGAAAGTTGCAGACTTGGAGGCAGCTAGATAGCGCAGTGGATAGAGCATAGATAGAGCACCAGCCCTGACTCAGGAAGACTTGAGTTCAAATCCAGCCTCAGACCAAACATTTAACACTTACTAGCTGTGTGACCCTGGGCAAGTCACTTAACCCCAATTGCCTAAAAATAAAAAAAAATTAAAAAAAGAAAGTTGCAGAGTATATGCACCAAATGGTATAGCATCCAAATTTTTTAAAAAGTTAAATGAGTTAGAGGAGGAACTAGTAAAACTATATCAGTGGACCAAAACTGATGAGATGCAGCCACAGCAGTTCTTAGGGGAAAATTTATATCTCTAAACATTTAAATCAATGAAATAGAAAAAGAGCAGATCAATGAATCGTGAGTGCTACTAAAAAAAATAGAAAAAGAACAAATTAAAAATTTCCAATTAAACACTAAATTGAAAATCCTGAAAATTGAAGATCTTGAAAAAATTGAAAGTAAGAAATCCATTGAACTAATAAATAAAACTAGAAGCTGATTTTATGATAAAATAGACAAACTGTTGGTTAATTTGATTATGAAAAAAGAAAGAAAAAACCAAATTACCAACATCCAAAATGAAATAGATTAGTGTACCAGTAATTAAGAGGAAATCAAAGCAATTTTTTAAATTTAATT
The DNA here is from genome assembly GCF_003287225.1 of Phascolarctos cinereus. Classification (NCBI taxonomy): domain Eukaryota; kingdom Metazoa; phylum Chordata; class Mammalia; order Diprotodontia; family Phascolarctidae; genus Phascolarctos; species Phascolarctos cinereus. Next base: position 353,003,889 of record NW_027556098.1, read on the forward strand.
TTTTATTTAGTGAGGCAATTGGGGTTAAGTGACTTGCCCAGGTACACAGTTACTAAGTGTCAAGTGTTTGGTTTGAGGCCAGATTTGAACTCAGGTCCTCCTGACTTCAAGGCTGGTGCTCTATCCACTGCACCACCTAGCTGCCCCAGAAATTAAAGCACTTATTTGGAGGAGTTTTGCCTAATTACATGACAATAAATCTGACAGTCCAAGCAAAATGAATGAATATTTGCAAAAACATAAATTGCCCAGATTAGAAGAGGAAATTGAATACTTAACCACATCTTAGGGAAAAAAGGCATTGAGCAAGCCATCAATGAACTCCTAAGAAAAATGTGTAGGGCCAGATGGATTTACAAGTGATTTTTATCAAACATTTAAAAAACACTTAGTTCCAATACTATATAAAAACTATTTGGAAAAAAATGGGCAAAGAAAAAGTCTTACCAAATTTCATTTACAACACAAGTGTGGTGCTGCTACTAAAGCAGGAAGAACAAAAACAGAGGAAAAAAACCATAGACCAACTTCACTGATGAATATTGATGTGAAAGAATTAAGTTAAATACTAGCAAGGAGATTATGGCAATATGTCACAAGGATCACACACCGTAACCAGGTGATATTTATTCCAGAAAAGCACAGCTGCTTCAATGTTAGGAAAATTATCAGGTTAATTGACCATATGAATAAGAAAACCAATAGAACTCATGATGATCTCATGAAACAAAGAAAAAGCTTTGGACACAATATAATACCCTTTCCTATTAAAAACACTAGAGAGCGTAAGAATAAATGGAGTTTTCCTTAAAATGGTAAGAAGTATCTATTTAAAACCATCATCAAGTATTATCTGTAATGAGGGCAAGCTAGAACCTTTCATAATAACATAAACAATGAAGAAAAGATGCAAATTATCACCACTGTTATTTAATATTGTACTAGAAATGATAGCCATAGCAAATAGGAAAAAAATTGAAGGAATTGAAATAGGCCATGAGGAAATAAAAATACCACTCTTTGCAGATGATATGATGGTATATTTGGAGAATCTCAAAGGATAAACTAAAAATAATTAACAATTTTTGTAAAGTTGCTGAATATAAAATCAACCCACAGAAAGCATCAGCATTTCTATATAATGCTAAGAAAATCCAACAGCAAGAAATAGAAAGAGAAATTATAATGAAAATAACAGTAGACAACATAAAAATCTTGGGAGTCTATATGAACATAATGTCATATTTAAACAATTGGAAAAATTTCAGTTGCTCATGGATAAGCTGAGCCAATATAATAAAAATGAAAATTCTATCTAAATTAATACACTCATTTAGTGCCATGTCAATCAAACTACCAGAAATTGTTTTGTTAAGTTACAAAAAATAAATAACAAAATTCATCTGAAAGAACAAAGGTCAAAATATCGAAGGGAATTAATAAAAAAAATTCAAAGAAAGGCAGTCCAGCAGTACCAGATCTCAAACTGTATATTAAAATGGTAATAATCAAAACAACGTGGTGTTGACTAAGAAATAAAGTGATGGATCAGTGTAATAGATTAGGTACACAATTCATTGTAGTAAACGTCCATAGTAATATAATGTCTGTCAAACTCCAAGATTCAAGAAAAACTGCTGAGAAAACTGTAAAACAGTTTGACAGAGACTAGTTGTAGACCATCTCACTCCACATACCAAGATAAGGTCAAAATGTGTGTGTGGTTTACATTTAGACTGATACCATGGGCAAATTAGGGGAGGATGGAATGATTTTAACTGTCAGATCTATGGATAAGGGAAGAAATTATCACTAAACAAGAGACTGCATCATGAGCTGTAAAATGGATAATTTTGATTACATTAAATTTAAAAGATTTTGCACAAACAAATTCAATGCAACCAAGATTAGAAAGAAAGTAGAAAGCTGGGGGGAATTTTGGTAAAGTCTTCATTTCTTGTATACAGAGAGAACTGCAACACATTTATAAAAATACAAGTCATTCCCAAGTTGCCAAATGGTCAAAGGATATGAACAAGCACTTTTCAGACAAAGAAATAAAAGATGTCTGTCATCATGTGAAAAATTCTCTAAATCGATAATAAATAGAAAAATTAAAATTAAAACAATTTTGAGGCACCACTCCATACTATTAGATTGGCTAATATGACAGAAAGGGAAAATGACAAATGTTGGAGGGGATGTGGGAAAATTGGGACAATTATACACTGTTGGTGGAGTTGTGAACTGATTCAACCATTCTAGAGAGCAATTTGGAACTGTGTGCAAATAGCTATAAAATTCTGCATGCCTTTTGACCCAGCAATATGGGTACTAGGTCTGTATCTCAAAGAGATTAAGAAAGGGGGTGGAAAGGACCTATTCATACAAATTGCATATATAAAAGCTCTTTTGTGGTGGAAAAGAATTGGAAATTGAGGAAATGTCCATCAATTGAGAAATGGATGAACAAATTGTGGTATACAATTATAATGGAATGCTACTGTACTATAAGAAATGATGAGCAGGATGATTTAAGAAAAAAACTTGAATTTATGTGAGCTGATGCAGGATGAAGTGAGCAGAAGCAGAGCATTGTACACAGTAACAACAATATTATACAGTGATCAATTGGTGATTCTCAGCAATGCAATGATCCAAGACAATTGTAAAGGGCTCTTACTTCCAGAGAAAAAACTGATACAGTATGAATGCAAATAGAAGCATACTATTTTTCACTTTATTTTTTATGGGTTTTTTTGGTCTGTTTTCTTTTACAACATGGATAATATGTAAATATGTTTTACATGAGTGTACATGTATAATATATCAAATTGCTTACTATCTGAGGAAGGGTGCAGTGGGGAGGAATAGCAAATGGAATTCAATTTTTAAAAATGAATATTAAAGTTGTTTTTACATGCAATTGGGAAAAATAAAATATTATTAAAAAAAAAAAGAAAGTTGCAGAGATGCTAACCACCATTTGGGAAGGTAGCTTTCATCAGCTTGTACTTCTCTATACCAATGAAATCCCAGATCAGGTTGCAAGGACAATTTATTAATACTAGTGAACTTCTGGTGTACAATTATAGCCATGACCATATCTTTCTAGTTATTAATGAAGTTCTATTTATTTTTGTGAGTCGTAGTGATGTTGCAGTTTCTGCCACTTCATCACTGCCACCATTTTCATCATTATTAATTGCACAATAATAATAGAAGTAGCAGAAGTCACAGCAAGAGCAGTGACAGTATTCATATTATTGAGTTGTATGTCTCTTATCTCAAGATCATCCTAACAACATGTGGAAAATCTCATTATTAGGTTGTTTTCAAGGCAATGAATTTTTCGGCTATAGCTACTATCAAAGACTATCTAAGTATCCACACCAGCAAGATCACAGATAATCAGAGTATTGAAGTACTATTACTGTTACCTAGTAACTCTAAGCCAGACATCTGTCATATGGATGTGTGGATTATTTGTCAACTTTTGATTCCAAGACAATGAAGAGAAAGGAAAGGAAGGAAAATCTCCCCAATGTGGCAATTTCAATACTTAGAAATTTATTGTTCAAGTGATCAAAATTTTGTTGAGTGTCTACTATGTGCCAATCACTGGATTAAGTGCTTGAGACACCACGAAAGGGAAAAACGCATTCCAAGCTCTCAGTGAGCTCACAGTGTGAAGAGGGAGGCAACATGTAAACAACTACTTAGGAGATAAATTGGAGATAATCAATGGAGAGAATACACGAACATTAAGGGAGTTAAAGATTACTTTCAAATGGGCAGTGGTTTGCTGGGAATAAACACCAAGGAGTTGATAACTAGGGACTGAAAATTAGAGATAGTATATAGACCACTCATTCAAAAAGAGTGGCAATGATGTGGGGGAGAAAAATGCAACTATGACTGAAGGGGGAAGAAGGGTATAAGGTAGTCTTTATAATGTGAGGGAAACCTGAAAATTAATGGAAAAGGGTTGATAAGAAAGAAAATTCCCAGAGGAGACTAAAACAAGTCCTTGTTAATTTTAGCCATACCTTTAATGACTTGGTAATTTGCATATCCTCTCTTCTCTCTTAATAGTTTACATTTATTTCTTGATTATTTTGGTTGTACTTCTCTGGTGTTCTTTAGCTCTGCTATGATGAAACCCTGGAGTGGCATCCTGGATTTCAGGAATAGATACATCATAACTTCATACACAGATAAGGTAAGGTTTTAAATTTGTTCGTCTAATCATGCGTGGCAGCATTAAAAAATGGAGAGGACTGAAAGTCAAGAGACCTGGATTTTAGTTGCAGTTTTGACACTAATTTAATTACATGAACTTTACCAAGTAACTTTTTGTCCAATCATTTTGTTATAGTCATAGTTATATAGTTAAGTTTCCTTCCAGCGCAAGCATTTTAGTATTCAATGCCTTGAACCAGTAGGCTGAAGCCTAGTATATATGGTAAATGGCAGTTTGAGTGCCAAAACCAGAGACAGATCTTCAGTGAAAAAGATATTAAAATCAAGTAATTTAGTCCTCTTCTTCCTGCTGTCAGACTATAAATACCAGGAATATATCTTATCCAAGAGGAATGTATCTAGTTATACATATTTAGATATTCATGTTTGTCTATATACATATGAGTGTTGTATGTGTTTATATACAAGTACACACAGATACAACACATATTATGGAAATAGAATTAATGAGACATTAATTAATTAAATATGAGGATGAGAGGGAAAAGCTAAAATAAATAGCAAAATCAGGACATTGTTCAGGAGGAAGAGAATTAGCCTTGCTTTGGATATATGTTGCGTGGTAAATATTAGCAAGATAACCAGGTGAATATGCCCTATACAAGATCTCAGTAGAGAGAGCTAGGACAGAAGATCTGTATATGGCAGACATTTGTATATAGATAATTCTTAAAGTTATTTAAGTAGTTAAAAACTCAAAGACTTAGATCCTGAAGGGACTTTAGAAGCAATTGTATTCAACTCCTCATTTTACAGATGGGTAACTGAGGAGGACCACAAATATTAAAATCACTTAATTTACCTAGAGTCACATGGCTAGTAAGTATCTGCAATTGGATTAGAACCCACACTGCAATAACTCCTGATGGACCAGTCTTCCATAAATAGGCACCAATAAATATGGTATGAATAAATACAATATAAATAAATGTTTTTGTATGTATGTGTACAATTCTATATACAATATATATGTGCATATAATATGTATATGTGGGTATGGTTCCCCCCTGCATCATTGCTTTGTCATGGTAAAGAGGCTTGCATAGCTCATTGAATAACAGGCAAGTTTGATTTGGGAGTACAAAAGGAAACAGGGCAGAGACTAAATGAGTTGTCAAGATAACTCACAGGTAGTAACAAAACACTTTTTTTCAATAACTCAAAGGGTGACTTTATACATGAATCCATCACCAAATGGATTAAACTGTTTTTTACTGACTTAAACTGATATGAATAGGTTTGAACTGAATTAAAATGGTTTAAATGGATTTTTACTGGTTTGAATGGGTTTGAAATGAATTTAAATGGTTTAAACTGGTTTTTAGTGGTTTAAACTGGATTAAACTGGTTTTAACCTGTTTTAATTGTTTTTTACTCCTTTTAACTGTTTTGAGTTGGATTGAACTGGTTTGAACTGTATTAAACTGTTTTTATTGGTTTGAACTATATTTTTCTGGTTTTCACTGTACTGGCTTGAACTGGTTTTAACTGATCTGAACCAGTTTTAATCTGAGTCTAACCAGTTTGAACTGCTTTTTACTGGTTTAAACTGGTTTTAGCCAGATTGTAGTGGTTTAAATTTTAAATTGGTTTGTACTGGTTTTTACTAATTTGAACTGGTTTAAACTTTTGTGTGTTCTGGTTTTTTTTTACTGGTTTGAACTGGTTTAAACTGTTTTTTTTCTAGTTTTAACCCTGATGTTGGGAACTATCTAAGGGAAAAGTAAAAGGAGAGGACAGATGATGTTCAGGATATCACGGAAACAGCAAAAATGAACTTGGACAGACTTTGAGAGATAGTGTAGGGGCTGCAAGGTGGTGCAGTGGATAGAGCTCCGGCCTTGGGGTCAGAAGGACCCAAGTTCAAATCTGACAGCTGCTTAAGTCACTTAATCCTAATTGCCTCACCAAAAACAAGCAAAAAAAAAAGAAGAAGAGAGAGAGGTAGTGGAGGGATAGAAAGACCCAGCATGCTATGGTCCATGGAGTCACAAAAAATGGGACATGATTGAACAACACCAACAAAATGTGGGTTTGAGCTTATAAATGCACATGAGTTCAAACATATATGGAGTTGAACACACACACATAAATACATACATACCTACATATGTATATTCATAGTGTATGTAGATAAATATATGTACGTAGATAGTACACTTACATTTACATCATCTATCTCTATCTCTACTGCTATCTTTATCTGTTCACACTTCATTCCCCCCGCCCCAAATATAAACTCCCTTCCATTTTGCAAGCTGAATTAAGTTAGATCTTCATTGTTGACACTTTGTAAGTTTCTGGTAAGATAAGGTTCAGTGATTGTGCTCCCTCTTGTGGGACCTTGATGTCCTAAACAGACCAAAAGAATTACTGTCCCTCAGGCAACTCCTACACCTTTCTGAAGGTCATACTAGCTATCCATGCATCTATCTATCTATCTATCTATCTATCTATCTATCTATCTATCTGCCTATCTATCTTTCCTTCGTCTATGTATACATATACATTGTGTGTATATATGTATATGTATCCATATATACATATATAGTGCATATTTAATATATATGTATAGGTGTTAGCTCTGTGGTCTTTTGTAATTAAATATTGCCCACTCTACCACCTCTTTAATCTAATTTGTTCACTTTTGAATAATGCATTTTCCATTTGGAAATCCATGTACCAGAGTAGGAAGGGGTGATGGATATCCTTTTTTTTTTCAGAGTAATTGGAAAGGAGAATAGAAGCAATAATGAGCTGACTGTATTACACGAGCTCTCCTAAGCAAGAGGAGGCAATGGACAGTGAATCCATACCTTCATTCATTCAACAAGCATTTATTAAGGATATACTAGTTTTCAGGGGCACCAGGTGCTGAGAGCTGGGGATACACAAACAAATAAGAAAACAAATAACAGGAACAACAACAAAAACCAGTTCCTGCCCATGAGGATCATACATTTTGTTGGGGGAAATCATGTTTACATAGAAAAAAACATAAAATATATAGAAAGCACATGCAGAGCAATGTTGGGATGAAGAGGTAGCCCAGGAAGGGCCTCATGTAGGAGTTTGGCATCCATGTCAATCCTGATGATGGCCAGACTTTAGCAAAAATATTTACAACTTTTAATCCTTCTAGAACAAGGTAACTAATATGATGAGAGATCAGGAGATCATGTTATTCAAGGCCTGGTTTTAAGTATGTTTAACATAATTAACCTAAAGAATTAGTGATTTCAAATATTTAAAGAGATTTCAGATACGAGAGGGAAAGGAATTGTTCTGTTAGATCAAAGAGGGGAAGGGAATAAACATTTATATAGTGCCTACTACATTCCAGGCACTGTGGTAAAGCAATTTACAAATATTATCTCATTTGAGCCTCACAAAGACTCTAGGAGGCAGGTGCTAATATTCTTATTAAGGAAAGTGAGGCAAAGTGAGATTAAGTGACTTGCCCAAGAATACACAACTGGTGTAAGTATCTGAGGCTGACTTTCAAATCAGGACTTTCTGACTCCAGGTCCGGTGAACTATTTACTACCTGGGAGCAATGAGTGTAAGGTTTGTGAGCTATCAATGAAAAAATTCCCAATGGTTGCTGGAGTCCCAAAGTGCAATGGGATAACTTGGATGTTACAGTGTTCTCTATATCACTGGAGGTCTAGAGGCTAGAGAACTAGTCAAGGATGTTACAGAAGAGACTTATCTTTGCATCTTTGTACATAGTAAGCACTCAGAAAGGCTTGTTGAATGAATGATGGGATTTATTAATATCCAGGTACCAGCTGGATTTGATAAAATCTAAAGTTATGCACTAAAGTTCAAAATGAACTGCACAAGTACAGGATACTTTCTATGTGACAGCAGTTTATATTAAAAAGAACTTGGATTTTAGTAGACTGTAAGCCAGGAGTCATAATTAGCATAACATAGCAAGCCAAAGAACTGATATATTTTGATATTGCATCACATTAACAGAAGCATAGGTTTTATGAAGAGGGAAATGTTAGCACTGCTGAGCTTTCCCATGATCTTAGTGCTTTTGAGTAGCGTGTTCAATTCTGGAAACTAATAGTAACAATTGTTAGGGGCCCTAACATTCCATCATTCCACTAGGTGCTGGAGAAGATACAAATGACTTACTCCCTAACCACAAGGAATCTATGGTCTAGTAAATGCAAATGATGCACAAACAATCCCATTTGACACAAATATTACATAAGTGCATTAGAGAATTACAAAACAAAGGATTATATAAAGTCTGAGAGGGAAAATTATCAAATAAGAATAGGATGCCAGGCAAGGAAAGTTTTTGTTTTTAGGTTTTGGAGAAATTGGAATTTGAGTTAGTTTTCAAAAAGTGAGCAGAAATTCAACAGGCTTTGAGAGGGCCGGGGGAGGGAATTCAAGGCCAACAGAATTCTTAGATAAAGGCATGGACCTAAGAGATTTTATCGTGTTTTAAAGGGATGTAGAAAGATGCAATTTGGTTTGTTTGTTAGTGAGTCATATGAGATAGGGCTCGAAAAGTACAATATTGTTAGACTGCGTGGAGCCGTGAATGGTCAGTAGAGGCACTTCTTTTTTAGTAAGAAGTAATGGGATATTTTTGAATGAGTTGTGTTATGACCACAACTATGCATAAGACAAATTCTTTCAGCCATGAGAAAAATGGACCATTGGAAGGAAAGATGATAGAGGCAGGAAGGCCTATAGTTTTGCCATTACAATAGGCTACATGGGTATAGATCAAGTCTTTTACCATTTCAGTGCCAATCAGATTAGAAAGGAACGACGTGTTATAATTGATTTAGAGCTAGAAGAGTCCTTAGAAGAAATAGAATCCAACTCCCTCATTTTAAATGTGAGGAAAATTAAGCTGAAGACTTGTCTAGGGTCACACAGCTAGTAAGTGTATGAGGCACAATTTGAATTCAGATGTTCCTAACTGTAATTCAACAAGACTTATCTTCCTGAGTTCAAATCTGGTCTCATACACTTACTAGCTGTGTGACTCTTGGCAAGTCACTTAACTTTGTTTGCCTCGGTTTCATTATCTGTAAAATGAGCTAGAGAAGGATAGGGCAAAGAACTTTAGTGGTTTAGTGCAATTTTTGCCAAGAAAATCCCCAAATGGGGTTACAAAGAGCCAGACATGACTGATGTACCATATTCTGCACCATTTAGCTTCTCCCAAATGTGGGAGAGATGATATGAATGGGGAACTGGCAGGCTTGGTGATTGAGTGACTATAAGAGTTGGGACAAAATAAAAAGCCCAAGATCACAACAAGGTTAGCAAATGAGAGACTAGGTGAATGTAAGTGACACAGAGAAAGATTGGAAGGCAAGACAGGTCAGAAGGAGAAGTCTTACTTACTGTGGCACAAGCACTGTGCTTTACACTAGGGATGTAAAGAAAGGTAAACACAGTCCCTGACCTTGAGAAGATCACAATTGAATGGAGGAGACAAGTTTCCTCACAAGGTGGCTTCTGTACCAATTAAATCAACTGGACGGGAATGACTGAGAATTGTGAAAGAATACGAACGTATGCCCGATATGAATCATTAGGGCAAAATGGAATATTTAGCCTCTCAAAGTGAAAACTTCAAAGCAACATGACAGCTGGATTCTGTGAGAGGCAGATGTCCTGCTTAGTTTGGCTCTCAAATCTCTCCTCTCAGATGACATCTCACTACTCATACCTCTTTCCCGTAATTCATACTTCTTCATCCCTAACCCTAAACTACCTCCCACACACTCCTCTACTTCCTAAGCTGAGTTAGTCAAGTCCTCACTGTAACATTGTAAGATACAGACAGTGCTACCCGCCCCCCGCCCCCATGGGACATTGATGTTGCAAGATGATTGATCTTCTAGCAACTTACTGCACCCAATTGTGAGGGTCATACCATTTAACCTTTAATCCTGACTAATTTTATCTTCTCTGCTCATTGGATGACAAGGCCAATCCCATCCTCCTCCAATTCCTTAAAAAGGCTTGCTGCTGGGCCTTTGCTCAGCCTCTCTACCTTGCAATGTCCTTTCCTATATTTTCCACCAATTTATGTATATCTTTGGGAGCAATTTGTGCAAAGCTTACTTTATTAAGCCTCTTCTACTTAAATCTAACTTAGCCTTTACTCTAATTTGTTTTATAAGTAACCATATAATGTTAGAGCTGAAAAAAAAAATTAGAGGTCAGTGAGTTCTACCCAATCATTTTATAACAGGGGAAGCCATGACATATAATGTTTAAGTGACTTCCCCTGGGCCACAAAGCTAATCAGTGACAAGATCAGGCCTAGAACCTGGGTCTCTTGACTGATAGCCTACTATTCTTTACACTGTATTATTGTGTCTGTATATGTGTATATGTGTGTGTGAGAGAGAGACAGAGACAGAGAGAGCATTTTCCTTTCTATGCTATTATTCACAACAGCATAGAACAGATCCTCTAATGCTTTTGCATTCTTCCCAGTGTCTAGAACAGGGCTTCTCGTATATCTATTGTACCTGTAAAAATTTTGACTCACTAATCAAGCAGTTAAATGCCCAAGATCATACCTATATTTATTTAGACTGGATATAGATTGTAGCACTACAGAAAACAACTGAGTGTCTTAAAGTAGGTGATTCTGACCCATCTCTCCTTCTTCCTCAATTGCCCCATTGACTTTATCCCCTTTTCTGATCTGAAAGATTACATCCATAGGAAGGAGAGGAAATAGCAGCTAATGACCCATAGGTATTAAATGGTACCACATCCTTGAAGGATTGTTTCTGAAGATACAGAGAAATGAGAGGATAGGGAAAGACAGCAGATGGAGATACTTCCTTTATCAGATTCTCTTGAATAGTAAAAGTACACAGAAGATTTTAACATTTTTCTTTTATTTCTTCAGGACTCCAGAAGGAGATGGTGAATTATCACTCTAGATGGACGATACTTCAGAAATGATCATGATCTTTGGTAGCCCCCATAAAAATGCCCTCTTTGAATGACACAGAGTTCCATCCTTCCTTCTTCCTGCTTCTGGGAATCCCAGGACTAGAAGGTGCATACATCTGCTTGGCTTCCCCTTCTGTGCTTTATACCTGATTGCACTCATGGGAAATATCACCATCCTGTATACAATTCAGACTGAACGAAGCCTCCACCAGCCCATGTTCTACTTCCTGGCCATGTTGTCAGGAATTGACTTGAGTTTGTCCACAGCTACCATCCCCAAGATGCTGGGAATTTTCTGGTTTGACTTGAAGGCTATTGAATTTGGAGCCTGTGTCACCCAAGTGTTCTTTATCCATTTTTTCACAGTCATGGAGAGCATTGTACTGCTGGCCATGGCTTTTGACCGCTATGTTGCTATTTGCCACCCCCTTCGCTATACCATGATCCTTACTCACAAAACCATTGGTTTCATTGCTCTGGTGGTTTTCCTAAGGAGCTTGTTTATGATAGCTCCTAGTATATTTCTCCTGCTTCGACTCCCTTACTGTGGGCACAGAGTCATCCCCCATACCTACTGTGAGCATATGGGTGTGGCTAGATTGGCCTGTGCCAGCATCAAAGTCAATATCTATTTTGGGCTGGGAAATATTTCCATATTATTTCTGGATGTGCTTCTGATCATCATTTCTTATGCCAGGATACTCCAGGCTGTCTTCCACCTCCCCTCCTGGCATGCTCGACTCAAAGCACTCAATACCTGCAGCTCCCACATCTGTGTCATCTTAGCCTTCTTCATGCCAGCCTTCTTCTCCTTCCTCACTCATCGTTTTGGCCACAACATCCCCCATTACATCCACATCTTCCTGGCCAATCTCTATGTAGTCGTGCCTCCTGCCCTCAACCCTGTCATCTATGGGGTCAGGACCAAGCAGATATGGGAGAGAGTTTTGAAGATTTTCTATAAAAAAGAATGACATGACAGACAAGGGTATCTTGAGGGCTTTTTCTTATTTCACAGAAAATAAGCCCACTTAAAAAGTTGAAGAGGTGATATGGCATGGTGAATAGAGAGCTGACCTCCAAAATGGGAAGACTTGGGTCCAAATAGCCCCTTTTATCTTTAATCTATACAGTATGTATATACTATGTACATAGCTCATGTACTAGCTCATCCTCTCCTGCCTTCAAACATATCCTTTTCTGCTATCTTTAAATCATTCCATCTCCCCCACCCCAAAATAAATCCTCTCTTATTCCAAACTTCTCCATTATTATGGAGAATACTATGAACTTGCCAGTTGCCCAGGCTCAGAATTAGTGTTCTCCTCACTCATTTGCTCCACACATTGCTATGATGTTCACAAAATCTTCCCTACCTGTCTTTTCTCCACCTACATGGCCAACACCCTAGTTTAGGCCCTACACACCTCATGCTTCAATAACAGCAATAGCCTCATGATTGTTCTCCCTTATTCATATGTCTCCCCACTCCAATCCATCCTTTGCTCAGCTCTAATTCAATTTTTTTTGTTTTTTTAGGTAACTGGGGTTAAGTGACTTGCCCAGGGTCACACAGCTAGTAAGTGTCAAGTGTTTCGTCTGAGACTGGATTTGGACTCAGGTACTCCTGACTTCAGGGCCGGTGCTCTACCCACTGTGCCACCTAGCTGCCCCTCCAACTCAATTTTTAAAAAACATAGACAGGTAGTATGTATAGATTCAGAATCAACTAACCTGCATTAGAATTCTGACTATAGTTCTTTTTATCTGTATGATCTGGTCTTTTGTTTCTTCATCTATAAAACACAGGGGTGTACAGTACCATTTTGGTGGACATGTTCACCTCTATAGTCACAATTCTACAATTTTGGGGTAAACCTATATTTAACTTCTTTCAATCCATTTTAATCTCTTCCAAAATAGGGAAGGAAGTGAGAAAAGTACCCAACAAGCTGTGTCTACATCCACTTGTCTGTCAGTTGTCAGTGGAAAGATGAACCTGTCCTCAAGGTGCTAATAGGCAATGCCAGTGAGAAAATCTGATATTTCTTTTTGAGCACTATTAAGAAAGGAGGATTATAGTGAATTGTATTACTATTATAGTGATGAGGAATCAATTATCTTAATTTTTTGATGATTATATCTTTTGCCTTCTGATTTTCTACTTCCAAGACTCATGATTAGGGTAATGATCTGGTTAGTTTGTAGGATTATGTGTATAGGGTGTTAAAATTCAACTAAATTGGCACAGATAATCTTGAGTATGAATTGCTGAGGATTTTTTTAAAAAGCCCTGTCATTAGACTAAAATTCAGGGATCCAGAAGGAGGAAAGAAATAATTGAATGAAGATAATGGCATAAAGGGGATCCCTGATTGGGAAAAGGTAGTCATCAGTGATCATTCTCCTAGGACTCAGGATGGTACCACAATGCTATAAGGTGACCTGTGCATAAATTAGAAGTTTTCAAGCACAAGTTAAATGACTTTCTGTTGATAGATGTTATAGATGACTTTCATCTTTTGGTTTGGCAACAAACTTAATGTGTTCTGAGGTCGTTTACAACTCTTAGAATGTAGAAGGGTCTGGCACATAAAGTAGTCTTGCTAAGGGCAGGATGGAGGAGAATTCAAAACAAGAGATGAAATCCCCTAAACTATCTAGTCTTCCTCCTCCTTTACCTTGACTCATTACTTCCCCTCCAGCAGCCATAGTGTTAATCATAGAGTTCCTAGGACCCAAGAAATATACTCAGAAAAGTGATAGGGGTTGAGTGTGAGGAAGAGGAGTCCCATGTGTGAATAGTGGCAGTAATACCATTCCTGTGTCTGGAGACAAGTATTCTCCCAACCCCATATTACAGACTGCAGAGAGATTCAATAAAGCTCCCCAGTTGCAGCTTTAGGGGAAAAAAACCTCTCTCTTCAAAACAAAGGAATCTTAGACCTCACCTGCTGGATGAAAGCAGCTAAATTTATCGTTGAGGCAGACATTGAGGTAGGTAAATCTGCTCCAAGACAATGCATGGTAGGGTGGAGAAATAAAGAGGTAAGGAATGGGAAAGACAGAGTCTGTATCTAGGTCCAGGGCAGGGAATATGGGGTCTTAGAGGTTTGAGGAAGAGTGACTGAGAGAATCTCTTCTACTGAAGAGGTATTTAAGAGCAAACATTTTGTTTACATCATACTAATTTATCTCTATGTTGTGTGCCCAGTAAAATGCAGGCTCCTTCAGGGATTCTCCAGTGCTTATTACAGTACTCAGATATATTAACAGACATTAAAAATGTCTGTTATAAAATAATTAGCAAGCATAGCATGCACAATCATAGCACAAAGGAAAAGATGAAGGGATCTAGGTATGAAAGACAAAAATGTGGATCCTCCTGAGAGCAGCAACCTCATCCTCACTATTGTCTTATTCTCATATTCCTACCAATATGTTCTGGTAGGTGTGAGTTTATAATCCCTAACAATCTCCATTGACTCTTCAATCCCATGTAGTTGCCATTTCATCTCTTTCTTCTTTTTCACCTCTAATAAAAATATTTTATACCCAGTGATTCTATTTCCTCCTTATCCAGCACTATCCTCAATTTTTTTTTTTACCCTCTGGCTTTTACCTCACAGAATCTATCCCCTTACCATCATTCTATTGAAATTACTATCTTAAGATCTCTAATGACTCCTAATCAACAAACAACAGACTTTTCTTAGTCCTCATCATTCTTGCATTCTGCAGCACTTAACACTACAAGCAATAATCTATAATTCTCATGGCTCTCCTACCTTATACCATAATTTTATTTTCCAAACTTTTGATGCAGATATTCCCTAATGATATGTCCTATGAACATTTACATTTCTTACTCCCCTCTTTCTTACAAATCTCATTCACTTCTACAACTTCAATTATTGCATCTTTTTATATAAGTTCCAAATCTATTATTTTAATCCTTGATCTCTCTTGAGAGTTCTAGGTCTGCATCTCAAATTGCCTGTAGGACATCTCCACTTTCAATTCACACTAGTATCTCAATTTCAACATGGGAGACACTGACTCTGAAATCAGAGGACATGGGTTCATATCCTCCATCTTTCACTTACTATCTATGGGGCCTTGGATAGACCACACCTCATTGGGTCTCAGTTTTCTTGTCTGTAAGATAAGAGGGTTGGGCTAGATAAACTCTAACGTCCCTTACAACTCTAGATCAAGGATCCTTTTTCACTCTAAAAGATAAGACCTTATACACCAACCAGGTTTATTCTCTTTTCACTTAGGCCTGATCTTATTTCTGACTCCTTACTTTTTTCTATTTGTGATAACCCTATTCCTCTTGTTTCTAATATTAGAAACCTTCATATTATCTTCAGTTCTTCTCTCACCCTTACCTCACATATCTAATTAGTTACCAATTTCTGACAATTCTACCCTTGTAACATCTCTGATATATGTTCCCTCTTCTATTTCCTCTGCCATCAACCTAATATAGACCCAGATTACTATCTGCCTTGAATGATTGCTGTAGTGATATACCAAGTCTTCATCATTTCCCTTTCATGTCTAAGCTATAATATTTCTTATGCATCAGTACTAGTTACATTACTCATTAAATCTGAGGTCTTTAGTGTCTCCCTAATGATTACAGTGGAAAAAGAGGCTCAAATGCTTTTTTTTTGTGACATTAAGGTTTCTCATCATCTTACATTACCCTACTCACCAACATGCCTCTGCTGTTCCAGCTCAGCATCTTTGCCCATGTTTTTCCTATTCCTAGAACACTCTCCCTCCATCTCATCACCTGTTAAAATTCCAGCCTTTCTTTAAAACACAACTAAAATGCTATGTCATTCAGGAAGACTTTCCTGATTGCTCATTGATAATAGTCTTCCATTTTAGATGTCACATAACCATTTGTTTTGAAATTCTCTAAAGTGCTCATTCTTTAATGTATATAGTATGTGTTTTCCTCCTATGTTAGATGAAAATGATATACTTAAAGTGCTTTGGAAACTTTGAAGCACTATAGAAATGTGAGAAATGTATTGTTATGACTACTCCAACTGCCCACTGATCTTTTCCAACTAGATATCCCGTGGACATCTTAAGCTTAACATGTCCAAAACTGAATTCTGCCTTTTCCCCCAAATCCTCCTTTCCCTTTTCAAACTTCCCTATTACTGTCAAGGACGCCACCATCCTGCCAGTCACCCAGGTTCACAACCTAAGTATCATCCTCAATTCTTCACTCTCACTCCCCACTCATTTCCAATACGTTGCCAAATCTTGTCAATTTTATCTTTTTTTTTTTTTTGCTTTTAGGCAATTGTGGTTAAGTGACTTGCCCAGGGTCACACAGCTAGTAAGTGTCAAGTGTTTGATCTGAGGCCAGATTTGAACTCAGGTCCTCCTGACTTCAGGGCTGGTGCTCTATCCTGCACCACCTAGCTGCCCTGATTTTATCTTTTTAACATCTCTCGTAAGCATGTCCTTTTTTCTCCTCTGACATTATCACCACTTTGGTTCAGGAACTGATTAATTCATGCCTAGTCTATCACATTAGCCTTCTCTTTGATCTTCCTGTCTTAAATTTCTCCGAACTCTGGTCATCATTCACTCATCTTTCAAATTTATCTTTCTACAGCACAGACCTAATCATGTCACCCCCTTCCCCCATTCAATAAACTCCAGTGGCTCCCTATCCCCTCCAGGATAAGACATAAAATCCTCTATTTTTTCAATGCCGTTATTAATGTGGGTCCCTCATGCTTTTGCAGTCTTCTTATAGTTTCCTACCTATCCCCAAACTCCACATACACCCTCACATGCACATACATTCTGTGACTCTGACTGACTTACTGTTCTTCACAGAAGATATTTCACTGGCTTTGTCCATTTGTGCTGGCTGTTCATCACACCTAGAATGTTCTTGTTCTCACTCCCACTTCTGGGTTTCCTTCAAGGCTCAGCTAAAATCCTACTTTCTACAGGAAGGTTTTCCTGATAATCCTTAATATTAGTGCATTCCTTCTGATGATTAATCCAATATATCTTCTATATAGCTTATTAGCAAATAGCTGTTTGCATGTTGTTTCCTTTGTCAGACTGTGAGCTACTTGAGAGCAGAAACTATCTCTTGTCTTTCTTGGTAGGCCCCTGGCTTAGCACAATTCCTGGCACATAGTAGACACTTAATAAATGCTTATTAGCTTATGAACTGGTTATTATTTTTTCATCTATGTCTCATATTCTTCTACCGGATTCTTAGGCAGGATGATGCAGCTGTAAATAAGATCTGGATCTGGACTGAGAGAATCTGAGTTCCAATCCTGACTCCAGAATGATTGTAAGCCCTTTAAGGTCAAATAACGTTTCATCTTTGTACCATACAATGCCTAGAAAATGGGAAGGACTTAATAAATGCTTGATGAGTTGAACTGAATTAAACTGAGCTTACTCTGTTCCTTCCTTCCAATGTGATATTATAAAAATGTCCTAATATCTCTGATCCTCAGCTTCCTCATTTATATAAAAAAGAATAAATGATCTCTAAAAGCTTTTCATTTTATAAATCCTATAAGACAGTTTGACAGCTTCCTAGGACAGGAGACCTTCCTGGAGTAGGACATCTTTGTAATCTTATGATTGATATTCAGTTAATGTGCTTTTCTTCCTCTCCCCACCCCACAAACAATCATGTCTCAAATAGGGATTAGGTTAGCAACTCTTCCAGGTCAGGGATGGTGTTTCCCAGTACTTTAAATATATATTCATATAATATATATATTAAGTTGCACAGTGGATAAGAGTTGAATGTAGGGTCATGAAGATTTGAGTTCAAACTTAGCCTCAGACACTTACTATGTGACCCTCAGCATGTCACTTAATTTCTGTTTGGCTCAGTTT
The DNA here is from genome assembly GCF_003287225.1 of Phascolarctos cinereus. Lineage (NCBI taxonomy): Eukaryota > Metazoa > Chordata > Mammalia > Diprotodontia > Phascolarctidae > Phascolarctos > Phascolarctos cinereus. The sequence continues at coordinate 353,022,021 of NW_027556098.1, forward strand.
CCTCATCTGTAAAACAGGGATAATAATAGCACCTACCTCCCTGGGCTGTTGTGAGGATCAAATGACATAGTATTTGTAAAGTGCTTACCACAGTGCCTATCACATAGTATCTATTATATAAATATTAGCCTATTTATACATAAACATACATGTGTATATGTGTACATATACATATGTGTGTGTGTGTATGCCTAAGGTTCTCAGAAGATAATGTCAGACAATCATATATACATATAGGGCCTGTAGTAAATAGCATGGAGTCCAACTAGATATTTCCTGGTCCTGAGGGGACCTGAGGTTCTTCCTGTAGAAAGATACTATGCTTCTCCTACACCAGAGATTATCTCTCTTGGGTAGAATGAAATTTGGAATCAACAGGAGATGAGTAGAGTAAGGAAAAAATAATAGTGCATATTGGTGAGAGAAAGGAGAGTGCCAGATCTAGATGGAGAATGAACACAGAGCAAGAGACATCAATGCAAAGGAAGTACAAGAAGTAGAGATAGCCACCCAATTATCTTTGTACTTGGTAGTCGCCATCTTTATTGTCATATCAACCATCAAATATAAGCAAATACTGTAGAAGATAGTCACTATCTCGGGGAAACCCCAGATACCCTAACATTATTAATGTCTGATTTCTCCTCATCTCTCCCCTCCAAAAAAGTCAAACCAGCCTTATTCCAATCCATTCTTCTGAATGCATATGGTAGTCCATTTTGAGCATAGTAGGATTTATGCAATTTGTCTAGACTGAGATTTGCTACTCTTTGTTATTCTAGGAGTCTGCTCAGGAATATGTGCAGCCCATTCATTATTGAGGCTGTTCCTCTCACTGCCGCATCTTTCCCCCCATATTCCTTAATCTAAGGTAACAGAAATGAGCCACTGGCCATCAGTCTTTCAATCACTCTGGCTAAAGGTTTCTGTATATATCCTTGTCCCGAGGTCCTTGTGGAAAGATACGAAGGGGACTAGAAAACTCAGTCTGTGTCCTGGAAGAGTTGTTCTCCTAATCAGAATACTTATATCAAGATTTTCTCATTTTTGTCAGGAAGAATTTCAATCCTTCTCTACAATTTCATTAAAGGGTATCAAATAGTTGCTGCAGAAAAAAAATTAAATGATCATTGTCATTATCATCAACCTGTGGCCAATTTTATAATGAGCCTCTCCAAACTTAGATAAGAGGTTTAGGTGATGGAATGTTAGATTTGAAGTCAGGAAGGTCACAGTTCAAATTCAAATCATACCCCCAGACACTTACTAGCTGTGCAACCCTGGGCAAATCTCTTAATCTCTGTAAGTATCCCTGCTTCCAGAGTTGTTGTGAGCATCATATAGGATAGTCACTGTAAAGTGCTTTACAAACTTTAAATATTACCTATTAGCTAGGCTATACCTCAGAAAATAGATATAGACCTCCTCATTGGGTCTTCATCCAAAGTTTTTCCAGATTTGTTAGAACTGCCAGACCTTGTACTCCAAGAGGATCAATGAGAACCTAGGTTCACCTCCATACCAGGATGTGACATTGGTGTAGGAGTTATTAGAAGCAGTAAGAATAATAGGCAAACAATATTGATGTTAATAATAGGCAAAGAAAGCTAAGCACACTGTGTGAAGGAAGTCGAGCGCCCTGAGGATGGAGAAAGAAATTCTGTCAACCTTCAAAAATACCTATTTCCTCTTGAACAGTGAGAAAAGTTGTGATGTAATGAATAATATATAATATTATAATAATACGTGTATAGTAAAAGTATTGCATGTAAAATATACATATTATGTTAATAGATATTATATAATACAAGGGTATAGTAATAATCTATATTTTCATAGCAATTTCAAGAAAACTTTTTCCACACAACAACCCTATGAGGTAAGTAGTATAAATAATTTTATCCAGGATGAGGAAACTGAGGATCAGGGAAGTTAAATGAATTGCCTACAGTCAAGAAACTATTATGAGCAAAAAAAAAAAAGGATTTGATTCCAGCTCTCCAGATTGCAAAATCTGGAGAAGGAACATTAGGTTTGAAATAAAAATATTTGCATTCACACTCTGGCTCTTATACTATTTGGATAGCCCTCAAAAATTAATTTAACTTGTCTAAACTTCATGCTTTCCATCTGTAAAATAAACAAAAACCAATTTTTTGCATTCAATATCACATTGAGTTGCTGTGAAGGAAAACATTTTGTAAATAATAATGCATTATGTAAATGTGAGTTATTATTATTTGTTGTTGACTGAAGCTGATGTACTTTGTGTCTCTCCAGGGCCTGGTTGCCAGAAGGCCTTAGAAGAGAGGCAAGCCCTTCTACTTTCTTGTGGCCTATTATTACTGCTTAGAACTATGTCTCCTGTGAATGTCACCAAATTCCATCCCTCCTCATTTCTCTTGCTAGGGATCCCAGGGCTGGAAGGTATACACATCTGGATGGCCTTTCCCTTCTGTCTCGTGTATTTGATTGCACTTGTGGGGAATGTCACCATCTTATTAGTAATCAAAACTGAACGCAGTCTCCACCAGCCCATGTTCTACTTCTTAGCCAGGCTGTCAATGATTGACTTGGGTCTGTCAACATCCACCATTCCCAAGATGCTGGGCATCTTCTGGTTCAGCTTGAGGGAAATAAGTTTTGCTGGTTGTCTCATCCAGATGTTCTTCATTCACATGTTTACCGGCATGGAGACAGTTCTTTTGGTGGCCATGGCCTATGACCGTTTTGTGGCCATCTGCAATCCCCTCCAATATACTGTGATTCTCACCAACAAAACCATCATCATATTAGCCTCAGTTGTTGTTGGGAGGAACCTAATTCTGGTTACCCCATTTGTGTTTCTTATTCTGCGACTGCCATTCTGTGGGCATCATATCATTCCCCACACCTATTGTGAACACATGGGCCTTGCTCGACTGGCCTGTGCAAGCATCAGAGCTAATATCATTTATGGGCTGATGGTGATTTCTAACATAATAGTGGATGTGATCCTGATAGCTACTTCCTACATGCTCATCCTCCGCGCTGTCTTTCGGCTCCCTTCTCGTGATGCCCGGCTCAAGGCTCTCAATATTTGTGGCTCCCATGTCTGTGTCATGCTGTGCTTCTACACACCTGCATTCTTCTCCTTTATGACCCACCGATTTGGCCAGAATATTCCCCGATATATTCACATCCTCTTGGCTAATCTATATGTGGTTGTCCCACCTGCACTCAACCCCATCATCTATGGAGTTAGGACTAAGCAAATTCAGGAGGGCATTCTGAAGATCTTTGTTCGGAAAGACTAACTATTATCCAGGAAATGGAAGATACTTTCCCCCAGGTTCTCTCTTTATCTCAGTGGTTTTCTTTGTCATCTCATAAGGCACAGGACACCATTGGGTAGTTAGTGACTCAGAGTTTGATGGGAATAGCACTGCAGGCTAATTAAGCCAATACCCTACTCCCTCAATCAAAGAATTTAGGAAAGAGATGGGTTCTCTGGGGACAACTCTGGTCCACAACTCTGGCAAAGGGTTAGAGAATGATAATTCCTTCTGTTTCTCACCTTCTCATCTCCTCTCTTCCCCTGTATAGAATATTACAATTAGAAGTCTCCTTCTAACTCTAGCTCCTTCTCATTTCAGTTCCAACTTTCTAAAATGAGAAGCCCAGAATGATACCCAGGTCTTTTGTATCGGAGCAGCAACCAGAATGTAGGTCTCCTGACTCCCAGTTCAGTTCTATTTCTACTAAAATCCATCCTACTTTACCTTCCTTTCCCTTTATACATTTTTATTTACAGGGTCCATCTGTCTTGGTACTACCTCCTTCTAGTTACAGATGTCTTCTTATTCACAGATGAATTGATATTATATTTATGAATCTAAAACCCAAGTTCAAATTCAGATGGATGTCAAAATGGAGTTCATATGAAATAGTTCAGTAACACTTTGGGGCTCTGTAGTTCAAAGTCTTCAGACTACATTTCTGAAGCACCCAGGTAATACAGCAGCTAGACAGAGTATTTGACTTGCAGTAGGAAAGATTAGTTCAAATCCTGCCTTAGACATTTATTAGATTTGTGAGCTTAGTCTAGTAGTCACTTTCTGGCCCTCTTACACATGTTTCCTTATGTGTGAAATGAAGCGATTGGAATCTATGGCCCCTTAGGTCCCTTCCAGCTCTAAATATATAATCTTTTGACCTAGATCAGTTATAGACAAAGTTCTTACACTGGTCTTCAAATTCTATTCCCAGAATTAGCTAATGGTACTGGCTGAACCCCACAACAGAGTCCTCCTTGTCCCAACCCCTCTACATTATGATCTGGGGACTGGCTGGGACAACAACAAAGAATCAGAAAGGTCACTGTCACTAGATTTTCCCCAGTAATACACTGATGTCAATAGCCAAATGGTGAAAGGGAAGAAAGGTTAAAACTTAGCCAATGTATGATAATTATTTTAAAGTATCTGAAGGATGTCATCTGAAAGATTGATTAGATTTATTTTGCTTATCCCTGAGACTCATATTAGGAGTAAAAGGTACAATCTATAGAAAAAAGCAGATTATGGCTACATAAAATATAAAACCTTATAACCGTTGTAGCTGCCTGTAGGTAGAATGGGATGCCCTAGAAGATACTAGAGACATTTAAGTGAAGAAGAATGATCAGGGATGTTTGTGGAAATGATTCTTGTTTGTATATATGGGTTGGACTAGATGACCTCTCAGATTTGTTTGTCTAGAGGCCATGAGGTGTTACAGAGGATAGAGTACTGATTCTACACTCAGGGAGACCTCAGTTCAACTCCACCTTCAGACCCTTACTATGTGACCATTTAGCCTCTCTGTGCCTCAGTTTCCTCAACTGTAATAATTGGGGATAATATTAGCCTTGTCTCACAAAGTTCTTATGAGGATCAAATAAAGGAATTAGTACAGTGTGTGGCTCATAGTAGTCACTTAATAAATGCATCTTCCTTTCCCCCATTTGTTTTGCATCCTGAAAGTTTATTACTCTATAGTTCTGTGAATATGTATATTAAAATGGCTCTACCAGAAATTGATATAGTCAAGGTCATGCAATAGAGGTATCAATATATAACAGCCTTGATACCTAATAATGGACCAGGGATATTTAGAAAAAAATAACTGAAGATGAAATCAGTGACCAAAGTGTGGTATTATGGAGTGGACATAGAGGAGAAGGGAGGACAAAGGTACTATAAAGGCCTCTTTAGCCATGGACAACAGGTTATCTCAACCATTTTCAGTTCCTTTTAGAGCAGGATAAATTTTGCTGTGATGTCTATGATCGTGTTTCTTTGTATTAATAAGTGGCCATGGAGACTAGAGTAGGACGTACCTTAGGATACAGACCTGTATGGTGAGGCCCGGTGCACAAAGAAGTAGAGGGAGGCAGCAATGTGGAAAGGGAAGTGTCATCCATATTGCCAAGACTAGAGAACAAGAAGATATCATCCACTGTCCACACACAACATGCTAAGTCCCTAATGGGCTGAGGGGTGGCACAGGCCAGAGAGAGACACACATAGATCAGAGGGAATACATACAGAGGGAAAGATTTTATCAACCACTTAAGAATGTATTCTGGTCAAAAAGTTTCTGAACTTGTGTAACCTTTATAGCGAATTGATTAATTCCAGAGGGCCCAAAGGGCAGAACTAGATGCGAGAGGAGAAAATTCCAGAGAATCACATTTCACTTCAATATAAAAAATAACTTCCTAACAATCACAAATGATTAAAATTGGCACAGGGTGTTAGTGAGTTTCCCATTGTTGGAATTTGCCAAGCAGAGCGTGGATAATCACTTGTCTGGGGTATTATTAGAAAGGACATGTGTTCATAAGTGAGTTGGGCTAGATGATCTCTGAGGTCCCTTCCAACTCTGAGATTCTATGAATCTATTATTTTATCTACAATTTTATATGTCTTATGGCAATTAGTATCATATTTCACTCATGCCATGTGAACTAATTATAAAGTTATGTTCATTGATAATAAAATCTAGATTTATTACTCAAGAAATTACTTATTGTTAGATTTTCTCAAATTTCCTTCAAGAGAAAGGAGATGGATTAAATCAGATGTCATCTCTGTTGGTAACAATGGCTGCCTTTAAGAACTCAGGCTATTGAAAAAAGAAAGTAGTATCCATTTCCTCCAATGTACTTTCTGGATAGCTCCACCTGAGTTTTCCACCATTTTCTCCAATTCAACATGTCTCAAATACATTTGTCTCTTTCCCCAAACCTACTCCTACTTTCATCTTCTCTATTTCTGTGGCTAACACCGTCATCCTCCAGGTGACCAGGCTTGAAGATATGGAGTCATGTTGGACTCTTACCTCTTCTTCACACCCACCTCCACATTCATTCACTTGTCAGGTCATATTGAATCTAACTATATAACATATTTTTTTAAATATAAATTTATTTATTTTTAGTTTTCAACATTCACTTCCACAAGTTTTTGAGTTCCAAATTTTTGCCCCATCTCACCCCTCCTCCCACCCCAAGATGGCATGCATTCTGAATACCCCTTCCCCTAGTCTGCCTTCTCTTCTACCTCTCCCCACTCCCTTCTCTTATCCCCTTCCCCTTCTATTTTCCTGTAGAGTAGGATAGACTTCTGTACCCCATTTCCTGTATTTCTTATTTCCCAATTGCATGTGAAAACATTTTTTAAACATGTTTTTTAAAACTTTGAGTTCAAATTTTCTCCTTCCTCCCTCCCCACCCACCCTCATTGAAAAGGCAAGCAACTCAATATAGGTTGTACATGTGCAGTTATGCAAAACACTTCCATAGTAGACATGTTGTGAAAAACTAACTCTATTTCCCTTATTCCTATCCTGCCCTCCCATTTATTTTATTCTTTCTTTTGACCCTGTCCCTCTTCAGAAGTATTTGCTTCTGATTACCCCTTTCCCAATCTGCCCTCCTCTCTATCATCCCCCTGCTCTCTTGTCCCCTTCTCCCCCTATTTTCCTGTAGGGTAAGACAGATTTCCATACCCAATTGAATGTGTATGTTATTCCCTCCTTAAGCCAAATCCTATGAGAATAAGATTCCTCATTCCCTCTCACCTTCCCCTGTTTCCCCTCCACTGTAAGAGACTTTTCTGTTTTTTTTGTGAGATAATTTACCCCATTCTACCTCTCCCTTTCTTCTCCGAGTATCATCCTCTCTCATCCCTTAATTTTATTCTCCAGATATGACCCCTTAATCTTCAACTCACCCTGTGCCCTCTATCTATCTATCTATCTATCTATCTATCTATCTATCTATCTATCATACATACATACATATAATTTTTTCCTTCAACTACCCTAATACTGACAAAGTCTCATGAGTTAAAATATCTTTCCATGCAGGAATGTAAACAGTTCAATCTTAATAAGTCTCTTATGATTTCTCTTTCCTGTTTACCTCTTCATGTTCCACTTGAGTCCTGTATTTGAAAGTCAAATTTTCTTTCAGCTCTGGTCTTTTCATCAGGAATGCTTGAAAGTCCTCTATTTCACTGAAGATCATTTTTTTCCCCTGAAGGATTATACTCAGTTTTGCTGGGTAGGTGATTCTTGGTTGTAATCCTATCTCCTTTGCCCTCTGGAATATTATATTCCATGCCCTGAGGTCCTTTAATGTAGAAGCTGCTAAATCTTGTGTTATCCTGATTGTGTTTCACAGTACTTGAACTGTTTCCTTCTGGCATTGTAATATTTTCTCTTGACCTGGGAACTCTGGAATTTGGCTACAATATTCCTAGGAGTTTTCCTTTGGGGATCTCTTTCAGGAGGAGATCTGTGGATTCTTTCAATTTCTATTTTGCCCTCTGGTTCTAATATCAGGGCAGTTTTCCTTGATAATTTCTTGAAAGATGATGCTAGGCTCTTTTTTTGATCATGGCTTTCAGATAGTCCAATAATTTTTAAATTCTCTCTCCTGGATCTATTTTCCAGGTCAGTTGTTTTTCCAATGAGATATTTCACATTGTTTTCTAATTTTTCATTTTTTGGATTTGTTTTTTGATTTCTCATAAAGTCACTAGCTTCCAATTGCTCTATCTAATTTTTAAGGAAGTATTTTCTTCAGTAATCTTTTGGACTTCCTTTTCCATTTGGCAATTTTTCTTTTTAGGGCATTTTTCTCATTGGCTTTTTGGACCTCTTTTGCCATTTGGGTTAGGCTATTTTTTAAGGTGTTATTTTCTTCAGTATTTTTTTTGGGACTCCTTTAGCAAGCTGTTGACTTGTTTTTCATGATTTTCTTGCATCACTCTCATTTCTCTTCCCAGTTTTTCCTCTACTTCCCTTACTTGCTTCTCAAAATCCCTTTTGAGCTCTTCCAAGGCCTGGGACTGATTCATATTTTTCTTGGAGGCTTTGGATGTAGGAGCTTTGACTTTGTTGTCTTCTTCTGGTTGTATATTTTGATCTTTTTTTTCACCAAAGTAAGATAATACAGTCTGACTCTTTTTGCGCTGCTTGCTCATGATCCCAGACAATTACTTGAGCTTTAAACTCTTTGTTAAGGTAAAAGTCTGCTTCCAATGTGGAGAGTGTACTGTCCCAAGCTTCAGGGGTTTGTATAGCTGTTTTCAGAGATACTTCTAGGGACCTGTAAATTTTCAGTTCTTCCAAGGTGGTATGATAAGGGGCAAGGTGTTTACTCCTTTCCTGGCCTGTGACCACAAGTATTCCTTTCTGTCCTGTAACTGTGAGGAGGGGTTCCTCTCCACAGCCACTACAAGCTCTACCATGCCAGTGTTCCCCTCACCCCAGCACCACCTCCCAGAACTGTGACCCAGATCCACACATGGGCAAAGCAAAAGATTCCTGCCTCAGCACTGGCAAAGAGATCCCTGCAATCCTTCTCTGATCAGCCACTGGATTCCCCTCAGTCTGGGCTGGAAGCAGCTGCCCCCCCCCCCCAGGGCCATGCTTTTGGGGAATGGAGCTGAAACCCTGCCTTCCTCTCTGAGCACTGACAGAAACAGACTTTTCCCACTGACCTTCTAAGTTGTCTTTGGTATTCGTGGATTGAGGAGTCTGGAAACCTCCACAGCTGCCTGTGATTCAGTCCTCTGAGGCCTGCTCCAAGTTTGCTGCAGCCTGCGCCCCCGTCCTGGCACGATACACCTTTCTGATCAATCATCCAGGTTGTCTTGGGCTGGAAATTTGTTTCACTCTGTCTGTTTGTGAGTTCTGCTGCTTCAGAATTTGTTTAGAGCCATTTTTTATGAGTGTTTGGAGGGGTTTGGGGGAGAGCTCAAGCAAGTCACTGCTTTCACTCTGCCATCTTGGCTCCTCCCCCACTATATGACATATTTGCCATGTATTCTCTTCTCTCTACTACCATTGATATCATTGTAGTTCAGACCTCATTATCATACTTGAACTATGATAATAGCCTTAGACACAATCTCCCTGTCTCCTCCCTCCAATCTACACTTCATGGCTTTAAGGTCGGCTTCCTAAGCCTTGCTCTGAGAATGTTCCTCTCCTAATCAAAAGCCTTGAAAAGTTTCTGATTACCTATAAGACAAAGTATAATTGTCTTACTCTAGCATTCAAGAGCTTCTAAGTTTTGGTTTCAATCCACCTTTCTAGCTTTCCTTCACACTATTTTCTTACATTCAATTTACATTCCAGCTGGCTTGACTGCATGATTTCATTCATTTCTGGACCAGAATAATAGAATTCCTATTCTAGCTGACAAATGTCAATATGACATTTCCTAATAGTCCTAAGGATATGTTTGACTTCTATCATTTTTCCCATTCAGGTGTATCATAAGGGGGCAGTTAGATGGTGCAGTGGATAGAGCACTGCACCCTGGAATCAGGAGGACCTGAGTCCAAATCTGGCCTCAGACACGTAACACTCACTAGCTGTGTGACTCTGGGCAAATCATTTAACCCCAATTGCCTCACACAAAAAAAACAACAACCAAAACAGATGTATTATATGTATTTGCATCGTGTTTTATTCCCCTCCTAAATTTTAAGCCCCTTTAATGCAGACACTATGTTTAGGTAGCACCTGGAGTGACCACAAATGCTACCTAGGACAAAGTTACTCTATGTTCAAGATACTCTGTGTGTGCACATCTGCAAAAATCATAGCTCATGAGCCCTTACCAACATATTTACCTTCATGAGTCAGCCAGATGACAATTAATGAAGTAACAGTAAAAAAAGTAGAAATAAAGCATTTCCCTTGTACTTGAGGCATACTCACTCATAAATATGTGCACCATCACTGCTGCACATAACAGCATACAGCACAGGTGTGCTAGCCCATGGAACCTTCCACTTCTTGCTGGCACAATGAGTTCCCTAAGGAAAGATTGTTTGGAGCCAGGCTAGGCATCTTCTATCAGCCTCAAAGTAACTGCTTCCCTCTGTACCAGCAAGCCATGTTTTACCTCCTGCTGCCAGCTCAATAACCCAAATGGAATGTGGAAAATCTTGAATGTAAAGAACAACCCTCCCTTCCATTTCTTGCTACTTGTGCTCTATGGAAGTAGAGGGTAGCACCCTTCACTCAATGATGAACATTCTCACACCTGATCATACCCTTTATATCCCAGTGGCTCTGAACTCCTATAGATCATCATCTAAACCCCATTCCACACTTCCTACCCAATTTCTCATTTCCATCCCTCTTTCCTCCCACCCCAAAGTTTCATCCTAACTCCACCCACCCCTCCCACTGTGCCTTCTTTAATGCCTGTTCCATAGACAACAAACTTTCCTTCATTTAAATCTGTTCCTCTCTCACTTCTTCCATATACTCTTACTGAAACCTGGCTTTAACCTGATGACACAGCCTCCCTCGCCATCCTTTCCAGTATTGATTGAACCTTTATTCATTCTCCTCAACTCACTGGTCAAGGCAGGGGAGTTGGAATATTCCTAGCTACTTCCAGTTTCTCCCCATTACTCAGTAACCTCTCTTCCTTTGAGATTCATGCTACTACCCATTCATATCTACTACCCAATAAAAACCTGGTAGCTATTGTCTATAGATGTCCAGGTCACTCCCTTTCCTTCCTCAATGAGTTTGAAACCTGGCTTACAATTTTACTTTCTTCCCAAACTCCTACCCTCATACTAGGGTACTTAAGCATATATATTGATTCTCTTTCGAACACCCTGAACACTCAACTCCTCAAGCTACTCACCTCCCATGAGCTACTCCTCCACTCTACCTCAGATGAAAACAAAGACGGTCATGCCCTTGATCTTACTATCACACACAAATGTACCACTTTCATGTTCAAGAATTCTGAAATCCCCTTATTCGAACAAAATCTCCTGATTTTGACTTCTTGGTAAACCATTTCCACTCAACACTGTCTTCCTCTCTTGAATCCATGGTCCCTTCATAATACTGCCAAGTATGCCCAGATAAGCCTCAGCCTTGGATCACAACCAACATTCATTGCCTGACACTGAATGAAAGTGGAGAAAATCATGTAACTGTTCTGACTGGGTCCATTGCAAATCTATGCTACATAACTTCAACTGGGCTTCACTACTACAAGGCAATACTACTATAGCTCATTTATCAACTCACTATCCCATCCTCCACAGTGATTCTTCCAAACATTTTCATCCCTTCTCAAACCTCCCATGGTTTTCCCTCCCCCTACTCTCTTAACTTAGTTGTCTCATATTTTACAGAAAAAAATTGAGGCCATTTTCTGTGAACCCCCTCTACATTCCTATTTCTCATCTCCTTTCACTTAAGTGCTTTCTACCATTTTCTCCTCCCTCACTCCTGTTTCACATGATTAAGTGACTTTACCAAGGCTCTCCCATCTACTTGTTCTAATAATTCCATTCCATCCCACCTCCTCTAACAGATTGTCCCTCTTCCACTTATTATTCAGTCTCTCTCCTTCTACCGGCTCATTTTCTACTGCCTACAAACATGTCCACATCTCCCACATCCTGATAAAAGAACCTCACTTTATTCTTCCATTCCTGCTAACCCTAGTCTTATATCTTTTCTACTCTTTGTAGCTAAATTCCTCATGTCTTTATTACTACAATAACCTGCTGGTGGGTCTGCCTGCATCAAGTCTCTCCCCACTCTCATCTATTCTCCATTCAGCTACTCCAGTGATTTTCTTAAAATTCAAGTGAGATCATGCCACTTCCTTACTCAATAAACTCTAGTGGCTCGCTATTGCTTCTGAGAGCAAATACAAAATGCTATGTTTGATATTCAAAGCCCTTCATAACCTAGTCCCATTCTCCCTTACTAGTTTTCTTACATCTTACTCTGTTCCACATACCCTTTGATCAGTGATACTGGGTTTCACTGACATTGGCTTAATCCAATGACTTTTTCTTAATCCTCATCTTCTTGACCTCTCTGTAGCACTGAATACTTGATCACCTTCTCCTTAGATATATTCTTTTCTCTCAGTTTTGATGACACTGTTCTCTCTTGGTTCTCCTCCTACATGTTTGTCCCCTCAGTCTTTTTTACTTATAGCATTGTCATTAACTGCAGGTGATCCCCAAGTTTGAGATCTGAATCGTCCTCTATTTTGTTTGTATACTACTGTACTTGGTGATCACATCAACTGCCATGGGTTAATCAACCATCACTATGAAAGAATTCTCAGATTTATATGTCCACTTCTTTTGAGCTTTACTTGTCCATCACTAATTGTTTATTGGATATTTTGAATTAGATGACTCCAGGTGTCCAAAACACAATTTATTCTCTCTCCCAATGCCATCATCTCTTCCAATTTTCCCTCTTAATGTCAAAGGAGCCACCTCTGCCCCAATCACTCCAGTTTGCAACCTGATGTAATTCTCAACCTCTAATTCTCACGCATCCACATACCTAATCATTTGCCAACTCTTGTTCTTTCTACTTTCATATCTCCCATGTAGCCATCTTCTGTACACTGACATAGTTGTTCACCGCATCTCACTTACACTCTTTAAATACCCTAATTGGTTACCCTGATTCAGGTCTTTCCATACCCCAATCCATCCTTCAATCTGCGGTCAAAGTGATTTTTCTAAAGCACAGGACTGACCATATCACTATACAAACACTCAATAAAGTTCAGTGTTACCTTATTAATTAAAAGATCAAATTTTAAATCCCTTGGCATTTAAAGTCCATTTCTACTATAAGGTTGGGTTAATTAAGTCAATTCATTGCTCAATTAGTGGGGTCTCATATTTGCCAATCACTTCCTCCAAGCACTCTGAGCTGAGTCAAACAAAGCCTTAGGCTGGCCCTTCCCCATACCCTCCAACTCGGACCCAGCCTCTCAGAGAGAGCAATTTTGAGGTGTACCAGGCCAGATCCAGTGGGCACTGGTGACCTTAAAAAGATCCTAGGCAAAATACAACCAGACTAGTCATGAAACCTATAGCAGGAAGACAGCATATGTATAGCTCCTGAACCAATTAGTAAGGGGTAGATCCCAGGCAGATTCAACAGTTGGGTGGTGGGGAAGTCCTTACAGCCCTGTGACAAGAGGGAAACTCTAGGCAAAGCCCATTACTGGACCAGACCTGGAGTCCCTGGAAGGAGGGGCCTAGTGTGACCCTCTACACTCAAAACTAAAAAGGCATTTAACTTAAAGACTCAAAGTCTTAAAGACTAGAAAGATTAGATAGTGCAAGAGAAATTAGCACCTTAGAACTGATGGTGGAAAACATGAAGAATATCTTTCTTCCTTAACCACCACTGATCTGAAGTTTTTAATGTCTCTTCCTTTTCTTGTAAGCCTCCATATACATGCCTCTCCCCAACATTTGAGTTTGCTTGCTTATAATTATTCCCTATCTAGAGGAATTGGTATACCACAAACCTTGTTTTCCCTTGAATCTGATAATAAAAGGTTATGCACAATTACATACTCAGATTTTGATATAAAATACATGAGAGAAAGGGAAGTAGGAGGAGACGAAGACAAGAGAGGCATAAAGTAGGGTTTAAGAGGGAAGACAGGAAAGATAAGCAAACAAACAAATGTTGGGGAGAGGCATATGAATGGAGGATTAAAAAATAAGGAAGAAAGATTAAAAACTTGGCATCAGAGGTAATTAAGGAGAGATATATAGTTTATGTAAAATGACTCCTCATGCCAAGAGAAGTATGTGAACAGAGGACATGCTAACAATATTCAATGAGCTTAATGAGATGCCAATCTTGCCATCCCTTCCTCCATGACTATATGCTCAATCTTATGTACCTCTCATGCAATAGTGTTTTCCCTCTTCTTCCTTTCCTCCTAAGTATAGTCCCCTGTCCCTTTCATTTTTGTCTTTGTCTAAGATCTTTAAAAATACTTTTATTTAACATAAAATAAGTCAACAAGCATTGAACTTATAATAGAATCACCCAAGACTATATTTGTGAATTTGGTCATGTTGCATTGTTGACTCATATTGAGCCTGCATGCTACTGGAATCCCTAAATCTTTCTCATACCTACTTTGCACCATATCATCTTTGTTCTTAGGCAGCTGTGTGGCACAGTGCATAGTACACTGGACTTGGAGTTGTGAGACCTGAATTTGAATCCATCTTCAGATACTTAATAGCTATGTGACCCTAAGCATGTCATTTAAATTTCTGTCTTCTCAATTGTAAAATGAGGATAGTAATTGAACTTCTGTCATTGCTGTTGGGAGGATCAAATGCGATAATATTTGCAAAGCATTTTGCAAATCTTAAAGCACTATATTGATGTAATCTATCAGTAGTTATTATATATCCTGTTTTTGTATAGTTGATATTTTGAACTCACGTATAACATGACATTTTTCTCTTTTCAATTTCCTCTCAGATTCATTCTACTATTCAAGAACTAAACTATTGGAAATAGATGGTATAAAGTGTTTGAGTTAGAGGGAAGAAGACAACCTGGGTTCAAATCTCTCTGACATAGCCTAGCTGTATGGCTGCAGGCAAGTTACTAAACCTCTAAATACCCCCAGGCAGCTCTCAGACTTTATTTTGCAGAGCAGGTGTTGATCTGCACGTGAAAAGGTTGTTTCCTCTTAGTGAGTTCCCTATACCAATGAAATCATAGGTCAAAAATAAATAAATAAACATAAGTAGTGGTTACTGTTAATACTGTAATCATTACTGTTATTATTGTTGTTACCATTTCTTCTTGCTATGAATTATCTCTAGGAGTATATGCTATATACATGAAATCATGAGTTTCTCTAAATATTAGTGAAAAGTAGTTCATGTTATCACTGTTGTTATGGTCATCATAACAACCTTGGGAGGTAGGTGTATTATTATCCTTATTTTATAGATGAGGAAACTGAGGCAAATAGAGATCAAATGACTTGCTCAGCAGCACACAGCAAGTCAGTGTCTGAGGCTAGATTTACATTCAGGTTTTCCTGACTCTAGGCCCAGTATTCAACCAACTGTGCTATATGCTCCCCTTCCCCTTATTTTTTTTACTCTGTGGTACAACCCAAAAGACTCTCCATATATCACACATGACACTCCAGCTCTAATCTCCATGCCTTTGTATGTTCTATTCCCCATGCCTGTAATGAATTTTTTCCTCACCTCCACCTCATAGAATCCAACTATTAACTTTAAGAGATGTGCTTAAACACCATCTACACAAAGACCTTCCTTGTCTCCTCCTCCAATCACTAGTGCCCTCTCTCCCTAACTTGTACTTAACTACATTGTATTTATTTTTGCATTATTCTCTATATAGATATATTTGTATCTATTTGAATGTAATACATTATTATACTTATTTCTATAATTAATATAATATACTTAGACATGTCAATATTGTCTCCCCAATAGAATGTAAGCTCCTTAAGAATAGAGATTTTTCTCTATTGATCAGAGTAATGCAAATCAAAAAAAAACCCTCTGAGGTTCCACCTCATACCTATCAGAATAGCTAATGTGACGAAAAGGAAAAACATTAGATGTTGTAGTAGATAGGGCAAAATTGTATAATAGTATAATGCATTGTTGGTGGAGTTGTGAACTTATCCAACCATTCTGGAGAGCAATTTGGAACTATGCCCAAAGGGCTATAAAACTGTTGCATACTCTTTGATCCAACAATACTACTGATGATAGGTCTATATCCCAAAAACATCCAAACAAAGAGAAAAGGACCTATTTGCACAAAAATATTTATAGCATCTCTTTTTGTGGTGGCTAAGAATTAGAAATCAAAGGGATACCCATCAATTGGAGAATGGCTAAACAAACTGTGGTATATGGTTGTAAAGGAATATTATTGTGCTATATGAAATGACAAACAAGATGATTTCATAAAAACCTAGAAAGACTTACATGAATTGATGCATGGTGAAGTGAACAGAAACAAGAAAACATTGTACACAGCAACAACAATATTGTTTGAAGAAGAATTGTAAATGACTTGGGTATTCTCAGCAGTACAATGATATAAGACAATTCCAAAAGACTAGTGATGAAGCGTACTATATTCCTCCAGAGAAAGAGCTGATATTGATTGTATACAGACTGAAGCATGCTATTTTTTGCTTCCATTTTTTTCTTTTATTTGAGTCTTCTTGTACAAAATGACTAATATGGAAATGTTTTACATAATTATACATTATAACCTATATCTGATTACTTACCATGTCAGGGAAGGAAGAAGGGAAGAAGGGAGGCAGGGATAGAATTTGGAACTCAAAATTTTAAATAAAAATGTTTAAAAATTGGAAAACAAAAGAATAGGGATTTTCTCATCTTTGCATTTGTACATCCAGCATCTAGCACAGTGCCTGGTAAACAGTAGTTGTTTAATAAATGCTTTTTGGTTGATTGATTAAGGACCTTTACAAACCTTACAACAACCCTACCTAGTGTGGTCATAACCTCCATTTCAATGTTATACATGCCTGTATCAGGAGCTTCTATCTGCTCTCCTTCCTTCACTCCCATCTTTAGAGGAGTAATGGCAGCCTGGTTGTGGTGAGGAGGGAAGAAAGAAATTTGGAGGTGATTTGCATCATTTTTGTTATATTAGTGTTGTTGTTAATCTTGTTTTTCATCAAGTTTCAAATATTTAAGATGTTAATACCCACATTCGGGTGTCTTCCTAATATCTTTGAATTTTAATTATCCAGAGTCCATTCCCCAGATTGGAAAACCATCAGAATCAAGGAAGAAAGATACCTTTCTAACCATTCAGACTATATTCTCATTCCAGGAGCTCTGGTTCTTCTGTGTGTTATTCAAGCTAGAAACATAATTGACTAAATTGGAGCATATGTCCTCAGCTGCATGAAAATTCCTTGAGTTTATTCCTTGAAGGAAATTCCTTGAAGTCCATTCATTATCAACATTGGTCTCCAGCCATCCTTTATCACCATTTACCAGAGCTGTGTCTGAGAAGCATGGGAAATTGTTGTGGTTTTTTTTTTCCTGACCCCTGGACACAAAATTAAAAGGGGGAGAGGCAAGAGGGAAATGTATGTCTCAGTCTGGTGCCTCCTGGGGCCCTTGTTCAGGGACATATTTTCATGCCAGAGACTTCAGAGGAACAGGCTTAGAAACCGTCTCTCTAACCCATGCCAGGTCCCTATGTATCCTGAGGCCACTCCCAATGTAAATATTCCCTCCCACGATCATGGTGAGGTAAATATAGGATTAACACAGATGTGAGGCAGTGTTATAGAGGCTTGTGACTAAAAGAAGATTCCAGGCTTTGGAAAAAAGTTGGTTGGTAAGTTAACATTTGGTTAGAGTCTGCTGGGAAATCTCCATGCATGGCGGTAGCCATAGAGACAAGGAAATTGGGCTTAAGAGAATTGAATCCCAGTGACAGAGCTTGCATCTTAAAGAATAAGAGATCTCTATAACCTGAGGGAGTGGTCACAAGAGATTAATGGGGCCTTTTCTAAATGAATCAAACATTAATGAAAATAGTTTCCACAGTACAAAGGAAAGCACAAATACAAACATGCAGAAACACATCCATTTAGGAGAATAGGATCATAGATGAATGGCTAGAAGGTGTATAAAAGAATGTCTACTCTGCCCCTCTCATTTTATAATTAAGGAAAGTGAGGACCAGGGAAATTAAGTGAAATGCCCAGGGTCACAGGGGCAGGAATTGAACCCATGTCCTCTGACCCCCAAAGCCATGGATTTTTCTACTATGTCATTCTGCCAGTACATATGTACATATAAACCTAAAGAGATATACATTAGTACGTATCTGCATGCACAGAAGGAGAGACGTATACAAATGTATATTCAAAGAACCACATTTACATGAAGTCGTGAATGCATTCATAGCCACAAACACATACATGAACCATGCTCCACGTGGACACACAGACCCAAGAGAAGCTACTAAGATTAATGCCTGCCAGTAGTCATAAGGTATGATTCACCCCTTTTCATTCCCATATCTAGGATATAGGGACTCAGAATGGAAATATTTGAGATTTTGCAGGGTCAGAATTATGGGTTTTAGCTGCTCTTAAGAGGGCAAGGGATCCCTGGTCATTCTCTGGCTGAGGATACTTTGGGGAGTAGCTGAAAGCTGTGAACAGCATGGGCATCTTCAGAGACAGGAGGGCAGGCTTAGCAAAAATTCCTTCACAGTAAAAGAAAAGTACACAAGAATAGTTGAGTTTGGAGGATTCTTCTGCTCATTATCTAAGTGACCCTGGGAAGCTCATCACACCTTAAACATTAGTTTCCTCATTTGTTCAAAATGGGATTAACAATCCCTGCCCCAAGAAGGCAATATAGGATAGTGCATAGGTAACCAGTCTTGAAGTCAGGAAGACGTCAGGTCAAAGTTCTCTCTCACAAATACTGGCTGTGTGACTTAATCTCTCAGGTCCCTAAGATCTCTCTAAGACTGTAGGTTGCAGAAAAGGTGCTGACCTGCTTTGAGAGAGGGAATGTCTTCACCGGGCATTCTCTATACCAAAGAAATCACAAGTCCAGTCATGTCTCCACCTCTCTGGGTTCTGGTAAAAATAATATGAAATAGTAGGTGTGAAAGGGCTTTGGAAACGATAAAGGGTTACATGAATGTACACATTATTTTATATCTATGGGCTAGCTTAATAGAGATGATGGGGATTTTATAATATGATGGAAGAAAAATTATAAAGGGGAACTAGAAACTAAAAAAAGTTTCTGAAAAGACAGAGGAGAATATAAACCACAAGAAATTGAGGTCAACAGATTGATGAATGGAGGAATAAGGCATAGGGGACAAAGGGAAGGAGGAGACGCTGAGCCACTTAACCTATACCATAGGTATGATGCTCCTTTTACATAGGGGCTTTTCTTATTGATTTCCCTCAAAACCCTTTGAACACAATAAGGTTCCAAAAGGACATACCTTTTCTTCCTCTGCTATCTATCTATCCTCTTCCTCTATATTACATGGCAGCTGATGGAGCAGTAAATAAATTACTGAGCTTGGAGTCAGGAAGTCCTAGATTCAAACTGGGCAACTCATTTAACCTCTTTTTACCTCAGTTTCCTTAACCGTAAAATGAGGACAATAATAGTATATATCTTGTAGGGTTATTGTGAGGATCAAATGAGATGTTTGTTAAAGAAAAAAAAACCACTTAACACAGTGTAGCCCTCCATCCATTAAAACATGATACCTCCCAGATTTTCACAAACCATCATTTTAACAGCATCCTCAGATTTATTTAGTTCCATGAATTGAATGAACTGAATCCAGGGATACTAATATGCATATAATTATTTATTATTGTAAATGGCTTTTAAAAATCCAGGAGAATAAAAAAAGTGCAAGGATTGAAAGTGGGCAAACATCTTATTTTTTTTTAAATGGGAGAAGAGAATTCTACAAACAATAAACCAATAAGTCTGTTGTTTATTAGGTGGAAAAATACTAGAGTCACTTCCTAAGTGATTAATTTGTGAGTATCAGCATAGTAAAGAAGCCAAAGAGGCAAAACTATGGAAGTGGCAAGGTAGCAGCTAAGGGTAATAAGACCAAAAAATGTACTAGATTCCTTTGCAAACTAGCACTTTCTTCAGCAAGGAAAATAAAGTCGAGAGAAGCAGGGCCATGGTCTAGTGTATCTAATTATGTGATATTCTTCTGGCAGAACTAATACTCTTGGATGAAAGAAGGTAAAGTGAGATTGGTAAGTCTACTGTATGATGTTTTTGCGTGGTCTTGTGTGTGTGTGTGTGTGTGTGTGTGTGTGTGTTGTTATATACAGAATTAAAGGATCAAAGGCCTAGAGATGGAAGGTTTCTCAGAGGCTATCTACTGCAATTCACTTTACAGATAAGGAAACTGAGGCTCAGGTAAGTCAAATGATTTGATCACAATCAGGTAGATTTTAGATATAAGAGGCTAGATTTGATCCCCAGTACTCAGGAATACAGAGTCACTATTCTTTTATTGTGCCACATTTAAAGGAGATGGCACAACTTTGGACACTTGTTTTTCAGTCCTATGTATGTGCCCAAACTCCTTCATCACCCACCCAAGGTTAAAAGTGTTTTCTAGTTGTTACATCTCTTGCTGCCCTGTTCCCAAATTCACATTCCAAAACTTCTTTAGTCTACATTATATGCATATACCTATCAGGACACCTCACTTGTACACCAGCATTACATGGTTCATGTTTTCATCTGTAATACCAATCCATAAATGGAATTAAAATGCACAAATACACAAATAAATATAGATTACAAGTTATCTCTCACCCTCTTTCTACTAGGGTCTCTATTACTTTCAACTTTTGTATTCTTCCAAACAGTTCACAAGTTAGAGAATTAGGAATTTCAGCTGCCATGGCACACTTTTTCCCCCCAATTTTAAAAAAACATTTTTCTATCCATTCCTCCTTGTTCCCCCCTTTTCTGAGACAGTAAGCAATCAGATGTAAGTTATACATATGCAATTATGTAAAACACATTAGTCATTTTGTACAAAACTTGAATAAAAGGAAAATGAAATAAAGTGAAAAATAGCATGCTTCAGTCTGTATTCAATCGATATGAGTTCTTTTTCTGAAGGTAGATGGTATGCTTCATGATCAGTCATTTGGGATTGTCTCTGATCATTGCATTGTTGAGAAAGCCAAGTCATTCACAATTCTTCATTGAACAATATTATTGTTGCTGTGTAAAACATTTTCTTGGTGCTGTTCACTTCACTATGCATCAATTCATGTAATTTTTTTCCAGGTTTTTCTGAAATTATCCTGCTTGTCATTTCTTATAGCACAATAATATTTCATCACAATCACATACCACAGCTTTTTTAGCCATTCCCCAATTGATGGGCATATCTTTGATTTCCAATTCTTAGTCAACACAAAAAGAGATGCTCTAAAAGAGATGCTCTAAATATTTTTTGGTACAAATAGGTCCTTTCCCCCTCTTTTTGGATGTCTTTGAGATATGACCTAGAAAGTAGTATTGCTGGATCAAAGGGTATACACAGTTTTATAGCCCTTTGGGAATAGTCCCAAATTGCTCTCCAGAATGGTTGGATCAGTTCACAGTTCCATCAACAATGCATTATTGCTCCAATTTCCCCACATCTTCTCCAGCATTTATCATTTTCCTGTTTTGTCATGTTAGCCAATCTGATAGGTGTCAGGTGGTACTTCAGAATTGTAATTTGCATTTCTCTGATTAATAGTGGTTTAGAGCATTTTTTATATGACTATAGATACCTTTGATTTTCTTGTCCGAAAACTGCCTGTTAATATCCTTTGACCATTTATCAATCAGAGCATGACTTGTATTTTTATAAATTTGACTCAGTTCTCTATACATTTGAGAAATAAGCCCTTTATCAGACATACTTGTTGCAATTTTTTTCCCTCTTAGTTTTCTGCTTTCCTTATAATTTTGGTTGCATTGGTTTTGTTTGTGCAAAAACTTTTAAATTTTATATAATCAAAATTATTTTACATTTTGTAATGCTCTCTATATCTTCTTTGGTCCTAAATTCTCCCTTATCCATAAATCTGACAGATAAACTATTTCATGCTCTCTTAATTTGCTTGTAGTATCGCCCTTTGTGTGTAAATCATGTATCCATTTTAATCTATCTTGGTATACTGTGTGAAATGTTGGTCTATACCTGGTTTCTCCCATACTATTTTCCAGTTTTTCCAGAAGTTTTTCTCAGATAATGATTTTTTATTCCAAAAGTTCAGATCTTTGGGTTTATCATATACTAGATTACTATGGTCATTTACTACAATGTGATTGTACCAATCTATTCCACCGATCCACCACCTTATTTCTTACCCAATACCAGATTGTTTTGATAATTACCGCTTTATAATACAGTTTGAGATCTGGTATGGTCAAACCATCTTTCACATTTTTTCATTGATTCCCTTGATATCTCTGAGCTTTTCTTCTTACAGATGAATGTTGTTATTATTTTTTCTAGCTCCACAAAATATTTTTTGATAGTTTGATTGGTATAGCACTGAATAAACCAATTAATTTAGGTAGAATGGTCATTTTTATGATATTGACTCACAATTCTGATACTGAACCAGCCCTGCATTCCTAGTATAAATCCCACCTAATCATAGTGTATGATTCTTGTGATATACTCTTATAATCTCTTTGCTAGCCTTTTATTTAAAAATTTTGCATCAATATTCATTAGGGAAATGGGTCTATAATTTTCTCTCTCTGTTTTGGTTTTTCCTGGCTTGGGTATCAGTACCATATTTGTGTTGTAAAAGGAATTTGGTAGGACTTCTTTACCTATTATTCCAAATAGTTTATATACTATTGGGATTAATTGTTCTTTCAGTGTTTGGTAGAATTTGCTTGTGAATCCATCTGCCTTGGGGATTTTTTCTTAGAAAGTTCTTTGATGGCTTGTTGAATTTCTTTTTCTAAGGTTGAGTTATTTAAGTATTTTATTTCTTTTTTCTGTTAATCTGGGTAATTTATATTTTTGAAGTTATTCATTCATTTTATTTAGATAGTCAAATTTATTGGCATATAATTGGGCAAAATAGCTCCTAACAGTTGTCTTAATTTCCTCTTCATTGGTGGTGAATTCATTCCTTTCATTTTTGATAGTGGTAATTTGGTTTTCTTCTTTCCTTTTTTTTAAAAATCAAATTAACCAATGGCTTATCTATTTTATTGTTTTTTTTTCCCATAAAACTGTCAATGGTTTTCGTGCTTTCAATTTTATTAATCTCTTTTGATTTTCAGGATTTTCACTTTGGTGTTTAATTGGGGATTTTAAATTTGTTCTTTTTCTAGTATTTTTTAGTTGTATGTCCAATTCATTGGTCTGCTTTTTCTTTATTTTATTGATGTAAGCAATTAGAGATATAAAATTATCCCTAAATACCACTTTGGCTGTATCCCTTAAATTTTGGTATTTTGTTTCATTGTTGTCATTTTCTATAATGAAGTTATTGATTACTTCTATGGTTTGTTCTTTGACCCACCTGGTTTTTAGGATTAGATTATTTAATTTCCAATTATTTTTAATTTCTCTTTCAATTGTACATTATTGAATGTAATTTTTATTGCATTGTGATCTGAAAAGGATGTTTACTATTTCTGCTTTTCTACATTTGGTTGTGAGGTTTTTATGTCTTTATACATGGTCAATTTTTGTGTAGGTGCCATGTACCGTTGAGAAGGTGTATTCCTTTCTATTCTCATTCAGTTTTCTCCAGAGATCTACCATATTTAATTTTCCCAGAATTTTATTCATTTCCTTAGCTTCTTCCTTGTAGGACTTTTTTTTTTTATAGCTATGAACTTTGTAGGCAGAAGAAGCAGGGAAAAATGGCTCACTGTAGCCAAGTTTTCTGCCACTAGTGTCAGTGGGCATGAAGGATAATGATAAAGATTAGAAAGTTAAAGGTAGGAAGTGGAGGGTAAGACATATATCCCCTTCTGTATCCCACAGAGATCAAAACAAAACAAAAAAAGAAAAAGACCTATATGTACAAAAACATTTTAGCTGCTCTTTTTGTGATGGCAAAGAATTAGAAACTGAGGAGATGCCTATAAATTAGGAAACAGTTGAACAAGTTGTGGTATATGGTTGTGATGAATACTATTGTGCTATAAGAAATAATGAGCAGAATCGTTTCAGAAAAACCTGGGAAGACATATATGAACTGATGCAGAGTAAAGTGAGCAGAACCAGGAGAACATTGTACACAGTAACAGCAGTATTGTGCAAAGATCAATTGTGAATGACCTAACTATTCTGAGCAATGCAATGATCAAAGTCAATTCTAAAGAACTCGTGGTGGAAAATGTTATCTGTCTCCAGAGCAGGAAATGATGAACTCTGAGTGCAAATTGAAGCATTTTTTCACTTTATTTTGCTTGCTTCCCCCCCCCGTAACATGGCTAATATGGAAATATGTTTTACATGACTTCACATATATAAGCATCATATTGTTTATCTTCTAAATGGGTTGGGGAGGGGCTCAGAGGGAGAGAGAGAATTTAGAACTCAAAATGAAAAGAAAGTAAATAAAAAACAAACAATACGTATCTCTTACATTCCACTGACCATGGGACATATCTTAGATATTTTATTCCTTTATCACATGCCTCACAATATCTTAGCCTCCATGAGCCTTTCTTTTTTAAAAGAAACAACAACCATGAACACTTACTGACTGCTTCCCCTCACACACGTGTGTGGGATACAGCTCACCATCCCCAAGCACATACACATACACACATACATATGATACAGAGTTCTATTCTAGGCATGATGGAGAATATCCAGACTCAGAAAGATTGTGATCCCAGCCTCCAAGTAGTTAATTAGATAATCTGATACATAACTGTACTGTACTTTGAAGTAATTTTGGCAAGGCTGGGATGAAGGTTGTCAGGAGGTTGTGGACAACATCGGTTCTGTGTTTCAGAATCCTGTTTAACTCCATTTAAATTTCCCTCCCCAGGTTTCCTGTCCTGGGTTATGGAAGGAGAGAATAGGATTTGTGTCTCTTCAGAAAAGATTCAGAATGATGTAGGTAGCTCAGGGGACCCTTACAAGGAGAGACAGTCTTCCAACAACCAAGAAGGACCACTGGAATGTCACCTTCTAACAATACGCAATTCTATCCCATTTCCTTCCTGCTACTGGGGATTCCAGGGCTGGAAGATGTTCACATCTGGACTGGCTTCCCATTTTGTGCTGTGTATTTGATTGCTCTTGTAGGGAACATGACTGTCCTGTTTGTAATACATTCTGAGAGGAGCCTCCACCAGCCCATGTTCTACTTCTTGGCTATGCTGGCTTCCATTGACCTTGGCCTATCCACTGCCACTATTCCTAAGATGCTGGGCATATTCTGGTTCAACTTGAGGGAGATCATGTTTGGTGCCTGCATCAGCCAAATGTATGCTGTACATATGTGCACTGGCCTAGAATCTGTGGTGCTCACAGTCATGGCCATCGACTGCTTTGTGGCCATCTGCAATCCTCTAAGATACACCATGATCCTCACCAACAAAGTGGTGGCCAATTTGGGAATAATTATTATAGTGAGATCTTTAGTTTTTGTGACACCATTCATATTTCTTGTCCTGAGGCTTCCATTCTGTGGTGCCCGAATCATTCCCCACACCTATTGCGAGCACATGGGCCTAGCTCGTCTGGCCTGTACAAGTATTAAGATCAACATTGTCTATGGTCTTGTGGCTTGCTCTGTAGGGTATTTAGATCTTATTGTGATTGGTTTTTCCTACATCCAAATCCTAAGGGCTGTTTTCCGCCTCCCCTCTCATGATACCAGAATGAAGGCCCTCAGCACTTGTGGCTCCCATGTATGTGTCATGCTGGCCTTCTACACTCCAGCCCTCTTCTCTTTTATGACCCACCGGTTTGGCCACAATATCCCTGGTTATATCCACATCCTTCTAGCTAATCTATATGTGGTTGTCCCACCTGCCCTCAATCCTGTCATCTATGGGGTTCGGACAAAGCAGATCCGAGAGCGAGTGCTAAAGATCTTTAATCCCAAAATTTCTTAATTCCCAGGATTAAGACGCTTTCTCTTCTCATCCAAAACATAGGAATGAAGAACTTCCTGTTCATAATGTACCTGAAACTTTTGGGAACAATTGAAATTGCCAATTTTATCCCCTTTTCATATTCTTTTAATTGCTATCTCCTTCCATCATACATACATGTCACTCCCTCCACACACACACACACACACACACACCTCCCCTATGCTTTGTCATTACAATTACTCTCCAGAAATGCAGAAGACAATGATCCAAGAAGATTATCTAGACCAGTAGTCAAATGCAAATAGAAATGGGGATCACCAAACTGTACATAAAGATCACTGCAGACCATACGTGGACTTAGAAACCACACATATTTATATTTTAAATTATAATTCAAAGAAGTATTTATTTTGTTAAATATTTCCAAATTACATTTCGATCTGATTTAGGGTACCCTCAGACCATTTATTTGAAACCTGTTGTCTAGACTATTATAAAGGGAATTTTAAAGCATTCATGTATTACTTCCAATTGTTACACAGAGCTTTCATGCAATGAGATTTCAATAAATATTGTTTTCATTCTATCAACCTGAATGACTTCTTACAAGCCATGATTCTCAGTATTTTTATAATTATTTAAGAATCAGGTTATGAAAAAGGCATGTGGTTAAAATACAATGTCCATTACTGCAATGTGATCATAGTCTGAAACGTTAGCTTTGACCAAGCATGGTTAGTCTACCCATAGTGCCACAAAAACTCTGTGAAATTGATCAGAAGAAATAATTATGATTAGATTCTTAGCACTCCTATCACTACAAGGCTCTATTAATTGACTTTATATGAAAAGAATTAATTTATGTAAATATAATTTCATTTATGTAAATCTAAAGACAGTCTGTATTGTAGTGCCACAGCACCTCATCATTGATGCTGTCCATTCTGTTTTCATCCATTAAATTAAGTAGTAAATTTTCAGATTTTCAGATAAGAAAAAACTAGGAATGGTAACTAATATGTTGAATGACAGATTTGGGATCCAAAAAAGTCTCATTAGGCTAGAACGATGGTCTAATATCATAAAATGAGATTTAGTGAGATCAGCGTGAAACCCTTAATCCTGAGATTGGGTTCTAAAAGTCAAATGCACAAGTACAGAGGGCATGCTATGTAAGAGTTCATGGGGAAAATTCCTGGAAAGAAAACACTTTCTTTTCAGAAAGCCCCCTCTCATGGATTCCCATGTGCTAGCCAAATTGAAGTACTCTCTGATTCCGGAATTCATCATTCCTTCTGTGTCTCTCACCTCTGTGTAGCACGTGTGGCACAAACTACCTCATTACATACAGGCAACCCCATTACCTAGAATACACTGAATTTTCTCTCTCTCTTTCTTTCTGTATGTGTGTGTGTGTGTGTGTGTGTGTGTGTGTGAGAGAGAGACTCCCCCTCCCTCTTTCTTTCTCTCATGAATTCTGTCAGAATAGGGAGCTCCTGGTTAGGAAGGTCCTCTATACAGATTACCATCTCCTCACTTTGGAGAGTTACCTGAGGGACTGAGAGGGTTTTTTCCCCCCAATTTATCATTTATGTAATTTTAGCATTCATTTAAGAAATTTTTGAGATCCAATTTTTCTCCTTCTTTTGCACCCCTCCCTACGCTTCATGAAGGTAAGAAATGCGACATAAAGTTTGCATGAGAAATCATGCAAAACATTTTCATACAAGCCATACTGAAAAAAAACCCCAACATGATAAAGTGAAAAAAGTGCTTCAATCAGCATTTAGACTCCATAAGTTCTTTCTCTGGAGGTGAATAACATTTTTCATCATTAAGTCCTTCATAATTGTTTGGGATCATTTTATTGATCAGAAGAGCTAAGTCATTCACAGTTTATCATCATATAATACATGTGTTGCTATATAAAATGACCTCCTGGTTCTGTTCATTTCACTTTGCATCAATTTATATCAGTCTTTCCAGTTTTTCCCTGCTTATTTCTTTTTTTTTTTAAGTTAAGCAATGGGGGTAAGTGACTTGCCCAGGGTCACACAGCTAGTAAGTGTTATGTGTCTGAGGCCAGATTTGAACTCAGGTCATTCTGAATCCAAGGCCGGTGCTCTATCCACTGCGCCACCCTGGTTATTTATTATAGCACAGTAGTATTCTATCATAGTCATGTGCCACAACTTGTTCAGCCATTCCCCAACTGACCAGCATCCCCTCAATTTCAATTTTTTTTGCCAACACAAAAAGAGCTTATATGAATGTTTTTTGCACATATAGATCTTTTCCTTTCTCTTTTATTTCTTTGGGATACAGATCTACTAGGTATGACAAGTGCAGCTAGGTGGTACAGTGGATAGAGTTCTGAGCCTTGAGTCAGGATCTTCCTGAGTCATCTAGCCTCAGATACTTACTAGCCATGTAACCTTGGGCAAGTCACTTGACCTTGTTTGCTTCAGTTTTCTCATCTAAAAATGAGCTGGAGAAGGAAATGGCAAACAGTTCCTCTATCTTTGCCAAGAAAATTCCAAATGGGGTCACAAAAAGTCAGACACTACTGACATGAATTAATAACAACAATAAGTGGTATTGCTGAGTTAAAGGGTATACACAGTTTTATACTGTTCAGGCATGGTTTCAAATGGCTCTCCAGATGGTTGGATCAATTCACAACTCCATCAACATGACATTAGTGTCCACTTTTTCCACATCCCATCCAACATTTGCCATTTTTTTCTGTCGTATTAGCCAGTCTGATATGTGTGAAGTGGCATCACTTGTTTCAATGTGCATTTCTCTAATCAATAGTGATTTAGAATATTTTATTTTGATATGATTATAAATAGCTTTGATTTCCTCTTTTGAAAACTCCCTGTTCATATACTTTGATCTTTCATGAATTGGGAAAATAACTTATGTCCTTATAAATTTCAATCAGTTCTCTATATATTTAAGAAATCAGCCCTTTATCAAAGAAACTGTAAAAAAATTACTATTATCTGTTTTCCTTCTAACTTTGGATGCATTGGTTTTGTATATACATTTGTGTATTTTTACATATTTAATATATTTATACATTTTATACACTTATATTTTTATACATTTTTACATATTTAATATATATTTTGAAAATTTATTTTCATTTCTAATATGGTAATTATTGATAGATATGATCCGTATAAGCTCTTTCTGGTCCTCAATAATTGTTGAGTGTGAAAAAGTCCTAAAACCAAAGAGTTTAAACTACTATCCTAGCCATTTCAATATTTCAATCAATCTTTCCTCATGTTCTCTTTCTGTCTTTCCGAGGAAAATGAGATAATCCAGGGGCAAATGTGGCAGTATAGATAAACCAATGTTCTTGGAGTCATGAAGACCTGGGTTTGAATCCTGCTTCAGGCTATGGAATTCTGGTGTGTAACTTAACTTCTCTAGGGCTCAATTTCCTCTTCTTTAAAATGGTGGGGTTGATTTTTATAATCTCTACAATCCCTTCCAAAGCTATTTTCACATCCTTGCCCCCTCCAATTCATTTGACACTTCTGAGCCTCAGATATTTCTTCTATAAAATGAAAGGGCTGGATTTGATGATCTCTAAGATCCCTTCCAGGAGCCTAGGACCAGTACTTAGAAGTACTCCATTGCTCCAGTCACTAGCTCTAAATAAGCCATTGAAAAATGGCAGGTACTCTTTGGAAAAGACACGGAAACTAGTTGTTTGTTTGTGTTTTAAACATGCCAGAAAAACAAAAAACTGACTCGTCCTTGTATTCCTCTGTCTATGCAGTGCCTAGTTACTACCAATGCCTTCTCTCTGGCTACATTGTTACACTCATGATTGTCCCATTGTATATACAGGACTTATCTAACATGGTTGGTAATCACGGGCGAGACTTCAATTCCTATTTACATTGCATGAAAACAAGGCCACCTTAATCCAATCTTGGGCCCTGAAAGGGCAGATTCTCAGCTTTTGAAGTGGAAGGATCTGAGCCAATATATGCTGTAGTACAATGTATGACTGATCTTTTCTGCCCTGCCAAAGTACTACTGCTACACTGGGTAAACAGAGTCTCCAGAGACCATGCCTGGTACAAGCTAATCACTAAGTTCCACACTCCCCAGGATTACACACATCCTCCTCTTTACCCGGCCATTTTCTGCCCTGCCAACCCCCCACACCCTTACGGCTCCTGCAATGAGAGTTTTAATAAAATAAAAGTTACGATTACCTCTGAAAAGGGTATGAGAATCACTGCCCTATTGTCTCCCTCATTATGTTTAGGACTTCACAGACCATAGTTCCTTTGCTTGGCCACCAATCCCCATAGGAGTTGTCTTCTTTATTAAAATGTAAGTTCCTTGAGTGGAGGAATAGTTCTGGTTTTATATTTATATCTCCAACACTAAGCACAATGCTTGATTCAGAGTAAATACTTAAACATTATTCGTTCCATAAGGACCTGATGGTATTTACCACATAAATCTAACACTGGAAACTACTGAGCATATAGCTGATAATGTAGAGTGTACTGAACTCTTGGCATGGTGTTATGGGCCAATTTAATTCTTTTACCCAAAGTGATATATGTATGTGTGTGTGTGTGTATTTACATGTGTGTGTATATTTTCATATTTTCGTATTTCACATTTCTTATTTGTCTTTTACTTCCTGGAAATCTTGAAACCATGAATCCTTTACCCTGTCTTTCTCCTTCCAACAGATCTCAGACACCTGAACTTGGGACCTTGGTCTCTTATGGGTGACTTTTCATCTCATTTTACTTCAAACCAAGCCACCATGCCACTTTTTGGCCATGCTTCTTCCCCCCTTTAACTTTCTAACTCCAGCCTCCCTTATATATGGTATCATTCCCTGTTAGAATTTAAGCTTCTTGAGGGTAGGGACTGTCTTTTTTGTATTTATATGTTCAATGGTTAGATTAGCATAGGACTTGGAACAAAATAAGTGCTTACTTAGCACTTCATTCATTCATTCATTCTTACACCATACTATAGGCAATACATATGAACTGATAGACTCTGGGGTGGTACCATATACTAGCAATGCTTTCAGATGGTTTTTGGTTGAGATCTTCTGTTTTCCTAAATAACTCTCAGAAACATCACAAGTAACTGAAGTGTTTTTTATGGTCTCCTCACCTGGCACATCCCATATCCCTTGCATGTAATGATAACTATATTCTTGCTGATCTCCCTCAATTAATCTTTCAACTTTTCAGTCATTAGGGAATCAGCAAAGTCAAACTCTGCTGTATCTACTTTTGAGTTGGAGGAATCTTTGATCCTGTGATACTTGTATCACTTTATTTTATGTTCCTATAAGGTTCCACAAAGGCTAAATAGATGGTCAAGGTGGCCAGGTATCAATCCCAAGCTTTCTGATGACCATATCTTGCTAATACTCAAATAGGTTAGAATTGTTTCCAATAAACTCCAATGTTCCAGAGATATTCACTGGACAAACTAGATCAATAGTACCAACTTCCTTGCTTCTGACTTCATCATTCTCCAGCTTTTACAATGATCTCTTAAATTGCCACATCAAATGATTCTTTTCAATCCTGATCCTCCTTGGACTATGTAGCATTTGACATTGTCAAGTACTTTGTCTTTCTAGAAAATTCTTCCACTCCAGTGTTTAATGCCACTGCTCTCTGTTAGTTCTACTTCTATCTGTCTGCTAATTATAATTTTGCAGAATCTAGTTTTGTTTTGTTGTTGTTTTGTTTAAATTGCTACAGTAACTGTGAACATTGTTTTCCTGGTTCTGCTTACTTCATTTTGCATCAGTTTATGCCTCCCCTACCCCTTTGTTTCATATTTATAGTTTCTTATGATGAAATAATACTCTAATGTATTCATGTGCCACAGTTTATTTAGTCATTTTCCAATCAATGAACATAGACTTTGTTTCCAGTTCCTTGCCTAATGAGGGAAGTCCTGATGCTATTTTCTGAAAACTCTCAAACTATTGGGGAAGAGACAAGGTGATGGACATGAGACTGGAAGGACATGGAAAATTTCCTCAGTGACAAGGACTTCAGCTGGGGAAGCGAGCACAAGAAACTTCTATAAGAAAACAAGATTTGGGGAGGCAGATTGGGCTAATGATAAAACAGATTTCTTGACCTAAAATCCAGCACTCCCTATACCTTACTTTCTCTCATTCAATTTAATTCAACTAAAATAATTAATATATGACATTGTGTACCAGGGACTCAACTAGGACCTGGGGATACAAAAAGTCGTTGGCCTCAAGGAACTTACATTCTATTGACTTTGATAAGGAAACCGTTTTCCCCTGTGTTCTTGAGAACCCTGTACTTAAGTTCTCCCAAAATCCCTGGGTACAAAACCAGCCTAGCCTTTTCATTTATGATTGCTCATCTTGCAACTAATTGTAATATGGCTGCATAACTATCAAGAGCTCTCCTCAGTGGACAGACACTCTACCTTCATCTTCATAGCTCTCTCAGTCTGATGGGGAAGTACTTCCTCACCCTGAGAGTGATCCCACTGCAGTAGAGGCACAATCCATGTCCAGTGATGATGGCGCAGTACCTGCCACCTGGAAATTTCCAGCTTCATAGGAGATATAAGCCCCTTTCTCAGTGGCTCTCTAGTCTAATGAGCAGGGTGTCCTTTCCAGCACATTTCCCTATCTATTAATCAATCAACAAGAATTTATTAAGTGGTATTATGTGGTAACCACTATTCTAGTTTCTGGGGATACAGAGACAAAAATGAGAAAATTTCTGATCCCCAGGGTGCTTCTATTAAACCAGAATCTAGTGAAAACATAATATGTCCATTGAACACATTCATGGCAAGTATGCATATCAGTGAAAGGTATCTATTGACAAATACGTTGTAGAATCAAAGAAAGGCTCTAGCAGGGAGTGGGTTCACCTCTTCCATTTACAACTGCAGCTGCAATCCATGAAGCATTTTCCTTTCAGAGTCCCCAGTGGAATTCAAACTAATCAGTCAAATTCTTCTCCGGCTGTGAAAAGGTTAACTATAAATGGGTACCACCTCTTTGAAGCCAACTATCAACCAAAGAACTAACTCCTAGTTCTATTCCCAGTGGCTCTAGGTGTAGTAATGTACCAGAGGGCTTGTGTTGTTGGTTGAGGCCAGCATGAGCAACAGGGGAAATGCAAGTGAGCAACTCTGATATAAATAGTCCCATACACTTGGCTCACAGAGCAGTACCTGGTCTGGTAAGTCAGTTCTTGAATTGTGTCCTTTACCCAGCCTCTTCATTTTTATTCTATCCTTACCCCTCACCATGTACCTTTAGCACTCCCCCTTTTCTTAAGCAACAAAACCTACTCTAAATTCTCCAATTTCTCTCTACTGTTAAAATTATCTTTCACTCTTCTGTTTCTTTCCTCTCTTCCCTTCCTACTTTCCTCCTTCCTCCTTTTCTCCAATTTTCTACTTCATTCCTTAATTTTTTTTCCTCTAGCTTAAGTTTCATCTTTATTTCATTTTGCTCCTTACTTTCCTACTCCCTTTTTATTCATCGCTTTTTTTATACTCTCTTCTTTCATTTCCCTCCTTTCATCCTTTATTTCTCCAATCTCATCTAGTTTTTCTTCTCTATCATTTCCTCTTGTTCTTTTTTTCTTCTCTCCAATCTCCTTTCTCCCTTCTTTTTTTTGTGCTACATTTCCTCATTCTAATTCTTTCCTTTTTCTTCTTTCCTCTGCTTTTCTCATTACCTTCAGAAGATCCCAGACTCCTTAAGGAATCTGTTCACTTAACTTATTTTGATCTTCCAACTGTTATTTGGAAGTGACAGTGCTAGTGGGAGGTACTGCTCATTGGTGGGCATAATATTCAGATGAGTGAATCAGGAAGATTGTTCCCAGATAAGGGAACAGCATGATTCAGATATGGTGGTAGAAAAACACAAGTAATTTATGGGGAACTGAGCACAGACCAATTTGGATATGGCATTGAGTATAAGCAGGGAACTAAAGGATGAAAGGGGACAATGATAGATTTTGGAGGACCACTAATTTCAGGCAAACTCTTTTGAATTTTATTTAATATACGGTGGGGAGCTATGAAAAACTGAGAATTAAGGCATTATAGCATAAGATTTATGCATAAGAAAGTCTCAGTTGTTCAATAGCATGAAGGAGTGGGGAGAAGTTGAATTTATGAATGTCTATGAGGAGGGTTTTACAATGTTACAGGCAGATCAGAGCAAGATTCAATGCCCATATCATGCCTGTCAAATAGAAATGGAGGGATGAATACAAGAGATGTCTGTAAGGTCCATTCCAGCTCTAAATTTATAATACTATGACTAGGCATCCTTAGTTCCCCCAAAACCTTCCCTTTACTCTTTTACCCCAACCAGCTATCATCACAACTGACTCCTTCATAGTCATTCTTAAACAAATTGTTTATATACACCCAATGACTTCACTTGCTTAACACCCACCCCCTCCCTTCTTGATTTCTTGTAATCACACTTTTATTTCTACCAGTTTATTAGAATCATTCTCCCCAAAGGTCAGCAGCAACTTTCTAATTATCAAATCCAATGAATTTTTTTAGTCTTCATCTTCAGTAGCAACTTGCTAATTATCAAATCCAATGAATTTTTTTAGTCTTCATCTTCCTTGTCCTTTCTGCATCATTTGACACTGTTCACCACCCCCTCTTTCTAAATAATTTCTCCTGTCTTCACTTCTGAGAAAATATCCTTTTCTGGGTCTGCTACCTCTCTCAACTCATCTATTACCTTCTCTGGTTCCTTCTCTTGACCCATAAGGGGAAAGTGGATATTACTCAAGGTCTGTCCTCTATGTACACTGTCTCTTATAGATACTTGATTCACTCCCATGGTATCAACAGTTACCTCCCTATAAAAATGTAAGGGATTATTGTCCTCACTTTTCTTCAATTATGCCCTATCAGGCATGTGTTCCATGGAACTCAACTTCAGGTGGACTGACCTAGGATCCTTCCAAGTTAAGGAGAGAGAGAAAGGGCGGTACACTTACATTTCCTGGTTTGGAGCTAGAGATGCAGGGTCTCCAGAGTCTCTTTCCCTAGGAAGAAAAAAGCAGGGGCAGGGGGGATGGTGTCACTTGTTTCTGTGTAATGATCCAAATCTAAGCTTCGAATATACCTTTTTTTCACCTCCAGGTCAGGCCATCAACGAGAAATACACCATAGCTTGGCAAGATGCCCCACTCCAATAATACACCCACCCCTCCTCCTTTCTACTGGTTGGTATTCCAGGGCTGGAAGCTGCCCATATCTGGATTGGCTTCCCTTTTGGTTCCGTGTATCTGATTGCACTTTTAGGAAACTGTACCATTCTGCTTGTGATACAAACTGAGAAGAGTCTTCACCAGCCCATGTTCTATTTCCTGGCTATGTTAGCTGCTACTGACCTTGGCCTGTCAACAGCCACCATCCCCAAGATGCTGGGAATATTCTGGTTTCATTTAAGAGAAATCAGCTTGGCGGGCTGTGTTGCCCAGATGTTCTTTGCTCACAGCTTCACCACTATGGAGTCAGCAGTGCTTTTGGCCATGGCCTTTGATCGCTATGTGGCAATCTGCCACCCTTTCAAGTATATCACCATCCTGACCAATAAGACCATTAGGGCAATTGCAGGGGCCATCATACTGAAGTCCCTGACTTTCATGCTTCCCTTGATTTATCTTGTCTTGAGGCTACCATTCTGTGATTCCCATCTCATTCCTCACACCTATTGTGAACACATGGGCATTGCCTAGTTGGCCTGTTCCAGCATCAAAGTCAACATTATCTATGGCTTGATTGTCATTTGTATAGTATGTGCAGATGTGATTCTGATTGGGATTTCATACATCAGGATCCTCCAGGCTGTGTTTCGCCTCCCATCCCAAGATGCTCGGCTGAAAGCTATGAACACTTGTGGCTCCCACATCTGTGTTATGTTGGCTTTCTATACCCCATCCCTATTCTCCTTCCTTACCCACAGGTTTGGCAAAAATGTACCCCACTACATTCACATCCTCTTGGCCAACCTGTATGTTGTGGTCCCACCTGCCCTCAACCCTATTATCTATGGTGTTAGGACCAAGCAGATTAGGGATCGTGTCCTTCAAATCTTCATCAAAAAATGATTTATAGCCACTGATTTGGGCTTTACTGAACTGAGGTGAGAAGTTCTATTCTTACCCACAAAGGGGCAAGATCAGAACAGAGCCCTCTAAGAGCAGTCAGGGCCTAACACAACATTAAGCATGCTGGTCTCATCTTTTCTTCATATTGCTTTTGTCATATAATCATATTTCATGGTTATCTTTAAGGCAAAACTGAATTGTTTCAAGATATTTGTAATTTGTTGGAATAGCTTTATCTAGATATAGGGGAATAAGTAAGACAGGACCTTCAGAGTCCCATTTTGCAAAAGAAATCTGTAACTCTATATTTTTTTTCTCATTGCATTTCCTGTGGCAATTGCTTATATTTCTAGGGAAATATGAATCATGCATACATTGGAAGAAGATAGGTGGTACAATGGATAAAATTGAAATTAGCAAAACCTGAGTTCAAATCCTGCCTAACACACTTACTATGTGTGGAACCCTAGGCAAACCACTTAAACTTCTTCATCCTCAGTGTCCTCTTCTTTAAAATGGGGGATAATAATAGCACCTACCTGAGAAGGTTGTTGCAAAAATCAAATGGGAATTAACTGATACAAAGTGAAGTGAGAACTAGGAAAACAATTTATCCAATAACCACAATATTGTAAAGACCAACAACTTTGCTCAACAAAATGACCAATGCAATTTCAAGAGGATGTGTGATGAAACATATGAAACATACTATCCTCAAGACAGAGACATGATAGAATCAGAGTGCTGATTGAAGCATACTTTTTTTTGGAGACATAGCTAATATGGGAATTTATTTTGTTTGACTACATGTATTTGTAAAAGGTAGAGGAAGATGAGGCAGGAGTGAGAGAATTTGGAAGTGAAAATAAAATAAAATTGAATTAAAAAAATCAAAAAGAAAAATCAAGTGGGATAACATCTACAAAGTGCTTGGCAAACCTTGAAATTCTATGTAAATGCTGGTTAATATTACAGGATCATAGACTGAGAGCCAATAGGCTATTTAGAGGCCACTGAAATTAACCACTTCATTTTAGAGAGGAGGAAACTAAGGGACGGATAATTTAAGTAACTTGCTTAGGGTCATACAGCTAGTAAGTTTCTCAGGTGGGTTGCAAACTCAGGTATTTCTGACTCCAAGTCCAGTGCTTTATCCAGTATGCCACCCATCTGCCTATATCATTTTTATTATTATCTACTGAGTAAGAGAAGTAGCTTCATTAGATTCTCATTTCCATTCCAAGGACTTCTTGGGAGGGATAATGGGAAGATCTAGTCCTCGTGATATATATTTTTTTCTGGAAAGGATGTTGGAAAGATCAAGAGAATCAGATATCAAGAGCTCATAGATCAGGAGGTCAAGTATGATTCCCACGCAACCCGAGTACAATTAGAGCCTTAGGACCTACACAGGCCAAAGCTGGTCTCTCCTCTTGATTTATCTGGTCTCTTGATTTTGAACATGGCCTAATGGATAGAATCCTATACTGAGTTAACAAGATCTGAGTTCTTATCATCCGTGTGAATATGGACAAGTCATTCAGGCACTCTCGGCCTCAGTTCCTCATACATAAAATGAGGGAGTTATGATGCTTTGTTCCTGTGCAGTGGTAACAGTAGCAGAACTAGCTACACACCCAAAAAAGCCCAAGAATGAGCCCAGTTCGTACATTAGGTGTAGTTTATCTCCTTTTGCAGTTGTTTGAACCATGTAGAACATTGCCTGGATATAGAGGGAAAACATGAGTATAAAGAGTGGAAGATAGTTTTGTACAATGGAAAGAATACTGAATTGGGAACTACCAGCAGAGCGTGGCAGAAAAACCATAGAACTTGGAATCAGATGGCTTAATTGAAAGTCATTCTTTGACTTTATCGTCTTTATGACTTTGGTAGGCCATATAACTTCCCTGGGCCTCAGTTTTCTGTGGTATTTGGACCAGATGCCATCCAAGTATCATTCTGCCTCTAACTCTATGATACGATGGCCTGAGTTGTAAGCCTGGTTCTGACATACAGGAAATCTTGCATTCAAATCCACTTTACACACTTATTAGTTGTGTGACCCTGAGCAAGACACTTCTCTTCTTTCATCCTCAGCTTCCTCACCAGTAAAGTGGGGGAAAGCACCTACCCTACAGTACTGTGGTGAAGATTAGATGAGACAACATGTACAAAGACAAGATAACATTTGCAAAGTTTAAGGTTCAATGTAAATATTAGTTATTTTTGTTATCATCACCACCACTGTTATCACTACCACCACCACCACCATCAGTCTACAAATATTTAGTGGTTTAATTGTTCCTCAGGCATGAAGTAGAGTAGTCACCCTCCAAGCACCTGACTTGAAAGGGTTCCTGAGGTAGCTAATGGCACAATAAACAAGAGTGTTGGACATGGAGTCAGAATGACTTGAGTTCAAATATAGCCTCAGACATTCATTAGCTCTGTGACCCTAGGTAAGTCACTTCATCCTTTATCTGCCTCAGCTTCCTCAACTGTAAAAGGGAAATAGAAATAACATCTACCTTCCTTGATTGTTGTGAGGAGCAAATGAGCTAATATTTGTAAAGCATTTAGCACAGTGTTTAGAACATAGTAGGCACTTCATAAATGGTTGTATCCTTCCTTTCCTCCTGTCAACATTGCATTGGTAAGGAAGAGGCTGAAATATTTAGAAATGGGGTATGGGCCCTACATCTATAATTCCAGGAAAGAGTCTGGATTTCCTTGGTGTTTGGCAGTAAAAGTGAGCAAAAAAAAAAAAAAGACAAAGAATCTCATTCCACCCATTTTCTCTGTAAGGGGCTTATCTATCTTACTATTTTTTTGTTCTCTGAAGCCATCCCTCCCCATGGGGTACTAAGGAGGGGTAAGTGCTGTTGTATTGAGGAGGAAGAAAATGAGCAGTGACTTCATGGCAAATAGAATTTTAACTCAGAGGCTATTCTCCCTATCTTGCTCTCTTAGCAGGGTCAGAGACTTAGGGATTGGCCTGTGCCCCACATGTCAGACCTTAGGGAACCACACTATGAAGACATCATCCTAGGGGAGCTGTAATTCCAGTATAAACTCTAGGTCCTTTGGATGAGTAAGGCAGAAGGTTCAGTGAGGTAGGGAGAGAGTGATTGCTACTCTGTGGGAGCCCTGTCTGTGTTGTGCTGGGTGAGTCTGATCTTGTTTTAGTCTGAGACCCAGGGCTAATTGTGAAACTAGCAAAACATATTTTAAGTTCCTGTCCTCCCTTCTTTCTATGGCCTTTTCTATCATTTCACTATTCTACCTCTGCCTCCAACCAAGGGCACCTGGAATCACATCAAACAGGGATACATATGATAAACTCGTGCCTACCAAAGTGTTGGAAGCTAAATGTGTTAGTGCCACCAACCCCTAGAGGAATTTTAATGTTAAATGAAGAGCCTATGAGTTGAAATAGATCATCTCTAAGGTCCCTTCCTATTCTGAGATGTTGTCATTCTGTGATCCGGAAAAGGTAACATTATCTCAAAGAACTTGGAAGCAGTATAGGATAGAGGGAAGAATGCTGAACTTGGAATCACAGTCTGAATTGTAAGTAAGCCATATATGTTTATCTATGCAACCTTAGACAAATCACTTAACCCCTCTAGGTCTCAATTTTCTCAACACTGAAATGAAAAGATCAGATTAAATGGTCTCTAAGGTGCTTTCTACTTCTAAAACTAAGGTATTGGTGAAGGAGATGTTTTATATCTGAAGCATACTTCCTTCCCATCTCCACTTTTAATAGCCTTATCTTCCTTTTAGGTTCAATGTAGGTGCTCCTTCCTCCCCAGTGCCTTCTCTGACACCTGAGCTGAAAGCTTTCTTTCTCTCAATATCTTCTTTCTGAAATATCAGTAGAGGACTTTGGGTCTCTTTCCCCATAGCTACCTTCCTTGGATTATCTTATGTTAATATTGTATTCTTCAAGTTCCCAATCATGTTCTTGTAAAATGTAAGTTCCCTGAGGACAGTGACTGTTTCTTTTTATCTTTATATCACTGAAGCCTAGCATGGATCCTTGTAAATAACAAATAAATAAATGTGTGTTAAATAAATGGACTGGAAATTACCTGAATTTTAAGGTGGTGGCTGGCTAAAATAAAGTCAACCCTTCAGATGAAAAGGACTTCATCTTTGATTTATTCTTATCTTTCAACCTGGGTATTATTAGGCTGATCATGTTGGGTCTCAGGGATCAGTGGTATGGGACAAGAATGGGTGGGAGTGGGCATTCAGGGGAAAGAACATAGATTAGGCTCAGAGTTGGGATGGATAGATGATGCCAGCTCCCTTTGTTATTTCAATATGGACTCTATCCCCAGGCTTGTAGCTATACCTTAGAGACTAGAGAGGAGTCCTAGCTAGGGTAATTTTAGACTACTTGCTAAGAAAATTTCTTGGCTGGAAAAAGAAATTCAACTGATCCATTCTCCATCTCCCTGAGATTCTTGAATTTTGTTTTAATTATCTGATATTTTCTATATAAATTGTTTCCTTTTTCTCTTCTCTTTTACTTGGAGTTTTCTAGGATGTAATATTCTTTTTTTTCCCCTGATTGAGTTCATTCCTTCTTTTTTCCTAAAGAGGCCATTCTTTACCTCATTTCTGATTAAGCCTTAATCACTGAATGGGCACTGCCTCAATCAAACTGAGACCTTAAAGACCTTAGATTGAAAAGGTCAAGGTCCCTCACTGCATCCTGGGCCATCTCCAGTTGTCCTGATCTATATCTGGCCGCTGGACCCAGATGGCTCTGGAGGAGAAAGTGAGGCTGATGACTTTGCACAGCTCTCCATCACTCAAATCCAATTCACTAGCATGTCATGGCATCACCTCCCCAATGTCTTGGTCCTGTTTGAGAACGAAGGACAAACAGCAGCAGCGTTCTACTTAATATGTGATTCCTACTCTTTTCATGGCACTTTGCTCATTCTGCTGTCTCCTCACTTCTAAGACTTTCCATCCACTCAGCTTCTATTTTGACAAAACCTCTGGCTAGCCTAGTACCTTGTTCCCCTCTGCCTGCTCATCCCTCTCCCCAAAATAAATGGGCCTTGGGCTGACAATTTACCCACCTTTTGAGGTAGAAGACCAGGAGTGATTTGTTAAGGAAGGTGGTTTCAGACAACAGCTCTATAGTCTCAAATTTCTATACCCATGGTGTTTAGCACAGTGCTTGCCACATAGTAGACATTTATCCAGTGTTTATTGACTTGACTTGATGCACCTTGGGCTCTACTTAAAGTCAGTCTAACTAGGTGCAGTGCAAAGTCTGCTAGAATTGCAATCAGAGAACTAGGATGTGAAGTTGTTGCTCAGTCATTTTTCAGTACTGTCTAACTCTTCATGACCCTATTTGGGGTTTTCTTGGCAGAGATGCTCAGGTGGTTTGCCATTTCCTTCTCCAGGTCATTTTACGGATGAAGAAACTGAGGCAAACAGGGTGAAATGACTTGTCCAGGGTCATACAGCTAGTAAGTGTCTGAATCCAGATTTGAACTCAGGTCCTCCTGACTCTAGGATCGGTCAGATTCTTATATTTCAAACTAGTGCTACCAGGCTGGAGGAAAGATGGCAGGAGCTAAAGTATGGTACACTTGGCTCATTTGCCAGGTTGTAAATTGTGGGTCTTTGAGATCATTTTATTAGAAGCTTAATAAAGTAGAATTAAAGAGTCAGCAACCTTTTAGAGAGTTTTCTGTCTTGTCTTGTCCAGTCCAGATTTAATGATTATTTCTATGCAAATGATTCTCCATCCAAATTTCTCTCCTGAGTCCTTGTCCGGCATCACCAACTTCCTATTATAAATTCTAACTGAGATATCCCCTCAGCATCTCAAA
This sequence comes from Phascolarctos cinereus, assembly GCF_003287225.1. Lineage (NCBI taxonomy): Eukaryota > Metazoa > Chordata > Mammalia > Diprotodontia > Phascolarctidae > Phascolarctos > Phascolarctos cinereus. Next base: position 353,064,099 of record NW_027556098.1, read on the forward strand.
GTCAACATGTGCCAAACAGAACTCATTCTCTTTCCCACAAAATCCATACTTCTTTTGAAATTACCTATTTCTGTCTAGGGTATCACCATCCTTCCGGTCACTCAGATTTGCAACCTCAGTGTGATCCTCAGCTCTCCACTATTGAGTCACTCTACCTATCCAGTAAATTAACAAGTCTAATACATTCTAGCATTGTAACATCTCACCATTCTCTAGGCTCCCAAGGTCACCTTTCATTTAGCCCCCGATCATGTCTCACCTATATTATTGCCTCTTTAGACACCCTGACTCAAATCTTCCTTCTCTCAAATCCCTTTTCCTCAGAGCTACCAAAATACTTTCCATAAAGCATTGGTCTGACTTAATTTCTCACCACTCAGTAAGTTGCAGTGATTCTCTCTTGCCTATAGGATTAAATATAAACTACTGTATGTGGCACTTAACATACCCTTCACAACCTGGCTCCAACATACTAGTCCAGCCTCATTATATATTAGTCCTCTTTGAGCACTCTATGGTCTAGCTAAACAGGACTTTTCACTATTTCTCACACAGAACACCACCCCTAACCTCTGCTTCTTTGCTCAAACTATGCCTCATGCCTGGTATGCCTCTCTGCTTTATAGAATCCTTAGTTTCCCTCAAAGTTCAGCTTAAATACCAACTCTTTCACCTCTCTTATGGGTGCCTTCTCTCCCCTGCACCATTACTTACTGTTATATATGTATGTGAATGTGTTTATGTATATTATTTGTGTATATATCTCTAATGTAGTATGTCTTTATGTTTTGTTTTGGCTACGCAATGGGGTTAAGTGACTTGCTCAGGGTCACACCGCTAGTAAGTGTTAAGTATCTGAGGCCAGATTTGAACTCAGGTCCTCCTGAATCCAGGGCCAGTGCTTTATCCACGGCGTCACCTAGCTGCCCCATACATCTTCATGTTTGTAAATACACATGTGCATGTGCACACACAAAAAATACATGTGTGTATATGTGTACATGATAGGTTGAGATCTACACTTCAGAATATTACTCAATGACATTATAGATTCATTTAAGAATTTATGTTTTGCATATACCCATGTATGTGCATACTTTCTCCCCCAACAGAATGTAACTTCTTGAGGGCAAAGATTTTCATTTCTCTCTTTATATTCTTAGCACTCAGAACTGTGACTGCTAAGTAACAGCACTTAATAAAGGCTTACTGGTTGATTCCTTGCTTGTCCTCTAGACCTTTACACATTTTATTCATTAACTCTTTCCTTTCCCCACAAGAACTCAGAGAAGACATATACCAGAGGACTATATACAATGCTGCTTCCCAACAGCTCTTCTTCCACTGAGGTCTCCGAATTTCTCCTGAACTGTTTTGTTAGATCTCCAAGTTGGCAGCACTGGCTCTCTCTGCCCCTGAGCTTGCTTTTCCTCCTGGCCATGGGGGCCAATGCCACCCTCCTAATCACCATCCGACTGGAGGCCTGTCTGCATGAGCCCATGTACTACCTGCTCAGCCTTCTCTCCCTGCTGGACATCGTGCTCTGCCTCACTGTCATCCCCAAAGTCCTGCTCATCTTCTGGTTTGATCTCAGACCCATAAGCTTCTCTGCCTGCTTCCTCCAGATGTATATCATGAACTGCTTCCTGGCCATGGAGTCTTGTACCTTCCTGATAATGGCATATGATAGATATGTCGCTATCTGCCACCCACTGCGCTACCCATCTGTAATTACTGATCAATTTGTTGCCAAGGCTGCCATTTTCGTAGTGGCCCGGAATGCTCTTGCCACTGTGCCCATCCCTATTCTGTCTGCTCGGCTACACTACTGTCAGCATAATATCATTGAGAATTGTATTTGTGCCAACTTGTCAGTGTCCAAACTTTCTTGTGATAATGTTACTCTCAATCGCCTCTACCAATTCATTGCTGGCTGGACTATGCTTGGTTCTGATCTCATCCTTATTTTCCTTTCATATATGTTCATCCTATGTACTATTCTTCAGCTAAAGGCTAAAAGTGCTGCAGTCAAGGCCCTGAGTACATGTGGCTCCCACTTCATCCTCATTCTCTTCTTCAGCACCATCCTGCTGGTTTTTATTCTCACCCACGTAGCCAAGAAGAGAGTTTCTCCTGATGTACCAATCTTGCTCAATGTTCTGCACCATGTCATCCCAGCTGCTCTCAACCCCATTGTCTATGGGGTCCGAACCCAGGAGATCAAGCAAGCAATCCTGAAGTTAATAAGGAAGGGTGTGTCAAAAGGGAATTAAGAAAGGTCCATTGTATTTGTGGGATAAAAAATTGTACAGGTGCAAGAAAAAACCTAAATAAAGGACTTCTGCTCCAATCCTAGCTCTACCCAAAGTTAAAGCAGTGAGTTTCCTGAGAAGCAAAGGTTAGTCGTTCATCAGATTCTTATTTTTTTCATTTACCAGTTCTCATCTTTCCTTGAGTCCCCCATAACTCTTTCCCTTAAATACATTTTACCAAACAGGACCCAAAGCAAATCCAAGCATCTTCAAGGAAATCTTTCAAGGGAGAGAATTCAGTTCTACCTCAGACTACTTCTAGTAAACAGACTTTCCCTAGACAAAGTTAGGATTATGAATAATTCATTTATTTCAAAATTTACCTATTACATCAGGGATATGAAGAATTTGTATTTTTGAAAATTTCATCAGGTTTTTAATTGAAAATCACAAAGAGAGGAGGCAATTACCCATGTTAAACTGCTAAGTCCAAATGGCAAAGATATAAGTAGATACAACAAAGCTGTAGTAAAAGAAATGAGCAAAGTCAGGAGATTCCATTAGAAAAAAGGCTGTAACAATATTCATGGTCTCTGTTATTGGTGAATAAATTTTTTTTTAAAATAAGTTAAATATTTTAAGGGAAGGAGGTAAATGCTACTTCATAATTACTATTAAGACCTTAGTGGAGTATGATACATTACTAAAATATGACAATGTGAAAATATAACTTATGCAAAAAGAGCAAGTCAGATGAAAGTGGTGGTGGAGGTGGAGGAGGAGTGTTAGTAGCACCACATATGTCCCTATTAGGAAAAAAAAAATCCATGCATAAGAAGGGGAAGCATTATGGAGATACCAAGGAGAGAATTAAGTCAAAGAGAAACAGGTGTTATTGTGGTGAGTGTTTATTGTTGATCACTGAACTAGAATGACAAAATAGAGATTTAAAGAATTACATCACAAAACCAATACTGGGACAGGATATAGTCATTTTAAGAGATTTTAAATATCCAGAAAGATGTCAAGGTATTTTATACTATAAGCAGAAAAGTTAAGAAATGATTAATTTATCTTGCTAATAATCTCATATTTTAAGGAGATTATCATTATTATTCTAGGGAGATTACATGACTATTGGGAGATGAGATTTCAAATATTCTATGAAAGACTAGGATCAAAAATCATGGAATTTGAGACTTGGAAGGAACTTCAGTGACAATGTAGTCCAGCTAATACATAAAAATGTGTCTCCTATAACACCTTACCATTTTTTTTTTACATCAATACTAAATTTGCTTTTTTGCAACTTCCACTCCTTGTCCCTGGTTCAGTCCTCTGGAACTATAGAGTAAGTCAACTCCCTCTTTGGTATGACAGCCCTTCAAATTTATTTAAACATAGCTGTCATGTGACCTTACCCCTTCAGTCTTCTTTTCTCTGGGCTAAACATTCCCAGTTCCTTCAACTGATACTCATCTGTCATGGACCCAAGGCCCTCCACCTTCCTGGTTGCCCTCCTTTGGACACTTTCCAGTTTAATAACATCCTTCTCAAACTGTGGTATTCAGAGCTTTTTCTCTTGGCCCCAGATTCTACTGGGAAATTTGGATGGGATAGAAGCCTATCTATAATTAAATTCTGATAACACAAATGAAAATAATTCCAATGAGGAAGGAAAGGGAAAACTGCCTAAAAAGACTGTGACTGCATAGGGAACTTATTGACTAAATCCAATTTTTAAAGCCTATCAATAAAAATTGGAAGCAAACTGTGGATGAAAACAAGAATGATACAGTTAGATGAAAATAATGTGAAGAATACTAAAGATCAGAACAAAGTAAAAGTAACAAAGAATGTTAAAGTTGACCAATGGTTGATTTTTAAAAAATTGGAGAAATAGTTTGTGAACAGATAAAAAGAGAACAAATAATCACTCCAAGCTAACATGGATTCATTAAAATATTCTTATGGGATTGTAATTATGATAACAGGAGTAATTCTATTTCTTTTTGTCATAGTATTACTAAATTTATTCATTGATTCATTTATCTATTTATCTATTTTATTCATTTATCCATTTATCCATTTATTTATTCATTTGCTTATTTACTGATAAATTGATTGATTTAGTAATTTAGTCATTATGAGAATTCCATAAAAATAATATACCTGTATTTCAGGCTGTGAAAAATGTTAGGAAGACACTTAAAATCTCTCAAAAAAATCTTGTTAACAAGATAGAAAGATATAGGCTAAATTGCAATGCAATTCAGTCATTGTGGACCTGGGCAGTGGCCATGATGTAATAGAATGTAATAGGAAGCAGCAAGGTACAGTAAAAAGTGTTGGATTTGGAATCAGAGGAGATGATGGAATCCTGGCTCTACTGATTACTAGCTTTGAGACCTTGGCCAAGGCATTTCAACTCCCTTTAATTTCTTCATATATCAAATGACAAGAGTGGAGTCCATGACTTCAAATGGTCCCTTCCAACCCTAAATCTATTATTTTATGATTTAAGGGCTGCTGTGTTGAAAAGAGATTAAACTTTTTCTGCTTGGCCCCAGAGGGAAAAATAGTCCCCCTGAGAACAATTGGTGGTAGTTCTGGATTTCAGTATAATGTAATTAATTTTTTCTGATGGTGAGACCTATCTCAAGGTAAAATAGACTTCCTGAGAAGGTGCTTCTCTATTCATAGTGTTCTTTGAGTGTTTGGTGGATGACTGTTTGCCTAAGACCCTATAGAGGGGATACCTGCACAGGTACTGCTAGGACTAAATTCACAAATTGCTTCTCATTCTGACACCATATTACTCCATTTTATCACTTCTATCAGAGTGGTCTGAAGTGAAGAATCTTTGTCCAGGTGAGGGAATTAGAAGAGCAAGTGGTAGTGGGAAGAGAATGAACCACATTGACTCCATCTTGTGACTCAGTTGTGGAGCTAGTTCAGTTCCCTTTCCAATCAATTATGGGTCTAGTCTAATTTCTCTCTTGTGAAAAACTTTATTCAATTGTGGGAATTAAGAGAAAACTTTATTGTCTTGTTCTAACCTAGCCCTGCATGGCTGGAAAACTGGACCACCTCTGCCTGCTGCTTAGAGACCTAGGTTATGCTGACAGGAAACCCAAACATATCTGAAGACTGATGCAAGGAGTTTTCTCACAATTATACAGCTCAAGCAGCTCATATGTCTTATCTCAAAACTGATCTCTTACTGGTCAATCAGTTACTGTTCCCATGTTCCTTTAATTGAGGGGAGGAGGACACCTCTTTTTTCTGATTTCAGGTAATTGCATCTACTCATTCTCCTCATCCCAGCTTGGAAAGTTTCTAATCTTTCCTGCAATTAAAAATCATATTATTTAATCTTGTACCCTGGTGAATTGTTTTCTTTTAATTAATTGGCTTTCTTTGATTATTTTTAATGCATAAAAATCTGTCTCTCCCTGTATTCAGAGTCCAGTGCCAAAGCTGAGAGGGCTTGGTCCCAATTTGTTAGGTAATTGGTATGCATTGCTTAGTAAACTGGTATGCTCAGAAAATCGAACCTTTGTTTCCTCAGCCATTTCAATCCTACTTAGACTTACCCACCCATAAACCAACCCATTTATACATACATTCCATCAAAGAGACACTCAGATCCATACACAAGCATGTTATCAGTACCTACTAGGAGAGTTTTAAAGCTATTCTTTTAAAAAAATTCATTAGGAAGGAGTATTCTGAAATGATAAAATACAATCTACCAATACAGATAGGCACCTTCTATGCAACTTAAGATTGTTAGGCATCTGCCTGGTGCACTGAAAAATGGCCAAAGCCACAGAGCTAGGATGTGAAATTTGAACCCAAATCTTCCCATTTCGGAGGTCAGCTCTCTATTCAGCATGCCACATCACCTCTTTGAGTTTTCAGGTAGGCTCATTTACTGTGGTAGAATGAAAAAAGGTACCACTGAGACATCCTTGTTTCTATCATGTCATTGTTTTTTATAGAAAATCTTCAAAACTCTCTCCCGTATCTGCTTGGTCCTGACCCCATAGATGACAGGGTTGAGGGCAGGAGGCACAACTACATAGAGATTGGCCAGGAGGATGTGGATGTAATGGGGGATGTTGTGGCCAAAACGATGAGTGAGGAAGGAGAATAGAGCTGGCATGAAGAAGGCTAAGATGACACAGATGTGGGAGCTGCAGGTATTGAGTGCTTTGAGTCGAGCATGCCAGGAGGGGAGGTGGAAGACAGCCTGGAGTATCCTGGCATAAGAAATGATGATCAGAAGCACATCCAGAAATAATATGGAAATATTTCCCAGCCCAAAATAGATATTGACTTTGATGCTGGCACAGGCCAATCTAGCCACACCCATATGCTCACAGTAGGTATGGGGGATGACTCTGTGCCCACAGTAAGGGAGTTGAAGCAGGAGAAATACAATAGGAGCTATCATAAACAAGCTCCTTAGGAAAACCACCAGAGCAATGAAACCAATGGTTTTGTGAGTAAGGATCATGGTATAGCGAAGGGGGTTGCAAATAGCAACATAGCGGTCAAAAGCCATGGCCAGCAGTACAATGCTCTCCATGACTGTGAAAAAATGGATAAAGAACACTTGGGTGACACAGGCTCCAAATTCAATAGCCTTCAAGTTAAACCAGAAAATTCCCAGCATCTTGGGGATGGTAGCTGTGGACAAACTCAAGTCAATTCCTGACAGCATGGCCAGGAAGTAGAACATGGGCTGGTGGAGGCTTCGTTCAGTCTGAATTGCGTACAGGATGGTGATATTTCCCATGAATGCAGCCAAGTATAAGGCACAGAAGGGGAAGCCAAGCCAGATGTGTGCACCTTCCAGCCCTGGGATTCCTAGAAGCAGGAAGAAGGAAGGATGGAATTCTGTATCATTCAAAGAGGGCATTTTTATGGGGGCTACCAAAGACCATGATCGTTTCTGAAATATCCTCCATCCAGAGAGATAATTCACCATCTCCTTCTGGAGTCCTGAGGAAATAAAAGAAAAACGTTAAAATCTTCTGTGTACTTTTACTATTCAAGAGAATCTGACAAGGGAAGTATCTCCATTTGCTGTCTTTCCCTATCCTCTCCTTCCCCTGTATCTTTCAGAAATAATCCTTCAAGGATGTGGTACTATTTGACACCTATGGGTCATTAGCTGCTATTTCCTCTCCTTCCCCTGATCTCTTCCAGATCAGAAAAGGGGATAAAGTTAATGGGGCAATTGAGGAAGTAGGAGAGATGGGTCAGAATCAGCTACCTTAAGACACTCAGTTCTTTTCTACTGTGCTACAGTCTATATCCACTCTAAATAAATGTGAGCTTGGGCATTTAACTGCTTTATCAGTGAGTCAAAATATTTTCAGGCATGCTGGATGTGACTTGAGCCCTGTTCTAGACACTGGGAAGAATGTAAAAGAAATAGAGGATCTGTTCTATGCCGTTGTGGATAATAGCATAGAAAGGGAAATGTTCTCTCTGTCTCTCTCTCACACAAACACACACACACACACACACACAAAATAATACAATGTAAAGAATGGTGGACTATCAGTCATGAGTCTGACTCTTTGTGAACCCACATTCATTAGGAAGAAGTATTCTGAAATGACAAAATACAATCTACCAATACAGGTAGGCACCTTCTATGCAACTTAAGATTGCTTTCTTCACTAAGAACTGGACTAAACCACTAGCTAAACCACTGAAGTGGTTTGTCATTTCCTTCTCTAGTTCATTTACAGATGATGAAACTTAGGCAAACAAGATTAAGCAACTTCCCCAGTGTCACACAGATAGTATGTGTATGAAGCCAGATTTGAACTTAGGAATATATGTCTTCTTGACTTCCAGTCAGAAAGACCTGAGTTCAAATTGTGCCTCATACACTTACTAGCTGTGTGACCCTGGACAAGTCTTCATCTTAATTTTTCTCATATTTAAAATGAGGGAGTTGGATTCCACTGCTTTTAAGGACCCTTCTAGCTCTAAACCTATGATGTCATATCTGTCCTTTCTAATTTCATTGGCATCACAGTGATAGGGGACTTGATCTACACCCATGTAGGCTATTGTAATGGCAAAACTATAGATCTTCTTTCCTCCACTGTCTTCCCTTTCAATGGTCCATTTTTTTCTCATGATTGCAAAAATCTGTCTTATACATAGCTGTAGTCATAACACACCAGAATTAAAAAATATCCAGTGGCTTATTACTAAAAAAAAAAAGTCCAAATGCCTCCACCTACCATTTGAGCCCCTTCATCTTCTAGCAATTCTGTACTTTTCCAGACTAATCTTGTATGACTACTAAACCAACCACACTGCATCTCTTTCTCTCCCTTGAAACATGATGAAATCTCTTAGTTCCATGCCTTTATCCAAGAGTTCTGTTAGCCCTGAATTCCCTCTCCCTAGCCCTTTCAAGGCCTGTTAAATTCGTAATCACCCTTGGAAAATTAACTCAAATTTCAACTTCCTCAAAAACACAAAACCAAAAACCTTCCTTGCATTTGATAATTTTCCCTCTCTCACTTTTTGTAGTTCTCTCTTTTTTGTATTTCTCTAATGCATTTATGATATAATATTTGTGTGTGATGGGATTGCTTGTACATCATTTGCACCATAAACTCCTTGAGGTGAGGGACTAAGTCATTTGTATCTTCTCTAGCACATACCAAAATACTGTGTATATATATGGCTTTTAAAATTGTTGCTGTTGCGGTAGACATGGCGAGATTTGACAACTGATTGGATAGGTAGGGTTAGGGAAATTGAGGCTGATCCTGGGGTTATGAACCTGGGAGGCTGGAAATATGGCTGAGGAAGGTTGGAAGCTCTCTGCTTTGACTCTTCTTATTTAACTGGATCCAAGCTTACCTAACCCTACTATCATCTAACCCATATTTTTTATGGATTGCTTACAAAGGCATGATAGCCCTTATAAAAAGTTTTGCTGAAATCCAAAAAAAAAAAATGTTGCTGTTGGTTCCCAGAATTGAATACAATATTCAGTAGCACTAAGATGATGGACAAGTTCAGCAAGGCTAACATTTCCTTCCTTATAAAACCTACACTTTTGTTAATGTGATACAATTTCAAAATTTATTAGCTTTTTGGATCACTATGTCATACTAATAATGACTTCTGGCTTATCGTCTCCTAAAATCCAAGTCCTTTTTAAAATACACTGTTGTCACATATAATCTATCCTGGACTTCCACAGTCGATTTTGAACTTTAGTGCATAATATTAAATAGATTTTATCCAATCCAGCTGGTACTTGGATATTGATGAATTCAATCATGCATTCAACAAGCTTTTTAAGTACTTACTATACACAAGGATACATGATAACTCTATGACATCCCTGACAAGTAGTTCTCTAGTCTCTAGACCTCAAGTGACATGGAAAAATCTTTACCTGCTAAGCTATCCCATTGCAGTTTGGGACCCTACCAATCATTAGGAATTTTTTTCCCTTAAGTCACTCATAAAACTTACACTCACTTCTAGGTAAATTAAGTAACACAGTAAATAAAGCACTGGGCCTGGAGTCAGAAAATTCTGATTTAAAATTTCGCCTCAGATACTTACCAGTTGTGTGATCCTGGGCAATTCATTTAACCTTTGTTTGCCTCAGTTTTCTCAATTGTAAAATAAGAATATTAGCACCTGCCTCTCAGGGTCTTTGTGAGGATCAAATGAGATAATATTTGTAAAGTGCTAACCACAGTGCCTGGAATGTAGTAGGTGCTATATAAATGTTTATTCCTTTCACCTCTTAGATCTAACGGAACAATTCCTTTCCCTCTTCTATGTGAGAATGTTTGAAATCACTCTTTCTTTAGGCTAAACTTGTTAAGCCTACTTAAATCCAGTCCTTGAATAGCATGATCTCCTGATTTCTCATCATATTGGTCACTCTCTTTTAGAAGGATTCCAAGTTGTCAATATTTTCCCTAAAATATGGCCACCATCAGGATTGACATGTATGCCAAACTTCTACATGAGGCCCTTCCTGGTCTACCTTCTCATCCCTTTGTGTCTGCTTTGTATCTGCTTTCCATACATGTCACTTTTTATTATCTATGTACACATGACTTCCTCCCAATAAAATAATGTGTGATCCTCATGGGCAAGAACTGGTTGTTGCTATTGTTGATGTTATTTGTTCTCTTATTTGTTTCTATATACCCCGCTCTCAGCACCTGGTGCCCTGTAGATCCTTAATAAATGCTTGTTGAATGAATGATGATATGGATTCATTATCCATTGCCTCCTTTTGATGAGGAAAGCTTTTGTAATACAGTCAGCTCATTATTGCTTCTGTTCTCCTTTCCAATCACCCTGAAAAAAAGGATATCCATCACCCCTCCCTACTCTAGTACATAAATTTCCAAATGGAAAATGTTTTATTCAAAAGGAACAAATTAAATTTAAGAGATGGTAGAGTAGGTAATATTTAATTACAAAAGACTATGGAGCCAAAACACATACATATATTAAATATACACAATATACATGCATATGAGTATACATATACATGTTGACACAATGTATATGAATATATAGATGGATGAAGGTTAGATAGATAGATAGATAGATAGATAGATAGATAGATAGATAGATAGAATGAACTTCACAGACAGGTGTAGGAGTTACCTGAGGGACAGTAATTCTTTTGGTTTGCTTAGAACATCAATGTTCCACAAGAGGAAGCATGATTATGGAACCTTATCTATCAGACCCTTATAAAGTGTTAATAATATTGATCTAACTTAACTCAGCTAGCAAAGTGGAAGAGAGTTTGTATTTTGGGAGGGTGGAGGAATGAAGTGTGAATAAAGATAGCAGTAGAAATAGAGATAGATAATGTAAATGTAAGTGCACTATCTGCATAAATATATTTGTCTACATATACCATACATATATGTATGTATGCATGTACGTATGTATGTGTGTGTGTGTGCGCAAATCCATATATGCCTGTGTTCATTGAGCTACGCAAGCCTCGCCCCCACAACAAGGCAGTAATCCAGGGTGGACCATTCCCACATATACATATCATACGCACACACACATATAGCATATAGAATTGTACATTCAAATACATATTTATCCATACATATATATGGCATTGATACTTAAAATGGAAGTCTGGGTTCTAATCCCACGGAAGATATTTCCTCGCCATGTGACTAAGTAAATCACTTAGTCTTTCTGGGCCTCCGCAGTGACTTCATTTATAAAATGAGACTTTGGACCCAATTGCTTCTGAAGTCCTTTCAGGTTCTAAATATTGGACCTTTTATGTCTTTGAGGCTTTAACTACTTACATCACTTCAAGAATTACCTATATGCCGTTGACTGCCAAATACAGATCGGTGTCCTGGATCTCTCTGTTGAGATCTTGTACAGGACATATTCACCTGGTTATCTTGCTAGTTTTTACCACACAACATATATCCAAAGCAAGGCCAATCTTTTTCCTCCCAAACAATGTCCTGATTTTGCTATTTATTTTATGTCTTCTCTCTTTCTCATATCTATATTTAATTAGTTACTAAGTCCTCTTAACTCTACTTCCACAGTATATATTTGTGTACACATGTATATAAACACACATCCACACATTCATATGTACATGGACAAACATTCATATCTAAATATGTGTAATTAGATATATTACTTTTGAATAAGATAAACTCCTGGTGTTTATAGTCTCACAGTAAGAAGATTAAATTACTTCATTTTAATAGTTCTTTCTTAATAATTGAAGCTCTGTTTCTGTCTTTGGCACTCAAACTGCTATTTACCATATATGTTTGGCTTTGGCCTACTGGTCCAAGGCACTGAATACTGAAATGATTGCATTGAATGGAAACAACCATAACCTCATTTTATAGACAAAGTGATTGGACAAGGAATAAATTGGTCAAGTTCACATGATTAAATTTGTGGCAAAACTACAACTAAAATCCAGGTATCTTGACTTTTGGTCCTCTCCACTTTTTAATGCTGTCATGCAAGATTGATTGAAACAAATTTAAAACTTTACCTTATCTGGGTATGAAGTTATGATATGTCTATTCCTGAAATCCAGGATGCCACTCTAGGTTTCATCATTGCAGAGCTAAAGAAAACCACAGAAATACAAACAAAATAATCCAAAAATAAGTATAAACTATTAAAGCAGAAGAGGGAATATGAAAGTTACCAAGTCACTAAAGGTATGGCTAAAATGAACAAGGACATGTTTAAACCTCCTCTGGGAATTTCCTCCATCATCAATCCCTTTCCATTAGTTTTCAGGTTTCCCCCACGCTATGAACGCTACTTTATACCCTTCTTCCCCATTCTGCTAGAGTTGCATTTTTCTCCCTCACATCACTGCTAGAATTTTTGTTTTAATGAGTGGTCTATACTTTTCCTCTAATTTGTTAGTCTCTAATTATCAGCTCCTTGATACTTATTTCCACCAAACCATTGCCCATTTGAAAATAATCTTTAATCCCCTTAATGTTCATGCATTATCTCCATTGATTACCTCCAATTTATCTTGTAAGTAGTTTGTTTCTACATAGTTGTTTCCATGTTGCCTCCCTCCTTGCATTGTGAGTTCACTGAGTAGCTGGATTATATATTTTTTTCTTTTCTTTTTCATGTATCTTTAGCATTTAACCCTGTTCCTGGCACATAGTGGGCACTTAATTAAATTTTGATCACTTGAACAATAAATTTCTAAGCATTGGAATTACCAATTTGGGGAGATTATTCTTCCTTTCTCTTTGCAGTCTTAGAATCAAAAGTTGACAATTAACCCACATATCTGTATGATTGATGTCTGGTTTAGATTGGCTTGGTAGCAGTAATAGTACTTCAGTACTCTATCTGTGATCTTACTGGTGTGGGTACTCCTTAGACAGTCTTTGATAGTAGCTGTGGCTGAAAAATTCATTACCCTGAAGCCAACCTGGTGATGAGATTTTTCCAGATGTAGTTAGTATGTTCTTGAGATAGTAGACCTAAAACTCAATAATATGAATACTGTCACTGCTCTTGCTGTGACTTCTGCTATTCCTATTATTGTTGTACAATTGATAATAATGATTATGCAAATGGTGGTAATGATGAAGTCAAAGTAACCATACAACATAACACTATAGAACTTCCTTAATATCTAGAAAGACATTGTCATGGCTGTAATTGTGCACCAGAAGTTCATTAGCATTAATAAATTGTCATTGGGACAGGACCTGGGATTTCATTGGTATAGAGAACTCCAAGCTGAGGAAACTCCCTTTCCTAATGGAGGTTAGCATCTCTGCAATTTTTTTAAAGAAACAACTTTTTTTATCCCAATTGCATGTAAAAATAATTTTAATATTAATTTTTTAAAATCTTCAAGTTCCATCTGCTCTTCCTATATCCCTCTCCACCATACTGTATACCCTTGAGATAGTAAGCAATTTGATATGTTATACCTGTGCAATCATGTAAAACATATTTCCATATTAGCCATGTTGTAAAAGAAAATGAACCCAAAAACTCACAAAGAATAAAGTTAAAAATAGTACTCTTCTATCTGCATTCAGACTCCATCATTTTCTTTTTCTGGAGGTGGATAGGATTTTTCATCATGAATCCTTTGGAATTGTCTTGGATTATTTTATTGCTGAGAATATCTAAAACATTCACAGTTTATCCTTGTATAACATTGCTGACTATGCACAATGTTCTCCTGATTCTGTTTTCTTCACTCTGCTTCAGTTCACATAAGTGCAGGTTTTTCTGAAATCATCTGCCCATCATCTCTTATAGCACAATGGTATTTGATTATAGTCATATGCAACAACTTATTCAACCATTCCCTAATTGACAGACATCCCCTGAATTTCCAATTCTTTTCCACCACAAAAAGAGCTCCTATAAATATTTTTGTACAAATAGGTCCCTCCCCTCCTTTTATTATTTCTTTTGGATAGAGACCTACTAGTGGTCTTGCTGGATGAGAGGGTATACAGAGTTTCATAATCATTTGGGCACAGTTCCAAATTAATCACCAGAATGATGGACCAGCTCACAACTCCACCGACCCCACCATTTTGCAACTCCACCATTAACATTCCAATTTTCCTACATCCATTCCAACACTTATCATTTTCTTTTGCTGTCATATTAGCCAACCTGATAGATGTGAAGTGGTAACTCAGAGTTGTTTTAATTTTAATTTCTTTAATCAGTAGTGATTTAGAACATTTTTTTCACATGACTATAGATACATTTGATTTCTTCATCTGAAAACTGTTCACATTCTTTGGGTCATTTAGCAATTTGGAAATGATTTGTCTTCTTACATTTGTGACTGAGTTCTCTATATATTTAATAAATGAGGCCTTTATCAGAGACACTGGCTATAAAAAAATTCTCCAGCTTTCTACTTTTTTCCAATATTGGTTGCATTTGGTTTTGTTAGTTAAAGCATTTTTAATGTAATATAATAAAAATTATCCATTTTACATTTTAATGCTTTCTGTATCTTGTTTGGTCATAAATTCTTTGATTATCCATAGATCTGACAGGTAAACTACTTTATGCTCCCTTAATTTGCCCATGGTTTCAGCCTTGATAGCTAAATCGTGTACTCAATTTCACCTTTTCTTGGCGTACAAAGTGAAATGGTCTACAGCTAGTTTCTGCCAAACTGTTTTATAGCTTTCCCAGAGGTTTTTGTCAAATAGTAAGCTCTTGTCTCAAAAGCTTGGATCTGTGGGTTTATCAAACATTAGATTACTATGATCATTTACAACAATGCATTGTATACTTAATATATTCCACTGATCTATCACTCTATTTCTTAGCCAGTACTAGATTGTTTTGATGATTGCCACTTTTTATTACAGTTTAAAATCTGGTATGGCTAGGCCACCTTTCTTCATATTGTTTTTCATTAATTCCCTTGATATTTTTATCTTTGTTCTTTCAGATGAATTTTGTTATTTTTTTCCAGCTTTATAAAATATTTTTGGTAGTTTGGTATGGCACCAAATAAGTAATTTACGTAGAATTGTCATTTTTGTTACATTGGCTCAGTCTACCCATGAGCAACTGATATTTTACAAATTGTTTAGATCTGATGTTCTTTGTGTAAAAGGTTTTTGTAATTGTGTTCATATAGACTCCCAAGTATTTTATATTGTCTATCATTATTTTAAATGGAATTTCTCTTTTTACCTCTTGCTGTTAGACTTTGTTGCTAATATGTAGAAAAGCCAATGATTATTGTGGGTTTATGTTATATCTTGCAACTTTACTAAAGTTTTTAATATTTTTAAGTAGTTTTTAGTTGATTCTCTAGGATTCTCTAAGTATACCACCATATCATCTGCAAAGAGTTATAGTTTTGTTTCTTTATTGCCTATCTTAATTCCTTTGATTTCCTTTTCTTCTCTTACTGCTATAGTTAGCATTTCTTGTATAATATTGAACAATAGTGGTGAAAATTTGCATCTTTCTTCACCCCTCACTTTATTGTGAAGGGTTCTAGCTTATCCTCATTACAGAGAATGCTTGCTGATGGTTTTAGATAAATACTACTTATTTAAGGAAAACTCCATTTATTCCTATATTCTGCAGTGTTTTTAAAAGGAATGGGTGTATTTTTTCAAAAGCTTTTTCTTCATCTATTGAGATCATCATATGATTTCTGTTGGTTTTGTTGTTGATGTGGTCAATTATGCTGATATTCTTCTTAATATTGAGCCAGCCCCACATTCCTGGTATAAATACCACCTGGTCATAGTGTATGATCCTTATGAAATATTGCTATAATCTCATCTCCTTGCTAGTATTTTATTTTAAAATGTTGCATCAATATTAGGGAAATTGGTCTATAGTTTTCTCTCTGTGTTTTTGCTGTTCCTGGTTTAGTTATCAGCACCATATTTATGTTGTAAAAGAAATTTGGTAAGACTTCTTTCCTTATTTTTCAAAATAGTTTATATAGTATTGAAATTAATTGTTCTTTAAATATTTGGTAGAATTCACTTGTCTTAGGGATTTTTTCTTAGGGAGTTCATTGATGGGTTGTTCAATTTCTTTTTTTCTACTATGTGGTTATTTACATATTCTATTTCCTTTTTTCCTAGTTTAAGAAATTTATATTTCTGCAAATATTCATCAATTCTGCTTAGTTACCAAATTTATTGTCATGTAATTGGGCAAAATATTTCCTAAAATTGCTTAATTTCCTCTTCATTGGTGGTACAATAACCTATTTCATTTTCAATATTGGTGAGTTGGTTTCCTTCTTTCTTTTTTTAAAATAAAATTAACCAATGGTTTGTCTATTTTTATTCACAAAAGCAGTTCCTTGATTTATTTATTAATTCAATAGTTTTTTTTACTTTAAATTTCATTAATCTTTCCTTCGATTTTTAGGATTTCCAATTCGGTGTTTAATTAGGAATTTTTAATTTGTTCTTTTTCTAGTTTTTTTTTTGTAGAGAGTATGAACAATTCATTGATCTGCTCTTTTTCTAGTTTATTGATATAAATGTTTAGAGATATAAATTTTCTCCTAATAACTGCCTTGGCTGCATCCCATCAGTTTTGGTCCACTAATATAGTTTTACTATTTTCACCTGTAACATTTAAATTTTTTAAAAATTTGGATGCTGTATCATTTGGTGCATGTATTTTGCAGCTTTCTTACAAAATTGCTTTGAGCACTGAGAAGTTAAGTGATTTGACCTGCATCACAAGTCCAGTATGTGAAAGAGGCAGGACTTGAACAGGTCTTCATACCTGTAAGGCCAGTTCTCTATACATTATGCCACACTACCCATCTAACTTCAAAGATAACAAATTCTTATACTACAAGTGTACTACAAATATACCCCCAAATCCATTAACTTTCAACAAATTGTACTGAAACTAAAACATCATTAAAGACAAAACTATTGCCCCAAATCTCTAAAATACAATGTTTACTGATGCAATTTTAAGAATGTTTTTAGTAGATGTCACCATACCAATTCCCTTAACTTTCAATCTGCATGGAATGAAAAGCTCTTTAAATATAGTAACCTAGTGGAAGAAATCAAAATCATGTAGAAAAAGAATGAACTATTTATCATATTCATAATTCTGTCTTCTACTAAAGCAACAATGTTTGAGTGAGAGTAAAGAAGCTCAGTTTTTATCCTAACACTTAATTACCAAAGGCAGTAATTGAATACACCTGAGTGGTAGTTTACCAAACATTAAAATCAAAGAATGATATGTAGAAAGTGCATTGTCCCCCCATCATCTGTATAAACTGTTGAATAGAGGATAAGAAGAATCAGAAACATGACAACCACAATCTGTGGGCCATATGAGGAGCTGTCCTCCCCTACCAAATGGGAATGGATTGGATGACTTTTCCATTGGTCTTAAGGGCATAGCTTCTTGCCTTTGACACTAAGAGAAGACTATACACTGGTGCAACATAATACAATGTAACATGATATATATTCACGAAGAACCTCCTATGTGTTGAGAACCATGCTAAGTGCCAGGACCCAGATACAAAGTTCAAATATGAATCTTTCTTATGTAGTTTTGGAGAGTTCAGTGACATAACCTTCACCATTTCCAGACTCAGGTGGCTAGAACCAAGTCATCTCCAGAGGGAGAAAGGGGTAACAATGGACCAGCAGGGAAGCTAATTGGATAGGAAGAGTCTCATAGACCTAAGAGAGGAGAGGCAAAATTCTGCACTCATATTGAGCCACTATTGCAATATTTTTGTGTCTCTAAGGGCCCTGGCAAGAAACACAGTGAACGACTGATTCTTAATTACTTATTCATCAGGCCAACAACTTCCCCTGTACTTCACTGTTTCCATTCCTGAATGATCTCTTCCCTCCACAGCCCAAGATACGGTTTTAGACAACTTTGCCAGACACACATAATCAGCATCATAATTTTTGCTTTCAGACTTTAGACTTTTTGGTTATTAACATTTAAGGAGTAGAGACAATAGCCATTCACCTTCTGGGATTCCTTTTTCCATTAGACTCAAACTTCCTTGTGACCTTGAGTATCCTGCCTTTGTCCCTCACTCTATCTTCTATCTATCACACTTCAATCCAAACGTCACTGTCCCTGTCTTTCCTTTCCCTAGTCCTGTGATGACAATCCTAGTGTCTCTGGTTCATTTTCCCAGCCCTTATCATGTACCAGACTTACCAAATTCAGTCAGACCTCTGCATTTTCTGAGATAAAAATCTGAACACTACAGTCAGGTTTTATTGAGATCAGCGTATATTTTACTTTGAAGAAGGAGACCTTCTGGGAATAGCTTCCATATAGGAATTCCCTGGAGCCTAGAGCACATAAACAGAGAGGACACAAGTTCCTGACAACCTGAGACCTCTGGCCACTGGGACAATCAGTCTTCTTTGGTCACCCACTTCCTACAGAGACAGAAGAAATATCCAGGGGTTTCTGCTTGTTCTCTCCTTTCTCCCTTTCTCACTGTTTACTCTCTCCTTTACTGTTACTTCTTCCTGTCTCCCTTTTTTTCACAGTACATTCATCTAAACAAATTGAGCCCTTCTCATATGTGTTCTGTATTATAATGTGTCCTATGCCTAATAAACTGTATATTGTGTCATTATTGAAATTATGATTTCATATATTTAATCTCTCCCAGAATAGCACTCTATATATCAGTGGTGTCAAAATCAAGTAGAAACAGGAGCCACTAAACTGTACATAAGGATCCCCCTGTAGGCTACATATTGACTTAGAAAACCATATATTACTATTATTTACATTTTATTGTATTTTTAGTTAGTTGGTTAAATATTTCCCAATTACATTTCAATCTGGTTCAGGTAGCATGCAGCCTATGTTTGCTGAGTGAATGGATGAACTAAATTAAGCAAACTTATTCTTGCACAGAGCTTGCTACATTGGACTAATTATAGGAATTTAGAACTCTCCTGTCACAGATGATGTGTGAATTTAAAAAAAGACAAGAAAGAGGGGTCTACATTCAAATCACCAGGAACTGAAGAGAAAAGAAAAAAAATGAGAGGAAGAGAGATGTGATGAGAAGAGCAATGAAGAGAGGAGAGAAGAAGGGAAGGAAAGATTGTTACACTCATATATACACAAATGGCAACATTGAGGAGTCCCCTGAGACTAAACCTCTGATAAGGGGTGAGAGTGCTCTTTGGCTGCAGCAATTAGCTAAAAGACTGCTTGTTTTGTTTTTATACCCCTAGCATCCAGCAAAGTGCCTGGAGTTGGTCAATAGTCACTTAATAAACCCATGTCACATGCAAACTGTGCGAAGCTAGGTAGCACAGTGGATAGAGTGCTGGACTTGGAGTCAGGAAGACTTGAGGTTCAAATCTAGCTCAGACACTTAACTGTGTGATCTTGGGCAAGTTACTCAGCTTCTCTTTGCCTCAGTTACCTTATCTGTAAAATGGAGACAATAATCTCACCTTTCAGAGTTGTTATGAGGATCAAATGAGATAATAAGTATTGTGTTTAACATATTGCCTGGCAAATAATAAGCATTATATAAATGCCAGCTATTATTATCATAGAGTAGAACTTAGTAAATATTTTCTTACTGTTTGAATTCCATGTGAATCATTGTCATGCATTACAGAGGAAGCTAAGGGGCACAGTAGATAGAATAACAAACATGGGGTCACAAAGAGCTTTGTTCAGATTCAGCCTCAGATACTTACTAGCTGTGTGACCCCAGGCAAATCACAACCTCTTTTTGCTTCATAAAGAATAGCACTTACCTTGCAGAGTTACTTTGAGGATAAAAGGAGATAATTTTTTTAAAGTGCTGAGCACAGTACCAAGCGCGTAGTAGGCATTATATGGATATTTATTCCCTTCTTCATTCTTCTTTCCTCAGAGACAACTTTATTGTTTATTTTTTTAATCACTTAAGTAAAGATTTACTAAATATTTCAAGTATTATACTCAGCTCTGGAAATGTAAGCACAAAAAATGGAGGAAAAATAGTTAAGAGTCTATATCTTGCTCTTTGAAGCTTCTTGCTTCTTACCATAACATGACAATCACCAACTACCTGTGTACAATCATACTATCTCTATAAACCTTATCTGATGCATCATCATTCACTGTCTTTCTTTACCTTCCAAACAGGTGAGAAACACATAAGTCAAATTTCAATGAATTCCCAGTTCTGTCAGAGACTGTGTAAGCTAATGGAGTTTTTTCACTGGTTATGATGGTTTCAGATAGATAGATGGCAACAGAATAAAAAACCTGAAGCTTGGATAGTACCCTTTTTATCCGGGGAACAGAGCCCAACTTTAACTTAAAGTTAAAAAGTCAAGAAATAACTAGGTAAAGAAGCAAACAAGAACAAATAACCTGACCATAAAAAGTTACTCTGGTGACAGAGAAGATCAAGAACATACAAAAAGATAATGACATCAAAACAGCTACAAGAAAGTCTCAAAGAAAAGATGTGAATTGGACACAAGTCCAATAAGAATTCCTGGAAATCTTTAAAAGCATTTAAAAAATTAAATAAGAGAAGGAGAGGAAAATTGAGAAAATAAATTAGAATAATGCAAGAAAATTGTGAAAAGAGAGTTAACATCTTAGTAAAAAAGGCAAAAAAATACTGAAGAAAATGACACCTTAAAATATAATTGACCAAATGTCAAGAGTGACACAAAATATCAATAAAGAAAATAATTACTTACAAAATATAACTAGGCAAATGGAAGCTAGTGACTCTGTGAGACATTAAGATACAAAAAACAAAGTCAAAAGAATGAAAAAAAATGGAAAAAAAGTGAAATATCTCATCAGGAAAACAACTGACTTGGAAAATAGATGCAGAAGAGAGGATTTAAGAATTATTGGAATACTTGAAAGCCATGATAAAAAAAAAGCTTAAACATCATATTTTGAGAAATTAAGGAAAACTGCCTTCATATCTGAGAACCAGAGGGCAAAACTGAAATGGAAAGAATCCTCCTGAAAGAGATCCCCAAATGAAAATTCCTAAGAATATTATACCCAATTTCCTGAGCTCCCAGGTCAATTCAAATATTGTGGGTCCACCATCAAGCTCACACAGGATTTAGCAGCTTTCACGTTAAAGCAATGGAGTGCTTGGAATATGATACTCTGGAGGGCAAAGGAGCTAGTATTACAACTAAAGATAACCTACTTAACCAGCAAAATGGAGTGTAATCCTTTGGGAGGAAATGGGTATGTAATAAAGTAGAGGACTTTCAAGTATTACTGATGAAAAAACCACAGCTGAATAGACTCAAGAGAAACACAAAAAGGTAAACATGAAAATGAACGTCATAAGGGACTTAGTGTGGTTGAATTGCTTACTTTCCTATATGGGAAGATGCTACTCTTAAGCAATTCTTAAGAACTTTATCATTATCAGACAGTTAGAAGGAATATAACTAGACAGAAGGCATGGGTGAGAGTTGGCTATGATAGGATGGTCTCCAAAAAAATTAAGCAGTGAGAAAAAAAAGATGCACTGGAAGAAGGGGGAAGAGAGAGGTAGAATGAGAAAAATTATCTCACATAAAGGGAGCATGCAAGGAAGAGCTTTTAGGATGAAGGGAAAAATAAGGCATGGCCAACACTTGGACCTCACTTCTATTGGAATTGATTCAAAGAGACACTTGGGGGGACTGGGGCACCTTTTTTTCTGATCTAAGGGAATTGTACCTGCTTGCTGTCTTTCTCCCAACTTGGAAAGTCTCAAATATTTCCTCCAATTAAAAATCAGATTACCTAATTGTGTATCTTGATTATTGTTTTATTTTAATTAATTGGTCTTATTTGATTATTTTTAATGCATAAATATCTGTCTCCCTCTAGATTCAGAGTCCAACCCTTGCATGCCACTTTGCAGGCCTGAAGCACTAATAAAGAAGGGGTACTAGAAAGTGAATGATAATAAATACAAGAAGAGAACTGAAAGAGCAATGATATCAAAGGAAAAGGTCGCTGTAAGAGTTCTGCACACAAAATGAGAAACTAATAAAGAGGATCTTAAAATCAGAAGGGAAAATGAGCAAAACCAACAAAACAAAACAAAAATACTATTGACAAGTTTATACTATATTTGTATATAATGTATTTAATATATGTACTATGTTTAGAATTCTATACAAAATGCTCAAGAAAGTCAGTCCAGAAAGGATAGGAGATGTTTTAAGAATTAAATTCTGAGGACAAAGTAAAACAATTTCAAATGAGGAGGAAAATGAGATTTGTGTGAGGAGACCAAAGTGAATACACAGGGAACTTACTAAGTAGCTTAGTTTTTTAAAACAGAAATCTACAAATAGACATAAGGTCAACTCAGAGAGAATGAATATAAGAATGAGGCCTGGTGCTGTTAAAAATAAGATCAGGAATTCTAAAGCTCAAAATTATTTAAGGCCAGTGAGAAAATCTAAGGACAACAAAAAGGTTTTGTTTCTTTGGAGTTTAGGTAACATTGGAAGAAAAAGGAGGCTCCATGGTAGAACAAGACCTTTACTTGGGGTGAATGGGATGTCAATAACTACAGCAAAGGGAAGGTAGATCTGTCCAATTCTTACTTCATTTCTGATTTCTCTGAAAAGAAAAATGACATTTCCACTGGAAATGATGGAATAAAAATTACCAATATGGAGGTGATATTTCAAATATGTGAGAAGATAGTAAGAGAGCAGACAGCTATCCTTATTGAACTCACTCTGCAATCCAGATGTACGTTATTAGGTGTTGAAAGAACTGACAAATGTGACTACTGAGTTATTCTCAGTTCTACTTACAAGGTCTAGAAAATATGAGGTACCTCAAGATTAGAGAAGGGCAAATGGTGTCTCAATTTAAAAAAAAAGAGTCTGAAAACCATAGTACAGTGAGATAGAATTTAATTCCTGGAAAAGCTAGAATGGATAATTAAAAAGATGATTATTGGACATATAGTAAAAGAAATTATAGTTACAAATAGCCAGCACAGCTTCTTCAAGATCAAATCATGACAAATCAGCCTCATTTCTTTTTTGATCAGATTACTAAACTAATACATGAGGGAAAACTGTGAATACACTTTACATATATTCTGGCAAAGCTTTCATTGAAGTATCTCATGCTAGTGTTGTAGAGAACACAGATTAGGTGTCAAACACTACCAGTGGGCCAGCATTGTTGCCTATAGCACTCCTGAGTGGGTCAAACCAAATTAAAATTGGAAAATATTTTTTAAAATAAACAAAAAAATATGGTAGAACATAGGTGATGTTAATACAGAGTTTTATAAGTCAATATTTAACTTACAAGGATCCTCATGTGCAATTTAGAGGCCAGTGTTTCTATCTGAGTTTCACACCAGTGAATCAGATGACAATACAATCAGATGGATTCAGATCTAATTGGAGGGCCAGAATAAAAGAGTAACTAATGATTTAATGTCAATGAGATGAAAAATTTCCAGTGGTATACCCCATGAATTTGTAGTTGTTCCTTTGTGTTTTTTATTTTGGTCAGTGGTTGAATGCTCATTAAATTTGAAGGTGACACAAAGCTGAGGATGACAGAGTCAGGCTCCAAAAAGATCTTGACAGGATTAAAGCATTGAGCTAAATCTAATTAGATAAAATTGAATAGGAATGAATGTAAAGTTTTGCACTTGGATACAAAAATTAATTCCATAAATATAAGATGAGGGAGACATGGATAGGTATTTATTGTTCTGAAAAAGACCTTTGGGTTTTAGTGGACTTAACATTTCAGCAGTGTTATGTAGCAGCCAAAACCACCGATGCAATCATCTTGAGATTCATTAAAAGTGGCATAGCTTCCAAGAATTAGGAGGCAGTAGTTCCACTGAACTCTTCTCTTGTCAGACATCATCTGGAGCATCATGTGCATGGTTATCATTTGGGCATCATGGAATAAAATGGAATAAGCTTTCATTAAGTATGTACCATGTGCCAGGTATTGTACTAAGTGCTTTACAAATATTATCGAATTTGGTCCTCATAACAACTCTGGGAGATAGGTACTACTATTATCCCTATTTTGAAACAGAGGCAGACAGAGTTAAGTGACTTGTTAAGTGGAATAGATAGTAAGTTTCTGAGGCTACACTTGAAATCTGGTCTTCCTGACTTCAGGCCCAGCACCCTATCTGCTGTTGGAGCTAGCTGCCATAGTTTAAAATGACATCGATGAGCTAGGGAATGTCCAGAGTGGGGCAGCTAGGACAGTGAGGGACCTTGTATCACAACATATGGAGATGTTGAAGGAATTGGGCATGTTAAGTCTGAAGAAAGGAAGGTATGGAGATGGCATGATAGCTATCTCCAAGCATTTGAAGGGCTGTCCCATGAAGGAGGGATTAGTTTTATTCTATTTGGCCCCAGAGGTAAAAGTTGAAAAAAGGTAAAATCATACTTGATAAGAGAAATCAAATCTCCTAACTATGCCACGCCTTTACATACCATGTGCCCCATCAGCATCCTTTATCCTACTTAAAGAAGACAAGAAAGAAACCACTTATTTCAATGATTAATTGGAGCTTCCCACTTCAGAACAAACCTTGGAGTCGGGGGCCCTGGAACTCTCTAGAGCCAGTCTGGAAGCCATTCCCTTCAGGGGCTGTAGCTGCAATTTAAAACCTCCCTTCTCAGGGTTAACAACTGTGAGGTTCACACAGAAAAAGACATAGGGTTATCCCTGAATCAAGCTGGGTGAGTCATCCTCCCATGGTTTTTCTCCCTCTGTCCCTAGGAAATATTGACATGCCAAGATACCTTATTCTTTATTATTTAGATGGGCATAAGGATGAGGGTGGGATTAGAGTGACTAAAAGGTGGATACAAAGTGATGCAATTTAGAATGCCATTTAGAAAAGGACACCAGATGGCCAATTTTCTTGTATATCAGGAAAAAAATTGCACTCCTTTAATGTCAAATTGAAGACCATCTGCCTGGGTTAGGAATGGTTTGGTATCATGTAAGAACAGTGAAGTGGTTATCTTTGTGATGACACTTTTAGCTCTCTTTCATTTCTCCTACTGACTCCTAATCCCATTCTCTCCCCCTCTTTTTCTTGTCTTCTCTTTTTCATTCTCTCCTCTCATATTCTCTTCTCTTCTCTCTTTGATCCGTGGACATGATATCTCTCCACTTGGAAAGTATTTGTCTTTATCTTCAGCTCCTACAACAGTGCCTTGCACATAGAAATAACTTTAATATATGCCTCATAAAGTGAATTAAATTGAAATGAATTGAAATAGCATCTTATCAGATTGTGCAAAAAATAGAATCTTTCTTTGATAACAAAGAAGATCAAAACATACAACCAGAAGATCACAAAGTCAAAGTTCCTACATCCAAAGCCTCCAAGAAAAATATGAATTTGGTCCCAGGCCATGGAAGAACTCAAAAAAGATTGTGAGAAGCAAGTAAGAGAGGTAGAGGAAAAACTGGGAAGAGAGATGAGAGTGATGTAAGAAAATCACAAAAAACAAGTCAACAGCTTGTTAAAAAAACTGGAAAACTACTGAAGAAATAGCGTCTCATGTTCTTCCTTCTTGCCCTTCATTGTCCTTTTCTATCCTTCATATTCTCTCCCTTTTTTCTTTACCTTTCAGTTCTTGCCTCTTCTCTTTCTTCATGAATTTTCCCTTCTTCCTATTTTCATTTGTTCTCCTCTTTTCTTTCTACACAATTTTCTGTCCTTTCACTCTTTCCATTCTCCCTCCCCTGACCTATTTTCAATTCAACCTACCCTCACAGTACATTCAGCACTCCATGAAAACCCTGGGCTACATCTCTTCTACCAAGTCATTCCCCAGTTCTTTAAATTACCACATAGTCCAGAGCCCTCAAACACACCACTTCTCTTCCTAGTGTCCCCCCTCCAACTTATTCTTTGTCTCTGATTTTACATCTCTATATGCCTCTCTAACTCTTGTCTCAATTTCTCTGTCTCATTTTCATTTCTTTTTATTGTTTTGTTTTCTCTCTCTTGGAGGCAATCCACACAATCTGACATATTCTACACTCCTGTCACCCTGTGTAGAGGACCAATGCAAGGTTTTCAAGAATCCTACACCCTGGGCCAGATTCTGCTTGTAATGAAGAGGACAGAGATCATTCATTCTATGTGATTTAGTTGGTCTGGTTATGGGCAAATGTGTGAAAATCAGCTGCCTAGTTAAGTTAACAAGTCAAAAGAATCATGTCAGAGAGAATAAAGAGGATAAATAGCATACAGAAAGATCTTGACTCCATGTGATATGAGAATTAGTTGAAGAAAATCATCAAGTTTAGCCTGGAGAAGAGAAAGCTCATAAGGGACACAATAGATGTATTCAAGTATTTGAAAAGCTTTCATATGGAGAGTAGATTGGATTTGTTCTGTTGGGTGTTTGAAGGTCAAAACCAGGAGCATTGGGCAGAAGTTGAATAGAGGCAAATTTAAACTTCACATCAGGAAAATCTCTAAAATTTAGAGTTATCTAAAAATGAAATAACTTGCTTTAAGAGGGGAAGGTTCCCTGTCCTTGGAGGTCCTTAAGTAGAAGCTGTGTAATCACCTGCCATATATATTACAGAGGGAATTCCTTTCGCATATGAGTTGGACTAGATGGCTTACTGAAGTCCCTTCCAATTCCCAAATTCAGTTACTCTGAGATTTATAAGCTTAGCTGATCCCAGTTCTCTTTGGGTTGACAGGCACAACTTGGAGGAAACATGAGGACATGTATAGAATGACATATGGGGTCAACATGCTCTTTTGTAACTTAACAGGCTTTGGTCAAAACCCCTCTCAGCCAATGTCTTTCCAGTGAAGAGTCATAGTGCATTTAGACTGTACTAATATTGAAGCTATTCCATCTCCGTGAGCATTTTGGTTGCTCTCATATCTTACCCTCTCCATGGATCCAATATATGTCTTTTATGAATTGTAGTGATAAAAAATCAAAGCCAAGTGTCCTCAGTTTTGGTTCTTTGGTCATCAGTTTCCTCATATACAAAATGACGGGATTGGAAGAGATGATCTCCTTCCCCTCTGTAACTCCTATGACATCTAATTGTACAAAATATTTCAGTTGGAAAGGAAGGATAATGTTTTAGGATTACGATTGTGTGTATGCTGCAGCTAGGTTCAGTGTGAGCATTACATCTTGGATAAAATTTTAATACTGCAGATTAAACTTAATTTTGTCAATCACACTTTTTTTTTTTCTGGAGAGCTAATTGTTAAACATCCCTGATTGGGACCTGAAATACTTCTTAATAATAATGATGATGATGATCTTAAGGATGATCTTGGGGATATACATATGTACAATGTCTTCAGAAAACAACACCTTAATTTATTTCCATCATTTAGTAAACATGACACTCCTCCTCATTTGCATTTCCAGCTTACATACTTTATTCCTTCTTACACAGTGGATGTTCCAGACAAACTAACCTCCTTGATGCTCCTCACACACAATGATCCATGTCCATTCACCTGCCTCCTACCTCCTTGCCTTTCTATAAGCTCTTCTCCATGACAGGCACTTTCTCCCTCTTCACTCTGCCTCTTGAGAACTTCAGGGTTCAGTTCATGCCACATTTGTGAGTATCATGTGTCTGAGGCCAGATTTGAACTCAGGTCCTCCCAACTCCAATTGCTACCTAGATATACTAGTGTTTCCAGAACAGATAATTGGAACTTTTTGAGACTAGTTAAGTTGTCTATTGCTATGTCCTCATTTATATTTTTAAAATTCCTTTTGTTTCATATTTTCTGGTCTAAAAATCATATTCCTTGGGAGGAAAAAAACAAATACATGAGTTGAGTATTTCTGCCTTCTTTCTGTCATCTGTTGATTGATCCAATCAACCTGAGCTATGGTCCTATACCATTTATAATCTTCATTTTACCCCCAAAAGAGCTAATAAAGGATTTTTGTAGCATTTTGCAGCTATTGAAATATAATCTGGTTAATAATCTAATGTTTCTGGCATTATTTTGACAAGATTTTTAGCAGATTACATGTGTGTGTATGTACATATATGTATATATTTGCATGTTATATACAACATGATAAATTATTCCTCTGTGTATCCATATTGATCTCTTTAGATAGAGCTCCTTTAGTTTTCCCATTAATATATTCTATATTTGTGTTCAAAATATCTTTAGTGAGAATCTTCTATTCCCCTTATATTCAACTAAACTTATTCTATAGAATTCTTGACCTTAAACAGAACAGTACTGATATGTTCTCTGAATTCTTTGAAATGTATTTCCCCCAAATGTCTAGAACATGTCAGACTATTGGATATTACTACAGAACCACAGATTCACAAATTCTCAGAAGTGGAGGAAGCCTCAGAGGTGATCTAGTTCAACTTATGTTTAAATAGAAAACACCCCTATAATCAGCGTCCAATAATAAGGAACTCATCCCTTCCCAACCACTCTCAAAGCAACCCAGTTCACTTTTTTTTTTAGAATTTTTCAATTGTTAGAAAGTTCTTCCTTGTGTAGAGCCTAAATCTGCTTCTCTGATTAATTATGTTGTCTCCATTATTCATTTGAACTACAAGATAAAATATTCATTTTCTCCATGGATTCATGTCATGTATACTTTGGCAACTATTTTTTTCCCATGTCAGCGAAAATCAGGTCCAATTCCACCATTCTGCCCATTGTTTTTTATCCTTGTGAAGATCCCTTATTATAGATGTCTAACAATTGACATTTGTGTAGATAAAGTTCCATTGGAAATGAACTTATATTTTGACACACTTGGAATTGTAGAAAGTAGTTCTATATATGGTAGGAAATAGCACTGACAACTACATTTCAAACTAACTTTAAAATTCTTGAGTTGATGTCATCTGGTCATAATAATGTATGACTCTACAATCTGTCAAACTGACCTAAAAATATGTGGGTATTTTCCACTTTTGGTCTAACAACTTAGGTATGTGTAGGCTCAGAAAAACAATTACTCAGGCACAGGAAGTGTTAGCTGATGTGACTGAAGAGGGACAAGAGACCAAATAAATTAAGTGACAATAAAGAGGACTAATACCAGAATTAACAGTTTCCTTCTTTCATTTTCCCAAAGGACAAGTGTCTATCCCACCAGAGCTAATGCCATGATACTTTACAACGGGTCTTCCTCCACTGAGGTCTCTGAGTTCCTCCTGAACTGCTTCATCAGATCTCCAAGTTGGCAGCACTCACTCTCTCTCCCCTTAAGCCTGCTTTTCCTCCTGGCCATGGGTGCCAACGCCACACTCCTAATCACCATTAGGCTGGAAGCATCTTTGCACAAGCCCATGTACTACTTGCTCAGCTTCCTCTCCATACTGGATATGGTTCTCTGTCTCACAGTCATCCCCAAAGTCCTTCTTGTCTTTTGGTTTGACCTCAGACCCATCAGTTTCTCTGCCTGCTTCCTCCAAATGTTCATCATGAACAACTTTCTCCCGATGGAATCTTGCACCTTCTTAGTAATGGCATATGACCGCTATGTGGCCATATGCCACCCCCTACACTACCCATCTATCATCACTGATCAATTTGTGGTCAAAGCTAGCATCTTTATTGTGGCGCGGAACACCCTCCTCACTGCCCCAATTCCTATCCTTTCTGCCCGGCTCCATTACTGTGGGAATAACATCATCGAGAATTGTATTTGTGCCAACCTGTCAGTCTCCAAGCTCTCCTGTGACAATGTTATTCTCAATAAGATCTACCAGTTAATTGTAGCCTGGACTCTGCTGGGCTCTGATTTTATACTTATTTTCCTCTCCTATTCCTTCATTCTGAGAGCTGTGATGAAACTTAAGGCTAAAGGGGCTGCTGCCAAGGCCCTGAGCACATGTGGTTCCCACTTTATCCTCATTCTCTTTTTTAGCACCATCCTCCTGGTTTTCATCTTTACTCATATGGCCAAGAAAAAGGTTTCCCATGATGTTCCTGTCCTACTCAATGTCCTCCACCATGTAATCCCCGCTGCCCTTAACCCCATTGTCTATGGGGTGAGGACGAAAGAAATTAAACAAGGAATCTGGAGGTTACTGAGGAAGGGGCAATGAAATGTGTCTAACAGCAGGCTTCTCTCACTCAATTGGGATTAAATGCCTCGTGACTTGATAGTGAGATGGAAACTCTAGGCTCAATTCTATTTTACTGGTACCTTATAAATAGCAGTAAGGACTGACAGAACCTCCTCTCTCTGAAGACAGTTCATGCCAGTTCCCATGAGAAGGAATATCATATTTCTCCTTTCCCCAACCACTGTCAATACTACAGTTATTTCAAGGTCCTTCTGTCTCCTAAAGATTTAGCTGATGAGATTTGTGAAGGTGGGGAAAGGATTGACACAACTACAGAAGGTCCAAAATCCAGTTAGACAAGGCCATACACTATAGCAATATCTCTGAAAAATCACATCCCTTAGAAACTAAATCATCTGACTATAAATCACCAAGTCTTTTTAGTATTAGACAAATTTCCCCAGAGACAAAAGTTAATGATAGAATGGATTCAAAGTTGGTTGTAAACTTTGATGTTGCTGTCTGGAAACCATGGAAAGATCCCTACTTGTATGCACTGACTTAGGGCATCCTGCCCACAAATAGGACCTGAGAGATCCAGATAAAGTCAAGACTTTCAAGCATTTTGTATTACAGTTATCTATTTCATACTTTATTCTCCTCCTAGACTGTAAGCTCTACGTGGGCAGGAATCCTGTCTTATCTAAATTTTGCTGTCTGTCCTAGGAGCCTAGCACAGTACTTTGTGCATGCACTTAATACATATTTGTTGAATGAATGAAAAATGAGTGGGTTCCACTGATCCCACTTACTCTTTTCCTATCAATTGGGATATTGGAATCTCTGAGATTTGCTAAACCATCACATCCTTACCCATAAGCAATCAGTTGTAGGTTAGTTCTGTTGCCTATATCTGCTAGGTATATAGAATCACAGCTATGTATTTATAAAATAGGAACAACACCATTTTAGTAATATTTTAAAATGTATGCATTTTTAAACTATCCAGAAAAAAATGCTCAGGGATTTTTTTTTAATAGGAAAAAATGTCAGCTAAAGGATATATTGCCTTTGAGAAGCTGGTGGCTTCTAATTAGCAATCTGGCCTTGGAGTGTCAGTTTGAGATTTGGTAACTGTCTCTGACCACAGATATGGGAGGGAGATCATTATTAGATGGTTCCCACTTGAGGTGGCATGATTATTTGCCAGGGATATTTTGACTCCAAGATCTCTTCAAGATCTTCAGTTCTGTATCCCCAGAAAAATAAGACTAAAAAGCCAAGAAGAAGTTTTTACTATGCTAGGGATGAGTGGTTGCAGACTGTACAAACACTAAAGAGGTATTAAAAGAATATTTAACACCCATTAATAAAAAGATAGATTCTCTTCCTCAAGGTCCTGGACAGGTAGAAGAGCTGCAGTTTCTAATATTTAACAGCCTTTGACCCTGCAAAGTGACTTTGAAGAACAAGTAAAATTAAACTCATAGTTTTTAACCATAGGATAGAGATCCAGAAGGGGCCTTAATGGTCATCTAGTCTAATGTCTTCAGGTTACCAATGAAAAAGATGAGATCCAGAGAAGTTCAGAGATTTAGATCTTGGAAGAAATGAGTAGCAGAGTTGAGATCAGAACCTAGGTCCTTTGTTTTGAGGGCAGTTCTTTTTCCATTATATATAAGTGGCGTAGATAAGGGACAACATCAAATGCCTCTCCATAAACACACAAATGCAACTTTCTTGGTCAAAATAAAGGGACACCTTTCATTGATTTATCTTTTAACCTTACCTTTTTTCCACCTGGTTTTCCCTCTATTTCTCCCTTCCTGGGCTTTGTTCTCTCTTCCAACAAATGGCACTATGGGATAGATATGCAAAAGCAGACATAGAGGACCCAGAACTTCCAAACTTCACTGCTAGCATAATGACCATGACCTTCTGTACCTCTCAAGTTTTCAACAAGGTAATAACTCTACAATATATGTTGTGTTCAGTCTGGGCCATGACATTTTTGAAAAGGCATTGAAAAGCAGAAATAAGTGCCGAGGAAAGTAACCAGAGGGTTAAGGCCATCGAAAGTGATGTCATAAGAATATGATCAAAGGAACTTGCAATGTTTATCTTTGGGAAAAGTACACTTAAACAGGAGGGGAAGGAATGATTATTATCTTAAAAATGTGAAGTGTTATTTTCAAGAAAAGAGAATTGTCTTGCTTGGTCCTCAATGGAAAGAAGTTATGAGACAGCCTATTAAAGCCAAACATAAGTAATATCTTCCTAGTAATTAGAGTAACCCCAAAAAAGAAAAAAGAATGGATTATGCCAGGAGGTAATGAGGTTTGCATCAACCAAAGGACTTAAGTGAAATGTTGGATGATGACATGTCAGGAATGCCTTGGAAGGTTTTCATCCTTCATAATTAACCATATCACTCACCTGCTCAAAAACTTCCAGTAGCCCCCAACATTCTATCAAACAAAATACAAACTGCTTGACCTGACTTTCTAGACTTTCACAATATGATTCTATTCTACTGTTTTGTCCTTAATTCATGACATTCCCTTAATGTTCTATCTACTGCAAAATTGAATATTGTCTATGCCTGCACTCTCCTGCTTCCATGTAATAGGCACAATGCATCCTATGCTTAGAACTGCCTCCATTTCTATATCTACTTATTTATATTCTTCTTTCCTAGGTCATGTTTCTTCTTTCCTAGGTCATGTTTCATCCTTTCTTGACAACTCTCAAAGATTTTAACTGATATTTCCCTCCTTGAATTTCTTTGGACATTCTTTTTTACTTTTCCCAGAAATTCACTCATTTTCCACTTAAAAAATATTGAGTGTCCTCATCTCTCCCAGGCTGGGAGTTTAAGGGGTACCCATGGGGCTTGATCCCACTACTGATCAGCACATATACACTGAATGTCATAGCATCTAAATAGCTAAAGGAAAAGTTAAACAAGTTAGATATAGAAAAGGACAATAAAACTATAATAGTGACAGGATTTAATACACTTTGAGAGAGACAAATAAAAAAATAGCAAGAAAGAATTTAGGTATTTGAATAGAATTTTAAGAAAGTTAGATATGATAATTCTCTGGTAATTATTAAATGGGAATGGAAAAGAATATTTCTAAGATGTGCATGGCAACCTTATAGAACTGACCAAATATTAGGGCATAAAAACAACATACAAATGCAGAAAACTAGTAGTATTAAATATTTTATCTACTAGCTGCAGTGCAATTAAAATTATGTTTAACAAAAATCCACTAAATAAAGGTTAAAAAATTGACTAGAGACTACATAACTTAATACTAAAGAACCTATGGCCAAAGAACAATAATAGAAATAGTAGATAACTTCATCAAAACTAATGACAACAATGAGACAACGTATGGAAATTTTGGTGATGCAGATAGAGAGCAGTACTTAAGGGAAACTGAATGTCTCTAAATGCTTTCATCTACAAAATAAAGAGAAAGAATAGCTCAATAAGTTGGTTATTCAACTAAAAAAGCTCTAGAAAGCCAACAAATCTTCAATTAAAAAACAAAATACAAATCCTGAAAAATAAAGATTTATAAAATTTAAAATAAAAAAATTGAATTAATATGCCTAGCAACTTTTTAAACATAGATAAATCATTAGCTGATATGATTTTTTTAAAAGGGGAAAGTCACCAATATAAAAAATGTAAAAGAATTCACATCAAATGAAGAACAAATAAAGGATATTGTTAGAAATTATTTTGTCCATTTATATGCTTATAAAACCTATGCTGTAAATGAAATGAATGACTAATTTAAAAATGTAAAATACTCAGATTAATAAACAAGAAATTAATAATTTAAACAATCCAAATTCACAGAAAGATGTTAAACAAGTCATCTATGAAATCCAAAGGAAAAAGGGAAGAACCAGATGGATTCATAAGCAAGTCTACCAAATATTCAAAGAAAAAAGTCCAATATTAAAAGAAATTGTTTCTAAAAGTAGGAAAAGATCATCCCAAGTTGCTTCTGTGATGCAAATATGTCCTCGAAACCTAAATTAAGGAGAGTCAAAATAGAGAAAAAACCTTAAATCAATATCCCTAATGAACATTGATGCAAAACTTTTTTTTTTTTGTTAGACAATGGAGTTAAGTGACTTGCTCAGAGTCACACAGCTAGTGAATGTTATGTGTCTGAGACCAGGTTTGAACTCAGGTCCTTCTGACTTCAGGGCTGGTGCTCTATCCACTGTGCCACCTAGCTGCCCCAGATGCAAAACTTTTAAATAAAATATCAGCAAAGAGACTACAGTAATATTACAAAGATTATACACTATGACCAAGGTGGAGTTGTCTCAATGTTAGGGAAAATATCTACATAATAGACCATATTTTTAAAAAAAAACAGCCAAAAGAAAATTATATTTTCAGCATATGCAAAAAAGTATTTTTATATACAGCAGCCGTTCCTGTAAAAAAAAAAAACTAGAAAACATGAGAATAAAGACTTTTCCTTAACATAGTAAGTAGTAGACAAATAAATTGAAGAACCAGCAGTAAATGTAATAGGAATAAACTAGAGTTCTTTCCAATAAGATGAGGGTAAGGTCACTCTCAAAACTTTTTGATAAAGTCCTGGGGATGTTAATTATAGAAATAAAAGTAAAAGAAATTAAAGAAATAAGCATAGAAAAAGAAGGAACTGAATTATCACTTTTTGAAAATGACATGTACTTTGAGAACTCTAGAGAGTCAAATAATTTTAATTTAAAAATTAACTTCAATAAATTCATAGGATGTAGAGTAGATCCACAGAAATCATTCATACTTCTGTATATTACCAACAAACCAAATGAGGAGAGCTAAAAAAATTTTAATCATTTAAAATGACTACAGAATGTATAAAATATGTAGGAGTCTGCATACCAATATATACACAGGAGTTACATAAATAGAACTGTAACTCTGTATTTAGGGAAATAAATATATACTTATTAGAGAAATATTAATTTATCCTGGGTAGGCTGAGCCAATATAATAAAAAAATGATGACACTATCTAAGTTAGTTTAGTTATTTAGTGTCCTATCAATGAAACCAGGAAAGGATCATTTTATAGAACTATAAAAATGATAATGAAATTCATTTGAAAGAATAAAAGTCAAGAATGTCAAGGAAATATCAAATTGCTTACTGTCTGAGAGAGAGCGGAGGCCAAGGAGGGAAGAAGAAAATTTGGAACTCGGGATTTTTAAATGAACGTTAAAATTTGTCTTTTCATGTAATTAGAATAAAAGTATTAAAAATAAGTAAATTTTATTACACATAAAATAAAAATGAATGTTTAAAATGGCTTTAAATGTAATTGGGAAAAAATAAAATACTATCTTAATCTCAAGGAAAATAGTGGGGAAAGAGGAAGAAAGGTTTCCTAACAGTACTAGATCTCAAAATACACTAGGAAAAAAAAACATCAAAGCAGAAAGAAATCATTGAAATCATTTGGTACTATTCAAATTATAGAGAGGTTCAGTTTAACTGATTCTAAACACAATATAAAAAGCAAATGAACCTAATTGCCTAGTATTTTATAAACCCAGACACCAAATACTGGACCAAGAATTAACTATTTGGCCAAAAACCTAGGAAAACTTGAAAGTGGTCTGGCAGAAATTAGTTTTAAATCAACAGCTCCCATCACATACCAAAGTAAGCCCCAAATGAACACATGACCTAACTATAAAAGATCACATCACAAATAAATTAGAGGAACAAGGAAGAAATTACCTTTTAGATCTAGGGAAAGGGAAGCATTCATGACCAAACACAATACGTAATGGAATACAGAAGAAAAATGGACAACTTTTATTATACTATTGAAGATGTTTGCACAAATTCAATCCAACCAAGATTAGGAAGCAACTGGTTAATTTGGAAGAAATCATTCTCTGATAAAGGATTATTTTCCAAGATACATAAGTAACAGATTTAAATTTGTAAGAATGAGTCATTCTTCAAATGGTAAATGGATAAGGACAGACTCTCTTTAAGAGAAGAAATCCAAGCTACCTATAGCCACATGGAGGAGAAAAATGTCTCAAGTCACTAATAATTCCAAAAAAGCAAATTACAGGAACTCTTGAGTTTCTACTTCATAGCCAGCAGAATGGCAAAATTCACACACACACACACACACACACACACACACACACACACACACAAAGAGTGGAAAATGTAGAAAGGGCTATGGAAAAACAAGCTTATTCATGAATTTGTGTGGTCAAGCTATTCTATAAAAACAATTTGAAATTATGCCCCAAAAGTTACTAAATTCTGTCTATACCCCAAGAGGAAAAGCTTTTCTTGTAGATTGAAAGAAATGAAACCTAAAGAGATGCCCATCATTTGGGGATTGGCTAATCAAATTGTGAATATAATGGAATTCTGTTGTGCTATATGGTTTCAGAGAAACTTGGGAAGATTTGTATAGACTGAGGTAAAGGGAAATTAGCAAAACAAAAACAATTTGTACTATGATAACAACATTGTAAAGATGAACAGTTTCAAAAGACTTAAGAACACTTATCAACTAAGATTCCACAGATTGTTGATGAAGAATGTTACCTGCCTCCTGACACAGAGGTGACAAATTAAATATGCAGCATAAAACACAAAATTTTGAACATGGCCAATATGAGAATTTATTTTGCTTAACTAGGCATATTTGTTGAAAGGATTTTGTTTTTATGGGAAGGGGAGAAAATTGATTCTTGGTAACTGAAAAAATAAAATTTAACTTTAAGAAATGTTTTATTACTAGTTAAAAAAGATAAAAGTGTATGAGTAAAGAGACTAGATAAGCACAAAAGTGAAAACAGTCCAATATATGATAACCTAAAGAACATAAATCATGAGTAAATAGACTATTTGATGAGGCTCCTTAGAAAACTGAAAATCTGTTTGTCAGAATTTAGGAATTGACAAACATATTACATCATATTCCATAATAAACTCCAAGCGAATGTACAATCCGAACATAAATGATCACACCATTAAAAAGAATAGAAAAGAAAAAAAATAGGTATCTTTCGTGACTATGGCTAAAGAGGAGAATTCTTAGCCAAACAAGAGATAGATGAGTCAAATGAAGTCAATAATCAATTATTAGGCACTTACTAGCTCAGTCATCATGCTAAGTACTGGAGATACAAAGAAAGAGAAAAATATAGTCCTGCCTGCAGTGAACTGATGTTCTAATAAGGGCAATACAATATAAAAACATGATAGACAGACAAGATATATACAGTATGTCCCAAAAGTCTTAGTATCATTTTAATCTTTAGGTTTTTGGAACACCTTGTAGAGTATAAATGGGAGGTAATTTCAAAAGGGAGAAATCAAAAGGGAGGGTGGGCCAGGAAAAGATTGGTGCAGAAGGTAAGATATGAGTTGTCTTGAAGGCAGCAAGGGAATAAAATAGATGATTTGACTACATAAAATTACAAAAAGCTTTTTGTTGAACTAAATCAGAGAAAGCAGGATTAAAACAGAAATGGTACACACATTTTGTATTGTGTCTATGTGTGTGAGTAAGATATATGCTATCCTTGTAGGTTAAGAGTATATCCAAATGAGATGTCTAAACATATAGACAGTTGGCTTAATCTTTCCCATTGCTATACAATGGAGGCTTCAATGCCTGCCTAGAGGGAATTTGGAAGCAGGGCCAAGGGGCTAATGGTTCTTTTTTCTGCTAAGAGAAGATATTAGAATAAAATTATAGAATTATACTCATCCACCCTTCTAAATACTGTAATTCTAGGGAACAATTTAGGGGGACCAGTCAGCTGTCATGATTAAACTCCTAATATGTCCTAGGTGCTATGTTAAGTACTGGGATATAAGCAAAGGTAAAATAAAGATCCCTGTCCTCAAGGAGCTTAAAGTCTAATGGAGGAAACCAAATATAAACA
The DNA here is from genome assembly GCF_003287225.1 of Phascolarctos cinereus. Taxonomy (NCBI): domain Eukaryota; kingdom Metazoa; phylum Chordata; class Mammalia; order Diprotodontia; family Phascolarctidae; genus Phascolarctos; species Phascolarctos cinereus. The sequence goes on from NW_027556098.1 coordinate 353,102,452, forward strand.
GCTATGTACAGACAAGATTTAAAGAGAATAAGCTGGAAATAATTGACAGAAAGGTGATATTAGCATTAAGGGTCAAGAAATGCTTTTGTAGAAAGTGTGATTTTAGCCAGGACTTGAAGGAAGCCAAAGGGGCCAAAAGCAGGAGATAAGAAGAGAGGACATGCCAAGCATGAGGGACAGACAGTGAAAATTCAGAGTTGGAAGATGGAGTGTCATATGGTAGGAACAGGAAGGAGGGCAGTATCACTGAATTTCAGAGTATGTGGTGGCGAATAAAGTGTAAGAAGACTGAAAAGTAGTAAGGGGCCGTGCTATGAATAGTTTTGAATGCCAAACAGAAGATTTTATATTTGATCTGGGGTGTGACAGGCAACCAGTGGATTTGATTGAAAAAAGAGGATGATAACATCAATTTGACAGCTAACAGATGGTAGAGTAGGGAGAGACCAACCAGCAGGCTGTTGAAATATTCCAGGTGTGAGATGATGAAAGCCTTTATCATAGTGGTGGCAGTGTCAGAGGAGAGAAGAGGGCCTATATGAAAGATTTTTGAAGGATACAGTCCTTTAATAATTAATAATAATAACCCAATCTTCTATCCTCAGACATGCATCCTTCCCACTGAATATCAGTTATTCAGAAGATCATTACAAAATAGCAGTAAACCCATTTATCCAAGCAGATAACAAACAAAAATTGGAATTCCAGAGATAAAAATCTACCAGAAAATTCAAGAAACTGAATGAATTCTTAAATGAAAAATGCCTAAGATTTCACTCAATGAAGAAATGATGATCTCACACAGACAAATTCCCCTAAATTTCAATGAAGACAAGCTGGAAATCAAAAGCATGTTAAGAAGTCAGCCTCTCCTTATATGTTTGGAAGAGAACGTGCTCTTTTTTCCTCCCTGCAGTTAGTCCCAAAGAGTCTGGAACTATGTGTCTATCTCAAAGCAGGAATAAAAAATTTCTCTCCTCTCCAAAGCTCTTATACCAACTTCACCGCTTATGCCAATAGCTGAGTCATTCTCTCCACCAATTAGGAGAGTGTTATAGAAAATTGTATAGGCTTGAAAAATGTGGATATCCCCAAAGACATTGCACAATGCGTAAGTGTGCAAAGAATATGAATAATTGGTTGTCAAAAATTACAAATTTTTGAGAATTGCAAGTAATTGATAACCATGTATAAGAATATTCCAAATCACATAAGAGAAAAGCAAATCAAAAGAACCTTGAGTCTTCACCTCACACTCAATTAATTGATAACAATGACCAAAAATGAGAATAGTCATTGTTGGAGGGGTTGTGGGGAAGGGGTATATTATTGCATTGTTGGTGGAATTGTGAATCAATATGACCCTTTTGGAAAGTTTAGAATTTTGCAAATAAAGTAGCAAAAATATTTTTACCCTTTGACCCAAAGATTGCACTATTTGGCATATACCCAAGAAGGTTATTGATAGCCAACATATTTATAGCAGATATTTTCATGATAGCAAAGTAGAAACTAAGTAAATGTCTACAGAATGATATATGAATGTAATAAAATGTTACTGTGCTATAAGAAATGACGAATGTGATAAATACAGAAAAGCATGATTCAGAATGAAGAAGAGCAAAAAAAGATATACATGATTATGACAATGTTAATAAAAAGAATAACTACCACAAAACAATCAAAAGTGAAATTTTCATATTTACCTAAAATGAATATTACCCCAAAGAAGAGATATTAGTAGATACCTTTCCCCATTCCTTTACAAAAGTAGGATGTCCATAGGTGAAACATTTTAGGTATTTTCAGACTTTTTCAATGTATTGATCTTTTTTTTCAAGAACAAGAGGAGAGGAATATTGGGTGAAATTTAGATTGTGTAAAAACAAAGCACATCCACAATTTTATAAAGTAAAAACTCAGGCTACATAAGGTGCATATATGTACACATAATATTATATGCATATATCATCAAAAGTCAATCATTAATGGACAAATGGTCAAAGGTTTTGAATCATTTTCAAAAGTTTGAAAACCACAAATATCCTCATGAAAACATGACCAATGAGAAATATGAATTTGAACAACTCTGAAGTTTCACCTCACTCTATGTAAATTGTCAATGATTTTTGGAAAGATAAGGACAATATTAGAGGAGAGGTGGGAAGAAAGGTCTTCCAATGAACTCTTGGTAGATCTATGAAATGGTCCAACCATTCTGGACTTGGGTTTAGAATTATAAAAGAGGATTGACTAAACTTCCATAGCCTTTGACCTGGTAGTCGCACTACAGAACACATATAACAGGAAAGTCAAAGTCAGAAGAGAAAAAAGGTGCGATATCTATACCTGTGTAGGAAACATTACAGGAGTCTGGGGCCAACCAGTTTCAATTTAGATTACTCTTCAGTCTTCTATTTGACTCATTTCCATACTTAAATTTAGTGCCCTAAACTCTAAGATAATCTAGGGGTATGTTTATTTATGAAATTCTTCATTTATAACATTTCAAAATATCTCTCATTCAAGTAATCTCAGAGCATCCACTTCAGTTCATTAAATATTATTTGTTCAATAGAGTAAAAGAAGCCTTGTTCCCAAAAGCAGTCTGTCACATCTTTCTCTATAACAAATACCTTAATTGTATCAAATTAAATAAATGTTATTACTGAATATAGAAGGTATTAGCAATGAAATCAATAGTAAAACACATAGATAATTATTTGTAGTATTTTGGCTGTGAAAATGATTACCACCAGAGTTACCACAACATCACTCGAATTTCAGATGACTTCTTTTCATTTCTGAGAACACAGTCCCACATCAACAGTTAGGTAATTGAGGATAATAAATAAAATCTTTTCATGAGAATCTCCATCTTCTCCTCAAGATAAAGGTTACTACTAGTTCATAAGTAGATTCTTGTGTCTTCTTTCTCTATACCTTCTCCAGTCATGAACTTATCAGCTTCTCTCAAGCCATCACTTTTGACAATTTCTTATACAAATATATTTAAATTTTTTATTCATAAACAGTGATTAAGATATTTCTAACAAGAAATGTTTTTTTTCTCACCTTTCTCCATAACTGCTACTCAAATTCTTCATAAACTCCCAGAGATCAAAGGTAAACTCAACAACTCCTTGACTCCATAAGGAGAACACTTCATAAAATGACATTTAAAACTTCAGTTCCTGACTTCTTTGCTCCTATATAAATAGTGATGCTTTCTTCAGTATCTATAAGACAGGCTTAGGAAACAATGGTTACATCTAGAAATTCTTAGCACTCTTTGTGGAACTAAAGAATTGGAAACAAAGAGGGTGTCAATTTGAAAAAATGATTGAAAAATATTTTATAGTTTAGTCCAAATTAATTAGTGAGAATAATGAAACCTCCAAAGTGGTCGCATTTATTTTTGTTGTTGTTCATTTTAGTCATATCTAACTCTTTGTGACCCCATTTGCAGTTTTGTTGGGAAAGATATTGGAATGTTTTTGCCATTTTCTTCTCCAGTTCATCCTACAGATGAGGAAACTGAGGCAAACAGGGTTAAGTGACTTGCCCAGGGTCACATAGCTAGTGTCTGAGACCAGATTTGAACTCAGGAAGATGAATCTTCCTGCCTTCAGGCCTGGCACTCTATCTGCTGCAACACCTAGTTGCCCCATATGTATTTACATGTATTTATGTATTTAAATATATGCCATTCAAAATTGTAATTATATAAGCTATAGTAATTAATTCAAAACTGTTGTAGGCTCAGCTCTAAAGCCAGTACTAAGATGGGACAAAATGGGGAACACATAAGTCACTGAACATTTAAAAAAAGGAGGAAGATTATTTTGCCCTAACATAGCAAGAATATGCAACAAAGAGACAGTGGTACATGGCTTCTCTAGATATGGCTTTCCTTTTCTCCATCTGAAAATGCATCTGGTCTCAGTCATCAGGATATGACATACCCATATCTAGTAGTCTCAGACACCCATCAAGTCTGAAAGGCACCAAGTCCATGTAGCTGGGACCTTTTATGACCCCAGACCAGGAAGATGAATTCAATCAGGTTGCACGAGGGGAGGAAGCTGTGTCAGGTTCAAGGAACTGCTGGTCCTAATACGTAGCCTAATAGGAATATGCAATGTGAATTTGAATAACATGATCACTTAGTGGATTCATTATACACACTAATCAGATCCTAGCTGGACGTGAATATAATAGAACCTTATGATGCAATAAAAATGACAAAAATGAGAAGTTCAGGGAAAAAATATGAGAAAACTTGAATGAATTGATGTAGATTGAAAAAACAGATTTAAGAGAACAATAGATGCATAACTACAACAATGTAGATTTAAAATCATCAAAGGAAGTTAAAGTGCAATAAGAAATAATGAATAGACAGATTTGAGAAAAACTTGGAAAGATTTGTATGAACTGATGCAAAGTAAAATGAGCAGAACCAAGAAAACGTGGTATACAGTAGCAGCCACATTGTGTGATGATCAACCATGAAGGACTCAGTTCTTCTCAGCGAATACAATAATCCAAGACAAGTACAGAGGACTCATGAAAGAAAATGCTATCTATATCCAGATAAAGAACTGATGGACTCTGAATGCAGATCAAAGCATATTTTTTTTCACATACTTTATTCTTTTCCATAGTTTGGGTTTTTTTTCCTTTTGATCTGTTTTTTATTTCATAACTGCAACTAGTATGGAAATATATTTTACATGACAACACATGTATATACTATATCAAACTGCCTACCATTTTCAGAATAGGGGAGGGAAGGGAGGAATGAAGAAAAATTTGGAACTCAAAATTTTGTAAAAGTGAATGCTAAAAATTTTCTTGACAAGTAACTGGGGAAAAAATAAAATAATATTTCCCAAAAAAGGAAGTTAAAGTGTGCATAATGGAAAAGGCAACAAAGGTCCTGAAAAAAAGATAACAAACCATTTTTCCCTCTTCATGGAACCAATTTTTTTTGAGTGATCCCTGTAACATAGATTTAGAGATTCAAGCAAATTTCTCCGAGTCCTTATTCCAAAGAACATGCAAAATTTTCCCCAATGGATCCCTACCACTGCAAAGGTAATCAAATGGAATTACAAACTCACTAAATAGGAAAAGTAAAAAAATTAGAAAAATAGCAAAGTAAATCAGATACTTAGGGTTTCTAAGAACACCTTGACCCTGACCCTATGCTACTCTTTTTTTGGCTAGGCAATGGGGTTAAGTGATGTGCTCAGGGTCACACAACTAGTGAGTGTTTTGAGTCTGAAGCCAGATTTGAACTCAGGTCCTCCTGAGTCCAGGGACTGTGTTCTATTCACTGTACCACCTAGCTGCCCCATGCTACCTTTTTCTACCATTACATTAAAGTTATTATGTATGTTGATTTAATTTGGAAGGCTTTACCAGTTCTTCAAAGAATTTCTCTATCTTTTATGCACTTATCATGTATAATTATTTATGAAGTATCTGAAGGGAATTCATAATCTCCCAGGTCTTCAGGGTTATAAATATCATTAATAATCATAGAATAAAAGATTTACTACTGGAAGTGGGCTTTAAGATCATCTGTTCCAACCCCCTCATTTTTTCCAGATGAGGAGACTAAGGCCTACAGAGAAAATAATTGACTTACCTAAGGTCACTGAGGTAGAAGAGCAAAAAGTCCTTTGACTTCAAGTCTAGTATTTTTTCCATTATACAACATAGATTAGGTCATCTCTAAAAAATCATTACAGAGACATATGACTGGAAAAGAAACTTAGTCAACTGAGTGTGAAGGATAATACATGAACAACCCACATGTTGCATTAGTACCAACATAATCTCAAGAGATATAAATGTAGGTCCATAAGGTTTTGGGTGGACCACTATTGAGATTTATGAGAGGTCTTATTATCTGAAACACAGGAGAAATCACTCACATTGTTCAGATCAAAAATTTATTAAAGTATAGTTATTTGGGTAAATGTATACAATAACTACTTGATTATAAATTCCATTCCATGAGAATAAAAGCTGCCAGATGTATGTGCATCCTACGATACTTCTATCTTCCCAACTGCTGAACACAGTGCTCTGCACACAGTAGGCACTTAATACATATTTTCTGAATTGAAGCAGAGTGGGGTAATAAAAATGAGATAGAGTTGGAGATGTTACAAATATTTTCCCAGGGAAGCTGAGGTGTGTAGGGAATAGAGTATGGAGCTGGGTTGGGCCAGAATGAGGACAGTACCTGGGGCAGACACAAACTAGCTAAAAGTACAAGACCTGGCTGGACCTTGGGTGAAGCAGAGGCTATTAAGGGTCCTGCAGAGATTTAGTTATCTATTTAACTGCTGCAAAATCAGTGTGGCATAGTGGATAGAAGCAGACCTCAAAGATGGGAATATCTAGATACAATTTAATTAAATTCTTAATGTCCCAAATAATTCTCAAAGACAATAGGGTACAAAGGACTTACTGATACATATTGACAGTAGGAACTTTCTCACCAGTAGTGCCCTTTAGCAAGGAAACTAAAGATACCCACATACGCACACACATATGTATGTGTATATTTTGAAAATATGTATGAATAATAATATAAATACTGAAAAGGCTGTGGATGCTATTCCCACTGAGCATGTGTTAGACTGACAAAATACAAGAAACTCTAATAGCTCTGACACTGATAAAATATGAATCCCCCTGCATATGCATTGGAGAAGCTCATTGTCCCTTGAATACGTCTGAGAAAGGCCTGATTCTCATAGAGTATGTGTGGGAGAAACCTAGGCAGCATTGAGAAAATGCAGGAAGACAAAGGTTCTGAAGAGCTTGGAAGGCCCCAGATCCTGCAAAGCACACCTTTCTCCCTTCCTCCATTGTGTGTGGAATGTACAGTATGTGGAAAGTACAGCAGCCACTCAGTATGCACAGAAGGGACTCACTTATCAGTAAGCATGCAGGAGAGATATGAAAGCCAGTAAGACTGGGTATTAACCCAAGGATGATAGACTGTGCTTGCATATGCTGAGGTATACATAGATGAGTGTGTGACAGGCTCTTAATAACTGCTTCCTGATTGATGGATTGATTGATTGGCACATGTATATACCTGGTCCTTGACATGGAGTCAGGTGGGCACTCAGCCCTAAAAGCCAGCTGTCTTTGAGAGCCACACCTTTTTTTCCTAGTGTCTCCCAGGAAGATCTCTTGGGAGTCTCCATTGCTCACATTTCAGCTCCTGGGACCTGAGGGATTCTCTGAGTCTCCATCCCTGCTCTATCAGGATGGGAGGATGCCCGTGGACCTCCATTCCTTAGCTGGATAAACTGTCTTTGCTTCATGATACTGGGGGAGGAAGTAAGCAAATAAAAGAGCTAGACCGTAAGCCAAAAATCAGAGAGCATCCTCACAGCCGCATCATTTACAGCTGCAAGTAACAGGAAGGCCGAAGAAGAGTCTCAGCTAGAAGAGCCCCTGGAAGAAAGAGTCCCAGGTTTGCAGCAAGCCTAATGAGGAGGTGGGAGGGGTCTGCTAGGGCTTATTTCATTTACTTCTTGGATCTGTCTTCTCTTCTAACCAGTCAGTCACAGAAACACTCTGGTCATAAAAATAGACTTCACATCTATATCACTTTATTAAAGTTTGTCAAACATTTTCATCACAACGACTTCTAAAAATAAATCCTACAAGTATACCTCTTACAGAGGAGGAAACTGATGCCCAAAACCACATGTAAGTGTTACAGGTGGTACCTTAACTCAGGACTTCTGACTTCGAGTAGGACTCTTTTGACTACATCAGCCTCCCCCTCTCTTACAGAAATGTCTAAATGTATATTGCCCACATACCAATGTGAAAGATGGTCCCACTGTATCTGCTGTAGCCAGACAAAACATTTACTTTCAGTTTTGGAAACAATTGAGATGGGACATTGGAGGAACTGGAAAGGTTACATTCCTGTAAAGAGGAGACTGGTGAATAGGAGAAACAAGAGTTTTAAAATATTTGAAGGACCATCATGTAGAAGAAGGCTTATACTTTTTCTATATAGTTCCAAAGTACAGAACAAGACCAAATAGTAGAAACTTTGTGCAGCCAAATTCTGGCTCAAAAAGAGTAAGACATTCTACCATTCTTGTCCAATACTGGAATGGGCTACCTCATGAGGCAGTGAGATTCTTTCTCACTAAAAGCATTTAGTTGCTGTTGTTAAGTCTTTTTCAGTTGTGTACAGCTCTCCATGACCTTATTTGGGGATTTCTTGGCAAAGGTATTGGAGTGTTCATTTTACATTTGAGGAAACTGAGGCAAACAGGGTGAAGTGACTTGCCCAGGGTCACACAGCTAGTAAGATTTAAACTCAGGTCCTGCTGACTCCAGGGCCAGCACCTTATCCACTCTACCACCTATCTGCCCAGAAGTATTTAAGCAGAAGTCAAATGTTTGCCTGGGATATTGTAGAAGGGATTTTTTATAATTGGGGAAGGGGGAATTAGATTAGAAACTAAGATTCTGTGTTTCTAAAATGCAGAGTAGAGGTGTTATCCAGGTTCAAGACTAATTTTCTACTTCAGCCTCCTAAGTTCTAGCAACCTAATGAGGCTGGAAAAATTATGAGGAAACAAGACTGCCCATGTTCTAGAACCAAAAAAAAAAGGTAGTTACAGGGGCTTAGTTGTGTCTCTGTCAGTTCTTTTGACTCCCTGAACAAAATGAAGAGAAATAATAATGGAAGAAAATAAACTAATGGTTAATAATAATAATAATAATAATAATAGAAACATATTTCTATAATGCTTTAGAGTTTACAAAAGTGCCATGCTCACAAAAATAATAAAAACAAAAACAAAAAGCAGAACTACATGTCATGCTACTATTATAATCCACATTTTGCTGATGAAGAAGCTGAAGTTCAGAAAGGTTAAGTAATTTGCTCAAAGTTACATAGCTGGTAAGTGTCAGGGCACAGATACAAATCTTGATCTTCTGACTCTAATTGTAATGCTAGGAAGGGAAAGAGACAGAGGAAGAAAAGAGGCAGGAGAGTATAGTAGGCTGTTATCTCCTTGGAGCAATTACCAGCAATTATGGGTATGACTCAGAGCCTTCATCTTTTTTTTTTATCTTAGTTCCCTAAGAAGTCTTCATCTTCTTTTTAGCTTCACTCACTTAACTGTATTTGCCTCAGTTTCCTCATCTGTAAAATGTGCTGGAGAACAAAATGTGAAACCATTCCAGTATCTTTACCAAAGAAACCCCAAATGGGATCACAAAGAGTCAGGCACTACAGAAAACAACAACAAGACCATGTAAGCACTTTTACGTGCAGGCTGCTAGATGGTGCAGTGGTTAGAGTGTCAACCCTGGAGTCAGGAAGATGAATCATCCTGAGTTCAAATCGGGCCTCAGACACTAGCTGTGTGACCCTGGGCCAGTTATTTAACCTTGTTTGCCTCAGTTGCCTTATCTGTAAGATAAGCTGGAGAAGGAAATGGCAAACCACTCTAGTATCCTTGCCAAGAAAACCCCAAATGGGATCACAAAGAGTCAGGCACTACAGAAAACAACTAAAAAAGACCATGTAAGCATTGCTACTTGTGAGCTGCTAGGTGGCACAGGTGGTTAGAGTGCCAACCCTGGAGTCAGGAAGATGAATCTTCCTGAGTTCAAATCAGGCCTCAGACACTTACTAGCTGTGTGACCCTGGGCCAGTCATTTAACCTTGTTTGCCTCAGTTTCCTCATCTGTAAGATAAGCTGGAGAAGGAAATGACAAACCACTCCAGTATCCTTGCCAAGAAAACCCCAAATGGGCTCACAGAGTTGGACTGAAACGATTGAATAATCAACAAAAGAACAAAGATTTAGTTTCATTTCAAAGCATTTCATGAAGTGGGTTTGTGGGTTTCTTTGCTGAAAGACAAGAGGATTATAAACAGAGAATTCATTTTTTTAAAAGTTTGATTTAGTTTCATTTTTGAGCTTAATAAACTTGTACATGTTTTTCCCTCTAGCTCCTGGCAAAAGTCCACTAGGTGGTTCACCACAAATATACTCAAAGAGAGAGAAGTATTGAATTGGCTTGTGGCACCCCAATTACCAGCATGGTCTTAAGATTCAGCTACTTGGTCCTTTTTGTTGTCTTCTTCTGAATTAGGTTCATTTTTAAAGACAGTGAATGGCTCAGTTCAAGTCCTTGAATTCAGATTTCCTTATCCCCTATAGCAGACAATGACTGAAGAGCATTGCAGAGGGCACCTGATTCATTTCCTCTTTTTTCCCTCCAGAGCCAGAGATTTGTCTGACTCATCATCAGCTTGATCATAACAACACAGAATTTGAGGACTGAGAAGTATCCTGAGATAGTATTGAGTTGTTTTTCCTTTCTTGGATAAGATTCAATTAATATCAGTTCCATAAACATTTATTAAGGACCATGTAACAGACCCCGTGCTAGGCTCTAGAGGGATATAAAAACAAAATTGCATCCCTGCTCTTGAGAAACCTGCATCTTATGAGATGGAAACTTAGGAAGGACATGGTAAAAGTTTTGAAATATTCCAAGTACTCTTCTCAAGAAGGGGGCCTAAACTTGTTCTGCTTGGAGACAGAAGGCAAAACTAGGCATGATGAATAAAAGTTAAAGAGAAACTGGTTTCATATGGATGGAAAAAAAGCTTCTTAAAAATTGTAAGGCGGTAATGTTTCCCATCATTGGTCAAGCACAGAATAAACTACCACTTGTCAGAGATGTTTTAGAGAAAATTCCTAGGATTTTAGAATTTTTGAGCATAAGGGACTTTAGGGGGGGTCATTCTTATTTTCTAGATAAGAAAATTGAGATCCAGAAAAATAAAGTTATCTCCTCAAAGTCACGTAGTGACAGAGTCAGGATTTGACACAAAATTCTCTGACTTCAAATGAACAATGTTTTATAAATACAGCACTCTACTAAGCCTTCACTTTCCCCTTTTCCATAGGGAAGGCAAGAAGCATTTATTAAGTGCCTACATAATAAGTAAATAATGCCTACCAGGCACTATACTATGTACTGCAGACTTCCTATTGAGATTAGCCTAAATGACCTTAGAAATCCCCTTGAGCCCTAATATCTTATAACATTGTATTATCTAAAAAACAACCCTAATGAGTAAAAAGCTTAGTTGAGAAGATAACCGGAGCCTCATTCAGTTCTGGGGAATAACACTTTACTAGAGTCTTACACAATGGCAGAATTTATAATTGCTTAGTTAACTCAGAGGGACAGAAGTGAGTATATAAGGAAGGGAGTTGTCTTTTATGAATTGGGGGTTCAGGGCACAATGACTAAACTCATTATATTGCATCCAAGTGAATAAATTCCATGGAAGAAGCTACACCATCTTCATCTGTAATGCCAATTTCCAGAAAATTATAATGAACCAAACTAGGTAGGAAAGTATGCCGCCACATATATTATTTTAAGAAGTTTAGGGACAAGTAGTGTGAGACTATGTAAATTTATTTTATATGGACTTCCCAGAATATTCTAATGTCATTTTCTAGTTGGTTTATTCTCTTTGTAATTATCTCCTGTGGGAAACAATTTCGTGTCCTAGAGCATGGAGACAAGGGGAATAGAAGGGAAAAAGGCTGAGGAGATACAAAACCAGGAGAGACTCTTATTTGGAGACCAAAAGAGAGGGGAAAATAATTAGGGGTTTGGCTGGTGAACCTTTGAACCCAAGGAGCCATACTCATAGAGGGCTCAGGAAGGCCTAGGAGTCAATTTGCCTTCATCTGAGGTATGGGAAAAGTTTAAGAAGTAGGAGAAATGAAGGCCCTGGTAACATATGGAAAGGTCCACTGACCAGGGCAAAGAGGGAGAAAATCAGCAAGCCAGATCCAAGCTAGATGTATCTTTAACAGAATCTAAAAGATAACACTATGAAGAAAGATGGAAATTATTTTCTCTGATCACAAGTTCCTGTTCTTCTATTTATCCTCAGTTCTAATATTCTTCCTTCACTTATTATTCACTCTCGCTGATCTTGGTGGTACGGGGAAAATAGCAGTAGGCCAAAAGCTGGGAGATCTATATCATAGCCTATACCCTATTAGTATCTAGCTGTCTGACCTTGAGAAAACTCCTAAACTACCCTGGACCTCAGTGCCTTTATCCATAAAGTAGAAGTGTTAAATTAAAATATTTCTGAGGTCTCTTCAGCTCCAAGATTATATGGCCTTTAATTCTTCAATTTCTCTCTAGTTCACCCAGTCTGGTCTGGACTTCCTGCCCTTCCCCCTACCCCAAGGTTAGCCTTGATCAAGTTCTGAGGAAAAATTTAAGAAGAAATAAAAGATAAAAACTCTATAACCATAGCAAAAGGTCCACTGGATCAGATCCAGAAGAAGAGGAATCCTGCAGAAAGGCCCAAATTTCCAGCACTGTAACACAAAAAGCCCAACACAAACAGAAAGGAAATTTAGTATTCAATCTCTTGTCTCCTACTCTTTTCAGAATTGCTGCCCTGATAACTCTTAACCTTGGCTAATTGCTACCATGAAATATCTTTTTTCTTATATTCCAAGGAAATGTTATTTTAGGAAATGATAAAATATTAATAACCAAGTATACTACAAATGCATGCTATTTGTCTAACATTGACTGGGACCTCAATGCTATTATTCCACAGTAATTTTTTATTCTTATTTTATTGGTCTCTATCACATACCAAAAATATTGTTCCAAATGTCTTCTTAATTCCATATATCCCCAACTCAAACTTTCCCCATCACTTAACCATAGTCGAAGTCCTTGCCTTAAACTTTGTTGAGAAGATTGATGTTATATACTATGAATTCCATCATCTCACTTCCTACACACCTCTCAATATTCTCAGCTAACCTCTCAGCCTTCTTCTGAAGGTCAGAACAGGAGGTGGAACTTCTCTTTACAAAGGCAAACTAACCCACATCTATATTTGTTGAAAAGTCCTTTTTTATTCATGCATCCTCCAATGACTTTACACCCTTCATCTCCCTCATACAATTTCAATCCCTTTTCACCGTTTCCTTTTGATCAGCTTTCCCACATTCTAAGGAGTCTCCTTCCTCTAAAAACAAAGCAAAACAAAACACAAAACCTTCCCTTAACCTCACAACCCTCTTATTATCTTTCCCTTCTCCACCTATAGCCAAATTTTAAACAAGAGTATGCTACATTTGCTACTTCTATGTCCTTGCTTCATTCGTCATACCTTAATATCTAGTGTATTCCCACCATTCTTTTGAAACTGATCTATGTGTCAAGGGTGATTAACACATCCTATGACCCTTTTTTCCCTCTTCTATGATGATTCTTCTACACTTGCCACTGTTGACTTTCATTTTCTTCTTGTTATCCTTTTATCCCCTCAACGTCCAAAATACTGAACACTCATTTTTCTCCTTTTTTTCTGACCATTACTTTCTGTGTTTATTGCCTGCAACCTCCTTCCATCACTTAATGGGTGTTCTCTACTATTGATCCTTTCTCATCTTTCTCTATAATTTTCCTAGGTGATTTCGTTCACTTAACTGGCCTCAGCCATCACCCTTACGCAAATGGTTCCCAAATCTATATTCACTCTGAATCTCTCTGGAGTGCTCACATCCAGTATTCTGCACTTCCTGGTAGACATTTCCAAGTGTAGTACTACCATCTCCCCAAATTCAGCATATCCTAAATTGAATACACCTTCTTTCTCCTGAAACCTGGTTCTTTAATTCCTGATAGTAGTAGTGAAGGGAAGAAGAGAGAAAGTAAAAGCTTAATGGGCTAATATGGCCAAGTAAAACTTTTTTTCAGTTGTTGCTTGCTTTGTTTTGATTTTTTATGGGAAACATGGGGAGGGGAGAGAAGAAAAGGAGATACAGAGAGAAAGGCAGAGACAGAGAGAGAGGCAAAGACAGACAGACAGAGAGACACACAGATAGAGAGAGAGAGGAGAAAGAAAAACAGCAAAGTCATAGAGAAGATGGGATCATATGGCTTAAGGTAACAGAGGTAAGAGGGAGCTTCGAATCTAAGAAAAATTATCTTTTCCTGTGAGATTAAAGAAAAGTAGAGAATGAATGGGGACAGTGAGATAAGTAAAAGAAAATGGAGGGGCCTCCCTATTTCACTAAAATATTGTGTTTTCCCATTTTAGACTTAAATGGGAATTTACATTCTCAGAATGTATGCCATGGCACTCACCAGCAACAATTCCTCTACGATTGAGGTCTCTGAGTTCCTCCTGAATTGTTTTGTCAGATCTCCAAGCTTACAACGTTGGCTCTCGCTACCCCTAAGCCTGCTCTTCCTCCTGGTCATGGGGGCAAATGCCATACTTTTAACCACCATCTAGATCGAGTCCTTTCTGTATGAGCCTATGTACTACTTGCTTAGCTTGCTCTCCCTGCTGGACATTGTGCTCTGCCTCACTGTTATCCCTAAAGTGTTGCTCATCTTCTGGTTTGATCTAAGATCCATCAGTTTTTCTGCCTGCTTCCTCCAGGTGTATGTCATGAACTGCTTCTTGGCCATGGAGTCATCTACTTTCCTGGTCATGGCATATGACCGTTATGTAGCCATCTGTCATCCACTGAGATACCCCTCCATAATAACTGATAAATTTGTTGCCAAGGCTGCCATTTTCATAGTGGCCTGAAATTCCCTCCTCACTGTTCTCATTCCTATCCTCTCAGCTAGACTGCACTACTGCCACTCCAATGTCATTGACAATTGTATCTGTGCCAACCTTTCTGTATCTAAGCTTTCCTCTGATGATATTACAGTGAACCATCTTCTTCAATTTGCTGGGGGATGGACACTGCTAGGTTCTGACCTCATCCTCATTTTCCTCTCCTACTCCTTCATTCCTTGGGCTGTGCTGAGGCTTAAGGCTAAGGGGGCTGCAGCCAAGGCCATGAGTACATGTGGCTCCCACTTCATCCTCATCTTCTTCTTCAGCACCATCCTGCTGGTCTTTGTTCTCACTCATGTGGCCAAGAAGATGGTGTCTCCTGATGTGCCCATCCTGCTCAATGTCCTGCACCATGTCATCCCTGCAGCTCTCAATCCCATTGTCTATGGAGTCCAGACCCAGGAGATCAAGCAGGGCATTCTGAAGTTACTGAAGAAGGGTCTATGAAGTGTGGATGAGGGGGGACTTCCTGCTTTCTTGGGGTAGGGTGGCTCAAAGATCAGCAATAGGGAGAGGACTTCAAAGCTGAGAATCAAAATCCCAGGCTTTGCCATCGTTGAACAGCATTAGCTGGCCAGTGGCCTTTCCCATAGTTACTTTAATCTTTCCTCTCTCCTTGTCATCACCCTGAACAAATATACTCTATACAAAGCCTGGGGGTCCTTTATAGTCTCAATAGGAATTCATTCTTGGATTAGCATTTCTTTGCCTTTCACTTTAGTGAAATGTGACCTTATTGTTCCTGGGATAACTGGAATAAGGCTAAATGAAGGGAATGAATATTTCCAAAGGATGATGGGCATAGCCCTCTAGAATGTAGTGTAATGAAATGAAATGGAGGGACCAGAGCAAGAAATTAGAGGTGGGCTATAAGAAATTAGCTTCTGTAATTAATGCTTGCACTTGCTCACTTAATATGGAACCATCCCATCCTTTTTTCTCCAAATTATCTCTCCAGGTATTGCCCTGTGTTCTGCTCATGGATTTAAACTATCAGAAAAGAAAACACAGCCCATTCTTAATTCTTCCATATGTGTCACAATAGCCTAAAGGAAGGACTTAGTGAAGTCCCTACCATTACTCCAGTCAAGACTTGATTTCCATGTGTTCCATTCCATATAAATTTTGCATCTTGTGCTAATATAAACAGAGTGTGGGAATGGAAGGAATATGACTGATTAGACAAAAAAGCATGAGACCTCCAAGGAACACAAAAGGGAAAGGAAAATGAAGTTTAGACATCAAAGTAAGAGGCTAAGAACAGAGTCATATAGAAGCAAGAATCAGGAGGAGGGGGAAAACAGAATTAGGAGTTGTTGTCATGCACAATTTATAATGAAATGCAGACCAAAATTCTCCTAACTTTTGATCCTGTTTTCTTTCTTTTGTACTTTCTTTTCTTCATTTTAAAAGTGTAGTTTTGGTCACTATCAATAGTTTTGTCTTTGCTGATTTCCCTTTGCATCACCTTTCTCTTTATCTATTTCTTTGTAGAATTCTTATCCATTATTCATATAGTCCTGTAATATTCCATCACATTAAGTATATATATACATACCCATTCTTCACTGGTATGACACAGATGTTTTGCATTTTTTATTCTTATCGTTAAAGAAGATCTGAATGTTTTGTGTAGGTGTGTTCATTTTCACGGATATATACATATATATGCATACATATTATTACATAGAGTCTTACCAGTGGAATTGATGAATTGAAAGAAATAGGTTTTTTAACTCTTATTTTGCATTGTGATATTATTCTCTATAATATTAACATCTCTCTGCAATTCCACCAACAGTGTATCAGAGTGCTTGTTTCCCCATAACCCTGACAACATTGGTTCTCATAAATTTTTACTTTTTAAAAATATTCTAGAGAGTATAAGCAGTATCTGAATATTGTCCTGATTTGTATGTATATCATCATTAAGAAATTTGAATGTAGTCTCCTAGGATCATAGATTTAGAGTTACAAGTTCCTCAGAGGCCAACTAGTCCAGTCTCTTCATTTTGCAGAAGCATTTTTTTCAGACGATTTTTAGCAGTTTGTATTTCCTCCTTTGTAAATTGTCTATTCATGCTCTTTGACCATTGTTCTGTTGTACAGTCTGTATTATTAATCTTGTAGATGTGTTTTGATTCCTTATAGGTCTTGGATGCTAGGCATTGTCTGATGTATTTACTGCAAATGTTTTCCCATGTGTGATTTTAAAAATCATTTCTAAAGTTGTTTTCATATATAAAGCCATGCTCCTTTTAAAAAGTAATTATGCTGTGAATTGATAGAAAAGACAATTTTATAGCAACCACTGGGGAAAATACACACACACACACACACACACACACACACACACACAAATATACATACATAAACATGCACACAGAGTTGGATACAGAAATAAATTTCACTAAAAAAAGAAATAGGAAAAGGGAAGAAGAGAGATTGGGAAATAATAGAAAGGCTAGATTAAGGAGGGATTGGTACTAATCAGAGGAAACTCTATCTAAATACGTACAAAAATATTTATAGCAGCTCTTTTTTTTGTGGTGGTAAAGAATTGGATTCTGAAGGGGTGTTCAGCGATTAGGGAAGGGTCAGGAAAGTTATAGTATATAAAGGTGATGGAATACTGTTCTGCTGTAAGAAATGATGAAGGTGAGGTTTCAGGGAAAACTGAGAAGTCTTGTATGAACTGCTGCAGAGTGAAATAAGCAGAAACAGGAGGACAATTTACATAATGACAACAATATTGTAAAGACAAACAACTTTGAAAGACTCAGGGTTCTGATCACTTTATTGACTGACCATGATTCCAGGGGACTAATGAACATTCTGTCCTACCTCCTTATAGAAAGGTGAAGAACTCAGAGGGCAGAGTGAGAATTTTTTTTTGACATATCCAATGCAGAAATTTGTTTTGCTTGTTTATACATGGTTTGTAACAGGAATTTTTTTTCTTTCTTCAGTGTGGAAGGGGTGGGAAAGAAGGAATTTTGCTCACTGAAAAAAATATATTTTTTAAAGGACAAGAGCAATGACAAAGACACTAAGAGAAGGTAGGATAGAGACAGAGACCAAAACACAGAAAGAGACACTACTGGTCAGGAAAGAAGGAGTGGAGAAATAAAGACAGGAACAAACAGTAAGTTTCTAAGGAGGGAGAAAAAAGACAACAAGGCAATAAATCAATAAAATTAGAAGGGATGATGAGTAACAAGACACTTTTGTTATTGTCCTGTTGCTTCAGTTCTATGTGACTCTTCATGACTCCATTTGGGATTGTCTTGGCAAAAATACTAGAGTAGTTTGACATTTCCTTCTCTAGCTCATTTTGCATATGAGGAACTGAGGCAAACAAGGTTAAGTGACTCACCCAGAGTCACATAGCTGGTAAGTGTCTGAGACCAGATTGGAACTAACAAAGATGAGTCTGCCTGACTCCAGGGTCAGGCACTCTATTCACTGCACCACCTAGCTGGTGATAATACATAACTCTAAATAGATATTGAAAGACAATTTAACCAACACTTGATACAAAGAAAAACCTGGTGTATTTCCAAGAGATCATGGAACCGCAGAAGGTTGTTTCCAAATAATTCAAGAAAGAAATCAGAAGCTTGAGAAAAGTTGTATGGGAGCAAATAACAGATTTTGTGGCATGCACAGCAGAAATACTTAGCACAAGAGAAAAACTTGAATTCATAGTGGCAATCTCTCTAAACAAATGTATAACCAACCAAAATCCATACCCCAATAGACAAATGGTGAAAGGATATAAACAGCACTTCTCGAAAGAAGAATCGCAAGATATCAACAAACTTAAAAGAATGCTCCAAATTACTAATAATAAGAAAAATACAAGTCAAAATAACTCATAAGTTCCACCTCGGATATAACAAATTGACAAGGACAGAAGAAGGGAATAATGAATGTTGGAGGATTCTGGAACCATAGGCACATTAATGCACTATAGTTTGAATTGGGCATTTATCCAATCCTTACTGGAAACAAATCATTATTATGCCAAGGGAAAAGCAAACTGCTCATACTGTCAAGATAAAGTATTATCTATGTCTTGGCAAGGCTAACACTTACCAATAAAAGAAGTCAACGATCCCACAGTGATCAAAGATCCATCCATACAATCAAAGCATCCTTTTCTATAGTCTGCTTGTATGAATTCATTTCAAAATGTCAACCAGTGCCAACTAAACTAAAATGGTGATTGGTCCATAATTATGCTGACTAGCAAAAAGGCCTATGGTAACAGGGACACAGTTAGTCAACATCCTTGGAAAGTCCCTAACTCCACACTCTCTTGTATGATAGAAACCCAGTGCTAAGAAAAAACATCCCATGACCAGGTTGAATCATCTTCCATTCATCATCTTTATCTTGTTCAAGAGGCAGGCTCACTCAAAGTGATATGCATAGTCTCGAGTATCATATTACCAAGGCCCATAAAAAATAATTATAAATCTAAGCCTTTAGAAATTGCTTATAATAGTTATTGCTGTGATTAATAAAATTCTTTACTAACCAATAAACAATCAATTTCACAAATTCTCCTCTTTGATACTTGAAAGGCCTGCCTTTTATGGATCACAGATAAAGTTGATGTATTGAGAACGTCTGACGGGAGCAGTTCCCATCAGAAAGATCACATAAATGAAAATGTGTTGGCACATAAAAGCAAGGGAGAAAATGAGCACAATCTTCTACATTACCTAATGATTAGCTTATCTATAAAAGTATGTAATAAGAATATAGTATAATTGATTAATAATCATCTCATGGCCCACTAATGAAATTATCAAATTCTTTCATTTGATCCAAAGCCTACTTAAGTAAGTATCCCAGTGCATTAGTTTGGGCCTGATAGGAGTGATAGAACTCACACAGAGCCTTTGTCAAATCTTTACCTCTGAAGACAACCTTGAATATAACAGTGGACTCACTTAGAGCCTTAAAGTACCTTCTCAACCTACTACATTTCATAGGGGACATACCTAACTAATGACATCTTCATAGTCAATAAGCTGAACATCTTCTAGTAAGTAAAGTGATTTGACAATCATTCTGATATTTATAAGTAGGAGGAGGAGGATTCCCATTACATGCCATTCTTTTAAAGAAGATTTCACAACTCATACAAGCAATGACCCCATAACAATAGCCCATAGCCACAGCCCCACATATTTAGCAATAGCAGTTCATCAGTGGAAAAAAAGGTGCTGGAGCAAGGGAGTCTTCTCAGTGACCAGGCTTCATTCAAGTTAGAGACAGCCACTGAAGATGAGATAAAATTGTTGACAAAATTATAGCCTTTGAGGGAGTTTCTGTGGGTGGGCAGGAGGTTTCAAGTAAAAATACAGATTTGTAGACCAAAACATCCACAGCAATGAAGACATTCAAAAGAACAATAAGATTACAGCATCCAAACAAAGCTGATCATTAATTCACTCAAATCAATTTTAACCCGAAGTTGGAATATAAACCAGTGCAGCAGTTAATATACAGCAAGGGACAACAATCAGGATAATTAAAACCACAGATCCCCTTTTTACCAAAGTCAAGAGAATACCTCCCCACTGGAACCAAGAAGAAACCCAGGAAAACTAAGAAGAGGGATCCCACCAGGAACGCTCACTTCAAGATAACATGGATTTCATTAGTGATAAGCTGTATATCTACTGGATATCCACTAGAGTTTATGGACATTTGCAATATTTCCTGATTTGTTTATGTAAGTACAAGTTTGATTGATCATAGCACGATCCCTTCTAGGAGCTGCACTGAGGATATTTAATACTAAGCAGTTTTGCAATACTGCTGCAGCCAAGGAATTCATCTACACTTGTAAGGAAGAAATAGCACTAGAGTCAGAGAAATAGTATATGCTGCGTCTCAAGCTAATTTCTCAATTTTTGCTAAAAGATTTCTAATTGTCTAATGGTGAGGACAACTCCAATAAATGGAAACGTGTATCAGAAAAATCTCTCTATAGGAAGAATCCTTTATAAGGTTCGGATATGTAATGTCATCTGATCTTTTACTTTAGGAATGCCGCCATGCTCCCAAAATCCTGACAGACTTTCTTTCTATAAATAGAGTGATTGTAAACTGAAACAGGAGATGCTAGATAGGCAACATCACAAATTCCATGCCATCTAGGAGGAAGAGTGGAATAGGCAGACCAATTATAGACAAAAACTTGCCTTGGTGAAATTAAGCCCCAAGAATGTTCTGGGAACAGTTTTCAGGTGGCTGTGACAGAACAGAGATTACAACTTATGTGATTAACCTTGGAACCAACAAATGAGGTATCAAAGAATGGCAGTGTAAGATTACATTAAGCAACATCACCCATATTCACTACTCCAGTAATAAAAGTCTTAGTCTTGTTTATACAGATGTTAAAAGTAGGTAAAGGTGACCTAAGTAGGAGCAAAGAAATACTTTCCTTAATGGAAGTATTAGGAGATGCTGCTTCCCTGATTTGGGCAAAACTGAGAAAATAATATTTCACATGCATTTGAGGTGAAGGGACAGCCAAACTCCAAGTTGAATTCAATATGCTATTCATGATTTCACAGGTGGCAAAAATAAAAGGTGCAAAAGGCACATGAAATGAAGTATTACCTCCTGAAGACTCAATTGGAAGCATGGTATCATTAACCTTAACCAGGATAGGTATCCATGAAACAGGCTTATTATGATAAAGCTAATGATAAAACCAGCAGCCATGGGACCTGATGATTCCAGCCTTCTACAGGCTGTATCCCACCTTACTGTGAAGCCTAACTATTGCATTATCATTCTGATGCACCAATGAGGAAACAATTAGAAGTAACATTGCCAAGACTAAATCAAGTATCTAACAAATCAAACCTAACAAGAGTTAGAATGCCAAATGATTTGCTTATGTAGTCCAGCTTCAGTTGTGTGCTCTTCTAATGAACTAGATTCAGAGGATGAACTAGATTGCCATTTTACTTCAGTCATTTCAAGAAAACATTCATCCTTCTCTTTGTCTAAGTGCATTTCTTCAATTTTAGAGAAAGACCTTTAGTTCCTCTTTCTAAGGAGAGTTCAGAATTAGGGGTCTCATTTACAATCCAATTTCCAAATTTTTTTTTAGAATTGGCACTTTTAGAATTAGACTGGCAGGGTCTAGAATCCTTGTTTCGTACACATATCCAATTCCATTCCATATAACCAATAATAGATTCCAATCAAAGTTAGCACAATAACAACTACAAATGGTAGTATCAGAACCCATGTATGAGAAGGGCATTCCTTCTGATTTGTTAGAAACAGACAAAATGATAAATAAAAACTTTTATTTATAGGTAATGAAGGATACTGACTTCTTGGGGATTCAGTGGTCAGATTTATCAGAGCTGCAGAGGTTAAATTCATCAGAGCTGTAACAGTAATATTTACTAAGGTGGATTGATCTCCATAAGGAGTGGCAGCATTAACACACTCTGTCGAGAGGGTAGAAAAAGCATCAGGGACAAAAGACTTAAGGAGAGACATCTGCCATGATGGAAGAGAAGTATCTTCTCCAAACAACGATGTGTACACTAGGGGAAAACGTTTTACTTTTATAGGAGGATGTCCAAAAAGCATTTCATAAGTAGATATATGTAAAACATATAAGTAGATACCCCTTGGTCTATTTCACAGATAGAACAAGGCAAGGGGAAGGACATCAGTCACTTAAGATGGGTTTTGGAACACAGTTTACCAATCAGGGATTTCAAGACTTTATTCATGCATTCAACTTGACCAGAGCTCTGGGGATGATTAGGTGTTAGAAATTAAGGAGAAATCCCTAAAGTGGAATAATTGAGAGAGAACAGAACCTGCAAAATGAAAGCTAGGGCCAGGAACTATCTGAGCAGAGGGACCATATCTAGGTATTATGTTTTTAAGAAACATCTTGCTACAGAGGCAGCTGTGGCCTTAAATCCAGGAAATGCCTCCATTCAGCAAATAAATTGATCAACAATTACAAGACAAACTCAATAATGACCTGCTTTAGGCATGTTAATAAAGTCAATCTGTAAATGTTCAAAAGGAACATAAAATAAGGGGTGAACACAAAAGCCATATTTCTAAAAGAGTGTTGGTTAAGAGATAGACAGGTAGGGCATGCTGCATAAATTTAGGATGCAACAGAAGTGACACCTGGAGCAACCCATCCCCTTTATATGGTGTCTACAATTCCCTGTGTGCCATAATGGCCTCTTTTATATAAAAAAGATATACCTGGTGATAGAAATTCCGAGAAGGAGTAGTTTAAATTTTTAGTCACCCAGACCACAGAGACCTTACATGGCCTTTTCCATTTTTTAAAATCTATTTTAATTTAACAGCAATCACTTCCATATGGTTCTGAGTTTTAATTTTTTCTCCCTTTCCCTCCCCAAGATGGTACACAATCTGCTATAGCTATCCATATACATTCTTATTAAACATATTTTCATATTAGTCATGTTGTAGGGAAGAATTAGAACCAGTAGAAGGAACCACAAGAAAGAGGTAACAAACAAAACAGAAGAAAAAAATAGCAAATAGCCTGCTTCAATCTGCATTCAAACTCCATAGTTCTTTCTTTAGATTGGGATAGCATTTCCCATTATAAGTCTTTTGGAGATGTCTTAGATCCTCGCATTGCTGAGAAAGGCTAAGTCTATCAACATCAGTCATTGCACAACATGGCTGTAACTGTGTACAATGTTCTCCTGGTTCTGCTCACTTCACTCAGCATTAGTCCACACTTGTCTTTCCAGGTTTTTCTGAAGTCCACATGCTCATTACTTCTTATAGCACAACATTCCATTACGTTCATATACCACAACTTGTTCAGTCATTCTCCAGTTGATGGGCATCCCCTCAATTTCCAATTCTTTGCCACCACAGAAGGAGCTGCTATAAATATTTTTATACATGTGGGTCCTTTTCTCATTTTTATGCTCTCTTTGGGATACAGCCCTAAAAGTCCTATTGCAGGGTCAAAGGGTATGCATATTTTTATAGCCCTTGGGGCATAGTTCCAAATTGCTCTCCAAAATGGTCGGATCATTTCACAACTCCACCAACATGCATTAGTGTTCCAATTTTCTCACATCTTCTCCAACATTTATCACATTCCTGTTTTGTCATGTTGGTCAATCTGATAGGTGTGATCTGGTACCTCAGAGATGTTTTGATTTGCATTTTTCTAAATAATGATTTAGAGCATCTTTTCATATGACTATAGATGGCTTTAATTTCTTCATCTGAGAACTGCCTGTTGATATCCTTTGACCATTTATCAATAGGGGAATGACTTGTATTCTTATAAATTTGACTTAATTCTCTATTTATTTTAGAAATGAGACCCTTATCAGAGAGACTGGTTGTAAAAATTCTTTTCCAATTTTCTACCTTCCTTCTAATCTTAGTTGCATTGACTTTTTTTGTGCAAAAACTTTTCAATTTAATGTAATCAAAATTATCCATTTTGCAATGTTCTCTATCTCCAGTTTGGTCATAAATTCTTCTGTTCTCCATAAATCAGACAGGTAAACTATTCCTTGCTATCCCAGTTTGCCTATAGTATCAGCCTTTATATCTAAATCATGAACCCATTTTGACTTTATTTTGGTATATGCTGTGAGATTTTGGTCTATTCCTAGTTTCTGCCATATTCTTTTCCAGTTTTCCCAGAAGTTTTGTCAAATAGTGAGTTCTTATCCCAGAAGCTGGAATCTTTCAGTTTATCAAATAGTAGATTCCTATTGTCATTGACTACTGTGTCTTGCATATTTAACCTATTCCACTGATCCACCACTCTATTTCTTAGCCAGTACCAAGCAGTTTTGATAATTCCTGCTTTATAATACAATTTAAGATCTGGAATTGCTAGGCCACCTTCCCCTGCATTTCTTTTCATTAGCTCCTTTGATATTCTGGACCTTTTGTTATTCCAAATTAATCTTATTATTTTTTATAGCTTTATAAAATAAGTTTGGGTAGTTTGATTGCTATAGCATTGAATAAGTAAATTAGCTTAGGCAGAATTGTAATTTTTATTGTATTAGCTTGGCCTACCCATGAGCAACTGATATTTTTCCAGTTATTTAGATCTGACTTTATTTGCGTGAAAAGTGTTTTGTAATTGTGTTCATATCATACTGGGCTTGTTTGAGTAGGCAGACTCCTAAATAATTTATAATGTCTACAATAACTTTAAATGGAATTTCTCTTTCTATCTCTTGCTGTTGGGCTTTATTAATAACATATAGAAATGTCAATGATTTATGTGGGTTTATTTTATAGCCTGCAACTTTGCTAAAGTTGTTTATTATTTCAAGTAGTTTTTTATTTGATTCTCTAAGATTCTCTAAGTATATCATCATGTCCTCTGCAAAGAGTGATAACTTTGTTTCTTCTTTGCTTATTTAAATACTTTCGATTTCTTTTTCTTCTCTTATTGCTAAAGCTGACATTTCCAGTATGATATTGAACAACAGTGGTGATAATGGACATCCATTTTCCACCCTCGATCTCATTAGAAATGCTTCTGCTTTATCCCCATTACATATAATGCTTGCCGAAGGTTTTAGGTAGATGCTACTTATTATTTTAAGGAAAACTCAAGTTATTCCTATGCTCTTTGGTGTTTTTAATAGGAATGGGTGTTGTATTTCTTTCAAAAGCTTTATTTTTTGCATCTGTTGAGATGATCATGTGGTGTCTGTTGGCTTTGGTGTTGATATGATCAATTATGCTGATAGTTTTCTTAATATTGAACCAGCTGTGCATTCCTGATATAAATCCTATCTGGTCGTAGTATATTTGCTAATATTTTATTTAAAATTTTTGCATCTATATTCATTAGGGAAATTGGTCTATAATTTTCTTTCTCTGTTTTGACTCTTCCCAGTTTAGGTATCAGCACCATATTTGTATCATAAAGAGAATTTGGTTAAGACTCCTTCTTCGCCTATTTTCCAAAATAATCTATATTGGAATTAATTGTTCTTTAAAGGTTTGATAGAATTCACTTGTAAATCCATCTGGCCCTGGAGATTTTTTCTGGGGAGTTCATCAATGGCTTGTTCAATTTCTTTTTCTGAGATGGGATTATTTAAGCATTTTACTCCCTCTTCTGTTAATCTGGGCAATTTATATTTTTGTAAATATTCATCTATTTCACTAAGATTGTGAAATTTATTGGGCTAAATAGTTCATAATTATTGTTTCAATTTCCTCTTCATTAGTGATGGGTTCACCTTTTTCATTTTTGATACTGGTAATTTGGTTTTTTCCTTTCTTTTCTTTTTAAATTAAATTGACCAAAGGTTTATCTATTTTATTGTTTTTTTTCATAAAACCAGCTCTTACTTCTATTTATTAGTTCAATAGTTTTCTTAATTTCGATTTTATTAATCTCTCCTTTGGTTTTCAGTATTTCTAATTTGGTATTTAATTAAGGATTTTTAATTTGTTCTTTTTCTATTTTTTTAGTTGCATGCTCAATTCACTGCACTCCACTTTTTCTATTTTATTCATGTAAGCATTTAGAGATATAAAACTTCCCCTAAGAATTGCTTTTGCTGCTCCCACAAGTTTTTGTATGTTGTCTCCTTATTGTCTCTCTCTTGAATGAAGTTATTGATGGTTTCTATGATTTGTCATTTGATCCATTCATTCTTTAGGATTAGAATTATTTAATGTCCAATTAATTTTTAGTCTATCTTTCCATGACCCTTTATTACATATAATTTTTTTATTGCATCATGATCTGAAAAAGATGCATTTAATATTTTTGTCTTTCCACATTGGATTGTGAGGTTTTTATGACCTAGTACATGGTCAATTTTTGTGTATGTGCTATGTACTGCTGAGAAAAAAGTATATTTCATTCTATCCCCATTCAATTTTCTCCAGAGGTCTACCATATCTAACTTTTTTAAATTCTATGTAACTCCTTAAATTCTTTCTTGTTTATTTTGTGGTTAGATTTCTCTAGTTCAGTGAGGGGGAGGTTGAGGTCCCCACTAGTATAGTTTTGCTGTCTATTTCTTCCTGTAACTTCTTGAACTTCTTTAAGAATTTGGGATGTTATACCACTTGGTGCATATATGTTTAGTAATGATATTACTTCATTGTCTATGGTGCCTTTTAGCAGGATGTAGTTTCCTTCCTTATCTCTTTTAATAAGATCTATTTTTGCTTTTGCTTTTTCTGAAATCAGGATTGCTACCCCTGCTTTTTTTTTTACTTCAGTTGAAGCATAATATATTCTACTCCAGACTTTTACCTTTACCCTGTGTGTGTCCCCCTGTTTCAAATGTGTTTCCTGTAAACAACATATTGTAGGATTATGTTTTTTAATCCATTCTGCTATCTCCTTCCATTTTATGGGAGAGTTCATCCCATCTACATTCACAGTTGTGATTACTGTCTGTGTCTTTCTTTACATCCTATTTCCCCCATTTATGCTTTTCTTTCTCCTTTCTCCCTTTCCCTCCTCACTAGTGTTTTGCTTTTGACCACCACCTCCCTCAGTCCAGTCTCCCTTCTATTATCCCTCTTCTTTTTCTTTCTCCTTTTCCCTCCTACTGCCTATAGGGTAAGTTAGATTTCTATACCTAACTGATTATGTTATGTTCTCCTTGAGCCAAATCTGATGAGAGTAAGATTCATCTCCCTCCCTTCTTTCCCTCTGCTGTAATAGGTTTTTGTGCTTTTTCTTGTAACATAATTTACCCTTGTCTGTCTCCTCCTTTTTTTTCCTCCCAGTACATTAATTAGATCAGATTAATCCACTTACTTAGATCCATTTAACCCATTTAATTAGAATTTTTTTTTCATTACATGAAAGTCAGCTTATACCCATCCCCTCTATGTATACCCCTCTAAAATGGTGTAATAACAATACAGTTCTCAAGACTTACAAGTGTCATCTTCCCTTGTAGGGATGTAAACAGTTTGCCTTTATTAATAACATATTATCATATTTTTCTGTCCTGTTTACCTTTTTGTGTCTCTCTTGAGTCTTGTATTTGAAGATCAAATTTTCTGTTGAGCTCTGGTCTTTTTAATCAGGAAGGTTTGGAAGTCCCCTATTTCGTTGAATGTTTATATCCTCCCCTGAAAGATTATGCTCATTTTCACTGAATAGTTGATCCTTGGTTGTAATCCAAGATCCTTTGCCTTACTGAATATCGTGTTTCACACCTTACAACCTTTTAATGTAGAAGCTGCAAGGTCTTGCATAATCCTGACCGTGGTTCCATGATATTGAAATTGTTTCTTTCTGGCTGCTTGCAGTATTTTCTCTTTGACCTGGTAATTTTGGAATTTGACTACTATATTCCTAGGCATTTCCAATTTGGGATCTCTTTCAGAAGGTGATCAGTGGATTCTTTGTATGACTATTTTTCTATCTGGTTCTAGGACCTCAGGGCAGTTTTCCTTGATGATTTCCTGAAAGATGCTGTCTAGGCTCTTTTTGCAATGTGGTTTTCAGTTAGACCAATAATTTTAAAATTGTCTCTCCTGATCTATTTTCCAGGTCAGATGTTTTATGTTTTCATCTATTTTTTCATTCTTTTCTTTCTGTTTGACTGATTTTTGCTCTCTCACAGACTCATTAGCTTCCATTTACCCAATTCTAATTTTTAACAAATTGTTTTCTTCTATTAGATTTTGTACCTCCTTCTCCATTTGGCCCATTTCACTTTTTAAGGAGTTCTCCTCAGTGAGTTTTTGTGCCTCCTTTTCTGTTTGTCCAATTCTGCTTTTTAAGGAGTTATTTTCTTCAGTGTACTTTTTTCCAGTTGGTCAATTGTATTTTTTTTGGAGGACTTGTTTTCTTCAATGTACTTTTTTCCAGTTGGCCAATTGTATTTTTTAAGGACTTGTTTTCTACAGTTAATTTTTGTCCTCCCTTTTTCAAGCTATTGACTCTCTCTTGCATGCCTCTCATTTCTTTTCCCAATTTTTCTTCTATCTCTCTTATTTAACTTTTAAAATCCTTCTTGAGTTCATCCAAGAGGGATTTTTGGGTTTCAGACCAGTTCATATTCCCTTTTGAGGTTTCAGATGTGGGTTTGTCGACAATGTTGTCCTCTTCAGAATTTCTGCCTTGATCTTCATTATCCCCATAATAGGAATCTATGGTACATTTCTGTTTGCTCATGGTGTTTGCTTATTTCCTGGTCTTTAAAAAAATTGAACTCTCCTGCTGGGGAGCATGGGGCACTGACACAAGCTTTGTGTGTTTGGAGCCCAGGGTCTGGTCACTGGCTTTGTGTGCTGGGGCCTCAGATGCTGGCAGTTGGAGGTTGTAGGGTTCTGGCAGCTTACCTAGTGTTAGGCTGGAATCAGCAACACTGTAGCTCTAGGGGTGGAGTGGGTAGTCTGGCCCCTGGAGGTTGCCTGCTCACCCAGGCCTTTTGCTTTCTTCAGCTCCTTGAAGATGGATGTTTCACTGTTGCAGGATGTTTCTCCATCTCGGGCTTTCCCTCTTGGAGTTGTGCTTCTCAGAGTTTTGCTGAGGCACCAGGAGACTTGGCTGCCAGAGAACACCATGGCACGTGATGGTTTTCCAAGCTGATTTCACTGATTCCCCTGCCTGTACTGAGACACTCAGAAGTCCTGGTGGGTTCAGAATCTCCCCCCGGTATGCTGAGGTGGGGCTTTCTGCTAGCTTACTGGGATGCCTCCCATTCTATACTGCTCCCCTTCCCCCAGAGCAAGAGAGGCCCTTCCTGTTAATCCCTCAAGCTTCCTGGGCTATAGGACGGTTGCACCCCATCTTTCTGCTGGTTCAGTTGTTTCAGGGTTTTTCCTGGGGCAATATTTTCTGGGCTTTCAGAGGTTAATAAGGGACATTGAGAGCAACTTACTTCTTACTCCACCACCCTGGCTCCAGACTTTTCATTTTTCCACTTCAGAATCATGAGAGTGAAGAGAATGCCTTTGTTCAGTTGTGAAAGAAAATAGAAGAGATGGTCCTTTCTTTTTTATTTTTCTTTTTTGAGATGGTCCTTTCAAAGCAGCAAATTTTGAAGCTTTGTTTGCTCTATTATTGCCACAAGAAACAATGTCAGTACTTTAGAGCATGCAGAACAGTGGATGATAACTAAGGCCTTGGGTAGATGAATGGATGAAAGAAGATCTTTAATGAGTTTGAAATTAGCAATGGTATTTGCCGATGATGAAAAAATCCTCTCTGCAACCACAGCTTTCTAATCGCACAACAGAACCCATAAGCATAGTGGGAGTCAGTATAAATAGTACCACTTTTACTGACATCAAAATGGTATGCCTGTGATTAAGGAAAACTGAGGCACGAAAGTCCAAGCATAATCTAGTTATTGGTAAGGCTAACAACTATCAATAATAGAGGTCTGTTATCCCATAGCAATCAAAGATCCATCCATGCAATCAATTCATTACATTATATTACAAGTTCATTACATAATATAATATAATGTAATACCTACTAAACTAAAATGATAATCAGTCCATAATTATGCTGACTAGCAAAAGGAATATTCTAGAGCCCATGGTAACAGGGACACAGAGTCAACATCCTTGGAAAATCCCCAACCCCATAGTCCCCTAAACTACAGAAAAACATCCCATGACCAGGTTGAATCATCCTCTATTTATCCTCTTTATCTTCTTCAAGAGGCAGGTTCAATCAAAACGACATGCATAGTCTCCTTTCAAATATCATATTACCAAGGCCTATACAAAATTGCTCTAAACCTAAGCATTTAGAAATTGGTTACAATAGTCATTGCTGTGATTAATAAAACTCCTAACTATAATCAATCACTAACCAATTTCTTTTATTTATTTTATTCTGAACTTAAGAAATAAAATAGGCATTTACAAAGCATAGCTGAGTAGGAAAAAAAGGTAACTGCACATCTATTATGTAAAACTTGCTATTTCTCTTAAATACTTGATAAAGTTATCATGTAACTTCCTTTTCTTCTTCTTTTCTTCTCTCCCACTCACCCTAGAGATGGTTATCATTAGACATAAATATGTATGTATACATATATATTATTCTATATATACTTCTATTTGTCAATTCTTTCTCTGAATGCAGATAGTGTCTTCCTTCAAAGATTATTTGTAGTTAATTTGAGTTTTAATAATAGTCAAAATGACTTAGTCACTCAATATGCTTAAGATAATATTACTGTTGCTGTATACAATGTTCTCTTGATTCTGCTCATTTCATTCTTCATTATTTTATGCAAGTCTTTCCATATTTTTCTGATCATTGAACTCATTTTTTCTTATAGCACAGTAGTATTCTATCACTATGATATACTACAACTTGTTCATCTGTTTCCCAATTGATAGGCATCCCCACAACTTCCAGTTCTTTGCCAACACAAAGAGAGCTACTGTAAATATTTCAGAACATTTAGGCTCTTTTCCTTTTTCCCTAATCACATTTGGAAACAGACCTAGTAGCGGTATTGCTGGTCCAAAGGGTATTGGCAGTTTAATAACTCTTTGAGTATACTCTCAGATGGCTTTCCAAGATGGTTAGATCAGTTCACAGTTCCACCAAAAGTGAATTAATATTCCAATTTTTCCCTGCAACATTTGTTTCTTTCCTCTTCAATCATTTTAGCCAAATCAACAGGTGTAAAATGATATCTCAAGGTTATTTTAGTTGCATTTCTTTAATCAATAATGATTTAGAGCTTTCATTCATATGACTATAAATTGTTTTGATTTCTCCATTGGAAAACTGCTTGTTCATATCCTTTCACCATTTATCAATTAGGGAATGACTTGTGTTCTTATGGAAGTGACAAAGTTCTTTATATGTTTGAGATATAAAATTTTTATCTGAGAAATTGTCTATAAATTTTTTCCCAATTTTTTTGCTTTCCTTCTGATCTTGTCTACATTGGTTTTATTTGTGCAAACCATTTTTAATTTAACGTAATTGAAATTACACATTTTATACCTCACAATGCTCTTTATCTCTTGCTTATTCATAAATTGTTTGCCTATCCAGAAGTCTGATAGGTTAATATGTTTCATGTTCTTCAAATGTTTTTGTAATATCTCTCTTTATTTCTAGACTGCGTATTCATTTTGACCTTATCTTGGTAAATGGTGTAAGATATTGATCTATGCCTAATTTCTGCTAGGCTCCTTTCCAGCTTTCCCAACAATTTTTACCAAATAATGAATTCTTATCCCAAAAACTTAAGTTTTTATGTTTGTCAAACACAAGGGTACTGTAGTCATTTGCTGCTGTAAATTGTATATTTACTCTGTTCCACTTATATACTTTTCTATTTCTTAGCCAATGCCAGATAGTTTTATAATTACTGTCTTATAATATAGTTTAAGATCTAGTATTGCTAAACTTTCTTCCTTTATATTTTTTTTGCTAGTTCCTTTAATATTCTTGAACTTTTGTTCTTCCAAATGAATTTTGTTATTATTTTTTCTGACTCAGTAAAATAAGTTTTGGTAATTTAACTGAGATGGCATTGAATACATTAATTAGTTTAGGTAAAACTGTCATTTTTGTTATACTGTCCCTGACTACCCATGAACAATTAATATTTCTCTAGTTATTTAAATCTGATTTTATTTATATAAAAAGGTTTTTTTGTATTTTTGTTTATATAATTCCTGGGTTTGTTTTGGCAAGTGTACTTAAAGATATTTTATACTGTCTAGAGTTATTTTAAATGGGGTATCTCTTACTATATTTTCTTATACGATTTTGTTTATGATATATTGGAATGCTGGTGATTTATATAGATTTACTTTGTATCCTGCTACTTTGCTGAAATTATTAATCGCTTTAACTGTTTTAGTCGAGTCTTTGGAATTTTCCAAGTATATCAACTACAAAAAGTGATAGTTTTATTACCTCATTTCCTATTCTGATTCCTTCCATTTCTTTTTCTTCTCTTATTGTTATTGTTAGGATTTCCAATGCCTTTTTGAATAATATTGGTGGCAGTGGGCACCCTTGTTTCATACCTGATCCTACTGAGAAGTTTTCTAGCTTATTCCCATTACAAATAACACTTGCTTATGTTTTTAGGTAAAGGCTTTTTATCAATTTAACAAAAAAATCCACTTATACCTATACTTTCAAATGTTTTTAATAGAAATGACTGTTGTACTTTGTCAAAAGCTTTTTCTGCATCTATTAATCTAATCATATGATTTTTGTTACTTTTATTATTGATATATAATAATCAATTTCACAATACCCTTTGACCCTGAGATTTCTACTGCTAAACACATATCTCAGAGAGATAAATGACAGAAAAAAAAGACCTATACACTCCAAAATATTCATAGCAGTACTTTTTTTAGTAGCAAAGGGCTGGAAAAAATTAGATGCCCATCATTTGTGAAGTGACTAAATGAATTGTGTTATATGAATGTAATAGTACATAATAATTGATAAATTTGGTGAATATGAAGAAGCATGGGAAGATATCTATGAGCTGATATAAAATGAAATGAGAAAAAACAAATAAAAGGGATATACTTATCGATTATATCAATGTAAATAGAAATAACAATAGAAAAGCAATTAAAATTGAAAGCTGCAAAATTATAATGAACAAATTTGACCCAAAAGAAGAGATGTTATGTGGCACTTGGCAGATTATGGAAGGGAAATATCACATGTGCTCTCAAACACAATTATGTTGTTGCATGTTTCTTTTTTTGAATTGTTGTTACTAAGGATGATCCACTGTATAGAGGGAGAAGGAAGTATATATTAGGAAATAAGGTGGTGTAAAAACAAACACAATTAATGAAAATAAAATATTTTTTTTTAAAATTAAAATTGCATACTTGATCTCTTGAATGCCAATACTATAGATAATGAAAATGAGGACTAGAGAGATTGGGTGGTTCAAGAAAGAGTAGGAATGACATTTTAGCAAATAGCTTGAGAGTTATCATTATGTACATTAATTAACATAGGATAATAGTTTTAAAGTTCAAAGTTCTTAGTCCAACCCCCTAATTTTTCTGGTGAGGAAACACGGTGTCAGGGAAATATAGTGATTGTTTGAAGGTTGCAAAGGTAGCAGAATACATAAAGCATAGCACCACAGACCTAGAACTGAAAGGAACCTCAGAGGTCAACTAGTCTGGCACCAACATTTTAGTGAAGAGAAAACAATGGCCCAGGAAGGCTAAGTGATTTGCCCCGTTTTACACAGGTAGTATGTCTCAGAGGTGAAATGTGCACCCGGGTCCTCTGACTTCAGAGCCACCAGGGAATCTCCGCGCTACCCCCCCCCATTCCAGTGTTCATTCAGTCTCGCAATGGATATAACCAAGTGGGAAATGTGTGCATAAAGTGGGCTAAAAGATATCAAAGAAGTGTATGATAGGAAAAGATTGAGGAGAGTTGAGAATGAGGGATAGTGGATAAATATCCTGAGTGTTTCATTGGTGTTCTGCTGGTTGCATAGGGTAAGACGGATAGAACGCCAGGCCTGCTGAGTTCAGATATGGCCTTACCCTACCTTTAAGACCATGGGAAAATTATTTAACCTCAG
Source organism: Phascolarctos cinereus (assembly GCF_003287225.1). Taxonomy (NCBI): domain Eukaryota; kingdom Metazoa; phylum Chordata; class Mammalia; order Diprotodontia; family Phascolarctidae; genus Phascolarctos; species Phascolarctos cinereus. The sequence goes on from NW_027556098.1 coordinate 353,136,772, forward strand.
TTTGCCCCAGTTTCCCCATCTGTAAAATGGGATAATAATATCTACCTCCTAATGTTGCAGAGAGGATCAAAAAGGATAATTGTAAAGTGCTTCACAGTGCCAGGCACATAGTATGAACTATATAAATGGAAGCAATTACTATAATTATTATTTTTCATGCAATGCTAAGCAAGAAATATGGGCTGGAGGTCCCTAAAACAGCAGGTGGACCTCTGTGAGTCTTTATAGTAGGATAACGACAATAGTTCCCCAGGAGGAGAAGGCGTGGCAATGAGTTTGAATCTGCGTCATTGAGATCTCCCTTAAATGAAATCCCAGAATCACTATAGAGCACTGGATTTGGAATCAGGAAAGCTCATGTTCATGAGTTCAAATCTGGCTTCAGAAACTTACTAACTGTGTGACCTAGGACAAGTCATTTAACTCTGTTTGCCTCAGTTTCCTCACCTATAAAATGAGCTAGAGAAGGAGATGGTAAACCATTCCAGTATCTTGACCAGGAAAACCCCAAATGGGGTCACAAAGAATCAGATACAATGGAACAACAAAATTTATTCCTCACCTGATTATAAGCTCCATGAGGGCAACACTGCATTATCTACTCTATTAGAATCCTGTTTGTCTGTGTAGCTGCTGAACTTATAGCTTTGCATATAGTAGGCCCTTAAAAAGTGTTTTCTGGGGGCAGCTAGGTAGCACAGTGGATAGAGTAGCAGCTCAAGAGTACCTGAGCTCAAATCTAGTCTCAGATCAGACACTTGACACTTATTAGCTGCGTAACCCTAGGCAAGTCACCTAACCACAACTGCCTCACCAAAAAAGTGTTTTCTGAATTTAAATGGGAATGGGCAGTGGTGGTAATATAAGAATGGAAGCAGGAGTGTGCTGGTAAATATTTAACAACCAGCTCCATGTGAACAACACCATTTAAAGCTTAAAGTATATTCCATGGTATACATACATATATTTTCTCCCTCACTTAACTCTAGAAAAATTAACAAACCAATAAATCAAGCCCTGATTTGTAGCATTTGCCAATTTCTGAAACATAAATATTCACACTTAAAATCTAACAGTTGGCTCTCCAGGTGGTTCAAACTAGTCCTAGCACTCCCCTGGATGAGGATAGTGCAAACCTTTATGCAATGGAACTAAGTTGTATGGAGAAGAGAGCAGGGAGCAGGACTAAACCATCACTAGGATTATATCTCAAGTAGGCACAGGATTAGGAAAGAGATAAGAGCCTGATACAGTCGAGTAGAACAGATATACTTGGGGGCCTCCTTTCACTATGTTTATTTAATTTCAGAGAGGAAGCATAGTAGAGTGGGTAGAGAATTGACCCTAGGAACTATGGAAGTCTTAGTTTCAAGACCCACATCTGATAAGCACTGGATGTATGACCCTGGGCATGACCCTTAACCTCTGAATACATGGGGCAATTTTCTTTTTTTAAAATTAATTTATTTATCGTTTTCAACATTCAGTTTTATGATTTTGAGTTCTAAATTTTCTCCCTTCCTCCCTTCCCCCCTTCCCAAGATGGCTTGCAATCTGATATAGGCTATACATGTACAATCATATTAAACATATTTCCACATTAGTCATGTTGTGAAAGACGAATAAGAACAAAAGGGGAAAACCAGGAGAAAGGGGAAAAAAAGAGAAAATGTAGGATTTGATACGCATTCAGACTCCATAATTCTTTCTCTGAATGTGGATAACAAAAGCAATTCCCTAAAACTCTAAGTTACAGAGTAATTGATTTGGGGAACTGGTTTGGTGAAGGCAGCTCTCTCACAAGTAGCTGCCTGCCTGCAGGTAAGGAAGAAACACACACACACACACACACACACACACAAACCTGCCTATGCTGTGGATTCTGTCCCCATTGAGCATGGGTTTAGAGGGGTCTGGTCTCCACTAACAAAATATAAGAGGCTTTCACAGACTCTCCCAGAATGTGGGGAGCCCAGGTCCCACTTAATGAGTGTGTGAGAGCCTGATATTCACCACGCATTTGTAGGCAAAGCCCCAACATCAGCGATAAAGTACAGAAAGAAATCGGTTGTTCTGAAGAGTTTGAAAGGTCTCAGATACTGAGAAACCAACACAAGATTCCTCTCTCCTTTCCTCAGTTTTCCTTGAATAGATGTGGGAGACTCAAGACCAGAGTTGTTCTGTTAGTGGCTTAACAACCAGCTCTCTCCAGGGAGAAAAAATATTACACTCATCACATTTTTAAGTTTAACATTCATTATTAACATTTTCTCCATCACTTTCTTAAGTCTGGACAATCAACAAAAATTTAATTAAGCCCTGGTTAGTAGCATCTGTCAATTTCTCAGGTGTAGGTGTTCACACTGAAAATTTAAGATATCAGATATTGCAAAGGAAAGTTTGAGATGGCTCCGGCACACTCCTGCTCAAGACCCACTAAGCATAACCAGGAATGATTCAGTGGTCATGCACAGAAGAGGTGCAAAAACTGAACTGAGCCTAATCATTGACTCATGTGTGGGGGCCATGTTTGTGTGTTCTGGAGCCTATGTGGATATGTTTAGGCATAACAGATAAGGCCCACCCTGTCCCTGACAAACAAAGTGTGTATGTTCACTCCAATAGATCAGATTAATCTGAGAGCCAAGGACTTTTTTTCTGATCTGTGCCAGTAAAATATCTTGGAATTCTTCCTTATTCAGATTTAGACTCCTAAGACCTAAGCAATTCTATGTCCCTCCAGTTCTGCCCTAGGGATCAGGTTGGGAGGATGCCCATGGGACTCTGTCCCTTAGGTTCCAGCCTAAGCTGCATAAATTGCACAATGGAAATAAAGCCATTTGAAGCCTGCATAACCAATCAAAGTACAGGGAACATCCTCAGGATAGGTTTCTAGTTTCAAAGGACTGAGAGGAACATAAAAAAGACCAGGCAGAATAGCCATTACCACTCTCCCAGGGAGAAAAGAGTCCTAAGTTTGCAGCAAGACTAGTGAAGATTTGTGACGGTTTTTAAGGGACTCATTTAATTTAGAACCTTGGCTCTGTTTTCTCTTCTAACATAAAATCCCTTTAATTACAATATAGCTCCCATTCCTATATTTAAGGACTTCAAAGCACTTCCCAATAAGAACCTTATAAGGTAAGTAGTGTAAATGTTCTTTCCCACATTTTACAAAGAAGAAAATTGTTACCCAGAGAAGTTAAATGACTTGTCAAAGACCATGAAATTTTTAAGTTCCAGAGCTGAGACACCTAACCTAGGCCTTTGGGATCTAAGAGTTAAACTCAACTCTGCTACCCCATATCCCTATTATGTATAAATAATATTGAGAGCAAATGAAGTCAAAGATGGTATCTACCAGCAAATTACAAGGAAACAAATTTTCACACAATATGAGCAAGACCTTTCCAATGACATTGTACAACACTGGATATTTGAGTTCCCATAGAGTCACACAAAAGCTAATTACCTCTTAGTAATGGCATAGTAGAGCAACTAGGTGGTACAGTGGGTAGACTACTTGGCCTAGAGTCAGGAGATCTGAGCTCAAATCCAGCCTCAGACATTTACTAGTTGTTTGTCCCTGGGGAAGTCATTTAACCCCTATTAGCCTTAGTCTTTATCTGTAAAAATGGGGACACACTAGAGAAGAAATAGCAAACCACTCTAGTATCTTTGTCAAGGAAACTATGAAATTTGTCCATGGGGTCATGTAGAGTCAGACATGACTGAATGGCTAAACAGCAACAGATGGTATAGTAGAGTTTCCCATTTGGAGAGCGAAGGCAAGAGCAGTTTAACTGGATGATATTAAGTGTTCCTTCAGTTCTGAGACTTTGTGATTTGATAACCCAGGATAATACCAGCTAGGCATTAAGGGGCTGAGGCCTCCTGATCCCAGGGAACCAAAGAAGTAGAGAGAATCCTGACAAACCCTCCTTCTATAGAGCCTAGGAACAAGAGGCCACTAAGCACCAGTTCTGTCTTGTCCATTGCTTCTCTGATTCCCAAACCAAGAATGAAGAGGAATAGAAAGGGAAGGTGCAGAGGAAAAAAATAACAATAAATAATAATAATAGCAGTTATTTTTCTATCTTTATACTTTATTTTTTGTATTTCTATCTTTTATTATTTACAAAGTAACTTGCTCACAATAACCCTATGAAGTAGGTAGCATGTTAAAAAAAAATAAATGAAGAAATTGGAGCCCAGAAATATTAAATGATTTGCTCAAGGTTATACAACTAAATGAAAGAGAGGAATGGTATATTCAAACTCAGATCTTCTGACTCTAATTCCAGTGATAGGAAAGTGGGAGGAGGAAGAAAAGAAGCAGGAGAGTAGTGTTTTGATATCTTCTTACACTTTGGCAATAGATTGTGGGGGTGACCCAGAGTCTCCAACTTTTTTACTCTATTTCCCTGAGCATTCTTCATCCTTTCAACTCCAGTTGTCTTGGTGTTCAGACCAGGGCTAATTCTAAGGGACACTGACGCATTCTGCTAGAGTCAGAGTGGTGGGTTCTCTTTTTTGTCTATGGCTCTTCTCTATGGCCCTGGTGTTAGGGATTTAGCTTCTTATTCCACTGTATCATCATCATCATCATCATCATAATTGTTATTATTATTATTAATTATTCCCTCTCTATCTCCAAACCTCTTCTGTGTAATCAATAGCAAAAGCCACACACCCTTGGGCTGGTTATCTTAGGGAAAACTGGAGTTCCTTTTGTCCAGACATGAGAACTCTATTTCTTGAGTTGTCATAGGTCAGAAGGTTTAGCTGTATCTTGACCATGGGCCATGTCTCTTCAAGAGATCTTTTTGTTCACTTAGCTGTTCTCCATCCCTCCATCCCCATGCCTAGCCTACTGCTGCCCCTCCATGACTTCCAAGAATCCTATATCTTCTTTCTAATGCTATCTGTTTTGACCCTCAAGTTAAATCTGATTCATTGCTACTTCCTCATTAGAATCAGTCAACTAGCATTTATTAAGTGCCTACCATGTACCAGGCACTTTATTCATGCTATCTCATCTGATCTGCACAACAGCACTTGGAGGTAGGTGCTATTATCCTTATTTTACAGTTAAGGAAACTGAAGCAGACAGAGGTGAAGTACTTGCCTAGGGTCACATAAGTATTTCAGGATGGATTTTACTCTGGGCCCAGTACTCTGTCTACTGTACCACTTAGCCACCTTTTCAGAATGGTAGAATGTCTCAGAGCTCGTGCTCTTCTGAAGTATTAGCCTTTGGAACTGAGGGTCACACTTCGGTGACATGTTGAGGCATTGGAGTAGTAATTTTGTAGAAGTTCATTTACATACAAAAATTAAGACAAAATACTTGAGAGGAGTGGAGAAATTAGCAACTGGAAGGGAGGCATAAGTAAAAGGCTTATTTAAAAGGTAGCAATTGAGCTGAATTTTGCAGAGCAGAGGAGGGAGTACATTACAGGTATGGGGGATAGCCAGTGTAAAGGCATTGAAAATGCAAACCAGTCCTGTGGGAAATAGCAAATAGTCCTGTGTAACTGGATTGTAGAGTACATGAACAGGAATAAAGTTTAAGAAGACTGGAAAGGGATGGAGGGGAATGGTAAAAAGCTTTAGTTTCCAAACAATTTTATATTTGATCCAGAGAGGTAGTAATAAGGAATCACTAGAGTTTTTTAAGTTGAGAAGTGACATGATCAGACCTGCACTTTAGGAAAATGGCTATGGCAGCTAAGTAAAGAATGAATTGGAATTGGGAAAGAGATGTGGCAGGGAGAACAATGAGAAAGTTATTGCATTATTGCCCATTTTTGAGGTGATAAAGACTTGTACTGGGGTGGTGACTTTGTGAGTGGAGAGAAAAGAACATATAAAAGAGATCTTGTGAAGTTAGAAATAATGAAATGTGACAACAGATTGGATATGTAGGATGAGTGAGAGTGAGAAGTTTGGGATGGTTTCCAGAGAAAGATAACGAGTTCTGTTTTTGACTTTTTGAGTTTGAAATGTTAACAAGATATTCATTTTGAGATGTCAAAAAAGGATAGTGCTATCCTTAGCAGGAACAGGGAAGATCTGAACAAGGATGGGTTTCTTGGGAAAGAAAATAAGGTTCATGTTAGTGACCCGAAGCAATAAGTATCTGAAGCAGAATTTGAAGTGAAGTCTTCCTGACTCCAAATCCAACACTCTGTCCATTGTGCCACCTCGCTGACTTTGAAATGATACTAATTTAATCCATTACAAATATATGTTATTTATCTAATATCAACAGGGCCCTCAATGCTGCAAAGTAATCCTTGTACTTATGTTATTGACTCTATCATATCTGCAGAATAAGTGTTTCAAAATGCCTTTTTCCAGCTTCAAACTTTCAGGTCTTTCCAATATCCACTCACATATGATGGCCTTTGATCCTACTTAGTGAGATGGAGGTCATCTGCTATGAATTTTCTCCTAAACTCTTCAATGTCCTCACCCATCCTCCCTGAAAAGGATGAGGAGGCCATTTCCTTCAGAAGGCTAACTAATAAACTCATCCATGAAATCCCATCCCTTCCCTTACTCCACTTTCTATAACTTTGTTTCATCCACCACCTTTTCTCATGCATTCTCAACTTCTTTCACCATGTACTGTTTCCTTCTAATCAGTCTATGCATTGTACCTTTTTAAAAAAAAATCTGTCTCTACTTCCTACTGAAGATTTTCTTTTGTCTCCTCAACACTTACTAAAACATTTGTAATAAGAGTACTCTCCACTTGCTGCCTTTATTTCCTTACCACCTGTGCAATATGTTGTATCTATACGTTTGTTGTTGTTGTTCAGTTATTCAGTCACGTCCAATTTTTGGTGACCCCATGGACCATAGCGCATGAGGTCCTTCTACCTTCCACTTTCTCCTAAAATCTGTTCAAGCTCATGTCTGTTGTTTTCATGATACTATCTGTTCATCTCATCCTCTACCGTCTGCTTTTCCTTTTGTCTTCAATCTATCAGCAGTGTCTTTTTCAATGAATCCTGTCTTCTCATTATGTGACCAAAGTATTTAAGCTTCAGCTTCAGTTTTTGTCCTTCCAATGAATATTCTGAATTAATTTCATTAAGTATTGACTGATTCAATATTCTTCCTGTCCAAGGGGCTGTCAAAAGTCTTCTCTAGCACCACAGTTTGAAAGTGTTGATTCTGTGATGCTCAGCTTTCCTTATAATCCAACTCTCACAGCCATACATTACTACACAAAAAACATAGTTTTGACTCTGTAGATCTTTGTTGCCAAGGTTATGTCTCTGCTTTTTAGTACGCTGTCCTGATTTTCCGTAGCTTTCCTTCCAAGGAAAAGGGGTCTTTTAATTTTGTGGCTGTAGTTGTGCAATGATCTTTGATCTCAAGAATATAAAATCTGAAATTTCTTACATTTCTTCTACCTCTGTTTGCTAGGAAATGGTGGGGCCAGTTGCCACGATCTTAGTTTTTTAAATGTGAAGCTTCAAGCCAGCTTTTACATTCTCCTCTCTCACCTTCATCAAGAGGCTTCTTAATTCTTCACTTTCTGCATATTTGTTGTCTGCATTCCAGTACTGAAATTGCTCTCTTATATGACAAGGATGTCCTCCTTAATTACCACATCCTATCTATTTTCCTATCCTCTTCTTTGAACACTCTTCTACACATGCCAATGTGGACTATCCTTTCTTATTATACTTTTTTCTTTTCAGCTTCCAGAACAATGTCTCTCATTTTATCCTGCTATTTTCTGACCACTCTTATGTTTCTTTCCTTATAACACATTATCCTTCTTCATGTAAATATGGGTGCACCCTACTATTAGTCCTCTTTTCTTTCTGTTTACTCTCCATTGGTGATCTCATATTCAAGTTCATGGCATCAACCATTATCTTTATGGAAATAATTCTCAATTCTATGTCCACCCTAAATCTCTCCCAGAAACTCACCTCTCACATTTACAACTTGTTGGAAATCTCCAATTAGATAGCCTACCAGCACCTCAAATTTAATATGCCCCAAACTGAGCTCTTCTTCTTTTCCCCAAAATCTTCCTTCTCCCTAGGAACAAAAATTAAGGGAAAGAGGGAGAACAAGAATTAAAATTTATAGGGACAAGAAAAAAGGTTTTTGCTATTTTTTTTAGGATAGGAAACATAACTGTAGTTAAAGTTAAGGAACTTATACAGTGGGAGATAATAAATATCTTGTGTAACAATTGGGATGATTATTCAAACAAGGTTATGGATGAATTTTGGAGTGGAATACTCCAAAGGTAGAGATGGAGAGGATAGCTTGAGCAATGAAGAAAATCAAATTTTCCTCTGTTATTGGAGAAGGAAAAATAGTGAGAACACTAGGAGGAAAGGAGGAGAGGAGTTGAGTGAGTTCTCCATTCTACTAGAATGTTGTGTGTTCCTATTTCCAAGCTCAGATGCTAAGATCCAAGGCAAAGCTGAACCCTCAGAACCCAAACCATGATGTTGTCCAACAATAGTTCCTCAACAACTGAAGTCTCTGAATTTCTCCTGAACTGTTTTGTCAGATCTCCAATCTGGCAGCGCTGGCTCTCCCTACCTTTGAGCCTTCTTTTCCTCCTGGCCATGGGAGCCAATGCCACCCTCCTAATCACCATCCGACTGGAGGCCTCTCTGCACGAGCCCATGTACTACCTGCTCAGCCTCCTCTCCTTGCTGGACATTGTGCTTTGCCTCACTGTCATCCCCAAGGTCCTGCTCATCTTCTGGTTTGACCTCAGACCCATAAGCTTCTCTGCCTGCTTCCTCCAGATGTATATCATGAACTGCTTCCTGGCCATGGAGTCTTGTACCTTCTTGATAATGGCATATGATAGATATGTTGCCATCTGCCACCCACTGCACTACCCATCCATTATCACTGATGAATTTGTTGCCAAGGCTGCCATCTTCATAGTGGCCCGGAATGCTCTTGCCACTGTGCCCATCCCTATTCTGTCTGCTCGGCTACACTACTGTCAGTACAATGTCATTGAGAATTGTATCTGTGCCAACTTGTCAGTGTCCAAACTCTCTTGTAATGATGTTACAATCAATCGCCTCTACCAGTTTGCAGGGGGATGGACACTGCTAGGTTCTGACCTCATCCTCATTTTCCTCTCCTACTCCTTCATTCTTCGAGCTGTGCTGAAGCTTAAGGCTAAGGGGGCTGCAGCCAAGGCCATGAGTACATGTGGCTCCCACTTCATCCTCATCCTCTTCTTCAGCACCATCCTGCTGGTCTTTGTTCTCACTCATGTGGCCAAGAAGATGGTGTCTCCTGATGTGCCCATCCTGCTCAATGTCCTGCACCATGTCATCCCTGCAGCTCTCAATCCCATTGTCTATGGAGTCCGGACCCAGGAGATCAAGCAGGGCATTCTGAAGTTACTGAAGAAGGGTTTATGAAGCAGAAATGAATGTTCTGTACACTTTGGGCCCTCCACCTCCTATATCACCTCCTCTTCGTTTTTCTACTTCTCCTTCATTCTCGTAATTGTGATCAGTTCTAGTTTTGCTGATTTTACAATGTTTCATGTCATGTAGGTCTTTTATTTCTGCTTCTATGTTTCATATTTATTGTTTCAGGGGCAGCATAATATTCCGTTACTTAAAAACATAATTTTTATCCATTTTTCAATTAGGTTGTCTCTAATTGTTTTGCCACTGAAAATCTCTTTGTAATAGATTTGTACGGTTAATATTTTGCAAAAGTATTTTTACAAAATATTTGGAGAATTGTCGTATTTACATAAATTATTTTATATAGACTTTTTTTTTCCATTTTGTTTAATGTTTTTGGAATGGATAACTATCAGTGAATTCACAAGGTCAAAAGATGTAGTCAGTTTTGTCATTGATATGTTGACCGCTGCCATATTGTCATCCAAAATCTTTGGACTAATCCACAGTCCCACCAACATACATTAATGGACCTACTTTCCCACAGACTCCACCTACACTGGGTTTCATATTTTACTTTTTTAATATTCTAATTAACATTAGTGGTATCTGAAAATTTTGTTCACTTGCATTTCTGTGATCTTTGAGGTTGTTAACAGTTGTACTTTCTAGCTTTTAAATTGTTGATGTGTTAATGTCCTTTAACTATTACTAATTTGTGTATGCATACATATATTTATTACGTAGGTGTATATATGCATATATTTATCAAGTATTGTGTATATATATGCATGTGATTAGTGATGTACAATTTTAGTAATAGTAGCTCATTAAGTTATACAAATATATATGCATAAGTGTATATAGATACATATATACATACATAACTATGCACATATGTAATGGGGTAATCTGGGAAGCCCATCCTTATATGGTGAACTGGGGCATATGAATATCATTCAATAGAGAATGGATAGGAGTGAGTTTGGGCACTGGGCCTGGTCCACTTCCAAAAAAGCATGTATTCTGGCTCATAAATGAAGGATTTGGCCTTTGAGATGATGCAACACCCATTTTGCTGATCTCCATGTACTTATGCTAATGGGTTAATCAATTTGTGATTAGTTTCTTGATTTCTGTAATGGGAGGATGTAGGGTGGAGAGTGGTTATGATTAGTAACTTAGCAAACAAATGCTGCCCATTCAGTATATTTTGAGTATATATCTTCTCTTCTCTTCTCTTCTCTTTCCTTCTCTTCCTTCCCTTCTCTTCTCTTCTTCCTTCCTTCTCTTCTCTTCTCTTCTCTTCTCTCCTCTCTCTCCTCTCCTCTCCTTCCTCTCCTCTCCTCTCCTCTCCTCTCCTCTCCTCTCCTCTCCTCTCCTCTCCTCTCCTCTCCTCTCCTCTCCTCTCCTCTCCTCTCCTCTCCTCTCCTCTCCTCTCCTCTCCTCTCCTATATGAGGGTAAAGGTAATTTGTTACTATTTGTGAGTATATATTTCAGTTCCTCATAGATTTTGGATGTCGTATCTTCATCTGCAAATAAGTTTCCTATTTTTTTTTGTATATTTGATATTTTTTTTAAGCAATTGGGGTTAAGTGACTTGCCCACGGTCACACAGCTAGTAAGTGTCAAGTGTTTGGTCTGAGGTCAGATTTGAACTCAGGTACTTCTGACTTCAGGGCCAGTGCTCTATCCACCATGCCACCTAGTTGCCCTTATTTTTGATTTTTTAAAGAGTAGGTAGTCTTTAAATTTTTTAAAAATTGATTGTAGACAAAAAAAGTCATGGTCTTTTATAAAAGTCATTTTCATCAGATATCTATGAATTAGTAAAAATGAGTGTTTTGTATCAGCCCCTAGCTCCAACTATCAGAGCAGTAGGGATGAAGTGAAGGAAAGAAGTCTATAATTTTGAAACCGGATGAGGCACCTGTGCAGGTTTCCTGAAATGCTTTTGACTTTCAAAAAAGATTCTAAATGAGTAGGTATACTTAGGCTTAGAAATTAAAATCAGAGATCAAAAGTGCAGGGATTTGTAACATTTAAAGACTGAGTAGGTTCCTAAATGACTGTATTTGCTGAAATGTTTTACATTTTAAATAGATTGATATAAGAATAAGTTTTAGCCATAGTCATTCTATTGTACTTCAAAAGACTGATTTAATCTGTATGGGTTTGCCCTTTACTGATGTAAATTAGTAGGATAATTTCATAAACTACTAACACCAGAAAGCAACTCTCAATTGGAGGCCAGCCTTCAGATGGTGAGCCTCTACCTGAATGAGACTGGTCTTTAACCAACACACAAAACATCACTAGATGCCTGCTTAAAGCCTTTTACCATTTGATCAAGGTCTGGTGAGTTTTATATTTCACTGACATAGCCATTAATTAGGTTTGCTTTTTTTTAACTGATAGGATTGTTCTTCAAAATATTTGGAAATAATTGGTTTCTTTAATTGGATTTCAGGACATATGACTAAGTAGAGACCTCCTAGCACACATGAGAAGATATTTGGGGGACAAAGTAACATTTTTTAACCCTTTTAGAAAGGTAGTAGTCCAACCATATAAGTGGTTTGGGAGCTTTTGGAGGTTCCAATAAACAGAGTCCTTCCCCCTCTATATCCCCTTTCTTTTTTATTTTATTTTTTTAAGAATTTTTTCAGAAATTATTTATTTATTTTTAGTTTTCAACATTCACTCTTATAAGATTTTGAGTTCTAAATTTTCTCCCCCTCTCTTCCCTTCCCTCTCCTCATGATGGTGTGCAATCTAATATAGGCAATATATATATATGTATATATATATTCATATTAGACATATTTTCACATTAATCATGTTGTAAAGAAGAATTAGAACCAATGGGAGAAACCACGAGAAAGAAGAAAAAAAGAGCAAATAGTCTATCTCCCCTTTCTTTTCACCTTCTTGACCCAAGAATATTCTGGTTATAGCTTACAGTCTTGCCATCAAGGATTAAAATTGGAAGGTTTACATAATACCCACCATAAATTAAAGTGAGGTCTGTGGCAAAGGGGACTCCTGGACCAGGAAGAAGAATGCAAAGAACAAAGTCTGAGAACATTAACTACTTGGAAAGACCTTGCTCTTTGTTCTAAAGAGCCTGATACCTGCAACTAAGAACTCCACTAATGTGATGAGAGGCTTCAGTTCCCTCAAGTGCTAAAGAAGCAAATTAGAAGGCAGTGTAGAGCAGGTTTGCATTTCTGGTTGCAGGCAAAGATTTTCACCTTCTCAAAAAAATTTAAAAAAAATACTGATAAAGCCATAGACTGAAAGAATATGGCAGTATCCACTCTTCTCCTGAGGAAGAGATAGACAAGGATTATTGAACGTATCAACACAATTTGATAAGCACTTATTAAGGATCTACTATGTGCCAGGCACTGTGCTAGGTTCTAGGAAGATAGCATGTGTATTTTGTGCACATATTACAAATTCCAGAAGCTGGCTCAACAATTATTCATGTACTCTTATGACTAGGCTTTCCTTGGCCAGTTTGTTGTTATATGTGAGACAACTATTTCTATGTGGAATTTTATTTTCCTGTTGACTTCCAATATAACTTCAACAATATATTCCAACTGAAAAATTACAAAAAAAAAAAAAAGCTGTAGTCTTACCTAGTACACAGCTTTTACACATGAGCCTACACAATCCTCATGAACACAAACACTTTGGAACCATCACAAGTTTGTTGCTCATTTTGATGAATGTTCTCCCCAATTTCGTGAGCTTTTCATATGCTAAGTACACTAGAATTTCCAGAACACATTTCAATAACCCTGTAAGTATTTAATTGTGATATCAGGCCATTGGTCAGTTACAAGAATGCCAGGCCACTGATGTCTCACTGACTGAACAACCAATCAATTAACATTAGGTGCCTACCCTGTCTCAGGCATTTTGCCAAGTATTAGGACTATGAAGACAGAAGTGAGAATCATCCTTGCCCTCACTGAGCTTACTTTCTGATAGGATAAATAGCATGTACATATACCAGTATACACAGAATATATTCAAAATGAAAAAGAGATTGAGGATGGAATACAGTAGCTGGGTAATTCAGGAAAGGCTTCATGAGGAAAGAGACTATTGAGCCAACCCTTGAATGAAAGCAGGTATTCTAATAAGGCAAAATGAGGAGAGCACATATTCTAGGAATGGGGGAGAACCAATGCAAAGGCACTAATTATGTATGTGGAATAATAAGTAGACTAGTACTTATAGCTTCTGTACATAAATGATGAATAAAATATTTATTGAATGGAATTAAATTTGAATATACATCTAAAACTTCTGTCACATGATTATTTCTTTAATGATATATTGCTTCCCTGTTTCTTCCAATCTTGTTCCAATTTCTCTCTTTTTTTCTTAATAATCTTCTCTTCTCAATGAGTTTGGCCTTATATTTCATCCAATGTTCAACTTCCATTAAATTCATTTCCTTACTGACAGTCTTCCCATTACCAATGAATATCTGTGAACACCTTGACTACGCAGACCTCCTGTCCACAGAATGTCCATGTAACAATGGATAATGGGGGAAACAATTTTTAAAAGAGTAATTGTGAAGTTTGATGTGGGGTATTGGCATATGGCTATTCACATAGTGGTTGAGTGAGTAACTGATCATCAATGATTTGAGAGTAAAAAAGAAGGTATGGGTAGAAATGGAGTTTAGGGGTAAAAAGAAAGAGTGAATGAGGGTTCAAAGGTTCCAGGATTAGACCATGGCTCAGAACAATCCATAGGTTTCCTTAAGTCTTGAGGGATATGAATTATATAGCTTGGCTCTTCACTTCTTAACTTTCAGCAATTTCAAAATACCATGCTTGATTTCCTGAGTTCGAACTCCATAGACAATGGGGTTGATGGCTGGTGGAATGAGGTGGTGCAGAACATTGAGAAGGATGGGGACATCTAGAGGGATTTGCTTTCTAGCCACATTAGCAATGACCAGAACCACAAGCAACGTGTAGAAGAAGAGGATAAGGATGAAGAGGGAGCCACAAGTGCTCAGGGCCTTTGTGGCTGCTGCCACAGAATGTAACTTCAGTACAGCCTTCAGGATGAAGCAGTAAGAGAAGAAAGTTAGCACCAGGTCAGAGCCCATCAGGCACCAGACGCTCACAAACTGGTAGAGTTTGTTAAGATGAATATCCCCACAAGAGAGTAGAACAACAGAGATGTTGGCACAAATGCAATTTTCTATTACATTCCCTGAGCAGTAGTCCAGCCGGGCAGCTAGGATTGGGGTGGGCAGTGTAACCAATAAATTTCTAAAGATTATAAATATGGCAGCTTTGACCACAAACTGCTCAGTGATGATGGATGGGTAGTGCAAAGGTTGACAAACAGCAACATAGCGGTCATATGCCATGATAACTAGGGTAAAAGATTCCATGGGTAGAAAGGTATTCATCATGAACATTTGTAGGAAACAGCCTGTGAAGCTAATGGGCTTCATGTTGAACCAGAAGATAAGTAGGACCTGCCAAAAAGCAATCAATCAGTCAATCAACATTTGTTAAGCACTTACATGACAGGCATTCTGTTAAGCTTTAAGGATACAAAAGAAGGCAAAAGACAGTCCCCGCTCTCAAGGAGCTCACAATCTAATGGAGGAGACAATATGCAAATAAATGTATACGAACAAGCCCTATATAGAATTAATGGGAAATAATTAACAAAGGAAATGCACTAGAACGCTAAAATTGAGAGAATTGAAAAAGGCTTTTTGTAAGTGATGGGATTTTAATTAAGACTTCAGGGAGTCCAGTAATCAGAGTCGAGGAGAGAGAACATTCAAATCAGAGAAAATGCCTGGAACTGAGAGATTGAGTGTCTTGTTCATAGAAAAGAAAGGAGGCCTGGTGTCACTGAATCAGAGTAAATAATAAGGAATAAGGTATAAGAAGGCTGAAAAGGTAGGAGGTGCTTTGAATGCTAAGCAAAGAATTTTGTATTTAATCCTGGAAATGATAGGGAGTTTATTGAATATGGTCAGGGTGGTAGGATTAGACCTTCACTTTCAGAAAATCATGTTAGTCACTGAATGGACGTTGGATTGAAATGGGAAGAAACTTGAGGTGGGCAGACCCACAAGCAGGCTATTGTAATAGTCTAGGCATGAGGTGATGAGGGCCTGCACTAGAGTAGGGGCAACATCAGAGGAGAAAAGGGGTTATATTTAAGAGATATTTCAAAGGTGAAGTGGTCATGCCTTGGCAAGAGATTAGATATGAGAGATAGTGAGGAGGTGAGAATGGTTCCTAGGTTGCAACCCTGAAGGACTGGGATGATTGTGTTACCCTTTGGGGGGAAGATAATGAGTGCCATTTTGGACATGTTTAGTCTAAGATATATATTGGACATCCTGCCATTAGATGTCAGAATGCCTGTTGGAGATGATATTGGAAGCCAGCAGAGAGGCTGGGGCAGGATAGGTAGATTTGAGAATTGTCAGCATAGAGATGATAATTAAATCCACAGGAGCTGACAAAATCACCAAATGAAGTAGTATAGCAGGAGAAGAGGGCCTAGGACAGAACCCTGTGGGACACTTGTAGTTTAGAAGGCAAGATCTCAATGAGGACCTAGCAAAGAAGACTGAGAAGCAGTCAGATAGGTTGGAGGAGAACCAGAAGAAAATGGTATCCTGAAAACCTAAAGATAAGAGAATATCAAGGAGGAGAGGGTGATCAACAGTGTCAGGTAACATTTAGGGTGGGGTGATTCTCATAAATCTTTTAAAGATGTCACCCTACACAACCTTTGCACAATAGGTTCCACAGTGAAGGCCACACCTCATTCAGAGAACTTCAGAAACAGAAATAGCTAAGGCTAAAAAAATCTAATGACTCCAAAAGAATGACCTGAGAAGCTCTGTTCTGAGAAGAGTCCAAAGGTAACCAAACTTGAGAAAACACTTTTATGAAAGTTGTCAAAGGCTGCAAAGAGATAGGATAACATTTAGATTGACAAAAGACCATTGGATTTGGAAACTAAGTGATCATGGGTAACTTTGGAGAAAGCAGTTTCAGTGCAATGATAAGGTCAGAAACTAAATTATAAGGATTAAGAAGAGAATGAAAGGAGAGAAAGTAAGGGCACATGTTGTAGATGGTCTTTCCAAAGAGTTTAGCTACGAAGGGTAGAAGATATATAGGATGATAATTAGCAGAGATAGCAGGATGAAGTGAGGGTTTTTTGAGGATGAGGAAGAGATGGGCATGTTTGTAGTCAGTAGTGAAGGAGCCAGTAGACAGGGAGAAATTGAACATAAGTGATAGAGAGAAAATGACAGATGGGGCAATGTGTCAGAGGAAATGGGATGGAATAGTACTGCTTTAACAGGTCTAGAGGCTAGCCTTGGAAAGGAGTAAGGCCACCCCATCATATGAGACAATGGTGAGGGATGAGATAGTGGCAGAAAGGATATAAGTGATATGAGATGGGAAAGATGGCAGAAGATGGAGCTCATGGCGAACAACCTCAATCATTCTTTTGTAAAATATTAGTCAAGCTGAAGGGGAGTGGAGGAACCATGAACTTTTTTTTTTTATTATATTTGAATTTATTTCAAATTTAAATGCAAAATAATAAAAGAAAAGAAAAACATTGCCATGTACACAGCAAAACATAAGACAGGATTTAATATAAAGCAACACATTTCCATTTCAAGAAAACCTATGTAATAAATATCACACATTATTTTCAAAACTGTCCATCTTTTCCTTGCTTCCTTGTATATTTTCTTTTGTCCTCTTCTGTGCAGTTTTTACTTTACTTTTTTAGCCTTTCCCCTCCCCCCAAAAAGGCTACAATTAAGCATGGACATACACACACACACATATACATGTATACACATATACATATACATACATATATACACACACATACATACATTCATACATACATATACATAGATATCCATAAATATACTCATATATGCACATATACACTCAAATGCATATATGTAAGATCATGTTATGCTTATTTCCATTTGTCATCTGTTTCTCTGTAAGTGGATAGCATCTTCTTTCATAAGTCCAAGTCTTTCCATATTTTTCTAAATCTGCCAGCTCATCATTTCCTACTCTAAAGTAATATTCTGACCTGATCACATTCTATCTGGGAGATTGTCTATGAGAGCTTTTCCCAAATTTTTCTATACTCCCTTTACTCTTGGCTACATAGGTTTTATTTATACAGGAAATATCTAATTTAAAATAATCAAAATTGTCTGTTTTAAACTTCAACACTGCTCTCACCTTATAAGATAGTTTAAGGTCTGACACTACTGAATCTCATTCTTTCACATCTTTTTCCCCTGGTTTCCTTGAAGTTCCTGACCCTCTGCTCTTGCAAATAAACCTTATTATTATTTTTTCTGACTCAGATAATTTTTAATAATTTAACTGAGATGGTATTACATAAATAGATTAAATAAAATTGCCATTTTTATTATATTAGCTATACCTAGCCATGCACAATAAATATTACTTCAATTATTTGAATCTAACTTTGTATAAAAGGTGTTTTGTTTATATTCCTGTAGGAACCATGAAAGTTTTAAGGAGGGATAAAATGGTTTGAAATAGTGACTTCATGAGGCAAGTATGGAAGGATTGTTTAGCAACAGTGAGGCCCAGTTAAGATTATATAACAAGAATTTCTAGTGGATCCAGTCAGAATGGTTGCCTGATTTTCTCCATCTTCATTCAGCAGCATACATGGTAGCTGGGAAATCATAGGAATTATCCAAGATGAGGCTTGGCAGGAAAGTAATAGGCAACATGATAACTGGTCTAGAGATTCAAGAAGGAAAGACAGTATAGAGTTGAATTGGTTTACCAAAGGGTCAAGATGGGGAAAAGAGGAGAGAGTGGCTAGTGTAGGCAAGATGGCTTAGGAGAAAATTTACAAGGTGAGGGATTGGAGATCACGGTGAAAATGAAGAGTAGAATTCAGGAAGAAAAAGCAGAGGGAGAGATGGAAAGCCAATAGGTTATGATTGGATAAGGGGATTTGGGAATTTTTGAACATGAAGGTGGCATATATGTAGGTGATGGCAAGATCAAGGATATGATCTTCTTTTTGTGCAGCTGAGGTGGGGTGGAGGAACAGCACATCCTTAAACACTGTTCTCCTTATATTCTGCAACTACCCCAAGTCACTAAGCTTAAAGTATTTCCATAATCTCTACCAAGATCGATGTAACATTGCCCTCAACTCTCACCAAACATCTTAACTACAACCTCAAGATTACCTCTTATCATTTCAGTTTTGGGCCTAAACTACCAAGGGATTAGACTGAATCAGGCCTAGCTCACCACACCACGATTTTTGCTGTTGATATTATAGATAACAATAAAGATAAGTACATGATAATAATAATAATTTTTCATTGCTATGGATTGAGATTTTTGTTTTATGTTTAATTTAAAATTTTGTCTGATTTCTCCATGTGGATTTTCAGTTTCTTAAGGCAAAGATTTTACTTTCTCTTTCTATATGCCTACTATTAGGGTCCATGAGTAGTAGTGATAAACTGAGTTATTGCCTAGTCAATGTTCATGGAAAATCAAGTTGATTTGCTCAATTTACTGCATGATTTTGGAAACAACTATAGCCATATGACCTTGGGAGTGACAGGGACAGTGAGTTACCTCAGAGATGGTGATGATTGAAAACTCTAGACAATGGCAGAATAAAATGACCAGGCTTAGGCTTAATGGTGACAAAAGAATCTCAAGATGACAGTGTCAGTGGGTTCTGAAAGGTAGTAAGTAACCTCTGGAGTAGCTCTCTAACAGGAATCTTACCTTGGGGATGACAGTGAGGCAGAGTATGATATCTAGCAGGGACAGAATGACCAGCAGGTAGTACATTGGTTCATGCAGAGAAGCCTCTTGATGGATAGCCAACAATAGCACCGTATTGGCCCCCAACGCCAGCATCAGCAGTGGGGTCAACGGTACAGACAGCCAGTGCTGCACATCCTGCATTCCAGGGAGACAGAGCATCAAGAACTCAGTCACCTGGGTTGAGGAGTTGGGTGACAGTGCCATGGCTGGTGGGTAGTTCAAGACCTGACTAAAAAAGAAGAGAATTATTCATCCTTAGATTGCCACCCCTTTAATATGAACACCACCTAAATCATGGTTCTTTTTTTCTTTCTTTGGCTTAACAGGAAGGAAACTTTTCCAGTAATGAAAGCTATCCTACAATGAAATGGGAGACACTAGGAGATGGTGAGTTCTTCATCACCAAAATTCTTCAAGCAGAGAGGTTAGATATCCATCTGTCAGGAATTCTATAAATGGGCTTCCAACTTTATACTTAGGTGGTGCAGTGGATTCAGCACTCAACCCAGGATCAAGAATGCCTGAGTTCAAATCCAGCCACCAGCATTAATTAGTTGTGTGACCCTGGGCAAATCCTTTAACCTTTTTAACTTAGTTTATTCATTTGTAAAAGGGGGATACTAACACACCTACCTCCCAGGATTGTTATGAGAACAGAATGAGATAATATTTGGAAAGTGTTTTATAAACCTTAAAGCATATATAATTGTTATTTATTATTATTAGATAACAGTTGGATTAAATGCCATCTGAGTCCCTTTCCAACTCTGAAATCCTGTGTTTCTTAGTCTTTTCCTCCCTCCTCTTCTTTCAGCTTCTGCCCAGCCAAGCTGGCCAGACCGCAAAGTATCCACTTTTTGGTTGTCTGGGTTAGTACATTACCTGCTTTCTGGCCCAGTAAACATTACTGAACAAAATTACAGCTTTTGCATCCCAGATAGAACAATCATCTCCATTGATGGTATGGTCGCCAAATACTCCAGAGCTAAACTAGGGAGCAGATACTGGGGGAAAGGAGGATCAGCATTTAATGATTAGCACCATTTAGCACTCTATGCAAGGCTGTGCAATGCTCTAAAACTCTTCTGTTACCTCTAATGCTTAGTAAAGTTGTTTTTTATACAACTATCAAATCTCAGAGGGCATCTACTTCAAACTACATGAGTAGGCATCTACATCTCTTGTTAAGTCATCATGTAGACTCTCCTTGAAAGCCTTCAGTCATGGGAGACTCATCACCTTATGAAGTGTTTTTTTTTAAATCTTTGAGCTGCTGGTGAATTTTTTAAATTAAAACTATTTCCTGATGCTAATTCAAGGGAAAGACTTAATGAACCCATAGTGAAAAAAATGTGAGGGTACTGGTAACAGCAAAAAAAAAGTTTCCAGTGCCTTTCTACCCTCCCTTTAAACCTGTTCTCATATGTTCTCATAACCTCACTGGGGGTGAGGGACTATGATTGCTCCAACTATTGTCTGGAAAGTAGGTGGCCTTTTATAGGGAATGTGTTAGAAAGAGTGTATATCAAGGTTTAAATAATAGCTTTTATGGGGAATATGGAGAAAAGACTACAAAAGTATCAGCTCCTGCCCTTTCCACCTTCCATCCCTGACTTGTTGGTATTTATTGGAATCACAGCAGGGAATTGTTATGAACATACAACTTGCAAAAGAAGAAATTCAAGTTATCAATAAGCTGTGAAAAGAGGCTCCAAATCACTGATAATAAGACAAAAGCAAATGTAAAAAAAATCCAAAATTTCATTGACGTTTACAGATTAGTGGGAAAAAATGTCAAATTTCTTAAGGGCCTTTGGGTGAACAGGCATACTAATTCACTGTTGATGGAGCTGGGAATTGATCAAACCATTTTGGAAAGCACTTTGGAACTATAGCCCCAAACTGACTAAAGTTGGATCACTTTGACCCAGCTATACCATATTTAGTTATATACCCCAAAGGAAGCAATGACAGAGAGAAAAACCCATATGCACAAATATTTTTATAACAACTTTTTGTTATAACAAAAAACTGCAAAGAGATTACTCATCAACTAGGAAATGACAATGAAATTAAGGGACATAAATGTAAATCAATAGTTGTGTGCCATAAAAGATGGCTAAAAGAACAAAGTTTTTAAAAATCTGAAAAACTTGCATGCAGAATAAAATGAGCAGAACCAGAACTATTTATTGTATACAATTATGTAAAGTTAAATAACTTTGAAATATTTAAGAATTCTGATCAATAGCT
Organism: Phascolarctos cinereus; assembly: GCF_003287225.1. NCBI lineage: Eukaryota > Metazoa > Chordata > Mammalia > Diprotodontia > Phascolarctidae > Phascolarctos > Phascolarctos cinereus. Next base: position 353,158,350 of record NW_027556098.1, read on the forward strand.
AATTATGACTTGAAAAAACTAACAATGAAACATGCCTTCCAACTTTTGACAGAGAAGTTATACACCAGATGAGCAGTACGAGACTTAGAACAATTCTTTAATAAATGCTTGTTAACTCAACTTGACATGTGTTTTCAGACACGGTCAATTACGGATTTGTTTTGCTTGACTGTATTTATTTGATTTAAGGGATATCTTCTACTGTAGGTGAGGGAGATGTTAGGTAGTGACATCAGTGAAATAAAAAGAAAGGAAAGAACATGAATAAAGCATAAAAATATAGAATAGAGAGCAGAATGAATTTTGAAGGACATATGAATAAGCAAAGCAATTTTATTACTATCATGTTTAATTTAATATATGTAATTAAAATAATTGAAGTTCATAATTTTATAAATGATGCTTATTTCTAGTCTTTGCATATTGAAATAATAATTTGGTTGATGTTTCAGTTCATAATTTCAAAATATGTAATTATAATTTAGATGGAAATAAAAGAGGTGACATCAGTCACATCCCTTGAACTACTTAAGCAGGTCAAAGATAAAACTGATGGATGAATTGTATAAAAGCAGATGTTAAAGAAAAGTTTGGACATGAGGTCCTGCTTTCCTTACCTTTCCCTGCCTACATTTCAATGCATCATTGGTGCATGATGCAGCCTGGTCATTATCAGGATGGTGGTCAATTCACTAATAACCATGGCACACCCTCTCCAAAGCATCCCATTGGTGAAGGGTATGAAAAGTGCCCTTGATAGATGTATTACCCTGTCTCTTTCAACCATGCCCACCAGATTCTCTTATCACTACTCCCATTTGTAAGGGGAGCAGAGGGAGTAACTGAATGGTGACCGCTTCACTATACACCATAGCTTCTCCCTTCACCATTCCTAGGTGTTTCAATGGCTAAGGACATGAAAAACAGCTCACTGTATGGAAGTCCTATCCTAATAGAAGGATATAATTATTATTCTTTGGAGATTTTCAAGCAGAGGCTACATCATAATTTGTCAGGTATGTCATAGTAGGGATTCCTTTTCCATGTGTGTTCGGCTAGATGGTTGCTGAGGTCCTTTCCAATTCTCAAATTTTGTTATTCTGTGACCATGATAATTTCAGTACATATCACAGAGACCATCCCTACAGAGATCCTACTGGCTAAAGAAAAACACAAGAATATATTTGTGGATGTCCTACTGAGTCATTTAATTGTGTGACAGACCCCCAGTCATCCCATGGTTCCAGATCAATATTTCTCCATATTTGAATCTTTCTAAGCAAAAAATAGTGCTGTTATTCCAAGCTCAAGTGGCTGGGTTAGGAGGTAGTTTAAATTTCTAACATCTCCTTCTAGATTTCTCTTCTACAGGTATACTTTCTAGTTATTTTTTTCATTCAGTCACTGTGATATTTGAGTCCACTTGGACATCATCAAAGAATGGGGATTGTGTTTGTATTAAGCAAATCAATGAGAACTAGTATAGCCCAGCACCTATCCCCAATCTCCTATCTCCCAAAATCTTTGACAAGCAAACATGAATACTTACAGAGGTCTTGTTGTGCTTTCAAACTATAACCCTCCAGTTTAGTAAACAGCTACCCAGACAGGCGGACAACTAAGGCTATGCAAACAATTTTATGAGGGTGAACTCCTTATGACAATACCAGCATTCTGAAACATTTGGGCTGCACCATTTCCCAAGTGAACTCTTCTTTATAATAGAGACCATGCATAAATACTATTTCCTATGGTAAGGGGACCTCAGGGCCTATCACATGAAAAAGGAGAATTGAGAGAATTAGAGTCTCTCCTGGGGCACGCAAAAGTCATAGAACTTCTGTTGAATTAGTCCTAAGAGTGAGCATTGTCATTAGAGAAAACCCATTTGGTGATGCATATGATTGGGTGATCCTCCTGGGGTAGGAAAGTGTTACTCCTATTGAACACAAGTTGCTTGAACTATTTGTTATAGACATATTTTTGAATGTGTGTATTCATATGTAAAATATTTTCAAAGGAATTTTATTTTCCCAACTTACATTATAATTTCCATAATATGTGCCCACAGGGGAAAAATATAGTCCTACTTAATGAGCAATCTAACCATTTGGACCTGCATACTGATCATAAGCGTACACAGTCCTTAGCAGAGTACCTGACACATAGTAAAACACTTACACACTTATTGACTTACAGCCATACATTTTTGACACATTATATACTTCTTACCCATTTCAAGGAAAGTCTTTATCAATCCCATGTATTTTGTTAAGCACATTGGTTGTGAAAGCATTTTCAGGATAGGTGTGGGGCATACTCCCCATATTTATTTAATCATTATGCCCATTCATTAATAATTATTGGAAATCTATAGTTACTGCCACCCCTGAATGGATGGCCATCATACATCATCAATTAATCAGATAGGGCTTTGAGGGAAAAAAATGACATATAAAACAATTTGAGAAAGATTAAGAACTATACTTTGTAGTATTGTATTGAAATAAAAGAAGAATTCAGGAAGAAAAAGAACAGTCATGAAGAGTTGTAATTGAAGAAGGTCACATGAAAGAGGTGACAACTTAGCTCAAATTAAAAATTGGGTATTATTTGAATAGATGAAGGGAAAAGAAGAGACCATACCTAATGAGTACTGTCAGCTTGAGCACAGAAATGACTCTGGGAAAAATAAGGGAATCACTGAAGTGATTAACTGGGGGAGGGGGAACATAATATATTGAAGTGGAGGAAAATTGAGAAGAAAATCAGAAATGCTTCAACCCGTTTGTCCATCTAGGGTGCATGTAGGGTCTAACCCAAGCAGTCTACTGTAGGATGAATTGTGGTGGAGACTGAAAGGGTCATATGTTGGTAAAATTTACTTAGCTTGGTAGGTATGAGTATACTCGATAGGACAGGAAAAAACCTGACAAATTATGAGATAGAGAAGATGTATTCTGCTCCAAATCACATTAGAGTTACATATAATAAAAAAAGAATTCAACTACTTAGTAATTACAGTAGGATCACAGAATCATAGATTGTTAGACATTGGTGGGAAAATAGCATCCATCAGTATCCATCTATATTTGACAGAGTCTTCTCAACCAAATGCCTGACAAGGGGCCAACCAACCTTCATTTGAAGATCTCTGGTGAGGAGGAATCTGCTATTTCTTGAAGTAGCCAATTCTACTTTAAGATAACTCTAATGATTAAGCCATTTTACCTTATTACAGCGCTCCAGTTTATCTAGGATCTCATCAGTATGAGCATTCCAATAATGTAAAATAAGCAATCCATACCTGCCATCCCATTGTGTCAATCAACATGCATTTATTAAATGACTGTTGAAGGGATTAGAAGAGCAAGTGGTTGATTGTGGGAACTGAGTGACCCACACTGACTCCATCTTTTGACTTAATTCTGGAGCTAGCTTAGTTCCCTTTCTATTCAATGCTAGTTCTAGTCCAATCTACATATTATGAGAAAACTTCATTCAATTATGGGAATTAGAAGAAAACCTTATTTTATTATTTGAACCTAGCCCTGCATGACTGGAAAGCTGAACCACCTCTACCTGCTGCTTAGAGACCCTTAACTAAAAATCTAGATTATGCTGACCAAAAACCCAATCAGATCCAAAGACTGATACAAGAAGTTTTATCACAATTGTACACATCAAGGAACCCATATGTCTTATCTGAAAACTGTTCCTGTACTGATCAATCCATTATTGTTTCTATTTTCCCATGATTGTTCACAGATACTTGCTGGGAATGGGACATCTATTTTTCTGATTTTAGGGAGTTGCACCTGTTCATTCTCCGTCTTTAATGTGGAAAGTCCCTAATCTTTCCTCCAATTAGAAATCACATTACTTAATCTATTCTGGTTAATTGTTTCCTTTTAATTAATTGGCCTTATTTGATTAAATGTTTTTAACATATAAAAATCTTTTTCCTCTTATAGTTAGGGTCCAGCGACAAAACTGAAGAAAGCTACTGATTCCAATCTGTTATGTAATTGGCATGCATTATTTAATAAAGTGATATGCTCAGAAGCTGGAACCTTTGTTTCCTCAGTCATTTCATCTTTCTCCTGCCACACTACTCGGTACTGGGCACTGTGACGAACTCTGAAGATACAATGAAATGTAAAAGATAGTTCCCACTCTCAAGGAGCTTACTATCTAATGGGAGGAGACAATATGAAAATAAGATATATACAGGATAAATTGTACATAATCAATTAAAAGGAGGCATTGGCATTAAGGGAGAGAGCAAAAGGCTTCTTACAGAAAAGTGAGATTACAAAAGGTGAGATTTTTGCTGACACTTGAAAGAATCCAGGAAAGTTAGAAAGTACAGGTGGAATAGTGGGAGAAAGTTGCAGGCATGGGGATAGGAATTAAAAATGCCCAGAGTGAGGAAATGGAGTTTCTATTTCAAGGAATAGTAAGGAGGTGAGTGTCACTGGATTGCAGAGTACAGTACATAGAAGGAAAGGGAATGTAAGGAATAAGAAGACTAGAAAGACAGGAAGAGATGAGATCATGCAAGGCTTAAAAGCTAAACAGAAGACTTTATATTCTACCTTGGAGGTAATGGGGAGACCAGGAGTTTATTGAATGGAGGTGGGAGGTAACAATCATATCTAGTCTTTAGTCAGATCACTTTGAGAACTGAATGGAGTATTGCCTGGAGTAGGCAGACTCAAAGCAGGGAAACCAACCAACAGCTTATTGAAATAGTCCAAATGTGAGATGATAAGGGCCTGTAACTCTTGTCCATGTTCTTGTATAAATTCGTGACATGAGGTCAACACAGTTTACTAGGGCCTGTCTTCCAGACCTTTTAACACTGTATACATATTAATAGAGAACATGGCCTTTCAATTAGTAATCTCTCCTCATAACTATCACCAGCCCACCATTTTTGTTATATATTTTTCTGATGACTTCCTTTACCATGCTTCTTGTAAGTAATTTCTTACATATAACATATCATCACCTCTTTGTGCCCTTGAAATATGACCAATAAATACTTTTAGCTCACTTGAGTTTTCCAGTACCCACCATTAATGGTATTATTAGATCAAATTCTTTTGAGTAATTTAGAATTTCAATGACTGATACAATGATAATATTTCTTGGCCTATACCCCAAAAATATCAAAGAAAGAGGAAAAGGACTTATATGTGCAAAAATATTTATAATAGCTCTTTTTGTAGTTTTTCATTTTTTTTAAACAAAAAAGAGGTGTTCAGCTATTTGGGAATAGCTGAAGGAATTATGGTATATTAATATCATGGATTATTGTTGAGCTGTATAAAATGATGAAAGGGACAATATCATCAAAACTGTGAGTGAATTGCTGTGGAATTGAATGAGTTGAACCAGAAGAATGTACACAATAACAAAAGCATTGTACATATGAAAAGTATGATCCACCTTTTATTGAGAGATGATAAGTCTCACAATCTTGAATGTCATTCTTGGACAAGATCAATGCAGGAATTTGATTTGACTATGCATATTTGTTACAACAATCTTTTTTTTTCTTTTTCTTTCAATGTATATGGTGGGTGGGGATGGGGAGCAGTGGAACTTAGAGGAAGAGGAAGACCTGGTACTGTTGTTGTTATTCATTCCTTCAGTCCTGTCTGACTCGTGGTGACCCCATGGACCGTAGCACACCAGGCCATTCTATTTTTAAATGACTCCTAAAATCTAAGCTCATGTGAGCTGCTTTCATGACATTATTTATCCATCTCATCCTGTGCTAACCCCTTTACCTTTTGCCTTCAATCTTTCCCAATATCAGGATCTTTTCGGTGAGTCCTGCCTTCTCATTATGTGGCCAAAGTATTTAAGCTTTAGCTTCAGTATTTGTCTTTCTATTATTAGTCTGAATTAATTTCTTTAATTATTCACTGATTTGATCTCCTTGATATTCATGGGACTCTCAAAAGTTTTCCCCAGCACCACAATTCAAAAGCATCAAATTCCATAGTGCTCAGCTTTCCTTACAATCTAACGCTCATAGCCATGCATTACATACACTATTACCAGAAAGAAAAACTCTGATTATACAGACTTTTGTCAGCAAGGAATATCTCTGTGTTTTAGCATGCTGTCCAAATTTGCCATAGCCTTCCTTCCATGGCACAAAGGTCTTTTAATGACATGGCAGTTGCCATCTGCAGTGATCTTTGAGCCCAAGAATATAAAATCTGACACTGCTGCCACTTCTCCCTCTTTGCCAGAAAGTGACAGGGCCAGTTTTCAGTTAATGTTGTTACAAGACAGCTTTTACACTCTATTCTTCCACCTTCATTAAAAGGCTTCTTAATTCCTCAATTTCTGCATATCTGATGTTTGCATTATACTAATGAAATTGCTCTCTTATATGTTAAGGAAGCTTTCCTTAATCAACACATCCAATAATCTTTTTTTCTACCCTCTTTTTTGAACATTCTTCTACACTTGTCAATGTAAACTATTCTTTCTTATTATGCTTTTATCCTTTCAGCTTCCAGAACAATACCCTCAAATTGTTGTCCTACTATTTTTCTAACCATTCTTTTTCCCTGTTCTCATACCACATTCTCTTTTTGTCACTTAATTATGGGTATGCCTTCCTATTGGTCCTCCTTTCTTTTTACTCCCCATTGGTGGTCTCATATTCAAGTTCATGGCATCAACCATCACCTTTATGGAGATTATTCTCAGTTCTATGTCCACCCTAATCTCTCCCAGAGACTCACCTCCCATATTCACAACTTCTTGTTGGAGATCTCTAATTAGACAGCCTACCAGCACCTCAAATTTAATATGTCCCAAACTGAACTCTCCTTTTCTTCCCCAAAACCTTCCTTTGCCCTGAGAATGGAAATTAAGGGAAAGAGAGAGAACAAGGCTTAAAATTTTGGGGGCAAAAGGTACAAGAGAAAAGGTTTTTCTGTTTTTTTTTCTTCGATAGGAAACAAATGTAGTTAAAGTTAAGGAATTTATACAGCAGGAGATATTTAAAAATAATGTGTAAGAAATGGAATGACTGTGCGAGCAACATTATAGATGAGGTAGAGATGGAGAGGATAGCTTGAGCAACAAAGAAAAGAAAATCTTCCCCTGATACTAAAGAAGAAAAAAATTGGTGAGAACCTTGGGAAGAGTGGAAGAGAGACATTGAGTGAGTTCTTCATTCCATTAGAATGTTGTGTGTTCCTATTTCCAGGCTTAGATCCAAAGGAAAGCTGAACCCTCAGAACCCACACCACGGTATTGCCTAGCAATAGCTCCTCAACAACTGAGGCCTCTGAGTTTCTCCTGAACTGTTTTGTCAGATCTCCAAGCTGGTAGCACTGGCTGTCCCTACCCCTGAGACTACTTTTCCTCCTGGCCACGGGGGCCATTGCCACCTTCCTAATCATCGTCTGGAGGCCGCTCTGAATGGGCCCGTTTACTACCTACTCAATCTGCTTTATTTGCTGGACATCGTGCTCTGCCTCACTGTCATCTCCAAGGACCTACTCAACTTCTGGTTTGACCTCAGACCTATCAGCTTCTCTGCCTATTTCCTCCAGATGTATATTATGAAATACTTGGCCATGGAGTCTTGTACCTTCTTAATAATGGTGTGTGACAGATATGTGGCCATTTGCCATCCCCTTCAATATCCATCCATTATTATAGATGAATTTGTTGCCAAGGCTGCCATGTTGATATGAGCCTAAAATGCCTTCCTCACTGTGTCCATACCCATCCTCTCAGGCTGCTCTACTGCCACTCCAATGTCATTGAGAATTGTATCTGGGCCAAGTTATCTGTACCCAAACTATCTTGTAATGTTACAATCAACTGCCTCTACAATTTGCAAAGAGGATGGACACTGCTAGAGTCTGGCCTCATCCTCATGTTCCCCTCCTACTCTTTCATTCTACAAGCTGTGCTGAGGCTTAAGGCTAAGGGAGCTGCAGCCAAGGCCTGAGTTTCATGTGGCTCCCACTTCATCCTCACAATAGCAGTTCGGGATCCTAAGAGGATGTGGGTAACTGCTTCTCTCAAGGTTCTAGCTCCAAGGATCTCAATTTCTAGTATTTTAGGTCCTGAGCACCAACCTGTGCCCTCCTTATTAACAATCAGTCTAACTGGTAATGATACTGCTTGCCTAGTTGTTATCATAATGCTTGCCTTCTCAGTGGATGCAGGGGAGGAAGGGTTGGGAGGGAGGAAGAGAATTTGGAACTCAAAAATGAAAAAAAAAAAAAGGAATGGTAAAAATAAATAAATAATATATTTTTTTTTATAAAAACAATCAGTCAGTACCTGGTGGTCACTTGAATTCAGGAGTCCTGAGCTGTAGGTAGGGCTAAAGTTAATCAGGTGTCCACACTAAGTCTATCACCAATATAATACCAATATCAATACCAATACAAATCCTCTAGGAAGAGAGGGCCACCAAACTGCCTAAAGGAAAGAGAACCAGTCTAGGTGAGAAAAAATGGAGCAGATTAAAGCTTCTATGCCAATCAATATTGAGATCAGGTCCATGCAGCAGCCACAATTTACTTTTAGATACACTATTTACTCAAGAAGAAGTATGGTAAGAACCACTGTTTTGTAACATCAGTTCTAGAACCTGGGATGCACACTCCCACAAATACATATTATTAAAATAAGGGGATTGGAGGAGATGGCCTCTAGGTTCCCTTGTGGCATTAAATCTATGATCATATTATCTGTGTGACCTAGACCAATTTATTCAGTTTAGGAAAAGCTATATGATGTAGTACAAAAACAAACAAATAAACACTGCATTGGGAGTCTAATCCTGTATTTTAGTTCTGACACTACCCTTTGGCACTGTAATAATAAGTAAATCCTTGCACTCTCTATACCTCAGTTTCCTCATATGTTAAAGGAGTGTTGGGCTACTTCATCTCAGAACCATTTTCTATCCCTTAAATTTTGTGTTTTTCCCTAAATCCCCACATCATGATCTGTAAAATGGGAAGATATTATCTCACATGGCAGTATGGTAGAGGGAATTCCTATTCAGTTACTGACCTTCCAATTCTGAGCTTCTATGATCACACAGGCTGCCTGAGCTAGCATTGCTCCAAGTCAGGGAAAGGAAAGCTACATCAGGAATTGAAGGAGAGGCTATTTAGCCTAAATTTTAGTCCTTGTTTCCAACACCTATTAACTGTCACTTTATCTTCTTTAAAATATAATTTCCATTTCAACACTGATACTCTTATCATCTTCTCCAGAGGACTGTTAGAAGTATTAGATGAAATAAGATAAAAAGTTAGATGGCCAAATGGATAGCACTCCAGACCTGGAGTCAGTAAGACCTAGGGACAAATCCTGTCCTAGGCATTTACTAGCTATGTAACCCTGGGCAAGTCACTTAACCTTTTTCTGCTTCAGTTTCCTCTTTATACAATGAGGATAATAGTACCTACCTCTCAGAGATGTTGTAAGGATAGATGAGATAATATCTATAAAGTACTTTGAAAACTTTAAAGCATTGTATAAATGTTAGCTATTATTATTAAATAAAGATAATAATTCACTACCCAAATCACAAGGTGAATTTAATTCAACAACCATTTATTAAGTTCCTAATGTTTGCAAGGCATTTTGCTAAGCTTCAGGGATGTGGGGTAGGGGGAAGGAAGAATCCCCACACTCATAGAACCTTTACAACATGTACACAGAAAAAGGTGGCATAGAGTAAAGTGGCAGAAAAAAGGGAAGGTTTCATGATGCTTGAGGTGAGTCTTGAAGAAAAATTAGGACGCTAAGAGGGGATAGTGAGAAGAGAGGTCAATTAAACCATTGGGAATGAACAGAGGTAGGAGATAGAATTTTGAATGTTAAGAAAGCCTTATAGTCTGGTTTACCTAGGACTAAGAGTATGTGAAGGAGAAATAATGCTGTTGTTTGTCCTTCATTTTCAAAGAGGACCAATGACATCATTAATTGCTGTAACTGGATTTCAGGATATGTGACTAAACGAAGACCTCCTGGCATGTATGAAAAGATATTTCAGCAGCAGAATAACATTCTTTTAGCCCTTTTAGATAAGTAGTAATCTAAGTGGTTTGGGAGCTCTCAGAGGTTCCAATAAATAGGATCCTTCCACAACCATCTCATTTTTCTTTCCACCTCCTTGACCCCAGAATGTTCTGATTATGATTTCTAAAGACTTTCCAGTCCCTCTGATTCAGCCCTGTGGGAGATCTTAGAAAGAAAATTTAATCCTCTACTTCTTCCGCTGGTGTGCTGTGCTTGAATTTTGTTGACCTAAATTGAATTGAATTGCATTCTTGCCATCCCTCATGTTGTGAAAGCTTCAGAAATTGCAGGGGAATGTTCCACATATTCCTGAATAAGAGATTAAGAGAATATCCTGGCATATGGGGCACTGTGTTCACAGCATCTCCTAAAATGTGCTTATAATTCTGGATGTTATAATTGCTTATAATAAATGAAGGGAATAAGAGGAGGAAGAGAGAGAAAGTTACGTATATTCTTTAAAACCCATGTTTGTTTTGTTTAAATGAAAAGATAGCTACAATGCATTGTTTCCCTAAAATCTGACTCCTGAAATTAAAGAAAAACAAAGAGGTTCTCAGCCACTACCAAACCCTTGAGCTTTTTACTTCCAGAACTACAAACTGAAGGCCACAGTATTTGCCCCCTATTTCTCCTATGAATTGAGGATTCCCCTGTCATAAATCAATATTGGCTTTATACTCAATTATATAAAATAAAATCTGGGAGGGGGGGTATTTTTCCATTTATTTCTGAATTCCTGTGCTTCTAGAAAGGTGTCCTGCACATAGTAGGTATTTGAGAAATGCTTAATGTACTAGACTTGAATATGCAAGAAACTATGTTACAATAGTGTAAGGAATTTCAGAACAAATTATGTTACAGGTTAGCAAATTACCAGTACAAACTGTGCTTACAGAATCCAGCTTTTTTCTGCCTCAGTATGTGTCTTAATTGGAGAGTTCTTGACTCTAAATAGTCCTTCCCAGACCTTTCTCACTCAGCATCCCTCAGGCCATAAAATCTCCTTTCGTCTTTGTGCTGCTGTTTAGAACTCTCTTCTTAAGATTTGCTGGTCGCCAAGGAAGTGGTAACACAGCATTTGAAGCCAGGTGATCTTACTCCAAAACAAGTGCTCTCTACTCTGGCATATGCTGCCAGTCCACATCAACATCAAACCATTTTCCTCCATGTCTTCCAATCTTTCTCTCATTTATTACTTATTCTCTAAGTTGAAATAGAATGACAACACCCACTCTTCACTAGCAGAAAAGCAAAGAATTTCAATGAAGGTAGAAGCTGAAAGCACTGGTTTGAACTTATCTTTCAACCTCTTTAGCTTCCTTTTAGTTTTCTGCCTGCCAGTTTCCCCAATATCAATGAATATTTACACATATCTAAATTAAATACAAACCTCTTCTTCACAAAATGCCCAGGATAAAAGTAGTCAGTAAGACAAAGACAATTATCACAGGACTTGTGCGGGTTTGAATTGCGGTCTTAGCATATGGCCATGCATATGGTCATTATCAATACTAGTTGAGTAGATAACTGAGAATGGAAAGGGGTCAGGACAGGTGAGGAGTCAGTTTGACAATAATGATAAAAGTCAGAGTGGAAGTGGGGTGGAAGAGCCACAGTGAGACGAGCATAGGGGATTAGAGTCTGCAGATTAGACTATCTCCAACTATTCCAAGATCTCCCTGAGCCCTAAGAAGCATGAACTTTAGCCTGGCACTTCACTTTCGGTACTTCAACAATTTCAAGATGCCATGCTTGATTTCTTGAGTGCGAACTCCATAGACAATAGGGTTGAGGTGGTGGAATGAGGTGGTGCAGGACATTGAGAAGGATGGGCACTTCAGCAGGCACCTTCTTGCCAGCTTTATTGGTAAAGATGAAGACCAGCAAAAGTGTATAGAAGAAGAGGATGAGGATCAGGTGGGAACCACAGGTACTAAGAGCCTTTGTGGCTGCTCCTCCAGACTGTAATCTCAGCACAGCCCTCAAGATGAAGCAGTAAGAAAGCAAAATGAGCACTAAGTCAGAACCCAGTAGGCACCAGACACTCACAAACTGGTAGAGTTTGTTAAGATAGATATCCCCACAGGAGAGTCGAGCCACAGAGATGTTGGCACAGATGCAGTTTTCTATTACATTCCCTGCACAGTAGTCCAACTGGGCAGCCAAGATTGGAGTGGGCAATGTGGCCAGTAGGTTGCGTAAGATAATGAATATGGCAGCCTTGACCACAAACTGCTCAGTAATGACGGATGGGTAGTGCAGGGGATGACAGATAGCAATGTAGCGGTCATAAGCCATGATCAGAAATGTGGATGACTCCATGGGCAGGAAGGTATTCATGACAAACATCTGTAGAAAGCAGCCTGTGAAGCTAATGGGCTTCATGTTGAACCAGAAGATGAGCAGGACCTGCCAGAATCATCACCCTCAAGTACTGTTCTTATATTTTGGCACCAACAACAGGTCAGAAAGCCACAGTAGCTCCCTCTTGTCCATTAGATTAAACCAACATTGCACTTCAATACATTCTAATTTTACTTCACCTTTTCCCTTGAAATGTCTCCTCAACCCCACCCAGTCCAGTCTTCTCTCTCTCCCTTTCATCTGACTTGCTAATTCCCATCCCTCAGGATTTAGTCTTTGTCCCTCCACTATTCCCTCCCTTCTTTCCTCTTCCTATCTATAACCATCACCTCTTTTAAAACTCAACTATACATTTATCTGTACTGGGAAGCTTTCCAAATCTGAACATCTCCATTGCCCTGTACCTTTCTAGTCTTTGTGACCTTGGATTGAGCTATATTCATGGTATCATAATATTGGAGGCTGCAAGAAACTTTCAAGATTATCTAGTCCAACTCCAACCCCAATATTTTACCACTGAAGAAACTGGCAAGCTAGGTGACTTACTCAAGGACATAATGACATTATGAGAAGTGTTAGGGTAGTATGAGAGGCAGCATGGGATAGTGGACATATAGCTGACCTCAAAGTCTGACAAGGTTCCCATCTCTGACACATATTAGCTGTATGAACATAGCAAGTCCTAACCTCTAAGTGTTCTAGGAAACTCTTTGAGATTATATGTTGCAGTGAAGGGGCTGTAAAGATCTGATCCCAGGTGTACTGATTCCAGATAGAGTGCTCTTCCCTCTACACTACCCTATCTTCCTAACATTATTGTTAATAGTGTAATAATATCATCAGCTTGCTCATATTACTCTTCTCTACCGCTCTCTTAGAAAAGGGTAAATTGAGAGTAGGGAATGACCCTGGGCGGGGGGAAGGAAGGAGGGTAAAGGTACAACAGATATCTTTAAACATTGGAATGGCTATTCCTGGGGGGAAAGACATTTCTTTGGCCATAGAGGGCAGAAATAAAAGTTTAAAAGAGGCAAATTTCTACTTGTAGTGGGGGGAAAAGATACTGGCAACTAGAGCTATACCAAAATGTAGTGGATTGGTTTGGGGTGGGGGTCAGAGATTCCACATTAGTGTAGGTGTTCAATCAAAAAGAAAATGACCATTTATCAAGCATGTCATAAAGGAGATTTTTTTCATGTGCAATAGGGAAAATATTTTTCAATATTTTTGAAATTAAATTTAAAAAACTGAAATCTTTTCAATATTTCATATGCAATGAACTAGATAAACATTAAAGTCCCTTCCAACTCTCAAATTCTCTGATTCTTTGAGTCTCAAGATTTATTCTTCCAGCTTCTTAGGACAATAACTTTGTTTTTGGTCCTGTTCTTTAAGGAGAATTAGGCTGTGTAAGCAGTGGTGAGAACTCTGGGTCATATGGCCATCCAGATAGAGCACTAGACATTTTCTCTAATCTTCACAACCTTTCAGACCTCTTCAAAACATAAATTATGCAGTAAAGATATAGCAACGTCAGCTCTCTGAACGGTCTAAGATAGAGGTGTCAAATACACAGCCACTTGTAACATTCCTTAGTAAAGCTCAAACTAAATTAAAATGTAATTAAGAAATATTTCATGAAATAATTAAAATATTATAAACATAAATAATATGTGGCTTTCTAAGGCAATATATGCCTGTAGGGACACTTATATAACATGTAGTGGTCACTCACTTCTGTTTGAGTTTGACACCGTTGATCTGAGATACGAAGAGCCCAAAAAGTACCTTTAAAAATCCAAGAACTAATATCTAATTGAATCTAATTTTTTCCTCCTTTTTTCTTTATCCTACACCTTTTAAAAGTACTATTTCTTCTATGGGAAGGCTCTCTGTGAGGAAGAGGGGAAGGGACAGCAGAGAAAACTATGATGATATAAAAAACAACATGTCAAGAAACTTATTTTGAGAAATAACAGTGGTTACATACTGAATAAGTATCTGGACTTGGAGATACTGTAAAGAAGTTAGAAATGATGTTGAGTTGATGACTTTGGGATTGGTAATGACCATGTGAATGATTAGATATAACCCTGACTGACTGACCCTGGGGATAATGGTGACACTATCAGTGGTAGAATTACAGTAATGGATTAGGCATGAAAGAATGAGTAATCATAGGGAAGAGAACAACTAAATGACTTTGGGGAGAATGGTGACTGAATGACCTTCGAGATTTTGGTAATATTGCAGGATCTTGAGATTTATGGTGACAAATGGCTTTGGGGATGACAGTGATTAAGCAGGTAAAGCCAGGCATGTCAGTAAGATAGTGACATGTGTGATAGCTGACAAATCAAGAGCCTTACCTTAGGGATGACAGTTAGGCAGAGGATGACATCCAAGAGGGAGAGGATGGCCAACAGGTAATACATCAGCTCATGCAGAGAAGTCTCTCTCTGGATAGCCAGCAACAGCACCACATTGGCCCCCAGGGCCAACACTAGCAGGGGAGTCAGTGGTATTGACAGCCAGTGCTGTGTGTCCTGCATCCCTGGGAAGCAGATCATCAGAAACTCAGTCACCTGGGTTGAAGAGATGTTGATTGATAAGGCCATGGCTGGTGGGTGGGTTGGCACCTGGCTGAAAGAGAAAGGTAATTAATTCAGTCTTTGGCTTCCTAGGCAGCTAAGAGAAGCAATAGATAGAGCACTGGGCCTGGAGTGAGGAAGATCTGAGTTTAAACTTTATTAGCAGTGTAACCCGGGGCAAATCACTCAACCTCTGTTTGCCTCAGTTGCCTCAACTGAAAAATGGAGATAATTACATACCTACCTCACAGGGTTGTCATGAGGATTAAATGAAATGCTACCTGTAAAATGTTTAGCATAGTGTCTGGCACTTAGTAGGGGTTATATAAATGCTTATTCCCCTTCTCTTGTTGCTACTCCTTGAGTGTAAACAGGCACACAAATCCTATTTCTTCTTTCCTTTCTTCAGCTCAGCATAAGGAAAATTGGTAACAATTAGAGCTATCATACAGAGTAATGCACTGCCTTAAGTGAGTTTTCTATCACTAGGGCTCTTCAAGCAGGGTCTCCACAATGATTTTTCAGAGGGATTGCCTATTTAGGTATAGATTACAAGGGTGGAACCCTTCCCATCTTAGATTTTGTGATTCTTCAGAGATTCCTATAACTCTTTCTTTGTTCCTCTCCTTTTATACTCTCTCTAATGAGTAAGAATGTATAGGGACAGGACAGAAAAGGGTCCAGGAAAGTCAAAGGTTTGGAGCATCCAAAGACAAAAATCAGAATATAAGTGGTGATCCAGCAAAGGTTTTGAGAAGAAATAGTCAGACAAATAAGAAAAGAAGCAAAAGAAAGTAGTATCATGAATCAGGGAGGAATGACTATCCAGGAGAGAGTGGTCTATCTTGTCAAATGCTTGTAGAGAGATCAAGAAGGATAAGAACTGAGAAATAGTCTTTATAGTTGGCAATTACTACAGGAGATTATTGGTAAGTCTGCTGAGAGCAGTTTCTGCTTTGTGGAAGGGTAAGTTCAGAAATCAGATTAACACAAGGTTGAGGAAAAGAAAGTAGAGGCAATTAATGAATATAGACAGGAAAAAAAAAAACCATGGCATATAAAGAGCACTATGAGGCCTGCCCAACACAATATACAATCCACCCATACCCTCTCTAGAGGATCTGAGACCTATTCCAGTTCTCCCATGATATCCTGTTTGAAGACTGGTGTTAAGCAGGTAATTAATTCTATCAAAGGGACAAAAGAGTCATCTGGATAAACAGTCTAGTGAGTTCAGACCCAGAAATGTTGTGGAGTTAATATTGGTGCTGCTAGCCTCCTCATTCCCCCATAAACCCCCATATGCCCACTCTTAATTGTCCAGTGCCCTCTAGACTTTGTTGCTCCTCATCCAAATTGCTCTCAGATTCTTCGTGCTGATTAAGGAATCAAGGACTGGTGATGTACCAAGCATGTCTTATATAAATGATGTAGACTTTTATAAGGGATGAGCTGGAACAGGGTTTTCAATGGGTCTGTGAACTTGAATGGGGCAGGGGAGGGAATCACATATTGGTTTTTGTTCAGCTCTGACTAAAAGTTAGCATTTCCTTCATTCATTTAAAAATATTATTCTGAGATGGGATACACAGATTTCATCAGACTGCCCAAGGCATCCATGACACAGAAAATGTTTAAGAATACCTGATCTTGAGGGAAGTTGCTTCAAGGATGGAATTTTATGTAACAGTCCTTGATTAGAAGAAGCAAGAAGGAATAAAGTATCCTATCACCACTCTACTTTTCCCAGTACTTCCTAGAATCACAGCATAGCAACAGGTATGAAACCAGCTCTTTCTAAGAGGAAGGAAAAGGAGAACATTACACATATCAAGGATAAGACAATAAGTGAGTTTTCATGTTGGGATTAGAACAACCAGAAGAGGATGAGAGTAAAGGGAAGATTATCTAACTCCATGGCAGGAGAAAAGACTAAGGGAGCCAGGTAGCAAATTATTACACAACAAGATGAAGACATTTCCACCTCCAACATCCACTACTCTCATTCTTCCTAGGGATTCTGCCACAACCTTATCCCTCTCTGGTTCTGAGATGCTGTCTCTAAGATCCTGAGTGGGACAGACTCAGGAGGGTGGCAGTCAAATAAGTTTGGTCAAGAGGCCCTTTCTCCCACATGCCCTCACATGATGGGTGCATGCCAATTGTTCTCCCCAAAAGAGACTGATCTCCAGTGTCTGAAGTCAAGGTAATCTATGTTGAGAGTGAGAAGTGTAAGGATGATTTGCTCTTCCCAGTCCCAACCCCACCAGGCCTTTTCAGTCTTTCTTTAAAGGCAGGTAAGACAGTGGATAGTGCTGGGCTTAGGATCACAAAGGCCTGACTTTGGATCTTTTCTCAGACACTTACTAGTTGTATGACTCTGGAGGAGTTATTTATTGTCTTTCACTATCAAGTTCTTCTATAAAATGAGGAGGGTCAGATTTGATGGTCTCTATGGTTTCTTCTACCTCCAATTCTATAATGCTGGGATCTTATGGAGTAGGATAATTTCAGACCCTAAGGAGCAGCATAGTTACATTACCCCTCTTCCACTTTCAAGCAAAGGATGGGATTACACATAGAGAACTGCCCACACAACCCTTGATCCACGAGAGCCCTTAAGAGAGACCTGGGTACACCAAAGACTAATGGAGGAGACCCAGCGTACATAGGGGGAGAAGCCAAAGTGAGACTGGTCATTAGCCATAAGCCAATCATGTGGGTTGAAGATCGACTCACTTTGAGGACCAGGTAAAGGTTAGCTAGGGAAAGACTAGGAATTGCCACTTTCCTTACCTATTTCTGCCCAGGTTCCAGTGCCTCAGTGTTGCCTGATGCAGTATATCCATTACTGGGATGGTACTCCAAGCATCCTTTAGACAAGGATATGCAGAATGATTCAATGTCTTTGTAGATGCTTCACCTCAATATTAAAATGATGGTAACTTTTGTACATTTCAAAGGTTTTCTTACCAGCTGGTCCCATTTGTAACGATAACATCGCTATTACTTGGGCGATGCTTACTTCATAACACAATCCTCTCCCTTTGAGACAGAGAGCAATTCCCTGCTGTTCTAGTTGCTATGGACACCCAAGGCAAGGTCCCTGTCTGTAAGGATGCCCAATTCAATTACTGGGACATTAGTCACTTCATTATACACCACAGAGTCTGGCCTTCCAGGATCCTACTTAGAAAGGAAAACTTTGAGTGGCTTCTTCTCTTTGTGGATGCCCCATCTTGAGACTTGATGACATGATAGTTCCTCAATCATTTTACATAACAAATGGGACATATCTACAAATATATGTCTTTTCAAGTCAGGACTACCTTTTTCAGCTTCGCCAACTGCTTTAAATTTCTTAGCCTTGTTCTTCTCAAGTTCTAATTCCTAGATTTTTTTGAGAGTGCCTTGATTCATTTTAAAGCTCTTCCTTTGTATAATAGTAAGAACAATGATAATCAAAATGTAAGAAGATAACAACCACCACAATAATAATAATGTGTATAGAAATTCATAAAAATACTTTCTCACAGTTTCAGAAAAAGCTGAAAATACTGGTATGAACCTACTGGAAAATGAGGAGAGCCAAGAGAACAATTCATACAATGGTAGGAACACTGTAAAATGAACAATTTTGAAAGACATAAGAATTCTGATCAATGCAATGATCAAACACAATTGCTGAGGACTGATGAGTAAGAGTGCTACTCTCCTCCTGACAGAGAGAGGTTATAAACTAAATTTACAAAGTGAGACACATTTTTAGACATTGACAATATGGATATTTGTTTTGCCTGTCTGTGAATATTTGTTGAAAGGCTTCTTTTTTTTTTTTTCCAGGGAGAGGATCTGTGGGAGGGAAAGAAAACAAATGCCCAATAATTAAAAAAAAATAATTTAAAATATTTTAAGTGCCTTCTCATACATTATCCCACCTGGCCTCTATAACAGTCTATGGGGGAAGCAGGTCAGGAATCATTACCTCCATTATGCAAAAGATGAAATGCAGAGAGGCTAAGTGACTTCCAAGTTACTAAAAAAAGTCAGGATTTAAATTCCAGGGCCTTTTCCATTAAATCATGCTCTTGTTTGAAGTCTAAAAGTCTTTTCATCCCACTCTTCACCTTTCCTCAAAAGGTTGTACATGGGGTCATGTAGATGACTTCATCTTCTATCCATTCATTAAACTGAGAAATAACTACCTCAGTGTGCCCACATACTAACCTACACTTTTTTATCAGAGATGAATTGGGTGATGCTTCAGGGAAATGTCTAACTTCTGTACAGAGAGCCAAATCTCTCCAAAGCAAATCCTTCAGGCATATGGGCAAGGGCTAAGATTTTTTTTGTCATTTGTCTTTGCCTTCCTGATACCCATTGGCATCTCCATTTTAATTCCCTCTCCCAATCAGAACAGAAAGTCTTTCCTCTATTCGAAGCCATTTAGTCCATCAAGCACTGCATATACAATGCTTGCAAAGAGACATGACTATACACTGGTTAACCATGTAACCAGTTCTAGAAAGAAACCATAACAGCAGCAACAACAATAATAATACCATCTACTGATGACATTATTATCAGCCTCTGTGAAATGTGTGGGGCCACATGAATCATATTAGTGAAGAAGAAATCATTCTCTGTAATAAGTAGGTGAACTCTCACTATTATAGCCCAAGTCCCATCCTCAGTCTCCCACAGTCCTAGGCAAGGAAGTTTCCCCATCACACATACACACACATACACACTCACAAAAATGTTGTCCTGGTCAACTACAGTGACTATCTAGCTTTGCATCAGCTCCTTAGGCTCTGGCTGGTGGATAGGGTTATACAAAGCCATTTATGAACCTGAATTCGCCACTCTTGAGAATCTTAGGAAGCAGAGTCATTTGGGGCATCCCTTTTCTCAAGGGCTTCTAACTCCTTAACACACATACACAAATTGTTTCCTGTGATGAAAGGGCCAAGGGCTTAAACCAGAGACCATTACAAAGGAAATAAGAACGGAAGAACTTAAAGTTTTCTCTGAAGAATGCAACAGTCATTGAACCTCAGGTGGACTTTTTTCCTAACGGAGACAAGATTGTGGTAGATATATCTGAGTGACCTTTCTGGAGCAGAAAAATGCTCATATAAATTAATACAAGTAGACTACACTTGTGGTAATTGATGCATCAATGAACATATCGACTTAATTCAAAAAGTACTTGTTAAGCACCTCTTATTTGCCAGGCACTGTTCTAAGCACTAGGAATGTAATATGTGTGTGATTTTTGTATATATATTACAAATTCCAGAAGTGGGCTTAGCAATCATCCACATGCTCCTATGATTGGGTTTTCATTGGCCAGTTCTCTGTTATTCATAAAATAAATATTTCTATATGAATTTTGCCCATTGACCTTCATTATAATTTTAATAATATGTTCCCATTGAAAAATTACCAAAAAAAGCCCTGAAGTCCTAACTAGTAGACAACTTTTACCTATGGATCTGCATGCTCCTCAGAAACACACATTTTGGACCCATCACATATTTATTGCTCATTTTGATGAACATTCTCCTCAATTTCATGAGCTTTGGATACATTAAGCACATTGGAATTCCCAGAATTTATGTGGGTTACACTTCAACATATCCTCTATGTACTTAATTATGATGTCAGGCCATTGGTCAGTTACAAGAATGTCAGGCCACTGATTTCTCACTGACTGAACAATCAACCAGTGAACATTAGGTACCTATACTGTCACTGGAAAGATAGAAGTGAGAACAATCCCTGCCCTCAATGAGCTTACATTCTAATAAGGTGGACAGCATGTACATACACCAGTACACACACATAATATATTCAGAATGAAAATGAGATTTTGGGGGGATGGAATGCACTAATAGCTGGGGAAAATCAGACTTTGTGAGGAAGGTGACAATTGAATTGATCCTTGAAGGAAACCAGAAATTCTAATAAACCAAAGTGAGAAGACAGCACATTCCAGGAATAGGTGACAAATAATAGAAAGGCACTAATTCTGTGTGAAGACCCACCCACCCACCTCCACCCCGACCAGAGCACTGCATTTCTGTAGTAAAGGGAATTTCAATGAAACTATGAGCTTTTCCTTGCAATGTTACCTAAGATAGATAGGTCAGAGGGGAGAGTTCTGACAAAAGGTGATCCCCTGGAGAAGGAAATGGCATAGCATTCTAGTTTCTTTGCCAAGAAAAACCCTTGGAAAAATAGTAAAATAATAAAAGAGATGATATCAGAAGATGAGCCGCTCAGGTCAAAGGTGTTTAGTATGCTACTGAGGAAGAGTGAAGGACAAATACAAGTAGCTGCAGTGCTAATGAAGCAGCTGGGCCAAAGCTGAAAGGAAGCTCAGCTGTGAAATCAACTGGGTATGAAAGGAAGATCCAATTCTGTAAACATCAGTATTGCATAGGAACCTGGAAGATACAATCTATAAATCAAGGTAAGCTACATGTGGGCAAACAGGAGATGGAAAGAATAAACATCGATATTTTGGGTGTCAGTGAACTTAAATGGATGCGAGAATGGCTGACTTTAATTCAGGTGACCACTATATATACCACTGTGGGAAAGAATCCCTTGGAAGAAATGGAGTAGCATTCATAGTAAATAAAAGAGTGAGAAAAGCAGTACTAGTGTATAATCTCCAAAATGGAAGCATGATATCTGTTCCAATCCAAGACAAAGTGTTCAACACCACAGCAATACAAGACTACGTTCCAACCACTAATTCCAAAGATACCAAAGTTGATAAGTTTCATGAAGACTTACATCCTCAAGAAATAACACCAAAATGTTGTCACATTCCTTATAGGGGATTAGAATTCTAAAGTAGGAAATCAAAAGATAATTGGAACAACAGGCAAATTTGACTATGGAGCACAAAATGAAGCAGGGCAGAGAAAATAGAAGTTTGTCAAGATAACTCTCTGATTATAGAAAATGCTCTTTTTTCAACAACCCAAAAGGCAACTGTATACATGGGACATCACCAGATGGTCAATATAGAAATCAGGTTGACTATATATTTTTGAAGCCAAAGGTGGAAAAGCTCTAGATAGTCACTTAAAACAAGACTTGGAGCTGACTGTGGCTCAGATTATGAGCTTCTTATTGCAAAATTCAGACTTAAATTGAAGAAAGTAGGGAAAACCATCAGACTATATAGGTATGACTTAACATCCCTTATGAATATAAAGTGGAAGCGATAAGTTGATTTAAAGGATTAGCTCTGGTAAATAGAGAGCCTGATGAACTATGGAGAGAAGTTTTCAATAACATACAGAAGGCACCAAAAAAAATTCCAAAAAAAGAAAAGAAAGAAAGCAAAATGGTTGTCTAATTGGTGTGTAAGGTGTTCAGGGAAGACTAGTACCTCTGGTCTGAGGGCACCTGACCCTTTTCAGTACTGCTTTCTACCTTTGGAAGCCACATGACTCACTCAACTCTTACCTACGGCTCCAAGAAGCTGTAGCATGCTAAGTGGCCACACAAAGGTAAATCATTTTGGCAGATGGACTAAACAAGGTTGAGGGTAATTAAGGGGTCTCAAAACCCTTTGGTAAGTTAGGGGGAGTGTCTACCCAAGCATGTAAAGACTGTACCTGGTAGAATGGGCAGATAAGAACAATTCGTTTTAGCAGCCACGATGGCAGCTGAAATAGGCACTGGGGAGCACTTAGAGCTTTGGTTAGACTTCAAAGAAGCCAAGGTTATCCACTGCACTTTAAGCCATCAGTAGTCATCTTGACTTTTGTCTTGCTACTGGACTTTGATGGCTCTGGAAGAGAGAGACTGACAGCTTTGTGCACCTCTACCTCATTGAAATCTAATTTATGAGTGAGTCAAAAAGACATCACCCATACTATTCTACCATTTTTACTTACCTCAAAGTCCTGTGCCAGCAGGCAAGTGATGAAGCTGCAGGTACAGATACACTGGGCACTGTAGTCACAACCCTGTACATAGACAGCCCAGGCCATGGGGTCTTCTTCTCACTGGACCAAACCAGCAGTGGAATTTGGCAGCCCTTTTGGTGTTGGAGCAGCCTTTTTTAAGGATCACACTACTCATCTCCTGGCATGAGGAAGGGACTAAAACTGTGCCCTAAAAATTGTTTGCTTCACCCAACCCTGGCCTGCTAGCTGCAGAAGATGGGGATTCAACTCTGCAGCTGAAACGCAAAAAATGCACAAAAATTTTTGTGAAGATGATCCCACACAGCATTGGTACATAGAATGAACACACACTTATGGACAACATGAAATCCAATAGACCTTAAAGATGAACAGCTCTTATTGTGAGAGAACTCAGCAGATATTATATCAAAATAACAGCCCAGAGAAAAAAAGGCCTGGCAAATGAAGGTTAGCTTACCAAAGCTGGGGCTGGATGCATGTTTTTATTTCTAGAGATGGAGAGTACCAAGAAGCAGGTATGACTTTTGCAATCAAAACTAATCTAGCCAACAAGCTTGGATGCCTACCAAAAGGAGTGAATGGCAGACTCATGACAATGTGATTGTTCCTTGCATGAAAGTATCATGCCATGAACATCAGTGCATATGCTCCCACCATGACAGGCCCCTGATGAGGTCAAAGAAAATTTTTCTGAAGACCTGGAAACCCTCATCATCAATATTCCAAAAGAAGACAAGCTTATAATTTAGGATGACTTGATGCCAGAGTAAGCACAGATTACAAGACATGGCAGGGAGTCCTTGGGAGGAATAGAGTAGGAAACAACAAAAACAAAGGTCACTTACTACTAAAGACTTGTGCATCTCATGACCTTGTCATCACCAACACTGTCTTCCATTTGCTTAAATGCAATAAAACTTCATGCATGGATGTACCCTTGCAACAAATAGTTTAATAGACTGTCATTGTAAGGAGAAGAGACAGACAGAATGTGAGAGTGACTAGGGTGATGTGTGGCACAGAGTGGTGCACTGATGCTAGACTTATCCTCTCCAAGCTAAACATTCACATTCAACAAAAGTGGTGGCCCCAAGGCAAGACAACTACCAGAAGATTTAATGTCAACACTTTAAAGCATGTCTCTGAATGTAAACAGTTGGTTGTTAATTTGGAAGGAAAGCTGAGCCAACACACGATTGGCAGCTATGGAGCAGAAGAGGAGTGGAAAACTTTCAGAGATTTGGTGTACAGCACTGCATTTACTCATCTGGACCAGAATACTTGCAAATACCAGTATTGGCTTGACCAAAATGATGGGGAAATTCAGAAGCTGCTAAATGAAAAATTGAGAACTCCACAAGGTTTACTAGCAAAATAGTTCATCCATCTCTAAGAAGGCAGCATTTAACTCTATCAGAAGTAATGTACAAGAGAAGCTTAGAGAGATGCAAGATTCTTGGCTCAGTATGAAGGCAGTTAAAATTCAGCTTTATGCTGATAGTAACAATTTAAAGTACTTTTATGATGCCCTGAAGGCTATTTATGAGCCAAAGACCTAGGGTAAATCTCAACTACTTATTGCTGATAGAGGCACATGGCTTAGTGATAAGGACATGATCCTAGGGAAATGGGCTGAATACTTCCATACTGTTTTCAACTGACCATCATCAATCAATAATGAAGACATTGAATGTATACATCAGGTTGAAATCAATCCCTCTCTAGCCAAAATTCCAACTAAAGAATAGGTTTTGAATGCCATTAGGCTTCTCTCAGGTGGCAAAGTTCTGATGCTGATTCTATTCCATTTGAGATTTACAAGGCAGGGGGTCCACTGTTCATAAAAAAAAAAAGCTGATTGAGATTGTCCAGGTTATATGGTAAGAGGAGGTTATCCTCCAGGAGTTCAAGGATGCCTCTGTTGTCCATCTGTATAAAGGAAAGGGAAACAGTTTGTCCTGTGACAATCACATGGAGGTCTCTCTTTTAGTCATTGCCAGCAAGATTCTTGCCAGAGTCCTCTGGCTAATCCTTCACCTGGAAGATGATCATATACCTAAGAGCCTGTGTGGATTCAGAAGGAGCTAAGGAGTGGCCAATATGGCGTTTGCTGCCTGGCAACTCCAGGAGAAATGCCAGGAGCAGAACAGAAGTCTGTGCACAATGTTTGTCAAACCAACAAAGGCCTTGATACTGTTAATCGTGAGTGATTATAGAAAATTACGGCAAAATTTGGTTTCCCAGAGATGTTCATTGGTATTGTACATCAGTTTCATGATGTCATACTTGCCAGGGTTCTGAATAGTGGTCAATGCTTTCACACTTTCAAGTCAACAATGGAGTGAGAAGGGTTGTGTGCTTGCTCTCATGCTTTTTGGTATGATGTTTGCTGTGATATTGCCAGAGACTTTCAGGAAAGAAAAAATGGCATCAAGGTCAACTACCATATTGAGGGTAAATTATGTAATTTGAAAAGGCTATAAGCCAAGACTAAAGTGGAGGGAGAGTTGGTGCATGACTTTTTGTTCACAGACGATGTGAATGCAGCCTCTGGGCCTGAGATGCAATGAAGCATGGATCTGTTCTCTGCTGTTTGTGCTAATTTTAGGCTAACAATTAACACCAAGAAAAAAAAGAGGTTCTCCACCAGCTAACACCACACCATCCATATGTTAAATTATGTTATAGCAAATGGAGAAAGTCTGAATGCAGTGGAAAAGTTAACTTACTTTGGCAATATACTTTCCAGGGATGTATACATAGGTGATCAGGTTGAAGCACATGTTGACAAAACTATCTCACTATTTGGGAGGCTCTGAAGAAAAAGTGTGGAGAGAAGATGTATTAAGCTGCCTACCAAAATGAAGATCTAGAGAACCATTGTCCTGACCTCATTGTTGTATGCTTGTGAAAACTAAACAGTATACCAACACCATGCCAGGAAACTGAATTGCTTTCATGTGAATTGTATTAAGAAGATTCAGTGGGGTAGCTAGGTGGCACAGTGGATAGAGCACTGGCCCTAAAGTCAGGAGGACCTGAGTTCAAATCCAGCCTCAGACCGAGCACTTGACACTTACTAGCTGTGTGACCCTCGGCAAGTCACTTAACCCTAAATGCCTAAAAAAAAAAGAAGAAGATCCAGAAGATCACCTGGGAAGATAAGGTACCAGACACAGAAGTCCTCTCTTGAGCTGAACTGCCAAGCATTCAAACTCTACTGCAGAGAATGCAACTAAGGGGCTGACCACATTGTTCAAATGACAAAAGTATGCTTGCCTAAAAGACTATTTTACAGAGAACTCACACAAGGCAAGTACTGACATGGAGGTCACAAGAAGTGATACAAGGACACTCCTGAGGTCTCTCTAAAATCTTTGAAATAAATGTGAGAGACATGTGAGACATGAGAGACATTAGCACCACCAGCATGGCATGCCTACATCAAGGAAGGCACTGTACTCTATGAGCAAAGCAGAACTGCAGTAGCTCAAAAGAAACTTGAGATGTGCAAATTTAGAGACATCTCCCTTCCATATGTTCATATAGATTATTTGTGCCTAATCTATGGTAGAGCTTTCCAATCTGGTATTGATCTGTTAAGCAGTCAGACACACTTTACTTTGACCCCAACTTAGTGGTATCATTTTGGGCCTCTTTTGGAAATGAAGGGCAACAACCAACCAACAAACAAACAAATAGCTGAGGAAAGAGGGAATACAAAAGGCAAAGGAGAAATGGAAAGATATAACCAACTGAATGCAGAATTCCCAAGAATAGTAAGGAGAGATAAGGTTTTCTAACTGAGCAATGCAAAGAAATAGAAGAAAACAAAAAATGGGAAAGACGAGATCTCTTCAAGAAAATTAGATATCAAAGAAGTGCTTCATGCAAAAATGGGCACGATAAAATGCAAAAATAGGAGGGACTTAACAGAAGAAGAGATTAAGAAGAGGTGGCAAGAATATGGAAAAGAACTATGCAAGAAAGATCTTATCGCCAATGACCACATCCTAAAGAATGAAGTCAAATGAGTCTTATGAAGCATTGTTAACAATAAAGCTAAAGGAGGTGATGGAATTCCAGCTGAGCTGCTTAAAATCCTAAAAAGATGATTCTATTAAAATACTGCACTCAATATGCCAGCAAACTTAGAAAACTCAACAATGGCCACTGGATTGGAAAAGATCAGTTTACAGCCCATCCTAAAGAAGGGCAATGCCAAGGAATGTTCAAATTACTGAACAATTCTGCTCATTTCACATGACAGCAAGGTTATGTTTAAGATTCTGCAAGCTAGACTTCAGCAATATGTGAGCCAAGAATTTCCACAAGCGTAGGCTGGTTTTCAAAGAGGCAGAGGAGCTAGAGACCAAATTGCCAACATTTGCAGGATTGTGGAGAAAGCAATTGACTACATTAAAGCCCTTGACTATGTGCATCACAACAAAATGTGGCAAGTTCACAAAGAGATGGGAGTACCAGATCATCTTATAGGTCTCTTAGGAATATAAGGTACCAGACACAGAGGTCCTCTCTTGAGCTGAACTGCCAAACATTCAAACTCCATCGCAGAGAGTGCAACAGAGGGGCTGACCACGTTGTTCAAATGACAAAAGCACGCTTGGACCCAAACATGAAACAACTGATTGGTTCAAGATTGCAAAAGGAGTATGACAAGGTTGTACATAGTCACCTTATTTATTTAACATATACAGAGTATATTATGTGAAATTCCAAGCTGGATGAATCAAAAGTTGGAACTAAGGTTGTTGGGGAAAATATCAAAAACCTGGACATATAGATGATACTACTCTAGTAGGAGAAAAGGAGGAGGAATTAAGAAGCTACTTGCTGAGGGTGAAAGAAGAGAGAGTAAAAACTGGTTTTAAGTTTAACATTAAAAAACTAAGGTCTTGGCAAATAAAAGGAAAAGAAATGGAAGTAGTTTCAGAATTCATATTCTCAGGCTCAAAGATTGCTACAGATGGTGACTGCAACCATGAAATTAAAAGATGCTTGCTCCTTGGAAGGAAAGTTATGGCAAATCTGAACACTATACTAAAAAGGAGAGAGATCACCTTGCCAAAAAAGGTCTGTGTATTCTAAGCTATGGTTTTTCCAGTAACAATGTATGGCTGTAAGAGCTGAACTATAAGGAAAGCTGAACACCACAAAACTGGCACTTTTGAATCGTGGTGATGGAGAAGACTTTTGAAAGTTCCTTGGACAGCAAGGAGATCAAATTAGTCAATACTTAAAGAAATTTATTCAGGTTATTTACTGGAAGGTCAAATATTGAAGCTGAAGGTTAAATACTTTGATCACATAATGGTCTTAGGGACTTATTTGCAAAGACCCTGGTCCATGTGGTCACAAAGTGCAAGACACAACTAAATGATTGAATAACAACATGTGTGAGAAATAATAAGTAGGCCAGTAGTTATATCTCTCTGTACATAACTCATGCTTAATATGCTTATTGAATTGAATTAAATTTCAATTCCTATCTCAAACTCTTATCAGCTCACAATTTATTAACCTTAGAGAATACATTTTTGTCCTCTTTTTCCAATCTTCCTCTAATATCTCTCTCTCTTCCTCTGTCTCTCTCTCTCTCTCTTTCTCTCTCTCTCTCTCACACACACACACACACACCACACACACACACACACACACACACACACACACACACTCTCCTGTATTTGATGAGTTTGGTCTCACATTTCACTCAGTGTTTAACTGCCATTCAGTTTCCTGACTGAGAGCTTTTCCATTAGCAATGAATCTGTAAACACCTACACGGAACTTCTCTTCATTGTCAAGATAAAAATCTGTGATAAAGAGAAACTGAGATACAAAGGTTCAAGCACATTCAATTTGTTAGCAAAGTTAGCAATTGCCAATAAATGAGGTCAGCATAGAGATGATAATTAAACCCACAGGAGCAGATAAGATCATCAAGGGAGAAGAGGGCCTAGGACAGAACCCTGTGGGATACCCACAGTTAGAAGGTATGATCTAAATCAGGATCCAATAAAGAAGACTGAGCAGCAGTCAGATAGATAATAGGAGAACTAGGAGAAAGCAGTATCCTGAAAATCTAGAGAGAAGTAACTATCAAGGAGGAGAGGGTCATCAACAGTGTTAAAGGTTGCAAAGAAGTACAGGAGTACTTGGACTGAGAACAAGCCATTGAATTTGGTAATAAGGGATCACTGGTAACCTTGGAAAAAGCAGTTTTAGTCGAATGACAAGGTCAGAAGACAAATTGTAAGGGATTAAATAAAGAATGAGAGATGAGAAAGTGGAGACATCTATTGTAGGTGGCCTTTTCAAGGAGATTAATAAAAATGAGAGAAGAGCTAGAAGATGATAAATAGCAAGGATGGAAGGATCAAGTGAGAGTTTTTTGAGGATGAGGAAGAGATGGGCATGTCAGTAATGATGGAGCCAGTAAACAGGAAAAGATAGAACAGAAGTGATAGAGTGAGAATGACAGAGAGAAATGTGTTGGAGGAAATGGGATGGAATGGGTTGCTTGAACAGATTTAGGGATCAGCCTTGGTAAAACAAAAAATAACACCACTTCATCATGTGAGACAGAGGTGAAGGAGGAAATAGTAGCAGAAGGCATATTAATGACATGAGATGGGAAAGAGGACAGAAGAGAGAGCTCATAGTGAATGCCTCCAATTGTTTTTGTAAAATACGAGGCAAGGTTCTCAGCTGAAAGAATTGGGGGAAAGAGAGCCATGGGAAGTCTAAGGAGGGATGAAATGGTTTAGAAGAATCACTATGAAGAATGGGATAGTCAGTTGATAAGGTACATGTAGAATTGACTAAAAGCAGGGAGGGCCAAATTGAGATTGTATAATAGAAATTTGTAGTGGGCCAAGTCAAAAAAGTGATTTGGTTTCCTCTACTTTCATGTAACAGCACAGGTGTAGGTAGGGAATCATGAGAATGATCCAAAAATGAGGGTTGGCAGGAAGTAATTGGTAACATGAAAAGAAGTCTAGGGATTCAAGAGAGGACAATATAAAAATGAATTAGTTCACTGAAGGGTCAAGATAAGAAAGAGGAGAGTGTGACTGGTGCAGGCAAGATGGCTTAGGAGAAAATTGATGCATGGAGGGATTGGAGGTCATAGTGAAAATGAAGAGTAGAGTTAAATAAGGGAAAGCAGAGGTAGAAGTGGAAAGCCAATAGATTATGATCAGATAAGGATATTTAGGAATTATTGAACATGGAGGTGACAGTTATGTGGGTGATGGCAAGATCAAGGATAGGATCATCTTTGTGTGCAGCTGGGGTGGGGTGGAGAATAGGACATCTTTAAACTCTGTTCTCCTTATATTTTGCAACTACCCCAAGTCACTAAGCTTAAGTAGTTCTGTAATGTCTACCAAGATCAATCTAACATTGCCCTCAACTCTCATCAAACATCCTTCCTATATCCCCAAGATTACCTCTTATCATTTCAGTTTTGGACCTAAACTACCAGGGGATTAAACTGAATCAAGCCTAACTCACTACATCATGATTTTTGTTGTTGATATTATTCATAACAATAAAAGTAAGGCCATGGTAATAATGATAATGTTCCATCTGTGCAGATTGAGAATTTTATGTTTAATTTAATTGATATTTAACTTAAAATTTTGTCTGGTTTCTCCAGGTGGATTTTCAGTTTCTAAAAGCAAGAACTTTACTTTCTCTTCCTATAGACTGCCTAATACTGGGGTCCATGAGCAAAAGTGATAAATTGAGTTATTGACTAGTGTTAGGTTCATGAAAATCAAGTTAACTTACTCAATTTACTGCATGATTTTGGAAACAACTATAGTCATATGACCTTGGGAGTGACAGGGACAATGAGTGACCTCAAAGATGGTGCTGAATGAAAGCCCTGGAGGATGATGGTGTAAAATGAGCAGACTTGGACTTAATCATGACAAAAGGATCTTAGGATGTCAGTAGCTTCTGAAAGTTAGTGAGTAACCTCTGGAGTGGCTCTCTAATAGGAATCTTACCTTGGGGATGAGGCAGAGTATGATATCTAGCAGGGACAGAATGACCAGCAGGTAGTACATTGGTTCATGCAGAGAAGCCTCTTGATGGATAGCCAGCAATAGCATCATATTGGCCCCTGAGGCCAGCACCAGTAGTGGGGTCAAAGGTACAGACAGCCAGTGCTGCACATCCTGCATCCTAGGGAGACAGAGCATCAGGAACTCAGTCACCTGGGTGAGGAGTTGGGTGACAGTGCCATGGTTGGTAGGTAGTTCCAGACCTGACTAAAAAGAATTATTTGTCCTTAGATCGCCACACCTTTAATGTGGACACTACCTAAATCATGCTTCTTCTCTTTTTTCCAAAAAGGAGAGCTGTCCTACAATGAAAAAGGAGACACTAGGAAATGATGAGTTTTTCATCACTGAAGTTCTTCAAGCAGAAAGGTTGGATGTCCATCTGTCAGGAATTCTATAAAAGGTCTTCCTGCTTTGGTAGTTGGGTGGCACAGTGAATTCAGCACTCAAACTAGAGTGAAGAAGACCCAAGTTCAAATCCAGCCTCAGACATTTACTAGTTGTGTGACCCTAGGCAAGTCCGTAACCTTCTGTTTGTCTCAGTTTCCTCATTTTTAAAATAAGGATACTTGTATGGACCAATGCTGAGTAAAGTGAGCAGAACCAGGAGAATGTTGTACACAGTAACAGTCACATTGTGCAATGACTAACTTTGATAGACTTAGCCCTTCTCAGCAATGCAAGGATCTAAGACATCTCCAAAGGTCTCATGATGGAAAATGCTATCCACATCCAAAGAAAGAACTATAGAGTTTGAATGCAGATAGAAACATACTATTTGCTATTTTTTCTTCTGTTTTGTTATATTTCCCCTTTCTGATGGTTCCTCCTATTGTTTCTAATTCTTCCTTACAACATGACTAAGGTAAAAACATGTTTAATAAGAATGTGTATGCATACCCTATATCAGCTTGCGAGACTTGGGGAGGAAGGGAGGAGGAGAAAAATTTAAAACTCAAAAGCTTATGGAAGTGATTTTTTGATAAATCAAAATAAATTAATAAAAAAAGAAAAGAATAAGAAGAGAAAATAAATAAATAAATGCTTGTTAACTCGACGTGTGTTTAAGACATAGCCAATTGTGGATTTGTTTTGCTTGACTGTACTTGTTTGATATAAGTGACGTCTTCTATTGTGGGTGAGGGAGAAGTTGGGTAGTGACATTAGTGAAATAAAAATAGAGGAAAGAACATGAATAAAGCATAAAAATACACAATAGAGAGCAGGATGAATTTCTTTTTTATTTTCTTTTTTGAATTTTATTTTTATTTTTTAATATAAATTTATTTATTTTTATTTTTCAACATTCACTTCCACAACTTTTTGACTTCCAAATTTTTGCCCCATCTCACCCCTCCTCCCACCCCAAGATGGCATGCATTCTGAATACCCCTTCCCCTGGTCTGCATTCTCTTCTATCTCTCCCTCCCCTTCTCTTATCCCCTTCCCCTTCTATTTTCCTGGAAAGTAGGATAAACTTCTGTACCCCATTTCCTGTATTTCTTATTTCCCAGTTGCATGTGAAAACATTTTTTAAAAACAACGTGTTTTTAAAACTTTGAGTTCCAAATTTTCTCCCTTCCTCCCTCCCCAACCACCCTCATTGAAAAGGCAAGCAACTCAATATAGGTTGTACATGTGCAGTTATGAAAAACTTCCATAGTAGACATGTTATGAAAAACTAACTCTATTTCCCTTAATCCTATCCTGCCCTCCCATTTATTCTATTCTTTCTTTTAACCCTGTCCCTCCTCAGAAGTACTTACTTCTGATTACCCTTTCCCAATCTGCCCTCCTCTCTATCATCCCCTGCTCTCTTGTCCCCTTCTCCCCTATTTTCCTGTAGGGTAAGACAGATTTCTGTACCCAATTGAATGTGTATGTTATCCTCTCCTTAAGCCAAATCCTATGAGAATAAGATTCCCTCATTCCCTCTCACCTTCCCCCATTTCCCCTCCACTGTGAGAAACTTTTCTTTTCTGTTATTTTTTGTGAGATAATTTACCCCATTCTACCTCTCCCTTTCTTCTTCTCTGAGTATCATCCTCCCTCATCCCTTAATTTTATTCTCCAGAAATGACCCCTTAATCTTCAACTCACCCTGTGCCCCCTATCTATCTATCTATACATACATATAATTTTTTTCCTTCAACTCCCCTAATACTGACAAAGTTCTCATGAGTTATAAATATCATCTTTCCATGCAGGAATGTAAACAGTTCAATCTTAATAAGTCTCTTATGATTTCTCTTTCCTGTTTACCTCTTCATGTTCCACTTGAGTCCTGTATTTGAAAGTCAAATTTTCTATTCAGCTCTGGTCTTTTCATCAGGAATGCTTGAAAGTCTTCTATTTCACTGAATGACCATTTTTTCCCCTGAAGGATTATACTCAGTTTTGCTGGGTGTGTGATTCTTGGTTGTAATCCTATCTCCTTTGCCCTCTGGAATATTATATTCCATGCCCTGCAGTCCTTTAATGTAGAAGCTGCTAAATCTTGTGTTATCCTGATTGTGTTTCCACAGTACTTGA
The DNA here is from genome assembly GCF_003287225.1 of Phascolarctos cinereus. Classification (NCBI taxonomy): domain Eukaryota; kingdom Metazoa; phylum Chordata; class Mammalia; order Diprotodontia; family Phascolarctidae; genus Phascolarctos; species Phascolarctos cinereus. The sequence continues at coordinate 353,191,977 of NW_027556098.1, forward strand.
ATTGTTTCCTTCTGGCAGCTTGTAATATTTCCTCCTTGACCTGGGAACTCTGTAATTTCGCTACAATATTCCTAGGAGTTTTCCTTTGGGGATCTCTTTCAGGAGGAGATCTGTGGATTCTTTCCATTTCTATTTTGCTCTCTGGTTCTAATAATCAGGGCAGTTTTCCTTGATAATTTCTTGAAAGATGATGTCTAGGCTCTTTTTTTGATCATGGCTTTCAGATAGTCCAATAATTTTTAAATTCTCTCTCCTGGATCTATTTTCCAGGTCAGTTGTTTTTCCAATGAGATATTTCACATTGTTTTCTAATTTTTCATTCTTTTGGATTTGTTTTACAGCATCTTGATTTCTCATAACGTTACTAGTTTCCAATTGCTCTATCCTAATTTTTAAGGAAGTATTTTCTTCAGTAAGTTTTGGACTTCCTTTTCCATTTGGCCAATTTTTCTTCTTAGGACATTTTTCTCCTCATTGGCTTTTTGGACCTCTTTTGCCATTTGGGTTAGGCTATTTTTTAAGGTGTTATTTTCTTCAGTATTTTTTTGGTCTCCTTTAGCAAGCTGTTGACTTGTTTTTCATGATTTTCTTGCATCACTCTCATTTCTCTTCCCAGTTTTTCCTCTACTTCCCTTACTTGCTTCTCAAAATCCCTTTTGAGCTCTTCCAAGGCCTGGAACGGATTCATATTTTTCTTGGAGGTTTTGGATGGAGGAGCTTTGACTTTGTTGTCTTCTTCTGGTTGTATATTTTGATCTTCTTTTTCACCAAAGTAAGATAATATAGTCTGACTCTTTTTGTGCTGCTTGCTCATGATCCTGGCCAATTACTTGAGTTTTAAACTCTTTGTTAAGGTAAGCGTCTGCTTCCAATGTGGAATGTACCATCCCAAGCTTCAGGGGTTTGTATAGCTGTTTTCAGAGATACTTGTAGGGACCTGTAAATTTTCAGTTCTTCCAAGGTGTTATGATAAGGGGCAAGGTGTTTACTCCTTTCCTGGCCTGTGACTACAAGTATTCCTTTCTGTCCTGTAACTGTGAGGAGGGGTTCCTCTCTACAGCCACTACAAGCTCCACCACACCAGCACTCCTCCTCACCCCAGCACCGCTGCCCAGAACTGTGACCCAGATCCACACATGGGCAAAGAGATTCCTGCCTCAGCACTGGCAAAGAAATCCCTGCAATCTCTCTCTGATCAGCCACTGGATTCCACCTCTGTCTGTGGGCCGAAGCTCGGGAAGCAGCAACCCCCCTCCCCCCCCCACCCAGGGCTGCGCTCTTGGGGAATGGAGCTGAAACCCCACCTTCCCCTCTTAGCACCGACAGAAACAGACTTTTCCCACTGACCTTCCAAGTTGTCTTTCGCATTGGTGGATTGAGGAGTCTGGAAACCTCCACAGCTGCCCGCAATTCAGTCCTCTGAGGCCTGCTCCAGGTTTGCTGTGGCCTGGGCGCCCACGCTGCTCTGCGCAGTGTTCCCAGCCCTGCGCGATGCACCTTTCTCATCAATCATCCAGGTTGTCTTGGGCTGGAAATTTGTTTCACTCTATCTTTTTGTGGGTTCTGCTGCTTCAGAATTTGTTTAGAGCCATTTTTTATGAGTGTTTGGAGGGGTTTGGGGTAGAGCTCAAGCAAGTCACTGCTTTCACTCTGCCATCTTGGCTCCGCCCCGAGCAGGATGAATTTCAAAGGAGATATAAATAAGCAAGGCAATTTCATGACCATAATGTTTAATTTAATATATGTAATTAAAATAATTGGAGTTCATAATTTTATGTACAGTGATTGTTTTTTAGTCTTTGTATATTGAAATAATCATTTGGTTGATGTTTCAGTTCATAATTTCAAAATATTTAATGTAATTTAAATCAAAATAGAAGAGGTGGCATCAGTCATGTCCCTTGGGCTGCTTAAACAGGTCAAAGATAAAACTGATGGATAAACAATATAGAAGCTGATGTCAAGGAAAAGTTTGGACAAGAGGACCTGCTTTCCTTACTTTTCCCTGCCTACATTTCAATACGCCATTGGTGCATGATGCAGACTGGTCATTACCAGGATGGTGGTCAATGTGTAATAACCACAGCACTCCCTCTCCAAAGCATCCTATTGGCAAGGGGCATGACAAATGGGGTGCTGCCTTGGTGAATGTCTTACTCTGTCACTTTCAACCATGCTCACCAGATTGTCTTATCACTAATCCCATTTGTAAGAGGAGCAGAGGGATTATATAAATGGTGATCACTTCACTATACACCATAGCTTCTCCCTTCACCATTCCTATCTGTTTCAATGGCTAAGGACATATAGAGCAGCTCACTGCATGGAAGCCTTAATCTGAGGATGTAATTACTCTGCTTCCTTAGAGATTTTTTTCTTTTTTTCTTTTTTGGCTAGGCAATGGGGTTAAGTGACTTGCCTAGGGTCACACAGCTAGTAAGTGTTATGTGTCTGAGACCAGATTTGAACTCAGGTTCTCCTGAATCCAGGGCCAGTGCTCTATCCACTGCGCCACCTAGCTGCCCCTTCCTTGGAGATTTTCAAGGAGAGGCTAGATCATCATTTGTCAGGTATGTCATAGTGGGGATTTCTTTTCCAAATGAGTTGGGTTAGATGGTTGCTGAGGTCCGTTCCAATTCTCCAATTTTGTGATTCTGTTACTGTGATTATTTCACTACATACCACAGAGACCATCCCTATAAAGTTCCTACTGGCTAAAGAAGAACATAAGAACATATTTGTGAATGTCCTATTGAGTCACATAATTGTGTAACAGATCCTCAGTCATCCCATGGCTCCAGATCAAGATCTCTCCATATGTGAATCTTTCTAGGCAGAAAATAGTATTGTCGTTCCAAACCCAAATAGCTGGGTCAGGAGGTAGTTTAAATTTCTAACATCTTCTTTTAGACTTCTCTTCTACAGGTATAATTTCTAATTATTTTGTCAGTCACTATGATATTTGAGTCCACATGACCATCATTAAAGAATGGGCATTGTGCTGCATTAAGCAAATCAATAAGAACTAATACAGCCCAGCACCTATACCCAATCTCTCATCTCCCAAAATTCTTGGCAAGCAAATACATGGACTTCCAGAGATCTTGTTATGCTTTCAAAGCATAACTCTCTAGTTCAGTAAATAGCTACCCAGAGAGGCTGGTAAATAAGGTCATGCAAAAAATTTTATGAGGCTGAGGTTCCCACTCCTGACAATACCAGAGTTCTGAAACATTTGGGTTGCACCATCTCTCAAGTGAACTCTCCTTTCTAATATAGACCATATATAAATACTATTTCCTGTGGCAAGGAGATCTTGGGGCCCATCACATGAAAAAGGAGAATTGAGAGAACTAGAGTTTCTCTTGGGGCATTCAAAAGTCTTAGAACCTCACTGAATTAATCCTGAGAGTGAGCAATGTCTCTAGTGATAAGTCATTTGGTGGCAGATATGATTGGATGGTCTTCCTAGGGTAGAAAAGTGTTACTACAATAGAACACAAGTTGGCTGAACTTTTTCTAATAGATGTATTTCTGAATGTGTGTATTCATGTGCAAAAAATATTTCCCACTATCTTCCATTATAATTTCCATAAACCATTCCCACAAGAGTGAAATATGATCTCACCTATTTGACAATCTATTCATTTAGACCTATACTCTCATCATAAGCACATAGTGTCCTTAGTACAGTGCCTAGAGCATAGTAAAACACTTAACAACTGCTTATTAACTGACAGTCATATATTTTGGGCACATTACACATTTCTTACCCTTTTCAAGGAAAATTCTTATCAACTACATGAGATTTTATTATGTTAAGCACACTGGTTTTGAATGCATTTTCTGGATTGGTGTGGGATATACTCCCTCAAATCTAATAGTTATTCAGTCATGATGCCGATCCATTAACAATCATTGGGAATCTAAGGCCACTGCCACCTCTGCCTTCTTGAACGCCCATTCCACATCATCAATCAATCAAATGGGAATTCAAGAAAAATTGACTTATTTGACATAATTTGAGAAAGATTAAGAAAGAATATACACGATATTGTATTGAAATAAAAGAGGAATGCAGGGAAGAAAAAGAAATCATGAATAGCTGTAACTGAAGAAAACCACATGCAAAAGGTGACAATTTAGCTTACATTAAAGACTGAGTATTTGAGTGGGAGTACTTGAATAGATAAAGGGAAGATAAGAGACCATTTCTAATGAGTGCTGTTAGCTTGAGCACAGAAATGACACCGAGAATGAATAGGGGCTATTACAGAATCAATCAGATAATTAACTGGAGAAGGAGAAAGATCATGATAAATAAGAGTGGAAGAAAAATGAGAAGAAAATCAGAAATACTTTCACCCATTTTTCCACTTCAGGTCCATTTAGGGCCTAACCCAAGTGGCCCACTGTAAGATGGAATGTGGAAAAGGCTGAAAGGGTCATATGATGGTAAAAATTACTTAGCTAGATATGAGTAAATGGGGTAGGAAATGGGGTAGGAAAGAAAAAAACCCAACAATTTATGAAATAGAGAATATATATTCTGTTCTGAGTCATGTAATAAAAAAAGAATTCAACCTCCTAGTAATTATGGTCAGATCACAGAATCATAGATTGGTAGACTTTGGTGGAAACATAGCATCCATCAGTACCCATCTATGCTTACCAGTTTTCTCAACCAAATACTTGACAAGGGGGCAACCAACCTTCACTTGAAGATCTCTGGTGAGGAGGAATCTACTACCTCTTGAAGTAGCCAATTCCACTTTTTGATAACTCTAATAATCATGCCATTTTTACCTTATTGTGATGTTCCAGTTTATCTGGGATCTCATCAATATGAGCACTCTCTCCAACAATGTAAATAAGCAATCCATACATGCCATTCCATCCTGTTAATTAACAAGCATTTCTTAAGCAGCTACTATGTCCTAGGGCACTGTACAAAACACTGAAGATAAAATGAAAAGTAAAAGGCAATTCCTGCTCTCAAAGAGCTCACAGTCTAATGGAGGATAAATTGGAGATAATCAGCAGAAAGAAGGCACAAGCATTAAGGAAGACAGCAAAAAGGCTTCTTACAGAAGGTAAAGTTTTAGCTGACACTTGAAAGAATCCAGGAAAGTTAGATGGTGGAGGAAGAGTGGTGGGAGAGAGTCCCAGATATGGGGAGCAGGAATTGAAAATGCCCAAAGTGAGGATATGGAGTATTTGGTTCAAGGAACAGCAAGGACGTCAGTGTTGCTTGATTGCAGACTACAGGACATGGAGGGAAAGGAAATTTAAGAAGTATTTAAGAAGTATCACAAATACATGTAATAAAGTTAGGCTGAAATATAGACTTCAAGCAAGAATCTTTTATTAACAGTGATGCATATACCTGTTAACAAAGTGGCTCCACATTTATCCACTGGAGGTTGTTTTTTTTTTGTTTGTTTTGTTTTGTTTTGTTTTGTTTTATAGATCTTGTCTTCTGGGTGCAAATAATTGAGTGATGTGTCCAAAAGTCCAGTCTGCACTGCTGCTCCTGCACCATGGAGTTCACACAGCCTGGTTTGCAATTCCTACATATAGGAAACAACAGAGGTATCACCTCTTAGTATTGATATGCGTGTGTATGCATGCATACATACATACATACGTATATATATATATATATATATATATATATATATATACATATATATGTGTGTGTATATATATGTGTATATATATATATGTATATATATATACACACACACACACACACACACACACACACACATACATACATACATACTAGGGGGAAAAGTTTTTCTTGGATAGGAGAGTATCCAAAAAGCATTTCAGGAGGAGATATATTTAGTTTCCACCTTGGTCTGCTGTGCAGATAGAACAATGCTAAGGAGAAAATATTAGACCATTTTAGACAAGTTTCAGTATACAACTTGCCAATCATGATTTTAAGCTCCTTGTTCATATGCTCAGTTTGGTCCTAGCTTTGGAGGTGGTAAGGTGTGACTCCTAGACTAGAGTAGATTTGGGATTGGATTGGTAAAGTGGTGCCCTTGTCAGAGTCAATGCAGGTCAGAAGGGTAAAATAAGGAACAATCTCCTTCAAGAGTATTTTAGCAACAAAACCAGCAGTGACACAAGAGCCAGGAAAGACCACTACTCACCTTGTGAGTTGGTCAACAGTAACAAGACAGACCCTATAGTGACCAGCCTTAGGCATACAGATGAAATAAATACATGAATGCTCAAAGAGTGTATAAGTTAGAGGGCACCCACCACAGGCTTTGGAATGGAAGGCATGATTATTATAAGCCTGGAATGTATGGCAAGAGACACATATAGTGGCTGCAATGTTGGTGACAGCTCGGGCAACCCCAACCTTCCTAATTGAATCCATAATTCCTTGAGTGCTAAAGTTGCTTCCCTTATGAACAGATGGCCATACTTGCTGATAGAAACTTCAAAAGAAGTGGTTTGCCCTCCACAGTCACCAGACTCCAGCAACCTATTTTGCCTCATGCCACTGTTTCCACTTCTCCACTTCAGAGTCATTGTAGGAAAGAGAGATGTTATCATCACCATGGGGTGAGAGATTAAAAATATGTGCAGGGCTTCCCAGGGCAGCAAACTTGGCAGCTTCATCAACATGATCGTGCCCTTCCAAAGCAGTATCAGTTCCTCCCATGTGAGCAGAGAAGTACACAATGGCCAAGGCAACAAGAAGTTTCAGGATAGATGAATTCCACATTCACAATGATCTTACTAGTAGATACCAAAAATCCCCTCAGTAGCCAGAGCATCCCCACCATGTGACAGGCACTGAATGCATATGGATCTTATAGGTTGTGATGCTTTTTCCTTTGGCTAGATGACATGCCTGGGTAAGGGCCACAAGCTCAGCTGCTTGGACACTGAGATTAGAGAACAGAGAAGCCACTAATACAGTATCATATACAGAAACTAAAACAACACCAGTATAGAAGGTACCCTCTCCTAAAAGAAGACCTATCAATATGGAAAATAAAGTCAGAGGTCTATAAAGGAGTATTACAAAAATCACCACAGGGCTTTTCAGCCATGTATACAACAGAGGCATAGTCATGTAAAAGCTCCCAGAGACTGGTAAATCAAGGAGGAATGAGGAAGGGGTTGAGAGTTGCAGAGTGCTTGAGGGTGATGTTTTCATTACCCAGTAAAGTCACTTCATATTTGGCAGGTATCTGATCTGAGAAGACCTCAGTCTAGTGACAGAATAAGAGGGCCTTAACTTCATGAGGGCACTGTATTAACAAAGAGGTACCCAAAACAAAATCACAAGCCTTCTCCACAAAAAGAGCAATGGTAGCTACAACCCAAAGGCAGAATGGTGCTCTAGTAGCCATAGCATCAAGCTTAGCAGGATAATAAGCTACTGGCTTGGAGGGGGTCCTAATGCTTGATTTAGGACACCAGAAGCCACTTCCCTCTGCTCATGTTGTTATTTCTTCCTTCATTCTCAAAGAGAACCAATTACATCAAGAGGGTGATGTCTTGATTTGCAAGTGAATTGGATTTAAGTGAGGCAGAGCTGTGCAAAGTCATCAACCTCACTCTCTCCCCCAGAGTCATTGGAGTCCAGTGGCAAGACATAGGTCAAGATGACTGGTGATAGGGGCAGCTAGGTGGTGCAATGCATAGATCTTCAGCCTTGGAGTCAAGAGAACCTGAGTTCTAATCTGGCCTCAGACACTTGACACTTAACTAGCTGTGTGACTCTGGGCAAGTCACTTAACCCCGATTACCTCACTAAAAAGCAAAAAGGAAAAGAAAAGAAGAGAAGAGAAGAGGAGAGGAGAGGAGAGGAGAGGAGAGGAGAGGAGAGGAGAGGAGAGGAGAGGAGAGGAGAGGAGAGGAGAGGAGAGGAGAGGAGAGGAGAGGAGAGGAAAGGAGAGGAGAGGAGAGGAGAGAAAAGAAGAGAAGAGAAAAGAAGAGAAAAGAAAAGAAGAGAAAAGAAAAGAAAAGAAAAGAAAAGAAAAGAAAAGAAAAGGAAAGGAAAGGAAAAAGAAAAGGAAAGAAAAGGAAAGAAAAGAAAAGAAAAGATGATTGGTGATGGCTCCAGATGCAATGGGAGACTTAGCCTTTTTAAGCCAAGGTCTTTCCCAGGTCCCAGTTTGTGTGAGGCAATGCCCATTCTATAATAAAAGCTAAGTAAGAATTGAGGGGAAATGATAAGTTAGCTGAGAGGGGAAGATACTCAGAGTTTCTGGTCAGAACAGAAATAAGTGTTATTTACACTCACTCTGAGCCATCAAAATCCAAACAAGCTGCTCATGTTCAAAAAAAGAGTGAAGAATTTATTATAATCTGGGAGTCCTAGTGAGGTGCAGATAATGGACTGAGAAATGTTGATGAGCCAGCTGCAAAGGTTCTGGAACAGAATTTTCAGTCAGACAAGCCAGTGGCTAGGTAATCTCACCAAATGAGGGTGTCCTGCTCTAAGGATAGCCCCTTAGCTGCTACTTAATGGAGGCTGCAGAGGATTGTTGGATAGCCTGAATGAGTTTAGACTTAACAGGGGTGGGGAACCTTCAGCCTAAAGGCCACCTGTGGCCCTCTAGGTCTTCAAATGAGGCCCTTTGAATGAATCCACACTTCACAGAACAAATCCTTGTTTGTGAATCTGAAGTTTTGGATTCAGTCGAAGGGCCACACTTGAGGACCTAAAGGACCACATGTGGCCTCGAGGCCACAGGTTCCCCACCCCTGGTTTAAAACAAAGAGAATGAGTCCCAGTAGCCAGGATAAATCTAAAATATCTTGTTGGTGGAAGGCACCATTGACTATTGATTTAAAGACTTTATGGACTTTTTGATGAAGTTCCAAATGAGATGGTGGCTATCTTCCTGGAAAGTCTCAATACCCAGCACAGCTAAAAGCAGATCATCTAGGTACTGAACAAAGGTGATGCCTTTAAAAGTGATGGAAGCTAAATATTGTTGAAAAATTTGAGAAAATAAATTGCTCTCTACATACCCTTAAGGCAGATAAGTCCATGTGCATTGTGAAAGTTTCTAGGTAAGACAAAAAAATGCTGGGCATCTGGGTATATGGTGATTGAAAACAATGTTCAGCAAAGATCTACCACAGTAAAGCAGGTTCCTTCACAAAGAATTGAGACAATGATGGTAGCAGGATAGGGTATCACTGGATGCCTAGGTGTGACATAAGCCTTAATTGTATGCAAATAATGAAAAAAACAGCCCTATACTCCAGGATCACAGTTTCACTTTAACATACAGTTAAAAATCAATAAATAGGCTGGAAAATGAGCAAACAACAACAAAAAAGATCCTGATGATAGAAAGTTACTATGGTGAGAGGAAAGATCAAAATATAACTCAGAATAATAAAACAAAGTCAAAACTGCTACATCCAAAGTCTCAAAGAGAAATGTGAATTAGTCTCAGCCAAAAAAGGAATTCCTGGAAGAGCTCAAAAAGGATTTTAAAAATCAAATAAGAGAGGTACCACTAAAAGAGGTACTATAAATACTTTTGTACATATGGGTCCTTTTCCTTTTTCTTTTTTATCTCTTTAGGATACAGACCTAGTAGTGGAATTGCTGGGTCTGAGGGTATTCATGGTTTTACAGCCCTTTTGGCCTAGTTCTAAATTACTCTGCAGAAAAGAATCTCTATGTACAAAAATATTTATAGTACCTCTTTTAGTGTAGCAAAGAATTGAAAATTGAAGGGATGCCCATCAGTTGTGGAATGGCTAAACAAACTGTGGTATGTGATTATTATGGAATACTATTGTAATATAAGAATTGATGAGCAGTATGCTCTTAGAAAAACCTGGAAGATTTACATGAACTGATACAAAGTGAAATAAGCAGAACCAGGAGAATATTGTACACAATATCAGCAATACTGTACAATGATCAACTGTGAATGACTTAACTATTCTCAGCAATAGAAAGATCCAAGAAAATTCTGAAGAAAGTAAAATGAAAAATCCTATCCATATCCAAAGAAAGAATCAAAGGAGTCTGAATGCAGACCAAAACATATTTTTTAACTTTATTTTTAATCTGTTTTATTTCACAACAAGACTAATATGGAAATATGTTTTGTATGACTGCACATATATAACCTCTATCAAACTGCCTGCTTTCTCATTGAGTGGGAGGGAACAGATAGATGAGGAAGAGAATTTGAAACTCACTATTTAAAATGAGCAAATATTGGAAAAATTATGTGTAATTGATGAAAATAAAATATTAAATAATTTTTTTAAAAGACAAAAAGAAGACAGTTTTGGCAGCTGTGTGGTGGATATATTAGAGAAGGGATAGCAGTTGTGTATAGGAAAAGCAGGGGTATTACAGAGAAAGGGTAAATAGGACTAATATGAAACAATGGAGCTTTGACAGGTATAGATTCCAGGAAACAGAGTGCAGGATATTAATCTTTCTCCCTAGCCTTTATCTCTCTTGGAAAATTGTAATTCACATACCTCTCCTGACCATACTATTGGCTGATTATCTGTGGCTAAAAACCAGAAAACCAGAAACTTAATTGAAATTAGTTCAATTGGGAAATTGATAGACTAATAAGCAATTGGATGAATTACTTGTCCTTGATAAAGTCTACATCTCTGTGAATTGGCAATATCCTCTTGCCAAGTACTTTTGGGTTTCTGTTCCCAGAGAGACCATTAGAAATAAATAGAGGCCATATCCACAGTAAGTGATTAAATCCAAGAAATTTAACAAAAATTAATTTGGTGCCTACTATGAGCCAGGCTCAGCAGTAACTAAGATGTTAATTTGTCTTAGAAGATATGCCCAATTCAGAAGTCAACTTTGTGGGGCAAATATTTTGTAGAAAATGTACATTGACTTTCAATCCAATCTCCCTAGGGATTGAGGTGGTATAAAAAGTCTGCCCCAAGGTATGTAGGAGTAGGGGGATAGAGAATGTTTATATTTATTGCTATGTTAGTAGACAGCCATTTGTAAAAGCTGATTGATATTAGTTGGTTAAATGATACTGGATAGCTAATAATTGGTGATTAATATTGGGGGGAAAGCACCAGAATGGGGAGTTGACAAGAATCATACTGACCATGAGGAGAACTCATAGCTGAGTTTAGGTTATCTGACTCATCAGGAGAGTTAGGATAAGCACCTCAGAGGATGTGCTATATAATATAAAGTTATTTCAAGAAGGAAAAATTGCTAATAACTTGTGGGATGAGGAAAGGCTTGATGGAGGAGATAGTAATTAAACTATGCTTTGAAGAATGTTATAGATTCAACAAGGCATCGATAAATAGAATATTAATTCCAGCTGTAGGGTCTTTACAAAGACATGGAGGAAGGAGATGGTTAATAATCATTTATGTATTTGAACTATTTTTCAAAATGGCTAATATGGAAATGTGTGTTGCATGATCTCATATGTATAATTAATATATTATTTGTCTTCTCAGTGTTGAGGGAGGGGCTGGAGAGGGAGACAATTTGTAACTCAAATTTTAAATGAATTTTTAAAAAGAAAAAAATACACATATTTGAGAAACATTTAACAAAATAAATAAAAGCATACTGGAAAATTTTTAAAGCCAGGTCACCTATTAAAACTCGTATCTACAAACCTTTTTTAAACCCTAAAACTGAATTTTCTAACCTGATTAAAAATCTCCCAAATAAAGAGTTTCAGTTTGAACACATGACAAATGTATTTTTTCATTTGTCCAAGTTTCTTTATGCATATATATATAATGATATAATCTTCATTTCTTAAAATTATAATTATGTTGTTTCCTAAATTTGAACTATACTTTTATCCCCAACATAAATCCAAAATTGTCATAATGAGTCATTTTTTGATATGTTGGTATAATTTCTATTATTAGGATTTTCTTTTTAAAATTTTGCATCAGTACTCAAAAATTATATTGGTCTATAGTTTTCTTTATTTCCTCTATCTTTACTTAGTATAGGTGTTAGGACTATTTATTTCATAAAATGAGTTTGGTAAAGTGTTTTCTCTTCTGAACTTCTGGTCTTCTAGGTAAAAGTTTAGTCTTCCATTTTTATTCTCCATAATTTGCTTTTGGGTGTCTCACCCACCCTTTGACTCCTCTCCTTTCCACTGTTGCACACATTCCCCCAAAACTGAGCTGTTTAATGCCTTCAATTTCCTCCCATTCTATAAATGGAGCTCAGTTCAGCCTAGGTCCTTGCCTTAAATAAACTCTAGAGGAAGAGGACTGACCCTAGCTGAGTTTATGTCACCATTTCACTTCAGCTGTATACTTTCTCCTTTATCTTGTGGCTATGAATAGAGTTCACACTATCCATTACCAACTCCAGCTCCAAACACTCTCCATTTCCTTCCCTTCATTGGATAAATTCAGAGTCTCTCATCTCTTCTGAGAGCAGAGAACCTTTAGGTTGAGCCACTGTTGTAGAGGGTTCCAACATCTGGGAAAAGGATAGAAAGAGGATGGTGGCAGGAACTTAAACTGTTTAGCCAAGAAGACTAAAGACTAGAGTAGATTAAAGGTATCTCAATCCATTGCAGTGCAGGTGTTAGAAGAACAGGTGTCTTTATAACAGTGAGCATTGTATTGGAAAGAATGAGATATGAAGGTGTTGTAGATATCTTCCAGACTGTCAAAATGCTAAGGACACAAAGGGCAGCCATGGTACAGACAGAGGATCAGTATCAGTTCTGCTACCATGCCACACTAGAATACCTGGGCAGCTTTGATCACTATGCAAGGTAAAATCCCCTGCCCCTACCTGGATCTTTGCTGCAGGCCTTTTAAGATCTGGAGAGCCTCTTCTGAGCCATACACCGTGCTGCAGAAGGACTTTGCAACTTCTAGCTAAAGACCAATCAGTGGGAATACTAAAAACAAAGGGAAAAAAAAACAAATAAAAAACTATTCCATGTGGACCAAGAATTCACAGTTTAATAATCTAACCAGAAAAATAATAAAGAGAATCCTGACTGGTGAGGCATCTGAAAGATTTCATGTACAGATACCTCAAGGATTCAACTTTGGTTGAAATTAAAGGGAAGAGGAAATTATTGCAAAAAACCATCATCTTGTCCCAGATTGCATGAAAGGGGAAATCTGGAGAGTCCTGCAATTCAGGACAAGATGTTTGTTAAGCAGGCCACTTCCTGGGCTTCTTAAACTACAGCAACATCAACCACAACCACAAACACACCAATGGACTCTGCTTCAACATCACCCTTCCCACCATACTGCTCATAATAACACTTTAGGGGAAAGGGGAGGGCGGAATGTTTAAAAAGAAAGTCCTTGATTTAGAACTGCCTTCAAGTATCTGGAAGGTTATGAAAAAGAAGTAAACCTTTTTAATTGGCCCCATAAGGCAGAAGTAGAATGAATGGAGGTTGCAGAGAGGAAAAGTTAGTGCCTATAGAAAGGAAGAGACAGGACCTTCCAATAACTAGAAGTGTCTAAAAGGAAAATGGGCTGCCTCATGAAGTAATAAGTTCCTCAACATAGAATTCTGCAAGTGGAGGTCGTTGCCCACTTGTCAGGGATATAGTAGAAGGAATTATTCTAGTCTATAGTGTGAAGAAGACTGAATTTGAAATCAAAGGATTTGGCTTCAAGCCTTGGACCTGATACATATGAGACTGTGTTCTTCATTCACCTCCAGGCTATATGGCTGAGTCATCTCCACAGGACTTTTTCTGCCATACCATAGAAACCTTTTCACCCTGGAAGCTCATTCTACCTCTGGTCTACTTTTCACTTGGGAAGTACCCTCTATCCCCAAGGTCCCTCTCTCTCTGGTTGGCTAGTTCCTCCTAGACCTTCTTCTTTAAGTAGGAGGCTGAGACCAAGCACATCTTAGTTCCTATCCAGGCTGAACTGCTGGTTATCTCCACAAGACTCCCCTGTCATACCTCCAACTGGTTATCATTTTTTTTCCAGCCACTTTTTATTCCCTTTTATGTGTTATCCTCCACCATTGAAATGTAAGCTACTTACTTCAAGGGTTGTATCCCAAAGAGATCATCAAAAAGGGAAAAGGACCCACATCTACAAAAATATTTATAGCAGCTCTTTCTATGGTGGCAAAGAATTGGAAATTGAGGGGATGCCCATCAATTGGGAAATGGCTGAACAAGCTGTGGTATATGAATGTAATGGAATACTATTGTGCTATAAGAAATGATGAATAGGGTGACTTCAGAAAAACCTAGAAAGACTTGTATGGACTGATGCTGAGTGAAGTGAGCAGAACCAAGAGAATGTTGTACACAGTAACAGCCATGTTCTGCAATGACTTTGATAGACTTAGCCTTTCTCAGAAATGCAAGGATCTAAGACATCTCCAAAAGTCTCATGGTGGGAAATGCTATCCACATCCAAAGAAAGAATTATGGAGTTTGAATGCAGATTGAAGCATTCTATTTGCTCTTTTTTTCCTTCTGTTTTGTTTTATTTCCTCTTTCCGGTGGTTCCTCCTATTGGTTCTAATTCTTTCTTACAACATGACTAATGTGAAAATATGTTTAATAGGAATATATATATATGTATATATATATATATATATATATATATATATATATATATATATATATATATATATATATATAGAGAGAGAGAGAGAGAGAGAGAGAGAGAGAGAGAGAGAGAGAGAGACAGCCTATATCAGATTGTGTGCCATCTTGAGGAGGGAGGGAGGGAGAAAGGGAGGGAGGAGGAGAAAAATTTAAAACTTAAAAGATTATGAAAGTGATTGTTGATAACTCAAAATAAATTAATAAAAAAGAAAAAAGAAATGTAAGATACTATCTTTCTTTCTGCTTGTATCTGAATTCCCAGCACTTAGCCCAGTACTCAGTAAATACTTGATAAATGCCTGTTGGCCGATTATATTTCTTTAGGTAAGTCATCTCCTCTCTTGTCAGCTTGGCCTATATGATCTTTAACTTCTTTTCCAACATACAGTCTAGAAAATGAGTGTTTTTTCTGACTAAAGGTCAGACAAAATAACCTCTGATATGTCTTCCAACTCCAAAATTCAAGGATTATTATTTTCCATTTTCTTATACGATCAAAAGGAGTGAATGATACTCTTACCTTAACAGATCAGAGAGCTCCCAAGTCTGCAGCAGTAGGCAGAGAAGTAACAAGCTACCAATTAGTCAATAAAAATTTATTGATGCTAATTTTGTTTTATAAAAGAAACATGAGTACAATCTTTAAACTCATGACGCTACAATCTTGTATAAGACATGTAAATTGTATTTATAAGACATATATGTAAAAACTTCACAAAAGTAACCATGCACCAGAATTAAAATATAATACAGTAATATAGATAAGCCTGTATTATGGGTATAACTATGATGCTACATATAAGGGGAAAATAACTCAACCAGAATGAAGTGAGTGATGGGCCCTGATGATCCAGGAAAGCAACCTGAGAGTCCCTATAAATACTTGCCAGAAAGCATTAGCCATGTTTTTGCTGTTGTCATTGTTTTATTTTATGTTGCTTACATTATTCACTGCCTAAGAAGTCCCTGTAGTATAACGCCACTGTCTTAAAATTAACTTTCCAGGCAGGCATCATCCAAATAAGCACAAATAAATGTCAAAGGAGTTGTTTCCAATCATTAAAAGGTAGTCACACAAATGGATTGGACTTGGAGTCAGTAGCAACCTGCATTCAAATCCTTCATCTAACACTTATTGGTTGGGCAAGTCACTTAACCTCTCTTATCCTCAGTTGACCCATCTATAAAATGAGGATGATGATATCTGTAGCACCTGTCTCTTAGCATTAATATAAGGACCAAAGGCATGTAAGACATTTACCAAACCCTAATTTAAATCTCAGTAATCATTATTATGAAATAGATTTGAGTGGACTTACCCTAGAATGGGGATGAAAACTGGCTCTGGAGTCATGGGACCTGGGTTCAAATCCCACTTTTGATGCATATTTGCTTCTGTTGCCTTGGGCAAATCACTTAATTTCCCTGTGCCTCAGTTTTCTCATCTATAAAATGAGGATTCAGGAGTTTTAACTAGTTTGAGGTTCCTTTGAGATGCCTCTATGACCTACCTAATGGGATTGTAAAATAGGAAAGTGCTTTTAAATCCTCTCATGCTATTGGAATGCAAGCTATGTTCATTCATCTTGCATTGTTGTTTTTTACATTCTATCAAAAATATTAGTCTTCCAAACTGATCCCTAATTATCTATCTTTCTGCTTTTCTCAGGAATAAGGCAGCCTTATCACACAACAAATCTGGGGCAACAGACCTTAATCAATTTGTTTAAAATTACATTTATGCTGGACTTTAGCCCAACTTCCAAACTCCTTCCTATTAGAAATAAAGGAAGTAGAGACTTTCAATGGGAGAGAGAAAGACAGAGAGAGGCCTTCACAGTCATTTGGAACATCCTGGAGAAATAGGAATGGAATTCTGTTACAGAGTAAAAACAAATCATTTAACCCACATCACTATGCCTTCCATTCAAAAAGTTGGTCCATCAAAAAAAAGAGGTGGAACCCAATCCATTCCTCACAACCTCCTCAACAGCTTCTGGATTCCCTGCTTGATCTCCTTTGTCCGGACTCCATAGACAATGGGGTTCATGGCTGGGGGGATGAGGTGGTGCAGGATATTGAGCAGGATGGGGACATCATGAGGAATTCTTTTTCTGGCTACGTTAGTGATGACCAGTACCAATAGAATGGTGCTGAAGAAGAGAATCAAGATTAAATGGGAGCCACATGTGCTCAGGGCCTTGGCTGTAGCCCCCTCTGCCTTGATCCTTAATACAACCCGAAGGATAAAGGAGTAAGACAGAATGATGAGGATGAGGTCAGAACCCAATAGGGTCCAGCCAGTCACAAACTGGTAGATCCGGTTGAAAGTGATGTCATCACAGGAAAGTATAGAAACAGACAAGTTAGTGCAGATGCAATTCTTGATGGTGTTGTCCCCACAGTAATGGAGTTGGGCAGAAAGGAGCGGAATGGGTGCAGTAAGGAGAGCATTCCTAGCCACAATGAAGATGGTGGCCTTGACCACAAACTGATTAGTGATGATAGCTGGGTAACGTAGTGGCTTGCAGATGGCCACATATCGATCATAGGCCATGACAGTGAAGGTACAGGACTCCATGGTCAGGAAACTATTCATGATGTACATCTGGAGGAAGCAGGCAGGAAAGCTGATGGGTCTGAGATCAAACCAGAAGATGGCCAGGACCTTGGGGATGACAGTGATGCAGAGAACAATATCCAGCAGAGATAGTACACTAAGTAAGTAGTACATGGGTTCATGCAAGGATGCTTCTAGCCTTATAGTGAGGAGGAGTGTGGCATTGGCCCCCATGGCCAGGAGGAAGAGAAGGCTCAGGGGCAGAGAGAGCCAGTGCTGCCAGCTCTGGTAGCCAGGGAAACAGATAAGGAAGAACTCAGAAGGCAAAGGAGAGGAGCTGTTACCTATGAGTGCCATGAAGCAGGTCCTGAGTTGGGCAGGTTTTCTCTAAGGATTCCTTCCACAGACAGGGGTAGTAGTTAGCTCTCTCAGTATGTTCATCTTAGATTCTAGAAGGACACAGCATCTCATTAAGCAGGGAAAACCCTTTATAGAATAGCTTCACTAAATTCAAGAGAAATGGTTTGAGCAGTCCCTACTCCATATTGGGTCTGGTAGGGTACTACTGGGGGCATCTCATCCCCTATCCCACTATCACAAAAGCCTAAACTCTGAGTTCATAACAGGGACAAAAGTCTAATCCAAGATGGGACTACACAAGAAATGACTTCTGTTCTATTAGAGAGCATTTTGTGGATAAACAAGTGAAAGAGAGGTTCAGTGATGAAAGTCTCCATTTAGTGGCTGTCACTCAGGCTTCAGGTGCCAGATTCAATTGCAGAAAGAACAATAGAGGTCTTTTAGGAGGAAATCACCTACTTAAGAACTAAGCTCTGCTGAGAGTATAATAAGGTTCACCTTATCTCAGCCTCCACAATGAATAGTGATGGAATGTTACTAAAAGAAGACATTACTCTCTGTAGAAATAACACAAGTGCCAAAATAAGTATACTATAAAGTAGAATGTGAAAGTTGATCAAGGACCAAAAAGATGGTAGACTAGACACATTTCTCCCCACTCTATCCCAACACAAAAAGCAAAATTATGCATTGATTTGGAATAATTATGGCTGAATCCACAAGACAATAACAATAGAACCCCCAAAAGGTAAAATCCTTATTAATACCAGAGAACACTAATCCCTAATTCTTCAAGTACTTATTCAGCCTTTCTCCCACAGTAGCCTCTATCTCCTCTGTTAAGAATGCACAAACTAACCCAAGGGCCTGTGCCTGGATGTTGTATTGGGATTCTATCTTGCTTTTGGGACTTTTCAACATGCATCCTTCCCTGCCTGATGCCAACACTGCAATGAGCAGTAGACACTAATTCTTCTCAGTCAATTAACAGGAGAGAAGAGGAGGTGAAGCTTTCTCACCAAAGTTGAGCAGAATGTTTTGCAAACACCACCAAACAGAAGAAATACAGGAAAGGTAGATAAGTGCAATTGCCAAGCAAACAGTAAGTAATGAAATTAAGTTATTCCATGCTTAGAGGTTATTGAGAGAAAGAATGAGGAAGAGATCGATTGACCTATGGGATAAAAATGATAAGAGATCATTAAGAGATTTTTTTCCCAAAAATCTCAAATTTCAACGATGAAAGTCTCTTCTTGACCCCACATAACAAGGTAAAGATGTAAAGTTGGATTTAATGAAACAGAAGAGGGAGGGATGCAGAAGAGGGAAGTGATGTAAAAATCAAAACTAAAAATATTATTTTTTGGAAAAGAATGCATTAGAGACTATAGAATGCCAGGAGAGCTAGCCATTTGCACCAAGCCTTGAAAAATCAAGTTTGGTTTGTGAAAAAAAATATTATCCAAGGTAAGTACTTTGTTTCTCCACATAAATACAAGCACCAAAGCTAGACAAGGCATTTGTGCTTCTTAGGTTATACACACATAATGTTTTCATTTCTATGAGACCTCAAATACCTCATACCTTATATGTGGTAGGATTTAAAATCCTATAGTCCAAGAGATTAGAGCACCTAGTA
Organism: Phascolarctos cinereus; assembly: GCF_003287225.1. Taxonomy (NCBI): domain Eukaryota; kingdom Metazoa; phylum Chordata; class Mammalia; order Diprotodontia; family Phascolarctidae; genus Phascolarctos; species Phascolarctos cinereus. The sequence continues at coordinate 353,211,139 of NW_027556098.1, forward strand.
TCATACTAAGAGCATCAGAAGAGGATACTAAATCAAAACTAGATAACTGATTCTTGCTCACTTTAGCTAAGATCCTTATTTCAGACACACATCAGGTATGTGCACCTAAGTGGTGGTGCAATTAACTTCAGCCAGGGAGTAAGATGTAGACATGATCCTCAGTACTACTGCCAGCCTACCACTATTGCTCATGTAATCACTAAGCCTCCCAAGAATCTTTAAGATGGAAGAGACTTCAGAAGCCATCTACTTCACACCCTACCTGAAGCACAGATTACCTCTACCTTTCTGACAGGTGCAAATCTAGCATTTCCTTGACAACTTCCAGTGTCTGTTGTTAGGCAGCTCTGATGTTTTCAAAGGTTATCCTTTTATTGAACCAAAATCTGCTTGTGATTTCAACCCATTGGATCCAATTTTGACACCTAGAGCTATGTAGAACAAGTGTAATCTTCCTTCAGTGCAATGACCCTTTAAATATATGTATTAACCTATGATGTCCAGCTAGATCTTCTCTTGCTCAGGTAGTGTGTCTCAGTAAAAGGAGTCCTGGATTTAAAAGCAGACTTGGATTCAAACCAAATGCTGGTTGTGCTACTTAATGCCTAAGTGACCTTGGGAAAGTCACTAAACCTATTTGGATCTCAGTTCCCACCTAGGAAAAAGAAGGGGGTTAGATTTAATGATCTCCAAAGTCACTTTATTTCAATTTTTTGATTCTAAGATGCTACAAAATTTCCCTAGTTCTTCTGTAAAAATTTAGTGTTTAGTAGAAGTTAGAAGTTAATTTGTCTACCCTGATAAGGTAATATGTCATAAGCAACTGGGATGGATGGATTGCTGGGATCCCTGTGATGCTGCTGACTCAGAGAAGCCCATGTATACTTCCTAGTTCTGTTGTCAGCTCAGGAGACCTTCCTGCTCCTGCTGTGGATCAGGGCACAAAGGTTCTTTTTATCGCACTTACTATCTCCCTCTCTCTCACCCCAATACTTCCTCCTTTAGAAGACAAAAGATACTATTGTCTCTTCACCCTTATTTCTCTACTTTGTTCCCTTCTTTGACTCACCAAAAAAGATCTGGGCTAGGGTCTTGCTGCATGAACCAGACACTTTCAGGTAAGATCTGGGGCTGCTCCTTGGGTTCTAGATTGTAGCTGATATCACAGAGCACTTTTTACGGCTTTCAAATTCTGCTCCCTTTTGTTCCCCAGTACCGATAGGGAGAAGAATTTGGGCAAGTGGGACTTGAAATATTTTGGGCCCCATGGGGATTCATAGGAGAGAACACCTGGAGGAGGGAAGTGCCTGGGAGACTCTGGAATTTTTGAAAAATGATAATGAAAATAAAAACATGTAAAGTGAAGGGAGAAGACTTTAGAGGATAGGGGACTGGTTTGTTTTGCTTTTTGGTTTGTTTGCTTTTTTAGTTTATATCTCCAGTGCCTAGAACAATGCCCAGGTTATAGTAGGTACTTAATAAAAATAACACCTAGCATTTATACTGCACATTAAGGTTTCCAAAACACTTTACATATGTTATTTCATTTGACTGTCACAACCCAATGACAACTTTGTGAGATAGGTATTACTATAATCTTCATTTTGCAGATGAAGAAACTGAGACTGAAAGAGATAAAGTGACATACGGAGGGTTGCACAGGTAGTAATTATCTGAGGCAAAGCTTCAACTCAGCTCTTACTGACTGCAATTCTATCACCACTGTGACACCTACATGCCTATAAATGTTTTGTGATTAATTCAACAATAAAGCAAGGTGAAACTTCACAAGAAGAAAACTTCCTTGGCAAGACATATGGGAAGAGACAAATGGAGTAAGGAGAGTAAGTTTAAGAGCAAGAAGGCCTGACCTGTAGGAGAAAGTAATGAGGTTGGTCAAAGGCAGGGACAATTTTTCATTAGTCTTTGCACCCCCAGGATCAAGCACGATGCTTTGTACAAAGTAGGCACTTAATAAAAGCTTATTGAGTTCAATTGTATAGAGCTATTTACATGAAAAACCATCTATGGGCTCATCCTTGCCTTTAATGATCAAAGGAGTGGGCCCAATCTCAGTGAGTATGATGGAGGATAATGTTGCTCTTTGGGTTCTTTCTGCACAGGAAAGGTCAACAGTCACCTTGGCAAAACTTGACCTGACCTCTTAGAAAGGTGTATGACTCACAATGAGCAGTTTGACACCTGAAAGAAGCAGGGGGGCAGCTAGATGGTGCAGTGAATAGAGCATTGGCCCTGGAATCAGGAGGGCTTAAGTTCAAATCCAGCCTCAGACACTTGACACTTACTAGCTGTGTGAGTCATTTAATCCTGATTGCCTCATGCTCTTCCTTCCCAAAAAAAGTAGGAAAAGACCTTTGAATTAATCAAAACTACCAAAATACAAATGTAAAGAAATACAGTTGTCAAATAGGATTTCAACAGTTGGTGACAAAAAAAAATAACAATTGCATAAACATAAAGGCTTAAATCATCTTCTAAAAATTATTTTTATTTGTTTTATCAAATATTTCCTAATTACATGTAAAAAAACTTAGCAATCATTTTTAAAGTTCCAAATTCTCTCCCTCTCTGGCACCCCCAACCCCTTGAGAAGGCAGGCAATGTGATATTTATTATACATATGAAGTCATGTAAAACAAACACAAATGAAAACACAAACAAAATAAAACTATAAAATAAATAGAGGGAAACTACTATGATTCAGAGTTCATTAGTCTTCTTTCTGGAGGTAGATAGCATTTTTTCATCAAGTCCTTTGGAATTGTTTTGGGTCATTGTCTTGATCACAGCAGCTAAGTCTTTCACAATTGATTATCCTTATAATATTGCTGTTACCATGTACACTTTTCTGCTGGTTCTCTTCACTTCACTTGGCATCAGTTCATATAAGTTTTCTCAGGTTTTTCTGAAACCATCCTGCTCATCATTTCTTTTCTTTTTAATTTTCTTAATTTATTTTGATTTATCCACAATCATTTCCATATGCTTTTGAGTTGAAAATTTTTCTCCCTCTTCTTCCCCCCAACCCTCCCCAACACGGCGCACAATCTGATATAGGCTGTACATTTACATAGCCATTAAATATATTTTCACATTAGTGAAGTTGTAAGTAAAAATTAAAACCAATAGGAGGAACCATCAGAAAGATGAAACAAAACTCAACAGAATGTAAAAATAAGTGAGAGAGATTTGACTTCCGTAGTTCTTTCTTTGGATGTGGACAGCACTTTCCATCCCAAGGCCTCTGGAGATGTCTTAGATCCTCATAATGCTGAGAAAGGTTCAGTTTAACAATCTTAGTCATTGCATAACGTGGCTGTTATTGTGTACAAAGTCCTCTTGGTTCTGCTCACTTCACTCAGCATCAGGCCATTTAAGTCTTTCCAGGTTTTTCTGAAGTCAGCCTGTTCATCATTTCTTATAGAACAATAATATTCCATTACATTCATATACCACAACTTACTCAGCCATTCCCCAATTGATGGGCATCCTCTCAATTTCCAATTCTTTGCCACCACAAAAAGAGCTGCTATGAATATTTTTGTACATGTAGGTCCTTTTCCCATTTGTTTGATCTCTTTGGGATATAGCCCTAGAAGTGCTATTGCTGGATCAAAGGGTATGCACATTTTTGTAGTCCTTTGGGCATAGTTCCAAATTGTTCTCCAAAATGGTTGGATCATTTCACAACTCCACCAACAATGTATTAGTGGTCCAATTTTCCCACATCTTCTCCAACATTTATCATTTTCCTGTTTTGTCATGTTGGCCAATCTGATAGGTGTGATGTGGTACCTCAGAGTTGTTTTGATTTGCATTTCTCTAAACAATAACGATTTAGCTGCTCATCATTTCTTATAGCGCAACAACATTCCATTAACAATCATATACCACAACTTCTTCAGCCATTCAGCAATCAATGGGCAACCCCTTGATTTCAAATTCATTGCCCCATTAAAAGAGCTACTATAAAAATCTTTGTACAAATAGGTTATTTTCCCTTTTTTTTTTTATCTCAACACCTAGTATTGGTATTTATTGCTGAATCAGTGGGTGTGCATACTTTTATAGTCCTTTAGAATAGTTATAAATTGGTCTCCAAAATGGTAGGACTAAATCACAATTCTATGAACAGTGCATTAGTGTTCCAAATTTTCCATATCCCCTCCAGCATTTGTAGTTTTCCTTTTCTGTCGTGTTAGCCAACCTAATAGGTGTGAGGTGATAACTCAGAGTTGTTTTAATTTGCATTTTTCTAATCAGAACTGATTGATAGCATTTTTTTTGTCAAGGTAATGGGGTGAAGTGACTTGCCCAGGGTAGCACAGCTAATAAGTGTTATGTGTCTGAGGCCAGATTTGAACTCAGGTCTTCCTGAATCCAGGGCCAGTGCTCTATCCACTGTGAAATCTAGCTGCCCCCAACAGCATTTTTTTTCACATGCTATTGACACCTTTAACGTCTTCTTCTGAAAACTGTCTACTCATATCCTTTGATAACTCATCAACTGGGGAACAGCTGTTAATTTTATATATGTGGTTTGGTTCCCTATATATTTGAAAAATGAAGACTTTATCAAAGAAAAATTTCACAATTTTCTGTTTACCTCTGTTACTTAAATATTTAGTAGATTTCACTTGTAAATCCCTCTGATTGTGGGGATTTTTTTTCTTTGGTAGCTCATTAAAGGCTTGTTCACTTTCTTTTTCTAAGATGGGCTTATTTAAGTATTCTTTTTCCTCTTCTGTTAACCTGGACAATTTATATTTTCTAAATGTTCATCCATTTCACGTAGATTGTCAGATTTATTAGCTTATAATTGGGCAAAATATCTTCTAAGAATTGCTTGAATTTCCTCAACATTGGTGGTGAACTCACTCCTTTAATTTTTGTTCACAGATGATTTTGCACTCAATGTAGCCAATGAGGGCAAGATGCAACAAAAACCCAATTTACTCTGGATCTTATGAATTATACAAGAATAGTTCCCTGCGTAAGTACCACATAATGGATTTTTTTGGGGGGCCCTTCTGGCTCAGTGATTGTAAATGATAACTGTTTCTCTTTTGGCCAGCAACCCTGAGGGTCTTCCCCTCCCAGTGTGATTTTTTTATTTTTCTTTCTTTTTTTTAAATTAAAGGGACCATCCCTTGAATCACTTCTTCAGAGTTGTTTTGATTTGCATTTCTCTAATCAATAATGATTTAGAGTATTTTTTCATATGACTATAGATGGTTTTAATTTCTTTATCTGAGAACTGCCTGTTCATATTCTTTGACCATTTATCAATTGGGGAATGGCTTGTGTTCTTATAAATTTGTCTTAATTCTATATATATTTTAGAAATGAGGCCTTTATTAGAGAGACTGGTTGTAAAAATTGTTTCCCAATTTTCTACCTTCCTTCTAATCTTAGTTGCATTGGCTTTGTTTGTGCAAAAACTTTTCAATTGAATATAATCAAAACTATCCATTTTGCTTTTCATAATGTTCTTAAGGTTCTCTATCTCCTGTTTGGTCATGAATTCTTCAGTTCTCCATAGATCTGACAGGTAAACTATTCCTTGTTCTCCCAGTTTACTTATGGTATCAGCCTTTATATCTAAGTCATGAACCCATTTTGACTTTATTTTGGTATATGGTGGAGATTTGGGTCTATGCCTAGTTTCTGCCATACTCTTTTCCAGTTTTCCCAGCAGCTTTTTTTCAAAGAGTGGGTTCTTATCCCAGAAGCTGGGTTCTTTGGGTTTATCAAATAATAGATTACTATAGTCATTGACTACTGTGTCTTGCATATTTAACCTATTCCACTGATCCACCTCCCTATTTCTTAGCCAGTACCAAGCAGTTTTGATGATTGCTGCTTTATAATACAATTTAAGATCTGGAATTGCTAGGCCACCTTCCCCTGCATTTTTTTCATTAGTTCCTTTGATATTCTGGACCTTTTGTTTTTCCAAATGAATCTTGTTATTATTTTTTCTAACTCTATAAAATAATTTTTTGGTAGTTTGATTGGTATGGCACTGAATAAGTAAATTAGCTTAGGTAGGATTGTCATTTTTATTATATTAGCTCGGCCTACCCATGAGCAACTGATGTTTTTCCAATTATTTAGATCTGATTTTATTTGTGTGAAAAGTGTTTTGTAATTGTGTTCATAGAGTTCCTGGGTTTGTTTTGGGAGGTAGACTCCTAAATATTTTATAATGTCTACAGTAAGTTTAAATGGATTTCTCTTTCTATCTCTTGCTGTTGGGCTTTGTTGGTAATATATAGAAATGCTGATGATTTATGTGGGTTTATTTTATAGCCTGCAACTTTGCTAAAGTTGTTTATTATTTCAAGTAGTTTTTTACTTGATTCTCTAGGATTCTCTAAGTATATCATCATGTCATCTGCAAAGAGTGATAGCTTTGTTTCTTCTTTGCCTATTCTAATGCCTTCAATTTCTTTTTCTTCTCTTATTGCTAAAGCTAACATTTCCAGTACAATATTGAATAACAGTGGTGATAATGGACATCCTTGTTTCACCCCCAATCTTATTGGAAATGCTTCTAGCCTGTCCCCATTACATATAATGCTTGCTGAAGGTTTTAGATATATGCTATTTATTATTTTAAGGAAGACTCCATTTATACCTATGCTTTCTAGTGTTTTTTTAATTTTTTTTTCTTTCTAGTGTTTTTAATAGGAATGGGTGTTGTATTTTATCAAAAGCTTTTTCTGCATCTATTGAGATGATCATGTGGTTTCTGTTGGTTTTGGTGTTGATATGCTCAATTATGCTGATAGTTTTCCTAATATTGAACCAACCCTGCATTCCTGGTATAAATCCTACCTGGTCATAGTGTATTATTCTTGTGATAAGTTGCTGCAATCTATTTGCTAGTATTTTGTTTAAAATTTTTGCATCTATATTCATTAGAGAAATTGGTCTATAATTTTCTTTCTCTATTTTGACTCTTCCTGGTTTAGGTATCAACACCATATTTGTATCATAAGAAGAATTTGGTAAGACTTCCTTCACCTATTTTCCTAAATAGTCTGTACAGTATTGGAATTAATTGTTCTTTAAATGTTTGATAGAATTTGCATGTAAATCCATCTGGCCCTGGAGATTTTTTCCTAGGGAGTTCATCAATGGTTTGTTCAATTTCTTTTTCTGAGATGGGATTATTTAAGTATTTTATTTCCTCTTCGGTTAATCTGAGCAATTTACATTTTTGTAAATATGTATCCATTTCATTAAGATTGTCAAATTTCTTGGCATATAATTGGGCAAAATAATTCCTAATTGTTTTTTAATTTCCTCTTCCTTGGTGGTAGCTTTGCCCTTTCCATTCTTAATACTAGTAATTTGGTTTCTTCTTTCTTTTTTTTAATTAAATTAACCAAAAGTTTATCCATTTTATTGTTGTTTTTTTTCATAAAACCAGCTCTTAGTTTTATTTATTAGTTCAATAGTTTTCTTAATTTCAATTTTATTAATTTTGCCTTTGGTTTTCAATATTTCTAATTTAGTGTTTAGTTGAGGATTTTTAAGTTCTTCTTTCCCTTGAATCACTTCTTAAAGAGGACCATTCACTAAATGGGTGTTGCCTCACTTAAAGTGAAAATTTGAAAAGACCTTACCTTAAAAGGGCCAAGGTCTCCCACTGCATCTTGGGCCATCTCCAGTTGTCTTGATGAATATCTGACGACTGGACCCAGATGGCTCTGGAGGAGAAAGTGAGGCTGGTGACTTTGCACAGCCCTCCCTCACTCAAATCAAAGTCAACTAATTGCAAGTCATGTCATCATCTCCCTGATGTCATGGTCCTCTTTGAGAACAAAAGACAAACAACACTCTGTGGGTACTCTGAGCTGCCTGAATGGGGATCCAGCTGGCCAGTTCCAGTTGGTCAGCTCAGCTCATCCTCTCCACTCCTCCTTTTTCCTTTCTTTTCCTCCCAGGGAGGTACACAAAGATGGTGAGATTGATGCACGCATTGCCAGACTTAGCTCAGTGTTTAGGAAGTTCTGAAGGAAAGTAGGGGGAGAAGAGGTATTAGGCTGGCTACCAGTCTGAAGGTCTATAGAGCCATTGGGTTGACCTCATTGTTGTATGCCTGTGAAACCCAGATGGTATACCAGTGCCATACCAGGAAACAGAATCACTTCCTTTTGAATTGTCTTAGGAAGACTCTAAAGGTCTCCTGGCAAGATAAGGTACAGGACCCTGAGGTCCTTTCTCAAGCTGAACTGCTAAGCATTTGAACCCTATTACAGACAGCTTAACTCTGATAGGCTGGCCAGTAACAATAGACTACTAGGTCTGTATCCCAAAGAGAGCATAAAAAAGGAGAAAGGACCTACATGTTCACAATACATACATAGCCCTTTTTGTGGTGGCAAAATATGGGAAAGTGAGGGGATGCCCATCAATTGGGGAATGGCTGAACAAGCAGTGGTATATGCATGTAATGGAACACTGTTGTGCAATAAGAGATGATAAGCAGGCAGATTTCAGAAAAACCTGGAAAGACTTGTACAAACTGATGCAAAGTAAAATGAGCAGAACCAGGAAAACTTTGTACACAGTATCAGCAGCATTGTGTGATGATCAACTATGAATGATTCAGCTCTTCTCAGCAACACAATGATCCAAAATAAGTGCAAAGTATTCATGAAGGAAAATGCTGCCCACGTCCAGATAAAAAACTGATGGACTCTGAGTGCAGATCAAAGCATATTTTTTTCACTTACCTTATTCTTTTTCATGTTTTTTCCCTTTTAATCTGTTTCTTCTCTCACAATTGTGACAAATACAGAAATATATATTTACATGATAGCACCTGTATAACCTGTATCAAATTGCCTACCATTTTCAGAAGAGGGGAGGGCAAGGAGAGAGAAAGAAATTCAAAATCTTGTGAAAAATGAATGCTAAAAATTGTCTTTACATGTAATTGGGGAAAAAGTAAAATGCTATTTTAAAAGTAATTTGGAAATATATACATGTGTGTCTATAGTGTGTGTGTATACATATGTATTAAAAGGAAGATAGTTTTGCCCACCACATGGAAGATGTATCAGAGAAGGGATAGCAGTTGTGTATAGGAAATGCAGAGATGTTAAAAAGAGGGTAAATAGAGCTTATGTAAGGCAATATAACTATGACAAGTGTGATTCCTAGAAAGAGAGTGATCAGGACATTACTATCAAGTATGATCTTTTTCCCTAACCTTTATCCCCTTTGGGAAAATGCTATCTATATACCTCTATCCCTGACCATACCAAAGGTGGCCTACTTGTGGGCTAAGAATTAGAAAACTAGAAATCTTGAAATGCTGTGAAGAAAGAATAATGAAATTAATTCAATTAGGAAATTAATAAACTAATAAATGATTGGATGAATTACTTGTCCTTGATAAATTCTACATCTGTGTGAGTTAGGTAATATCCACTTGCCAAAAACCTTAGGGTCTTTGTTCCTGGAGAAATAATTAGGAACAAATAGAGGCCATATCCACAGCACACAATTAAATCCAAAAAATTCCACAAAAACATATTTGGTGTCTAGTAGGTGCTAGGTACTTTGCTAGGCCCAAGAATAGCTAAAATGTCAATTTGTCCAGAGGATATATCTAATGCAGAAGTCAATGTGGTATTTCAAATGGTTTGTAAAAATGAACTATTGACTTTTAATCTAATCTAACTGAAGTGGTATAGTAGTGAAAGTGATTCCAGGTAAGAGAGGTGGAGAAGGAGAGGGAATGTTTATATATGTTGCTCTATTAGTAATAGTGCTTTGTAAAAGCTAATTAGTATTTGGTTAAATGATAATTTGGAATTAATATTGAGGGGAAAGGAATACAATGGGGAACTGAATGATAACATTAGACAAGAATCACTCTGACCCATTAGGGATACAAACAGAGCTCTGAGGTGAACTCACAGCTAAACACAGGTGATCTGACTCATCAGGGCTGTGAGACTTAGGATTAGCACCCCCAGAGGATGTACTACATAATGTAAAATAATTTCAAGAAGGAGTAATTGCTAACAATTTGTGGGATGAGGAAAGCCTTCATGAATGCGATGGGACCTAAACTATGATTTGAAGAATGCTAGACATTCAACAGGGCATTGATGGGGAGCCCATTTATTTCAGATGAAGGGTCTTTAGAAAGGCATGTAGGAAGAAAATGGTATGTAAGTCAGTCAGCAAAGCATTTATTAAAGGTTTACTATGTGCCAGGCACTGAGAATACAAATGCAAGCAGAAAGAAATCCAGTCTATGTTTTCAAAGAGTTTACATTCTAGTGGAGGAAGACAGTATGCAAAAGGGAGCTGGGAAGCAGCTGTGGTGAGAGAAGAGACTGCAGTCAGGGGGCTTGAAAGAGTACTCTTCTGGAGATGAGTTAGCAATGAAGCCTGGAGTGAAATGAAGACTTGGTTACCCTGAGCCCACCCTTAACAGAAGGTTCTGGGAGAAATTAGGCAACCAAATAGAGAAGACCCTGAGGGCAGAAAGTTTTCCCAAGTAATCCAGGAGTGAAGTGAGTTCACAAGCTCACTTCTAAGAGGTTTCTATGACATAGTGGAGAGAGACCTGTGGAGATGAGCCAGTTTACATTGTAATAAGGGGAGACAACACGTAAAAGGGAATACCAAAGAGGTTAGTTTAAGAGAAACAGAGGATTTGGAGGGGTAATATGAAATAATACAGAAAAGGGAAGGAGGAACAGATGGTGGAGGGCTTTCAATGTCAAACTCTAAATGTCAAAAGTGGAAATGCGAGTTGAGACAATTCAGACAAATACATACATTCACACAGAGAACTATAAAACATACACACATTCACGGAGAGGTGCAATCAAACATATGAAGCGGAGGAAAGGTTGGAGGTGCCCCCTGAGAACAATAGCACAGCTGTTCTGCAGTCCAGATAGAGGCTGACTGCTCTGCACTCGACTTTGAGCAAAGACTAGATGACAACTCATCAGGAGGGTCGGAGAAAGGAGTTCTGAAGAGGATGGGCTAGAGGAATTGAGTTCCCGTCTCTAAAATTGAGTCTAGATTCTTTTTCTTTAGACGCAATAGATACTTTATCATCACCTGGTACAAACGCAGAGACTTAAGGAGGGAATAGAGGACAGGAACCCAGTACATACGGATAGATGCACATTTCAGGTTATTATGCTATAGTAGAGAGGATAGCATGACCTTCCCTACACTATTGCTCAGTCCTCACTTCAAAGCACTAGGGTGGAAGTGACTTCCATGACCTCACACTTTCTTTTTCAGTAACTTCTGGATCCCTCGTTTGATCTCCTTGGTCCTCACACCATAGACGATGGGATTCAGGGCTGGGGGGATGAGGTGGTGGAGGACATTGAGAAGGATGAGGATGTCCATGGGAACTCTCTTCCTGGCCACATTTGTCAGAACAACAACCAGCAAGATGGTGCTGAAGAAGAGGATGAGAATGAAGTGGGAGCCACATGTGCTCAGGGCCTTGGCTGCAGCCCCCTCAGCCTTGATTCTCAGCACAGCCCGAAGGATGAAGGTATAAGAAATGAAGATGAGGATGAGATCAGAGCCTAGCAGAGTCCAGCCAGCCACAAACTGGTAGATTCGGTTGAAAGTGAAATTGTCACAGGAAAGTCGGGACACAGATAAGTTGGCACAGATGCAGTTCTCAATTATATTTTTTCCACAGTAATGAAGCCTGGATGAAAGGATTGGAATGGGCGCTGTAAGGAGAGCATTTCTGGCCATGATAAATACACTAGCCTTGATCACAAATTGATTAGTGATGATGGATGGGTAGTGCAGTGGGTGGCAGATGGCCACATAGCGATCATATGCCATGACCATAAAGGTGCATGACTCCATGGGAAGGAAACTGTTCATGATGAACATCTGGAGGAAACAGGCAGAGAAACTGATAGCCCTGAGATCAAACCAGAAGATAGCCAGGACCTTGGGGATGACAGTGAGGCTGAGTACGACGTCTAGCAGGGAGAGAAGGCTGAGCAGGTAGTACATGGGCTCATGCAGACAGGCCTCCAGTCGGATGGTGATTAGGAGGGTGGCATTGGCCCCCATGGCCAGGAGGAAGAGCAGGCTCAGGGGCAGGGACAGCCAGTGCTGCCAGCTCTGGAAGCCGGGAAAGCAGATGAGGAGGAACTCAGAGAGTGGAGCAGATGAGCTATTGTTGGCAGGTGCCATGAGGCAGGGCATGGGTTGGTCAGGGTTTACCTGGAGGCCAGCAAATATAGAAGTAGGAGTCAATTCATCAGAGGTGATGACTGGGCCAGGAGTCATCAGGCTAGGTCAAAATCTCTCCTGAGCAAAGCTAGCACAGCATCTCATACTTTGTGAACATAGCTGCCCCCTCAACAAGGTACATACAGAAATAAAATAGAAATATTGGTCTTTCTGTCATCATTTCCTCTCTCTGAATCTCTATTTACCCATCTGTAAAACAAAGAAACAGAATTGGATGATTTATAAGGTCCCTTCCACAGCATGCACTTCATGCTTATGCTTATGAAAGCCTTTAAGTTCTGGGCTTGCGAAGGGGATGTTTGAGGATTTATATTCTATTGGACAGTGTCAAACAGAGCTCACAAGACCTGGGTTCAAATCCCTGCCTTTATACTTTCTATGTCATCCTGGGATGACATAGAAATCTGAGACTCAGTTTCCTTGTTTGAAAAATAAGAATAATATGTTGTAGAGTTGTAGAGAGTATCAAAAGAGATAATACATTTAATGCACTTTGCAAACATTAAACACACTGTAAATATGTCATTATTGTTGTTATTATGGAAGAAGCAATTATTTTAGGGCATATGCACAGAATAAATGTTGCTGGAATAGAGTCAAGTAGAAGGAAGAATAGATAATGTCGAGATCTGTTATTCCATAAATTTCAGCTTCTTAATCAAGGCCATCAAAGTATGTGTGAGTTTGAGATGTGCAGTCTGAAAAAATTACCACTTGGTTTTTTGTTGATCTAAGCCAGTAGCCTCTAGTCATTTTTATTATATACCCTATCAGTCAGAATATGTTAAGCATGCATTCTCAGTATATGCATACTTACTCATTTATAATTACATATGAGTATGTAATTATAAATTAGTAAATGTATTTTACTTATAGATATTTGTATTTCTGTACTAAGGATGTAGTTTTCCGTACTAATAATACACATTTTAAAACTTACTGAAGCATAGAAATTGTAAAAGTTCGAGGTAAAGATTAAATAATATTTAATCCTAGAATCAATAGGGAACTACTAGGATTTATTGAAAAATGGTATGATGGAGTGAGAGCTTGACTTTAGGGAAAATGCTTTGGCAACTGTTTGGAGGATGGGAAGATTTCCAGTGGGAAACCCTATTAGGAGGCTTATGATTGTCCAGGTGAGAGAGGATTAGGATCTGAAGCACAGTGGTTGTCCTGTGAATAAAGAGAGGGATAAATGGAGATTGGATAAATGTAGGAGTGTACATGAAATGACTGGACAGGTGATTAGATATGTGGGGTTAAAGAGAGGGAGAATTTGAAGATTACCCCAAGGTTGTGAATCTGAGTGACTGACATGGTAGTGTTGTCTTTAATATAATAGGAAAATATGGAAGAAGGGTAGGTTTAAGAGGAAAGAGAATATAAAGGAGCAGGGGAGGGGAACCCGCTGCCTCAAGGCTACACGTGGCCCTCTAGGGCCTCAAGCCGAAATCTAAAATTCACAGAACAAATCCCCTTAATAAAAGGATTTGTTCTCTAAAACTTGGACTCATTCAAAAAGCTGTACCCAAGGACCTAGAAGGCCACATGTGGCCTCGAGGCCACAAGTTACCCACCCCTGTAATGGAGGCTGCTATTCAAATCACAGCTCACCCATGCTTTCTCATTCTGAGCTGATTTGTGCTCCGATAAAACTGACAATATCTTACCTGAAGTTTCGCCATTTGTGAAGATCAATCTTTGCACCCTTTCCCTAAACCACTAAAATTTTCTCTCTGTTCTCCCTTCCTTACTCAATGCTTATTTTCCTCTCCTGGTTCTGTTTCCATATCACTAACCTCTGACAATTCCTACCAAGGAAAGGGAAGCATGTAGGCATCTCCCACACAGAGGACAAGGAAAGGAACTAGAAACCCAAGAAGGATAAGTGACTGAGTCCCTCTTCAGTCACCACTGTTCACTTTCCTGGAAACTACTGGCCACCATGTCTTCCCAAGATCCCTGTAAATCCATTTAAAGGAGGTCCATTTGACCTCTCTTCTACCACCCACTCAGAGGATAGGAAGAGGAGAAGCCATTAGCAGAAGCTTCCCAGTCTTAGCCATTACTCATCTAAAAAACTGAAATAATCCTACCCTTTAAGAATTCATTTTTCCAATCCAACTCTGACTTCAGTCTTTTGGATGTCCTGGTCCTAGATCAAGGCCTGGACACTGACTCTTCCAAACCTATATACTTAGCCTTTAACTCCCTCTGTTCACTCCTCCCAAAACTCACAGTGCTCAATTGAAATCCTTCTGTGCAAACAGTAGCAGTTCTGTGGTAGGTTTTATGGATTCCAAACCCTCCCTTTGGGACCAGTAAAGAAAATATTTGGGTTGCTGAAGAATGGCCCCATGAGGAGTCACACTCTCTTGTCTTGTTCCTGAAAGTATTTGGACTTCAGACAAGTCTTGCCCAAGAAGGTGATGTTAGGAATGGGAACAATCTCCAGTGGCCTCAGAATTTGACTTTTTCACTCTTTTTCTCTCCTTCCCTCTTTCTTTTTTTCTCTGACAGTGATGCCATGAAGGCAACGTCAAAGGAGTCAAAGAAGAATTCTCCTGGTGAAACAGTCATTACCTTAATATTGTGCTATATTGCTGTATTAATGGAAGAATTCTCTACATATACATACACACACACTGATGTGGGACACTCACAATAAGACAAATAAACACATACACACACACACACACACACACACACACACACACACATACCCCTCTTCACACATCTAGAGTCTGACTCAATTGCTACGTAGAGATACTATGTCCTTTGCAGAAGACTACATAGACTCATTTATCCACCTTAGACTCCTGGATCCCATTTACCATACTCCAATCTTCTGGACCATCCAATTCTATTACTCATATAACATCTCTCTTGTATTCCATTGGTCCATATTTTTGGCCTTTTACATCCCAGCTCAATGAAGCCTTCTCTAGGAATCTATCCATACTAACCAAACCCATTTACCAGCCCATTACAAGAAATGTTTTTGGCATTACATATGTATATGTTTCTTAGCTCTCCAATCTTACTACAAGCTCCCTAGATGAGTAAGCAGCAGGGTATAGTAGAAAAAGAATGGCTCTGAAGTCAGAATGAAATTTGCATTCCAGCTCTGTCATATGTTCACTGTGTGACCTTTGGCAAATCAGTTTACCTCTCTGCAACTCACTTTCTTCATCCATAAAAAAAAGGAAATTGGACTGATCCAATACAAATAAGAATTTATTAAGCACCCACTCTGTGTCAGTAGTTCTGCTAGGCACTGATTACAAGAAGACTTCTAAGGTTTTTTCTACCTCTGAATCTTTTATTCAGTAAATGGCTCATATATTTTCTTTCTACTAGATTTTCCCAGACAAATTGTCCTCCATACCCAAAGACCAACAATGACACAGTGTTTTCCAGAAGCATCCAACAGTCTTAACTTCCCTATTATACTGAGAGCTTTTTAAATTTAGAGTCTATTTGATATTGTGGAAAAGAACGCTGGGCTCAGAGTTAAAAGATGTGGGCTTGAATATCGCATTTTCATTTATTGGCTGTGGGACCCTAGATAAATCACTTCCCCTATCAATGTCTCAGTTTCCTCATCTAAAAAATAAGGAATAGCTAGGACTAGGTGATCTCTAATGACCTTTTGAGTACCAACCTTCTGCAATTCTATAGTAAAAATCTCTCTAACTATAAAAAAATGACATTGGCACAACATGATTTTCATCATTCAAGAAATTCATTTATTACAAAACGATTATTAATGCAGGGCATTGTCCTCAACAATGGGACAAAATGAAGCTCGCAAAATCTGTTCTTCATTGAACTTATAGTCAAGTAGGTGGCTATACAACATGTGCACACATTATTATTATACAAAATGAAATCATAAAATTTCAGAGATCATCTCCTCTAACCCTACCTGAATCATTAACCTTCTACAATATACAGAAAACATTTATTAAGCACTTCCTATATGAAAGCACTGTGCTAAGTTCTTGACACACAAACAGAAAAGCAAGACAGTCTCTGTTCTCAAGGAGTCCATATTCTATTGGAGGAGACAACACAAATGGAAAGTTTCAGCTGCAAGTCAGATGGAAAAGTCCCATGGTCCTTAGGGTGTAGCAGCAATATAGATATTAATTATTCTTCCTTAGAGTCAAGGTTAATAAATTTCAATTTCTTCAATATCATTTCCCATAATAAAATCATATCAATTTCATATGGACCATTTGACAGTGCCAAATACTTTGGAGATAAGAACAGTTATGTTCTGGGTAGCTGTGGCTGTGCCACCTACAGAGCAATTGCCAGGCAGAATCTCTATAGTGGTTATTTCAAAAGAAAATATCTGAGGGCACTGGACTGGAAGCATTGCGATTGCCAAGGATCTTGGGTGCAGAGCCCGGGCTGTCTGCATCAGAATTTAAGGGTAGATGAAGGTAAAGGTGGTTGTGGTGGGGGTGGAGTAGTTGGAGGAGGTTCAGAGTCTTGGGAAAGATATTGGTCAAGGTGGTAGTGGTGATTTGACTTTCCTGGCACATACTGCCTCCTGTCCCTCCTTCAGGATGCCCTGCTACTTCAGTTAGGTTAATGTGCCTGCCCTGTGAATGGCAATTGGTTAGTAAGTGGGATTGGCTAGCCCTTTCTCCATAAGAATTGTTTCCTCAATTATGGCTAAGAGGGCTAGGCTCGAAACAGAAGTGATGGTGGCAGAGGAGAAGTACTGTCACTTCCAGGACTCCTGTGCCTACCTGCCTATTATATATCCCTGATATGTGTTCATCCAGCCTCTTTTTCAAGTCCTCCAGTGACAAGGAACTAATTACCTAACCAAGAGGCTCATTCTATTGTTGAACAGATCTAATTATTAGGATTCCCCTCACTCCAATATTAAAACAAAATCTCTTTCTCATGTCTATCCATTACAGTGACTCTCATTGCCTTGGTGTTCCATATGATCGCTGATCTTAGATCATCCGTGGTCAACATTTGGAATCACGAAGAGACTCATGGGCACCTCACTGGCTCAGATGACGCTATTGTTCAAAGTAAAAGTAAAGGAGGAAGAGAGAAGGAACCACATCACCATGGTGCCAAGAAACAAGCAAACAAACAATAAATACATACATAAATATAGATACACACTTATATAGTGTATGTGTGTGTATATATATACTATAAATGTAACAATATATTTGTGTATATACAAAATATATACAGTATCTATACAAACATATATACTATATTGTGCATCTACATATAAATGCATTCAAAATACATTCATGTATGTATACACATGTATATATGTTTGTATGTAAATACATACATGTATTTGTGCATTTGAGAAAGTAGTTAGATTAGACATCGTTGCTGCATAGCCCCAAATACAGGCAAAATCACTACAAAAATAGTTAGAGTAAGGCAGGAGTTAAGGCTGGAACATAGAAGCTTTCAAAGAGCTGTGCACTTAGTAGCTGGAATAAATTCCTTTTTCTGGACTCTTCTAATTGAAAGTCTGCTCCAGACTTTTTCAGCAGAGGCTAAAAGCGGCCAGCTACAAGAGACTATTAAAGTTCTGGGTGATCAGCAGAGTTTCAAGGGGCCACAGAAAGTTCAAATTCAAGATCTGAACCTGGGAACAAGAAGGGAAGGTACTGCCACCAAAAGGCAGTTTTCAGGCAATAAAACCTCCCAATACTTCCTTTCAAAAGCTTCACCCCTTTCTGTAATAGAAAAAAGCTGAAGCAGCTGCCCTCGTTCTCTGTCCTAAGGAAGAAAGTTCTCACAATTAGCTTATTGTTTTTTCTGTTCTTTGTAGCATCAGAAGTAAATGTCTGTTTGCATCTTATGTGTGTTTATTTACAAATATTTCTTTTTCCTGTTGGGCTTATTATGCTGAGAAAAGGATGATATTGCAACACTCAGGGTGAAATAAGGAGAGAAGGAGTGAGAATTAGGGTAGAAAGCCCCCTCCACTGTCAGAAGTTATCCAACACTGGAGTCATTTGTCTTCTCTTTGTATTCCAATTTGGCCACTCATAGTGAGGACAGGAGGAAAAAGAATATCTCAATCTCTCTCTCTCTCTCTCTCTCCATATGCAGGTATTTATTGCATTGTTAAGCTAGTTCTCCCATTTGTCACCAATATTTTTTCTTTTTTTTGCTTAGGCGATCAGGGTTAAGTGACTTGCCCAGGGTCACATAGCTAGTAAGTGTTAAATGTCTGAGGCTGGATTTGAACTCAGGTTCTCCTGACTCCAAGGCCAGAGCTCTATTCACTGTGCCACCTAGCTGCCCCCCACCAATATTTGTTGCCTTGAAACATAAAAGGAACTAAATCTGTTGTTTAAATAGGCAAATATATATTTTAATATGATTTTCCAATTTGTGATGGTGACAACTTTTGCATGTTTTACTTGTTGAATTTCCTACTGGAGTTTTTCTGGTTGAATGACTTCCCTAGGCTTAGTTATGTCAATTTCTGTAGGGTTTGTGTCCAAAGGCAACTAGAACACCAAGCCAATATAATAAAATGACAATCCTACCTAAATTAATTTACTTATTCAGTACCATACCTATTAAACTACTGAGGAATTATTATGTCAAGTTAGAAAAAATAATAACAATATTCATCTGGAAAAGCAAAAGATCAAGAATATCAAGGGAATCAATTTAAAAAAAGTGAAGGTAGCCTTGCAGTACAAGATTTCAAACTATATTACAATGCAAAAAACAAATCTGGTACTGGCTAAGACATAGAGTGGTGGCTCAGTGGAATGGATTAGGTACACAATGCACAGTAGTAAATAACCACAGTAATCTAGTGTTTAAAAATCCAAAGGTCCAAGGTTTGGGGGGGAGTTTTTTAGGGGGGTGAATGTATAGAGCAAGAAATCACTATTTGACAAAAATTGCTGGTGAAAGTAAAAGTAGTCTGGCCAAAACTAAGCATAGATCATCTCACATACCAAGATAAGCTCAAAATAGGTACATAATTTACACAAAAAGGCTAATATTATAAGCAAATTAGGGATGCACAGAAAATTTTACATGGCAGATCTATAGATAAAGAAAGAATTTGTGAAGTATAATGGATAAGATTGATTATACAAAATTAAAAAGGGTTTGCACAAGCAAAACCAATGCAACTAAAATTAAAAGAAAAGCAGGAAACTGGGGGGAGGGCATTTTTTCAGCAATTTTCTTTGATAAACGTTTCATTTCACAAATATCTAGAAAAATGAGCCAAATTCATAAAAATAAGAGCCATTCCCCATTGATAAATGGTCAAAGAATATGAACAGGAAGTTTTAAGAAGAAATAAAGTATTAGCATTCCTATACATCACAAATAAACTCTGCAAGAAGATATGTTAAAAAAAAATACCTCATTTAAAATAACTCTAGACAGCATAAAACACCTGGGAGAACACTTGCCAAAAAAAACCCAAGAACTATATAAGCAAAATTATTTTTTTAAAAAAACTTTTTATACAAATAAAATCAGATTTAAATAATTGGGGAAATATTAATTGTTCATTGGTACACAGGGCCAATATAATAAAAATGACAATTTTACCCAAACTAATTTATACACTCAATACCATGCCAATTAAATTACCAAGTTTTTATTGATTTAGAAAAAATAATAAAATTAATTTGGAAAAACAAAAAGTAAAGAATGTCAAAAGAAATAATGAAAAATGTAAAGGAAGAAGGTTTAACAGTAACATCTTAAATTATCTGAAAGGCAGCAATTATCAAAATTATCTGGTACTAGCTAAGAAATAGAAAGGTAGATCAATGGAAAAGAGTAGACATACAATTTACAGCAGCAAATAAGCATAATAACCTTGTATTTGACAGTGTAAAGACTTAAGATTTTGTGATAAGAATTCATTATTTGGTTAAAAAAAATTGTTGAGAAAACTGGAAAGCAGCAAGACAGAAACTGGGCTTAGACCAATATCTTATACCATTTACCAAGATAAGGTCGAAATGGATACATGACATAGTTATAAAGAGAGATTTTACAAGATAATCAGACTAACACTGAAGACATTGCTTATCACCTTACGGAGAGGAGAATAATTTATGAATAAACGAGATAGAACAAAGTTAGGTGTACAATAGATCATTTTGATTACATTAAATTAAAAGGTGTCTATGCAAATAAAACAAATATAGCCAAAATCAGAAGGAAATCAGAAAAGAGGGAAAATTTTATACACATTTTATCAGATAAAGATCTCATATCTAAAATATATAAAGAACTTTGTCAAATATAAAAGAATATGTCGTTCCCCAACTGATAAATTGTCAAAGGATGTGAACAGGTTATTTTCAGAAGAAGAAATCAAAATAATTTATATTTATGTGAAAAAAATGTTCTAATCATTATTGATTAGAGAAATACAAATTAAAACAACCTTAAGATATCATTTTACACCTATCAGATATTGGTTAAAATGATAAAAGGTGAAAGTGACAAATGTTGGAGGGGATGCAGAAAAAATGGGACATTAAAACACTGCTGTTGAAATTGTGAACTGATCCAACCATTTTGTAGAGTGGTCTGGATTTATGCCCAAAAAGTTATTAAACTATCTATACCCTTTGACTCAGCCATATCATTCACTACTTGGTCTATTTCCAAAGATAGGGGAAAAGGAAAAGAACCTATATGTTCTAAAATGTTTATAGCAGCTCTTTTTGTGGTGGCAAAGAACTGGAAAATGAGGGATGTCCATCAATTGGGAAATGGCTGAAGAAGTTGTGGCGTATGATTGTGATGAAATACCACTGTGCTATAAGAAATGATGAGCTCAATGCTTTTGAAAAACATGGAAAGACTTGCTTGAAATAATGAAGAGTTGACTGAGCAAACAGAGAACAGTGTATACAGTAACAGCAATATTGTTTTAAGAATGACTTATGGAGATTAGCGAACAATGCAGAGTTCACCATGGCTAAAGGCGACCCCAAGAAACCGAAGGGCAAGATGTCTGCTTACGCCTTCTTTGTGCAAACTTGCTGGGAAGAGCATAAGAAGAAGGATCGAGAGGTTCTTGTCAACTTCAGTTTTCTAAAAAGTGCTCGGAGAGGTGGAAGACTATGTCGGGAAAAGAAAAATCCAAGTTTGATGAGTTGGCAAAAGCTGATAAGTTACGATATATAGAGAAATGAAAGACCATACACACCAGCGAAAGATGGCAAAAAGAAGAAGGATCCTAATGCACCTAAACGGCCACCGTCTGGCTTCTTCCTGTTCTGTTCAGAATTTCGTCCCAAGATCAAATCTACAAAACCTGGCACATCCACTTGGGATGTGGCAAAGAAACTTGGTGAAATGTGGAACAATCTGAGTGACAACGAGAAGCAGCCTTATAATAATAAGGCAGCCAAACTGAAGAAGCAATACGAGAAGGATGTCTCAGATTATAAATTGAAAGGGAAGTTCGATGGGGCAAAGGGAATGGCTAAAGCTGCCGGGAAAAAGGTAGAAGAGGAGGAAGAGGAATCCGAGGAGGAGGAGGAGGATGAAGAAGATGACGAATGAAACTGTACCATATTCTGTCTCCATGTGAATACCATAGAGTAGAGGAAACACATTTAAATGGAACACCTCTCCTTTGTGATGGTGTCGATTGCCTTCATTAGGTTTAATTGGCTTCTGATCACATAGCTTCTCAAAAGTGCTTCTAGAGAGACATTGTAACTGGTTTCCATGAAGTGGCCATGGGTATCTCGGAGCACCTAGAAACTGTATCAAAGTTGTACATAATTCCAAACATTTTTAAAAATGAAAAGGAGTTCTCGTGTTCTCCTCACTTTGTGCTCTTTTGTTGGTGGTGTAAAACAAAAGTATTTACAAATGCTTTCAGGCATTGTTTTTTTTTAAATTTGTAAGGAAATGTTTAACTATATGGTTATTGGCCAGGAAATTCTGGGTTGTAAAACTGTACATATCTATAGTTTGTAAAAACAAAAAAAAAACCCACACCCCTAGACAGATTCTTGGGCTCCAGGCTTAAAGGGGGCATGAGGCTTGTCTGCCTTTCCTAGGGGGGCTGCAACCCAAAGCCTACACCTTGAGGGTAGATTGCAGATACACTGCATTGGGTGTCCATTTAGCTTAAAAGTTGTCTTCTGTATATATAGTGAAATAGCACCCAGCTCCCATTCTTAGGTGTCACAAGGGGGGGTGGGGGTCAGCTGGCATGAGAAAAGTGTCTGGATTTTTGGTTTTCTTTTTAGTTGAAATGCAGTAATTTTAAATTGAAATTGTAGAGTTCTGCCTTGTATCAGTCAAACAGAAAGCCAGGGCAGTGATGCAAGGAAAGAAGGGGCAAAAGTCTGTTCTTAAACACGATTTGGAACATTTGGGGTGTTTTTGTGTGTTTAGAATGCTTGAATATCTTTTGAAGCAAAGTAAACAGTATTACACTTTAAAAAAAAAAGAATGACTTATGAAGGGAGGGTGATAGAAGAAAGAGCAGATTAGGGGAAGGGGTATTCAAAATGTAATCCATTTGAAGGGGGTGGAGGAGGGGCAAGAAGGGAAGAAAATTTAGAACTCAAAATCTTGTGGAAGTGAATGTTGAAAACTAAAAACAAATAAATTAATAAGAAAAAAAAAAGAAATGATGAGCAAACAGACTTCAGAAAAACCTGGAAAGACTTGTATGGACTGATGCTGAGTGAAGTGAGCAAATCCAAGAGAACATTGTACATAATAACAGCCACGATGTGCAATGACTAACTTTGATAGACAGCTCCTCTCAGCAATGCAAGGATTTACGACATCTCCAAAAGTCTCATGGAAAATACTATCCACATCCAGAAAAAGAACTATGCAGTTTGAATGCAGATTGAAATATACTATTTGCTCTTGTATTTTCTTCTGTTTTGTTTTGTTTCTTTTTCTTGTGGCCCTTCTTATGGGTTCTAATTCTTCTTTACAACATGACTAATGTGAAAATATGTTTAATAGGACTGTACATGTAGAGCTTACATAAGATTTCACACCATCTTGGGGAGGGAGGGGGAGAAAAGCTTTTGGAAGTGATTGTTGAAAACTAAAAATAAACAAATTTTTAAAAAAGAATGACTTATTAAAAGAACTAGTGATGAAAAATACTATCCACCTCCAGAGAGAGAACTGATGAACTGAGTTCAAAGTGAAAGTATAACTTTTTTGCTTCATTTTTCTTGCTTTTTTGCAACATGGTTAATATGGAAATAAAATTTTGCATGATTTTACAAACATATAATTTATATCACATTGCTTGCTTTCTCAATGAGTGGAGGATAGTATTGAGGGAAAGAAAGAATTTGGAATTCAAATTTTTAAATGAATGTTAATTATAAATTTTTAAAGAAACTATATATAATTCAGAAATGTTTAACAAAATAAATAAAATATATATATATAAATATATATAAAATAAGTCACCCATATTAACTCTCGTAGCTACAAACTTTCTTTAAACCCCAAAACTGTATTTTCTTACCTTATTAAAAATCTACCAAATAAAAAGTTTCAGTGGATTTTGAAATCATTTTTTAAAAAATATATAATTATGCAAAAATTGTCCTGTTAGCTTACAAGAAAAACTGAGGGGCAGCTAGGTGGCGCAGTGGATAGAGCACCAGCCCTGAAGTCAGGAGGACCTGAGTTCAAATCTGACCTCAGACCAAACACTTGACATTTACTAGCTGTGTGACCCTGGGCAAGTCATTTAACCCTAATTGCCTAAAAAAAAAATACAAGAAAAACTGAGTGACATCTCAAAAGATTTACTACTCTGTTTTCAATGAAAACCTATTCATACTTGGTGGATAGGTTTGAAAGAAACGTGAGTGTAGCCAATGATGTGCTTCTTCCACTTAGATCTATGTATCTTTATTAAACATCATTTTCAGTCATGAGAGCCATTAAACCCAATAGCAAAATAGAGTGAAATTAGAATTATGGCAGGAAGTGCCTGTATAAGGGAGAGGAGGAGGAGGAGAAGAGGAGGAGAGAGAGAGAGAAGAGAGAGAGAGAGAGAGAGAGAGAGAGAGAGAGAGGAGAGAGAGAGAGAGAGACAGAGAGAGAGAAGAGAGAGAGAGAGAGAGAAACATTCACTAAGCACTTATCACATGCCAGTCACTGCATCCAGGTGTTAGGAAAACAAATAAATACAAGCACAAAAACAGCACCTGCCTTCAAGAAGCTTACATTCCAGTTATATGAGACAACATAGAAAAGGGAGCAATACAGAGGCAGGGTGGAACAAGGAGTCCGGAAAGTCAAGAGTGGATCCAGAAGAGGAATGAAGGAGAAATTATGGCTGGCTTCTGTATTTCCTAAAATGGAGGAGATCAACAATCAGAAGAGGTTGCAGGGAAGGAGGGATCTTCCATGGTGTGAAAGCTGCAGGAATGTGGTAGAGAAACCTGATGAGTGAGGAATAGAACCAGGGAAGGAATCAAATAAATGAACAAATAAATAGATGAAAAAAATAAACAAATGAATGAATGAATAAATAACCAGGCAAATAAATGGACAGAAAAATAAATAAGTGGATATGCACATATTGAACATGAAGGAAGAGTCATGTGCTCAATTTTTTTAAATGATAGGAGTACAGTTTAAAATGTTGGAAACCACAAGTTTATGATATCCATTTCAGCAGATACATATGCTGATATCCCTTAGTTTAAAACCATCTTAATAATATATTTGCTTGAAGTCTTGCAAATCTTTTTAACAGCCCTAATTAAGTGTAGTCCACTTCGAGGCAATATTTTAGTCTGTAGTCCTGAAATCAATTTACTTTCTATCCTCAGACATTTAAAAATTTACCTTTCTCTTTTGATGTCCCTGCATTTAATAGGTAGCACTTACAAAAGTATCATCTATGCTCTTAAGATCTTCGGTTTCTTCACTGGGATAACCTCTGGTAATATTCACTAGTTTCCTTTGGGATTCTCTCCATTACATGCCAAAGATTTTGTCCTGGAAGACAATAGACTTCTCTGTCATTAATATTGTGTTGGCAGATATGGTATGGTGGTTGTTCTTTGCTCTCAAAGAGGACCAAAATGACATCAGTATGCTAGAGTCAAGTTTCAGTGTGTCTGATTGTGACTGATTAGACTGATATGAGCTCATAATGTTCTAACACAAGTTGGGCACAAATAGTCCCTGTGAACATTTGGGGTGGATTCTCTAAATTCGTGCATCTTGAGTTTCTCTTGAGCTATTTCACAATTGTGCTTTGCTTATAGAACACAGCACCTTCTCTGATGTAGGCAGCCCATGCTGACTGGTCCTGTGCCAGTGTCTCCCATGTCACACAATCAATTCCAGAGTTCTTAAGGGAGACCTTCAGAGTGTCCTTCTGTCACTTCTTCTGACCACCATGTGAGTACTTGCCCTATGTGAGTTCTCCATAAAATAGTCTTTTTGGCAAGTGTACATTTTGCATTCGAACAACATGGCCAGACCATCGGACTAGTGCTTTTTGCAGTAAAGTTTGAATGCTTGTTAGTTTAGTTTGGGAAAAGACCTCAGTGTCCAGTACCTTATCCTGCCAGGTGATCTTCAGAATCTTCCTAAGACAATTCAAATGCAAGCAATTCAGTTTCCTGGCATAACACTGGTATACTGTCCAGGCATGCAAAAATGAGGTCAGTGGCTCCATAGACCTTCAGTTTGATAGTCAGTCTTACAGAGAAGACCTTTTCACTAATCAATACTCTCTCTCTCTCTCTCTCTCTCTCTCTCTCTCTCTCTCTCTCTCTCTCTCTCTCTCCTCTGATGTCATCTGTTTATGCACAGCATTATTCCCTAAAGTTTCAGCAGCTGCTACCTCTTCAGAGGTTCCAGTTCCCTTTTCTATACGAAGTGTTATTTATACCACTTAGTACTAGATGTTGCCTTCTCTTTGTCATGCTGTCTTATTTTCTCTTTCAGAGCCTTCCTCTTCTTGTGTTTTTTACTTAGAAGAAAGAATAGAGTCTAACCTTTTAACCTCTTTTAGATTAGGTCATTTGAGGTAGGCGCACCCATACTTTATAAATGCCCATATAGCAGTTTCCTGGCCATGGCAGAAGGACAAAGCACTTGCTACCAATAGCCTCCAGTCCCCGCGCATGCTCCTCCCACAAAGAAAAGAAATATACTACTTGAGAAGGAGGATTCATTCTCTTAAGGGCATGAGCTACTCTATCATTTTATATAATGATCTTTAGAACCCAGAATACTTTCAAACTCTCTGGAAGGTCAATCAGAATCCGATAAAGAGACAAGTTTTATTTAGTGTCTTAGCTGCATTATCATATATGTTCTTTGATATAGAAACTGTGGATAGATGTGCTGTTTTGAAAACCTGAATTTGAACAACCAACAGATCAATCATAATCATTTAATGACAATGTTTATCTACCATTGATAGAAGTACTAAAATAAGTACAAAAAAGAAAAAACGGAAATAAAAAAGTGATTGTAAATAGATATATTTATAACTATGTACTCCTCTCCTTTTTTTTGGCGAGGCAATAGGGGTTAAGTGATTTGCCCAGGCTCACACAGCTAGTAAGTGTCAAGTGTTCTAAGGACAGATTTGAGCTCAGGTCCTCCAGGCTCCAGGACTGGTGCTCTATCCACTGCACCATCTTGCTGCCTCTATATTCCTATTCTTAGTATTTGTTAAAAGAAACAAAGGATAATTATATAAATCTTTTAAAAAAAACATAGACTATTCATTTTATATTTAACATCATTTGTGTTGCTATTGAAGTTATTTACCTATTTGTATCCAATGCATATAATTTTTAGTTATAGTGTCTTTACTCTGAACTGCTTAATACAAGTTTTCCCATTTTTAAAATTCTTCACATTTGTCATTCTAGTAGAGCAATAATAATCCATATATTTACCTATTATTCTTTCTTCTCCAGTCTTTGGTACATGTTATCTATGCTTTTGGTTTGTTTTCACTACTGTTTATAGCTATTGACTTTAGAAATATTTCCATTCAGACAATTATTTTAAAAAGATCCTGTAAGTAATGCCCTCTTTTCTATTTTCTTAAATTATCTCAATTCCAATATGACATATTACTATTGTCAGGCATACATTGAGTGGGTGTCTCAAGAGACATAAGGTACTGCCATAAAAATAGCTGGCCAAACCTATCTAATCTCTGGCTTTCTGTAATCATACAGAAAAGCAGGCTGCCATTTAGTTAATTAATCAGCAAGAGAATGTAATATGTCATTGTCTTCCAGGTAAACCTGCACTGAAATCACCAGCCAAACAGCTTCATCAGAATGTATTCAGTGTGCTTAAATAGGCTTTTTTCCAGGCTGCCATAATCCCACTAGTGGTCAAAGATGTAGTGGTTGTTCTGATTGAGACCTGAGTAAACCTTGCTATTGGAAGGGTGGGGCAGAAAGAGAAACAGGAGATCTTTCTGCTGGCTGCAATGGCACCACAACCTCTTTCCTCTCTGTTTTGTTTGTTTGCTTGTTCATTTTCCTTAATTTTTGTCTCACTTAACCAAAAACTCTACCTTCCAATCCTGCTCTTACATCAGATTCCTCCTTCCCAAACTGAAAAAAAAATGACTTACAAGGTTTATGGAGATCCAGATACCCTCACAAGGCAGTGAATCAAAGACTTATCAGGATTGTTATCTACACATCCTCCTCCTCATCATCATCTTCACTCACATATCTATAGCACTCTAAGGCATATAAAACATTGTATGTATATTATTTCATATGCTCACAATGACCTTGTGAGGTAGTTGCTATTATTGCCCACATTTTGCAGATGAAGTAAATGAGGCTTAGATATTATAATTTGCAAGGGCCACATAGACAGTAGATGTCTAAGAAAGGATTGAACTTAGGTCTTTCTGGTTCCAAATCCAGCATTCTAGCCAGTACACCAACTAACTCCAAAATCTGTAAGTGACATTTGTGCAACACATGCTTTCTAGACCAACTTCCCCAAATTTTCCTTTGGATAAGCAAGTTAATAACAATAAGTCAGTCATACATAATTTGTTCTTAGAAAGGAATATCATAGGGTAAGAATAATTGGTACAAACATCATCCCAAAAGCTATGATATACAGTTCCATGGACATACAGAGTCCAGGAGAGAGTAGACTCAAGCTTAGAAATCCCATATGCAAAAAGGCTAACTCACCACTCCTAGGTCTTTTGCTGTACTCATCAGGATGGTCTCCGTAAGTATGGCATAGTTCCCCACCCACTCCCCTCATGATGTCTTTGTATAGCATTGAATCTGTATCCAATCTCTCCTTCAGTCCCAATGTAGACATTACCATCAGCTGTTCCAGAGACATAGTAAGGATGCTGTTGAAAGGTGGAAACTGCAAATCCTACTGACAGTTTGAAACTCACAGGGTCCTGCTCTGGCCAAGGTGGACATGGAGAAGAGGTCAAAGCCAAGGTTTTCTCCTGTCCCTATTCAAATGGTTCCTTCTCAAGGGATTGGTAGGAATGATCTCTACTGGCTCATCACTCAGTGGAATCCCCAATGCAAGTAAGTTCAATGATTTTACACAAGCGCCCAGAGGACAGGAGAAAGTCTTTCGGCTGATCTGCACAGTCTTCCTGTGGCACCTAAGCAGATGCCCAGCCCTTGTTCACATTTAGTGAAAAATTAAGGTGTGTTCTCACCTACTGAATGTATCATGGCTAAGTGACATAATGATTTCAACACCATGCTTACATGTACATAGTATCATTTCTTTGAAACTCAATTAACTCTAACAATCAAAGAATTTTCCTAATAACTAAGGGATATGCATCTTTTTTTCAACTATCATTTTTTTCCAATTTTAACATTTTTAAAGTTTTTAGTTCCATATTCTATCCTTCTCTCCCTCCTCTTCCTCTCTCTGCTAGACAGTAAGCCATGAAACATGGGTTACACATGTGCAATTATGTAAAACATTTCCATATTAGTCATTTTGTACAAGAAGACTCGAATAAAAGAAAAAATGAAAGAAAGCAAAAATAGCATGTTTCAGTCTGTATTCAACCAATATCAATTCTTTCTCTAAGGGCAGGTAGTATGTTTCATCATTAGTCCTCTGGGATTGTCTTGGATCATTGTATTGTTGAGCTAAGTCATTCACAGTTCTTCAATGAACAATATTGCTGTTACTGTGTACAATGTTCTCCTGATTCTGTTCACTTCACTATGCATCAGTTCATATGAGTCTTTTCAGGTTTCTTAATCTATCACTTTTTAAAAGTTTTCTACTCACAAAATTGGTAACAAGTCATCAAAGCATCAATTTGCATACAAAATTTCTTTATTCTCAGGGCAAAATAAAGTAGTAAATATGCAAATACTATATATCTAAAAAATTTATAGTCTTCTAAAGCTGTCTTTCATTGTATCACCCCATCCTTTTTTGCTAGAGTATTATTTCATCTTTGCTTTTATAGCTCCAGCATCAAGTACAGTGCCTGGCACTTAAGGAAGTACTTAATAAATGCTTATTGAATTGGATTGAATTGACTGATTCACAACCTGCTTTAGCAGACAGAATATCCTAAAAAGCGTTTATTCTAATCTCTCTTGGATTATTTAGGTAAGTACAAGGACTTGGTGCCATAATTCTGAAATCAGTGGCTATGTAAAGAAATGAAGAAGCAGGAAGTGAAAGTAATAAAAACTAAGGTGTTGGCCACAGACAGTTCCTGGAAATTGAGACAATGTGACATGATGGAAACAATGCTGCACTTGGAGTCAAGAAGACCTCATTCAAATCATAGCTACTTGGTCATAGCAAGCTCCTCAACGACTCTGAGTGCTTCAATCACTTAGTCTACAAAATGGCGATGTCCATATGTACCTCTCAGGGGATGATAGATAAAGAAGCAAAGTAATGCAAAACATTTTGCAAATTTTAAAGCTCTCTATAAATGCAAGTCATTAAAGTGCTATATAAATGTAAATATTGTCATTTTTTTTTAAAATCTCTGGCTCAGCTTAGGTTTATATAATTTGCCATTTCTCCTAAAAGTAAAGTACAGGGAAAAGGGGGTGTATTCTTACTGAAAGTTCTAGATTGTTAAGTTTCTGTTCATTGAACTTGGTGGCAACATGGTATAATGTCAACAGCAGTGGAATCTATGTTAGGAGACCTGGTTCAAGATAGAGTTTTGCCACTGACTTGCTATATGACCTCTAGTAACTCATAGCTCCTATTAAAATATAAGTTCTTTGGGGTCAAGAACTTGATCTTGATTGCATGGACTTGATTGATTTTATTTGCATACCCATAACTTAGCACAAAGCCTGATGCATAGCAAGTGTTTAATAAATGCTTTTTTTCAATTATTCGCTTATTCATTTGCATTCAATTGTTCATTTGCTGAGATCATTGGAGTAGTGAACAAGAGAGCATGGGAAGAGAGTTAATTTGTTAAGAGCACAGAGAGTGACTTCAGTGGGGCCTTCTATGCAGTCATATAACAGAAAGACATGAACTTTGATGGAAAGTTGGAAGGTTAAATTGTGTCTAATGCCACTATGTTTGAATTCTTGCCTTGGGAGTTAGAAGTGAGGGGAGGTTATGACACAGGCAGACGTAAAGGAAAAGGATTCCATGACAATAATATGACACCGATAAAGTTGCTAACTTCATTACTTTCTCTATATGCTTACTGTCCAGGATCTGGATTTCAGGATTTATCATGCCACAGAACTAATATTAGCCATTGCCATTATCCTTGTGTTAGCCAATTTAACTGAATTTGACATGTAACTAAGTGCCTACTTTGGTTCAAGTTTTGAGGATACAAACATAGAATGAAGAACCATCCCAACTCTCCAAGAGTTGACACTCTCGGGAGATGAGGGAGATATGACACTTATATAAATAAATACTAAAAGGGAGAAAACACTAACAATTGAGGGAAAGGAAGGGTTTTATATGAGGAAGTAGAACCTGCTGGAGCCTTGAAGGGAAAAAAGGATCCTTAGGTGGAGGTAAAGAAAGAGGAAAGTTCTGGCATGTGAAGCAATAGGATTGCATCTCTTTTCTCTATTCTTTTGTAGCTACAGCTATTCAAAGTCACAGAAACATGAGATACAATATTATTATCAGGGAAAATTTGCTGGTCTGGCTTGACTTGAAAGCGTAGTACATAAAGGTTAATAATGGTACAATAGGCTGGAAAGGCAGGTTGGAGGTAGATTGTAAAGGACTTTAAAAACCCACATGACTTTCTAGTTTATACTAGAGATAACAGAAAACATATATTATTTTTAAACAGGAGAGTAACATTGTCATACCTTTCTTTACCTCAGGAAGATTATTTTGGCAGTTCTGTGCTGGATAGATTAGAAAGGGGGGATATAGGAAACAAGAAGACCTATTAGGAGACAGTTACCATAGTCCAGGCAAACACTGATGAGAAGCTGAACTAAAATGGTAACCGTATTCATGGAACTAAGGGAAAGGATTAGAGAGATGTTGTAGAGGGAGATTTGCCAAGACTTGGCAACTTATTATGTTTGGGATCTGAAGGACTCTGAGGTTATGAACCTGGGTGAATGGAAGAGTAAGTTTACTCTCAACAGTAACAAAGAAGTTTGGAAGGGGGCAGGTTTAGGGAAAGATAATGATATCATCTATACATGTAGAATACAAGATTTGATAAAATATATGTTTCTGTTTCATTAATCTTGTCTGGTACAATACCTGGCCAATTGCATTGGGTACTTCTTTTTTTTTCAAGTCTGTCTTGATAAAACTGAAAACCCATTTTTAGAATCATAGACTCTCAGGGTTATAAAAAAAAGGAGAGACTTCAAAGGTCACCTATTTTCAGCCTGTATCTAAACAAGAAACTCCATATGATTAACCATCCTACCTCTGTATGAAGAATTACAATGACAAAGAATCCACTAGCATTCTGGGAAGTTCATCACTCTGTTGGACAGTTCAAACCATAGGGAAATTTCTCTGAATAATGTAGCAACATTTGGCACCCTATAATCCATCCAAGAAATTCTTGAAAATATTTCTCAGCCAGTCAGATGGCCACTGTCTGTAGGACACCCTAATGACAGGGGCCTTTTTTTTGGCACTACCTGGAGGAAAAGGTAATGGTCTGAGAGTTCTTCCTGATATATAGATTAGGCTGACACAGGTACGGAATGCCACAGACTACAGAAGCAAGAGGAGGAAAGGTACATCAGGAAAATATCTCCCAGTGTATTTCACACATCATTATGCAGATTTCCAAAGCGAGTAGTTCAGAAGCCAGAAACTGGTCACCAAATTCTTCCATATTTCTAAGTCAAACTTGTGTTTACTGATTTGTTTGTTTTGGTTAGTGTTTAAAACGTTTCTAGAAAACCTAAGCCTACAGGGCCATCCTGGTTGGTTTGGGAACCATCTCTTTATCAACACTACTAGTTTCATACTGGGAATTGTGTGGTGCTAGAGCCTTAGTACTTCTGGTTAACCTCCTAATAATAATTTTCAGCACCTTATTCAAAAGCAGCAAGACACCATCTCAGCCCTACCTGCTGAAGGTAATTGTTTTCTACCAACCTAAAACTGAGTGCACATAGGCTAGTGAATGCTGTTGCAGAACAAAGTAGATAATGTCTGGTTTTTCTTGGACATGTCTAGAGACCTATGTCATATTGGCTTGTTCAGGCCAGGCCACCATGGTGAGCCTCAGTGAACAATGACTGAACTTTGGAAGTGAATAGTCATTGTAGGCATTGGTCATGATCAGGGTGGGAAAAGGTCAAGGTAGTATTTGGTAAGGTAGTATTTGAGGTCAGGAGGAGCTTGGATTGGGGCAGAGGAGACTGAGTAAGTTCATAAACCTCAGAGGCAAAGGGATTTGGACCGCAACTCAATGATGACTCGCATTGAAATTGTCCTGTCCCTAACATAATTCAATTTTAGCAGGGAGAAAGATTGAGAAAGATTGAAGTCTGGCTGAAAGAGTCTATCTTCATAGCTCTTGGGCTTTTTATCTGGTCATCTCTTCTTGATTTCCAAAGGTTTCTTGACAATGAATTTATAACCATTATAACTTACAAAGAACTTATTCACTTTGAGGCCAAGTCATACTCCTCCCTGCCAAGATCTTTTTGAACTGATATTGAAAGGAAGATCAAATCATCAGGACTGATCCAAGATTCCTCAAAGAATCTGGGATGTGGCAGACAAGTCTGGGATTATCTCTTCATGTTCTTCATCAGGTAATGTCTCTCCTAGATCAGAAGCAAGAGACAAGAGCTTGGCCCAAGCCTCAAACTCTGACCAATACATGGAGGTACATAAACCAGGCCAAAGTATATATGAAGAACACCTTCAAGACTGAGCCAAATCAGTTAGCTGTATCAGAACTATCTCATTACACTCTACCCAAACTCCCTACAATTATTCTGGGAGACATGAGTGTAGACAAAATGTGTCGGGGTTTGCAGACAGGACAGCTGTAGGCAGAGCATCAACTGCATTGTCCTCTCAGTCCAATCCAGTGATTCCTCACAGAAAGTGATTACAGTCCCAAGAAATGGCATGCTTAAGCCTATATTAGTGCTTGGAGATTTTATCTGTTTTCCTGAAGAAGAGGATGACCACTCGTTCACGAATCTGCTTGGTCTTTACACCATAGACCAGTGGATTGACTGCAGGTGGCACCAGGAGATAGATGCTGGCAAAGATGATATGAACGGATGGGGGAACCCTCTTACCGATGCGATGGGTGAGGAAACTAAACAATGAAGGTATATAGATGATAAGGATAGTACATATGTGAGCAGCACAAGTACCTAGTGCCTTGGAGCGGGCATCCTTGGAGGAGAGTCGGAAGACAGCCTGAAGGATCTTGACATAGGACACAGAAATAAGTCCAATGTCCAGAAGTATGACTGACAGGGCCACAAAGATACCATAGCTACGATTTATATAGGTGTTGCTACAGGCAAGCTTCACCACAGCCATGTGTTCACAGTAGGCATGCCGTATGACATTCTGGGTACAATACCTCAGCCACTTAATGAGCAATGGGCATGGCAAAACCATAATGGCACCTCGGGCCACACTTATCACCCCTAGCTTGATGACCAATGGGGTGGTCAGGATGGTAGTATAATGAAGTGGATGGCAGATAGCAACATACCGGTCAAAGGCCATGGCTACCAAAAGAGCTGATTCAATGATGGAAAAGGTGTGGACTAAGTACATTTGGGCCAGGCAGACATCAAATCCAATGACATGAGCATCCAGCCAAAAGATGTCAAGCATCCTGGGGGCTGTCGTTGAGGCAATGGCTATATCATCTAAGGCCAGCATGCAAAGGAAAAAGAACATGGGCTGATGAAGGCTGGATTCTTCTTTTATCACAAGGATAATGAAGCCATTCCCTATCACAGTCAGGGCATATAGAAAGCAAACGGGGATGCTCAACCAGCAGTGGAAAACTTCTAGACCAGGAATACCAACCAAGAAAAAGGATGAGAAGCTGGGGATAGTGGCATTGCCCACCATGGTGGCACCCCCAAAGATTACGAGCTGTGATTCACAGTGAATCCATCCTGAAAAAAAAAAGGAACAGAGAAGTCAGATGACAATGAACTTATGTAATGGACTAAAGGCTAGTAACTCTCTCAGATTACTCTTCCCAATGAGACATAATTCCATGCTCCCTATCCACAGATATGTACCTCCTGACCTCAGCCCAACTGGAGTGCTAATTACAGGTCCCATTTTGTAAAGGATTTTTTTCCTTTTTCAAAGGCATGTACCTAGATAATTCCTGTGAAATGGTTAGGTTATGACTCAAAATCCCTTATTTTTATGGTTGGGAAACAAATATAGAAAGGACAAATGATTGTTTCAAAACTATTTAATGACAGTAGCAAAGGTAGGATTTGGAGCAGTACCACTGACTTCTAGAGCAGAGTTCTTTCCCCATTTACCATACCCCAAACCCAAACATGTTCTCCCCTAAATGAAAATGATACAATAATAAAATGATGAAAATGATAATAATAAATCACAGTAAAGTGATTTATATATTTTATTTGAT
Source organism: Phascolarctos cinereus (assembly GCF_003287225.1). Lineage (NCBI taxonomy): Eukaryota > Metazoa > Chordata > Mammalia > Diprotodontia > Phascolarctidae > Phascolarctos > Phascolarctos cinereus. The sequence goes on from NW_027556098.1 coordinate 353,246,555, forward strand.
TCGATCCTCACCAACAGCCCTATGAGGTACATATTGTAAGCATTGTTCTTCATCTTTTATAGATAAGCAAACTAAGACTCAGAAATGTTAAGGGAGCATGTTCAAACACCCAGTAAATTTTGGGTGTGGGATTAAAATTGAGATCTTTCTTGACTTTGAGTCCATAGCTCTTCCTACTACACCACATTCACTCCCCCCAAGCCTACAAATGATCCATTCACAGTTTGATGCTTACAGGTTATGAAGATTTTTGTAGAAGTCTAGAGTCCTGATTCTAGTCTTGCCTCATCAAGTAGCCTAAAATAAGTCACTTATCCTTTTGGAGTCTTTCGCTGCTATAAAAATAGGAGGTCTCAAATTCTGACCTATCAACTCTGTCATGTATTCTATCTGTCCTGATGTAGTTCCATATGTGTTCATGTTAGTTTGTATCTCTCTCATGAAAAATCCCTAGGGTATAGTTTCCATTTTAAGAAATTATATTTTCCTCTATTAGTCATCTATCTCTCTCCTTCCATGTAGGAAAAGGAGTATAGCTTTATTTGTCTACTGAGCAAAGCAGAATATCTCTCTCTCTCTCTCTCTCTCTCTCTCTCTCTCTCTCTCTCTCTCTCTCCTTCCTTGCCTTCCTCCCTCTTTCTTCCCTGCCTTCCTTCCTCACTACCAGTCTTTCTTCCTCCTATTCTCTCCCTGTCTGTATTTTTCTCAGTCTGTCTCCACCTTTCTCTTTTTTGCCTTCTGTTCTGTTTTGTTTTCTTAACTCTAATGAGGATATGTGGCTAATATATTGGAATTTGAATGCAAAAAGATCTTGAGGGTGAGTCAAAATTAACAGCATAAAATGTAATAAGGATAAATAATCCTTCCTTTATTGGCCCTAGCCAGGGTGAAGTTGGAGTTCTGAGTCAGAGATTGAGGCCAACACCAGCTCTAATGTAGTGGTAAACTGGCCATTAACATTTATTTACCTATTGTTTATCTGGAAGGAGATCTGTCAGGGTTTTTGGCCAAGACACACACATTGCCATTTATACTCATTCTGAGCCATCAGAGTCCAAACAATGACCAAGTGACACATGGGCTGGGACTTATATCTTGCCACTGAACCAGATGGCTCTAGAGGAGAAAGCAAGGCTGGTGACTCAGCACAGCCCTCCCTCACTTAAATCCAATTCACTTGCAAGTCATGTCATCACCTTCCTGATGTCATGGTCCTCTTTGAGAATGAAGGACAAACAACAACAACTATTATTAGTACTTACCTAAAATCCCATATTCTGACTCAAATCTTCCAGGATTAATCTCCAATGCTTAACCAACTGCCAAATGGAAGAGAGCCTTCCTTCTTCTGAAATCCTACTTAGCTTGTCTATCTCAGAACACATCATATTACCTCTTTTTTTATTGTTGGTATATCTTTTTCTCCACCCTTCTCGATGGAATACTCTTTCAGAGCAGGGACTATGTCTTTTGCACCATTGTATCCCCTATGACTGTGGCACATAGTAGCCACTCAGAAAATATTGTTGAATGAATTAATGAATGAATGGTGTCCCCTAGATCTTTTTTTCTTCAAACTAATCATTCCAAATTGCATCAACTATTCCCCATGTGGAAGAATTGTCAGACCTCTAACTCTCTTGGACTTACTTATTTGTATATTTCCTAGTTTATCAAGGTCTCTCCTAAAGTCTGACAACTGGAACTGAACCCAGTGCTCCAGACAAAATCTGACCAAGACAGAGAAAAGCAGGACCGTATATCCCTCACTTTGGACGCAATACTATTACTGCAACCCATTAGAAGTGATTTTTGTTCTTGTTTTTTAGACTTAGCCAACTCTCCACGAGCCCATTTGAGGTTTCCTTCGCAGAAATACTAAAATAGTTTGCCATTTCCTTCTATAGCTCATTTTACAGATGAGTAAACTGAGGCAAACAGGGTTAGGTTACCTGCACAGGGTCATATAGCTAGTGAATGTCTGAGGCCAAATTTGAACTCAGAAAGATGAGTCTTTCTGAATTGAGGCTAGGCATTCTATCCTCTGTACCACCTAGCTGCCCCATTAGAAATGATACTATGCTGCTTACTGACTTTATGGGAAACTAAAGCCCTGAGATCTTTTTCATGTGAACTTATATGAAGCCAGATAAACCCAGTCTTGTAATTTTTCTTGGACTGGATCCTGATTTCATTTATTAAAGATCCCTTGGTGAAGCTACACCCTCTACCAACACAGATCAGCATCAGTGTTGAATAATTACCTGGAACACCAAGATTTTAGGTGACTTCCCTACAGCCACACACGGTAAGTATGTGTCAGAGATGAGGCTTGAACCTAGGTCTTCCTGATTCTTTGAGTAGTTCTCTTTTTACTACAGACACACCTCATTTTATTGCATTTCACTGTGTTGAGCTTCACAGACATTGCGGTTTAAAAATCAAGGTGTTGTGGTAATGTTGCATCAAGCAAGTCTATCAGCTCCATTTTCCCAAAAGCATGTGCTCGCATTGTGTTACTGTCCCACATTTTGGTAATTCTCACAATATTTAAAACCTTTTCATTATTATATCTGTTACTGTGATTTGCGATCAGTGATCTTTGGGGACACCACAGACTGCTCCCATATGAGACAGAGAACTTATTAAATGTGTGACCAGCCATTCCCTTCTATCTCTCTTTCCTCACACCTCCCTATTTCCTGAGGCACAACAATATTGAAGTTAGGCCAGTTAGTAACCTTACAATGGTCTCTAAAGTGTTCAAGTGAAAGGAAGAATCAATCCAAGAGGTAAACTTAATAGCTGTCTTATTTTCAGAAATTGCCACAGACACTCCATCCTTCAGCAGCCACCACCCTGATAAGTCAGCAGCCATCAACACTGAGGAAAGAATCTCAACCAGCAAAAAGATTACAAACTCGCTGAAGGCTCAGATGATGCCTTAGACTTATTTAGCAATAAAGTACTCTTAATAAAGGTATCCACTTCGGTTCTTTAGACGTAAATATTGCACACTTGATATAATATAGTATAGTGTAAACATACTGGGCAAACCAAAAACTTCGTGCAACTTGCTTTATTACAATGATCTAGAATTTAACCTGAATGTCTCTGAGGTATGTCTGTACTCTACCTTCTCTTTTACATTTAAAATTGTATTTATTTTTGCTTATATATAAACTTTTTGTTTTCAAGTAAATCATCAAAGTACATTATTGCAATTTCCTGATGTGTCAGAGTTCTTCAAATTCTGAATTTCTCTATCATATATTTTCCCCTCCCTGTGTTTTTGTTCATGTTAGTCTCATAATAGCAAAATACACTTTCCTCTTCTCTCTATTCCCCTCACACTTCAACCCAACCAAATTCTACCTAGTCCATAAAGCCTTCCCTGACTATTCCCATCCCCAGAAGTAAACTCTCTCTTTGTTCTGAAATTCTCACGCATTTATGTAATCTGGACAATTCACTGGACAATGGTTCCCATGTTGCCACAAGCTGTTATGAAACTAGTGGATTATGTAGCTGATAACATGTTTGTGCTTTATCTCCCCTACAAGAATTTTGGGAAATCATACAGTGCCCAATATAGAGCTTTTTGTATAATGGGGGCCCAATAAATGTTTGTTAACAGAGTTTAATATCATGGCTATCCCAGCCTTTTCCTAAATGGCACATGACATTCACCACAGTCCTTTCCCAAATCTCTCTTCCAACATATCACTTCTCTGTGAGTCTTGCTTATGCTCTTTTCCCCAAACATACACACACATGCATGCACACACACACACACACATACACACACACACACACACACATACACACTGGACAGGACAGAAATATTACACTACCTCTATATGCTCTCCCTTTAGAGAAAAATTATTTTGTGCAGCTAGGTGGCACAGTGCTGGACCCAGAGGCAGAAAGACTCAATTTCAGATCCAACCTCATGTACTTAGGAGTTATATGTCCGTAGGTATGTCACTTAATCTCTGTCTCCTTTTGTTTTCTTCTCTGAAAAATGGGAATAATAATAGCACCTATCTCCCACGGTTATTGTGAGGATAAAATGAGATTTGCACTTTGGAATAAATAAATGCTAGCTATAAATGTAATACATAAATGCCAGCTATTAATAATAATAGCAATAACAAATAACAATAATAATAATAATAATAATGGTAAAACATCCTGAGCTGGGTCTGTCCCTGCTGGCTGACTTCCTAGGAACACCTTCCCTCACACTCTCAGCTGAAGCACTGAAGGCAGAGGCAGGTTCCCTTGTTTCACTCCAGCTCAAGAACTCCTTCACCCAGGTTATCAATGGTTCAACATAAATATCAGTGTCCATATCCCTCTAAATAAGTGCTGAATTCCTGAGTCAGCTCTGACTCAGCTTTTGTTCTGCTGTCTACCTGATCCCCTGACCTTAGAGCCTTGCTCCAGCCTCACTTGAGGAAAATAACATAAATACAAGAGAAAGAGCTGTGAACTGGAGACCAGAAACCTGAATTCTGTCACTGGGCTTCTCCTCATTTATTTATATAAGGTTAAGCAAGACATTTCTCTCTTCTAAGCCTCAGCTTTATCAATTATAAAAAGAAGGGGTTGGATCAGATGATTTCTAATATCCCTTTCTAGATCTAAAGTCCCATCTAATCTGTGCCATTCCATTCCTTGCCTCTGAGATGATCTCTTACTTTTAGGTTATTTCTCCAGGCCAGTCACTGGACAAACCCCTTAACTGTGTCTTTTTCTCCTGGTCGTTCCATTGTATTCTCATCTGAGAACGTGCAGACCCAGATAAGTTCGATGTCCACTCCTTAATAGTTACTCACCAACTATTACAAGAGCTGATTCTTAAGCAAACAAAAGGCACCTCTCTGAGCTGGATTGGCTGGAATGGTTTCTTTATGATAAGGTTTATTCCCTCAAGGTTAATGTTTCCAGGCATCAAGCAGATTCTGAAGTCTCTGGAGGCATTGCCATCATCCCTTTGCGTCTGTTGGTATGTATCAGTCTTGTGAAAAGAGAAGAATGGAGAGAGGTAGGAAGGTATTCCAGGACTAGATTCCCTAGAGGGGCTTCCTCTCTCTTCACTACTTAGATTTTAGGCAGGAAAAGACTCTCCCTTTGGTCACTTAGTCTATTCTGCTACCTTCAGGAAGGATGTTCTGTTCCTCTGGCTCATGCAAATGGAGCCACCCCCTTTCCATTCTGAAAAGTCTTCAAAGACCAAGAGTCCTCAGACTTTCATGGTCCCTTCTGCCCATATGTCTGGGCAGGAATCTTTGTTTGATTCTACATACTCAGTGCTTAATTCAGTGCTTCAAACAGAATAAGCACTTAATAAGTATTTGCTTAATTGATTTGAATTCATCAGAAGGGAAATCCTGGAATTCTAGGCATATTTTGGAATATCATCTACATATGGTGAAGAAGAGAGATAGAGGTTGGAATAGAGGCGGAGACATCCCACTCAATCAGTCTTTCCCAGTCTCCTTTGCTGGACCTTTATACAGGTCATACCTACTTGTCCCCCAAGACCTAGGCCATCTTCTCTTATCCCTCTATAATCTCTCTCTACTCTCTCTCCTGATGTCCCAGTCTCACCTTACCAACTGCAAATTGGATATCTTCAACTGAGTTTTTCCATAGACACCTTTAACTCAATACGTCCAAAACAAATCCCCAAATCTCCCCCATCTCTAACTTTCCCCATTACTGTCAAGGCCACCACCATCTTCCCAGTCACACAGACTCAGAACCTTGATGTCATCTTCAATTCCTCACTTGCACTCTACCTTCGCAGTATGTTTTATAGTTATCCCCTTCTATTTATTCATACAGCCACTGCTCTGGCACAGACTCTTGTCATCTAATGTCTGGACTGTTACAATACATTTCTAGTTAGTCTCCATTGCCTCGTTTATCTCTGTACTTCACTCCATCTGGCATTCGGCTGTCAAACTGATCCTCCTAATGCACAGGTCTACCATGTCACACACCTCCAAACTCTCATTCAACAAACTCCAGCAGTTCTGTACCACCTCCAGGATCAAATATAAAATCCTCTGGTTTTTAATGTCCTGGACCTTTCCTACTTTTCCATTCTTCTTACCTTACTCGCCTCCATGTTTTCTATAATCCAGTGACACTGGCCTTTTCCATATTTTTCACACAGAATACTTCATATCCATGTCTTTCTACTGGCTTTCCCCCATGTCTGCAATGTTCTCCTACCTCTTCTTAGCCTCCTGGCTTCCAAAGATTCTTCCAAGACTCAGTTTACATCCTATCTTCTATAAGAGGCCTTTCTTCTTCCCTCACCATTGGTAGTACCTTCCTTCTGAGATTAGCTCCCATATACATTTATATAACCTTAATGTATGTAGTTGTTTATATGTTACCTTTCCCATTAAAAAGTTAGCTTCTTGAGAGAAAGGACCGTGTTGTTATCTTCGCATAATGCCTGACTCAAAACAAATATTTAATAAATATTTATTGACTGAGTGACTGCCTATGATATAATTCTACTCACATGTACTGACTGGTTTCAACCACTATCTAAACTTCAGTTCTGCATTCTGGGGACTGAGGCTTATAATATTCGAGTATACAACATCTGACAGGGCTCTTCACTCCTCACTGTCCCATAGATACTGTGATTGCTATGTGAGTAACCACCAGACAGAACCACACACAGTTTTAGGGCTTGCATCACAAATGGAGTCTGACACCCTTAGGATCTGATCCTTCCTTTCTCTTACAAAAGCAGAGTCATTCACAAACTGTGGGGCTTTTAATCCACACCAATAGAGTTCCAGACTCAGAAACATTCTCACTAGTTTTCACTGAATCCCAATGATTCGGTATGCTCTCTCATCGTGACTCACAACACTCTGCAAAGTTGTTCCTGACACACCTCATCACAAATACTCAGGAACTGTGCCAGAGGAATAGTATTTGTTTCATGTAGTCTGAGCTGGTTTCCCTTTGAAGGAATGAGGAGTGAGTTAGTCCTTGAGATTTGCTTGTTCTGGAGGACGAGGGCATGAGCCAATATTGTGGCTTCCTTTTCACCTGAGACATAAAAGGCCCAGTCTCTGTGATTGTTCATAGGCATCTAGATGATGCTGTGGCTAGAACATTGGACTTGGAAGTCAGAAAACAATTAATTCTGATTTGCCTCAAACTAACCGTGTGATCTTGGGCAAGTCATTAAACTTCTCTGTGCCTCAGTATCATCAAATGTGAAATGGGTATAACAATAGCACCTACCTCACAGGATCGTTGAGAGGATCAAATGAGTTAGCCTATATAACATGTTGTGAAAAACTTAAAGTGCTATACAAAAGGCTAGCTATTATTGCTGCTATTTTTGGGACTGAGTTTTGGCAGAAGCAGTATTGCCATCCTGACTACTGTGCCTATGAGGGATGGGATGGAGAGAAACGGTGTCTATTTTGTTTAGTAAATTATACCCTTCAATATAGCAGCTAGTTGGCACAGTGAATAGAGTGCTGGGCACACACTCATCTTCCCGAGTTCAAATCTGGCCTTAGACTTTAGCGGTGTGACCCTGGGTAAGTCACTCAATCCTGTTTACCTCAGTTTCTTGGCTATAAAAGGAGCCGGAGAAAGAAATGACAAACCACTCCAGTATCCTTAGCAAGAAAATCTCATATCAGGTCACAGAGTCAGACACAACTGAAAATGACTGAACAACAACAAGATGTGAGTGAATTTAATTTTCATTGGATTTGAGGGTCTGCAAATACTTTCTGTATTCCGATCTCATAACTGAAACACTGCATGGACCTGAGTTAATCCCAGCCCAGAAATTTTGACATTCGTCAAGAGAGGATTAGATCAAAATGACTTTGTGGTTGATTTTTGTGGTTGAAGCATGGGAAGGACCATGTGGAAGACAGAGAAACTTGGATGAACAGATAAATACATATGGGAGACTGGCACCCTGCTGCCCCTGCCCTTCTAGCATGACATGGGGTACCTTTGTAATGAAATTGGGAGGAGAACACCACTAACTATCTAAGATTAGCCTGATGGGTATTTAAGGAATTTGACGAGGAGACAAAAGAATTTCAGAAGCTGGTATTACCTAACTTTTGCTAACAGTTTTAGAAAACTTGGATCACAGCACAAGGAAAATGAAAATAAAAAGTCTTTGTATATTCAATGACTAGAAAGAAATGTGGATATGTGTTTGGTCTTTAAGAGTATAGCTTCTCAATCAATCAGTCAACAAGTATTCGATATATTCCTGCTATGTAAAAGGCTCTATTTGAGGCTCTGAGGATTTAAGAGCAAAGAATTAAATGATTCACAATGAGTGTATATCCTAATGAGGGGAAGTACAAGTAAAATATATGCATAATAAAGTTAATAAATACATGCACACATATGTATACTACACATACAAATAGACATGTACATTGACACATATACACCTATATTCATATTTACAAAGTAGTTAAATCCAAGGTGCTATGGGAGAGAGGGCATTAAAAGTTGGGGGATCAGAAAAGGTTCCATGCAGAAGATGGCATCTGAGTTGGTTGGCTGGTTGGTTCTTTTCCTTTGTTCTCAAAGAGGACCAAAATGACCTCACCATTGGAGTCAAGGTACAGAGTATCTGATTGTGGCTAATCAGAGGAATACAGTCTCAAAGGGCTCTACCACAGGTCAGGCACAAATTGCCCAAATGAACATTTGGAGTAGAGACATCTCTAAATGTGTGCATCTCACATTTCTTTTGAACTACTCAAATTCTGCTTCTCTCACAGAGCACAAACTCTTCTTTGATATGGGAATGCCATGATGAGGGGTCCTTTGGCAGTATCCCACATGTCATGCAATCTATTCCAAAGTTCACAAGAAAGACCTTGGGAGTATCCTTGTGTTGCTTCTTCTGACCTCCATATGAGTGCTTGCCTTGTGTCAGTTCTCCATAAAATAGTCTTTTAGACAAATGTACTTTTGGTGTACAAATGTAGCCAACCCAAAAGAGTTGTACTCTCTGCAGTCAAGTTTGAATACTTGACTATATAGCTGTAGAAAGAACCTCAGGGTCTGGTACCTTATCTTGCCAGGTGATCTTCAGAATCTACCTAAGACAATTCAAATGGAAGTGATTCAGTTTCCTGGTATAGTATTTGTATACTGTCTAGGTTTCACAGGCATACAACAATGAGGCCAACATAATAGCTCTGTCGACTTTCAGTTTGGCAGGAAAAGGGAAGAATTGGCAGAGAAGGGGGATATATCCTCAAGTATTTAAGGTTATCAGGTAGAAAAGGGGGCAGCTAGGTGGTGCAGCAGATTGAGCACAGGAGTCAGGAGGATCTGAGTTTAAATGAGTCCTGAGATGCTTACTGGCTGTGTGATCCTGGGCAAGTCACCTAACCCTGTTTACCTTAGTTCCTTATCTGTAAAATTAACTAGATAAGGAAATGACAAACCAGTCCAATATCTTTACCAAGGAAACCCCCAAAATGGGGTCACAAAGAGTTGGACACAGGGGTGGAGCTAAGATGGTAGAGTAAAAGCAGTGACTTGCTTGAGCTCTCCCCCAAACCTCTCCATATAACTGCAAAAAATGGCTCTAAACAAATTCTAAAGCAGCAGAATCCATAAAAAGACAGGGCGAAACAAATTTACAGTCCAAGACAGCCTGGATGGTGGATCAGAAAGGTATATAGTGGTGAGAGAGAAGTGCAGTCATAGTCATAGTCCCAGCCCCAGTCCCTGAGCATGGCCCCAGGGCAGCAGCTGCCTCCAGAGCTTCTGGCATGCAGACTGAGGGGGAATCAAGTGGCTGATCAAAGGGAGATTGCAGGGATCTCTCTGCTGCTGTATGACTTTTGCTTTGCTCATGCCTGGGTCTGGGTTACAGTTCTGGGTAGTGGTCCTGAGGTGAGGAGGAGCATTGGTGTGGTGGAGCTTGTAGTATCTGTGAAGAGAGAATCCTACTCATAGTCCCAAGACATAAAAGAGTGCTTGTGGTTATTCATAGACCAGAGCACAGGCCAGGAAAGGAGTAAACACCTCGCCCTTGATCATAGCACCTTGGAAGAACTGAAAATTTTCAGGTCCCTAGAAGTATCTCTGAAAACAGCTGCAAAAATCCCTGAAGCTTGGGACAGTACATTCTCCACACTGGAAGCAGACTGTTATTTTAACAAAGAGTTTATAACTCAAGTAATTGGCTGGTATCATAAGCAAACAGCACAAAATGAATCAGATCATAGAATCTTTCTTTTGTAACAAAGAAGATCAAAACATACAACCAGAAGAAGAAAACACAGTCAAAGCTCCTACATCCAAAGCCTCCAAGAAAAATATGAATTGGTCCCAGGTCAGGGAAGAACTCAAAAAGGATTTTGAGAAGTAACTAAGAAAGGTAGAAGAAAAACTGAGAGTGCTGCAAGAAAATCATGAAAAACAAGTCAACAGCTTGCTAAAGGAGACCCCCCCCAAAAAAAATGAAGAAAACAACACGTTTAAAAATAGCCAAATGGCAAAAGAGGTCCAAAAAGCCAATGAGGAGAAGAATGCCTTAGAAAGCAAAATTGGCCAAATATAAAAGGAAGTCCAAAAGCTTACTGAAGAAAACACTTCCTTAAAAATTAAAACGGAGCAATTATTAGCTAGTGACTTTATGAGAAATCAAGACACTGTAAAACAAATTCAAAAGAATGAAAAAATAGACAACAATGTAAAATATCTCATTGGAAAAACAACTGACCTGGAAAATAGATCTAGGAGAGAGAACTTAAAAATCATTGGACTATCTGAAAGCCATGATCAAAAACAGAGCCTAGCCATCATCGTTCAAGAAACTATCAAAGAAAACTGCCCTGATATTTTAGAACCAGAGGGCAAAATAGAAATGGAAAGAATCCACTGATCACCTCCTGAAAGCAATCCCCAAAGGAAAACTCCTAGGAATATTGCAGCCAAATTCCAGAGTTCCCAGGTCAAGGAGAAAATATTGCAAGCAGCCAGAAAGAAACAATTCAAGTATTGTGGAAACACAATCAGGATAACACAAGATTTAGCAGCTTCTACTTTAAGGAACCGCAGAGCTTGGAATATAATATTCCAGAGGGCAAAGGAGATAGGATTACAACCAAGAATCACCTACCCAGCAAAACTGAGCATAACCCTTCAGGGGGAATATGGACATTCAGTGAAATAGAGGACTTTCAAGCATTCTTGATAAGAAGACCAGAGCTGAATAGAAAATTTGACTGTCAGATACAAGACACAAGAGAAACATAAAGAGGTAAACAGGAAAAAGAAATCATAAGAGACTTACTAAGATTGAACTGTTCACAATCCTGCATGGAAATATGATATTTGTAACTCATGAGTACTTTGTCAGTATTAGAGTAGTTGGAGGGAAAAAAATTGTGTGCATGTATATATGTAGGTAAATGGATAGATATATATAGATAGATAGATGCATACATAGATAGATAGATAGATAGATAGATAGATAGATAGATAGATAGATGATAGATAGATAGATAGATAGATAGATAGATAGATAGATAGATAGATAGATAGATACACCAATAAAGAGAAGGCACAGGGTGAGTTTAAGATGAAGAGGTGATATCTGGAGAATAAAATTAAAGGTTGATAGAGGATTATACTGGGGGAAAGAGAAAGGGAGAGGTAGAATGGGGTAAGTTATCTCACATAAAACAGACAAGAAAAGGCTTTTAAAGTGGAGGGGAAATGGGGGGAAGGTGAGAGGGAATGAGTGAATCTTATTCTCACTGAATTTGATTTAAGAAGAGAATAACATACACACTCAATTGGGTATGGAAATCTATCTTACCTTACAGAAAATAAGGGCGGAAGGGAACAAGAGAGCAGGAGGATGATAGAAGGGAAGGCAGATTGGTAGAGGGGAAGGCAGATTGGTAGAGCGGTAATCAGAAGCAAACACTTCTAAGGAGGGACAGGGTTAGAAGAGAGAATAGAATAAATGTGGGGCAGGATAGGATTAAGGTCTGTATAGTTAGTTTTTCACAACATGACTACTATGGAAGCATTTTGTATGACTACACATGTATAACCTGTATCATGTTGCTTGCCTTCTCAATGAGGGTAGGTGGGGAAGGAGGAAAGGAGAAAATTTGGAACTCAAAAATTTAAAAACAAAAGTAAAACAAATTGTTTTTACATGCAACTGGGAAATAAGATATACAGGAAATGGTGTGTAAAAATCTAGCCTACCATACAGGAAAATTGAAGGGGAAAGGGATAAGAGAGGGGAGTGAGAGATAGAAGTGAGGGCAGATTAAGGGTATTCAGAATGCATGCCATCTTGTGATGAGGGGAGGGATGACATGGGGAGAAAGTTTGAACCTAAAAATCTTGTGGAAGTTATTGTTGAAAACTAAAAATTAATTAATTAAATAAAATTTTAAAAAAATTTTTAGAAAGAGTTAGACACAACTGAAATGACTGAACAACAAAATGATATATGCATATGTATATATGTGTATAGACACATGTGTGTGTGTGTGTGTGTGTATACACACACACACACACACATATATATTTGCTATTGTTCAGTTGTATCCAATTCTTCAGGGCCTCATGGAAAATACTGTCCATGAGATACTGGAATGATTTGCCATTTCCTTCTCTAGTAGATTAAGGTGAACAGGCTAAGTGACTTGCCCAGGGTCACACAGCTAGTAAGTATCTGAGGCCAGATTTGAACTCAGGTCTTCCTCACTCCAAGCCCAGGCCACTGAGCCACCTAGCTGCCATATATGTGTGCATATGTATGTATTTATTGTCAACAGGGAATCACGATGACATGAGACTTATGTGAAAACCAGGTTTGTTACAAGAGAAATGAACATGCCTGTGGAATCCAAAGGGTTCACAGTCCTTACAGAAGTTTACATTTTTAGAATAGCAGGACAAAGGGAGAAGAGGATACCAGAAAGGGGTGTGACATGGGAGGGAAAAGGTGGTACAGCAAAGGTGGGAAAAAAGACAAGACCACTCCCCACAGGAAGAAGCAGGGTGATGGCAAAAGCCCCATTCTTTTCCTTTGGAAGCTGCTAGACTATGAAGATAGGAGGGTCCACTTATCTACAAATATCCCACCCTGGCACAAACTGCCTGGCACCTGTCTTGCCACCCAAGAACACACAGGGAGGCCAAGTAGGAGTACAATAAAAAATTATGCCAGCTCAGAGGGAGCTTCACCCTTTACACATTCAGGGCATCATGAATTCTTTGAATCTCTCTGCCATGGAATTCCAGTGTTGCTGGAAAATATAACAAATCAAAAAAAGAAGCTTATGAAACCCTTTAGCAGCCTTGACATACAACCAATTAAAATAATATTTATGCAATTAATTCAAAAAGTTGTTTTGCTCATTACGTTGGTCTGGTTGGACAGACTTCCTTGAGGAGGCTTCTTCAAGGTAGGATACAAAGAGAAATAATGTGGGCAATCTTATCCGGGATGTAAGGTCGTTTACTTAGCAGCACAAGTGGTGGAAAAGGGATATTGTCTGAGGTATGTGACTGGTCTAGATAGAGGTTTGGAAGTGGAGGACAACAAGAAATAAAGGATTAAAGACAAAATGTTTTGCTAAGTGGTACTATGTAGCCTAAGGAGTCACTATATGGTAGTTTAAGAAGGTTCTGGATTTGGGGGGGGAAGGGAGATGCTGTATGCATGCATTTGTATGTATATTTGAGTATGAGTGTGTAGACACATGTTTGTATGGAGAGTAATTCTTCAATAAGCCTATGGCAACATTAATGGAATTGCCCCTCTTTCCAAGATAATTTATCCGTTTCTCATGCCCTGGGGACTTCAGTTTTGATTATAGAACTCTCCATTCCTAATTCCTCCTTCCTCGTCTCCTCCTTGTCCATGACTTGGCTTAGTTTCAAGTGTTTTCTTTCCTCCCTCTCATTCCCAGAATCATCCCAGGTATAGGGACTCATGGGGGTAGAGCCATTAGCCTCCAGACCTCATGTGTATAAACCACTCATATCCCTATGGACCCCAAGGAAGAGGAGCTAGAGTCCATAAAAATCTCCAAGCCAGTAATGTTGCTGGTACAACAGGATATTGTTGATCTGTCCCTGTGAATGTTGTGAGAAGGGAGAGGAGGAAGTGCCACAGAAAAAGTCGGTGTTTGGGAATTAAGAATCCATCCTGGCTCAGTGACTGGGGTAAGATCAGGGCTAGACTAAGGAAAATGCCTGCATAAGGATCTAGAATTGTTTCTTTATTTCAAATTGGATCTAAATATGATTGGAGAACTTCTGTTAATGGCTTCTCCTGCTAACCTCTGATTAGTGGGGAAAGAGGGAAAAGAATTGGCTGTACATGGACCCTAGGACCTCTCCGGGCAGACATGGAAGCCAGTGGTGTCTAACATGTTGAATGATGAGGGATTAAGAAGCATTCAGACACTCCAACCCTTTCATGTATTCCTAGCTCCTGCCCTTCTTTGGCCTCTTTGTCAATGACTCCCTTACCATGATATGTATTTAACACCACCTCCTGCCACTAGCAATGGCTATACCATCAAAGGAAAAGTCATTGCCTTTTTGATGCCTGGGTTCTCTTTTGCGGTATGCAGGGGTCTATGCCACAATCCAGAGGGACACCAGAGTATGAAAAATTTTATTGAAGTGTAGAACATAGAATCTGGTTTAGGAAATGAAAAGATGCTGTTTAGGTAGAGAGAAAAGAGAAAGGGGAATATGCATTTGGAAGATATCAAAAGGAAGTGATGATAATAAAAATTAAAATTTATATAGCACTATGCCAGGCATTGTTTTAAGGGCATTATAATTATTAACTCCTTTGATCCTCACAATACTCCTGAGAGGTAAGTGCTATTATTATCCCCATCTTATAGATGAGGAAATTGAGGCAAACAGAAGTTAAGTGACTTGCTTAGGATCACACAGCTGGTTAGTATCTGAGGCTAGATTCAAACTCGGGTCTTCCTAACTCCAGACCTGGTACCCTATCCATTGTGACACCCAGCTGGGGAAAAAGATAAAGAAAAAGAATAGAGAGAGAAAAGAATCACTAAAGGAAGATTGATGTATAGAGATGGAAATGTAAGTAGTTAATTATGTAGCAGAAATAGGGGACACCATAAGAGAGATTGGCAATTTGCTTGGTAATGGTGTCAGAGGAGCTGGAAATCCCCAAAGAAAACATAAGATGCTTTGGAGAGCAAGGAAAACTTCAAAGAATGAAACACCTCCTCTCCCCAACTCCCAGTCTAAGAGCCCTAGGAGGAGAAGGCACCTCATGTGCCCCACTAAGCGATAATTTCATGTTTTGCTAATCATCCACTCTCACCCCACATACATATTAGTATCCAGTTTAATAAGTTAATGTACAAAGAAGTAAAATTCCCAACCAGAACCAGTCTCCCTTCGGACTATCCATTCCCAACAGCATCTCCCCTTATAACTGTGTTTCACACTTCTAGAATCTGTAGGATATTACAATTAGAGCTTGAGAGCTGTAAGATGATTAGATTGAACCCCTTACTTTTACAGATGGGGGAAAATGCATCAGGTGGCTTGCCAACAGGAACGACCTACATTTCTACTTCTTTTCAAGATGCTCCTTCCAGGAATGGGTCAGGTGTGGCCCCCATGTTGTTCAAGAGAGATGTCATCTCATCTTGGTGAATCCTACAACAACCACAATTTCTGATATATTGATTTCTATGCTTGCCCTCCAGCAGAAGGCTGGTCAGCTCACAATGTATTCCATGGCATCCGTACGTAACAGCTCACCTACTGAACTCTCTGAGTTCCTCCTCATCTGCTTCCCTGGCTTCCAGAGTTGGCAGCACTGGCTCTCTCTGCCCCTGAGCCTGCTCTTCCTCCTGGCCATGGGGGCCAATGACGCCCTCCTAATCACCATCCAACTGGAGGACTCTCTGCATGAGCCCATGTATTATCTGCTCAGCCTTCTCTCCCTGCTGGACATTGTGCTCTGCCTCACTGTCATCCCCAAGGTCCTGGCTATCTTCTGGTTTGATCTCAGGGCCATCAGTTTCTCTGCCTGCTTCCTCCAGATGTTTGTCATGAATAGTTTCTAGCCATGGAATCGTGCACCTTCATGGTTATGGCATATGATCGTTACGTGGCCATCTGCCACCCCCTGAGATACCCATCCATCATCACTAAACATTTTGTGGCCAAGGCAGCTACTTTTGTCATAGCTTGGAATGCCCTTTTCCCTCCCTGTCCCCATCCTCTCTGCCCGACTACATTACTGTGCAGGAAACATCATCAAGAATTGCATCTGCACCAACCTGTCTGTTTCCACACTTTCCTGTAATGACATCACTTTCAACCGGCTCTATCAGTTAGTAGCTGGTTGGACCCTGCTGGGCTCTGATCTCATCCTCATCATCATCTCCTATACATTTATCCTTCAGGCTGTGCTGAGGATCAAGCAGAAGGGCTGCAGCCAAGGCCCTGAGCACATGTGTCCCACTTCATCCTCATCCTCTTCTTCAGCACCATCCTACTGGTCCTGATTATCACCAATGTGGCCAGAAAGAAAATCCCTCCTGATGTGCCCATTCTGCTCAATATCTTGCACCACCTCATCCCCCCAGCCATGAACCCCATTGTCTATGGTGTGAGAACCAAAGAAATCAAGCAGGGGATCCAGAGGTTACTGAGGAGGCTGCTGGGTGCATAAAGGGGGCAATTCTTGCCCTAGAATACAAACTTGAATGTGAGAAGCAGCTTACTGTTTTCTGGGTTGAGATTTTCCATTGTTGTTTGCTTTTTAGTCTAGGGCTGAGTTCTAATCCTCATTTTCCCTTAGATCCTAAAAGAATATGTAAATATTCTTTCCTTTCCTGGGCTTCAGTTCTCCCATTTCCAATGGGTCCTCATTCCTGAAATGTGAATGGCAAGATAAGTGTGACTGAAATAGCTACTGACCATCAGGGTAAAAGCCACTGACCAAGGTCTTCTGAGTAAAGAAGTTTCCTCCTTCCTGAAGCAGGCAGCATGATGATTTAACTAGTGGCCTGTTTGGGAGATTCCTTTCTGTAGGACAGTGAGTCAAAAATGAAATTGTCAGTACAGTCAATAAAGTACAAGACAAGAATATTTGACTTCAAATCATGCCATAGGCACTTAGCTTTGTGACCTTGGGCCCGTCACTTAACCTCTGTCTTCTCCATCTATACAATGGAGATAATAATAGCATCTACCTCCTAGAAGTGTTGTGAGGATCAAACGAAATAATATTTGTAAAGAAATTTGCAAACTTTAAAGCACTATATAAATGCTAGCTTTTAATGTTGTTATCATTACAAAGAGTAACTACATTCATCATGTTAAACTACCAGCCACTTCTAAAACTACATCCCCACATTTGTGCAAGTTTTTTTTTGCCCAGCCCAGAACATTGCCCTTCTGGTTCCTGTCTCATATTATCCTTGTCTTCATTGAAGGCTGAATCCTGTTGTCACCTTCTTTGGAAGCTCTTTGTGGTCCCTTGTTTTCAGTCCTCTCTCCCTCTTCAGTTTTCCTTGTATGATGTTTCTCTGTGCACATGTTCTATCTCTGTTTTTGTCTTTGAATTGCCAGAGTCTAGCACAGTTCATGGCACACAGTAAGTTTAACAAATCTTTGTTGAATTGAATTATTTTAATCCTACCAACTTGGCATTTGTGACAATTAGTGCACACATTCCCTGAAAGTTTAAACTGTATGGTCGACATAAAGAATTGTTAAACAATTGATGTCATTCCATAAATAACAGAGACAATGTTTAAGCTACTTAAAGAAAAAATGTTCCCTACAACTTTTCAAATTCTATCTAGCCCACTTTGTACAAGAGGAGGGAGGATAAGAAACCAGGTTCCAGAGGTTGCCTATTGATCTTTCCAGCTCAGCCTTGCCCTTCTTTCTTCATTTTGGTGCCAAGAGGTGGTTTGGGGCAAGTGTATTTACAGTCATCTTGGGCTTTATCCTTTGGAGATATGGTCTGAATACCATCCTATCTGTTGGGGAACTGGGATAACATTGTATTCTATGAATTTTTCATTAGTCTTCTGGAACAAATAGATCTTTTCAGCCTATGCCACTTTTGGGAGAAAAGATAATTTCTAGATTTATTCCATCTGCAGCCAGAATACAAGGTTTTCGTGTCTTCAATCAGCTTTACTATTCATCACCTGCAAAAAAAAATGTGAACATCACTTAAACCTGTTTACCTCAGTTCCTCACCTATAAAAGGAGCTGGAGAATGAAATGACAAACTACTCGAGTACCTTTGGCAAGAAAATCTCAGATTGGGCAGCTAGGTGGCACCATAAATAGAGCACTGGCCCTGAAGTCAGGAGGACCTAAGTTCAAATCCAGCCTCAGACCAAACACTTGACCCTTACTAGCTGTGTGACTCTGGGCAAGTCACTTAACCCCAATTGCCTTAAAAAAAAAAAAGATCCTAAAAAAAAAAAATCTCAGATCAGGTCACAGAGTCAGACACAACTGAAAATGACTGAACAACAACAAGCCTTGAGTGAATTTGATTTTCATTGGATTTCAGGGTCTGCAAATATTTTGCTGCATTCCAATCTCATAACTGAAATACTGGATGGGCCTGAGTTAATCCTGGCCCAGAAACTTTGACACTAGTCAAGAAAGGATTAGATCAAAATGACTTCGTGGTTGATTTTTGTGGTTGAAGTATGGGAAGGACCATGTAGAAGACAGAGAAACTTGGATGAACAGATAAATACATATGGGAGACTGGCACCCTGCTGCCCCTGCCCTTCTAGCATGACATGGGGTACCTTCATAATGAAATTGGGAGATGAACCACCACGAGCTCTCTAAGATTAGCCTGATGGGTATTTAAGGAATTTGACAAGGAGACAAAAAGAATTTCAGAAGCTGGTATTACCTAACTTTCGCTAATAGTTTTAGAAAACTTGGATCATAGCACAAGAAAAATGAAAATAAAAGGTTTTTTTCATATTCAATGGCTAGAAATAAATATGGATATGTGTTTGGTCTTTAAGAGTGTAGCTTCCCAATCAATCAGTCAACAAGCATTCGTTACATTCCTGCTATGTAAAAAGCTCTATTTGAGGCTCTGAGGATTTAAGAGCAAAGAATTAAATGATTCACAATGAGTGTATATCCTAATGGGGGGAAGTACATGTAAAATATATACATAATAAAGTTAATAAATACATGCACATATATGTACATTACATATACAAATACACATGTACATTTACATATATACACCTATATTCATATTTACAAAGTAGTTAAATCCAAGGTGCTATGGAGAGAGGGCATTAAAAGTTGGGGATCAGAAAAGGTTCCATGCAGAAGACGGTATCTGAGTTGGTTGACTGGTTGGTTGTTTTCCTTTGTTCTCAAGAGGACCAAAATGACCTCCCATGTGAGTCAAGGTACAGAGTATCTGACTGTGGCTAATCAGAAGAATACAGTCTCAAAGGCTGTACCACAGGTCAGGCACAAATTGCCACATGAACATTTGGAGTAGAGACATCTCTAAATGTGTGCATCTCACATTTCTTTTGAGCTACTCAAATTCTGCTTCTCTCACAGAGAACAAAGCAGCCTTCTTTGATATGGGAATGCCATGATGTGGGGTCCTTTGCCAGTATCCCACATGTCATGCAATCTATTCCAAAGTTCATCAGACAGACTTTGACAGTATCCTTGTATTGCTTCTTCTGACCTCCATATGAGTGCTTGCCTTGTGTCAGTTCTCCATAAAATAGTCTTTTAGGCAAACGTCCTTTTGGCATATAAATGTGGCCAACCCAACAGAGTTGCACACTCTGCAGTAGAATTTGAATACTTGACAATTTAGCTCTAGAAAGAACCTCAGGGTCTGGTACCTTATCTTGCCAAGTGATCTTCACACTCTACCTAAGACAATTCAAATGGAAGTGATTCAGTTTCCTGGCATGGTGTTGGTATACTGTCTAGGTTTCACAGGCATATAACGATGAGGTCTACATAATAGCTCAGTAGACTTTCAGTTTGGCAGGAAAAGGGAAAAATTGGTAGAGAAGAGGGATATGTCTTCAAGTATTTAAGGGTAATCATGGGGGAAAAGGGGGCAGCTAGGTGGTGTAGTGGATTGAGTGCCAGGTCTTGGAGTCAGGAGGACCTGAGTCTAAATTAGGCCTGAGATGCTTACTTGCTGTGTGACCCTGGGCAAGTCACCTAACCCTGTTTACCTCAGTTCCTCATCTGTAAAATTAACTAGAGAAGGAAATGGCAAACAGCTTTAGTATTTCTATCAAGAAAATCTCAAATGGGATCATGGAGAGTTGGATAAGACTGAAACATAACAAAAAAATCACTTCTAATGGGTTGGAGTAGACCACTCCAGTATCTTTATCAAGGAAATCCCCAAAATGGGGTCACAAAAAGTTGGACACAACTAAAATGACTAAAAAACAAAATGATATATGCATATGTATATGTGTATTTATGTATGTGTATAAAAACACATGTGTGTGTGTGTACATATACATATATATTTGCTGTTGTTCAGTTGTATCTAATTCTTCATGACCTCATGGACAATGCTGTCCATGGGACTTTCTTGGAAAAGATAATGGAATGATTTTCCCTTTCCTTCTCCAGTGGACTAAGGCAAACAGGCTAAGTGACTTGCCCAGGGTCACACACTAGTAAGCATCTGAGGCCAGATTTGAACTCAGGTCTTCCTCACTCCAAGCCCAGGCCACTGAGCCACCTAGCTGCCATATATGTGTATATATGTGTGTATTTATTGTCAACAGGCAATCACAATGTCATAAGACTTATGTGAAAACCAGGTTTGTTACAAGAGAAATGAAAGTGCCTGTGGAATCCAAAGGGTTCACAGTCCTTATAAAAGTTTACATTTTTAGAAAAGCAGGACAAAGGGAGAGGGGGATACCAGGAAGGGGTGTGACATGGGAGGGGAAAGGTGGTGCAGCAAAGGTGGGAAAAAAGACAAGACCACTCCCCACAGGAAGGAGCAGGGTGATGGCAAAAGCCTCATTCTTTTCCCTTGGAAGCTGCTAGACTATGAAGATAAGAGGGTCCACTTATCTGCAATTATCCCATCCTGGCACAAACTGTCTGGCACTTGTCTTGACACCCAAGAACACACAGGGAGGCCAAGTAGGAGTACAATAAAAAAATTATGTCAGCTCGGGGAACTTCACCTTTGACACATTCAGGGCCTCATGAATTCTTTGAATCTCTCTGCCATGGAATTCCAGTGTTGCTGGAAAATATGACAAATCAAAAAGACAAGCTTATGAAACCCTTAGCAGCCTTGACATATGACCAATTAAAATAATATTTATGCAATTAATTCAAAAAGTTGTTTTGCTCATTATGTTGGTCTGGTTGGACAGACTTCCTTGAGGAGGCTTCTTCAAGGTAGGATGCAAAGAGAAATAATGTGGGCAATCTTATCCGGGATGTAAGGTCGTTTACTTAGCAGCACAAGTGGTGGAAAAGGGATATTGTCTGAGGTATGTGACTGGTCTAGATAGAGGTTTGGAAGTGGAGGACAACAAGAAATAAAGGATTAAAGACAAAATGCTTTGCTAAGTGGTACTAGGTAGCTTAAGGAGTCACTATATGATAGTTTAAGAAGGTTCCGGATTAGGGGGTAAAGGGAGAGGCTGTATGTATGTATTTATATGATATTTGAGTATGAGTGTGTAGACATATGTTTTTATGGAAAGTAATTCTTTAATAAGCCTATGGCAACATTAATGGAATTGCCCCTCTTTCCAAGATAATTATCCATTTCTCATGCCCTGGGGACTTCAGTTTTGATTATAGAACTCTCCATTCCTAATTCCCCCTTCCTCATCTCCTCCTTGCCCATGACTTGGCTTAGTTTCAAGTGTTTTCTTTCCTCCCTCTCATCCCCAGAATCATCCCAGGTATAGGGACTCATGGGGGTCAAGCCATTAGCCTCCAGACCTCATGTGTATAAACCACTCATATCCCTATGGACCCCAAGGAAGAGGAGCTACAGTCCATAAAATCCTTCGTGCCAGTGGTGTTGCTGGTACAACAGGATATTGCTGATGTGTCCCTGTGAATCTTGTGAGAAGGGAGAAGAGGAAGTGCAACAGAAAAAGTCAGGGTTTGGGAATTAAGAATCCATCTTGGCTCAGGGACCAGGGGTAAGATCAGGGCTAGACTGGAGAAAATTCCTTATATAAGGATATAGAATTGCTTCTTTATTTGAAATTGGAAATTTGAAATAAATAGATATGATTGGAGGGCTTCTGTTAATGGCTTCTCCTGCTAACCTCTGATTGAGTGGGAAATGAGGGAAAGGAAAGGGCTGTACAGGGACCCTAGGACCTGTCTGGGCAGACATGGAAGCCAGTGCTGTCTAATATGATGAATGATGAGGGATTAAGAAGCAGTCAGACACCCCAACCCTTCTGTGTATTCCTAGCTCCTGCGCTGCTCTGCCCTCTTTGTTTGTCAATGATTCACTTGCCATGATATGTATTTAATACCATCTCTTCCCAATAGCAATGGCTGTACCATCAAAGGAAAAGTCATTGTCCTTTTGATGCCTGGGAAAAGAGATAAAGAAACAAGATAGAGAGAGAAAAGAATCACTGAAGGAAGATTAATGTATAGAGATGGAAATGTAAGTGGTTAAT
Organism: Phascolarctos cinereus; assembly: GCF_003287225.1. Taxonomy (NCBI): domain Eukaryota; kingdom Metazoa; phylum Chordata; class Mammalia; order Diprotodontia; family Phascolarctidae; genus Phascolarctos; species Phascolarctos cinereus. The sequence continues at coordinate 353,269,318 of NW_027556098.1, forward strand.
TATGTAGCAGAAATGGGGGACACTTAGAATAAGGGCCCCATAAGAGAGATTGGCAATTTGCTTGGTAATAGTGTCAGAGGAGCTGGAAATCCCCAAAGAAAACATAAGATGCTTTGGAAAGCAAGGAAAACTTCAAAGAATGAAACACCTCCTCTCCCCAACTCCCAGTCTAAGAGCCCTAGGAGGAGAAGGCACCTCCTGTGCCTCATTAAGCGATAATTTCATCTTTTGCTAACCATCCACTCTCACCCCACATACATATTAGTATCCAGTTTAATAAGTTAATGTACAAAGAAGCAAAATGCCCAACCAGAACTAATCTCCCTTCTGACTACCCATTCCCCAGCAACATCTCCCTATATAACTATTTCAAACTTCTAGACTCTGTAGAATACTGCAGTTATAGAGCTTGAGAGTTGTAAGATGATTAGATTGAATCCTTTACTTTTACAGATGGGGTAAAATGCATCAAATGGCTTGCCAACAGGACCCCAAGTCTTTTTTTCAAGATGCTCCTTCCAGGAATGGGTCATTATAACCAAAGAAAGTCAGGTGTGGCCCCCATGTTGTTCAAGAGAGATGTCATCTCATCTTGGTGAATCCTACAACAACCACAATTTCTGATATATTGATTTCTATGCTTGCCCTCCAGCAGAAGGCTGGTCAGCTCACAATGTATTCCATGGCATCCGTACGTAACAGCTCACCTACTGAACTCTCTGAGTTCCTCCTCATCTGCTTCCCTGGCTTCCAGAGTTGGCAGCACTGGCTCTCTCTGCCCCTGAGCCTGCTCTTCCTCCTGGCCATGGGGGCCAATGACGCCCTCCTAATCACCATGCGACTGGAGGCCTCTCTGCATGAGCCCATGTACTACCTGCTCAGCCTTCTCTCCCTGCTGGACATCGTGCTCTGCCTCACTGTCATCCCCAAGGTCCTGGCTATCTTCTGGTTTGATCTCAGGGCCATCAGTTTCTCTGCCTGCTTCCTCCAGATGTTTGTCATGAATAGTTTCTTAGCCATGGAATCATGCACCTTTATGGTCATGGCATATGATCATTATGTGGCCATCTGCCACCCCCTGAGATACCCATCCATCATCACTAACCACTTTGTGGCCAAGGCAGCTACTTTTGTCATAGCTTGGAATGCCCTTTTCCCTCCCTGTCCCCATCCTCTCTGCCCGACTACATTACTGTGCAGGAAACATCTTCAAGAATTGCATCTGTGCCAACCTGTCTGTTTCCACACTTTCCTGTGATGACATCACTTTCAACCGGCTCTATCAGTTAGTAGCTGGTTGGACCCTGCTGGGCTCTGATCTCATCCTCATCATCATCTCCTATACATTTATCCTTCAGGCTGTGCTGAGGATCAAGGCAGAATGGGCTGCAGCCAAGGCCCTGAGCACATGTGGCTCCCACTTCATCCTCATCCTCTTCCTCAGCACCATCCTACTAGTCCTGATTATCACCAATGTGGCCAGAAAAAGAATCCCTCCTGATGTGCCCATTCTGCTCAATATCTTGCACCACCTCATCCCCCAGCCATGAACCCCATCATCTATGGTATAAAAACCAAGGAAATCAAGCAGGGGATCCAGAGGTTACTGAGGAGACTGCTGGATGCTTAAAGGGGGCAATTCCTGCTCTAGGATACAGATTTGAAAGTGAGAAGCACCTTAGTGTTTTCAGGGTTGAGATCTTTTATTATTGTTGTTTGCTTTTTTGGTCTAGGGCTGAGTTCTAATCCTCATTTTCCCTTAGATCCTAAAAGAATATGTAAATATTCTTTCCTTTCCTGGGCTTCAGTTCTCCCATTTCCAATGGGTCCTCATTCCTGAGAGGTGAATGGAAAGATAACCGTGACTGAAATAGCTACTCACCATCAGGGTGAAACCACTGACCAAGGTCTTCTGAGTAAAGAAGTTTCCTCCTTCCTGAAGCAGGCAGCATGATGATTTAACTAGTGGCCTGTTTGGGAGATTCCCTTATGTAGGACAGTGAGTCAAAAATGAAATTGTCAGTACAGTCAATAAAGTACAAGACAAGAATATCTGACTTCAAATCCTGCCTCACACACTTAGTTTTGTGACCATGGGTTTGTCACTTAACCTCTGTCTACCCTGGTTTCTCCATCTATAAAACAGAGATAATAACAGCACCTACTTCCTAGAATTGTTGTGAGGATAAAATGAGATAATACTTATAAAGAACCTTGCAAACTTTAAAGCACTGTAAAAATGTTAACTTTTAATGTTGTTCTTATCATTACAAAGAGTAAATCACTCTACATTCTAGTCATGTTAAACTACCAGCCACTTCTAAAACTACATCCCAGTCCAGAACATTCCCCTTCTAATTCCTGTCTCACATAATCCTTCTCTTCATTGAAGGCTAACTTCAGTCGTCACCTTCTTACAGAAGCTTTTTGTGATCCTTTATTTTCAGTCCTCCCTCCCTCCTCAGTTAACCTTGTATGATGTTTCTCTGTGCACATGCTCTATCTCTGTTTTTGTCTTTGAATTCCCAGAGCTTAACACAGTGCATGGCACATGGTAAATTTAACAAATATCTGTGGAATTATTGCAATTCTACTAATTTGGCACTTGTGACAATTAGTGCTCACATTCCCTGAAAGTTTAAACTGAATGGTCAAGACTTAAGGAATTGTTAAACGATAGATGTTATTCCATAAATAACAGAGAAAATGTTTAAGCTACTTAAGAAAAAAAAATATTCTCTACAACTTCTATCTAGCCCATTTTGTACAAGAGTGGAGAAGATAAGAAACTAGATTCCCAAGGCTGCCTTTTGATCTTTCCAGCTCAGCCTTCCCCTTCTCTTTTCATTTTGGCACCAAGTGTATTTACAATGTATTTGGGGCAAGTGTATTTACAGTCATCTGGGGCTTTATCCTTTGGCGATATGGTCTGAATACCTTCCCATCCTTTGGGAAATCAGCTGGTATTGTATTCTATGGATTTTTCATTATCCTTCTGGAACAAATAGATCTTTTCAGCTGATGTCACTTTTTGGGGGAAAGGTAATTTCTAGATTTATCCTTCCTGCAGCAGAACACAAGGTTTTCATGTCTTCAATCAATAGCTTTACTATTCCTCACCTGAAAAAAATATTTGAACACATCCCCAAATCTGGTCTTCTCTAGCTCCTCTCTCTCACCTTTGTAGCAAACAGATGTTTCCCACCCTTTCCCTGATGATACCTAGAAATCAGATGACCTTTTTGGCCAAAGTGGGACAAAGGGAAAGTCTTAAGAACACAATTTACAATGACTCCCATGATGATTTGTAATTGAGAACTCAAATACATCATATAATCATAGGTTGCCATAGTGAATAGAGTGCTGGATCTGGAGTCAGGAAGACCTGAGTTCAAATACAGCCTCAGAAACTTAGCTTTATGAACCTGGGCAAGTCCTTTAACTTCTGTTTGCCTCAGTTTCTTCATCTGTAAAATAGTGGTAATAATAGCACCGACTCATCAGGGTTGTTGTGAGGAAGAAATGAGATAGTAATTGTAGAGTTTGTCAGAGTGCCTATCATATAGTAAGTACTACACAAATTTTGGCTTTTATATTCTAAGCATTTTGTGAATTACCTTCCAGTTAGATACTTTACCATACAAATACTCACAACACAGCACCATCATATATTGTTGTATTGCTTGTATTTTAGTACAGCATTACTACCTAATTTTTGACATTTTCACATTTGCTCTAGCATAGCACATATACCTTATAAACTTATTCTTCCAAATCATGGAAGAAAATGGAGGGCAAGACTTAGTCCTAGATGCCAGGAAATGAGAGTAGACAATTTGGGTCAATTATAGAGAAACTTTCTTTGACCTCTTGCTGTTAGTTCTCTCTCTTTTCTCAAGTTTTCTTGAGCTACATTTATCTGCACTATGTTCTGTTTAGACAATTATGCATGGGAAGTTCATCTAGAATGACCTAGAATTCATATTTTATGTTCCCTCTCCACTATCCCCTTCCCACTTCTAGTCACTCAAGATATTCTCTCCCACCTTAATTTTTTGAAAGGAAGAACTTTTGCCCAGCTCTGTGTTTTATTTTCTTGGAATGAGAAAAGAAGGGGTAGGACAGGTAGGGCCCAAAAGCGTAAGGGGGCTGGGAAGAAAAAGAAGGGTTGTAATCTTCTCATGTCTAAAAAGCTGCTTTTTACCATAAAATCTTTTAAGTCAATTTAACTCTGAAAGTAAACATAAACATAATTCTGCAAGTAATTAATAATCATAGACTTTCTATATTCTCATATAATCAATCCTCAACTTTTAGGGGAGTTAACATTCCTAGAAAACAGTACAAAAGCCAAAAACATGGATATTGATACATTGAACCTAAGGAAATAGAGAGTTAGGTTCTCACAACAACCAAAAATTCTAACCTTTCACTAGAGATTACTGAAAATACACTTTGTTGCACACAAATCTTTATAACAAAACATTAAATCTGATAATACACACTTTTCCCAACATGGTAACCATGAAACAACCCATAAAATGCAGTACACAGAATAAAATTGGTAACATGCAAAACATTTTTTCTTGCTAGTAATTCCCTAGAATTCTATGACCTTTGGTGCTAACATCTGAATTTAAAAAAAAAATTTATTTGGAATTATTCACTTTTCATAACACATGAAATCTAAAGTACCGTAAATATTATACAGCAAATAAAATTCTCAAAACTAAAACATTTTAAACCTGAATTTTACCTTCTATTTTGTCAGATGGCAATGTGAAGGCACTGAAATATATGCTTCTATAAACATCTCTACCTTGGCTGCCTTCAAAAAACCCAGGGAGAAGTTGCTGGCACTTTAGTTGCTGTCAAAAAAAATTTCTAGACTGTCGTTCAAGGTTGGCGGATTACATTGAAATCGTGAAGGATGAACCAGTTTGAAATAATATATCCTAGTAGGATACCAGCTGCTCCACAGGCTTGCAGGCATCACACCCCTTATTTTTTTTTTCTAAGTGAAGTGGATAGAGCACTGGGCTTGGAATCAGGAATATTGATCTTCACAAATTCAAATCTGGCCTCAGACACTTACTAGCTGTGTGATCTTAGGCAAGTGACTTAACTCTGTTTGCCTCAGTTTCTCATCTGTAAAATGAACTGGAGAAGAAAATGGCAAACCACTCTAGTATCTTTGCAAAGAAAACCCCAAAATAGGGTCATAGAGAGTAGAACAAGACTGAAATGACTAAACAACAATAAACTGCTCATAGTCATAAATGTGTGCAGTTGCCAATGCAAGAGTGAAAATGAGATTAGTAAGAAAATCCTGCAAATTCTTGAAGTCACATGAGTTAAACACATGAATGTTGAGGACTGACCATATATCTAAACTTCCGTCAGTTGCTTAGCATATCAGAGCTATGGTTCCAGATTGCCCTACAGAATAGCTGGACCAATTCATATTTCCACCAACAGCACATTAGTACACCTGTTGTCTCTCAACTTCTTCACCAATTGTCATTTTCCTTTTCATAATTTTTGATAGTGGGTGTGAGATGGAACCTTAGAGTTGTTTAAATTTGTCTTTATTATGCTAGCTAGGTTGTACTTATTCTTTCAAAAAATACCTGCTCATGTTCTTCAATCATTTTTTGGTTGGAGAATTGACTTTAGTCTTACAAATTTGAATCTGTTTATTGCATATCTTATAAACAAAACCTTTGTTGGAGAACCTTGTTACAAAGATTGTTTTTCCCAATTAATTTTCCCATCTTTTTAAAATTGCATTGATTTGGTTTGTACAAAAACTTTTAAATTTTGTGAATAAAAATTCCATTGTATTCTCTTAAAGGAGAAACCTTCAGTTAAAATTTCCACATTCAAATGAGGAAGAGAAAGATATCCCTTGCAGATGTCTAATTACTCTAACTATGATTAGATAAGAGATAAGATTTTAAAGCAGTGTGAGCAAGGATTGAATATCATGATCTGTATCCCTTGAACTCTTACAATGGCATGCTGGGGCCTTAAAAATTCAAGTTATAAAAGTTTTTGCACGTTTTATATAGACTCAAGTCACTTATTTTATCATAGAAGTAGGTCTATTCATGGTAACAAAACATTTTGAAATAATTTCATTGTTGTTTAAAACAGAAATTTTCTTCACATTGGCACTTACAAGCCAGGAATCACTCACCATCTTCCAAATCATTCAAAGACCAGGATTTTTTTTTTTAATTATTCTTCTTCAGCAAAACAAGAACACACTATAGGATAATTTCAAGAAGGCTTGTATCAAAATACTGGTAGTACAGGGAGATGCCTTGAGTTCAAAGCTTCTCCTTCCATTAGGAAAGCCAAGGTTGTTCCTTCTTTCAGATAAGTAGTATGAGAGATGTATTTCCCTAAGTGCTTTAATATTTCTACTTCCAACTTGACTCACAATTTCAAGAGTTTCCAGTGAAATAAGATGAACATTCATTTCTATGTATAGCACCAACAAGGCCCAAACATGATCCTACAGTAGGTGTTTTGGGCAGAGACTGAAAATCAGGCTTAGTAATCCTTGAACCTTTCCAATCTTACTTTGGGGGCATAAAGACACACTTCAAGGTGATTTTGCCTCCTTTTCTGTGGACTAAGGTCACTTATTTCATCATGGGAGCTGATCTATTTGTGGTAACAATAAAATTTAAAATTATCTTAATGGGGTGATACTTGAAGGCCAGGACTCTCTTATTTTCTTCCAGCAAAGTTATTTTGAATAAAGGGAAGATTTGAAACTCCTTTCTACCAAGTGCCATCAATTTCTGTCATTGAACTTCTTTCTGTAGACATTAGCTTTTGGCCCATTTGCAGACTGGTCAAGACTAATACCATTTGGGTTCATTTAACCTTTACATCATGCCCAGCTTAACTGTCAACTCCACATGCTTTTTGCTGTTTCCAAAATTCTATTACTTGTAAGTTGACCCCCAGAACTCAGGGCAGCCAAAGGTCTTCCTTTTACAGATTTAAATATCTACTCATATGTCAAGAGAAAAATTACACTATTACCAGTAACAGTTATTTCATTTGAAACATAATTTTGACCCACAACTACCTTTCAAATTGGGTGTCCAGTAGACATCTAACCTCAGTATGTCCAAAACAACTCATCGTCTTTTCCCCTACACTTTCCCCACTACCACTGCTTCTCCTATCACTGTAGAGGGCAACATCATCCTACTAGCTCCTCAGGGTCACAACCTAGGAGTCATCCTGGATTCCTCACTATCTCTCACCTCCCATGCCCAAGCTGTTGCTAAGGCCCACCAATTTCACCTTTAAATTATCTTTTTGAATATGCCCCCTTCTCTCCTAATACTGCCACCACTTCAGTGCAAGCCCTAATCTCCTCATGCCTGGACTACTGCAATAGCCTGCCTCACCTCTCCACACTTTAATCCATTCTCCATTCAACTAATAAAGAAATTCTCCTAAAACATAGGTTAGATCGTGTCACCCAACTACTTCCTATGACTTTAGTGACTTCCTATTGTCTTTAGGAGCAAATACAAGATGTTTTGCTTGGCATTAAAAACCCTTTATAATCAAGCCCCCACCTACCTTTCCAATCTCCTTACATCTTGTTCCCTGCCATGAACTCTTCAACCCAGTGACATTGGCCTGCTAGCTGTTCCACAAGTAAGACACTTCATCTCTTGGCTCCAGGCATTTTCTCCGACTGTCCTCCATTCCTGGAATACTCTCCCTCCTCTGCTTTAAACTACTTGACATCCATGGCTTCCCTTAAATCCCAACTATAAAACCCATCTTCTATAGCAACACTTCCCTAACCCCTCTTAATTCCAGGGTTTTCCCTCTTTTAATTATTTCCCATTTATCCTATATATAGTTTACTTTGTATATACTTGTTTACATGTTGTCTCCATTAGACTGTAAACTCTTTGAAGGCAGGGACTGTTTTTTTCCTCTTTTTCTGTCCCTGACACTTAACACAGTGCCTAGCACATATTAGGCATTTAATAAATGTTTCTTGATTGATAGACTGAATTAGATTTTACAAAGGAATATTTATTTTAAAATACAGTAAAAACAAATACTTCCTTCTAAGAACTAGAGGGCCTATTTTCTCCCATACCAATGGCATCACGCTCAAATAAAAATGGATCCCTAAGGCTGCTTATTGACTTGGAAAACCAGAAATTAACATTATCTGTGTTGTATTGTATTTTACCTAGTTAATTAAACATTCTACAATTGCATTTTAATCTGGTATATCCACACTGGTCCTGCAGCCACATGTTTGACACCTCTGCCCTGCACTACCTTAGACTCTAGGGATGGTGGGTTCAAATATAGCTTAATTCCTACATAGCCTTATTTCCACGAAGTTCATGCCCAAACATGGCATCAATGCTGGATGAATCCTGGCCTTAATTATCACTGGGCTGAGTCTTGAAGGTCACTTCCTAAGATCATTCCTTGCTACATGGTGCATTGATGCTGGGCTGGCTCCAAAACCTGGCATAGGCTTAGACTCCCAGATTCCTGCGGCTCACTCTCCTAAGCTCTAAATTAATACCCTTTACTGAAAACAGAGGCCAAGGACACAGGCCCATTTTGCAGAGCCACACTGACTCAGAAAGGAAAAGTCTTAAGGCTTTTAAAGTATAGTCTTTTATCAGATGTAGTCCACAGAATCAGAACACGAGACTACATCCGGGGAAATGAAGGAAGAAAAAGGCCAACTGGGACATCCTTGAAGATGTCTTGAGTTCTAGCAACATAACCACAATGCCTTCTCCTAAAAACACAGTGAGCAGACTGGAACTGGTTGCCGAATGTCTACACATGTTCCACCATCTCTCCAAGGTATTTCCATGAGTCCTGGAAGCAGAGCCTCTAGCTTCTCTTCAACAGGGGGAATTTCCACAAGCCAAGCATGCTGTGTGTGTGGTAGTACCATGCTTCACAAGTGTGTGAGGGTACGTGGTCTTTGCTGTTCCCCAGCTCTCTTTTATTTGGACTGGGTTGCTCTCTTCCTTTTAACTTGGAACCCAAATGTTAAGTTTCAGTTTAATACAGTGAGTTATACAACTAGAAAAAAATGCTCTCTCACACTCTGTGTCTGTCTGTAACTCTGTGTGTCTCTCTCTCACTCTCTCTCTGTTTATTTCTGTCTCTTGATCTGTATGTGTCTCTCTGTCCCTCTGTTTCTCTCTCTGTATCTCTGTCTTTCTGTCTCTCTCTGTCTCTGTCTCTCTGTCTCTCTCTGTGTGTCTCTGTCTCTGTCTCTGTCTCTCTCTCTCTCTCTCTCTCTCTCTCTCTCTCTCTCTCTCTCTCTCTGTCTCTCTCTATTTCGGTCTCTCTCTCTCTCAGGTATGCCAGCTCCTAGAATATTACACTTCAGGGAACAAGCTCTTTTGGAACACAAAACAGCTAGCTAATGAGAATCTAAAGCCATTAAGTCTTTCTTTTGAACTCATTCCTCTTTCTAATAGGATCAATATTTCTGTCTTAAGCCCTTATTTGACATTGGGTTATAAAGTCCTTCTAATTTTAGTCTAATGCCTAATGGGATCCTCTGTCCCATCCCCCATAACCATTTCAGTAACTCTAACAAATAATTTCCTGAAATGCTATATGGGTCCAAAGCAACACCATTTTCTTCAAATTACCCTCTCTCTTTAATTCATCATTGTTGTGTATAAACCAGAAAGGAGAAAGACATTGCAAGTCTTTGAGGAAAAGTTGAGTGTCTAAAATACTGATGACAAAGGTGATAAAATGAACTATAGATAATGTCTCTTAGTTATTCTTCAGTTTGGAAGTCTTAATTTATTTTTTAAAAATTTTAGCCAGGGTTTCATTCATTCATTCAACACAGATATCATTAGTGTGTGAAGTCCTATGCGCCAAACTAGGGACAGAAAGAAACATAGCACAGATATTGCTTATAGGCTAATAAAGGAGACATTACAAATACAAATAACTAAGACACAAGGGAGAAGACAATAAGTATAGGCAAAGTGCTGTGAATGATTCAAAGAGAGCTGGGAGGAAGGAAGGGAAAGTTTCATGAAAAGGGTGCCTCCTGAATTGTACATTGAAGGAAGAGAAGCATTTCAAAAGGAAAAAAAAATGAGGCAGAATCCATTGCAGGCAAGCAGACAGTGTGAGCAAAGGCAGAGAGATATGGAATTGTAGGAAAATGATATCCAAGAGAAAATAGTGAAATTTTGTTGGAACAAGGGGCACAGGAAGAATAGTAATATGGGATTAGGGTAGAAAAGTAATTTGAAGTCAGATTGTGGAGGGCCTTAAGTATCAGGATCAGAAGTATATTACTCTGAAGTTAAAGGTTTAAGTCCTGTTGGTTACCCTCCATTTGATTTAGCCTGTCTGCCAAGACAATTTTCTGTGGTGTGGCCACTGGGCATGCTACAACTTCTTGGAGCTACAGGTGAGAATTGGCTGCCTGATGAATCCTAAAAGTGAATGAGCAGCCCCAAAAAGGGCTCAACAAGTCCTCATAGCAGAGGTCCTACTTCTCCTAAACACCCCATATACCTCATACATACATGTACACATATACATATATATGACACACATACACATGTATCACAAGAAGTTGGAAAGTTGGTATTGGAGCTCTGGGGATAGACCAGGAATAAATAGATTTGGGAGTGATTTGCACTGAAGTAATTATTGAAGCCATTAAAGTGAGTGACAACACCATAGGAGATAATATAGAGTGAGAATAAGACCAAGGAAAAAAACTGAGTCTTTATTAAATGAGTGGGCAGAGGATGATGAAGTAGAAAAAGAGATCAAGATGAAATAACAGATAGAGGAATCATGAGTGCAGTATCAAAAAGCCATTAAAGCATCAAAGGAGTGAGCAACAGCATCAAATACAACAAAAAGATTCAAGGAGAATGAGGACTAAGGAAAGGTCTTTGGATTTGGTGATCAGGAAGTCAATGTTCTTTGAGATGGCAATTTCAATAAAGTGATAGGGAAGAAAACCATATTATGAGGGACTGAGGAATGAAGATAGCAAAAACAAATTTAAAACCATAGCTACTCCATTCTTATTTTTTTCTGCTTTCCAGTAACAAAAAAAGAAATGTTATGGTAGGATTTAATGGAGGGGGGAAAACAACTTACTAGTCATAACCATGACTGTTAATGGGGTTAGCTTACCCATAAAATGGAAGAGGATAGAAAAAATGAGTTAAAAAGTAAACCCTAGGAGGCACCAGAGTAGGATATCTGAAAGGATATTTATATGGGCTAAACATGCTTTAGCTAAATACTTGTTTATAATATCAAGTTAAGTCAAGTCATGTAAATAGGTATTTACTAAATGTTTAATGTGTTCCAGGCACTGGGCTAAGCACTAGGGATAAAAACAAAAGCGAAAAACAGGCCCTGGACTGAAAGACCTCACATTCTATTGGCATGTTACATGTTATGGCTGGAGTCCAAATTGCTAATGTTTGCAGAAGAATCACCCATGCTCTTATGCTAGAATCCATTGTGGTCTGGGAAAATTGTCAAACCCATTATTAGTCTGCTAATGTTGACATCAACCAGTGTTCAAAACAGTTCTCTCCCACAACCCCACCATATTTAATATGGATGATAAAGGGTCATAATTATTTTTGATAGTTGCTTACATTATAATAACATTTACCAATGAATTCTAGACCTGAGTCATAGTCTAGATATGACTTGAGGAAAATGGTGAGGTATACATATGTAAAGATTTAGCTCTTTAGACCAGTTCTCTTCTCACAGATGATGACATTCTTGTACAATGAACATGTGTATCATCTGAAGATGAGGGATAGCAATAATGAAGATATTTTTCTCAGGATGCTGTTTTCTCTCTTCCTCTTGGAACTTCAGCCACTGTGTTCACTGCTGTGAAATTGGGTACTTTTGTTTCAGACCCAAGTTTCTGTTATCTGAGATCAACGAAATAACTACCATGGGATATTTAATGAAAAAAAAGTAAATCCAATAATTTGCTATGTATACTCAGCCCAGTTAAAATACAAAGTTTCAGTGGCATATAGGTGGTGCAGTGGATAGAGGACCAGCACATGAGTCAGGACTACCTGAGTTCAAATCCAACTCAGACACTTACTAGCTGTGTGGCCCCGGGCAAGTCACTTAAAACCAATAGCCTCAAAAAACAAACAAACAAACAAACACAAAGATGCATGGAGAGTTAAAATGAGGAGCTGAAGTAGAATTTATTGTGCTTAAGCCAAAAGAAGAGTGACAATCGTTACTTCAGACAAGGCAATAATAATAATATATACCGGCATGAAAGATAAAACAAGGAAGCCAAATTACATTTAAAGGCATCATAAATAATGAAACAAAATCAATTTTAAATACATATGAACTAGATAGCATAACAACTAAATACTTAGAGGGAAACTGACTTGCCAGAATGCTTAGATTAAAAAGTTAATTATTATGGGTAACTTCAACATGCCTCTTAAATTTAAACAAACCTAACAGAAAGATAAACAAGAAATTAAGGATTAGAGCAGGAAATTGGAAGAAGTCAGATATTGTGGACATTGGTGATTTTAAATGGGAATATTAAAGAATATACATAGTTTTCAATATCAACGAGACCTTAAAAAAATTGATCACATTCTAGGGAAGTAAATGAAGACATGTGGAAGGGGGACTCTCCCAGATGCTGAAGAAGGGGAACACACCCTTTCAGTATCCTCATGTCCCCCATGATCCCAGGCTCATGCTTCAGGCCTCCATCCTTGTAGTTTAACTTCTGAAAGTGCCCAATGATGAAGAACAATCAAACTTCAGGGTTGTGTGTTCCCATGAGAAAGGACTGAAGTGTCACCTTCTAGGGTAAGTGTACTGCCTTCTTCATGTGAACTTTTCTCACCAATCTTTGTTGCTCTCAACTCCATTTCCCCTCCCCAGGTTAAGGTGTTGCCACCCTGAGCAGTATGGTCCATTCATATAAAACCAAACCACAAAGACATTCATTCAAGAAGTTGGACCACTACTGCTCTTCCCCCGTCCCCCAGGAAAGATCCATAAGGGCAAGTTTCCTTAAGAAATATACTCCATTACCCCTTGAGTGACACTTTGGCGCATGCTAGAGAGGAGGCTTGCTCAGATAGATGAAAGAGGATAGGTGTCAATCCCACACCCTAACATAGAAAACCCTGAGCACACGCTCTCGGATCTGCTGTGTCTTTACCCCATAGACAAGGGGGTTCAGTGCTGGTGGCACCAGGAGGTAGAGAGTGGCCAGAAGGACATGGACATGGTGGGGCACATTGTGACCAAAGCGATGAGTAAGGAAAGAAAATATCCCAGGAACATAGAAAACTAGGATGACACAGATATGTGAGCCACATGTACCAAACGCTTTGAGCCGGGCATCACGGCCAGGGACCCTCAGGACAGCACAGAGAATGAGGGAATAAGAGATGCCAATGGCAAACACATCAAATCCCACTACCAGCAGTGCTACCACTAGCCCATATGCACGATTCACAGTGGCATCTGAGCAGGCCAACTTCACCACAGCCATATGTTCACAATAGGCATGACTAATGACCACACTCTGGCAGAAAATAAGACGACGCAGCAAAATAGGGAAGGGTATGAGGAGAAGTATTCCCCGTGCCAGCACCACCAATCCGATACGCCCAATGACCCCTGGAGTGAGGATGGTCATGTGGTGCAGTGGGTGGCAGATAGCCACATAGCGATCCAGAGCCATGGCCACCAGCACACCTGACTCCATGGAAGAGAATGCATGGATAAAAAACATCTGGGTGAGGCAGGTAGGGTACCATATCTCACAGGAATGGGACATAAGCACAGCCAGGGCCTTGGGTGCTGTGGATGAGGCAAGGATGAGGTCAATGGCAGCCAGCATGGCCAAGAACAGGTACATTGGCTGATGGAGTGATGGGTCAGTTCGGATAATGAAGAGAATGGTGACATTGCCCACCAGGGCAAGAAGATACAGGCTCCCCAGAGGAAGTGCAATCCAATGCTGACTCTCTTCTAGCCCTGGGATACCCAGCAGATAGAAGGAAAAACTAGATCGTCCCCAGCTGGAGTTCCCCAGGCTTGTCATTCTAGATGCATACTGGACACTTTCAAGATGAGGAGGAAGGGGAGGAGAAGCTGCATTATAACCTCCCCATCTATGAATAGATGTCATTCTGTCCATACAGCTGTTTGCCACCATCTTTTTTAACTGGAAACAAACAAATAACTGCAAGGGAGAACAAAGTAAATTCAAAGAAGTATTTGCATGCAGCAAGAACTGAGAGAGACAAAGATGATGAACTGAGAAAGAAGTTTCCTTCCATGGAAAGTGGGAACTGAGAGAACTCTGTGTCTACGATGACACTGGTGTGGTCCTGCCTGGAGGCTGTGGGCTTGAGACCATAAAATGTGTTAATTCACCTCTGCAGAACTATAAGAAGATGAGGATCAGCTGGCATCTATCTCCCCAGTGGACAAAGCAAGAGGAAATTGGCATGAGCTGCAGTAGAACATTTAATAATTAGATAATAAAATGAATTTATTCGCTGTTGTCACTCTTCTTCAAATCACTTATTTGGGTTGAGATCACCAGCATCTTTTCAAGCATCCAGGTTTATAATCGTGGAGTCTAATTCTTCCTTCTCTCTCATGCTTCTATCCAGTCAGGTGCCTAGGTTTGTCAATTCTACCACTTTCCCAATTCTTATATCTTTCCCATTCTCCACACTCACACAGCCAGCATCCCGGTTCAAGCCCTCGTCCCCTCTCACATGGATGCTTGGAAAAATGTGCAAATTGGCCTACTTGGAGCTAGTCTCTCCCTTCTCTGATCAATCCTCCAGAATCTGCCAAAATTATCTTTCCAAAACTCAGGTTTGGGCCATATCACTTCCCTGCTCAAGACTTTTCCAATGGTCAATGACTCCAGAAAGCAGTTTACAATTATACTAAGTGACTAAAATATCTATATCCTTTGACACAGAGACACCATCACTAGGTATATACTCTAAGGAGGTCAAAGATTTTTTTAAAAGATCCTAAACACACCAATCACCATGAATTTGTTAAATGCATTTAATGTTAAGATTTCCTTTGAAACATGCCTTCCACTTTTCAGTGTTCAAGGTACAGATTGGGACACAAGGTTTTGAACATGGCCAATGTGGAAATTTGTTTTGTGGAGCTATGTACATTTTTGTGAGCACTTTATTTTTTAATTATTTATATGGGGCTAGGATAGTAGGAAGGAAAGATAATGAATGTTTATAAAAATAAATAAATACATGGATAATTTTAATGTAAAAAATGTCTACTGTGGACCAAGCACTCTTATGATAAAAATATAAAGACAAAAGTGGAATGTTTCCTGCTCCCAAAGAATTATGTAGGGTAGATGACATGTGTATATGTAGGTTCATTGAAATTTTTTAAATTGAAAAGGAACTAGGAGCTGGGAGAATCAAGAAGCACTTCATGTGGAAGGTAATGCTTGAGCTATGCCTTGAAGGGAATTAAGGATTTTGTTACTAAGGTGAAAAGGGAGTGAATTCCAGCAATGGGAAAAACCAGTGAAAAGACATAGTATGGGGAAATGGAGAGCTGTGTATAAAGTATAGTTAGAAGGCCTGATTGGCTGAACCAGAGTGTGAATGAAGGAGAAAAATGAATAATAAGGGCCAAATTGTAGTTGGAAACCAAGTTGTAAAGGACCTTATATGACAAAAAGAGTTTATGGTTCATTCTAAAAGTAATAGGGAGTCATACAATATACTTGCACAGGAGAGTGACAAGGTCAGACTTCCACTTTAGGAAAATTGCTATGATGTCTGTATGGGGGATAGACTGGAATGGGAAGAAATCAGAGTCAGAAAGGCCATATAAGAAGACATTGCAATAGACTAGGAGAAAAATGATGAGGACATGGATGAGGTGGGGACTGTATAAATGAAGATAAAAAGGAGAGAGTCAAGAGACGATGTAGAGGTGGAAATGATAAAGTGCAGTAACTAACTATTATCAAATGTGGGGTGAGTGAAGGTTAGAAGTTTAGGATGACACTAAGGTTGCAAAAGTAGGTAACTGAAGGGGGAGGTGTGTCCTTGATGAAAAAAAATAGGAAAGTTGAGAAGAAGTGTGGGTTTGGTAGGAAAGAAGAGTTTGGCCTTGGCCATATTGAGTTTGAGGTACCTGTGAGATATCCAGTTCAAAATATCCAGTAGGCAATTGGTGAAGGAGTACTGGAACTAAGGAAAGAAAGAAGGGCAGGATATAATCTGTGCAGAAATGATAAGGTCACCTATTAAGAGAATGTAGAAGAGAGAAGGGAGGAAAGCCCAGGAGGGAACTTTGGAATATGTCCAGTTGTGGATGATTGTCTAGTAAAGGAGACTGAGAAAGAACAGTCAAGAGGAGAACCAAAAGAGCAACACCGTAACAACCAAGAGAGAAGAGAGTAAACAGGAGAAGAGAGGGTGAACAACATTGTCAAATTCAACAGTGATATCAAGAAGGTTGAAAATTTAGGAAAGGACATCATGGTTCATAACTAAGAGATGTGGATAATTTCAGAAAGAGAGAGAAACTTCGGTTGAATAATCAAGTTGGAAGCAAGGATGCAAAGGACTGAGAAGTGCAAGGAAAGTGGAGGCAACCAGTATAGAAAGCTTTTTTTCTAGAAGTTTAATGGACAAAGAGAAGAGAGATATATGTAGATAGTTATTGGTAATGGCGAAGGTTTTTATGAATAGGAGAGACTTGGGCATGTTTGTAGGCAGCAGAGAAGGAGCCAGATAATAGGGTGATTGAAATTAAAGAAGGAAATGGGTGTGGGAGCCATTTGCTGGAGAAGAAAGAAGAGATGATCAATGATTCATACAGAAGAGATGCCCCAGGTAAAGAAGGTCAAATCTTCTTCAGGAACTGGAATAAAGGAGAGAATTGGGGCAGGGATCATTTGAAGGGGTTTTGAGATATAGAAGAGGAAAGAAGGAAACTCAGAAGTGAATTAATTCTAATTACTTATTAATACTTTAGTGGGGAGCGTCCTTAGCTATGAGTAGAAGGGAAAAAATGTAGAAGAAAAAAAGAAACTCACAAATGAATAGACTCTCTTTTTAGTAAAAAGTTCAGAGGGTTCACACCTGTGAGGGGTAGTTTAAGAAATTTGAGGAAGGGAAAAAAGTTTTGGAACATCCAAATGTATTTAGAACAGCACTTTTTGTCACAGCAAAGAATTGGAAGCGAAGTATATGCCCATCAACTGGGGAACGGCTAGCCGAGTTGTACAGGAATGTAATAAAATATTACTACACTGTAAGAAATGATCAATATAAAGAACACAGAGAAGCATAGGAAGATGTATATGAACTCATGCTAAGTAAAATACAAAGAACCAGGAAAACAATTACTACAACAAAGTAAATGAAAAGAACAGCAAAAAAAAAAAAAAAACCTGAATGCTGTGTAATATAATGAACAAGCCTGGCCTTGAAGAGCAGATGTTAAAATACACCACTGTCTCTTCTTTACATAGATAAGAAACTATGGATTCAGAAAATGTCTGTCTGCCAGATTCCATTGATATGTTAGCTCAACCAAACCATCCTTCTCTCTCTTTTTTATTCTTTGTTATAGAGGAAGTAGGAGTATATTTTGAAATAAAAGTGTTACAAAATTAAAAGATATTGATAATTTTTAAACTCTCAGTGGCTCATTTTTTCCTCAAGAATAAAGTACAAACACTTCTCCTCAACATTTGAGGATCTCCACAGCTTGTCTCCAAACTGCATTTCCAGGTTGATATATTTCATAGCACTCCTCTTCACAATGTCTTCCAGACAAAGCAAACTACTGTTTCTCAAACTTGACATTCCATATACTTCCTTCATATGTTTTGCACAAGCCATGGCCCATGCCTGGAATGAACTCCTTCCTCATCTTCTCTTCTCAGAATTCTTACTTTCTTGGTGGCACAAAAATATACCACTTCTTTGAACTTTCCATTATTTGTGCCTTCCTCCACATCTTGCCCAACTGTTAGCGTTCTCACTGTCATTAAACTGCCTTGTGTTTATTTATCTATTTACACATTATCTTGCCTCCTCCCCCAAACTACTACCATACCCTGCCACTACAAGAGGATGTAGCACACATACTGCTCTGGGAAATATTCTGGTTTCAAAACCTACTTATTTTATTTCTCAGTTCAGACCACAAGGACTGACTGGACGCTAGGAAATGAGAGTCATTCATTTTAATTCAATCTAATAAACATTTGTTAAGTACCTACTACATTCCAGACCCTGTGATGCAAACCCCAAAATGAAAATAGTCCCTGACTTTAAGCAACTTTTGTATTGGAGAAATAAAACCTAATGATATTAATGCCTTAATTAATAAATAAATAAAAATTAATAATATAATACATGACTAATTAATTACTATTTGATAATTATAATTTTATATTATTATTTATGTATTACATAATATAAATTTATATAAAATATAATTTGCATTTGTAATATGTTTATAATATAAAATGTTGAATTAATATAATTAGTTATAACAATACTATATAAATAATAAAGTGAATAAATGAATAAAAGATAAGTCAATACAAATATGTGCAAATTAAAAGAAAGCAAATTGGGGACATTACTAATATCTAGAAGGATTGTAAAAACTCACATGGAGGAGGTGGCACATGAACTAAAGCTTTAAGGAAGTTAGGGTTTCCATGAGGCAGCCACAAGGATGGATTGCATCCCAGACATGGAGAATGGCCTGTGTAAACTTGAGAGAGGAGAGGTGGAATGTCATGTATAAGGGACAGCTAGAAGCCATTTTGACTGGAATGGAAAGTGAAAATAGGGAATATTATAACTTTGAAATATAATTTAATATAATGTAATATGATATAATACAACCTTGAGATATCATTTTATACCTACCAGATTAGCTAAAATGATAGTAGAGGAAAGTAACAAATGTTGGAAAGGATGTGGAAAAATCAGGACACTAATTCATTGTTGGTGGAATTGTGAAATGATCCAGCCATTTGGGAGAGGCATTTGGAATTTTGTCCAAAGAGTTATTAAACTACCTATAACCTTTTGATTTTTTTTTTAGGCAATTGGGGTTACGTGACTTGCCCAGGGTCACACAACTAGTAAGTGTCAAGTGTTTGGTCTGAGGCCAGATTTGAACTCAGGTACTCCTGACTTCAGGGCTGGTGCTTTATCCACTGCACCATCTAGCTGCCCCCCCATACCCTTTTGAGAGCAATACCACTTCTTGGTCTATTTCCAAAGGTAATTAGGGAAAAAGGGAAAGAACCCATATGTTCTAGGATGTTTATAGCAGCTCTTTTTGTGGTGGCAAAGAAATGGAAATTACGGAGATGCCCATGAATTGGAGAATGGTGAAACAAGTTGTGATATATGATTGTGATGGGATACTACTGTGCTACAAGAAACGATGAGCAGGCAGACTTCATAAAAAACTGGAAATACATATGAACTGATTCTGAGAGAAATAAGCAGAACCAGGAGAATATTGTACACAGTAACTGCCACATTGTGTGATGACTAACTTTGACAGACATTTCTTCTTAGCAATGCAAGGATCTAAGACAACTCCAAAAGACTCATGATAGAAAATGCTGTGCACATCCAGAAAAATAACTATAGAGTCTGAATGAAGATCAAAGCATATTATTTGCTCTTTTTTTCTTTCCTCTTTCTCATGTTTTCTCCTGTTAGTTTTAATTCTTCTTTACAACCTAATTTTAAAATAGATTTGATATGAATGTATATGTTGAGCCTATATCAATTTACATGCCATCTTAGGGTGGGAGGAAGGGAGAGATGGGGAGAAAATTTGGAACTCAAAATCTTGTGGAGGTGAATGTTGAAAACTAAAAATAAATAAATTTATCAAAAGAATTTAAAAAAAAAAAGAAAAGGTGAGCTCAATGATTTTTTATATATGGAAGGACTTGCACTAAATAGTGAAAACTGAAATGAGCAGAACCAAATGAACATTGTACATGATAATAGCAATATTGTTTTAAGAATGACTTTGAGTTAATAAGTTATTTTGTCTATTATAAATACCCAAATCAACTATAAAGGACATATGAAGAAAGACATCTGCATCCAGAGAAAGAACTGATAAATAGAAGTATACATAGAATAATATTACATATACGTGTGTGTGTGTGTATACATATATATAGGTGTATATATGTATGTGTGTGTGTATGTGCATATATATACCTATTTCTTCTAATGGTAGCCATCTCTAAGGTGGGGGGGGAGGGTAAAAGAAGAGAAAAAAAGAAATCTATAATAATCTTGTTGTACGTTGGAAAGGAATAGAAAGTTGTACATTATAGATTTGCAGTTTCATATACAATCAATTTTTTGTTATACTATGTTGCGGAACTGCTAGCTTTATTCCATAAATTAAAAAGAAAATAAGGAAAAAAAAGGGAATGTAGGAAAATAACATCAAAAGACTAGAAAAATAGGTCAGACTTCTATTGTAGAGCTCTAGCTTTATACACCAAGATGAGAATTGTATATATTATACTAAAGGCAATAAGAAGTTATTGAAAATGTTTTAGTAGGAGTGAGACATGGCCAGGCAGTCTGTGTTTTAGGAATATCAATTTGTGAAGGATGGATTAGTGAGAGAAGACACTGGAAACCTAGGGACAAATTCATAAGCTATTGCAATAGTCCAATCAAGAAGCCATGAGGTTGTGGAAGTGGAAAGAAGGGCATGACAGTGTGCTAGATGTTGTATAGGTGCAATCAATACAATTTGGCAACTTATTGAATATAGGGGAGAGGAGAAAGGAAAAGGAAACATTGATCATGATTTCAAAATTTTGAGCCTGGATGACTAGAAAAATGGTCATCAACATAAATAATGAATTTTTTAAAAAGGGATGGGTGGAGTAATGTTATCACAAAAACAGGCACATAGAGAGGAAGAGGAGGAGGAGGAAGAGGAAGAGAGGGGAAAATGCACAGACAGATCAGCAGAAAGAAATAGGCTAGAGCAGAGACTGTGAGGAAACCCAAGAAATACAAATGAGGGGCACACTGCTTTCCCTCCCTCCTGGTCATGTCTTCTGAAACTATCCAAAGGTCTAAGCAAGTCTAATTTGGCCTAAATCTTGAATCTTTAGCCCTATCTCCTCCAGTTCTCTTCCCTTCCCCTTCCCTTAATCATCAACTACATTACCCTACTTAGAGCTCAGGAAACCATTATGCCTGAGGTGTATTGGGCACAAAAATATGTGGGTCAGCTAATTTCAGGGTTTCATCTGGGTCACAGAGTCTAAGTGTCATACAGAGAGAAGAAGGACAAAAGGAGTTAGAGAGAGAGAAGGATGAGGATGAAGTGGGGTGAGAGAAAAGGAAGGAGTGAAGAAGGAAGAGGAAGGAGAGAGGAAAGAGGCAACGTTCCAGTACTCTGAGCTGCTTGTTTAGGAAGTCTATTCATTAGCTGCAGAAGCCATGTGGCCTAACTCTGGGGAAATTTCAGTGCCTCAGGGATGGACAGAAACTGAGACGTGAAAAAGAAGCTACTCGATTTATGTGCCAAGAGCAGAAGGCTATGGTTTTAGGGAGACTCCATTTGGATCAGGATGTCCAAATGCTACTCCAGCCCTCTCCTACCCTCTTCATCTCCTTAGATAAACTGATTAGGGACAGCACTCTCCTCTTTGCTTCCTCCTGTAGAGATAACCCTCCTTCTGCCCTCAGAAGCTCTCTCTACTTCTAAGCCAGGTTCAGTTCAAGAGTGAAAACTGAGGCATGGAATCATGATATAGATAATGTTATGTTGGAGGGAGAGAAGAGGATAGAAGGAAAGACAGATCTGAAAAATGTAGAGTTGGAAGGAATGTTGGAATTTTCCTATCCCATCCCTTTCTTTACACAGGAGGAATTAGAGATTCAACAAGTTTAAGGTCACACAGCTGGTAAACAGCTGAGTTGAGCTACTGAGGTATATGATGATAGGTTCATAAACTGGTTATCTCTTCCCACACCTTGTGTTTTTGAGGAGCCCCATATTCGACATTTTTTTCATCTCACATGTATGTTGGTGTAGATCAGAGATACATAAACACATAGAATGTTAGAATAAAATGTACAATAAAGATCAAGTAATTGAATCTCTTCGTTTTGCAAAAGACAAACTTGAAGCCCAGGGAGGTTAAATGATTTTTCCCAAGGTCATGTAATGAAATATGATGTATATCTGTATATAAATGATAAGGAGGAAGGATGAATTCTGTGTCAGCTCAATGCCAAGCCGTCCAGACCTCCCAATTTCCAACACTGGACAGTGGGCAGAGGTAATGCTACTGCTAGACACTCATGTCAAAGGAGAAGGGGAGGACCCTGAAGAAAAGTTGCTGACATATGGAAAGAGACAGAATAAATTGATAGCAGGGGAGAATCTATCACTGAGCAACCAATAAAAAAAAAATTTTTAAACTGAGCAGCCTATGGCAAAGCCTCAAACTGAAAAGAGCCTCAAGACCCAGGTGAATGGAAAGGAAAGTGAGAAACTGAAAATATCACCTCACTGTCACTTCAACAGCCTTCCTTAGAACTTGGAATTCACAATGCTGCAAGCCACACTTACCCCAGACAGAACAACTGCACTGAGTATGCAATGCAATCAAACATAGATCAGGAAGGTACCCTAGGCAAAAAAGGATATTAATCCTGTGTCTGACTCCCAGGAGAACCACCCTAGAGGCTAGCATGCCATCAAGGAGCTGAGGTTGTCTCATGGTAAAGGGAGAAGTCCCTATAGCTGAGGTATTTTCACCACCACCATCCTCAAAGGGCTGAGCAAAGTAGATTCACAGCAGGGATACAAGAGAGGGCAATGCCTTCACATTCACCCACTCGAAGTCAGGGCCTAGTGATCCAGCCCAGTCACTGACCTCCTCATCTCTTCGTTTCTAAGTTTGCGCATCCAATAAAGTGCTAAATAACATTGCAGTAGGAGCCAGGAAAACTCTATGTTTCTACAATACTACTAAGCTACTCTATCTCTCTCATGTTTCCTCTGCCTCTGAATCCCAAAGGTACATTTAAAGTGGGTTGTTTTCCATTTCAGACTCCTGTGAGTAAACTAAAAGGTGAACTGGACCAACCCAGGTAATACCAACATTCCTAAGTCATAGGCCGCCTGGGGGTGTAGTTTCCACTCATGCTTGGAGCAAGACCTGGGAAAACTCAGGATTATAGAGACTGTCCAAGCACTAGTTCACCAAAAGTGGTGAAGATCTTCTCTGTCCCTTCTCTCCACTTCCATTGCCTAGTGCTGTTATTGTAGGGTTTTTGACACTTCTGCAAACGTTAGCAGCTTGTACTCCAGCCATAACATGTAACATGCCTAGAGAATGTGAGATATTTCAGTCCAGGGCCCGCTTTTCACTTTTGTTTTTACCCCCTAGTGCTTAGCCCAGTGCCTGGTACATAGTAAACATTTAATAAATACCTATTTACTTGACTTGACTTGATATTATAAACAAATCATAGGAAGTATATTACCAGGTCCCTGAATTCTAGCAGTTTTGCCTGAATTCCATACAACACTAATCACGAGATTTTTTGGTAAATTCATCATTCCCTCATTTTAATGACTAAAACTCTTCCCACATTCATCACATAAGTATGAGTGATTAGAGTTATCTTCTGACTGAAACTCTTCCCATACTCATCACATCAGTATGTTTTTTCTCCTCCATGCACTCTGGGATGAGTAACTAGATTTATACACTCAGTGGAATCCCCAATGCCAACTACTTCAATGATTTTACACAAGCACCCGGAGGAGAGAAGAAAGTATTTTAGCTAATCTGTACAGACTTCCTGTGGCATCTCAGTAGATGCCCAGCCCTTGTTCACATTTAGTGAAAAATTAAGATATGTTCTCACCTACTGAATGTATCATGGCTAAGTGGGATAGTGATTTCAACATCATGTTTATATTTACATAGTATTATTTCTTTGAAATTCAATTAACTTAACAATCAAAGAATTTTCTAATTAACTAAGGGATATGCATCCTTTCTTTCAAATATCATTTTTCCAATTTTTAACATTTTTAAAGTTGTTACATTCATATTCTAACCTTCTCTCCCTCCTTCTCTTCCCCCCTCTGTGAGACAGTAAGCAATCAAATATGGGTTACACATGTGCAATTATGTAAAACACTTCCATATTAGTCATTTTGTACAAGAAGACTCGAATAAAAGAAAAAATGAAAGTAGAAGAATAGCATACTTCAGTCTGTATTCAATCAATATCAATTCTTTCTTTGGAAGGAGTTACTATGTTTCATTATTGGTCCTCTGGGATTGTCTTGGATCATTGTATTGCTGAGAATAGCTAAGTCATTCACAGTTCCTCAATGAACAATATTGTTGTTACTGCGTACAATGTTCTCCTGATTCTGTTTACTTCACTATGCATCAGTTCATATATCTTTCCAGGTTTGTTCAACTATCACTTTTTTCAATCTTTCCACTCACAGAATTGGTAAATCATCAAAGCATCAATTTGCATTCAAAATCTCTTTATTCTCAGGGAGAACTAAAGTAGTAAAAATCTAGATATTATATATCTAAAAAATTTATAGTCTTCTAAAGCTGTCTTTAATTGTATCACCCCATCCTTTTTTGCTAGAGAATTATTTCATCTTTGCTTTTATAGCTCCAGCATCAAGTACAGTGCCTGGCACTTAAGAAGTACTTAATAAATGCTTATTGAATTGGATTGAATTGACTGATTCACAACCTACTTTAGCAGATAGACTATCCTAAAAAGGGTTTATTGTAATCTCTCTTGGATTATTTAGGTAAGTGCAAGGACTTGGTGCCATAATTCTGAAAATCAGTGGCTACTGTAAAGAAATGAAGAAGCAGGAAGTGAAAGTAAAGGTGTTGGCCACAGACAGGACAGTTCCTGGAAATTGAGACAATGTGACATGATGGGAAGAATGCTGAACTTGGAGTCAAGAAGATGTCATTCAAATCATTCAGACACAGAATAGCTACTTGGTCACAGCAAGCTTCTCAACAACTCTGAGTGCTTCAATCACTTCATCTACAAAATGGTGATGTCCATATATACTTCTCAAGGCAAGATATCCAAAGAAGGTAAGTAATGCAAAACATTTTGCAAACTTTAAAGCTCTCTATAAATGCAAGCCATAAAATCACTATATAAATGTAATTATTGTTATTATTATTATTTTAAAATCTCTGGCTCAGCTTAGGCTTATATAATTTGCCCATTTCTCCTAAAAGTAGAACATAGGGAAGGATGGGGGGGAATTCTTATTGAAAGTTCTAGATTGTTAAGTTTCTGGGCCTTAAACTTAGAGGCAATATGGTATAATGTCAATAGCAGTGGAATCTATGTTAGGAGACCTGGTTCAAGGTATAGTTCTGCCACTGACTTGCTATGTGACCTCTAGTAACTCATAGCCCCTATTAGAATACAAGTTCTTTGGGGTCAAGAACTTGATCTTGATTGCTTGGACTTGATCACCTTTATTTGCATACCCATAACTTGGCACAAAGCCTGACGCATAGCAAGTGTTTAATAAATGCTTTTTTTCATTTATTCACTTATTCACTCATTTGTTCGTTTGCTGAGAGCATTGGAGTAATGAACAAGAGAGCATGGGAAGAGAGTTAACTTGTTAAGAGCACAGAGAGTGACTTCAATGGGGCCTTCTATGCAGTCATGCAACAGAAAGACATGAACTTTGATGGCAAGTTGGAAGGTTAAATTATGTCTTATACCATTATATTTGACTTCTTGCCTTGGGGGTTAGAAGTGAGGAGAGGTTATGACACAGGGAGACCTAAGGCAAAAGACTTCCATGACAGTAATATGACACCAGATAAAGTTGTTAACTTCATTACTTTCTCTATACGGTTAATGCCCAGGATCTGATTTCCAGGATTTATCAAGACAGAGAACTAATATTGGCCATTGCCATTATCCCTGCTTTGATCAATTTAACTCAATTTCACAAGTAAATAAGTACCTACTTTGGTTCAAGACACTGTGCTAGGTTCTGAGGGTACAAAGATAAAATGAAGAACCATCCCAACCCTCCAAGAGTTGACACTCTAGGGAGATGAGGGAGATATGACATTTATACAAACAAATACTAAAAGGGAGGAAACACTAACAATTAAGGGAAAAGGAAAGGTTTTACATGAGGAAGTAGAACCTGACTGGAGCCTTGAAGGGAACAAAGCATCCTTAGGTATGGAAGTGAGGAAAGAGGAAAGTTCAGGCATGTGAAGCAATAGGATTGCATCTCTTTTCTCTATTCTTTTGTAATTATGGCTATTCAAAGCCACAGAGACATGAGGTACAATATTATTTTCAGGAAAAATTTGCTGGTCTGGTTTGACTTGAAAGTATAGTATATGAAGGTTAATAATGGTACAATAGGCTGGAAACTTAGGTTGGAGGTAGATTGTAAAGGACCTTAAAAATCCACATGAGTTTCTCTTTTATACTAGAGACAATAGAGAACCACAGATTATTTTTAAACAGGAGAATAATGTTGTCATACCTTTCTTTACCTCAGGAAGATTATTTTGGCAATTCTGTGCTGGATAGATTAGAAAGGTGGAGAGATAGGAAACAAGATGACTTTTTAGGAGACAGTTACAATAGTCCAGGAAAATACTGATAAGAAGCTGAACTAAGATGGTAACCATATTCATGGAAATAAGGAAAAGGATTAGAGTGATGTTGTAGAGGGAGATTTGCCGAGACTTGGCAACTTATTATATTTGGGATACGAAGGACTCTGAGGCTGTGACCCTCAGTGAATGGAAGAACAAGGGTGCTCTCAACA
This sequence comes from Phascolarctos cinereus, assembly GCF_003287225.1. Lineage (NCBI taxonomy): Eukaryota > Metazoa > Chordata > Mammalia > Diprotodontia > Phascolarctidae > Phascolarctos > Phascolarctos cinereus. Next base: position 353,296,309 of record NW_027556098.1, read on the forward strand.
GTAACAAAAAAGTTTAGAAAGGGGCAGGTTTAGAGAAAGATAATGATATCAACTATACATGTAGAATGTAAGATTTGATAAAATATGTGTTTCTGTTTCATTAATATTGTCTAGTACACACCTGGCCCATTGCATGGGGTAGTTTTTTTTTTTCAAGTCTGTCTTCACAAAGCTGAAAATCCATTTGTTGAATTGTAGACTCTCAGAGTTATGAAAAAGGGCAGGGACTTCAAAGGTCACCTATTTCCAACCTGTATCTAAACAAGAAACTCCATATAATGAGCTATCCTACCTATGAATGAAGAACTACAATGACAAAGAATACACTAACATCCTGGGAACTGCATCACTCTCTTGGACAGCTCAAATCATAGGGAAATTTCTCTGAATAATGTAGCAACATTTGCCACCCTATAATCCATCGAAGAAGTTCTTGAAAATAGTTCTCAGCCAATCAGATGGCCATTGTCTGGAGTGCTGACTTCTCCCACCCTAATGACAGAGGGCTTTTTTGGCACTACCTGGGGGAAAAGGCAATGGTCTGAGAGTTCTTCCTGATACATGGATTAGGCTGACATAGGTTTGGAACACCACAGATTACAGGAGAGGAGGAAAGGTTACATCAGGAAAAATATCTCCCAGTGTATTACACATATCATTATACAGATTTCTAAGTGAGTAGTTCAGAAGCCATAAATTGGTCACCAAATTCTTCCATATTCCTAAGTCAAACCTGTATTCACTGATTTGTTTGTTTTGTTAGTATTTAAAATGCTTCTTGAAGACCTGAGCCTACTAGGCCATCCTGGTTGATTCAGTAAGCATCTCTTTATTGACACTGCTAGTTTCATACTGGGAATTGTGTGGTGCTAGAGCGTTAGTACTTCTGGTTAACCTCCTAATAATAATTTTCAGCAACTTATCCAAAAGCAACAAGGCACCATCTCAGCACCACCCTCTGAAGGTATTCGTTTTCCACCAACCTAAAACTAAGTGCACATGGGCCAGTGAATACTGCTGTAGAACAAAGTAGATAATGTCTGGTTTTTCTTGGACATGTCCAGTGATCTATGTCATATTGGCTTGTTCTGGCCAGGCCACCATGGTGAGCCTCAGTGAACAATGACTGGGAAGTGAATAACCATTGTAGGCCTTGGTCATGATCAGGGTGGGAAAAGGTCAAGGTAGTGCTTGGTAAGGTAGTATTTGAGGTCAGGAGAAGCTTGGATTGGGGGCAGAGGAGACTGAGTAAGATCTTAAAGCTCACAGGCAAAGGGCTCTGGACCACAACTCAATGATGGCTCACATTGAAATTGTCCTGTCCCTAGCATAATTCAATTATAGCAGAGAGATAGGGGAAGCTAGGAGGCACAGTGGATAGAGGACTGGCCCTGGATTCAGGAGGACCTCAGTTCAAATCGGGCCTCAGACACATAACACTTACGACCTGTGTGACCCTGGGCAAGTCACTTAATCCCATTGCCTAGCCAAAAAGAAAAAAAAATTAGCAGGGAGAAAAATTGAGAAAGACTGAAGTCTGGCTTGCAGAATCTATCTTCATAGCTCTTGGGCTCTTTATCTGGTCATATCTTCTTCATTTCCAATTTTTAATTAATTTATTTGTTTTTAGTTTTCAACATTCACTTCCACAAGATTTCGAGTTCCAACTTTTCTCCCCATCTCATCCTGCCTCCCACTCCAAAATGGCATGCATTCTGAATACCCCTAATCTGCCCTCCCTTCTATCTTCTCCCCTTCTCTTCTCCCCTTCCCCTTCTATTTTCCTATAGGGCAGGATAGATTTCTATACTCCATCTCCTGTTTATCTTATTTCCCAGTTGCATGTTAAAACAATTTTAAACATTTGTTTTTAAAGCTTTTCGTTCCAAATTTTCTCCTTCTCTCCCTCCCTCCCCACCACCCTCATTAAGAAGGCAAGCAACATGTTACAGGTTATACATGTGTCATCATGCAAAACACTTCCTTAGTAGTCACGTTGTGAAAAACTAACTATATTTCCCTTCCTCTTATCCTGCTCTCAATTTGTTCTATTCTCTCTTGTGACCTTGTCCTTACTTAGAAGTGTTTGCTTCTGATTACCCCCTACTCCAATCTGCCTTCTCCTCTATATTCCCCCTGCTATCTTGTCCCCTTCCTTCCTATTTTCCTATAAGATAGATTTCCATACCCAATTGTATGGTATTCTCTCCTTAAGCCAAATCTGACGAGCAGAAGATTCACTCATTCCCTCTCATCTTCCTCCACTTCTACTATAAAAGTCTTTTCTTGTCTGTTTTATGTGAGATAATCTGCCCCATTTTACCTCTCCCTTTCTCCTTCTCCCAGTATAATCTTCTCTTACCCCTTAATTTGATCCTCCAGACATCACCCCTACATCTTCAACTCACGCTTTACCCTCTATCTATCAATACATACACATAATTTTTCCTTCCAAATACCCTAATACTGACAAAGGTCTCTTTGAGTTACATATCATCTTTCCATGAAGGAATGTAAACAGTTCAATCTTAATAAGTCCCTTATGATTTCTCCTTCCTGTTTACCTCTTCATGCTTCTCTTGAGTCTTGTATTTGAAAGTCCAATTTTCTATTCAGTTCTGGTCTTTTTATCAAGAATGCTTGAAAGTCCTCTATTTCACTGAATATCTATTTTTTTACCCTGAAGAATTATACTCAGTTTTTCTGAGTAGGTGATTCTTGGTTCTAATTCTATCTCCCTTGCCCTCCAGAATATCATATGCCAAGCCCTCCAGTCCCTTGATGGGGAAGCTGCTAAATCTTGTGTTTTCCTAATTGTGTTTCCACAAAACTTGAATTGTTTCTTGCTGGCTGCTTGCAATATTTTATCCTTGACTTGGGAACTCTGCAATTTGGCTACAATATTCCTAGGAGTTTTCCTTTCGGGATCTCTTTCAGGAGGTGATGGATGGATTCTTTCCATTTCTATTTTGCCCTCTGGTTCTAAAATATCAGAGCAGTTTTCCTTGATAAAATTCTTGAAAGATGATGTCTAGGCTCTTTTTTTGATCGTGGCTTTCAGACAGTCCAATAATTTTTAAATTCTCTCTCCTGGATCTATTTTCCAGGTCAGTTGTTTTTCCAATGAGATATTTCACATTGTTTTCTATTTTTTCATTCTTTTGAATTTGTTTTACAGTGTCTTGATTTCTCATAAAGTCGTTAGCTTCCAATTCCTCCATTCTAATTTTTAAGGAAGTATTTTCTTTAGCAACCTTTTAGACTTCCTTTTCCATTTGACCAATTTTGCTTTTGAAAGCATTCTCCTTTTGCCATTTGGGTTGGGTTATGTTTTAAGGTGTTGTTTTCTTCAACATTTTTTGGGTTTCCTTTAGCAAGTGTTGACTTGCTTTTCATGATTTTTTTTTTGCATCACTCTCAGTTTTTCCTCTACTTCTCTTACTTACTTCTCAAAATCCTTTTTGAGCTCTTCCGTGGCCTGGGACCAAATCATATTTTTCCTGGAGGCATTGGATGTAGGAGCTTTGACTGTGTTGTCTACTTCTGGTTGTATGTTTTCATCTTCTTTGCTACCAAAGATTCTATGGTCTGATTTTTTTGTGCTGCTTGCTCATGACCTCAGTCAATTACTTGAGTTATAAACTCTTTGTAAAAGTAGGAGTCTGCTTCCAGTGTGGACAATATACTGTCCCAAGCTTCAGGGGTTTTGTGCAGTTTTCAGAGATACTTCTAGGGACCTGAAAATTTTCAGTTCTTCCAAGGTGCTATGATCAAGGGTGAAGAGTTTACTCCTTTTTTGGCCTGTGCTGTGGGCTATGAGTGACCACAAGCACTCTTTTCAGTCTTCAAACTGTGAGGAGGATTTTCTCTTCACAGTCATTACAAGCTCCACCACACCAGAACTCCTCCTCACCCCAGGACCACCACCCACCACCCAGAACTGTGACCCAGACCCAAGCACCAGCAAAGCAAGAGAATCCCGCACCAGCAGAGAGATCCCTGTAATCTCCCTCTGATCAACCACTCAATTCCCCCTCATTCTCCATGCCAGAAGCTAAAGAGGCAGTCATTGCCCCAAGGCCAAGCTCAGGGAATGGGGCTGGGACCCATGCTTCTCTCTCACTGCAGACACAGACATTTCCTACTGACCTTCTAAGTTTTCTTTAGTGTTCATAGGTTGAGAACTCTGGAATCCACCACAGCTGCCCATGATACAGTCCTCTGAGGCCTGCTCCACCCATACCAAAGTGCATTTGTCTCCTAGCCTGGCACGATATACATTTCTATTCCAACCATCCAGGTTGTCTTGGGCTGGAAATTTGTTTCACTCTGTCTTTTTGTGGGTTCTGCTTTTTTAGAATTTGTTTAGAAGTCATTTTATACATGTATTTGAAGGGGTTCGGGGAAGAGCTCAAGCAAGTCACTGCTTTTACTCTGTCATCTTGGCTTTGCCCTTTTCCAAAGGTTTCTTGAAAACAAATTTGTAACCTTTATAACTTACACGGAACTTATTCATTTTGACGCCAAGAAATCATACTCCTCCCTCCCAAGATTTTTTTGAACTGATATTAAAAGGAAAATCAAATCATCTGGACTGATTCAAGATTCCTCAAAGAGCCTGGGGATGTGGCAGACAAGTCTGGGATTGACTTTTCATGTTCTTCATCAGGTAGTATCTCTCCTAGATCAGAAGCAAGACACAAGAGCTTGGGGTAACTAGGTGGTGCAGTGGATCGAGCACTGACCCTGAAGTCAGGAGGACCTGAGTTCAAATCTGGCCTCAGACTAAACACTTGACACTTACTAGCTGGGTGACCCTTGGCAAGTCACTTAACCCCAAATGCCTAGAGAAAAAAAAAAGAGTGAAGAGACAACAGCTTGGCCCAAGCCCCAAACTCTGACCAATACATGGAGGTACATAAATCAGGCCAAAGCATATATGAAGAACACCTTCAAGACAGAGACAAATCAGTTAGCTGTATCAGAACTAACTCATTACACTCTAACCACACTCCCTGCAGTTATTGTGGGAGACATGAGTGTACACAAAATGTGTCAAGGTTTGCAGACAGGCCAACTGTAGGCAGAGCATCAATTGCATTTTCCTCTCCGTCCAATCCCAGTGATTGCTCATGGAAAGTGGTTACAATCCCAAGAAATGGCATGCTTAAGCCTATACTAGTGCTTGGAGACTTTATCCTTTTTCCTGAAGAAGAGTATGACCACTCGTTCACGAATCTGCTTGGTCTTTACACCATAGACCATTGGATTGACTGCAGGTGGCACCAGGAGATAGATGCTGGCAAAGATGATGTGAATGGATGGGGGAACCCTCTTACCAATGCGATGGGTGAGGAAACTAAACAATGCAGGTGTATAGGTGATGAGGATAGTACATATGTGAGCAGCACAAGTGCCTAGTGCCTTAGAGCGGGCATCTTTGGAGGACAGTCTGAAGACAACATGAAGGATCTTGACATAGGACACAGAAATAAGTCCAATGTCCAGAAGTATGACTGACAGGGCCACAAAGATACCATAGCTACGATTTATATAGGTGTTGCTACAGGCAAGCTTCACCACAGCCATGTGTTCACAGTAGGCATGCTGTATAACATTCTGGGTACAATACCTCAGCCGCTTAATGAGCAATGGGCAGGGCAAAACCATAATGGCACCTCGGGCCACACTTATCACCCCTAGCTTGATGACCAATGGGGTAGTCAGGATGGTAGTATAATGAAGTGGATAGCAGATGGCAACATAGCGGTCAAAGGCCATGACTACCAAAAGAGCTGATTCAATGATGGAAAAGGTATGAATTAAGTACATTTGGGCCAGGCAGACATCAAATCCAATGACACGAGCATCCAGCCAAAAGATGTCAAGCATTCTGGGGGCTGTGGTTGAGGCAATGGCTATATCATTAAAGGCCAGCATGCAAAGGAAAAAGAACATGGGCTGATGAAGGCTGGATTCTTCTCTTATCACAAGGATAATGAGGCTATTCCCTGTCACAGTCAGGGCATATAGAAAGCAAACGGGGATGCTCAACCAGCAGTGAAAGACTTCTAGACCAGGAATACCAACCAAGAAAAAGGATGAGAAGATAGGGATTGTGGCATTGCCCACCATGGTGGCACCCCCAAAGATTATGAGCTGTGACTCACAGTGAATCCATCCTGAAAAAAAAGAGACAGAGAAGTCAATGACAATGAACTTATGTAATGGGCTAAAGGCTAGTAACTCTCTCAGATTACTATTCTTTTTGGGGGGGGGGTTCACATGATCATCTGTTTATTTGGGTCACATGGGGACAATAAGCCTGACAACATTAGGCAACAGTTTAGCGATGCGGCTTCAGATCTGCTGCTGGCCTGCAAAAAGCCACTGGGCACCTAAGGCCTACCTACTGCTTCTGAAAAGATAACCCCCACTCCCACCCCGACCCAGGCAGCATCTCTGTTTTCACTGTGGAGCAGAGAGGTCAGCAGGCCAGTGTGTAGACACTGTGTTTACCCAGCTCATGCAGTTACTGGAATGAGAAGAGGAAGAGGTGAATCTGTCATTTCAACAGAAAAGAAAAGGGCCATCCATGCATTTCCTGTGTGGGACCTGCCACTGGTTCTGCTGCATCACTGATGGTAGAGGTCTCCTTGCATGGCTGGGCTGCTCAGTTCATACCTCACATCCCAAATTCCATATTACAAACTCAAATTTGTGTCCTACTGGGGTCCCAAGATTCCAGGTATATGCTCCTTACATACTGGCACACATGGAATTAGTGACATGCTGTTTATGTCCAAGGCTGTACCTCCACATTCCAAAGTTCTAGTCTATTCTAAGAAAGTCCCAATACTAGATATCATTCCTAAAAACTCCCTTGGGATGGAAGGAACTAAAAAAGGGGTAAAATGGGTCCAATGAATGGAGGAAGGAGACATCAAAGCCTAGAAGATGCTTCTGTAAGATTACATATGATTAAGTTTGAAAGGGAAATATACTAGTATCTTAAATACTTCTGGCTAGGATTTCTCAGCCTTTCCAAATGCTTTTATGAAACTCCTCCCCTACCCATGCCTGAAGCACCAAGGAGAGAATATATTGTAGGAGAGGAAGAAGCAAGGGATAAGAGAACAATTGTGCAAGTGTTTAAACTGCATCCTCATGACCAAAAACTGACTGGTCTACTCCAATTCTGATCAAAGGTCATTCACTAAGGTGACTTTACCAAGATGACCTCTCACCTTGTTAGGCCCTTTCCTATACTACCCCTGGAGGCTCAGCCGAGCTCATCTGGCTTGTCTGAAGGTTTCCCTGGTTCTCTCAGATTACTCTTCCCAATGAGACATAGTCCCATGCTCCCTATCCACAGATATGTACCTCCTGACCTCAGCCCAACTGTAGTGCTAATTACAGCTCCCGTTTTGTAAAGATTTTTTTTTCCTTTTTCAAAGGCATGTACCTCGATAATTCCCTGTGAAATGGGTAGGTTATTACTCAAAATCCCTTATTTTTATGGTTGGGAAATAAATATAGAAAGGACAAATGATTGTTCAAAACTATTTAATGGCAGTAGCAAAGGTAGGATTAGGAGCAGTACCACTGACTTCTAGAGCAGAGTTCTTTCCCCATTCGCTATACCCCAAACCATAACATGTTTTCCCCTAGATGAGAACATGATATAATAATGAAATGATGAAAATGATAATAATAAATCACATTAAAGTGATTCATGTACTTTATTTGATTTGATCCTCACCAACAACCCTATGAGGTAGATAATGTAAGTATTGTTTTTCCTCTTTTATAGATGAGCAAACTAATACTCAGAAATGTTAAGGGAGCATGTTCAAACACCCAGAAAATTTTGGGTGTAGGATTAAAATTGAGATATTTCTTGACCTTGAGTCCACTACTCTTCCTACTATACCACATTCATTCCCTCTGAATGTGCAAATGATCCATTCACAGTTTGATGCTTACAGGTTATGAAGTTTTCTGTAGAGGTCTAGAGTCCTGATTCTGTCTTGCCTCATCAAGTAGCCTAAAATAAGTCGCTTATCCTTTTGGGGTCTTTCTCCATCATAAAAATAGGAGGTCTCAAATTCTGACCTATCAGTTCTATCATGTATTCTATCTGTCCTGTTATAGTTTCACATGTGTTCATGTTATTTTGTATCTCTCTCATAAAAAATCCCTATGGTATAGTTTCCATATTTAAGAAATTATAGTTTCCAAAAAAAGAAATTATATTTTCTTCTACTAGTCATCTATTCTATCTCTCTCCTTCCATGCAGAATAAGTAGGATGGCTTCTTTTGTCTACTCTCTCTCTCTTTCTCTCTCTCCCTCCTTCCCTCCCTCCCTCCCTGTCTCCTGCCTTCCTTCCTCTCTACCACCCTTTCTTCCTCGTAGTCTCTCCCTATCTGTATTTTTCTCAGTCTGTCTCTGTCTTTCTCTCTCTTCTGTTCTGTTCTGTTCTCCTTACTCTGATGAGGATATGTGGCTAATATACTGGAATTTGAGTTCAAGAAGATCTTGATGTTGAGTCAAAATTAACAGTATAAAATTTAATAAAGATAAATAATCCTTCCTCTATTGCCCCTCACCAGGGTGAAGTCATTGGGTTGGAATCCGAGAATAGGGATGAGATAAGGGAAGAGCTAAGCTTTTTGAGTCACAAATTCAGGCCAACACCAGCACTAAAGTAGTAGTACTTCGGCCATTAACATTCAACACTTAATGTTAATCCGGAAGAGGAAGACTCTCAGGATTTTTGGTCAAGAGAGAAACAATTGCCATTTATACTCATTCTGAGCCATCAGAGTCCAAACAATAACCAAGTGAGACGTGGGCTTGGACATATATCTTGCTGCCGGACCAGATGGCTCTGGAGGAGAAAGTGAGGCTGGTGATTCAGCACAGCCCCCCTCACTTAAATCTAATTCACTTGCAAGTCATGTCATCACCTTCTTGATGTCATGGTCCTTTTTGAGAGTGAAGGATAAACAACAACAAAAAAAATTATTAGTACTCACCTAAAATCCCATATTCTGACTCAAATCTTCCAGGATTAATCTCCAATCCTTAACCAACTGCCAAATGGAAGAGAGACCTCCTTCTTCTGAAATCCTACTTAGCTTGTCTATCTCAGAACATACCATATTACCTCTTTTTTTCATTGTCGGTTTATGTTTTCCTCCACCCTTCTTGATGGAATACTCTGAGACCAGGGACTATGTCTTTTGCACCATTGTATCCCCCATGACTGTGGCACTTAGTAGCCACTCAGGGAATATTGTTGAATGAATTAATGAATGAATGGTGTCTCCTACATCTTTTCTTCTCCAAATTAATCATTCCAAATTGCATCAGCCATTCCCCATATGGAAGAGTTGCCAGACCTTTAACTCTCTTGGACTTGCTTATTTGTATATTCCCTAATTTATCAAGGTCTCTCCTAAAGTCTGACAACTGGAACTGAACCCAGTGCTCCAGATAAAACCTGATTAAGATGGAGAAAAGCAGGACCATATATCCCTCACTTTGGGCACAATACTATTACTGCAACCCATTAGAAGTGATTTTTTTGTTCTTATTTTTCAGTTTTACCCAACTCTCCATGATCCCATTTGACGTTTTCTTGGCAGAAATACTAAAGATGTTTGCCATTTCCTTCTCTAGCACATTTTACAGATGAGGAAACTGAGGTAAACAGAATTCAGTTACGTGCACAAGGTCACATAGCTAATGAGTGCCTGAAGCCAAATTTGAACTCAGGAAGATGAATCTTTCTGACTCTAGGCCAGGCTGTCTATCCTCTGTACCACCTAGCTGCCCCATTAGAAGTGATATTATGCTGCTTACTGACTTTATGGGAAACTAAAGCCCTGAGTTCTTTTTCATGTGAACTTATATCAAGCCAGATAAACCCAATCTTGTAATTTTTCTTGGACTGGATCCTGATTTCTTTAATCAAGGATCCGCTGGTGAAGCTACATCCTCTACCAACACAGATGATTGAATAATTACCTGAAACACCAAGATTTTAAATGACTTCCCTAGAGCCACACGCACTTAGTATGTGTCAGAGATGGGACTTGACCCTAAGTTTTCCTGATTCTTTGCTACTTCTCTTTCCACTACAGACACGCCTCATTTTATTGCATTTCACTTTATTGAGCTTCACAGACAGTGCATTTTTTACAAATTGAGGTGTTGAGGCAATAATGCATCAAGCAAGTCTATCAGCTCCATTTTTCCAAAAGCATGTGCTCGCATTGTGTTACTGTGTCGCATTGTGTTAATTCTCACAATAATTCAAATTTTTTATTATTATATCTGTTATTGTGATCTACAATCAGTGATCTTTGATGCTACTACTGTTAGTGTTTGGGGGCACTGCAAACTGCTCCCATATGAGACAGAGAACTTAATAAATGTGTGACCAGCCATTCCCTTCTATCTCTCTTTCCTCACACCTCCCTATTCCCTGAGACACAACAATGTTGAAGTTAGGCCAGTTAGTAACCTTACAATGGTCTCTAATGTTCAAGTGAAAGGAAGGGTCAATCCATGTGGCAAACTTAATAGCTGCCTTATTTTCAGAAGTTGCCACAGACACTCCATCTTTCAGCAGCCACCACCCTGATAAGTCAGCAGCCATCAACACTGAAGAAAGAATCTCAACCAGCAAAAAGATTACAAACTCCCTGAAGGGACAGATGATGCCTCAGACTTATTTACCATTTAAGTATTCTTAATAAAGGTATCCACATAGGTTTTTTAGACATAAATATTGCACATTTGATATAATATAGTATGGTGTAAACATACTGGGAAAACCAAAAAATTCATGCAACTTGTTTTATTGTGATGCTCTGGAATCTAATCTGAATGTCTCTGAGGTATGTCTGTACTCTACCTTTCTCTTTTACATTCAAAATTGTATTTATTTTTGCTTATATATAAACTTTTTGTTTTCAAGTAAATCTTCAAAGTACATTATTGCAATTTTCTGATGTGTCAGAGTTCTTCAAATTCTAAATTTTTCTATCATGTATTTTCCTCTCCGTGTGTTTTTGTTCATGTTAGTCTCATAATAGCAAAATATACTTTCCTCCTCTCTCTATCCCCCTCACACTTCAAGGAGAACCTAAATTCTACCTAATCCATAAAGCCTTCCCTGACTAGTCCCATCCCCAGAAGTAAATTCTCTCCTTGTACTGAAATTCTCATGCATTTATATAATCTGGACAATTCACAGGACAATTGTTCCCATGGTGCCATGAGCCATCTTTCCTCTTGTTTGAGGTGCTATGAAACTAGTGGATTATGTAGCTGATAACATATTTGTGCTTTAATTGCTGTATAAGAATTTAAAACCTTGGCGATAACTCATTCATCTCGGGAAATCACACAGTGCCCAATGTAGAGCTTTTTGCATAATGGATGCTCAGTAAATGTTTGTTAACTGAATTTCATATGATGGCCATCCCAGCCTTTTCTTTATATAGCACATGATATTCACCACAGTCCTTTCCCATATCTCTCTTCTGACATATCACTTCTCTGTGACTCTTTCTTATACTCTTTTCCCCAAACACACACATACACATACACATACACATACACACATACACATACACATACACATACACATACACATATACATACACATGCACATGCACATACACATACACATACACATACACATACACATACACATACACATACACATACACATACACATACACATACACACTGGACAGGACATAAATATTACACTATCTCTATATGCTCCCCTTTTAGATAAAAATTATTTTGTGCAGCTAGGTGGCACAGTCTGGACCCAGGGGCAGAAAGACCCAATTTCAAATCCAGTCTCATGTGCTTAGTAGCTATATGTTCCTAGGCACGTCACTTAATCTCTGTCTCCCTCAGTTTTCTTATCTGAAAAATGGGAATAATAATGGCACCTATCTCCCAGAGTTATTGTGAGGATAAAAGGACATTCGCACTTTGGAATAAATAAATACTAGCTATAAATGTAATACATAAATGCCAGCTATTAATAATAATAGCAACAACAAATAACAACGGTAATAATAATAATGATAAAACATCCTGAGCTGCATCTGTCCCTGCTGGCGACTTCCTAGGACCACCTTCCCTCACACTTTCAGCTGAAGTAATGAAGCCAGAGGCTTCACTCCTTGTTTCACTCCAGCTCAAACACCCCTTTGGTGGGTCTTCGCACAGGTGATCAATGGTACAACGTAATCATCGGTGCCCATATCCCTCTAAATCACTACTGAATTCCTGAGTCAGCTCTGACTCAGCTTTTGTTCTGCTGTCTACCTGATCCCCTGACCTTAGAGCCTTCCTCCAGCCTCACTTGAGGAAAATAACTTAAATAAAAGAGAAAGAGCTGTGAACTGGAGCCCAGAAACATGAGTTCTGTTGCTGGGCTTCCCCTAATTTATTTATATAAAGTTAAGCAAGACATTTCTCTCTTCTAGGCCTCAGCTTTATCAATTATAAAAAGAAGTGGTTGGAACAGATGGTTTCTAATATCTCTTTCTATATCTAAAGTGCCATCTAATCTGTCCTATTCCAGTCCTTGACTCCGACATGAACTCTTACTTTTACGTTATTTCTCCAGGCCACTCACTGGACACACCCCTTAACTGTGTCTTTTTCTCCTGGTCATTCCATTGTATTCTCATCTGGAAATGTGTAGACCCAGATAAGTTCGATGTCCACTCCTTAATAATTACTCACCAAATAGAACAGGAGCTGATTCTTAAGCAAACAAAAGGCACCTCTCTGAGCTGGGTTGGCTGCAACAGTTTCTTTATGATAAGGTTTATTCCCTCAAGGTTCATGTTTCTAGGGCAGCAGGCAGATTCTAAAGTCTCTGGGGGCACTGCCATGATCCCTTTGCAACCAGTCTTATAGTGAAAAGAAAAGAATGGAGAGAGGTAGGAAGGTATTCTGGGAATAGACTCCCTAGAGGGGCTTCCTCTCTCTTCACTATTTAGATTTTAGGCAGGAAAAGACTCTCTCCTTGGTCACTTAATCTATTCTGCTACCTCCAAGAAGGATGGCTTTCCTGTTCATCTGAGTCATACAAATGGAGCCATCCACTTTTGATTTGAAAAGTCTTCAAGCACCAAAAGTCCTCAGACTTACGTGGTTCCTTCTGCCCATATGTCTGGGCAGGAATCTTTGGTAGATTCTACATACTCAGTGCTTAACTCAGTGCCTCAAAAAGAATAAGTACTTAATAAATATTTGTTTAATTAATTTGAATTCATCAGAGGGGAAAGCCTGGAATTCTAGGAATTCATCTGCATATGGTGAAGAAGAGAGATAGAGGTTAAAATAGAGGCAGAGACATCCCAGTCATTCAGTCTTTCCCAGCTTCCTTTGCTTGACCTTTGTACAGGTCATACCTACTTGTCCCCCAAGACTCCATCCTAGGCTATCTTCTCTTATCCCTCTATAGTACCCCTCTACCCCTCTCTCCTGACATCCCAGTCTCACCTTACCAACTACTAATTGGACATCTTCAACTGAATTTTCCATAGACACCTCTAACTCAATGTGTCCAAAACAGAATTCATTATCTTTCCTCATGAATCTCCCCCCATCTCTAACCTTCCCCATTAACTATCAAAGCCACCACCATCTTCCCTGTCGCACAGACTCAGAACCTTGATGTCATCTTCAATTCCTCACTTGCACTCTACCTTCACAGTATGTTTTATATTTATCCCCTTCTATTTATTCATACAGCCACTACTCTGGCACAGACTCTTGTCATCTAATGTCTGGACTGTTACAATACATTTCTAGTTAGTCTCCCTTGCCTCATTTATCTCTGTACTTCAATCCATCTGGCATTCAGCTGTCAAATTGATCCTCCTAATGCACAGGTCTACCATGTCACACACCTCCAAACTCTCATTCAATAAACTCCAGCAGTTCTGTACCACCTCTAGGATCAGTGAAGAGAGTGCTGGGCATGAACTCATGTGCCTGAGTTCAAATCTGGCCTTAGACTTTAGCTGTGTGACCCTGTGTACATCACTTAAACCTGTTTACCTCAGTTCCTCACCTATAAAAGAAGCTAGAGAATGAAATGACAAACTACTCGAGTACCTTTGGCAAGAAAATCTCAGATTGGGCAGCTAGGTGGCACCATAAATAGAGCACTGGCCCTGAAGTCAGGAGGACCTGAGTTCAAATCCAGCCTCAGACCAAACACTTGACCCTTACTAGCTGTGTGACTCTGGGCAAGTCACTTAACCCCAATTGCCTTAAAAAAAAAAAAAGATCCTAAAAAAAAAAATCTCAGATCAGGTCACAGAGTCAGACACAACTGAAAATGACTGAACAACAACAAGCCTTGAGTGAATTTGATTTTCATTGGATTTCAGGGTCTGCAAATATTTTCTGTATTCCAGTCTCATAACTGAAACACTGGATGGACCTGAGTCAATCCTGGCCCAGGAATTTTGACATTAGTCAAGAGAGAATTAGATCAAAATGACTTCGTGGTTGGTTTTTGTGGCTGAAGTATGGGAAAGACCATGTAGAAGACAGAGAAACTTGGATGAACAGATAAATACATATGGGAGACTGGCACCCTGCTGCCCCTGCCCTTCTAGCATGACATAGGGTACCTTCTTAATGAAATAGGGAGGAGGACCACCACCAACTCTCTAAGATTAGCCTGATGGGTATTTAAGGAATTTGATGAGGAGACAAAAAGAATTTCAAAAGTTGGTATTACCTAACTTTTGCTGACAGTTTTAGAAAACTTGGATCATAGCATAAGAAAAATGAAAATAGGCGCAGCTAGGTGGCGCAGTGGATAGAGCACCGGCCCGAAGTCAGGAAGACCTGAGTTCAAATCCGGCCTCAGGCCAAACACTTGACACTTACTAGGAGTGTGACCCTGGGCAAGTCACTTAACCCCAGTTGCCTCACTAAAAAACAAAAAAAAGCAACAACAAAAAAAAGAAAAATTAAAATAAAAAGTTGTTGCATATTCAAGGAGTAGAAATAGATATGGATACATGTTTGGTCTTTAAGAGTGTAGCTTCTCAATCAGTCAACAAGTATCCGTTAACAATCCTGCTATGTAAAAGGCTCTATTTGAGGCTCTGGGGTTTTAAGAGCAAATAATTAGATGATTCACAATATGTTTATATCCTAATGGTGGGGGAATACATGTAAAATATATACATAATAAAGTTAATAAATACATGCACATATGTGTACATTACATATACAAGTACACATGTACATTTACATATATACACCTATATTCATATTTACAAAGTAGTTAAATCCAAGGTGCTATGGGAGAGAGGGCATTAAAAGTTGGGGGATCAGAAAAGGTTCCATGCAGAAGATGGCATCTGAGTTGGTTGACTGGTTGGTTGTTTTCCTTTGTTCTCAGAGAGGACCAAAATGACCTCGCCATGTCAGAGTCAAGGTACAGAATATCTGACTGTGGCTAATCAGAAGAATACAGTCTCAAAAAGCTGTACCACAGGTTAGGCACAAATAGTCCACATGAACATTTGGAGTAGAGACATCTCTAAATGTGTGCATCTCATATTTCTTTTGAGCTACTCAAATTCTGCTTCTCTCACAGAGAACAAAGCCTTCTTTGATATGGGAATGCCATGATGTGGGGTCCTTTGCTAGTATCCCACATATCATGCAATCTATTCCAAAGTTCATCAGACAGACTTTGACAGTATCCTTGTATTGCTTCTTCTGACCGCCATATGAGTGCTTGCCTTGTGTCAGTTCTCCATAAAATAGTCTTTTAGGCAAACATCCTTTTGGTGTACAAATGTAGCCAACCCAACAGAGTTGCACTCTCTGCAGTAGAGTTTGAATACTTGACAATTTAGCTCTAGAAAGAACCTCAGGGTCTGGTACCTTATCTTGCCAAGTGATCTTCAGAATCTACCTAAGACAATTCAAATGGAAATGATTCAGTTTCCTGGCATGGTGTTGGTATACTGCCTAGGTTTCACAGGCATACAGCAATGAGGTCAACATAATAGCTCTGTAGACTTTCAGTTTGGCAGGAAAAAGGAAGAACTGATGGAGAAGAGGGATATATCTTCAAGTATTTAAGGGTTATCATGTGGAAAAGGGGGCAGCTAGGTAGGGCAGTGGATTGAGAACCAGGCCTTGGAGTCAGGAGGACCTGAGTTTAAATCAGGCCTGAGATGCTTACTCGCTGTGTGACTCTGGACAAGTCACCTAACCCTGTTTACCTCAGTTCCTCATATGTAAAATTAGCTAGAAAAGGAAATGGCAAACCATTCCTGTATCTTTACCAAGGAAACCCCCAAAATGGGGTCACAAAGTATTGGACACAAGTCAAATGACTGAACAACCAAATGGTATATGCATATGTGTATGAACACATGTGTGTGTGTGTGTGTGTGTGTGTGTGTGTGTGTGTGTGTGTGTATATATATATATACACACACACACACACACACACACACACACACATATACATATATATTTGTTGTTGTTCTGTTGTGTACAATTCCTCATGAACTCATGGACCATACTGTCCATGGGACTTTCTTGGAAAAGATCCTGGACTGATTTGCCATTTCCTTCTCCAGTGGATTAAGGCAAACAGGCTAAGTGATTTGCCCAGGGTCACACGACTAGTCAGTATCTGAGGCCAGATTTGAACTCAGGCCTTCCTGACTCCAAGCCCAGTCCGCTGAGCCACCTAGCTGCCACATATGTGTGTATATGTATGTATTTATTGTCAACAGGCAATCACAATGTCATGAGACTTATGTGAACACCAGGTTTCTTACAAGAGAAATGAACACACATATGGAACCCAAAGGATTCACAGTCCTTAAAGAAATTTACATATTTATAATAGCAGGACAAAGGGAGTGGGGGATACCAGGAAGGGATGTGACATGGAAGGAGAAACAATGTAGCAAAGGTGGGAAAAAAGACAAAACCACTCCCCACAGGGAGGAGCAGGGTGAAGACCTAGAATTCATATTTTATGTTCTGTCTCTACTATATCCCTTCCCACTTCTAGTCACCCAAGATGTTCTTTCCCACCTCAACTTTTTAAAAGGAAAGACTTTTGCCCAGCCCTGTGTTTTCTTTTCCTGGAATGAGAGAAGAAGGTGTAGGACAGGTAGGGCCCAAAAGCATAAGGGGGTTGGAAGGAAAGAGAAGGGTTGTAATCTTCTCATGTCTGAAAAGCTGCCTTTTACCATAAAAACTTTAAAGTCAATTTAACTCTGAAAGTAAATGTAAACATAATTCTGTAAGTAATTAATAGTCACAGACTTTCTATGTTCTCATATAATCAATCTTCAACTTTCAGCGGAGTTAACATTCCTAGAAAACAGTACAAAAGCCAAAAGCATGAATGATGATACATTGAACCTATAGTAAATAGAGGGTTAAGTTCTTGCAACAACCAAAAACTATAACCTTTCACTAGAGATTACTGAAAATACACTTTGTTGCAAGCAATTCTTTAGAACAAAACATTAAATCTGATAATATACACTTTTCCTAACACAGTAACCATGAAATAACGCACAAAATGCAGTACACAAAATAAAATTGTTAACATGCAAAACATTTTTTCTTGCTAGTAATTCCCTAGAATTCTATGACCTTTTGTGCAACTCAATTTAAAAAAAAAAACATTTATTTCAAACGATATTCACTTTTCATAGCATATGAAATCTAAAGTACCATAAATACTATACAGCAAATAAAATTCTCAAAACTAAAACATTTTAAACCTGAATCTTACCTTGTACTGTGTCAGATGGCAGTGTGAAGGCACTGAAATATTTGCTTCTATAAACATCTCTACCTTGGTTGCCTTTGAAAAACCCAGGGAGAGGTTGCTGGCACTTTAATTGCTGTCAAAAAAGATGTCCAGACTGTCCTTCATGGTTGGTGGATTCCACTGAAATCCTGAAGGATGACCCAGCTGGAAATAATATATGCAAATAATATATCCAAATAATATATCCAATATAATATACCAGCTGCTCCACAGGCTTGCAGGCATCACACCCTTATTTTTTTTTTCTCTAGGTGAAGTGGATAGAGCACTGGGCTTGGAATAAGAAATATTGATCTTCACAAATTCAAATCTGGCCTCAGACACTTACTAGCTGTGTGATCTTAGGCAAGTGACTTAACTCTGTTTGCCTCAGTTTCTCATCTGTAAAATGAACTGGAGAAGAAAATGGCAAACCACTCTAGTATCTTTGCAAAGAAAACCCCAAAATGGGGTCATAGAGAGTAGAACAAGACTGAAATGACTAAACAACAATAAACTGCTCATAGTCCTGAATGTGTACAGTTGCCAATGCAAGAGTGAAAATGAGATTACTAAGAAAATCCCCAAATTCTTGAAGTCACATGAGTTAAACACATGAATGTTGAGGACTGACCATATATCTAAACTTCCGTCAGTTGCTTAGCTTATCAGAGTCATGGCTCCAAATTGCCCTACAGAATGGCTGGACCAATTCGTATTTCCACCAACAGCACATTAGTACACCTGTTGTCTCTCAGCTTCTTCACCAATTGTCATTTTCCTTTTCATAATTTTTGATAGTGGGTGTGAGATGGAACCTTAGAGTTGTTTAAATTTGTCTTTATTATGGTAGTTAGGTTATACTTATTCTTTCAAAAAATACCTGCTCACATCCTTTAATCATTTTTTGGTTAGAGAATTGACCTTAGTCTCATAAATTTGAATCTATTTATTGCACATCTTATAAACAAAACCTTTGTTGGAGAACCTTGTTACAAAGATTGTTTTTCCCAATTAATTTTCCCATCTTTTTTTAACTGCATTGATTTTGTTTATACAAAAACTTTTAAATTTTATGAATAAAAATTCTATTATATTCTCTTCAAGGAGAAACCTTTAGTTAAAATTTCCACATTCAAATGAGGAAGAGAAGGATGTCCCTTGCAGATGTCTAATTCCTCTAAGTATGATTAGATAAGAGATAAGATTTTAAAGCAGTGTGAGCAAGGACTGAAAATCATGATCTGCATCCCCTGAACTCTTACAATGGCACACTGGGGCCTTAAAAATTCAAGTTATGAAAGTATTTGCACATTTTATATAGACTCAAGTCACCTATTTCATCACAGAGGTAGGTCTACTCACGGTAGCAAAAAATTTTGAGATAATTTCATTATTGATTAAAACAGAAATTTTCTTCACAAGTTGGCACTTACAGCCCAGGAATCACTCACCACATTCTAAATCATTCAAAGACCAGGAATTTTTTTTTTCAGAAAATTATTCTTCTTATTGCCAAAAAAAGATTTTATAGAGTTAGAAAAAATAATAACAGGATTCATCTGGAAGAACAAAAGGTCCAGAATATCAAGGGAACTAATGTAAAGAAATGCAGGGGAAGGTGGCTTAGCAATTCCAGATCTTAAATTGTATTATAAAGCAGCAATCATCAAAACTGCTTGGTACTGGCTAAGAAATAAAGTGGTGGATCAGTAGAATATGTTACATATGCAAGACACAGTAGTCAGTGACTATAGTAATCTATTATTTGATAAACCCAAAGACTCCAGCTTCTGGGGTAAAAACCCACTCTTTGAAAAAAAAAACTGCTGGGGAAACTGGAAAAGAGTATGGCAGAAACTAGGTATAGACGCAAATCTCACACCATATACCAAAATAAGGTCAAAATGGGTTCATGATTTAGATATAAAGGCTGATACTATAGCAAACTGTGAAAGCAAGGAATAGTTTAACTATCAGATCTATGGAGAATAGAAGAATTCATGACCAAACAGGAGATAGAGAACATTATGAAAAGCAAAATGGATAATTTTGATTACATTAAATTGAAAAGTTTTTGCACAAACAAAGCCAATGCAACTAAGAGTAGAAGGAAGGCAGAAAATTGGGAAAGAATTTTTACAACCAGTCTCTCTGATAAGGGCCTCATTTCTAAAATACATAGAGAATTAAGTCAAATTTATAAGAATACAAACCATTCTCCAATTGATAAATTGTCAAAGGATATGAACAGACAGTTCTCAGATGAAGAAATTAAAGCCATCTATAGTCATATGAAAAAATGCTTGAAATCATTATTGATTAGAGAAATGCAAATCAAAACAACTCTGAGGTACCACATCACACCTATCAGACTGGCCAACATGGCAAAACAGGAAAATGATAAATGTTGGAGAAGATGTGGGAAAATTGGAACATTAATGCATTGTTGGTGGAGTTGTGAAATGATCCAACCATTTTAGAGAACAATTTGGAACTGTGCCCAAAGGGCTATAAAAATGTGCACACCCTTTGACCCGTCAATAGCACTTCTAGGGCTGTATCCCAAAGAGATCATACAAATGGGAAAAGGACCCACATGTATAAAAAATATTCATAGCAGCTCTTTTTGTGGTGGCACAGAATTGGAAATTGAGAGGATGCCCATCAATTGGGGAATGGCTGAGCAAGTTGTGGTATATGAATGTAATGGACTACTATTGTGCTATAAGAAGTGATGAACAGGCTGACTTCAGAAAAACTTGGAAAGAATTGTATGGTCTGATACTGAGCGAAGTGAGCAGAAGCAAAGGAACATTGTACACAATAACAGCCACGTTGTACGATGACTGATATTTATAAACTTAACTCTTCTCAGCAATACAAAGATCTAAGACATCTCCAGAGGCCTTGTGATGGAAAATGCTATCCACATCCAAAGAACAAACTATGGAAGTTGAATTACTATATTTTTTTTCTCTTCTGTTAAGTGTTGTTTCTTCTTTCTGATGGTTCCTCCTATTGGTTTTAATTTTTACTGACAACATCACTAATGTGAAAATACATTTAATAGGAATGTAAATGTATAGCCTATATCAGATTGTGCGCTGTCTTAGGGAGGGTGGTGGGGAGAAAGGGGGAGAAAAATTTTAAAGCCAAAAGCATATGGAAGTGATTGTTGATAAATCAAAATAAATTTAAAAAATATTTTTTTAAAAATGAAAATTACTCTTCTTCATCAAAACAAGAACACACCATGGGATAATGTCAAGAAGGCTTGTATCAAAACGCTGGTAGGACAGGGAGATGCCTTGAGTTCAAAGCTTCTGCTTCCATTAGGAAAGCCAAGGTTGGTCCTTCTTTTCAGATAAATAGTATGACAGCCATATTTCCCTGAGTGCTTTACATATTTCTACTTCCAACTTGACTCAGAATTGCAAGAGTTTCCAGTGAAATAGGATGAACATTCATTTCTATATACAGGGCCCAAACATGATCCTACAGTAGGTGTTTTGGGCAGAGACTGAAAATCAGGCTTAGTAATCCTTGAACCTTTGCAATATTACTTTAGGGGCATAAAAACACACTTCAAGGTGATTTTGCCTCCTTTTCTATGGACTAAGGTCTTTTATTTCATAATGGGAGCTGATCTATTCATGGTAACATAGTAAAATTCAAAATTATCTTCATGGGGTGATACTTGAAGGCCAGGACTCTCTTATTTTCTTCCAGCAAAGTTATTTTGAATAAAGGGAAGATTTGAAGATCCTTTCTACCACCTGCCATCAAGTTCTGTTATTGAGCTTCTTTCTATAGCCATTAGCTTTTGGCCCATTTGCAGACTGGTCAAGACTAATACCATTTGGGTTCATTTAACCTTTACATCATGCCCAACTTAACTGTCAACTCCATATGCTTCTTGCTGTTCCCAAAATTCTATTACTTGTAAGTTCACCCCCAGAACTTGGGCCAGCCAAAGGCCTTCCTTTTATAGATTTAAATATCTACTGAAATGTCAAGAGAAAAATTATACTGTTACCAATAAAAGAATGGTTATTTCATGTGGCACATAATTTGGTTAAATTTACCAAAAAATTAGTAAATGTGAGAGGCAACCTGACCCAAGTTGGCCTTAGAGTCAGGAAGACTGGGGTTCAAGCCTTACCTATCTCATTTATGAGCTGCTTCATGCTAGGCAAATCATTTCACCTTTCTGAGACACAGATCCCTTGTAAAATGCTGGTAATAATAAAGCCACTCTCATAGAGTTGTTTTGAATCAGTTTGGGTAATGCTGATTTGTGTGTGTGTCTTACCCCTACAGGACTGCTAGGTGGCACCATAGTGCACAGAGTGCCAGGCCTGGAGTCAGGAAGACTCATCTTCCTGAATTCAAATGAGACCTCAGACACTTAATAGCTATGTGATTCTGGACAAATCATTTAACCTTGTTTGCCTCAGTTCTGTCATCTGTAAAATGAGCTGGAGAAGGAAATGGCAAACCATTCCAGTATCATTGCCAAGAAAACCCGAAATGAGGTCACAAAGAGTCAGACACGAATGAAAATGACTAAAGAACCACAACAACTTACCCCTACACTTGATTGTAAACTCCTCAAGGGCAGGATGAAGGAAGGTGGAAGAAGACTCTGGAAAAGAGATGATTTTAGGTGAAGGCTACCTTCAAATATTTGAAGGTCTGTCAGGAGGAAGAAAGATTAGGCTTGTTCCATTTAGCCTCAGAGGCAGAACCAGGAAAAATGAGTACAAGATGCAAAGAGGCAAACTTGGACTCAGTATCAAGAAATACTTACCTATAATCAGAGCTATCTAGAAATGGAAAGGACAGCCAGCCTCGAAGGCAATGAGTTCTTCCTCCTTTGAGGTTTCCAGGGGAAGGCTGGATAACCATTTGGTAGGCATGTTTTAGTGAGGATTCCTTTCAAATGTGGATTGGACAAATGATCCCTGAGCCCCCTTCCAACTGTCAACTTGCGTGATTCTGTGAATTCCATTATTTTTCTCATTTTTCAAGATTAAAATTTTAATGTAATATAACCTGAGTTTTTTGTGTGATTTTTGTTCTCTCTCTCACACCATTTTTTCAGTTTAAATCTAAGTTTTGCCAATAAATTGGGTCTTCCACTCTCTCAGTCAGACCCAAGGACTGTTTCAAAATGTATATTGCTTCTGTGTAGGACAGAGAACAAATGGAGAAACAGAAGTCAGTGGAAACATTTAAATAAGAAAAAACAACAGATGTATAGGTAGGGGAGCACAGTGTCTAAGAAGAAAAGGAATATGTGGGGTCGAGGATGGGTTGGTAGATAATGTTCCACAGCCTTCTATAGGCTAAGAGCCTGGATCCAAGGCTTAAAAAAGGAGTCTGCAGTGATAGAGCTCCTTGTAGATAAACTGATACCATCTGGGCATATCCTGCTACGAGAAGCTGGGTCTTTGAGACAGAGTCAGGAATTTTCAAGAATTACCTGAAAGTACTCAGACTTTAACAATATCAGATTCAAATCTTTGTCTAAAACATTAGTGTATAATTAAGTACTCGGACACAACAAGCAATCTATGTGTAAGGATCTGATGGTGATGGTTTTTATTAATAATCTTTATTTATAAACTCCTAAAATAGCATAAAGAGTCCTCATGGCCCAAGACCATTTCATTACATAAGTTAAAACAGGCTATTCATTGTTGTAACTATATAAATGAGAGGCATCCCAAGGTGCTCTACACTATTCAATTTCCGTGTCCCTAATCTAGGACTGGTGAGAATCATGAAAAATAATTCACAAAATCAAACTGAATTTTTATTCAATATATTTTTACTATTTCTCTTTAGTGGGCCCTGCTGCAAAACAATCATTCTATTCTCCCTTTATAGGCTCCCTATGTCATTCCATATGGGATCTATTCCAAAATCTCCCTGTTTCTTCCCTCCCTCACAACTTGTTACCTCCTCCTCACTTGCCACCATGCCCTACAGACACACACACACACACACACACACACACACACGCATACACACACACTACACACGCATACACACACCTGCGGGAACAGGTGTAAATAAGGCAATCTAGTCCTTTTTTTTTACTGATAGGACTTAGTCTATCCAGGAGCTCCCTCAGCTCCCTCTTCAATTACTCAAAACATTTCAGCATCATCACTTACTTTCTCCTCCCTACCTCTTGTCATAGAAGAGGCATCCCTACATCTTTCAAAGGCTAATAACCCTCCCAATCTACCTAGAATCTAGTTCTACAGGTCATTCCTTCTCTTTAAAATATATTCATATAATCTCTCTCTCTCTCTAATAACTCCTTCCTGTCTACAAACATAGCCATGTCTCCCTAATCCTAGAATTAGATATGTAACTACAGAGAGAGCTTTATTTTGATCCTTCTGTAACACTAGGTGTCATTGTTTCACTAAATATATAGCGCATATGTGTACGTACATTTATATATACATACATGTGTATATGTATATATGTGTGTATCTATGTAAGTATATATTTATACAAGTATGTATGTATGTGGGTATGTATATATCCAGCTTCAGAACCCATTTCCATGTACAAACCAGTTACAGAAAGAGACTGAGACTTTGCCCTACACTCAGAGTTGCAAGTATCCTGGGTGAATGCTTTTCCCAAATTACTATGCCATAAAATGGAATGAAACTGTACTCATTGAAGAACATGTTGTTTTGTGTTTCAGGAGACAGCATAATATAGTGGCTATAGGATTGGACTAAGTAACTTCATTCCCCTCTAAAGAGACCAGTGGACTCTGCCAAATGAATACCACCATGCTGTCCTGAAAAAAGGTTTCCTTCCACTCTTCTGGACTGCTCTGGCTGTATCTAAACTTGACTTTTTCTGCTTCCTAGCTAGTGGCCCTCTAATGCCATACCACTCTCCACCGCCTACCTCTCCACCCCACCTCCTCACCTTGACAGCTGATGATTCAGCACTAAAGAAGACTATTGAATTTTCAAGACTGGGTCCCACTGACACTAGCTAGCTCCACTCACCATTTCAGGTAAAGATTAATGAGCCTTGGTTCACCTCCTTTCACAAGGGGAGATTTAACCTAAAATCCCTCTCAAGTTTATAATATAGTAATATGCAGAAATAGTAATAGGCAGGGTATTTCTTCCAACTTGGCACATAGCCTCATTTCTAGGTAGAAGTCGTTGGTGCTAGAAGCACTCCACTAAAAAGCAGCTTAAGGAGCTGGCTGTTGAAAACCAAGATCCAGTCAAAGACGCTAAAGCAAAAAAAAAAAAAAACAAGTCCAGGGGACAGCTACCTGGTACAGCAGATAGAGCACTGGCCCTGAAGTCAGGAACGACCCGAGTTCAAATCTGCCTCAGACCAAACACTTGACACTTACTAGCTTTGTGACCTTGGGCAAGTCACTTAACCACAATTGCCTAAAAATAAAAAATAAAAATTTTAAATCAAGCTTGTTCCTTTCATAAACTTAGACCCATGACAGAGTTTGGCTTTTCCATTTAGAGACTTATCTGTGATGATTAACAACATTCCCCAGGGGTATTGACCCATTTAGGGAAAACATCATGGCACAGTGGATTGAATGCAGGATCTGGAGTCTAGAAGACTTAACTTCAAAACCAGCCTCAGACATTTACTGGTTGTATGACCTTGAGTAGGTCATTTTACTGCTAAATGCCTCAGTTTCCTCCTCTGTAAAATGGGGAAAATAATAGCAACTACCTCCTTTCTTGTCAGAATCAAATGAGATAATATTTGTAAAGTGTTTTGCAAATTGAAAAGCACTATATAAATCCCAGTTATTAGTATTAGTATTTGTTAATATGTGACATATACTTGAAAGGTCAAATGGGCAGTTATTGATATGGGACTAGATATGAGTAGGTAAACAAGGGTTTGGTAAGTAGATTGGAGAACCATTTATATGGAGATTTTAACTGAACTTACTTGGACTGATAAATCACTGAGTGAGAAAGTATGGAGAAAAAAATAGAAGGCTTAGGAGAGAATCTTGGGGGTCATCCACTATTACAGGACAAAACATTGAATGAAATAACTGGAGAATGAAGGACTAATCATTTCACTCTCTGCCTCCTATTGCAACCCAGTAAACAACATTTTTTTTTTTTACCACTTGCATGTGTCTGTATCTCTGTTTACAGAAAAACACCATAAGGATCTGGGTAAGTGCTTCATTCCTTCATCATCTTTGGAGCTATTCAAATATAGAACAGGCTATCTCAAGAGACAGTGAGCCCTTTACCAATAGAACTGGATAACTAACTATTAAGGATGAGGCAGCTAGGTGACAGAGTGGACAGAGCATGGACCTGGAGTCAAGAAGACCTGACTTCAAATCCTCCCTCAGGCATTACTAGCTATGTTACCCTTGCAGCTACCTAACCACTGTCTACCTCTGTCTCCTCATCAGTAAAAATGAGAATGATAATAGCACCAACTTCATAGGGCTGTTGTGAGGATCAAATGAAACAGCACATGTGAAGCACTTTGCAAATTTTAAAGTGTTATATAAATACTAGTTATTATGGTTATGTTATTATTCTTAACAGGATTGCTACACAGTTGTCGGTTAGACTACATGACATCAGTCTGAGATTTGGTAATTCTGTGCACCTAGGGTAAAATGGAGGCAAATGAGAATAAATGAATTTGTCTTAAATCTTTGCTTAGAAAAATGGAAGATTTCTACTTTCCATGTGCTCTGAAATGGACAAGTTATAGGTGCTATATCCAAGATCTGTTATTCCTGTGGGTGACTTTTCCCCATTATTGGTTCATCAAGGATGGACTGCTCAAGCTGGGGGAGAAAAGAGGGTAAGGAAGAGAGAGAGAAAGGGATAATTCTTATCTGATTTTTCCTTCCTATGTGGCTATTATTGAAATACAGTGACCTCCACAGGGTAGTCTATTTGTCCCTGGAGATTCCCTCATTTGCGTGCAGTTAAGCAGGGAAAGGAATAGCTTTGATGACTTCTGGAATACCCAAAAGGATTATTGTCTCATGATCTGGGCCTGATACTCTCTTGCATATTTGAAGAGAGATTTACTGATTTCCCCCTATACCCAACTTCCTATGCCTGGTCAGCATCTTCTGGGTCCCGAAGAGAGATTTGCTTCTGAAGCTGTCTTATTTGAGCATGCAGAGAGTGTGGGCAGAATGTGCCAGGGGCATATCTGACTAGTTCTCTATGCATTCCTATGCCTACTCACTTGTGTACTCTTTAGGAATAAGTCCCCTTCCTAGTGTTTACTTGGCCTACACTTCTGGAAGAATATGGATTTTTCTGCACCATGAAATACACTTGTTGTTCATTCTTTGTATTCAAGAAGGACCAATGATATCACAGTGATGTCTTGACTTGCACATGAATAGGATTTAAGTGAGGCAGAGTTGCACAAAGTCTTCAGTCTCACTCTCTTTTCCACAGCATCACAGTCAAGTGGCAAGACAGAAATCAAGATGACTGGCAATGGCCCAGGACGCGGTGGATGACGTTGGCATCTTCTATGTCTGACCAAACTCTAAGCACTACACAGAACCTATTTCATCCACCCATTCTGGGGGGAAAGTATTCATGGGCTTGGAACAGATATCCCTCTAACTCATGGACAGCTTTGAGGCCTTCTGGCTGCCCTGAACATGGTTTAGTCCATCTGCCAAGACAGTTTTTACCAAGATGTAGCCACTCTGAATGCTTAGAGTCACAGGTGAGAGTGAGGTAAGAGGTGGACACCAAAGGCAGATGACCAGCCCTGAAAAGGTTTGGCAAGCCCTCACGCCAAAGGTGCTAGAGCTCCCTGAACACCCCATACACCCAGTCCTTTCACCCTCTGCTTCTTATCTCAAACAAGTAAATATTAACTCTTTTTATCACTATCTTAGATATGTCTCAATGTTTCTGCTTCCAGAGAAATGTCACAAAGATGTGGTTAAGTGCCCTGTTTGCTTTAGGAAATCGTGGATTACTCATCACATTTCAAGCATCAGCTGGATGACCATTTGTTGGGGAGATACTGCCATTATAGTAAAATGGAGGTAACTGAAATTAAATTAATTCTGTTATCCATCTTTTATTTGGAAAATATTTGGGAACTTTTAATCCCACAACTCTCCCATGAATTGTACAGGTTATGAATGCTAGCTATATCCTCATATCACCTTTCTTATATTTTTTTGAGTTTTTTTACCATTCCTAGTTTATCCAGGATGGATTTATCCTGAGGAAAAGAAGACTGGAACAGGAGGATTAAGGGGCATCTTCCTTTACCCCTCACCCCAACTTGGTATCCTTATCACCTATTTACATGTGCTTCTGTCTCTTTTGTTTTTTGTTTTTGGGGTGTGTTTGCTGTGTTTTTGGGGGGTTTTTGGGGGGGATTGGGTTTTTTTTAGGAGAAACTCAGTGAGCATTTGGTTAAGTAATTTATTTCTTCTTTATTCCCAGAATTACCTAAAAATCAAGTGTACCTCCCACTAGAGACCTTCTAACAGGGATGAATACCATTTGTTGGAGGATATTGTCAAGAGACTTGCTTTTTCAAATATAAGTTCAACTAGATAATATATGGTATTTATCCCAACTCTGAGGTTCTATAATTCTATCATTCTCATTCCTGGAAGCCCCACTACTTCTTTTTTTTTCTTTTTTTTTTCTTTTAACATATGGTTTTAAAACTTTGGGTTACAAATTTTTTCCCTTCCTCCCTCCCCACCCACCCTCATTGAAAAGGCAAGCATCTCGATAAAGGTTATAAATGTGTAGTCATGCAAAACACATCCATAGTAGGCATGTTGTGAAAAACTAAGTATATATCCCTTCACCCTATCCTACCCCCCATTTATTCTATCCTCTCTTTTGACCCTGTCCCTCCTCAGAAATGTTTGCTTCTGATTATCACCTCCCCCAATCTGTCCTCCCCTCTATCAACCCCTGCTTTCTTCTCCCCTTCCCCACTGATTTTCCTGTAGGGTAAGAGATATTTCCATACCTCATTGTGTATGTTATTCCCTCCTTAAGCCACATCCTATGAGAATAAGATTCACTCATTCCCTCTCACCTTCCCCCATTTCCCCTCTACTGTAAAAGCCTTTTCTTGTCTGTTTCATGTGAGATAATTTACCCCATTCTACTTCTCCCTTTCTCCTTCTCCCAGGGTAATCCTCTCTCACCCCTTAATTTTATTTTCCAGATATCACTCCATTCATCTTCAACTCACCCTGTGCTATCTATCTATCTATCTATCTATCTATTGATCTATCTATCTATGTATACATACATACACATAATTTTTCCCTCCCACTACCCTAATACTAACAAAGGACTCATGATTTACATCTTTCCATGCAAGAATGTAAACAGTTCAACATTAATAAGTCTCTTATGATCTCACTTTCCTGTTTACCTCTTCATGTTCCACTTGAGTCTTGTATTTGAAAATCAAATTTTATATTCAGCTCCTGTCTTTTCCTCAGGAATGCTTGAAAGTCCCCTATTTCATTGAATGACTATTTTTTTTCCCTGAAGGATTATACTCAGTTTTGCTGGGTAAGTTATTCTTGGTTGTAATTCTACCTCCTTTGCCCTCCAGAATATCATATTTCAAGCCCTCCAGTCCCTTAATGTAGAAGCTGCTAAATCTTGTGTTATCCTGATTGTGTTTCCACAAAACTTGAATTGTTTCTTGCTGGCTACCTACAATATTTTCTCCTTGACCTGGGAATTCTGGAATTTGGCTACAATATTCTTAAGAGTTTTCCTTTGGGGATCTCTTTCAGGAGGTGATGGATGGATTCTTTCCATTTCTATTTTGCCCTCTGGTTCTAGAATATCAGAGCAGTTTTCCTTGATAATCTCTTGAAAGATGATGTCTAGGATCTTTTTTTGATCATGGCTTTCAGACAGTCCAATAATTTTTAAATTATCTCTCCTGGATCTATTTTCCAGGTCAGTTGTTTTTCCAATGAGATATTTCACATTGTTTTCTGATTTTTCATTCTTTTGGATTTGTTCTACTGTGTTGTGATTTCTCATATAGTTGCTAGCTTCCAATTGCTCCATTCTAATTTTTAAGGAAGTATTTTCTTCCATAAGTTTTTGGGCTTCCTTTTCCATTTGGCCAATTTTGCTTTTTAGGGCATTCTTCTCCTCATTGGCATTTTAACCTCCTTTACCATTTGGGTTACGCTATTTTTAAGGTGTTATTTTCTTCAGTATTTTTTTGAGTCTCCTTTAGCATAACTCTCAGTTTTTCCTCTACTTCTCTTAACTTGCTTCTCAAAATCCTTTTTGAGCTCTTCCATGGCCTGGGACCAATTCATATTTTTCTTGGAGGCTTTGGATGTAGGAGCTTTGGCTTCATTGTCTTCTTCTGATTGTATGTTTTGATCTTCTTTGTCACCAAAGTAAGATAATATAGTCTGACTCTTTTTGTGCTGCTTGCTCATTATCTCAGCCAATTACTTGAGTTATAAACTCTTTGTTAAGGTAAGGGTCTATTTCCAGTGTGTAGAATGCACTGTCCCAAGCTTCAGGGGCTTTGTGCAGCTGTTTTCAGAGACACTTCTAGGGACCTGCAAATTTCCAGTTATTCCAAGGTGCTATGATCAAGGGCGAGGTGTTTGCTCCTTTCCTGGCCTGTGCTCTGCTCTATGAGTGACACAAGCAGTCTTTTTTGTCTTGGAACTGTGAGGAAGATTTCCTCTCCACAGTCACTACAAGTTCCACCATGCCAGCACTCCTCCTCGCCCCAAGACCGCCACCCAGAATTGTGACCCAGATCCAAGCACGGGCAAAGCAAGAGAATCCTGCACCAGCAGAGAGATCCCTGCAATCCCTCTCTGATCAGCCACTCTATTCCCCCTCAGTCTGTGTGCAGGGAGCTCCTCAGGCAGCCACCGTCCCAGGGCCAGGTTAGGGGAAATGGGACTGGGACTCCTTGCTTCTCTCTCACCACAAAAACAGATTTTTCCCACTGACCTTCTAAGTTGTCTTTGGCATTCATGGGTTAAGAAATCTGTAAACCACCACAGCTGCCGACAATTCAGTCCTCTGATGCCTGCTCCAGGTTCCCTGCAGCCTGCACACCCATGCTGAACTGCGCTACTCTCCCCACCCAGCATGATATGCCTTTCTGATCAACCATCCAGGTTGCCTTGGGCTGGAAATTTGTTTCATTTTGTCTTTTTATGGGTTCTGCTGCTTTTGAATTTGTTTAGAGCCATTTTTTATAGGTATTTGGAAGGATTTGGGGGAGAGCTCAAGCAAGTCACTGCTTTTACTCCACCATCTTGGCTCCGCCTCTCCCCACTACTTCTTATGGAAGTTCGACTGTTCCTTCTGGGTGACAATTATCTGTCTTCATTACCTTCTCACACATATTTCCATCTCTATTTCCAGGACTGATATCAAAATCTCTGGCAAGTACCCTATTCCCTTTTTATTCTCCAAAAGTCAACAAATGCTCGTAAACTTGATTTGAAAGTACCACTCCTCCTTTTCATCTTCCAATTTCTGCCTCTTCTTCCCCATATCTTCTCATCTTTTCCTAATCTATCTCAATATCTGTGCCTAAGGCAGAAGGAGCAGCTAGCTACCTAATCTAGTTCTAGTGTCTTTAAGAGCCAATATCTATGGCCCCTTTAGTTCTCACTGGAAGAACTGTAGAGATAGAGACTGAACTTATTATTTCATTTGGCATAGGGACCTTCTGGGCTCCTGGGTGTGAAAATTTGTTCTACATATGCAGGCCAGTACCTTCTCTTCAACTTACAGTTTTAGAGAATTGTCTAGAACAGTGGTGTCAAACTTGTGGCATTGGGTTCCTAAGTGTGGGTGGCCTGAATCAGATTAAAAAGTAATTGGGAAATGTTTAACAAAATGAATAAAAATACAATCTGACATAGGTAATGTTAATTTGTGGTTTTCTAGTCAATCTGCGAGTCCACTTGGATCCATTTCTATTTAAGTTTGACATTGCTGGTCTAGAGCACTGAGAGTTCAAGTGACTTAAGCAAGGTTACTCACCATGTATATGTCAGAGACAGGACTTGAACCCAGATCTTCTTGGCTTATAAGGCCAGCTTTCTATCCATTATATCATGCTTCCTCTCATAGGAACTATGTGAAGTATAAAAATTATCATAGGAACCAGAGACACAGACTCTTGGAAGTGTGATAGAGACACAATAGCAAAACTTTTTCAAAAAAAAGTAACTCTCAGGGAGAGAGTTATAGAAATGGCATAGTAAGATAAGCAGCAAAGTAAAAATAAAGTTCTGTTTTCCATATGACTTCAGTTCAAATCCAACTCAAACAGTTACTAGCTGTGTGGCCCTAGGCAAGTCACGTAACACCAATAGTCTCAAAAAAAAAAAGCAAACACAAAGATTCACAGAGCATTGATATGAGGATTTGAAGTAGAATTTATTATGCTTAAGCCAAAAGAAGGGTGACAATCATTATTTCAGACAAGGCAATAGTAAAAATAGATACTGGCATGAAAGATAAAACAAGGAAACCAAATTACATTTAAAGGCATCATAAATAATGAAACAAAATCAATTTTAAATATATATGAAGTAGATACTAAATACTTAGAGGAGAAACTGACTTGCCAAAATACTTAGATTAAAAAGTTAATTATTATGGGTAACTTCAACATGCCTCTTAAATTTAAACAAATCTAACAGAAAGATAAACAAGTAACAAATTAAAGATTAGAACAGGGAATTAGAAAACATGAGATACTGTGGACATTGGTGATTTTCAATGAGAATCTTAAAGTATATATCTAGTTTTCAATATCAACAGCACCTTACAAAAATTGATCACATTCTAAGGAAACTAAATGAAGGCGTGTGGAAGGGGGGCCCTCCCAGGTGCTGAAGAAGGGGAACACACCCCTTTCAGTATCCTCTTGTCCCCCATGATCCCACGCTCATGCTTCAGGCCTCCATCCCTGTAGCTTAAATTTCTGAAATTGCCCAATGATGGAAAACAATCAAACCTCAGAGCTTCATGTTCCCATAAGAAAGACCTGAAGTGTCAGTTTCTAGGGCAAGAGTACTGCCTGCTTCATGTGAACTTTTCCCACCAATCTTTGTTGCCCTCACTCCATTTCCCCTCCCCAAGGTAGGATACTGCCAGCCTGAACAGTATGGTCCATTCCTATGAAACCAGACCACAAAGACATTCACTTAAGAAGTCAGACCACTACTGCTCGCTCTCCCACAGGAAAGATTCATAAGGGCAAGTTTCCTTAAGAAATATACTCCATTACCCCTTGAGTGACACTTTGGAGCATACGAGAGAGGAGGCTTGCTCAGATAGATGAAAGAGGATAGGTGTCAATCCCACACCCTAACATAGAAAACCCTGAGCACACGCTCTCGGATCTGCTGTGTCTTTACCCCATAGACAAGGGGGTTCAGTGCTGGTGGCACCAGGAGGTAGAGAGTGGCCAGAAGGACATGGACATGGTGGGGCACATTGTGACCAAAGCGATGAGTAAGGAAAGAAAACATCCCAGGAACATAGAAAACTAGGATGACACAGATATGTGAGCCACATGTACCAAACGCTTTGAGCCAGGCATCATGGCCAGGGACCCTCAGGACAGCACAGAGAATGAGGGAATAAGAGATGCCAATGGCAAACACATCAAATCCCACTACCAGCAGTGCTACCACTAGCCCATATGCACGATTCACAGTGGCATCTGAGCAGGCCAACTTCACCACAGCCATATGTTCACAATAGGCATGACTAATGACCACACTCTGGCAGAAAATAAGACGACGCAGCAAAATAAGGAAGGGTATGAGGAGAAGTATTCCCCGTGCCAGCACCACCAATCCGATACGCCCAATGACCCCTGGAGTGAGGATGGTCATGTGGTGCAGTGGGTGGCAGATAGCCACATAGCGATCCAGAGCCATGGCCACCAGCACACCTGACTCCATGGAAGAGAATGCATGGATAAAAAACATCTGGGTGAGGCAGGTAGGGTACCATATCTCACAGGAATGGGACATAAGCACAGCCAGGGCCTTGGGTGCTGTGGATGAGGCAAGGATGAGGTCAATGGCAGCCAGCATGGCCAAGAACAGGTACATTGGCTGATGGAGTGATGGGTCAGTTCGGATAATGAAGAGAATGGTGACATTGCCCACCAGGGCAAGAAGATACAGGCTCCCCAGAGGAAGTACAATCCAATGCTGACTCTCTTCTAGCCCTGGGATACCCAGCAGATAGAAGGAAAAACTAGATCGTCCCCAGCTGGAGTTCCCCAGGCTATTTGCCACCATCTTTTTTAAATGGAAACAAACAAATAACTGCAAGGGAGAACAAAGTCAAATACAAAGAAGTATTTGCATGCAGCAAGAACTGAGAGAGACAAAGATGATGAACTGAGAAAGAAGTTTCATTCCATGGATATTATTAAAAGTGGGAACTGAGAGAACTCTGTGTCTACGATGACATTGGTGTGGTCCTGCCTGGAGGCTGTGGGCTTGAGACCATAAAATGTGTTAATTCACCTCTGCAGAACTATAAGAAGATGAGGATCAGCTGGTATCTATCTCCCCAGTGGACAAAGCAAGAGGAAACTGGCATGAGCTGCAGTAGAACATTTAATAATTAGAGAATAAAAAGAATTTCTTCACTGTTGTCACTCTTCTTCAAATCGCTTACTTGGGTTGAGATCACCAGCATCTTTTCAAGCATCCAGGTTTATTACCTTGGAATCTGATTCTTCCTTCTCTCTCATCTTTCTATCCAGTCAGGTACCTAGTATTGTCAGTTCTACCACTTTATCATTTCTTATATCTTTCCCATTCTCCACACTCACACAGCCAGCATCCTGGTTTAAGCCCTCATCCCCTCTCACATGGATGCTTGGGAAAATGTGCAAACTGGCCGACTTGGGGCTAGTCTCTCCCTTCTCCAATCCATCCTCCAGAATTTGCCAAAATTATCTTTCTAAAACTCAGGTTTGGGCCATATCATTTCCCTGCTCATGACTTTTCCAATGGTCAATGACTCCAGAAAACAGTTTGCAATTATACTAAGTGACTAAAATATCTATGTCCTCTGACACAGAGACACCATCACTAGGTATATACTCCAAGGAGGTCAAAGATTTTTTATAAAGGCCCTAAACACACCAATCACCATGAATTCGTTAAATACATTTAATATTAAGATGTCCTTTGAAGCATGCCTTCCATTTTTAAGTTTTCAAGATGCAGAATGAGACATAAGCTTTTGAACAAGGCCAATGTAGGAATTTGTTTTGTGGAACTATGTACATTTTTATGAGTGCTTTATTTTTTAATTATTTATATGGGGCTAGGATAGTAGGAAGGAAAGATAATGAATGTTTATAAAAATAAATAAATATATGAACAATTTTAATGTAAAAAATGTCTACTGTGGGCCAAGCACTCGTATGATAAAGATACGAAGACAAAAGTGGATTGTCTCCTGCTCCCAAGGAATTATGTAGGGTAGATAACATGCACACGTGTAGGTACATTCAAATTTTTTAAATTGAAAAGGAAGTAGGAGCCGGGAGAATCAAGAAAGGTTTCATGTGGAAGGTAACGCTTGAGCTATGCCTTGGAGGGAATTAAGGATCTTGATATGGAGGTGAAAAGGGAGTTATTCCAGGCATGGGAAAAACCAGTGTAAAGACCTAGCATGGAGAAATGGAGAGCTGTGTATGAAGTATAGTTACAAGGCCTGATTGTCTGAACCACAATGTGCATGAAGGAGAAAAATAAATTATAAGGCTGAAAATGTTGTTGGAAGCCAAGTTGTAAAGGATCTTACTTGCCAAAAAGAGTTTATGTTTGATACTAAAAGTAACAGGGAGTCATAGAATATAATTGCATAGGAGAGTGACAAGGTCAGACCTACACTTTAGGAACATCACTCTGATGTCTGTATGCGGGATAGATTAGAATGGGAAGAAATTAGAGTCAGAGAAGCCATATAAAAAGACATTTCAATAGACTAGGTGAAAGATGATGAGGACCTGGATGAGGTGGGAACTGAATGAATGAAGATAAAAGGGAGAGATTCAAGAGATGTTGGTGGAGGTGGAAATGATATGGTGTAGTAACTAATTATTATCAATTTTGGGGCGAGTGAACATTGGAGGTTTAGGATGACACTAAGGTTGCAAAACTGGGTAACTGAAAGGGAAGGAATACCCTGTGAGGGGTGGTTTAAGAAACTTGAGAGAAGGAAGAAAGTTTTAGAACATCCAAATGTATTTAGAACAGCACTGTTTGTCACAGTAAAGAATTGGAAGTGAAGCATACACCCACCAGTTGTGGAATGGCTAACCAAGTTGTACATGAATGTAATAAAGTATTACTACACCGTAAGAAATGATCGACATAAAGAACAAGGAAAAGCATGGGAAGACTTATAGGAAGTGATACAAAGTGAAATACACAGAACGAGTAAAACAATTATTACAAAAAAGTAAATGGAAAGAACAGCAACAAAACCTGAATGCTGTGTAATTATAATGAACAAGCCTGGCCTTGAATAGATGTTAAAATGCATCTCTGTCTCTTCTTTACATATATGAGAAACTATGGGTTCAGAAAATCCATTGATATGTTAGTTCAACTAAACCATCCTTCTCTCTTTCTTTTTTATTCTTTGTTATAGGAGAAGTAGGAATATATTTTGAAATAAAAGTGATATAAAATTAAAAGATGTTAATAATTTTTAAACTCTCAGTGGCTCATTTTTTCCTCAGGAATGAAGTACAAACACTTCTCCTCAATATTTAAGGATCTCCACAGCTTGTCTCCAAACTGCCTTTCCAGGTTGATTTATTTCATAGCACTCCTCTTCACACTGTCTTCCAGACAAAGTAAATTACGTTTCTCAAATGTGGCATTCCATATACTTCCTTCACATGTTTGCACAAGCCATGGCCCATGCCTGGAATGAACTCCTTTCTTATCTTCCCTTCTCGGAATTCTTACTTTCTTGATGGCACAAAAAAAGATACCACTTCTTTGATCTTTCTATTATTTCTGCCTTCCACCCCATCCTGTCCAACTGTTAGTGTTCCCACTGTCATTAAATTACCTTGTATTTGTTTATCTATTTCCACATCATCTTGCCTCCTCTCCCAAACTACTACTACACCCTCCCTCTACAAGAGGATGTAGCACGCCTATTGCTCTGGGAAATATTCTGGTTTCAAAGTTTACTTGCTAACTTTATTTCTCAGCTCAGACCACAAGGACTGACTGGAGGCTGGGAAATGAGTCATTCATTTTAATTCAATCTAATAAACATTTGTTAAGCACCTATTATGTCGCAGACCCAGTGATGTAAACCCAGAAATGAAAATAGTTCCTGCCTTTAAGCAACTTATATTGCATTGGGGAAATGAAATGTAATTAAATTAATACATTAATAAATAATTAATTTAAAAATTAATAATATAATATACAAATAATTAATAATTATTTTATAATTATAATTTATATGATCATTTATATATTATATAATATAATTTTTAATAAAGTATGATTTATATATGTAATATATTCATAATATATGATGTATAATATAACAATATTAAATCTATTAATGTAATTAATTATAAAAATTGATGCTGTATAAATAATAAAATGAATAAATGAATAAAATATAAATTAGTACAAAATATGTGCAAACTAAAACAAAGCAATTTAGGGATATTACTCATATCTGGAAGGATCAGGAAAAGTCTCATAGAGGAGATAGCACATAATCTGCAGCTTTAAGGAAGTTAGGGTTTCTATGAGGCAGCCACAAGGATGGATTGTATCCCAGACATGGAGAATGGCCTTTGTAAACTTCAGAGAGGAGAGGTGGAATGCTGTGTGTAAGGGACAGCTAGAAGCCATTTTGACTAGAATGCAAAGTGAATATAGGGAATATTATAACTGTGAAATATAATTTAATATAATGTAATATAATACAACCTGGAGATATTGTTTTACAACTACCAGATTAGCTAAAATGATAGTAGGGGAAAGTGGCAAATGTTGGAGAGGATGTGGAAAAATTAGGACACTAGTTCATTGTTGGTGGAATTGTGAAATGATCCAGTCATTTGGGAGAGGAATTTGGAATATGTCCAAAGAGTTATTAAACTACCTTTGAGAGTAATACCACTACTTGGTCTATTTCCAAAGGTAATTAGGGGAAAAGGGAAAGAACCTATATGTTCTAGAATGTTTATAGCAGCTCTCTTTGTGGTGGCAAAGAACTGGAAGTTATAGGGATGCCCATCAATTGGAGAATGGCTAAACAAGATGTGGTATATGATTGTGATGGGATACTACTGTGCTATAAGAAACAATGAGCAGGCAGACCTCAGAAAAACCTGGAAATACATATGAACTGATTCTGAGTGAAGTGAGCAGAACCAGGAGAACATTGTACACAGTAACTGCCACATTGTGTGATGACTAACTTTGATAGACTTATTTCTTCTTAGTAATGCAAGGATATAAGTAAGACTACTCCAAAAGACTCATGATAGAAAATGCTGTCCACATCCAGCAAAAGAACTATGGAGTGTGAATGCAGATCAAAGCATTATTTGATCTCTTTTTTCTTTCTTCTTTCTCATGCTTTCTCCCATTAGTTCTAATTCTTCTTTACATGGCTATGTGAAAATAGGCTTAATGAGAATGTATATGTTAAGCCTATATCAATTTACATGCTGTTGTGGGGTGAGAAAAAGGGAGACATGGGGAAAAAATCTGGACATCAAAATCTTGTGGAGGTGAATGTTGAAAACTAAAAATAAATAAATTCATGAAAAGAATTAAAAAAAAGAAATAATAAGCTCATGATTTTTTTAAAAATATGGAAAGACTTGCACTAAATAGTGAAAAGTGAAATGAGCAAAACCAAATAAACATTGTACACAGTAATAGCAATATTGTTTTAAGAATGACTTTGAATGAATGAGTTATTTTGTTTATTATACAAACCCAAATTAACTATGAAGGACATATGAAGAAAGACATCTGCATCCAGAGAAAGAACTGATAAACAGAAGTATGCATAGAATAATTTTACATATATATAGTATATATACATATATACTTTATATATATATATATATACATATATATACATATATATGTATATATACATATATATATATATATATATCCTTGTCTCTAGTGGCAGCCATCTCTAAGGTGAGGGGGAGGGTAAGAGAAGAGAAAAAAAGAAACCTCCTTGATAATTTTGTTGTATATTTGAAAGGAATTTCAAGTTGTGCATTGTAAATTTAGAGTTTTGTATACAATAATCTTTTTATTATACAATGTTATGGAAATGCTTGTTTTATTCCATAAATTAAAAGAAAATAAGAAAAGAAAGAAAGAGAATATATGAAAGTAACATGAAATGACTAGAAAAATAGGTCAGATTTCTATTGTAGAGCTCTAGCTCTAGCTTTATAGACCAAGATGAGAATTGCATATGTTATGCTAAAGGGAATAGAAAGTAATTGAAAATGTTTTAGTACGAGTGAGGTATGGCCAGGCAGTCTGTGTTTTAGGAATATCAATTTGTGAAGGATGGATTAGTGAGAGAAGACACTGGAAACCTAGGGACCAATTCAGAAGCTATTGCAATAGTCCAAGCAAGAAGCCATGAGATTGTGGAAGTGGAAAGAAGGGAATGAGAGTGTAATGGTTGTTGTATAGGTACAATCAATAAGATTTTGCAACTTATTGAATGTAGGGGAGAGGAGGAAGGAACAGGAAACATTGATCATGATTTCAAAATTTTGAGCCTGGATGACTAGAAGAATGGTAGTGCCATCAACAGAAATAGAGAAGTTTAAAAACGGATGGGTTGAGTAACGTTATCACAAAAACAGGCACATGGAGAGGAAGAGGAGGAGGAGGAAGAAGAAGGGAGGGGAAAATGGATAGACAGATCAGCAGAGAGAGATAAGCTGGAGCAGAGACCATGAGGAAATCCAAGAGAATACAAGTGAGTGGCACAGTGCTTTCCCACCCTCCTGTTCGTGTCTTCTGAAACTATCCAAAGGTCTAAGTATGTCTCATTTGACCTAAATCTTGAATCCTTAGCCCTATCTCCTTAATTCTCTTCCCTTCCCTTTCACTGAATCATCAACTACATTATGCTATTTAGAGGTCAGGAAATCATTATGCCTAAAGTGTATGGGACACAAAAATATATGGGTCAGCTAATTCCAGGGTTGCATCAGAGTCACAGAGTCTAGGTGTCACACAGAGAGATGAGGGAGAAAAAGGGTTAGAGACAGAAGGATGAGGATGAGGTGGGGAGAGAGAAGAGGAAGGAGTAAAGAAGGAAGAGGAAGGAGAGTGGAGAGAAAAGAGGCAAAGTTCCAATACTCTGGGTTACTTGTTTAGGGACCCTATACATTAGCTGCAGAAGCCATATAGCCACACTCTGGGGAAATTTCAGTACTGCAAGGATGGACAGGAACTCAGACATGAAAAAGAAGTTCTAGATTTATGCTCCAGAGACAGAAGGGTATGGTTTTAGGGAGACTCTATTTGGATCAGGATGTCCAAATGCTACTCAAGACCTTCTCCTACCCTTTTTGTCTCCTTAGGTAAGCTGATTAGGGATAGCACTCCCCTTTTTGCCCCCTCCTGCAGAGATGACCCTCCTGCCCTCAGTAGCTCCCTCTACTTCTAAGCTAGGGTCAGTTCAAGAGGGAAAACTGAGGCAGGGAATCAGGGTACAGATAATGTTACATTAGAGGGAGAAAAGAGGATAGGAGGGAAGACAGATCTGAAAATGTAGAATTGGAAGGAATGTTGGAATTTTCCTATTCTATCCTTTTTTTTTTACAGGGGAGGAATTAGAGATTCAACAAGGTTAAGGTCACACAGCTGGTAAATAGCAGAGCTGAGCTGCTGAGGCATGTGATGATAGGTTCATAAAGTGGTTATCTCTTCCCACAGCCTGTGTTTTTGAGGAGCCTCACATTCAACATTTTTTTTATCTCACATGTATGTTGGTGTAGATCAGAGATACACAAAGACATAGAACGTTAAGAATAGAATGAACTATGGAGATCAAGTAATTGAATCTCTTCATTTTGCAAAGACAAAACTGAAGCCTAGGGAGGTTAAATGATTTTTCCCAAGGTCACATAATGAAATATGGTGTATACCTCTTCCTATATAAATGATAAGGAGGCAGAATGAATTCTGTGTCAGCTCCATACCAAGCCAGCCAGACCTTCCAATTTCCAACACTGGACAGTGGGCAGAGGTAATGCTACTGCTAGACACACATGTCAAAGGAGAAAGGGAGGACCCTGAAGAAAAGTTGCTAACAAATGAACATATGGAAAGAGACAGAATAGATGGATGAGAGCTATGACTGAGCAGTCCATGGCAAAACCCCAAATTGAAAAGAGTCTCAATACCCAGGTGAATGGAAAGGAAAGTGAGAAACTGAAAATATCACTGCACCGTCACTTCAACAGCCTTCCTTAGAACTTGGAATTCCCAATGCTGCAACCCATACTTACCCCAGATAGAACATTTGCACTGAGTATGCAATGCAATCAAACATAGATCAGGAAGGTACTGACTAACAACCCTAGGCAAAAAAGGATATTAATCCTGTGTCTGACTCCCAGGAGAACCACCCTAGAGGCTAGCATGCCATCAAGGAGCTGAGGTTGTCTCATGGTAAAGGGAGAAGTCCCTATAGCTGAGGTATTTTCACCACCACCATCCTCAAAGGGCTGAGCAAAGTAGATTCACAGCAGGGATACAAGAGAGGGCAATGCCTTCACATTCACCCACTCGAAGTCAGGGCCTAGTGATCCAGCCCAGTCACTGACCTCCTCATCTCTTCGTTTCTAAGGTTGCATACCCAATAAAGTGCTAAGTAACATTGCAGTAGGAGCCAGGAAAACTCTGTGTTTCTACAATACTACTAAGCTACTCTATCTCTCTCATGTTTCCTCTGCCTCTGAATCCCAAAGGTACATTTAAAGTGGGTTGTTTTCCATTTCAGACTCCTGTGAGTAAATTAAAGGTGAACTGGACCAACCCAGGTAATACCAACATTCCTAAGGCATAGGCTGCCTGGGGGTGTAGTTTCCACTCATGCTTGGAGTGAGACCTGGGAAAACTCAGGATTGTAGAGACTGTCCAAGCACCAGTTCCCCATAAGTGGTGAAGGTCTTCTCTGTCCCTTCTCTCCACTTCCATTGCCTATTGCTGTTATTGTAGTACAGTGTAAAGAAAAGTTCTGGAGTCAGGAAAACCTGAGCCCAAATCTTGCCTCAGACACCTAATAGCTGTGAGACCTTAGATAAGCCACTTAATCTCTCTAGGTACCAGTTTCCTCATCTGTGAAATGAAGCAGTTGGTCTAGAGGGCCTCTGAGGTCCTTTCCACTTCCAGGTCTATGATCCCCTTAACCAGATCCCACAGATTCAGTGCAAGGAAGGGGTAGAAATCCAGTCAGGGTCAGCCCTCAGAAAATCCCCCAAATTTGTCTTTTGAGGCACACGTCCCTACTCTTCTACTCCATTCTTCTCTCCCTTTTCATAGGTTCTCTCCTCTTCATCTGCTCCTTTTTTTTTTGT
This sequence comes from Phascolarctos cinereus, assembly GCF_003287225.1. Taxonomy (NCBI): domain Eukaryota; kingdom Metazoa; phylum Chordata; class Mammalia; order Diprotodontia; family Phascolarctidae; genus Phascolarctos; species Phascolarctos cinereus. The sequence continues at coordinate 353,338,879 of NW_027556098.1, forward strand.
CCCTGTCTTGGAACCTTCTTCACATGCCCTCCTTCCTCTGTTTTCCAGGTGCAACCCCTCTTCCAACACTCCTCTCAATCTACAGCCCTTTACACCCCACTTTCAACACATATCTCTCCCCTCATAATATTCTACTTCCCTTCCCTCACCCCCAGATACATAGCCTGTCTCCTCCCATCCCTGGCAAGCCTTCTTCTTAGTTGTTGTTTTGAAATGTAGCTAATATTTGAGGCATGACCCATCCCAATGGCATTCATATTTTAATATTCTACCCATCAAAATCCAAAAGACTTCAAGATGTGAAAGAGTGAATTACTTAGACGAATTTCAGGCAGCATGAGAGGTGGAAACAAATATGTAGGTGGACAGCTGCCTATCCTCATATGAGCGATATCCATCTTGCATTGGATCTTGGGTTCCAAAGTAACTAATCAGGTTCTGACTTGATAAGACCTTAACCTTGGTCTCTAATGGGTGTTAAATATTCAGAGACATGGAGACCTAATGACCTAAGGAAATGGCAAATCACTCCAGTATCTTTGCCAAGAAAACCCCTAATGGGGTAATGAAGATTTGGACATGACTGAAACAACTGAACAATGATAGCTAAAGCCCAGTAGGAGGTTGAAAGAATAGACTGAAAAGATCTGTAACTCTCCCTTTTAGGATACTTACTTATTGCCTTCACTACTGACCCATCCTCCTTACCGCTGCATGTTGGAGATAACTACAGAAGTTAATTGGCAGACTACAGCCCTCTCCTGCAAGGAAAATTCTTATGAGCATCAGCAACCATCAGGAGATATTGAGCAGAGTATTAGATGATCCTGAAGAGAGTGGGATTTCTCAAGAGCAACTGTCCAGACACGTAGCACCTACGTGCAGCACCTACAGAGAGGCACAGAGACCTAATGACCAGGGTAAGCATAGCTAGCAGAAGCAAGTGTGAAGACATTAACAGAAGTCATCAGCAGCTTTGCAGTATCAGAGGTATGCATTATTTCTTAGTGTAGATGGATTCACTGCCCACATTTATTATGTGTGCACCCCTCCACACAGGATTTTTTGCATTACATGTTACATATATATGTGTGCATGTATGTATGTGTGTGTGTATATATATATTCCCAATGTATTTTTGCTTTGCATTCTCATTCTTTCCACTGAGCATATTTATGGGAGAGTTAAGTCCAAGGTTTATGAGTGAATAGGGGATGGTCTGTTGTTTCATGATTTCTATATTATTTCAATAAATTCCTTTGCTTTGAAGTAAGAATGTCTCTGATTGTCTGTTAAAGTAAACCCACCCCAGGAGGCTGGTGAGCTATGGTTTAGAGAGTATTCTGACTCGTAAAGTATATACACGCTGGGATAGTTTTCTTGGAGTCCATGCATGAAGGGGGTTCCTGGTTGCTACATAAAAGTTTCTATTTAATAATTGCCATTTGTGCACTCAGAGTGTAAAATAATATACCGTGTCTGTGTGTTAAACATTTAAGGAATTTTAAATGCTTCCTTTCTGTGATTAGAATCATTCATTTGACTATGACTTGCCAGAAATTCACTTTGAATTGATTAAAAAGCTTCAGATACAATGGAAAGATAATAAAAACATGTTCTAGACGTTGAACTTCATAAAAAACATTCTTATACACTTGATGCTCTATAATGTGGGGAAAATGATATAACATCTGTATATCTCGTCAATACAGCCAGAAGTAGAAGACATTAATTTTCGATAAAGCAAAATGTGGTATGAGGGGAAATGGTTCAGACCAAAGTTGGGAGAGCCAACGAAAACCTATTTATTCTGTGATCTTAGACAAGACATTTAACTTCTAAGACCTATTTTCTCACATTTAAAATGAGGAAATTGAACTAGATCTTCTCTAATGTCCTTTGTAACCTGTGTAACCTAGACAAGTTGCTATAATCATAACAATAATAATGAAAAGCCTTTATGTAGTACTTACAATGTATAAACGCTTTATAATTACAAATTCATTTGATTCTCACCATAACCCTAAGAGGTAGGTGCTATTATTATGCCCATTTTACAGATGAAGAAACTGAGGTAAACAGAGGTTAAGTGATTTGGCCAAGTTTACATAGCTGGGAAGTGTCTGAGGTTTGATTTGAACCCAAGTCTTCCTGACTCCAGGCCTGATGCTTTATCCACTGTACAACCTAGCTATCTTTGGGCCTCATTTTATCATCTATAAAATGAAGAAGCTTAGCAAAATGACATCTAAAGTCCCTTTTAACTCTAAATTTACAAGCCTAAGGATGTTATAGACACAGCATAATTAAATTTTAGCACAGGGGTCAAAGGAGTCTCTCATGCTATCCTTTCGGATAAGGTAAGAAATATGAGCTAGCTAAAGATGCAGGTGGTTGAGAACTGGTTGAATGAGGGCTCCAAAATAATGATTATATTTAACATAAAAGAAAGACCCTAGTGGAATGTCCCAGTGATTTGTCTTTGACTGTGTGGTTTAACTCTTTTAGCAAGGACTTCAATGGAGTTACAGAAAAAAAAAATTCTTGTTGAACTTGAAAACTAAAACATCAGATGACTGTCAGGATTCAAAGAGATCAGTGTAGGCTAGTGTGATGGGCTGAATCTAATAAGATGAGATTTTGCAAGAATAAGTATAAACTTCTGTGAGCTAAGAAGTCAATTCATAAGTAAGGGTTAGGGGAGGCATGGCTAGAAAACAATTCCTTTGGAAACAGCCAGAGGTTTTAGTGAACCACAGACTCTATACAAAATTAATATGTATGTGGTATCCAAAAATGCTCATATTACCATAGACTGTATTAAAAGAAACATGATGTCAAGAATAACTGTTGTGATAGTTCTATTTTAGCTTTGATCCTTGTCAGTTGACATTTGTGGTACAATGTTCAGTGATAAGCAAGATAAAATATGTTAAGACGATGATTTTTACAACAATGCCCAGAAAACAGGTCTCGTGAAGACAGAGGCTTGCAGAGAGTCTGTTGATGTTTATATATGAGGATGACTTGAGGTACCAGGGGATATTTAGCCTGAAGAGAACATGATATCAATTTGCCAGCATTTGAAGGACCCTTATGCAGAAGAAAGATTAGATTTACTCTGTTCAGCCTCAGAGGGCAAAATTGGGAATAAATGTTACAGAGTCAGATTTCAGTGTTATATAAGGAAAAACTTAAGATCAAGCTATCTAAAAGTGGACTGGAATGCTTTCATAGGAAATGAGTTCCCCATCACAAAAGCTATTGATTGATCGCTTGGCCATGGTGTCATGGAGGAGATGATTATCTGGGTATAGACTAGATGGGCTCTGAGGTCACTTCAAGTTCTTAGAATCTAAGTTGTGATATTGTGAACCCAGGAGAAAGACCTGGCAATTATAGTGACACCAAAAGAACTAACAGGCCAATATCTGGGATGCATAAGAGTGAAGAAAATGATACCAAGTGGGCCAAGGACTCAGAGATTTCAGCAGCTTCATCATGGCTCCTTGCTTTGGGACCTTTTCCTCCTGATCCCACTTTGACATGGACCAGGTGATTGCCTTCCTTTCCACTATATCTATGCAATTGTTGCTGTTCAGTTGTTTTAGTTGTGTTCAACTCTTTATGACCCCATTTGGGATTTTCTCGGCAAAAATACTGGAGTTGTCTGCCATTTCCTTCTCTAGCTCATTTTACAGATGAGAAACTGAGGCAAACAGGTTAAGTGACTTGCCCAGGGTCACACAGTATCTGAGGCAGAATTTGAACTCAGGAAGACTCATCTTCCTGGCTCCAGGCCCTGCATTCTATCTACTACACCACCTAATGGCCCATCTGTGCAATTAGGTTTTGGCTTTGAAACTTTGTAGAAAATTGATATGGGGCCAGCTTTACAAATGTGGCATTGGAGGAGCATGGTATGCTGTGAACTTGTCAGGTACTACTGACCAGACAAGCCTCTCAGAGAGTACCATGGCCATATGATTCATATTGGGCTGAGGAAGGTAGCAGACCAGCCCAAGAGAACAATGCCACAAAGGGGAGTGACTATGTAAGAACAGTGCAGCTAGAGTGAGCACCTAGGAAGGAAGGTCCAAAGTGATCAGCGAGAGGAGTGCTTCCTGGAATGCTTGGTCGCCCTGAAGAGAAGTGATAAACTCTCCATGAAGTAGCCTCTGAAGTCTTACAGTTAAAGCGAAACACTCGAACTCAGATCTCTGAATTTGATTCAATAATAATGATTCACATCAAATCCTAGCTCTTCTACATTACTACCTATGTGACATTGGACGAATCATTCAACCTCTCTGAGCCCCATAGTCCTCGTTTGTAAAATGATGGAAGTTGGATGTTCAAATATCTCAGAAAATCTGATTTCTTGCATTTACTTCTTTCAGACCTTACAAAGCACCTTATTTTATAACTGTCTAAGGAACTTATAGCTAAACAGAAGGAAAGTTGATCAGTTCTCCTTGAAGAGATACATAAAGGAGTTGGCTGAGTTGTCTTTATCACATGTTCAAAGACAATAGGAAACATCATTTCATGGGACATTTAATCAGCTCATATTGAAGTGTTCATGACAAGTATTTTAAGAAAGGCCACCAGAATCTATTGCAGAGGAAAAAGTAAAGACATGCTTCAAATTAAAATAAAACCCTCAAGTCAAGGAAGCCAGTAGATGGAGATGAAGAAAGAGAGCACTGCAGGAATGTAGTACAGAAAATGCCCAGAGCAGAGAGAATAAGTTCTGGGAATCACATTTTAGGAAAGACACTGATAATCTGGAGAGTGTCCAGAGGCAGGCAACCAGAATGGTGAAGAGTCTCAAGTTGATACCACAAAAGGATTAGGTGGAGAACTGAGGGTGTATAACCTGGAAAAGAAAAGGCTTAGTAAGTCAGGGGACTAATAATTATCTTCAAGCATGTCTAATAATTGGCCTTCTTCTGTTTGACCCTAAAGGGCAAAATTAAGAGCAATAAGTAGAAATTGTAGAGACAAACTTTGGCCCAGTGTAAGGAAAACTTCCTAACACTTACAGCTAATCAAAACTGAAAGACACTGCTTTAGAGAGTAATGAGCTCCTCCTCACTGGATATCTTTAAGAAAAGGGAAGATGGTCATTTGTGGAATATTTTGTAGAAAGAATCTCTTTTCCCATATGTTCCGATTAAATGGCCTCTCAAGTTCCTTCCAATTCTGAGATTCTATGACTCTTTGATGATAATGATAGATATGATGATTGTAGAGATGGTAATGATTAATAAAGAGGTTTGAGGTGAGTTGTTTGGATTGAATGAGGATAATTGGGAGAAACACTCTCAGGAGTCAAGAAAGGGCAAAATTATAGAGTACACAAAATACTTTGGACTTTGTTATATTTTTATATTACATAATGGAAAAGACAAGCCTTGACCTGTAATTGTGGAGTTGTATATTTCAATTCAATTTAAGGGGGAGCCTCCTTTGATCTTGCAACTTCAAGTTACCTCTGTAATCAAGTTTACCCTCCTATCCTTAACATATGAAGAGGAAGATAGTGTGTTTTTCTAGATCCCTAAAGTGAAATGCCAAGCAACGTGGTAGAGTTGAAACAACACTAAATTTGCAGAGAGAAATCAGATTCACATCTTAGCTCTGATATTTAACTGTGTGCCAGTGAGCAAGTGATATAAGCTGTTTCCTCATCATGAAACAGGGAAGATACTACACGCACTACATACCTCATTGAGTAGGGTTTTTTTAAGCTCTTTGTAAACTGCAAATTTAGATAGAAAGATAAATAAAGATAGAAAGACAGGTAGATAGATAGATATGGAATTGTTAATGTTCCTATCCCTGCACTTGTATTGCATTCATAGTAAGTATTACGTAGTTTTTCTTTGACTGTTCCCTGATTGATTTTTGTGCATTACTCCCAGACTAGGCTGTAAAGGCCACATCATCATATTATTATTCAATAAGAATACAAAGTGTAGAGATAGGCACATAGAAGCTTTTCAATTTTGATTTATTGGTTGACTGACAATGGATTCCTAGCCTCCCTCAGACAATTTCTCTAATGCCTAACTACATTGACCCTCAATAGAATTGTCCCAAAATCTAGCCTGAGTATTTCTTATTGCAACATCATTGAGTCTCCTGTCTTCACCAAAGGGCACAGCTAAACCAGTATGCCATGATTCTTTCCCTCTTTGGGCATGCCAGGATAGAACCTCCACAATACCCCTCCTGATCCCAGAAAAACAAGTCAGAACTCGGGGGGGGGGGTCGATCTTCTTGGGATTCAGGATCACCAGCAGTCTCTCCCGAATCTTCTTTGTCTTGACCCCATAGATGATAGGGTTGAGAGCAGGTAGGAAGAGCAAGTAGAGATTGGCAAAGATGACCTTGACTGCAAAGGCGGTGGGTGGACCGACGCGCTGCATAATGACAGAAAGGAAGCCTGGCATGTAGAAGAAAAGAATGACAACAACATGGGCAGTGCATGTACTGCCTGCTTTGGCCCACGCTTCATGTGAGGGGAAATTCAATACTGTCTGTAGGATGCGCCCATAGGAGTAAGCAATAAAGGCTACATCACCAATACCCAGGAAAAGTGCCACAATAAAGGCATTGATGTTATCTCTTGTGGTGTCCCCACAGGCCAGTTTCACAGTCATGTGCTCACAATAGGTGTAGGCAATGACATGTGACCCACAGCAGGGCAAATGTTGAGCCAGACTTGGGAAAGAGACAGTGAATCCAATGCCCCGAAGCATGACTAGACCCCCAATTTGGGCAATGACCACTGGGGTGGGAATAGAGGAGTAGCACCGGGGGTTACAGATGGCCACATAGCAATCCAATCCCATGGCCACCAGCACCCCCGACTCCATAGCAGAAAATGCATGGATGAAGAACATTTGGACAAGGCAGGCATGGAAGCTGATGGCTGTGGCATCAAACCAGAAGATGGTGAGCATCCTGGGCAGGGTGGAGAGAGAAAGGACCAGGTCAACAGAAGAGAGCATGGAGAGAAAGAAGAACATGGGCTGGTGCAGATTACAGTCTGTGAAGATGAGGAAGAGTGAGATGCAATTCCCAGTCACAGCCATGAAGAACATGGAGAAGAAAGGCAAGGAAATCCAGATGTGTGCAAAAGCCATCCCTGGTATACCAGTCAGGAAAAATGTGGATGGGAAGCTGGAGTCATTTAGAAGCATCATATTGGGCAGGCTGCCACAGATCCCAACCCAGCAAAGCCATTAAGCCCCTGAAAAGAAAGACAATCAGGTTAGAGCAGGGAAAAGGAGTTGAACATGGATCCAATCTCCAAACCTAGTGGGGTTAAAGGTCCCAGCTTTGCTCATACGGGACTAAATCTCAGTGGGCATCTCTGATGACAAAATGTTAAGTGACTTGAGAACTTATATCTCTTTTTTTTATGTCCTATAATCCATCCAGCAGTTCATTCATTTATCTGCCCCCAAAAAAATTAATGCTGAGCCTTTGGGTGGCTGCTTTGGGGAAAATAAAGATTGGACAAAATCCTGTCCTCATGAGATTCACTCTCCAGTAAAGGGGATAAGACACATACACAAATAACTATAATGCAATGTATTTTGGGCTCCCAATCTCCACACTGTCCTTGATATCAGAGTCACTTGTGCCTTCAAGCCTCACTTGGTTACCCAAATTTCTTAAATCTGCTTTGTTCTTAAGAACTGATATTTATCTGCTCCCTCAATCATACACTGCCTTGTATGTTTACTAGGTAAAGATACTAGAGTGGTTTGCCGTTTCCTTCTCCAGCTCATTTTACAGATGAGGAAAGTGAGGCCAAGTGGGTTAAGTGACTTGCCCAAGGTCACAAAGCTAATAAAAGAGTCTGAGGCCAAATCTGAGCACACAAAGATGAGTCTTCCCAACTCCAGTGCTCCATCCACTGCACCACCTAGCTGCCCACCCTGATACATAGTGTTTACCCCACTCTGCCTCCCTTTTGAACAAATTTTTCACAAAGGACCTGAACTATATAATTATTTCTGTTTCACTTTTTCAAAACATCTCATAAAGAAATCAACCCCAATGCACCTTGGGAAATGAGATGCCAGTAAAAGTAGGTAAGTGAGGCAGAGAGGACTTTACTTCATACCCTGGGTTTTAAAAATCCATTCAGATCCAATAACAAGGAGTCAGAGGAGCACCTACGTAGCATGGTGGATCGAGAAGCAGGCTTGGAGTTGGGAAGATCTGAGTTCAAATCTGGCCCCAGACATGATGATGTGAGAAAAGAAGGAAAGGTCACCATGTCACTTCCCTGCTCAAAATTTTCAGTGATTCCTTGTTGCTTATTAAATAAAATACAGATTCCACAAAGTAGCATTTAAAACCTTCCACAATCTAATTCCCATTAATCTTTTCAGCCATATTTAAAAAGATTATTATGTCACTATTTACCCTCCACAAACTCTAGGTTCCAACCAAACTGGACTTCCAGAACTTTTCATTATCCCACCTTGCATCTGCACAAGCTGTCAGCTATGCGTGGAATACATGCTTTCTTTTCATCTCTACCTCTCAGAATCCTTGTCTTTCTTCAGTACTTTTCAAGTGTCACCCGACCTCTACCCCCCATCCCCCATCCAGTTGCTAATGTTCTCTTCTCCCTCAATTTTCCTATAATAGATTTATTTGTATGTGTTGTATCTCCTCCCTGCAGTGGAACGTAAGTTTCTTGAAAACAGGATTGTTGTTATTGCTTTATCTTTATTTCCCCAGTGATGAAATATCTTTTATTTGGTCTAGACTTGAAATTTCATAGATATAGAAAACTCCCGATGTGCAAACTTCCTCCACTAATAGCTATCAACAGCTGTTCTGTAACTTCTAGTTTTAGTTGTTTGGGAGCACTGAGAGATTACATAACTTATAGTGGTCACTCTGGCAGGTTCTGAATCCAGCCTTTCATGCCTCCAAGTCCAGACCTCCATCCATTACCCCACACTACCAATGTTTAATAAACGTGTTGCATTTTATTTAGATAATTAGATCTGAGAAGCTAACAGAGAAGGAAACTTATAGAAAACTGTAAGGTTATGACCATGGGTAAGTATTGCTAAAACAAAGTGAAACCATTAAGTTAGAAGAAGTCAATTTAGGGGGTCTTCAGATTGGTTCTGAATATTTTGTGCTTAATGAGCCAATAGGATATACAGGGGGAAATATCCTGTAGGTAGTTGATGATATAGGTCCAGAGCTCAGAAGAGAGAGATTTAAGAATCACCTGTGCCTTTCTCTCCCTGCCCCCTCCCTCTTGAGCATCTCATCAGCTCTCATGGGTTCAATTATCAACTGTACGCAGAAGACTCCCAGATCTATAGATCTAGACCTATTCTCTCTCTTGAGCTCCAGTCCCTGATTACCACCTCCCTCTGGCTACATTTAATTAGAAGACTTCAGCATTTCCAACACAAGTCATCATCTTTTTTACCAAAACCCTCTCCTCCTTCTAAATTCCCTATTTCTGTTAAGGTTATCACATTCCTCCTACTCACCTACGTTTGCAACCTCAGAGTCATCCTTGACTCCTCCATGTTTCTCCCCATGTATATCTAATGAGTTTCGGTGTCTTGCAAACTCCTCCACCAGAACAGATCTTGCTTCTGTCCCCTTGCCTCCACTCATACCACAACCATCCAAAATCATGTCCCATCACCTCCTACCTGGGCTATTGCAATAGCTTCCTAAGTGGTTACCTTGTCTCATGTCCTTCATCTCTTTAATACATCCTCTATGCGACTGCCAAATTGAGATTCCTTGACCATGTCACTCTCATAATCAAAATCCAGTAGATCAGAATGAAGAGTTCATAGACTTCTCACACTTCATGGTCATTTCCAGATCTCTCTCTGGCATTGGCACTCATTAAACTCTCTTCCTTTCACTTGCACTCCATCTATCTATTTAACCCAGCTCTGAGCCTTATTGTAACCTGCTAGTCTCTAGGTGACTTCTCTTTTCAAGGGATTCACTACCTGGATCACAGTCTTCATCTCTGCCCCAACACGTGCCTTTATATTCAACAATTGCAATACATCCCTTCAAACCTCATACAATCCTGGTCCATTTAGCTCCTTAATAACTTTAACTTCCATTTTCACTCTCCCTCATCTACCTACATGGATAGTCAGACCTTATATCCCCATATCACCCATGACTATGCCACCTTCCTGATTTTAAACTCTTAAATTCCCTTCTCTGATCATAATTTACTATCTCTTCATCTCTGACTTTCCCATTTATTCTCAATGATAGAACAATAGGCCTAGAGTTAGGAAGACCTGAATTCAAATCTGGCTTCAGACACTTACGTGCTGTATGACCCTGGGTGAGTCATTGAACTTCTGTTGGTCTCCCATTCCTAGACTGTAAAATGGGAGTAATAATAGCACCTACCTTCCAGTGTTATTGTGAAGATCAAACGAGTTAATATTTGTAAAATCACTTAGTGCAATAACTGGCATATAGTGCTATATATATAGGCTTAAACCTTCCCTCCCTCATTGAAATCTCCAGTGACTCCAACCTTCCTCTTCTCCTGGTCCATCACCCCCTACTGTGGCCTCACTTTCCTCCTTTCAGGAAGAAAAGCAATCAATAGAAGTATACATTGCCTTCTGTCCTTGATTCTTTGATCTAACCCTATTAGTGCGCTGCAGATCTTTAACACTAAATCACCCTCACCATCTGTCTTCTCTCCTCCTACTCCTGAGCCAGGGAATGCTGTTAGAAATAATCAAACCACTATGATAACTGAGTTTACCTCAAATTCATAATATCTAATTTCAAATGAGCCTTCACTACTGTATGACAATCGTTTTATCCTCCTTGATAGATTCTCTATCCAGCTCCCCTCAATAGCTGTTTTCTTCTAAATCTTTAACTTTTCTTCTGAAACTCCCACTCTATTCCACCACACCCTTCTCAATGGATTTCCTCACCCACTTCACTAAGAAAAATGAGATCTTTCAAAATCTCTTTGTTTTCCCTATTCCATACCTCAAAACCCTTTACATCTTCATATTCTTTTCCTTAAGTTTGGTCTCTAAGGAAAAGTTAGCTCTTCTCCTTGCCAAGGCAATTTCTGCTTGTGCATTTTATCCCATTCCCCCACCTCTTTTCTTTTAGAAAGAAATTCTTCCTCAATCATACCCTCTTTTCCTAATTTTTTAAGCTCTCTCTATTAGCTGATTTCTTCCTTATTATCTACACATATATTCAAGTCTACAATATCCTTAAAAAATGGCCATCCCATCAAACTGAAATCCTCTCTTTTACTGCCAAACTGTTAGAAAGAAAAGTCCATATTCATTATACTTCCTCACTTCCCACTCATTTCTCAATCTCTTACAATATCAACTTCTTATGAAACCACTTAACTGAAACTTTTCTAAGGTTGGCAATAGCCCTCATAACTGCTAAACCACAGGATCACAGAGTAATATATTTAGAGCAGGAAGTGACTTTAAAGGTTATTTTATGCTACCCCCTTTGCTTTATACATGTGGAAACCAAGAACAGAGGTTACATGCCTTGCCTAAGGCACATTTGATGAGTGGCAGCGTCAAAATTTGAACCTAGGTCCTCTGACTCCAAATCCAGCACTCTTTCCACTGTACCACAACATTTTACTCGGATGACCGTTTTCCAGTCTTCACTCTCCTTGGCCTTTCTGTAGCTTTTAGCACTGCTAACCACTCCTTTCAAATTCTCTCTCCCCTTTTGGTTTCCGTGACACTGCCTTCTCCAGATTCTCTTCTGATCAGAACTACTCAGGGTTTATTCCTGGATCATCCCACCTCCCACCCTTTCAATGTAGGTGTTCCTTAGGGCTCTGTCCAGAGCCCTCTTTCTTTCGCTACACCTTCTCTTTTGGTAAATTTATCAACTCACATGGATTCAAGCTCCACCTCTATGCAGATCCCTAATTTTCACTTTGAACATCAGTCCTACAGTTTCACCTGGCTATTGGACATATTCTCTTGGATATCTTAATCTTAAATTCAATACATCCAAACCAGAAATCATGATCTTACACCCCTTGCACTTCCTCTGAACTTTCCCATTTCTGTTGAGGTCACCATTATTTTCTCATTCACTCAGATTCATAACTTAGAAGTCATCTAGAACTTATTCCTCCTCAATACACATATCCAAGCCATTGGCAGATCTTGTCAGTTCTACCTCCACAACATCTTTCACATCTGTCCCCTTCTCTCCATTCATATGGCCACCCACTTAGCTCAAGTCCCCATCTCCTCTCACCTGAATGGCTTTAATAGACTCCTAATTGGTTTTCCTGTTTCTAACCCCTTATCTCTTTAACACATCTTTCATACAACTTCCAAAGTAATACACCTGAGGGGTGTGTGGCCATGCTGCTCCCTTTCTCAAAAACCTTTCATGTTTGCCTAAGAGAAAAAATAAACTCCTTAGCCTGTATTTAAGATCCTCCAAAATCTGGCTCTTTCCTACCTCCCTAGCTATATTTCCTATTCCTCCTTTTCATGAATCAAAGTGGGCAGTTAGGTAGGATTGTAGATTTAGAAATGGAAAAGACCTTGGAAATTGTTTTGGCCAACTCCCTCATTCTACAGCTGAGAAAAGTAGTCTCCAATGAGGTTAAGGCAGTAAATGGCAGAACATGATTGAAACCCAGCTCCTCTCCCTACACTTTCAAGGTGATTTTCACTGGCTTTTCCCAGAACTCCACACTTTACTTCCTGTTTCCATGTACACCCTCTTGATTAGAATGTACTGCCTCCCTCATCTTTCTTCAAGAATTCTCAGATTCTAGCTGCTCCTTAAAGTCTTCTCTTATCCCTACCCCACCCTCCAGCTGTTAGTATTCTCTTCTTTCTCCATTTATCTTGTATTATACTTATTTATTCACATTTCATATGTTTTTCCCAAGCACACAGTAGAATGTAAACTTTGAAAGGACAAAGTTTTGGGGTTTGGGCTTTTTTTGGAGGGGGGTTGTTTGTTATGTTTTATTTTGTTTTTGCTTTGTATTCCTGGTACCCAGCAGAATGCTTTGTGCATTATAAGTACTTGATAAAGGTTTGTTTAATTGAATAAATTGAACCATTGGAGACTACAGTAAATCAGAATCACTTGGAAGAACTAAAAGACTTTGTAGAACTGGGGATTACAGGACAATAGAGGATTGGGAACTGCAATGAAAGGACAATGAGAGAACTGGGAATTGCAATGGGAAGGTAATCAGAGGTTTGGGATTTATAGTGAGAGGACCTGGGGAGAACTGGGAATTACTGTGAAAGGACAATGAGAGGACTGAGAATTACAGTGAGAGGACAATGAGAAGACTGGGAATTACAGTGAGAGGACGAGAGGACTGGGAATTCTATGTGAAGATAATCAGCGGTTTGGGAATTTCAATGAAAGGACCATGAAAAGGATGAGAATACACTGACAAGGTTAGGGATAACAATCCAGGAATAATGAGGTTAGCAATTACAGTGGGAAGACAATAGACAATAATGGTTAAGGTTGGTTCCAAAAGCCAGGGCTTAGCAAATATCTTCTTGAGTAAGTGAGGAGTTATTATCCTAACCCAGAGATTATTAACCTAGGGTCCACGAACTTTTTTAAAGTAGATTTTGATAACTGTATTTCAGTGTAATTAGTTTCCTTTGCAATTCTACATATTTTTATTTTATGCACTTAAAAACACTACTCTGAGGTACCTATTACATAAAACTATTCAAGTCACAAGACTAACAAGAGGTCTAAGGCTCACACACACACAAATCAGACTTCAAAGAAGAAAACAAATCCCTCTACTACCTAGCTTGGATAAGAACTCCAGAGGCCATTTCAGCCAAAGCTCTTCTTCCATGCCCTGGACCCAGCCATAACAGAGTACATAGATATGTATCCAATTACAAAGATTAATTCCCAAATTCTTAACCTTTATGGCTACACAAAACCAAACATCTAGATATTTGTCAACATCTGGTAATTCATAATTCACTGCACTCTTTATTCATTGATTCTGTGGATTTAAAGGCTGAGAAATGTAGTCATAGGTAGGCCATTGTAGAGATAAGATTCTGGGATTTGTAGATGGAATGAGTGGAGAGTTCAGGGATCAGAGAGAAACAACTTCGGAGCCTTCTCCCAGTCCAACCCTTAAAAATATTACTGACCATATCCCTGCAATAACTGACTCACCAGGTGGGTGTCAAGTTGAGCTGCCAGACAGGACTGAACAACATGAGGTATTTAATAGGCATAATCCTAGCACTGCCAGCCTGGGGACTAGTAGGGGCAAAGCCTCACCCCTTCAATACCAATTAATATTTCTTCCTCCTCTTCACACAAACAGAATCTAATGAGGCTTCTTTTCCTACAGAAGGCCCCAGGGACCAGCCCCAAGGAAGGGGAATATTTTGAATAGTATATCCCAGAGACCCCCATCAATAGGAGAATTGGGGCTCCCAGAGCTAGGATGGAAGGAGAGCTTCCTACACTGAGGACAATGTAGAACTATCAACCCTGGGGAACTGGGCAGAAGATAAGCCATGAAAGGACATGGAATCAGGAAAAAGAAGGGGAAGAAGGTAAAATAAGGATAAGCGGAATTACTCCTATGGGTTGCATAAAATATTATTGTAAATACTCTCTAGGTTGTTTGAGGGTCTTAAGGAATGGAGTCCTTTAAAACATGACTTGGGGGCAACTAGGTGGCACAGTGGATAGAGCTCCAGCTTTGGAATCAAGAGGACCTGATTTCAAATCTGGCTTCAACACTTGGTACTTACCAACTGTGTGACCCTGGGCAAGTCACTTAACCTAGATTGCCTTACCAAAAAGAAAAAAAATTATTTGCAAGTGGTAATCAAAGGCACAACCACTGCTATGGAAGAGACCCAGACCCTCAAGCAGGGACAGGAGAAAAAGTATGAAGTACCTAAGATTTCAGCCATTGTGAATCACAGTGGATTGATAAACCTAAGGCCAGGAGGTCAATGTCCTTCATCATGCTTCCTCTATCTTTGGGTACTGGAAATACACACCCACCTTATTCCCTTGCCATGATCTGTGAATAAGTAAGAGTTAGGAATATCTAGCCACACCTGAAGGAATGAGAAGGCAAGGAGTAGGAGTCTGGGGAGAGGATTCATGGAAGAGGATTCTTTGTAAGGACTTTTTTTTTCCCTTTCACTTTTGCTTTGCTCAATAAACTATAAGGCCTCAATCTGCCTCCTATAAATATCAGAGTGATGGAGTTATTATTATTTAGATTGAAAAAAGATGTAGGGTGGGAACTAAAAACTATAGATTTCCTATTTTTAATATTTCTGAGCAATATCCTAAATCATCCTCCAGATTACAAGTCTGACTAACATAGTCTTAATCTATCTGTATTACCCTGTCCATTCAATAAACTCCTGTGCTCAATAATATCAAATATAGGATCAAATATTAAGTCCTCTGTCTTTAAAATTCTTTATAACCTGACCCCTTCCTACTTTTCCTGTCTTCTTACACCTTAGTCCCTTCCACATACTCTGTTCCGTGACATCTGGCCACCTTGCTGTGGTTTTTGCCTTTCTTTGTATCTCTTATAGCTTGGCAAATAGTAAGCACTTAATAAATTCTTGTTGACTATACTTGTAGCCGAATGCACCTTGTGATGGTACAGCTGTGAAGGCACTTGCTAGCTGTCATAGCATGCAGATGCCAGTATATAGGGTGACAAAGTAAAAATAAATGTAATTCATCCATTTGGCTTATATTATTGAGCCAATCTCTTTGAGGAAGGACCTATAGTGTTGGAACTTAATGTCTGGAATTTGATGAACAATGTCCCCCCAAAATAGTAAGTCAATAAGCATTTATTAAATTCCACTATATGCTAAGCACTATGCTCAGCCCTGAGGTAGAAGGCAAAAAACAGTACCTACCCTCAAAGAACTCACAGTCAAATGGGGGGGACAACATTCAAACGGATATTTGCAAACAAAATATAGACAGGATAAATTGGAGATGATAAGCAAAGGGGAGACCCTAACACTAAGGAGGATCAGGAAAGTCTCCTTGTAGAAAATGGGATTGTATCAAGGACTTGATGGAAGCTGGAGAAGCCAGGTGGTAAAGATGAGGAGGGAGAGCACTCTGGGCATGGGGAACATCCAGTGAAAATATAGAGAGCAGACAGAAGGAGGTTCTTGTTAGAACAACAAGGAGGATAATGTCATTAGATCACAGATTACTTGGGGAGTACAGTCAGCCCTGACAGATGAGTGGAGGATGGACTAGAGTGGGGAAAAATGTGAAGCAGGAAGAACAACCAAAAGGCTATCACAGGAGAGCCTGGAAGATATACACATACATGGAAAGGGGCCAGCATATCAGTGGTATGTATCAGAGAGAGAAGGTCATACGGAAAGATGCATCAGTGTGAGATTGCAACTAAGCCATGGTGTCAAAATCCAGAAAGTCAGAAGCAAAGCCAGGAGGAGAATGAAGTTTGAGTGATCTGGGCCCCTCCCCAAAATGGATGCCCCAGGACTAACTCACCAGTGGGAAATGGAAGTCAAAGTAGCAGAAGCATGATCAAGGATAGGAAGACCACAGGTGCTGGTAGATATTCCAGGGTGTGATTTCATCTGAGGCATAGCATTAGGGTTCAGAAAGTTAAAAGTACAATCAAAGGAGATCAAAAACCAAAAAAATATCTAGCAACAACTATTCCCTGTTGGAATTTTTTCTGGCAACTTTTGATGTTCACATGACTCTGATTATTCACAAAGAGTATCCATGATGGCGTGTCCTTATCTCATTCATAAGTAGACTATTCTACTGTGCCCCAACACTTTTACACTGACCTTCAAAACTTCTATAATGCCTTCATTCTCATACACAGGATTCATCCTAAGCATTTCTAAACCTTTTATGCACATCAGCATTTGCAAGGAGACAATATTATTTCATAATCTATGATGTCACTAGTTAACCAATCACCACAGAATATATCAGGTAACCAAAGAATTTAGTCATGGCCAATATAACTCAGTAACAATAATAACAAGGACCAAATGCAGTCTTGAGCAAGTGACATAATAATTAACACATATAGAATAAAGCCAGTCATAAAAACAGATGGCATTCTTATTGTCAGCATCAAATTACAAGTATCAATATTCATAAATGTTGGAGTAATACATAGATGTCAGCCCAGATGAAACTGGAAAACAAGTCAATTTCAAAAAACCAACAGCAAAAGTCCCAACACTGAAGTCCAAAATGACATAGCATTATTAAGATTCAATACATAATTCTTCTCAAAATTAGATAAGGTTAGGTTAAATACAGCTTCAAATTCAATCTATTAAAATAAAGAATTAATAAACATTTTAAAATCATTTAAATATTCAAGATGAGATGTAAACTCTTATAGCATTGGTACAACAAATTCTTGAATGATACTGCAAAAAACAAATGAAAAACAGACTGAACCAAGAAAAAACTATCACAGGATGAAATTCCAATTTGTTTTATACATACATACATACATACATATATATATATATATATATATATATATATATATATATACACACACACACACATACATACATGCACATGTATATATGTGTGTGTATCTGTGTGTGTGTATATGTATGTATGTATGTATGTATGTATGTATGTATGTATGTATGTATGTATATGCTCTAGCCTCATTCTCCCGAGCCCCATTCATACAAGTAGGTCTGGTGATACCCCACAAAGAATTAATTGTGGCTGTCTGCTAATGCTATCATTCACAAACTACCCTTTCTATTATATTCCCCAATGCCTTTCATTCACTTAATATTACCCTAATATCATCTAATCTATGATTAGTAACTCCAATATCACTTTGACCACTTTAGCACAGCTTGTAGACAAGTTGTTCCGTTGGAGGTTGGGTTGATTCATTGATGGCCTGGGTCAAGCAGGCTGCTCCTCAGAGAAGGCACCAAACCCAGCTAGGAAGGCATTCCATTTTGTTATGGACCGTAGTTCTTGGCCTTTTCTAACTGATCAAAGTTAGCAAAGTCAGCTAGTCCATTCCATTTCTTACATTGATTCACCTAAGAGCAGAAAAGAATGTCTACTGGGGAATTGGCCAATCCAATGAACCCAGTTATTGTATTTCCTATTTGTCCTGTAAATAAATTGCTTTGTATATATTTTTTTCATGTTGCCCCCACCCCTGCCATTAAAGTGTAAGTTACTTAAGGGCAGGGATTGTCTTCTGCCACTTTTTGTATCCCCAGAACCTTTAACACAGTGCCAGGCTTTATTAAGCCTCAGGTGCTTAATAAATGTTTATTGATTGACTGTGAGCATGCACAGAGTACTTTTGAAACAAACCTCATGCAGATTTCGGAGCAGGTTCAGAAATTTTGTAATCTGTCCCAATCTTCTAGCTATATAGTAAAGAAGAGCCTCTTTGATTTGCTATGGCTACACAGCCAGAATTAGACGCATTGAAAAGGCACTACCTGGACAGTATATCAGCACCATGCCAGGAAACTGAATCACTTCCATTTGAATTGTCTTAGGAAGATTCTGACAATCACCTAGCAGGTTTAAGAACCTGACACTGAGGTCCTTTCTCAAACTAAACTGCCAAGAATTCAAATTCTGCTTCAGAGAGTGCAATTCTGATAGGCAGGCAGTTGTTCAAATGTAAAACATAGGCTAGCCAAAAAGACTATTTTATGGAGAACTCACACAGAGCAAGCCTTCACATGGTAGGCAGAAGAAGCAATACAAGGACACTCTCAAGGTCTCTTTTAAGAACTTTGGAACTGATTGTATGACATGGGAGGAGCTGGCACAGGACCACTCAGCATGGAGTATCCACATCAAAAAAGGTGCTGTGACTTGAGAGCATAGGAATAAATGGAATCTTCCTTAAAATAATAAATAGCATCTACCTAAAACCTTCAGAAAGCACCATATGTAATGGAGACAAGCTAGAAGTATTTCCAGTAAGATCAGGGGTGAAATAAAGACGTCCATTATCACCACTGTTGTTCAATATTGTACTGGAAACATTACCTTTAGCAATAAGAGAAGAAAAAGAAATTGAATGTATTAGAATAGGCAAAGAAGAAACAAAGCTATCACTCTTTGCAGATGACATGATGATATACTTAGAGAATCCTAGAGAATCAAGTAAAAAACTACTTGAAATAATAAACAACTTCAGCTAAGTTGTAGGCTATAAAATAAACCCACAGAAATCATCGGCATTTCTATATGTTACCGACAAAGCCCAACAGCAAGAGATAGAAAGAGAAATTCCATTTAAAGTTACTGTAGACATTATAAAATATTAGGGAGTCTACCTACCAAAACAAACCCAGGAACTATGTGAACACAATTACAAAACACTTTTCACACAAATAAAGTCGGATCTAAATAATTAGAAAAATATAAGTTGCTCATGGGTACCAAGCTAACATAATAAAAATGACAATTCTACCTAAGCTAATTTACTTATTCAGTGGCATACCAATCAAACTACCAAAAATTATTTTATAGAGCTAGAAAAAATAATAACAAGATTCTTTTGGAATAACAAAAGGTCCAGAATATCAAGGGAACTAATGAAAAAAAAATGCAAGGGAAGGTGGCCTACCCATCCTAGATCTTAAATTGTATTATAAAGCAACATTCATCAAAACTACTTGATACTGGCTAAGAAACAGAGTGGTGGATCAGTGGAATAGGTTAGGTATGCAAGACACAGTAGTCAATGACTATACTAACCTACTATTTGATAAACCCAAAGACCCCAGCTTCTGGGAAAAGAACTCACCCTTCAACAAAAACTGCTGGGAAAACTGGAAAAGAGTACGGCAGAAACTAGGCATAGACCAAAATCTCACACCATATACCAAAATAAAGTCAAAATTTGTTCATGATTTAGATATAAAGGCTGATACTATAAACAAACTGGGAGAGCAAGGAATAGTTTACCTATCAGATTTATGGAGAACAGAAGAATTCAAAATCAAACAGGAGATAGAAAACATTATGAAATACAAAATGGATCATTTTGATTACAGTAAATTGAAAAGGTTTTGTGCAGACAAAGCCCATGCAACCAAGATTAGAAGGAAAGTAGAAAACTGGGAAAGGATTTTTATAACCAGTCTCTCTGATAATGGCCTCACTTCTAAAATATATAGAGAATTAAGTCAAATTTATAAGAATAAAAGTCATTCCTCAATTGATAAAAGGTCAAAGGATATGAACAGGCAGTTCTCAGATGAAGAAATTAAAGCCATCTATAGTCATATGGAAAAAATGCTCTAAATCACTATTGATTAGAGAAATGCAAATCAAAACAACTCTGAGGTACCATATCACACCTATTAGATTGGCCAACATGACAAAACAGGAAAATAATAAATGTTGGAGAAGGTGTGGAAAAATTGGAATACTAATGCATTGTTGGTGGAGTTTTGAAATGATCCAACCTTTGCGGAGATCAATTTGGAACTATGCCCAAAGGGCTATAAAAATGTGCATACCCTTTGACCCAGCTATAGCACTTCTAGGGCTGTATTCCAAAGAGATCATACAAATGGTAAAAGGACCCACATGTACAAAAGTATTTATAGCAGCTCTTTTTGGGGAAATTGAGGGGATGCCCACCAACTGGGGAATGACTGAACAAGTTGTGGTATATGAATGTAATGAATACTATTGTGCTGTAAGAAATGATGAATGGGTGGACTTCAGAAAAACCCAGAAAGACTTGTATGGACTGATGCTGAGTGAAGTGAGCAGAACCAGAAGAATGTTGTGCATGGCCATGTTGTGCGATGACTAACATTGATAGACTTAGCCCTTCTCAGCAATGCAAGGATCTAAGACATTTCTAAAGGTCTCATGGTGGAAAATGCTATCCACATCCAAAGAAAGAACTATGGAGTTTGAATGCAGATCAAAGCATACTATTTGCTATTTTTTTCTTCTGTTTATTTTGCTTCCTCTTTCTGGTGGTTTTTCTTATTGATTCTAATTCCTCCATAGGAATGTATATGTATAGCCTATATCAGACTGCACACCATCTTGGGGAAGTAGGGGAAGGAAGAGTAGAAAAATTTAAACCTCAAAAGCTTATGGATGTGATTGTTGATAAATGAAAATAAATTAATAAAAAGGTGAGCACAGCAGAACTGAAATAACTCAGAAGAAGTGCAGGATGTGCAAATCCACCTCAAATGGTCACCCAGGCTATTTGTGCCTGACCTGTAGTAGAACATTCTGAGCTCATATTGTTCTGATTAGCCATAGTCAGACACACTGAAACTTGCCTGTAGCATAGTGATGCCATTTTGGTCCTCTTTGAGAACAAAGGCCAACAACCAGATGAAACAGAACCTAATCTTTCTCTTTACCTGAACTCTTCCTGCTTGCCATCATTCTGGTGACGAAAGAGGAATGATGTTGTTGGCCTCATACCCTCCATGTATAAGGCCAACACAGAGCCCGTGAATATATTGAAGAAAACATCCCTTTGAAAATCTAATCAATGTTAACCTATTAAATGGAACTGAGTGCTAGCCACTGTTGGCAAACAATTGGAGGGAGGGGAATAACCAAACCAGAATTGGGGCTCAAGCTGATAGCATAGGGAAACATATTCTTAACTAACCCTTAAAACTCAGAGATGTAGCTGGCCCTGCTCTGGCATAAGGAGGCCAGAGAATAATCACTACAAATAAAACACAACAGAGAGAGAAAAAAATCACAGCAGCACCATATAATAATGGCCTTGTGGTGACTAGGTGGGAGAGAGGGCCCTTCTATTTGAAGGCTCACAACAATTCATCCTCACTCAAAAGCCTCCAAGGAGAAAATGAGGAAATCTTCCCTGGCGGCTTCCATAAACACACTTGGTAACAACTGGGCAACCAATTAAAAGGTTTTTCTACAATACAGTAAGCTGGGGGGAAACAGTCCACCATTATGCACCATCAAGGCATTTATGAAATCAGGCACTCCAGGCCTCCTTGTGGGTTGGCACCACACAGAGCAGATTGACCATGCTTACAGTATTGGGCCCCTATTTTTCAGGTCCCATTACATTTAAATTTCTTCTTTTGAAGAGTTCCTGTTCATCTCCTTTGGTCACTATGTTGCTGTTATTATTCAGTCGTTTCAGTCATGTCCAACTCTTCGTGACCCCATTTGGTTTGCCATTTCCTTTTCCAGCTCATTTTGCTGGTGAGGAACTGAGGCAAACAGGATTAAATGACTTGCCCAGGGCCACACAGCAAGGAAGTGTCTGAGGCCAGATTTGAACTCACAAAGATGAGTTTTCCTGACTTCCTGGCACTCTATCCACTGTGCCACTTAGCTGCTAGGTTACTTATTCAAATGTTTTTTATTTAAAATCAAACACTAAACCCAGGCATAATCTTGTATCATCTGTAACTTTCAGTCAATTGTATGATTGGGAAGATACAGTTCACTGTACCCAATTGCCTATCCTTTCCCTTTAAATATTTTCATCAAAAGCCCTCTAAATATGCACATAAATCATTCTCTTAGAGATTTTATAGATATGAGAAAGTTATTGTTCGATAATTATTAGGTCTTTTTTCTTTGCTTTTATTCTGAACATAATAAACATCAAATAAGATTAGTATTTGTGCAAAGAATGAAAAAAGAAGATTGTAAATGAAACTGTATTTTGTGCAGCTTGCTATTCTTTTGAAGTGCATAATATATTCAAAGTTATTTTCAGAACTGTCCTGATTATCATTTTGTTTCTTATTGACCTCCCTTCCACCTTGTTCTATATGTATTTTTAATGCTTCAATGACCCTCTTTTCTTACTTCTTTGATTTTAATATTCCCTTTGCCAGTACTCCCTCTTGGTTTTCAACTTCCTCCAAATAAAATTGAAAAGAAAATTAAAATTATTGTATCAAATATCCACATTCAATCAAAATAAATCCACACATTGGCCATGTCTGAAAAGATATGTCTCATTCAACCCTTTGAGTTCATCACCTATCTCATCTAGAGGTAAGCAACATGTTCAATATCAGTCATCTGGAATCATGGCTATTTCTTACATTGATTAGAGTTCTTGAATTTTTCACTTCTTAAAATGCTGTTTTTATATGTTCTCTTCTCTCACTTCACTCTGTATCATTTCAAATATCTTCTCATGTTTGTCTGAAACCATCCATTTCATTATTTCTTATGTTGAAACAATATACCATTATATTCATATGCCATAATTTGCTCAGCCACTCCTAACTTAAGGAGCATCTCACTTGCAGTTTTTTGTCACTATATTAAGAACTTCTAGAAGCACTTTTTTCTTCTCCCTTTTATCTCTTTGAAGTATAGGCCTAATGTCATTATCATTTAATTTTCAAAGCATAAGTACAGTTTAATGACTGGGGGAAAGGAGGGGACTTAGTTCCAAAATGATTTCAGGATGCCTAGATCACTTCAGAATTCCACCAACAGTTTGCCAGTGTATTTGTCTTCCCCTTCTAATAGCTATCATTTTAGCCAGTCTGATGGATATAAGATGAAACTTCAAAATTTGTATTAATTTATATTTTTCTAATTAATAGTAATTTGGAGCATTTTTGTATTGCATTTCTTCCCTTGAGAATTGCCTATTCATGTTCTTCCACCATTTATCTTTTGGGAGATGGCTCTTATTCTTGTAAATTTCATCAATTCCTTATTTATCTTGGATATGAGATCTTTATCAGAAACTCACTGCAAACACTTTTTTCCTGCTTAACTATTTCTCTCTTAATTTTAACATATTAAATTATTGATTTTGATTTTTCAACTTTATGTAATTCAATTTGTCCATTTTTATCTTCTGTGATCTTGGTCTCTTGGCTGGTCTTGAACTGCTCTTCTTTCCATAGTTTCAAAAGGCATTTTCTTCCTTTCTCCTCTCTATTGTTTATTATGTGGCATTTCATATCTAAATTACATATTCATTTGGAACTTATTGTGGTATGCGGTATAAGCTATTCATCTAACACTGATTTCTGTTACACTTTTCCAGTTTTCCCAGAAGTTTTTGTCAAATAGTAAATCCTTACCCCAGGATTTATGGAACATAATGTTTGCTTTTATATTTAATATATGCCAAATCTATGCCATTAATCAACATTTTTTTAATTTTTTGACCAGCACTAAACAGTTTTCATAATTAAAGCTTTTATCCTATAGTCTGAGATCTAGTACTCACAGCATCTTTTTTTTATTTTCATTTTCTTATTTTTGGAAGTGGGATTAAGGCAGGGATAATTCAAAAATTGTGGATTGTTTCAACAATATTTCAAACATTATCAACTAATAGAATGTGTACCAGGAATGTAGAGATGGAGGCAGACAGTTAGATAGATAGATAGATAGATAGATAGATAGATATACATACATACATACATACATACATACATACATACATAGACAAAGTATTTATTAAGCACTTATGCCATGCTGAGCACCGTATTTGCATAGAAGACACAAATACAAGCAAGCAAGGTAGTCCCTTCCCTCCAGAAGTCTGCCTCCTAATGGAGGAAGATAAAAGAGAAGCTGAAGGTGGGGGGAGAATAAAAGGGATGCAGGCAGCATAAGATAGGAATTACTGGGATGTGGGTAACATGAAAGCTTGGTTCCCAGCAAAACAAGGCAAAAGCTCACATATCAGAGCCCAGAGAGGTTTGAGGGGAAATATCACTATATATTTTGGTTGTTCAGTCATTTTTCAGTCATGTCCAACACTTCATGACTCCATTTGGGGTTTTCTTGGTAAACTAGGGATGTAATGGCAAATGTTTTAACAACCAGATTGGCACACTTCGAGATTTAATATTTTTAACATTTTTTCCCATCACTGACAACTCCAGACAATGAATAAAACAAGGAATCAAGCTGTAATTTGTAGTGTTTGCCAATTTCTAAAGTATATATGCTCACACATGCTGGCTCCAACCCATCATATTGAGAAAGATAGTTTAAAATGATTAAATTCATGTTAGTGTGTCTATACAGAGATTGGCACTCCATTATATTGAGGGTGAAGCTGTAAATTCATGTTTTTTAAAGCAATGTGGCATAGGATAAAAGCTACAAAACTATTCATATCTGTTGACCCCATTTGGGGGTCAAATACAGGGGGGGAAATACTGACTGGACAAAAACATTCACAGCATCATCATTCATTTAAAAAAAAATAACCAACTGTAAACAACACATTGATCCTAATTTTGAAGAATGACTGATCATATTGGAGTGGATGAAGATAAAGGAATATTGATGTGTCATGATGAATAACAATTCAAATAAGAATGTTAGTAACACACATGAAGCAATGCATAGTAAAGGAAGCAGAACAGTCACAACATACACATTAACTCTTAATATGGCCAAAATCACAGAAAAATACACTGAAAAGAAAGAATTCTAAAGGAGACATAGAAAACAACTAAGTTTTTATTACCATCTTGTTAAATATAAGTTTTTAACAAACTGTAAATTATCATCTCATGTATAATCATTTTATAAAAAGGGAGTGTTTACTTGAAAGTTTTTTATGATTTCTAAGTTTGTGATTTTTTTTAAAAGAAGCTTTACAGTCAGGTCTGGGGACAATTATAACCATAATAATAATAGCTAACATTTATATAATGCTTTGAGTTTTACAAAGTGCTTTACAAATATTATCTCATTTTATCTTCACAACAACCATGGGAGATAGGTGATAACATTATCCCCATTTTAAAAATGAGAAACCTGAAGCAGATGAAAGTTAAGTGGTATTCCTAGGGTCACTCAGATGGTAACATCTCAGGCTGGATTTGAAGTTAGGTCTTCCTGACTTCGGTTCCAGTGTTCTATCCATTATGTGACTTAGGTGCTTCTAATACCGTAGCTGGATATAATGATGATGATGGTGATGATGATGATGATGATAATGATGATAATAATAAATAGCATTTACATAGTACTTTAAGGTTTTGAAAGCATTTTGGAAATATTTCATTTGATCCTGATAATAACTCTGGGAAATAGAGGCTATTATTATCCCCATTTTACAGATGCAGAAACTGAGGCAGATAGAAGTAAAATTATTTGCCCAGGGTCACATAGCTAGTAAGTTAACTAAGTGATCCAAATTCCAGATCCTGGAATCTTTCCAGGTATGGGTTTTTTTAAGGACCATCCTTGGGGTATTTATTTCTCTAAACTTAATGCTAAATGTATAATATTTAATGTAGTCTTTCCTAAAGTTCTTATGCTTAGTCAGTTTTTTTTTAATTTCAATAAGATAATGTTAGTTTAGATAGGCTAAATATTTAAATTGTATAATATCACTTAACCTCTCAATGTTCCCAGGCAGCTCTCTGAAACTATAAGTTATAAATGAATTGCCATCTGCATTAGAGAAAAGCATTTCTTCTTTTTTTAGTGTTTTATTTTTATTTTTCCCCAATTACATGTAAAAACAATTTTTAAGATTTTTTTTAAAAACTTTCAGTTCCAAATTCTCTCCCTTCCTCCCTCCCTAGCCTTCCTCATTGAGAAGGCAAGCTATTACATATAGGTTATGCATGTGTAGTCATGCAAAACATATCCATAATAGTCATGTTGTAAAAGAAAACACAGACCAAAAAAAATCTCAAGAAAAAGGAAGTGAAAAAAAAGTATGCTTCAGTCTTCATTCAGACACCATCAGTTCTTTCTGTGGGGATGCATAACATTTTTCATCATAAATCCTTCAGAGTTGTCTTGGATCATTGTATTGCTAAGAATAGCTAAGTCATTCATAGCTGATCATCACACAATATTGCTGTTAGAGAAAGGCATTTCTACATCCTGGGATAGAAGCACTGAATCAATCACAGATATGGACAAGAAAAAAAAAAAAGATAGACCTGACAAATTATTTCTCAATTAATCAGACCTGCCTCTAAGGATGAGCTAGGTCCAAATTTTAATGTGAAGAGAACAATCTAAATTACTTTTGGAAAATTGAATAATGATCCCAACCAGCTTCTTGAAATGAAAGGCCATTTCTTGATTGGTTGAAATGTAGAGGATTTTGCTTCAAGGATGAGTTTAAACTTGATCATTTTTTGAGGTTCCTTCCAAATCTGACATTCTGTGATTATGTCCAATGTGATGAGAAAATGGGATGTTGAATCTTTGTTAATGTTGGTAGTATACATTGAATGGACCCAAAACCTCCCACTATCACAAGAGATAAGGAATCAGGAATATATCTCAGCTATTACTTTCGAGACAAGAAGCTCCAAGCTACACTTTTCAGCTTTCAGCATTGCTAATTCCAATTCTGGTCAACAATTTGTTTAGGCTATGAAGCAGCATGACCTATACACCAACTTACACCAAGTCAAGATCCACAGAGACATGCTGGGCTACCATAAAGATCAAGAAAGCACAAAATGTTCGGGCTCTGAAGAATTAGTAACCTCAATATTTGCCACTTCCACCATACAAGAAGCACAAGGCTGCCCTATTTGTGAATTTTACTAAGAAATGTCTCTATTAACAGATGTGGTTTGCATGTCATTTCTGGGTTCTTCTGAAGAACAAAAAAAAAAGAGTGGGGAGAAGGGCTTTGAACCACATCCTCAGGGTCAAGATCATCATTTTTATTCCTTTTCTTTCACATAACACCACCATGAGCTTAGTAGAGAAGTGAGTACTGACCATTTCTGTCATCATTCTATTTATCCCAATCATTATCTTCTCTAATCTGATATATTCACTCCTGGATAGACTCAATACCAAGAATCCTTCTGTCTTAAGAGTTTCTTATTGATACTTCCTATTCATTCTTTAGATAGATGCTACTCCAAGATCTTAATCACCTTTCCCTCTGCCTCATTCATCACCACTCTGCTACCATGTTAGTTTGTGGTCCTTGCCCTTTTGGGGGAATTTATTTCTAGTGTCCCTAAGATTCTCAATTTGACATCCTTCTAATTTTAAATTCCTGACCTGTTGCAAAAATTCATAAGTGTTTTTTGTGTCCCTACACTAGGCAGGTGGTCATAGTATTTCAAACTATATAAATCCAGTATTATGGAATGAAAGAGTTGTGCTTTTCATTAGCCTTTCAGAATATCACTCAGAATCCATAATATTTAGATATTTTTTCTTAGAAATAGGCATAGAAAGTCTTCCAAGGACAAAGCTCAAATGCCTGTCAAGTTCATGGGCTAATTTCTGCTACATAAATGAGTCAAGATTTAAGCCTTTGTCTCTGAAGAGAGAACATGGTGATCACTCTAATGCGATCTCCTTAGTCTTCACTCCATAGACAATAGGGTTCACCACAGGGGGTACTAAGAGGTAGATGTTAGCTAGGAGAATGTGGACATAAGGAGCTACATGGTGGCCATATCGATGTGCCAGAAAGGAGAAGAGTGCCAGTGAGTAGCTGAGCACAATAATGGTGATGTGGGCTGTGCAGGTGTTGACTGCTTTGACCCTGGCCTCCCTCCCAGGCAGCCTCAGGACAGCCCTGAAGATAAGAATGTAGGAGGTAGAGATGAAGGAGATATCACACCAACACAAACTCAGGATCACAGCCAGACCATAGAACTTATTGACTCGAGTGTCACCTACAGCCAGTTTTACCACTGCCATGTGCTCACAGTAAGAATGAGCTATTGCTGTGGAGTAGAAATATGTTAGCCTCAGTTTGATAAGGATGGGACAGAAGGAGATGAGAAGAACAGCCCTCATAACTACCACAACTGCAATGCCAAGCAGGACTTGAGGGGTCAGGATAGCTGTGTACCTCAGGGGCCGGCATATGGCTACATAGCGATCCAATGCCATGGCTACCAGGATCCCAGTTTCAAACCCTGCCAGGGCATGCACAAAGAACATTTGGGTCAGACAGACATTGAATTCAATCTCTTTGAAGTTGAACCAGAAGATGGCCAAGGTTTTAGGGAACAGGACAGGGAAAATACCAAGGTCATTGATGGCCAACATTGCCAAGAGAAGATACATGGGTTGGTGGAGTGATGAGTCCCTCCAGATGATGGACAAGATGGTACAGTTGCCCACAAGAGCAAGAAAAATCATGATGCAAAATGGAATCCCCATCCAGTGCTGTACAGACTCCAGACCAGGGACTCCCAATAAGGTGAAATATACAGGGTTGACAAAGGTGACATTGGAATCTTTCATGTTGTACATGTCACCTGCAGAGAAAGAACCAAAGTATTAAGTGGAAGAGAAGGAAAAGGTATCAGGGGATAGGAGAGTAGGGAAATCCATTCAAAGGTCTATCACTGAGATATATGGTGGCACAGAAATTGAGTTATGGGAGATTCAAGGCACTAAAAGACAAGCACAATATAAAGGGCACCCTTCAAAGTGTTCCCTTTATTGAAAAGGAGAAAGAAAGTGACCCTTTCCCCTTCTCAAAAAATTATTCAGCATCTCTGAACAAGAAAGCTTTGTTTTACATGTTAGGTATGATTTTTAAAATTATACATAAAATAAATGTTGATTTTAATTCTAGTCTCCAACTTATTTTACTGCTATTTTGGATATGTGTTCTTAAAAGAGGGGAAATGGTACCTATTGTATCCACATACATACTCATATACCCTTCCAGAAGAATGTAAACATCTGGAGGGCAAGGACATTATTGATTGTGGTTTTTATATCCCCAGGGAGTATCACAGTACCTTACACGTAGCAGGCATTGATAAATATTTCTTAAATAGAATTTTTAAGAAGAAAATTATCCTAATTTAATCCAAGTATTTGCTTCAGAAGTCATCTAGCCTACATCCAAATTCCTACTGTATAATTCAATCATTCATATGCTTCTTACAAAGAGTATCTATACTGTGGAATCTAGTCTACCCTAGTAAGGCTAATTGCTTTGTGCTGGTGCATCCAGTGACAATGAAGCACTTGACATATCAGAAGGTCCAGCCACACTGCTCACTTCCCCTACAACTTGCTCTCCAGTCTGCCTCACCTATAAATTGTCCCTCATTCTGCCCTGAGGATGACTCCACCCAGGGCCTGACTAGATGATAGTTAGTTCCATTTCGTTAGAAATTCAGCCACATTGCTCCCTTCCCCCTAGCATCCACTCTGTCCCCATCCCCATCCCCAGTTTTCTAATTTTTCCTTTATGTATTTTCTTCCCCTGTTAGAAGGCAGGCTCTTTGAGAGTAGGGACTATCTTGTTTTCTTGGTTTCCCATCTCCAGCACTTAAAACAGCACCTCGTAGATAGTAAGCACTTAATAAATACTTGATCTATCTAATAGGGGACATTGACCAAAGTGGTGGTCCAAGGTGGAACTTCAAACAATAGGATTTAGGGAGATATTAGGAGTCAGGGCAACCTTTTGGTCCTTATTAAATCTGTCCTTAAGGAGTATTATCCCTGGCCTCTGTGTTTCCAAGTTGAACATTGTTCACCTCCAATGTGGTCACTTCCAAACACAACAGCAATCCTACCCACCTTCATTTGTCCCATGCACCTTCTTCATAGAGAACCCCCTACACTTTAATACATGTCCTCCTCCTCTTTTGACCATCCCAGGACATATAAACATCATTCATTTGCATACAATATGCACAGAAATACATATAGCAACATATACATACACACAAACGCCTACACAGACATACACAAGGAAGCACACAGGCAGGTATACTGACAATCAGATGCAAACATATATGGAATCATACACTTTACCCAATCAAGGAAATTTTCCTTTCCCCAGCCATTTTGTCCCCACTTCGTACCACTCCATCCAGCCCAGTTCATGTCAGAGCCAGTTAGCACCTGCAGCTTGGTGTGGGGAAGAAGGGAATGAAGGACCACACAATACCCCATTCCCCTTACTGTGAAGAAGCTCTTTTTACCTCACTCCAACCCATATTGCTATGGTTTCAGCCCATTCCTTCTTGTTCTGCCCATATGGAGAAAGGACCCAAAAGCATCCATAGCCCTGATACCCAGAGCCCAGAGCAGTAAGATGTCAGATCCATAGGTGATGTAGTGAATTGTGGGGTAACATCATCTTCTCAAGTCCAGGATCCCTGTGAGGAAAAAGAACAAGGCTCAGCTGATATGTACGTCCCAGGGAATGGATTCACCTGTAGCAGTACAAATAGAAGTAATATAAAAGGAGGAACAAGCTGAACATGAGAGAGATTGTAGGGCAAAGAAGTTTCCCTGACCCCAGATTCCCATCTGTCTGAATTGAGCCAAGACAACCATCTTTCTTGGAGACTAGAGGAAGGACTACATCTGGTTAACTAGCTTATTCTCCAGACTTCATAATTATCATGGGACCCTAGCTAGACTTCCTCCACACATTTTTGTCATTTTTTTTTAGAAAATGAGAGATTCCTTTTTTTTTCAGAGTGAAATATTAAAAGTAAAAATGAAGCATTTAGAGTGCTCTGTAGACATAGATAAATCTCATTTGAGTCCTACTGTGTCCCATTCTATTACCCACTGAGTTCTCCTGCAAAAGAAGGCAATGGGAGAGATGCAGGATAAATGCTTCCCATTTGAAAGGATGAAATGTAGAGAGATTGCCCAGTGTTCCTTCAGAATGTTAAGACAAGAAAGAGGCAAGGAACTACATAAGAGTAGGCTGAGCCTCAAGTCCTGTCACAGATTTACAGAATATCAGCTGATCCAACAAATACATAAAAACACATCTTTACAACATCCCACAATAAGTGGTCATTCAGGATGTATTTGATGTATATTGTATTCCAGTGAAGGGGAATTTGCAACATCCCCAGGGAACCCACTTTTGGACTGCACTAATTGTTAGGAAGCTTTTCCTTGACATCAAACCCAAACTTGTCTCATTATAACTTCAACCCAATGCTCTACCCTCAGAGAATAAATGGAATGCATATCTAATATATATACAAAAGTATTTGTATAGATCTTGCTTGTACTTAATTGCTTGCATGTTACCTTCCCCATTAGATTTTTTAGTTCTTTGAGGACAGGGACTGTTTCTGGCTTTCTTTGTATGTCTAGCACTTAGCATAGTGCCTGGCACATGGTAGGTGCTTAATAAATGCTTGTTGACTTGTTGACTTCCACACAACATCCCTTTGAATATTTTGAAGACAACTATCACCTCCCCCATAAAGTCTTCTCTTTTCCAGACTAAACATTCACAATTATATCAGCCAGTCCACATATGATATGGATTCAAGGCTATATGAGTCCATCATCATGGTTGCCCTCCTCTGAACATTCTCTACTTATCCATGGCCTTTTGAAACTTTAGTTTCCAGATTTAAATGCAAAACTTCAGATGTAAAGTAAGTAGGGCAGGCTACAAATGGACCATCCCCTCTATAGTCTTGAACGTATGCCTCTCAATTCATCCCGAGTGCATTAGCTCTCTTGAATGCCTAACTGGATCTTATGATCATAGAGTTTAAATTGGAAGGAATCTAAGAGGGCATCATAATCGAACACCTTCATTTTGCAATTAAGGAAACTAAGGCTGAGAGAGGTTAAATGATTTTCC
Source organism: Phascolarctos cinereus (assembly GCF_003287225.1). NCBI lineage: Eukaryota > Metazoa > Chordata > Mammalia > Diprotodontia > Phascolarctidae > Phascolarctos > Phascolarctos cinereus. The sequence goes on from NW_027556098.1 coordinate 353,371,535, forward strand.
CAGAGTCACTCAGCAAGTAAATGTCAGTGGTGAGATTCACGTGGAGTCAGATCTTTCTGACTCCAAGTCCAACATTTTATCCAGAAAACCATACTAGATGACATAATAAAATGCCAGACTTATCTTCAAGAGGTACCTGAGTTCAAGTCTTGCCTCAGACACCTATCAGCTGTGTGGCCCTGGGCAAGTCACTTAACTTTTCTCACCTTTAGTTTTCTCATTTGAAAAAATAGGAATAGTAAGAGCATACATGATGGGTCTGTTGTACAGATCAAATGATCAAATATCTGTAAAATGTTTTATAAATCTTTAGAGCAGTATATAAATGTTGACTATTATATCAAATATTCAAAATTGCAGTCTTCTCGAGGAGTTTTGATTAAGACTCTTAAGAAATCTATAGTTTTCTGACTTTCTAACTCCCCTTGAATTACTTTTGCTTCCCCATTTATTCCTTGTAGTTATTTAAAGTAAAACCTAAAACAGTCCCAAAGAGCTTTGTGTTAGTTTCATGGAGCGGAGGAAAGGAGAGAATTTTGGAGATTGTCCCATTCCATAAGGAGATGAGAAATAAGGGATAAAAACCCCAAAAATGGGATTTTGGAGACCTAGGTACAGTGATATGTGAGAATGGGCTCATTTGGGCCTTGGGAGAGCCCAAATGGTTATTAAATTTTCAGTATGAGAAATTATACCTTGGAGAGAGACAAATGCCACTAATCTCTGATTGACTTACTATTTTGTTGATTTCTAGACTTAAGGAAGTGATGGAAAAAATGTTAATAACACAGATTCAATTTAAGAGTGTGTCATGCATATTTAGGGGAAGGGGGAGAGCAGATGGTCAAACATTTACCAGAACAACCTTTCCTAGATTGTATTTATTTCCTGTGTCTTTGTGAAAGCCACTTCATCTCTCTGACACTCAGTTCACTCATCCGTAAAATGAAAGACTTTAGCTGGAACATCTCCAAATTCCCCCCTCCCTTCCAGTTCTAACATTCTATGATTCTCCAAAAATAGGATGATCTGAGTGCCACATTTACACTCAAAAGTGATCCTAAGAAGTCGTGTACTGGCAAGATGATTTCAATACCAGCTGGCCCCAAATACACATACAAAACCCATTCCTACCATCCTTTCTGATATTGCCCCTCATCTCCATCATTTCTTTTAAATCTGTACCCTACTAGACCTTCTGAATACACACTGACCTTTGTCTTCATGAAATTTACTCCTTCACTGTCTCCTGCTGCTTATTGAGATATGGCCAAAAAAAAATTGTCGAAAATTCCCCTTGTACACTCACCATTATCCACGTAGAATATAAGCAGAGAGTTACAGAGGACACATCAGGGTGAGAAGGAGAAGAGAGGGAAGTGAAGGAAACGAAACTAAATCTGTGTAGCTTCAGGGAAGGATAATACGGTGAGCAGGTAAATGTGGGCAATCTACATGAAGCACTCAGTGGACTAGTGAGTGTTGGGAACTCAATTAGGGACAGTAAGTAGGTGAGTAAGGAAGGCTCAGATTGAGATTGGGTAAGGACAGGAGTCAGGATGATGGGTGAACTGTGTAGATATAAAGAATTCAGAAAAGAATAGTGAGTGAGTAGAAGGATTCAATAAGGGTTGGAAAGTGAATAAACAGATATTGGGTGGCTGTAGGGCCTAATTAAGGGATGGAGAGAGTAAGCACCAGTAAGTCAATGGTTAGAGACAGTGGATGTGAAGGTGGGTATGTGTGTTTCACTGAGGCTGGACAAGTGCTCATGCTTGGAAGACTGAGGGTGTAATTATTGATGCTATGGGAAGCTGACAATCCAATGTATTTAAGGACTCAGTAGGGGATGATGGTTGAGGGTGGATGGATGAATAAGTATGTGGGGTTGAGTGAGAGAGTATGGAAAAGTAGGTGGTGGACAATGGGACTAGCTGATAAAGTCCCTTCCCAGGACTCCATGGGAATTAAAGGTGAATCCCTATAAGTCAGGATTGAGTCTCTTTCTCTTTCTACCTCTCTCTCCTTGCTTCTCTTGGGAATGCACTGGAGCAGTGACTGGAATTAACCACCAAATGCCCAGGTTAGGCCATTTGGGTCCTACTCATAAGGGACTGCTGAAGCCCAAGTTTAAGACATGGACAGCCCAGGGTAAAAGCTGTTGAGGAAGCGAACAAGAAAGATGTTTGCCTAAAGGAGGGAGCCAAGAGCAGTTGCTTATACTGCCCACATGATTTTTGGAGTTTTTAACATTCCTCCATTGCTAACTTCCTCTTATCATTCATTGAGATAGGATTTCAACTGTCAGTCTGAGTTCAAATATATATATATAATTCTGTGGTATCTGCTCAGTCCCCAACCACTCCACAACCAACCTTAGCTATCTAAGTTGGAAGGGTTGAGTGTATAGAATCCTCACTGCTGATGTCATGTAAGAACAAAGTGACTGCTGGCCCTGACCTTAGCTTTCTATCTTCTCTTTATTGTAGGGACTCTGGAAATACTGAATATTTTTCCTCTCTCTCTTCTTTTCTCAGAAAGCCCTCTTCACAGTGCTGACTCTGTTATCAACTATTCACCTAAGTTAGCTGAGGATTTTCTCTCCTCTCATTTACAATCTCTATATTCAAAGATTTGAAATACACATTTGGTGCCCCAGTAACTTTCATGACTTCATTTATTCAATAAACAGTTATTCAATACTTTAATGATACATGGTATTATTCCTGTAGATATTCTGTCTAACAGTGTAAGTCTCACTCTTTCCGTGCCTTAGTGGGTGGTCTTCCTGAGTTCCTGTAGCCAAAATGAAAAAATGAATCATCTAGTGACTATCTTTCTTTTATAGCTGGGCCTTATGACAAACACACTGAAATCACACTTGAAGCCTTTCCAGTTTATGCTCAGCTGGTAGAGATTTTGAACTTTCAAGAAGCACAGGATCACCTTCGGAGCATGATTAGGCAACTGAAAGGATTGTAGAGAAAGTTCACAACTATTTGTTTTATCTGCATCTGTGATTCTATTCCTGTGGAAAATTTCCAGTATAAAATAGCTCCACTGAGGCAACACCAAAGAAACCTTTAGAGTACATTGTTCTTGGTCAGTCTTTGAGTTATGTCCAACTCTTCATGACCTCATGGACCATAAATAGCACTCCAATTTTGTCCATGGGTTTTTCCTGGAGACGATATGGAAGTGGTTTTCCATTTTCTTCTCCAGTAGATTAAGGCAAGCAGAGGTTAAGTGACTTGCCCAGGGTCACATAGCTACTAAGTGCTCAAGGATGGATTTGAACAAAAGGTCTTCCTGACTTCTGGCCCAGAAGTCTATCCATTAAGCCACCTAGCTGCCTCTTTTAAACTACATGAAACCTAATATTTACATTTGAAAACAAATTTTCCCCCCTCCTGTGGTTAGGTCCCCAATTAGTAACTGATTGGGGCATATGATATTTTGCATTGCATCCCCACAACCTGAGAATTACCCCCATACTCTCTTGCCATCAGTTCTACCTGGAAGGAATTCTGCCACCTCATGGCTCTTTACAAAACCCTAAGCCATCTATCAATTCAATGAGTTTTTAAAAGGGGGCATACTACCATACAGTGTTGCCAAGGTATATGCCTCCCTTTATGTCCATACTATCCCCCCATTTAGAGAATTTGAATTTTCCCCTTTGTGACAAGATTGTAATCTCCTTAAGAACCATGAATTTCATCCAGGGCTAAATACAGTACCTGGCATATGGTAGGCACTTAAGAAAGACTAGTTTACTCATTGACTTAATACTTCTGGTCCCTTTACAATACCTAACTCAGGACTGGGCATGTAGTAAACACTTGATAAATACGCATTGAATGAAAATGGATGCCAGACAATTAATCATGTTCCTGAAACATCAAACATTATAGCCCTGACATGCGTAAGGGACATGGGAGGGAGGAGCAGTAGCATGAGTAAAATCTTTACTGATGCCTTTATTGTTTCAGCCCTATTCTTCTATTGTTCAGACAAAATAAAAATAGTAAAAGATGCCAGTTTCTCTATCTTCCGTGGTGCCCAGATAAGCTCCACAGTTTTGGGGAAAAGAGAACAAATGAATTCAATATAAAATTATGCCCAGAATCAATATCACATTCACAAACCTGTAATTTGAAAAATCCATACTTTTCCCCTTTTAAAAATTGAGACATTTTCCCATTTCTAGGACTACATTGGGCAATTAGGTGGTGAAGTGGATACAGCAAGAAGACCTGAGCTCAAATCCAACCTCAGACACTTGCAAGCTGTGTGACCCTGAGCAAACCATTTAACATTGTTTTCCTCAGTTTCCTCATCTGTAAAATGACCTGAAGAAGGAAATGGCAAACCATTGAAGAATTTTTGCCCCAAAAAAAAAAAAGGGATCATGAAGAGTCAGACACAACCGAAACTACTGAAAAACAACAAAGGACCACAACATTGCTTCCATTCCCCATAATTTCTCAAATAGTACCAACAGTTATTCACCTATTTTGCTTGGTCCCAGAACACAAAACTAATTCTGAGCAGATATTACAAAGGTATAGACTTTGATACAATATAAGGAAAAACTAACAATTAGAGTTCTCCAAAAAAGGAAATGAGATCCCTTCAAAATTATCATTGAGGATTTGATGCAGTATGACCATTATCAGGGTTGGTGTAGAGGGAAATCATGCTTAGTATGGGCTGGACTAGATGACATATAGGGCCCTTCCAACTTGAAGATTCCATGATTTTTAATCATGCCAGACAAACCAACTCACTTTCTGACTTGGATGGTGGGTCCTGGGAATGCCAGTGACGAAGTATATTTGATTTAACTAAGATACGTAGCAAAGTCATTCATGGCATCCTTTTGAACAAGATTAAGAGATTTAAAATAGATAATCATTCAGGTAGAAGAATTTGAAACCAGCTGAACAACTGCACCCAGAACATTGGTATTAATGGGCCATTGTCAACCAGGAAAGAGGGCTGTAGTGGTGTGCCATAGATCTCTGTCCTAGGCACTAGCTTGGATTATCAATTGAATTGAAAAGATAGATGCCAGCTCATCAAATGTGTAGATAACACTAAACTAGAAAAAATAGCTAATGCATTGGATAAGAATCAAAATCCATAAAGTCATTTATTGGTTGGGCCAAATCTAAAAAAGATTGAATTCAATAGAGATTAAATGTTAAGACCTGAACTTGAGCTCAAAAAAAAAATCAAACACAAAAGTATAGGATGATAGAGACACCGCTAGAAAGAAGTTGTGGGTTTTATTTAAATGAAAACTTAACATAAGTTAAAGGTTCAACTTAGTAGCCAATAAACAGTTTTAATCTTAGACTGTACTAATTAAATGTTCCACTCAAAGAATATGACATTACCATAAGCTTTGTCAGGTCACAAATAAAATATTGTGTGTAGTCTTGGGCATCATATTTGAAGAAGGACATCATAATGTCTTCTCTTATCCAAATTAACCTTGTTTTCACACTCATATTACATCTGGCCCTTTGGCCCATTACCATAGCATTAGTTCATTGCCATTGTCAATATCTAACATAGTAGATAGCAGTGATCCTGAAGGTTCTGGTATCAATCACTCAACTAAGCAGAGGTGCAAGTCAGCATAGCTTCCCTAAGGCTTCCATGAACAGACCTCAAGGCCACTGACCACCAAGTAAAAGCAGACTGAAGAGAGCTAAGAAATCCCACACTGGCTGCATAATGCAGTCTTTTTATACCTCTCACTAGAAATGATCTTCACCTTGATTTTAGGGCAATCTACCTTTGGAAGTGGGGGTGGGGGACAGGCGGAGAGAGGCTGAGATGAGTCTGTGCCATAGCAGTCCAGAACTGGAATTCTTTAAGTTTTCTTTGAAATTCTTTAAAAGTTCCATCCATTGCTCCCACTTCTATCTTCCAGGACAGGAAAAAAAAATAAGTTTGATACTCCTTCCACATGGAGGCCCTTCATTTAAGAATTAACTTGGAGAGGATTCTGGGAAGATGGTGGAGTAGGTCAGAAAATTTCAAGGGCTCAAGATTTTCCTCCACAAAAGAGATAAAATAGCATTTCTGGGCAAGCATAGAACTGTGAAAACAAATAAGAGTAAGGGCAGAAGGGGGTCCTCCTGGGACAATTGGAGAAACTCTAAAGAAAAATCCTGGACAAGATTTATTCTCTATGAAGAGTAAACACCTCGAGGGTAGGGTCCACTTTAACTACAAGTGGACAAGCTGCTTAAACAACAAGCCACAAGCCCTGGAGTCAACTGGGTTGGGAGGCTGCCTCGGCCCCAGCCACATGAACTTTTATCCCTGGGACGGTGACAGGAGTTGGGCATCTGACCTGGAGAAGATCAAGGGAACCTTTTCTGACAAAGAACGCCAGACCCATCTGTGCTGCAGAGAGCAGCCCAGGAGAAAAGTAACCAGCACACACCGCGTGAATGCAGAAGCGGTGGGGTGGGGGACACCTCTGCTGTGGGCACTTACAGAAGGCTAGACATCTTGGTTTAAGTTCAGGGTCAGAAGGGAGAACTGAAGAGGGTTAGAGGCACCATCCCCCATACCCCAGGACTAGTGGTGATTATAAAAGCTAAATTATTACCAAAAAATGCAAAGGCAAAGGAGAAAGAATCCAACCATAGAGAGCTATTATGAGAATAGACAAGATTGGGGTTCATCTTAGAGAATACTGAAGCAAAGAAATCCTATTCTAACCCCAAAGAGTAATGTTAAATGGTCACCTGCTCAAAAAGAACTCATTGAAGAACTTAAAAAAGACCTTAAAATCAAATGAGCAAGACTGAGGAAAAACTAAAAAGAAAAATAAGAATAATATAAGAAAAACAAGAAGATAATGAAAAGAAAGTTAACCAACTAGAAAAGGAGATCCGGAATCTTAAGGAAGAAAATGACTCCTTGAAAATCAGAATTTGGCAAGGGGAAGCCAGTGAAGTTATAAGAGGTGAAGAAATGTTTAAAAATATATATAAAGAATGAAAACTAGAAGAGAATGTGAAGCATCTCATAAGAAAAACTGGATCTAGAGAATAGGTCAAGAAGAGAAAACATAAGAATAATTGAACTACCTTAAAGTTCTGATCAAAAAAAGAATCTTGATACAATAATACAAAAAATAATTACAGAAATATTATAGGAATATTATAGTCAAATTTCAAAATCCCCAGATCAAGGACAAAATATTACAAGCAACAAGAAAAAAACAATTCACATCCAGTGGTACCACAATTAAACTCACACAAGACCTAGCAGTGGCGACACTAAGATTGCAGGTCTTGGAACACTGTATATCAAAGAGCAAAAGAACTGGGCTTCCAACCAAAAATATCATACCCAGAAAAGCTAAGCATAATTCTGAGTGAAAAAAAAATGGACATTTGATCAATTGTCACACTTTCAGGTCTTTGTTAAAAAAAAAAAAAAGACAAAAAAAAGAAACCCTGAACTCAATAAAAAATTTAACATACAAGAGCCAAAAGAAATATAAGGTATATACCAATGACCAATTACAAGGGACTGAATAAGTATAGAATGTTTACCTTTTATGTATGAAAAATATAAAACCTATTTCTAAGATTATTACTAGTAATTAGGTAATTTATAAGGAAGATTGGGGTAGACCTGAGTATGGCATGACTTCAAAAAGTAAAACTATTCAAGTACAGCTAAAAGAGTAATTACCTTTTACAAATGAGGTGCAAGAGGAAGAACCAATACAGAGGAATTAGATGGGGAAGGAGGGCTGTTAGCTCTGGAAACCTACTCATCTGGAATGGGTTTAAAAGGGGAATATATATATACATTTAGAAGAGTGCAAATGTCTTCTAAATTTAGAAAGAAATACAACTCTAAGGGGATAGGGAGGGAGGAGAGGATAGATGAGGGATCTTTAGAGGGGAGGGTCTAGGAATAAGTTAAAAAGGGGATATAGAAGAGGGTTTAGATTTAGGGGAATGGGAAGATAAGGGAGGGATTGCTAGAGCTGGGGTAGGTTAAGTAATAGGAGTGTAAGGTAGCAAACGCAAGTAAAGTAGAGGAGTTAGGAGAGATAGGAAAAATAAAGAAATACGCACAAACATTAAAAACAAAGATTTGGAGTAGAATCTCTTAGGAAAAGTGTGTGTGTGTGTGTGTGTGTGTGTGTGTGTGTGTAATTATGTATGTATGTGTGTATAAGTGTATGAATATATCAATACCCATATATAAATATATGCAATCGTTGGTAGGGGGGAGGAAGGGAGAAAAAAGAACAAAATAAAAAGTGTACAGCAGAGAACAAAAGAAAACCTACAAGGAAGCAAAGAAAAGATGGACAGTTTTCAACATAATGAACAATATTTAATATATAGGCTTTCTTGAAATGAAAAATTATTGCTATGTAATTGCTCTCCTATGTTCTGCTGCACACATGACTTTTTTTGTTTTTTTCTTATTTTATATTTAAGTTTTTAATGTTTCTTTTTCTTTTCTTATTATGTATTTAAGTTTTATCATTTGTCTAAAATTTAAAAAGTATATATGGGGAAAAAAAGAATTAAGGTACCTTGACCCACCTACATCTAAACATAAAGTTAAATGTACTTAGTTTCTTCAACCAATTGTCATATGGCATAATCTCAAGGCCCTTTATCATCCTAATCGCACCTGGAAGCTCTAAAGTTTGTCATTGCTCTGCTTATATAACAGGCCAAACTGAACACACACACACACACACACACACACACACACACACACACACACACTGACTTTTAGAACAACAAAAAGCAATACCTCCAGAATTTTTTTAAAGAAAGTTGAATAATATTTTTCCATAAATCTTTCTAATTAAAGCTTGACATCCATAACAAATAAACACAGATTTGAAAGTAAGGATCATTTTCCCAATAGACAAGTATTAAAAATTTTGAACAGGTAGTTTTTCAAAAGAAGAAACACATATTACTGATAACAACCTGAAAAAACATTCAGAGTAATATGTAATAAGCAGAGTGGTACAATTCAAAATAATTCTCAAGGACCACCATGGAAGTGCTGGCAAATATTTTAACAACTTTGGGGGAGAGGGGGAAGAAATGTACCCTTGGAACATTTTGAAGTTTAATCTGCATTACTAAAATTCTCTCCATCATGGTCCTAACCTTATATAAACAATAAAACTATGAATCAAGTCCTGATTTGCAGTGTTTGCTGATTTCCAAGATATAAATGTTCATGCTGAAAACTATCTGTAGAAGCTGGTTCCAGGACATTACAAAAATGATATTAGAAAAGACAGATTAAAATTAAAAATCAGTGTGGGTGTGTGAGTACAGAAACTGGCACTCTATTATATTGCTAGTGAAGCTATAAATTAGAATATATATATATATGCACAAACATACATATGTGTGCATACACAAATATTTTAAAGCAATATGGCACAAGATAAAAGCTACAAAACTATTCATACCATTTGACTCAGTATTAACAGCAGGGAAAAACAACTGACAACAAAAATATTGACAGCACAATCTTTCATTTGAAAATATTGTGAACAACCAATGAGTCCTGGGGCAGCTAGGTGACACAGTGGATAGAGCACCAGCCCTGGAGTCAGGAGGACCTGAGTTCAAATCCACCCTCAGGCACTTGACACCTACTAGCTATGCAACTTTGGACAAGTTACTTAATCTTGTTTGCCTCACAAAAAAAAAAAAAACTAAGAGTCCTACCACTGAAAAATGACTAAATAAATTGGAATTAATATAAAGGAATATTATTATATTATAAGAAATAACAAATATGCGGAGGCAGAGCCAAGCTGTCAGAGTAAAGCCAGGGACTCATCTGAGCTCTCCCCTAAACCCCTCCAAATACCTTTTTAAAAAATCACTCTAAACAAATTCTAGAGAGCAGAACCCACAAATTTCCAGGGCACACCAGCATAGCCCAGCCACAGTAGGCCAGGACCAAGATTTGAAAGTGACTGAATTCACAATGGCAGCAAAGGCAGCTGCTTCCAAAGCTCTCAGCCCACAGATGGTAAGGGGGTTGAGCAGATGATCAGAGGGAGATTGGAGGGGTCCTTTTGCTGGAGCTGAGGCAGAACTCTATTATTTGACTAGACTTCAGATCCAGGTCATGGCCATGGGTGGCAGTCCCAGGGCAAGGAAGAACACTAGCACAGCAGAGCTTGTGGCCACATTGGAGGAGGAACCCTCCTCACAGTTCCAGGGCAGAAAAGAGTGCTTATGGTCACTCACAGACCAGAGCACTACCAGGAGAGTAGTAAACACCTTTCCTTAAATCATACCACCTTGTAAGAACTGAAAACCTTCAGGTCTCTAGAAGTCCCTCTGAAAACAGCTGCACAAAACCCCTGAAGCTTGGGACAGTGTGCCCTCCCCCCTGGAAGCAGAGCCCTACTTTAACAAACAGTTATAAGTCAAGTAATAGGCTGGGAAAATGAGCAAAACAAGAAAAAACTTTGACTATTGAAAGTTATTATGCTAACAAGGAAGATCAAAACACACTCAGAAGAAGACAACGAAGTCAAAACTCCTTCATCCAAAGCCTCCAAGAAAGATATGAATTGGTCCCAGGCCATGGAAGGATTTTGAATGATTTTGAAAATCAAGTAAGAGAGGTAGAATAAAAATGGGGAAGTGAAATGAGAATAATGCAAGAAAATCATCAAAAATGAGTCAACAGCTTGGTAAAAGAAACACAAAAAAAATACTGAAGAAAATAACAACTTAAAAAGCAGACTAGGCCAGATGGCAAAAGAGGTCCAAAAAGCCGATGAGGAGAAGAATGCCTTAAAAAGCAGAATTGGCCAGATGGAAAAGGAGGTACAAAAGTTCACTGAAGAAAAGAATTCCTTAAAAATTAGAATGGAGCAAATGAAAGCTAATGACTTTGTGAGAAATCAAGAAACAATAAAACAAAACCAAAATAATGGAAAAATAGAAGACAATGTGAAATACCTCACTGGCAAAACAACTGATCTGGAAAATAGATCCAGGAGAGATAATTTAAAAATTATTGGGCTACCCGAAAGTCATGATAAAAAAAAAAAAGCCTAGACATCATCTTTCAAGAAATCATCAAGGAAAACTGCCCTGACATTCTAGAACCACAGGGTAGAACAGAAATTTTTAAAATCTACTGATCACTTCCTGAAAGAGATCCCAAAATAAAAACTCCTAGGAATGTTATCACCAAATTTCAGAGCTCCAAAAATAGAATTAAGGGGTGAGAGAAGAATGTACTGGGAGAAAGAGAAAGGGAGAGGTAGAAAGGGGTAAAGTATCTCATGTAAAAGAATCAAGAAAAAGCTTTTACAGTGGATGGCTAGGGGGGAAGGTGAGGAGGAGTAAGTGAATCTTACTCCCACCAGAATTGGCTCAAAGAGAAAATAAGATACACAAGAAATTGGGTATAGAAATCTATCTTACCCTACAGGAAAGTAGGAGGGGAAACGGATAAGAAAGGGGAGGCTGTGATAGAAGAGAGGGAAGATTGGGGGAGGAGGTAATCAGAAGCAAAACACTTTTGAGGAGGGACAGGGTGAAAGGAGAGAGAGAATAAAATAAGGGGGGGGGAATAGGATGGAGGGAAATACAGTTAGCAAAAATAATTGTGATAAAACATTTTGAAGTAAGTTTCTCTGGAAAAAGGCCTCATTTCTCAAACACAGAGAACAGGGTCAAATTTATAAAAATAAGAACCATTCCCCAACTGATAAATACTCAAAAGACACGATAAGTTTTCAGATGAAGTAATCAAAGCTATCTGCAGCCATAGGAAAAAATACTCTAACTCACTATTGATTGGATTAATGCAAATTAAAGCAATTCTGAGGTACAACCTCATAACTATTAGATTGGCTAATAGGACGGATAAAGTAAATGACAAATGTTGAAGGGGATGTGGGAAAAATGAAACATTAATGCATTGTTGGTGGAGTTGTGAACACATTCAGCCATTCTGTAGAGTAACGTGGAACTGTGCCCAAAGGTCTATAAAACCATGCATACCCTTTGACCTAGCGATGCCACTACTAGGTCTGTATCCCAAAAGAAATTTTTAAAAAGAATGAAAAAGAGCCTATATGTACAAAAATGTTTATAGCAGCTCTTTTCTGGGGGCAAAGAATTAGAAATTGAGGAGATACCCATCAATTGGGAAATGGCTGAACAAGTTTTGGTATGTGATTATGATGGAATACTATTGTACTATAAGAAATGATGAGTAGGGTGCCCTCAGAAAAACCTGGAAAGACTTGCATGGACTGATACAATGTGAAATGTACTGTGTACAAAGTAACAGTAATATTATAAGATGATCAGCTATGAATGATTGAGCTATTCTCAGCAATACAATGATCCAAGACAACTCTGAAAGATTTATGATGAAAAATGCTGTCCATCCTTAGAGAAAAAACTCATGGTTTCTGAATATCAATTGAAGCTTACTTTTTAAATTTTTCTTTATTTTTCTCGAGATTTTTATCTGTTTTCTTTTACAACATGACTATTGTAGATATGTTTTTCATGACTACACATGTATAACCTACATAGAATTTCTTGCCTTCTCAATGGGGCAGAGGGGTGGGGAAAGAAGGAGGAAGGGAGAGAATTGGGAAATCAAAGTTTTATAAATGAATGTTAAAAATTGTTTTTACATGTAAATAGGGGAAAATGAAATACAAACAAAATAAATACATAAAAAAATTTTAAAGAGAAATAACAAAAAATGAATAAGAACTATGGCAAGACTTAAAAGTCAATCAGACAATAAACGTTTATTAAGCACCTATCATGTGCCAGGCACTGTACTAAGCAGTGGGGATAGAAAAAGAAGCTCAAGATCATCTCTGCCCTTAAGGAGTTCCTAATCTAATGGTGAGATAAGCAAACAAATACATACAAAACAAACTATATACAGGATAAGTAAGAAATAATTAGCAAAGGGCAAGCACTAGAATTAAAAGGAGTTGAGAAAAGCTCCTTATAAAAGCTGGGATTTTAGTTGGAATTTGAAGGAAGGCAGAAGGTAGAGATTAGGGCCAAAAGCATTTAAGGCATGGAAGACAATCATAGAAAATGCCCATACCCAAAAGATGGAGTGCCTTGTTTGTGGAAAAACAAGGAACCCAGCGTCACTGGATAATAGAGTACATGGCAGGGAATAAGATGTAAAAAGACTAGAGAGGAACTGAATTAGGGATCTACCCACACACCTCCTCCATGACAACCTAGAAACAGGGCAGACTGAATTCTGATTGGGAAAGCCAAGCAAAACTCACAGTGAGTAATATTTTTATATCCAAAGGAAACTGAGAGAGAGAGAGAGAGAGAGAGAGAGAGAGATCTGTGGACACTGGGGCAGGGGCCAGTTGGAAACACAGCATTGGGGTAGCAGCAGCAAGAAAAAGGACAGAAAGAAATCAATTAATAAGCATTTATTAAATGTTTACTATGTAAGAGGGAAAAGACAGCCCCTGCCCTCAAGGAGCTTACAATCTAATGGATCCAAGGGACCCCTGAAGTAGCTCTCTCCCCCATTACCCAGTTCCAGGTCACAGAAGCAGGGTAGAGAGGAGCTGCCAAGACCAAATGTGTGGCCCTAGCTGAGTAGTGAACACAAAGCAAATTACATAAATTTATCTGTGTGGCTCTGAGCTTGGGAGCAGAGCAGTGATTCATTTCTAATGTTTAGCCCAGCAGTTAAGCCTGCAGAAGACCAAGACTGAAAGGGAGATAGCAGTTCAGTTACTCATAGTAGGTTAATTGAGTCCATCAACAGCTTACTTAAACTCAACTACACACAAGCCAAAATACACAAATCTGGATAAGAAACTTGTAGAGCTCAGATAAGGATGACAGTTAACACACCTCTTGCTGGATCACACCACTTTGGAAATGCTGAAAACTTGCAGGCTCTCACATTGAGCTGTGAAAACAGTAAAAGCTTAAGCCAGACTCCTCCCCTCCAAAAGTGAGCAGAGCTCAACACTAACATAAAGTCTAAAGTCAAGAAGTAAGTTTGGAGAATGAGTAAGCAAAAAATCATAAAGAGCTGCTATGGTGGCAGGAAAGCTCAAGACAAAAACATGAAAGAAGCAATGTCTTGAAAAATACCTTTAAGCAAAATCTCAAAGATAAATGCAGATTGGACACAAGCCCAACAAGAATTCCTAATAGTTTAGGGAATAACTAAATAAAAAGACAAAAGTAGAAACAAAAAAATGCCTTTAAAAAAACAAATAAGAGCAGTAAAAGAAAAAACAAGGGAAATGGGAAAAGAAATGAGAGCTAACCAAGAAAGTTATTAAAAGAGAATTAGCAGCTAAGTAAAAGAGGTACAAAACTTTTGAAGAAAATAAAACCTTAAAAATTAGAATTGGCCAAATGAAAGCTATAGGTATGGGCAAAATCTGAAATTACTGAGGAAACAACGATTTGAGTTTCTGATCATGTTGATTTATTAAGCAATGCATCCTAATTACATAACAAATCTAGTCCAGGCTTCCTCAGCTTGACACTGGATCCTGAATGCAGGGGGGAGATAGATTTTTATGCATTAAAAGAAAACAATTAACAGTATATAAACAAGAATACAAGATTAGGTAACCCAATTTCTAATTGGAGAAAAGATTAGGAGCTTTCTGAGTCGGGAGGATGAGAGTGAACAGGTGCAATTTCCTGAAATCAGAAAAAGAGCTGTCCCATTCCCCCCCTCCCAAGGTCTGTATTCAATCAAAGGAACAAGGAAACAGTAACTGGTTGGCCTGCATGAGGCTAGTTTTCCAATAAGACATACAGGTCGCACTCCTCTTCTCCAATGAGTACTACTATATATCTCTCTGATGTATAGTTAAGAATTTGGAACAAAGTCACAACAAGCATTCTAACTATAACTAAGTACAAAATAATAGCGACAAAGTCTGGAAAAATACACAGAAAACGAAGAATTCAAAAGGCGACATAGAAACAAACTGCATTACCATGTTGGTAAAGTTAATATATATTTAGCAACTGTAAATTACAATTTCGTGTATATTTTTAATGCATTTTGTTTACTTGAAGGATGGTTGCTTTGGGTTTTTTTGTCATGGTCACTGTTTATGATTTTTAATCAGGTGTGGGGCCAATAAAAGCTATAATAATAATAATAGAATTTATACAGTGCTTTACAACTTTTATCTCATGTGATCTTCACAATAATCTTTGAAGGTAAATGTTATTTTATAGATGAGGAAACTGAGGCAAATAGCAGTTGTAACTTGCCCAAGGTCACACAGCTAGTAAGAATTGAAGGTTGGATTTGAATTGAAGTCTTACTGACTCCAGGTCCAACACCCTGCCCAGGTCATGAAGAACAGTACAATCTTTGAGGTATTTATTTCCCTAAACTTTATGTCAAATGCATCAACTTTCAATATAGTCCTTCCCAATGTTCTTATATTTGGTCAGGGTTTCTTTTTTTCTATTTAAATAGTATAATAAATGAAATTATGCTTACTAAAAAAATAAGAGGCAGTTGGTGTGGTGACTGTAGGGCCCATTTTGGAATCAAAAAGACTGGGATTCAAGTCATACCTTATATGCTTTACTAACTGTGTGACCCTGGGAAAGTCACTTAATAATGCCCTGGGGCAGCTTTCTAAGATTATAAATTTCAGATGAATTGCCAACCCACATCAGAGAAAAAAGTATTTCCATTTCAGGAGCTATTATTCTGACAAAACATGTACAGGCATGAAAAGGAAAAAGGGTAGAAAGACCTGCCATGTTACTTCTCAATTAACCATACCTGCACATTAGGTATGAGCTGTGCCCAGTTTTTAATATGAAGAAAACAACCAAAAATACATTTAGAAAATTGAATAGCATGCTATCCATATGTAGATAAAGAATTGATGGATTCTGAATACAGATTGAAGCATATTTTTCTCACTTACTTTATTCTTTCTCATGGTTTATTTTCTTTTGATCAGTTTCTTCTTCCATGATTGTGATGAATATGGAAATACACTTTACGTGATAGCATATGTATAAACTATATCAAATTGCCTACCATTTTCAGAAGATGGGAGGGTCCAGAAGGAGGGAGAAAAATTTGGAACTCAAAATCTTGTAAAAATGAATGCTAAAAATTTTCTTGATATGTAATTTTGGGAAAAAGTAAAATACTATTTAAAGAAAAAAAAAAAAGAAAATTGAATAGCTATCCCAAACAATGCCATAAACCAAAAGCCCACCTTTTGAATACCAGTAGTTTTGATTATGAGCAATATTGGATAAGCAGGAAAATTTTCAGCATCCGGAAACAAAAAGGGCTACATCAGGAGAGACAAGTCCTCCTAGAATACAGAGATTGATAGTCCTTATATCATCTGCCATTGTTGGACCATGTCTGGATTATTGTGTTCAGTTCTGGGAGCCATTATTTAGGAATGACATTGATAAGCTGAAGAATGTCAAAAAGGATAGCAACTGGAAATCTGAGGCCTTCAGTTCATGTTGTATGAGAGTAGACTGAAGGAACTGTGGGTGCCTACTCTAGAAAAGAAAATAGTCTTTAAATATTTGAAAGTCTATCATATAGAAAGAGGAATTAGGCTTATGCTGTTAGGCAAGAGAGGGAAGAATCAGGAAAAATGGATGGAAGAGACAAATTTTGGCTTAATGACAGGGAAAACTCCCTAATGGTTATGACTACTAACAAATAAAATGAGCTGCCTTGAGAGGTTTCTCCTCTCCTTGGCTTTTCCTCCATTGGATGGCATTCAATCAGAGGCTGGATGATCTTTCGTACAGTTCAACAAAGGGCGGAACTAAAATTTAGTAATTGTAGTATTCTACATTGAAGATGCAAAGAGGCAGATTTCTGCTCAATTTAAGGGGAAAAATCTCTAACAATTAGAGCTGTCCAAAAGTGAATGAGCTCCCTCATGAAAGGGAGTGGGTTCTTCCTCACTGGATGTCTTCAAGTTGAAATTGGATGGATAATTGTTGGTTACATTCTAGAGGATTTTGCTTCAAGTGTGGGTTTGGATTTGATAAACTGAGGTTCCTGATAGATCTGACATTCTGTGATTATATCCCATGTGATGAGAAAATTAGATATTGAATCTTACGCAATGCTGGTAATATTTGTTGAATGCATCCAATTCCTCCTACTCAATACTTTCTCTAGGGACAGGAAATCAGGAATGATCTCTCTATTATTCTTCAGACAAGCAGCTCTAGGTTAGATCTGGCCAGAGCTGTCAGTATTTCTAATTCCAATTCTGATGCACAATTTGTTTAGGCTACAGAGCACCATGAACTATATATCCAATCCGCAGACTGGACACCATAAAGATCAACAACAAAACACCAACAATTCAGGCTCCAAAGGATGACTAAGTACCATATATATATATATATATATATATATATATATATATATATATACTACAATACATATCAAATGCCAGGAAACACAGCTGCTTTTAGCTCAGAATTATAGATAGATAGATAGATAGACAGACAGACAGACAGACATATATACACATACAGATACACATTTTTTAAACTAAGAAATGTTCCTATTGATAAAGACCTATTTTGTATATCACTGTTGGGTTCTTCTAGGAAAATAAAAAAGAGTAGGGAAAGAAATGATTTATGCCAAAACTCTCAGACTCAACGTCATTGTTTTTATGCCTTCCCTTCCATATTTCATTCTCATAAGCCCAGGACAGTGGTCAGCATTGACCATCCTGTCACAACGTAATGTTCCTATTCATTATCCTCTCACACACTCTGTAATCTAATCCAATCGGTGTATTCATGGCTAGAATCAATACCAGAGCTTCTTTCTCAGAGTCTTTCCTCTTATTGATCTTTCCTGTCCATTTCTTTGAGAGATGCTGCTCTAAAATCTTAGTTACCCTTCCTCTGTCTCATTCATCACTACTCATTGATTTTGAGTCTTTGCTCTTTTTAGGAATTTATTTCTAGTGACCCCAAGGTTCTTGATTCAATAACTTTCTAATTCTAACCTCACATGTGTTTTGTGGGTCTCCAAACTAGGCAGGTGGCCCCATAGTTTCAAACCACATAACCAAGTATGAGGAAACAAGAAACTGTCCTCTTGATAGGCCTTTCAACCTATCATTCAGAGTCTATATCACTAACACAATTATTCCTGGATACAGACATAGAAAAGGCTCCCAGGGACAAAGTCATATGCTTACCAAATACATAGGCTCATTCCTGCCACATAAATAAGTCAGGATTTAGGCCTTTGTCTCTCAAGGGAGAGCATGGTGATCACTCAAATGCAGATCTCCTTGGTCTTCACCCCATACACAACAGGATTTGCAACAGGAGGAATTAAGAGATAGATATTGGCCAAGAGAATGTGTACATAAGGAGCTATATGGTGGCCATATCAGTGCACCAGAAAGGAGAAGAGTGCTAGTGAATGACTGAGTACAATAATGGTGATGTGGGCAGTGCAGATATTGACTGCTTTGACCCTGGCCTCCTTCTCTGGAAGCCTCAGGACATCCCTGAAGATAAGAATGAAGGAGGTAGAGATGAAAGAAATGTCACAACAGCAAACGATCAGGATTGCAGATAAACCATAACGCTTGTTGACTCGAGTGTCGCCTACAGCCAGTTTCACTACTGCCATGATTTACCACTGTGGAATGGAACGATTTTAGTTTCATTTTAATAAGGATGGGACAGGAGATGAGAAGAACAGCCCTCATAACTACTACAACTGCAACGCCAAGCAGGACTTGAGGGGTCAGGATAGCTGTGCACCTTAGGGGCTGGCATATGGCTACATAGCGATCCAATTCCATGGCTACCAAGATCCCAGTTTCAAACCCTGCCAGGGCATGCACAAAGAACATTTGGGTCAGACAGACACTGAATTCAATCTCTTTGAAGTTGAACCAGAATATGGCCAAGGTTTTAGGGAATAGGACAGGGAAAATACCAAGGTCACTGATGGCCAACATTGCCAAGAGAACATACATGAGTTGGTGGAGTGATGGGTCCCTCCAAATGACAGACAAGATGGTACCACACAAGAGCAAGGAGGATCATGATGCCAAATGGAATCCCTATCCAGTGCTATACAGATTCCAGACCAGGGACTCCCAATAGAGTGAAGAATAGGGGAGTTGACAAAGGTGACATTGGAATCTTTCATGTTGTACATATCACCTTCAAAGAAAGAACCAAAGAATTAATTGGAAGAGAAGTAGAAGAGAAGGGAAATAGAAGTAGAAGTAGGAGGAAGAGAAGTAGAAGAAGAAGAATTATGTAGAAGAAGAAGTAGAGGACAGAGGAGTAGGGGAATTCATTTAATGGGTTATCAGTCAGACATATGGTGACACATAAGACTAAAGTTTTAGAGATCTTGGGTGTTAAAGGACAAATACAGTACTGAGGGCCTACAAAGTGTCTCCCTTGTTGGAAATAATAAAAAGTGACGCCTTCACCCTCTCCAAGGTTAATTCAGCAACTCTGAACAAGAGAACCTTATTTTATATATTAGGAGTGATTTTTAAAATTAGGGGTAAAACAAACGTCCTTCAGGTCTCTTGACTCACTGAGGATAGAACAAGAGGGAATGGGCTGAAGTAGCAGCAGTATGTGTTGGAGTGAGGTAAAAAAAAAAATATTTCTTCCCAGTAAGTGGAATGGGACATTGTGTGGTCACTCTGTACTTCTCTTCCTTCCTTTTGCCTGTCACAGGCTACAAGTGTGAGCTGGCTCTGGGCTGAACTGAGGCAGAATTGGCATAGGTAAGGCTGGGAGGAGAGGAAAGCAAAAGGTCTGGGAACAGGAAGGATTTCCTTGTTCATGTGAAGAGCACAATTGCATATGTATTTGTATGTGATTGTCAACATGCTATATGTGTGCTTCCTTGTGTGTGTCTGAGTGTAGGCATTTGTGTGTGATTATATTGCTCTGTGTGTCTCTATGCATATTGTATGTTAATGAGTATTGTTTGTATGTACTGGGATGGGCAAAAGGGGAAGAGGACATGCAGCAATGTGTTGAGGGCTGTCTGTGAAGAAGCATGAACCAAATGAAGCTGGGCAGGATTACTGCTGAGGGTGGAGATAGGTGGGCACATTGAAGGTGAATAATGTCCAATTTTATTGCCATTTCAGAGACATGTTCTCTAAGATGGTGGGGGAAATGATGCGTATTTTATCCACACACCTCCATCCACTAGGATATTAAGAATTAGAACAGGAGGGGCAGCTAGGTAGTGCAGTGGGTAAAGCACTGCCTGGAGTCAGGAGGGCCTGAGTTCAAATCCAGCCTCAGACACATGATACTTACTAGCCATGTGACTGTGGGCAAGTCACTTAACCCTGATTGCCTAACCAGAAAAAAAAAAAGAAAGAAAGCAAGAAAGCAAGACAATTAAGGGGATTTGTTCTGTGAAGTTTGAATTCAGTCAAAGGGCCACACTTGAGGCCACATATGGCCTGAAGGCCACAGGTTCCCCACCCCTGAATTAGAACATAAGCTTCTGGAGGGCAGTGATAATTTTGATTTCAGTTTTGTATCCCTTGTAAGTAGAAAAATGCCTTACACATGGTATGCATTTTAAAATACTTGTAAAATAAAGTTTTAAAAGAAAATCATCCTAAGTCATCCAAGTGTTTGCTTGAGAGGTCATCTAGCCTGTATCCAAATATTTGCTATACAATTCAATCAATTATATGACTCTTGAAAAGAGTATTTGTCCCTCTTGGCTATAGCATGCCCTAGAAAGGCTAACCGCTCTGTGCTAGTGCTTCTAGTTGACAATAATGAAGCACTTACTTGCCTTATCATCAGATGTCCAGCCACACTGCCCAATTCCCTCAATACTCACTCTTTAGTCTGCCAAACCTGTGCAGTTATCCCTCTTCACCCACTAAGAATGAGTCCACCATAGGGCTGACTACATGACTGATGAGTTCTTGTGCTTATCTGTCATATCATCAGAAATCCCAGCCACACAACTCCTTTACCTACTAGCATCCAGTCTTCCCCAACCCTACTTCCAGTTTTCCACCTCTTCCTTTAGTGTGTTTTCTTCCTCCATTAGAATGTAGGCTCTTTGAGGGTAGAGACCATCTTGTTTTCTTGGTTTTGTATCTCCAGTTCTTAACATAGTATACAGCCCATAGTAAGCACTTAACGATGTTAATGAAGTTGTTTGAGGGGAGACAGTGGCCAAAGTGGTACCCTACAGTAGAAATTCAGACAATGGGATAAAGGAAATGTTGAGTTGGGGCAATTTTTTGATGTTTATCAAATTCTGCCCTTAGGGAGTATAAACCCTGGCCCCTGGGTTTCCAAGATTGACATTATTCACCTCCAATGTGCCCACCTATCTCCACCCTCAGCAGTAATCCTGCCCAGCTTCATTTGGTTCATGCTTCTTCACAGACAGCCCTCAACACATTGCTACATGTCCTCTTCCCCTTTTGCCCATCCCAGTACATACAAACAATACTCATTAACATACAATATGCATAGAGACACACAGAGCAATATAATCACACACAAATGCCTACACTCAGACACACACAAGGAAGCACACATATAGCATGTTGACAATCACATACAAATACATATGCAATTGTGCTCTTCACATGAACAAGGAAATCCTTCCTGTTCCCAGACCTTTTGCTTTCCTCTCCTCCCAGCCTTACCTATGCCAATTCTGCCTCAGTTCAGCCCAGAGCCAGCTCACACTTGTAGCCTGTGACAGGCAAAAGGAAGGAAGAGAAGTACAGAGTGACCACACAATGTCCCATTCCACTTACTGGGAAGAAACATTTTTTTTACCTCACTCCAACACATACTGCTGCTACTTCAGCCCATTCCCTCTTGTTCTACCCTCAGTGAGTCAAGCGACCTGAAGGAATCCACAGCCCTGCCACCCAGAACCCAGAGGGACAGGGGATCAGCTCCATAGTTAATGATGTAGAGAGTTAAGTGGGAACATCACCCTCTCAAGTCCAGAATGCCCGTGAAAGAAGCAAGAAGAAAATCCTCAGCTAAAGGTTTCATCTCGCAGAATAGGAGTTACTCACGGCAAAAGAAAATGTAGGTCATATTAAATGAAGGACAAATTGAATATAATTGAGGTTGTATTTGAGATTTTCTTCCCTGAACATACATTTCCTTATCTGGCTGAATTGAGACAGATTGATTTTTTTTTTTCATAAAAGCAGGTGGATGAATTAGATAGCTAACTAGCCTAAAGAATGAATGGTTCCAAAACTACATTACTTATGCACTAGACTCCATAAATATCACGATTTTGGAATTCCCACCACCACCTTCTACCCATACATTCTAGCTAATTTTTTTTCTTTTTTTCTTTATTTTTTTTCTAGATAATTTTTAGGAAATGAGACAAAAGGCTTCCTTTCGAAGCAGGAAAATATTAAGATAAAAATAAAGAGACTGGAGTATAGTATAAGTAAAAGCAAATCTTGCATAAGTACTACGTGTGTCCAAAGACCCACTAGGCCAGCCATCTCTTCATTTCCCACTTAGTTTCATTCCTTCGGACTTCTCTTTCTTGCCACCAGGAACCTCGTTATTCTGCAAGATCATATTAGCCATGATACCTCTATCTTATCAGCACCCTCTTATTGGAGGGTAGATCAAAGGGCTTCTCCAACACCTTCCATTTAAGAAGAGTGCCTAGTCTAGCTATCTCTTCATTTCCCACCTTGCTATACTCCTATTTCAACATGCCCAGGTACCTTCTTGCCCCTTCATCACACTTTTTCAGATTCCTCTTGTGTGTTATCTTCTCAATACTCCCAGGTAAACTACTCCACTTTGGGACAGCACTAATTGTTAGGAAGTCTTTCCTGACAGCAAGCCTAAATTTGTCTCTTTGTAAATTTGATCCGTTTTTCACTATTTCTCTCCTCTAGGGGCAAACAGAATCTCCATCTCTAATTTATCCTTTATATAACCTATTTGTACATAGTTTACATATTGTCTCTCCTTTTAGATTTTGAGTTTCTTGAGAGCATAGACTGCCTGGAACATAGTAGGTGCTAAATAAATGCTTGTTGACTTGTTAGCTTCAACATGACAGCCCTTCAAATACTTGAAGACAATTATCACCCCATAAAGGAAGATAAGTCTTCTCTTCTCCAGGCTAAACATTCACAGTTACATCAATCAATCCACACATGGCATGGACTCAAAACCATAGGAGTCCATTATTATGGTTGCCCATCCATTATTGTGGATGCTCTATTTATCCACGTCTTTTCTAAACTTCAGTTTAGAACACAAAACTTCAAATGTGAAGTGACTAGGGCAGGATACAAATGGACCATCCTCTCTGTAGTCTTAAACACTATGCCTTTCAATGCATCCTGAGTGCCTTAGTTCTCTTGGATGCCTACCCGGATCATTGGATCATAAATTTACATTCAGAAGGGACATGAAAGATCATCAAATCCAACCCCCTCATTTTGCTGTCAAGGAAACTGAGGCTGAAAAAGGTTAAATGATTTTCCCAGAATCACGTAGCAAGTAGGTGTCAGTGGTAAGATTCACAGTCAGGTCTTTCTGATTCCAAGTCAAACATTTTATCCACCAAACCACACTAGATAGCATAATGAATAAAACACCATATATGGAGTCAAGAATACCTAATTCAAATTTTGCCTCAGACACTTATCAGGTGTGTGGCCCTGGGCAAGTTACTTAACTTTTCTCAGCCTCAGTTTTCTCTTTTGAAAAATAGGAATACTAAGAGCATATGTAACAATTCTATTGCCCAGATTAAATGAGATCAGATGATTTACAAATCTTTAAGGCACTATTTATGTGTTATTATTACTATATCAAAAATTTTAAATTCTAGCCATCTCAATCAGCTTGAGAAACCTATACTTTTGTAACTTTTCAATTTTCTCTGGGCTACTTTTACTTAGATTCCATTTATTTCTTGTGTTTTTGTGAAAGTCACTTCATGTCTCTGATCTTCAATTGACTCATCCATAAAATGAAAGGGTTTAGCTGGAAAATCTCAAAGTTCCCTCTCCCTTCCAGCTCTGACTCTATGAAGCTTAGGAAATAGGGTGATCTGAGCTACCCTCATGCTCAAAAGTGATCCTAGAGGGGCAGCTAGGTGGTGAAGTGGATAGATCTCCAGCCTTGGAGTCAGGAGGACCTGGGTTCAAATCTGGCCTCAGACACTTGACAATTATTAGCTGTGTGACCCTGGGCAAGTCACTTAGCCCTGATTGCTCATCAAAAAGTGCAAAAATAAATAAATAAAAACTGTTCCTAGAAAGTTGAGCACTAGCAAGAAGATTTCAACACCATCTGGCCCCAAACAACCATATAAACCCAATTCCTACCAGCCATTTGGATGCCTCCAATTTATCCTTTTTACCCATTTCTTCTAAATCTCTATACTATAGTCCCTCTGAATACACATCAACCTTTATCTTCTTCAAATTTTCCCCCTTCTTGTCCCTGATGCTTATTGAAATAAGGCAAAAAATCCTTCAAAGGCCCCTTGTACACTCACCATCATCTTTGTAGAATACAACCAGAGAGAGTTGTATTTCTATTACTTTTTCTATTGATAATCAGTACTCCAGGAGCAGAAGCAGAGGAAGTGGAAAGTGTGGATTACCCAGAGATGAGTGTACACTTGTTAGAAATGTTGGAAAGTCAGAGAGTTAAGGGAATCTAGGGTGAAGTGAAAAAAGATGAAGGCTGGTTGTGGGTGTAAGGGAGTATAGAGAGGAAGTAATGGGTTAGTACAATAGTAATGAGTCAAAGAGCCATTTCAGGGTGGGTGTTTCAGGGTAAGGAGCACAGGAGAGAGTAAGGGAAATGAAGCTAAGTCAGCATATGGCTGTAGGGAGGAACAATAGGATGAGAAGGTAAATGTAGTGGTTCTGTGTGAAGCACAGGGTAAGCTTGGATGCTAGGAGTTCAGTAAAGAACAGTAAGTAAATAGATAAGCAAGGAAGGCTCTGTTTGAGATTGGGTAAAGGCAGGACTTAGAATGCTGGGTGAACTGAATGGGTACAAAGAATTCAGAAAAGAATAGTGGGCAAGTGGAAGGATTCAGTAAGGGTCGGAAAGTGAATAGGCAGATATTTAGAAGTTGAGCTTAGGGCTTCAGCAAGAAATACAGTAAATACAAATAAATAAATCAAGAGTTGGAGATAGTAGATGTGAAGGTAGATGCACGGGTTTCACTGAGGATATACATGTGGTCATGTTTGAAAGACGAGGAGGGGCACAATTTGGGAAAAGAAGAGAACAAGTAAATTTTTTTATTAAATTGCGCCCAGAAACTGTAACACATTCACAAACCTAGATTTCAAAGAATCCATATTTTTTCCTCTTAAAAATTGGGAAATTTTCCCATTTCCAGATCTACATCATCACTTCCATTCTTCACAATTTCAAATAGCACCAACAGTAATTCACCTGTTTTGCTTGGACCCAGAGCACAAAACTCATTCTAATGAATAGACATTACAGAGAGGTCGACTTTGACACAACATAATGGAAAAACTTCCTAACAGAGTTCTCCAATGGGAAATAAGAGCCCTCCAGCTTGTCACTGAGGATTTGATACAGAAGCCATATGAATGCTTATCAGAGATGTTATAAAGAGTCTTCATGTTTAGCTATGAGTTGGACTAGATAGTGTCTGAGGTCCTTCCAGTTTGAAGATTCCATGTCATGCCAGATAAACCCAGTTGCTCTCTGATTTTGATGGGAGGTCCTAAGAATGCTAGAGACAAAGTATACTTTGATTTCATTAAGACATAAGACAAAATTTATCATGGTGTCCTTTCGGACAAGATTTAGAAATGTAGACTATATAATCATGAAGGTAGGAAAATCTGAAACCCAAAAAATCTGCTGAATAACTGTACCCAATGCTTTGTCATGAATGGGCCATTGTTAATCAAGAAAGAGGGCTATCATGGGGTGCCACAGACTTCTGTCATAGATACCGTTTTGGATTATCAACTGAATTGGAAAAGGTATAAATGTTAACTTATCAAATGCATAGATGACACTAAACTAGAAAGAATAGCTTACATATTGGATGAGAGCCAAGGTCGACAATTGTTTTTATTGTTTAGATTTATGAACCAAATATGAAAAGATCAAATTTAATAAAGATTAAATGTTAAGTCCTCAACTTGAGCTCAAAAAATTAGCTGCAAAAGTAAAGAATGACAAAGACATGGCTATACATAAGTTGGGGGTTTTATTTGAATGCAAATAATATAAGTTAAAGGTATGAGTTAGTAGCCAAAAAATACTTATAGTCTTTGATGGTATTAATTAAAGCATGTGTTCAGTTTAAGGAACATACATTACTACAGTCTTTGTCAGATCACATGCAGAATATTGTATGAGGTCCTGGGCATTAAGGTTTAAGAGACATATCATAATATTTTCTCTTACTCATGCTAACCAGCTTTCACATACTCATCATAACATCTGGCCCTTCGACTTATTACTATTGTACTAGCCCATTTCCTCCTCTCTATACTCCCTTACACCCATAACTAGCCTTCATCTTTTTTACTTCACTAGATTCCCTTAATTCTCTGACTTTACAGCATTTCTAATACGTGTACCCTCATGTCTGGGTAATCCTCACTTTCCACTTCCTCTGCTTCTGCTCCTGGGGTACTGATTATCAATAGAAAAAAGTAGATTTTTTTACTCACTGAATACTTGAGGAACATATGTTTTTAATTCTAGTAGCTGTAAGGCACAACATGGTACAAGAAACCAGAGTAATAAATAGTTAACTATCCATTATAATTGACAAGTGGTACTAAGCTTATTTGTATCAACTAATTTTATTCCCAACTCAGTCTTGGAGCAGTCCCAACCCCTCAGATCACACACTGGCATCTTTGACTAGAAGCAATGCCTCCTTTCAACATTCCTGTCAAATTTTGCCTCTTCTTCCCAGGATTCCCAGGACTCTTTGAATGAGTCTCAACTTCATCTGCCTTTCAGTTCAATTGAACTGGATCATTAGGTTAAAAGAATTTTGCCACCAGCCAATCATTAAAGAACATAACTAGCTCTCCCTAGTACTGACCTTCCATGTTAAACTATTTTATCTAATTAGTTACTGCTATCAATTCCACCTCAATAATAATTATGACATCCCTAATTTCTATTTCTGCCACTGCCCTTGCACAGGCCTTCATTATTACATAATAGGACAACTACAATAGCCTTCTCATAGGTCTTCCTGACTCCACTCTCCCTTATCTTAAATCCAACCTTCATATTACTGCCAAAATTAACTTTCTTATGCATGAATCTCGTCTCTGCTTAGCAATCATGAGTGACTTCCTATTACCTACTAAATAAAATGCAAACTTCCTTACTTGACATTAATAATCCTCCACAATCTAAAAAGAACAGCCGTAACTCAAAATGTGAGTATATAGGGTGGCAGGAGGAAATCAAAGATGGGGGCTGGCCTAGAACTTGCTAGGCCCCCTGGAGCAAGAGAGAGGGTGAGACAACTACACCTTCACTGTCTCTGCTAGAACCTCAGCTTGGATGGATTTTGCAGAGCATCTTAGAAAACATAGGGATGTGTCTTCAGTGAACTTAGAGATGAGGCAAGGGCCCTCCCTCCATCCTCCTATGGAAGAACCAAGAACCACTGGTTGGCCAAGCCACAGACCTTGGGTGCAGGGCATGGCAGACATGGCCTTGGACATTTAATTACAAGTATAAGAAGACTTAAGGCTCTAGAGGTAGTCAGTCTGACTTTCTGTAGGAGACAATGTCACTTGTGGAATGGGAGACCTAGGGAAGACAGTGATAAGTTCAGTAATTATTTAACTATTTAATAAATTAACAATAATTTTATAAAAATGAACCTTTCAAATAAATCATTCTTGACTAACTAGTAGCAGCAGCAGTCTGACTTCAGGGGGAAGAAGAACATGGTTGTGGACAATGGCAGGACTTCTTGGAGTAGCAAAAGTAGAAGAAGGCCATAATTCATGGACCAAAGGGACAGTCACTTCACAATCTCCACTAGAAGCTCAGAATAAACTGAAGTAATTGGGTGTGTTTAGCCTGGAGGACTCAAGAGGAACATGACAGCTATCTTTATTTAAAGGATTGTCATGTGAAAAAGGTATCAGACTTGTTCAGAACCAGAAGCAATGGGTAGAAGTTACAAAGAGACAAACTTAGTCTGGAAAAAACCAACTTCCTAAAAATCAAAAATATCTAGAAATGAAATATATTGTTCCAACGGTTGGTAGGTTCTCCACCCTTGGAGGTCTTAATGCAGAAACTTGATGACCTCTTATCAGGTGGGTATTACATTCATGTACAGGCTAAGGTCCCTTTCAGCTTCTGCTTCTCAAATTCAGAGATTCTTAGGGTTGCCCACATACTTTAAGAACCATTGGTAAAAACCAAGAAAGCTAAGTTCGAGTTACCTAACATATAAACTGACAAATTAGTTCACTCTGAGAATGGAACCCCAATTTGCTTTGGCTTCATACAGATTTAATCCTTCCAAGGCTTGGTGAAGGGCTAGAAAACAACTTTTCACATCTCACCTTTATTATTTGTTAGGAGAATTGTAATGAAATGTTCTTTCCCTTACTCTTGGTAGGGATTATTTTGGAGTTATAACTGTGAGTGCCATCTTGTGATGCCCTTTGGGTGAAATCGTTCCCTGGATGAGGGATACAAGGGATGATTCATCTATCTGAACTTGGAAGAGGAGATGTTGGGATATCTGTGAAATGTTTTACTAGAGATGGCACATGCCAACCACTCATAATGGCAACTACTGAAACTTAATGTGTGAAAAAGAGAACTTTACTATTTTTCCCAAAAAATACACTTCTCTTCTAAATTTGCTCACTTCTGTCACAGTTACCACCATCTTTTTAGCCACCTAGGTTTGAAGCCTCCAAGTCATCCTGGACTCTAATGTCCTTCTCACACACACACACACACATGAAGTTACCAAGTCTTGTCCATTCTACCTACACATCTCTACACATCTGTCCTCTTCTCTCTCCACTCACACTACAACCACTCTAGTTCAGATCCTCATCACCACACTCCTGGACTACTGCAATAACCTTTTAATTTGCCAATTCATTCTCTACACAGCTGCCAAAATGGCATGACTAAAGCACAGGATTGACCATGACCTAGAGGTTCCCCATTGCCTCTAGGATCAAATATGAGCTTCTCTAACAATTAAGGCCCTTCACAATCTGGCTAAAGCCTCAGTTTCTACACTTATTACACTAAATGAATGTATGCTGATTTATCGGACCTTGCCTTGGATTATACTGTTCCCTATGCCTAGAATCTCCTTTTCGTTTATTGAATTCCTATCCTTCCTTTAGGAGCGTCTAGGCAGTGCAGTGGACAGAACATTGGGCTTGGAATCAGGAAGATTCGTCTTCCTGAGTTCAAATCTGGCCTCAGACACTTACTAGCTGTATGACCCTGAGCAAGCTGCTTAACCCTGTTAGCTTCAATTTCTCCTCTGTAAAATAAGCTGGAGAAGGAAATGGCAAACCACTCCAGTGTCTTTGCCAAAAAATCATAAATGGGGTCATGAAGAATCAGACATGACTGAAAAATGACTCAACAACAACAAATTCATCCTTTAAAAACCAAATCATATTCTCCTTCCTTTAGAAAGCTTTCTCTGGCCTCCCCATTTGGTAATGACAGGCTTCACATAGTGCATTGTTCTGTCAATCTCTAATGCACTTAACATGTCATATTGTGTGTCTGAGTTTTTCTTTGTTGTTATTCTTATCCCCATACTAGACTGCCAGTTCCTTGAGGAAAAGGACATCAAAACTTTGTACCCACTACCCTCCCCTGCACCTCTAATGGTGCCCCACATTTCCCTCCTCCACAGAAAGTGTTCAATTAATGTTTATGCTGGCCATGGTGCTGAGAGCATGTGTTCCCCTGGAGAGCCCAAGATGTAGTATAAAAGAAGTAACCAGAAACAGTGACGACATCTCTGAGCTACTGAGTGAAGTCAATAATGAAAACTTGAGGCAGTTGGGAGAGATTCATCAGAGAATCAGGGAGGATCAATTTTGAATAAGACCATCTCTACTGAATTGGACTCTGCTTGGTACCAAGAGCTCATTCCCCAGGAGTTAAGGTAAGATTCTCTCCCCCATTTTTAAAAAGTCCAAACCCAGCAGACTCAGTCATAGAGTAAAGTCTGGATATTGACTACTCTTTGATGTGAGGGGACATTCCTACACCTTCTCACAGTAACTAACTCCTAGAATGCTGAGGACTTGAAAAAGATTTTATTACTATGTTCTTTCTCCCTGTCTTTAACTTCTCAATCTTTAACTTCTTCAGCTTTTTCAACTTCCCTTAAACTGCATCTTGATTCTCTTATCCCCCAACCTCTTCACACTTAGGTGGGAGAGGGTCATCAGAAAAGGAATGTCATTCATTTCTTTGGCCATATTGAGAAGGGCAGCAAGATTCTTAACAGAGAGATATTGCTGGTAGTAATTCAAAGTTTCTAGAATGTGAATTTCTTAACCTAAGGGAGCAAAGACCTCCCAAGATAGATTTTGGGGGTCTGGGAACTTGGATGTGAAAAATACATCTTTGTTTTCACTAACTTCTAACTGAAATTTAGTATTTCCTTCTATTATGATTTTTTAAAATTACATCATAGGAAGGTGTCCATAGACTTTACCGAGCTGCCAGTGGGGGGTCTATGAAACTAAAAAGATTAAGAACCTCTGTTCTAGAAGCATAGACATATATACACATCTAAGAACTCCAGAGCAGTGAGATATCTAGAAAAAAGCACTGGAAAAAGCCCCCTGTCTTCTAGCAAATGAAGGTCTAAATCTTCCAGTAGCAGAGACTACCACCCTTTTTTCCTTCAGGAACCTACTCCAAGTTTTTATTCTTTTTTTAAATTTTATTAATTTATTTTGATTTATCAACAATCACTTCCATATGCCTTTGAGTTGAAAATTTTTCTCCCCCTTCCTCCCCCCCACCTTCCCCAAGATGGTGCACTATCTGATATAGCCTTTACATTTACATATCCATTAAACATATTTTCACATTAGTGAAGTTGTAAGTAAAAATTAAAACCAATAGGAGGAACCATCAGAAAGATGAAACTCAACAGAAGGTAAAAATAAGTGATAGCGATTCAACTTCCATAGTTCTTTCTTTGGATGTGGACAGCATTTTCTATGTCTTAGATCCTCATAATGCTGAGAAGGGTTCAGTTTAACAATCTTAGTCACTGCATAAAGTGGCTGTTATTGTGTACAAAGTCCTCTTGGTTCTGCTCACTTCACTCAGCATCAGATCATATAAGTCTTTCCAGGTTTTTCTGAAGTCAGCCTGTTCATCATTTCTTACAGCACAGTATTCCATTACATTCATATACCACAACTTGCTCAGCCACTCCCCAATTGTTGGGCATCCTCTCAATTTCCAATGCTTTGCCACCACAAAAAGAGCTGCTATGAATATTTTTGTACATGTGGGTCCCTAAGTAAGTTCTTCCTTATATCTAGCTATCTTCTCTCCAGATTCAATTGAAGTCAAAATATATCTAGGAAGCAACAGTTATGTGAAAGATTTTATATTTGGTACTGATTATACAGAAATGAAATAAGACATAGAATCTGTTGTCAAAGACCTTGCAATCCAGTAGGAGAAAAGACAAAGATCTGGATAGTTTCTCTAAACCAAGGAGAGTTTGCTGAGTGCAAAGACGTGCTCACAGTGCTAGAAAAAAAAAATCAAAGAGGGGGAGATTTCCATCCCCAGCATGTGGCAACATAGTAGATATTGTTCAGGGAAGGCTTCCTGGAGTAGGTGGCAACTGAATAGAGTTTTAAAGGAGGGAAATTCTGTCAATGCAGTTGAGAAGAATGCCCTTTACAATTTTGGAGACAATAATGAATATCCCTTCAGCCTTCTCTTTGTTCATACTCTGATCTTTCCTACAAAGACTATTCTGCTCATTTCTTCTTCACTCATTTAGACTCCCTCCAGTGTTCAGAGAAGAAGTGAATGTCACAAACAGACCTGAACAACTGAATCCTTGGAAAAAAGCAACATGCCCTTCCACCTCCAGGCCTGGTGCCTTATCTGATGTTCCAGCCACAGATTGTTTTGTATTCCCTTCACTCTGAGACAGATACTAAGAAGACATCTTGAGCTATGATTCCTGTTCCCAGTGCCCTGAACAGCTCCCACCTTAAGATCTCTGAGTTCATCCTAATGGGGTTCCCAGGCATCCACAGATGGCAGCACTGGCTCTCTCTCCCCCTGGTCCTGCTCTACCTCTTAGCCCTCAGTGCCAATCTCCTCATCCTGATAACTATACGGCAGGATCTGACTTTGCACAAACCCATGTACAAGTTCCTGGGCATGCTTTCTGTAGTAGATGCAGGCCTGGCCACCACCATCATGCCCAAGATCCTGGCCATTTTCTGGTTCAATGCCAAGACCATCAGCCTCCCTCAGTGTTTTACTCAAATGTATGCTATACACTGGTTTGTGGGCATGGAGTCAGGCATTTTCCTCTGCATGGCTTTTGACAGGTATATGGCCATTTGCCACCCTCTTTACTATCCTTCTCTTGTCACAGATACCTTCATCTTCAAAGCTGCAACATCTATGATGATCAGAAATAGCCTGTTGGTCATGCCAGTGCCTGTGTTGGCTGCCATGCGACATTATTGCTCTGGAAATGAGATTGAACATTGCTTATGCTCTAACTTGGGTGTCATCAGCCTGGCCTGTGATGACATCACAGTCAACAGATTTTACCAGCTGGTCCTGGCCTGGGTCATGATTGGAAGTGATATGGCCCTGGTCTTTTCCTCCTATGTCCTGATCCTACACTCAGTGCTGAAGCTGAATTCCACTGAAGCCATTTCAAAGGCCCTTAGTACGTGTAGCTCCCACCTCATCCTCATCCTCTTCTTCTACACATCTATCATTGTGGTGTCTGTTACACACTTGGCAGGGAGGAAGTTTCCCCTAATCCCTGTGCTCCTTAATGTACTACATAATGTCATTCCCCCAGCCCTCAACCCTATGGTATATGCTTTCAGAACCCAGGAGCTCAGGCTGAGCTTCCAAAAGGTACTTGGGCAGAGGGGTGAAATGTCCAGAAAATAACTCCCATTTGTGAGCCTCCTGAGTTGAGGCTTGGGGCAGGGGGAGTTCATTTGCCCAAATCAAAGTCCTTGGTTCTAAATAGTAAATGATTCTTTACAGGGCACATAAGGGGATACAGTGGTAATGGTGATGGGTGTAATAGATAAGGGATTAAATAATTTCTTCCTCCTTTTTTCCAGTCCCACCACTTGTTTAGCTAGTGACTAGAGATGATTGACAGGCCTAGCAATGCAAATGATGCCCTTAGAGATACTGTTTATGAAAGGAATCAGGAGCTCTAAAAATACTGTTTTATTATTGCTAATTGTCTTTGCCAAAGCACAATCCCAAATATTTGCAAAGGAGAAATCAACCTGGGTTCTCCACTCCCAGCAGCTGGGCAGCTTTATAGAATTTTATAATCAATTAAGAGATTAATCAACAAACATTCATTAAGTGCCTGCTATATGCCAGGCTCTATGCTAGACACTGGAAATATAAAGTCAAAAACAACAGTCTTTGCCCTCAGGAGGCTTGTATTCTATAGGAAGAAGTAACATGTTCTTTTCTTTAGTGTATAGGCTAGATTAGATGGCTATTGAGTTATTTTCCAACACTTAAATTCTGTGATTTTATGTACACATACAAGTACACATACATATGTGAAGCAAATAACAGATAAATTTAAGGTAGCTGCAGAATGGGAGGCACTAGCAGCAGAGGGGATCAGAAAATACTTATATAGGGGGTAATATTTGCACTGAACTTTGGAAGAAGAGAGCAAAAACAATGATGTAAAAATGTAGTACATTCCTCAGAAAGGGGGTCAGTCAATCTGTGTGAAGGCACAAAGGCGGGAGATGGAGCGTCTTATGTGGGGGACGGCAAATAAGCTAGTTTGAATGGATTACAGAGTGTGCTGGAAGACGTCTGGAAAGATAGGCTGGAGACAGACTGGAAGGGGTTTTAAATGCCAAACAGTGGAGTTTGACCACTCACTGAACACCTTTTCTATGCAAACCTCTTCGGCAGTCAACAGACATTTAGTAAGTGTCTACTATATGTCAGGTATTGTACTAAGTGCTGGGGGCACAGTGAAAGCAAAAAACAGTCCTTGTTCTCAAAGAGGTCACAGTCTAATTGGGGAGACAACAAGAAAATAGCTATGTGCAAGTAAGATAAGAATTGATGAAAATCAATAAAGGAAAAGCATTACAATTAAGGGGGATTGGGAAAGGCTTCTTGGAGAAGGCAATATTTAAACTGGAACTTGAGAGAAGCCAGAGAGGGCAAGCTTGGTCATAACAACTTTGGGAAACTGTTTGGAATAGTGGAAAAAGCAGAGTCAGGAGCCTTAGATTTGAACACCTCTGGTATTTACTATGTGGGTGAACATGAGCAAGTCATTGATTTTCTCTAAGCCTTATGATTCTTGGACTACCTGCTTCACAGGTTGCTGTGCAGAAAGTGTTTTGTATATCTTGAAGTCATATATAAATGTAAGTTGACATTATTAAGGAGAATTGATATAACAGATTCCCTTCAGATTCCCTGTTTTCCACAACAAAAAATACTGCTGTTTGTGATGAATGATCCAATAAACAAATGTTCTCTGGTCTGGCCCAGATAACAGTCATTCTCTATGATGAAATCCAATCATATGTCCTATGCAAAGCACTTCTCTGATCTTGGGTCCTTGAGGTATAGTACCTCGTCCCCAATTCTTGGTGCCTCCATAAATCAAATTTGTTGGAAGACTTGAAGGGTAGAAAGAAAGAAAGAAAGAAAGACAGTATCTTGGAATCCTTGAAAGTTGAGTCAATTCCCTGCCTAGATGAGGAGGGAAAGATTTCATAATGAGGAGTTGGTGATGTGGGTATCACAGGAAAAAGATATAACAAGGTTTGTCAGATTAATGAAAAATAGATTTGTAGTGAGAAAAACCCTATGAAAAGCTGTCAAAAAATACATCAAACACAAGGGAACCATTCTGTGATATTTTGAACCAAACAACCACTTTGCTCAAATTTCCAGTCTGCATGCAGAGGGAACTCATAAGTTATCAGCAACCCAGATACTTCTTTATTAGGAAAATCCTTTGTGTTGCACTCTGGTAACCATCAACTCTGAAGTCTTCAGAGCTTGTTCAATTTTGTGTGGCTTCATTTTTGCCACACATCTCTTTTTGGTTTTTTGGCTATTTGTGTCTTTTGGATTAGCATAAAATGGGGATGCATCACACACATAAAAATGAACTGTGATACTCATGCCCAAGTCAGCTTGTGTCTTGTTTGGTTCTTTTCAACTAATAACTGAGAGATTGGGATGCAAATCCTTCATCAAGACTTTGGAAACAGGTCTGAGTTTAATAGCCTAGAAGACACCTGAAGACCCATTATCCTTGACACTCAGCCTCTAGTGCCATTATTTCCCACCAACCCCCTTCTTGTTTGAAAGAGAAATGCCAAAATATTAAAAACCTGTAGAGGATTGAGATCAAAGGACACTGCCCACATTCAAAGAGTCTGGAAGTAAAAAGGTGGTGCCTTAATGTAGCCTTAAGGGTCTAAGACCTCCCAGAGTAAAAAGGGAAACCATAGAGAATATGTGGCTAAATGTGTGTGAGCAAATATTTCTTAGAGTTCTTGGAATTCCATTTCCTTTGCCATGGGACAGACTTCTGAATGCGATTTGATAGAAAGGGACAAAGAGAAAGACATTCTGGTTCTCAAGTTGTGGAGTCTGGTGGTCTACCCCTAATTTGCAATAAAACAAAGGAATGAACAGCATAAACAGATATCTCTAAGGCTCCATTCATTGAGGAAGGCAAAACTCAAGTGGACATGTACTACAGACCAAATCAGGACAGAAAGGAAGTCTCAGTATTAGAAGGAAGCAGAAAGCAGCCAGTCTGAGAATGCAGCTGGGACCACATGAGGGGAATCTAGCAGTTGGTCTTAGTGAAATCAAGAAGCATTCTAGCCCACGGCTTCTTTCCTCCCCTATCTCCTCAGAGCACTCTGGGGAAACTCTCCATTTTAAGCCTACTTTGCCCTTTTCCTTCCTTTTCTCTTAGATGAGTGAAAAGAGGGCTTATGGGGAATAAAAAGGGAGAGGTAACTATAATCAAATCAAACTATAACATTATTGCATCCTGCTATTAAAGCACTGTTTTGTTGTTTGCTTGTGTTCTTTGCTGATTGTAGTTAGGTGGGTGAAACCGAAGACTCAGCCCGGAGCCAGGAAAAAAATAAGTTCACATCTGGCCTCAGACACTAGCTGTGTGACTCTGAACAAGTCACTTAACTTCTGTTTGCCTTAACTTCTTTATTTCTAAAATTGGGATAATAATAGCATGCATCTCCCAGGGGTTGTTGTGAAGATCAAATAAGGTAATAATTCTAAAGTACTTAGCACAGAACCCAGCAGGGTAGTGAATTCTATAAAAAATGTTAGTTTATTATTATTGATAATAATAAATCACAATTCCATTAACAGTGGATTTTCTAATCTTGTGAGATTGGGGGCTTATGATTGAGAATGCAAAATTAGTCCATGGGAAAGTGGGGAAAGTGAAAGTTTTCATAGCTTCTGCAGGAAATGAGATAGGGATAACAGGGAATAAAAGATTGCCTTCCTGCAATAAGACAAATTGGGGTTAGATGACATGAATGAATAAGGTTTCAGTAGCACAAGATTAAGAGTAGAGGAGTAATCCAGGACTCATGTGTGGCAAAAGGGAAGTGATGATAGAATAAGGGGGCAAAAGATTTAAGAGCAGAGGACAATATAAAGTTGAAATGGCTAGGTATTGGGTTGAGATTGGAGAGGGAAAAAGGTGAAGTCAGAGCGGGATTAATAGCCTGACAAAGGCTGTAGAGTGGAGGGATTATAAACCTCAATGAGAGCAAAGAATAGGTTTTGGACCATAGCAAGAGGTGGAATAATAGAAGGGAAATGTCAGTTTCTAATTAGGGAAGGGAAGCAATTATGGAAAATGGTGAGATATGGTGCATGACCATACCTATGTGTGCCTCAGGTAGTGTGAAGGAATAGGTCATGAGATTTAAGGAGGCTGAGGAACTGGGGTGTTTAGGAGTTTGAAGAAGTATCTTTGTGGATAGTAATGTCCCATAGTATAAGGGCAGGAAAGGGGAAGAAAGGAAAATGGAGAGACAGGTGATGTAATCCTTGAAAATTAGTGAGAATGACTTCAGGTTTTGTTCTTCAATCATTTCAGTCACCCCCAACTCTTCATGACCCATTTGGGGTTTTCTTGGCAAAGATACTGGAGTGTTTTACCATTTCCTTCTCCAGATCATTTTATAGATGAGGAAACTGAGGCAAACAGGTTTAAGTGACTTGCCCAGGGTCACACAGCTAATAAGTATCTGAGGCCAGATTTGACCTCAGGAAGATGAGTCTACCTGAGCCCAGGCCCAGCACTCTATCCACTATGTCTCCTAGCTGCTCCAGGCTTAGGGGCAAATAAATCACCAGGTCGCAGTATAGTTAGTTAGATCTGACAGATGTCACATGTATCCCAATTGACTTTGCAAGGGATATTAAAATACCTCACTATGAGGAAGAACATCATACCCACCCTACCAAAGGAGTTAGGGCAGCCAAGATGAAGTCACCCAGATGTGATAGAAATATTCAGCTTGTTTTGATGCAGAGACTGAAGTGGGGCTATGCCTTTAAAGTAGTGTTACTTTCACCTTGCCTTAGAGGTTTCTCAGACAAGATATTGTGATGATGTGGAAATGACTTGGCACATGGTTTTTGAGTGAGAATGGAGTGGGTGAAGAGATGATTGGGGCTCTTACCACTTGAACAGCCAATGGAGTTCAGCTGCTACCAGTGCCACCTTCACCCATTCAGGCCAAAAGAACAGCCTGAGCTGCATATGGACAAATATGTCAGTGGTGAACTTTCCATTTGGACAGACTGATACAGGATAATGATTTGCCTGTCTCTTCTCTTCTCCCTTGAGCTGGAGAACATATGTAAAATCCAAAGCCTACCTGTTCTTTAAAGTTTGCTTACATTTCTGTTCAATTAATATTGAATGATAGCTAAAAAAAAAAAAGTTTGGCCAACCATAGAAATTTCTGATTTGCAGGCATTTCATTATTGGTAATAGGTTGTAAGAAAGAGGCAATGACCAATTTGCAGTATGTTACTGGGGGTATGTGAGAGAGAGAGAAGAGAAAGGAACACAGAGACAGAGACAGAAAGAGACACAGGGAACATAGATTTTTTTGTCAAAAGTTGTTGAGATACACCAAAAAAAAAAAGAAGGAAAAACAGCAAGGGCAGGTAGGTGGCACAGTGGATAGATCACCAGACCTGGAGTCACAAGGACCTGATTTAAAATGCAGCCTTATACACATAGCACCAGCTGTGTGACTCTGGACAAGTCAATTAACTCTAATTGCCTCACCAAAAAAAAAAAAAGAAGAAGAAGGAAAAGTTGCTGAGAAAATTCCTGGCCAAGGCTAGTAAAAGAAACCTTAGTAATTTTTATTTCTAAATTTGCAAAGTGAGGAGGGAGCAGTAAAAGCAAGACTCCAGTTTCCCCTAGGCAAAATATGAGCTCAGCAGTAAGTTCTATCTGGTGGATGGTTGGATGAGTTTCTACAACAGGCCTTCCTCATTGTTCTTCTGTTCAAGGAAACAGCCTTCTCCACTCTATACAATGGTGGAAGGAGGAGGAGAGTAGCAGGAAAAGACTGGGAGGAATACAGAGGAAGGATCCCCAATTTGATCTTTTCTGCAGCAGCCCACAAGATCTTTTCACTTTGCACAACTAATCACTTACAGAGACACAACTACAATAGAAAGAGTGTAGATCTGAGAACCAGAAGACCTCTCTTCTGGAGGCAATATGGATTATTGTATGTAGTGATGGACTTGGATATAGGAAGACCTGGGTTTAAATCCTACCTCAGACAGTTTAACTGTGTGACCCTGGGTAAATCACTTAACCTATCTAGGGCTCAGTTTCTCCAACTGAATGTATGATATGTATATCCACATGGGTTATCTAAATACAAAGATGAAGCTCATGGATTACATGAATAGATATGATCTGAGAGCTGGCCCATTTCTATAGAAAAAAGAGCCCAGGACAGTGTCAGTGTTACCATAACTGTAGCTAGTGGGGCAAGAGGCAGAAAGGCTCCAGGAGTTTATTTTACTCATTCTTCAATAGGGGTACATGTCAGGTTAGAATTGTGTCTTATATGCCTGCATCAAATATCTTTAGTCTAGGGATGCAAAAGCCTGAGTCTATAAGAAAAGCCATTTCCCTGGTTTTTCTTAAGAGATCGCCTTTAACCTACACTCATCAGCTTCACTCCTTGCCACTAACTCTGGCTACATAAAAGACTATCCTAAATTTTTAAAATAACAAGTAAGTTGCTTTATCCATACAGCAAACTGAAATTAGAAAAGTTCTGCATATTAGGATTACTTTTAAAATGTACAAGAGTGAAGGAACTCTTCAGCTGGTAGTGAAATAATATCTTAGCTCAAACCAAGAGAGAGAGAACCTAATCTTGCCCAATTATGACAAGACTGGTAGAACAGGTTAGATTCTATCAGTTTCTAGGAAATCAAGCTGGAAATAAATCAGGGATTCGTTGAGGAAATCTTCTCCTACATATCTGCTGGTTCTCTCTCCATATATGTTTCCTGAAAGTTATCTGGAACCATATGTGCCTCTTCTCCAAGGAGCTCTGGAACCCACTCAGTCCCTTACAAAGAAAAAGATTGGATGAGGATTCTGAGAAATATGGGGTAGTTAAGAAAATTCCTATCAGGTAGGTTCAATCAACACAGTGAAACAAAAAACAAATTATGTGTTATCTTGTTTATAAGGTACAGTTCTTTGTAATCTTTCCTGTATCTTAGCTGCTTAGCCCCCTACATCCACTCATATGTCCCATCTCTAATTGTTCTTCTGACTTATTCCTTGCTTCTCCCCACTTGACACCCCTAACTCACTCAACCCATTCATCCCTGAATGCTTTTTATCCCAGATTTCCACCTCCTTTATAACTAGCAAGACATGGGAACAGAGAGTGAAATGTATGGTTGGCCGAGGTTAGAGTCGTGGTAGTCTATGGGAACAGATTGGATTCCTTTTAGGCAAACAAGACATTTTTAAGGGACAACTACATAAGGAAAATTTCCCTAGCTTTCAGAGCTATGTGGAAGTATGACTGAGAGTAAATTCAGGAGATAGTAGTTTTCTGTTCACTGTGGGTGTTCAAGATGAGGCTGGATGGCCATTTATGCCATGTTGCCCATATGGACTTAGTAAGCTTCAAAGGTCCCATACAGCTCTAAGATTCTGTGATTCTATAATTTGGGGAAAGGGGAGCTATACTAGAGGCCCTGTTTCCAAGAAGACTGAACAGTATCACAGAATTTCAA
Organism: Phascolarctos cinereus; assembly: GCF_003287225.1. Lineage (NCBI taxonomy): Eukaryota > Metazoa > Chordata > Mammalia > Diprotodontia > Phascolarctidae > Phascolarctos > Phascolarctos cinereus. The sequence goes on from NW_027556098.1 coordinate 353,412,247, forward strand.
AGTTGAAAGAGACCTCAGCTGCCATCTAGTCCAACTCATATCTGAGTTCTAGAGCATATTCTAGAGCATCCCCAGCAAGTGACCATGTAATCTTTGCTTGAAGATCTCCCATTGTGGAAGAGCCTACTCTTTTCCAAAGCAGCCTATTCCTCGTTTGGATAGTTCTAATTGTTAGCAAGTTTTTCTAAAATCAATTCCAAATTGTACTCTATAATTTCCATCCTTTTGACTAGTTTTGCCTTCAAAGGACAAGAACAATTTATTTCATCTTGGTTCTTCAAAAATTTGCAGACAGCTATCATTTGCCCCAAGTGTCTTCACTTCTCCAGGATCAAGTTCCCCAAGTTCTTTCAACCAATCCCTATGAACTTGAGGCCACTCCTCATCCTTTTGCCCTCTTGATCCTGGAACATGAAGCCCAGAGGCCTTTTACCTGGGTACAACCTGGGTAAAATATCAGATATGTTAGAAAATGGCAAATATATTTCTAGAAATATCAGGCAGGGTACTTGGTGCTGTAGGGCATCTTAGCTGCACAAGTGGAAAATTTCCCCTTGGTGTAGACCATGGCTTCTCTCTTTTCTTTGGATCCTTTGTTTGAGTTTCATCAAAGATTCATTCAAATTGTTCAGTCTGTTTTCAGTCATGTCCAATTCTTCACGTACCCATTTGGTATTTTCTTGGCAGAGATACTGGAGTGGTTTGTCATTTCCTTTTTCACCTCATTTTACAAATGAGGAAACTGAGGCAAACATGGTTAAGTGACTTGCCCAGGGTCACACAGCGAATAAGTTTCTAAGGTCAGATTTGAACTCAAGAATATAAGTGCACCTAGCTACTCTATCAAAGATTTACTGTTGATATAAATCACATCTTCCACACCAATTAATACCTACTTAAGCAGGTTGTTTTCTATTACCCACTTAGCTGCCCCTAATTGTGTTGCTAATTGTTTTTAATTCTATTTTCTTTGGATCCACCAAAATCCATCTTTGTCTTATCTCAACTAAAAAACTCCCCAAGGGTCAATAGCAGAAACTATTTCTTTGTTATTCTCTCTGTACATCACCAAACACAGAGATAAGATTATTCCTGTGAAAACAAAGATAATGGTGACACTGTAGACAGTGGATAAATGATAGTGTTGGTTGGTTAATGTTATTGGGATTGATGGTGGTGGTAGAGCAGAGGTGGTGATGATGGTTTGGGATATGAAAATTATTGAAATAAATCCTAAATCTGTCCAGAAGGGGCTACATTGAACTTAGTGACTCAACTCTTCACATGTAAAACATCTCTCTAGGGTAAAAATGTTCATATCAATCTACTATTAGTTGGCTACTCCCCCAAACCTCTGCTTCCTTCACAGAATCTACTACAAAGGGAGACCACTAAGAGTTCAGCCAAACCATGAACTTGTTATCCCTTGGCCGTGATGGAGAACATGTGAGTCATACTGTCCCTAATCTGCTTGGTCTTTGCCCCATAGATGATAGGATTGAGCATGGGAGGGATAAGAACATAAAGATTGGCAAGGAGGATATGGATATGATGGGGGATGTTCTTGCCAAACCGGTGAGTCAAGAAGGTTAAAAAATGACGGGATAAAGAAAAGTAGGATGACCCCAATGTGGGAGCCACAGGTGTTGAGTGCTTTGTGCCGGACCTCCTGGGAGGGTAATCTGAAGACTGCATGAAGGATCAAGGTGTAAGATATGACAATGAGTGCAACATCAACTAATACTGATGCCATTGGGACCGAGAAACCATACCAAATATTGATGGTGATGTCAGCACAAGCCAGACGGGCCACACCAACGTGCTCATAGTATGAGTGAGAGATAATGTTGGTCTTACAGTATGGCAGCCTCTTCAGAAGAAAAAATGATGGGAAATATGGTCCCAATGCTCCTCCCCCAAATAGCCAGGGAAATTTTCCCAATCACTGTAGGTATTAAGATTGTTGTGTATCTTAAGGGAGTACAAATGGCCACATATAGGTCAAATGCCATAGCCAGCAAGATCCCAGACTCAGCCACAAAAGCAACATGGATAAAGAACATCTGGGTGATGCAGGCATCAAAAGCAATCTCCCCAGCATGGAACCAGAAGATGGCCAGGGCCTTGGTCACAGTAGTGGTAGAAAGTAGTACGTCAGTGCCAGCCAACATGGAAAGAAATATGTACATGGGTTCATGGAGACTGCGCTCAGTGAGTACAATAAGGATGAGAACACCATTACCCAACACTGTAGTCACATACATGAGGCAGAATGGAATAGAAAGCCAGATGTGGTAGCTCTCCAGTCCTGGGATGCCAAGAAGGACAAATACAGTCGGATGGAAGATAGTGAAATTATTTCCAATCGTAGTCAGATTGAGATCCTTTCTGCAGAGACTGAAAAAGAATAGGCATCAGAAAATGAGACCAGGGCCAGACAAAATTAGGATGAGGCACAGTAAAAAAAAAAAAAATTGATATCAAGTCTTTTTGCAACAACTGAAATATAACAGTCTTGTTTATGTTGGATTGCCAATCTACCTTCTCTCACTTTTCCACCATGCTTTCATGTCCAGTATCTTTCCCAGCCCTTCCTTCTCCCCACCTTTCAACTTCCTTGTGTGTGTTATGTTCCCCCATTAGATTATAAGATCCTTGAGGGCAGCAACTATCTTTCTTTTTTGTATTTGTATCCTCAGCACTTAGCACAGTGCCTGGCACATGAGAGGTACTTAATGAATGTTTTTTGGCTGACTGATTTTTTCTTTAATTTTTTTTTTTGCTTTTTGGTGAGGCAATCAGAGTTAAGTGATTTGCCCAGGGTCACACAGCTAGTAAGTATCAAGTGTCTGAGGTCAGATTTGAACTCAGCTCCCCTTGACTCCAAGGCCAGAGCTCTATCCACTGTGCCATCTAGCTGCCCCTAGGCTGACTGATTATTGATTAAAGAGATGGGAGACCACAGGGGTGGTAGTCCATAAAGATAGATGAATAAGATAATTAAATCACATCAGTCCATTATGTTACTAGGAGAAGAATAATTGTAACCATAATTGCAATGTGTCACACATATGATACTGTAAGATTTATAAAATTCTTTCTTATAATACTTCTCTGAAGGAGTTAGTTTAGAAAATGAGAAAAATAAGGCTTAAAGAGATTCAGTGACTTGCCCTAAGGCATACCACTAGAACCAGACACAGTCAGTATTCAAGCTATCTTTTAACTCTAGGGCCTTGCTGTCAGTCCCAGGAAATGGAAGGAGAAAATGTAAGTTAACATTTCACAAAGAAGGAGAAATTGATGAAACACAGGCATGTCTCCTTAAGGATTATATCTAGAGAATAAAAACATCTTTCCTGCCCACTTGGAACTCTAAGTTTTAAGCATCTTATTTTTCCTTTTTCTTTTTCTTGAATGATTCTTGCTCGACCTTGTGCTTATTAAAAAAAAAAAGTTATTGTGGAAAAAAAACACATGTACTATGGGTATGGAATATTATATGTAATGTAATACTATTTTGATATGTTGTTTAGTTTCATTGATTTCTTTTTCATTCTTTATTGAGAACTCCCCTCCCAACCTTCCAAGAGGGAAACGTGAGAGGGATGCATTGGAATATGTAAAAGATAACATCGAAATATGTTTGCTATGCTAGAGTCATTGAATTTTTTCTCTCTTATTTTTTTTGTTGCAAACTCATCCTCTGAGAAAAATTATGAGGAATATATTAGCAAACGTAAAAGATAATTTTTATTCAAAAGATGATTTTAAGAAGATAATCATTTTTATTCCAAGTTCTTATTGATCCACAGAATCTCAGAGTTAGAAGGGATCTCAGAAGGTATCTAGTCTAACTTTTATCTGAAGAGAATTCCCTTCTACAACATGCTCACCCAGGAGTCATTCAGCCTGGCCACATGTCTGAGCCATGGCAAAATGCCAACTAAGTTCAGTTCAATCCAATTCAATTAAATAAGAATTTATCAATTGACTGCCACAGCCATTGCATTGTTCTAGGCACTGGAGATAGCCCCTGAAGGGACTATCAAGGAACATAATTATATACTTCTATGGAATGAGGGAATATAACCACACTGGGCACAATACCTCCTCTAAGAAGATTTCAATACATGAAGGAACTGTAGTATCATCTGTGTGGATACTCCTTCCATCAAGGCAGACTGTGATCCCTCTAAGATCTAGATGGAAGTGAGTTAGTTTAACCAGTTAGTGTGTGCTGATCATTTTATGGCTGTTATTAGGGGTATTTTAGGATAAGATCCATAGACCCTATCATTCTGTTTTTATACCCACTATAAGTTTGTTTTCCTACTTTTGCCCCCATAAACTTCAATTCAATTCAACAAACATTTATTAAGCATTATTTATCAAGCAGGGTATTGGACACTGTGAATATAAAGATAAAAACAAAGCAGTCCTTACTGTCAAGGAGCTTACATTCTGCTGAGTAAAACCCACATGGATACAATTAACAATAATAATAACTAATATTTATGCATCACTTACTATGTACCAGATGCTTTACAAGTATGATCTCATTTGATTCTCACAACAACCCTATAAGGTAGGTGCTATTTTTATGCTCATTTTACAGATGAGTAAACTAAGTAACTTTCCCAAGATCACACAGCTAGTAAGTGTTTGAGGCTAGATTTGAACATATGTTCCTGAATCCAGGACCAGCTCTTTAGCCACCTAGCTTCAAAGGTACTTTGGAGAGGTAGAAAGCACTAACAATTAAGAGATGTCAAGGAAAGCTTCACATAGGAAATAGCACCTGGGTTGAGCCTTGAAGGATGATAAAGCTTTAGAAGGGGTACAACTGAGGGGAAAATGCATTGTAGGCATAAGCATAGCTTGTATAAATATATGGGAATGAGGATGAAATGTTGAGTTTGGGGATCAACTAGAAGTCCCAATCAACTGGAGTATAGAGAAGGTGAGAGGAAATGATATAAAAGAAAGTTGTTAATATAATTTGGAGGCAAATTATGATAAGGTCATAGGATCATAGCTCTAAAGCTAGAAGAGACCTTATAGATCACCTAGTCTATTCCCTCATTGTGCAAGGCAGGAGACTGAAGGACAGAATAGGGAAGTGACTTGCCCAAGGTCTCTCATGTAGCAAGCTGGGATTTTGAACCTGTGTCTTCTGAATCCAAATTCAGTGCTTTTTCCACTATACTATGCTCTCTCTTTATGAATTTGTGCTCAAATACCTCTCCTTAATCTTTGCCCCTCCCCAAACATAACCCTGTTTTACCTTCAATCTATCATTCTTTCATAGGCTGCTGTGAAATGGAAGTAGGAAAGACAGGACAAGAAGATTGGACAGGGCAAACTGGCATGAGGAGTTAAAACTAGTCTTCTTATTTTCCTAGCCACATTGAGCACAATGTTCCCTGCTGTAGTGTCCATATAGTTCCTATCTCAGCTCTGTACCAAGCACCTTCTACACTATGAGACCCGTCTGCTTAGACTGGAGCGGTAGGAATCCCAGCCAGATGAACTCCACTAGGTGCAAAGGTCGCCCCATCAAGCAGGGGAATACATAATCACAAAGCTGGAAGGGAACTCAGTGATTATCTAGTCTAACCCTTACCTAAAAAATAACCCCACTACAACATGTGGGTACTGGGAATACAAAGACAAAAACAAAGCAGTCTTTGCTGTCAAGGAGTTTACATTCTGCTGGGCAAAACCTACATGGATGCAAATAATTAATAATAATAATATTTATGTAGCATTTACCATGTGCCAGATACTTTATAAGTAAAAGGTCATTTGATTCTCACAACAACCCTGTGAAGCAGATGTCATCATTATTCTCATTTTATGGATGAAAAAGCTGAGGCAAACAGAGGCTAATTGACTTGTCCAAGGTCGCACAGTAGGTATCTGAGATTGTATTTAAATTTCTTTAAAGATTTCCGTTGATGGGGAATTTATTACCCTGCCCATTCCACATTTAGACGATAATGGCTTGGAAATGTTTCCTTATATTCTGCCTGTCTGCACCTTCCATACTATTTCTCATTTTTGTCCTCTGAGGGCCAATAACAAATCTATTCCTTTTCCCAAAGTCCTCATCAAGAGCATGAGGGCTGGTAGAGCACCGGCCCTGAAGGCAGGAGGACCTGAGTTCAAATCCGGCCTCAGACCAAACACTTGACACTTACTAGCTGTGTGACCCTGGGCAAGTCACTTAATCCCAATTGCCTAAAAAAAAAAAAAAGAATGGGAAGAGCATGAGGGCTGCCATCAAAACCATATTCATGCATAGGTGGGATAGGTAGATGCCAACTTCACATGATTTTAGAGGTATTAGAAGGCAACCTTGACTAAAATGTTACTATTCCAGCAGTGTGGCTGAGCACCAGATCCTTTCTTGTTAAAGAAAGAGTAAGTAGATCTCTGAGCACCTGAGAGGAAGAGAAAGGAGCTCCATCCAAAGGAGTAAAGATAAGTGTGAGGCTGAGCACCTCAAAACCATTCACCACCTACTTTACAAGTGTACTGTGGGGGCAGCTAGGTGGTACAATGGATAGAGCATTGGCTCTGAAGTCAGGAGGACCTGAGCTCACATCCGGCATCAGACACTTGACACTTACTAGCTGTGTGACCCTGGGCAAGTCATTTAACCCCAATTGCCTCTCAAAACAAAAAAAAAGAATGGCTGTTGTGTCATAGGAGAACAGACAAAAGATATTAGGATTCCTCAGACTGGAAAGACCAAAGACTGGAGGAGAGGGGAAGAGTTAAAAAATCCAAAGGGATTTTGTGGAAATGGTTATGGACTTTTCCCCAAAATTCCAGAATATTAAATTAGAATCTAAGACTTCAAAGAAATCTCATTTGCCACTTTATCTAATACCTGAAAGCTTACTTTCTATAACGTCCCCAACAACTAGTCATCCAGTTTTCTCTTGAAGACATCCAGTGCAAGGTTGCTATATATTTCCTGAAACAGCTGATTGAGTAGCTCTAAGATTTTTCTTTGCAACAAACTTAAAATCTCCCTCACTGCTACTCCCACCTTTTGTTCCTAATTCTGCCCTTTGGGGCCAAGCAGAACAAATCTAATAGACATGATAATTCCAAATGAAAGCCCTTCAAATACTTGAAGACAGCTCTCATATTCTCAAGTCATCTCTTCTCCAGGCTGACCATCTGGAGTACCTTCAACTGATCTTCACATGACGTGATGTCCTTCTTTGAATATAATTCAGCTTATTTGTGGCTTTCCTAAAATGTTTTTTAGAATTGGCATCAAGGACAGAATACAGTACAGCTAGGTGGCTCAGTGGGTAGAGTGCTGGACCTGAATGCAACAAGAGCTGAATTGGGATCCTACCTCAGACACTTACTAACTGTGTGACCTTGGGCAAGTCACTTAACTTCTATCTGCCTCCATTTTTTCATCTAAAAAATGGAGAAACCTACTAGGGTTGTCGTGAAGATCGAATGGGATAATTGCAAAATACCAGCAAACCTTAAAGGGTTATATAAATGCTACCTATTAGCTATTATTTACTTTAAATGGGTACCTGACCAAAGCAGAGTACAGTGGAGCCATCACATTTCTTGATCCAGACAAGGATGTCTCTCTTGATTCAGCCTACCTTCTTTGGCTTCCGTATTACACCACTGATTCATCAAATTTGTCATCCACTAAAACCCCTAGACCTTTTTCATGAGAAATATAATTAATCATGTTCCCTTCATCCTATATTTGTGAACCTGAATGAAGCCTCGCCCACCTACCCACTCTCAAAGTTTGAAAACCTATTTTATGCTAATAGAAGCTGTGGCATAGCAGATAGAGAAGTGTCTTCAGAGACAGAACGATCTGGGTTCAGGTCTCACCTCTGACACATACTGGTTGTGTGAACCAGTATCTAAACCTTGAAGGTCCCCTTCTATGACTATAAAATGCAGAAAAGTATTTCATGGGTACATTTTTTTATTGGAGAGCCAGTCATTAAACAATTACTAGCATATTCTTTTATCAGAGATTTATTGGAAAAAATTCAGGAATGTTTTCAGGCAATGTTATGGAGAAAATTCATGGCCTCCCGAGATAGGCCTAGAAGTCATTCTAAAAGACAGAATTAATGGATCACCAGTCTGAGCTAACAGTACAATTCTCATAATCTTCCTTGATAGGTTCCTCCCTAAAGTTGAGGAAAAGAGATGATGACTAAGGCATCTGCCCTTTAAAAGGCCTGGGAACATGTTAGAACTTCCCTCCTTACTTTTTAGGAATATCATTCTGAAAAGATAATTCCAGGAAAACACAAAAAACCCAGGAAAAAAATACATATTCTCCACCAAATAATTTTTGCAAAAACTTACCCCAATTCCAATGAAATGGTTGGGTTTTTTTTTTTTTTGATTCAGAGAGCCATAGACATCAGGAAGTGTGACATGAAGTAGAGGAGTATTTGTCCTTCCTCTGACAGAATCTCAAAGGGGCACATGGCCAGAAAGGAGCCTCTCACACATGTTGTCCTTGGGGAACCTCTGGACTAATTGGTCTATTGATAGTTTCTGGCTGAATTAATCTCTATGGATTAGTCACTAAAGAATCCGTGTGTCCCTGCTTCCTCCATCAGTGACTCTGAGTCTCTAAATAATCTATAAACTGTCTTAAGGTTGCTGTTGTGGGGGATGTGAAGTCCTAGACCACACCAACAGATCTCACCAAACATAGAAGTCATGTGGAATCCTAGAGAGAAAAGGGTACTTAGCATTCATGGCCTTTCTTCGGATTCAGCGTCCAAAGTCATAAAATTAGAAAATTTAGTAATTTAGTATATTACACATAATTGCACATAAAATTGTAGTCATAAAATTAGTGTCAACTAGGAAAGCTGATTGATAGCTGATCTCCAAAGATACAACTACCATAGATCCTATAACTTCCACAGTCACCAGCATGATGCACTAGAAAGAGAATCAGATTTGGAGTTAGAGAACTTGGGTTCAAATGCCAGCACTTCACTTGCTACTTGCCTGACTTTGAGCAAGTCCTGAGGCAGCTACGTGTCACAGTGCATAGAATACAATGCAGTTAGGAAAACCTCAGTTCAAATCCAACCTCAGACATGTGTTAGCCATATGACCCTGGGCAAGTCATTTAACTCCCTCCTCTGCACAATGGGAATAATAATAGTACCTACTTCCCAGGACTTTTGTGGGGATAAAACCAGATAATATTTGTCAAGTGAATGGCAAATCTTAAAGTGCCAAATAAATGCTAGTTATTATTATTATTATTATTATTATCATTATTATTATTATTATTACAATGTATGGAAGTGGCAATAGCAATTAAGAAGACGAAGCTGGGAAGAACAATAGGGCCTAATTAAATATGGATGGAAGAGTATCCACGGCTGGAGGTAAAACACTTTTGAATGCACTCAGATCTCAATTTTCAAAATATGCCCAAAAGAAGATTCCAAAAGAAAGGAAATGATCAAGACAGTACTATAACAAAATAGGAACCCAAGCATAGCATCAATTGTACTAGTAGCTGATATTTATATGGTGCTTTAAAGTTGGTAAAGCACTTTACATGACCTCTTTTGAGCCTCACAACAACGCTGTGGGTAAGACTACAGGTGTTATCATTTCCATTTTGTGGATAGAGAAACTGAGGCTCAGAGAGACTAAGTAGCCATAAACAGTGTTATTCTTCCAAAAGGAGACTCAAGAAAATGTCCCCTGTGCCTGCTAAGGCAGCTAGGTGGCACAGTGGACAGGATCTGGCCTGGAGTCAGGAAGACTCATCTTCTTGAGTTTAAATCTGGCCTCAGACATGTACTAGCTGCATGACCCTGGACAAGTCACTTAACCCAGTTTGCCTACATTTCCTTATTTGTAAAATGAGCTGGAAAGGAAATGGCAAATCATTCCAGCATCTTTGCCAAGAAAACTCCAAATGGGGTCATGAAGAGTCAGACACGACTGAAAACGACTACACAAAAACAAACACCTGCTTTCTCAATAAGATCATTGTTGTTGTTGGGTTGTTAGGCACATAAATTTAGAGCTAGAAGGGAGCTTAGAGGCCATGAAGTCCAACTCTCTCCTACTACAAATGAAAACTCTGAGACCCTGAGAGGTTTTCCCTTGCGCAGGGCTACACAGTTATTGAGTGTCTGGAGCAGGGTTTAAACCCAGGCAAGTATCCTACCCCATGCTGCTTCTTTTCAATTCATTGATGGATTTGTGATCTTATTAACATAAGTGCTCCTTCCAGTGGCGCAGACCACAATCTGTCCATTCCTTCTCATCTTGTCCATGGTCTCTCATCAGTTGCCCACAGGGGTCTATCCAAAGAACCAGGGGCCTTCCTCTGAACCTCTTGATGTTGTGTAGATAGAAATGGAGCACACAGACAATTCACTCCTTCAATCATGCTGCATGGTAATGAAGCACTTCTGTTTTCAATTGTATATCTCTCTGATAATATCTTTAAGCTACTTCTTTTGTGCAATTTTTCATTGGTACTATGTTGCAGATTACTTACAGCTATGATATACCTCTCCATTTCCCTTTTGGTGATCCACAGATTTGATCCTCGGGAAACTGAATAGGACTTGTAGCCATTTGTAGTCTGCCTGGAAGAACACTCAAACATTCAAATAATTAAATGGAACTGTTATCTCAACTGGTGTGACTCTTCTCTCTAACAATGTAGTTATTGGTTGCTCTATGCTGCCCACCTCATGCAACTATTGTCTACATCCTTTTCTATGTTTCCATCAGAGAGTCTACCCAGTGTGCTATAGACCTGCCTCACTTTCATTTGTCATCACAAAGATGCCAATACAGTACTACTAATATTCATTAATCTCTTCATGTCTAGCTCAATCTTCATTTTTGCTCATTTATTTTTCTGATGATATCCTTTGTACCACCTCAAAATTCTTTATAGTGTTTGAAATAAGAGGAGTCCCCATGAACATGTTCTCCTGATACAGTCCCTGTGTGGATTTCGAAACAGATACAGGTATTTTTTTCTAATCTGCTTACCACATGACGAAACGACTTTCATTCAGTGGCTAAAAGGGATCTGGGAACACTTACAAAAGTCACTATGATTCAGCTTTCTCTGCTTCCTGGCTGTGTTTGAATGCTGACACAAGGAATTCTATAAGACTCTGGGTGGGAAATGAGGCCACAGACCTTTATAGATTGCTTCCATGTGGGGCATGACTATATGACCCTACTGTTGTTTCTTATCTATTCTTTCATGCTCTAGGGGTAGTAGTAGTACTAGTTAGTAGTAGTAGTAGTAGTAGTTATAGTAGTAGTTAGCATCTAAATAGCACTTTAAGGTTTACAGAGTGCTTTACCAGTAGTATCTCATTTAATCCTCCCAACTCTAAAAAGTAGATACCATTATTTTCCCCATTTTATAGATGGAGAAACTGAGACTGAGGTTAAGTGACTTGCCCATGGCCACATAGCTGTTATGTGTCTGAAGCAGGATATGAACTCAGGTCTTCCTAACTGCAAGCCCAGCACTCTATCCGCTGCACTATTCTACAAGAAATTTCCGTCTAAGTCTTGTGAGCATTAAAAGGTTGGGAGAGTAAGCCTCCAGAAGTCTGAAAACTAGAATCCACACTAGATTTTGAGGACAGTTGAGCATGGTAAGGAGCAGAGTCCACAGCAACAATCTACTTGATTGAAAATAGATGTGGATTGAAGGAAAGGGGGAAGATGGGAGTGCCAAAAGTGGCTTCTCCATCAGCCATGCCATATTCAGAAGTTAACTTAATAGGGAAAACAAATTGTAGCAGCTGCTTTCAGGTTGAGCCCAATTCTCATAGGCACAAGGTTGCGTAAGGGAGAATGTTCCCCCAGGTGTGAGGGAAAATGTTTGCACTTGTGCTCTTACTATGTCTCCTTAGTAAATATGCTTTTTTAATAGCTATCTGATTTTAACTGGTTAAATGAAAGTGGGGTGCTAATTACTAGAAGTTAACATTAGAGGGGGAAATGCACTGGAAAGAGGGAATGAGTTAATAGTAATAGAAAAAACAAATCTTCAATGACTCAAGGCCCCCATAGAACTCTGAGGCAGAAATGTAGCTTTCTCAGGGTCCCTCCTTGATCTCTGTGAGATTGAGATACAGAATGAGGAACCTTACCCTATTTAAAGAGCTATGTGTTGAAAGCATTTCATGTCTACTGTGCACCTATCCATTTGCCTTTGGTGATGCTCGATTTCAATTATTTAGGTATTGCAGTGTTTCAGGATGTTCATTCTCATAACCCAATGGGGAGAATATTGGTAATAAAAAGATACGGTTTTGTTTCAGAAAGAAACTTTGTCATTAAAAGAACTGTACAGTTTTCCAAAGGCAATTCTTTTCATCTCCTTTAATAATAAGTCCAATACATTGTCTATCCACAGTATTTGTCCAGCTTATATGTACCAATGATCCCCATTATGGCTAGCCATCCGGCCGCATATCATTTTGGAGACAATATATATTCTTTATGCATTTTAATTTTCCTAAGTGGATACTTAGGCAAAATTCTTTTGAGTGGTTGTAGATCTATTTTTGAGGCTTGGTCATAGATTCATCTAAGCTAGTTTACTCTGAAACATTTAAGAATGAACTGGAAGGAGGATCACAAATAGAAAAAAACATGGAAAGTTTTGTCAAGATGCCTATGACTCTTTTACCATCAGTGACAGCCTGTATTTATCAGAGAGAGGCTTCCAAGTCATTTTACCCTCGCAAGCAGGAATAGTGATGAACATCACGTGCCCTACAGAGATGAAGCCCACAACAGCAAGAAAATAAGAACCTACAAGACCAGTAGAGAGATGCAACAAGAACAACACAGTGAGCAAATGAGAATAATGGGGAGAAATTCCTGGCATTTCATCTCTGTGCCTTTGGGCCTGGAATACACTGTCCATTCCCTTTTCTTTTTTTTTTATTCCCTCCTCCTCCCTCCACCCTAGATATGGCCACCATTTTACTCCATTATTTCTTTCAGAATCCTTAGTTTCCTTCAATACTCACATCAAGTGTCACTTTCTACATGAGGCCTTTCCTGAACCCATCAGTTTCTAATATCTCCCCCCACCAAAAAAAGCACTATATATTTATGTATTGATTTTCCATATATATTGTTTTCCTGATACAACATAAAGTCCTTGAGGGAAGGAACTTTTTCTTTTTGTTTGCTTTATCCCCAGAGGTCAGCAAATTGCCTGGCACAGAATAAGATTTTAATAAATGTTTGTTGATTAATTGCCTTGTTTGAAACATGACCATATCAGTGATTGCTAGAAAATCGTCCATACGAATGGATTATTAACTGGTATGTATACTGATATATACTAGCTGAAAAAAAGTGCTGACTACTCCATTTTCTCGGTACTATTTCTTAATATTACTTTCTCCAGCTAGATGGCACATCAGATAGAGCTCAGGGTTTAAAGGTAGGAAGGCCTGAGTTCAAATCTAGCTTCAGACACTATCTATATGACACTGGGCAAGTTATTTAAACTTTTGTCTGTCTCAATTTCCTCAACTGTAAAAATAAAGATAATAATAGAATCTACTTCACAGAATTCTATAAATACTTATATTCTTCCTCTCCCTCATAGTGTTTGCCACCTAATATGGGCTTTAATAAAGGCTATTGATTTACTGATTCTTGATAATTGGGCTTTTTCAAGTAAATTGATTGAGGAATTGTATACACATATCCTGCATGTTGAGCTTCTATCCTTAGTGATGCTTTGACAGCTGTAAAGTCTTTTTACCTGGGTTGACTTTTAAAGAAGTTTTTATTGAAGTCTTTTGTTTTGATGACATTTTTCTTCTTTTTTTTGCTGAGGCAATTGGGGTTAAGTGACTTTCCCCAGAGTCACACAGCTAGTGAGTGTTATGTTTCTGAGGCCAGATTTGAACTCACATCCTCCTAATTCCAGGGCTGGTGCTGTATCCACTGCACTGCCTACCTGTCCTGCTATATTGTTAGCTGTAAAATACATTTACATGGCTTATATACCTTACCTGTGGCATTCTCAGTTTGTTCCATAGGCTGCTAATGTTCATAAAAACAGACAAAACTGTTGCCACCAATTTCCTGGACGTCACATTGGTCCATAAACATTTAAGAACAACATTTTAATACATTAAACCATACTAAATACTCTTAATTTGCAAACTACATGGAATGAAAAGCATTCAAGATACAATCCTAGAAGAAAAAATCAAAATCAGGTGGGAAAACAAGGAGAATTCATCTCAATTGTCCAGATGGTTACCAAAGTGGTCCTGAAGATGCTTTCATTGATCCTACAGAACACGAGCTGACATCCCAATAGCTTTATTAATCACAACAAAAATAATCACTTTATCTATGAAAAGTCCACAGAACATTAGACATAAAGGAATAATAGAATTGGGACTTTTGTTAAGAATAGTTCCATCTGACCTCCATCAAGAAAGATGAGAAAGAGAAAACAACAATACTGACAATAATAATAGCCAACATTTAAAGGTTAGAAAAGACTTTACATACATGGCCTCATTTAATCCCCAACAAGACCCCTCTGTTAGGGGGAGTTAGGTGCTATTATCAATCAATAAATATTTATTAAGTACCTACTATACACCAGGCATAGTGCTAGCTAGGAAGTGAGGATACAAAACCAACAATGAAATAGTCCCTGCCCTCCATGGACTTCATTCTATTCATGGTGATACAGCAGATTGTTATTGTCTCCACCTTAAAGGTAATAAATCTGAGGTTCACAGAAGATAAATGACTTCTCCACAGTCACATATGTAGAAAGAATGTAAGCAAGATTTAAACCCAAGTCTTTCTTTTAAAAGGTAAAGAAATCACATGATTAATTTGATTTATATCATTTCTAAGACAAAACCATGTACATAAACAACTCTTAATGATCTCCTTGAAGGAGGAAAAGAATTACACAGACACCATCCAAAAGGGCAGGTACCTTCCAGAACAGGAAATGTTATTCAAAGTTTGACTTCATAGGGGAAAAAAATGCTAAAGAATGTAATCAAGGACAGCTCAGCCCAGTGAGGATGAGGAAAAACACTTCTTAATCTCCATGAAAAAGTGAGCCACAGCCTCTCTGATCTGCTTTGTCTTTACCCCATAAACAATGGGGTTGAGCATGGGAGGCACCACCACATAGAGGTTTGCCAATAGAATGTGCACGTGGCGTGGAATGTTGCGCCCAAAGCGATGAGTCAATAAAGTGAAGAAGGATGGGACGTAAAACATGAGGATGACACAAAGGTGGGAGCCACAGGTGCTGAGTGCCTTGTGTCTAGCATCCTGGGAGGGCATCCGAAAGATGGCCCACAGGATCAGGGTATAGGACACTGCAATGAGCACCACATCAGTGATCACCATAACAATGGGGATAGAGAAGCCATACCATATATTGACAGTAATGTCAGCACAGGCCAGTCGGGCCACCCCAATGTGCTCACAGTATGAATGTGGAATCACATTGGTCCTACAGAAGGGAAGCCTCTTTAGCAGGAAAATGACAGGGAAGATGATGCAGAAGCTCCTGACAACAATGGCTAAAGCCATCCTCCTCACAACAGGTGATGTCAGAATCATCGAATACCTCAGTGGGTCACAAATAGCCACATAGCGATCAAATGCCATGGCCAGCAAGATGGCTGATTCCCCTACAAACATCACGTGGACAAAGAAGACTTGAGTCACACAAGCATCAAAGGTGATATCCCGTGCACGGAACCAGAAGATGGCCAAGGCTTTGGGCACAGTGGTAGTGGAAAGTAGGATGTCAGTGCCAGCCAGCATGGACAGAAACATGTACATGGGCTCATGGAGGCTGTGCTCAGTGACAATGACCAGAATCAGAACACTGTTCCCCAGCACTGCAGTTGCATATATAAAGCATAAGGGGATGGAAAGCCAGATATGGTATCTCTCTAAGCCTGGGATGCCAAGCAGGACAAACACTGCAGGGTGGAAGACAGTGTGATTGGTGTTCACCATGTTGGATTTGGGCTTCACTCTGAAAAATAAGGCAGAATATAGAAGCAGCTGAGGAGCTTGATCCTAACCAACATCTGTGAAGAAGCCTCCTTACCTATATTAGAGAAAAGGAGAGTGCAAGAAATGAAATAGATTACTATGACCTGATTTAAATTCTATTACTTCAAAGTGTACTTCAAAAACGACAATTCAATAAATATTTACTACACATTTATTATTTGCAGGTCACTGTGATAGGCATGAGAAAAACAAAGGCACTTGCTAGGGGGCAGAGGGGTACATAGCAGAACATAGGTGCACCCAAAGAATTGTCACTGGGATGCAATTATAGAAATGTTCCAAGAACCACCCTGACCTCATTCACATGAATTGTTCTTATAACCTACAATGGCTCCCTAATTTCAAACTTCTCTGTCTGACTTCCAAGGCCATATGATATCTGGTCCCATATAGCCTATCCAACTTTATCTCCCACTGCTCCTCATTTCACGCCCTCTACTTCCAGACACATCATGTTCATTCTTCCCTCAAGTCTTTATTTCTACTGTTCCCCCCACTTAGAACTACCTGCCCTCTCCCCTTTGCCTATCCAAAGCCCTGTCATGTTTTGTATAACAACCTAATCCTACATTCTCTGTGAAAGCTGCCCTCATAACTCCAGACTGATCTCTCCCCTTTTTGACTATGCATAGCACCTCTTCCCTGCAACATTCACAAAGCTTAGCTGTATCAACATATCACTTCATTGTGTATTGGTTTGTATTGTTCTCGGCTTCACACAGATGTACTATCTCTCCAACTAGAATAAGAGCACCATGGAGGCAGGCATTATGTCATATGTTTCTCTCTATCCAATCACCACCTGTCCCCAGTATTTAACATTATTTGGATATGTAGAAGATGAGCACTAAACTGTTATTGTAACGTATTCCTCTCTGAGTCCCACGAAAGCAATGTCAGAAAGAACAATGGCCCCATGTGTAAGAAAGCATGGCTTTCATCTGGCTTAAAACTACCACCGTCCAAAGATGAGGCCTTAGAAGAGACCAGGAAAGGTTTTCTCTCACCTGAGACCCAGAGACAAACTTTTCTCAAAATACAAAGGAAAATGGGGCAAGAGTTCCAGTACCGTAAGAGACCTTAAAAGGTCATTTTATCCACCCCTTGTCTTCAGGAAGCCCCTCACTCACAGTATTCCAGATAGATTTTACTTTATTGAGTTTGGAGATATTTAAAGAAGGATATTTCCCACCCTCCCTTGGTCCCCCATTACTTGAGAAACTATTATTCATGGAAAGCCCCTTGAATGACTGAGAATTACCTCCATCCTGCCCCCTTTTGTGAATGATCACAAACAGAATGTCATGATGGTGTCTAAAACTCAGCATCTAAGGGTTCATTAAACTACCCTCCTCCATCCACATCTTTACCTTCTCCCCACCCAGAAAAAAATGTTATTGCTGTAGAGGAAGGGCACAGTCTCTAGTTTTCTCCTGAGACTGTGATGTTTTTCTGGGCCTAGACAGTAGGAAAACAAGAAAGGGCCAAGTAATAGGGTACTAAGAGAGGAAAAGATAGGACAGGTAAATATTGACAGAAGAAATGGAAGACAGGATAAATGGGTTCTAAATAAACAGTGAGTGATTAAGTCATCATGTTCCGAGAGAGAGAGAGAGAGAGAGAGAGAGAGAGAGAGAGAGAGAGAGAGAGAGAGTGCTAAGAAACAAAATAAATCAGTAAAAATAAATAGTTTGATTTAATCCACCAGTCTGCCCCTAAACAGGTACACCTAAACTAGGGCCTTTACACTTTGAAAAACATTTTACAAATAAAAAATATTATCTCATTTGATTCTCACAGCAAACCTAAAGGAGATGGTGCTATTATCCCCATTTTACAGATGAGGAAACTGAATCAGACAGAATTCAAATGATTTGCCCAGGATCGAACATTAAGTGTACAACTGAGTTCCAACTCAGGTTTTCATGATTTCAAATCCATGTTCAATCTATTGTGCCATGTAGACAAAGATACAGATTTGAGAATCATATGATAGGAGGGCATTCTTGCAACCACAGAAGTAAGCGGGTTTGCCAAGGGAAAGAATGAATAAAGAAGGGAAAAAGAGAACCAAGGATAAAATCTCCTGGAATGATTATGTTTAGGGGAGTAATGAAAAAAAACAGTTTTGTACATACTTAGTACTTAACAAATGTTTGATTAATTATTTAATTATTAGGATCCAGTAAGGACAGAGAAGGAATGGTCACCGAAGAAGCAAATTCTTGGTAATTGAAAATATATATATTTTAATGTAAGATGGAAGAGTTGAAAATAGAGCTCAGAGACGCTAGTATCACAGAAACCACAGGAAGACAAAATATCCAGAAGCATGAGGTGACACTGTTGATGTAACAGTGTTAAATGATTCAAAAAGATCAAGGAGAGTAAAGTCTAATAAGAAGCCATGACTTCATTAGGATTTATGAATGAACATCTATTATTAGGAAGTCATTATTTCCTTCAAAAGAGTAGCTTCCATAGATTATTGAGGGAAACAACCATATCTCAAGGATTCACTCCTTGAGGGTAAACACAGTGTAGGGAAGGGAGGATTGCCTTTCTTCATATTCCCAATGTTCAGCACAGTACCTGACACTTGGTAGGTACTCAATAAATGCTTATTGATGGTGATGAACATAGTTGAGTCATAATGATTAAAAAAGGAGTTCAAATGTTGATGGCTAAAAGAGACCTAAGCCATCACATAATCCAGTCTTTTCACTTTATATGTGAAGAAGCTGAGACCCAGAGAAGGGAACTGACTTGCTCACAGTCACAGAGATTTTCAGTATCACAACAATATCCAGGCTAAAGTCTCCTAATTCCAAATGCTATGGTGTTTCTATGAAACCAAAGAAGCAGAAAATATTGAATGTTCTTGCAAGAATTATGATGATGAAAAGAAAGAGGAAGATCAGATAGGAATTTGAGTAAATAGTAGAATGGATGAAGACTTACTTGGTTTTTTTTTTTGTAGGACACAGAAGACTGATGTTAATTTATAGACATGAGGAAAGAGGATATTAGAGAAGGAGGGATTTTAAACGCCTAAAAATAAAAAAAAAGATAATGGAAAGACATTGATCCAAAAAGAAGCAGAAGTGAATTGGATCAAGGGTACAGGTAGAAAGATTAGCATCAAAAAGAAGGAGGCTTAATTCTTCCTCAGAGACAGGAAAAGAGAATAGAGCATAAAGATACAGAGAAATGTTGATGTGGAAATAATGGATGTAACATGAACTCCACTTCTCACTAAAGTAAGAGTCATAATCAAGTATTAAAAGTAAGGCGGTATAGGTATAGACTGGAGCTTAAGGGCAAGAATTCTACAACAGATTATTTTTAAAAAAAAAAAAACCTTCAGAACCAGCAACCAAGAGCTCATGAGAAGACATCTCCATCCCCCTTCTTTTCTCCTTAAGTCTCCTCAAGTTTCTCTTCATCTTTCCCCGCTATAGGGCCCCCTCTCACATCTCCTGGCCCAGAATCCAAACCCAATATCCTTTCATACCTGCTCCCTAGCAGGAATTTTCTTCTTAGAGATGGAACTGAAGGTGACAGAGGTAACAATCAAAAACTAAATAATCTGATGCAAGAAAGGGAGGAGAGTGGGTGGAGAATACAAAAGTTATGGAAGAGGGAGGAGGAGAACTAACACGTTGCTATGAGGAGAATTGCTAAGCCCCCTTGGGGTAGGAGTTGAGAGACACTTTATTCTCAGAGACTGGAAAAACTCAAGCCCCCTCATTCCTCTTGCGGCTGCTACTTCTGGAACCACTTCTGAGTATAAAGTGGGGGAGAAAAGAGAGATAGGGAAACAGCCACATCCCAAGCTCTAGAGATTTCTAGACTAAATCACACATCAAGACAGAAAAACCAGCACCAGAGATTTTGGACTGAGGAGTGATAGACAATAGGCACACACTTTTAAATAAGAAATTCAGACATAAACTGAGACAGACATAGCAGTGATTGAGATTGACATCTATGTTGTTCTGAATACCCCAGATATTCACCTTCTCTCTGGCTTAGGTCATTTCTACCAGAGCTCCCTATTGCTTCTCAGATACAATGCAAACTTCTCTGGCATTCACAGAACTTCACAGTATAACTCCAGCCAATCTTTCAAGAATGATTTCCCATTACTCCCCACTGCCTCTCTGCTCCAACAGAACTGGACTACTTCCTATTTCCCATGAAATATTTATGTATGTGTGTGTGTATATATACTTATTCATTTGTTTTTATTTATTTATTTGTTTATTTATTTTTCCCTGCCTTCAAGTCACTTGGTGTTTATACTATAAGCTCTTTAAGGCAGGGGAAATTTCATTTTGTCTTCCCATCCCCAAAACCTACCATAATGCCTTGCAGATAGTAGATCCTTAATAAATGTTTTGTATTTGTCATCCCTGCCAGTATCTATTCTGACCAAAGCAAAGATTTTCAAAGTAAACTACTTAAGGAGTTATTGGCCTTGGCAAGCAGAAGTCAGGAAGGTGTTTAATCTCCCTCTAGGAGAGCCATAACCTGAGCATCTAAACCACACACTGCAGAATAGCCTGGGGACCCTGAGACTTGAACAGAAAGCTCAATAAATGAGTGAGGGAGTAAATGAATGACTGAGTGAATGAATGAATAAAAAGACCATTTATTATGAATGTATTGTGTTGAGCCACTATACCCATGTAATGGATAGAAGTCCATGTAGGGAAGAGTAGGTTAGCATCACCAAGCAGATAATGAGATAACCCAGATAAAGGAACGAATGAACAAATGAATGAAATTTTGTTAGGTGCTTCCCTTGTGCAAAGCACTGTGTTAAACGTTGAAGATCAAAATAGAAATTCAAGATGATCCCTGTTTCAAGGAGTTAATAATCTAATAGGTGGAGATAAGGCATATAAAAGATTTTGACTGTAAATAAGATAAAACATTACTTACGTATATAGTTCATACCATGGTACATTTTTGTTCTTGTTCAGTCATTCAGTCATGTCCAACTCTTTGTGACATCATGGACTATAACACACCAAGTCTTCTATCCTCCAGTATCTCCTGAAGTCCATCCAAGCTCATGCTTGTCACTTTCATGATACTAGCTATCCATCTCACCCTCTGCCATCCCCTTCTCCTTTGGCCTTCAATCTTTCCTGATATCCAGGTCTTTTCCAAATACGTCCTATCTTCTCATTATGTGGACAAATTACTTGAGCTTCAGCTTCAGTGTTTGACTTTCCAGTGAACAGCCTGAATTAATTTCTTTAATTATTGACTGATTTAAGCTCTTTGCTGTCCAAGGTACTCTCAAAAGTCTTCTCCAGCGCCACAACTAAAAACAGTCAATTCTGTGGCACTTAGCTTTGCTTGAAATCCAGCTCTCCCAGCCATACGTAGCTACTCATTGTTGTTTGTCCTTCATTCTCAAAGAGGCCCATTGCATCAGGAAGGTAATGCTAGGACTTACAAATGAATTGGATTTAAGTGGGGGGGGGGGTGCAAAGTCACCAGCCTCACATTCTCCTCCAGAGCCATCTGGGTCCAGTGGCAAGATATAGACCAGGACAACTAGAAATGGCCCCCACTGCAAAGGGGTAGGTAGCATAGGAGTATCTTTTTATATATGTTCTCTCAAGATGTGCTTGTTCTTTATAATTCTGCAACACGACTTTTTATGTTCTTTCCATTTGTGTTGTGGTAGTCATTGCATTTATTGTTTTCTTGATTCTGCTTACTTCATGTAGATATTTCCGTGTTTCTCTGTATTTACCACATTCATCATTTCTTAGGACATAGTAATAAACCATTAAATTCACTTATGACAATTTGCTAAGCCATTCCCCAGTTGATGGGCATCTGCTTTGTTTCTAATTCTTTGCTATCAAAAAAAGTGCTGCTATAAGTATTTTAGTGTACGTAGAGACTCTCCTCTTATCAATAACCTCCTTGGGATAAAATTCTAGAAATGGAATCTCCAGTTCAAAAAGTAGTCACTTTGTTTTCATAACTCCAAATTGCTTTCCAAAAAATGGTTGTACTGATTCACAGCTTTACCAACAATGCACTAAAGTGCTTATCTTCCCAGACCTCCATCAACATTGATGATTCCCATATTTTTTCATCTTTGTCAAATTGCAGGGAGCAAGTTGAAAGTTCAGGGTTTTTTAATTTGCATTTCTCTTATTTGTAATTTGGAGCACTCTTTCTTAAAATTTTAATACTTAATGTTTTGAGGATTGTGTGCATATCCTTTCAGGACTTATCTATTAGGGAATGGTTTAGGTTATATTTTAAATATATGTGCATATATATGTATGTGTAGATATACAGATATATGTGTGTTAATTTATTATATATGAGTAGCCAAGGTGGCAGAGGAGCAGAAAGAAGTACATAGAGCCCTACTCCCTCCAAAAAAAAATCTTTCAAATAAATCAGGAAAATGCACCAACCTGAATCCTGATTGGGAAATTCAAGAAAAAATATTCAGCTCAGGCCAGCATAAGGAGACAGGTAGAAAGATTTATGGAAACTAGAGACAGAGTCTGGTCAGGAGAACATCATGCAGAGAATGCCCGAGGAGGCAAAAGCTATGTACCAGGGGAAAATGAGGTTCCAGATTCATCACAGAGGGGCTGAAATTAGTGCACAGTACAAGGACAGATGCCAATTGGCAGTTCTCTCACTCATTACCCACTTCTCAGTCTCAAATCCAGGACTAAGAGGAAAGGAGCTGCACAGAGAGGTGGTATTTCAGGGTGAATAGAGAATACAGGTCCTGTGCTGAATATTGAAAGAAAAGCAAGTTAGAAGCAAGCACAATCTACATGGCTCTGAACCCCCAATCCTGCTCTCCAATGGATGAGACCAGAATCTCAAGTCCAGTCTCTAGCCCAGTCTGAAACCTGAAGCAGAATAACCAAGACAGGAATCTTAGACCCTTCCATTTTCTTTTTTTAAGCTTTTATTAGTATTCTCTCCCTTCCTCCCTCCCCACCCACCCTCATTAAGAAAGCAAGCAATTCAACATAGGTTATATATGTGTAGTCATGCAAAATATATCCATAATAGTCATGTTGTGAAAGAAAACATAGACCAAAAAAAAAACCTCAAAAAAAATAAATTTAAAAAAGTATGCTTCAATCTGTATTCAGACACCATCAGTTCTTTCTCTGTAAATGGAGGGCATTTTTCCTCTTAAGTCCTTCAGACTTGTCTTGGATCATTGTATTGCTGAGAATAGCTAAGTCATTCACAGCTGATCATCCTACAATATTGCTGTTACTTTGTAAACAGTACACTTCACTTTGCATCAGCCCATGCAAGTCTTTCCAGGTTTTTCTGAGAGCATCCTGCTCATCATTTCTCATAGTACGATAGTATTCCATCATAATCACATGCCACAATTTGTTCAGCCATTCCCCAATTGATGGGCATCCAGTCAATTTGTAATTCTTTGGCCCCAGAAAAGAGCTGCTGTAAATAGTTTTGTACATATAGGTCCTTTTCCTTTTTGCTTTTTAACTCTTTTGGGATACAGACCTAGTAGTAGTATTGCTAGGTCAAAGGGTATGCATGGTTTTATAGCTTTTAGGGCATAGTTCCAAATTGCTCAACAGAATGGTTGAATCAATTCACAACTTCATGAACAGTGTGTTAAAGTTTCATTTTTCCCACCTTTCCTCCAACATGTGTCTTTTACCTTTTCTGTCCTATTAGCCAATCTAATAGGTATGAAGTAGTACCTCATAGTTGCATTAATTAGCATTTCTCCAATCAATATTGAGTTATTTTTCCATATGATAGCCTTGATTACTTTACCTGAAAACTTAGCACTTCTTTTGATCATTTATCAATTGAGGAATGGCTCTTATTTTTATAAATTTGACTCAGTTCCCTATATGTTTGAGAAATGAGGCCTTTATCAGAGAAACTTGCTTCAAAATTTTTGCACAGTTACTATTGCTAACTATATTTCCCACCATCCTATTCTCCTCCTCCATTTATTCTATTCTCTCTCTTCACACTGTTCCTCCTCAAAAGCGTTTTGCTTCTGACTACGTCCTCTTCTAATCTGCCCTCCCTTCTATCATCCTCCCCCTTATTTTATCTCCTTTCCCTCCTACTTTTCTGTAGGATGAGATAAATTTCTATACCCAATTGAGCATGTATGTTATTCCCTCTTTGAGCCAATTCTTCCCTTCCTCTGTAAAAACTTTTTTTTGTCTCTTTTATGTGAGACAATTTACCCCATTCTGCCTCTCCCTTTCTCTTTCTCCCAGTACATTCCTTTCTCACCCTTTAATTTTATAGATATCATCCCTTCATATTCAACCCATACCTGTGCCCTCTGTCTATATATACTCCTTCTAACTATCCTAATAATGAGAAAGGTCTTATGAGTTGTAAATCTCATCTTTCCACATAGGAATGTAAATAGTTTAGAATTATTAAGTCTCTTATGATTTCCCTTTCCTGTTTACCTTTTTATGCTTCTCTGGAGTCTTATATTTGAATGTCAATTTTTCTATTCAGCTCTGGTCTTTTCATCAAGAGTGCTTGAAAGTCCTCTATCTCATTGAATATCCATTTTTTCTCCTGAAGGCTTATACTCAGTTTTGTTGAGTAGGTGATTCTTGGTTGTAATTTTAACTCCTTTGCCCTCTGGAATATCCCAGAGGATCCTTTAATGCAGAAGATGCTAAATCTCATGTTATCCTGACTGGGTCCACCACACTTGAATTGTTTCTTTCTGGCTGCTTGCAATATTTCCTCCTTGATGTGGGAACTCTGGAATTTGGCTGATATTCCTGAGCAGTTTTCAGGGGGCAATTGGTGGATTCTTTTAATTTCTATTTTACACTCTGGTTCTAGAATATCAGGGCAGTTTTCCTTGATAATTTCTTAAAAGATCATGTCTAGGTTCTTTTTTGATCATGGCTTTTAGGAAGTCCAATAATTTTTAAATTATCTCTCCTAGATCTATTTTTCAGATCAGTTGTTTTACCAACGAGATATTTCACATTGTCTTCTATTTTTGCATTCTTTTGGTTTTGTTTTATTGTTTCTCAATTTCTCACAAAATCATTAGCTTCTATCTGCTCTATTCTAATATTTAAGGAATTATTTTCTTCAGTGAGCTCTTGGGCCTCCTTTTCCATTTGGCCAATTCTGCTTTTTAAGGCATTCTTCTCCTCATTGGTTTTTTGGACCTCTTTTCCCATTTGACCTAGTCTATTTTTTAAAGTGTTATTTTCTTCAGTATTTTTTGGCATCTCCTTTACCAAGCTTTTGACTTGTTTTTCATAATTTTCTTGTGTCATTCCCATTTCTCTTCCTAATTTTCCTCTACCTCTCTTTCTTGATTTCCAAAATCCTTTTTGAGCTCTCCCATGACCTGAGATCAATGCATAGTTTTCTTGGAGGCTTTGGGTGTAGGAACTTTGACTTTTTTTATCTTCTTCTGAGTGTGTGTTTTGATCTTCCTTGTCACCATAGTAACTTTCAACAGTCAAGTTTTTTTTTTCCGTTGTTTGCTCATTTTCTCAGTCTATTAGTTGACTTTTAAGTCTTTGTTAAAGAAGGACTCTGCTTCCAGGATGGAGGGCACCCTATTCCAAGCTTCAGGGGTTTTGTGCAGCTATCTTCAGAGATACTTCTAAGGACCTGAAGGTTTTCAATTCTTCCAAGGTGGTATGATCTAAGATGGGGTGTATACTACTCTCCTTGCCTGTGCTCTGGTCTATGAGTGACCACAAGCACTCTTTTCTGCCCTGGAACTGTGAGGAGGGTTCCCCTTCCACTGATGCAACAAACTCACTGTACTAGTGCTCTTCTTCACTCTGACACTGCCACCTAGGACTGTGACCTGAATCTGAATATGGGCAAAGCAATAGAGTCCTGCTTCAGTGCTAGCAAAAAGACCCCTACTATCTCCTTCTGACCAGTTATTTGACTGCCTTACCATCTGCGGGCTGAGAGCTCCAGAAGCAGCCACTGCTACAGCCACTGCCGCTGCTGATTCAGTCACTCTTAATGCCTGCCCCTGGTTTGCTGGGGCCAAGGCTATGCTGGCATGGCCTGCACTGGACTGTGCTCTTGTCTCACCCAGGTGTGACAGACCTTTTTTGCTGATCTTATAAGTTGTCTTTGGTGCCTGTGGGTTTAGAGGTCTGGAAAATGCTGCTGCTGATGATGATGATGATCCAGTCATTCCCAAGGACTGCTCTGGATTTCCTGGGGCCCAGACTGTGCTGGCACCACTTGCACTGCACTTTGCTCCTCTCTCACCCTGGTGCAACAGACCTTTCCTGCCGATCTTCCAAGTTGTCTTGGTCTGGAAATTTGTTTCACTCTGACTTTTTGTGGGTTCCACCCTCTAGAATTTGTTTAGAGTAATTTTTTAAAGGCATTTGGAGGGGTTTGGTGAAGAGCTCAGGTGAGTCCCTGTCTTTACTTCACCATCTTGGCTCTGCCGACCCTTCTATTTTTCTAACCAATAATAGATGGTTTTGATTACTACTGCTTTATGGTATAGTTTGACCTCAGAAGGGGCTATTCCCCTTTCTTCCTATTTCTTCTCATAATTTCCCTCAATATTCTAAATAATTTCTTTTTCCAAAGGAATTTTGTTATTATTTTGTTGAGTTCTGTAAGGATCCCTTATATAATTTGATTGATATCGCATTAAAAGTGTGAGTTAGCTGGTACTGTTGTCATATTTTATTGGAACACTTTCCTCTGTTTTCACTGTTTCATCAGTCACTATTAATCCCTATTGGTGTGCATATTTGAAGTCTTTCACTATTCTACTGCAGTTTTCTTCCATCCAGCAGATGACAGTCATTCTACCACCAGCATTATTTATGGCAGCCATTGATTCATGATTTAAAAAAAAAAAAACCTGGGTAGGTTCTATAACCCACTCAGCAAAACTGAGCATAATCCTTCAAGGGAAAAATGGCTATTTAATTAAATAGAGTATGTTCAGTCATTCCTGATGAAAAGATTAGGGCTAGATAGAAAATTTGGCATTCAAACACAAGACCTGAGAGAAGCATAAAAAGATAAATAGGAAAGGAAAATTATAAGGGACTCAATAAAGTTAAACTGTTTACATTCCTATATAGGAATATGATAAATGCCACTCCTAAGAACTTTACCATTATTAGGGCATTTAGAAAGAGTCTACATGGTCAGAGGGGATGAGTGTGAGTCAATTATATTGGGATGATCTCAAAAAAATTAAGGGGTAAAAAATAGGGATGCACTGAAAGAAGGGGGAAGGGAGAGGAAGAATGCGGGAAATTATCTATCATAAAAGAGGCAAGCAAAGAAAAGCTTTTACAGTGGAAGGGAAAGGGGGAGGGGGACAATAGACAACACTTGAACCTCACTCTCATCAGAACTGGTTCAAAGAGAGAACACTACATATACACACTCAGTTGGATATAAAAATCTATCTTGCCCAACAGGGAAGTAGGGTGGTAAGGAGATAAGAGAAGAAGGTGAATGATAAAAGGGAGGGCAGATTCAGGGAGGCAGGGGTCAGAAGCAAAATCTTCAGTCCCTCTGAGAACTCTCCCTTACTGGAAAGGTAGTAAGTGAAGGGTTACAGTCTTCTCCAGAGCCAGCAATTTTTCAGTCCTTTGAACAAATCTTTTAAGGTATATTTGAAATCAAGGTATCAAAAGCATCAAAAGAAACACCATCTTCAACTAAAAGGGATAATTATCCCTACTATCTCAGGTGATCATTTCATAGTCCTATTCACAGCAAATACACAACAGTATATGTATATATAACAGATATAACGCAGTACAAAGCAGCACTTGAAATACTGCCTCAGTAACTAGATAATTAAATTACATACAGGACACAGCAAATGGACAATCTAACAGTATGTGCATACCTATGGTACAGAAGTAAATAGTGACAAATAGCAAATAAAACAAAACAACAAAACCACTAGTAATATATCAATAGTCTATAAAAATACCATGCATAAGTATTAGTTTATACACAACTCACAAGCAGCAAAAGTGTACATAATTAAAAAGCAAACATAATACTGCTCATGCATAACACTAGTACACAAGCAATTAAGCAAAAGAACAAACTAATAAAACAATCATAATTCAAATCATGCAGTAATTGGCATGTGGATCAGTAAACACATGCAATTATAGGCAAGGAATACTTTATTTGTGCAAACTATAGTATTGTCATATGGCTATGCAGATTATTATTATCATTTATTATACTGTTCATAAAACATTCATTATACTGTTTAAATCTAACTAGAGGTTATTTGAATCCAGAATGTTGCCCTGACCTCAGTAACTCCCCAGCAATGTTGGAGATGACTACAAGGAATTTTGAGCTCCCCTAGGTCCTGGATATATGACCTGACTTATCTACAATGTATAGAAATGGAAATTAAACTTAATAACATGAAGTCAGAGAAAATAGCAGGGAAGGCTAATTAAATATGTATGGGGAGGTCAGGAATTCCATATTGGAGGTAAAACACTTTTAAAGGTACTCAGATCTCAGCTATCAAAATATTTCAAAAAGAAGATTCCAAAAGAATTTAAAAGATTGGGAATAGTACCATTATCAAAATAGGAACTCAGGAATAGCAATGATAATACTAATATTTTATAATTATATAGTACTTTTAAAGTCAGTAAAGTACGTTATATAGCTTCGAGTTCAAAACAACCCTGAAGGTAGGTACTTCAGGTATTTTTATTCTCATTTTGCAGATGAGGTAACTGAGATTCATAGAAGTTGAATAGCTACAAACAGAACCATTTCCCCAAAGAGAGACTCAAGGAAAGAAAAGAAACAATCATCTATATACCTACTTTCTCAAAAAGATCATAGGATCACAAATTTCAAAATGGAAGGGACCTTAGATAACATCAAGACTAATCCTTTACTTTTTCAAGTGAAGAAACTAAGACCCAAAGAGATTAAGTGACTTATTCAGGACCACATAGCTAATAAGTGTTTGGGAAAAGATTTGAACCTAAGCATATCATCCTGACTTCAAGTCCAGTATCTGTATAGTATACCATACTATCCTTTTTTCTATTTTTGCTCTTTTATATTTAATTGCAGTATCTCTGTGGCCTAAAATATGGTCAATTTTTATTTTAAAAATTCCATGTGGCTTATAGAAGTGTATATTTTTAGGGGGGTATAAGGGTGTTCAGGGAGGACCAGCACCTCTGGTCTGAGGGCTTGCTGAATCTTTTTCAGGGCTGCTCATCCACCTGACACTCAACTCTCACCTGTGATTCCAAGAAGCTATATCACCTGAAGAGACCACAGCCTGGTAAGCTGTCTCAGCAGATGGGCTAAACCAGGTTGAGGATATCGGAGAGGCCACAAACCCATTAGTGAGTTGGGGTTGTCTACCCCAAGCATGTGAACACTTCTCATGGTAAAATAAGCAGATGAGAATAACTTGTTTCAACAGTCACGAAGGCAGCCAAAGCAAGTGCAATGGATCGCTGAGAGTTTGGTCAGACATCAAAGATGTCAAGGTCATCCACTATATCCTGGGCTATTGCCAATTACCCTGACTTTTGTCTTGTCACTGGACTTTGATGACTCTGGAAGAGTAAAAGGCTGACAACTTTATGCAGCTCTGCCTCCTTTAAATCCAATTCACCTACAAGTTAAGACATCATCCTGTGATGTCACTGGTCTTCTTTGAAAACAAAGAACAAACAATAATATTTTTTGGCAGTTCAATCTAGTTACTGTAAGTCTTTTGGTTCTGATTTTTCCAGCAATCTATCCAGTTCTGTATTTTCTCTTTTGTTTGTCTTTCTGTTAGACTTATCCAAGACTGAAAGACATTGAAATCTCCTGTCACTGTGGTATTACCGTCTGTATTTTCTTATACATCAGTTAAATTTTCCCTTGTGCATATGGATATTAGGACATTTGGAGCATATAAATTTAATATTGATATTGGTTTGGTATCTATGGTTCCTTTCTGAAAATGTAGTTTTGTTTACCTTTTTTTAGGCTTTGAATGCTTTCTCTGCCTTCTGTGATAGCACTGTTGCAATTCCCGCTTTTTTGGATTAACTTCATGCATAATCAATTTTTTCCAGACCCACATTTTTACTCTAAATGTCTCTTTTGGAATACGTGTCTTATAGGCAACATATTATTGTATATAAGATACATAATAGTTTTGTTTCCTTATTCAACATCACTCTTATTCATTTCATTGGATTATTTAATCCATTTATATATAAAATTTTGAGAGTTGGGCTTCTGTCTTTCTCTATTTGTATCTAATGTTGCTTTTCCAAATTATTATTTACCCCCCTTCCTTTATGAGCAGAGTACTTTGTCTTCTTCAGCTATTTTAGGTTAATTTATTTTAAGATGTCTCTATCCCCACCAGCTCTCTTCTTCTCACTCTTAAGCTTCACACCCTCCTGTTTGTTACCACTTTCTCTAGTTTGGAAGTTTTGCTTATTAGTACCTTTTTCTTTCATGCTATAATCTAGTTGTTTAATTCTTCCTCCATTTTTTTCCTCCCAATTAAATACTCAAGTAAAATCCTCTTTTCACTTCTCCCTTTCAACTTCCTTTGTTATTTTTTAAATTTCATTTTCTGTGCCTTTTTCTAGGATTTCTTCTAGGATTTCCACTATTTCTTTCCTTCATTCTCTTCATTATTTATTTTTAATTTCTTTCTGTTCCAGGCTTATACTTTTTTATTTATGGCCCTTATACTTATTCTTTCTTTACCATAAAGCCTATCTAGAAGAATATTCAAATAATCAAATGAATCTATGATGTAATTGATGTGTCTATTCCCAATGTAGCACATTAGTTGTCTATCAATAACCATCACTCTCCACGGATCCAGATCATTCTTCATTTTTGCTCATATATTTCTTTGATGACATCTTTTGTACCACTTCATAATTCTTTATAATCTATTGTAATGTATTTGTAATAAAATGAGAAATGTCCAATGAGAACCTAGTCCTTATTGGCATGTGCATCATGTTTTGCAGATGCAGTCCCCACAGGTCAAAATAAAAGGACATATTCTGTCAAGTTGCAATTCTTTTTTCCATCATTCACAGCCTGCCTTTATCAGAGAGAGGCTTTCCAGTCAATTCACCCTCACAGTCAGAAATAGTGATAACCAGCAGGTGCCCTGCAAAGATGAAGACCAGAAGCTGGTAGGAGCAAGGAACTCAGCAGTCAATTAGCAGTTAACAAACACACAGAGACATTAGTGGTTCAAAGGAAATCACCAATGTCAAGTCAAAAGCAAGATTAGGAAATGCTAACACATGGAGCAAAGGTTAAGGACTATATTTCCCAAAAAAATGGGACAAGAACTACTAGAACAGAAGTTTTCATCATCTAATCAGTCTAGTTCATAACTATTGCCATGTTATAAATACATGTTCTTGCCTCTATCTGCCCCCAACAAAAGAAAATAAATATTAATGTTTGTATGCATAGCATACTTTATTCAAATCCTCTAACTGAAGTTCCAAGAAATAACAAGTTTGGGAAGGAGAAAAAGTCCTTAAATCAGCAACTTCAATAAGTGATTCTGTGTAATGCTGTTAACTTTGCTAGGAGATCAAAATATGTTATTCCAATACCATCCAATATTGTTCGCTGGTATTTTCCAATGTTTAAATTATTCATGGCAGGCAAGAATTCTTTATAAAGAATGCTAAATGGGGCAGCTAGGTGGCACAGTGAATAGAGCACCAGCCCTGAAGTCAGGAGGACCTGAGTTCAAATCCGCCCTGAGACACATAACACTTATTAGCTGTGTGACTCTGGGCAAGTCATTTAACTCCAATTGCCTAACCAAAAAAAAAAAAGTGCTAAACTTAATTTTTCTTACCTATTGAACAACTTTATTAGATATCATAAAAATGAACTTTGAACCTAAAGAATGATGCAAATATTTTTAAGAAAGATTAAAGAAATCAGTCAGTTCATTACCAGATATGTTTTAATCACTTTCATAATATAGTGATTCATATTATTAATAATAATATCATTTTTACAAAAATCTCAGAAACATTTAGTATAACTATCATAGAAAAATGATTCTGTTCATTATTGTTGTCACTCATTATTTTTAAACACATCAATTAAATGTTATCAAAATATGGATAATATGATTTGGGGACTTCTTAAAACTCCCAGGAATCCAAATTTCTCATTCCACAATAACATTAATCAAGAATTTAAAAACATTTACAAAGAAGTTACCCTCATCTCAACTTTATATATAAGGAAGGTCAACAAATTTAAAGGGTTTGACCAGGGTCATTCAACTGGAAAGCATCAAAGTCAGGATGTGAACCCAGAGTTTAGTCTTAGAAGGTAAGGAACTCTTGAATTACTGGTTATTTGTAATTTCTAAGGCCAACTATGTGCATAACATAGTGCTTAATGATCTCTTTGAAAGAAGAAAAGAATTACAAAGATAATGTCCAAAGGGGTAGGTATCTCCAGATCAAGGAATTTTATTCTATGCTTGGCTTCTTAGGAAAAAAATCCTGCTGAAGAATTTGATCACAGAAACCTTAGCCCAGTGAGAATAAGGAAAACCACTTCTTGATCTCCATGAAAAAGTGAGCCGCAGCCTCTCTGATTTGTTTCATCTTCACCCCATAAACAATGGGGTTGAGCATGGGAGGCACTACCACATAGAGATTGGCCAGTAGGATATGTACATGGCATGGGAAGTTGCGCCAAAAACGATGAGTCAATACAGTGAAGAAGGATGAGAAATAAAATATAAGAATTACACAAAGATGAGAGCCACAAGTGTTGAGTGCTTTTTGGCGGGCATCCTGAGAGGACATCCGAAAGATGGCCCAGAGGATTAAGGTATAGGATACTGCAATGAGCACCACATCAGTAAGCACCGTTAGAATGGGGAGAGAGAAGCCATACCATATGTTGACAGTGATATCAGCACAGGCCAGTTTGGCCACCCCAATGTGTTCGCAGTATGAATGGGGGATTACATTGGTCCTACAGAAGGGTAGTCTCTTTAGCAGGAAGATAACAGGGAAGATGATGCAGAAGCTCTGGAGGAAAATGGCTAAGGCTAGCCCACATACCATAGGTGTTGTCAGTATCGTCGAATATCTTAATGGGGCACAAATGGCTACATAGCGATCAAATGCCATGACCATCAAGATGGCTGATTCTCCCACAGATGTCACATGGACAAAGAAGACTTGAGTCATACAAGCATCAAAGGTAATGTCCTGCGCATGGAACCAGAAGATGGCCAAGGCTTTGGGCACAATGGTAGTGGAAAGTAGGATATCACTGCCAGCCAGCATGGAGAGAAACATGTACATGGGCTCATGGAGGCTGTGCTCAGTGACAATGACCAGAATCAGAACACTGTTCCCCAGCACAGCAGTTGCATATATAAAGCATAAGGGAATGGAAAGCCAGGTGTGGTATCTCTCTAGGCCTGGGATACCAAGCAGGACAAACACGGCAGGGTGGAAGACAGTGTGATTGGTGTTCACCATGTTGAATTTGGTTTCTCCCTATAAACACTAAAGCAGAATGTAGGCTAAGCTGAGGAGTATGATTCTGTCCCTGCTCTGTGAAGAAGCCCTCCACAAAAGCATCAGGGAAAAGACAAGTTCAAGAAATTGATGGGCTGCTATTTCTTAATTATCCTTCTTTTACCTCAAGTGATAATTAAAAAACCAAAATTCAATAACCACTTAAATATATAATATAAGTAAAACATTGGGTGAGGTGTGAGGGAAACAAAGGCACTTGTTTGAGGGCAGAGGGGTACATAGCAAATTTCCACAGAATCTTCATTGTGATATAGTTAAAGAAATGCTCAAAAAACCTCTCATTCCCATGAATTGTTCCTATGTCAATCCTGTGCTCAAGAACATACAATGGCTTACCGATTTTAAACTCCTTTTCCTAATTTCCAAGGCCCTCTGAAATCTGGTTCCACACAGACTATCCAACTTTATCTCCTACTGCCCCTCACTCTCCACCCCCACACACATTATACTCATTCTCCCCTTCTAACCTTTACTTCTTCTATTCATCCCCCTTAGAATTCCATACCCTCTCCTCTTTGCCTTTCCAAAGCTCTCTCATACTTTAAAGAGTAGCCCAGTCCTATTTCCTCTAGGAAACTGATAACTCCAGATGGACCGTTCTCTTTACTGGATATTTATGTCCCTTCTTACCTGCATATTCATGAAGTTTAGTTATAGAACATGTATTGCTTCTTTGTGTACTGGTTTGTATTGCTCTGGTTCACATGGATGTCCTATCCTACATCTTGTGTAAAGCCCACCCTGATAACTCCAGACTGATCTCTCCCCTTTTTGACTATGCATAGCACCTCTTCCCTGCACATGCATGAAGCTTAGTTGTATTAAACATATCACTTCATTGTGTGCTGGTTTTGTATTGTTCTGTGTTTCACATGGATGTTCTATCTCCCCAACTATATTGAGAGTACCATGAAGGCAGGGATTATGTCATATATTTCTCTGCATCCAACCCTACCCCTCACCAGTATTTAACACAACTTGGGTATGTAGAAGATAAGCAGTAAATGATTATATGTAGCATGTTCATCTCTGAATCCCACAAAGCAATGTTACACAGAACTGTGTAAAGAAGCATGGCTTTCCTCTGGCCTAAAATGACCACCATCCAAATATGAGGCCCTGGAAGAGTCTAAGCAAGATTTTGTCTCACCTGAGACCCAGAGACAAACCTTCCTCAAAGCGCAGAGAAAAAATGAGGCAGGAGTTCCAGTACTAGAAAAGACCTTGGAAGGTCATTTTATCCATCTCCTTGTCTTAAAGAAGTCCCTCACTCAGAATAGTCCAGAAAGATTTGGCTCTACTGGGTTTTGTTTAAAGAAGAATGTTCCCAATCCTCCCTTAGTCACCCATCATTTGGGAAATTCTTATTCATGGAAGGACCCTGGAATAACCAAGAATTACTTCCATCTTGTCCCCTTTTAAGAATAAACACAGGAGGCAGTGGATAGAGCACCAGCCCTGGAGTTAGGAGCATCTGAGTTCAAATCCAGCCTCAGACACTTGACACTTACTAGCTGTGTGAGCCTGGGCAAGTCACTTAACTCCATTGCCTACCCAAAAAAAAAAAAAGAATGAACACAGAAAGAATGTCATCATGGTGTGTAAATCCCAGCACCTAGGGCCCCTTTGAACTACCTCCTCCATCCATATCTTTACCTTCTTCTTTTCCCAGGAAAATATTATTGCTACAGAGGAAGGGTATAGTCTCCACTTTCCTTCTGAGATCACATCTTTTTCTGGGTCTGGGGAGGGGGAAAATGAGGAAAGAATAAGTAATAGGGTACTAAGAGGGGACAAGATGGGGCAAATGATGATTAATAAAAGAAATTAAAGATAAGAAAAGCATACAGTGGGTAATTGATTCATCATGTTCACAGAGAGAAGGCTATGCTAAAAAAAATAAACCAAGTAAGTAGTTTCATTTGGTCCATAAGCCTTCCCTCAAGTAGGTGCACCTAACCTAGAAAGAGTCTGAGATAAGGTGGGGAAACAAAGGAAATTACATCTCAGTTCTTCTTATGGGGGCAGGGTTATCATTTCATAGGTATAGAGACTACACCTGGGATTTCAATAAATGAAGAA
Organism: Phascolarctos cinereus; assembly: GCF_003287225.1. NCBI lineage: Eukaryota > Metazoa > Chordata > Mammalia > Diprotodontia > Phascolarctidae > Phascolarctos > Phascolarctos cinereus. The sequence continues at coordinate 353,448,102 of NW_027556098.1, forward strand.
AATCCCTCTATCATTGCAGCTCGGGATCTTCTCTGCAACTGAAAGTCTTGGAGAGATGCCTAGAGCACTGAGAGGTGAAGTGACTTTCCCAGAGGCAGAGACAGTATATCTCGGTGGAGAGACTTGAACCCAGCATCAAAGCCATCTCCATCTATTATACCTTTCATGTGGGTGGATGAAACCTTTCCCAGTATCTTTATGTGGGTTGGAGGCAGCCAAAGAAAAGGGGAAGACTTGAGTCAAGAGAAAAGTAGAAAATGAAGATATTCTTTGGCTTATCTTCTTGGCCTGTGATAGTCCAAAAATCTTAGGACTTACTGTCTGTAATAAGCTCTAAGGGAGCAGCAGAGGATGAGCCTGGGAAAGTATTTTGTTATGAATTTTTTAGGGTTTGGATTGACCAGGCTAATGTCTTATATTTTATCTAGAGGCAAATAATGATAAAGTGGGAAATAATAATCTTTGCATTACCTACTATTTTGGGTCACTGTGCACAAAACAATTTGTAGGGGTTAAACTATTATATAGATATGTTATTAGTGCTATCATTGTTCAAGACCCATTAAAGAGATAGATGACATAAATTGATATCCGACTGGAAAATGAGATATTTATAAAGCACGTTGCAAACCTTAGAATGCTATGTAACTACTAGCTATTATTACTATTACTGTTACTATTATTATTATTATTATTATTATTATTATTATTATTCTTAGGATCTCATCAGGTTCCATGAACTGCTGTCTCTATGCAAATGACTCCCAAATCTAGCTATCTCACCCTCATCTCTCTCCTGAACAGTCCTCTTCTCCATTCATCTTCTAGAGAACTCCAACTAGATGTCCCATAGGAAACTCAAAATCAAAATCATCATGTCCAAAATAGAAATCATAATCTTTCAGCTAAGCAAAGGGTTCTTAATGTGTGAGTGTGAGTGTGTGTGTGTGTGTGTGTGTGTGTGTGTGTGTGTGTGTGTAATGGACCCCTTTGGAAGTTTGGTGAAGGCTATGAGTCACTTCTCAGAATTATGTTTTTTAAATAATTAAAGCAAATGACCAATTTAAGTTAGAGGTTAGAGGAAATAAAAAAGCAAAACTAGTTAAGCAAAAGATGGGAGTTGGTACTGTTTTTTAAAAAATGATACTTGGGCAAATAACAGATTTTTAAGGAAAATGATGAATTCATTTCAGTACATGATGAATTTGAAGTGTACTCAGGACGCCTAGGTGGATATCTTTTAGAAAGGTGAATATATGAACCTATAGCATGTGAGAATGAATAATAATAATAAAAATAGCATTAATATAGTACTTTAAAGTATACAAAGTACTTCACAAATATTATCTCGTTTCATCCTTTAGGAACTATCATCATTGCTATTTTATAGATGAGAAAACTGAGGCAGACACGTGGATTGCTCTGCCCAGAATCACGCAGCCATTAAGTGTCTTAATCATTATTCAAAGTCAAGCCTTCCTGATTTTAGGTCCCCCTCTCTATCCACTGCATCACAAAGGTATAAATTTGAGTGCATCTACCTAGAGATGGAACCTGAATCTATGAAAATGAATGTTTGCCAAGGGAGAGAGAAAAAGAAGAGATCTAAGGATAGGAACTAGAGGAATGCTTATATTTAGAGAGCAGAAGGAGTTTTGCACATACTTAGTACTTAACAAATTTTGATTAATTATTTAATTAGGAAGAGATAGTGAGGACAGAGAAGGAATGGTCAAAGAAGAGGCAAATTCTTGTTTATTTTTTAAAATCTAAGTAATAATTTAGAGCTAAAAAGAGAACTAGAAGAAAGCAATGTCACATAAGTTAAAGGAAGACAGAGTTTCCAAAAGTATGGGATGACACTGGTGATCAATGATATTAAATGTTTCAAAAATGTCAATGAGAATGAGGACTGATAAGAATCAATTATTTCATTAGGATTTATTAATAAATATCTATTATTACGAAGTCACTAATCTCTTTCAAAAAGTAGTTTCAACAGAGCAGTAAGGGCAAAAACCATATTGTAAAGGTTAAGCTCTATGAAAGTAGAGACAGTGGAAGGAAGAGAAAATTGCCTTTCTTCATATCCCCAGTGGTTAGCACAATGCCTGGTGCTTGGTAGGTACTTAATAAATGCTTATTGATGGTGAAGATGGTTGAGCCATTATGGGCAGAGGGGAAATTCATAGTATACCTTAAAGGTGTGCAAAGCTAAAAGAGAGCTGAATAGAGACCTAAGTTATCATATAGTTCAGCCTTGCCACTTTACAAATGAGGAAGCTGAGACCCAGAGAGGGTAACTGACTTGCTCAAAGTCAGAAAGGTTTTCAGTGTCAGAACCGTGTCCAGTCTTAAGTGTCCTCATTCAAAACCCTACAGTCTTTCCATGAAACCATGGAGGCAGCAAATATGCAATGCTCTTGCAAGATTATGATGGTGAAGGAAAAGAGAAAGATGAGATAGGAAATTGAGGAGGCAACAGAAGGGATAGAGTTGTTTGGGATTTTTGGTACAAAATGGGAGACTTAGGCTGGCTTGTAAGCACAACAAAAAGGGATAATATGAAAAAAAAAAGATTACAAATACTTGAGGATAAAAAGATAATGGGAAGATTTTGGTCTGAGAAAAAACATCAGTGAATTGGATCAAGAGCACAGGTGGAAAGATTAGCATGGGAAAGGAGAAGGGCTAATTCTTCCTCAGAGACAGGAAAGGGGAGTAAGGAGTGTAAAGATACAAAGAAATGTCAGCATAGAGAGAAGGGACATGACATAAACTCCATCTAAAACATAAGAGTCATAATCAGTTTCTAAGAATAAAGGAATATGAGAATAGAGATCAGAGCTAAAATAGCAAGAATTCAACAAGAGATGACTTTTTAAAAACCTCTTTGTACCAACACTAAAAGCTTAGTTGGATTAGATGACATTTCCATTCCTTTCTTTTCTCTCTAAGTCTTCTCAAGGCCTTCTTCCCCTTCCCCAGCCATCTGGCCCCTCTCCCCCTTCTCAAATCTTCTGGACCAGAATCTGAACCCAGTATCCTTCCATACCTGTTCCCTAACAGGAACTTGGTTCTTAGAGGTTGAGCTGAAGGTAACGGAAGCAGCAGGAAGCTAAATAAACTGATGGCAGAGGGGAAGAAGAGTAGGAGGAGAGTACAGAAGTGAGGGAGAGGGAGGGGAAAGAGGAGGCTCTAACATATCACTAAAGGGAAATTTCTATCCTCTCCTGGGGTGCTACTTATGCTCAGTTACTAGAAAACCTCAAGACCCTTCCATCCTCTTGGAGCTGCTACTTCTGGAACCACTTCTAGGCATAAGATGGAGAAGAAAACAGAGATAGGGAAGCAGCCCGTTCCCAAGTTTAGAGGTAGATTTCTAGAAGAATAAATCACTCACTGAGATAGAAAACCCAGCATCAGAGACTCTGGACTGGGGGGTAATACACTAAAGTCACACACAATTAAATGAGTAATTCACACATAAACAAAGATTGAGACATAGAAGTGATGGACATCTACTTTGTTCTGAATGTCCCAGATATTCACGCCCAGAATTCACCCTCCCCTTGGCTTAGGTTATTTCTACCAAAGCTTTTGTATTAAAAATACAAACTCCTCTAGCAGTAAGAGGACCACACAGGATGACTCCATCCTATCTTTCAAGAGTGATTTCCCAGAACTGCCTTATCACTGTTCTGCTACAGCTAAACTGGACCACTTGCTATTCCTCACAGATGAGATTTCATCTTGATATTCAATCCCCCTCCCGCCCGCATGACATCGTGCAGGATGAACTCCAACAGTTCTTCCCCTTTACCACTTACGAAATACTAGGCTTCCTTCAAGGCTTAGCTCATGTGCCACCTTGCTCATGAGATCTTCCCTTACCTACCTGCCCCACTCACACACATATTACACAGTTAATTTCTCCCTGCCTTCAAGTAAGTTGGTATTTTTTATAATATAAACTCCTGAGGCAGGGATTATTTCATTTTTGTCTTTATATACCCAGAACCTACCATAATCTCTTGCACAAAGTAGATACTTAATAAATGCTTTGTATATGGTTTTCTTCCCAGGTACCACTCTGACCAAAGTAAAGTCTTTGAAAGTAACTTACTTGAGGAGATATTGGTCTTAGCAAGCAGAAGTCAAGAAAGTTTTTCACCTTTCACCTCCAGGAGACCCATTTCCTGAGCATTTCAACTGCACACTACAAAATAATCTGGGGCTGCTAAGGTCTGAACAGATAGCTCAATGAATGTGTGAATGATCTGCCTGTTCTCCCTTCTTCCTCATCTCCTATCACTCAGATGCCTTCTACAACTATCTCCTCCTTCACCCTTATGTCACATGATAAAGTGGCCTTGACTCCTTACTGAGGCTAACCCCTCTATTTGTTCAACTGATCTCACTACATCTCATTTCCTCCAATAGATTGCCCACTCTATCATCCCAGCTGTCACTTATTTTCAATCTCTCCTTGTCTACTGGCTCATTTTCTACAGCCTACAAACATGTCTATGTCTCTCCTATTCTGAAAAATTCCTCATTTGATCCTTCCTTCCCCACTATTATCCTATATCTCTTCTGCCTTTGTAGCTAAACTCAAAAAGGCCATCTACAGTATATGCCTCTACTTTCCTCTTACTGTCTTCTTAACCTCAACTTCTGACCTTATTCTATCAAAACTGCTCTCTCCAAAGTTACTAATGATCTCTTAGTTGCCAAATCCAGTGGCCTTTTCTCAATCTTCATTTTCCTTGAGCTCTTTGTGGCCTTTGACATTGTTGATCGCTCTCTTGAAACTTGAAACTCTTCTCTCTAGGTTTTTGGGACAATACCCTCCTGGTCCTTCTCCTACATATCTGACCACTCCTTCTCTGTCTCCTTTACTGGATCCTCTTCCAGATCGTGTCTTCCATCTGCAGATGTCCTTCAGAGTTCTGTCTTTGGCCCTCTTCTCTTCTCCCTCAATATTAATTCATTTGGTGATCTCATTACCCGTAAATTTAATTATCAGCTCTATTTTGATGATACTTAAATTTACCTTTCCTTCCCCAGTCTCTCTGCTGACCTCCAATCTCACATCTTCTTTCAGACACCTCAAACTGGATGTGTCCAGTAAACATCCCAAGCTTAATGTGCCCAAAACAAAGTTCATTATCCTTCCTCCTAAACCTTCTTCCTCTCCTATCTTTCCTATTATTATAGAGGGCAACACTATCCTCCCAGTTGCTTAGGCTCACAACTTAGGAGTTGTGCTGGATTCCTCACTATCTCTTACCCTGACCCCCCATATCCAATCTGTTGACGAGGCTGGTCATTTCTCAGCATTGCTCACATATTCTCTCCTCTTTTCTGACACAGCCATAATTCTAGTAAAGGCCTTCATCACCTCATACCTGGATTATTGCAATAGCCTGAAGGTGGAGCTGCCTGCCTTAACTTTCCCCACACTTTTTAATCTATTCTCCATTCAGCCACTAAAATCATTTTTCTAAAGTGCAGATCTGACCATGTCACCCCCCCTACTCAATAAACTCCATTAACTTCCATTACCTCCAGGAGCAAACAGAAAATACTGTTTAGCTTTCCTTTTTTATTTTATTTTTAATTTATGGAATAAAATAAGTATTTATACAACAGTACAATGAAAGAAATATGAACGCACATGAAACTACAAATCTATTATGCACAACTTGCTATTCCTTTCAAATATACGACAAAACTACCACATAAATTTCTTTTTTTCTTCTTTCCTTCCCTTCCTCCCCCCCAACCCTACAGATGACTACCGTTAAACACAAATAGATACATATGTATATATGTATGTATGTATGTGCATGTATGTATATGTGTATGTATGTATGTAAAATTATTCTATACATAGTTCTATTTATCAGCTCTTTCTCTTGATGCAAATAGCAACTTTCTTCATATGTCCTTTATAGTTAATTTGGGTATTAATAATAGTCAAAATAACTTATTTGCTCAAAGACATTCTTAAAACAATATTGCCATTACTGTGTACAATGTTCTCTTGGTTCTACTCATTTCACTCTTCATTATTTCATGCAAGTTTTTCTATGTTTTCTTCTAAAATCATTGAGCTCATCATTTCTTATAGCACAGTAGTATGTCATCACAATCACATGCCACAACTTGTTCAGCCATTCTCCAATTGATTGGCATCCCTGCAATTTCCAGTTCTTCGCCACAATGAAACAAGCTGCTATAAATGCTTTAGAACATATAGGTACTTTTCCTTTTCCCCCAATCATCAGTAAAAGACCAAGCAGTGGTATTCCTGGGTCAAAGGGTATAGATAGCTTAATAACTTTTGGGTATAATTCCAAACCACTCTCCAAAGTGTCCCAATTCCTCCACATCCCTTCCAACATTTGTCACTCTACCTTTCTATCATTTTGGCCAATCTGGTAGGTGTAAAATGATATTTCAAGGTTGTTTTAATTTTCATTTCTCTAATCAATAATGATTTAGAGCATTTTTCCATATAACTGTAAATTGTTTTGATTTTTTCATCAGAAAACTGCTTGTTTATATCTTTTGACCATTTATCAATTGGGGACTGACTCATATTCTTATAGATTTTTCAAAGTTCTTTATATATTTTAGATAGAAGACCTTTATCTGATAAACTGTCTATAATTTTTTTTCCTAATTTTCTGCTTTCCTTCTGATCTTGGCTACATTTATTTGTACAAAAACTTTTTAACTTAATGTAATCAAAATGATCCATTTTATACCTAACTCTACTCCCTAATCTCTTCATTATTCATAAATTGTTTGCCTATCTATAATGATGATAAATAATATGTTCCATATTCTAATTTTCTTGTAAAATCTCTCTTAATATCTAGGTATGTATCCATTTTGACCTTACCTTGCTAAATGGTGTAAGATACTGGTCTATGCCCAGTTTCCACCATACTGCTTTCCAGTTTTCCCAACAATTTTTACCAAACAGTGAATTTTTATCCCAAAATCTTTAGTCTTTACACTTGTCACATACAAAGTTATTATGTTTATTTGCTGATGTAAATCGTATGTCTACTCTATTCCATTGATCTATCATTCTATTTCTCAGCCAGTACCAGATAGTTTTGACAATTACTGCCTTCATTATATGGTTTAAGACCTGTTACTGATAAACCTCCTTCCTTTACATTTTTTCATTATTTCCTTTGATGTTCTTGATTTTTTGTTTTTCCAAATGAATTTTGTTATTTTTTTTTCTAATTCAGTAAAAAAAAAAATGGTCATTTATTTGAGATGGTGTTGAAATACATGAATTAGTTTGGGTAAAATTTAGTTAACTTTCAAATCCCTTCATAATCTAGCCCCCTCCTACCTTACCAGACTCTTACACTTTACTGTCTATTACATACTTTTGGATCCACAGACACTGGACTATTGGCTTTTACACATACAAGACAATCTATCTCTCAGCTCCAGGCATTTTCTCTGGCCATGCCCCATGCCTGGCATGCTCTTCTTCCTCTGCTCTGACTGCTGATCTCCCTGACTTCCTTTAAGTCCCAACTAAAATACTACCTTCTACAGGAAGCCTTTCCCAACCCCTCTTTATTCTAGTGCCATCCCTTTGTTAATTATTTCTATTTATTTTGTGTATAACTTACTTTGCTCATATTTGTTTGCATTTTGTCTCCTCCATTAGATTGTAACCTCCTTGATGGCAGGGGCTATCTTTTGCTTCTTTTTTATCCCTCCAGCACTTAGCACAGTACCTGGCACAGAGGGAGTGCTTAATAAATGTTTATTGGTACATTGATTAATGAATGAATAAAAAAATCATCTTGCTTTCATCAGTCTCTTTTACCACAGAAAAAAAACCGCTTTTTAGTATGCTTCCTATATTATATGTATTATATGGAGTTCAAGTTCTAGTAAGTATGAGTGACCAACTCTTCTAGTCTGTACTCTCAGGACAATTCCTTGTTACCTAGCAACCTATGATTCTTGAGTCTGTGCTTCCACCACATGATTGATCAGGAGATATGTGCCCATCAGATGCACAGTGCCATCTTCCTCTCACTACATAATGTGATACAGTAAAATAAGACTGAATTTATAGTCAGAAAACTTCAGTCTAAGCCCTGGCTCCACTACACCCCACACACAAGTATGTGCACACTCTTTCTCTTACTTCCCATCAGCTTGTTTCTTCCTTCTTGGTCATGCCTATTCTTTTTTCCCTTAATACTAGAGTCCAAAGTTTTTCTTCTGCTGTGTAAGACCTACTTATTTTGAAGAGTATGGCACAACGGAAAACTTGAGACTCTCTCTAGTCCTGGCTCTATGACCAGCTGCATAACTCTGAGCAAGTCACTTTGCTGTCTAAGCCTCACTTTCCTCCTCTATAAAATGGGGCCAGGAGAGTGCAAATTCTATCTGGTTCCATGTGCTAGGCACTGTGCTAAGGACTGGGAAGACAAGTACAAGCAAAAAGAAAGACAGTCTCTGCCTTCAACGAGCTTACATTCTAACGGGAGAGACAATACCGAAAAGGAAGCTGAAATGGTACGGGGGGAAGGTATTCCTATGGGAGCATGATAGAACAATCCAAAGAGTTAGAAGGGGAGGCTGGAGAGAAATGAAGACATGACTGACAGGGGCATTTTCCATAGAAGTTCTGGGAGGAACAGGCCAGGCAGAGGAAGGAGTTGCAGGGCCTGAGTACACTGCCAATAGAATAAGTTCAGTCCTAGAATGAACTTCCAGGGTAAGGAAGCTTCTGTGACATGATAGAATCCAGAGAGGAACCTACAGAGGTGAGAATATACTCCAGGTGACATCTTATGTATGTCTGCTTTCTCAGGATGACTCTAGCTAAAGACAGAGAGACTATTCATCAGCCGGCTGGCTATGTGGTGATGAATTCTTTGACCATGACCATCCATGAAATTAAGCATCATTATCCTACAAAGGCAAGAGTTATTACTAGTGATATTGTAGAGAGAATTCATGCCTCAAATAAGGCTGTGATTTATAACCTCTAAGTTCTTTTATAATTCAGAGATTTTGATTCAATAATTCTAATATTCACTCTGCTTAATTAGTGGGGTTTTGTGTATCAAATGAAACAATACCTTGGAAGGCATTTTAGAAACTGCAAAGTGCAATATGACTTGAAACCACTAAGTGGTGCTGTGCCTAGTATAGAACTTGGAATCAGAATAACCTAAATTCAAATTCTGTCCCAGACACTTAGAGTTGTATGACACAGCCATTCCACTTTGGTCCGCCTCAGTTTCCTCATCTGTAAATGGGGGCAATAATGGTGTCTACCTCACAGAGCTGTGAAGATGAAATGAGATGTATATAAAGTGTTTTGCAAACCTTAAAAACACTATATAAATGCCACCTATTATTATTTGCAGTAATTATTATTAAAGTATATTTACTTAACAATTAATAATGCTAATCATATAATTAAATGATATTATCATAATACTTAATGATAGTTGTATATAATTAATTTGCAGTATTGTAATCATTAATATAATAATTACAATAAGTATTATTATTTTATTTCCCTATTTTTGCCAGCTTCCAAGGACTAAGGACCTACATACATACATACAGAGGTAGCCAGGGAAAGATTACCTAGGGAACCCTATCTGGGAAAAAGAGAGACCTCAGGGGACAGAACAGCTTAATAACCACTGGCCCTAAAGACACCTGGTTTCTTTTTCCTCGAACCCAGCCTCTGTCTCTGGACCTTTTGCTAACACATAGCCCTGTGTCACCTCTGCAGTCCTGTGGTCAACCTCTACTTTAGCATAACCTCTCCAGTTTTATGCCTGTCCTCTGCCCCTTCTCTAACATTATACTGCTCCTCTACTCTCTACCTGTCCCCTGTCCTTGTCCCAACTCCCCTTCCCAAACCATTCTTGCCTCAGAAATACTTTTTCTGCCACTGCTGCTTTGGGGTAAGTTCTTAATTCTTCTTATTCCCTCTCTCCCTTCCTTCCTTTTTCATTCTCTTGCATGAAGTCCCTCTCCAGGGCACCTTCCTCTCCCTTTTCTCTTTCTCTTCTTTAGTTCCCTATCCCCAGTCCCTTCTGATATAATTCTTAAGGAGTGGTGGACCTGGAATCAAGAAGACCTGAGTTCAAATCTAGTCTCAGGTACTTACTAGCTGAGCAACCCTGGGCAAGTCACTTAACCTCTGCTTCAGTTTCCTCATTTGCAAAATAAGGATAATAATAGCACCTACATCTCAGGGTTGTTGTGAGGATCAAATGAGATAATATTTGTAAAGCATCTTGCAAACCTTAAAGTGCTATATAGATAAGTGCTACCTATTAGCAATTATTCAATGGGATTCCCTGAAAAGAAAAACTAGAGGGGAAGAAAGATAAAACATGATGAAGGGGAAAGAGAAGGGATAGTTCTGCTAGTATCTCCTGATGTTTCTCCTCCTGCCCTAGTCCTGGTCCAGATCATAAAACAATTTTGTTGAAGGGGATATTTAGACTACAGATAAGAAAATTCTTAGAGGGATAGATATTTTTCTTTCCACAATTTATACTGTATACAAGTATGTGAAGACAGATCATGTTGGAAAAGGGTTTCAATTTGATCTTCTTGGCTTCAAAGAGCAGAGCGAGGAGTAAAGGAAGGTACAATGACAGATCTGGGGTCTAAATAAGGAAAAACTTCCTAACCATCATAGCTGCCCAAAAGCGGAATAGGGTGCTTTGAGGAATAGTTACCTCCTCATTATTGCAGGCCTTCATAAGAAGATTAGATGATTATTTGTGAGGAATCACAGTGCCAGAGAACCCTAGAGTTGGAAGGGATGTCAGGCCATGGTCACCCAGCCTTTGCTTGAAGGCCTCAATTGACTAGAAATCCACTACCCCCCAAGGCAGCCAGTTCTACATTGAGATCACACAAATTTTAAGAAGGGCCGCTAGGTGGCCTTCAGTCAAGAGGACCCAATTTCAAATCTGGCCTCCAGCACTTACTAGCTGTGTGACCCTAGGCAAATTACTTCACCCTGCTTGCCTCAGTTTCCTCATCTACAAAATGCGTTGGACCAGAAAATGGCAAACCACTCCATTATCTTTGCCAAGAAAACCCCAAATGGGGTCATGAAGAGTCATACACAACTGAACAATGAAATGTTTAGAAAGTTTTTCCTAACATCAACTTTAATTGTGTTGTGTCTCTTTGCAACTTCCACCTACTGTTTCTAGTTCTGCCCTTAGGTGCTAAGCAGAACAAGTCAGCTTGGGTGTTATAGAGGACATATAATGGAAAGAGCTCTGGCTCTGGAATAAGAGGGCCTGACTTTGAATTCCACTTCTGATGCCCATCACCTGAATGACCCTGAGCTAGTCACCTGACCCCCTGGGCCTCAGTTTCCTCATTTATAAAATGTTGGACTAGGTGACCTCCAAAGTACCTTCTAGGTCTGTTCCTATGATCCCACGACCTCTGCATTTCCTTCCAATTTCTATGGATTCCAATTCATTCTATGAATCAGGTCCATTCTGGCTCTTGTCTAGATCATTCCTGAGTTAAGGCCAAGAAGGGTCACCTCAGCCTTCAGTCCTAGCTGACACTAACCCCCTCACCTAAGCAGGATTGTTTCCCAGGTTTGCCCTAAGGCTCATAGCTTCTTAACCTTCCCATTTCTTCTTCTCCTATCCTTCCACTCCCTCTCCTCTCACTGAGTCCTGCTATTTCTTCCCTCTTATAGCTTATTGCTCCTATCTCCTCTCCTGATACATCTTTGTTCTTTTCTATAACAATTAGAACTAGATATTTTGGAGAAACAGCCTTGAACATCATCAACACAGTCCAGTAAGCTTGGTCTGGCAACCAGCTGAGTGATATTGAGCAAATAACTTTATCTCTAGCAACCTCAGGTTCCTTATCTGTAAAAGAAGGAGGCTGAACTGAATTAATGGAAAGATCCCTGGTAGATAACCTGATTTCATGATTATCTAGACCTAGATTGTGGGATCTGGGAGAGAACAGAAGTCGTTTTAATCTATTCTGCTTTTTTTTTTCAAATGAGGAAATTGGACTCCAAAGAGATGCAGTTTGTCCAAATTCAAAAAGATACTAAATGGTAGAGCCAAAAATGGTGACTGGCATGAACCAGGGAAAGTAACATGGTATAGTCAGAACAAAGGTAGTTAGGTGATGCAGTAGATAGAGCACCAGGCTTGGAGTCAGGAGAACGTGAGTTCAAAGTAGGAGAACCAGAGTTCAAATCCAGTCTCAGACATTAGTAGCCATGTGACCCTGGGCAAGTCACTTAACCCTGTTTGCCTCAGTTCTTCATCTATAAGATTAGCTGGAGAAGGAAGTGTCAAACTACTTCAGTATCTTTGCCAAGTAAACCTCAAATGGGGCCACAGAGTCAGACACAACTAAAAATGACCGTAAGGTAAAAGTCAAAACAAGCACAAATTTGGAGTTGGGGGCCTTAATTTGAATCCTGACTCTGACACTTACTACCAGTGACCTTCTGCAAGTTACTTCACTTTTCTTGGCCTCAGTATCCTCATTTATAAAATGAAGGAATTGGAATAAACAATTGCTGAGGTCCCTTTCAATTCTAAATCCCCTAAATCCTATGAATTTGAGATGTATGTGATAAATCTGAAAGGCAGAGAGGGGATGGTTCATAGTGCACATCAAAGGTCAGCGTTGCACAATTTGGACTTCATTTTGCCAGTATGGGGCGGGTGGGGTTTGGACTGAAGAGTTTTTGAGCAAGGGAGGGACATGATTAGACCCGTACCTGAAATATCAATCTATCAGTCTGTACAAGGCAGAAGAAAAGGAGAGGTGCAAAAGAAGTGGGAATAACATGAAAAGAGTTGTCTTCAAGATATAAATTGGAAAGCTTTACTTCAATTCTCATACAACAAAATTCTAGAAAGTACTATGAAAGTGATGGATTTATGGGCACTTAAAATGGAAAGTGATGATCATTAAGAGAAAGCATGCCTTCATCAAAAACAGATCTTAGCCAAACTAACTGCATTTTTTTTTTTGAGCAGGATCACTAGACTGGTAGAATGAGGAATGTCACTGATCTAGGGTACCACCAAGTTGTCATGTATACTAGTAAGGTATTTTATAAGATTTCTCACAATAACTTTTTGAACATGATAGAAGGATATTGGCTAACTGATAGTATAGTTATATGGCTTGGAGAACTTGTTGAACTATTATAACCAAAACAAGTGAATAATGGATATATCCAACTCAGAAAGAATTCACTAATTGAGTGCCCCAGGGATTTATCCTTAGCCTTATATTGTTAAACACTGTTATCATTGACTTGGTTGGAGACATACATGGCATGATTATAAAATCTGAAGATGGTTCAAAACTGAGAAGGATAGCTAATATATTGAGTGGAAGAATATAAGTCTAAAAAGATCTCAATGGGCCATAACTATGGGCTAAATCTAGTAAAGGTAGAGTTAAATAGGGAGAAATGTAAATTACTACACCTCAGTTCAAAAAATTAACTGTACAGATGCTCACTGGGGATTCAGTATTATCGCAATATAATAGTTCGTGTGCAGAAGACCTGGGTGCTTTGATAACTGCAAGTTCAAAATGAGTAAGCAGCATGATACTACAAACAAAAATGCTAACATGATCTTTAGACTATGTTAAAAGAGCCATGGCAGCCAGGATGAGGGAAGTGATGGTGGCAGTGGAGTGTGCCTAGGTCAACCATGTGTAACATATCATGCTTAGTTCTGGATGCATATTTTAGCAGAGACATTGACAAACTTAAATGCATCCAGAGACAAATGAATGACCAGAATGGTGGAGGGACTGGAAGCCATGCCACTCAAGGAAGAGGTGAGGAAAATGTAGATGTTTAGCCTAAAAAAGAGAAATTTTTAAAGAGACATGAGAATTGTCCTCAAGTACTTGAAGGGATATAATACAGAAGAGAAATTAAACTTGTTCTGCTTGTTCCCAGAGGACAGGAGCAGGATAAATAGGTGAAAGTTGCAAAGTAGATTTAGGCTTGATGGAAGGAAAAGTTCCTGACAATTAGGGATGTGCAAAAGAGGAGTAGACCTCACTGAAGATCTTCAGCCTGAGACGTGATGCACCACTGGTCTGGATGTTACAGAAGGTATCAGAATGCGTTAGACTAAATGGTGTCTGAAGTCCCTTCCAGTTCTGATTTCTGTTCATCTGTCATAAACTGAATTCAGCTTCTTTTTCTCCACCCAAAAACCTATTCCTGCTCCTCCTCACATTCATAAGTGTTGATAGCACTATTGATCATCCCAGTCAATCAGGTTGGAAACCTTAGTGTTACCCTTTCCTCTTCCCTCCTCCTACATCACCAATATCTTTCTGTTCCTTCCTCTCCATATACATTGGCAGCACCTTGGTTTTAGCCCTCATAGACTATCACCTGGGAGATTATTGTAGCTTCCATGTCTCTTATCTCTCCTCTCTTCAGTCCATCTTTCACACAACTGCCAAAATGTTCTTCATGATACATAAGTCTGGCCATGTCACACCCCTGCTCAAAAGTCTTCAAAGGCTACCCATTAGCTAGAAGACAAAATTTAAACTCCTTAGCCTAGTATTTGGCTTTTCTCATCCAGCTCCATAATTCTTTTCCAGTGCAAAAAAAGATTAAATTTTCAGGAATAAATACAGAGCATCCTAGTGTAGTTTTAAGCTACCAAAGCTTACAACTGAACTATGACTTTTGGGACACCCTGTGTAAAATCCCTACCCTTAGGTTCATAAAAACAACTTACAAATACAGAATTTGGGTAGGAGGTTATCATGGATAGGCAATAATTCATGCGAAAAAAAGATTTAGGAGTTTTATTAGACTGAAAATACAATATGAGTCATGGCACAATACTCAGTGCCTTCAAAAAAAAGGTGTAATGTCCACAACAAGGGAGGTAATCATCTTGCATATACTCTACCCTGATCAGACATATCTGGAGTATTCTTTTCAGTTCTGGAAATGAGATTTTTTTGAAATAAAATTGGGTCTCATCCAAAAGACACTAAGGATGATGAAAAGGATAGGAGACAAGGATCCTTACAAGGATCTGTTGAAGGAACTGGGGATGTTCAGCCCAGAGAAAAGAAGACTCAAGGGAACATGGTGGCTAAATTCAAGTATTTAAATGGTTGTCCCATAGGCTTGCTCTACTGAAAGAATAAGTTAGGCAGTAGGGGCTTGGAGAGAGTTGTAGGACGATTAATGGATCTAGGTCCTGAAGAACACAGGAAATGATAGTCTTGAAGGCAGAGATGAAGAAATTTGCCTTGACAAGGCCAGGAAGGCTACCTTATTTTCTGAGACCAGAAGGAAGGAGGAAAGTAATGGGAGCAAACAGAAGAGTTTTGAGATATGAAGGGAGAAGAAAGAATATTTGAGAAAATTAGTCTCTGACGGCCTCTTTATTCTCAGTAAAGAAGCTGATCATGCTAAGACTGAGGGTCCAGGAGCAGAATGAGATTTTTTTTTTGTGAGTCAATTGGGGTTAAGTGACTTGCCCAGGGTCACTCAGCTAGTAAGTGTCTGAGGCTGTCTTTAAACTCAGGTCCTCCTGATTCCAGGGCCAGGGCTCTTGCTGCCCTCAGGGTGAGATTCTTTAAGGAAAATGAAGGTTAGGAACAACCTCGGTGGGAAATCTGAGTAGAATATGACAAAAAGGATTGCCAAGCAGCAGTACAGACCCAGATAAGATTAAAAGGTATGAATTTATTACGTTAACAATCAAGACTAATTCCATAACTTCCTTCAGTTACAATCAGTAATTCAAGGGCAAGAGTGGAGAAGGAGAACAATAGTGGTTTCCCAGACCTGGGCATTGATCGTTGTAGACCCTACTCTGTGCTCCCACCCCATCCACCCTGGAGCAGCCCTTAATTTGGCAAATTAGCATGAACCCCTGGAGGTCTTAAGTATTAGATTTCTCTAAAGTTGAACAGAGACCATTCATCTCATCCATTTTCCATTCTCACATTCTTTGTCTTCCCACAGAAACAGGACACCTCAGAACCCAGGCAGCCCTCACAGCCCAAGGTCATGGGCTCTCCAGAACTGACACTTAACCCCCACCCCAGCGTGGAGTCCCAATCCAGCATCTCTTCTGTAGTCTTTCCTTTCATTCCTCTAATTTCAGCCTCCAGCCACAATCAGGGATGACAGAGCAGTCCTTACTGTCCAACAACACCTTCCCCTGCCCAGCTTCCTTCCTGCTAACAGGCATCCCAGGGCTGGGCACCATGAGTGCCTGGCTCTCCTTGCCCTTTGGCTCCATGTACCTGCTAGCTCTGCTCGGCAATGCAGCTCTGCTGGCTGTGGTGAAGGTAGATACTACTCTGCATCAGCCCATGTTTCTCCTCCTGGCCACCCTGGCTGCCACTGATCTGGGCCTGGCCTCCTCTGTGGCCCCAGGGCTGCTGGCCATCCTGTGGCTTGGGCCCCGGCCCATCCCCTACGCTGCCTGCCTGGCCCAAATGTTCTTTGTCCATGCCCTGACTGCCATGGAATCAGGTGTCTTACTAGCCATGGCCTGTGACCGTGCGGTGGCTGTGGGGAACCCACTACGCTATCCAACCCTGGTCACAGGTGCCCGTGTGGGTTGGATAGCTGTGGCATTGGGGTTGCGGGCTGTGGCCATCGTGGTGCCCTTTCCATTGCTGGTGGCCCGATTCAAGCATTTCTGGATGAGGGCCGTGGCCCATGCTTATTGTGAACACATGGCAGTGGTGGAACTGGTAGCTGGCAATACAAGGGCCAACAACCTGTATGGGCTGGCACTGTCTCTGGCAGTATCGGGCATGGATGTAATGGGCATTGCAGGCTCTTACATTCTCATTGCTCACACTGTGCTGAGGCTGCCCACCCACCATGAGGCCCGGGCCAAGGCTTTTGGTACCTGCAGCTCTCACATCTGTGTCATCCTGGCCTTCTATGTGCCTGGCCTCTTCTCCTATCTCACACACAGATTCGGCCGCAGAACCGTTCCCCGCCCAGTGCACATTCTACTCTCAAATGTCTACCTGCTGCTGCCCCCATCCCTCAACCCACTCATCTATGGTGCCCGCACCAAACAGATCAAGGAGAGGCTCCTCTCATTCTTCACACCCTGGAAGGGTCAGCTTTGATAGGATGCCAGGAGTCTGGGCTGGAGGCCTTGGAACCATGAGAGAGGCTTGAGGTATCTGCTCATTGGCCCCCACCTACATCAACCATCTAATCAACAAGCATTGGACTGCTTGGGCTCTGTGACTTACCCACAAACTAAGTCAGAGTTTTCACCCAGTCCTAACTAGACTGCCCTTCCTGCTTTCTCTCTTCCAAGCCCCCATTCCTCACCTCTTTTGAAAACTATCTCTGCCTCAGGAAAACTTTCTGGTTATTCTTCCGTCCCCCATGCCCAGACATTTTGGGCCTCCTGTACCTTCCAGTCCTTAGACTGTGCCTAGAGCATCCTCTGCCTGTTCACATCATTTGTGACCTCTTTTGTGTTTCTATGCACTTCTGTAAATGTGCTCGTGTCCCTTTTCCCCAACCAGAATACCTCAACAACTGAGATTACAATGTCCGAAAGTTGTGTGGTCTAATGGAAAGAACCCTGGACTGGGGGTCAGAAAACCTGGGTTCAAGTCCTCGCCCCAACATTCATTAGCTTTGTGACCTTGGGCAAAAAAAATTTTACTTCTTCAGGGCTTGGTTTTCTCATCTTTAAAATGGAGGCAATCATCCCTACTTAGCCCTCCTCAAAGAACTACATGAGATAATGGATACAAAAGGACTTTTAAAACTTTGAGCATTAATAGAAATGTTAGGATTATTGTTGGAATCCTATTTCAATGAATTTCTCAAGCAGCTGGCACTGTCCTAGTAGCACAAGTTTGTCGATGGGAATCCAGTGGGCTATACAGAATAGGAAATCCTATACAACTTCTCAGACAGGAAAACCTGGGCTAGCAGCCTGCCTCCAGTGTACACTAGCTGTGTGGCCATGGACAAGTCATTTTAACCTCTCTGAGCCTCAGTTTCCTTATCTGTAAAATGGAGAAGATAATATCCACCATACCTACATCATAGGGTTGCTATGAGCATTACCTAAATTAACCTATGTAAATCAATTTGCAAACTATTAAGCCCTATGTAAATGTCAGTTATTACTTTTAATTATTATCTTGCTTTCATCAGTCTACTTTGCCCCAAAAAAAAACCTTTTTGGTATACTCCATGTATAATATGTATTGTACAGGGTTCAAGTTCTAATAAACAAATATATTTCCCCAGATGTCAAAATAGCGATTTGAAGAAGAGGTGGGGAAAGTATAAATTGTATTTTTCCCCTTCCTTAGTAAAGGTTCTTCCTGGATATGGGAAGATCATCTCCCCATGTATTAGTGGTGCGTCATTAATTATTGTACAAAGGCCTTGGAGTCAGTGCAAGGACCACAAGTATTCACAGATTTATTCCCATTGTCACCCTGGTTAAGTCACATGACCTCACAGACTCAGTTTCTTTATCTTTAAGATAGAAGTAATAATTATTTCACTATCTATCTCATGGGGTGGTTTGAAAGTACGCTTTACAAACCTTAAAATTCAATGCAAATGTGAGTTATCATGATTATTAATAGATTAAATCATTATTAATAAATTCATATTTACAGGTATCATTATTAACAGTCTGTCTCCTGATTTTCTTGATCTCAGACTCTCACAAGGAATCTGGAGAGTTGAGTAAGGAACAAGATCAGATGCCCTGTGACCCTCTCTGATACTTTTTCTCATTGCAGGGATCAGCTGCCAGTGTCCTATAGTCCCCTCAAGGATCTACCAACCAGGAATGTCTAGAGCTTATTTCTTTTCCTGGTCTGGACTATTTCCATGGATGCAATTCCTAAGTTCATTCCTTGCTGGCTGGTAGGCAAGACTTCTATTACTGTAGAAAGAGTGACAGTCATAGACTTTCCTTCCCTATGAAGGGGCCCCATTCAGTCAGAGCCACAACACACCAGCCTGATTGGAAGCAATGAGAACTAATATCATTGTCAAGGCCCAATCGATAAAACAAGCTTTTATTAAGCACCTACCATGTGCCAGGTTCTCTATTAAGCTAAAATGATCTAAGTGAAAATCCTTTTCTGCCAAGTTTCCCATCACACACAAATTGCCCCACACAGAAATATCACCCAAAAAACCCTTCCTACGGTAGGTGTAGACACATTTCTGTAAAAATTGTATCCCTTCAGCGCATATCCCAACCCTCCCTTCTAACCACTGTGTCTCTCTCAAATAAGCTATCTTGATTTTTTTCTTTATTTTTAGTATGAATTTAATATTAATCAAACACAAACAGTTCAACATTCAAAGAACAAAAATGAGGATTGCATATGAAATCATGAACTTCTGTTATGTACTCAGTTTTTTAAATATATATGGGGGGTATTGCCTAGGTGGTTTATACATGTCATATGAATCTGTCTACATGTGATTTACAGTGACATAAATCTTTCCAAGGGAGACTTTGATTCTTGCCAAGAAAGGAAGCAGGAGGTTGGGGCCTGGCAACTCAACTGTCCTCAGAGAGAAGAGGTACCAGTTTAGAATTATATCTATCTACTCCCTTAAATTTTATTAGTTTAGTGGAAGTCATTTTAGGTTCAAACTGCATTCCTGATTGGTGTCCACCCCAACCTATATATCCAACCAAAGCTTGACTCCCTTCCCACCAGATGCTAGCTCTACAATGAATGCAAATAGCAAATAAGCCCATTTGTCCATAGCAAAAACAGAAATCAGAAAAAGTATTCATCTGAGACTATATACCAGACAGCATACAGAGTGAATGAACTCTCCCTTTGGGAGTAAGATAACTCAGCTTAACCAAGAGTCCCAGATCTCACTCATTGGGAAATTCTCTGATGTGTCTAGTATAAGAATCAGAGAATATGGACGTGGTGGAGACTGCCAGCTCTTCTAAAAACTACTTCTTCCCAGTGACTTTCTCCTTCAGGGACCTGAAGAGAGGCGGAACAGCGTGCCTTCTCTCTTAAAGCTGGAAGCAAAGAGACACCAGATCTCTCTTCTCTCCAGTTCTCACCAGCTCCATCCCTCATGCAGGCATAGGGCATTACATAATCAGTCTTCATCAATGAGGAGAGAGTCCCATCCAATTGGCCCTTTGAGCCAAGGGTTACATTCCTCCCTTGGACTGAAACTCTTTGCACTCCCTTACAAACATCAGCCTGGACGAGCTTGACATCTGTAACTATATAGTATAAACACAAACATCAGTGCTCTAAAACAAGAAGAGTAATTTTCCAGGTGTCTTATGTAACCAACCTTTGGGGTGGTGAAAATAAAATAAAATAAAATAAAACAAATGTGCATTAACAGTTCATGAAACAGACGTGGCATTACATATTCTATCACCTCAGAGACTACTACATGCCTAAATATATATAGGATATAACACACACACATTTCAAAAATGCCCGCATATCCAGAGTATACAAATCAAAAGCAACAATAATGGCTAATTAAAAAACAAAACTAGATAGCTAAAAAAACAAAACCAGCAACAATAACACTATCAATAGGCTTATATATAAAATACAGCTAATCTATATGCATTAGCAAATATATAAAATTAACAAACATGTTGCTATACATGAACATAATGCATAGTCAAATGAATATAATAGCAAAATAAGAAATAAGCATATTCAAACGTGCAGCAATTCACATGTACAATTTTAATATGCAATTGCATTCGAGACATTTCATATTGACACCCAGATACATGCGTAGCTATATCTTTAGGTTTACCTGTATCATCATAACTCAGCCTAGTGAATAGATTGATAGGTTTAGTTCTCTTATCGCCAACGGATCTCTCTGCTCCTATACCAGAGCTAAGAGTTGGTATGGGCTGACCATCAGGATCATTGTAAGTTTGTGTGTCTATACTCAGGCTGGCATGTCATTTGATTACTAGTTATTCCTGTTCTTTGGGTTGAATCTGTTCCCTAGGAGTCTCTATAGCAATTTGGGGCAGGAGAAGAGTTGCCTCTAGGTTCAATTCTCCTGCCTTGTAATAATATACACAATCTTTACTGGATTATCACTTTCAGCTCCCATAGCTGAATCAGAACATCTTTGTACACCTGGTACACAGTCTCTTTTTCTCTGCCTTTGCCTACGCGAGTGTTCATCAATTCTCTCCACCTGCTCATTAGAGAGTCCAACCAGCTCTCCTATGGACAGTAGATGGTTGTGATAAATAACCTTGAGAGGGCTTTACATAATAATAGCTAACATTTATATAGTGCCTACATTGAAAGATCCCATTGACCCAATTTATTGGTTACTGCTAACCTAACTAATAAATTGACCATGCTCAGACCATTGTCTCTCAGTTTACCTTAATGTTCAAATGCAACAAGATGTACTAGTGTTCTTGTCAAGATTTAGACTATTCCTCAACTAAAAAAAAAAAAGAGAGAGAGAGTACTATTTTAGGGATACAAAGCACAGTCTATTATCATTAACACTGACCTCCTTTTAAGCACTGACATTCTGAAATGATAATGGTGATGATGACAATAACGGTGATCATGATCATGATGATGAGATGATGGTGATGGCGATGATGATGATGACAACTATGATGACACCTGGCAATTATATAGTGCTTTTAAAGTATACAAAGTACTTCACATATGTTAGCTCAGACATTTATGTGACTCTGGGCAAGTCATTCAACCCTGTTTGCCTCAGTTTACTCATCTGCAAAGTAACTTGGAGAGGGAAATGGCAAACCACTCCAGAATCTTTGCCAAGAAAACCTTAAACGGGTTCACAAAGATTCAGACACAACTGAAAAATGACTGAACAACGAAAGTAGCTATCCACCTTAGGTTCTCTGCAGCTTATTACTTTGTCCGGTTCAGCGTTCCAGGTTCAGTCTTGCCTGTCCAACCCATGTCTCTTAATATTGTTCTCCTGGAGATATGATTCCCATCCAGAGAAAATGCCAATTTTAGTCCTATGGTATCTGTCTACCACAAAGGGTATAGCTTCAACCTTACTCATAGATGTAATGGAATTCCTGGATTTATTTGTGACATTCAGTCCCTCTGTAGGACTGCCTCCTTTTATTAGAAGGGTTCCTATCTCTTTAAGCAATTCCTCATCCTCAGGGGGTGAAGTAATGTGAAATCCCCAGGAACAGCTCAATTCCTTAGGCACATGTCCATGGCCAAAGTTCTCAGGCAGGACTAGAAAAACTTGCTGAATTGTCTCACTTGCCTTGCCACCTATGACCTTAAGCTTACACTGTTCTAATCCTTTCCCTTTTCTGCCCAATATGCTTAAAATGTCCTCATCATTAAAGCCTGGTCTACTCCTACTAGTAGGAGACCTTGATGCTTTTTAACTGCAAAAACAAGACAGTGTCCCTCAATTACCTTAGTTCCTATCTTTTCTATAGATCAGATCTGCACAACTTGGTGGTAGGTAGGGGCCAAAATTAAAATAGGCAGAACTTCAAGCTGCAGATAGGTTTTTAGCAGCTCACTTTCCAGTAAAGGTAAAACAACGATTGGTTGCCATGGGTCATGTAACAAACAGGAGAAAGTGGACAGTGGCAACCCAATCTCTACATTTTTCATGAGCCACCCAAAATCCTTTGGCGGGCTGTGTGTTGTACAGTCCTGCTGTAGATTGGTCTACAGGTACCTACTTTAATACATAAATATTAATGCAATTAAGAAGTGTACAGTCTTATAGCAACAATGGTCAATTGGATTAATATAATAATTGCATTAATAATAAACAATTAATGTTGCTGAATACAGTACAAAAAAATTTTCCCTTGTCTTTTTGTGTTCCCATCTGAACAACTTTTTGTTTTCTTAAATTTTTTTTATTTTTTTTCTCTCTTCTTCCTTTTGTTTCTTCCTTCTTTATACCTTTCTTCTTCCTTCCTTCTTTTTTCCTTTTCCTTCCTTTCCTTCCTTCTTTCTTCTTTTCTTCCTTTCTTCTTTTTTCTTCATTCCTTCTTTCTTTTTTCCTTTCTTTCCTTTTTACAATTCCATAAAGCTCAGGAAAGACCACTCATCTCATCCCTCTCCATTCTCACCTGCCTTATCTCCCCCCCAATAGAAATCAGATAGCTCCAGACAGGCAGCTCCAACAGCCCAAAGTCTTGGGTTCTTCAGGTCTAAGACTAATTTCTCAACCCAGCCTGGAGTCTCCATCCAGTGTCTCTCTTCTAGTTATTCTTTTATTTCCTCTAACCTCAGCCTCCAGCCACAATCAAGGACGATAGAGCAGCCTCTGTTGTCCAACATTACCTTCCCCTACCCAGCTTCCTTCCTGATGATGGGCATCCTAGGGCTAGGCACCACGAAAACCTACTATTTTCTCCCTCTTGGATTTCCTTCATATTAATTTTGGTGATACTTTTTCATGGCTCAGTGCTCCTTTCCTTAAGTATATGAAGAAGCAACATGTCACTGTATTAATTAGCCAAGAAAGTTCAAGTTCAGTGCAATATCTGAATCAGCCAACAGATGTCACTGTACTTGAGCTAACCTAGCCTTCTCCATCATTCTGGTATACTCACAAGGGAAAAACCACTTTCTAATAGGCTATAGGATTCATGTTGGTTGCAAGAGGCTACTCAAACCTGCAAATACGTGAGCTGCTCTTCCCCCACTTTCGTCATGGTACATGGCTCCATCAATTGGCTCAAAAGTGACTTTTCTGTTAACCCTTCACTGTTCAGATCCATTGAATCTAGTAGAATTAATAGAATATTGGTCAAAACATTAAAATATGAAACCTACTATCTATATTTGTCTCAGAGATTCCACCCCACAGACATCTTCCATTACCTCAGCTCACTTCCTACGAAAGTCATAGGTTCAGACATTTAAGCATGCTTTTAAATGCAAAAGAGATATATAGACCCTTTCCACCAAGCCCATAATGTCCTCCCAGATCATCCTTGCAGAGGAGGAAGAACTCCTCAAGCAACCTGAAACTTGTAAAGAAAAGTAATGGTGGGGATCATTGACTCTATCTTTGATGGAGTGGATTTGTGGATTTGTGGATTTGGGACACGCAGCTTTCCCCAATGCATTTGGGGAAATTGGGGAAAAAGCAGCTTTCCCCAATTCATTGCCTGAAGACAAACAGAAGTTCCTGTTGGCTGCCAGACCTCAGTTGGTAGCGCTCAGTGCTGACTGTGGCTCTACTCCTCACTACCAGAGTCAGCCCAACTCCTCCTACATCCTACTCATGACTCTCCTGCCACTACAGCCTTCTGTCTCCATCTCAGCCTCTAGCACTGTCAACTCAAAAGGTATAGTCCCAAAGTTACAGGATGAGAGAGAACACAAAAGACACAGAGAGCATTCTTTTACCCTTTTAAATGGTGTCTATTCCTTGGCCCACAAAAATCAAGTCAGCTAGCATTTATTAAGCATTTTTTTATACGCCAGCCACAATGTTGAGTCCTGGCCCTCAAAGAGCTCCTAGTCTAATGTAGGGAAGATAATTTGCAAACAACTATGTACAAGAAAAAGATATAGATACATACGTATATGTGTGTATGTGTATATGTATGTATACATATATATATATATATATATATCTGTGTGTATGTTATATCATATATTGTGTTATATGTGATACTTATATATCATATGCTATATGATAGATAATCTATCATATATGTGTATACATATATACATATGCAGGGGATAGGTTGGAGATCCAATAGAGGGAAGACACTAAGATTATAAGGAAT
The DNA here is from genome assembly GCF_003287225.1 of Phascolarctos cinereus. Classification (NCBI taxonomy): domain Eukaryota; kingdom Metazoa; phylum Chordata; class Mammalia; order Diprotodontia; family Phascolarctidae; genus Phascolarctos; species Phascolarctos cinereus. Next base: position 353,472,980 of record NW_027556098.1, read on the forward strand.
CGGGAAAGACTTCCTAAAAAAGGTCAGATTTTAGCTGAGACTTGAAGGAAATCAGGGAAGGCAGAAGGCTAATGTGAGGAGGGAAAAATTTTCAGTTACAGGGTATAGCTAGGGATATAGCTAGATGCAGTATCTAGTGTAAGGAATAGAAAGGAGGATTGTGTCACTAGGTTGCAGAGTACATGGGAGTTATTAAGGTGTAAGAAAACTAGAAAGACAGAAGGGAACCAGGTTATAATGGCCTTTGAAAGCCAACAGAGGGCTTTATATTTGATCCTGGAGGTAAGAGGGAGCCAATGGAATTCATTTAATTGGGGATGGGGGTGATATGGTCAAACCTGGATTTTAAGACAGTCAATTTGACAGCTAAATGGAGGATGGAGTAAAGTGAAGAGACTCGAGCAGGAAAACCAACAAAGGTGAGGCGATTAGGAACTGAACCAGACTGGTTGCAGTTTCAAAAGAAAGTAGGCTAGATAGATAGATAGATAGATAGATAGATAGATAGATAGATAGATAGATAGATAGACAGACAGACAGACAGACAGACAGACAGACAGATAGATAGACAGACAGACAGACAGACAGACAGACAGACAGACAGACAGATAGATAGATAGATAGATAGATAGATAGATAGATAGATAGATAGACAGACAGACAGATAGATAAAGAGAGAGAAACACAGGGAGACACAGAGATAGAGACAGAGACAGAGAAATGATATTACAAAGGTAAAGTTGTCAGGACTTGGCAACAAATTGTACATGGTGGACAAGAGACAGCAAGGTTTTGAGGATGACACCTATGTTGTGAGCTTGGGTGCCTAGGAGGATATTGGTACTCTCAACAATAATAGGAAATTTAGGAGAGAAGGGATTTGGGGACAAAGATAATGAATTCAATTTTGGACATTTGAGTTTAAGATGTGTATGGGACATCCAATTTGAAATGCCTAATGGGTAGCTGGAAATGTGAAACAAGGTCAGGAGAGTTTAGGACTGGACAAGTAGATCTAAGAATCATCTGTGTAGAGATGATAATTAAGACCATGAGAGCTAATGAGGTCACTAAGTGAAATAGTATAGAAGGATAAGAGAAGACAGTACAAGACAGAGCCCAAAGGCTCTCAAAAGGACCCCGTGATTAGTAAATGTAATGTGGATGAAGATATAGCAAAAGAGAGAGGAGTGGTCAGGCAGGTAAAGAGGAGAACCAGGGCAGAACCTAAAAACCTAGAGAGAAGAAAATATCAAAGAGAAGAGGGTAACTGACAATGTCAAAAGCTGCAGAGAGATCAAGAAGATGAGGATTGAAAAAAGACCAGATAAGAGATGAAGCAATCATTTTTCCAATCCAGGATCATCAAAAATTCCCCTCTTCTCTCTCTATGAATCATTTCCTGGGCTCTAGAATAGGCATGGAGGTTTTTAAAAAGAAAAGAAAAATAGCAGAGGCACCAGGCTATATACTTTGAATCTACTTGTTTGTGTGCATGTTAAATCTTCACCCTCAGCTTATGTCAGCTCCTTGAGATCAGGGAATGTTTTATTTTCATCTTTATGTTCCCACCACCTAGCAGAGTGCTTTACAAATGTAATCCTACCTCCCAGCTCATCTGCGTGGAACTCTCCTGACTGTTGTTGTTGTTCATTCATTTCAGTCATGTCTAACTCTTCCTGACCCCATTTAGGGTTTTCTTGGCAAAGATACTGGAGTGGTTTGCCATTTTCTTCTCCAGCTCATTTTACAGATGAGGAAATTGAGGCAAACAGGGTTAAGCGACTTGCCCAGCATCACACAATTAGTAAGTGTCTAAGGCACGGTTTGAACTCAGGAAGATGACTCTTCTTGACTCCAGGCCTAGCTCTCTATCCAATTCGCCACCTAGCAGGGCCCTCTTGATTGTAACAGATCGATTATTCAATTCTCCATGCCTTTGTGAGGGGCAGAGTTGGCCATAACTTGTAGAAAAAGAGAAATGCTGGTCTCCCAGCATCCAGCTTCAAGAAAGAAGCCACAAGACTAGTGGATACTTAAATTTTGGTACATTGTAGGCCCTGGAGTTGGACCCTCTCAGTCTGAACCTGGTATGTAGAGTGATATTTAACCCCTTGCTTCCCAATTCAAAGTAATTCAATTCAACAACCACTTGTTGTGGACCTACCATGAGCAAGGTACTGTGCGTGGCCATTGAAGTACAAAGAAACAACTGAATAGCCCCTGCCCTTATTTACTCTCTAATGGAAATTTAAGGGGGGGAGGGGTGAAACAGTCCCTTACAATTTATTATTTTATGTATACTATCTCATTTGAGCCTCATAACAACTTGTTAAGGGATAAGTACTGCAGGCATTATTATCTCTATTTACAAATGAGGAAACTGAGGAACAGAGAAGTTAAATCATTTGCCAGCAATCATGCTGTTGTTGTTTGTTGGTTGCAGGATTTGAACCTAGATCTGGTCTGACTCCACATCCAAGGCACTGCCCACTATACCGTGCTACCTCTCACAGCTTCTCCCAACAATGACTTAGTAAGAACTCATGTTTACATAAAACACTTAACAGTTTATAAAACTCTTTTCTCAAAAAAAAAAAAAACACTTTCATATAGATGTAGTCTTAGGGATCAGTAAGTTAGGGTCATGGTCTGATGAGGTAGATTCAAAAGGCCTCAAATTTGGAGTGATTCTGTTCTTGGAAGCGTGGTTATAAAACATGAATGGCTTGTGAGGATGCCCCCAATTAGAGAAAGAAAACTTTCTAACAATGGAGAAAGGGAGGGAGGGAGGAAAGAGACAGAGAGAGAGACAGAGAGAGAGAGAGAGAGAGAGAGAGAGAGAGAGAGAGAGAGAGAGAGAGAGAGAAGAGAGAAGAGAGAGAGAGAGAGAGAGAGAGAGAGAGAGAGAGAGAGAGAGAGAGAGAGAGAGAGAAGAGATCCCAGCCCTCAACTAGGAAATATCACACTCTCCTGTGTGACTCACAGAGCTGTACCATGCCCTCATGCCTCAAACAAAGGGACACAAGGAGATGCAAGGACAGGATCAATCACAGATTTTATGAGAAATGAGATTAGATCAGTCAGATTCAGTCTTTAACAAAATAAAATACCGTACTTGGAAAGGGAGCTGCAGTCACAATGCCTCTCCATGTGTAAAGGGAAAGCCCACCATCTCCTTCTCTTCTGCATTCTTGTCTCCTGTCTCTCAAAAGATCCTTAAAACTCACATTGTAGGGGGAGACCCCATCCTGAAATCCTGATCTTGCTAGCTTCCTCCCTTCTCACACTGGGAAGAAATACAGCTCTCAAGGTTTTTAGTCACTTGAGTCCCCCTTCAAGGCAACCAGACCAAACCTTGCCATAAAGACTGTTATACAGATGTAGCAAGTATTAACTCTATTTTACATAGTAGTAAACTGAGGCGAAAAGCAATGAAGTGAGCTATAAAACATACATAACAAGTCTGAGCAATGATTCAGACCCAAATCTCTCAACTTCAAGCCCTGTATTCTTTCATCTACACCACACTATTTCATTCAACGTTCACTCAACAGCTTTTTATTATGTAACAACTAATGGAACATGGTAGCTATCTTCAAGTTTTTGAAAGGATGCCATGATACAAGAAGAATTAACTTTGGTCTGCTTAACCCCACAGGGTAGAGCTAAAGGCAAAGGCTCCAGGGGTGAGGAATCTGCAGCCTCAAGGCTACATGGGGCCCTCTAGGTCCTCAATCGAGGCCCTTTTACTGAATCCAAACTTTACAGAACAAATCCCCTTAATAAAAGGATTTGTTCCGTTAAACTTGGACTCAGTCAAAAAGCTATACCCAAGGACCTAGAAGGCCACATGTGGCCTCGAGGCCACAGGTTGCCCACCCCTGCTAGTAGTCAAACCCTCAAATCCAGAGAAATGACATCCAGGGTACTGAAAAAAAAAAAGTGGCAGACAGAGGTGATTACTAAGCCACTTTCAGTGATCTCCTAAAGATAATGCAAAATGGGAAAGTAGCTTTAGGAACTTTAAAGGAACTGAACCTTTAAGAGGGGAGGGGAAGGGAGACATATTTATGTTGCTGCATGGGGCCTCAGGGTTCATTTGGTTCAACAAACCCCGTCATTTTATGGGTGATACTCAAACAGACTTTTGATGACCACTTTTTAGGAATATTATAGAATGCAAAGCAAGGGAATTCTAAATTCTACAATTTGTCATTAAAGAGATGGGCAATAAAGAGAAGTGGTGATCCAAAAGGCAGACTGGCTTCATCAAGAACAGGTCTTGCCAGGCTCACTTTACTTCCTTCCCATTTCTGCTGGGTGGTGCAGTGCATAAAGCACTAGATCTGAGGTCAGTAGGAGCAGAGTTCAACTCTGGTCTCCTACTTACTTTATCTTTGTCTGCTCAGCTTCTTCATCTGTAAAATGGGAATAATAATAGCACCTACCTCCCAGAGTTGCTGTGAGGCTATAATGAAATAATATTCGTAAAGTGCTTGATAACCTTTAAAAAGCCGTATAAAGGCTGTATAAAACCAATGTCAATAAATATTCATTAATAGCACAAGGAACTATCTTTTTTTTTAACAGGGTAACTAGATTAATACATAATGAGAAGGCCATGGACATAATTAACTTAAATTTTAGCAAACCATTTGACGAAATCTCTAATGACTTTGTCTCTAATATTCTTGTAACAGTGATATGATGTAGAATATAGTATAGGTAGATTCATAACAGGTTGAATGGTAGAAATTATATAAGAATAATCATTACAGAAGCAATACGGAAGAAGGTCTCCTGTGGAATACCACAGAGATTTATCCTTGCCCTGTGCTGTTTAATATTTTAATCAATATGATAACATCAATAAAAATTATAATAATAGCTAACATTTGCATAGCACTTTAAAAGTTGGAAAGTACTTTACAATTATCTCGTTTTATCCTTATAACAACCCTGGCAGGTGGGTGCTATTGTTATCTCCATTTAACAGATAAGGAAACTGAGGCAAACAGTAGTCTAGCTTAAGTGTTTGAGGTCACATTGGAACTCAGGTCTTCCTGAGTTCAATGATTTAGATAAATACATAGATGGCATGATAATGGATTTTCAGATGACACAAAACCGAGACTAGCTAATACACTAGATGACATATTCAGGATCCAAGATGGTCCCAACAGGCTAAATGTGGACCAAATTGGATAAGGTTAAATTTGATAGGGACTAGTGTTAAGTCTTCCAGACTATTCCCTGGAAGGTAGACTACTAAAACGGAAGCTTAAATACTTTGGCCACATAATGAGAAAATGGGACTCATTGGAAAAGACCCAGATGTTGGGAAAGATTGAAGGTGAAAGGAGAAGAGGAGGGCAGAGGATGAGATGAATAGATAGTGTCAAAGAAGCAACAAATATGAGCTTGGACAGCCCCTGGGAGATTCTGGAGGATAGAAGAGCCTGGCGTGCTACAGTCCATGGGGTCACAAAGAATTGGACATGACTGAACAAATGTCAAGTCTTATACTTGATTCAAAAGTTCATCTTAACAAGTACATGTTGGGAGAGGCATGGCTAGATGGTGGGGCATCTGAAAAATACAAGCTATTTTAAAGGACTGCAAATTCAACATAAATGCTGTTTAAAAAAAAAAAAGTTCACCAGAAATCTTAGGCTGCATTAAGAGAGGCAGAGAGTCCAGGAAGAGGGTGGAGATAGGCCCATTGTCCTTTGCCCTGGTTATACTACATCTGTAGTACTATGTATTACCTCCTTCCTTGCCTGGATTTAGGAAGGACATTGATAAACCTGCAGAGCATGCCTAGGAGAATAACCAGGCTGGAGAATGGTCTCAAATTTATGCTACAAGAGGCCACTAGGTGGCGCAGTCCATAAAGTGCCAGACTTGGAATTGTGAAGAACTAAGTGCATCTTGCCTCAGATACTTACTAGCTGTGTGACCCTGGGCAAGTCATTTAACCTCTCTGTGCCGATGTTTCCCAATCTGAAAAATGGGGATTAATTACAGCACCTACTTTTCGGGGTTATTGTGAAGATCAAATGAAATAAGATATATAAAATGCTTTGCAAACCTTGCTACCTGTTAGCTCTTAAGATCAATTGAAGGAACTAGGACTATTTAGTCTGGAGAAGAGGAGATTTAAGAGAAACACAATAGCTGTCTCCAAGTATTTTAAGGGCTAGAATGTGGAAGAGAGACTAGTTGGACATATTCTGCTTGGATCCCAAAAGGAACCCTAGGAATAATGGGTAGAAAGTACAGAGAGACAGATTTGGATCCATGCAAGGGGAAAGCAGCTAACAAGCAGGGCTACCCAGAAGTGAAATGGGCTAGCTCAGAAGGGAGGTCTTCAAGCATAGGCCGGAAGGCTACTTCTTAAGTATTTTGTAAGGGGATTTCTGGTTCAGGTACAAGTTGGACTATAAGGCCTTCAAGATCCTTTTCAATTCTAAGGTTCTATAAGGCCATGATACTATGTGAAATGCCCTTCTCTAGCCACTGGGGTTCAAGGGGATGTGAAAATAACTAAGACACAGTCCTAGCCCTTGAGGAACTTGGGAACTCCATCCAATTAAGTAAGAATCATCAAGCACTTACTGTGTGAAATGCACTAGGCTGGATACTAAGGAAGATACAAAGATGAAATATGTCAGTTCCTATTGTGGTGAAATTTACAAGCTAAAAGGGAGGTGTGAAACATACACAAATGTAATACAAAAGCAGTCCTGGGATGTGATTTAGAGAGATGCAAACCATGTGTTTCTTGAATCCAAGGTAGAAAGGTCTTGATTAGGACAATCAGGAAAGGCTTCATGGGGTAATTATATTGGACTTTAACAAAGGGGTGGGAGGGGGGAGTGAAGAAGAAAGAGTTCATTAAAGCATAGAGAAAAATATGAGCAAAGGCCTTGATCAGGGAGAGAGTGGGAGACACTTAAGGTGGCAATGAGTAATCGAGTTTGGTTGGAACACAAAAGGTACTAGTGTAAATCTAGAAAGTTAGATGGCATTATTAGATTTTGAAGAGCTTTGAGTGTCGGACTAAGGATACAAAACTTCACATGCAAAAGGAAGAAATCTGGCTAGTGTGTAATGAAGAAGAGAGAGGGTGGAGGTGAGAAGACACTATTACAATAGTCTAGGCAGGTAAGCGTGAACATTTGAAACAGGGTAGAGACATCAAGAAGAGGACAAAAACAAGAGAATCCCACATGGGCTTGGGTTTTGTAATTTGGGTTTTGATTCAGTAAGAGAAGAAAAAAGGGTCAAAGTTAACACCAGTGTTTCTAAAACAGGAGACTGGATTAATTAGTGGGGACCCATACAGAATAATGAAGTCAGATGGTTGGGGGAGGGTAGAAAATAAACAAAACATTGATTTATTTTGGCACCACCAGACTAGTGTTTTATCTATGAATAGCATTTGCCCTTAGTTTCAAGGCAGGTACTCAGGATGCTATACCTAGGTATGCCACCGGGTGGTGATCTAGGCAAAAGCTGCCCTAACTCACTAGACAAAGTCGTCATCTAGTAGGCTGCCCAGTACGATTAAGCCTCTGTGTCCCTGTGTGGTTCCCAAGTCTTGAGTTATACAACCTCATTCCTGGAGCCAGTGGGAAAACATCAGATTTCTAATGGTATGAATAGATCCCTGCACCACAATTCATCACTTATTAAATGTCTCAGCGCTAATCTTATTGCGATACTAATCTTCCCAACTTTCCATGACTCAAAAAGGATTAATAATCATTGCTGTGTGGACTAATTAGACACTTTGCTTGGCAGAAAACAAAATTAATAATGTTGGCTTTAAAACTCCTGAGAGGCCAGCAGCCTAAGGTTCCTAGTAAAACTGAAATCTCAGCTTGCCCAGCTCAGTCCTCTGTGCCGGGTCAAGATACGCAAGGACTGAATTAATGGGGACTTGCCCCTCAAGCATTTTGATCTCAGATATAAAGGGTACAAAGGACCCTCTGTCTTGACTCACTACATTTGCTTCCCAAAATCAGTCTTGACTTGTAGCGACTGTATCTTGAAGTTTTTCATGAGCTCAGTGTCGGACACTACCATCAACTACTCTGATAGGTCTTGACTCCACATCGTCATCATTCCCCTCCCTGTACCAGGAAACTCATCTTCACCATACTTCGGCATTGGTACTCACACCTTATCTGTCCCTTCAGTTGTTTCTGCCCCTCTGGCTGGAGGGCTGAGCAAAAAACTCCTCCAATAACCTCCTTTTATGGAGGGCGCAGAATCTCAGCTATCTCTTCATTTGCTACCAGTTGTTCTGCATCCTTTGCATTCCACTATCATTATTATACCCCTTCCCTCCCCCTCCCACTAAGTATCTTCTGGCCCCCACCACCCTTCTATTCCCCCTTTTCAGCTTTCAGCCCCCTTTTGTGTATTGTCTTCCCACATTTAATCGTAAGCTCCTCAAGGGCAAGACAGTCTTTCTTATTTGTATTGCAAAACAGTCTTTTTCCTATTTGTATCCCCCAGTGCTTAGCACAGGACCTGGCACACAGTAGGTGCTTAATAAATATTTGTTGTTATTTGTACAGCTAGATAAAACCCTGCTGAAGAGGCAGCTATGTGGCACAGTAGATACAGCACCGGCCCTAAGGTCAGGAGCACCTGAGTTCAACTCTGGGCCACAGACACTTGACACTTAACTAGCTTTGTGACCCTGGGCAAGTCACTTAACCCCACTGCCTAGCAAAAAACAAACAAAACTAAATAAAACCCTGCTGGACATGACCTAGGCTAGTCAACAAAGAAAAGGAATCCAAAACATTTCTTGTTCATTCTCCTCTGGTGCCTTCTGGCATTTTACTTCTAAAGCATGGATACAGTCTGTTTTCAAATGCCTCCACTGTGGTGGAAAAATAGAAGACTTTAAGCGACTGATTTCTCATTAAATGACCAGGATAATTATATATTCTTCCACAGGGGTGTGTTTGTAAATATTTAACAGCTGACTCCCCCCACCCAAAAAAAATGGCACATGCACATTTTTAAGTTTAATCTACCCTGCTGTCATTTTATCCATCACTTAACTCCAGATAATAAAAAAAAAAGTTTAAAAATCAAGCCCTGCTTTGTAGGGCTTTCTAAAGTATAAATGCTCACAATAAAAATTTAACAATCAATTGACTTAAGCCAGCTTAGGCTGACTCCAGCAAGACCCTGTGGCTTCTCATTTTTCTTTGGTACCTAATGATGGCAGAAAATATGCAGAGGGGTGAAAAAAAAGCCAAATGCGGTCACATCCCCTCACTCGACTTTGGACATTTTGAGATGGAGATGTGATGGCGGAACTTAGTTTGAGATTATAAAACCTTTTGATGCTAGCAAGGAGCTATAGATACGCACTTGAAGGTGTGAGGGACTACAGCTGTGCTCAGTTGATGATTCTATCTCATTTGGAAATGTCAGAAAATGTCCTTATCATAAGTAAAGGAGAGGAAAGGTGTTGGCAAAAGGAACTTAGTCTCCGGGTGTGCTGAAGGAAAGAGTATGGACCGAAAGCTAACATTGTAGTGACGAATTGAGTAGGTGCAGGCAACACTAGCTTGAAGTTTAGAATGTATAATGAGTGTCAAGTGGTCTGAGCTTGGTGGTTTAATGGAATAGGAACAATGAGTCTGCAACCAGATGAGGGAGGGAGTGGATATGCTGAATACACACTGAGATCATATGAGAGAAACTGAAAGGGCTGAAAATGTGGATGAAGACTCAGAGACTGAAATAAAAATGTTATGATACTTTATGCATTGAAATGAACTCATTTAAATGTAAACGGTTGAGCAAGGACAGCTGTTTGTATTGATGTTAATGTTAAATGTCTAATGAAACACCTTTTTTTGTTTTAAATCTGGGTTCTTCGTTCCAGGGAACTCAGTATGAGAGGGACTTTTATGGCAGCAAATTGTTCTGCAATGTATGACCATAGAAGGCAAGGGGTAAGGGGGAGAGAGAGTTATTAACTATGTGACCCTGGGCAAGTCACTTAACCCCTGTAATACCTCAGTTTCCTCATCTGTAAAATGGCAATAATAATAGCACTTACCTCCCAGGATTGCTGGGAAAATCAAATTCAATGATATTTGTGAAGAAATTTGCAAACTTTAAAACACTATTCAAGATATTAGAGGGCTATGATTAGGAAGCTCAATCAGATTCTCTATTTGAAGAGCAAGCTTCTGGGCTCCCTAAAGCCTCCACCTAGGAAGAACAAGTGTCTATGGGGACAAAGAAGGACAAATATGGAAGCAGAACAGCCCAGTGGGGAAAGCACTAGCTCTGGAGTCAGAGGACCTACCTGTGATGCTTATTAGTTGTGTAACATTGGGTAAGTCACTTCTGTCTCCTCATTTGTAAAATAGGGAAGGAGGTGGTTGGATTAGATGACTTCAGAGGTCCCTTCCAGGTCAAGATCATAATCCTATGGCCTAGTGTAAGGGTTGGAATGTATTGAGCCAACCAATCCATCATCCCCACCCCACCTAGCCCTGATACTTTTAACTGGTGAGAACCTGTCTTTGGTTGTTTAATAACCACTGGTATAGGCTATCAGGATTAAGTAGAAATGGAATGATGGATTGATTGGCTCACCTGTTCCGTACTCTTATACTAGGAAGCTTGCCTGTCATAAGTCATACTGTTAACAATACGCTCTAGAATTTTTCCAGGAATCTAAAGCAAGCTCACTGAAGACTCCATCCTCTTCTTCATTTTGAAAATCAGGACATAATTTGAAGCATCCAACAAGACACTTAATGAATGCTTGTTGAATTTTATTTTATTTGCCTACCTCTATTCCTGCAGCAAATCACCTGCCTGTTCTCCATAATTTTTTTCAACAATCTGGTAGTTAGGAACATCACAAGATGAACCATAGGTGACTACCACAACCAACATTCTCACCACCATTACCATCACTTTAACAATAATAATGAGATTCAGACATTCAAATAGATCTGCAATCTCATCCATTTGAATGTGCCCTCCAAGAATGCAGGTCACACCTCCATGCCTACCCAGCCCTTCTTTTTTTTTCTTTTTTTTTTTAAGGCAATTGGGGTTAAGTGACTTGCCCAGGATCACACAGCTAGTTAAGTGTCAAGTGTTTGGTCTGAGGCCAAATTTGAACTCAGGTCCTCCTGACTCCAAGGCTGGATCTCTATCTACTGTGCCACCTAGCTACCCCACTACCCAGCCCTTCTTGCCCATGTCTTCCTATGAGTTCTCCAAGGGTTCCACCCAAGCAGATTTAGGGAGGCAAATGTGATAGGCCAAGACAAAGACTGCCTTTTCAGATCAAAATGCTTGAGGGATGATTCCCCTATCAATCCAGTCTTCGGATGCCCCTCCCCAGGCATAAACCACTGGCAGAGAAGATTCCGACCTCACTAAGAGACATGGCTTCCTAATAACTCATGTTGGAATTGTTTTGTAAGGTCCTAAATGAAGGATCTTGTGATGTTAAAAATGTTTACTATCAGGGCATCTAGGCAGCATAGTGGATAGAGCACCGGCCCTGAAGTCAGGAACACCTGAGTTTAAATCCGGCCTCAGACCAAACACTTGACACTTACTAGCTGTGTGACCCTGGACAAGTCACTTAATTTTGCCTCAGTTTCTTCATCTGTAAAATGAGCCGGAGAAGGACATGGCAAACCACTCCAGTATCTTTGCCAAGAAAACCCCAAATGAGATCACGAAGAGTCAGACACAACTGAAAATGGACTGAACACACACAACATCACTTTCTGAAGTCTAGACAACCAACAAAACAATAAATCAAGCCCTGATTTCTAGGGTTTGCTGATTTCCAAGGTGTAAGTGTTTACCCTGAAAATTTAACAACTGGGTCTCCCGAGCTGGCTCAAGTTAGCCCAGGCAGGGAAAGATGAAGAACAGGAACAGAGGCAGATTCTGGTTAGACAAAATGAGATTGGATAGACTCCCCTGATGCTTCAGTGAAAAGGCCTAAGAAGTAACAGGCCAGGCCCCACTGACTGGATTCTGTGAAAACTAGGTTACCTTCTCCTGAGGACTTCTAAGATTCATGCTGATCTGTGTCTCTTTTCCCTCTGTTTTCTTACTATTGTTTTTTTTATTATTCTTTTTTTTTTTCTGATCTTATAGTAGAGGGATTGTACATGAATCTGTAAATCTCTATTCTGTAGACCAATGTTGTCCAACCCAAACAGAAACCATACATAAGGGTCCCTGCAGGTCACATGTTAACTTAGAAAACCTCACATTAACATTATGTATGTTCAAGTGTATTTTTACTTATTTTGCTAAGTATTTCCCTGTAAGTGTTGCCAGTGCATAGGGCCATGTGTTTAACAGCTCTGATGTAGATCTTGCTTTTCTTTTTAAGTATATAATAAATTTAACATATAACTTTCAAAGCTGCCCAGCTTATCTGTAATGCCTTCTCTTTTTTTGCTCTGGGTTTTTCTGGGGGGAGTAGGTAGCTATGGCTACCCCACTCTCCTTCCTACCCACCTCTTCATTAAAAAGGGAAAAAACAAAATGCTTATAATAAATTCGCATTGTCTAACAAAACAAATTTCCACACTGGCCACGTCCAAAAATATATATTTCATTCTGCATTTTCAGTCCATCTCCTGTCAGAATGTGAAAAGCATGCTTCATCATTATTCCTCTAGTGTTGTGATTGGTCATTGCATTGATCAAAGGTCTTAAGTCTTTCCAGGTCGGTTTGCTATACAATGTTATTACTTTATGAATAGTTCTTCTGTCAATACTCACTTTACTCCCCCATCAGTTTATACAAGCCTTCCCAGGTTTGTCTGAAATATCGTTTTCATCATCTATTACGGCGCAATAATATTCCATTACATTCATATGGTTTGTTCAACCGTGAATCCAAATGATGCACACTTCTTATTTTCCAGTCCTTTGCTACTATAAAAAGAACTGCTATAAACATTTCTGTAAATACAAGTCCTTTCCCTTTTCTCTCTTTCAAGTACAAGCTTTGTAGTAGCATTGCTAGGTCAAAGGCTGTGCACAGTTTAGTGACTTATGAGGCATAGTTCCAAATTGCTTTCCAGATGGCTGGACCAATTCACACACCCACCAAGATGTCTTTCCTTAACCCCTCCAATAATTGTCATTTTCCTGTTTTGTTATGGTGAAACCTAAGAATTGCCTGAATTTGCATTTTGCTAATTATTGGTGGTTTACCTTGGATTTCTTCCTTTGAAGATTTCTTGGATTTTTTGGAAGATTTCTTCTTCCTTAGATTTCTGTCTATGTTCTTTTGACAGTTTGTCTATTGGAAAAATGGCTCTTATTCTTAAATTTTTGAACCAGTTCCTTATATATCTTAGACATTAGATCTTTATCAGAGAAACTTACTGAAAAGATTTTTCCCTGTTAACTATTTCCCTTCTAATTTTAGCTACATTGATTTTGTTTGTGCAAAAATATTTTAATTTTACGTAATTAAAATTGTCTGATTTTATCTTCTCTCTTTGGTTATAAATTTTTCTCCTATGCTTAGTTGTGAAAATATTTACTTCCTTGTTCCTAAATTTATTTATTAAGTGACCTTTAAATTTAAATCATGTATACACTTGGGGATTATCTTGGAATATGGTGTGAGTCAGATATGACCAGACTGTTTTCTAATTTTCAGCCATTTTTGTCAAAAGTTGGGGTCTCTGTATTTATCCAACATTATGCTACTATGATAGTTTTTTCTATATGTCGAGTACTTAATCAGTTTCACTGTTTGAACTCTAACATATGTTTTAACCATTGCCAAATTATTTTGTTAACTTAAAGTCTATCTGTCTCCTGTAATTACTTAGAAGAAATCTCATGGCAGGACCTAAAGGACATGAGATTATTTTAATGTCTATTTAGCAGAGTCCAAGAAAGGAGGGTCCCAGAAAAGGGGCTCATCTAACCAAAGGATCTAGAAGGAAAAGCATCATAGCTTGGGGGGTAAAAGGCCATTCATGTGTGTGTGTGTGTGTGTGTGTGTGTGTGTGTGTGTGTGTGTGTGTGTGTGTGTGTGAAAGGCACCCAAAAGGGTTCTGGGGCATTTAAGCAGCATGCCACACATTCTTCCAAATGTTAAAAATTAAGTTGATGGAGAGATCTTCCCAGGCAGTAACTGATTAGTACCTGATTTAGAATCCAGATCTAAAAATGGCTTCAGAATCACCACCATCAACTTTCCTTTCCCAGGCAGTAACCCCCTCTACTTATAGCACCCTTGGCTATGGACATCAGCCTCTACTTGAAGAAGCCCACCCCTCGTCCTAACATCCCTATTTCTGTCTAAGGCATCACCATCTTTCCAGGCACCTAGGTTCCTAATCTTGGAATCATCCTCAACTCTACATTCCCCCTCATCCAATATATCCAGTCAACTGCCAGATCTCACCAATTGTAGCTCCATGACATGATTCTCATATTTCTACTCAGCCACAACTCTAGTTCAAAACCAAATCACCCCTCACGTAGACTATTACAATCGCATCCTAATTGGTCCTATTGGTTCTATTCTCCCTCCTAAACAATCCATGTTCCACAAGGGTATCAAATTAATATCTCTCATCAAATCATTCCCCTGCCCAAGAAGCATCAACTACTCCCAATGGTCTCTAGCATAAAGAACAAATTCCTCCGTTTGGCTTTTAAGGCCCTTCACAATCTTGTTCAAACCCTTCTTTCCAGACTCGTTTCACATCACTCCCCCTCATATACTCTATTTTCATGCCAACTTGGCCCACTTGCTGTTCTCCATACAAAACATTCCACTCCCACATCTTTAACTTTTTAAAAACTGTCTGCCATGGCTGGAATGTTCTCTCTCCCTTCAAAGTTCAGCTCATGTGCCACGTTCTATGTGAACACTTCCTGATCCTCCTACCCCCCCCAAATTACATATGTGGATATATAATGTATATATGTGTATATATAGACTTACACAGATATACACATGGATATAAATGTATATGTACATATATATAAATGTATATCAGTGTGCATATGTATGTTGTGGTTTCACGGTTGTGGCAATACTGTCTCAAAGAATTCAGTCAGACCACCTCTAATCCAAGTGTAGGCATTTATTGAGGATTGACACCCCTCAGAAGCGGGCTAGGTGCCAAGAGGAACCAGCAACTTAGTAAGACAACACAGGCAAATTTATAATGTAATGATGCTGATTATACAACAGAAACTATGAATATTAAAAAAGCAGGAAGGACTTGTTAAGGTATTAGGTAATGGGGAGGGGTCCCTTCTATGGTTAGGTGGTCAAACAGCCTGGTCGTGGTGCTTTCTGATTGGCTAGCTATGGTGGCCCTGTCTGATCAAGATGGATAATTAGATACTGTGGACCTGTCTTAGGCTAAATGGATGATGTGATTGTGGTTGAGTACAAGAACACACCTGTTCAAACCTGTGAATTGGATCTGGGGGCAGTGGCTAGCTAAGGGCAGTCACTGTATTGAATCTGGGGGCCTGTGGTGCGGCTAAAGCCAGATAGTGTGGTTAAATCAAGACATTCCTGCTGTTTAGTGGGGCCCATAAGGAAGTTAGAATGTTGGGGCTGGAGGAAGCTTTATTAGGAATCTATCACATAGATTGCACATGCATAAATATGTATTGTAAATATGTGTGTACATACATGCATATGAGACCCCACGTGTATTGTCCCCCCTGACATATTTGACAGGACCTCCGCAACTTAAAGTCTTAGAGAATTGCCTGGGGCACTTACCCAGGATCACTCAGCCTGGGGCAGCCCAGGTTGTCAGGACTTGGAAGCCCTCTCTCTATCCACACCCCACATTGCCTCTCTCTTAGTGAGTATATTTCCTTTATTCTATTAGTGATTCCCCTATCATAACGTTAGCATTGTACCCCAATCTGTCCTGACCTAACTCTATTCTTTGTAACAAAAATTTTAAAAGACAGGAAAAAAAAAACAGTTCAGACACAAAACTCTCATCTCTAATATATCCACCAGGTGGCACTATCTCTTCATTTGCAGACAGGTGGGGAAAGAGGTTCCCAAAGAAAGGTTCAGCTCCCATAGGTTCATTAGAGGTCATTTTATCCATTCTCCACCCCCTACATCATAGCGGATGGCCCTTCCCCAATGTCCTTTCCTCTCCTGGGATCCCACAGGAACAAAAACACCTCCACTTAGCCTTCTCAGAAATCCAATTCAACAAACATTTATTAAATACCTGCTATATGCAAGGGAATATGTTCTCCAACAAAGACATAAATTAAATAGGCCCTGTCCTCAGGGGGTTTATATTCTAGGGGGGTGAGTGGTTTACATTCTATTCTTTTTTCCATACAGCCTGCATCCTTCCTGTTTCAAATTCCACTGAAATCGTTAAGCAACTCAAAAAACAGTGACCACAGCTATGGAGGTGATAAACAAAAGCTGGTTCTATCCAGCTCTGTGTGTGTCCTAACTGTGGCAATATGGCCTAACCCTGGATATGGTGAGCAATCATCACTATGATGACCGGCACCTGATAGGCAATCTTGTGTCATGTGGCAGATAAAGATGTGCATTCCAGAATTAAAAATCAAAGGGAGCATTGGTGATTTAGGGCTAGAGAAGGAGGCTGCCCTCAATTCTGCCACCACCTGGGCCAACCACCCTCAGTTTGGGGATGAAAGGATTCTTCTGCAGCCAGACTAACTGTTCAAGACCAACATTTCCACTGTCTCCCCTTTTAAGAACCTCTGATGGCTCCAAAGTTCCCATAGAACAAAGTCACAGAATCTTGAGACTCAGAGTTCAATGAAATCTCAGAGATCATCTAGTCCAATTTGAATATGAATAATAATACCATTGTCATCTAGCCTCTTATTAAAGAACTCCAATAAAAGAAAGTTCTATTGTTCCCAAGGTTGCAGATTCCAATTTTAACAGCTCCAGTTATTAGGGTTTTTCTTCCTAATATCAAACTAAAATCTTCTCCTCAGCAACTTCTACCCACTGCTTCTAATTCTGCTCTCTGGAGTAAGCAGCAGCAAGCATTTAATAATAATGATGATGATGATGATTATAACAATAATAGCTAACATTTATACCTTCCCTGTTATGTAGTGAGCACCACCATCCTCCCAGTCCCTCAGACTCACAACCTAGAAATCAATCTAGATTCCTCACTGTCTCTGTCTCTCTGTCTCTGTCTGTCTGTCTGTCTGTCTGTCTGTCTGTCTGTCTCTCTCTCTCTCTCTCTCTCTCTCTCTCTCTCTCTCTCTTCTCTCTCTCTCTCTCACACACACACACACACACACACACACACACACACACACACACACATCCAATCTCTTGCCAAGGCCTGTCAATTTCACTTTCGAAACTTTTCTCGAATAAGCCCTTCTCTCCTCAAACAATGCCACCATTCTAATGCACGCCCTTATCACCTCATGCCTGAATTATTACAATAGCCTCAAATTTCTCCCTGCTCCACGCTACCCTCCATTCAGCCACAAAAGTCATTTTCCCAAGGCACTGATCTGATCATACGGTTCCCCCTACTCAATAAATTCCAGTGGCTTCCTTTTGCCTCCAGCAACAAATATAAAATGATCTGTTTGGCATTCAAAGCCCTTTATAACCTAGTTCCCTTCTACCTTTCCAGTCTTCTTAACACCTTTCTTCCTAAGACATACTAGTCAATTCAGTGATACTGACCTCCTGGCTATTCCCCCAATAAGACACTCCATCCCTCAGCTCTAGGCATTCTGTCTGGCTCTCCTTCATGCCTGGAACGCTCTCCCTCCTCTGCTCCAACTACTAACCTCCCTGGCTTCCTTTAAGTTCCAGCTAAAATCTCACCTTCTATAGGAACCCCCCCTTAATTCCAGTGCCTTCACTCTGTTAATTGTTTCCTACAATTAAGTATTTTAATATATTTTATATCACATATCATATAATATAATATATAACATGTAATATATTAAATATTTTAATAATTATCCTGTGTATATAGCCTGTTTTGTATATATTTGTTCTCGTGTTGTATTCCTCTATTGGATTGCAAGCTCCTTGAGGGCATGGACTGTCCTTTGCCTCTTTTTGTATCCCCAGCACTTAGCACAGTGCCAGGCACATAGTAGGTGTTTAATAAATGTTTATTGATTGATTAATGCAGTGCTTATTACGTGCCAGGCTTTCGACTTTTGTCTTGCCAGTGGACTTCGATGACTCTGGAAGAAAAAGTGAGGCTGACAAATTTGTAAAACTCAGCCTCACTTTTATCCAGTTCACTCAGACATCACCTCATTTTGTCATTGGTCCTCTTTGTAAACAAAGTAGGAACAACAGTAACAATATTATGTACCAGGGACTGTGCTAAGCACTTTACTGATATTACCTCATATGATCTTCACAACAACCCTGGGAGGTAGCTGCTATTATTATCCTCATTTTACAGATTAGTAAACTGAGGCAGACAGAGGTTAAGTGACTTGACCAGGGTCACAATGCTAGTTGTCTGTCTTTTGTTTTTTAAGATGACCAATGATATCATGGGGTGACATCGTGACTTGTTTGTGAGTTGAATTTAAATGAGGCAGAGTTGCACAAAATCACCAGCCTCTGTCTCTCTCTCTCTTACTGAGTCATCGAAGTCCAGTGGCAGAACAAAATTAAGATGACTGGTGATGGCCTGGGAGACCGTGAGTGACCTTGGTGCCTTTGATGACTAGCCCTCATGGCCGTTGGAACAAATTGTTCTCATCTGCCCATTCCACCAGGCCGAGTCTTTACATGCTTGGGGTAGACATCTACCTAACTCACTGATAGGTTTGAGGCTTGTCAGTTACTCTCAACATGGCTTAGCCCATCTACCTAGACAGTTTTACTGGGATGTGGCCGCTGTGCATGCTACTGCTTCTTGGAGCCACTGGTGAAAGACAAATCAGGTGGACACCAAAGGTGGATGAGCAGCCCTGAAAAGGGGTCTGCAGCCCTCATGCCAGAGGTGCTAGTCCTCTTGAACTCCCCCCAGACACACACACCCTTATTGTGCTAAGCACCAGAGATACAAAGAAAAATATAAACACCATCCCTGTCCTCAAGGAGCTCATAAGCAGATCAAATCTAATTCCTCTTGCATATGACAGACCTTCAAATGCTTGAAGACAGCTATTCTATCCTCCCTAATTCTTTTCTCTAGACTAAACTTGTCCCATTCCTTCAACCAATTCACAAACGACGTGATCACAAGTCCCCTTACCAGAAAAGTCACCCTAGTCCATTGGAAGGTATACAACTCCAAGTTTTCAAAGTCGCCCCTAAAATGTGGTACCCAGAACACAATATTCCAGATACAGTCTCACCAGAGCAGAGGACAACAAAATGATTGTCTCCTTTGTCCTGGGCATATCAGTGTAGTTCATGACTGTTAGCTTTTGGGGGGCTGTCATATTTCACTTTTGACTCATATAAAGATGCTCCCTCTTCTCCCTATTTCCCTCTCCCCCCACCCCAGCCCAGGAGATAGCCTTGTGGTTGCAAAAGCAGGATGGGGATATCTCAGGTTATGAGGGAGAAATCTGTACTTAGTCCAGTTTTCCCAGGATTCTGGCCAGGCACTTCCCCACTCGGCACCTCAGTGTCTTCATCTAATTTTGAATATCTAAGCCCCTGAAGTCCCTCCCAGAATACCCTATTCTGTGCTCTCCAATTTAGGATTACCAAATAGCAAGAATTTCAGTCCCAGGAAGTAGGAATGCTCAGATTTCTCCCAGCACTTTGCCTGGACATTGCGTATTTCTCACTCCATATATCAATAGTTATTTCTGTACTTGTCTTTTAGACTGAAAGCACTTTGAAAACGGCATCTCTTCCTCAGAGCTATCTTTGTATCCCTGGCAAGAGCACAAGTCTTGGAACATAACAGGAATAAATAAATATTCTGCTCTTGAATTATCATAGGCCACTACTATATTGTTAGTTCCATGAAGACAGCAGTACTATCAACTTGATTCTGCGTCTCCTCCAGGATACAGAACAGTGTTCTAAATATCAGTGATGCTTAATAAACGTTTCTTGATTGCTAAAAGCAGCTCCCTTTTCTATAGGGCTTTCCAGTGTACAAAGCACTTTGACAAACAGCAGCTCAAGGGCCCGCTGAGAACAGGCTTCAGGAAGCCCTTCCCTCCTACCCCTTACTGTCCAGCTGGACACCTGTCACTGGATCCCCCCTTTCAGCTGGATGCTGAATCCTCTATCCTTTCTGGTCCCTCAGATAACACAGAACTCTGCTACACTCCAACCTCTGGACCCAATACTCATTGCTCAGGAGTCATCTGCCTTGCCATTGTTTCCCCAATGTCCATAACTTATCATAAGCCCTCCTGACTCCTGAGACTTTGCATTAGCCCTGAAGGGGAACCACCTTTACTTGTGGTACCTCCTCTAATTCTAATGGGAACTCCTTGAGAGCAAGGACTACTGTCTACATTTTCTATTCAAATACCTTGCCCTTAGCACAAAGCACAATTAGGCACCTAGTAAGCACTTAAGAAATGCTTTTTTATTCCATTCCATTATACTTTTTGGGTTGTCAACAAGCATTTATAAAGTGCTTACTACAAGCAAAGCACTGTGCCAAGTGTTGGGAATGCAAAGGAAGACAAAAGGAACTCACAGTCTAATGGAGCAGACAACATTCAAACTATATATTTACATATATTCATATATATATATATATATGTTTGTGTGTGTGCATATATATACATATATATATGTATATACACACATACACACACAAGATGTATAAAGTATAAATTGGGAGTCCTCTCAAAGAGAAGGCACTAAGATTAAAGGGGGCTGGAAAAGACCTCCTCTAGAAGGTGTAACTTAAGGTGAGGTTTGAAAATAGGCAGAGAAGACAGAAGATCGAGATAAGATTTCCTAACGTGGGGGTGGGGGACCAGCCAGTGAAAACGTACAGAGGTAGAAGATGGAATGTTATTATTTTTTTTAATTTTTAGGCAAGTAGGGTTAAGTGACTTGCCCAGGGTCACACAGATAGTAAGTATCAAGTGTCTGGTCTGAGGCTGGATTTGAACTCAGGTCCTCTTGACTTCAGGACTGGTGCTCTATCCACTGTACCACCTAGCTGCCCCCTGGAATGTCATATTTGAGGAAAATCGAGGAAGCCAATGTCGGGGCTGCAGGTTCCCCACCCCTGATGAAGAGGATTTGCCTTGGCAAGGATAGGGACCGCCTTACCATGTGAGAAGAATGACAGCAGAGATGGTGGGAGAAGGAAACTGAGTAATGTGAGGTGAAGAAGAGGGGAAAAGAGGGAGTCCTCAGCAAATGGCCTTCATTTTTTTCAGTGAAATATGAGGCAAGGTTCTCAGCTGAGGATGTAGGTGGAAAGAGTTTGAAGAGAGATGAAAAGGCTTAGAAAAACTTTTGTGGTGAAACAGTAAATCAGTTAGGGAGATATAAAAACTACAGCCTTGCTGCAGCGAGAGCCCAGTTGAGACTGAAGTAATATAAATTGCAGTAGATAGAGTCATCATGGTTTCATGGTTTTCTCCAACTTCAGAAAGCAGCCTGTGAGAAGGAGCAAGGGCAGCAGATGGTGAGAGTAATCCAAGGCCGAGGCTTAGCAGAGCAAGACTGATGATAGGATATGGGAGACAGGGACTCAGAGAAAGAAGGGACTCAAGAGAAAAGAACAATGTAGAATTGAACTGGTGACCACGGGGTCAAGATAGTGAAGTGAAGAGAGTATAACAAGTACAGGCACGATGACCTGGGGAAGAACTGAGGAGTTTAGGAACTTGAGGTCATAGTGAGGTTTAAGAACAAAGTCTGGAGTTGCAAGGCAAAGGGAGGGGGGGAATGACAATAGATTGTGATTAGATAAGGGAATTTCAGTGTTCATGAACGTGGAAGTGGTTCATTTATGGGTGATGGCAGGATGAACTATCTCTGTGTAACTGAGACACAGAAGAGGAAGTAAGTCATGGGAAATGAGTGAGTAAGCTGGGAAGTTGAGGTTTTTGAGGGAACGTCAATATACACATTGGAATCCTAAGGCGAGAGCTGGGAAGGAGAAAAACTGAGCCAGCTCACTGAACTCATTGAGGAAAGAAGGGGAGTGTCCTCAAAGCCAACAGACAATAGCCACCAGGATTTTAAGTGGCGGTAAATAGAGTTTGAATGAATCCCAAAGGACAGGTTACTGAGGGATGGGAGTAGAGGGAGAGCTTGGAAGTGGCCATTAGGAGTAAAGAACATTCCAACCCCCCACCTTCAACCAGTGAACGGGGGAGAGGAAAGGAGAAATGTGTGAAAGTGCCACAAGTGCTGGAGAGAGTGGACAATGAGACTATGACATCTTGGGGAGCGGGTTTCAATGAGATCCTGAGAGAAGATGGAAAGAGTAAGAAAAGGGATTTAAAGTTTGTTACCTATGGAGCAAGCATTCCAGAGAGCACAGTTACAGGAATGGATAGTTTTAGAGTGGGAAACTGGAGAGGGAAGGGGTTGGGTGGAATGGAAATAAGGGAGCAGAAAATGGGATGTGGAGGGTATGAGTGGGCCCAAATTTGTTAATCATTGAATAATGAGTTCAGGTAGGTTATAAAAATCCCTAGGAGTTTAGCCTGCGGATAGATGGATTCCTCTCAGGGTGTTAGCTCAAGCATAGGGACCAAAGAAGGAGTAGATGATGTTTCTCACCTTCCCCTGGAGGCAGGCTAGGCCAGGCAAAGAAGGGAGCAGGATGGAAAGACGTGTCTCTCCGTCACTCCAGTCTGTAGTTGATGAGACCAGTGTTTGATGGAATGATGTCTTTCTCCCTCCCCTGAAACCCTCACAACATCCCTCTGAAGGAGGTACATGTATTATTTACTTTCCCTTTTTACAGATGAGGAAACTGAGGCTCAGAGAGGTTTAGTCATTTGCCAAAGGTTAAGTGGAAGCTAGATGGCATAGTGCATAGAGTGCTCAACTTCAGAAATCCTCCATTTAAATCCTGCCTCAGACACAGTTGTGTGACTCTGGGCAGGTCACTTAACTGTCTGCCCCAGTTTGCTCATTTGTAAAACGGAGCAGTAACACCACTCAACCGCCAGGGTGGTTTTGAGGCTTAAAGGAGTTTATATTTATGATGCTTTGTAAACTTTAAAGTGTTATATAAATTCCAGCTGTCATCATCAAAGACCACACAGCTAATAAGCGTAAGAACTCAGAGTCGAAGCCAAGTCTCTTTCCCGGTACCAATGAGATGCTTTTGCTGAATCTCAGGTTTGGAAGGGGCCTCAGAGGCCATTTATTCCAGCCTGAACCAGAATTCCCTAAGACAGCCCCAATAAGTGGTCAGTCAGCGGGCATTGATTCCCTTGGAGATCCCATGAGGGGAAATTCATTACCTTCAGGTACAAACCCATTCTGCTTGGGTCAGTGGAAAGTTTTGTGTTGGGGGTTTTTTCTGACATGGAATTGAAATCTGCCTTCCCACACTTGATGCCAGTAGAATGTAAGCTCCTAGAGAGCAGGGACTATTTCCTTTTTGTCTTTGTTCCTCCACCTCTTCCCCACCCCCTACCCCTCAGTCTAGCACAGTGCCTCGAAAACAGTAGTAACTTGAAAATATTTGTTGAATTGAGAGCGATCTCCTGGACCAGGCACAACACGTCCATGAGACAATCATTAAATACCTAAAGAAAGGAGGGATGAAGGGACCAAACATTTATTAAGTGCCTACTATATGCCAGGCACAGTGCTATGCGCTTTGTAAATATCTCATTTGATCATTTTAATCCATCCTAAATCTTCTCTTCTGCAGAGGGGGCGAGGAAACCACAGGACAGGTTCGAGGTATTCTCCCCAGCAACAAAAAATCTGGGAAATGGCACTCTCCTCGAAGTCCCAGTCTAGGGCCCGGGTCAGCAAAGCGTGGTTGGGGTAAGGGCGAGCAGCAAGTGAGGGCCAGGGCAAAAATGCAGGGAGCGGGCAGCCAGAGCCACTTCACACTGCTGTTACCCTGCCAACAGTGGCGTGAGCCTGGCGCACGTTCTCTCCTCTCGGTTACCATGGACACAACACCCCCCTTCTGCAGCCCTGCTTTGGTTTCCCGCCCCGCCGCAGCGACTCCCGGGGCCCTGAGGCTCTGGTTTCCATGGCAACACAGGAGCCCAAGTCTGGGGCTTTTATTCACCTTCCTGGTCATCTCAGGACACAGTGTCTCCTTCCCCCAGTTCTCTCTACGGACCCAGAACCTGTCTGGGTCCTCCAGGGCACTTTTGGGCCTGGGCAGAGTTCCTTGCTTCCTCACTGAACTAAGAGACTGAGTCCATCCTTCCCTAGGGAGCTAAATCCACTCTAGGTTCTCTGACATCCCCTGTGCCTCCCTCTCCTGAGATAAGGAGATGAACAGGCTCACCCTCTCCAGTCACAGATCTCAACTGCCTCTCCCTCCTGGAGGCATGCTATCTCCACAGGCCACCACCACTCCCTGAACCCTGCAGCCTGGGTTCATTTATCGACATAATAGCAGCATGGAGTAAACTGAGGCTGAGGCACACCTGAGATTAACTCCAAATTTGAGCAGAAACCAAGAGCCCTAAATCCAATGGACTTCCTAAACTGAACCAAGAACCCCAGAGTCTTGCCTCCCAGGGAATCCCAAAGTTAGACACAAAGCCCGAGTAGTTCTTCCCTCCTCCTGGGGCTCCAGAAACAGAACCCAGAAGTCCTGCCTCCAAGACCTGGTGCCTGGCAACAGCTCTATGACCTCAGGCCCAGGGCCTAGAGCAGAGGCTTGCAGGCCTAACACCCCTGCCCTCTGGGGGCTGCCCTCACTGATCATGGCAGCCAGCACCCCCCAGCCTTTGTCACTCTTTGAGGCTGACTCCACCTGGGCTCTCATCAAAGACAAGGTGGGGGAACTGAGCCAGTGAAAGGGGCTGAATCTTGGACAGCTTTGGGAGGGACAGGTCGAGGGACAATACCTCCCAGCTCTGACCCTTGCCCAACTGCTCCACAGGTCATCGAGGAGCGCTTTGGACCCAATGCGGTGGCTGTTCCCTTCCTGGCAGATGCAGCATGCTATGACCTACTTGGAGTACTGGTGAAGCAAAAGTCAAAGCCACCTCCATGGCTCATCCGTGCCCGCCTAGGCCTACCCTTGCCCCTTGGGCTAGGTCTGCTGCGCCGGAGTCGGCGGGCTCTGCTTCCTGTGGGACCACTGCCAGAGCTGCTGGAGCGTACGGGACCTGAAGGTGCCTTTGCCCACTGTACAAGGGAGTACTCACCCAGGGGCAGGGCTGAGATAGGCTATGAGGAAACAAGGCTGGTAGATGGGCAGCCCTGCCGCATCACCCTGCAGCTGGGGGGCTTGCGCAAACGTGTGGCCTTTCTGCTACTCCCACCAGGTCAAGTGGGCCTCCAGCCAGCCCTGCCCTGGCTCCGTGGCACCCACAGCATTTATGTCATCTACCAGGTCTTCTCCTGCTCCTGGCTGCAGCTGGGCCTTGCACCCACAGCCTGTGAGCCCCGCCAGCTGCGCCTTCATTACCCCTTGCCAGTGGCCTTTTCTTGCCTCAAGTTTGCACTTCAGCCCAAGGGCATGCTGGGTCCACAGAGGCCCCTGACCGGGGACAAACTGCCTCAGAAAGCCAGCTGGGCCCGGCCAGGTCCAGAGTCCACAGTGAACTCAGTGCTGATCCCATCCCTATCCTCAACTCTACCCAATACCCTTCCTGATACTGATGCCTCACCCTGCCAACAGCCATCCACACCACCCAGCCAGGGTCCGCCAGAAGGACGGACAACCAGGTTCTCTTACAAGGGCCACAACCTCTTCCGAAGGGGGCCAAACACACTGTTGGGTACCGGGAAAAAAAAAGGTATCGAGGAGTCAGGTCACAAGGCCTTAGAGGAAAGGGCTGGGGCACGGGACTGGGGCAACAGAACTAACTAGGCTATGGGATCTGAGTCCTTAGAGGACAGGCCAGGTCACAGAGTCGAGGGCATAAGATGCCGGGACTGTGTTATGGGACCTCAAATCTTTGGAGACAGGATAAAGGTGTAGGGGTCAGGGTGTGAATGGAGCCCAGGCCCTTTAGAACAAGAGACCCTGGAACCTTGAGGAACAGGACTAGTGTATGAGGCCCAGGATGGGAGGGAGAGAGCTTTGGGGGAACATGTATAGCAGGGTGGCCAGAGGAGCATTAAGTTCAGAATCTAAAAGATGGATATAATGTAAGGTTCCAGGCATGAGGTCATTGGGGAGGGAATAAGGGAATAAGCATTTTATTAAGCAACTACTATGTGCCAGGCACTGTGCTAAGCACTTCACAAGTATTATCTCATTTGAATAGGGTACATAAGTTGGGCAAGAGGACCCTATAGATGGGTTCTGAGGGATTACAGGTCAGGTGAGGTGTGACAGTATTTCCCCCCCACCCCCAACAGAGAACTGGCTCTTCAGCCCCCGAAACCCCTCATCAGGGAACCAGGGCGGGGGCCCAGGGGACCCGGACCGGCACTCCATGTCCCTGCCTCTGCTGCAGGGCCTATCAGCGGAATTCGACAATGATGACTAAGGGGGAGGGGGAGGCAGGAAGAGAGGGGCTCAGCCCCAAAGGCTTGGTGCAAGGAGCCTTGTGTCCAATAAATACCAGCTGCTACTCCCCAAAACCACCCCAGACCAATACTGCCTCTTCCTTCTGGGTGCTGGGTGGGTGGGCCAGAACCCCAGGAAGCCCAGGGTTTAGCTTTAATTAACCCTTCCAGGCCTGAAATCTCAGGCTAGGGACCTGGGAGAAGAAATGAGGCTACTCACTCCTAAGCAAGACTTCATGTCCATGCAACCCTACCCACCCATTCACGAGCCTTGGGAAACACAAAAGAGGCATCAGAGCTGCTTAGACATTTCCCTTTTATACATATTGCAACAAGTTCTCCATAAAACATTCGTCTCAAATAAATTAAAAAGTTATCTTTCTGCCTACTTGGCATCTAAAAACGGAGCCCACCTCATATCCAGCCCCCCTCCCTGGGCTCCTGATTGTCCACTGGGCAAGGGGAATGGAGAAGGAAGGACTAGGGTTCAGGGCTGGGCCTGGCAGGGGTCCTGGGCCCTTCTTCAAAGGCCTCCAGAAGAAAGGGCGAGGTGACTGCATGGGCCTGGGAAATGGCCGCCAGTTCCTTGAGGAACTCGGGGAAGACCACTGCACAATAGACAGCATTCTTGATGCGCAAAGCCTCACCCTGACGCTCAGCAGGGCTACTCCGGAGGGGCAAGGGTGAGGTCCCCAGAGCTGAATGGGAACCCAAACTCCCACCAAGGCCCAGGGCCGGACCAGGGCCTTCACGGCCCAGCTGTGGGACTACTTGGGCTGCCTGCCGGGACCGTGTTGGACTGTGTGCATGACGAAGGAGCAGCTCTCCCAAGGATGGCTTCCGGGCCTTCACTAGGAAGCAGGAGAAATGAGAGAGGGGATTATGGAGGGGCCAAGGCTGAGCTAGAGGTCATAGTCCCACACATACACTCTCAGGGAAAGCCAGAATTAGGACACATCCAGAAGCTGGGTTCCCTGAGAATATACCCAGGACTGGAAAGGGAATGGGAGTATGAGGATAGTGGGTCGAGGTAAAGTGTTTTCCTGGGACCAGGTCACTTTTCACCTTTCTCTATTGCCACAATTCCAGCAGACTAAGCTCCACCTCCCCTTCCTCAACCCAATCTTTCACAAGTCCTGTTGCCCTCAAGACCAATAGACGGGGAAAGAGGTAGACAACTCTTTGCTCTCCATTAACTCTCCAGTGTACTGTCCCACTATAAGCACTCAATTTTTCTGCAAGCCATATCTGCAGTCATATCTGCTAAACCAATATCCATTCCTGCCCCTGAATCAAACCCGCCATCTACTTTCTCTAATCAATACGTGGATCACTGACATGAGATCCCTCAATGTCTCTCCTCATCTTTACATATCTATTTCCTACCCCAACATTCTCACCCTTCCTTCCTGCAAAGAAGAGTCTTCTACTCTTCCAAGGCTCACCTGTCCACCTGTGCCCTCCATGATCTCTTATCACCTTCTCTAGGACACTGCTTCCTCAAAAACTACCATTTACCAGTCACTCTTAAAGCCTCACAAAACATCTCTGAATTCCAGGGCTATTGAGTCCTGTCACTTCTCTCCATCTCCCTCTAGCATGGTGCGGTGTAAAGAGTACTTGATTTGGCATCAGAGGTCTTGGGTTCAAATCCTGGCTCTGACACAACCTATGTATCCATGCCCAAATCACTTAACTTCTCTGGTCTCATTTCCTCATCTATAAAAAGGGAGAGGGAGGTTGGACTAGATCACCTCTAATAGGCCCTACCAGCTCTAAATCCTTGCTCTTATACCTCCCTCTCACTTCTGTGCCTCCAGTACAAGCCCTCATTATCTCACCCTTGAATTATGCCTGCAGCCTCTTAGCTCATCTGCCTACCTCCCATCTTTCCCCCTCCAATCCTACCCAACAGAGATTACTAGTCTTTCCCAAACACAGCTTGAGCATGTCCATTACTAGTCTGCTTCCCAAAAATCTTCAATGGCTCCCCATAAACTACAGGATAAAGTCTCAACTATTCACACACACACCAATTATCACTGGCCACCTACTACTCTTTTACAGAAATTCTCTACTCCAAAACTTTCCAGCCTCATTTCCACTTTCCCAAATTCTCCCTTTCCATCCAGCTGGTCTCCTGTCTCCTGAAAGCTCCCCAGTCTTTCTGACTCCAAACCTCTGCTGAGATTGTTTTCTCCTCCTAGAATGCCCAACTTTGCCATATCTCCAAATCCTACCCCATCCTTCAAGGTCCAGCTCTAACTTCATCCACTCCCTAAAGCTTTCTCTGTTCACCTTTCCTTCCTGTAAATTTAAATAGCACAAGCTGGCCTATAGTACTTATTACAAAGTGATCAGATACTGACAGATATTTCTGTCTATGTGAATATTAGCTAAATGAGGGCAGCAACTACATTTTCTAATTCTATGTATCCTCAAAGCATAGCACAGAGCTTCACACTCAGCAATCCTTAACAAATGGTGAAATGATTGATGTGACTCTGGGCTCAACCTCTGTTGCTCCAGTATCCTCATCTGTAAAAGGGGGATAATAATAACATCTACATCCCATGGTTAAGGATCAGATGAGATCATTGTAAAGCACTTAGCACAGTACCTAGAACATAGTAGGGCTATATAAATGTCAGCTATTTTCATTATTATTATCATTTAGAAGTTGTAGTCCTCAACACGAGGACTGGAGGAATTAGGGGCTCAAGACCTCACCAAGGGAGATAGAGGTGCTGGGAAGATGGAGTACTAACCCAAGGGGGTCACTGAGATTAGAAATTCTAGGTAGGACTTCACTGAGAGACTCAGAAGGATTAGAGGAAAGGGTATCAAATGAAGGGCTCAGAGGAATTAAGAATTTCATAGGGCACAGGGCCTGGGGTGTAACACCTTAGGAGGTATGGACTGGGACTTTGAGGTTGGGGCTTTACCCAGCTGTCAGAATAAGATTTCTTCAAGGGAAAAGGTGGGGGGCAGGGGGATGGGGAGGAGAGGGGGGAGGTGAGAAGCCTCCCAGAAGGGGTCAGAGAGATTGAATCAGAGGTCTAAAGAATTCAAAAGGATTGAGGGGAAAGGACCTCACCAAGGGTATCTGGGCGTCTTGGGACGGATCCAGTCCCAGGACCCTCAGCCCAATCCAGCTTGCCCCGGGCGATGAGGTACTTCTTGGCTTTGGAGAGTAATGCTGGAAAGTCCTCCTGGGAGGCTGCAAAGCTCTCAATTTTGTTCTTCACTGAGCCCAGCACCTGTGTAGCAGAATTTAATGACAGCTTTTGCACATGCCAGACTGTTCCCAGACCCCAAAGGCCAGGCTCATTAAATTCCCCAATTCCTGCTCCATGCCCTACAACTGGCATACATTCCTAATTCTGGGTTCTTTGGATGATCCCAGATCCTTACCCTTAACCCTATTTTTCCTCTCTTGACACAATACACATGAATATTCATCCCCTGTACACAAACAGCCCTCTCTTAAACAATCCCATTCCACCACCCAGGATTTCTCTCTCTCATGTACACTAATGAGGACACTCAATGTGCTCAACAGCACATAGTCAGTTAAATGGTAGTAGCCAAGACTTGAATGTGGGTCTCCTGACTTTTGAGTATCCCACTCTTCCTAAGGAGAATGCCTCTCCTCTCTTACCTGAAGTAGTGACTTGACGCTGGGCTGGAAGACCATGTTGGTATTGAGCAGGAAGGAACGAAGTAAGGGCTGGGGATAACAGGCCAATTGAGCCACAAGCCCCGTCAGCAAGAAGTTGACATAAAGTGAGTTCTGCAGCATGTTCTCCAGTTTGGCAAAGAGCACGGCCATGAAGGGGCCTGGGAACATGGTACACAAGGCTTTCACACACCTCTCACAAGGCTATGGCGCATATTTCTAATATGAGACAGAGCACATACATAAGCTTCAGAAAACTCAGATTTTCCATACTTCTCCTTTTCCTTAATGATGTCTTATGTCCTCTTCTGTGTAAGTTTACTAGAACTGTGTATTACTGAGGGGAATGATTGGTTAACAATATACTACAGGGGAGCAGAGTAACTCTACTATTAGTGGAATGTGAAAGTTGTCTTTAAGTATATATCTTAAATGATGTCACATGGAAAAGGAAGTTAACTTGTTCTGTCTGGCTCCTCAGGGTAAAAATTGGAGCAATAGGTACAAGTTGTAGAGGCGAATTTCCACTCAGTGTAAAGAAAAACTCCCAAACAATCAGAGCTAGCCAGAAGTAAAATGGGCAGCCTTGTAAGCTTACAGGGAAGTCTGAGAAACTACACACACACACACACACACACACACACCTTTGACTGGACACTACTTGTTAGGGATGCTAGTGAGAGGATTCCTGTACAGGAACATGTAACTAGAAGTCATCCCAGCTTCGTGGAAAGAGCAATCCATCTGTAGCCTTAAGAACCTGGGTGAGAATCCTAGCTCTGCTCCTTTAGCACTTGGGTAATTTTGGCCAAAGAACTTAAACACTCTTAGCCTCAAGTTATGCCTTCTATAAAAAAGAAGTAGCTGGATTTCACCATAAGCTCCTTGAGAACAGGGACTGCTTCAGTCATTTTATTTGTATCCTCAATGCCTAACAGTGCCTGGCAAACAATAAGCACTTATCTGTAAGGTCTCTATAAACTCTAAATTCTATGATCCCTTCCAACTGATTCTGTGATATGGTTGTCAGAGAATTAGAGCTGGATCTTAGAGGTCATCTAGTCCAATCCCCTTTTACAGATGAGGAAATTGTGCCAAGAGATACCAAATGATTTCCCCAAGATCACACAAGTGGCAGAACTGGACACATACCCAGATCTTCTGACTCCCAACTCAATCTTTTTTCCACTGCACCCAAGCAGGGACACTGGCCACAAGAAACTGCAGCAGCCTCTATATCTAGATGGAGGACATCTTGGTATAAGAGCCCAAGGCTTTCTAACTCAGCACTTCTGAGCCCAATGAGTTTGCTGCATTCTGCTCTCTTTCCTGAAGTGCTAGTAAAATCATTTTGAGAAACCTTGCCTCTAACTCTGGGGGAAAAGCAGGCATCCAGGCCAAGATGAGGTAAATCCAAAGGAACTGGAAAATTCTGGCAGCCTAAGCATCCAGGTGGCAGAAGGAGAGGGGAAGGAGCCTCCACCCAAGTATCTATGGGGAGCTAGCTTATAAAGGTTGAGTGAGGCAGCAGACAAAGTGGGATAGAATCTGGCCAGCTAGTCGTCTTCCTGACTTGGCTACCAAATCTTCACAGTGGGAATCATTATTTGGCTTCAGATGTATCAATCAGCTTTCCCAAGAGAGAAGAATCAGAAGACCTAGAAGGGCCCAGTTAAGTCAATTAAGCTCAAGGTATTAATCAGGGCACAGAACAGAAACAGAAGAGAGTTAAGAAAGAAGAATCAAAGGTAGTCAAAGAACCAAATAAAGAGAGCTCTTGGTTTCAGAACAGAAAGGAGAAAAGAAAGTAATTACTTCCTTTAGGAAAGGAAGTAATATCATATAAGGACTCAAGAAACCCAGATTCAAGTTCTGACTCTGCCACTTACTAGCTCTGTGGTCTTGAGCTCTGGGTCTCACTAAGCATCAGGTAAGTTTCCTTATTTGTAAAATGAAGGGGGAAGGAAAGAGAAGTCAAAGAATAAGAGTTGGAAAAGAGCTGAAAGGCCATATCTGAACAATTGCAGGATCCCTGACCAGTGAGAGATCTTAGATCATCTCTAAGTTCCCTTTCAGTCCAAGCACTCTAAGTCTTGTCACCAAATGGGTGGCAAGAAGGGTAAGGTGAGGATTACAGGATGCTATTACCCTCTAGGCAGCACAGCCACCCAGGAAACTGGACCAAGATGCCAACACAACTTGTTATACTAGACAAGGAAGTAGTAGTGAGACTGGACTACTAAGTGTGATTACACCAGACCAATTAGGACAGAAGAAACAGGATGTGCTAAGGAAATTACAAGATCTAGACTCAGGCCAAGGAGATATCAGAAGAGAATAGCATTTCCTGTGGCCAAGAATCAGAAAAATTTGCAACTGAAGGAGATGACTACAAAGTAAGATCAGGGGAGACTAAAGCCAAGACAAGAATGTCCAAGGTCATGGACAAAAAAGTACCTTTGTTCTTTCTCCTGAGGACTACCAAGAAGGCATAGTGTAAGCTGCAGAATAAATGAGCAGTCCTAAAGCCAAAGGAAAATAAATGCCTGACTCACATAAGACAAGGAAGAGGCAAGGAGATGCTGGTTTGGGCCACCTCTGTCCAGAACTAAGAATCCAAGACCAACCAAAATTCAAACAATGAGGAAAACAATTTGGAGTCCAGTAAAAACTAGAATTGTAACTAGAGCAGGAGACAAAGGGAGAGAAGAAAGAAACCTGAAAAGGATCAGACAGTCCTCTCCCCTTTATACCCAGAACTGACAATAGGCCAATCTCCAACTCTACACTAGCTAAGGTAGCCTTTTCCAGGATATATTTTTTGTTGTTTCCCCCATGTTCTTTAGTTCAGTAGCAGGAAACACTTAGAAAAACTCAGACTCGGGGGGAGGGAGAGATTAATTTGTTGATGGCTATGGAAGCATACAGTGGCTGGAACTTCCTGGAGGTGGCAGCTAATCAGAAGGGCAGGGTGGCAGACCCTTCGCTTTGGTCCTGGAGAAAAGAGTTAATTCTGGAGCTGAAGGACCAAGGGACTGCTTCAGCAACTGGGATATGGAGTTTCAGCTCTAATCTAGGACACATCACATACATGCCTCCCACATGGATACTGGAGCACAGACACACACACACAGAGACCACCCACACAAGACATGGCACATATGATTCCTATAGTGATAGGACATAGCTATGCCTTACATAAATGAAACAGCATCTACATGCCTTCTAAATAGGATAAGATCACAGTACAGTGAAAGGCCATCAGTAAACCTGAAACAACACAGAAGACCATACATTCACTAGGAGTAGAGACATAAATTCTGGAAGGAGTCAAATACAGGAAGATTGGCTAGAGTTCACATAAGGCTAAAACAGATCATTTGCAAAGGGGAAACTCATGACCAGAACACACATGACATGATATGGCATGGCATGAATGCAAAACATGAGCCAAGAAGACTTACTCAGCAAAGCATAAAGAAAGCATGAGAAATTAGCAAGGGTAAATATACATGAAAGGATACACACAGAAACGACATGTGCCAAGTGTCAGAATCAATAGAGCTCTGGACTAGGAATCAGGAAGGCCTTGGTTTGAATCCCACCTTCAATCCTTGCTATCTGTGTGACCCCAAGCAGCAAATCCCTTAACTTGCTGGAGTCTCAGTTCCATCACTAATAAAGTGGGGCTAAGAATAGCAACTACTTTCTCGGGTTGTTATGAGGAACAAATGAGATGATACATGTAAAGTACTTGGTAAACCTTGAATCCCTAGATAAATGTGAGGTCTTATGATTACTATGGTCTGGACACAGATGAGACGTAAGCCAAGAAGTCTCATCCAACCCAGTATGAATATAAGCCAAGGTACATCAAGGCCAAGGAAACCCTCCACACAGGATGGAAATGGGAGAAATGGGCAACAGCACTAAAAGCACACACGGGACACGGCCCAAAGGCACCCACAAAACACCAGGGGGAAGGACTCACCTGTGAAGGGTTGGCTGGGCAGCTGACTGGGAATCCGAAGGGGGCTGCTGAGGAGGGGGCCGAGGGGCTCAGGTGGGCAACTGAAGCTCTCGTAGGCTGCCTCCTCCTCTTCAGGAAGCAATGGGGATTCGTGCCGGGAATCTGGCCCAGCACCACCATTACTCAGTGCCACTTCCAACTCTCTTAGTTCCCTCCCAAAGCCCTCTAGCCCAACCAACCCTCCAATTGCCCCCTTCTGTTCCCCAACCCCCTCACCTGGCCCCCGACGCACTTTCTTGGCTCCCTCAGGCCAAGGCCCTAGAGCTCCATTGACCTGGAGGGAGGTCAGCAAACCAGAGCCCTCTCCCTCCCCCAAAGACAACATCCGTGCCCCCACATGACCCCCATCTCCTAGCTCTTCTTCCTCCCCCTCACCCCCATCCTCCCCATCCTCTTCCTCTGGCTGTAGGCTCCGTTTCTTAGTCCGAGGGCCAGTGGGGCCAGAGCCAGGGTCCACAGGGCTAGGGTCAGCCGGGGGCTGCTCCCCATCATAGGGGGCAGACCAGGAACGGCAGGCATGAACACAATGGTCCACGCAGTGCCGAGCCTCCCGAAGATACTCTAGGTAGTTGTCTTCCAGCTCGCCTGGCTCCTCCACAGGGCCAGGCCGGTGGCCAGGGCTGGAGGCCGGTGATGGGGCCAGGCTGGGAGAGCGAGGAGCGGGGCTAGGGGGCTCAGTGCCACCCAGGCTCTGCTGCCGAAGGAAAAGAGCAAGGCGAGATGGTGTGGAGGGACGGGTTACTGTCACCACTGATGAGGAATCTAAATTGGGGCTGCCAGGGCCTGTAGACACAAATGAGGAAAATAACGGTCATCACAGGAATCACTGTGGAATAGGGGAAAGTTGATCATGGGAGAGGTCAAGGCAAGGAAGAGGAGGAAAAGTCAGGATGAGGGAATATGGGAGATAGAAAGACAGATAGGGATATCAGAACAGTTCAGGATAAGTGAATCTTCTTCCACCTCCCTTCATCTTTCAAATCATCATTCTAGCCCCACCCACCATTCCCTAGGTTCCAAATGGGAAAAAGGATGGAGAAGCTGATGGAGTGGTATAGGCCAAAAATAACAAGGAGGGGGCTGGGAAGGGACAGGAGGAAGATGGAGCTAAAATGGGATTAGAAGCTAGGGAGAGCTCTATTCAGAGGCAGAGGCTGGCCCAAATCCTTTCCACCCTAGACTTTCTACGTGGAATTAGATACTCCATTACAAGCTTCCTCCCAGGAAGCCAGTCCATATTTGCCACTGGCTATCCCCACCTCGAGCCCAAGAAGTCTGCTCCACGTGGGGTGGACTTGGGGCACGATGCCGGCAACAGCGAGGGATCAAGGACAGGAACTTGTCCGCTGCTCGCCCATACAGGTCCAGGTCACGTACAGCTCGCTTCTGGCTCAACATGACATGGTTACACGGGACCAGATACCTGAGAGAAGCAGCAGCTTGGGGTCAGATACTTGAGGGACAAGGAGTCTGGAGACACAAAAACTAAGGCTCAGCAAGGATGTGGGGTTAGGGCCCAGGGAATCAAAAAATATGGGAATCAGGGAAGGCAGAGAGGGAGCCATGGATAGGGGAAGGGTGAGGGGTAGGTGGCTGATGTCAGGAAGAGAATTATGTTGGAACCCTCTCTCATAACCCTCTCACAC
The DNA here is from genome assembly GCF_003287225.1 of Phascolarctos cinereus. Lineage (NCBI taxonomy): Eukaryota > Metazoa > Chordata > Mammalia > Diprotodontia > Phascolarctidae > Phascolarctos > Phascolarctos cinereus. The sequence continues at coordinate 353,508,994 of NW_027556098.1, forward strand.
CCAGCTAGGGAAAATGCACAACTGAGCCTACTGAGGTCTCTGAAACAGTGCCCTCCCTTCACCAATCCCTCTTGAGGATACACAGGGCACTCCCAAGGGGGTTAGCTATGCTCCTACTAGCAGTACCTAAGCACCAACTGCAGCACCACATCTTCACAGTTGAGGTTCAGAAGGGTCCTGAAGAGGCTCAGGGAGACCATGCAGAGCTGAAGGGAAAGGAAGGGGTCACTTACTTAAGGGTCCCCACCTCTCACCAGTCCCCAGGCTCAGGGCAACAGTAGAGAGCTAGGAGGAAGAGGCTATCTGCATAAAGTTCTCACTCCCTGCTGCTCTCCACCACCTTTCAGGCAGAGACCATCATGTTGACATGGGGAAAGGAATAATCACCTACAACTATCCCTCCCCTCCCATCAGCTAAAATAACAACTCACATCCCTACAGCACTTTAGAATTTACAAATGCTTTCCCTACAAGAGCCCCATGATACTGGTAAGTATTGCCATCCTTATCTTACAGATGAAGTTAAGTAACTACCCAAGGTCACATAGCTTGCAAATGCTGGAGCCAAGATTTGAACCCAGGTGGTCTGACTATAAAAGTCTAGTAATCTTTCAAGGGATAATTTGCATGCATACTTGGCAGAGCACAAGGAGACAGTCCACACAGATCAGGGTAGAGAAAGGCAGCAGGGACCACAGGTTCAAGGATGAAAGACCCTTTCCTTCATTCCAAAGAGTGATCTGCTTATCGGTTTGAATTTTTGTCTCATTAGCTGTGATGTAAGAAATTGGATATCTGCAAAAAATACTCTCTAGTTCTCTCTAGTTCCACTCTCAATTCCAATACAAGCTTTCATTATCATTTCTCTCTAACCTACTGGAATAGCACCTTAATGGGTCTTCCCACACCAACATATTTTCACAAACTGCCACAGTAATCTATCTGCTCAGTCCTTTCCTCAAAAATCAATAGTGGCTCCCTACTGCCTGCTGAGCAAAGTTAAAATGACTCTCTCTTGCTGGCATTGAAGGCTCTTCACAATTTTGTACTCCTACCACCATTCTGATCTTTTCCCATCCACAGCCCCCTCCATACACTCTGAACTTCATCATAAAATGGACCACTCTCTAGCCTCCCATGAGTGCCTCCATTCAACTGTTCCCTATGTCTAGAATCTCCTCTCTTCCCTCCTCTTACTCTGGTGAGTTCTGATCAATCCTTCAAAACCCAGTTCAAACGCCCCCTCCTCCACAAAGCCCTTCCTCACCCCAAGCTGACAATGACCTTCTCTCTTGGACCCCACTCGACAGCCCTCGCTTGGTAACACTGGATATCCTAGTTATCTGGTAGTGTCTCAGGCCCTTACTAGACTACGTGTTCTCATGAGGAGGGTGGCAATAGAGCACAGCAGAAAGAATGTGAAGCTTAGAGTTAGTTGTGGGACCTAAGTTCAAATCCTAACTTTGCCATTGACTACCACAGCAACCGTGAGCAAATCATTATCCTTTCTAGGCCTCAGCTTCCTCATCTCAGAGGGCTGGGCTGAATGACCTCTAAGCTTCCTTCCAGATATAGATCCTGATCCTTACCTAAATTGTGAAGAAGCACAGTGCTTCATACAGGCCATGCACATGGCTCGTCTGTAGAATGGTGAACTGTGTCCCTGAATATCTGCAAAGACTATTCTTAAACTCTGTAACTAAGTGTGTCAAACTATTCAGTGACACAATGTAGCTGAATATCTCTCTATGGAGAGATTAGGTAACCAGGAAGGTTTGCCCTAGGAAGTGGGAGGAGCTTCACACAAGGAGAGACTCTGAGTCATCTCGCTTGCATTACAGCATGACTGCTTAACCTTTTGTGACTATCGCGTAAAGCCAATGGACCCTTCCTCACCATAATATGTGTACTTCATAATTCATAATTGAAGGAAATGCTAAATTTCAATTCGAGGTTAGTGAAAATTAAGAGGTATTTTTTTTACTTTTCAAGTTCATGGATTCCCTAACATCTATCCACGGACCCTTTGTGGTGGAGGTGGAGGAGTAGGGGGAGGTTTATGGACCATAGGTTAAGAACCCCCTTTCTAGAGGTATCAATCAGGAAAAGTACAAAGCAGAGAGACAGGAAAAGGAGGCTGGAGAGCAGAAACTAGGAAGCCCTAAGAATTTTGACAGACGGGGAGCAGGGAAGGGTGGCAGGGCAGGACACACAGGAATGGAAAGGCTGTGCCATGAAGTATAATTATGTGTGCATATGTCCTTAAGAAGCACTGACCTAGGGGTGGAGGAAGACATAGTTCCTTTACAGATGAGCACAAGGCTCAGCACTGCCTAATATTTTCTTTACTCCTGAAGAATCCCCACTCCCAAAATCTGTGGAGGCAAGAGAGATTCTGCAGCCACAGCAGCCAATTTCTCTTTGGCTTCTGAGGTTCCTCGATTCCCCCAGATTCTCTCTGCCTAGGTATGGACACAGAATCTCAGAGCTGCAAGAGACCTCTGAGGTCAGCTAATCCAATAGGCCCCTGAATGAGAATCCTCTCTACAAGAGACCCAACAACTAGTCAGCCAGCCTTCATTTGAAGACCTCTTGAGGCAGGTCATTCCACTTTAGGAAAATTTTAATTGTTTGGTATAAGGCAAAATTTTCCAAATGAAGCCTCCCTCTGTAATTTCCCCTCATTATTCTTGCAAGGAGAAGCCCAATCTCCCTTCTACACGAGAGCCTAGCACATACATGAAGAAAGTACCATGCCACTCTTAAATCTTTGCTTCTCCAGGCAATCCCCAGCTCCTTCCACCGATCCTCGTAGGGCATGAAACTGAGCTCTTTCACCATCCTCACTGCCTTCCTCTAGACACTCAAATCGCAATGCCTTACCTAAAATTACTGTTCTTCCCCTTAGCTCAACAGCAGAGGTTAGAAGTTTTCCAAAGTGTGAAGCAGGAGAAAGATCATCAGCTCTGAGGTCAGAAGACTTGGTTCAAATTTCAGCCTTGAGGGTCATTTACTACTTCTGGACCTAAGACAAGCCATTTGACCAGCCTTGGTCCAGGTTTCCTTATTCATAAAAATGAGACAATTGGATTAGAAGAACTCCATGATTCCTTCCAGCTTTAAGGGAAAGAAGTTAAATCAGAAAAAAATGAGAACACACATTGTCAAGTAACAGATCTTGGAGAGAGAATTCTAAGGTGCTCTTGGGAAGACCACCTTCTAGAGCCAATCAGCACTGGACTTTGAGAGCAGGAGGTTAAGGCCTGGCTCTACCACTTCCTAGCAGCATAAAAATTATCAGCTTTTTTGAACCTCAGTTTCCTTATCTATGAGGAATTCAGTACCAAAACCTCAGAGTTGTGAGGTTCACATGAAAGCTGGAAAATTGGGAAAGCTCTTTATAAACCTTACAATCCCATATAAATATCAACTGTTATTAAAACCAACAGCAGCTATTAGTGGCCATATGGCTATAAGAAAGTTTAACCTCAGGTTACTCATCTGTAAAGGAGATGACAGCACTCCCGACCTCTCCAGCGTATTATGAGGAAAGCATTTTATAAAAGATAAAGGACCATGGAATGTGAGTTATTATAACAGGGGCCTGATGAGGAGCCCTACATCTTTTATACTAGAATCAAACTAACAAAGTTTAGAAAGGCTGATCACCAGGTAGACCAAAGTAGGATAAAATTTTTGGCCACAACTAGTAAAAGCTGTCTATTGAGGTAAAGAAAGACTATAATTTGTGTTTATGGAAGGAGTACCCAACACTAACAAAATCATAGATGAAACAAATTAATAATTTTAAAAAAAAACCCACTGTATCTGCTTCAAGGAAGGAAGTAAAGTGGTAGCAGGCCTGCTCTTGAGATGCTTCCTCCACAGGAAGCGTGTTGCATGCTTGTCTCCAACATCTAAACTCTTATCTCAGGTGACTTAAGAGGAAGGACTGCTGTCCATAACCAGGCAAAGATAGTATAAAGGTATCTTGGGACCCCAGAGGTCAAATATAAATTGTTAGCAACAAGAAAAGCAGAGTTCAACCTCACTCCCATCAGCTGTATGGCATGGTTCCCTAGAGAAAAGAAAATATTAGTCCCAGGGTCTAGCTTAAGTGTTAGCCTCCTCCCTCCTAACATCACTGCTTTGCAAAACTATTTCCCCTCCTAGGTTATTATTTCTGAAAGAGCAGACCCAGTAACTTAATCGACTTCATATCCCACACAAAGCCTGATAACAGTAGATGTTCCGTGGGCGTTTGTTAACAAACATGGAAAACTAAAAGTAGCCTGATAGCTACCCCTTGGACCAAAAAGCCATTCGGGAGACTGAGCCTAAATGAGGTATCACTTATCACAAAAGGTAAGAAAACTTGAATTCATCTCAGTCATTGCCATTAGAAGTGGCTATTGAGCATGCATAAGACAAATGAGGACAGAAGATCCAGTAGATACCTTAGAGACTATAGAATCTTCTCGGGATGAGGAAAAAAAGTGGAGAGGATAATTATCTCCTGAGGACAGTAACAAGCAGAGGCATTTGGAAAATCTGTGCAGGCATGAAGCCAAAGTGGAAAATCTAAGGCCCAAGTAAGATAGGAACCTTGTTCAGACATGAGATGATGCAAGGAGGGTCAAAGGACAGCAGTAAGGATATGGGAGCAGACAAAAATCAAGAAGCACCCTGACCTAGGGGCAGTAGCCATGATCAAGGACAGGAGTTGTACCCGTGAGTTACTGCTGATTCGTGAGACGAGGGTGTCAAGGATGGTGTGAGCATCATGCCGGTGGAGCAGCAGGAAGCGCAGGAAGGTTCGGAGTAGGGCAGGTTCGGATACGCTGCGAAGGAATAGCTCCAGGTACGCTGTGCTGGCAATCATCTCCTCCACAGAGCTCTGGGGGAGGGGTGGGGGGAGAGGGGGAGGGGATGGGAATCAGGACCCCCCAAAACACACAGATTCCAAGTTGACAACTATTCCCCAGAGTGAATACTAGGGGAAGATGGGAGGAGAGTGTGTGTATTGGGATAGGGAGGAGAAAAGGGAGGAGGAAAGAGGATAATCTTCCACCACCACCATCCCCAGGGCCAGGGGAGTCAGGATAAGACTTAAAGACATACCCAACCCCACTCCCAACCAGTCCCCACCTCCTGTCCTGCTCCACACCTTGTGCAAGGCGGGGCCCATAACAGGTACCAGGAACCCATTGTGAATGTAATCGACCAGCTGCTTCTGAACCATTGGGTGAGCCACCTGCAGGGGATTGATGGTGAGGGAGCAAGCAACCTGGCCCCAGGACACTGACAAGTAAAGGGATTATAGAGACCTGCAGAGACACCACACACACACACACACACACACACACACACACACACACACACACAGGCTCCCAGAAAGCACTGCAAACCCTCCCTACCATCCTAAAGTACACATTCACACACAAACGTCCCTAATAAAGTCCCTTCCACTTGGATAACTGAGATATAGAACTTTAGGCAAGTTTCCCACTGTCCCCCATCCCCCTGCTGCTTCTTGACTCCCCTTACCTGAATGACAGCATTGCAGAACTCCAGGGAGCTCATAAAGAGTGCAAGGGCTGGCACACCCAGCCAGTCTTCCCGCCTCAGGCAGTGCCAGTCATCCCCCCGAACCTCTATCTTTCGGGGTAAAGATGAGTACAGAGCACTCAGTCCTGTAGCCAGCACCTGGGGCCATAGTAAATGGGGGGACAACCTGGTTACCAGATGATTCATACCCCACCAAAGCCTTCCCTGATGTAGGTGGCTAGCTCCCTGGGAGATGTCTAAGGTGGAACATGAAGGAGAAAGGGAGGAACAGGACCCGGGTTCACCCTTGCCTTTTCTACTACCCCTGGAACTGGGCCATCACATATTAAGTCCCTCCCCTCACCCACTGTGGGGGAAGAGGGGTCTGACCGGGCAGAAGTAGGAGTGGTCAGCGATGTATTGGCCCACGGTGGGGCTGCCAGCCGACAGCGCCATGAGTAACAGCAGAGCATCTCGGGCTTGCTGACCCAGCGTCCCTTCACGGTGCACAAAAGGAACGAGGCGGGAGAAGAGTAGCAGGCGAGGTGCAGCTCCTGGCTCAGGAGGAGGCTGTAAGAAGAGCTCAAGTAGTGCAGGCTCCCGAGCCACACACACACACAACTGGCTGAGCAGGAGCACAAGGCCAGCATCCAGTGCAGGACTAGTGGGAGGACCACAAGCTTCCAGCAAGGTCAGCAAGGCCTCTCGAACTGGCTGGTGATGCAGTAGTGGCTGCCGGGCCTCACTCACCAGCATTTCGAACAGCTTCAGCTGCTCAGCCCGCCTTTCCTCGGCCCCTAGCCCATCCCCAGGCCCATCCCACTGCAGCTGCCAGGCCAGCACCCTTGCTAGAAGGTCCTCATGAAGGGCAAACTCCAGAAGGGGGCCTGGGGCTGTGGGAGCCGAAGGGGTCGCATGGTCTTCCACCAGCAGCGTCAACATCTGGTACATGTGATTGTGCACAGCACTGAGGTCATCTGACCCCCCAGGGGCTGCTTGTGGGGCCCTTCGCTCCAGGATCCTGACTACCTGCAAAACACAGAAGAGCCAATTGGAGAATTACGAGTGCAGTTCCTAGGATCTTCTCAGGAACTCATCCTGCAGGCACTACCTCATGATACCCTCTTCATCTACCTATACAGGAACAAGGTACAATCTTAGAAACCAAAACCAGCCTCCCTTTTTCCCCACCTTTACCACAGATAAACACTCATGTCTTCTTTGGCTCCCTAACCCCACATTTAGGGAGGGACTCACTAAGGAAGGGCACAATACAGGCAGAGGGAGTGGTTCAAGGAGGAAAACTAGGGAAAAATGATACTCGGTGCGTACTGAGAAAGGTAAGGACTGGAATAGGGTCACTGAGCAGAAGCAGGCCAGAAGGACTTTGCACAAAGGCAGACGAGCAAGTGGGGTCCTACCTGAGACCAATGGTTCTTGAAGACCATGAGGCAAGTCTCTGGATCAGCAGTAACAGGAGCTTGTAAACTGGTAGTTCGAGGAGCACGGTGTCCAGGGCCCCGAGGGGCCAGTTTGCTCAGCCAACTCATCTTCTCCATGGGGTGGAAGGGTGGGCTGGCTGGAGTCCCAGGGACCACACTCCTGGGGCTCGCCAACTGAGGGCTCCCTCCACTTGTGACTCCCACTCGCTTCATCCAGTTTGGAGAGATCCACAATCCTCCATGGTGGCAGGGGCATACATCAGACTGTAGGGATAAAATGGAAGTAAAAGCTGAGACAAGTACAACATAGGCCAGTCAGAGTTAAGAACCTGAGGCAAAGTTTAGAGAGAATCTGGCATTCCAGTTGAAGGAGGGCACATTAGCAAAATGGTATAGGGGTAGGCATCCATATCCTAAGTTTTCTTAGAACTGAGTTTCTCAACACCTACCTACCTCCCCATCCCAGTGTGGTTGAGTACAGAGAGACTATTTGTCTTCCTGATTTTCTTTATGTCTGCTGCCTGAATGGAGGCTAACGCTTTTACCCTGCCACATAAACACACATTTATACAGAATAAACACATACTAACACATACTCTCTCTTCAGGAATACATAACATTCAGAAGAGGCTCAGGATGGCTACTATGGAAAGGGAAAATGTGCACCCCTCCTCCCACCAAAAGCTGAAGAGCGTGCGCAAGCACGCGCGCACATATACACACACACACACACACACACACACACACACACACACACTCCCCCAGAGTATCAAAGTCACTTAAAAGTCACCATCAGTTATATACAACAGCCACCCACATAGTCCAGAATTACACAAAGTATGAGGAGGAATGAGGGTCATGCATGGGCCTGGACCAGTGGCAAGAGGACCTCAGGGAGGTGCCTGCTATCCCGGCCAAGGCTAGGCCTCTCCAATAAGCCTCCATCACCACCACCCCCATTCCATCTCCCTAGGGAACTCCATAGCAACCAGGATCTAGGAGTAGGCTCTACGTAGTCCACTTGGTAAACAAGCCTCTCCTGCTCTTCCCAGAGAAGACTCTGGAGAAAAACCTTCAAAGTTCTCTTTATCTAGGATAGTCTAGGTCCAGCTAACCGTGTACGCATATTCACAATTCACTGTTGTAATAATGCTCACTAGGTATCCTACTCCCCAGTTAATCTATAGGGAGGAAGAAGGCAGTGCCTACGCCAAGGTAGAGCAAGGCCTGAAATTCTTAACCTTCTCTCCTCTCCCTGACCACTGTCTAAGCACAAGATAGCAGTGCCCCGTCCTACATATACTAGACTAGTTCAATGCCAGAGAAGAATCAAGCAGAAACATACCGTCTGAGAAATGTCTTAGGAGTAGAAGAAAAGAGTTCAGTACCACAGGACCCTGGGCCCAAAAAGGCAGGAAAGAAGGTATAACAAATGGCCAGTAACCCGAAACCAGGCACTTAGCCAAGAAGTGCCAACAAAAGTCACACAGGCACTGAGTAGCCAAAATGCCAACCTGACCACTGAATTCTACCCCTTAACACTGGGGTAGGAGGGTGTGGCCCAGTCTCAGCCATCAACCTTTGCTCTGGGTGTGGGCCTCACCCCACCTAGATAGGAGGTCTTCAGCAGAACTAATTCCCATTCCTCCAAGAGCATTTGTCAAGGAAGTTCATCTTCCTACAACTGCCTATGAATTAGACACACACCCCCCACCACAACACCCAACAAAATCCCCTATAGCAGAAATGAGCTGAAGTCTCCTCTGTAGAGAACAGCAAGGACAGGAATCCATTCACCTAGCTCTCAAAGAGCCCTTGAATGACCACACATAAAGAAATTCACAGACATCATGCTCACACATAGCAACACCCACCCTATCCACAATTCATATACCATAATCCCTACCTGTTATGTACACCTTATGAATCCCCATCCAAATATTATTTAAGTCAGATTGTATCACAAAATCAAGAAATCTCTGAGTTAGAAGCATCTTAGAGATCATTTATTACAATTCAAACCTGAAAAGGAATCTCTTTTGTAGCACCTATGACAGGGAACATATGAGATCCTAAGGTAATTTAAGAAATCAGAGAATCTACCAATTGGAGATTTCAAAAGCAATCTTAAGACCAACCTTGTAAAGAACCCTGCTTATAACATCCCAAACATGTGGTCATCTACAGCACTGGGCCTAGAGTCAAGAAGACTTGAATTCAAATCTGGCCTCAGACACTAGCTGTGTGACCCTAGACAAGTCAATTAAGCCCTGTCTGCCTCAATTTCCTCAACTATAAAATAAGGATTATAATAACCCCTGCCTGTGAGGATCAAATAATATAATATTTGTAGACCCTTCAATACAATACCTGGTACAGAGTAGGTATTTAATAAATACTTCTTCCCCTCCCCTCTACCTTAAGACTTCAATTAAGTAATATTACTTCCCAAGGTACTGCTACCTATCATACCTCCTGACTCCAAGCATTTTCATTGGCTGTCACCCATGCATGGAATGCTCTCCCTCCTCAAATTCCACCTCCCAGCCTCTTTCCCAGGCTTCTTTCAAGTCCCAGCTAAATTCCCACCTTCCAAGAAGGCAGGGACTGACTATCTTTTACTTTTCTTTGTATCCCCAGCACTCAGTACAATGCCTGGCACATAATAATGTGATTAATAATGTTTATTGACTCACTCCCCTATCCTGTACTTCTTGCAGGTGATTTGTAGAAATTGATATTTGTTCCTATAAACTTAATCTTATTCAATTTAGGTAATTTTTTTAATAAGATAGGACCAGCCAAAAAACTGGATGAGAATAAGGGGAAAGAGTCAAAGATGATTCTGAGGTTTTGAGATCAGATGCCTAGGAGGAGAAAGGTAGTACTACTTCAATAAGGGGTTCAGTCAGGAATGTAACAAATTGCGGCTAGAAAAGGACCATTCATTTCAATGACACAATCACAGTGGTGGACACAAACAAAACAAAATCTCAAATGATCCTGTGTGAGATCTTCCTTTACCACTTAAAAACTGAAATTGAGCACTGCTTTTTCTCACCTATCTCACTCTGCAATTCCTTTTTACCCTGTTCGTTCTATTCTTTCCTGGGTAAAGCACAAACTCCATAGCCAGACATCCAAAGCCTTCCATAATCTGACCACATCCCAGGTATTCAATTTTATTTCCTACTACACCCTTACATACAACCTTTGTTCTAGTGTCACTGTCCCCCTAATATACTTTGGCTCTTCCTTCTTCAACACCTCAGTTCACTCTATGCATCCAGCCTTCAGCACCCTTCTTCTTTCTCTTAACCTCTCTAAATACCAGATCAATTCCAACTTTACCCCAGAAGAAGTGCCTGCTCAGCACAGCTCTCACTGATCTCTCACTCTTTGAACCACTATAACCCTACATTCTATATCCCACTCATTCAGTAGATATATACTCTCTAATATTGCTAATTATTGTTTTTTTTGTAGGTGTATAGTTGCCCCAATTAGGCTATATGCTCCCTCAGGCAGCCCATTCCACTTTTTGACAGTTCTAATTATTAGGAAGGTTTTCCTCAATTGAGTTGAGATCTTCCTCTCTGCCACTTCTACCCATTGCTTCTAGTTCTGTCCTCCGGAGTCAAACAGAATAAGTCTAATCTCTTTTCCACAAGAAAGGTCTTCAAATACTTCAAAAGAAGAGTCCTGTCGCCCCATTCACTAACATTCTCCGTACTAAGATTCCAGCTTTCACAACCTATAAGGTTATGAGAGAACTCCCCCATGTCTGGGATCTACTTTGGTCCCACCCTTCCTCCCCCTCAATCTCCTCCCTCAACAAACTCCTTCCTGATCCTCCTCTCTGACAATCCATGTCTACCATATCCTTCAAGTCCTGGCTCAAAATTCACTTTTCTCGTGGATTCTCAGTCAAAAGACCTCACAGAGGTAACCTAGTCCAAACTTTGCCTTCAGCAGGGATCCTCTCTACAACACTCAGAAAGGTAAGTATCCAGCAGCCACTTCAGGAGCACCTTCCAAGGTACTTCCTCCAAGGAAACTTCCCTGAACATCCCTAGAATAATTATCTACTGCATTCATTCCTTATATTTAAAATATTATATCTGGCTTCTCCATGTGTTGTTTACTGATTGATTTTGAACTGAGAGTACCTGGGTTAGAATATTTGCTACCTGTGTAGCCTTATGTAAGTCATCTCACTTCTCCGGTCTCTGTTTCCTCATCTACAAAATGGCAGGGAAGGGGAGAGAGATGTGAGTGAACTAGAGGCTCCTCTAAGCTCCCTCCTAGCTCTTGAGTTTCTATGAATGTCTTTTCTCTCAGCTAGAGCCTTACTGAAACCTGTAACAATAAAGATTATTGAAATAACAAAAATTTAACCACGCTACAATCAATGGCTAATATACAGAAAGATCTGATACAACTACATAACTTAGTCCCATAGAGTCTCCTCACAAACCTGCAACATGACCTTGCCTTCACCAGGACATTATCATCATTCTGTACTTACTCCACCACTAGCAGGTCATCTAATAGGCTTTCTACCTTCCTCACTTTCACCCATGTTGAATATACCATGTTCTCATATTGCCTTGGTGAAGAAAAGCTTCTTTCCTATACTTCTGGTAGGGATTCTCTAAGAAATTATTATTTACTAATGCCTATCACATACTTGTACATCTGACATTTTCCCAGAGAATGGGGAAATACCGGAACTGAGGCAATAAAGCAATTTAGGTAGAGTCAAGCTAATATGGAAAACTGCTGGCAAGTACTGATTATTCATACATGTCCTAGAGTCTTAATGCCCACCCCTTCCCCATATCCATAAGTTCAAAAAACAACTTATGGCTCCAAAGGAACAAAAGTTCCTTTGAGCAAGGGGAAAGGGGGTAGGGATGGGAGGAGAATGTGAAGAGCACAATTCCAAAGGGAAAAAAAAAAACAGGAGCTGGGTTCTAGGTAAACTTGGACAAAGGCCCACAGGGTTTGCTCCAGGGATGGATGGAGACTGGCCACATGTGAAGTCCAGTCCTAGTCAGAAGCTAGGAGGTTTATTTAACTGCAAAGTTGTACTGGCCTCTACAGCCAGATTAGAGATATCTTAGAATAAACTTTACATGCTCTATTTAACATGACAAATTTGGGGCTGTGAGGGTTGCTTTGTTATTTTACCCTACTTTCCTAAGGAATGAGAAAAGATCTTTTAAAACCATCTTAGCCCAGTCTAGAACCAAGGAAAAGAAAAAAGGTGTATGGGTTACAAAGGGACTACAAAGATTTCACAGGACACATGATCTAAACGGTTTTAGGGGTCTTGGCGTAAGAGTCTCATTAAAGGTGACTGCATAATACGAGAAAGTAAACCAATAAGACATCACCACCCCCTTCCAGGTGATATGAATCTGGTCCACATTTTTCTGCCCAGGATCACATTTCTTCATATTCTATGTAACATTTCTATATCACCCTTCATCAACGTTGTGAACAGTCAGTCTTCAAGGTCTAGTCACTCCTTACATATGTCCTGTCCAAATCATTATCACCTGTCATGTATGTCCCCCATGTTCACTCCACCTGTCATGTATGTCCCCCCATGTTCACCCCACCTGTCATGTGTTCCCAGGCCCCAATTTTTCCCCCACCTGTCACGTGTTCATCACAACTGTCTCACCAAGATGCAGATGTGTATATGTGTATATGTGTGTGTGTGTGCATGTGTGCAGAAGCCCTCCCCTTTGGGCCTTACACACACAGACAACCCCCCCCCCATCCGGAATCTAACACATTCGGCTCCCCCTCTGGGAGTGCTTCACACACTCAAGCCCCCTCACGGGGCCTCCCCCTCCCAAGCCGTCACCAGGTGCCCCATCCCACGGGCCGGACCTCACCACTCCACTCTCGCGCCGTCGCTGACCCCGTGCGGACTCCGTAGCAGCCGCCGCCGCCCGCGCTCTCAGGCCGCCGCCATAGTTGTCCGGTCGCCTCCGCCTGCGCCCCGCCCCTCGGGGCGGAGGGAGGCCGCCCCCCAACGTCACCTCGCTCAGGTACCGCCTTGCGTCTTACGCTCTTGACATCATGAGGTGCAGCTCGCCTCCCCATTGGCCAGACCCCGAACTCAAGCGAGCGCCCCGGGAGACCGCGGGCATCCCCTGGCAACGGCCGGCGTGTGGGGGCGGGATGTGTGCACGGGTGACAATGGCTGAGCTGAACGAGGAGAGAGGGAAGGGTTCTGTTTGGAAAAGGAATTAAGTCCTGACGAGAGACACCTTAGCCCCACTTCCGGCCCAGCCCTCCAGGTTCACACCTCAGACTGGGTGTTAAGGAGAGAGGAGGGGCTAGAAGATTGGACCAGCCTGCCCGAGGGACTAAGGAATGGAATGGGGTGGGCCTGGTTGGGGGCGGGGCCTGTGAGATGCTGGGCGGAGCATAGAGTGAGGCTGTAAAAGGGCGGAACCTGACGGGGTTGGGCCTTCTAAGCCAGAACTAGAAAGAGGCGGAGCCTCCAAAAGGGGAAAGGCATATTGAGGGCGGAGAGTAAATAGGTGGAGCCTATAAGGGGCGGTCCTAACATAGCTGGACCTGGGATTGGGCAATGGGCGGGACCTTCTCTGTGGTTTTTTTCTTAAGCTCTGAGGCAAGGGAGGGCGGAGCCTCCTTAGTGCTAGAACTGAAGGGGCGGAACAGGAGGCGGGGCCTCAGCAGGGTGGGATTAGGCAGTAGGCAGAGCCCCATAACACAGGTGAAGGAGGGGCAGGGCAAGAGGCGAGTCCTCAGTGCTAGTGAGGTTTGAGTAGGAACTCGTGGCGCCACCTGGGGTTTCAGCCTCTAGGGCTCTGGCTCCTCTAGGGCTCGGGCTCCGGCGTCTCTGTAGCTAAGAGGGAGAGACGCCGGAGTCAGAGACTCGGATCACCTGAAGAGCCGCGCCCAGTGAGAGCCCGGGGGGCCTTACCCTTACCCTTACCCCCCATAGCTAGGAGCCAGAGAATCCTCCCCTACCCACCCCTCGAATACTTTCCGCTTGTACCCTTTGGAATCTTTCTCCTGCCTCCAAACCCACAGAATCATCCTCCTCATTTCAGACTCCCAGAATCTTATGTCCTTCACAATCCCAGGCATCTTCCCTCCCCCCTTCCTCGGGGAAATCCCAGAATCTTCCATCCTCCCAACATCTTCTCCTCTCCCCCCCTACAAAGAAATCCCAGAATCCCCAATCCTTTACAATCCCCCAGCGTCTACTCCCCGCCCCCCACCAATTCCCAAAATCTTCCCCAGAAATTAACAATTTCCTCAGGTTTTTCTTGATCCCTTCACTCTCTTCCTTTTCCACTGCCTTTACCCACAAAATCTCTCCACAGATCCCATGACCCACCATGTTCTTCCCCCCACATACAGATAAAAAATTCTCCCCTCCACAAAGCTGTCTGAATCCTCTTCTTATGGCATCCACATAGCTAAACTTCCTTTCCTTTCCCCACCCCCAGAATCCTATTTTCCCAAGAACCCCCTAGAATCTTCCTCTTCCCCACAGAATTCCCCAAACTTCTTCCACAAGGACCCTCCTCAGTCTCCTACTTAAAGACTCCATCTTTCCCTGTATAGAATTTTCTTCTGCACAGAACCCCCTAGAATCAATTCAACAAGCATGAAATAGGCATCTAGTATGTGCCGAGGACTAGGATGTAGAATCAAACATGGGAAAGGAACAAGCATTTTTTAAGTTCCACTATGTGCTAGGCACTGTGCTAAGCACTATTTCATGTGATCCTCTCAACAGCTCTGGGAGGTAGGTGCTATCCCCATTTTACAGTTGAGGAAACTGAGACAGGACATAGGTTAAGTGACTTGCTTAGGGTCATACAACTAGGAAGTGCCTTAAGGCTGAATTTGAACTCAGGTCTTCCAGGCCCTCTATCCATTCTATCTAGCACTCCATCCACTATGCCACTTAGCTGTCCCGGCCCTCAAAGAGCTAATAACATTCTGCTGGGAGTATTTTTATTTTTTATATCCGTTATCTTTTTGAGCTTTACAAGTATGGTGTGATGCAGGAGTTCCACCATTTACACAGGAGGAAACTGAAGCTAAGAGACTCAGCTTCAGCACTCTATCTACAATACTTCTATGCCTATTAGTGTGCATAAACTTTCTTTTCCCTGAACCCTCCCCCTCCAAGAATCTTCCTCTTCCAATTAATCCTTCATCTTCTTTCTCACAAACTTTACCAGTCCCTTCCTCCCACCAAAACCCTCAAATTTCTCCCCACTCCAATCCTCTTGTGTGCAACCCTCCTAAAATTATAAGATCACAGAATTTAGAACTGGAAGGGACTTTAGTCATTTAGCCCAGTGGTGTCAAATTCAAGTAGAAAGAGATCCTCACAGGTCGCATATTGACTTAGAAAATCACAAACTAACATTATCTACGTTGTTATTTTTACTTATTTTGTTAAACATTTCCCAATTATATTTTAATCTGATTCAGGCTGTACTCAGGGCTTTTGCTGACTATGACACCTCTGATCTAGTCCAACTCCTTCATTTTACAGATGAGGAAACTGAGGATCAGAGAGAGACTAAGAGGTTTGTCCAGGGTTATACAAGTAGTAAATAATAGAGCTAGTATTTAATCCAGGTCTTCTTGATCCAAATCTATGCTCCTGACACATCCCACATCTTCTGTCTCAAACCTGCCAGACTTTAGAACCTTTAGAATCTTCCTCTTCCTTCCCAGATCCATCCCAGAATCTTCACACACAACACCCTTTGAATCTTACCTTCATATACTTCCAGTCTTCCTTTCTCCCTTCTTTTGCCTTTCCCAACAATCTTCTTCCCATAAAACCTTCATAGGTCCTTCTCCAGAGTCAACTTCTTCCCTCCCACAACCGCCATAAACTACCTAGAATTCTTCACCATGTAGTAACCCCCAAAATCATTCTCCCATGTCCTCTATGACCCTGCTATAGGATCTACTTTGTCCTCACCTCTTATACCACACCCCCCATAAATTGCCCAGGATCTTCTTTTTCCACAGGACCACTAAGAATTATTTTCTCTCACAGATGCCTCATAATCCTTCCTCCTACACTGTTTCCCCAGAATCTTCTCTCTCACTGATTCCCCATATTTTTTCTTCAGAGCCCAAAATCTTCTTCCTTTTACTGGCGTCTAGTATTTTCCTCATCTCCTCAGAGATGCACTCCTCCCTTCTTCATAAATCCTCAAATATCAGCCTTCCCTAATCACAGGTTCCCCAAAATCTTTCTCAGTGATCCTCCCCCTACATACCCTACCCCAAAATGTTTCTCCTTCACCAACCCTTCAGAATCCTTCCCCCCCACCAACTCTTCTCATATCTTCTCCCTCACTGATTTCTCTCCTGTTCAACCCCAAAGACTATCCTCTTCCACTAACTCTGTAGAATTCTCCCTCAAAAAAATTGACTTTCCCTCAGAATTCTTCACCCTATGGACCCCCCAGAATCTTTAATCTACTTATCCTCTCAGAATATCCATCTTTACTGATCCCACAGAATCTTCTTCAAACACTACCCCTCAAAATCATTCTCTTCCCATAGACCTGGTAGAATCTTTGTCATGCCAGAATCATCCTTCTCCCACAGATACCTGTAGCCAGGCCCAGACTCCAGCGCCATGAGTCAAGAGTCCAAAGTGAATACCAAAGAGTCATCTCCTCAGGCATCTTCCAAACCCAGGTGAGAGGGGAAGGGACCCTAAGATATATATGTGGGGGAGGTAAATGGGAAATTCTCTGATAGAACATAGTGTAATGGGAAGGAGGATGCTCAGAGCCCAAATACTTGGGGGATAAGAGAAGGGAAGAAGATTTATTGCCACTAAGAAACTGAGCCCTCAGTCCCGTAACCCTCTCTTCCCTGGGGCCTTCTTCAGTGGTCATACTCTGAAACTCCCCTTCCACCACCTCCAGGAAGTCAGTGCCTGTCCTGGATCCATCAGGGGACCAGTATTATTGGTGGCTCAATACCATGGTGTTCCCAATCATGTATAACCTCATTATCCTTGTTTGCAGGTAAGAAGAGGGAAGAAGGGTGCAGAAAAGCACTTGGCAAGGTCTAAGGGTGTGGAGGAAGGAGAAAGGGGGCTTGTGCTGCTTTTGGGAGACTCTGGGTAGAATAGAGGGTTTTCACTGTTAGGGCCCTGGAGCAGAAGCAGCTGCAACCAGGTCCCTCTCAAAATATTCCCTCCTCTATCCCCAGAGCCTGCTTCCCAGATCTGCAGCATGGCTACTTGTTGGCCTGGCTGATCCTGGATTATATAAGTGACCTGCTCTACTTAGTGGACATTATCGTGCACTTCCACACTGGTCAGTGATATCCCAGCCTGGGCTCCCCAAATGCCTTAGAATCCTTGCTGTTCCCCCCATCAAACCTTTGATTCCTGTTGATCTATCCCACCAAGCCCTCTACTCCTGTGATTCAATACAACAAACATTTATCAAACACCCACTATGTGTATGGCATTATTCTAGTTATTAGGGATACAAAACCAGTCCCAGACCTCAAAGAATATACGTTCCACTGGGTGGAAGTGGGGGAGGGAAGGGGGTTGAGCCGGCAATAAATAACTTGTGCGCAGATAATTAAAGTAAATATAAGACAATTTGAGCAGGGAGAGCTCACTAACAATTCAATGGATTGGGGAAGGTTTCAGGTCTCAGCTGAGATCTATGGGAAGGTAGGGATGTGAAGAGGCAGAGCTACAGAGGGAATACATTCTAGGCATGGGAGATACCCCCTACAAAGACATGGTTAAATGTTAAATCAAATGTTAAATACTGTGAAAGGCTAAAAAGAGCCAGGTGACTTCCCCATCAACCCCACTAAAGCCTGCTGACCCCTCTATCAACCCTGAAAACTTGTACAGCCCCACTCTGGCTCTTTGTTGCATCTCTAATACTGGAGCTAACCCTTATACCCCTTTCTAACCTCAGGGTTCCTGGATCAGGGCATCTTGGTACTGGACAAGGGCCAGATCTCACAGCGCTATGTGCGGACATCAGGTTTCTTGTTGGATATATTGTCCCTGGCACCCACAGACTTGGCATACTTGAGCTTGGGCCCACATACACCTACACTGAGGCTCAATCGGTTTCTTCGAGTTCCACGCCTTTTTGAGGCCTTTGACCGAACAGAGACACGTACAGCATATCCCAATGCTTTCCGAATTGCCAAACTTATGCTCTATATCTTTGTTGTCATCCACTGGAATAGCTGTCTATATTTTGCATTGTCACGATACCTAGGCTTTGGGCGTGATGTCTGGGTATACCCTGACCCAGCACAGCCAGGCTTTGAACGCCTTCGTCGCCAGTACCTCTACAGTTTCTACTTTTCTACACTCATCCTCACCACTGTAGGTGACATACCACTGCCAGCCCGTGAGGAGGAGTATCTTTTTATGGTGGGTGACTTCTTGCTGGCTGTCATGGGCTTTGCCACCATAATGGGTAGCATGAGCTCAGTCATCTACAATATGAACACAGCTGATGCAGCCTTCTACCCTGACCACGCACTTGTCAAGAAATACATGAAGCTGCATCATGTCAACCGTCGACTGGAGCGTCGAGTCATTGACTGGTGAGGGTCTTGATGCTGAGAGAGTAGGAGGTATTGGGGCAAGAGGAGGAGCTTAGCCATGAGAACTCAAGGACTGTTGTCTTATGGGGAGTACTTGCTTGCTGGGGCATGTTAATTGGGACAGAGGAAGGCTTTGCAAGATATGAAGTATCTTTTAGTGGTGAGGATTTAGCCATAGGAAGGTGGAGGCTAGGGAGGCATCAGTGGCAAGGAGGCAGGACTCAGGGATGGGGAGCAAAGGGTATGTCATTGACTATTGGAGACATGGTGGCAGGAGTATGAAAGTACTCCTTTCAGGGAAGAAATGGGAGAAGATAGGAAAGCAGAGAAAGCAGAAGGAGGAGGATTGTGGAGGGACTTCTCATGAAACTGGAAGAGAAGATATCAACCTGGATAACCACTAGTATCATGTA
The DNA here is from genome assembly GCF_003287225.1 of Phascolarctos cinereus. Classification (NCBI taxonomy): domain Eukaryota; kingdom Metazoa; phylum Chordata; class Mammalia; order Diprotodontia; family Phascolarctidae; genus Phascolarctos; species Phascolarctos cinereus. The sequence continues at coordinate 353,528,033 of NW_027556098.1, forward strand.
GTGAAAAAAATCACTGGATTTGGAATTAAAGGTGCCTGGCTTGGAATCTGAGCTGTGCAAGACCTTAGAAATAAGGGTAAACTTGAATAAGGAACTGAATTATTCTGGATCTCAATTTCCCCATCTATAAAAGCAAGCTGGACTCAAGTCTCTTTAACTCTAAATTTAGAGATTTTTATTTTAGGAATGGTCTAGACTAGATAACCCTTCTAGCTTTGAGATTTGGGGGTTCTGCGAGTCAATCAGTCACCAAGCATTTTTTAAGCATGTATTACATGTCAGGCAATGTGCTAAACACTGGGAATACAAAGAAAGCACACAAGCCTAATCCTTATCCCCAGAAAACTCATATTCTAATGGGGGAAACAACATGTAAATAATCAGATACATAGGAGATATATATAGAATAGGTGAAGGGGGACATTAGTGACTGGGAGGACTGGGAAAAACCCCCTGCAGAAGGTAGCATTTGAGCTGAGTACTGAAGGAAGCCAGGGTAACTAAGAACCAGAGATGAGGAGGCAGAGCCTTCCAAGGATGGTGGACAGATCTTGCATAGCCATGGCAATGATGGATGGAGCTCTTTTTGAAGGAGCTCCAGGTAGGCCAGTGTTGCTGGATGGTAGAGTTCATGGAAGGAAGGTGCAAAAGGGCTGGAAAGGTAGGGAGGGACCAGGTAGGGATGGTGACCTAGTGTGATTTTTCTAATGCATACAACTGACTATTCCCCCTGCCCCTACTGCCCTGCTCAAAAAGCTCTCTTGGCTCCCTATCACCTCCAAGATCTCCTCGACAAAAAGAGGAGAACAAGAATCTACAATCTAGAATTGGAAGGGAACATAGAAATCATGTATATCCCATTAGCATTTGAACTCCTTGGGGGCCAGAACCTCTCACAGCTTAGTCCAGTGCCTAGCATAGAGTAAATGCTTAATGAATGCTTATTGAATTTTATAGATGAACAGACAGTGGCCCAGGAAGAGAAGTGATTTGCCAAAGTTCCTACAGATAAGTTAGTAGAGTCAAAATTGGAACAGAGGCTTCTGACTCCAAATCCAGTTCTCCTTCCACCACACCAAGCTTGTCCTGCACAGGGTCCTGGGACTGTTAGATTCCCAGACTTTGGCATGTGGTAGACCAGACATGCCCATGCCTGGGAGAAGCTCCACTTCTCACCTAAACTGAGAACTTCCTGAATGAAGGATAGACTCAGCTTTACTCCTGGGAGATGTCAGAAGAACCTGTGTGTAGATTAATAATAATAATAGCTGATGTTGATATAGTTCTTTAGAGTTTTCAAAAAGGTCTGCATAAATTATCTTATCCAGTTGGAGAAAATTGATAACTTGTGGACATGCACAAACAATAAGGCCTCAGGGAAGAGAGAGATCATTTGAAGGAACTAGGGGTGTTTAACTTACAAGAATGCTTAGGGGACATATGATCAGTATCTTCAATTATCTGAAGAGTAGCTATATTAGAGAAGAAAAATCAGACTAGTTCTGCTTGGCAGACTTAGGAGCAATGGGAGACTTACAAGCTACAGAGAGGCAGATTTCAGTTCCAGGTAAGAAAATGCTTTCTAAAAGTTAGAGCCTAACCAAAGGGAAATTGGCTCATTGAGAGGTGTCAGTTTCTATTGCTGGAAGACTTCCAGGGGAGGTTGGGTCACACTACCCCATCTTTAGAAGGGGTTCTTATCAAGGTGTTGGTTAGACTAGATGAGGTCAGATTGTTAGCCTCCACAGTCTAAGATTATGTGATTATTGAAGGAGCCAGGATGTGATCTGGTCCCTATGAAGTAGATAATATTGGGCCAGGCAGAGCATCTGGGCTTGAGCAGAGGCAGCAAGGTGTGGGTCATGTGTCAGGGGGAAGAGTCCATCTGCCCATGGCCCACTACCACCTCTGTTACCACTCTAGGTACCAACACCTACAGATTAACAAGAAAATGACAAATGAGGTGGCAATTCTGCAGCACCTGCCTGAGCGCCTGCGGGCTGAGGTTGCAGTATCTGTGCATCTGCCCACCCTAAGCCGTGTGCAGATCTTCCAGAACTGTGAGGCCAGCCTCCTGGAGGAGCTCGTACTAAAGCTGCAGCCCCAGACCTATTCACCAGGAGAATACGTATGCCGTAAGGGCGATATTGGCCGTGAAATGTACATCATCCGGGAAGGCCAGTTGGCTGTGGTGGCTGATGATGGTGTTACCCAATATGCAGTGCTGGGTGCTGGGCTTTACTTTGGGGAGATTAGCATCATAAATATCAAAGGTGAGAGAATGGGGGTGGCTCAAATGATAGCCTAGGAAAGGAACTCCTAGCTCCATCTGGGGATAAAGATGCTCTAGATCCTGAGTCTAGAAGGACCCCTAAGAAAGAGATTCATGGCTCAAAGACCTAGGGTGTATTGGGTGGGAGTTGGTGAAGAGATGTAAGGAATGGACTTGATTCTGTATCTGGAAAGAGGGGGGACCCAGAAGTGGCCTTTGGAAGGAAGGGCTAAGAGATGGGTCTGCCTCACAGGTACTGTGGCCAATAAAACAGTGTGTTGAAGGGTTTTTCCTTGGGAACAGGACCAGATAAAAGGTTTTAATGGGTGAGGGGGAAGGCTGAACCTTGAGATAGGGACTAGAGGAATTGAGACATCTTAGTTGTAGAGAAAGGACTTTACTTCCCATATACTTAACAGCTCATTCCTTGGGTCACTCTTTACAACTGTGTCCTATTTGCCATTCTACCCCAGGAAATATGTCTGGTAACCGTAGAACTGCAAACATCAAGAGTCTGGGCTACTCAGACCTGTTCTGCCTGAGTAAGGAAGACCTCCGAGAGGTGCTGAGCGAGTACCCACAAGCCCAGGCTGTCATGGAGGAGAAGGGCCGAGAAATCCTACTCAAGATGAACAAGCTGGATGTGAATGCGGAGGCAGCTGAGATAGCACTGCAGGAGGCTGTGGACAGCCGCCTGCGCGGTCTTGATCAGCAGCTAGATGATCTGCAGACCAAGTTTGCCCGCCTCCTTGCTGAACTGGAGTCCAGTGCCCTCAAGATAGCCTATCGCATTGAGCGACTAGAGTGGCAGACCCGTGAGTGGCCAGCTCCTGAGGAGGCTGGGGCAGGGGCTGAAGATGAGGGGGATGTTGGAGAGGGAGAGGCCTCTTAAGCTCAAGATGTCTCTCTCTCTCTCTCTCTCTCTCTCTCTCTCTCTCTCTCTCTCTCTCTCTCTCTCTCTCTCTCTCACACACACACACACACACACACACACACATTCCCCCTTGACTTCAGCTTTAGGATGACCCCCTGTGACCCTCACCTTTGGATAACACAAATCTCTGAGGAGCCCCAGAGATATAGGAAACTATATAAATACCTTCCACGTCCCAACAACCCGACTACACAAGCAGTAAGAGTGGGAACCTAGTTACTCCCCTTTGCCCCAAAAGAAGAGAGAGATGAAAAAAAATACATGCTTAACCATTCTATGCACTTCCACAAACTTAGTTTCCAGGACACACTCATTAGCACACAGTGAGCCTCTGACAATTCTGATAGAAGCACAGGTATATGCTAACCCGTGGATACACACTAAAGTTCTCACATACATTCATGCCAGTCTTCTCAGTCTCTTTGCAGAAATAATGAGAGATCTCTTGCAGAGATAATCACGGGGACCAATTTTTTGTACAGTGCACATGAACACATGTGCACAGTCACATTACATAAGCATACACTATTTTTTTCCCAAATAGCAATGTATTTACAGCAGAATAGCAAAATAAATGACAAGGGAAAGATAAGTAGCAATTCATTCTTGGCCTCCCCATACATGAAGATATGTAGTCCTCCACAAATAGGTTTCTGCCGATACAAAAGGAGAAAACACTTCCATGAAAAAGCCATGTTTACCCTTCTAAGTCTCATGCATATGTTTCTCTCAGTCAGACAATCCCAGCATCACTTAATCTGAGATCTCATCACTAAGCTTGCCTTCTAGGAAACTCTGGACTCCCGTAAAGGTAAACAGAAATGGAATTGAATGCATAATGGCTATGTTGCATCCCAATAAAGTATTTGAAACTTTTCAAGTGTCTTTGGTGGCTCTAGGCCAAAGAAGGACTTTTATAGATGGGGGGGGGTTAGAGGAGGACTTCTCCCACTCTAAGTCTGGAAAGTGAGGAGATTGAGGTTTGGAGACCAGAGGGCATAAAAATTTCTTGAGGCAATCTAAATCCAGTAGGTGGAGATAGCACAGAACACAACACCATCTAAAAGCTTGTAGATGAAGCATTAGTGTCAAAGTTAGCTGTCCCAACTGCATCCCTTCACTTCTGCCCCTTTTGCCCAAAGTCCTTTTAGGTCTTGAGGTTTCATATCTCAATGCCAGCACAAAGAGCTGCCACTTCAGAGGCATGATTTGCACTGTCAGTTGCTCTGACTCAACTTTGTCTCTGAGACTCCTGCTGAGTACTCAGAAGTCTACTGGAGTTTTAGGGCAAACAGGGTGGTGAGGATTTTCCGTACAGTTAGAAAGGTCCTAAAGCATTGGAGAATTTTTAAGGCCAGTGGTTATGATAAAACTGTATTACAATTCTCATAGTGCTTGGTTCGATTCCAGAAAATCAATCATTTGCCATTTGTCCCCATGTCTTAGAATGCTCTTCTGACTTCAAATGTTCCTGTGTCCTCACTTCTCCCATTTGACCCACCCTGTGTTAGGTCCATTCCTTTGTCTGATCTCTAGTGGAAGTTCTCTCCTTTGGGGGCTTTACCTGTTACTTTCTTTACTTTTTACCCTCATTGAGATTTCTTCTGACTTCTAACACCTTTAGGAAAAAAGTATTCTGTTCTCTGGTCCCTCATATTATATCCTGACTGTAGGCTGGCCATAATGATCTTGAAAACTTTTTTGACCTTCACTGAATTCCCTGCTAGTTCCTGGTCTCAGAAAATCCTATTCCCTGTCCCTTTTCTCCTTGCCCTGAGAATAGACTCTGAACTTTTAGAATAATAAGGGTGCGATAGGGCAGCTAGGTGGCACTGTGGATAGAGCTCCAGCCTTGGAGTTAGGAGGACTTGAGTTCAAATGTGACCTCAGACACTTGACGCTGACTAGCTGTGTGACTCTGGGCAAGTCACTTAACCCTGATTGCCTCACCAAAAAGGAAAAAAACAATAATAATAAGTGTATGATTTAGAAGGAATCTTAGAAATCATTTTGGTCTAGTCCCCTCCTGGGTAGCCATTTGCTTCTTCAGAGCCATTTGCCCAAGGTCATAAATACAACTTAGTAGCAGATCCAGGATTCCAAAAAAAGTCTTTAAACTCCAAACTCAGTGATCCTCACCACGCTAACTCACAGGATCTCAGATGTGGAAGTGAATGCATCTTGTCCAACCCATACCTGACCAACCAACATGAAAATCAAACTCAATTATCAACAAACATTTAGTTAGTGTGAGTACAGCACTGCACTATGGGACTGGGCAAAAAACAAAGCCCCCATCTCAAGGAGCTCACTGTCTAGCAAGGGGGATGGAAACCAAAATAGGACAATAGAGTATTACATGAGAAATTGCTTTTTTAGATTAGACCTATGGTTTTGGTCTTTCTAGCAATGCAGAGCAGTCATTTGCTCTGCAATTTATAGCTTTAGAGTTGTCTGGGGCACTGAAAGTAATGGATTTGCCCAGGGTCTCACAACCAGCAGCAGTCAGAGACTTGACATAATCTACATCTTCCTGACTCAAAGGCTAGCTCTCATTCTCTATGCCACAGTCTCCAGATAAAAGTCCAGTGAATGAGAGTGTGGGTTATGTCCATTAGAGAGTTACAAAATAAAATGGTGATGGGAGGTCTAGTAGAGATAAAAGTTCTCTATGGACAAGACCTAATTTGTCTTTATATCTCCAGCACTTGGCAAATAGAGGCACCTAATAAATGTTAGTTGAATTGAATTGCTGAATGTCATTATCAACTGAGGGGAAAAGGGGAAAGCTTCCTGGAGGTGTGAACATTTATATTGGTCTTTAAAGGTTGGGTTCAACAGGCAAAGATGGGGAGAGAGAATATTCTGGGCATAGAAAACAGCCTCAGTAAAGGTATGGAGGTATGAGAGGACAGTGAATATTTGGGGAGGAAAGAATTACCTAGTTTGACTATAGCATCAAAAGGATGAGGCTAGAAATTCAGTGTAGTACCAGACTATAGGGGCTCAGTAGGTATTCAGTGGCCCAGGACCAAAAGCATGAGTTTACATGGGCCACGAAAAATCTGAGGGACTTTTTATAATCCTCCTTTTTTGCTTCTAACCCCACTCAGGGTTTCCTCTGAGAATAACAGGATTTGCCTCACTTCTACATCTCTATGAAAAAGAAAAATCCCTCAGCTACCATTCAAATACTTAGTCTGAGAATACATGTAATATAGGATAGGTTTTATTTAACCTGATTTTTAAAACTGAAAGAACTCATACCTGAGCCTGTAAAGAAGACAATTCTCTTTCTGTCTTTAGTGAATCCCTGCTTCCCCTCAGTTACCCATATTGTCTTCCAAATTTCTAGTACCACCCTGGGTGCAACACTTCTTTCCAAAACAAAACAAAACAAAAAACAACAACAAAAAGTGAAGGAACCATTTGCACTCACTAGAGAGTTGTTCCCTCTTACATGGACCTTCAAAGTCTACATAGAACATAGCAAAAGACCGGGCCTGAGTTTGCTTTTCCACATTGAGACTCAGTCCCTTGCTGATTCTTGGCTTCAAACCTTGCTTATCCAAGGAAATCCTCCCCCAAATCCAGGAAACTTGTTCTAGGAACCCCTTCCTCTGGTTCCTGAGAATCCTCTGTCAAACACCACTAACTGGGGCCCCACAGTTCCCAGCAGTTCTTGGCTCCCTGGTAGAGCCACTAGCTGTGCAGATTTCCTTCCAGGAAACAGTCTATGGATGTTCAGTTTCTGTCTGTCTAAGCTCCCAACTATGATTTTCCTCTCTTCTAGCTTTCCAACCTGCTTTTTAAAATCCCAGCTCTACGAGTGTAGCCTAGGTGTGTGAATTGGCTGTGAATCATTTAGTCATGTTCAGTGTGGTGGAACAATTCAGGATAAGGTGAAAAATTCGTACCTTATCAAAGAAATTTCCTGACAAGGAAATTTAAAAGGAAAGGAAATTTATTAAGGAAGCTTCATTAATGCCAACAGGGCAAAAGAGAACTTTTACACCTTACGTAAGGAATTTCACACACACCTGAACTCAGGATAATGCTGAGAGCATAAACTTTATTAAGGAGGCACAGAAGATTTTTGAGTAGAGGAGTGGCATGACTAGATCTATACATTATTTTGGCAGTGAGATGAAGAATGGATTGGACTGGGTAGAAAGTGGAGATTGGAAAACCTGTAGTGAACTATTGTAATAGTTCAGGGGGGTGATGATTAGGGCCTAAACTTGTGTGTTTACAATGGGAATAGAGAGGTGTTTTTAAGATGGGTTAGAAAGGACCTGATAATTTGACTGATTGAATATGAATAGTGAAGAAATGGAAAGAGTCAAAGACAGCTACAAAATTATGAACATAGCAGATCTGGTGAAGTCAGAAAAAGAGCAGATTTAGAGAGAAAGATGAGTTCAGTTTAGGACATGTTATTTTGAAGTGCTAATGAGATATCTAGTGAGGAAGAGCTTCTTATAGGTAGTTCATAAGAGAGATCTGGACCAAAGCTGTAGATTTGGGAAGTTATCTGCAGGGGGATGATAATCAAGACCATGGAGATGAATGAAATTGTCATAGGAGAGAAGTAAAGAGGGAAATGAATGCTGAGGACATATCTTTGGAGAATGCTCACATTAAGCAGTAGAAAAAAGGAGAGACAATGATCATCTAGAGAAGTAGGAGCTCTAGGAAAGTGAGGCATCTCTCTAAAGCTAAGATCACACTGGAGAGGATGGTCAACAATGCCAAAATCTAGAGAAAAAGACAGAGTATTAGAAATGGGGAGGAGAGCCACTGAATTCAGTAAACTGGATGTTGTTGGTAACTTTAGAGAAAGCAGTTTCAGTAGAGTAGTGAGGGGAGAAGTCTAACTATGGAGGGTTAAGGAGAAAGTGGGTAGTCAGAAAGTAGAAACACTTCAGGTATAGGCAATTTTTAAAATTAATTTATTTATTTGAGTTTTCAACATTCACTTTTATAAGATTTTGAGTTCTAAATTCCCCCTTCCTTCCTCTCCCACCTCCCCAGCATGCAATTTGATATGGGCTATACATGTACAATCATATTAAACATTTCCACATTACTTATGTTGTGAAAGAAGGATCAAAACAAAAGGGGAAAATCACTAGAAAGGAAAAAAAAGAGAGAAAATAGTATGCTTCAATTTGCATTCAGACTCCATAATTCTTTCTCAAGATACATCATGAGTCTTTTGGAATTTTCTAGATCATTGCATTGCTGAGAAGAGCTCAGTCTAACAAAGTCAGTCATTGCATAATGTTCTCTTGGTTCTGCTCACTTCATTCAGAATCAATTCATGCAAGTATTTCCAGGTTTTTATGAAATTTGACTGCTCACCATTTCTTATGGAACAATAGCATTATGTCCATTACATTCATATATCACAACTTGTTCAGCCATTCCCAATTGATGGGCATCCCCTCAATTTCCAATTCTTGGCCACCACAAAAAAGAGCTGCTATAAACATTTTTGTACAAGTGGGTCCTTTTCTTTTTTTATTATCTCTTTGGGATACAGACCTACTAGTGGTATTGCTGGAGCAAAGGGTAGGCCTTTGGGCATAGTTCCACATTGCTCTCCAGAATGGTTAGATCAGTTCACAACTCCACCAACAATGCCTTAGTGCTCCAATTTTCCCACATCTTCTCCAACACTTATGATTTTCCTGCTTTGTCATGTTAGCCAATCTGATAGGTGTGATATGGTATCTCAGAGTTGTTTTAATTTTATAGGCAACTTTTTTCAAGAAGTTTAGCAGTGAAGGGGAGGAGAGATATGACAGAGTAGCTGGATGGATTGGAAAGATCAAGAGAATGCTTTAAAAAAGAAACATTAGTGTTGATTTTGCCTGTTTTTTGTAAGAAGAGGAAAAAAGCTGGGAGCTATAGAAGAAAAAAAATGAAGTCTGAGAAAATGGGAATGATTTCTGAAGCAAGGTCCTGGAAGACATTGAAATGCATGAGATCAAGGGCTCAGGTAGGCCAGTTAGCCATAATGAGTAGGAGAGAAAGGTATCTCTTATGTCATTGGAGGAAAGGGGAGAAAGGAATAACAGATTGGATAAGACTTATGATTCCAGTGATAAAGGGAACTCTTTTAATAATGTAAATGGACACTTGCTTTGCAGCACAGAGTATTAGCTTAGGGCCATGTAGTCAATGTATGTCAGATCTTTCCAACTGCAAGGCTAGCTCTTTATCTGATTTTCAACACTGCCTCTTACATACTACTGCTACTACTAGTACTACTACCACTACCACCACCTACTAGTACTACTCCTCTATGCTACTACTATTACTAGAAGTACTACTAGTAGGGACTACTAGCAAGGACTGTATTTTGCCTCTTTTTGTATTGCCAGTGCCTAACACAGTACCTGGCATGTAGTAGGCTCTTAATAAATGTTTACTGATTGATTTATTACTTATATTATTATTACTATTGTTTTTATCATAACAAGAACAATTGACATTTATATATAGTGCTTCCAAGTTTGCAAAGCATTTTACATATGTTCACAATAACTCTGTGAGATAAGTACCACATGGATTATTGTCATCGTTTTACATATAAAGAAACAGACATACGTTATGCGGCTTGTCCAAGGTCACACAACAAGTGAGTGTCAAAGGTAAGACTCAAACCCAGATCATCTTGACTACAAGTCAGTGGTCTTTCCACTGTTTGAAGAAGAAGGAAAAACTAAAAAAGCTCTAGGGGTGTGGTTTCAATTATCTTAAAGAAATAGGGAGCTAGGTCTCACTTAATTGGAGGGGTGGTCTAATAGGATTGGTGGTGAGAAAAGAATAGATGACAGACAGATGGACATATGGCTAGATGGACACTCAGATGGATAGATAGAACATTTGTTAAGCACTTAAGTGTGCCAGGCATAGTGCTAAGTGCTAGGGACACAAATACAAGCAATCCTATCAGTACTGACCTTAAAAAGCTTACATTATAATGGGAAAGATAACATGTGAAGGGGAATTGACAGAAGGGAGAGGTGTACCAACCTTGGAATAGTGTGGAGATGGCTGGAGTTGGTTTGAGGGCCTGGCTTCTGACAAAATGTTCACCTATCAGAGTCCCACATCCAGGAATATGCTGGAGCCAGCTCCAACCTCCCCTGTTGAATTTTCAGTGTGAGCTGGAAATCCACAAACACTACAAATCAGGGCTTGATTTATTGTTTTGTTGATTGTCTAGACTTAAGAAAGTGATGGAGAAAATGTTAATAATGCAGATTAAACTTTAAAAGTATGTCCTGCACACAATTTTTTCCCCTGAAAGCTGGTTGTCAAATATGCAGCAGAATACTTGCAACCCAGGCAGGGGAAGAATTCAAAGTACCAGTAGGAGGAAAATGAGAATGATAGCCAGGGTAGAGGCAGTATGGCATAGAGATGATCAAAGGGAAAGAAATGTTTAGTATTGTTGCCCTGAGGAATGATATAAAGAGTAAGGTAGAATGGAAAAATATTCAAACAGCAGTAAGGGCCCAACTGAGATTATGTGCCTTGAATCCATAGGTAATGAAATCATCTTGATTTCAACATTTCTCCAACTATGCTCAGCAGCCTTAAAACAGGATTGGAGAAATCAGATGGTAGGAGTTACCAGTGGATAAGGATTTAAAGGTCAAGAGGGAGAAATGAAGGGATGGAAGGGGGAGGAAAGAGTATTTATTAATGCCATATACCAAGCACTGATTAACCATGTGCCAAGCACTGTCCCAAGAACTTTACAAATATAATTTCATTTGATCTTCACAACAACCCCATAATTTATACGTGTGTGTATGTATGTATGTATATATATATATATATATATATATATATATGTGTATGTATATATATATACACACACACATATATATATATATAGTGTGTGTGTGTGTGTGTGTGTATATACACACATATATATGCTTTTATTATCCCCATTTTACAGTTGAGGAAACTAAGGCACACAGAGGGATAGAAGATGAGAGGGCAAAGGATTGAAAAGATTCTGGAGCAGTAGAAGTGGCAATCCACAGGGTCAAGGCTGGGAATAAAGGCAAGCAAAGCCAGAGGAAGAAAGGTAGAAAGGGGAGTAGAGGTGACAAAACAAAGACCACCAAAATGGTGAAATGTTAGGTTAGTGTGAATAAATGCACAGGAGAGGCAAGAGAAGAAGAGATGTCAGAGATTATAATTTCAGAGTTCTGGACTCTAAATTTGGTATGTGAAACTCCCAGCTAAGTGTAGCCTTTGCCTGAGCAACTCCAGGAATAGGGAACCTTTCAAGGCAATCTATTCTATTTTAGTACAGCTTAATTGTTCAGAAGTTTATTCTCTTCATTGCTTCTAATCAAGAATTGTAACATCCAATTATGGCCCCATGAAACATGCCCAGGACACTATAAAAAATACCCTTAAATCAACTTTTATGATCAGTTTAGATGAGAGGGCCCAGGGGAGAAAGGTGACATAGTCACTCTGTTTATACTGTATGGGCTCAGGTTCACAGTTCTTCCTACTTGTTATCAGCCCTAGGTCCCCTGGGGAACTTAATATCACCTTATTAGCTGTTGCAGGAAGACTCTTAGTTCCATTTTGTCTTTGTAGCCTTAAGTCTGAGAGGCAGCAGGCAGAGTGAATAGAGAGACATTGAAGTCAAGATGATCTAGGTTCAGTTTTGCATCTGATGTGCCCTGGCTGTATGGTCCTGGGCAAGTCATTTAACATCTCCAGTCTCTAGGACCAAGAGTCTAGAGTCTAAGACTGTAAATTGCAGAGAATGCCAACCTGAATTTATAAAGGGAGTTCCTCCTCCTCTTCCCCTAAGAGTATCCTATACCAATGAAATCATAGGTCCATTTCCTATCTGGAGGACAGCTGAGTGGCTACTAGGAGGGCAGTAGATGGAGTACTGGGCTTAGAGTCAGGAAGACCTGAATTCATATTCTTCCTCAGATACTTACTAGCTATGTGACCTTGGGCAAATCACTTAACTTCAATTTCCTCGACTGTAAAATAGGGATACTAATAGTGCCTTCCTCCCAGGGTTATTGCAAGAATCAAATGAGATATTTGTAAAGTGCTTAACACAGTGCCTGGCATATAGCAGTCACTTAATAAATGCTTATTTCCTTCTTCCTATCTTAGGGTTTGCAGTAACAGGGCTTCATATGTGCATTCATACCTATAAGATATAATAATGACTCCAACCAAAGCCTAAAAGGATCATTTGAAATAATCTAGCTGACCTAGTGATCACAAAGAAAGTGAAAGAAGCCTTAGGGGCATGTAAATGATTTTATGATCTTTTGAGGGGCCAGAGCAGGACATGTCATGATTCTAACCAACAGAAGTTAGGACTCAGGGAGGCCAAATCTGTTTCCAACCTACCTTTCCAGCCGTATTTCATTTTGCTCTTCTTAATAATTCTACATTCTAGCCAAATGAGATATTTGTAAAATACTTAGCACAATGCCTGGTACATAGTAGGCAATTAATAAATGCTTGTTCCTTTCCCTAAACTAGACTGCTAGCTGTTCTTCAAGCTCAGAATTCTATGGGAAGGCTCAAAGGCTGGGAGGTTTGTTTCTGGATACACACATACACACACACACACACACACACACACACACACACACACACACACACACACAAGAAAAGTTGAAGCTGAGGGCAATACCTCTTCACAATAACTGCTCTACCTAGGGTTTTTGTTCTTGTCTTTTCCCTCTCCTTCCCCCTTTCAGTTGCATGGGAAACCTAAAGGATCTTGTGTGGTTGGGAAAATTACAGTGCCTGAGACCTACCTAGCTCTTGTGAAATTTCTTGGCAAGGTTCTCCCACCCAAAAATGGCATTTGAAAGCACAGTATCTCCAGAAGGACTTAAGCAGGAGGTACAAAGAATTTCTAACTCTAAGTCAGATAGTTTACTGGGCCAATGGATTCCAGATGCAGAATTTTCAAGTACCTGTAGTTGTAACTTAGCCACCTGGCTGTTCTGTGTTCCAAAAGAACTTGGGCTCTAGAAATAAAGATTTTCCTTCTGCAGAAAAAAGCTATGCACAACTCAGACTCCAAGATTTGATGGATCCTTTTGGAGAAGAGGTATCTGAGCATTTTTTCTATAATCTTTATGAGGTGTATGAAGGGCCTGGCTGCCCTCCTATCATCTGGGCTGTAAGCTAAAAGATAGAATCTACTTTCCCTCTTAAGGAAAAGAAGTAGTACAACAGTACCTAGCAGTAACCACATGCCCAATGGAGTACCACTGAACAGAGAGAGACATACAAAACCAATTTGGAAAGCAGACCCAGTGGAAGCAGGTTAATGACATCACTGGAAGACACTGGCAATATTGACACATGAGTGTGCCCTCTTCACACAAGTGTCCTAGGTATGTCCACTCTTCCCACCAAGAGTACATGTTTGTGTATGCTCTACATTTATGGGGGAAATGTTCTATTACTACTTATCTTCAGGTGCTTTTTCATTAAATGCTTTTGCTTTGAATTAAGTGTTTTATCTGGCTGACTAGCGAAAGTAAATAAATTGTTAGGGGGCTCATTAACTATGGTTTTTGTGTGAATTTAGAGAGAGTGCTTTAACTTGAAGTATCTTGTCTGGAGTAAGCCACGTGCAAGTAAAGGTTGCCTGCAGGCACTCTAATTTCATCATGTATATCTGTTGTTTATCTTTCATTTTTGAAGAGGACCAATGACATGGGGTGACATCTTGACTTGTGCAAGAATTGGATTTAAGTGAGGTGGAGTTATACAAAGTCATCAGCTCCACTCTCCCTTCCAGAGTCAAAGAAGTCCAGTGGCAAGACAAAAGTCAGGGTGACTGGTGATGGCCCAGGATGCAGTGATTGACCTTGGCACCTTCTGACCAAGCTCTAAGTTCTCCACAGCATCTGCTTTAGCCACCTTTATGGCCATTGGAACAAATTGTTCTTATCTGCCCATTCCACCAGGGAAAGTCTTCACATGCTTGGGGAAGACACCCCTAACTCACCAACAGGTCTAAGACCTGTTGGTTATACTCAAAACCTGGTTTAGCCTATCTGCTGAGAGAGTTTTACTAGGGTGTGGCCACTACGTATGCTACAGCTTCTTGGAGCCACAGGTGAGGGTCGAGTGTCAGATGGACACCAAAGGTGGATGAATAGCCCTGAAAAGGGTTCAGCAAGTCCTCACACCAGAGGTGCTACTACTCCTTAACTATCCCATATACCCGATTTATATCTGTACATTATTGCAGACTGTATCTGATGCCCAGAATGGCCTCCCATCTCACCTCTGTCTTTAAGGTACTTTATCTTTTTTTTCCACGTCTCAATTCAGGTGCCTCTTTCTTAGTGAAGTATTCTGTGACTTGGCTCTATCATTCCTCATATTACATTATATTTACATATCTATGTACATGTCATATCTCCCTCTTAAAACGTAAGCTCCTTAAGAGGAGAGACTTTTCTGTGTTATTGAACCTCTAGTGCCTAGGGCACTCTGCTTTGTGTAGAGTTAACAACAAATTGGTAGGCTGAATTGGATTGATCTTCATGCTATGCTATGACTTAGGGGTTCCTTCATTTCTTGTCCCTAAATGCTAAATTTCTAACTCTTATGTTCTCTATCTCTGTCTCTCCTCTCAATCTCCATGCCCCCCCAATCATTCCCCATCTCTATTTCATTCTCCCCCACCACCACCTGTCTCCTTCATTTCTGTTCCTTCCTAGTCCCTTGAGCTCTGTCCCATATTCCCAGGTTCCTCAATCTGTCTTCCTCCAATTTCATTCGCCCTTCCCCCTTCTCAGTGGGAAAATATCAGCTGGTTATCAGTGTTTCCACCTGGGACTCTAGAGCAAATAGGGTTGCAGGCCCTAAGATCTGAGAGTTGGCAGAGCTGAGTGAGGTAGCAGTGTCAGGAGACTTAGTCTAGGCCTAGGACAAGGCGTGGGAGTAAGGTGGGCACCCTTCCCACATAGCAGGTGCCCCCCCAGTTGTATCCCAGCTCTTTCTTCACTTTCTGCTCTTCCCTGTTGCAACATACCTGGGTCACAAGTTTCCTTCCCTAGAATTGGAAGTCTCTAAATTGCTCCCATCCTCCCATCCCTGGCCTTTTTCCCTCCTACCCTGCCCATCCCTTCAAGTCCCATCAATCCTCAGCCTTTGGGGGCTATCAATCATGGGGGAAGGGACACTAATGGGCTTTTTTTCCCTGGAAGATGGGGGTGGAGGGGTGGGAGGACACAGTATCCCTGGAGCCAAAGAGATGATAGATGAGACTAAAGGGAGGGTTGGGAAGGGGGAGATGCCCTCACAGGTAGGGCTGGAGGCCAAGAACCTGGCAAGCACCTCGATCCCTTTGGCACCTCCTCCTATTTTCCTCATCAGTGCAGCTCTTCTCCCATCAGTCCTTAGGATCTGATGTCTCTCTTTCAAGATAGCTCACCCATTCTTATGTTTGAGGCCTCTGAAAAAGCCCAGGATGGGTCCTGTAATGCTAGAGGAGATGAGATGGGTGCTGGGGCTCACCATCCTCTCCTCCCTTCACCCATCACCTCCACCCCCAACCCACTTTGGCCCCATATTTATCCTCTCATCCTCTACCTTACCCTCCTCCCCATGGGAAGCTTAAGCTGGTTATCTACATCTCCACCTGCTCTCAAGAGCAAACAGAGGGAGTGGAGAGGTGGTAGCGGCAGCGCTGGCGCTACCAGGTGCCAAAGGGAGCTAGGGATTCCTCTTTTACTGGTACTCTGCCCCT
The DNA here is from genome assembly GCF_003287225.1 of Phascolarctos cinereus. Classification (NCBI taxonomy): domain Eukaryota; kingdom Metazoa; phylum Chordata; class Mammalia; order Diprotodontia; family Phascolarctidae; genus Phascolarctos; species Phascolarctos cinereus. The sequence continues at coordinate 353,544,035 of NW_027556098.1, forward strand.
GGGAAATTTCCACCAGTTAGAGTCCTTCCTAAGGTCAGAATCCTTACTACATCTCAGCTCTCTGAAGTCTGTCCCCTGATGAAGAGTATTTGAGAGTAACTGTCAAGGGCTATTTGAGTTGGAGTGTCATTGTGACCTGGGCTGCCATTGGGGCCTGGCCTGTTACTGTGGCTGTAGTATTACTGGGATCAGAAATATGACTGGTTGTGACACTGGGACCAAGGTATCACTGAGTCCAGAGGTATCACTGGAGGCTGTTATTGAGTCAGATGTTTTCGGAGCCAAGCTGTCATTGGGACTTGGGATGTCACTGTGCCCGTAGTCCGGAGTTACAAGAGGGGTGTGCTGGAACAGAGGATTCTAATTGAAAGGCTCTGAACTTTCCCTGCCCCCCAGTCCGCACCTCACACCTGTCCCCAAATGGAACATGACCCAAATGGATGTCCCACTCTACATTTTGGTGCCCCATAGGTCAATACAGTAGCATAGCTAAAGTACAGTACAATTAAAACACCGGATCTTGTCTCCTACCACCCCTTCGTTGCCTCCCCCGCCCCCCATCCGCAATGGCAGCTGCAGCCCCGCGCCTGACTCCCTCCAGAAACTCGAGCTAGAACATCAGTAAAGAGCACCCCCCCATCCCCCAACGCCCACCCCCAAGGCCGAGCGGCCGCGCTGCAGAGAGGGGGGCGGAACCCCAGCTTGGCTTAGCTCTGGAGGAGAGGGGCGGGGCTCCCCAGGCCACCCCAGCCCCAGCAGCACCAGATCCCGCTGCGGGGGAACGAAGCTGGGAGTCCCCTGGAAAGGGAGAGGGAGATTTTTAGGGGTTTGGGGGAGCGGAGGCAGAATTACATAGGGCATAGGAGGACACAGGGAGAAACCCGAAGGGAAAGATTTGCGGGGAGTCAAAGAGAGACCCAGGGGTAGAGAAACGGGAGGAGAGGCACGCGCAAAGGGAGGGACAGAGGGACGGAAGGAGAGAGGGGGAGAAATCCGCGTGCGAGCGCAAGGTGCCGGCCGGAGACAGAGGGCGGAGCGGACACACACACCAGAGGGGCCAGTTCAGGGGCACAGAAGCGACTGACACGAGAGCAGGTGGAACCGTTGGGAAGCGGCACCCTAGGTGCCGGGTCAGCAGGGGGTCTTGTCCCAGGCCCGCCTCTACCCTTGGGCTATGGAGCTGCCGGGGCTGAATCGGAGCGCGCCAGAGCTAGAGTCCCAGTGCGGCCCGGGTCCCCTGTCCCCCAACAGCAGTACTAACAGCAGTGCCAATAGTAGCTGCGAATCTCCCCGAGGAGGCTCTGGAGCCAGCAGGACCCCCCGAGGTAAGTATTCCCCTTCTTCGATGCCCCTTTGCCCCATCTCTCTCCCATTCCCGTGCCTCCTTCATCTAAGACCCTGTCCCTCTGGGCCCCAACCCCCATTCCCTACCTCTCCCTTCTCCAGCTTTCTCTGCCTGTCCTTTACCCCTAGTGCCCCTGGGACCCTACCACAGGCCACAGAATGGAAAGCCCAAGACCATGGATGTGGGGTGAGGAGAAGAGCAGGGGTAGGGTAGCAAGACTGGCAGAGAGCACATAAGGGGGAGATTGCTCTAGTGATCAGGAAGCTAACCCCTTCAGGAAAATTCTTGATCTGCAAAGACTCAGAAACCATCTGTGTGTAGGGTCCAAATGGAGCATATATTAAATCTGGTGTTGAGCCTAAGAAGCTGCCAGAGCTGAGGAGGTACTGGAGTCTGAGAGGATTGGATACCCTTGTTGACTGAACTCCAAATTTTTCTGACCCCCACCTCCTGGGAACTGGGACCCTTCTCTCCAGGGTTTTCCTGAAAATATTTCTCCCACTGGAATCTCCCTAAACTGATCCCACTCCTTGTCCCATGGCCTGTTCTCTCCCTTCCTGGAGCAGTCTGTCTCCGCAAAAGCATGTCTGTTGCTCACCCCATCCCCATTCCAAGACTGCTCATTCCTCTCACATACACTCCTGTTACTCTGAGCTCAGTTCCCTCAAATCCCTCATTCAAAATCTCTTCCTTCTCATCTCCCCTGGCTTCCTGGCATCCCTTGTCACTACCATTCTCTCCATCTCCCCAAGAACACTGTAGCATCCCTGCCACACCCCTTCATCCATCTCTGGATGCTGGTCCTTCTGCCACTAGCTGATCCTACTGGTGTTTTTGGCCTCTCTGCCCCTGCCCCTCAGTACCCCCTTCTACCTTACACAGGCCCCTGATCTCTTTGCTACCCCTGGTGCCTTTCACCTTCACTTCAATCACCATCTTTCATTTCCTGGAAGACCTGAGTCACCTTTCCCAAGGTGCCTTCCCAATTTGACTCCCCTTCATTCATGCCCTTCATCTGGGAATCCTTCAGGGCTTATAGAAAGTGAGCAACTAATTTGTACTTGCTTTTTGTTTTCTTATCTCTCTATCCAGAATGTGTACTTTCCCAGGGCAGATATATCTCTCACTGAATGAATGTTTGAATGAACGAATGGTAAAAACTTTGAAAATCAGAAAGTGCTACATATGTCATGTGATATAAATAAAAATAACAAATTAGTTACTTAAAGAGATGAAGATAGAGGAAAGATACAAAGATGGATAGAGGCAGACTTTCAACCTTTTTTTGGTCCAGGAACCAGTTGGCCAGAGATCCCCAGAGGACTTCTTGTGGCATGTCCCTGTTAACCCCCGACTAGTACAATATGGTGGATTTGGAATTAGAGGAGCCCTGATTTGAATCCTGCCTATGACACCATCTAATAAGTGATCTTTGTCAAGTGATTTAGCCACTCTAGGCCTCAATTTCTTCATCTATATAATAAGGGAGTTGAACTAGATGCCCTCAAAGGTTCCTTCTAGCTCTGAATCAATGACTAAAATGGGGGGAGGGGAAGCCTGGAGTGCCCACCTCAAAGGACTGTCATGCAGGTTAAATGAGACTTTGTATTACAGCATTTTGCTAACTTTAAAGGTGTTTCCAATGATAGTACTAACATGGACTAGTGGATGGAAGGTCAGTCAGCCTTGGAACCAGAAAAACCAAACTTAAAGTCCTGCTTCTGACAAAGACAAACTGTGTGATCAGGGGCAAGTAAGTCACTTATAACTTTAGTTATAAACCAGGGAGTTTCCACATATAGGACTTCCTCAGATTAAAAGAAAAAAAATACCCCTGGAGAAGAAGAGCAGTGCTTATAAGACCTCGTGAGAGGATGTCTAATTTTTATGCAATATGAGAAGTAAATTAGTAATTCCCTCTTGGAACCAGAGGATTGATTAGGACCACTTATGAAATAATATAGAGACAGAAATATATGTAAGAGAGATAGGAGTGTGTGTGTGTGTGTGTGTGTGTGTGTGTGTGTGTGTGTGTGATAGAGAGAAAACTGACAAATGTGTATAAGGAAGAAGGAGAGAAGACTGAGCTAGGAGAGTATGTGTAGATGACAGCATATGAGAGGGTTTCAGAGATGGACGAGTGTGTGAGACAGAAAGGAAAGGAAGGCTAAGCTGAGGGATTGTGTGTGTTTGTGTCTGAGAGGAAAGGGAAGGAGGTTCTAAGGGAGGGAGGAGTGCACATTTGTGTGAGGGTGTGGGGTGGAGGGAGCCTGGGAGATGGAGTGAGATTAAAGCAGGAGAGTGAGGGAGTGAAATGGGTGAGCGGAAGACAGGCAGACTTAGAAATAAGACCCAGTAGCTGGACTCAGCTAATGAACAAAGGGGAGGCTCCCTGCTCTATGCTCATACTCAGTTTAACCTGGCATTTAAACTTGCTTTGGCTGATATTCCTGATGAGAGTTGGGGCTGGGAAGGGTCAGAGAAGACAAAGCCCTGGCCCACAGTCCCGAAGGTCACAATTGTATCTGGTGCTTTGATCAACCTGTGCTCCTTCCCTTCAGTCCCACCTCCTTCTTCCCTTTGGCCTTGTCATTCTACTTTCCTAAATCCCCTTCTCCTCTCCAGAAGAAAGTTCTTTCCATCTTGGTCCCCATATCCACTCTTCTGGCTGCTAGAGAGCACTGCACTAACATTGCAGCTGTTTCCTTTGCTGCAAAGATCTCAGCATCACAGATCCAAATCTGGGAGGGAACTCAGAGGCCACCTAGTCCACCCCCAGCCTCCATTTTGTGGATAGGAAAATTGAGGCCTAGGAAGAGCAAACAATTGCACACAGGAAGTGAGCCTCAGAGGAAAAATTTAAAACCCTTTACATCCGCACTGTCATTAACTTGCTCTGTGACCTTGAGCAAGTCATTGTGTCTTTTGGGCCTTTAATTTCCTCATTTGTGCAATGAGGCCAGTTCCAAAGAGAGGTCAGTGTTTCCAAGAAGAAAAAAAAAAGAGGAATTGGACACTTGGAGCTTGAAATATATCATTACAAAAACTATAATCACATTTCTATGGTCTTTAAGATTTACAAAGCACTTTCCTCATAAGAAGTATGTAAACAGGTCAAATATGATCACCACCAGTTTTAAAAATGGGTAGGACAGATGACAGTAGAAAACAAACTCCTTCTAGGCAGGAATTATTTCATTTCCTGTGTATATTGATAGGATTTAGCACAGTGCCTGTCCTACGGTAAGCACTTAAAAATTCTTATTAATGGATTGATTGATAAGAAAACAAAGGCTCAGAGAAGAAAATTGCCTCCCACAGTAAAAGTTTTTACACTGAAGTGTAATAGAAGCTCTAGACTTGAAGTTGAAGTTCTGGCTAGGTCCATGGCAGCTTAGCAGGTAAGAGCCAAGGCAGTGGAATCCCAGGGTCTAGATTGAAATCCTACAGCTAATGTTCAGTATCCATACAACTGCAAGTCAGTTAATCTTGGTGGGCTTCAGTTTCCTTTTCTGTGACATGAGATGGTTGGGCTAGATGATCTTTGAGATCTTTTCTAGCCCTCATTTATGCTCTCAGTCCCGATACTTACTGGTCTTATGACTATGGGCAAGTCACTTTACTGTTGTGAACCTCAGTTTCCTCATTTGTCATAGGTGGCTAATAATACTTGACCTCCTGATCTCACAGAATCTTGGAGCTGAAAGGGATCTCCCAGGTATCTAGTCCAACCTGTACATGAACAGGAAGTCCTTATATGATATCCCTAACAAGTAGAAAACCAACCTTTCCACTTGAAGACCTCCAATGAAAAGGAGCTCATTACCAAGCATCCCATTCGACTTTTGAAAAGCTCTAATGGTTAGAAAATTTTTCCTTACACCAAACTGAAACTCTCAGCAATTTCCACCCACTGATCATAATGCTAATTTCTGGAGCTAAGCGTCACAAGTCTAATTTATCCTCCAAGTGACAGCCCTTCCAGCATTCAGCTATCATGTCTCCCCTGAGCTTTCTCTGCTACAAGCTAAACATCCCCAATTCTTTCAACCAGTTGTTTAATGGCGCAGTCTCCAATCACCCTACCATTCTGGTTAACTTCATTAGGACACTGACTCAGTGGTGTCAAACTCAAATAGAAATAAGAGCCACTAAAGCATACAGAAGGATCCCCATGGGCACATCTTGACTTAGAAAACCACATGTTAACATTATCCATATTTTACTATATTTGTACGTATTTCATTAAATATTTCCCATTCCATTTTAATCCAATTCAGACCACACTTGGGAGTGTTGTAGGCCTGCAGGCTGCACGTTTCACAGCTCTGTTCTAACTTATCAATATACTTCCTAAAATGTGGCACACAAAACTGAGTACAATACTCTAGATGTGATTTATCCATGCAGAACTATAGCCTATCTATTATGTCCCTTGTACTGGGCATTATACTTCTCTGAACTCAGTCTCACCTTGGGTTGGATTTTTTGGCTGCTCTGTCCCTCTGTTGACTGATAATTGACCTTGGAATCCCCAGGTTCACCTTCAGACAAACCAATTATCTAGCCATGCCTTTTCCAATCCTGTACTTCCTCGGTTGATCTTTTGAACTCAAGAATAGGGCATTATATTTGTCCCTATCAGACTTCCCCTTGTTAGATTTGGCTCATCATTCTAACCTACTGAGATCTTTTTAGATCCTTACTCTGTCATTTAATTTGTTTATGACAGTTGTAAACCTGGTAATCATTCTAACCTCTTCATTCATGTTTTGCTGATAAAAATGTCGAACAGCACAGAGACAAGAATATAATAGATAGTGCAATGGATAGAGTTCTGGGCCTATAGTCAGGAAGACCTGAATTCAAATCCAGCCTCAGACACTTACTACCTGTATGACCCTGGGCAGATCACTTAACCTTGCTTCAGTTTCCTCAATTATAAAATGGGGATGATAACAATGGTACCTGCCTCCCAAAGTTATTGTTGTAAGAATCAAATGAGATAATATCTATAAATCACTTAGTACACTTCCTGGCATGTGGTAGGCATTTAGTAAACAATTATTTTTCTTTTTAATGACCTTCCCCAACTTTAACACAAACCTATCAATAATTACTTTTCAGGTCTCATTGTTCAACAAATTCCTGAATCCACCTAACTATACTGTCATCTAACCCACATCTCCATCTTGTTTAGAAATATAATTTAGGAAACTTCGTCAAATGCTTTGCTCAAATCTAAATCTAGATATATTGTGCCTACAAAACAGTCTCCTGATATCCTAGTAACCTTATTAAAAAAAAAAAAAAGGAAATGCTTTGAGTGTGACATGTCTTGCTCTTAATAAGGCTTTGCTTCTTTCTCTGAATGCTTTGAAATCTGTTCTTCCATAATTGCTCCAGCAATAGGTGGGGTGGCCACTTGCTCCAAAGACTCCTGTCATTCCTGCTTCAAGCAACTACTTCCTCCTTGTTGGTCAGAATTAGATTCCAAACAATGATTTCCCTCATCACTTCCTCAACCAGTTGTGGAATGATTTTTCCCATTGAGGCAAATCAAGCATTCCACTGTGGTAGAGAAAGCACTGCATCGAACATTAAAATAATAAAAGTCTCCCTATCTCTACCATACTATGCTGCCATCCCAGGTTTATGACCTGTTTTCCAAACATTTTCTCTATTTCCTCCTTCTGTCCAGGTGGTCTGTAGAATGCTCACAACAATTGGCTTCTGTCTTTCCTTTCATTGATTCTCACCTAAATGCTCTCCTTTCTATGTTCTTTCCAAGTCCTGGATTTCTTCACTTGAATGTATCCTCTCAGTATATATAAATCCTGTTATAACACCTCTTGGATTAATTCTATTAATTTTTTAATTAATTAATTTAGTTTTAGTTTTCAACAATCACTTCCATAAGCTTTTGTTTTAAATTTTCTTCCCCTCCCTTCCTGCCTCTTCCCCAAGAGAGCATACAATCTGATATTGGTTCTACATATAACCTATTAAACATATTTTCATATTAATTCTATTAATTTTGAATCAATATACCCTTACCATAGCTATAGTCTATCCAAGAGTCCCATCCTAATCAATTCTCAGTGATAGCCATCAGGTCAGATTTGCCTCCTTGCATTAGAATCTCTCATTCACCCTCAGTTTATTTCCCACACTTTGTGAATTTGTGTATAAACATCTGAGGCTTTGAGTTTTATTGCTGATCCTTTTCTTGGATATTGTCTCCTGTGACTTACTTGTCCTTTCTATTGATATGCTTCTTCCTATTTTGCACTACCACTCTCTGTGATGTGTTGTTTGATAGATGTATATGGGGGGGGAGGTGTATGAGCGTAGTGACCATGCAGTTTTCTCCCTTCCCTTCCCTTTTCAATTTAAAGCCATCTTGATTAGATTTACAAGATTCCAGACAAACATACTTTGAGCAGTCCTCATTAGGTGTACTTTATCCCTGGCCAAGAGCCTATCATTCCTGTATTTTCAGCTATAGTCCATAAATCCAAATCTACCAGGGGTATTGTGAAGAAAATGCTTTATAAACCTTTTTAAAGTACTAAAGAATGGGAGCTATTATTATTTTGACATATCACTTCCCATTCACATTGTAGAGGGACAATACCACAAATATTTACCTTTTTTTATGGTACCTCATTCACTTTTCATGAAACCAGTGGGGTTCTGAGAAACAATTTTGGAAATACTAGTTGAGATATTCTCCAAGGCAGGGATTCTTAACCTGGTATCCAAGGACCCCCAAGAGATCCATGGATAGATTTCAGGGGGTCTGAGAACTTGGAACTTTCAGTATTTTGATACAATTGGTTTCCTTTGTAATCGCATGTATTTAATTTTATGCACTTAAAAACATTATTTTGAGAAATGATCCATGGGCTTCACTAGGATCACTAGACTGCCAGAGGGGACCATGATACAAAAAGGTCAAGAATTTCCTCTTTTAAGGCCTCTTCCAGGTCTGACATTTTAATTCAACAAACATTTATTGAACACTTACTATGTGCTCATTGCTATGGATACATTGAGAGAGACTACACAGCCCCTGCTCTCAAGAAACTTAAAATCAAATGTAATTCTATCCCCACCCTATCTCTGACTTTAGAAAATCTTGTCAATACCCCATCACCTCCATCCCTGGCCTTTCCACAGACCCTACACTCTCCTTAGTAGCAATCTGACTACCCTGTTTGCTCTGTAGCTTTTCTGGCTGACTGAAAAGATGAAGGAAGGAAGGAGGGAAGGGAGGGAGGAAGGAAGAGAGGGAGGAAGGGAAGGAGGAAGGAAGAGATGGAGGAAGGGAAGAAGGAAGGAAGTGGTCTGTCACCACTCCTGGTGAATGGCTGCTGCTTCAGGATTTGCTGAACTGTCCTCCTGAGCCCCTTGTTGGCTTGGTCCAGGCAAGGATCTGTCTACTTCATCCCTCTTCTTCCTTTTCTCATCCTTAAAACTTTCTCAGTCTCCAGAGGATCCTCCATACATGATTTGTGAGGTTGAGTGTGAGATGTGGGGAGTAAGGGAAAGAGCCCTTTCCCTTTCCATACCTTGCTTCCAGCATCCAGATATTGCTTCATTGTCTGGACTTGTTAGTCCTCCTAAGCCTTTCAACAATATATTACTGGGAACCATGCCTAATTGTGAATCCTAATTGTGGATGCCTTAGTTTCCTAACCCCAAGTTTTCCTGGGTGTCCCCACCTCAATGTATTTTCCTTTGTCTCTCTTGGTTCCTCTTTCTCTGTCTGCCATTAAATGTAATGGTCTCAAGGTTCTATATGCATCCCTCTTCTTTCTGTCCTCCAGGATCTCATCCATGCAAGTATCTTCTATGCGTGGATGACTCCAATATTTTCTTAATTTTCCCCTCTTTTCATCACCAGTTCCTGAGTGTTCTCTTCCCTTCACATTTTTCTTCTTTGTTACCTTCATTTCTCTTCCTACTCCCCTTACTCTTCACCCCCCACCCCATAACCTCTTTATTATTCCCCTCCACACTTTTACTTTCCTCTTATCCTTGTCTCCCTCTTCACTCTTTCTGTCTCTCCTACCTTTGCACCAATTTTTCCCTCTTTTTTTCAGACCTTTCTTCACTGCTCAGTCTTTCTTCTCTTCCTTGCCCTACTTTTGGGTAGAGACAGTCAACTAGCATTTATTAAGCACCTACTATATGGCAGGCACTATGCTAAGAGCAGAACTGACTCACTGCAGAATACTGCATAGAACCAAGATGCCCTGAATGGGCATGGGTTTTCCCATCCTGAGAAGGAATGTGAAAGCATAGACAGATTGAATAGAGGGGTAAGGTGCTGACATATAATGGAGAAAGGAGGTAAGGAGTGGATATTGCCCAAGAATCCTTCACGTGATGGCAGAATGCCAGCCCTGGGTCACCTACTGCCTGCATTCTTAGCTCTCTTAAAGCCATCACAAACCAGTCTCACTAAACATCTTGACTGGGTAACATCCTAATTTGTACTGAGTTTTACAATCCCCTCACCCATTTTTGAGGAGCTACCCATAGCTTTTCTTAAGGCTTGACCCAGATGGCCTCTAACTATGCCCCAATCTACCCATCCATCCACTGTCCATCCACAAATCCATCCACTCACTTATTTATCCTTACATTTGTTCAGTTAATAAGCTTTCTTCATTGACCTCCATCTATGCTGACTTCTTGCTCCTTTCAGCCCTTGCAATGTGGATGAATATCAGCATACATACTCAATCCCCAGCACCACCCTCCACAAATAGCATTAGCTCCCTTGATGTCTGAGGAGTGAAACATGGACCTACCTAGTCTGTGGGGCAGAAAGAGTCCTCAAAGAGACCTGGACTTAGTTAAAACTGTTTGACTGGGATAGTATGTGGCTTAAGAGAAGTGTATGGACAGAAAGATTGTCCAGGCTTGCATGTCAAAGTGTGCAAGTCCAAGGCCCACACTCATACTCATGAATTGCAGAGGATGGGAAACCAGGTAAGGGTTCCAAGGAAAGTATAATATTTGTATCGCCATTCCTTTGGAATGGGCCAATATCTAAAGTCTACCCAAGGAGCTGCTATCAGTTTTAAATGAGTTTCCTATGTTTCCTAGCATTAGGCCAAAAATCTTGGCTTACCCCATACTCTGTTAAAGGTAACCCAAAAAGGACCAAGGCTAGAATGCATAATCCGTATTTTTTTGTCTTTTTAAAATATCCTTTACTTAAATTTTTGGTGCAACTAGGTAGCACAGTGGATAGAACACTGGGCTTGCAATCAGAAGACTCATCTTAATGAGTTAAAATCCAGCCTCAGACACTTACTAGCTGTGTGACCCTGGGCAAGTCACTTCACCCTATTTGCCTCAGTTTCCTCATCTGTAAAATGAGCTGGAGAAGGAAATGACAAACTACTCTAGTATCTTTGCCAAGAAAACCCCAAATGTGGTCACAAAGAGTCAGATATGACTGAACAACAATTACTTAAACTTACAGGAAAAATGATTTACTAATCTCTAATGGCTAAATATAAGCCAAGGGCTAAAATTTAAAGCAAGACCAACAAAATTCCAATACCTATAATTTTAAGTAAGCTCAAATGTAAACAAATTCTCTTCATTCATTCAACAAACATTTTTTTAAAAGTAGGATCTGGTTTTGTGCAGGGCTATTTGCTAGAAACTGGAGGAGATAATGTCAAGTAGAGATGACCACTGCCCCCAAAAGTCATTAATAGGGGAAACAGAACAAAAATGAATAATAATAAGACAAATTATTGAGTGGAAAGAGCATGGATTTTGGGGAGAGGACCTGGGTGGGAATTCCTCTCCATGATACTTTCTACCTTTATGATCATGGGTAATTATTTCATGTCCCTGGGCTTGTTTCCTCAACCATAAAATTAGGAATTCAACTAGGACTCAGGGGCAGGACTTGAGACCACAGGTTCCCCACCCATGATAGATGATCTCAAAGCCCCCTTTTAACTTTCAGTCCTGTTCTCTATATGCAGAATATGAGCATGTGAAAGAAATGAAGTACTATGAGGTGACAGTCTAGACATCATCTCTAGTGCCTCTGGTGGGGAAAAAAAAGGCCATATTCCTAGTTCTAGTTAGTTCTTCACACTCTTCACCCCAACAGACTTTCTTCCAGCTATTAACTAACTACCTCTTTGCAACTCACAAGGGTGATAATTTGCCTTCTCACCTGTGCTCTTTAGCTCTAGAAGCCAGAGCTGTGCCTCCCTGCACATTTCTTCCCAAGGGGAGAAAGCTTTTTTATCTCTGTCTTGCTCTCCTGGAGGACATGGTTTCAAAACATTCCCTTCTGGCTTGGGGTTCTACAAATGCCAGATTTAAGAGGGGAAAAGCTGCAACAGAGTCACTACTGCCTGCCAGTCAGAAAAGTTTCTTTCATGGTTAGGCTTTTGATTCTCTCAAATAAGACCTTACCTCTGAAGCAGTGAGTAGTACGCTGGATAGAGTGTGGGAGCTGGAATCTGGAGAGATCTGGGTTCAAATTCTGCGTCAGTTATCTAGCTGTGTGACCCTGGACAATTCATTTAACCTCTTTACCTCAACTGCAAAATGGGAATAATTATAGCATCTACCCCTTAGAGAGGTTGTAAGGATCAAATGAGATGACGTATGTAAACTCCTTTGCAAACTTTAAGCTCTATATAAATGATATTATTGGTGCCTAATTTCCCTAGAAAGACGTCTCTTTGCTAAGTTTCATCTACTGCCACAATTGCTTCTTAACCATGCCACCCTCCCACGCCTCACATTTTTTTGCAGCATGTTTTAATTCTCAGTTCAATAGAACAAGTCTTCAGTAGAAGTACATGGGGATTTCCTCAAAATGAAGAGGGTCAGAGTGGGGCCCTCGAGCTGGAAGGAAGGGCTCCTGGGCTGGGGATATCTGATGGAGGGACCTCAAGTTCAGCAGATCCTGACCAACCTCTGTTGCCATCTTTCCTGGGTCCCAGAGTTGGAGCTGGCAGTGAGGGTGACCCTGTATGTCGTCATTTTCCTGCTGAGCGTGGGAGGAAACATGCTGATAATCACAGTGCTGGGACTAAGCCGTCGCCTGCGCACCGTCACCAATGCCTTCCTGCTCTCACTGGCTGTCAGCGACCTACTCCTGGCTGTGGCCTGTATGCCCTTCACCCTCCTGCCCAACCTCATGGGCACCTTCATCTTCGGCACTGTGGTCTGCAAGGCTGTTGCCTATCTCATGGGTGAGCTCCCAGCCCTGCCTTGCATCACCTGTCCTCGGGAGAGAAGAGGGGTGTGTAGGAGTTGATGGAGTGGGGGATGTAGGAACTTGGGGTGCTCAGGGTTGGGTAAATGTTAGGATCTTTCCTCGGACCTAGGGTTGGGGGCTGGGGATGCAAGAAGTATTTGAGGTCATATGAAGTTGTCCTTGGCGTCAGTTGGCACGGTGATCATGTGTCTCCTGCCCACCTCCTTTCCCCAGGAGTGTCTGTGAGCGTGTCCACCCTAAGCCTGGTGGCCATCGCCCTGGAGCGCTACAGCGCCATCTGCCGGCCTTTGCAGGCACGTGTGTGGCAGACACGCTCCCACGCCGTGCGTGTCATCGTGGCCACGTGGCTGCTGTCTGGTCTGCTCATGCTACCCTATCCCGTGTACTCTGTTGTGAGGCCAGTGAGCCCCCGCGCACTGCAGTGCACGCACAGCTGGCCTAGCAATCGAGCGCGCCAGGCATGGTAAGCGTCAAACCCCTGGGAATAGCTCTTCCCCTTAGAGACACCCCTCTACCAGCTCACACGGTACCCTTCCCTCCGTGGGCTTCTGAATGTGCCCAGAGAATGTCCCTTCCCTAGTCCCTGCAGGATGTCCTGGCAGACCCCTTATCCCTAGTCCTCTTGAGTTTACTCAGACCCTTGTGTCGGTCTCGAGACTGCCTCGTTACCTGCCTCGGAGAACTCAGCTCCCACCACAGAGGCAACCTTTGCCCCTCGAACACCCCAATCCTCCTCCCCCATTGAGTCGGCATCATTGTAGGTAAATAAATTGCAAATTTCAGACCTCAGAGGGCGGGCCTCGCTGAAGGTGAGGTCAAGAATCCTCCGCTCCCTAAGTTCTGGTCCCCAAGCTGTTTCCTATCTCCTCAGTAATTCCCTTGCTGTAGGTCCCAGGTGTAAGAGGCAGGTGTCCCGAACTGTTACGTGATTGGTTTGGGTTGGGGGAGAGTGGAGCGAGGATGCCACAGTAGACGGGTGTCCCTGCATACTTTGATTGGCGGGGTCGAGCGGGAGGGGCCCAGGGCGAGGTCAGCCGTTCTTTGATAGGATGAGCTGGATGGCCTGGCCCACTCCACAGGTCTGTGTTGCTCCTGCTGTTCCTGTTCTTTGTACCTGGCGTAGTCATGGCCGTGGCTTACGGTCTCATCTCCCGAGAACTCTACTTGGGGATCCGCTTCGAGAGCCAGAGCCAGAGGCACGGGCATGGGCAGCAGGGCCAGAACGGCAACCACAGACACAGCGGATTGCCTGGTGGGCCAAGCCCAGGTCAGCGGGAGGGTGCTGCTGGGGAGGGGTAAGGGGATGGGGTTGGAAAAACTATCAGAGGTAACTTTGGGGCAAGGTGGGGATCCAGGTTCGAGCTAGGGCTCAAGAGAAATCACTGGATCATAGACAGAGCTGGAAAGGACTTTAGAGGTCATTCAGTGACATTTTACAGATGAGGAAACTGAAGCTCAGAGAGGCAGTCAGTACCACGAAGGTACTGAGTGGCAGATCTGAGACATGAGCCCAGGTCCTGACTCCAGATCCAGAGCTCTTTTCCACTCACAACTCCAATTCCTTAGAAATAATCTCATTCTCAAATGAAGAAACTGAGGCTAAGTGACTTGGCCAAGGCCACACAGATAGAAAGTCTCAGAGCCAGATTCACCAGAGAACTTAGGTCTTCTGACTCCCAATAAAGCACAGAATGACTCAGAGGTCATAATTAGGTTAGGGGTCACAAGAAGAGCACAGTCAGAGGGCAGTTAAATATCAGGAGCTCCAGGGTTCTTAGAGCTGGAGACCAGGTGGCTAGGTGGGATTTTGGGGTCCATATATCAACCCTAATTGCAATCCTTCCTCCCCTGCTAGCGCTTTCCAATGGGCCAAGTGCCCGGGCACCTGCAGGCCAGGAGGGTGATGGCTGCTATGTGAATCTACTCTCAGAACAATCTGGAATGGAACTCTCAGCGCTGACCCCCACTGCCTCTAGAAGGGACACCCGAGGCCCCGGACCTGGTGTGAGCTCATGGCCAGCTCAGGCACAGGCTCAGCTGCAGGCCAAGAAGCGGGTAGTACGGATGCTGCTGGTGATCGTGGGGCTGTTTTTCCTGTGCTGGCTGCCCTTGTACAGTGCCAACACATGGCGTGCCTTTGACAGGGAAGGTGCTCATCGTGCCCTCTCGGGAGCCCCTATCTCTTTCATCCATTTGCTCAGCTATGTCTCTGCCTGTGTCAATCCACTTGTCTACTGCTTCATGCATCGGCGTTTCCGTCAGGCCTGCATGGCCACTTGTGCTAGATGCCGACCCCACCCACCCCGTGCCCGAGTTGCTCGAGCTGGGCCCCGGCTAGGTGATGACCATGAACTTGACCATCCCACTACCTCTCTGTCTCGTCTCAGCTATACAACTATCAGCACACTGGGTCCTGGCTGAGGGCATCCCAACACATGCAGTCCATGTCTTGTTTAGGAAGACATGGAACCAACCCGGAGATACACTGCCCCTCCTGCCTTGGGAACAAAGGGTCCTTTCTGCCTTGGGGGGAAATGGGTATTCTACCATAGGGAGCCTGATTCCCCCCACTCCTACCCAGGGTGGCACGGGCACCATTCCCCTGAGGACCATAGGAAATCCTAATCTGGCACTGAACCCAAACTGTCGACTGGCACTGGGCACACAGGACTAATAGTCTTCATATAGATACACTTCTAGAAATCACATACCCCAAGACAAGAAAGACTTCCCTGGGCAAGGGGTGACATCACCTGCCATGACATAGTCCTATTTTGGGAGGTTCTATGGGTAGCACAGGTGACCCCTAACCTACTGGCAACTCCTCTGGACAAGGACCTCACCTGCCCCCGCACTGAAGTTGACAATCAGCACTGACCCCTGGGTGCACAGGGCAGACCCAGCACCCATCCTGGGAATGTGCCCCCAGTCTGCACTGAGCATCCTGGCCCTGAATTTAGGCCCTGTATCTGTTAGAACACAAGTCACTAACTCCCAGCTTACATTTACTGCAAAGCCCAAGAAGACACATAAGACACATGGATGTCCAGGAAGCTGTAGGAATAAAAATAGCCTCTGTTCCTGCCACTCATGTCCTTATGGGATCAGAAGCTACAGGAAGGCTCATGCCTAGAGTGTGGGGAGAACTTAGCACCAAACAAAGCCCTTGGTGGAAAGGGGCTCAGGAGGGCAGCAACCTCTGACCCCTCTCCTGCCCCCCATCTCTAGAATTCCAAACAGGTCTTCTCCTCACGTACTCTAGTCACCTCCCATGGTGCATACTGTTACCTCTTCCTCTGTACACCCCAGTCACTATATGCATCCCTTATCCACATGAAAGCGTTCAAGCACTTGAATACAGTGAGCCTGTGCCCACCTTCCTTCCCTCCAAGCCCTTTACAGGCTAAACATCCCAGGCCTTCAACACTAATATGAGCCGTCTTTGTGTGGTATTTTAAGGTTGACAAAGTGCATGTTACCTTTATTCATTCCTTCATTTAGTCCTTGAATGGTATGGTCTCTAGTCCTCCTCCTGCCACCCTGATTGCCCTCTTCTGGACATTATCCAGGTTGCCAGTTGTGGCCTGAGAGAGGCAGAGTCCAGCAGTGGGACTGTAATCTCCCTCGCTTTGGATTTTTGCCCATTAAGAAGATGTTAGCTTTTTTGGCTGTCTCTTAAGAACATGACTGGCATTCCTCCTTTCCCAGTAAATCATTGTTATTGCTTAAAACCTTCCATGGCCTAGCAAAAGGGAGATGGTGGCGGCAGTTTGAGCTGCCAGGAGACTAGGCTGCCAGGATCAAATTTAACGGAGGGCCAAGGTTGTATGCTCCAGAGGGCCAAGATCGTATACTCCAAGCAGAGTTCATGGTGTGCCAGGGCAAGCTCATCTGGGGCCCAAGGCCACTCTCCCCATGGTGTCAGTGAGGCGATATCTTTATCTCTGCACCCTGGGCACCAAAAGCAGAGAGGGATGCCTCCAGCAGCAGGTCCCTATAGGAGAGCAGAAGAAAATCAGATTGGAAAGGTATGCTCTGGCCAGACCATGAAGGAGCTCAAATATCAGGCAAAAGGGTCTGAGGTCATGACCATATCATAACTTAAGAGTTTGCAACACACTTAAAAGGTATGTGTGAGGTATGTGCTGCAGGTATCAGGCTCAGAATGAATTAAAAAGCCTTTATTAAGTGTTTACTATGTGCCAGCTTCTGTGCTCAGAGACAGACTGACTTGCCTGAGGTCATACATCTCATTGCTGTTAGAAACTGGAATCTAACATGGTCTGAGTCCAAGTCTAAGCTTTCTGGTCTTGGGATCAAGGGACAGAAAGGGCCTAGACAGGAGGAAGGGGAAAGGGCAGCACAGACTCCAAGGCTGGTCAGTGCTCTAGCTGTTGGGGATTGAAGAAAGCTTTCTACAGGGATCTACCTTAGTGGGAAGAAGGGAGAGGATGCTGATACCCTGATTTCTGGGAGCCAGGTTTGCCCTGCAGTCAGACTCAGGGAGGCAACTTGGTGCAAGGGGAAAGGGCCCTGAACTTTGGAGACAGGGGATCTGGGTTTAAGTTCTAGCATAGCTAGCATAGCTTGTGTAACCTTAGGAAGATCTCTCTTTCTCCAGGCCTCAGCTTTTCCATCTCTAAAATGAGGGGGTTAGATGCTCACCAGCTAAGGCTTTCTGGCTTTGACAACCTATTGTTGTATTATGAATCATGCCCGGGGTAGAATTCTCTTGGGAGGCAGAGGAAGAAAGACCAAGGGGAAGAATAATGAGGGAAAGAGGCAGAGGAAGAAGACCAAGGAGAGGGGGAAGAATGAGAGGAAAGAATAATGAGGTAAAGAGTGCAGATATGGCTGAGCAAGGTGAATGAGAGAGGATGATACAGAAATAGGTATGAATGAGGGTGAATAGGAGTGGGGATGATGAGAAGACTAAGGAAAATGAGGAAAGGGAGGAAATAGAAATGTGGGGCTGTGGAGAAACGTGAAGAAATAAAAGAAAAGTCCTAGACTTTGAACTAAGAAAGGGACCTTAGAGGCCCTTGAGTCCAACCCTTTCTTTTTACAGATGAGGAAACAGAGGCCCTGAAAGGGCAAGTGACTTGCCCCAGGTTACACAGGTAGTAAGGATCTGAGACCAGGTTTGAATTCAGGTCTTCCAGATTCCAAGGCCTAGTACTCTATCCACTTTACCACCAGCTGTCTAGATAGATAGATAGATAGATAGATAGATAGATAGATAGATAGATAGATAGATAGATAGATAGATAGGTGGATGGGAAGAAAAAAAGAGGAAGAAAGAAAGAATAGCATTTATTAAGTACTTAGTACAAGGCTTAGACAAATTCTTACAGCCTTATCTTGAAAAACTTAGCATCATAGACTTAGGGCTGGAAAGGATCATTATAGAGATTATCCAAACCAACCCTCTTCATTTTACAGATGAGGAATCTCATGCCCAGAGATGTTAATTGACTTGCCCAGAATCACACAGCTATTAAGTGTCAGAGGCAATGATTCTAACTCCCCTTTTCCCTAACTTAGTTCAACACCATCTTGCTGTATTACAAAAGAGACTTACTTTATATCCTTTCAGCTCAAATGATGGAGTCCTTTCCCTACCTAGCCTTTGTTCCCTTAATAGCTGTGGGTGGGTTCCTGCCTTTCTCCATGCTGAGTTCCTTTTACAAGTAAACCATGTTCTCAATTCAAATTGCTTACAGTTGTAACTAGGGAAACAATACATGAGCATCAGAGAACAGTGTAAGATGCACAAGTCCGTATGTGTAGTAGGCACTTGCTGGTTGGATGAGTATATGATTACATGCCAAAACAAGTAGCATGCAAGGAAGGAGTCATGTGGGAGGAAATGGTGAGGTATTTTCCTGGAGAAGGTGAAAGGCAGACTGGACCTGGTTGGATTTGGATACACGGTATAGACAAAAGGAAGTTAATGATGGGGGTAGGGAGGAGCAGGATGGGCAAAGGATTTGTGGTGGATCTAAGCATTTTATGTTTTAAGGGCAGTAAGCAACTGAAGTAGGATCATAGAATAATAGATTTAGAACTGGAAGGGACCTCAGAAGTCTACTAGGTCAACCCCCTGGAGCTGGGAGCCTGCCCTAATCCCTGGCTAGCAACATTGAAACTCTTCTCCTCAAACCTGGCTTCATGCCCACTGACAAGGAACTCCTGTCATTCGATCCTGTCATTTTGTCCATCTTTTCTCCAAGCCAAGGACATTTCTTCACTTTAATGGCAGATGGCTGCCCAGGCAGAAATACCTTGGTGGGGCCAAATGGTGGATGACCACAACAGCCTTCCATGCATGTTGGCACTACTCTGTTTAGCTTTAGTACCATCTTTCCGGGCCAAAGTCATTTATTCATCCAACTCTTTGTGGAGAAACCACTTAGATGGACTCATCCCAGCTTAGCACAGCACCTGGCACATAGTAAGCAAATAATCAATGCTTGTTGATTCCCTTCCTTCGGCTGGAGCACAACTCACACTGTCATTAATACTTCTACCAGGAGAAAAACAAATGATAGCAGCTATTGAAAGCACTTAGAGCATTTTTCTGGCTCTGACAGAAGGGCAGGAGTCTGATTCTCCCTTCTCCCATTTCAGCCCTGCCAGCTAGTCATTGGCAGTGACGTTGGGAACGCACCACCAACGCACCAGAAAGGATCAACGGCACCACATTCATCACCTACCTCCACCAGACATTATGTTCTCCCGACTCAGTGTTTTATTCTTCCTCTGTATTCACTTTGTACATATCTTGTGTTTACTTATCTGTATGTGTTGTATCCTATCCCACCCCTGTCCCCACATAGCACGTAAGCTCTCTGAAGGCGGGGGCTTTTGTTTCATCATTGTCTTTCCAGAGCCTAACACAGTGCCTTGTGTATTAGGTACTTAATACATGCTGACTGAACTTCTCCTCGGCCTTGTGACACTTCATGGTAAAGTGAAAAGAGCATCACCCTTGGTGTCACCAAACATGAGTTCAATTCCTGCCTCTGATACTTTATGCTATCGCTTGACCTGTCTGAGCCTCGGTTGCCTTATCTATAAAAAGAAGGGATTAGATTAGGATGATCCCTCCGCATTAGAACGTGAACTCCTGGAGGGCTACAATCATGTTTTAGCCTTTTTTGGTATCCCCAGTGCCTGGCACACAGTAAGCACTTAATAAATGCTTGTTGACTGACTGGCAGACTGTAAGGTTTAGATCTATGATCCTCCTTTTCCACCCTCCCTTCCCAGCTATCCTCCAGTCCCCACGTTCAAATTATTTCGGGTAGCATCTCTTCACTTTGATCACGAACAGTATTCTCGTCCTTTTTTGGTTGAGTTGTTAGATATTTATCTTGGTTTTCTGTGTGATATTTTCCCCTTTGGTGTCATATTTCTAGGCAGCTCATAACCCTACAGTCACAAAAATTCATTTTATGACTGCATCAGATGAAGAAAAGTTAATAAATTCATGAATCAGAGTTTGGGTTATACTATTTCCCTTATGAAAGTAGGTAAGTATTTGTTACATTAATCTTTGTAAACATAATTCCCTCTGGTGCTTTGCGTGTAGTAAACAATAAAACATTTGTTATCTTGAATTATCAATACACAGAAGTACTGGCTGAGCCTTAGTCTTTGGTATGAGAAATTTGGGAGGCATGGGGGGAGAATGCAACAACCAGTTATTAAGTTCCTACTATGTGCCAAGCAGTCCTATCAGTGCTTTACAAATATGATTTATCTGATCCTTACAACAACTCTGGGAGGCAGGTGCTATTATCCCCATTTTACAGTTAAGGAAATTGAGGGAGACAGAGGTTATGTGACTTGCTCAGAGTCGCACAGCTGGTAAGTTTATCAGGCTGGGTTGAACTCAGGTCTTCCTGACTCCAGGCCCAGTGTTCTATCCATTATGCCACCTAGCTGTCTCACCTTGGAATTAGTATCTCTTCAATTCATCCACAAGCAACCAACATCTTTCTTTAACTATGAGCAATGGTTTAACTAATAAAGAATATCTTACTGAGATGCTCAAGTGGATTGGTGATTTCATCCAATCTGGAAGTTCCCTTCAATGACGCAGACCAACCCAAACCCAAGCCTGCGCATCTTGTGCAACTCTGGACCATGCCCTGTTATAATGTACCCCAAAAGGAGTCATCCAACATGTTGGCAGTAACCTTTGATTTCTTCATTCTAAGGCAGAACATCTTACTTTAAACAAACAACAACTTACAAATGCAACCAGAATCCCAGTAAATTAAAGGATTCTTGCTTTATTCTGCCTTCCTGCTGATGTCTGATCACTCCTCCCCGGCTGTGGACATTTGCCAGTATTAAGTTTTTCAGTTTGACACATTTATGCCAGCCATTGGAGATACTTAAGATCCCTATGTAAGATTAGGACTTGAAAGCTAACTAAGTCTTGCCTTAGGGAAGGGTTCTGCTTCCTGGGGTTCTTTACTTAAGATCTGTGAACTTTTTAAAAACACTGTATTTCAATATAAGTATTTTGGTAATTATATGCATTTTATTTTATGCATTTTAAAACATTATTTTGAAAAGGTGATCTACAGGCTTCCCTAGCTTGCCAAGTGATACATGACATGCAAAAGGTTAAGAACCCTCCAAATTGTTCTAAACTGGCCAATAAAATTCCATTTGTAGTTCCCTGTTCCATCCCTCAACACCCTCCCCAACACAACCCAATTGTGCTGCTACCGCATCTTACCCAGCTACGTTGGCCACGTGAGTAGCAATGGTGGGAGGGGAGGGATGAGGTGATGTTGGTAGCAGCCTCCACTTCTCCAGTCTCCTCCCTACTTTACGTTAGATTGGGCAGTATTTGGTGGTGGGAGGTGAAGTGAAAATCCATAGTGAAAGTCCGAGTAGACTGTCCTTGTCCTGGCTCTCACTGTATTGAACCTTAATTATTTCCTGTGTGACCTTAATATAGCCTGTGTGACCTTAGGTCCCTTTACCTCTTTGGGGTACAATCTCCTTATCAGTAAAATGAGGGGGTTGCATTAGATGACATGTTAGGTTCCTTTCAGCTCTAGATCTATGATCCTATGATTGTAGGCATAATACAGTCTAGGTTTAGTATGGTCTCCATAATTGGATGAGACCAGTTGAACTATAATAGAGTTCTATAGGAGAAGATAAAGGCTATTTGGAGGAAATCCAGTTTTCCTTTCTCCTTTCAGACTCTTGTCTAACCAGCATCCTTCAGTGAGCAGTGCATATAATATGATTTGTGGATTTATTGGCAGTTGGACTCTTTACAGGTCCAACTTGCTCAATTGCCATTGGCTCTTAGGATCAAATACCAAAAAAGGGCTAGAGAATGGAAGCTAAGAGAAGACACCTGAGAAAAACTCAATTTACGAGCCTATTCTGCTTTTGTTACCTTTTACACTCATCTGTGTACATATGGGAATATCCTTAAGGATGTTTAAGAAGTATTTATGACTTGGGTCACTCCTAAGCCTATGGATCAGTTTCTCATAATTATGTTTTAAAATGCAGAAAATAAAATACACGGAATTACCAAAAATTATATTGAAATACAATTAAAAAAAACATTCACACATGCCAGGAATTCCTTCCGCCAAAGAAGAACCACATCTTCTGTATGACAATATATAAATCTGAGGAAGTAACTTCTGACACAGACAGGTTGCTCTAGGTCATACAGCTAGTAAGCATGGGAGACAGGAGTTTAACCTCAGTCTTCCTAACCCTTTAACCAAGAGCAGTTTACTATAGGAAATCCCTTTCATGGTACCTCGTTCTCAGGGCTTCTCATGCTGTTCCCCATTCCAGACTAAATTCACTCTGTTCATCTCTTTTAAGCTTCCCATTTTGCTCTTGCCCAAAGATCTCTTAATAGCTTACAAGTTTTCACAAGCTTATTTGAATCCTATTCCCTTTAGAGGAGTACCAACCAACCACACACTTAATAACGACATGCTGTCCTTCTGGAAAGTAGTTTGGAACTATACCCCAAAAGTCACTTAACTATGTTTATTCTTTGACCCAGTGTCGCCACTACCAGGCCTACTCCAGAATGAAAGAAAGAAGAAAAGAATCTACAAATAGAAAAATACTTGCAGAAGCTATTCTTTGTAGTGGTAAAGAACTGGAAAGTAAGGGGGTACTCACCTGTTGGGGAATAGGTAAACAAATTGTGTTAGAGAAATGTAATGGAATACTATTGTGTTATAAGAAAGGAGGAAAGAGATAGTTTCAAAGAAACCTGGAAAGGCCTGCTTATATGAACTGATGCAGGATGAAGCGAGTAGAATCAGGGGAACAATTTATACAATAACAACAATATCTAGATGAACAGCTCTGAATAATGTAATCACTCTGTTCAATACAATAAACAAACAGGATTCCAGAAAGCTGATAATGAAAGGCAATGAACTCAAGTTGTAGAATATGATCTATAATTTTTAGATTTGACCGATGTGAGGATTTGTTTTGCTTGACTAGGTATATTTGTTACATGAGTTTTAGGGTTTTTTTTCAATAGAAGTGGTAGCTGGGAAGAAAAGAAAATCAATTTTTGTTAATTAAAAAATTTAATTTAATTTTTAAAATGAGTTACTGTTTTAATGTTCCAACATAATATTTTAACTCATCCTCAATTGGACATATTTTTAATTTTTTTATCCAAGACTGAGGATAATGTTACTATGATTCTTCCACTTAGGACCAGTGATGCTTGTGAGAAACCAGAATCAGGGGTCTAATCCATCACCATCAGATAGTTCAAAGTTAATTATCTCATTCAAGACAATATAGCACTTTACATTCATAAATTGTTTCCCTCAAAATGACCCTGTGAGGTAGGTAGAAGTGCTATTACTCTTCCCCCCTATTTTATAGGTGAAGAATTTGAGGCTTAGGGCAATTTAGTGATTTGTACAGAGTCATACAGTTAGCATCAGAGCTAAGATACAAACCCAGGTCTTCTATGGCCCATTGACTCTCCCCACCCCCACCCTCCAAAATAGGATCTCCATTTTTAGGAAAGGTAAAAGGATTATTTTGCCTAGAGAAGAAATAGTGGAAGAGCAGCACATAGGTTCCCACGAGGGATGTCTTTCAGACTTTTTCCACAGATGCTAATTCTTTCAGTGGTTTTATCCTTTAGAAAAAAGGACAGCAATCATGGGCTAATCAGTAGGATCATCTTGCAGCACTTGACTGTCAGTTCTTCCCTGTAATTCAAGTCACATAATACCACTCACATTTATTCCATTCTTTCTGTTTTCACTGCTCTAGACAGAAGAAAATAGCCAAACACAGCTGATGACATTTTATATGTAAATTCTAAGGGGTTTGGAGTTCTACCCTACAATTTGGTTTGGTACAACAACTTTCTCACAAATTTTAGTCAGAAAAGCTAAGTGGGCTTTCTATAAATAATATAATTTCTGAGTTAAACAGGAAGGTTAGGTCAGGGGGAAAATCAGTTGCTTCAGTTAAGATAGAAGGATAAGAGTTAAGAAGACGAGTGTAGGAAAAACAACAGACAAAGCTGTAGAAGGTTAAGCAAGGAAGAGAACAAAGGGTGTAAGAATTCAAAGTCCTCATTTCAAGTTTATTGGCCAATAATAAGCCTCATCCTATCTAGAAGTGGTCTCAAGCCCAGAAAACTAGACCACTATTTTTGGCCAGAAGAAATGGGACCATTCAATTCAATAAACATTTCTAATGTGCCAACTGTGAAAAGCCATTTAAATTTGTTTAAATATAGACATAGATGTGTACTACAATAATTTCATATTGCAATTTATCCAGAGTCAATCACTTGTCATAACAAGGTTTTAGTCAGATAATAGTTAATTTACTTGCCAAGTCAAGTGATATGGTAGCCAAGAGCAACTTTGGTTGGAAAATAAACTGGTTTGTAAAATTTTACAGTGAAGGATGATGAAAAATTGGGTAACATCATCTCATAAAACAGAAGCAGTAGAGGATAAAATCAGGTCAAATCAGGCTTGACAAAAGACCCAAATAAGCAAAATTATCCTGAGGACATTTAAAGATGAAAATGGAAGAAGACCACAGAAGAAACATGAAAAAGATCTACACAGATTTTTATAAGAAGCTTTTTTAAAGAACAGTAGAGTCCCTAGATTTGAACTCTAACATCATAGTCATAGATATGTTTCTAAAGGAGGTAGAAACAACACTAAAATTAACGAAGACTAAGATCCTCTTCTTTGTGTAAGTGAAGTAACATAATTGTAAGAGTATTGAGGGATGAATTACAAGCTGTCAGAAGGAGGGGAAGATACCAAAGGGTGAAGAAAGAGCTTAGATTTTATTTATACCCCCCAAAAAAAGTGACTGAAAGAACACCAGCAAATACTGACCTATGCTCTGCATAAAATTTTAATAAGTATCATCTACATATGAATCAAAGGAATTCTTGATGAGTATATTAATGGGGAATGGGAAGGCTTCTACAAAATTCTATAGTGGACCACAACTTTACCATTATATGATTGACTATAGAGAATAAAAGATTCCACTGCGCTTTCTGTTTGTTGATTAAAACAAAAAAGCATTTGATTGGGTACAGCAAAATGACACCTTGAAGACTTTTTTTCCAATAAAATATCTACCATTC
Source organism: Phascolarctos cinereus (assembly GCF_003287225.1). Classification (NCBI taxonomy): domain Eukaryota; kingdom Metazoa; phylum Chordata; class Mammalia; order Diprotodontia; family Phascolarctidae; genus Phascolarctos; species Phascolarctos cinereus. The sequence goes on from NW_027556098.1 coordinate 353,569,325, forward strand.
ATACACCAAAATTATTCCAACTTTCTTAAGAAATATAGCAATAGCTATAACCTTGTTTGATGACCCTGTGATATATAACAAGAAGTTGTATGTTTGCCAAAAGCGTTTGCCACTCTCCTGGGCGAGATTCAGTATAGAGTCCAAGTTGAAGAGGCATTCCTCGTGAATGGTAAAATCCTCCAGATCTTCCTATTTATAGAAGATGTTGTGTTGGAACACTGCAGAGGCATCCAGAAGAGACATGCAAACACTGAAAAGTGTTTGTCCTAACTACCCACACTGCAAAAACCAAATAGATGAAAAATGGCTATTGTGAAGATTATGATATGTAGTTAATCAGACAACTTATAGAGGCCACCTACATCTGGGACAGACAGTACAAATGGTCTAGTCTAAATGTAGTGATTCTCCTGTCACTGATGGGGGTGAGGGAAGTTTGTTACAAAAATCTTTGCAATTTGTTCATCAGTGTACATATTTGGACAGACAATAAAAAATACACAATGAATTGGGCAGGCCCAGAATCAAGTAGGAAGAGAACAGGCAATATCGCCTAAAGAAAATTGCTAAGCTCTTTAAATGACTCCAAATTTCTCTCTAAAATAAAAGCTCATCTTTTTAAACAGTATTCTACTGGTTTTGTCAAATGTCTGTGAATCATGGAAAACTTAAAATGAATATCACACGGAGGATAATAGAGAGGCACATGGTAGGTGTGAGTGGGCTGCAAAATATAAAAAATGGGGAGCTTTGAAGGACTGAAATTAATGGTTTCATTAGGGAAATATGTGAGCAAAAAAGAAGGTAGCTGGTTATATAGAAGAATGCTGAATAACTGGTGGGCTGCTTAGGTGTTTCTCTAGGATCTTCATGATGTCAAAAGAAATTGAGGAAAGCCTCCAGCATGATAGCTAATATATGGGAGAACTTGGACTGCTGCCGCACAGGATGGGCATATAAGGATGGGTTCTAACTGCAGTGTTAGAGAGAATATGCACATTGAGGAAGTCCCAGGATCATTTGTATATTTGATGCTGTGAAAGTCACCAGGCTAGGTGTTAGGGAAAGGAATAGGGACTAAACTTGTGATTTCATTTAGAAATCATCCTGGGATGAAGAAACACCTGCTACCAATGTAGGTCAGCATTTTCTCTACAACTTAGGGTTAGTCTTGGAGACTTAACTATAGCACTGAGAAACTGATTTACCCAGGATAATGTAGCTAGTATGTATCAAAGAAGGGTGTGAACCCAGACCTTCCTAACTCAGAGGACAGCTCTTAATAATCCTAATGATAGTCATAATCATATTTATATAGCTCTTTATACAGTCTGCAAAACATTTCACATATATGTTCTTATTTAATCCCCATACTGACCCTATAAGGCAGATGCTATTATTATCCCCATTTTTTACAGATGAAGAAACTGAGACTGAACAGGGATTTGACTTATCCAGGATCATACAGCTAGTAAGGATCCGAGGCAGGATTCAAATTCGGTCTTTCTGATTCCAAGTCCTACACTTTATCCACCATACTACCCAGCTGTCCCCATCTTCTCAGTGTTGTGCATACAAGGACAAAAATGAAATAATGCTTGCCCTTCAGTAGCTTATAGTCTAATGGAAAGAATATAATGTTTTCTGATACATAAATACAATGTAATTTGAGGAAGTACACTTATGACTTGGGCATAACAAAGCATAAAGTAGCACCTGAGCTGGGCTTTAAAGGAAGCTGAGCAATACCACTGCTAGGTCTATATCTCAAAGACATCCAAAAAATAGGGGGAAAGGACCTATTTGTACAAGAATATTTATAGCACCTCCTTTTATGTTGGCTAAGAATTGAAAATCAAAGAGATGCCCATCAATTGAGGAATGGCTAAACAAGCTGTGGTATATTCTTATAATGGAATATTACTGTGCTGTAAGAAATGACAAGCAGAATGATTTCAGAAGAACCTGGAAAGACTTGCATGAACTGATGTATAGTGAAATGAGCAGAACCAGGAGAACACTGCACATTGTAACAGCAATATTGTTCAGTGAAGAATAGTGAATGACTTAGCTATTCTCAGAAATACAATGATCCAAGACAATCCCAAAGAATGAATGATGAAGCATACTATCCACCTCCAGAGAAAGAACTGATATTGATTGAATACAGACTGAAGCACGCTATTTTCACTTTTTTCCTTTCATTTTTCTTTTATTTGAGTTTTCTTGTACAAAATAACTAACATGGAAATGTTTTACATAATTGCACATGTATAACCTATATCTGATTGCTTACCATCGGGGGGGGGGAGGAAGGAGGAAGGTATAATATTTGGAACTCTAAATAAAAATGTTTTAAAAATTGGGAAAAAATAAAGGAAGCTGAGGATTCTAAGATGCAAATCAAAACAACTCTGAGATACCACATCACATCTATCAGATTGGCTACCATGACAAAACAGGAAAATGATAAATGTTGGAGAAGATGTGGGAAAATTGGAACATTAATGTATTGTTGGTGGAGTTGTGAACTGATCCAACCATGCTGGAGAGCAATTTGGAACTATGCCCAAAGGGCTATAAAACTGTACCCTTTGACCCAGTAATACCACTTCTAGCTTTGTACCCCAAAGAGATCATAAAAATGAGGAAAGGACCCACTTGTACAAAAATACTTATAGCAGCTCTTTTTTGTAGTGGCCAAGAATTGGAAGTTGAGGGGATACCCATCAATTAGAGAATGGCTGAACAAGTTGTGGCATATGAATGTAATGAAATACTATTGTTCCATAAGAAATGATGAACAGAATGATTTCAGAAAAGCCTGGAAAGACTTACATAAACTGATGCTAAGTGAAGTGAGCAGGACCAGGAGAACATTGTACACAGTTGTTCGATGACTAACTTTGATAGACTTACCTCTTCTTAGCAATGCAAGGATCTAAGACAACTCCAAAAGACTCATGATGGAAAATACTATCCACATCCAGAAAAAGAACTATGGAGTCTGATTGCAGATCAAAGCATACTATTTGCTCACTCTCTCTCTCTCTCTCTCTCTCTCTCTCTCACGGTTCATCCCATTGGTTCTAATTATTCTTTACAACATGACTAATGTGAAAATATGTTTAATAAGAATGGATATGCGCATCCTATATCAGATTGCACACCATCTTGGGGTGCGGGGAGGGGAGGAAGGAGGAGAAAATTTGGAATTCAAAATCTTATGGAAGTGAATGTTGAAAACTAAAAAGAAAATTAAAAACAACAACAATTTTTAAAAAAAGAAATAATCAAAAAATTGTTATGAACCACTCAAGCCCTAGGAAACCATTGTTTATAATCCACCTCCTCCTCACTTCCCATGGTGATTTAAGTATATAATCTGTGCCTTCACTATAGCAAGGTGGAATTCTGATCAGGAGAATTCCCAATTTGCAAGTCTGTTCCTCATAGTGAAACTAATTAATTAAACCGCTACTTGATTACTAGCACTTTGTCTCTGGCCTGCTGTTTCATCATTCTCAGGTTAGAGACTGACTCGGTAAAACCCTGTTAACAGTTGAATTCGGAAAAGTCTGGGAACATAATAGAAAATCAATCAGGGAAGTATACAAAGTCTTCAGCACAACAGTGAAAACCAAGTTGAGATTAAATAGTGTATATTTGTAGCTGATGCTGTCAGTACAATTCTGCGAAATTCTTTAAGGGGATCTGGCAACATAGAAAGAGGGATAGAAAAGGCAGATATTAAGAGTAGCCTGAAATTCTGGGTAGGTAGTCAAGAGGGCAAAGGACTCAGGAGCTGAAAAAAGGCAGAAAGTTGAACTCAGTCGATGACGTATGGGACAAACTGATCTGGCATCAGTGGGTTTGAGTTCGGCTGGCTCTATTTTTTTTTTTTGCTTTTTGGTGAGGCAATCAGGGTTAAGTGACTTGCCAGGGTCACTCAGGTAGTAAGTGTCAAATGCATGAGGCCAGATTTGAACTCAGGTTCTCCTGACTCCGAGGCCAGAGCTCTATCCATTGTGCCATCTAACTGGTCCATGCTCTGCTGTTTCTTACCTGTATGACCTTAAGCAAGTGACCACCTCTCTGGGCCAGAGTTAACTAACGAAAGGAATCAATTTAACAAGTTAAATTCTAAAGTCTGTCACAGTTCTAAATCCTAGAATCTTGAGGCTGTGGAGGGCAAAAAAGTGAGGCCAAAGCAGGATGATGAATCAGGAGAACAGACAAGGTTGGAGGGGCTAGAAGTTGCAGTGACAATGAATAGGTTTAGGAGGAATTTGGCAGAGGGATAAATGGAAGGATGGGAGGTTTTAAGCAGAGACACTAATTTTAGAGTTCAGAATTGTGGAGATAGTTGATGTATTTGTGATGATGAGATATAAGGTATGGCCATCCATGTGAGTAGCCCAGATGGGGCTGAGAGTTAAGGACACTGATAGGGAGTCTAGAGCGTTCAAAGAGACATGAATGTATATACCGAAGGCCCCAAGCAGCAGATTAGGGGTTGAGCTAGAAGGAAGCATTATGAATCAGATACTGGACTCCTTAAGAAAGGAGGAAGAGATATAGGCTGATAATTTAAAGCAACAAGGATCTGAAATGGGTGATATAAGTGATGGAATGAACTTCAAAGGAGGAGGGATTGCTGAGTGATGGCTATAGAGCGAAGGTCTGGAGAGTGATAGGGAGGAGCAAAGAGGGTGTCTTCTCTTTCTGTATACCCAGTGGGTTGGAGAGCCCAGTAGAAGGGTCATTCAGTATCAGAGATGATGGTAAATAATGTTGTACCTTCTGGAAGGAGCCAAATATATGTGAGTGAAAGAGTGAAGGGAAGAGGTATAAGATGAAGGTAAACTTGTTAATGAAATGAAGAGGATCTGGAGGACACAATAGAAAGGCAGAGTCAAAATAGATATAAAGTGGCCAAGGGTAAGGCTGAATGGGATGGGAATAAAAGATCACTGGGTGGTAGCAGGGGGAGGGAGTTTTCATGTCAACTGACAGAGGCTCTGTTTGCTAACCATCAGTCTAGTCTAGCCATCTTTGGTCCTATGATATTAGAAGATTGTATTAGCCCTTTCTCTCCCCAAAGACCAATGTTTATGAGCACAAAGGTGACAAGGAGCTCAGGATGAGTGTTGCAGTTGATGAACACTGGAGTATGAGGCACATAAGGGTATGACTAAATGCTGTCAAGATATTAAGAGCTATTCTGTCTTCCAGAGCTGAGGCCCAATAAGCAAGCTGTACTCTGAGGCTGGCATAACAACAATCCTCTGCGCTCACCCTCTGGATGATCTCACCCTCTGGCAAAGTCACATAATTATTACATAGCTTTGACCAGCACCAGATGTTCTCCGACAAGGTGTTCATCTCCCACCAGGTGTTCATCCGACAAGCATTGGACAAGCTTGAACAGGTAGCCATGTTCCAGTCATAAAGCCTTGTTATGAATCAAACTTGTCTCATTGTTGCGTTACCCCTCATTGTCAGGGCTACAGCTCACTGCGCAGCCATTGGTATAAATATTGAGATGTGGTCACACTAAAGCAGGTCCCTCCACTAGGGGTAGGACCCTGACATACGTATCTTTGCTTGCAAGCCTTTTCCCTCAATTTGAAATTAAACTTCTGTTTGATTCCCGACTCTCCTGTCTCTAGCCTGCTTTGTTTCGCTCTGGCCATCCACACCTTAGAGGCTGGTTTGGTCTGGTTGACAATCCATTACAGGATGGAGATGGGGATTACATACACTCAGAAAGTGTATCACCCACAGAACATGACCTAGGCTTCCAGTCAGACCTGGTGCCTGAGGCCTTGGGTCTTGATGCAAGGGACCTGGTGTCTGGAGGGCTGAAGCATCACTAGTTTCCTCATAAGGTTCCATGAAGCAAAGCAGAGTAATAATAACAGGAAGGCACAGTAACACAGTGCAAGGAGTGAACTTTGAGTCACGGTATCTGAGTTCGAATCTCAGCTCTGTCACTAAGAAGTTGGGCAAGTCACTTTACCACTCTGGGTGCCCACGCAAACTGAATGAATGATAGCAACCTCTTCCTTTCTCCCAAGACCACTCTTCTTCCTGGAGAAGAAGCTTCTCCTTAACATACCTCATGCCACCCATGATTCATTAAAGCAGAGGTTCTTAAGATAAGGCCCACAAACTTTTTTTTAGTGTTTTGGATAACTATATCGCAATGTAACTGGTTTCCTTTTTAGTCCTATGTATTTTTTTTCCTGCAATTAAAAATATTGTTATGAGAAGGGGCCCCTAGGCTTCACAGGCTGCCAAAGGGGTGAATGAAACAACATAGGGCTAAGAAGCCCTGCATTAAGGGTTCCCTGGCCATATCCTTAGGAATAAAGATTACAACTATATATTGCTTGCTATGATCCACAAAAAATACATGAGCAATTCTCATTTCATCTCTCCTTCCTCTCCCCTACAGTCAGTAGAGTGAAGGTGACCTAGAATGGCTGGTAGCAGATGGCAGGTGAGCTCAAACACTGGCATCCCAAAGCTTAAGAGGCAGCATTTTTTGTTGTTCAGTTGTTTCAGTCATGTCCAACTCTTCATATACCCAGTTAGGGCTTTCCTGGCAAGGAGTGGTTTGTCATTCCCTTCTCTATCTCATTTTACAGATGAGGAAACTGAGGCAAATAAGGTTAAGTGACTTGTCCAGGGTCACACAGCTAGTAGGCTAGCTTTGAAGGCTAGATTTGAACTGAGGCTAGATTTGAACTCAGATAAATCTTCCTGATTCCAAGTCTGGCACTCTATCCACTGCGGCAGGCAGCATGGGCTAGCAGAAAAACCACTGGACTCAGAATCAAGAGAGACACAGGTTTGACTCCTGCCTTTGGTACTCACTGGAGCAGCTGTATGGTGTAGGGGATAGAGCCCTGGGCCTGACACAAAGACCTGAGTTCAAATCTAGCTGCAGACACTTACTAGCTAGCTGTGTAACACAAGGCAAGGTATTTCACCTCTGCCTCAGCTTTTTCGATTGTAAAATGGAGGTGATAATAGTATCAATCCCAGAGTGTGGTTGTGAGGATCAAATGAGAAAATATTGTAGAGCACCTAGCACATAACAGGGGCTTAAATGTTTGTTTGCCTCCTTCCTTCCTTCACTAGCTCTGTGTGATCATGGGCAATCGACTTAACTTCTCTGAGCCTCAGTTTCTGCATCTATAAAATAGGAATTTATACCAGCAGTACATACTTTACAAGCTTGATGTAAAGACTGAATAAGTTCCTGAATGTCAAGAGGTTAACTGCTTTAATGAGTTATTTAACTTAATTCTTAACTTAATGAGTTATTTAAGTTTTTTAATTAAAATCCCAATGGGAGCCAATATCCTCAGAGTTTCCTCACAGTTTCCAGATTCTTACATAGAAAAGTTCAATCTCCATTTGTTATTAGCCATGTGGGGACATCCATGACTCATGTAAGGTAGCACAGATATCATATGTGTGTTAGAGCAAGCCTACAAATATCACAGAAGTGCTCATCACTGTGCCTACGCATGTAATGTGGTATAGGGAGTGTTAGATTTTTCTGCCCTTCCCTTCTTTTCTATTTCTTTTTTTGGAGACTTGTTTTGGGGAGAGGCAGTTGTTTGAAGCAGGTGTTTGGGGGTGGTGTGATCTTCCCCCAGACCTTCTCTGGGTAGGCTCCAGAAAGAAGAATCTGAGAAAGGCTCTGAATGAGTATGGAAAAGATAAGTTCTGAGAAGGAATGTTCAGAAACAAGGATAATAATAATTATTATCATTTTTATTACAATAGCTAGTACTTATTTAGTGATAATGATGTGCCAGGCACTGTGCTAAGCCCTTATAAAAATTTTCTCATTTGATCCTCACAATAACCAGGGAGGGAGGCACTATTATTATACCCATTAACCTCCCCCAGAGGTTAAATAACTTGCCCAAGGTCACACAGCTAGTAAGCATCTGAGATCTGATTTGAACTCAGGTCTTTCTGCCCCTAGGTCCAGGGCTCTACCCATTTCCCCACCTAGCTTCCTCTGAGCAAGGAGCAAGGAGGGAGGATCTGAAACTTTGATGTGGTGTTAATACTGCAAGACTGAAGAGAAAATCTTGAGCTTATAAGTCATGGTGCTTATTAAGTGAATAGATGTTCCTAAAATGTAGGGGCTGCCCTGTGTCCCTTCATCCCCAGAGCAGTTGTACAGAAACTCAGAAGTCCAGAGAATCACTCTGTGAATTATATTTCTGAATTAAGTTATTGATTAGTAATTTACAAGATTAAGGCTCTTAGCAACTTGTCTAGAGTTGCTGCTGTTTAACCTTTGTTCTTGAAGAGGACCAATGATGTCTCAAGGGTCACATCACATCCTGACTTCCGAATGAATTGGATTTAAGTAAGGCAGACCCGGGCAAAGCCATTAGCCTCACTCTCTCCTCCAGAGTCATCGGAATCCAGCAGCAAGACAAAGGCCAAGATGGCTGGCGATTGCCTGGGATGCAGTGGGTGTGACTTCAGCTTTTCTGACTTAAAGTCTTTCTTAAGGTCTGACTTAAAACTTAAACTCTTTTCAAAGAACAAGAGGAAGCAACCTTGGAAAAAGAGCCCTGTTTGAGAAAACTTTGGGATTACTGCTAAACTAGGTTTTAGGCAAATCTTCTTATGGACCAGTTGTGTCTTTTGGGTTGGCTTTAAGATAGGGCAAGCCCACAAACTCATGCACCCCCTCCTAAAATAGAACCCAACCCTCAGGATAGTGCTGATCCATTCCCCACAATTTTGTGTTAAAAGCCTGTCTTGTTCCCAGATTCACCCTGTAAAACAGGGATTCTTAACCTAGGGGCAAGGGGGATTGTGAAATTAGACCTTTTAATATTTTGATAACTATATTCTGACATCATTGCTTTTAAAAATATTTTGATAACTGTATTTAATTATAATTGGTTTCCTTCTTAATCCTCTTATATTTTATACATTTAAAAGCATTACTCTGAGAAAGGGTTGATAGGCTTCACCAGACTGCCCAAGTGGTCCAGGACACAAAAACAGTTAAGAACTTCTGCTGTAGAAAATAGAGGACAACTCCAACTCAAGAGAAATTCCTTTGCATCAGAATATTTCTCTGCCAAAGAGACGAAGCGGTTGAGCACCAGAAATGATGGAAATCAGGACTGTCTCCTTCTTGCCCCATATGGGAAGGAAGGTTTTACTGAGCAGTCTGGATAGGGTAATGGCTGCTGACAATAAATCTGTGCTTGCTGTAATAACTATGCCTTTCATTTCTAGACCTTTCATTCTGGGATCCTGGGATACAATGAACTCAGAGCTCTGAAACCCAATTGGAACAGACCTCAATGAAGAATTCTAGGATAGCTTTTGAGGAACATTCAAGATTAAGGGCACCTCTTAGGTTCAAATTCCCTGGTACTCCCTTCTCTTTGGAGGCTGGAAAGGATCATGGGGTAATAGATTACAGCTGAAAGGAATCTGAAGGGCCATCTAATCTAGCATTTTCATTTTACAGATGGAGAAATCGAGGCCCAAAGAGGATCAGCAAATTACCCAAGGTCACATAGGTAGTAAACAGACCCAGTATTTGAACCCATTTCTTCAGTCTCTAAAACCAAGACCACTACCTCCACTGCCCCACCCCTCTATTGAACTTTTGGACAGCTCTAATGGTTAAGAAGATTTCCTTGTGTCAAACTAAAAATCTACCTATTTGTGAATTCTGCTCTTTGCCCCTATTTCTGCCTTCTGATGTCAAGCAAAAAAAAATGTTTAATTCCTATTCCATGACATTCCTTCAAAAGTATGAAGACAGGTTTCGTGTTTTCCGGCTATTCCCAATCTTTTCTCCAGTCTGAAAATCCCTGAAAGCTTTCTTTATCCCTGGACTTCACACCTAGAAAGTACGACCACCTTTGTGGCCTCTCTGTCTCTGACTGGCAGGTTGTTCTGAGAACTTACATTTTAAGTAGGAAGCCCAGACAAGCCATTCCCTCATTCCTCTCCAGGCTGCAGAGTTGATTCTCTAGGACATCCTCTACAATGCCCCTCTTTCCTCTTTCTTCCCTGCCTCCACTCCTACACCTTCCACTATTAGAATATAAGTTCTGAGGGCAAATATTGTCTTTTTGCTCATATTTATATCGCTAGTGCCTTATACAGTGCCTGGCATACAGTTAACAATAATGCTTGTTGACCTCTTTCAACCAACCACTGTATAGAATGGTGTCCCATCTCCTCACTGTTCTGGGCACGTCAGTTTGTCAAGTCTTTCATAAAATGTGGTGGACAGAACTGAACACACAACTCAGAATGTGGTCTGCTCAGGGTAGATCCCAACAATAAAGCCAATAATCCATCCCACAGGGAGTAACAGAGCTAGGATTTAAACCCACATCTTCTGATCCTGGATCCAACATGTTTTCCACCACACAATTCTACTTCCCTCTTATTCTCTGTTGCCAGTGAAAACAAAGAGAGCTGAAAGGGCAGGTGGGGTCTCTGGTAGAATACTTAGATGTTTTTGTTTTGTTTTTTGTTTTTTTGTTTTCCTTATCCACAGCATAGTTTGAGTTAGAACACACTGGTCTAGCTAACTTCTAGGCAACCTATCCATCACTGGAATTTTGTGTTTTTGTAAGGACAAGCCTCTTAGGTGGGGCTAGAAGATAGATTTCAGTTGAGTTGGAACAGTCTGAAACAAAATCTGCACACTAAATCTCCACTTATGCTTAGAGTTCTCATGGATCTTATTTGATCTTTCTCAATGTCAGCTAGCTTTTATGGGTGGGGAAATGTCTTCTGGGAGTGGAAGTCTAACGGGAGATTATTAGGGTTGGGGAAAATACTATAATCAGTAGCACTCTCACTCTCTGCCTCCATACCCAATTTTATTGATGAGCTATCAGAAGTAGGATAACGTCAGAATCACAAATCCTGTCTCCTGACCTTAGCTGCTCTCATTTAAAATTATTTGAGGACCTTCTAAACTCTTCCCCAGAGAAATCCAGAAATCTCACCATCCTTGCTGGTTCGGGACTTGTTTTCTAAAAACAGCTTGGTGTGATGGCAAGAGTGCTAAAGAGTGAGGAGGCATGTCTTCAAATCTTGGAACTGGCTCCTTTCATCTCCTGTCCTGCCAGACTTCTGGTCCCATCAACTGCTTCTGTTCCCTTGGATCATTTCCATCATCTTTCCCTATGGTCCCACATAGACTTCTTTCTTTAGTTCTGTCTCCTATTCTCTAGGGACACTTTCCAATCTTTCCTTTTGCATAGCAATGAACTAATCCACTATAAGCTTCCTATATGTGTGCAGTAGCAAGATGAGTAGGTAATTAGAAGTAAGGTCAGTGTTCTTTTAGGTGATGCTTCCCTTCGTGACTTTCAGGTTGAAGCTCTCTTGTCTTTGTTCCTGCTGTTTCCTGTGCTTAGAATGCCCACCCTCTCCTCTTTAATTTGTTGAATTACTATACAAGCCTAACTCAAATCCTTCATGACATCTTTTCTGATTCCCCCCCCAACTTAGACCTCACATGGTATTTTGGTTTGTACTTCTCTAATCTATTTATCATGTAATATCGTGTACTCTAATTCTCTAATTATGTCTTACCTCTCTACTAGAACATAAGCTCCATAAGGGCAAGGGCTGTCCTTCTGTATCTCCTCCAGTGCCTAGCACAATCAGTTAATAAATACTTGTCAAGTAAGAGCTGTCTCTCATGGTTATTCTTGTATATCCCAAATCTTCCTGACTTGCTAGCCTTCCTCTACTAGTAGTTAGTACCTATCAGATGATATGTTGTTACCATATGTTGCAAGTGGTTTTTCTTCCTGTATTTTCTATTATTTCCCTTTCCCTTCTTTATCTGCATGGTGTAATGGAAAGACCACTGGACTTGGGAGTCTAAGAACCTGGATTCAAAGCCTGGATATGCCACTTTCTGCCTATATTACCTTGGGCAAGTCACTTACTCCCTCTGGGCCTCAGTTTCTTCATCTGCAAAATGGAGGGGTGGAGAAAGGCACATGTTCTAGATGAACTCCACAGGCCTTCCAACTCTAACACTGATTCCACAATCCTACTCCCTCAGTCATGGTCCTATCTCACAGCTTGCTTGGTTGTTTCCCCTATGCATATGCTCCATGAAGTATTACTCCTCAATTACATGAAACCTGTGGTTAGTGAAATTAGTTTATTAATCTTGAGCACACTTGGGAGGGTGATAGTGTTGGTCTCTGAGGTTTAAAATGGGGTGGACTGGAGGGCTCTGGAGTGGAGGCCTGAGTTTGGGAGCAAGGGAGGGAGTGAGGTGAGATATAAAGGCAGGGTTCTTTCTTTGCTTGGGTATAGGTGCTCTATAAGTAACTGGGCTCTGTTGCATGGCAACTGATGGTGCCATTAAAGATAAAGGCACAGAGAAGTGGGCAAGCAGGATGGAGCACTAGGCAGCATCCTCTTCCTGAAGCATCAGAGTTTCCCTGGCCTCAGGGCTCTCTAGATCTTCCGCAGGGATTCTTGGTGGCTCTAGCTCCAACCCTGGTTCTGCTTCAACCACTACCCCTGTCTCAGGTTGATTTTCAACGCCCTGGTTAGCGCCCAATCGGGGAGGCTTGGTGGGAGTAGGTGGAGGTGGGGCAGGACCCTTGCTCTTTCGGGTGGACAGTGCCCTTCTAAGGCTCTGCACCTTCTCTAAACCAGTACGCCGAAGACGCTTGGCCCGGGATTCCACTGGCTCCTCATCTGAGCTGTCCCTTTCTTCCAGCTCTTCTAGAGCCTCTGGTCCCAGTTCCTTCTCTTCCAGCTCTGTGGATTCTGGCTCCTTTTGAAAAGCTCTGGCTGGAATTTCTGCCTCCTCCTAAAAGTGAAGAACAATGAACATTATCTTCCCAGCAACAATGTCTTGGTATAGTTGTTTAAGATGTCACTTCCAGAAGCAATACTGACCACCTGAGCTACCTGCCAGCTCAATATTATGCCTCTGCAACCCTCTCAAGCCTTCCTGCCTGGGAAATACTCCTGGCATAATTTGGGCTACCCCCTTGCTTCTACAACCCCAGAAGTGGACGGAATACCTAGGGAAAGGTAACTGAATCTAACTATAAGCAGGAATCTAGGCCTTATGAGTTAAGTTTACTTAGTGCCTAGAAGTCATTAAATTCCACCCAAGTCATTCCATTAAGGCTGAGTCACAGGAAGTTTTGTATTGGGTAGAAGCTACCCACAGCAGCATAACTAGGAATAACTGTTGAGAAAGAGGAAAAAAAATCCTTTCTATAACTTTTTCCACATGGGGATGGAAGGGGGGGATTGAGGGTCATGTCCCATACAAGCCAGGAGATGCCGTCGTCCACAGAAATGAACAACACATTAAAGGGCAGGACTCTTTAATGTTTTATGCAGCCTGGATCCCTCTGCCATTCTGGTACAATCCATGGACCCATTCTTAGAATACTTTTTTAAAACCCATAAAATACATATGATTATAAAGGAAACCAGATAATGTAATTTTTTCCCAGCCAAGTTCATGGACCTTCCTAAATCTATCCATGGACAAAGAGTCTGCGGACCCCAGGTAAAGAAAAATCCCTGGTGTTAAGGGAGAAGCACTAAGCCCAAAGAGTAGAGACCTGGATTCCAGTCTTACCAATGCCACTATCTTGCTGCCTGACTTTGGTTAAGTCCTTTCCTCTCTTTGGGACTGTTTCCTCATCTGTAAAACGAGGGCGCTGGACTCCGAGATTCCCTAAAGTCTCTTCCAGCACTCAATCTGCGTCTATGCCAACGTGGAATGTTGTACGGGTCTGGGCGGGGCATGAAAGGCGGGAGCAGCTACTCGGTCAAGGGCTTGTGGGCGTGGTATAGAATGATGACGCCAGCGTGGGTGCGGCTTGAAGCTGCACATCAGAAGCCCCGCGCCCGAGCCAGGAATGTAGGCGCGGTCGAAGGAACCGGGGGGTACCCCGAGGGACTAGGTTTGGGGGCCTGCGCTGGAGCCCTCACTGACCTTGAAGAGCTGGACGTGCAGCTGGCCGCGGGCGACCAGCAGCGCGTGGTTGGCCTCGAGCCGCTGCACCTGGAGCGCCCGGCGGATGGCGCGCTCGCGGGCGGCGTGGGCGTGCGTGCTGACGCGCTCGGCCTTGGCCAGCAGCTGGGCCAGCGTGTTGCTGGTGGCCCCGTGGCTGCGGCTGAGCGCGCCCAGGCCGCTCTGGATGCGGCGCACAGTGCCCGTCAGGCCTCCCTGCCGCCGGGCCAGGCCGCCCTGGCGCTCCCGCACCGCCTCCAGCATGGTGGACAGCTTCTCCAGTAGCGTCACCACTGTCACCGCGTGCACCGGGCCGCGCTCCACGGCTTCAGCCGCCGGCACGCCTTCACCCATGGCCCCTCGAGATGCCCGCGCCCGAGCCCACTCCAATCTGGTCCCGTCCCGTTCCTCCCTCTGCCGCTTGTGCTGTGCCCAGCGGTCTCCCGGGCTCCTCCTTCCGGGGGCGGGGAGCGCAGCTGGAGGGCCGGGGTCCGTGACTCAGACGGGCGGGGCCGGGGTCTTTAGGGGCTGCCCTTTCTCCAGCGCCACGCCCTGACCAAACCTCCCTCCCTCGTCCTGCGGGGCTCCTCCCGCAGAGGGAGGCGGGCAGCCGGGGGCCCTGGTCCCAAAAATTCCTCGTCCAGCGGCCACGCCCTGGACAGCAGCCTGCTCTTTCGCTCCGTGCTTGGGCGCCGTGGGCATCAGCACCTCCCTCTGACTCTGCGTGCCTAAGGAGCGAAGCTCCAGATCTGGGAGACCAGCCCCTTCGGGGTTATAGCGTTGTTTGAGGCTCGACTCCCAAAGACCACCTTCGAAGTCGGAAGCCCCTTGTGGGGGGAGGGGGCAGCAGTCCACCGCTCCAGATTTATTTTTACGTTGTTCCTCTTCACCTACTTAACGGTCCTCCAGCCAAACTGACTGGCTCACTAGCTGCTCCCTCTGATTGGCTTTCCCTCTGTGCCTTGTACCAGCTGTGCCAAATATCGATCCTCCAGGGAGGATCCTGTGGGCCCAACCCATTCTGAGACGTTTTCCCACTTGCACAGACTGTACTGGCATTGCTGTAGGGCGGTTTTCCCACCACTGCTGATGTTGGGTTGTTGTGTATTTGTTCACTAAGACCCCTGCCTGTGTTTCCCATTTGGGCCTGGGGATTTCCTGATTAACTGGCTAATTTCTTCTCCCATCCAGTACTTCGTCATTTGTCGTTGTTTCTTAAAACGTGGTTGTTCCCCCACTTAGTCTTTCTTTTTAAGTCTCATCCCTTCTGGTTGGAATTGGCTTCCTGAAATGCTCATCTCCAGCCCAGTTATAACCGAAGGAATAATTTATTTCACTGAAACAAGCCAGCCTTGATGCCACAGCCTCAAAGTTGTGTGGCCCCCATCTTTCTGATCTGTTGAACACCTTAAAATGGTTAAACGGGCCACCAAACCCCAGGTTTATGACTAGGCCACCTCCCTGAAGAAAGTGGATGATTGGGAATCAATAAACAGTCAATTAAAAAAAGTGAATAAAAAACTAAGCATCTACTATGCCAGGCACTGGGGATACAAAGAGACAAAAAAACAGTCCCTGCCTTCAAAGAGCTTATGGTCTAATGTACATCATGCAAACAATTATATAGAAAGCAAGCTTTATACAGGATAAGTAAGAGATGATTAATTGAAGGGAGGCACTGGATTTAAGAAGGGTTGGGGAAGGCTAGGAGGTCAGTAGTTAGAGCAGAGAAGGGAGAATGTTCAAAACATGGGGGACAGCCAGAGAAAATGCCCAGAGCAGAGAGATCAAATGCCTTGTTCCTGGAACGGCCTGGAGGCCAGTAAAACTGGGTCAAAGACATGTGTCCTAGAGTGAGGTGTAAGAGGGCTAGAAAGCTAGAAGGGGGCAAGCACCATTTTGCACTTGATCTTGGAGGCAACAGGAAACCACTGGAGTTTATCAAGTAGGGGGTGACATGATTGTACCTGGGCTTTAGGATTACCAGTTTAGTGACTGAATGGAGGAATGGAGGGGAGAGCTCTGAGGCAGGCATACCCAACTACAGGCTATTGCAATCTTCCAGGTGTGAGGTGATGAGGGCCTGCACTGGAGGGTTATCAGTGTCATCGGAGAAAAGGGGACATACATGAGAGATGTTGCAAAGGTGAAATGGACAGGCCTTAGCAAGGGGCTGGATATTGGGCATGGGGTGAGAGTGAGAAGTCCAGGATGACTCTTAGGTTGTGAGCCTGAGAGAAGGGGAGGATGATATTGCCCTATACAGTAATATGGGAGGGAGGACTGGAGGGCTTAGGGCTGGGGTGGGAAACCTTCAGCCTCAAGGCCACGTGTGGCCCTCTAGGTCCTCAAGTTCAGCCCTTTGACTGAATCCAAACTTCACAGAACAAATCCCTTTAATAAAAGGATTTGTTCTGTGAAACTTGGACTCAGTCAAAAGGCTGAACCCAAGGACCTTAGGGTGAAGCTGATGAGTTCCATTTTGGACATGTTGAGTTTAAGATGTCTACTAGACATCTTAGGGCAGCTAGATGAGGCGGTAGATAGGGTGTGGGGCCTAGAGTCAGGAAGATTCATCTTCTTTAGTTTGAAGCTGACATTAGACACTGTGTGATCCTGGGCAAGTTATTTAACCCTGTTTGCCTCAGTTTCCTCATCTGCAAAATGAGCTGGAGAAGGAAATGGCAAACCACTCTAGTATTTTTTGCCAAGAAAACCCCAAATAGGATCATAAAGAGTCAGATGCAACTAAAATGACTAACTAAAAACAGTTGTACTTCCAGTTCAAGATGTCTGAAAGGTAGTTGGAGATGTGAGGGTCAGCAGAGAGACTGGGACAGCATGAGTACATTGAAAAATCACAGATTTAGGCTTTTGAAAAGAAATTATTTAGTACAGTCATGAAGAAAAAGGCGGGAAAAAGGACAGAAGAAATGGAATGGAAACCTCGATACAATGGAAAGACTAATGCATATACAAATTAGCTTTCCTCCAAATCCTTGTTTCATTTAAGTCTTCATCCTCAACCCGTCAGCAGCGTTTGATATCTTTCCAGATTCATCCCCCTTTACTTAGCACAAATCATGTATTTAGATCTAGACGCAACCTGAAAGGTCATCTAGTCCAACCCACTCTTTTTACAAATGAGGAAACTGAGAGTAAGCGACTTGGCCAGGGTCACAAAAATAGTAAGTGGTAGAGACCTAATACACATCCAGATCCTCTGACGCCAGATCCCAAGTTCTTCCTCTCCACGTTGTGCATTGTCTCCAGCTTCTAACCCTCCTTCAACATGGGTATACAGTCAATGTTCTGTCCTTCACCCTCTTCTTTCTACATTATCTCTCTGGTATTTCATAACCCTCATGGCTTATATTACTGAATTTAAGTAGGTGACTCTTAAATCTATTTCTAATACAGACCTCTCTAGAATTCCAACCTCACATTCTGCGAAATCATAGAATCTCAGTTGAAAAAAGAAGGAAAAGGCATTTATTAAGCACCTGCTGTGTGCCAAACACTTTACAAGTATTATTTCATTTAATCTTCACAACAACCTTGGGAGGTTGGTGGTATTATCATAATTCTTATTTTACAGTTGAGGAAACTGAGGCAGACAAATGTTGTTACTTGCTCAGAGTCACACACCTAGGATCTGAGACAAGATTTGAACTTGTGTCTTTCTGACTCCGGAGTCAGCACTCTATGCACTACATACAGCACCTAGCTATCTCAAAAGTTATCTAGTGTAACCAGTACCTGAACAGTTATAAACCTATTCTACAGTATCCCTGGTAAGTTGACATCCAGCCTCTTAGAAATCTTAAGTGTTGGACAACTAATGCAGCCTATTCCTCTTTCGGACAATGGTTAGGAAGATTTTCCTTATATCTAATTAAAATGTGCCCCTCTGTCTTCAGCCCATTGCTTCTTTCCTCTGGAGAAACATAAAACACTAATCCTTCCTCCTATGTGTTAGCCCTTTGAATATTTGAAGATTGGGTTCATACTCTCCCCACCCCTAAAAATCTTCTCTAAGCATTCTCAGATCCTTCAATTGATCCTCAAGCACATAGCATTTAAGTCCAATCACCAGTCTGGGACCCCTTTGAATCTATAAAAACTTGTTTCTGCTTCCTAAAGCATGGCACCCAAAACTGAACACACTATTCCAGAGATGAGCTAACCAGAGCTGAGTACAAAAGGATCTATGTCTATCATTTCCCTCATTCTGAATGCCACTTCTATTTCTGGAGTCTCGGATTGGAGAATAAATGTTTGTTGAATTGAATTGAAATAACTTATTGACTGTTGCACCACATTGTTGACTCCTATTAAGCTGACTGTCCACTAAAACCCAAGTGTGGTTTTTCACATGAATTGTTGTCCAGTCATACTTCCTCCACCCAATACTAATTTTTTAATAACCCCTGTAGAACCCTTATAATTATTATTATTAAATTAAATTTTATTAGTTTTAGCCTTTCATTCTACCCTGTCAGAATCTTAAGGTCATCGATTTAGAACTAAAAAGGATAATCCAGGGGTTCTTAATCTTTTTTGTGTATGTCATGGCTTTGACACACACCCTTTGGCTATCTGGTGAAACCTGTTGACCTCTTCTCCGAATAATGGTTTTAAATTCATAAACTGAAACACAAAGCATTACAAAGAAACAAATTATATTGAATCCAAATATTTTTTAAAACAAGTTCATAGGTCCTAGGTTAAGGAGCCCTGACCTAATTCAAGACCTTCATATTATAGATGAGGAAACTGAGGCCCAGAGAGGTTAAGGAAGTGGCCTAGGGTAACATAGGGAGTGTCAACTGAGATTTGAAGCTAAGTTCTAACCCCAAATCCAACAGTTTTTCCTCGCTGAACTACATTACCTCTTTTTGATCTCGATTACACACACATACACATACACACACGTATGTATATGTGTGTGTATGTACATATACCTATATATACATAAATACACATACATATGTATATAGTATGTATTTGTACATATGTATAGATACATATGTTGCCTCATTTTTACCCCAGCTTTATACATGTGTAAATATATGTATAGGCATATAGATATCTATGTTATTTATATATATAAGCAATGCTTCCCATGGCATCTAAAAATTTAATACAGCATGCCCTCTATTTGTTCATCTAAATCAGTAAAAATGTTAAACAAGACAAGAGTAATAACAACCCTGAAGGATTCTAGAAATCTCCATCCCAGTTGATCTCAATCATTAATCACTGTGCTTTGGGCCTGGTTATTCAGATGCCTCCAAAGGTTTGTAATTGTGCTATTACTTAGCCCTTGTCTCTCAATCTCCTTTCAGAAGGATGTCATGAGAGGCTTTGTCAGATGGCTTCCTAAAATTCAGTTATACTATCCCTAATTATATTCTCCTCATCTACCGGTCTAGTAACTCTGTCAAAAAAAGGAAATGAAATTAGGCTGCCATGAGCTGTTCTGGATAAACCCATGCTGGCTTTGGTGGTTGCCACTTCCCTTTCTGAGGGTTTGTAAACTATCCCTTTAATAACAGATTCTAGAAATTTGTCAGAAAATGAAGTTGCTGGCCTATAGTTTAAGAATTCTTCCTCTTTTGGAAAATCAGAATAAATATTGCACCTCTGTCCTGAAGTGTCGTAATTCTTCACAATTATTCAAAGATCACTGACAGTGGTTCAGCAAACTTAGCATCCTAGGGCAGGGAGTTTATAGATCATCTAGTGAATGAACACCTTTCTTTTACAAATGAAGAAACTGAGCCCTTTTTTTTTTCTTTTCCAGTTTTCTGGGATAGAGTTTGTCTGGGCTTGTTGCCTTTATCCTGTGTATTCCAGGGCCTTGCACAGCGCCTTTCAAATAGCAGACCCTTGGTATCATGATGGTCATTGAACCTCTTTGAACCTCAGTTTCCTTATCTGTAGAATGAAGTTAATATTTGCTCTAGGAGGTAAGGAATATGTTTTTGTAAACCTTAAGGCATTTACATCTATCTTGCACATAGTTACCAAAGTAATCTTCCTAAGGGACAAGGTAGCTATGTCCCTCCACTGTTCAAAAGCTTTATTGTTTGTAGGATACAATTAAAACCACTCAGCCTGACATTCCAAGCCCTTAACAATCTGACTACAAGCTACCTTCCCAGTCATATTTCATATTACACCCTTTCACGTACTATATTCTCCAGCGAAACTGAACTACTGGATGTTCTCACCTCTGTACATGCATTCGCACAAGCTGCCCCCATGGCTGGGATGAACAGAATCATTTCTGCCTTTCAGAATCCTTATCCTCAAGTCTCAGCTATATTGTCACCACCTTCATGTAGCTTTCGATGATTCTCTCAACTGACCATGTCCTTTCCCTCCTCAAATATTCCTATGACCCTTTATGTTACACACACACATACATACCCACACCCACCCACCCACACACACACACACACACACACACACCCATTCTCCCATCAGTCTCTGCCTTTTATTAGGCAGTTCTATGCACTTACAAGCTTTATTCCTCATTGTGGAATATAAGCTCTTTGAGGGAAATGATTGTTTCAATATTTTCTTTGTATCCTAGGAGAGTACTTCAGCGTCTTGCATGTGTTGGGTGTTAATGGTGCAGCTAGGTGGTGTAGCGGTTAGAGTGCTGGGCCTGGAGACAGGAAGTTGTTATGCAGTCACATCTGACTCTTCATGACCCCATTTGGGGTTTTCTTGGCAAAGATAATGGAGTGGTTTGCCATTTCCTTCTCCAGCTCATTTTACAGATGAGAAACAGGGTTAAGTGACTTCCTCAGGACCACACAGATCATTAAGTGTCTGAAGCAGGAGCTCAGGTCACCCTGACTTCAGGCCTGGCACTCTATCCACTGCAGAGCCAGAAGATCTGACTTCAAATCCAGCCTCGAATACTTACTAGCTGTATGACCCCTAGGCAAGTCACTTAACCTCTGTATGCTTGTTTCCTTATCTGTAAAATGAGAATAATAATAGCACCTACCTCCCGGGGTTGTTATGAGGATAAAATGAGATAATAATTGTAAAGCACTTAGCACAGTGCCTGACACATGCAAGCATACCTTGTTTTATTCTGCTTCACTTTATCATGCTTCTCAGATATTAGGTTTTCACAAATTGAAGGTTTATGGCAGCTCTAGACTGAGCAAG
Organism: Phascolarctos cinereus; assembly: GCF_003287225.1. Taxonomy (NCBI): domain Eukaryota; kingdom Metazoa; phylum Chordata; class Mammalia; order Diprotodontia; family Phascolarctidae; genus Phascolarctos; species Phascolarctos cinereus. The sequence continues at coordinate 353,590,554 of NW_027556098.1, forward strand.
TCTATCAGCACCATTTTTCCAACAGCTCACATCATGTGTGCTCAGCTCACATATCTGTGTCACATTTTGGTAATTCTCACAATATTTCAAATTTTTTCATTATTTTATCTGTTATAGTGATCTGTGATCAATGACCTTTGAAGTTACTATTGTAATTATTTTGGGGCACCATGAACCAAACCCATGTAAGATGAATGGTGAACTTAATTGATAAATGTGTGTATTCTGACTGCTCCACCAACTGGCCTTCCCTGTCTCTCTCCCCTCTCCTTGGGTCTCCCTATTCCCTGAGACACAACAATATTAAAATTAGGCCAATTCATAACCCTACAATGATCTCTAATTATTCAAGTGAAAAGAAGAGTTGCTCAACAAGGCAAACTTCATTGCTATCTTATTTGAAGAAATTGCCACAGCCACCCCAACCTTCAGCAGCTACTCCCCTGACCAGTCAGTAACCATCAGCATCAAGGCAAGACTTTCAACCAGCAAAAAGATTACAACTTGCTGAAGGTTCAGTTGATGGTTGGCATTTTTTTTAGCAATAAATTTTTTTAATTGAGTTATATACATTTTTTTAAAGAAATAATACTATTGTGCACTTAACAGACTACAGGATAGTATAAACATAACTTTTACATGCACTGGAAAACCAACAAATTTGTGTGACTTATTTTATTTGCTTTATTGTGGTGGTCTGGAATTAAACCCGCAATATCACCAAGGTATACCTGTAGAAAGCGCTTGTATAAATCTTAGCTATTATTATTGTTAATAACAAATGTTTATTAAATGTTTGAACGTTATTTGGAATGGAAATGTGCAATATTAATAATAATGACTGTTTCTTTCTCGAAGCCCTTTAAAAAAGATGATAATCATAAAGGGAAAGGGAACAGGTGCTAAATGTGTCTCATTTGATCATAATAAAATAAAATAAAAATAACTGTTGGGCAGCTAGGCGGGGCAGTGGATGGAGTACCAAACTTGGAGAGGTCACATCCTGCCTCAGACACTTACCACCTGTATGATCCTTGGCAACTCACTTAACCTCTCTCAACTTCAGTTTCCCCATCTGTGAAATGGGGATTATTGTGAGGAATAAATGAGATAATACATACCAAGGGCAAAGCTGAAAATGTTGTGCAAATGTCTTCTATTATTATAATTTCCAATTAGGAGTAGTAGACTTGCTCACCATTTGCTCAATTACCTGGTGCTTCAGTTTCCTGTTAACCATTTCTTTTACGAATTTCATAGTATGACTATTATTCACAGACACTAAATAAGCTGAAAAAATTATTTTTCTATTATTATTACCTCATATACCCTAGCAGCAGTTTTATCTCTTCTTTGATTTTCCTCTTGTTTCTGACACAAACAGGCCCACTGTATTTCCAAATGTCCTGTGGGCATCTCAAATCCAATTTGTCCCCAACTGAACTAATAATATTTTCCCCAAAATCTGTTGTTCTTCCTAATGTCTCTATTTCTATTGATGGCATCACTGACCCCCCAGTCACCCAAGCTTGAAATCTTGATTAAACTTCGCATTTCTTACTCTTCTTCCAATTCTACCTTCAATCAATGTGGTTTTCCTCCGCCCCATCACCGCTCAATCAAAAACTACTCTGTCCAAGCTCCTCAGGGCCCTCATTGCCAAATCTAGTGGCCTTCTTTTCAGTCTTCATCCTCAACACCTCTGTGGCATTTGGTATTTGTCACATCTGCACCCTCTTTTCTATTCCCACTACACCTAGCCTAAGTCAGATCCTCTTGACTGGATTACTGTAAAATCCTCCTAATGGGTCTCTTGTCTATTCGTCTCCAGCCTGTCCTTTGCATTCCTGCCTATGTAATTTTCCTTAATGAACTGCTGAAATAATTCTACAATGCCGCTGAAAAATGTCAGTGACTGCCTGTCATCTGCTACATAAAATAGAAACTCCTCATTCTAATATTCAAGGCCTTCCACAAGCTAGCTCTAACACACCATTCCAATGTACCTCATGCTGTCCCCATTCAAACATTTGAGCTGCGTTATACTAAGTATCATCTTGCTCTCTCCTGTCTCTAGAGTCTAAGGGCCTTTGTTCAGGCTTTCCATTCTAACTAGTATGTGCCTCCCCACCCCTCACCCCTTGCCATTTTTCCATGTTAAAATTCTTCTCTTTCTTCAGGTGCATTCATTACGTATACTGATGCTTAACAAATGGTTATATTTACCATCTTAAAGAAGCTTTCCCTAATCAGTCCCTTCCCACTCTCATATCCCTCCAATGAAAGTCATCTCTGCCACCTCAGATTTCACATAGCACTCAGCTTAGACCTCTCCTACACACTTAGTTCATTTTAATCTTTATCAAACTCATTTGTTTCTGGGTCTCATCCTCCCTCCTCTTTTGGCCACCAGCTTCAAACTAACTTTCATCCCTACCTACTCCACTCCAGAAACTTGGACTATGCCCCAGTAACTATCTTGGGATCTGATAGGTGAATAGTTACTTTATCTTGTGCAGAACTGAGCCTCTATTGCACTTTTTGGCCATTAACTCCAAACCATGACATCTGTGAGTAGAATCTCCCCACCAAAGCTCCTCTGTATGCTTCATCTTCCCCTTCTAGAATGTAAGCATCTTGAGGGCAGAGGCTATCTTGTTTACTTGTATTTCTATCTCCAGAGCTTACCAATGCTTTCTCTCTCTCTCTCTCTCTCTCTCTCTCTCTCTCTCTCTCTCTCTCTCTCTCTCTCTCTCTCTCTCTCTCTCTCTCCCTCTCTCCCTCTCTCTCTCTCTGTCTCTCTCTCTCTCCCTCTCTCTCTCTCTGTCTCTCTCTCTCTCTCTCTCTCTCTCTCTGTCTCTGTCTCTCTATGTCTCTGTCTCTCTCTTTCTCTCTGTCTGTCTCTCTTTTTTCTTCCTCTCTGTCTCTCTCTCTTTCTGTCTCTCTGTCTGTCTGTCTGTCTCTCTCTCTCTCTCTCTCTCTTTCTGTCTCTCGCCTACATACTTTCTCAGGTAGTCCTCATCCCAATTCCACTCACACTGACAAGTCAGGTCCTGAAAAGCAAGACCAGACCATTAAATTTCCCCTCAGGGATCTAAGGATGTCCCTCCCTGCAGGGGCTGTCTTTTTAATGTTATTGCCTCATGCCTCTATTCCAATATATTCTCCCCAGCCTCAATTACCAGTTAGAGCTAGTAGCTCCCTTATATTGTTGCTACTGGTTATTAGTATCCCAGTATTAATTTAACTATTTAATATAAATTAGCTATTAAGAACAGGATATTTATTGAGAAAATATAGAAAGCAAATCCTCCCTTTAAGTGGGGGCAGGCACATTTTCCCCTATACCATCTTGGACACTGGGAAAAATGGGTTCAAACCTAAAGCGGTTACTGCAAAGCATTCACTCTCCCAAGTTCATTTCTGAATGTGGTGCAGCTAATCCAATAGACAAGATGCCACTCCATCTGGGCTACCCTTGGTCCTCTTCTATGCTGGGTCAAGCAGGCCATTCCTTACCAGGCTAGGCTACTGGTACCCTCTGGCATAGACTCCAATTCCTGGTTCCCTAGAACTCTCCTAACCTTTTAAAGCTCATAGAGTCACAGCCTAGTCCATCCCTTCACTAATACTTCTTCAATTTAAGAGCAAGAAAGGATAGACACAAGAGAGACAGGACCATGTGCTCATGACTTCATGCTGGCCTGCGTGGGGAAAGCAGGTTAGTAGCGCTAGTTCCCTCTCCATAGCAAGGGGCTTACAGTAGTTTTTGCCTGACAAGGAAGAAGAGAGCAATTTAACCCCATGGAAGTCTTTTAAAAGCATGATCAATTCCCACTCAGCAACCAGTCAAAGAGGCCCACTTCTTTACCACGTGGTTGTCAGAAAGAAAACAATCATCGGATAATCATAGAATATTTGCACATGGTCTAGAGTCCGTGTTATGTATGCTCGTAAGCATTGGTTTCTCATCACCCAGTCCCCAATTTATGCGTCTATTAAGTTAAAAAGAATCTGAGTCTTATTTGGTCTTTGCATCTAAATGATCCTTTTTGTGAATGACCAACCTTATACTGATAATATCAAGCCCTGGAACATAGCAGGGTCTCCTGAATGAGATATATATTTACTAAAAGAGATTAACCAGATAATTTATCCAGAAAACAAAACAAAACAAATGGATTGTGGTTCACACTCTGGCATTTGGGTAGGTGATCAGTCCATTAGTACATATAACTAGGATAGGATTGCAGATCAACAATGAGAATTTAATTGGAAGAAAAGAGCTAGATCCACTGTGGATCATCTATAGGAAATCATAGATCCAAATTAAATAGAATAAGGCAGTATAATTGGGTTGCAAAATGCACTGGGGGCGGGAATGCCCACATCAGAGATACTGAAGAAATGAAATTTAAATTCCCCAGTGCCCAAGATCAATTAATCAATAAACATTTATTAATTACCTACCATGTGAGAGGCACTGTGCTAAACACTGGGAATACAAAAAAGAGGCAAAAGATAGTACCTGCTCTCAAAGGGCTTACAATCTAATGGGGAGATGACATCCAATCAAATCTATACAAAGCAAGCTATATACAGGATATATGGGAAATAATTAACAGAGGGAAGGCATTGGATTTGAGGGGCTGGGGAAGGCTTCCAGTAAAAAATGAATTTTTATGTAGAACTTAAAGGAAGTCAGGGAGGTCAGTAGTTGGAGTAGAGGAGGGAGAGTATCCTAAGCATGGAGGAGAGCCAGAGAAAATGCCCAGAGCTGAGATGGAGTGTCTTGTTCATGGAAGACTAAGGAGGCCAGTGTCATGGATCAAAGAATGTACGTTGAGGATTAAGATGTAAGAAGACTGCTGGGAGGGCTAGGTTATAGAGGGCTTTGAATGCCAAAGCACTTTGTGTTTGATCCTGGAGGCAACGGGGAGCTACTGGCGTTTGTTGAGTAAGAGGGTGACGTGGTTGAACTTGTGCTTTAGGACAATCATTTTAGTGGCTAAGAATGGAGGATGGATTGGAGTAGGGAGAGGCTTGAAGCAGATAGATTCACCAGTAGTCCATGACAATAGTTCAGGCATGAGGTGATAAGGGCCTACACTAGAATGGTTCTGCCTAGTACATTGTTGGCATGCCCCAGTCTACTGTGGCTGCCATGGGATTTTTAAAAGCTTCCCAGAAAAATTAGATCAGCCAGTGAATCTGCAGCAAAAAGCTTTTGTTTGGCTCATCTCAGTTTGCCCTAAGGAAGGCCTGAGGCTTAAGAGAGTGAACAACAGCCACGTGTGGGAGCACAGACTGGGGGGGGCAAGTGCAATAAAATAAGGGAAAATGGCAGGATTGGAGCTCCAGAGCATAGCAAGGAAGTCACAGAACTGTGGATACAAGCAGGGACTTGGAGGCATTGATCTTTAGTTCATGGCAAGAAGATAAAAAGGAGCCCAAGTTGGTTCTGTGAACTGTTGCCTTTCAGTCTTGTTACAGCCAGGTTTCACCAAACTCTAATCATTATTCCCTCTAGCTTCCCAGACTGGATTCCTAGGTTCACAGTCATTAATAAATCTGGCTGTCACAGTGATTAGGCTGCAGTGGAGTTAGCTCTAGCAGGCATATATGATTGATTTCCCACTTCTGACATCCCAGGCAGGGAGGCACCAGTAGCAACATGGGAGATGGAAATGTCTATCATGGAAGGCTGCAGGCCTAAAAGATTTAAGAAACGGGTGGCATCACATAGAAAGAGAGGGGTCGGTCTTCAGCAGAGACCGAATCTTGCAGGAAAGACTTGCCCCTCTTCCTCCCCCCAAAAAAAGGAGTTTTGGGGACTATCACATAGTGATTAACAAATATTTGCTGAACTTAATGGAATATTGATGAGTTAATGGGAAAATTCCTCCAGATATAGCATAGAACAACTGGAGTAATAGATTGCAGATTCAGATCGTGCCTCTTACCCCTCTAACCTTGAGGAACATTATTGGTCACCAATAGAGATGGGAGTATTAAATCTACTCCCTGTCCTGTACCCAGGCATGCTATTTGTACCAGTTTCAATCCAGGGAGAACCTGCCTCTTAAAACTCTTTAGTTTGGATCCCTCACCCCAGTACTTCAGGGTGGATGGTTTTACTTTTGTCTTTTATCTAGGATCTCTCCAAATAGGAGGGAGTAAAAAGGTATTCAGTGAACAATATGAATTGCAGATGAGACAGGTAATTTACTCCTACACATACAAGAAATGCTAAAGACTCACAAACCCGTATCACAGAACAAATTCAGTATGACTACTGATACAATATGCTGGAAGGATGGTACTAAACTTATCAGAACATAAAGCAGTTGTGGGAATGCCAGTTAGGCCTTTTGCATTTCATGTTGGCTCTGCACTGTCACTTTACTGGAAATCCAAATCTCCACTGACCTTGGGGCTCAGCCACTTCAGCAGTCAACCTCTCTTGTGTTTGCTACAACTTTCTCAAAAGAGAATATGAAGTAACTCAATGTACGTTTAGATCAGCTACAAAAAAAAAAAGAAATTGACAAAGACTTAAACATGAAGCAATGACTTATAAGAGACCCTATGATTTGAACCAAATCTATAATTTAAGTGATTTTTCCCTGGGTTTCTCGAAGTAGAGGCACAAAAAGCCAGAGAATGTGAGGAAAATGCTTGGTGATTCTCTTCAGAGACCAGGTTCCTCCAGGACAGAATCTGGTCTACCAGCATTGGCTAGCAAGCCAGGAGCCCCTTTGGAAAGAACAAGCATGTGCCCCAGTCCTTCTGGGACCAGCAACTGTTCAGTTACACCATGAAAAATGTCAACTGTATACACTAATAGCTGGAGAATATATGAACTTTATATTCCAGTTTCACACTTTGGTCCTACCCATTCTTTTAAAGCTTGGCTGAACCTGGTTTCTAATAGAATAAACAGTACAGGAATTCAGCTGTTCCCTTGATTGACTCACTTTTTCCTTTTGGAAGACACTAGGTACCTTTTCTTTCAATCTGACCCCACCCCCATCCTGTATGTTCTCATACCCTGCCCATTTTTGTGGTGAAGACATTTGTTCCAGCAGAACCTGAGAGTTAGGCCAGCAGGGTTACTCAGACCATCCGGTTCAAAGTGGAGGAGCCCGAGAATGTACCCTACAATCTGACCCTGGAGCAGAAAGCCTAGCAGAATAATCCCCCTCTTCATTCTTCCGTCCACTCCTCCCCCAACTCCAGCTTGCCTTCCTTATTTAAGGTTCCTGTTGCTAATGGTGATCAGTCCTTTCCGTGCTACATGTTCAGGGGATAGACTTGGCTTTATGGCTGCAGTCACAATTAATTTATTTTCTATCTCCCTCTTGGATGCAGAGTTGGCACAAACTTACTTCAATTCTTAAAGGAGCCATGAATTTGTGAGTGTGGCCAATTCTCCAGTGATACAGATGGCTACCCCTCTACAACTTAACAGCTGGTCTTTAAGAGTTGCAGTAGCTTAAAATTCAGTCACCTTGAGAGCTATCATGGGAATGACAAAGTTCATACCAGCACTTTGGAACAAAGCTTTTGCTAAAAATGAACCTCTTTGTTGATTTTTTTCTGATGAACCAAGTACAGCTATGGCACAGTGGCTCCAGAATTAGGCGATCTGGATTCAGATCCCACCTGTGATGACTAGTGCCTGCATGATATTAGGAAAGTCACTTATCTCCCTGGACCTCAGTTTCCTCATCTGTTAAATAATGACTTTGGACTAGATGGTCTCTGAGGTCTCTTTCAATTCTATATATATGGTCCTATGAACCCATGAGGCTGTTGTTTGAAGGTAGGCTTCATCTCTTCTCTGAGTTTTTATGACATTGTGCTCTCTTGGTTCTTCTCCTACCTCTCTGAGTATTCCTACTCAGTCTCCTTTAGTGTATTAGCTCCATACCTCACCCCTTAGCTAAGAGAATACCCCCAAGCTCTGTCTTGGGCCCCCTTCTCTTTTCTCTTTACATGCTCTCTTTTCATGACCTCATCAACTCCCAAGAGTTTTATCGTTTCTATGAAGATGTCTCCCAGACTTATATGTACAACCCTAGACTCTCTCCGATGGTCTGGTCCTACAATACTAACTGCCTATTGGACATTTCTAAGGGGATATTTCATAGGTATCTCAAACTCAACGTGTTGAAAACAGAACTCATTATCTTTCCCCCAAAGCCCACCTCTCTACCTAATTTCTCTATTACTACTGAGATTACCACAATTCTTTCAGTAATCCAGATGGACCACGCATCATACTAAACTTCTCACTGTAACTCATCCAACATATCTAATGAGTTGCCTTATCTTAGTATTTCTGCCCTATAACATCTCTTACATAGATCCCCTACTTTCTACTCACATTGTTACTACCCTGCTAAAAGCCCCCACATCTTGCCCCATCCCCATCTTTCTTCCATATAACTACCAAAATGATTTTCCTAAAGCACAGTCTGCATTAATGAGCTTGTATTTGAAACTCTAGGCAATTGGAAGCCACCAAAGGTTTGGGGACAGAGAAGTAATAGTTAAGCTTGTGCATTTGAGAATTATTTTAGAACTTGTATGAAACATGGATTGGAGAAGGGAGAGACTGGAAGTAGGAAGATTAATTAAGAGACTATTGCAAAAGTCCAGACAAATGCACTACCATTTTGTGACTGTGTGAATGCAGTCATTTTTTGTCTGTTGCTGGGTCACTCATGTCCTTAGTAAGAGACCAGAACACACACCCTGTAGAAGAAGGCCGAGTTCCATGGAAAGGTCCCCAATCCAGAAGATTAAGGAAAGGGGAGGAGTGCCCCTAATTACCTCTTATGATACATATATCATTGGTTTTTTTAAAAAGTGAATATTTGAATATGTTTTTATTAAACGAATTTTCTTCTTTGAACCCCTGGGCTCTGGGTGATACATTACAAATGTGGGAACTTCAATCTAGAAAGTCTCTATACTTGCTCCATTTCCTTTCTCCCTCTAACACATACACATTTTGGGGAATGTGTTTGAGAAGTAAACAAAAACAGATGCAATTCATGAGGGGCTAGTACAGACAAAGCACACTAACTTAGAGTAGGTAGACCTAGCACAGATGGGGGAAGGACTGTGTACAGGCTGACTTTGATGATACTGATGGAATCCTAATAAAGCTGCCCACAGCCCCAGTATTCGAACTCCTTTATGGGCCCCATTGAATAGCAAGCACGTCCCAATTTAACCACGCAATCTGACTTTAACCACACCACAGGCCCCCCAGACTCAATATAGCCACTGCCCCTAGCTAGCCACTGCCCCCAGATCCAATTCACATATTTGAACAGGTGTGTTCTTGTACTCAACCACAATCACATCATCCATTTAGCCCAAGACAGGACCACAATACCTCATTATCCATCTTGATCAGACAGGACCACCATAGCTAGCTAATTGAAGGGGAGCATGACCAAGATGTTTGACCACTGAACCATAGAAGAGACCCCTCCCCTATTGCCTAATCCCTTAACAAACCCCTCCTGCCTTTTAAATATTTATAATTTCTGTTATGTAATTGCATCTTTCCCCTATAAAAATCCATTTTGCTTTTTCTGAAGTTGCTGGTTCCTCTTGGGACTCAGCCTGCTTTATGAGAGGCATCAATCTCAATAAATGCCTATACTGGGATTAGAGGTGGTCTGACTCTGAATTCTTTGAGACAGTTCTGCCACAACACTTCATGAAACCAGAATAATACCATCAGGCACACGATTAGATCTCCATAGTAGGGAAAACTCATAGAAAGGATTTGCATTTGGCCTTAAACAAATGTTGGATCACAGAACCATGGGAAATTGAAGTGAATCTGCCTCCCATGAGGACTTGAGAAGTAGGGTACATAAATATGGTTCTGAGAGTCAGCTTGTAAACATGACAAGACAGGAAGAGGCTGAACTGGATGGTGCCTTTGATCCTACCTTCTGGCACTATCTCTGACCTGAAGAAGTAAAGAAGCAGCACCTACATCTCTAAAGATCTTAAAGAAAAAACAAAACCCACCCTTTCCAGTCTCTGCAAGGGAAGGGGCATTGCTATCACAGGCAGGGTCTTATAGCATTTGGAGTCAGAACCAGAGAGCTTAGCCCTTTAGTACAGGTTTATAGGATTATAAAATGAATGAATGAATGAATGAATGAATGAATGATAAGCCATTTATTAATCGCTGACTATGTACAAAGCAATGGGGATGCAAATAGAAAAGTGAGATAATCCCTGTTCTAAAGATGCTTGCATTCTAATAGAGGGAGACAACAAACATCAGAGGTTTTAGTTGCAAATTAGATGGAAAAGTCCAGTGGTCCTTAGGTAACTGCACCAAATCAGATGCTAATATATATTCTTTAGTTCCATTTCCATTGATAAAAAATCGTGGATTTAGAAATAGGAAGAACCTTAGAGACAATCTTGTCTGACCCCCTAATTTGACAGATAAAGGAAACTGAAGCCCAGAGAGGTTAAGGGACTTGCCCAAAGTGACACAGTTATCACATGACAGAGCTGGAATTCAAACCCAGATCCTCCTTTCCACTATATCACACAAGCTTGTGGTCTTGTGTTAACTATTGCTTCATGAATATTTGTATGCTCATAATTGTAAAATACTTAACACAGCACCTTGCACATAGTAAGTGCTATATGAATGTTAGGTATTAATTATTATTGTAAGGTCTAAACATCAGAGAATTTGTCTTCTTATTCTCTTGGTTTGTGTATTCCTTATAGCATCTGGTTCTTATTAATGTTCCATGAAGTGCCCAACTATGGATTATTGGTGATTGATCCAGATTCTTCCATCCTGGTGATCATTGTTTCCATAGATTTGGTGCAGATGGGGTCGGGAGTGGGGGAAGGAACTGGGGGACAATGAGGCCTTTGATAGATTAGTATTTGGACTCCCAACCAGGACTGGAATGTCTTTGCAGTACTGTTGGGCTTTGCGATCTGGGTACTTTTAGAAACTACAGCTGGCTCTCTGAAGCAGGATGCATGATCGAATCTGAGTTGTGATATGGTCTGATGTTATAGGGCCTGGCTAACTGTGGGGCTTGGAAAATAGCCAGCCCTGGAGTCTGACATAGTCTTAGAAGTTATGGGGCCTGGCTAGTGACATGTTTTCAAAACTGATTGGGCCTTGCCTGAGATATATTCTTAGAGATTATGGAGCCCAGGGTAAGGTAGAAATTTGAGAGATGATACGGTCTCAAATATTACAGCATCTGGGTAATGATGTGGTTTGGAATGTGACAGAGCTTGGGCTGTTTGCCATTATCCCAGTGGTTATAAGGCCTGGCTAGTGATGGGACATGTATGTGGACCAGGTTGATGACAAGGTATAGTGGGAAAGAAATTGGTCTATGACGGGTCCTAAGTCTGTGTAGGAGTCTGGGATGTCCTATGTTTGGGGCTATAACACGTATCATGAATAGCTAGCTTAGGAAACTGTGCAGAAGAGAGGGGCTTTGGGCTTTCCCATCTGGCTCCACCTCCCCTAGAGACTCCAGTGAGTGGAAGTTGAGAAGGAGGGAGGAGGGCAGTGTTGAGGAGTCTGATAATCCTGCCTTCCTTTGGCCTCTCCTTGAGCAGACTCTTACCTCACCTGGGGCCTCTGCTTGGTCCAGCCCCTGGGACCCTCTGCCACCTGCCCCCCGACTCTGGGAAGTCAAACTTTATGTTAGATTGCACTGCCATCTACTGTCACTGAAAGAACATGACCTCATTATGGGGGGAATGGGGGGACATTGGGAAATAGGAGTGAGCCATAGATTAGGTACTTTGGGTTTGACTTGACATCCCCAACATGCTCTCCACATACTACCTAACTCAGGCTAGGTGAGAGGTCCCCTGCACCCATAGTCCCCTCATGTCAGTGCTGTCCTTAGCAAGATTCTTTTCTCTCAGTGCTGGCTCCCCACAGTCATGGCTGCCTCAACTCAAAGTTCCCTGCATTCAGGGTTTCTTCACACAAGTCTCCACACATATGGGCTTTCCTGACTTAGGATTCATTTTGGCCAAGGGTCCTCTAAGAACCATCCATTACCAAGATCCCCATCCTCAGAATACCTAAGGTCAGATCCCCTCACTCAAAGTTCTCTATATCCAGGAACACCCATCCTAGAATCCCCAGATTCAGAACCCCAAATTCTAAGTTCCTATAACCAAAGCCTCCTCATTCAGGGGTCCTCCTAACCAAGGCCTCCTCACTAAGGCCTCTCTATAACTAGAGTTCCCTCATTCAGGAGTCCTCACAGCCAGGGCCCCCTCACTGAAGGGTCCTCTATAACCAGAGCCTCCTCACAGCCAGGGCCCCTCACTGAAGGGTCCTCTATAACCAGAGCTTCCTCACCACCGGGCCCCCTCACTGAGGGTCCTCTGTAACCAGAGCTTCCTTACCACCAGGCCCCCTCACTGACAGCAGGATCTCTAAGACCAGTCCCTCCCAAGTCAGTCAGAGCTCCTTAGGCTCAGGATGCCCTCATTCTTGGGCTTCTCTTGGCCAGAGTCCTCTCAATAAGAGCTAAACAAAGCCAGAGCCCCCTCAGGATTCCTTAAAGCCAAGATATCTTCATACTAGGGCTGAGCCACTCAGCGTCCCCTTCCTCCAGGATTCCCCACAATCAGAGTTCTCTTACTCAGAACTCCCTATGGCCAGGGTCCCTTCACTCAGGGGAGTAGAAGGGAAAGAGAGGAGACAAGCATTTATTAAGTGCCTGCTATGTGCCACACACTGTGCTAAGTACTTTAAAAGTGTGATCTCGAAGAAATTGGGGCAGGGAGAGGTTAAGTGACTTGCCCAAGATCACACAACTTGAAAGTGTTTGAGGCTGAATTTTAATTCACTTCTTCCTGACTCTGGGCCCAGGACTCCTTACGTCTTCATTCTCACTCATCATTTCCCACCACCAAGGGTCTTTCATTCAAGGCTGCTTATAGCCTAAGTCACTTCAGGAAGGTCCAGAGCCAAGGCCTCCTACATTCTACAGCTGCCCACACTGAGGGACCCCTCACTCAGGGTTCCTCATGCCCAGGATCATGTAATTCTGGGCTCCTCACAACCAATATCTCCTAGCTCAAGACCCCCCCCCATGATTAGAATTCTCCCATTCAGGGCTTCCCACGTCCAGGACCCCCTCACTCAAGGTTCTCCATAAACCAGGGTACTCTCTCATTCAGGATTCCCAACCACCATCAACTCCAGTAAACTTGGGGCCAGAAAGGTGAAAGGAGAGGAGTTGGGGGTCAGGAGGCTACCCTGGCCACCTGTTTTCACCAAAACAAAGGCAAATTCCCACTGCTCCCCAAGTCAGCCTTCCCTATCCCCCTCAGAATTCCCAAGGAGACTAATGCTTAGCCCTTTTGACAAGGGAATTCTCACTCCTATTTCCCCTCCTCTTGGGTCCCCTTCAAATTGGTGGCTGCAGCTGTGGTCAAAGTCAATTAGCAGGAATGGTCATGTAGGAATAATTGGTACAGCCTTGGGGACTCTAGAAGTCCCCAGTCAATGTAGAGAAGAAACAATTCTGTAAGAGCCAAGGCTTGTGCCCCCTGAGTCCTTCAGGAAGTGAGAGAGACATTTATAGTATTACTTTTTGAATGGCTCCTGTCTTATGATGAAATGTCATTGAATAGTGTGCCCCTCCAACAAGGGCACAATACCTCCCACTCTAAAAGGGAAGGGTGGAAGGAGGTGAAGGGACAATATGAATCTTGACTGATGGAGGGAGATAAAAAGGCAGATGGAGTGATGGTGATGTTGGGAATCGGAAGGAAATATGACATGCTAGGAAGTTAGTGAAGACAGACATAGGAGCCCTTCAGCCCTACATACAGCAAGGGTCTGATACAGAGATAAGGGCATCCTGACTCCCTACACAGACCAGAACTTCTCAAGACTGGCTCTTTGTCTGTTCTGCTTTCAAAACCCCATATGAGGAGCCCATCCAGATCGGTGGGAATCATGATAAGGGAGTCAGGAAGAAAAATTTTAGGCGAGATGTCAGGAAGAATGAGTTGACAACATTTAAAGATAGTCTTATAGTCTCACAGATGGAGATAGTAGAGTTTCTTTGTCTGACATCTATCATTGCATGAGCTTGAGGCAGGGGGAGATGGGGCTCCATTTACCTCTCTCTGGGTCTGTGTGTGAATCTCTCAGTCTTTTTCGAGTCTTATTGATGCCTTTAGTTTTTACACCATGATCATTTCCTGACTTACACCATCCCCCTCCACCCACCACCACTGAAGCTTCTCCCTTAAAATAAAGAAAAACAGTTTAGCAAAATGGACCAACATATCAGCCACATATACAAAACTTCCTACTCAAAGCCCTCTGTCCTACTTCTGAGAGGAGAGAAGTGTGTTTCATCATCCATTCTCTGGGACCAAGATTGGTCATTGTAATTAGTGAGAGTACAGCTGCCTTTTAATGATGTTTTTACTTCCATTATTGCATTCACTGTGTATGTTGTTTTCTGGTTCTGCTTTCTTTACTCTGCATTAGTTTATGCATCTTTCTTTGAACGCTATTTTTTATTTCTTTTTTTCTTACCATGTAATAATATTTCATTACATTTATATACCATAATTGTTCAGCCATTCCCCAGTCAATGAGGAACCATTATTTCCAGTTTTTTAAATTGTCATAAAAAGTATTGCTATTATTATTTTAATATATACGAGACCTTTCTGTCTTTGATCTCCTATATATAAAGAACATCCATTTCTAAAGGCAGGAGGATAAGGCCTTATGCTATATAGAGATTTATTGTCTTGTGAAATCCTCCACAGAGGCTTATTGTTCTGGGAATATAAAGTACATCCATTTCTAAAGGCGGGAGGATAAGGCCTTATGCTATATAGAGATTTATTGTCTTGTGAAATCCTCCACAGAGGCTTATTGTGCTGGGAATATAAAGGTTACTAAGGTGTGGGCTATGATTGGACCTGATAGTTGGGGTCTGGAATGTGCTAGAACAGAGGACCTAAAGGAGTCTTGGTTGAGGAATCTAGGGCTGAGAACATTAGAATGTCTTAGTATTGGGGACTAAGATTTGATGAGATCTGGAGCAGTGTCAGAGATGGGATCTGGAAGATATCTATCTGAGGTCTGCAATGTAACAGAAGGTGGGAGGTGGCTGAAATCATGGGGGCTAAGAGTGATAAGGTCAGGATCATGGCCATAGGAACAGAGTAACAGGGTGTCAGGTTAGATAATATGAACTGTGAGGAGACTTGAGCTGCCACTAGCTGGGGGGAAGGGAACATGATACAAAGGATGGCTAAGCTCTTAGGAATTGAGAATTTCAGCTGCTCACAATAACAAAAATGGACATTTATATAGCGATTCCAACTTTGCAAAGTGCTTTGTATACATTGGCTCATCTAATCCTCACAGCACCGTCTAGAAGGTACTACTGTTACTTTTAGGTTCATTTTACAGAGGAGGGAATTAAGACTGTGGAACTAAGGTTAAGTGACTTGCTTAGGATCATACAGCCAGTAGATGTCAGACATTGGGAGTTTTGAACTCAGGGCTTCCTGATGCCAAGTCTAGCACTTTATCTACTATACCACACTGTTTCTCATTGGACGAGAAATGCCTGGACAGAGACATGCAGGCCTGATACCACTTTACTACAGGGGGTAATTGGTTATTGTCCTTTTTTCTTGAAGAGGGCCAAAATGACATCACTATGTTAGAGTCTCAGCTGTGGCTGTGGCTGAGCAGACCAACACGAGCTCAGAATGCTACCACAGATTGGACATAAATAGTCTATGTGACCATTTGGGATGGATTCTCTAAATTTGTGCATCTCGCATTTCTTTTGAGCTACTTCAATTCTGCTTTGCTTATAGAGCACAATGCCTTCTCTGATGAGGACATGCCATGCTGGGCAGTCCTGTGCCAGTGTCTCCTGGGAATGTCATAGAATCAATTCCAAAGTCCTTAAGAGAGACCTTGAGAGTGTCCTTGTGTCACTTTTTCTGATCACCATGTGAGTGCTTGCCCTGTGAGAGCTCTCCATAAAATAGTCTTTTAGGCAAGCGTACATTTGGCATTTGAACGTGTCCAGCCCATCAGAGTTGTGCTCTCTGCAGTAGAGTTTGAATGCTTGGCAGTTTAGTTTGAGAAAGGACCTCAGTGTCAGGGTCCTTATCCTGCCAGATAATCTTCAGAATCTTCCTAAGACAATTCAAATGGAAACGATTCAGTTTCCTGGCATGGCAAAAATATACTGTCCAGGTTTCACAAGCATACAATGATGAGGTCACCACAATGGCTCTGTAGATCTTCAGTTTGGCCCTCAGTCAATCTCTTCTCTCCCATGCTTTCCTTCAGAGACTCCCAAACACCAAACTAGCTCTAACAATGCATGCATCAACCCCATTATCAAAGTGTATATCCCTGGAAAATATACTGCCAAGGTAAGTGAACTTATCCATAGTATTCAAAACTTCTCCATTTGGAGTAACCTATGGTTCCACATATGGATAGTGTGGTGCTAGCTGATGGAGCACCTGTGTTTTCTTGGTGTTAATTGTTAGGCCAAAATTAGAACAAGCAGGAGAGAATCAATCCTTACTTTGTTGCATCTCAACTTCAGAGGCTGTATCAAATGCACAATCATCTGCAAAAAAAAAAATCATGCACCAACACTCCCTCCACTTTAATCCTGGCCCGAAGCCTTTTCAAGTTAAAGGATTGACCTTAATGCCATGTTCATTTTCACTGAAGGCATTTGACAACGTGGCAGAAAACATCATGCCAAAAAAGCATGGAAGCATGCTGGTGGAGCCACATTGATTAGTGATGAGGACTTGATCCTAGAGAGATGGGCTCAACACTTCCACAGTGTTTGCAACAGACCGTCATCAATCAGTGCTAAAGGCGGTAATTACAGCCACTTGGACATATGGTAATAGTCACAAGTGCTTCTGCTCGATGCAAAGGAAGGTGTGTTAATTCCATTCCCCACCTCCACCCCCAGTGCTTCTGGCCATTACTCTAGTTTAGTCTGCTCTTGCTCTGTTTCTCTCTTCCTCCCCCTCCCAGCAATCCTACATTTCCTGCTTTGAACCAAACTAAGCTTAACCTCACCTGGATAGATGAGAAATCATATGAGTCAGGGTCAAAGGCAGTCAGAATCAAAGTCTTTGCTCTTGGCTGCCTTTGTTGACAAAGGAAGTATCATCATTAAGGTCTCTCCTCAGACATGCAGGGATGTTTTGTGTTAATACAGCTTGCAGGCACCTTTCCTATTACTCTCGTACATACTAATTATATACCCTTGTACCAATTTATTACCAGATCCCATGGAGTATTCAAAATATCTCTCAGATTTATGTCATTATCTTACACCTGGTTTTGTTTCTCTTGCCTCTCCCAGAATCCCAGGCTATAAAAGTTGGAAGGGACCTCAGAGATGATCAAGCATACAGGCAGCTTGATGAAGAGGAAACCAGAGTCATAGGACCTGAGTTTGAATCCTGACTCTGCCACTTACAAACTGTATGACATTGGGCAGGTCACTTCACTCCAGATCATGTCACCTTATTAGCTTTTAAAGCCCTATACAACCTGGTCCAACATACCTCTCTGGCCTCTCACATTACTCCCTCTCCTGCATTCTACTACCTAGCCAAATTGGCCTTTTCTGTTCCTCACTCCCATACTCCACCTTCGTCTCTGTGCCTTTGCTCTTGTGGCTTCCCATGCCTAATAGCCTTCTCTTCCTTTGAGATGCATCTCAGACACCATCTTCTGTG
The DNA here is from genome assembly GCF_003287225.1 of Phascolarctos cinereus. Lineage (NCBI taxonomy): Eukaryota > Metazoa > Chordata > Mammalia > Diprotodontia > Phascolarctidae > Phascolarctos > Phascolarctos cinereus. The sequence continues at coordinate 353,608,377 of NW_027556098.1, forward strand.
TGAAATCTTTCAAATGCTAGTTCCCTCACTCCCATAGTACTTTGTTCTTAACTACTGTGTGTGTGTATATATATATGTGTGTGTGTGTGTGTGTGTGTGTGGGTGGGTGGGTGTGTGTGTGTGTGTGTCTATATATATGTATGTATGTGTGTGTGTGTATATATATATATATATATATATATATATATATATATATATATATATATATATATATATATATACAGAGAGACACACACACACACACACGTGTAACGTGGGAGCAACTTGGTAGTGCATCAGGCCTGCAATCAATAAGATCTGAGTTCAAATCTGGATTCAGACACTTACTAGCTATGTGACCCTGGACAACTCACTTAATCTCTATTTGCCTACATTCCTCATCTGCAAAAATGAAGACACACTGGAGAAGGCAAATGGCAAACCATTCCAGTATCTTTGCCAATAAAACCCCATGAAGAAGTCCATGGGGATCATGAAGAGTCAGACACTACTGAATGACTGAATAATAACAATATGTAGCACACATATGTATATTTATTAGCTATATATAGAGAGAGACATGCTTTATATTTATACTTTATAAGTACTATATGTACTTACTGTCTCTCCCAGTAGAACAAAAGCTCATATTCTTTGTATTTGCATTTCCAAAACCTAGCATAGAGCCAAGCACATAGTAAAAGCTTAACAAATATTTGTTGATTGGTTGATGAAGAAGATATTTAATCTGGAGGAGAAAGGACAGAATAGATATGATTCAGGGGTTATCTTCAAATATTTAAAAGGCTATCATTTGGAAGCAGGATTTAATGTGTTCTGTTTGGTCACAGGATGCAAAACTAGAGGCAAACACAGGGGTATCAGAGATAAAGATTTCAGTCAGTCAGTCAGTCAATAAGCATTTTTAAGTGCTGCTATATGTCAGAAACTGGGATACAAAAAGAGACAAGACAGTCCCTACACACAAGGAACTCACCATCTAGTGAATTTCAATCACTTAATCAATAAACATTTATTAAGCATCTACTATGTGCCAGGCACTGTGTTAAGTGCTGAATTTAGTTTCTATGTAAGGAAAAAGCTACTGGGATTAGAACAGGACCTATGATTTAATTTAAATAGGAAACTACCAGCTAAAGAAACTCCTACCAATACAGGTACAAGTGGGTTCAACACTTGCTTTGCAATTGAGAGTCTTAGAAAGTTGCCTAGAGCAGTGAGGTTAAGTGACTTGCCCAGGGTCACAAATGAATGTGTCCTAGTCAGTCAGTCAATAAGCAGTTACTCAGGACCTACTAAGGGCCAGGGACTATGCTAAGCACTGGGGATACAAGAAGAGGCAAAAGACAGTCCCTGCCCTCAAGGAATTTACCATCTAATTGGGGAACCAGCATGCAAACAAATATGTACAAAGCAATCCTGTGTATAACAGGATGAATAGGAAATAATTAACTGATGGAAGGCACTAGAATTAAGAGTTAGAGAAGCCTTCCTGTAGAAGGTGGTTATTCTAGTTGTGAATTAAAGGAAGCCAGGGAGGTCAGTAGTCACAGCAGAGGAGGGAGAGTGTTCCAGACATGGGGAACAGCCAGAGAAAATACCCAAAGCACAGAGATGAAACATCCTGTTCATGGAACAGCCAGGAGATCAGTGTCACTGAATCAAAGAGTAAGTCATAAAGTATGAGGAGATTGGAAAGGTAGGAGGGGGCTAGGTTATGAAAGGTTTTAAATGCCAAACAGAGCACTTTGTATTTGCTTCTAAAGGCAATAGGAAGCCACTAGAGTTTATTGAATAGGTAGCTGACGTGATCAGATCTGCACTTTGGGAAAATAACTTTAATGGATAAATGAAAGATGCTTGGAGTGGACAGAGACTTGAAGCAAAACATGCAAGCAAAATATCCTAAAACTCAGAGTTGTTCCAAAGTGTAATGAGCTACTTTGGGAGACAGCGGGTTTTCCATTCCTAGAGTTATTCAAGTAGAAACTAAATGACAGCTTGTCAGGGTTATTGTAGCGGGGGTGTTGCTGTTCAAATATTTAATGACCTCCAAATTTTCTTCCAACTCTGAGATTCTGTGATTTTGTTAATTTAGCTTGTGACAGTGTCTGTGATGCATGAGCCAAGACTGTGAGGGATTCTGGGAGACAGAAGCACTAGGGGCATGAATAAGGCTAACTTTTGCTCCCGTATATTGGAGCAGACTTTGGCATTCAAAAGTTGCTTAGGGGACTGGGCATACAGGATCACCTCTGGGTCATTCCATCTGGCTCCCCACGCCTCTTGAGACCATAGCCAGAAGAGGCCAGATAATCCTTCCTCTCTTTGGTGTCCTGCAGCAGCCTATGCCTTCACCTGGGACTCTCCACTTGGTTGAGCTCTTAGCCCACCCTAGGGACCACCTGCCACCTGCCCAAAGCCTCAGAGAGGTCTTGATGTGGTGCTGCATTGCCATCTGCTGGAATTGATGAGATATGACCTGGTTGTACCCAAAGAAGCAGAGCAGGCAAGCGGAGTTGAAAAATGGGAACCACAGAGAAGGAACTTTAAGATTGGGCTGGTGTCCCCTGAATGCTTTCCAAACACTCCATAACCCCACCTAGATGAGAAGCATCTCCTCACGCAGGGCACTCCAGCGCCACAATCTCCTTATGTTAGGCCTGCCCAGCTCAATAATTCCAATAAACATTTATTGTCCATAGCTAGATTCCTTTCCTTAAGTGCTACTCCCACACTCACACACACACACACACACACACACACAAGATATATGGAGATATGTTTGGGGTTTCCTCATGCAAATATGTGGGCTCCCCTCATTCAATGTTCCCCATAATTAGATTTCTGTTATTTAGGATTCCCCCCAAAGGTCCTATCTGAGCTCCTCATTACTTGGATTCCCCACTCTCAGCATCCTCTCCACCAGGAAGGGCCCCCTTATTTAGGAGTCCTCATAGCCAGAGCCCACTTGCTGAGCCCCCTGTCTGTGAAAAGGGTCTTCTCACTCAAGGGTCCTGACAGCCAGAGCTGAGGTTGGGGAGGGAGTATAGAAGGAAAGAAGGAAAAGGGGTTATTAAAGAGCATTTTTTAAAATACACATACATGAAGAAGATAGACAAACAGGACAACTTTGAAAGTAATAGGTTAAATTTGTTATATACTTTTTAAAAAAAATAAGTGGTACATACTGGAGAGTTATAGTTTCATGTGTAATCCTCATTTTCTGTAGAACTTGTACATGGAAATGTTCATTTTGTTGGTGTTCATTGAGTTCATAGTTTTTTAAATAACATTTAAACACATTTTAAATTGAATTATTTACAAAAATTAAATTGATGAAAATTAAAATTTAAAGAAGTGTCAAAATCTCCCTTCTCCAGTAACACCGATCATCCCCTGAACACATCAACTTCTCAGAAATATAATTCATCCTTCAAGGCCTAGTTCAAGATCTATGTCCATGAAGCTTTCCCTGCCTATTCTAGCCTGTTCATCTCACCTCCCTCTGAATGCCTTAAATAGGAATTATTAACCTGGGTTCCTGAGCTTTAAAAAAAAAATTGATAATTACATGTCAATATAATTGGTTTCCTTTGTAATCCTATGTATTTTTATTTTATCCCTTTAAAGTATTATTATGAGGAGCCCATATAAGCTTCACCAAATTGCCAAAGGGGTCCATGACACAAAGGTTAAGAACCCCTGTCATGGTGTCTCTTTCCTATGTCACTTAAGCAATCAGTCAACCACTACCCTTGTATTGAGTTCTTACAGCTGAGTAGCAAGGAGTTACTATGTTTCTGTTCTGCTGACCTTGGGCTCTAAGTCCCTGACATCTAGAGATATGCTACAACCAGGTCAGACATGATTGCAAGAGCAAATTATTAAATTTTCAATGTGAGCATTCGTATCTCAAAAATCAGCAGATGCTACTAATCAGGGCCTGATTTGTTGTTTCATTGATTGTATAGACTGAAAAAAGTGATCTAGAAAATGTTAACAATACAGATTAAACTTAGTGTGTAGTGGGCACATTTTTTCCCTCCCAGGGGAGCCTTTTGTTAAACATACACTAGATATCCCTGCAGCCATCAAGCACCAGATTGGATGTACATTCTACTGGAATTAAGGATATCAATCAAACCTTCAGAAAGGCTTTCCAAAAGAGGACGCACAGAATCTAAAGAATCAGGCCTGTACTGTAACAGGATAAGAGATGCTTTCTTCTCCCTGGAGTCAAGACTGTAGCTAAGAAAAGTACACCTAAAACATTCTCAGTCCCAAAAAAAATAGTCATTAGAGGCAGGATGTTTGTTGGAGAGAAGTCTTAAGTAATGAGTAAGCAGTCGGGCTGGGGTTGGGGGAGGGGGGCATGTTGAAGGAAAAGGGTGGTTATAAAAATCACGTCCACAATCCAAAAGGAATCCTTTGGGAGGATATACTCTAACTCTGAACAATGCAAAAGTCACCAGATAGGAAAGCTTGTGAGAGTCTGAGGAAGTGCATTCTTCTTGAAGCAAGCAGAAGGCTATGGGGCTATTGCAAGTCTTCCTTTCAAGGCCCGGGGCTAAACCCTCGGCAATCAAGACAAATGTGTGAGGTATAGCCCTGATCCTCCAGGGCAGGAAAGAAAGGGGCACAAAGGCCTAGAAGAGGACAAGGACTACCCAAAGTGCCAGGAACAAATTGTACATAAGTAAATGATCCACTCAGTCAACAAACATTGATTGAGAGCTGTAGGTGTGCCAAGCACTGCACTAAGGGCTGGGAGTGTTGGATTCAGAGGCTGGGCCTGACCAAGTCCTCTTGGAGGCTGAAGAAGCTGAGTGAGGTGGCAAGTGAGAACTTAGTATTCAGTAGACATGTTTAGATTCTTGGATTTCCTTTGCAGTTTGGTCCTCCCCCAAGGAAAGTCTTAACCCAAAGGTTCCGTTGGCTTCAAGGGGGAAGAAGAGAGGTGGTATTTCTTTGTGTTCCTTCCCCTTCTCTCCCTTCGCCACATCCAGTCACACCTCAGTCAGTAGTTTTAAGATGTTCACTGCTTCCCCACTCCCACTGAGCCAGACTGGAGAGCTAGAATTTTGAATGAGTCAGGGTCTGTTTTTCCATTGTGTGACATAGTGGAGGGAGCACAGGATTCAAGGTCATAAGGTCACGGAATCCCAGAAACGGAAGGACATCGTTTGTAGGCCTCAGTAGGAACCCCTCTTACAACATCAATGACAATTGATAGTTCATCATTCCCTAAAGACCTCTAATGAATGTAAACCCAGCACCCACTCCCCAAAGCAACCCATCCACTTTTGGGTACCTCTAAATGTTAGGGGCACCTAAGTGGCAAGGTGGATAGAGTGCCAGGCCAGAAGTCAGGAAGACATCTTCCTGAGTTCAAATCTAGCCTCAGACACTTACTAGCTGTGTGACCCTGGGTGAGTCACTATCACTCTGTTTGCATCAGTTTCCTAATCTGTAAAATGATCTGGAGAAGGAAATGGCAAACTGCTCTAGTATCTTTGCCAAGAAAAGTGCCACCTAGCCACACCATCTCAGCTTCTCCCCATTATTGCATCATTGGGAGATGGAGTCCTTAGGAGATAGGATTAGCCCTCAGGAGTTAGGAGTAGTCCTTAAGAGATGGGATTAGTCTTCAGGAGATATGCCTTCTCCCTGCAGCCTGGCTGAGCACCATACCCAAAGGACAAGCAGGCTAAAACATTGAAGGTCACTAAGACTGACTTTGTCTCAAAGTCTGACTTCGTATAATATCATAATTAGGTGGTTTCAGAACTGATTGGCCAGACATAAATGTTTCAATTTCAAGTTGGTTGGAACTCTTTGATGGAGTATCCAGGGATCTATACTTGTTCCCATGATACTTAATATTTTTATTAGTGACTTAGAGAAAGGTGTAAATGGCCCAATTATCCAATTTGCAGATGGCACAAAACTTAACAACACGGACATGTTAGAATCCAAAAAGAGCTTGACAAACTAGAACATTGGCCTCAGTCTTAATGAGATGAAACACTGAAATTTATACTGAAACAATATAATTCTAAAGAAAAAGGAACATTTCCAAATTACAATCCAAAGAAAAAAGTGACAGATTTGAGATCTGAGGACTCGGCTTCAAATCGTGCCTCTGCTGCCACTGCCTATGTGGTGCTGGGCAAGTTATTTAAATTCCCAGTTTTCTCAGCTGTAAAGTGAGAGTTAGACTGTAGTTGTTCAGTCATGTCTGGCTGTTACCCCATTTGGGGTTTTCTTGGCAAAGATGCTGGAGTGTTTTGCCATTTCCTTCTCTAGATCATTTTACAGATGAGAAAACCAAGGCAAACAGGGTTAAATGACTTGTCCAGGGTCAAAAAGCCAGTAAGTGTCTGAGGCCAGATTTGGACTCAGGAAGATGAGTCTTTCTGACTCCTGGCCTGGCACTCTATCCATTTTGACACTTAGATGGCCCTAACATTTAGAGGTTTCCAAAAGTGGGATGGGATGTTTTGGGGTGAGTGGGTCACGAGTTTACCTTCACAAGAGGTTTTTAGGGAAGGATGAATGATCAATTGTCATCAACTGTCATGTTATAAGAAGGGTTCCTATTGAGGACTAGAAATGATGTCCTTCCATTTCTGGGATTCTCTGACTTTATGACCTGAAATCCTGTGCTCCCTCCATTATGTCACACAATGAAAAACAGATCCTGAGTCGATGTTGAGTAGATGCCCTTTTAAAATTCTGTTCTCTCCAGTCTAGCTCAATGGGAGTGGGGAAGGTGAATCTCTTAAGACAACTGAGGTGTGACTGGATGTGGAGAGGCTGTTGTTTGTCCTTCCTTCTAGAAGAGGACCATGACATCAGGTGAGGGGAGAGAAGGGGAAGGAACACAAAGAAATACCACCTCTCTTCTTCCCCCATGAAGCCAACAAGGGTTAGACTAACCTGCCACTAACATTTCTTGCAGTTCTAAATCTGTGACCCTAAGTTTCCACTCTGTCCAATTAGCCCCCATTCTTATTCAGTGCTTCAATTCTACACCCAAGGTTGGCAGAAAGTATTGTAGGGGGAAAGGCCCTCAAATATCAGGGTTACAAATTGAGAGCTAGAATGGGCCTCTGAGGAAATTATGGCCCAGAACGGTGCATTGGTGGTGCCCAGGTCACACATTAAGAGGCAGGGCTGGGAATTAAACCTGCTCCTCTAACTCCAAAACCAACTACCTTTCCTGCCCCACCCTCCCCCCCACTGTTAGTGCCTTCCCTCTGCTACCTTTGTCAAGGCCTGAAATAAATCAAAACCATGAGTTCAGGAATAAAGAGTCTCAATTGACATAACAGGGTAGCAAACCTGCCACCCTAGGGGATGTCCAGTGGATTTCCAACCACAGAGACCCATGAAAAGATTTTTATAGTTTTAAGAGGAGATGAGGAAATAGTATGAGGTAGCAAGTCCCGGTCATGAGACCTCAGTGGCCCTTGGCAATCTGGGCAAGGAAAGCCACTTCATTCTGGCTGTTTTGCCCTTCATGCCATGAATCCCAATGGAAGTGGGCAAGAACACCAGAAGCTGAGATCCAGCTTGAGCCAGGCCCTCCCACAAGGCAAAATCCCTGGATGGGGGTTGGGGGGGGCCTACCTAAGGTGTGATTCAGCTTAACCTACTCAAGAGTAAATATCTTAAGAATAGGGCTGCAAGGACATTGCTAAAATTCTGACATTACATGGAACATTTAAGGGAGTGGCCGTCCATAGTACATTTGGCATTAACAACTTCTATCATATTAGCAATTATACCAACAATTTTGTCACCTATATACTCTGTAGAGTAGTAGTTGCAATATTGTCTCCCCCATTAGGCTGAGCTCCCTGAGAGCAGAGCCTGGTTTTTTTCATTTCTTTGTATCCTCAGTGCTTAGCCTAGTGCCTGGCACATAACAGGAGCTTAATAAATGTGAGTTGGCAACTAAATGACTTTTGCATTTCACCATGAACATCTAAAGCTCCTCCTCTCTCTCTTCCTCAAAAAAAAGAGGAAATTAGCGGAATTTAGTCTCGAGGAGCAAACAGAAACTGATTCAGGAAGTAACTGTGGTGAACCACTAGGTAATGGTGGTCACAAGCAGAGTCAATTCAGACTCCTACTACAGGAAGGAAAAACAGCAGAGCCCACACTGCAAGGTTTCAGATGGGAAGAGGGGGCAAAAACAAAGTACAGACATTATTTTAGAATACATATCAATAATATATGTGAATCACCTCATGTCTTGATAACTGCAATAGTTTACTAGTGCATCTGCCTGCCTCAAGGCTCTCCCCACTACAATCTATCCTCCATTCAGCCACTAAAATCATTTTCCTTTTAAAATGCAGCTCTGATGATGTTATCCTCCTACTCAATAAATTTCGGTGGCTTCCTGTTACCTTCAGGAAAAGATATGAAATGCTCTCTTTGGCATTCAAAGCCCTTCATAACCCAGGCTTCTCCTACCTTTCCAGTCTACTTACATTCTCTATAATACATAACTCTGATTCAGTGACATTGGCCTCCTGGGTGTTCATGAACAGGACTGAATAGGACATTCCATCTCTGGGCTCTGGGCGTTTTCTCTGGCTGTCCCCCATGCTTGAAACACTCTCCCTTCTCTGCTCTGACTACTGACCTCCCTGGCTTCTTTTAAGTCCCAACTAAAATTCCACCTTCTATAGGAAGCCCTCTCTAACCCTCTTAATTCCAGTGCTTTCCCTCTTTTATTTCCTATTGATTCTGCTCACTTATGTGGCATATATGTATATGTGTGTGTGTGTGTATCTGTACACACACACACACACACACACACACACACACACACACACACACACTATATTGGAGAAGGAAATGGCAAACCACTCATGTAAAATGGGGTCATGAGGAGTCTAATCAACAGAACAACAACATAGACTATATACACATATGTGTGTATGTATATATGTATATATTTTATATGTTACATCTCCCCAGTATATTGAAAGCTCCTTGAGGACAGAGACCGTTTTTCATTTTATCTGTGGACCTTAAACCCCTAGGATACTTCCCTGCATATAGTAGGCACTTAAGAAATGCCTATGGCCCTGGAGTCAGGAGGACCCGAGATTCTGAAAATAGCTTATTTTATATATCTTTGTGCGTTGTCTTCCCCATTAAATTGTAAGCTGCTTGAGGGCAAGGACTGTCTTTTTATATTCCCAGGGCTTTTCAAAATGCCTGGCACATAGTAGGCACTTAATAAATGTTTATTGAATCTAACTGAATTGGAAATCCAGTCAATCTACAATGACCTTATTCAAAGGAACCCCAGGACTCTTCATGATCCCATTTTACATGAGTGGTGTGCCATTTCCTTCTCCAATATGGTATGTGTGTGTGTATGTGTGTGTATACAGATACACAACACACACACACACACATATACATATATGCCACATAAGTGAGCACGTGCTTGGTAAATGAAGAAAGAAAGAGCATTAACAATTGAGAGATCAGGAAAGACTTCCTGGAGGAAGTGGCATATGAGATGAGCCTTGAAAGCTGCTGGGGATTCTATTGCCTTTTTTTAAGTATATTTAGAAGTGAGACAGAGGTTTGAGTGGTTTGAGGATGGTTGAGAGGATGAGGGTTGTTGTCATCCTCTCTCATAAAAACTAGATTAAGTTCTATGTCCAAGTGATCTCTATCAGTGACCTTTAAGAAGAAAAAATCCCCAGTCAGGTCTAGAAACCTCATTCTGGAAATTATCTGAAGGTGTTCCTTTGTGAAGATAAAGACTCTATTCAGTGTCTGCTGCCTCCTCTGGCTTCCCAGGGCATTTTTTGTTCAGCTGGTTGTGTGACTCTGGATTAGTCATTTCCTCTCTCTAATCCTCTTCAGATTCTTCTTTTGTAATATGAAGGTAATACTATTTGTACTGTCTTCTTCGAAGGGTTGTTGTGAGGAAAGCACTTTGCAACCCTTAGAGTACTTTAGAAATGGGTTTTTTTTAAATTTAATCTTACTTTTTTTCAGTGAACAAAAATCTATTTTTCTTCTCTCCCTTCTCCCCAGCGGGGAAAAAAACCCTTTGTAACAAATCTGCATAGTTGAGCAAAACAAATTCTATCAGCAAGCATTTATTAAATTTCTCTTATGTCTATGACATTAGGAACTGTACTAGATGTTGGAGATTCAAAGACAAAAATAAAACAGTCATTGCCTTCAAGGAGTATGTATTCTGTTGAAGAGGCAGCGTTCAGGAGGGAGGGCATCCCAGGCAGTGGATACAGCCTGAGCAAAGGTGTATATGTGGGAGATGGAATGCAGAGTTTAGGAAACAGCATGTAGGGGACTCCAGCTGAAATAGAATGTGTCAGATCAGTAGTCAATAAGCATGTATTAAGCACTGACTCTGTGCCAGGCAACATAAACCAAGGCAAGTAGGCTCTAGTTAGATTGTGCCATGTATTGCCTGGAGGTCTCCGTGATCTTCCCATTATAAAAAGAACTTGAGCAGCACCTTTGAAACAACTCCACAGTCAAATAAGATGCTTTTTATATGCATCAAGTCAACCTGAAGACCAGTGGAAACTTATCAACGTCAGGACTCACGGCTCATTTCCCCCATTTCTAAAGTGCACTAAGGTTTAAAAAGTGCTTTCCTCACAACAACCCTGCTAAGTAAACAGTACAAATAGTATTGCCTTCATATTACAGAAGAGGAACCTGAAGAGGATTAGAGAGAAGAAGTGACTTATCTAGGGTCACACAAACAGCTGAATAAAAATGCTCTGGGAAGCCAGAAGAGGCAGCAGCCACTGAATAGGCTTTATCTTCACAAAAGAACACTTTCAGATAATTTCCAGAATGAGGTTCCTAGACTTGACTGGGGATTTTTTTTTCTTAAAGGTCACCGATAAAGATAACTTGGACATAGAACTTAATCTAGTTTTCATGAGACAGGGTGACAACAACTGTCATCCCTGTAACTTCAAACCACTCAAACCTCTGTCCTACTTCTAAATATACTTTTTTAAAAATCAACCATTTTTTCATAAATCTAAAGTTGGTAGGGACCTCCAAGGTTGTCCAGTCCAACTCCCCTCCCCTTTTAAGCAATGAGTTAAGATTAATGACAAAGTCACACAGGTAGTAAATGTTAGAGGCAGGTTTTGAACCCAAGTAACTTGATTCAAGGGCCAGTGCTTTTTCCACTATACTATGATGAGGAAGGAAGGAAGGAAGGAAGGAAGGAAGGAAGGAAGGAAGGAAGGAAGGAAGGAAGGAAGGAAGGAAGGAAGGAAGGAAGGAAGGAAGGAAGGAAGGAAGTACTCCAATCCACACTGCTCAGGGAAGGTAGGACAATGATCCCTGCCAAAGATGAGGAGGCACAACTATGCAAAGCACTGTGGGTCAGCGGTAAGAGCACTGATTCTAGAATCAGAGAACCTAGATCCACATCCTTTAGTACTTACTTTGTCAGTCATTTTGGTCATGACTAACTCTTTGTGATCTCATTCGGGATTTTCTTGGCAAAGACACAGGGATGGTTTACCATTCCTTCATCCAGCTTATTTTACAGATGAGGAAACTGAAGCAAATAGGATTAAGTGATTTGCCCAGGGTCATATATCTAATAAATGTCCGAGGCCAGATTTGAACACAGAAAGAAGAGTCTTCCTAACTTCAAGCCCAGAGCTCTATCCACTGTGCCACCTAGCTGCCCTCGGTGTTTACTACTGAGGTGATTTTAGCTAAGTCAGCTAATCTCTCTCATTTCCTCTGTCAAGATGTTAGGAGAGACCCCGTTTAGCAGAGCTAAGGCCCAGAAAGCAAACTGTGCCCTGAGCTTGGCATAACAACAATCCTTTGCGCTCACCCTCTGAATGATCTCAACCTGTGGCAAAACCACATAATTGCTGTACTGACCAGCACTGGGTGTTCTCTGAGCTCAGACAAGCACCAGACAAGCTCGGACAAGTTCTGGTCATGAAGTCCTGCTGTGAATCAAACTTGTCACATTGCTGCTGTTACATTGTCAGGGCTACAGCTCCTTGCTCAACCATTGGCATAAGTATTGAAATCTTCTCTACACTGCCTCGGTCCCCCCACTAGTGGTGGGGCCCTGGCACATATGTCTTGTTCCTTCCTTGCTTGCAAGCTGTTTCTCTCACTTTGAAATTAAACTTCTGTCTGATTCCTGAGTCTCCTATCTCTAGCCTTCCCTTTTCGGCTTTGGCCATCCACAGGTTAGAGGCCAGTACAGTCTGGTTGACACCTCATTGTTAAAATGAGGAGGCTAGACTATTGTATCTATGATCCTAAGTCTAATTTTACTTCTATTTCCTTTACTAAGGAAAGTGATTTTTGAACTGGCAAGGACAGAATGAAAATGATTAACAGGAAGCACCTACCTGCCATCAGTGAATTTAATTCAGCTGGCCCAAATGAATTTTACCTCTGGCTATTGGAAGAACTGGTGGATGTGATGGATGTGACCTTGTCAACAATGTTTAAAATCAATTAATCAATCAATGAACAAGTATTTTTTAAACGTCTACTTTGTGCCAGGCACTGTGCTAAGCACTGGGGATACAAAAAGAAGCAAAACATAGTCCCTGCCCTCAAAGAGCTTACAATCTAATAGGTGAGAGAAAATGCAAACAAATATACAAAACAAGTTATATACAGGATAAATTGAAAATAATAGAGGGAAGGCATTAGAATTAAGAAGGGTTTGGGAATACTTCCAGTGAAAGATGGAATTTTAATTAGGACTTAAAGGAAGCTAGGAAGGTCTGTAGTCGAAGGCCAAGGTCGTGGAAAAGCGAAGAGGCCAGTGTCACTGTATCAGAATATGTGATAGAGAATAAGGTGTAAGGAGACAGGAAAGGCAGGAGGGGGCTAGGTTATGAAGGACTTTCAATGCCAAACAGAGCATTTTATATTTTATCTTAGAGGCAATAGGGAGCCACTGGAGTTTATTGAGTGTGTGTTTGAGGGAAGAGGGGAGTGATGTGATCAGACCTATTTTTGGGGAAAATCACTTTGGTGGCTAAATGAAGGATGGATTGGAGTGGGGAGGAGAGTTGGGATAGGCAGACCCACCAGCAGGCTATTGCAACAATCCAGATGTGAGATGATGAGGGCCTACACTAGAGTGGTGGCAGTGTTAGAGGAGAGAAGAGAAGTGTAGGAGAGATGATTGAGGAGCCTTGGCAACAGCATGGATATGGAAGGTGAAAGATATTGAGGAATCCAGGATGACTCCTAGGTTGCCAATGTGAGGGACTAGGAGGATGGTTCTGGAAGGTCACGAAAAACATATAAGGTACTACAGAACTAAAGTAGAACAATCTTCAATAAAGGGAAGAAGGCAGAGTCTTCAAACTATAGGCTGACTGATTCCTGGTGTATTATTAACTGAATGGTTTCTGAACTGTTAGAAAGTAGAGGAGTCTATTGTAATAGATTTCTTCTCTGGCAACATTCCTTCATCATCCAATGGCTTTCGGAGACTTTTTACAGTTAGTCTAAAGTCTTTTGACTGATTAAGATGTGTTCTCATTTAGTTAAGTTATCAGAGCTAAAATGGGGTGGAGCAGTTTCAAATCCATCCATCTAAGAAGAGGTGGGGTAGGCTGGTGAGCAAGGTTATTCGATCTATTTGTTTCTCTACCCTACCAATGACTATTGCTTACATGGATTTCCCAGTATAAACACTCCTCTGCTCAGAGACGTTGTGTCAAAGGATCCAAAATTCTATCTTTTTTCTTCCACCTTCCAGCCTTCTTAATTCTACTACTTCCTTTCTGTTAATTATGTCTTCTTTATCCTACATGCAGCTTTTTTAAAAAACTATTTGTTTCCTTGTTGTCTTACTCCATTAGATTTGTAAACTCCTAAAGGACTGAGACTGTCTTTTACTTTTCTTCATATCCTCAGAGCTTGGTACAGTGCCTGGCACATAGCAGACACTTCTTAAATGCTTCTTGACTGACTTTGAAGCTCTAAACCCCTGGCTGGCAAAAACATCTCAAGGGTTCCCTTTCTTCTCTGAGGGTACTTTCCTCTCATCACCTCCCCTCAACTGCATTTCCAATCAGTACTCCCAAGTTAGCCAAGGTCTGTGGTTAACATTGTTCATAAAGACATATTTAACATCTAAAACAAATAAAGCTAGACAGACTTTCCCTTTGCTAGAGGGAAAGCTTTTGGACTTCCTTGAGGGAATCCAAGGGGAGAAAAGAAACAGCCCTCGGGGTCTGTGTATTCAGAGGGGTGTTCAGCAGTACATTATCTGTTCAGATACAGATTGGGCTCATGAGGAAGATGCAAACAGCCTTGCTCCCAGAGTCCTGGCCCCTTTCTTGGTGGCCACTGCATCTGCCTACACTCCTGCTCTTCTAGCTCCCTGAGGTTTCTCATGGGTTACCCCTTTCTCTAGCTCTTTGGGTCCTCTTATCAGGAGCTAGAATTCTCTTTGAATCTGATTTCTACCAGAACTAATTGTATTGATTCTTATCACTTAGAAGGTGTGGCCAGTAATTGTTTTGGTCCTATGTTTACTCTCTTTCTAATTCACTCCAGGAATTTTTTCCACACCTCATGAAGGAACTGCTTGGCAGCTTGAATTTTTACATTTAATTTAACAACTCATCCTATGCCCCTTTTCTGCAATTAGACTCTGGGCTTTCAGATCCTTTACCTCGATCAGCAGGTATCAATCTGCAATTCAAGCACTGGAGTCAATTTAATTGTGTCTGTGCCTTTAGAGGGCAGCTAGGTGACACAGAGGAGAGAGCACTGGGCTTGGAGTCAGGAAGACCTGAATTCAAATCCGGCCTCAGACACTTCCTAGCTGTGTGACCCTGGGCAAGTCACTTAACTCTGCTTGCCTCAGTTTATCATCTGTAAAATAAACTAGAGAAGAAAATGGCAAACCACTCCAATATCTTTGCCAGGAAAATCTCATATGGGGTCACAAAGAGAGGGTCATGACTGAACACCAACAACTGTCTTTTGAATCTCTCCAGGGTCCAAGACTAGGTCTCTTGAATCTGACTAGAAGTTCCAAAAGAAGAGATGTCCAAATCAAAGTCAACTCCTTTTGTTGTATCATTTCCTGAATCACAAGGAATCAAGACAAACCTTGGCAATTCCTTTATTGCAGAAAGATACCAGCATCTTCTCCATCCAGTTCTCCTTCCAAATACATAGAAAACAATACATGCTTACTAATTAATTGATTGATTGCTTTGTGCCAGGTGCTAGGGTTATAATAAAATGGAAAAGTCCTTGCCCCCAGGGAACTTACATTCTATCAGTGAAACAACACATATGCATATAAGTAGATACAAAATATATACTAAGTGTAACACAACACTGCAGCTGAACACAACAATGCCTGAAGGTCAGGTACATTACATTTCACCTCTCCCTTGGGATTCTCTGGTACCTTTAAGACAGTTTGGGAGTCCAGTACCCTAGTTCCATTTAATCACTAATAGATTAATTTTTACAAAGGAACATTTACTTCAAAGATATATTAACAAGTATACAAACATATTCCAACATGTGGGACATAATATCCCCTGTATAACACATAAGTCTCTGAGAAGGGGAAGAAGATTAGGCTAATAACTCAGTTCCTATGTTCCAATTCCAAAATTCCCCTTGGGTTCAAGTCCCAGGCACAGGCTGGTTGGCTGACTGCCACACCCTGCAAGGAATCTTGGCTCCAAGGTCAGCATGGCTTGAATTCCTGGGTCTAGTGTGGATTAGTACCTGCACCTAAAATTGAGGACAAATAAAACAGAAAACAGAAATACTCTCAAGCTATGGGAACTAAAAGGGAAAGGCATTCCCCCTTCCCAGTTCAGTGAATGGTGCCCATACAGGGATGAACCATTAGTGATCTACATCCTCTGGACTCAGCCAGAAGAGAGCTAGACTGGCCCAGTCTGACAGTTCTAAAGACAGACTGCTCCAGCTATGTAGCTAATTGGAGGAGGTTACTCACACCCATATGGTAGGAGAAAGGAGATGTTTCCTCCCAGAAGCAGGGTTATTGTCATGTTATGAGATCTGGGCATCCTTCGAGCCCCCATTACAAAAGTAAATACAAGATAATTAAAGGGGATGAGGCACTAGTGCTGGGGGATGTGCCAAGTTTTCATGTAAGAGATAGTGTCTGAGCTCAACTTTGAAGGAAGCTAAATATTCTAAGGGGCAGAGGTGAGGAGAGGAGTGCCTCTAGGCATAGGCAACAATCTATGCAAGGGTACTGAGACAGAGAATGGAATGTTGAAGAAAGATCACACATGGTCAAATGAAAGTGGAAGAGTGAGGATCATCTGAATCAGATGAAGGTACAGTGGGTAAGAGCCATGAACTTGTAGGTAGAAAGATCTGAGATTCTGCCTTCAGGGCTCCTCACTGCCTTTTGGATAAAATATAAATTAATCCAGCATTTACAGCCTGTTACAATCTGGCTCTAAACTATCTTCCTGGGCTGATTACACCATATTCTACTCCATGTACTATGTGTTCTAACCAAGCTAGACTACAGACATACATACTATTCTTCAGACACAACATTTTTATCTCTCATCTCCTTGCCTTTTTAGTGGCTGCTCCCTGTGCCTGGAATGTCTTCCCTTGTCATCTCCACCTCTTGTGGTGTCTAGCTACCTTCCCAATTCAACTCACATGTCACCTCCTACAAGAAGCCTTTCCTGATTCCCACTTACAAGCATTCCTTCCTCTGCCCCACAGAAATAACTTTGTTTTATTTTTTATATATTTTATATTTTTCATCTGAGTACATAGAGTCCCCCCCCAACAGAATGTAAGCTCCTCAAGGGCAGGGATTGTTTCATTCTTGTCTTTGTATCCCATTATATAGCATGTTGCCTGGAACATATCATGTACTTAACAAGTTATTATTGAACTCCGAGGTACCAACACATACCCAACAGATTAGCAAAGATGACTTTAAAGACAAGTAGCCTTTGGAGGGACTGGGGAAGAACAGGTACACTAATGCATAGTGCATTAATTAACTAATTAATTGATGTGTAGTGGAGCTATGAATTGGTTCAGTTACTCTGGGAAACGATTTAAAACTATAGGGGCAGCTAGGTGGTGCAGTGGATCGAACACCTGCCCTGAAGTCAGGAGGACCTGAGTTCAAATCCGGCCTCAGACCAAACACTTAACACTTACTAGCTGTGTGACTCTGGGCAAGTCACTTAACCCCAATTTCTTAAAAGCAAAAAAAAAAACCAATTTAAAACTATAACCCAAAAGTCATGAAACTATACATTACCTTTGGCCCAGCAGTAGACACCACTATTAGACAAATGCCCCAAAAAGTTCAAAGAAAGGACCCATATTTCAAAAATATTGATGACAAAATTTCTTATTGTAGCAACCAGAAACAAAGTGGGTTTCCATCAGTTGAGGAATGGCTGAACAAATTATGGTTTATGATTGGTAACAAATTATTATTGTGCTGTAAGAAATAACAAAAGAGAGGGATTCTAGGAAACCTGAGACTTACGAAGTAAGCAGAACCAGAACGTTTTATACAATGACTAGAATACTGTAAAAGAAGATCATTTTGTAAGGCTTAAAAATTCTTCTCTTTTTTTTTTCTTTTTTGGCAATAGGGGTTAAGTGACTTGCCCAGGGTCACACAGCTAGTGAGTATCATGTGTCTGAAGTCGGATTTGAACTCAGGTCCTCCTGACTCCAGAGCCAGTGTTCTATCCACTGCACCGCCTAGCTGCCCCAAAAGGCTTAAGAATTCTGATCAATGCAATGACCAGTGAGAAAAATGACAGTGAATCGTGTTTTCTACCTCTTAGTAAAGAGATGATGAACTAGAAATGCAGGAGGAGACATGGAGTTTCAGACACAACCAGAGCTTAGATTTATTTTGTTTGACTATGGTTATTTCTGGTTATATTTTTCACAAGAGAGGGCTTTGGTGGGGGGAGAGGTAGAGCTATGAGAGTGTGGGAAGTAGCAATAATGCCCAAAAAAAGAAGAAAAGAAAGAAAAGAATGTCAATAAAACATTTTAAAAATACACAGAAGAGAGCAGAAAGAAGTTCAGAAGAGGACATGGCCAAGCAGGGCAGGGTTAGAACTACCCTGCTTAATTTAATATGAAAGAATAAGTTGTGTGTAACAAATTCATGGTTCCTTATACATTTCTTTTTTCTGTTACATATGGTAATGTTCTTGTTTGTTGATATTTGCCAAGTTAATCAAGAAATTAAACAAGAAATAAGAAAATATTTGTATCTTTCTACAAAATGCTTGTGGAATTTGACAGTGGAGAGAACACTGCCTCAGGAGCCAAAATCTCACTGCCTCTATCAACTACAGGCATAACTTTGGGCAAATCACCTTATCTCCCAAAGCCTCAGTTTCCTCATGAGATCCCTTCCAACTCTGAATCTATGATCCTATTGTAAGGGAGAAGTATTTATTTCCTCACTCTCCATCTCCACACACCCCCCCCCCGTACCCTAACCCACGCTGATGTCCCAAGGTCCCCTTTCCCTATAATGAACCAAGAGTGCTCTTGATGCCTTTTGGCCAAGGTATTAAAAAATACTAATTTTAGCTCAAATCATTATATTCTGGAAGTGTCATAAGGGATCAGCTAACTGGGATCTTAGTTCAATCCAATTTCAAGGTCCCAAAGCTCCACTTTTCAAAATCTTTTCCTCTGCCTTATGCTGCCGTTCATGAGTCTCATTAAGCAACTAGGATAACAACAACAACAACATTCTCATCTTTTTAAACACTTTACAAATTGCTTTAATCAAAACAGCCCTGTAGGCCTGGTAATAGGAGTATCATCATTTCCACATTACACATGAGGAAATAGGTTCAGAAAGATTAAGAGTCTTGCTCATGGTCATACAGCTAACAAATGCTGGAGACAGGATTTAAACCCCGGTGTCTTCTGACTCTAGATACAGGCCTCTTTAGTCTACACGGTATAAAGCCCTCCAGCACACAATGCACTGATAAGTTTTTTCTTTCTTTTATGATTGTAGCAATGCTCCTTGGTATTAGGGTTTTTTTCTTCTTGGCAATAAAACTCTACGAGGCTTCTTGGCTACAGTGCCTATGAAATAGTGAAGATGACCTGGGACAATGTGTAGTTCGACATAAACCCTTATATAGATTTTAGAAATTATCTTTCATGGACTTATATGGTCTGATGCTGAGTGAAGTGAGCAGAACCAAGAGGACTTTGTACACAATAACAGCCACGTTGTGCAATGACTAATATTGTTAAACTGAACCCTTCTCAGCATTACGAGGATCTAAGACATCTCCAGAGGCCTCGGGATGGAAAATGCTGTCCACATCCAAAGAAAGAGCTGTGGAAGTCGAATCGCTATCACTTATTTTTACCTTCTGTTGAGTTTTGTTTCATCTTTCTGATGGTTCCTCCTATTGGCTTTAATTTTTACTTACAACTTCACTAGTGTGAAAATATGTTTAATGGGTATGTAAATGTAAAGCCTATATCAGATTGTTCCCCGTCTTGGGGAGGGTGGGGGGGAGGTAGGGGGAGAAAAATTTTCAACTCAAAAGCATATGGAAGTGATTGTTGATAAATCAAAATGAATTAATAAAATTTTTAAAAGAAAAAGAAAAAGAAAAAAAAGAAATTATCTTTCATGAAAGGGTAGACACCAGGGTAGAAGCACCTAATCTTAAACGTTTTATTCAATCTGAAAACAAATTTCATTATGACAAATGTTTTCAGTTTTTGAAAAAAGTTATACGTAATAAAATACAGTATTGCTTTTCTGATCTTTGTATATAGAAGTGTTCATGTTTATTGCTATTTTTGAAATTCAGAAAAATGAATTCTTTTTAAATTCTAAAAATGAAGTATTTCCAATTTCTCAAAAGGAATTAGACTTAAAAAAAATCCTTAGTAAAACAGGCTCTTTCTCCTAAAATGTTTGAGATTTGAGTGGGCACTGAATAAATGCTTGTTGATTGAGTGATTAATTGATTAAGAATACGGTGTTTGAGAGTAGTATTTAAATTTCTGGCTAGGGATAAAGTGCATTTAACAAGAACAAATCACTTAACCTCTCTGGGACTCAGTTTCTTAATCTGTAAAATGAAATAGCTGTACTGTGTGAGTTCAAGTCACTTCCCTGATTTGAATTTCAGCCTCGCTACTTATTTTTGTGGCCTCACACAAGTCAAATGGAGTTTCTGAGTCTTTTTCCTCACTGGAATATGAGAAGTCTGGACTAGATGCCCTCTGAAGTCCCTTCCTACTCCAGATTATGATCCTTTGATTCTATGATCTTATAAAAGAGGAAAATCAATTGTAGTCTGATACATATTCCATATTTTGGAAAAACTAATTTCATAATTCAAAGGAAGGATAAGGGATAGTCTCAGTTTTGGGGTATAGATTAAGGAATGTTATTTGTGTTAAGAACTTAATATTGAAACAGTGATGAAAGTATTTTGCAAGGTGAATGCAGGTGCCCAAATGAAAACAAGACAATGAAAGGAGGAGCCAAAGCTGGGCATCAAGCCAGAAATCAGCTGTGCGTGTGCTCTGAATCATCCTGGCATGTCACACATGCCCACAGTCTTGGACTCCCAGGCCAAGTTTCCCTTTGAACTGTTGCAACCTAGTGTGAAAGTAAAACTCTGAACAATACTTTTGCCATAATCATGGCTTGTCCAGGATTACACAACTAGTAAGTGTCAAAGCCATGTCTTCTACTCAGCTCTTCTGATATCAATATGACTGTTCTCTCCACTGTACCTGCCACCTTTCTAAAAAATACAGCTTTAGTGTCCACAGTAAAAAAGGGGGGGGGAGGCAGTCCACTTCTATGGTCAGGCAATGTCTGTTTAGTTCTGGGAATCAGAGCTTTGGGAGGTTGTTAACCATTTGGAATAGGTCTAAAAGGAGGGTGTTGAGAGGACTGGAGGTCATGCCATGTAAAGATGAGTTCAAGTAATTGATGATGTTTGACCTGGATAAAAGATTAGAAGTGACAAGATAGCATTTGAAAGACCATTATGTGAAAGGGATATTAGACTTGTTTGAATGACATATTTAGAGCTAGTAAGGCCATCCAAGGCCATTCTGCATAATTTTCTCATTATACAGATGCAAAAACGAAGGATCAGTTAGTGATTTACCTGAGGTTACAAAAATCAGTGCAGAAGACAAAACTAAGATCTGGGTATGAAAGTTAGAAGTGGAAGAGAGAGACTTTGGCTAACTTGAGTAAGTATGTGTAATGGATTGCCTTAAGAGGCAAGGAATTACCCATCACTGGATGTCTTTAAGCAGATAGAGCAATCCCTTGGGCTTACTCTACTAACATCTACAAGAACTAGCCTGTTGGGTTCCCAAAGGGCAATGACTAATCCTTTTCCTAGGATTCTAGAGATAACCCAAAATGATTATGTCATTTCTCACAAGCCCCATCCAATGTGCTCCTCCCAATGTCAATTAACTAGTTGGCATCAATTCATTTTTTAGAAGGGCTATTTACTGAGGAGTTATAACAAGGAAGAAATTACAGAAACATTTATCCCCCAAACTAGGAGGTGCACACTCCCCTTGCACATACAAAGTCCCTGCGGAAAGTGGTGACAACTTGCAGCATAAAGGCAGTGAGGCACATATGTAGGGAACACATAGGGCTAGTACTCATGGCCCTGCAAGCTTTCTTCCCTTTGCAGAGTCCCCATCTAGTTTGCTTTGGGGTGAGGTGCTCCCTTGTTCAGCTGGGCTGGCTCTCAGTAGGGTGTGCTGTCTAAGCTAAGAGGCCAGTCCTTTCCTAGTGTGGGCCAAATGGGTCATTTGATGGCTGTGCAGCTCCTAATAGGAGTGCTATGAGTGCTATTACCTAGTGCTGCCGCTGGTGCTGGTGCTCTCTGCTACTGACTCCTGCTTCAGAGAGGACCTCCATGATGGCTCTCACAATCTTTTGAAGCTCACAAGGTCATATCTGGCTAATTCCATGTCAAGACACTCAAGATCAGAAAAGAATAAGCATAAAACACACACACACACACACACACACACATACACACACACACACACACACACACACACACACGCACACCTGAACTGCCATGCATTCACAGACACATGGCAGCTAGATGGGAGATAGTGCTTGCTAACTCTCCTCCAACCCAGGAGTTCACAAGAGTCTTTCCCACTCAAAAATTTCCAGAGAAGAAAGAACAAGATGTGGACCTTTCACATGCACTTTAAGTTCCAATTCAGCCCCTCTTGTGTCACCAGTCCTTGCTTATCAACCAATCAGAAGACTCTTTGTTATTCTACAGTTCTAGCCCCAGTCTTTCATGGCCAGAAGAAGGCTCACCCAGCATCCATGTGTTATATTAAAACCAGGCAGGGAATATTGCACATGCTGTGTATAACCCACCAGGAAGGTCAAACCAATACATGTTCCATGGGCTAGACCTTCGTTGTAGAGTATCCTCATTACACAAAATGGAACGAATACTTGGCAGGAATATAGTAGTGGGGAAACGTTCCATCCAGGTCCAATTTGCACTAGACAGCCTGGAAGTTCCCACATTGATAAATTATAAGTCTTGTTAAAAACAACAATAACAACAACAACTTGTATAATGGGAATATCATTATGCTTAAAAAATATGAAGAATTTTTAAAATATGAGGGGAGGCAAAGTGATACAGAGAAAATAAGGTAGAATTAGAGTAACACACATGTGAACTACAACTAGGTTTTCCAAAAAGCAACAGCAACAAAAATTTTAAAGTACACGGAAAAGATGAGACATAACAAACAAATATTTTTTATTATTAATATTAATATCAATTTGTTAAATTAATATACATTCATATCACTAATATGTGTCTATGTGCATGTAAAACAAATGGACTCCTGTAGTCTCTATGAAAACCAACTGTTGTTAATTTTTCAAGGCATAATGTGGTTATTTTGACTAATTGGTTATGCAAATTATGATCGGTGACTATATCAATGTAATGTTCTTTATTAACAGACCATGTAAGAGATAGAAACATAGTAAAACCACCTGCTTATGATTTAAAGAATGCAAAGAGCAAGAAAGAATCGATCATTCTCTGCCACAAGTGTGTCTGGTACCCATATTTCAAAAGGTCGGTTGCATGGGTCTATCTTCATTGATGGAGAGTGATTGTTTGGTACTCTGTGTCTACATGAGGCTTGGAGTGGTGAGCTAGAGACAAGAGAACTTGGGGCAGCTAGGTGGTTTAGTGCATAGAGAACCAGCCCTGGAGGCAGGAGGACCTGAGTGTTCAAATCTGAGTATCTGACACTTGATACTCACTACCTGTGTGATCCTGGGCAAGTCACTTAACATCAATTGCCTTGGGGGAAAAAAAGTCTCCTGGCTTCCAGGCTTTAAAAACACTTGCAGTTCCAGGATTTTTTCAGTTCTCTGAAGGGAAAGAAAGATTCTGGGAAGAAGGCAACATGTAGAAAAGCCAGAAATCTCGCCTACAATGGCCTTATCTCCAGCTTGCTAGGCTAGAGACTTCAGAGAAGTCTTGGGTGAGATCTGAGGCTCTCTCTCTTGGTTAAGGCTATCTCAACACTGATGAGAGAGCTCATTTACTCCATACTGTCTGGTATGTACTCTCATATGTGTGTATATATACACACACATATATAGTCTCATGTTATTGAGTCTAATAAATTTTCTGATCTCCGTTTTTTCTATTGTCTTGAATAAATGAGTTTATTTGCTATTCACTACATCTGTTAATTGCAGAAGTTTAATGGGAAGGGACTCAAGCCTTGGATATATAGCTTAGGGTACTCCTTCTCTGTTAAGGGATAGTGATCAGGAGTTCTGCTATGACCTAACAATTACTTCTCCAAAATGCACAATATTTAAGGGAGCAGATAGATATAAGCCCAGCACAGAACCTCCTCTCTGTGAGGACAGCAGTAGCCAGCCTCTGACCCCAACTTTTTGCTCCCGCTTCTGTCAGGAATCAACATCTCCCTTGGAAAAAAAGTTAAAAGGAGATGAGACTCTAGAGATATGTACTCTTTCCTCCCTTTGGGCTACATCTACCTAAATAGGCAAAAAACCTGCCCCCACACACACATGCTTCCTACATGTGCAGCCCCCTAACATACTGCTAGTGGTGGTGGTGTGATCTGATTGCCACTAATCTCCCAAGCACTGCAAGAGAGAAACAGTTTGTTTTTCAGAATTTATGACCCCAGTAGTAAAAACTAAGGGTTCAATGTTATCTGCCCCATAGAGTTCTGGGAGAATCTCTCTGAGAAGGCTGGATATATGTTGAACTTCTCACTAGCTCTGCAAACATCAGAATCTGTCCAAGATTTCTGGGTTCTATAGTTCCATGCAATTGGCCTTTTGAAATAAGAGTTCTAGACAGACTCATGGCAGAAAGTGATTAATTTGGTCTTGCTCTTTGTAATTTTCAAATCTTAATTAGATGTTTTTACTATGGTACTGATGTCTCTTACATGGTCTGTTAATAGAGAACATTGTATTGATATGGTCGCAAATCATAATTTGCACAGCTGATTAGTCAAAATAGCCACACTATGTCTTGAAAAGTTAACAAGGATTTCTGAGCCAGAGTTCATAGAGACTACAGGAGGCCATTTGTTTTACATATACATAGACATATATTAGTGATGTGAATATATATGTACTAAATTAATATTAATAAGATATTTGCTTGTTATATCTCATCTTTTCTATATACTTTTAAAATTTTTTTGCTATTGCTTTTTAAAAAACCTAGATACCATGATACCATGTCATCCCCCTTCTCCAGCCATAGTCCCAAAGCTTGCTTTTCTGACCCTCTGCACTACTGCTGCTCTGGTAGCTCTGCTGTTTAAATCTTGTGCCTCTCCAAAAGCTCCCCAACCAAACAGCTTTTGCTTGGTGATGTCACTATTCTGTAAACAGACAAAAGCTTTTCGAGAAATGTAATTCTGGGAGTTTCTCACAATAAGCAGTGTTCTCTGGGTCCCTGAGTATCTTAGGAAATGAAGTTCCAATAATTCTTCCTTAGTCATGCTTAACACACACACACACACACACACACACACACACACACACACACGATGAAGGCTGTTTGTGTATTTCGTGGATATCACAGGTGATACTTGAGGTGCTTCAGTAGTAATATTCAGTTGCAACCTACATGAGCTCATGTCCTGCCTTCTGTAAGTGTACAGAATAACAGGGTATCACTTTATCATAAACCAGCAAGGGAGAATATTTATCATTTTGCCCACCAGGTGGCGTGCTACTCTAGTCACCAGATCAGCTGTCTACAATCATTAAAAGGACAGGCTCTCTTCTGACCTTAGAAGCCTAGAGGATACTGCCTGGTTAATATTTAAATGGAACTCCATCTGGGAATATGGGGGGGGGGGGGGCTGCAGCCATTTGCTTTTCTGATTTAGGTGAAGGTTTACTCCACCCCAGGCACCCTCACACACACTGGAGCCCAGTCTATTTCCCCTCCCCCACCACTTATCCACTTCTACGGGGGCAAAGGGAAGCTTCCAGTTTAGAACTGCAAGTGGAATTAGACAGTAATACCTTGACCCATAGGGGAGCTAGGTGGCAGTGGATAGAGTGCCTGACCTGAAGACAGGAAGATTCATCTTCCTGAGTTCAAATCTGGCCTCAGACACTTACTACTTGTGTGACCCTGGGCAAGTCACTTAACCTTGTTTGCCACATCTGTGAAATGAGCTGGAGAAGGAAATGGCAAACCACTTCATTGTCTTTGCCAAGAAAATCCCAAAAGGGGACATGAAGAGTTGGACGCAATAGAACAATAACAACATATTTGAACATGTCATTTGAAGAGGCAGAATGGCAGAGTAGATAGGGCACTAGAATTGGAGTCAGGAAGCTCTGAGTTCAAATCCTGCCTGAGACACTGAGTAGTTGTGTGATCTGGGGCAAGTAACTTAATCTCTCTATTCCTCAACTTTTTCATCTGCACAATGGGGGTCAAGGGAGATGGAACTCAACCTCTAAGGTCCCTTAGACTTTAGAGATGTCTTCCCCTTCATCTTGCCCCCACCCACACGTATTTCACTCTATGTTAGTGAACTCCCACATTCCTTTATCTGACCATAATCTGTTTCATAATCTGAATCAGTTCAACTCTTCTTCTCTCAAGTCCCTTGGTACTTATCCTGTCACCAATCATGCCCTACCAGCCTCAGCCTTGGATTACTCCCACCATGCTCCCCTCTTTGCTCTTACTCACATATGACTAGGTGAAGATGGAGAAAATTATGAAACTGTGCTGATTATACTCTAAGAAATAGAGGTGAGCAGGGAGCACATTCTAAAATTAGGGAACAACCCATACAAAGGCATAGAGATGAGAGATGGAATGCTATATTTGGAGAATGGTAGACCAGCCTCCAGCAACAACCCAGACCTCTCCAGTCTCCAAGGCCCAGCTCTCACATCCCAAGACCAGCTTGTGGTGGCATCTGAAGGCTCTCCAGCACCTAACATGAGGTGAGAAGCCACAAAACTCCACCCTTTCTCCCCAGACTACTTGTCATTAGTCTATGCCATTCCAACTATAGATTCTTGTCCGACTCCCAGGCCTATACCTCC
This sequence comes from Phascolarctos cinereus, assembly GCF_003287225.1. Lineage (NCBI taxonomy): Eukaryota > Metazoa > Chordata > Mammalia > Diprotodontia > Phascolarctidae > Phascolarctos > Phascolarctos cinereus. Next base: position 353,635,087 of record NW_027556098.1, read on the forward strand.
TTCTGCTCCTGCCTGCTTTAAACCTGGCCTGTAAGATCTCACAAGACACAAAGCACCTCTTGACTCTATCAATGACCTTGAGCAATCTAATCACCTGCCTCCCTCAGAGGGACCCTCTCCATCCCCTTATATGTTGCCTAGTCTTATTCTTCAGTGGTTAGAATATTCCTGTCCCCTTTCTTCTTCCCCATACCTGTGTTACTGAACCCCTGAACAAATTCTACCCTCTAGCTCCTGCTGTCTAATTACCATCTACCTTAATCCTACCCTTCAGTGTCCCACTCCCAGTCTTCCTACCCATTCCTCTATGCCTTCTAGAATGCTTGCTCCATAATTAACAAGTTTATTTTCATTTTAAATCTCTTCCTTCCTCACTCTTTCCATCTTCTGGCACTAACCAAGACTTAGCTCCCTCCTTATGACACTATACCCCCAGCTATCCTTTTCAGGAATGCCTACTCTTTTCTCTGAGCCATTCCCCACCTCCAACTCTTTGGTTGAGGTGGGGGAGTCAAAACGCTTCTCACTCCTCTCTGCTACTTCCACACTCTCCCTCTATGACCATCATTCAGCAACATCTCCTCCTTTGATGTTTAAGATATCTCAATTTATCACACAACCCAGATCCTATTGGCTGTTACCTACTGACCCCTAGAGTTAGTAGAGTTCAGTGTATGGCTTCACCTTATTTCTCCAGCCTAACTCTTGCCCTCATTGGAAGGGGTGCCACCATACATTTGTCTTCATTCTAGTAAGTTCCTATTATCTATTCTTATACTCCCTTTACGTTACACTTAGAGATGATCACATTGATCTTGATATCACCCACAAATGTTCTACTTTCATGTTTGTGAACTCCCAAATTCCTTTGTCTGATACTACTTTATCATTCTACCTTTTTCTGTGAACCGTATAACTCCCCAAACTGTTCTTCATCCTCCCAATCTCTCCATCTCTCAATGCTTTCCCAGACCATAGTCCCCATAATGGGCAAACTCTCCTCTCTTACTAGTATTGGGCCATTGGTAAACCTGTTCAACACTAGATTATCCTCTACCTTTGAATCTCTTGCCTCAATTACACCTTGCCAAACCCCAATACTGGATTAGTCCCAGCATTTGCCTCCTTTGCTCCTTATTCATGTGCTGCTAAACAGAGCTAGAGGAAGTTATAAAACCATGCTGATTAGGTTCACCACAACTTGGTTATCTAATCTCAACTGGGCTCTGATCACAAGGTAATCTTTTTACTCCTCCCTAATTGATTCCTTGTCCCATTCACTACAATAACTATGCCAAAGCTTGTCTCCATTCAGGTGTTTCATGGCATCACCTTCCCACTCTCTATGCCCCCATTCCCATTTACCTGAATACAGAAAAAAAAATAAGGCCATTTGTTGAGAGCTCCCTCTTCCCTCCTCATCCCACATCTCTCACATTGTTTCTCTCACTATTGTGTCCTTCACTTCTGTCTCTCACAGAATTGGCTCTTCTCCTTGCCAAGGCCAAGCCCTTTATATGCATCTTTGATCCTATCCTCTCCTGTCTTCTTCAATAATTTTCTCTCTCTGTCATTGACACTCTTTTGTTAATCTTCAATCTTCAGTCTATTGGCTGTTTCCCCACTGTCTAAAAATACACCAGTGCCTCATCCTTAAAGAAGACTCACTAGTTGCTACTGTCTGCCAAAGCTATTGTCTAGTACCGGGGTGGGGAACGTGCAGCCTCAAGGCTGCAAGTGGCCCTCTAGGTGCTCAAGGGCGGCCCTTTGACTGAATCCAAACTTCACAGAATAAATCCCCTTAATAAAAAGATCTGTCCTGTAAAACTTGGACTCAGTCAAAAGATCATACCCAAGGACCTAGAAGGCTACATGTGTCTTTGAGGCCACAGTTTCCCTACTCCTGGGCTAACATCTCTCCTCTTCTCAGCTAAACTCCTTGAAAAAACCAACTACATTGAATGCTTCCACTTCCTTTCCTCTCATTTTCTTCTAAACCCTCTGCAGTCTGGCTTCCAACTTCATCATTTAACTAAAACTACTCTCCCCAAAGTTGCTAATATAGCCATTTCTAATGGCCTTGTCTCAATCTTCACCCTTCTTGACCTCTCTGAAGCATTTGATCACCTTTTTCTTCTGGATATTTCCTCCTCTCTGGATTTTTTGTTTTGTTTTGTTTTGTTTGATAGTATTTTTTTTCCAATTACACATCACAACAATTTTCAACATTCATTTTTTAAAGATTTTGAGTTCCAAATTTTTCTCCCTTCCTCCCTCCCCTGCTCCCTTCCAAAGATAACAAGCAATCTAAGTTACACACATGTAATAATGTAAAACATTTCCACATTAGTCACATTGTGAAAGAAGAAACAGAACAAAAGGATAAACACACACACACACACACACACACACACACACAAAACAAACAAAGTCAAAATAGAATGCTTCAATTTGCATTCAGACTCCATCAGTTCTTTCTCTGGATGTGGATAGCATTTTCCGTCACAGGTCTTTTGGAATTGTCTTGGGTCATTATATTGCTGAGAAGAATTAAGTCAGTCACAGTTGATTATTGCACAATGTTTGCTATTACTGTATTCCATGTTCTCCTGGTCCTGTTCATTTCACTCTGCATCAGTTCATGCAAGTCTTTCTTGGTTTTTCTGAAATCTGCCTGCTCATCATTTCTTACAGCACAATAGTATTCCATTACATTCATATCTCACAACTTGTTCAGCTATTTCCCAGTTGATGGGTGTCCCCTGAATTTTCAGTTCTTTGCCACCACAAAAAGAGCTGCTATAAATATGTATGTGTTTATATGTATGTATGTGTATATATACTGTCACCAGATGGTGCTATATTCAAGCCACCACCCAATTGGTTTCATCATTCCACTGTCAGCATCTACCACAGCTGCTTGGGCCTCCTCTATGGTATGCAGGGATGAAGGAAGCATCCTAAAGGCTTCACTCTCCTCTGTCCATCAGAGGGGTGTTCAGACTACACGTTCTTAGACTACTCCCATTATGACAACTCCTTGTAGCATTGTCAGCTACTGGTCCCTAGCTCCAAATCAATATTGATCAAAGTATAGTATATGAAAGGGGTAGGTAGGTGGCTCAGAGGATATAGTGCTGGGCCTGAAATCAGGAAGACATCTTCCTGACTTCAGATCTGGCCTCAGACACTTACTAGCTGCCTTAGGTAAGTCACTTAACCCTGTTTACCTCAGTTTCCTCATTTGTAAAATGAGCTGAAGAAGGAAATGGCAAGCCACTCTAGTATCTTTGCCAAGAAAACCCCAAATGGAGTCATGAAGAGTTGAACATGATTAAAAATGACTGAAGAACAATAGCATATGAAATATGATTCAGGATTACTAAAATATGGAAATCTTTATGACTGTAGCCAAACTGACCTTTGGGAATTTTCTTGCTCTCTGTTGACCCTCTCCATTGATGAGCACAATCAATTCTTTTTCCTGAGCTCAATTGATTTAACAAATATGTTGTTGTTCAGTCATCTCAGTTGTGACTGACTCTGTGACCCCATTTTGGGGTTTTCTTGGCAAAGATACTAGAATGGTTTGCCATTTCCATCTCCAGCTCATTTTACAGTTGAGGAAAATGAGGCAAACAGAATTAAATGACTTGCCCAAGGTCACACATTTAGTGTCTGAATCTGGATTGTAACTCAGGTCTTCCTGACTCCAGGCCCAGTGCTTTACCCACTGCACCCCTTAGCTGCCCTTGTTAAATATAATAAAGTCAAATTGCAAAGAAAACACCAAGCGTTGCACTCTTGGGTAACCCTATAACCACTTATGTCTCAAACTCAGACATACTCTGGCTGAGCCCTCCCAGCTATCCGGATTGGGAAAGGATTAATGAAAAGAGTTGCCATTGTGGGACCCCAGTGTTTAAACAAGAAAACAAGAGCAATGCAGGGAGGGAAAGCTTGTCTCCCTGCTCCCTGCTCCTTGCTCCCAACTCCTCTGTGTACAGCTGAAAGTCCTGGAAACTCTATAATTTGCTTTGGCAATGATACTCTTTGCAACTTTGGCCCATAGCCAGCAGCTTGCATCACTCCAGGTCTGAATCTTAGTTAGCTTTCCCACCCAGTATTACTCCAAGTCTGCAGTGCCTGTGACAATCAGCAAGTCTTTATTAAGTTTCTCCTGTTGATGGACATAATACCAGGCAATAGGGACAAAAGGTGAAGATGAAATATTCCTACTCTCAAGGAATTCTCAGCCTAGTCAGGTGAGACAACTTGGACATTTGTAGGGATTTACAAACTAGTTACAAATAATTGGAGGGAGTTTGGGGAGGGGGAAGCACTAGTAGCTGGAGGATGAAAAAAATTTAACGCAGAAATGAGTGCCAGAGTTGAATTTTGAAGGAAACCAAGGAGTCTATGAGGTAGTGTGCCTGTGAGGAGGGAGTACATTTGGAGATTGAGGGACAATGAATGAAAAAGCATAGAAATAGGAAATGGAGTGCTGTGAATGAAGAACAATTAGAAGACCTGGGTTGGATGTGTTGATCTAATCTCCAATGATCCCACTCACCATCCCTGTATAGCAATCTGTGACCACCACAACCACCCTTGTGTGGGCCTGGCAATACCTGAAGTTTTCTGATGCTGCATCAGAAAATCACATAGGGAGATATGATTCCCAATTAACTGAGAGACTGCTGGAAGAGAGCACAGAAGAAGAGATGGGGAAGAGGATCCAAGGTATGGACTTTGAATGGTGGTTGAAAGATCATCTGGAGCTAAAGCACATGAGTGCAAGTCAGCATCCTAGTGTGTCACTTGACTTGTAAGCTCCTCCAGTATCAAAGAGTGCTAAGAGTAGGCTCATTGGGTAAGTGCATTTTCTGCCCAATTGAGCAGTGATTTCACTTTGCTCCTAGGTTGCAAAGCCCTTGATTTTTACACATTCTATCTCCTAAACAAATTTGCATTATTTCCCCTATGATTTTTTTACTGATTGCTTTGATATCCATGATTGTCTTATGTATAATAAGTATTTGTTGGAAGGGGAAGCTAAACCATCTGAGATTAACTATTACCTTCCAAATCTGGGGCTGAATGGCTTCTCTCTGCCCAACAACCCAAGAAAGTGACTTTTCTGCTGAACCCCAGTAAGAATCATAACCCTAGACTTCAAATATCTGATGTGTAACAAATAGATGTAATTCCAAGCTCAACACTCCTCCTGAAGATAGTAGCACATGGGAGTAATTGCTCAACCATTGCCATCCTCCTACTCCTTACAAAAGTGGAAATTTAATCTCTTCAAGGAGTGGGGATAGGGCTTCTCCATATATGTACATATATGTGCATATATTCACATGCACATACACAAACACAAACACATATTACATTCAGGCCACCCAGTCTTTGTTACACATTTTAATTTATTATACCTCAGACCAAAGTGCCCTTCCCTCACTTTTACTTCTCTATAAACACAGTTTCTTCCCTTAGAATGTTAACTCCCTGAAGGCAGAGTTTGCCTTTGCTTTTGTATTTGAGACAATTAGAGGTTAAGTAACTTGCCCAGATTTACACAGCTGTAACTGTGTAACTGTCTGATTTAGGATTTGTGCTCACCAAATTCATCACTCTATCCACTGTACCACCTAGATGTCTAGCATTTGTTCAATTTGCTAGCACTGTGCACAGCTCTTGACCCAACTGATGGGATCTGAACTCCTAAAAGGAAAAGACCATGTCTTTGGGATCTGGACTCCAAAAAGGAAAAGCCCAGGACTTTCCCACAGGGTCAAATCCCTGAGGTTATAAGCCTATCAACTGGCCTTTCATTTTCCCCTAGGGCCCAGTCTCCCAATTTTCTATAACCCTTACCCTAACATAGCCCTCCATTTTCTATTACTTCCTTATGGCCCCCAGCCATTTTCCGCCCATAATCCTATCTAGACTCCATTCTCCCTTGGCCACAGTGGTCCAGGTTCCTGGCATTCTGTTACCTCACAATGACCCCTGCTTACTGGCCACTCCCATCCAGATCCTTCATAGACCCCCTACTCCAGTTACCCCAGACTACTTGGCCACTCCTAGATCCCCACCTCCATTCTTTCTGTATATAACGTCCATCTGGCCTCCACTAAGGTGCTCAGATTCTTAAGATTTGGCCCACTTGCATTAGTGATACAAATGCTTAGATTCCTGAAGAGTCTGGCCAGTATGGTAGATTCTTTAAATCTCACCCATATCCTATGGATGTTCTAATAAACCTTGTCTTTGGCTGAAAGAAAGTTTGGGTCAAATTCATTCAGGCAGGATCTACATGTCGTGACTTTGGGGTCCCAGCCCCCCTAAACCCCTCAACCTCAACACCAGCTATGTCCTTTACCAGACTTCTTGCTCATGACCTTGAGTGTCCTCTCTATAAGGCCTTAGTAAAGGGAGAGATGCCTTCTAAAGACAATGTAATCCCCTGTCCTGGCCTGCGGGACACCACGAGGGCCTGAAGGGAGAAAAAAGGGGATGGGGACAAGAGACGCCAAGAATGGAGACAAGACAGGCTTTCTGATCAAGTCTCGTTTATTGAGGGCAATACTAGCAGTAATTATACTCCAAGAAAAGGAAGTAAGGGCTTTCCAAAGGTCAAGGAAGGGGTGATAAGGTTATCAGAACATATTGTTTCCAAAGAAGGATGGGGGAATCTACCTTTACAATCGTACTGTTTCATTGTTAGCACAGATGGCTGGTTCCTGGCCCCCTACAGGTCACCCTTTTCTGTTCTTTTAGGAGGAGGAAAAGTATCTCCTTGGACCTGTGCCTGTCTTAGGTTGTCCTCGCAGGGATACAATCTTACCCGTCATAGGGAGGAGACAGTCACACCTGTCATCCCTGGCTTAGGTTGATTGTTCCCGAGGGATCTTACCCGTCATTGGCTAGCCAGGTCTGCCAGGGGGAGAAATTTGTGAATACAAATCAGAGAACAAGTCAGGATCGCCGGTTTCGAGGCGATGGTAGTGAACCTGAATGGGTTGAGCCAAGATGTCATCTATCTGTGTTTTTATAAACGCGATCACTTTCCGTGTTATCCATGGTCCGAATGATATAAGGAGCAGGAAACCAAATATTGGTCCTAGTAAGGGGAGAATGTAGGGCAGGAAACCATTCATACCACTCCAGAGGGGATTTTCAAAGAGCTCACAGCGTCTTTTGACCAAATCCTCCTGCAATTTTTTTATCTTATCTCGAACCAATCCAGACTTATTAGCATAAAAGCAACATTTCTCTTGTAAGGCAAGGCAAATGCCTCCCTGTTCGGCAGTCAGGAGGTCTAGCCCTCGCCGGTTTTGTAGGACCACTTCCTGGGACCTTTGTTCTTTAAATCTCTTTCTCTGTGGAAATTTAACCTTTACCTGACTCTCACAATTCCCTCCTCTTCTCAATAAGAATTATGTTTCTACACTTTTTGTTCCTGTTGTCTTTCCTCAAAGCATTCTAGCATTAGTTCGCATTCTTCATCAGAGGAGTAGGAATGATCATTAACTCTCTCAATCATCATCCTACCTCCACCTGATCCTGTTACCTGAATTCTCATAGCTGGTCCTATTGGGATACTTTTAGTTAGTGCTGTTTCTATTAATTTTTGCACTAGTCCTCTGATACAAGGGTTGATGCAGCACCTTACTGCAGTTAAAACTCCCGCAGCTACGGTTAGAGAGGTGATGATGGATGCCAGACCAGGATTCTAACCATCACTTTAATCAGTTATCTATCCCAGAATTCTCTGCCAACTCCTCAGCTGAAGTGGTTAAACCTTGCAATGCCTTAGTGATGGTTCTACCTGGGACTGTGCCGCTGGGCAACATTTCATCAAGGGATTTTGGGGACTTAAAACAATATGAGAGAAGGAAGGAAAGAGTTGACCGACGCATTGACAAATTAAAAAGGGGGCAGTCCCCTTATTAAGTACAGATACAGAGACCCAAAAGTAATGATAAATTGTCCATTTAAAGCTTCAGAAGTCTCTTCTCATACCGCTGTCTGACACTCTCAACATCATCCGGTGAAGTCTTCTTGTCTAAGTGCTGTTCAAACAGTGTCCAGCAGACTCCTCCTGCAGAGATCCTTCTTCTTGTATCCACTCTCCTACAAGATTGATCTCAGCACAATTTTAAATTACCTTGCCAATAACCAGGGCAAATAATGAAAATTAACTCAACCCCTATGTCTTCACCATTACAAGATCAAAATTGGAACTTTGTCCAGTTGTCATGTTCCAAGACATTCAAATTAAAACAAAATTAGAACCTAGCCTTACATTCTGCATTACTTCTAGTTTTATACCTTGCATTAGTTCATTATTCATTCCTATTCATATTCCTCATCAGGAGGATGATATTCCACTAAGGAATTAATAACACACTCCAATACAAAGTAGTTAATTTAAAACCAGTACATATCAAATAACAAAACAATCCCAACTTCTAGTCATGTACAAATAAATAATCCTTAATTAAAGTAGATGCTTCTTTCAAGGCATTTACAAGATAAGCCATAAGCTATTCCTCTTTTAACATTAATTGTAACAAACTGAGATACTTTAACATTAACTAAGTATTAACTAATAACAGAATAATATCCTTGTTCCACAATCTCCTGGCCTAATTATCCCCTAATGATGGGGTAAGGGTCCAAGTCGACCCCTGCCTCTTACCCCAGAAAGAATGTGGCTCTTATTTGTCTAAGGGCCCCAGCTCCCCATCTTCCTTTGAAAGCCCTGGCCCCACTTTTTGATCTTATTCAGATGCCTTTCTAACCTCCTCCCTCCAGTTCCCTTCATTATCTGTTCCTATTGTCTATTCAATCTCTCAGACATTCCAATCAGAATTTCTCCTAGACCCTTTTCCCAGCCCTTCCTCTGGTCACTCAAAGTTACTTTAGTGAATGTAAGATCCACCCTGATCCCTATATAAAATGCAGACTTTCTCATGCTGCTCCTCCTTATGGGGGTCATCTGGCCCATATGGTTTATCTCCAACAAACTTCTCCCCTGGCTGAAAGACCTGGGCTGAAGTTCTTCAGGAGGTACCGTTGTGCTGTGACCTTAGAGTCCCAGCACCCCAAACCTCCAGACTTCATCATAACCATTATGAGAAATTAAAGGATCCTGACTTATACAGGAATACTTAATTCTGAAATTCTAGGCCAAATAACTCAATCTTTTTCATCTTACTATAATAACCTCAGATGCTCCCGCATCAATCTATTGCTTAATAGATTCAATATTTATGCTTACAAACTTATGAATATAGGAATTTGCCGTGAAAGAACATAACTAAAGTAAGGGAACAACGCTTCCCCAGATTCATGTCAACTCTAGGCAGAAGTTATATAATGACCAACTGCATTGAGCCAGGTTTAAAGTCTGCCAGGTGTCAGTGGGGAAATTGAGTCAGGAGAATCCTACCTCAGCCATGCAGAAAAGTCGTTCTCCCGACCTTCCCATGAGAACACCTTCTTGCAGCTCATAGGTGCAGCTCACAAACCTCTTTGCAGGTTGCTGACGTCATGGGTCAGTAGCTCAATCAGTTTGTTGTTAACCATACCTGGATTTAGACTCAAAATAATATTTCATTAACAGATTCCAAGGTCTTAGATAGCAAATTCCCCTCATCAGAGTTTCAGGTGTGACTATAGTGTCACATTAATTAGGGAACATCTCCAAAGTGAGTAGCTTGCGTAACTTCCTACACATGTTGTGGTTCCTAATAACATCCTAAGTAAAATCAAATTTCCATTAAGATCATAAGTTGCTACTCCAAATAGATTTGCCTTTCTGTTTCTCAAGCTTATCTATCCCTAACCATCCTTAATCTGAAAGAATGAGACACTTTCAGGACTCGAATCTTATACATATAAGTTTAAATAGTAATTTTAGCTCTTTCTAGGCCATGGAATGAATTCAGATCAAAACAGTAAGATCTTTCCTACTTACAGCTTATATGCTTTAGTATTAATCACTAGCCTTAGATCTCTGACACTGCTCCCATTGAGACTGTTTCTCTAAAAGCACCCAGTTAAGTCCAATCCAAGGACACAACAAACCCAGAAATGAAACTCTTAAGTTCGTAAGAGATTTGAACATAATTTTCATCAACAATAAATTATTACTGCAACAAATTAGCTTGCAAATAGAAATTTAGTGTACCCTCTAAAAGAATATCAAAGACTTCATCAAAACATCTTCTTCATAAAAGTATCTCCTTTTCTTAAAAACAGCTTACAATTTCCTAATTACCATTGTCAACCTGAACATTGGTTAAAGAGACCACAAGCTAGTGATAAGTGATATTCCACCCAGACTCAGGATGTCTGGGTTACTCAGTTTCATGGTCTCCAAATGTTTAACCTAAGCATGAGAAAGGAAATTTAAATAAGATAGGCAAATGTCAGATCCAGGACATCTGGGTGTCCTTTACCACCATCAAGGTAGTGTCTGGGTTAAAGGCGCCTCAGTGGTCATAAACATAAGAATGCTCTTGATCAGCATTCTTAGCTCACTCAGGAAGAAAAGATCAGTTGAGGTTATTTTGGCCCTTATTGGGGCTCGATCTTAAATAATTATCACCATAAAATTCCTAGTTACCTAATTTCTGTAGTCCAAAGGTGTCTGCAATGGGCCACTTAATCAGTAAGAGTTCCACCTCACAAAACTCCTGCACAGGATTGATAAGAATTACGAGATTTTACAAAATCTTTCTTTGCATAATTACATAGTTTCTTTACACACACACACAAAAATACTTCTACCAGTAATTCACTTAAACAGTAACTCCAAATAGCTTAGTTAACAATTTTAAACTTCATAAGTGAGAGCCAAATAATCCCAGCTAAAACTTTCCTTTAAACAGAGAAAACTTTTAAGTTCTCATTTCTCAAATTATAGTACTTAAAAAGGAAATGTTACAGAACGGGTCATATTGAATACCCCAACAGCCTTTACCCATTCCTTTTTTTTTTTTTTCTGAAGGCACAATTCTTAATTTAGCATTCTAAGTTATAAAATGAATTGCTCTTCCAACAACATAACTAATACAATTGCTTACCAGATTACATCACATAAGAAAATTCAGAAATATGTAAGCAGTATATTAAAAACTTGGACCAGACCCAATTAATTATTATAAAAACCTTTTCTCTCTTTCTGAACCCCTTCACCAGGTTCAACAGTCTCCTGGGGCCACTCCCATCCCACTAGACTGGCTTTTCTTTATTATCTATGGGGTCTGATAGCCTCGGGCCACAACCAGATTCAACTTCAATGGCCCATCCCCCAACAAACCCAATAATTATCCTAAAGAAGGACTGGTTTGAAAAACATATATGTACATATATATTTTCCTATTTTTCTAATTTCTAATTCAGGCCCTGATATGAGAGAATACCTCATTAATTCCAAATACATATCAATAAGCTTTTCCACAATAAAATATGTTTGTACCACAGGGCATACATTATAAAATTATTTCCACAATTGTAATAAACTTTGAAACGACCCATCATCAGTTTAGATGGATGTTCTTCTAAGTCACTTTGTACAGAAAATCATTCATCTCATCATTGATATGTTGAGACTATAACTTTAAACCACCATATATTTTTATAATAGTCAAGATTTTAAATGAAAATTTACTATCATAGTCTTAAAACCCAATATACCTCACTAGGTATTTAACAGTTTCAAATTATCTCAATTTCATCACTAAAGATAAAGAGACATCTCCACTCTTTATCACTGAAGACCCATTCTAGGCCAAGAGTTACTTTAACACCATTTCTACCTCACAATGGTCCCTCAAATTTTACAGTCTAAGAGTTTTAGAAATACATTTTAGAAATACAGTAATAACCTAAACAATAAACTTCAGATAACATCAATTGAATTTCTAGATTATCACATATAAAAATTATCACTCTTATTACTCTTAGTACTTTTAAGAATTACAATAAATAATAAATAGTGCCACTTCCAACATATGCCATTGTATTAAGCACTCTACAATCATCATTCATTTTCTTTTCCATAATAACCACTAGGTTTTTCCTTCATAGAACAGTAAACTTAAATCCAATCAGATCCTAATTTATAATGGCTATATATGATAACCATTTAAAAACATTTTTGTTTTAAATCCAATACTCTTGGCCCTTTAAAAGGAAATATTCTCCACATGTTTGTATATTCCCTTAAACAGACACGTGTAAATAAGTCCTGCTTTAAACAATTATCTTCCTTTTTTTCTTTCCTACTTCAATGTTAACTAGGCCTAATCAATTTTCTCCCCTTAGGCAGAAAGCTTCCAGAGTTCCAATAAGTAATTGAACAGCCCAGTTTATGTAACAATCTCCAATCACAATGATCTGCAAAATTTCACTTCAATTCTACCCAAAGCAGAGTCAAACTTCCTCACATTTTTAAAACACCTTGAAGGCAGCCAGAATCAATATCCAAGGGTGGCTTACCTCAAAACAAATACCCACTCATCAAGGCTGGGACAGCTTTGGACTCAGAAGGGACATAAGAATTGCAAACCCAGAGAAAAACACTCTCCCAGCCTTTCCCCAAATAGCTTTTATAATGTTAAAAACCCTTATTTTTGTAATGTTAAACACATTACCCCTACACCAGACACATTGGTGGGAGGGATAAAGACAGCCATTCAAACTCTTAGCCTTGGGATCCCATTAAACCTGAATTCTAATCCTGGGCCCTTTTTCTTCTCTTGGCCCTAGCCATCTTGGGCTGCAAGCTCCTTATCAGTTAAAGGCTGCTTGCTGGCCTTCCACTAACTTCTGAGAGATTCTCTCCTTTTTTATTCTAATCTCAATCTCCCCCAGAAAGCCTGAGGCAGGAGGTCTTTCCCACTGTTCCTTTTCCAATCTCAGACCTCAAAAGTTACCCCCAAATTTTTCTGGTAGACACAAAACATCCATAGACAGACAGACACACAGGGTGCGCGCAATCCTATTTCTAACCTTGACCGGTCAAAACAAACTCATTTTGACCTAGGGTCCCCTTTGAATAGGTTCTGAGGTTTCTCTCTCTTTTTTTTTTTCCTCCTTTTCTTTTCCTCTTAGGAAAAGGGGGCAAGGAGCGGTAAGGCGGAGGGGCACCAGACAAAGGAGGGGCAGAGCTCGGGGCAGAAGACACAGGAAAAAGGGAAAGATCATTGCTATAACGTGCGGTCTTTTCCTCAAGCGTGGCAGTACCAGTGGGGTCGAGGGGGCTGTCACCTATGGAGAGATTAGCAAGGCAGGGGTAGAGAGATTCGCACGTGCAGAAGGCTGGGGGTTAAGGGGAGAACGCAAAGAGGGATCTTCTTTTAAGGGCATATCGATAGAAACTGAGTCATCATTTTTTCCTTTAGGTTCAAGTTTCGTTTGAGACTCTATATTTACGGCTCCATGGTTACTGGGGTCTATGGGAGGGCTTAGGACCCTCTCACTATTTTCTCTTTTAAAGATAACACTTCCTCCTTAATAATTTTTGAAACATCTCTGTCCTGATGATAGATACTCAGTAAATCATTAATACAATTCCAATAATTGAAGGCAGTAACGGGGACCTTTTCTGGGCCAAATGTCTTATAATAGTCATTAAGACAATCTCCAACCCTTTTCCATCGTTTCTCATCAATTGTTCCTTCCTGTGGGAACCAGGGACAAACGTCCTTGAGGAAACAAAAAAACTGAATCAAATCTTTCTTTTTAACCCTTACTCCTCGCGCCTTTAAAGAGTCTTTAAGACCCGTCACAAACTTCTCATGAATACTAATGTCTTGTCCCATTGTACAGACGCCTCACTTACCTCAGGTCTCAATTCCTCGGGGCGGGCACTCCCGCGGCGACCACCGTCACTATTGTCTAGGCTGCAGCTTAATTCTCAGAGGTACATCTGACAAAAGACCATTCCCAAAATCCACAAACCTTCGAGCCCCACGTTGGGCGCCATCTGTCCCGGCCTGCGGGACACCACGAGGGCCTGAAGGGAGAAAAAAGGGGACGGGGACAAGAGACGCCAAGAATGGAGACAAGACAGGCTTTCTGATCAAGTCTCGTTTATTGAGGGCAATACTAGCAGTAATTATACTCCAAGAAAAGGAAGTAAGGGCTTTCCAAAGGTCAAGGAAGGGGTGATAAGGTTATCAGAACATATTGTTTCCAAAGAAGGATGGGGGAATCTACCTTTACAATCGTACTGTTTCATTGTTAGCACAGGTGGCTGGTTCCTGGCCCCCTACAATCCCCAGAAATGTGCCACCATCCCTTCCTCTGTTTCTGAACAGTCCTTGTATAAATGAAAACCCAGAACTGATAAAAGGACATGCAGTGGTCACTATGGAACAGGTATCAGTTACATAACAAAGGTATGACATTGGATTACTAGATATGCGACATTTTTACCACTGAAACTAAACCACAGTGGCATGTTCTGTCAGCAGTCCTTGAAAAAAAGGGGGGGGGTGGAGCTTACAGAGTTTATCTGCTCCAAAATTCAAAATGGAATTTACAAGGCTAGCATTTGGGAGTTATACTGAGAGTAAGTTTGTTGTCCTTTTTTTTAAAATTAATTTATTTTGATTTATCAGCAGTCACTTCCATAAGCTTTGAGTTTTAAGTTTTTCTCCTCCTTTCTCACCTCTCTCCCCAAGATGATGTGCAATCTGATATAGGCTGCACATATACATTCCTATTAAACATATTTTCACATTAGTCATGTTGTAAGGAAGAATTAGAACCAATAGGAGGAACCACAAGGAAGAGGAAACAAAACAAAACAGAAGTAAAAAAAAAAAGAGCAAATAGTATGCTTCGATCTTCATTCATGAAAGAAGAACTCCATAGTTCTTTCTTTGGATGTGAATAGCATTTTCCATCATGAGAGTTTTGGAGATGTCTTAGATCCTTGCATTGCTGAGAAGGGCTAAGTCTATCAAAGTTAGTCATTGCGCAATGTGGCTGTTACTGTGTATAACAGTCTCCTGATTCTGCTCACTTCCCTCAGCATCACTCTGCACAACTTTCTCCAGGTTTTTCTGATGTCCACTTGTTCATCATTTCTTACAGCACAACAGTATTCCATTACATTCATGTACCACAACTTGTTCAGCCATTCCCCAGTTGATGGGCATCCCCTCAATTTCCAGTTCTTGGCCACCATAAAAAGAGCTGCTATAATTATTTTTGTACATGTGGGTCCTTTTCCCGTTTGTATGATCTCTTTGGGATACAGCCCTAGAAATGCTATTGCTGGGTCAAAGGATATGAACATTTTTGTAGCCCTTTGGGCATAGTGCCAAATTGCTCTCCAAAATGGTTGGATCACTTCACAACTCCACCAACAATGCATTAGTGTTCTAATTTTTCCATATCTTCTCCAACATTTATCATTTCCCTGTTTTATCATGTTGGTGTGATATGGTGCCTCAGAGTTGTTTTGATTTGCATTCCTGTAATCAATAGTGATTTAGAGCATTTTTTCATATGACTATAGATGGCTTTAATTTATTTATCTGAGAACTGCCTGTTCATATCCTTTGACCACTTATCAACTGGGGAATGACTTGTATTCTTGTAAAATTTGACTTAGTTCTCTATACGTTTTAGAAATGAGGCCCTTGTCAGAGAGACTGGCTGTAAAAATTCTTTCCCAGTTTTCTACTTCCTCCTAACCTTGATTGCATTGGCTTTGTTTGTGCAACAACTTTTCAATTTAATGTGACCAATATTATCCATTTTGCATTTCATATAATGTTTTCTGTCTCCTGTTTGGTCATGAATTCTTCTGTTCTCCATAAATCTGACAGGTAAACTATTCCTTGCTCTCCCAGTTTGCTTATAGTATCAGCCTTTTTATCTAAGTCATGAATCCATTTTGGCTTTATTTTGCTATATGGTATGAGATTTTGATCTATGCCTAGTTTCTGCCATACTCTTTTCCAGTTTTCCCAGCAGTTTTCATCAAATAGTGAGTTATAAGTTTGTTGTCTTGATACAACTGACTCCATTTTGTGATGAAGTGCTCTGATGTTTGTTGTTCATAACTTGTTTTTCAATATTAAGATAAGCATTATAGGTTTGTAAATAACATGCATGTTCATAAATAACTTGCAAGTTAAAACATGAGACTCCTAGATAGGACAGATTGCCAAAGGGAAAATTTGATAAATAACCTCATCATTATTTCATGTTGTCAGGAACCAATCAAATTAATTTGTTGGTGGGGGGGGAACCTAGATTGCCAACCACCAATCAGAATTTGGGTATAACCAGCTAACATCTATAACTAGAACTATAAGAAACTCAGCCCCACACATACACACACCCCTATCCACAGCCTTCAGGCTGATCTTAGGTTGTGACTAGGTTTGGCTCCTGCATTCCTATATGTTCCATTTGAGTCTCAATTGAAACCCAAATCCCAAAGCCCATTGGTATGGGATTCTTTCTTCACTGGTGGAAATAAAGGCCCTTTGCCTGTGTGAGGGGTAGGGTAGAGTCAGCAAGACCAGGAGATTCTAACTTTGAGAGAGATGATGGACATTCCAATCTCTCTTCAGATTACTTTAGGGAGATAATGATTCTAGGAAGAAGTCAACATGTAGAATTTCAATCATATGCCCATTCATACCTTACTACATTAGAGACTTCAGGAAATTTTCCCCTATGAGTAAGATCTGGGACTCTCCCTTTCGGTTGAGCTGAGATATCTCATTCCCGATGGGTGTGTTCCTTCACTCTGTGTTGTCTGGTACGTGTTCTCATATGTGTGCTTTTTCTGATTTCTGTTCTGATACCAACTTGGATAAATGTGTTTCTTGTCTACTTACTAGGTAGGGTCATTTTGGAACTAGTATTTGGTGGGAATAGAATCAAGCCTTGGGTATAAAGCATGGGGCTCCCTTTCCCCCACTAAGAAATAGTGATCAGGAGTTCAGTTTGAACCTCAAAATTACATCTCCTAGGTTAATAATATTTAAAGAACTGGAAATTATCATTCTTACCTGGTATCTCCTCACTCAGAGGAGAGGAGAATGGCCAGCTTCTGTCCCCAACCTCCTGCTTCCCCTCCCAGAAGGAATTAAAGTCTCCTCTTGAAGAAGGGTAGGGGAGAAGACACTAGAGATATCTAGTCTTACCTGTCAGACACACATTATATACACGTTATACATCTTGCTACACAATTATCCTGCATGTTCACTTAAGGGCAGAGCTGATTGACTAACTTTGTTGACATCCTGGGCAACCACCTTGGAGGGTGACACATGGCTTCCAGCTGGGCGGGAGAGGGAGACTTGTCCTTGAGTGTCAGTAAGAGACATGCTTATTGAGAAATTCTAGGTAATCAGGTTGGTGGTGTGTTCCTAGTGAGACTGACATTAGCATTGTCTAATAGATAACATAAACCAATGTTTACATGCGTTTGATTAATAAATTTGATTGCTAGCATTGAGAAGTATAAGTCTAATTAATTTTTCCATTTCACTAGCTACCAAAAGTAATAGTAAGTTTGTTTTGTGATGGGCCTCTTGAAGACAGCTTTGACTCCTATTCTACCTCATCAGCCAGAAATTCTTGGGGCCAAGTGGGAGGGATATTGTAACAAAAGTCTTCTTATCTCTTTGATATTTGCCTCTCTTTTGTTTCTATTTCCTCTTGCTGCATTTAGAGTAAGCTTTAGGAGATAGGCAACATTATTAATTACAAAGTATCTATAATGACTTAGGTTACTTGATACAACATAGCACATTCCTCTCAGTGGTGTCTAGCCAGATTGTTCTGGCTTCTAAGCAGGATTCTGATTCTATCTATCTATGTGCCTATGTCTACCTACCTACTTAACCATCTTTGAAAATTGTTTACTTCTGCCTCCAGATGCACTGGCCCTGCTCCAGCTCCCTGGAAAAGTTCTGCCTTGGGGCAATAGAATCAGGCCTTGGCCTTTATCTTCACAATGTCCACAGATACTGGAGTGGTTTGCCATTTCCTTCTCCTTCTCCCTTCCCTTCCCTCGCCCCCCTCCACAGTTGCTTTGAGGAACAGCTTTTGTTCAGTTGTTTTTCAGTCATGTGACCTCATTTGGGGTTTTACTGGCAAAGATACTGAAACGGTTTGCCATTTCCCTCTCCAGCTCATTTTACAGATGGAAAAATTGAGACAAACAGGGTTAAGTGAATTGCCTAGGGTCACCCAGCTAGTAAATTTCCGAGGCCAGATTTGAACTCAGAAAGATAAATCTTCCTGACTCAGGCCTGGCACTCTATCCACTGGGCCCCCTAGCTGCCCGTACTTCCCCAACAGAAACAGCTACTTATATATAAAGCTCTATACAGAACACACCGTTACATTTATGTGGTTGCCTAAGACACCTTTGAAATACAAGTAACCAAGATAGAGAGAGGAGGGACCTTTCATCACTCAAAGACAGGTGAGGAATAAGGCTCAACTATAAAGAAGGAGCAGAGCCAATCAGTGACAGGAGCTCAGAGGAAAGAGCAAGCACTGATGCTTAAACTTAGAATGATTTACAAGAAGTGTGCTGGTAAAATTTTAATAACCAGCCCTCCAAAAACACAACAATTTTTCAGTTCAATCTACATTATTATAATTTTCCCACCATTTTCTTAAGCTTAGACAATTAATAAAACAATAAATCAAGGCTTGATTTCTAGCATTTGCTGACTTCCAAAGTATAAATACACTGAAAACTTTAAGAGCTAACCAGAACACCCCTTTAAGGATCCCAGGGGAAAAAAAGTCAATATTCACAATGTTTCCTCCTTTAAAATATTAAAAAGGCACTGATGTATACTTCAGTTCTTAAGAGACAGCCTCTACAGCAATCCAGATCCAACCAAATCATCCCCGAAGTATTCAATCAATTATCTTCCCTGAATGGTGACTAAATGGTGGTAGTCACCAAGTTCTGAGGCCTAGGGTACTCAGTCATCAAGTGAACTTCAGTCAACAGGCAACAGACACAATGTTCTGTTGAAGGGAATGGGACCAATCTTTCCTAAAGGGAAGTCTTTAAAGTTCAAACAAAGAAATGCCTTATCCCATAACCTCGGCATTCCAAGATAAGACCCTTCTTGATACACCTTCTATGTATTTATTCAAAATATTTATCACATGTAGTATTTTTTTTTTTGCTATGTGAATCAGCTTTAATTTTCTATGTTTTGCTTAAAAATTTCCCCGAACTCTGACATGATTACCTGCTACTCATTGAGAGCAGGAATCACTGGGAACTACTGACATTTCGAAGAAGAAAATCAGTAATTTAGAAAGATTAGTTAACCTTGCTACATAGGTAGATTAGAGGAAGAGGGAGTCCTGAGTCAGGGACACCAATTAGGAGACATTAGTCTTGTCCTGAGATGTTGTGAAACTGAACTAGGGTGGGGATCAGGGAAATGGGATGATTAGGAAAGCTGTGTGGTATTTCAAATGGGGGAGGGTGGTAGATAGTTAAAGCCAGACTACATGGTATAGTTTAGGGAAAGTACTGGAATAGAAACCAAGATTGTTAAATTCTGGCTCTAGCTGCATGACTTTGGTAAGTGACCACCTTTCTGGGCTTTTATTTCTTCATCTTTAATAGAACATTGGGTTATATGGTCTCTGAACTCCATTTTGGGGTAGGTAGGTGGCACAGTAGATTGAATGCTGGGACTGAAATCATGAAGACCTGAGTTCAAATCTGAACCTCAAACACCCTGGGCAAATAACCTGTTTTCCTCAATTTCCTCATCTGTAAAATGAGCTAGAGAAGGAAATGGCAAACCTCTCCAATATCTTTGCCAAGAAAACCCAAACAGGGTCATGAAGAGTCAGACACAACTGAACAAGAGTTCCTTTTCAATTCTTGACACTCTGAGTCAAAAACAACCTTGACAGATCAAAACAGGACGAATGGTATAGTGAGGAAAATTTCCAGAGGGAGCCAGTCTTGCTCAGAGGCACAAGCTTAGAGACTCTTGTCCCTGATCATCAGGGAAGAGGATGATAATATCTCCCTTCCGGCCTCCTAGATCTTAGTACTATGTCTGCAGCATCTCCTTCCAGAGCTTGGTTCAAGTTCACTGAGGGGGTGGGGGAGAGGAGGGCTTTGGAAATGGGTTCATTCTCTAGCTCCTTTCCCAGCATCAGCACGAGCAAAGGCTGCACTCTTCCACCACACACTTGCCCTTCTCATACAAAACAGGTTGGTAGGACTGAACTCTCAAAGCAGCCAGTGAAAGCAGCAAAAACTAATTAAAACTCAAAGGCTTATACCCATTTCAGCCACATGAGAATTTAGGTTGCTACTGAACTACAACTCCCACAATCCTCTGCAATGCCACCCTCAACTAAACAGTGCCACTCCTTTATACTTTAGGTCATTTCCCATCTTAGTTCCCCATTTTTGACAGAGTCCCAAGAAAGGGGAAGTAGGTTGAGGGGGAGATGGAGGTAGATGAAAAGAAGACTTAGATCCCTTTTCCTCACCTAGCAGCCCTGGGGCAGAGATCCCAGGGACTCCACCCGATCCCGCAGAGCTGGCCCAGCCCAGTCAGCTGACTTTGGGGGAAGAGGAGGAAGAGGTGGAGCTGCCTGGCCGGCTTGTCAGCTGAGAAGCCCAGGAGGCTGCAGACAGTGCAAGAAGAGGACATTTAAGCCTGGGACAGAGCCCTGGGGACCTGAGGGACCTAGACTCAGGAAAGAAGAGAAGCAAGCCAGCCTGCTGAACTGGAGGGACTTGGGCCACAGGGAGCCCAACTGGGCCAGGAACTTGGCCACCACCCTGCCTAGGACATAAAGAAATGCAGCCACACTGGGGCTTTTGTGGCTGGACCTTGTGGGATCCCTCAGGGGGGCAGGCCCGAGGTCGGAGACCTCTGGGGAGCATTTGGATTGGATTGGCCCTGGGTAGCTTCCTGGCTCTCTGCTGGTTGGCTGAGGCCGGACCAGAGCCTGGCAGAGGGGACCCCCAATGGCTACAGCAAATCCTCCCTGGGCTTGGTGTTGAATTTGGGTTGCAGAACATCAGCTGCTCTGTCTGCAAAGCCCTGTTCACTGCCATCGATATTGGGCTGAAGGTGAGCTCCGAAAAGGGTCCTCCAAGGGTGGAGTTAAGCCTCCTTAATAATAGGGGAAAACACAAGGATTTAGGAAGACTGAGAGGCCATAAGAGGGTTCCCTAAAGAACTGAAGTAGAAATTTTGTACAGTGAGGGTCTGTGGTATGGTGGTACAGAGAGAAAGGAGGGGAGAAGGGGACAGGCATTAATTAAGCACTTACTATGCGTCAGGTACCGTGCTAAGTGTTTTACAAATATTATCTCATTTGATCTCCATAACCATCCTGGGAAGTTGGTGCTATTATTATCCCCATTTTACAGATGAGGAAACTGAGGCAGGAGTTAAGTGATTTGCCCAGAGTCACACAACTAGTAAATGTTTCAGGTCTTCCTGACTCCAAGACCTCAATGAGATGAGGCAGGTGCACAGAGGAGCAAGACCAGAGATACTTTAGTGAGAGGCATCTTTTAGGATGGAAAATCCCAAATGAGAAAAATTTGGAAAGCAATGCTAATAGGGAAAATCCTCATGGTGGATGGGAACATAGGAGATATGCACATTCAGATCACTGTGTCCCCTCACTCACTGGCAGATATTAAATCAAAGCTTCTATTGGCCATGGGGATGGGGTGGAGGTTTAATTAGTAGTGTTGAGTGAGGGTGTTGTTTCTATCCCACACCATTAAGTTGGAGTGGTCCTGAGCCAAGTAACCAGCTCAGTTATGGCTTCTGCCCTCTGGAGGAGGTACTACACTGACCACAACAGGTAGGCTAAGAAAGTGAGGGCATTTTCCATAGGATGTATGCCAGGGTTAAAGCGTGGAGTGGACTTCAATTGGGAGAGTCCTAGAAACCTTTATAGTCAGGGTAAAGGTGGAATTAGTCATTAGCTCTTTATTTGACTTTACCATGTATAGTCTCCTGGTCCTAGGGTGAGATGAAGCCATGTGCCTATGCCTGGGTGGGTACCATTATGTAAATCTGAGGATAGCTGTCTTGCATCTCCAGTCTATCACTGATCTGTATCCCTCTCATTGCAGTTGGAACCCAGTGTGGCCCGAGTGGGATTAGTGGCCACCGCTGTGTGTAAACAGCTGAACTTGGCACCACCCGATGTGTGCCAGTCCATTATCAAACTTTATGAGAACGATATGGTGGAGATATGGACACATTCAGTGCTGAGCCCCTCTGAAGCCTGTGGGCTACTTCTAGGTTCTTCCTGTGGACACTGGGATATCTTCTCGGCCTGGAATATTTCCTTGCCTGCTGTGCCCAAACCCCCATACCATCCTCCTGCTCCCCCAGCACCTGGTGCCCCCATCAGCCGTGTGCTCTTTCTCACGGACCTACACTGGGACCATGACTACATGGAGGGTGCAGATCCTGCCTGTCCTGACCCCCTGTGTTGCCGAAAAGGCTCAGGTTTGCCACCTTCCTCCAGACCTGGTGCTGGCTACTGGGGTGAATACAGCAAGTGTGACCTGCCGCTAAGGACCTTAGAGAGCCTGCTAGCAGGGGTAGGCCCTGCCGGCCCCTTTGACATGGTCTACTGGACAGGAGACATCCCTGCCCATGATGTCTGGAGTCAGACCCGCCGTGACCAATTACGAGCACTGACTACCATCACTACGCTTGTGAAGAAGTACCTGGGGCCTGTGCCTGTCTATCCAGCTGTGGGCAATCATGAGAGTGCCCCAGTCAACAGCTTCCCTCCCCCCTATGTGCATGGGAACCACTCGTCCAGGTGGCTTTATGAAGCTATGGCCACAGCCTGGGAATCTTGGCTCCCTCAAGATGCCCTCCACACTCTCAGGTAACTGGAGGCACCCAAGGGTGGGCAGGAGGTGGAACAGGGGAGAGAACTGGGTGGGAAGAGATGATGAGAAATGGTAGCTTGGGAAAACATTCCTGGTATCATTGTGCACCGCAAACAGTTTTCAAAGAGTGGTCTGGGGAGCACCGGTGGTCCCCCAAACCCTTTCCTCAATGGCAAAGTTATTTTTACAATCATACTATTATGTTTTAAGTTCTAATGCAATCTATATTGATAGGTATAACCCACCTTAACAAAAAGGTCTATAATTTTAAGGAAGTCCTGAGACCTCCCAGTTTGAGAACTGCTGCTGTATAGGATGAGGGTGGGGGTGAGGGGGACTCTAGTCACTTTGCTCTTTAGTCATCTAGGCTGAACCTTTCTTCCTTTGAATTGTTTTCCTTCCCATCTCCAGCACCTAATTCAGTGCTTGACACATAGTAGGTACTTTAAAAAAAAGTTGCTTGATTGATCCTCATCCTGAGTCAGGTCTTGATCACTTTTTTTTTTGGAGGGGGGGCTAAGTTAAGTGACTTGCCTAGGGTCACACAGCTAGTAAGTGTTATGTATCTGAGGCTGGATTTGAACTCAGGTACTCATCCTCCTGACTCCAGGGCCAGTGCTCTAGCCAGTGCACCACCAAGTTGCCCCTCAATCACTTCTCGAGTAGCCTATTGTAATAGCCTCCTGGTTGACCTTCCTGCTTCTATTCAGTCCCTCTTCACACAGTTAATAAATGCAGACAAAAAGTACCACTTTCAGGGTATTACTCCCCTGCTCATAAATATTCCATATAACCTACAGTAGTATAAAGTCTAAACTGCTCAGTCTGGCTTTCAAGGCCCTCCCAATCTAATTGCAGTTTATTTTTACATGTCTTGTCTCCCACTCCTACCCTAAACAGATGGTCTGATTCAGGCAGCTCACCTTGACTCACCCGGGTCCCCTGTCTATAATGCCCTCCTTGTTCTCTGCAACAATTCAAATCTTGCCCATCCTTCAAGGCTTCACTCAAGCCTTTCCTAGGCACTCCACCTTACACTGATCCCAACCTTCTCCAGGCTTCTATGGCATTGGCCCCTTTTGACCTTAGGTGGTGTTTTGTTGGTTTGTTTGACTTCTCATTATCTGATTGTCCCAGCTGAGTGAGTATTCTCTACTAAAACTGTAAACTCAGGAGGGGCAGGGTCTACCCTATCTTTATACTGCTTTAGTATCCCCCACAGGCAGACCTACTGCTGCTCACTTGGTAACCTTCAATAGATGGTGTTTGCATTGAATTGACCCAGCCCTTCCCTCAAATGTTTCAGGATTGGGGGGTTCTATGCCCTTTCGCCAAGGCCAGGCCTCCGCCTGATCTCTCTCAACATGAACTTTTGTGCACGGGAAAACTTCTGGCTGCTGATCAATTCCACAGACCCTGCAGGGCAGCTGCAGTGGCTGGTGGGAGAACTGCAGGCTGCTGAGGACCGAGGAGAAAAGGTGAGGAGGACATGGGGCTGGGAGAAAAGAGAAGGGGAGGTCTTCTGGGAGCAGGGATAGCAAAGGTGAGCACTGGTAGCGATGGAAGGCAGGCCACCTTCCTGGCCCACCGTGCAAAGGTGCAGTCTTCTTTGTTTCATCACTCTCACTATAGTTGAAGATGCTGTGTTTTCAAAGCTTCTGGCCTTTCAGTAGTCAACTGGGAATATATTACATAATCCCACTTCTGTCCCAAAGTTCTGGGTTTCTGAATAAAGATGGAGCTCCATACCCAACATGTCACACCATGTCTCCTTTACCCAGAGGACATTTACACCCCAAGTCAGAGGGTGCTTTCTTCTTTTGGAGGGCCAGGTAGCCCCAATTCCCTGCAGCCAATGTGATGCCACTCCTATCCCCCTCAGGTACATATCATTGGTCACATTCCCCCTGGGCACTGTCTGAAGAGCTGGAGCTGGAATTACTACCGAATCGTGGGCAGGTAAGAGGAGAGGAAGCATTGTGGGGTGGTAGGTATAGGGCTGGTCTACTTGGCCCAGTTCAAATCCTGCTTCTGACACATATCAGTGATCAAGGGCAAATCACTAAACCTCTCAGTGAACCCACACTACTCTCCAAGACTATAAGTTACACATAAACTGCTGATCTACATCTGTGGAAGGAGTTTCTACACAGGCAGTTCCCCAGACATATACAAGTATATGGGGGAGGTTGGATCTAAGGAGAGAAGCGGAGCATGATTTGGGATCTGAGGAAAGTGTTATGGCTAATTTATAGCACTTAAGCTTACAAGAAGGGCAGATAAGTGGTGCAGTGGCTAGAGTGCTGGAACTGAAGTCAGAAAGACCCATCTTCCTGAGCTCAAATCTGGCCTCAGATACTTACTAATTGCGTGACCCTGGGCAAGTCACTTCCCTCTGTTTGCCTGTTCCTCATCGATAAGATCAGCTGGAGGAGTATCTCTGCCAAGAAAATCCCAAATGGGGTCATAGACAGTTGGATGAGACTGAAACAACTGAACAATAGCAACAAAGCTTTATGAAGGGTTTTCTGCAATTTTTCCTATCTACTCCACCAACAACCCTGCGAGGTATAATAGGTACCTAGACCTCTTCTCTTCACTTCCTAGAAGAAGAAACTGATGAGCTGAGAGGCCAAGTGATTTTCCCCACATTCACCCACAGACTTATAGAAATGAGTTATTACAATAATATAGAAGAGAGTTGTGAATTAAGAGCACTGGGTTGAAAGAGGATCTGTGTGAAGTGTGGTTCTGCCACTTCTTCCCTACATGACCGATGGCAGGTTGACTCACCTTTCTTTGAATTAGCTT
The DNA here is from genome assembly GCF_003287225.1 of Phascolarctos cinereus. Lineage (NCBI taxonomy): Eukaryota > Metazoa > Chordata > Mammalia > Diprotodontia > Phascolarctidae > Phascolarctos > Phascolarctos cinereus. The sequence goes on from NW_027556098.1 coordinate 353,660,834, forward strand.
GCTCTTCTATAAAAATATACGAGTTAGGCTTTGATCCCTAAGATGTCTTCTAGCTATAAAGCAACAATCCTATGAACTACCAGGATGTGCTGTCCTCTTTTCTCCGTAGAATGAATCAACGAATGTCTTCCCCTTTACTAGGTATGAAAACACCATAGCTGCTCAGTTCTTTGGTCACACCCATGTGGATGAATTTGAGATTTTCTATGATGAAGAGACCCTGAGCCGGCCCTTGGCTGTGGCCTTCTTGGCCCCAAGTGCTACCACCTATGTGAATCTTAACCCTGGTGAGTGTGATAGACGGAAGTCTGACTGGGTAAGGGGTGGGCTGTATAGCCATCTGTACCTCCCTCAACCCTTGTGGGCTGTTCCTCCCTCCGGATTGTACCTTTAACCCCTGATCAGTGCCTTTCCTGTCCTCCCTTGCAGGTTATCGAGTCTACCTAATTGATGGCAACTACTCAGAGAGTTCCCATGTGGTCTTGGACCATGAAACCTACATTCTGAACTTGACACTGGCCAATGCTCCTGGGGCCACCCCCCGCTGGGAGCTCCTCTATCGGGCCCAAGAAACCTATGGGCTTCCTAATGCTCTGCCAAACGCCTGGCACGACCTTGTGTACCGCATGCGGGGGAACGAAGGACTTTTTCAGACCTTCTGGTACCTGTACCACAAGGGTCACCCTCCCATAGAACCCTGTGAGGGTGCCTGCCGCCTTGCTGCCCTCTGTGCCTTGCTTTCTGCCCGTTCAGACAGCCCTGCTCTCTGCCGCCACCTCATACCAGACCTGCCCTTACCCCACACTGGAAGTCTTTGGCAGAGGCTCGCCTTTTGCTAGCGAAGGGAAGCTCAGCCAGCCAGCCAGCAGGGATCAGGAAGGAGGCCCAGTGCATGGCAGAGGAAAGGAACACCTGATCTCTATCTCCATCAAGCACTATGCAGGAGGAGGAGGGTTACATATCTGGACGTGCCTTAGATCAGGTGAGCAAGGATAGGTGATTTCTATTTCCCTGGAGGCATCTCAGCACCTGAGAGACGTGTCTGGTTGCACAGGAAGGAGGAAGCAGCTAGCTCTTAGGACACAGCTGAGGGCAGGAAAATGAAGCCTCTACGTAAGCAACACCCACTAAGACTACTGCTCCTACTTCCCTCAATACTATACATGGGTAGGAAACAGGAGCCCCTTCCCTTGCCCTCAAGTTGGTTGCCTCAAAGATATCAAAACTGAAAGGGCTAGTACTTCCCTCTGCCTGCTGGACAGAAGTTCCCCATCCAAGGTCACCTAATCCCCTGGGACTGTTACAATAAACACATATGACTCAGTAGCCTCCTTGCCTCATTGCACCGCCCTTCCTGCCACAAAACACAAACCCAGCAAGCCCTTCATCACCGTCTCTAATTAACGGCTCCACACTCTCTACTACAAACAGACTTAGGAAGGCCTTGCGCCAAGGGACCACAAAGGGGCACCAAATGGGTCACTCTGACAGCTTTCACTCAAGAGACAAGGGAGGTTTAGAGCTTCCTCACAGAAATTCTGGGATGAAGTCATTGTCAGCCTAGGATTGCTTCAACTGAAGGCAGAGGGCAGATGAGGTGGAGTGTGTGGCCAGAAACAGCATCCAGCCTAGGGGAACAACATCATGGCTTTACTACGAAGTGTCCAACTCTTTCCTTCCTGAGGGGGTGGCTGCAGGGCCGAGAGAAGGAACAGGAGCCACAGTTAGGCAGGCATCAGGATGGGCGCACAGACAGGCTTTATTAGTGAACACAAACAGCCAGTGCCCACAGAACAGGAGGAGGGGTGTTCCCCTACTCCCACCCTCACTGCCCCTGGGCTACAGGCCCAGCCAGCAAAGGGAAAGCCAGACCAAAGGCCTATCTTTTCTACCCAGACTGACTGATACACGTGGCAAAGAGACACAGGAACCCTTGGGCTGGGACAGCATCAGGGTCCCAGGACAGGGGCCCAGTTGTGGAGTCTGACCATGAGGCCCATTTGTTCTACCTTCATGCTTCAGTCTTCTCCTTCCCTGTGGGCCTGCAGTCCCACCTTCCTCCCCATCCCCCAGGCAGGGAGCCACTGCCACTGGTGGGGGAGGCAGTGCCAGATGGCCCTGGCCCAAAGCAGCATCAGGAAGGGCCTGACAGGCTGCCCTGGGCCCCTCCCCACCCCATATCTTAGAGTTCCCCAGGGCCCCAGGGCAGTTTGGGGAATGGTCTGAGCCCAGTTGACCCTGCGAGGCTGTTCAGGGTGTATGCGTTCCTAGCCTTTTAGGTTTGAGTGTGCCCAGAAGAGACTGGACCCCCTTTCGGACAGTACAGCCCACACGGCGAGCAACCGAATCCGCAGGGGGTGCTGGGAGACAAGAGCTGGTGGCCTGGGGACGGGCATCCAGGCATTTCTGGTACCGAAGCTGGGGGGAAAGGAGATGGACAATCAGGTACAGTTTTCAGCCTGCCTATTCAGTCCAGGGACCCCCATTCCCTACCCTGTTCCTTGTAAAGCCCCATCTTCCCTCCTACCCCATCCTAGCAGGCAACCCCTTCCTTTCTCCCCAGCCCCCAACTTACCATGCAGGCAGCCTGTACAGCCTCAGAGAGGCTGGCTGCATTGGGCTCACACCAGAACATGTGGCAGCAGAAAGTGGAAGGACCAGCAGCCATAATGAAAGCGAAAGTGTGGACATCTCTGCCCACTGCCAGGAAAGACAGGAACCGTACCCTGCATTCTCCCAGAACTGCCTCCGTCTGGAGGATAATTAGGAAGGGCAATTATTACAAATCTGGACCACCTCTAGAGAGGACAAGAGGCCCCTACATAGATCTCAATGGCCCTGTCACTGCTCTCTGAAGCAGGGGTTCTTAATCTGGGATCTATGAACATATAGGGTTGTGTGGGGTGTTTTTAAAAATTATTTTAATAGTCATTATATTTGACAATCATAGTCAATGTAATTGCTTTCCTTGGTAATCCCACATATTTTATTCATTTAAAAATATTCTGAGGTCATGACACAAAAAGGGTGAAGAACTCCTAGAAGGAATAAGGAGGCCCCCCCTGTACTTTTTTTAGCACAAAAACCCCCAGAGGTTTTAGTGGACTACAGGCTCAACAGGACAACACATTTCAGTTTACATTAACAGAAGTATAGTGTCCCAAGTAAGGGAGGAGTAGTCTCACCATCCACTTCCCTAGTCAGACTACATTTGAAATAATGTCCCATTCTGGGCACCATGTTTTAGGAAGGACCCTGACAAATCCACGGATTTCTAAGAAAGAAGACCAGGTTAGTGAGAGGACTCAAAATCTCATCACATTAGGCTCAACTGTTGGAACCGAGGATGTTTGGTCTGGAGAATGTTAGGAGGGGGGAGGGGGAGGAAAAGGGATCATGGGCTTAAGACATCATTTGTCCAACCCTCTCATTTTATAGATGAGGAATCCAAGGCCCACATGGGTTAAACAACGTGCCAAAATGACACAAAGTGAGGGGTAGAGTTAGGATGTGAACTCGGGTCTTCTGACTCCAAAGCCTGGACTCTTTCCACTACACCACAATGCCTTGTGATACTGATCTTTCACAATCTGAAGAGTTGTCATGCAGAAGAAGAAAAAGAACTTGGCTCCTCTTGGCCCCAGATAGGAAAATCCAGAGCAAGAGGAGGATTTCAGCTCAATACAAGGAAAAAGTTTCTAACAATATGAGCTGTCCAAGAGGAGGAGGGGCTGCACTGGGTGTATTAATGGGCTCCCTATCAGGGTGGTGGCACGTTAGTAAGAGCACTGGCTCTGGAGTCAGGAAGATTCGAGTTCAAGTCCAACTTCAAACACTTTTTAGATGTGTGGCCCTTCACAAATCACTCGATCCATTTACCTCAGTTTCCTCAACTGTAAAATGAGAATAATAATAGCACCTGTCTTAGAAATACGGAAGGCTGTGAAGATCAAATAAGATAATCTTTGTAAATTGCTTACTTGGCATAGTGTCTAACACATAGTAGGTGCTCAATAAATGTTTCCCTCCCCACCCCCATCTTCACAGATCCTTAAGCAGAGACTAGATGACCACTTGTTAAGGATGGTATAAAAGGATTCACTATGCTAACAGGGATTGAACTATAGATGGTCTTTGAACTCCCTTCTGTAGATCTGACATTCTGTGATTCAAATTTGGGGAGAGTGAGGCAGACTCATTTCATACCTACAGTGATCTAGCACTGCATCTTAAAGGGAAATGGGAGGAGGCCATTTCTAAGCTACATTCACTAAGTACCTACTGTGTGCAGCATGTTCTTCATATGGAAAGGTGCTACAAGCATCTGTTTTTAAAATGTTACTAATTCACCCATAGTTGTTACCCAGTCAATCACCCTTCCCCTCCCGCCATGGCAATCAGCAGATGAGACCACAGTCCGGCATCATCAGCCATCTCCCTCCTTCCCTTCCAGTCATGGCCTCACCTGCTGGTGCAAGATGGTGAGTGTAGCAGGAGCCACGCTAACATGACTGGGGGTCCACTGCTCCCTGCTGCTGGTGGCCAGAACTGACTCCAAGGCCCCATTAATCACATCCACACCTAAAGACCCAGAGACAGCACCCACCCACCCACCCAATACACTGTGAGGAGTCAGTATCCACCACGGTTAGTAATAATAACATATTTGTGCCATGCAAGTCAGTTATATCCTCTGTAGTAAGAGGCAGTGGGGTGAACTGGTCTCAGAGTCAGGAAGCCCTGGATTCAGGTCCTGCTTCTGATACATCCTTGTCTATGTGACCCTGGATAAATCACTCACATTCTCAGTGCTCTAGGAAAAGCTTAAGAAGTTGCTGAGAACAGACCAATCTATTTGGGGAGAGGGAGTTCCCTATAACAATAAAGGACTAAGTTCCTATCCCAATTTATATAGTGCTTTAAATCTTTTTTTTTTAATTTGGTTAGGCAATGGGGTTAAGTGACTTGCCTAGGGTCACACAGCCAGTAAGTGTTATGTGTCTGAGGTCAAATTTGAACTCAGGTTCTCCTGAATCCAGGGCTGGTTTTCTATCCACTGACCCACCTAGCTGCCCCTAGTGCTTTAAATCTTGTCGAGCACTTCACATACATTATCTTCACAGCTAACTTTTGAGAGATAGGTACTACAGCTTTTATTTATGAAGACACCAAGGTCCAAGAAGTGAAGAACTTTGCCCAGGGTCAGTCACTGGTCACTGCCAATTAGTGTCAGAAGCAAGATCTAAACCTAGGTCTACCTGATTCCAAATCCAACATTCTCAATGCTCCCTCAATATATACACACTACTGCAGGGACAGACACACACAATTTGCCTTCTCAAGAAACTCCTTACCAGACCACAGGATCTTTTCTCCCTCCTCACTGCTGCCCCAACCTTCTCTGACACATAACACTGCTCTATCACTGTCCTTCCTTGATCACTCCTCTGTCATCTTTCATCTCTGACCTCTCCTGTATCCTTCCCAGGCTCCTCCTCTCCCTCATGTCCCCTCACTGTGACTGCCCCTCAGGTCTGAGAATCTGCTCCTTGTCCAGTATTCTCTCCCCAAGAGAACTCATCCACTGGCTGTCCTAGCTCCCTTTCTCATCTCTCAGCAGATGACTCCCAAATCTATATCTAGCCTGTCAGATAAGAAGACGAGCCCTGGGTTCTAGCTCCAGCTCTGCTGGGGCCTTGCTATGTGATCTAAGAGAAGGCATCTAGAATCACAGAAACCTGGAGATGGAAGGGAACTCAGAAGCATCAGTTCATGTTCTTCCTTGTTCACAGAAGGAAACTCAGGCCTCGAGAGGAAGTGACTTCATTTTATGATCTATTAGGTTGTCAGCTCCTTAACAGAAGGGACTTTATTTTTCATCTTTGTAGCCCCTTTGTGGCCCCTAGGCTCACTGTCCTGCACATAGTAGAGAATTAGTAAATGTATGCTGAATGTCAAGGTTGAATTGGCCGAGGTCTCATAGTGAGTTGTCTGCAGATCCATATTGGAATCTAGATCCCCCAAGTCTACACAGCAAGGATCAGTGGACCCCAGCCATGTCAGAATGGTTCCTGCTACACTCACCATCTTGTACTTAAGCTCTCTGGGTCCGTATTATTTTTTTGTAAAGTGAGGGTATATTAGACAAGGGATCTCTAAGAGCTAGGTGGCACAATGAATACAGAGTGCTGTGTTTGGATTCAAAAAGACTGGAGTCCAAATTCAGCCTCAGAAACTTTCTAGCAGTATGACCCTTGGCAAGTCACTTAACCTTTGTCTGCCTCAGTTTCCTCAACTGTAAAAGGAGGATAATAACAGCACCTATGTCCCATGTTGTCATGAGGATCAAATGAGATGACATTTGCAAAGCGCTCAGAACAGAGCTTGACAAACAGTTGGTGCTATACAAATGCTTTTCCGTCCCCACCACTATTTGATACAGTGCATAGATTCTGGACTTGGGATCAGGAAAACATAAGTTCAAATCCTGACTCAAACCCATTTACTAGCTGTGTGACTTAATCTGGGCAAGTCACAATCTCTCTGTGCCTCAGTTTCCTCATCCATAAAAGTTTAGACTAAATGCCATCCAAGGTCTCCTCTAGCTCCACGTCTGTGATCTTATGCTCACATGACCTCATCACTCTCCCAGGTTCCAAACTTTCAGATCTCTTTCAGTTAAAGGGGAAGGAAGAAGACGGCTCTGTCACCAAATCCCGTTAATTCTACCACACAATGTCCTACCTGTAGCCTTCTCATCATCTCCCACTGCCACCACCCACATCTCAGCCCTCATTCTCATGTCTAGATTAAGAAGCAGTATTGATGAGGAGTGCTATAGAAAGGAAGTCAAAGGAGTGAGAGTTCTGTTTTTAACAGTATAGTTGGGCAATGGGAGAAGCGGAATTTGATCTAAGCCTTGAAAGATGGCAAGGATTGGGGGGGGGGGGTTTGGGTGGTACAAAAGGAGGGAAAGCAGAAGAAAGAACTGGTAAGGTATGTTTGTGAACTTGAACCAAGTTCAATCAGCCTGGCTGGAGACAGTCCTATGTGCTGGGGAGCAAAGGGGCCACAGTTAAGAAAATAGAGGGGATCAGTTTATGGGGGCACTTGGTAAGCCGGACAGAGAGGACTACCTAGACTTTACTTCATAGGCAGTAGGACGTTATTGAAATTCTCAAGATGCATGAGATAGGCAGTCCTGGAGACAGAGATTTGAGAATCATGAGAATAAGTTCTAATAAAAGGAGACCTCTAAGAGAAGCTGATGTTGGCTGTCTAAGGGAGGAGGGAAATAGAATGGTAGGTTGTAGGGATCAGAAGCTGGAAGCAAAATTGAAAGATGGGGAAGCCTGTGTATTTGAAGGCAGAGTAGGCATGGGGGCTGGGAGGGTGGGGTAGAGGGAGGGTTAACTGTGAGTGAGACCCTTAGCAGGTAGTAGTGAAAAATGCACACTGATAGAGGGCTCAGGCTAGCAGTCTCTCCTCTGTGCTCATTCCTGTCTCTCTGAGATCTACCTCAAGCCTAAATCTGCCTCCTAGCAGCTTTCCCTCATTGCTTCTGGTTCTGCCCTCTGGGACCCCAGGGATACAGCAATGTGTGACAGCCCCTCAGACACTGGATGACAGCTAGTCTGTTCCCTGACTTCTAAGCCTCTTCCTCAGACCAAACTTTCCCGATCCCTTTAACTAGGCGTTGTCTGTCATGATATTGAGATCCAGGCTGGAGACATTCAAAGAAAGCTTACTGATTTGATCTCTGCTCCTCCTTCCCCACCCCCACCCCCACCCTTCCCCCCCAACACACAAGTGAGAAGGGCAGAGAGAGGATATAATGGAAGAATTGTAGAGATCATGCCAGGGCAACCTTCCAGTGGCTGAATGTGGGTGGTGGAAGGTCCTAGTGGTGGGCTGCATTGTGTGCCCAGAGAATGGCATCCAGGAAGATGAGGGGGCCTCAAAAAAATCTCTCTCCTCACTTAAAGAAGGGGCAAAGGTTTGCTGAACTGAGGTCAGTGGATGGGGGTGGGGCATGGCAAGGACCTCTCTGTAAGGAAAGAGGGGGCAACTGGGCTAGGGGCAGACAACAACATACATACCCACTGGCTTAGCAACAGGCACATTCCCTAGGTAATAGACTTGGAACTTCTGTACCAGCTCGTTCTTCGGGGCTGGGAACTCCACTGGGGGAAGGGAAGAAAAGTATGGGTCTGACATGTTAATTTTGGCCCTCAGCCCACTCTATCAGATAGGAAATAGTTTCCAACCCAATGACAAGATCTCAGCTGACAATCCCAGGGCCTAGGCCTTCTCATCCTCTGCTTTCCCCAGATCATCTCCCTCCAAATCTAAATCCCTTCAACGATATGATTGGTTGATTTTGATTCTCAATCTTTCCAAGTGATTTGTGCACAGCTGGAGCTAGCTGTGTGTGTTATGTTTCTGACCTATGTTTTCTAAAGAAAATACATGAATGCCCTGTCTGTCCCATCACAATTGGAGCTCTTCCTTCCTTGGAGTCTCTCATGTGACCCAACAAGGACTCCTCACACCAAGAGGCCCGGGACAGGGGGCCATTTGCCTGCTTGGATTAGCACTGGTTTTGGAGGAGGCCCTGACCTTGGAAGGGAACATCCACCATTTTGGAGTGATCCAAGGACAGGCCGTTCACTAAGCAGCGGGCACTTCGGCGCTCGGCCATGATCTGTGGGAGTGAAACCTTGTTATCTGGCCTTTTGTTCCCCCATGCTCATGAGCCCTCATCCCACAGGTGGACTCCCAGTGATTCCCCAGCAGGAGAACCCATATCCCATGCAGTTCCACCCCCCCCCCGCCTCGCCCCCACTGGGGAGCAGGGACCAGGGCAGGGGGCATGCCTTAGAGCAGATCTCATGCAGACTGGTGGCTATGTTCTTGGCAGGTGCTTCACAGCGAAACACGTGGCACTTGAGCATCTGGGTCAGCTTGTCCCGGGCCACGTAGGCAAAGTCCCTGTGGGGAAGGTGGGTCACTCAGCATCTCCCCACTCTGCCAGACTCCAAATCGTCAGTGGGGCAAGAGCTGGCAGAGCAGGATTATGCAAACCTAGTGTTTTTGGGGCTAAGGGCACTAACCTCTAGCTTATAGGTAATGGGCATGCTGCAGAGGAAGGAGAGGAACAGCAGGCAGGAGGGGGGAACAGGGAAAAATGGTAGGAGCTTAGTGGGCACTGCTGGGGCCTAGGAGCAGGCTAGGGCATAGAGGGGCACAATACCTCTCTCTGGATCCGGCAGCAGAAGTGAGGCAAAGAGCACGATTAGGGAAGAGTAGCCCTACCCTGGGAGTCGGGTGAGCCCCTTGCCCCAGGAAGACCCCATCCTACCCCCCCCAAGGAGCCCCTGAGCCCACACCTTCCACTGTCCCGCCCGACGCCCCACACACGGATACTGATGATGGGCTGTGAATGCAACACTGTCTGTCCATGGGGCTCCACCAGCTTCAGTGTTTCATCCTCCAGCTGCAGCAGCATGTCCTTTCCCTGGGGGTGGGGGTGGGGAGAAGCACAGAGCACCTGTCAAGCAGGCCCAGGGAGAGGAGCAGGCAGCCTTAGGCACCTGTCAGAGCAGGCCTTGGGGGAAGGGGGATAACACCTGCCACAGTTGCCTTGCGTGGGGGGGGCGGGGCACACAAGACAACTGTCACAGCAGGCCTGGTGGAGGTGGAGCAGCAGCTGGGGAAGGCTCATCGCACAGATTTCTGGTTCTCCCCTAGCTCTGGCAGACTCTTGATTGCTCTCCACCCTGCAGGCCCAGGCCCCTAGGCAGGCTCACTCACATGCAGCGTCCCCCATTCGTGGGTTCGGGAGCTGATTTCTGCCCCTGCTCACCTCCCCCCAGCCTCCCTGGGCTGGGTCGTGCAGGTTGTGTTTGTGGTAGGAGAGCTGGCGGATGCAGTTGTTGACAGCCACACTGCTGCGTCCAGGGGCTAGCTCCTCTTCAGTCATCTCCACCCAGCCCAGAGAGCGCACAGCAAAGCACTGCAACGAGGGGGGAGGGGGGAGGAACAAGCGGAAGGTGCATGTATATGGGAGCCCTGGGTAGTGTAGCGTGAGGCAGGATGCAGCCCTCAGAGATGGGAGCAATTTTGGCCTGCCCCAGAGTATGTGGAGGACCAAGAGGACCCTGACTGGATCCAGGGCAGGGTCCCAGCTTCCAGCCACCCCCTACCCAAGGACTTCTCCCTATTCTCTCCGGTCACATAGGATCATCCCCAGTCAACTCAGCCAACAAACCTTGGCCCCCAGGTTGGTGTTCAGAAGAGGTAACTTCTCCTGCTCTTGGGTCAAGCCAGTGCTAGGGGTGCAGAGCAGAGAATCAACCATCTGTGACAAAGAAGATGCCCCTCCCACCCCTACCCCTGGAGACAAACCCACTGTCCTAGGCCCAGCTAGACTTTAGCTGGGCCTAGGGCTTCACCCCACCAGCACCAGAAGGGCCCCAAACCCCATACTTCATCTTCAGTGAGTTATTCCCTACTCTCTCAAGTCTCTGACTCTTTCCCTTTTCCTCCCCTCACCCAATGTTCAGAGCTTGGAAGGGCAGGGCCCCATCTTCCGAGTCCTTCCTTTCTGGCTCCATGGGGGGCTCTTCACTGGCCACATCCTATGTAGAAATGGCAATGATAGGAAAGGAGCCAACGTTAACTCCTCGTACTCCCAGGATTCCCTGCCTATCATCCCAGAGGCTCATGCTGTCCACAAGCAGGAGTCTTATCACCCACCTTCCAGAACTCGCCATCCTCAAAGGTCTCCCCATGGCCAAAACCGGTCCAGGTGAGCTGAGGGAAGGAGACACAGAGGGCTTGGGTACAGTAAATACCTCTAACTTGACACCCCAGTCCTAAAACATGCATTCAAGGGCCCAGCTCCCAGCCACCTACTCAACTGGACCCAAAGAGAGTTATAAAAGCTGCTCAGGTTAGGTACTGCTCTAGCCCAGGGATAGAGGGAGAAGACAGTGCTAGATTTGGAGTTAGGAAGACCTGGATTCAAATCTTATCTCTGATACTTAATAGCACTTGCATGACCATGGACAAGTCACTTAACCTTTCTAGTTCCTCATCTGTAAAATGAGGATAATAACTACTATACCTGTCTTACAGGTTTTGGAGGTTCAAATTGAAATAATGTGTGGAAAAAACTCTGCAAACCTTAAAGCTTTGTATATAAATGCCAGTTATTATGAAGATGTAGGGATGGGAGAGCAGGTTTAGGGGCTGTTCTCCCCTTTGCATCAGGAAACTGGCAGGTGGCTCTAAGTGGGGAGAGATGCTTCACCTGAGGCTCTTCAGTGGGGCTGCTCCCTTGTGAGGGTGGGGCCCGGCCAGGGGGCTCCCACTGGGTAGTTCCAGTTGGGATGTGCCAATAATAGGTTCCTGAGGTGTCCTGTACCCTCATCCATCCGGAAGGCAGGTCTGAATCCGTCTCGAATGAATTCCGGTTCCAGAAGGAGTCTGTCATGAGATGGGCTGATTAAGAAGTTCCCCTTCCACAGTCAGGATAACTGCTGCCCTCCCACCTCTTGCCAGGGTGGTCCCATCCATTCCTATCCTAGACCTCACAGCTAGTCTACCTGTCCCCAGGGGGAGCACCAATCTGGGCTATTAGGGCTTCAGGTCTGAGCCTATAGTGACAGGTGATGGGCTAGGAGATGGGAGTCAGGCTGGCAGCCTAGCCTTTCCTCTCATTTGGAGACAGGGATACTGAAGTGAACAGGTTCTCCAACAGCATTAGGCAACAGCACGTAGAGAGGCTAGGATTATACTGCTCATTCTCCACCGTGCCCAGGTCATATTCTCAGCACTCTTTTGGGGCTGTTCTGGGAGCATGTGTCTATATGTGTGTGTGCATATATGTGTGCATGTACACTAGTGTTCCAATCATAAGAACATGCACAGACCACACTACTAAACACGCACATTCATACCATCATTTGTGCTTAAACCACACACATATATACATACACACATATGCTACACACTAAGAATGAATCATGTTAAAAAAAAAAAGGGGCCCAGGTATAGGGCATGAAGTAGATAGGGAGCCAGGTACCACATCGAACTCAGGAATGACTATCTTAAATTTCCTTATACACACACATGTATACACATGACCCACATATGTACACAAATATCCATTTATACATACCACATACCCACTAACACCCTCCATGTAAATGTGTCCAAGACAACACTTGTACTATGTACACACTCACGTCAATGTGCATTGTGCAAATACCACACATATACAAACACACCCAAAAAAACCTCATATAGTGTTACATGTCCCATACCCCCCCCACATATTACAAACACATCTCATCCATGCTGTGCACACACCAGACACATATTCTAAATCCACCACACACCAAGTAATCCCCCCACAACAGCTATCAGTGCACACATATGTCATGCACATACACTGCTCACAAGCACATACATGCATGTATACATACTGCAAATGCACACAATATCCTTCGCCCTTTTATTCCCTCTGACCCAGATGTCACAAGGTAAGTGATACTCTTAGCCCCTACTTACCCCGCCTCCCCCACCCCTAGTTCCCCTCCTACTGCTCCCACCCTAACCAGTCTGCCTAGGAACTCTCCCAGGCTCAATCCTTGGCCTCACCTGGGCTGCTGTCCTGTAGGATGATGGCCAGGAAGAAGTCTTGAGAAAACATGCTGCTTGGCTGGGGCCCCTCCCACCCTCAGGCCCCAGCTCCAGCCTGGGGCCCCCACTGTCCTCCTCCCTTGCCCCGCCAGGCTTCAGCACAGTGCTACGTGCTGGTACTGGGCTCCGAAGAACAGCTGCTCCCCTCCCCCTCCCCCTCCCTCTCCCACTCCAGCTCCCTTTTCCACTCCCCACCAGGGCAGAGCCATCTGCCAGGCTTCTTCCTCCCCTCTAAGCCAAGAGGAGGAGGAACCCAGCACACCTCCCCCATCCCACCCCCACTCACCTCTAGGGGCTGGAGGCAGCAGAGGTTAACACTTGGTGCTGGAGGGGCAGCCTAGCTGGCAGCAGTGGGGACCCTGCTTTCACTACAGTGCAGTTCCAGCCCTTCATGGCTCACACCTCCACCCAGAATCCCCCCTCCCCATCCCTAGCCTGAGCTATTTCCATCATTTCCCTGCGTCAAGCATTCACAGCTCCCCACACACACTCAAAGCCCAGCCAAGGAGACAGGATACCCTAAATCACCTCCCCCGCTCCCCATTCAGGGGCCCTGCTGAAACTACAGCTCCCAGCATGCAATGGGACATGGCTTTACAGTCTCAAGGGACTCCACGGCTCCCATTAACCACGAGGATTTCAGGGCCCCTCCCTCACACATGAGCCAGGAGACACCCTCCCCATCCCAATACTTCGCAGCTTACCCTTGGGGTGGGAAGTGGGGAAGGGAGGGGGTTAGCATATGAGCATTGCCTGTCCTGAAGGTTCAAGCCAAGAAGAAAGGGGTATCATTCACCCCTCATTTGTCTAGGCTGCACCAAAAGCACCCACCTCTCACACTCACCTGCCAGAGCCCAGATGGGCTGCTGCGTTTCCCCAGCAACAGGAGCTCCAGGACCAACTGGGCACACCCAGGCCAGTGACGTAAGCTCTGGTTGCTGGGGAAACCGGGAATCCTGGCAGGTACTGAGGCAAGAGAGTCACTGCTGAGGGGCAAGCATGGTCCCAGAGCTGAGCCAAGGCTCCTAGGCAACCACACAGTGCTGTGTGCCCAAGGAGGGAAGGAGGTGAGCAAGGCCTGGAGACTCTCCAAACCTTGCCCTCCCCTACAACAGCAAGGACAGAGAGATGAGGTCTAGGGCTTAAGGATGGGGAACCAGGGCTCTTTTACTGTCAGATTCCCCTAAGGCTGTCACCTTAGGGTAGGCACTCAGCCCTCCAGACTTCTCTGTGCTCTTCACTATTTCCTTGGGGAGGAGAGAGATATATCTGTCCAATGGGCATGCAGACCCAGGATGGAGATGGGATGGGGATAAGGAGGAAGCAGAAAGCCAAGACCCTGAGCTTGGGTCACATTGCTAGGGAAGTGACAACTGTCTACTCTCCCTAAGGAAGAGTAGTGCAGCCTGAAGGCTGCTCATGAAGCCTCCTCCCATTCTTAAGTAGCAAAGAAGGACCATCAGTCAGACCCACCCTCCCATTTATTGCCAATGTTCACTGACAGACCCCAAAAGGAATCTACTATCCCACTCTTTTCTGGAACCTGTATTACCAGTGGCCAAAGATGAGTCCTAGAAATATGAAGCAAGCTGTCACACAAACACAAACACACACACACATACATACACACACACACACACACACACACACACACACATATTTTTGAGAGGAAGGCAGCAGGGCTACATGGGATCTGGGACCACATCCATATCCCCCCACCTTCCCACTGACTTTTTGGTTCCTAGGCTTCTGCTGAATCTTCTTAACCATCTCCATTTTTAGAGCTGTCCAACTCTACCTTCTTCAATCCCATTTCCTCACCCTTGAACTATGTCCTGAAACCAGCACACTTTTGGCCGAGGCAAGAGGAGCATTTGCATGAAAAATAAGAAAATATTTTCTGCTGTTTCAAATCTCCTTCCTGACAATGTCTGACCTCCTGGGCTGTGCTTTGTTTTGCTTTGTTTTGGCTGAAGCAAGACACTGGGCCCATGTCTTTGGGGAACATGGCCAACCATGTCCCTTGGGCTTTTTTCTGGTATATCTCTTTAGCTTTACTTCACAAAACTCCCCAACCAAGATCCTATAGCAAGGGATATCTTCTCACTGTCTTTCTTAATAATTCACCAATATATGATGCCCGTCTTCTATCTCTGCACCATTAGCCATACTATTCCTCCTGTTTGTATTCTTTTTCTTCCATTTTTTCTTATGTAAGGCAACTAGGTGACCTTACAGTGGATCAGTGAATACAGCATTAGGCCTAGAGTCAGTAAGATCTGAATTCAAATCCAGCCTCAGATACTTTGTAGCTGTGTGACCCTAGGCAAGTCACTTAACCTCTGTCTGCCTCAGTTTCCTCATCTGTAAAATGAGGACAATAACACATTGATGTGAGCACTAAGGGAGATAATAATTACAAGTGCTTAGCACAGTGCCTGGCACGTGGTAAGGGTTATATAAATGTTGGCTATTATTACTACTACTATCATTATTATTATTAACCAGATTTTATCTGTTGTTTTCTTGGGTCCAACTCATGAGCCACTTTGCCCAATAGGCTTTTCTTGACCAACATGGGCCACACTGAGCTCTGCCATCTCTGGACTTCTGAACATTTATGGCCATAGCCATACAATTTAGCACCCTGTTGTACTAGACCCCAGGTGATCCTCAGGTACCTTATGGTTTTCTTTTCTTGTATCCCCCACAATGCTAGCACATAGTGGGCTTCTAAGTAGTTTATGATGATTGACTGGCCCTTCCACTAGAATATAAGCTCCTTGAGGGCAGGGGCTACTTTGCCCTTTCTTTATATCCCCACATAAGTTTGTGAGCTTAACGCTTGTTGACTGGCTGGCTGGCTGACTGGTCTGTGTAATTCACACTGAAATACATTTCCTTGTACTCTTCCAACATTCAAACTTAGCTGCCACTCTTCTCCCTATCTCCAGAGTCTTGGCAGATCTACTTCTAGGTATCCCCACTGGCTTGGTATCTCATTAACCTCAAGAGGTTAGCATGCTCTGCAGCTCTGGAGAAGATGTCAGTGGGCATGCCTTCTGAATCACTTATAAGAATATTAACAGATGATGCCTGGGTATCCCAATACTTATGATTCTCTATTCAAAGAAGTACCCATTTATCACTACCTCTGTTTTCTGTCTCTAAGCCACTCTCAACTATGACTCTTCCTGATACTGACCTCCCAAGATTAGGGATCTGTGCCCTCTACCCAAAGCTTTCTTTATTGCTTTTTCCTCCTTGAATCCATTTGAGAGTTTTGGCCACCCTGGGTAATAAATGAACCCAGCCCAGGCGGTAGCCTGGATGAGGCCAAAGGAGGTAGTGCTCATAACTGACTACCTCTCCCGCCATCTCTGCTTGGCCACTCTTGCTTAGATCCTTATCGCCCTGCCCCTCCCCATGCCCAGGAATTACCTGTTTCCTCTGGGGAGCCATAGGAGGGGCTGCCCTGTGATAGGGTGGCCCAGCTCGAGTCTTCATCACTGGCTGCACTGTTCCTCATGCCAAAGAGGAGACTAGCACTCTTGCTATGATCCCGAGGACCATCTGGTTGGGTCCGCTGAGCAGGGTTGCCCTCACTGCACTCCAGAGGTTCACAAGGCCCAGGGGGGGAGGACAAGTCTTCTTCCTCCTCCTCCTCCTCCTCCTCTTCTTCTTCCTCCTCCTCTTCCCCAGCTGCCTTCTCTTCTCCTTCCTCTTCCTCTTGGCTACAGGGCAGGGCCTGGGGCTCAGGTGGGCCAAGGTCAATAAGGAGGCCTGAACCTAAGTGCCCACAGTTGGCAGCATTTCGGGCAGAGATCTCTAATTCTGAGTAAAGATGCAGTAAGCCTTTGGCGCTGGAGGCTACAGTGGGTGCCGGTTCTCCACCCAGGGTCATGTTCCGGTTCTGGTCTTGGTGGGCTGTGGCTGCCCGTCGCAGCTGGTTCTGACCCTCCTTCACCCACTTCGCATTGGCTGGGCCTGATTCAGCCCCACCACCTTCTCCCATGGCGCTGCGGAGGCCCTTGGGTGCTGCTGCCACACTTTGTAGCTTGGCGTTCAGGAGCTGATTATGGGCAGCCTGCAGGGGCAGCGCCAGGCTCAGCACTGGGCCCACACGGTTGTTGTCATTCACCACATCGGGCTGAGGACTCAATGATGCAGACATGGCCCACGGTAGGTCTTCCTGGCAAGGAGATGGGGAAAGGGACCACCATTAACTGAGGGACAGTAGAAAAGAATAGAAATAACATGGGCTTGAAGTCAGGAGAAACCCAAGACTGAATCCTGGCTCTGATAACTTCATTAATAATAATAACAATAATAACTGGCACTGTCGCTGCACTTTAATATTTATTTACATAACACTTTTCTAACAACAAACCTATGAGGGAAGTAGTACAAGTATTCTGCCCTAAAATGAGCCTATAAAATTATAATATTATTATGCCATAAACACTTCTGTGAAATTAGAGGAGAAAACTGAAGCTTGGAGGGGTTATAAGCCTCCTCCGTATCACAAAGCTAATTTTGGAACTGAGACTTGAACCCAGTCTTGATCATAGAACACAGACGAAGAGCTGGAAGGGACCTTAGAGATCACTAAGTCCAACCCTCCTTCTCATTTTACAGATGAGGAAACTGAGCTCAAGAGAGGTTAAATGATCTGTTCAGAGTCACAAAGGAAGTAGGTCATGGAACGTGGATTTGAATCCAGGTCCTATAATTCCAAACCCAGCCCTCCTTCCAACACACCTTGCTCCTTCCTTCCTAACACTCAGGTCCGGCCTACCCTCACTTACACCATTTTGCCTCTCATTAACTAGCTGAGTAACTGTGAGAAGCTCAGTTTCTCTTTGAGCTTCCACTTTTTTCCATTAAATGGGTACAATACTTGAAGTGCCCACTTACTTGCTTTCTATGAGGAAAATATTCTGTAAACCTTAAGCTTTCTAGAAATGGGCATGAAGATGATAATGAGGATGATGAAGATGAAGCTCCTCCCCCACCCTTCTAGATAGGACACTGGGTTTCTCTGGGCCTCACCAGAGAGCTACAGTAGACTTGGTGACTTGTGGCAACTTGTCTACAGGAGCCCATCGAGTGTCAAAGGAAAAGGGCATCTCTGAGGGTTGAGGGGAAGGTTATAATAGTCTTCATCCCCCTCCCTTAATCTCCTTAAAGATCTAGTCTCCTCCTTCCAGGGGACTTCACCTCCACTACCCCCTTGGCACAGAGTCACTGGATCAACCCACCCTAAATCGGGTCCCCGACCCCTACACTTGCTGCTGCTCCCTCTGGAAGACCTAGGCTCAGAGACATTTCCTTCTTAAGACACAGACTTCTCTGGAGAAGCACCCCCCCCCATCCCCTACCCACAGCTTCAGGCAGCTGAGCACCCACACAATGACCTCTCTGTCACAGCCTGGGTTACTCTAACAAATCCTTCACAATCAACCCTCAGCCCTTGTCCAGCTTGAACTCAATGTACAAGGGATGGTGCTAGGGGTGCAGGAGAGGCGAACACGCATGAAAACTTTGATGTACATTTTAGGGAATGTGGTAGGAAGGTAGTATGGCTCCCCACCACCACCCCCAGCACTGAGCAAGGCCCTGATCATTTCTACACGTAATCCCTCCTGACTGTGGGGCCCAACACCATCTCTTCACCCCTTAGTTATTGTTCAGTTGTTTCAGTCATGTCCAACTCTTCATGAACCTTTGGGATTTTCTTGGCAAAGATACTGGAGTGGTTTGCCATTTCCTTCTCTCACTCATTTTACAGATGAGGAAACTGAGGCAAACAGGATTAAGTGACTTGCCTAGGGTCACACAGCTAGTAAGTGTCTGAGGCCAGATTTGAGCTCAGGAAGATGAGCCTTCCTGACTCCAGACCCTATCTACTAAGCCACCAAGTTTCTCTTAGACTCCTAGCTTTCCCCTCAATTCCCAGCCCCCCACTTCCTTGGATCTTGCCCTCCTCCCTATAGTCTATCCTAAATGTTTCCTTTCTCCTAGCCTCTTCCTCTTCCTTTTTGTGGACCTAAGAGCTTCTCCCCTTCATCCATTCCTAGGTTTTGATCATCTATTAGTCTGTATGTATCTGTCTGACTCCCTAGGATCAACACCAGATACTTACTGATCACTTAACCTATGCAGGGCCCTGACCTTGGGCTGGGGACGTACAAGTGAATTATACTTGTTTCTGATTTCAAGGAGCAAGCAAGCAGACATTTATATCTTCTGACATTCATGTGAAATGAGAAATACCAATACAGGGCACTATGTATTAGAAGCCAAATGACTTAAGATGGTTGGGAGGGACCTTTGGAAGTCACTTAAGCCATCCCTTAAAGAAAAGAAGTGTTATAGGAATTCAGAGGAGAAATCAGTGTGAGCTGGGGAAGTCAGGGCAGCTTCCACTGAAAAAGGTGGAACTGGATATGGGCATGTGTGTGCTCTGGCTCCATCCACAGCCTTCACATCCAATCACGGACAATCAAAAATCCTCTGAACGTTTCCTTCAAATGAGGGCTATCATGTGGTAATGGAAAGAGCTCTGGGTTTGGAGTCAGAGGACCTAGGTCTAAATCCTAACTATGCCCCCTTTGACCCATGTGACCTTGGAGAAATTATTTAACCTCTCTGGGTCTCATTTTTCTCATTGCAAAACGAGGAGCTCAAATTGGGAGATTACTAAGGCCCCTTAAGGTCTTAAATTCCATGATCCTAACATCTCTGGCCCCTCTTCTCCATCCCTACTACCACCAGCCTTGTCCAAATCCTCACCAACTCTTACCTCATACATCATTTTGCAAGCACCTCTTGCAAAAGTCTCTTTACTTTTGGTCACTCCCTGCCTCCAATCTTTCCTACCAAAGGGCTGACATTCTGATTTTCCTAAAGTGGGTACCTACTTTCATCATGTTATACTTTGTCTCAAGAACTTCTGGTAACTACCGACAAGAGAAAGTCCAAACTCCTTAACCTAGCATTCAAGGCCCTTCCATCATCTGCCTCGAGCCTACCCGTCTGTTGTTTGTTTTTCCTGCTGCCATTTACTAAGGTACTCCATCCCACTCCCACCAGGAGAGTCTCTTCTCTTCCCTAACCACCTCCCTACCTTTGGCCACTGATACATTTCTCCCTAGCCTAGAATGCCATTCTTACACCCTTCTTTTCTACTTACCTAAATCCTATTTATCCTTCAAGACCCAGTCCATGAAGCCATCTCCACCTAACCCCAATCTACCCAAAAACCTCTCCCTTCTCTAAAAAGGAGTTTTGCTTATTTCATTGTTTATTATTTATTCCATTCATCTGACACTTAGCTTCAGAAGATCAAGGACCTAAGACAGTGATGGAAGGGATCTTGGAGACCATGTAGTTCAACTATTCCATTTTACAGATGAGAAAAGTGAGGCCTAGAGAGGTAAGCAATTTGTTCAGGGTCAAGAGTGTCAGAGTCAGGACCTGAAACCAGGATTCCTAAGTCCAAATCCTGTGCCTTTCATTATGCTCTCTCTTCTTATGTAGTTTCTCCAACAAAAGTATAGGAAGTATAGTACCTTGGGGACAGGAACGTATCTCAACTTAATCCGATTCTCCAAATCCAGACATTGATCTAGGGCCTGAGGAGATACAAATATCAAATAAGATGACTTTCCCCCTGATTTTCAATTTCAATAATAACTTAAAGATATTTCATTACTAGCAACCCTGTCATCAAGACACTTAACAGCCTCCGAACTTCTTTCTATTCCTATATAAAGCTTAGCACTTAGTAAGAGCTTACTAAATCCAACTATTAATTAATAACTATTAGAGCTTGAAACTGTACTAAGAATTTGGGAACGCCCAATATTGGTTGAATGTATCTGTGTTTATTTCTGTCCCTTCTGAGAAGTCATTGATGGGGTACAGAAATGAGAAGACACAGAGATGGATTTGGAAGGAGTAGGAGTAAGAGACTTGGGTTACCCGGACGTGAATTATGAAGACATCTAGATACAAGGAAACTTATCCTCCCCGCCCACTCTACCACCACTCCTTTAGGAAGATAAACAAAGGGAAGGGAGGAAGGGAACTGACAAAATGGCCCCTGGGAAGGCAAAATGAAGGGGAAGAGGGGTCACTGAGTACAAAAATGAAAAAGCTAAATCAACCATTTCCTAAACTTTAACAAGGTTCTATTAAAAAAAAAAAGGTAAGAAAGTTAAAAGGCTAGATTGAGGATAGAGAACTAGTTTAGAGAAAAGAAACAAGGGAGGGCCAAGATAGGGATAAGCAGGTGTATATGAATTAATTCTTCATCATTCGTCCATTCATTCAATTTATTAAGGGCCTTTTATGTGCAAGCTACTATGGAGTACAAAGAGTAGGGCTACTTAAAAATGACTGAAATGAGACTACATCTCATACTTAGAATCATGAAGAAGGGCATAGTGAAACTCCAAGTTTTCTGATGACATCAAACTCTCCTGATTATTGGAAAGCCAGGGATGCATAGACAGACTATATCCATAGGTCTTACAGGTCTGAACAAGAGGCTGTAAAAGGGTGGCAGCTAAGTTTTAAAAGGGGAAATACATTTAGAGTTACATATGCTCTATCCAGAGTACATAAATCACCTGAAGGCCTCAGATCTGTCAGTTACAACCCAAGATGGATCCCTGAGGATGCAGGCCCAGTGTCCTGCTATATCCCCAAAAGGTCAACAAAATGTAGACAATACGTTCATAGGTCTGACCCACCACAGCAAATCTCATGTGTACACACACACCCCCCTTTTCCCCTTGACCTCTGTTTATCAGAACCACTCGCTTGAACTCCTCCTACCTCACCTTATCCGGTATCCTCTCCCCTCACCTACCCATTAGCCTGTGTTCAGTGTCTCCTTCTGAACTGTCCTCAATTCCCATCCTTTCATCCCTTGACTTTTCTTCCCTGTACTCCTGAAGTCCCCTTCCTTCCCACCTTCCTCCTTATCCATCTTCCCACTCTCCTTACCAACCATCCTCTCCCCCTTCCCATACCTCCCTCTTCTATCACCGTCCTCTGGCTTTCACCATCCTCAAGCCAAGATTCAGGAAAAATGGGGTGGGGGTGGAGTGCCGAGTAGTGGGGCCTGGGAAGACTAGATTAAAGAAACAAAAAGGGACGGCAGAGGATGGAGTGCTAGTTCGAGCCCAGGAGGAAAGGCAGATCCCCAAGGAGGGAAGTGGGGGAAGGGAAAGCAAACAGAAATTAGACTAGAAAGCGGAGGACTGTGCATCTAGTAGGGCAGGCCAAGGTGGATGGATGGGGAAGGCTGTGGATGGATGAGGAAGGCTGTGGGTGGGGTAGAGAGTGGAGTAGGGAAAACAAGAGAGATGGGGAAGGAAATGGGAAGCGGTGGGTATCAGTCAAGGGAGGAGATGGAGGGCAATCAATACTTTTAGCTAGAAGCAAAGGTAGAGATAATCTAGTCAATGTGATGGGAGGGCGTTGCAGTATAAAGGGGGTTTGGGGCACAGGAATGGGGAGGGCCGTATGATAGGGTGAGGGAAGGGGAGGGCGGTGCAGAAGCGGGGGATGGGAAGGGCGATGGAGGGGGATGGGAAGGGGGAGAGGAGGGCAGGGCCCCCAGCCCGCTATACCTGCAGCGCGAGGGGCGCCTGGGCTGCGGGCGCTCGGAAAGCTCGGGCTCAGGGTCGGGTTTGGGCTGCGGGGTGGTTCTACGCAGAGGCGGCTGCGGCGGCGGCGGCAGCAGCGGGGCTGGAGATCGGACTCTGGGTCGGGCTCAGCGGCCGCTTCTCCATCACAACATCCCCCAGCGCAGGAGCGCGCGTGCCCGAAGCGGGACCGCGCCTAGACCCGCGGGGGCGCGCCTGGAGGGGGGAGGGGGGATTCCGCGGCGCCATTTTGGGCCGTGCGCGAGCATGTGGATTGTCCCCCGCAGGGGGCTGTAGGGGTGGGGCAGGGACGGTGAAACTAATCAGGGCTCCCACCTCCTGGATTCCTCCGATCTTCCATTCCCCCACACCCCGACCCCTGTCCCCTAACATTTGGTCTCCAGTTCCTTACACCTGTAATCCTATCCCCCCCCACACCCAGACAATCCATACCCCCAATATCCAGATCTCCATAACCCAACACCTGTGCACTATTCCCTCACACCCCAACAATTGTGAGCCTATGTTCCTCACAATCGGACACCCCACCCCCAACATCCAGTTCTCCACACCCCAATACTTAAGGTTCTATACCCCCAACATCTGAATTCCAATCCGCCTGTATCCAGGCCTTCTGGTCATGACTTTCATCCCCCACACCAGGGCCCTCCTCCATTCCCTCACACAGGACCCTTTCTACTCATACATCCCAACATGGCTTTCTGTATACCTGCATTATTCTACATTCTCTAACCCCTATCACCAAGGACCTCACCCCTTCCCCCCTTCAAACACACACACACACACACACACACACACACACACACACACCACACACACACACACACACACACACACACACATTAGTTTCTAATCACCCTTTTTATTCCAACCACTAGGTCATTCTCTCAGCTCTCTCCACATTCTTTACCTGCTATTACTCTGGAATCCATAGCGCTTACTATCTGAGCCCTCCTTCCCTCGAACCCCCATCTTTCAACACCATATTTTTCCAAACCCTATAAAACCCCAACATCAAAATCACCCCTCCAACGCCCAGGCTCTGAGATCCTGACACCTTGGAACTCAGTGCCCTGCACCCAAGACCTCACCCATATCTATCCATAGTGAAACATCTGGCTTTACTTACATCTTGCTGAAACACTTCAGAAGATCCCTTGAAAACCTTTGTCTTTGGCTCCAGGGCTCTCACTTTTCACTGGCTTCTAAATCTCCCTAATGTCTAAATAGTTACTTAAATGCAACCCACAGGAATTGTAGATCTTCCTGGTCTCTGGGCTGTCTTTCTGGGCTCAGAGACTGGAAGCATTAAGTTCTCTAATAAATACTCCCTTTCTCTGCCACTATCACCATCTTCCAATGACCAATCTGATCACTGATTTTTCTTTTTTCCTCTTCTTTCCAGTCGCCATGACCAGCTACTTTTGAAAAAAGCTTTCTTCATGGGAAAAAAAAAACCAATAATACTGTATGGAAAGGTAATTACAAGTCTGTAACAAAGAAATCTTCCCAGTCCCAGACTAGATCCTAAACTACCTAAGCTCTTAAGCCAAACCCTAGGTTTTCCTTGCCCCCAAACATACCCAAATCGTTTTTTGGTACTCTACGATGGATCAAGCTAACTCTCCCATTTTACATTCATTGTCTCCTTTTTAAGCAAACAAGAAGCCTCCTGATAAAATTTGAACATATTAAAGGAATGGTTCCTGTATAACATTAACATGCCAATATAGTCATCAAGAAAAAGTTATACCAGACCTACTTGACTGCCAGTTCTGATAGGGCTGCTAAGACCAGGAGAGTGTCATAGACATGGCATATACACACGCAGATACACATATACGTGCACATACACACACATTTCGGCAACAAATTTTTTAAAGTCTCTCGTGATATACAAGTATTTTGCTCTTCAGTTGTTTTCCAGTCGTGTCTAACTCTTTGTGACCCCATTTAGGATTTTCTTGGCAAGGATAGTGGAGTGGTTTCCCATTTCCTTCTCCAAAAAAGTGAAACAAGTATTCTTTTGTTTGTTTTTTAAGATTTGTTTTTATTGTTGATGTTTCATTTTAAAATGATTTAACTAAACTTGAGAGAGCAGAGATGGTACACATGATATAGTATACACATAGTATAGTAGAAAGTCAGCGACAGAGTCAGGAAAGCCTATGTTGGAGTCTGCTTCTGACATAATGCTGCTATGTGACTAGACAAGTCTCTCTGCTCTGGACAACTCTATAAAGATTACAAAGTTGCAGAGTTTGGGGAGAGCTCCATTACTCTATATTTTTTGGTATGTACTTGTGGAGAGGCCCCATGTGTATGTAACATGGGGGAGGGGTAGCTCAAAGGGAGGCAGAGCAGCCTCTCTAGCCTCTTCTCACCCCACTCTTCACTAAGGGAGACTGATTTCTGCCAAGGAAGCAAGAAGTTTGGAACAAAAGACTGGCCACTCTACTCTCCTCAGAGAGAGGGGACATCAGGCAAGAATTATATTTATTTGCTTCCTTAAATATTGTAGATCTAGGGGATGTGATTTTTCAGTTCAATCTAACTTCTGATTGATGTTTTCATTATTGGGGGAAGTGAGACCTCAAGCTTTATATACAAGGCTTGACTACTTCTCCCCCAAATATCAGTTCCGCAATGAAGAAACACAGCAAATAGTAAAGAAACCCATTTATCCCAATCATAGCAAAATAGGAATCAGATAAGTTATATACAGGAGAATAGGTAATAGACAATACTTGCCCATTGGGTACAAGGTAACTCAACTCAGCCAAGAGACAGAGTCCCAGATCTCACATAAAGGGGAAGTTCCTTAGTCTCTAATGTAGTTGGGGATGGGGACATAATGGAGACTGTCAGCTCCTCTTGTGTCTTCCTGAAGAGGTCTAGGGGTTTTGGGGTTCTGGGACCCCAAGATCACAGTACCGGGCCCTGCTGAATGAATCAACTCAAATCTTCTTCAGCCAGAGGAAAAGTTTATTAGTGATAAATCACATTGACCAGGTGACGCCTGTAAAGACCAGCGGGCATGAGAGGTTCTCAGCCTTGTGGGCCTGAGATTCTCGGCATCTGAATGAGGGCCAAGGTGGATCTTAAATAAATACTAAAGTAACTTTGGGTGGCCAGAGAAGGGGGTTGGGAAATGGGTCTAGGTAAGAATTCCAATTGGGGAGGTCAGAGAGATTGAATAGACAATGGGAATAGATGATGGAGGGAACAGGAAGGCAGAAGTTTGAAAGGCATCTGCACAAAATCAAGGTGGGGCTAGGACTTTCAAAAGGAGATAAAGGAAGTCAATAAGGAACAGTTTGAGACCAGAGAAGGCCTTTCTGGGGCCTATAGACAAAAGGGAGCCTAAGTCTTTCGAAGGGAGATGAGGGTCTGGGGCCTGTGAGTCAGATTCCCTTTGGGACAAAGGGCGAAGATCTTGGCTTGGGCCCCGCCCCCATCATTCCCAGTGTCTTTTCCTTCAGGAACCTAAAGAGAGCTCAGTCTCATCCATCTTCCCTCTGGTAGCTAGAAGCCAGAAGTGCTTGAAGGAAATGCAGGGCCAGAAGAGACTCAAAGTTTGAAGAGAACTCAAAAAGCCTAGAGAAATTCTTCTCTTTCTCTCTCTTGTTGACTCCATCTCACCCCTCACTCACAGTAGGGCATTCATCTCTATCAATGAGGAGAAGCAATGGTCTTTGGGACTGAGGTTACATACAGAATAAATGGGGGGAAAAACAAAGGGAAGGTATTAGAATTAAGTTAGGTTGAGAAGGCTTCCTGTAAAAGATGGGATTTTAGTTGGGATTTAAAATAAGTAAGGGAAGTTAGAATGTGAAATTGAGGAGGGAGAGCATTCCAGGCATGAAGGACAAGCAGAGAAAATGCCAGGGGCCTAGAGATGGAGCGTCTTGTTTGTGGAACAGCCAGGAGATCAGTAGCACTGGATCAAAGAGTAAGGTGTAAGGTGTCAGGAATAAGGTGTAAGAAGATTGGAAAGGTAGGAGGGGGCTAGGTTATGAAGGACTTTGAATGCCAAACAGAGCATTTTGTGTCAATACAATCAGTCGTGCTTCTTTGCACTTATTTATATTTAAACAAAGGAATCTGAATATGTAATGTCATACGTTTCCAGTAAAGTCCCTGTAAATTTCCATCGATTTTCTTTATCTGTTCATTACTTCTGCTTTAATGTGGGCATGTTTAGTGTGTACTCTTTTCTTCCTGGTCTCCTCTTTCCCTTCCACCCCCACCGCCTTGCTTTCCATTGTTTCATGAAGGGCCGTCCTTATTTCTTACAAATCTTGGTTGCATTTTAACATTCCAGTATACGAATGTGCAAAAAAAAAGTTTCACAGAACAAATCCTTTGGACTCAGTCAAAGGGCTATAGTTGAAGACCTAGAGGGCCATATGTGGCCTGAAGGCCTCAGGTTCCCCATCCCTGGGTTAAGGGATGTAAGCAAAAATAAAAAATCAGGGATGACTCCCTAGTTCTAAACCTGGATGAATTGAAGAATGGTGGTTCCTTGAACAAAAATAGAGAAGAGAGGAAGAGGAGGAGGAGGAAAAGGGTAAGGGGGAGATAAGGACTCTAGGGGAAAGATAAGTTCCATTTTGGACATGTTGCCTATGGATCATCCAGGGAAAAATGTCCATAGGCAGCTGGAGTTACAGGACTGGAGCTCAGGAGAGAAGTAACGGCAGGATATATTTTTAGAGTCACCTGCATCAAGATGAAAGTTGAATCCAAGGGAGCTGCTGTTGCTTCAGCAGCTGTTGCTATTGATGACAAGGATGATTATGATGAGAGAGAGAAAGACAGAGAGAGAGAAAGGCCTCAGGACAGAGCTTTGTGATACACCCATATACAGATCAATGGTACATGATGACTCTTGTGAAAGAAAATTTAGGCTCAAGCCTTCCAGAAATAATTTAATTTAAGTTAGCATTAATCTAATATTCAAGCATTTCTAACTTGGAAAGAGATGTTCAAACTGGCATTTCCTCATGCCTTGCAACATGCCCCAAGATCACAAGCAAGGAAAAGATACATGTAAAAATATAGTTTAGTTTAATATTCAAGAATTGTAAAGTAACCAAACTGACATTCCATTCCCTCTGAGACCACTCCCTTCTCTTAGACTTAAATAAAAGGATTTTTTATCTTCCAAGATATCTTAATCCTTTCAGAATGGAGGACAAGTCTAGAACCAATCACTTCAGGTAGGCAGGGAGGCAATAACTAAAACCAGACAAGATTTAAGTAACTTAATCCATTTGCCTTTTTATCATTGACTTGTCACCCACTTTTCCAAGGGTTTTTTCTCAGGAATCTAGAAAGGAATTTAGGGGAAAATATTTCTTAATATGTTTAGTTTTTACTGAACAAGAGGCTTTTAATATGCTTCCATATCCCACAAAGGTGAGTTAAAAGGGTTAGTCCACCAGGTAAGAAGATAACCAAAGAGAAAAAGGTGACATGAAAACCCAGCAAGAGAGGAGAAAGAGGAAGTGAACAAGTATGAAACCCTGCAGAGAGGTCTAGAAGGATGAGAACTGATGAAAGACCAATGAATTGAGCAATAAAAAGATCACTGGGGACCTTACAGGAAGACTGTCAGCCAAATGGTAAGCATGGTAGCCAAGCTGTAAGACGTTGAGAAGTACATGGGAGTGAAGAAGTGTATGAAGAAATATGAAGAAAAATGAGTGAAGAAAGCTTTTTCTAGGAATTTGGATGTAAGAGGAAGGAAACATATTAGGAAGATAACATGATGAGATGATAAAGTCAAGTGAAGGTTGTTTGGTTTTTTTCCCCGAAGGAAAGGAGAATTCTGGGAATGTTTGAAGAAAACAGGGAAAAAACCATAGGAAAAGGAGAGGTTAAAAGTTAAGGAAAGAGACAGATTGATGGAAGGGGTAAGCTCCCTGAGGAGGGGCTAGACCATGGGATCAGAAACACAAATGAAGAGATTGGAATTGACAAGGGAAAAGACTACTTTATCCTCAGACTGGGGCAAAGGAAGACGGTGGAGAATGCTGCTGGGGTGATATTAGGTTGCATGTGCTGTCTGATCTACCATCTTTTTCCTTCCAGTACTAGACAGTTTTTATAAGGACCACTTTATAATGTTTCGAACTCTAGAGGTATATGTCCTCCAATTTTTCTTAAAAATGTCTTCAGTGGATCCATGTGAGTACTCTCTCCAGCAGTAAAGTAACACATGTTGGCCTCATCCTGATCATACCTCCCATAGATCCTCCATTGAAGACTCAGTCTGTGCAGGGCCTACCTCCTGGTACTTTAACATTTCTTGGGTGCTTAATAAAGGCTAATTAACTACCTGAACAGTCCAGCACTCAGGCTAGGGACTCTAGAAGGGACCTAAGAGACCATTTAATCTAACCTGTTCATTTTCCAGTCAAGGAAACTGAAGTCCATGAAGTCAAGTGACTTACAGGGAATAATAAGTGACAGCTAACATTTGAATTCAGGTCTTCTGAAGCACCAAATTCAGGGTGCTTTCCACTATACTATGCTGCCTCTATAAATTGCCCACCTCCTTTGAAATCATATATTTCCCAAATGATATTCTCTATATAGTATAATATAGTGCATAGACAGCTGGATTTGGAGCCCTGAAGACTGGGATTTAAATCCTGCCTCTGACAAATACTAGTTTTTACCCTCAGGCAAGCCATTAAGCCTTTCAATACTATAGGCAGCTCTCTAAGACTTTCAAGAGAAAGTGCCAACCTAAACTGGGACTGGCAGTTTCCTTATCTGGAAGTTCCTTATGCCAATGAAATCAGTCCCTATGCCTATCCTTTTCTGTATGCCACTTCCTACACATATGTCATCAATAGTAAAATATCATAACCTATTAATCTATTATATCTCTCCATTGTCCATTAAATCACCCATAATTTAGATTTGTTAGGGATTGTGGAATTCTAAGCTTCATAGCCATTTAGCATTAACTGGGGAATTTTTTGGTTTTTTGGGGTTTTTTAAGGCAATTGGGGTTAAGTGACTTGCCCAGGGTCACACAGCTAGTAAGTGTCAAGTGTTTGGTCTGAGGCTGGATTTGAACTCAGGTCCTCCTGACTTCAGGGCCAGTGCTCTATCCACTGTGCCACCTAGCTGCTCCTGTGGGAATTTTTTTTAATGGGTCTATAACTATACAGGTATATGGACCTCTCCATGAGGAACTTCCTGTACAATGTGATCAACATTTTCTCTGAAACTTTTAGTCTTAGAGTGTTACTTAGGGACACTGAGAAGCTGAGTGACTAGTCACGTGGTCTGCATGTATCAGAACCAGGATTGAACCCCAGATCTTCTCTCTATCCACTTGCCATATTTCCTCTGCCTAGAGAATATTAATGCTAAAAAAGGGGGGTGGGGGTCCTCAGCTTCATAGGATCATTAAATTAGAACTGAAAGGGATCTCAAGAGGTCATCTAATCCAACCCTCCCATTTTCTAAATGGGTAAATTGAGACCTAGAATGGTTAAGGAACTCACTGAAGGTCACACAGGTAGTAAGCATTAAGAGGCCCTGACTACAAAGTAGGTGTCTTTTCTGCTGTGTCAAGGATCAGCTTGGGATCACTGAACATACTATTCTATCCAAATATAATCCAGCCTGCTCTCTTCCTCCTATTCAATTCTGGACTGACTTCATTCATTTACAATGTCTATAAAAGATATAGGTACTTATGGACTAACTCAATGGATTTCTCATTCAATTATATGTCATAATCTGGAGAACGGGCATTCCTCAATATCCACTTCTCCTTTATCTCTGTCTCACAGGGTCTCTTTCTTCCTTTAAGATGCAGGTCAGGCACTATCTTCTAAATGAAGTCTTTCTGGATCCTCCCAACTCCTAGTGTCCTTTCTCTCAAACTGCCATGTATTAACCTACTGTGTGTGTGTGTGTGTGTGTGTGTGTGTGTGTGTGTGTGTATGCGTGTGCGTGTATTTCAATACTTGTTAATTGGTTCATTCATTCATCTCGTTTTCATTTTGCCAACGTAGATTATTAAGCCATTCTCAGGTGCTACCTCTCATGGCATCCATTCCTGCCCCTGGTTTCCAATCACATTGCTCTGCGTTTTTAGTTTTGCTATTCCTGGCCAAGTCTCAAGTCATACCTCCCTTGGATGCTCATCATTCGCTCCTAGCCAAGCCTCGGGTGACTCTTTTCCTGGTCTCCAGTCGCTGACTGAGTCTTGGCCTGGTCTCAAGTCAATCCACTGTCTTTCCCTATCCAGAGTTTTACATCTTCCATTACAAACGAGGCTTGCTAAAAGCCACCCAGATAGCACATAGGCTTCTGGGAGATACGGTTCCCAAAAGTAAAGCAAGGCATCTATCCCATGGGCCCAATCCTTTACATTCCTTTCCTAGCCCCCCTCTCAAAAAAAATCACACCAGATACATGGGTCCATCTGAGTATATATCATAAGTATTAATTAATTGGTAAATAACACAGCCACAGGTAATCATCCCAAATATACAGGATGTATGTGGGTACATAGTATGCAGCATCCATTTTGGAATTGCATAGCGTGGTCTAGCCATATAATTTACATGCAGAAACATAATGCGTTGTACCTCCCGTAGCATATAATATCAAATAGTAAGGCTATATACAAATTGCATGTGACATATACTTCATCAGCAGGTGTCTTCTGTATACATTAAACCAAAGATGAAAGTTCCTGGTAGAAGTGTGGGCAGCACACTGCCTGACACACAGTAGATGTTTAAGAAATTCTAGTTGACTGACTGCTGAGGAAAGCGGTGCCTTGGAATCATGAACTGCTGAGGATGGTGTTGCTTCTGCCAGTCATCCTCTCATATCCACTCATAGTCTCTCTTGGTCTCTCACCAGGAAGCTTTGAGTAATCATTAGCTTATGGTCAGCAGTAAATAAATGTAATAGTAGTTTCTGAACAGCCCCATCATAGTTATGTCTTTTGGGATACTGGGATGATTGATGATATCAAGCAGTTTATATAATGCTGCTACAGCTCCTTTGTCGCATATCTGGTTTTCCCTGAGCTTCCTCCCAAGTGCCCATAGCATGTGTAAAGCCACATCATTTGCATTATTGTCACAGTTAGGAAGTGCTTCCTCCAATCAACAGTCTCCATTCAAGGTCCAGAGCTGCTATTGTACATCAATTTTCCAATAAACCAATTAGCCACGATGCCGACTTAGCCCAATGCCCTGATGTGCAAGGCACAATATAACAATTATTTCCATTTCCGTGTTTATGTTCATTGGCATATTGTCTTCCTGGATCTGCTTATTTCACTTTGCATCAATTGATATCTTCCCTTGCTTTTCTGAATTCTTCATATTATTATTTCTTTTAGCATAGGATTATTCCATGACATTTATGTACCACAGTATGTTCAGCTGTTCCTTAATGGATGGCTATCCATTTTGTTCTAGTCCTTTGCTACACACACACACACACACACACACACACACACACACACACACACAATGCTGCTCTCAATATTTTGGTGTATGTGGTACCTTTCTGTCAATACTTGACCTCCTTAGGGTATACACCTAGCAGAAGATCTCTGGGTCAAAAGACATTCTAGTCACTTTTTTTTTTTCTTGCATAATTGCCCCTAGTTGGAGTAGCTGAATGGAGAAGTGGATAGACCACTGGACCTGGAGTCAGGAAGCCTCAGATATTTAACAAACTGTGTGGCCCTGGGCAAGTCACTTAACGTCTGTTTGTCTTAGTTTCCTCATTTGTAAAATGGGGATAATAATAGCACCTACCTCCAGGGTTGTTGTGAGGTTCAAATGAGATAATAATTGTAAAGTACTTAGCATAGTACCTGACATATATAGTAAATGCTATAGAAATGTTAGCTATTTATCATTATCATCATTATTATTTTATTATTATAATTCCCAACTGCTTTCCAGAGTAGTTGAACCAATTCACAGCTCCAACAATGTATCAGTGTGCTTGCCTTTCCATAGTCCTTCTCACATTAGATATTCACATTTTTTTTGTCACTTTGGCTAATTTGGTCAGTGTAAATCCAGCAAACTCTGGATAAAGCCTCAATTGTTTTGATTTGCATTTCAGTTACTACAGGTGATTCAGAGCAATCTTTCATATAGTTGTTAATATTCTGCAATTCTCCTGAGAATTGTTTGTTAAAATCCTCTGATTACATATCCATTGAGGAATGACTCTTGGCTTTACATATTAGTTCTGTACATATTTTGGATATCAAATCTGCATTAGATATTTGATGCAAAGACTTTTCCTCAATTGACAGCCTCAATCTTTGTCCTAGTTATGTTGATTTTGCTCATAAAGAGCTTTTCAACTTCATGTAATTAAAATTATGTATTTTATCTTTTTGTTTAGTTAAGAGCTCTTTCCCAGTCATAGCTATAAAAGGTATCTGATCTCATTCTCTTCTATTTTTTTTGTGTTGCAACCTTTAATATTCATGTCATACATCCATTTTGAGCTTATTACAGTATATGGTGTAATGCATTGGTCTAAACCTAATTTCTTCCAACAATAACAATTCAATAACATTCCTCCAGCAAATCACAATTTTGATATAGCAATATAATATTATTTTAAATCGATGATTTGGCTTAGAAAAGTCACATCAGAAAAACACTGTTGTCCATTCACAGCATGGGGAAGGAGGAAAGGAATTACAAAAAAAGGAAAATCTTTAGTTTATCCTTATAATGGTACAGCACCTCAAATCTATATGAGATCATCCCCCATAAATTCAAATCCCTGGGATCTTTTTTCTTAGTGTGGCCCCTTCTCCACTTCCCTCCACCCACTCCCCAGTCCTATGATATAATTTTTGTAATCATAACAAGCCTTGTTAAGGTTATAGTCTATTTAAACCCAAAGCTAAAAGGCCCCCAGTGATAGTTTATTTTTTAACTAAACCAAATCTTATGACTGCAGATTCAAAGCAAAGGCATTTAATGAAACAGCAACAGCATGGAATTAAATCAGATATTAAACTCCTCAGCAGTCATTCCCAAATGGCTGTGGTCCATTCCTCCATAAGTATCTCTTAAGGGATCAATAATCATACTCACAATTAGCTCTCCAGTCTCCTCAGCACAGCTGGAGGGTGATAATGCTTGAAAGTCAGTATTGGCAAGTCTAGCCAGGTCACCCCATGTGCACACTTCCCATTGGGTACTTGGCTCTCTCTTAGTCCTTCAGTGGCTTCCCCTCCTATCACTGTGTCAGGTCTCACTGATCCACATTTCTGGTTTATCATTCTTGTCTCGGTTTCCAATTGCTTCATCCATATTTCACTCTTCCCAGTGAGATTTCTATTAACTTTTGATAACTAGGCCTACTAGAGCTGCTCAGCTAGCACACAGGTTTTCAGGGAATGTAATTCCCTAAAGTAAGATATGATTCCTATCTCCTGAGGCTACCCCTTTGCAACATTATAATCAATACTTATTTTTATCCATTTCCTATTTTTCATTATTAGTAGCTTGTTTGAATAGAAACTGTTGTAATTAATAATTTGTACTATTGTAATTAATAATAATACTAGCTAACATTCATATAGCACTTTGAGGTTTGCAAAGTGCTTTACAAATATTTCACAAAAACTCCTAGAAATGCTAATATTGTCCATATTTCACAGATGGGGAGACTGAGGTTAACAGAGGTTTAAGTAACTACTTGCCCAAAGTCACATAGCTAGTGAGTAACTGAAGCCAAATTTGAATTCAGTTCTTCCTGACTCCAAGTCCAGGATTCTATCTAGTTATGCTATATAGCTGCCTCTTATCCAAGTAATGCTTTCTTTAAGTTTTTATTTTGCCATTTGTTGTTTCTGTTATGGTGGTGATTCTTTTTATTTGTGTGTCAGAATAGATATCTGTTAAGATTGCTTCCAAATCTCAAATTCTGTGATTCCATGATCTTTTCGGCTAATTTGAAGTTGATTTCGACTTTTTCTCTAATTCTCTGGTTAATTGTCTGCACACAGACATCTGATCCACCTTGTCATTTAAGGCTGTCAATTTCAACCAGGCAAAGATGTAGAGTCTTACATTTGGTTACCAAAAAATTGACTTCATGAGTACAAGATGGGGAAGGTATGGTTAGAAAGCACTTCTGAAAAGGATCTGGGGGTTTCAGTGGACTGCAAGTTCAGCATGAGTCAGCAGTGTGATGTAGCAGACAAAAAAATCTAATGTGATCTTGTGTTGCATTAAGAGAGGAATAGGGAGATGATGGTCCCACTGTACTCTGCCTTCATCAGACCTCATCTGTATTCAGTTCTGGGTGCCAGGGTTAAAAACAATATTGATTATCTGGAGTATATCCAGAGCAGGGCAACCAGAGTGGTGAATGGTCTTGAATCCATGTCATATGAGGATTGGTTGAAGAAACTGGGCATGTTCAGCCTAGAGAAGAGAGACCTCAGATGGGGCATGATGGTTCTCTTCCCAATATTCACACAGAGGAGGAATTGAACTTGCTGTTTGACCCCAGAGGTTAGAACCAGAAACAATGGGTTGAAGTGGAAAAGAAGCTAATTTAGGTCTGATGTCAAGAAAAACTTCCAACCAATTAGAGCTGCCCCAAAGTGGAATGGGCTGCCTAGAGAGGTAGTTGGTTTCCATTCCTTGGACATCTTTATACAGAGATTGGATGACAACATATGTATGTTATAATGAAGTATTCCTTTTGTTTGTGGATTATGCTAGAATACCTCTCAGATTCTGTGACTGGCTGCCACAGTGCTTCAGGCCCTCATTGTCTCTAAGCTAGTCTATTGTGATAGTTTCCTAACTGGTTTCCCACTCACTGTCCTCTCTAACAAACCCTCCATAAAACTGCTAAAATAATCCTTTTAATGGACAGGTCTGATGTCATTCCTTTGCTCAAAAGCTTTACACACCTATAACCTATTTTATACAGTATAAACACCTTAACCTAATGTACAAGCTTCTTGGCAATGTAGCTCCAACCTGCTTTTCCAGGTATTATCTCACACTACTCCAATTCACATAGTCTGTGGTAGAGCCCAACTGGAGTTCTCTATCTCT
Organism: Phascolarctos cinereus; assembly: GCF_003287225.1. Taxonomy (NCBI): domain Eukaryota; kingdom Metazoa; phylum Chordata; class Mammalia; order Diprotodontia; family Phascolarctidae; genus Phascolarctos; species Phascolarctos cinereus. The sequence continues at coordinate 353,696,328 of NW_027556098.1, forward strand.
CTCTTTCTCCCCCCTCTTTCCCATCTCAATGCTTTTGCCAGGAAGGGACAGCTTCCCCATCTCCATCTATTAAAGCCAAATCCCTTTCTTTGAGGCTGGATTCAAGCTGCTTCCTCCATGAAGCATTCCTTGATCCTCACTCCCATCCTGGAGTGGACAACCTCCTTAGGTTTCTCATAATACTTTTCCTGGATAGCTTCTTTACATATATCACTTTATCCTTGATATCATACAGTTATTTGCATATTTGTCCTTCCACTCCACTACCTCTGTAAGCTCTTTCAGAGTAGGGCCTGTAGAATGGGAAGAGCCCTGGCTCTGGAGACAGAGGACCTGGGTTCAAATGCTATCTCTGCTACTAATTATCTGTGTGACTTACGGTAAATGACTTAAGTTCTCTGGGCCTCAGCTTCCTCAACTACAAAATGGAGGGATTGGACAAGATGCTTCTGAAGCCTCTTCCAGCTCTTAATCTATGATCCTATGAAACAGAGGAAGGATAAAGAAAGGGGAGGGGAATAAACATTTATTAATTGCCTACTGTGTGCCAGGCAATGTGCTAAGCACTGTCCAGATACCATCACTGAAAGGGTCTTTGTCATGGCTATCTCTGTTTCCCCAGCATCAAACATATAATAGGTGCTTAAAACAATATTTGTTAAATTGAATGCAATGAAATAGAGGGTAGCAGGTTTAAGCTGGCACTTAGATAGATGACAGAGTGCCAAGAACCCAGACTCCCCAGGAGTTGGTGAATTTTTTAATGGTCTGGAGGAGGGAGTGCACAGCAAATTGTGTGGATGCCACTTAAGTGTGCCAGGCAAGAAGAATTTTTTTTACATATGAAGTAATGCAAAACATTCCTACATCAGTCACATTGCAAAAGAAAACACTCACGCACACACATACACACACACTCAAGAATAACGTGAAAAAAATAAGCTTGAATCTGCCCTCAGAGTTCATTAGTTTTCTTTCTGGAGGCGTATAGCATTTTTCGTCATGAATCCTTCAGATCATCTTGGATCATTGTATTGCTGAGAATAGATAAGTTATTCACAGTTGATCATCGTTACAATATTGCTATTACTGTGTGCAATGTTCTGGTTCTGCTCACTTCACTTTGCATCAGTTCATATAAGTCTTCCCAGGTTTTCTGAAACCATTCCCTCAGGCATTTCTCATAGCATGATAGTAATTCCACCACAATCATATAACTACTGTATGTTCAGTCATTTCCTAATTGATGGACATCCCCTCAATTTCCAGTTCTTTGCCTCCACAAAAACTATTTTTGTACAAAGAGTTCTTGTCCCCTTTCAGGCAAGAAGATTTTTATTTTTAAATCCAATTGCAATGAACAGTCAGGCTGTTTCATTCCTGGTTCTCTAGCCAGAGCTAAGCAGGTTGGAAAAGGGGATAAAAGGATGAGACTTGTATCTATCTGGTCCTCTTTCCACTGTCCTGTGTCCGTAGCTACCAGAAAGGAAGGGTGCCAATGTGACTGTTACTATGGAGTCTATAGAGGGAACAAGACAATGGTCTAGTGCGGGAAGGAGAGCCCAAGAGAGGGAGACAGGAAAGTGTCTTTCAGAGATGATTTTTTGAGGGAGAAGTCACTCTCAAAGGCAAGTTTGAAAGTGATGAAAATTAAAAGAGTACTGGACATTAGCTATAAGGGCTTCATTCAGCAGTGTGGCCTTGGAGAAATCTTTTCCACTCTTTAGGCCTCAGTTTCACCATCTGTAAAATATTAGCTTAACTTCTCTCTGAAGTCCTTGCCAGTTCTGATGTTCTATGGTTCTGTGTTGTGCTGTCAAGGATTTTGGAAAGCTGCATTTCATCTGAATCTTCCTGTTTCTGTTAAGGGCGCCATCATTCTTCTAGTCATCCAGGTTCACAGTCTTATAGTCATCCTCTATTACCCAGTCTCCTTCACACTTTTCTTTTTCTTTCTTTTTTTGGCAATTGGGGTTAAATGACTTGCCCAAGGTCACACAGCTAGCATCAAGTGTTTGGTCTTGAGGCTGGATTTGAACTCAGGTCCTCCTGACTTCAGGGCCAGTGCTTTATCCACTGTGACACCTAGCTGCTCCTCCACACTTTTCTAATCAGTTTCCAAGCTTTGTGGATTCTTTAGGCACATCAGCATTTTTATCCACCCACCTTCTCTATTCACACAGCCACCAGCGCAGTTCAGGCCCTCATCACCTCTTACTTAGACTATTACAGTATTGGTCTTCCTGCCAGAAGTCTTTCCCCCTCCAGTCCATCCTCCATACAACTGCCAAAGTAATTTTCCTAAAGCACAAGACAGCAAGTCACTACACTACTCAATAAGCTCTTAGCACAGCACCTGGAACATTGTAGGTAATTTATAAATGTACCTATATCTATCTATCTATCTTCCTTCCCCTCTCTTCCCTTATTGCCCTTAGGATCATATGAAAACTCCTTTGTCATTAGAAGCCTTTCATAACCTGGCTCCAACTTATCTTTCAAGTTTTATCACATATTACTCCCCTCCATGCAATCTATGATCCAGCCAAACTCGCATTTTTGCTCTTCTTCACCCGTGACATTCCATCTCCCATTTCCTTGACTTGACCTAGATTTGACCTATTCCCTCCTCACCTCCACTTCTTAGAATCTCTATTTTCTTTCAAATTTCTGCCCAAGTACCAACTTCTACATTAGGTTTTTCCTGTTTCTCCTAGCCACTGGAGCCTCTCCTCAACCCCTTCCAGAAATAACCTTTAAGTAATTTCATATGTTTATACTTATGTGGGTTCCTGTCTCTCTCCTACACACACACACACACCCAACAGAACGAAAGCTCTTTATTTCATTTTTGTCTTTTTGTTCCCAGCCCCCAGCACTATTTGACAGGCACATGGTATAAGTTTAATAAATATTAGGTGATCGGTTGGTTGACAAGTCAAGTCAACAAGTATTTATTAACCTCTTACTACGTTCCAGGCACTGTTCTAAGAAGCTACGATACAAATATACACAAAAACAAAAACAGTCCCTGCCCTCAACTGGGAAGATGGCATCTAAAAAGAAACTGAAAAGAGAGTGGGAAAAGAAAGGACCTGACACAGGAGCATGGTGGGAAATGAAGAGATGGTTGTCCTGGGCACTCTCCTTAAGTGGAGGTTCTGGGAGGAGCCCTCCAGAGGGTGCTTCCAAAGTGTGAGTTCTAGGACCCAAGTGATTTTCTAGGATAAAGAGGTGCCTGGGGATACCATATAGAGGAGTTCAGCCTGGTGGGAAACATTTGAAGCAAAGCAGAGATGATCCTATGGTACTGTAGCATTTAAATTGGTTTGAGAAACATAATTTCTGGGTAATTTAATTATTTTATTAATAATGCAAGCATGTTTATTAATAACAGGATGGTCATTTGGTCATCTCTTCTTAGACCAAAGACCCCTCATGGTAGTGGGCTCACAATTTATATGCCCTTGGAAAAGAAGTGTAACTGAGGATGGCAATCAACTCTGATGGTTAACAATTAATGAGAAAATGCATATTACAATTTTTACAATTTTACAATATAAAAGTTACAATGAGAGTCTGGGTTATATTACAATGAAGGTCTTGGAGTACTTAACTTGGATCACCCAAATCTTGGTCAGGGACTGATCAATTTCCATATTTCCATATTACCTATCTGACAAAAGGGAGGACCCACATTTTCCCAGAGTGTGGAAGCAAACACAATGAGCAGGAATGTACCCATTAGCCTAAACTTAGAATTTCTTTTACTGTCTTTGATTAGATCTCAGCCATTCTGGCTAGGTAAGAATTTAGAATGATTTCCCACACTGGTTGATTTCTGGATGAGGAATTAGAAAAGGGGAAAAATATTGGTCCTAATACAATAATTAGTTATTAATGCAAGAAAGAAATAATAATTTCTCTCAATGTGGTCTTTCTATTGAGGTTTAGGGTTACTGGGACCCCAATATCAGAACATGCGAGTCCTGCCTAAAGGAATTTGACCCAGGCCTTCTTTCAGCCAAAGACAAGGTTTATTAGAACATCCATCATACTGGGCAGACTCTTAAGGAGTTTGAACATTAGTGAGCTATTGGCTAGATTGTAAGAATCTGAGCAGTGGCTAGATTATAAGAATCTAAGCACCTTAATGGAGACAAGATGGCTCTTATATACATTAAGACCATGGGAGGGATCTAGGAGTGGCCAAGTAGTCTATAAGGTAATAGAATTCCAGGGACCTTGGATCACAAGGCCAAGGGACAATGGAGCCTACATAGGATTAAGGGTCGGAAGTGGCCTGGGGCCATAGGGAGGTTCACAATGAAAGACCAGTTGATGGCATTATAGCCTCAGGGGACAGCCAGAGATTTGGACATGTGGGAAAATATAGGGTTTTTCCTTTTTGGAGTCTAGATCCCATCTTCATCATTTCTATACCTGGAATGCCATCTTCAATCCTGGTAATTTCTCAAAGAGGATGTAATCAAACTAAAGAGGGACAAAGTACTAGATCCCCATGGCTATAAATGTTCTATAAAAGTTCATAGAATTTAGAGTTGGAACGAACCTTAGCTAGTATCCAGTCCAATCTCCTCAATTGACAGATAAGGAAACTAAAACCCAGTGAGTTAAGTGAATTACTCAAGAACAGATAAATTGTAATCAAAATCAGAACTCAAACTCAGGGCCTTTCCTCCAAATTCAATTCTTTTCCCACTGAACCACACTGCCTCACAAGGATAGGGGAGTATAAGGAGTCTTGGTGAATAATAATGAAAGCTAGCTTTTAAATAGGGCTTTAAGGTTTTCAAAGTAATTTCCCCATATTATCTCATTTGATCTTCACAGCAACCTTGTGAAGTAAGTGCTATTGTCCTGATTTTACGAAGAGGAAAACTGAGGCGGCCTAATTCAGTTACTTTCCCAGGGTCACACAGCTAGTAAGTGACTCTGTCAAGATTTGAACTCAGGTCTTCCTAACTCCAACTAGATGGGGCAGCTAGATGGCTCAGTGGAGAGAGCACTAGATATGGAATCAGGAAGATCAGGAGGTAAAAAACCTAACCTCAGACACTTATTTTCTTTTTGTTTTGGGGCAAGTCACTTAGCCCCTGTTTGCTTAGAAGGCAGATAGATGGCTTATTGGATAGAAATTATCGGAGTCAAATCCAGCATTCTAGCTGTGTGACCCTGGGAAAGTCATTTGACCTAAACCTTTTAGTATTTCTGCCAAGAAAATCCATACACAGTATGGTCCACAGGGTCATGAAGAGTAGGATACAACTCAAAAACAACTTCTGAATGCAGTGTGCTATCTACTACATCACATAGCTTGCCCCTAGGAAACAAATGATGAACAAAATCAGCTTCTCAGGCTCGCTTTTTGACCCAAAAGACTTTCATCTGTAGCTTCATGGTTTTCCTCTTTTCATGCTTTTAAATTTTTCCTGATTCCTGTGGCTCAAATATATGTCTCCCAACTCCTAGTTGGCCTCTGGGGGTGTCCTGAATCCTCTCAGTATTGATTCAGAGACTGGCCAGATTGGACCAAATCACACAGATGGCATCTTATAATTGTTCAGATGTTGGTTTTATCATTGATTCACCTTTCTCTCATTTTTGCCACCATCACAATAACTGGAACCTAATTCTGGTCTCTGATCTTCCTTTTCCTTTTCTCCCCTAGAGACTGAGGAGGTCATTTTGCAGGATGAAAAGAAGACCAGACTTAGAATCTAAAGCCATAGAATCAAATACTGTTGTCATTGACAAGCTTTATCACTAGGGACACAGTGGATATGAGTTTAAATCTCGGCTCTGATATTAACTAGTGATGTGAGTAAGTCATGAGTAAGTCACTTCACTACTTTACAGAACTAGAAAAAAATAGTAATGAAATTCATATGGAGACAAAAAGGGTTGAGAATCTTATGGGAAATAATGAAAAAAAATAGTGAGAAGGAAGGGGATCTAACAGTTCCAGACCTCAAATTGTAATGCAAATCATTACTACAAAGCAGCAATTATTAAAAACAATTTGGTTCTGGTTAAAAAAATAGAAAGATCAATGAATGAAACAGGTTAGGTACACAACACACAAATGCAAAATGAGCCTGGTAGCCTAGTGTTTGATAGATACAAAGACCCTGCCTACTGGGATAAGAAATCCCTATTTGATAATATATACTTCCAGGAAAATTGGTCAGCAAAATGGAAGAAATTAAATTTAGGCCAAAATCTTATACCTAAAATTCCAAATGGATATGTTACCTAGGTGTGGAAGGTCACAAAATAAACAAATTGGAGAAATAAGGTAAAAAATGCCTATCAGATTTATGGATAGGAGAAAGTTCATGTCCAAACAAGGGATAGAAAGGATCATAGAAGATAAAATAGATAATTTTATGACATAAAATTAAAAATCCAATAAAGCTAAGATTAAAAGGGGAGAAGAGAACAAGGGAAGGGAATAAACATTTATCAGGCATCTACTATGTGCCAGGCACTATGCTTTACACAAATATCATTTGATCCTCACATCAAGCCTAGGAGGAAGGTGCTACTCTGATTCCCATTTTTCACTTGAGGAAATTAAGGCACACAGAGGCTAAGTGACTCGCCCAGTGTCTCCCAGCTAGTAAGTATGTGAGGCTGAATTTTAATTCAGGTCTTCCTGACTCCAGGCCCAGAACTCTATCCACTATACCATCTAGCTGCTTCCAAAAGAGAAATCATTACTTAGAGAGGAAAAATCTTTGGAGCTTGGTTGAGTTCTCTGAGGATTTATTCAAGGGTCTTTGGTGACTACTCGTTATATGGTACCATTGGTTATTTGGTTGCAGCTGCAAGAAAGGCACAGAATAACAAAATCTTGCATGTGAGATCATGTATAGACAAAGTGAGGCTCTCCATCAAAAACCCCTAATGGAACACTTTCTTTAGTATCTAAAAATGCGAGTGAGAATCTGAATTTATGTCAGCCTACGAAAGCTGCAGCCTTTTGTCCAGCCCTATGTTTGTTGTCATGTGCTTCTAATGTGCTTACAAATATATACTTAAACAGAGAGCCTGGCAGGATGGAGGTTAAAAACCTAGTTGACCAGCCATTAGAGACTTAATGCTGTAGGTAGGGGTAAGGAGGACAACTTTGCTAGTAAGTATTTCTGTGTCTTTTTTGTCATATTATCTGTGTTTAAAATTAAACTAGCTTTTTCTTGAAGCCAATATCACATGTTTGTATGTTTCCTGTTTGTTCATTGTCTCACAGCTGTTTGCATGTTTGTGTGTTTTTCTGTGCCCGTATTTGTGCATCTCTCAGAATCTGTGTGAATACAATTGTGTGCACAAAGCTTAGAAAGAAAAAATTTTGCTGGCAAATCTATTTCTCTGTGTCTTGAACACTCTGGAAAGCTCACTAAGTTTTCAAAAAGATCTTTCTTTTCCCTTTACTTTCCTGAACTGTGGCCAGGTTGGGAAGTAAGGGTTGAATTAACATTCTTTAGAATTTGTCTTAATCTTATTAAGAGACAAGTAAGAGACTTGTAAAAAGTTTTAGAAAATCTAATTGGATACTTGGGAGTTTTACAAATTAAAGTGAAGTAGGAATCAATTTAGTAATAACTTTTGAATTGGTATGTGTTTTGAACCTGGAAATTTTCCTGTAAATTATATGACTCCTACCCATTTTTATAATAGATTATTTATTTGAATCTTAAGAATTGTCTTGTTTCTCACTAATACAAGAGAAGCTTGTTTAAGAAAGCAACTTGAAAATGCTTTGTGTTACTTCTGTGAAGAATATACCTAATTGTTATTTGAATAGACCAAATTTTTGTAAGCTGTTTAAGTTTTTATAATTGCTAAGAACCTCTTAATGGGTTTTTGGTGGCTCCATCTTTTAAGGAATACCTGAATTGTAACAAATCAAGAGAAAGAATTATAATGTAGGAGGCGGAGCCAAGATGGCAGAGTAAAGGCAGAGATTTGCCTGAGCTCTCCCCCAAACTCCTCCAAATACCTTTTAAAAAATGCCTCTAAACAAATTCTAGAGTAGCAGAACCCACAAAAAGATGGAGTGAAACAAATTCCCAGACAGAAACAATTTGGAAGTTCTACAGTAAAGGTCTATTGCATCTGGGTAAGAATGGAGCACAGTTCAGATCAGGCTGCCAGCACAGACTGGGCCTCAGCAAACCCAGAGCAGGCCCCATCAAGACTGAATCACTGGCAGCAGCGGCACTTTCCAGACCTCTCAGCCCACAGATACCAAAAACAACTTGAAAGGTAGGCAGGAAAGGTCTGTCAGACCTGGGTGAGAGTGGAGGGCAGTCCAGTGCAGGGCATGACAGCACACAGCCTTAGCAAACCGGGAGCAGGCCTTAGAAGTGACTGAATTAGCAGCAGCAGCAGCATCTACTTCTAGAGCTCTCAACCCACAGATAGTAAGGGGGTTGACCAACTGGTCAGAAGGGGATTACAGTTTGTTTTGCTAGCACTGAGGCAGAACTCTGTTGCTTTTCCCATGCTCTGATCCAGGTTCCAGTCCTGGGTGGCAGTCCCAAGGTCAGGAGGAGAACTAGCATTGCCAAAGCTTGTGACCACAGTGAAGCAGGGACCCTTCTCACAGGTGCAGGACAGAAAAGAGTGCTTATGGTCACTCACAGACCAGAGCACAGACCAGGAGAGTAGTAAACACCTCTCCTTAGATCATACCACCTTGGAAGAACTGAAAATTTGTAGGTCCCTAGAAGTATCTCTGAAAACAACTGCACAAAATCACTAAAGCTTGGTACAGTGTTCCTTCCACCCTGGAACCAGAGCCCTACTTTAACAAAGAGTTTAAAAATCAAGAAATAGGCTGGGAAATTAGTAAACAATGGAAAAAACTCTGACTGTAAGAAGTTATTATGGTGACAAGGAAGATCAAAACACACACACAAAAGAAGACAGCAAAGTCAAAGCTCCTACATCCAAAGCCTCCAAGAAAAATTTGAATTGATCTCAGGCCATGGAAGAGCTCAAAACAGATTTTGAAAATCAAGTAAGAGAGGAAGAGGAAAAATTGGAAAGGGAAAAGAGAGTGATGCAAGAAAATCATGAAAAACGAGTCAACAGCTTGGTAAAGGAGATGCAAGAAAATACTGAAGAAAATAACAGCTCAAAAAACAGACTAGGCCAATTGGTAAAAGAGATCCAAAAAGCCAATGAGGAGAAGAATGCCTTAAAAAGTAAAATTGGCCAAATGGAAAAGGAGGTCCAAAAGCTCACTGAAAAAAATAATTCCTTAAAAATTAGAATGGAGCAAATGGAAGCTAATGCCTTTGCAAGAAATCAAGAAATAATAAAACAAAACCAAAAGAATGAAAAATAGAAGACAATGTGAACTATCTCATTGGAAAAACAACTGACCCAGAAAACAGATCTGGGAGAGATCATTTAAAAATTATTGGACTACCTGAAAGCCATGATCAAAAACAGAGCCTAGACATCATCTTTTAAGAAATTATCAAGGAAAACTGCCTTGATATTCTAGAACCAGATGGTAAAATAGAAATTAAAAGAATCCACTGATCACTTCCTGAAAGAGATCCCCAAATGAAAACTGCCAGGAATATTATAGCCAAATTTCAGAGTTGCCAGGTCAAGGAGAAAATATTGCAAGCAGCCAGAAGGAAACAATTCAAGTATGGGGGAGCCACAGTCAGGATAATACAAGATTTAGCAGCTTCTATATTAAAGGATCAGAGGGTTTGGAATATCATATTCCAGAAGGCAAAGGAGCTAGGATTACAACCAAGAATCACCTACCCAGCAAAACTGAGTGTAACCCTTCAAAGGGAAAAGGGATATGGAATGAGATAGAGGACTTTCAAGTATTCTTGATGAAAAGACCAGAACTGAATAGAAACTTTGACCTTTAAATACAAGACTCAGGAGAAACATAAAAAGGGAAATCACAAGGGACTTAGGAAGCTTAAGCTGTTTACATTCCTATGAGGGAAAATGATATTTGTAACTCATAAGACTTCTCATTATTAGGGTAGTTAGGAGCATATGTAGACAGAGGGTACACAGGTATGAGTTGAATATGAAGGGATGCTATCTAAAAAAAATAAAGTTAAGGGGTGAGAGAAATGTAGTAGGAGAAAGGCAAAGGGAAAGGCAGAAGAGGGTAAATTATTTCACATAACAGAGGCAAGAAAAAGCTTTTACAGTGGAGGAGTAGAGGGGGAATGTGAGGGGAGTGAGTGAACCTTGCTCTTACCACAATTGACTCAAAGAGGGAATAACATACACACTTGATTGGGTATATAAATCTATCTTACTCTATAGGAAAGTAGGAGGGGAAGGGGATAAGAGAAGGATGTATGTGTGATAGAAGGGAGGGCAGACTGGGGGACAGGGCAGTCAGAAACAAAATCCTCTTAAAGAGGGACAGGGTGAAAGGAGAGAGAGAATAGAATAAACAGGGGAAGAGGGATAGGATGGAAGGAAATACAGTTAGCAGAAACTATGGAAAAAATTTTGAGGCAAGTTTCTCCGATCAAGGCCTCATTTCTCAAACATATAGAAAACTGAGTCAGATTTATAAAAATAAAAGCCATTCCTCAATTGACAAATGATCAAAAGATATGATCAGTTTTTAGATGAAGTAATCAAAGCTATCAATCAAATAATCAAAGCCATATGAAAAGAATGCTCCAACTCATTATTGATTGGAGAAATGCAAATTAAAACAATTCTGAGTTACTACCTCATATGTATTAGACTGGCTAATAGGACAGAAAACGTAAATGCCAAATGTTGGAGAGGATGTGGGGAAAATGAGACATTAATGCACTGTTGGTAGAATTGTGAACTGATTCAACCATTCTGTAGAGCAATTTGGAACTATGCCCAAAGGGCTATAAAATCATGCATACCATTTGATCTAGCAATACCACTCCTAGGTGTGTATCCCCAAAGAGATAAAAATGAGAGAGAAAAAAAAGAAAGAAAAAACAACAACCTATATCTACAAAGATATTTATAGTTGCTAATTTCTGGAGGCAAAGAATTAGAAATTGAGGGTGTGCCCATTAATTGGGGAATGGCTGAACAAGTTTTGGTATGTGATTATGATGGAATACTACTGCACTTCAAGAAATGATGAACAGGTTGCTCTCAGAACAACCTGGAAAGACTTGCATGGGCTGATGCAATGTGAAATGTACTGTGTACAAAGTAACAGCAATATTCCAAGATGATCAGCTGTGAATGACTGCTATTCTCAGCAATACGATCCAAGACAGCTCTGAAGGACTTATGATGAAAAATGCTATCCATCTTTAGAGAAAGAACTGATGGTAGCTGAATACAGGTTGAAGCATTCTTTTTTTTAACTTTTTATTTTTCTTAAGGGTTTTGTTTTTGTCTGTGTTTTCTTTCACAGTATGACTATTATGGATATGTTTTGCATAACTGCACATGTATAACCTATATCAATCTGCTTGCCTTCTCAATGGGGGGATTAGTGGAGGTGGCATGGGAGGAGAGGGAGGGAGATATTTTGGAGCCCAAAGTTTTAAAAACGAATGTTGAAAATTGTTTTTACATGTAACTGGGGAAAAATAAAAAAAATACTAAAAAAAATTATAGTGTGATAGGTAAATAAGTGAAAAAGGCCACCTGAATTGAAATTACCTATACAACTAGGAAAGCAAGGTTTTTAATAAGCCAGTGGGTTTGTTTAGAAACAATATGTGCTAAAATTATAAAGGGAATATTCAGTGGATTGAATATAGTCTGGGTTATGGTTGAAATGTAGGATTTGAACAAGCAAAGGAAAGTTGTGTATTCTGAGTAAAGGATTTTGGAGATCTGGAAAGAGAAAAACAAGAAAAGTATGGTTTTTAAAGCCACTGGAGGGATGTGTATGTGTGTGTGTGTGTGTGTGTGTGTTCATGGAAGGTAATAAGGAGGGTTTGGGTTTTTAAACCACAAAATAAATGTATAAAAATGAAAAGAAGGTTTAAGCATATTGACGTTTGAGGAAAGTTTTGGTTTTGTTTAAATGGAAAGGTTTTGTGAACCTTTATGTGTTTATTTTATTGGAAACTATAGTAATAAAGAATTGCAATTTGATTTGAAAATCAATTTCTAAAAAGTTATAGAAGGCAAGGAGTAAATTGATAAGCAATGGGTTCTTTCTGAGATTATAGAACCCAGATTTGAACTAAATTGCAATGTGCTCTTAAGTGTGATAATTGGGGTAGAGTTAAACCTAGTATCAAACTACCACTTTTAAAATCTTTGGCAGTGAATTAGCTAGAAACAGTGGACTCCATAATATGAAATGCTTAGAATAAATAGCCCTTGTGTAAAATATAAAACTAAATAATTAAAATTGTAAACTGAGATTCTGTATGATACCATTTGGAAAATAGATCCAGGTGTAATTGAATTTATTCTGGTCTCATTTTAAGTGAAACGTGTTTCTCCTAATAAGATGATAAGTCAGAATTTATTATACTATTTGGCATTAAGACAAATTGGGAAAATGCACTGTTCTGAAAATTTGTTACCTGGGTCATCTTAAGACAAGTTACTTCAGTTTACCAATCTGTAATGTAGAGAAAGATAATTGATTTAATAATTGATTGTATTAAGACTTGGTTAAATGGTCAATTCCTTTTAGATTAATATTGTTTTGCATTATAGATTCGATTATTAAAAGACTGATGTTAAATATTTGAAGCTATTCATTTAGAAATTCAAGAGATATTTATAATTTTTTTTTTACTGTGAATGTTGGCATTCTGTTTAGTTCTTATATTGTATAAATCAACAATCATTGTACAGAGATTTGTGCCTGAGGAAAAGTGGGCCACACCCTGCCAGCATGAAAATTAGTCATCTAGAATCTTAGAGTGAGAAGTTCTCAAAGTTTTAAAAGCAATAGCTTATAACAACAGATTTTGTACAGAACCTGAAGCCACTTCACTGAAGTTTGGGTGGAGAAGCTTAGGTGTGCCAAAGTTCAAATTTCTCTCTCTCTGATGAGAGATACCAAGATGAATTTATCAATCACCAGTAAGTCTGATTCTATAAGGGACCTCAGAGAGTAGCTGTAACCCTAAACTTACAAAAGCATTTCTTAGAGATAGTGAGAGGTCATCCTTAAGGCATATGGTAGCTATATCCAGCTTTCCTTGAAGCAGATGTTAATGATCTTTTGTCTCTGTGATGCTGGCCAACTAGATCATTTCTGTTCTATTCTTTGTTCCATCCTTATAAAAATGTGTTGTACTTCAATGCAGGGTCTCTTGGCCAGAGGGAGAGCCATTACACCATAATAAAGAATGTCTATCTAGAAGATCTGCCTCAGTTTATTTTTCTTTTTTTGTAAATTTCTATCCAAACAGAGCTAACCTAACAAATATAATTTTGAATTTAATTTGTTAAAGCTTTATATGTATTTGCTAGTACTGCCAATGCAAAATTAAATACATATTTATATTGTGGAACTTGATAACACTAGCATAGTTATAAACTCAGTTGATAAAGAGTTGTCAGAAAGCTGCTATTTTTATTAAGTGTGTTTTATTTCACTGGGGCATAGGTTGTATTCCAGAAAGACTAGTGCCTCTGGTGTGAGGATTGCTGAGCCTTTTTCAGGGCTGCTTTCCACCTTGGGTGCCTACCTGATACATTCAACTCTTACCTACGGCTCCAAGAAGCTGGAGCATGCCACACCGTGATATATCATTCCAGAAGATGGGCTAAACCAGGTTGAGGGTAACCAAGGAGTCTCAAGCCGTTCAGAGAGTTAGGGGGTGTCTACCTCAAGTGTGTGAAAACTTCCCCCGGTAGAATGGGCAGATGAGAACAATTGTTCCAGTGGGTCATGAAGGTGGCTAAAGCAGGCGCTGTGGAGCGCTTAGAGCTTGGTTAGACATCAAAGACACCAAGGTCATTCACTGCATTCTGAGCCATCGCCAGTCACTTTGACTTTGTCTTGCTACTAGACTGTGATGACTCTGGAAGAGAAAGTCAGGCCATCAACTTCATGCAGCTCTGTCTCACTGAAGTCCAATTTATATATGAATCAAAAGACATCACCCATAACATTTTACCATCGGTTCATATGGAGTATTTGTGCCCAATCTGTGGTAAAGTATTCCAAGCTCATATTGGTCTGATCAGCCACAGTCAGACACACTATACCCTGACTCCAACACAGTGAAGTCGTTTTGTTCGTCTTTGAGAATGAAGGACAACAATTAATTATATTTCAATAGTTTCAAAAACTTCATTGTTCAGTTTGGTAAGATGCTCAGGACTTTCTAGTTGATGTGACTTCAACTCTTCAGGTGATACGGTATAAGGTCCTGTAATGCTTAAAACCTGAGAACTATGAGACTTAGAAGTGAAAGAGCCATCCTCACACCTCCCTAGAATAAAAAAGTTTCAGCTTATGTTAAGGAAATAAGTTCTACCTAAATATATTTAGCTGTATTAAATATATTTAGTGGTATGAATGTTTTTCTATATAAAGGTAATTTGAAAATGCATTTGTCTTGGAGCAGCTAGGTGGCGCAGTGGATAGAGCACTGGCCCTGAAGTCAGGAGGACCTGAGCTCAAATTCGGCCTCAGATCAAGCACTTGACACTTACTAGCTATGTGACCCTGGGCAAGTCACTTAACCCCAATTGCCTTTAAAAAAAAAAGCACATTTGTCTAAATTAATGCTATCTGATTTATAATAATTCTTGTTCTATGATAATGTATTCTAGATTTCCTTGTAGTGTAAATTCTGAAAAACAACTGTATAAGAAATATTGCTAGGAAAGCAACTTCTCTTATAATCTGGAAGTTATTAGATCAGATATTAGATTATTTGAACTGTTAAAAGAAGGTGGGAAAAATTGTTTCAAAACTGTTATGCTATTTTATCAGCCCTGCTAGCCATATTTTTTAATATTCTGAAATACTGAAATTTAAGAAACTGGAAACTCCCATATTTGCTTATAATTAAAAGGAAGTTTCAGCTAACTTTATTTGGCTATCATTTATGAAAATTATGAGATTGCTAATCATTATTATTATAATGATATAAATTCTGTCAAGTATTTATGGTATATTTTAAAAGGGAATATTGATAATTACTGTGTGGGGAAAAAGTATGAAGAAAAGGACCTTGTGATATCTCCTTGTTTGCTTGAGAACATCTGCTTAGGCAGAGCCATAAACTCTTATCTATCAATCCTGTGCAAAAGCTTCCTGTATGAAATTCCTGTCCCTTCCCCCATTTCAAATACTTGCTGATGAGAGGGGAGAATAATAAGAAATAATTAGGAATTTGCTTATAGCCTGGGAAAGTTTAAAAGCCTGGTATTTTGTTGATAAGCTGATTTATTTTAACAACAAGAGAGTAATTTATGTCAAGCCCTAAGCATAATTAGTGAAACTTGTTTAAGGTGGAATTCATGGGACTATAAGTGACATTATTCTGAGACTGATTCCAGGTATGATCATCAGAAAATACTATTGAGTCAATGATTCATAATGCTAGCAGCCTTATGGGGCTGACATCTGTGAACTGCATTCTGTCTCATAAGTAAAGCTAGGAGAGCAACTTTTGACATGGGCTGAAGTAGGACTCTTTTGCCTCTATTTCCCCAGTATGAACTTTCTTCTTGAATGGAACATTTTCCCACCAAACTGACTCTAAGTATAGCTATGACATTCTCTTTTTTCTTTTTTCTTTTTTTTTTAACGCAATTGGGGTTAAGTGACTTGCCCAGGGTCATATAGCTAGTTAAGTGTCAAGTGTTTGGTCTGAGGCCAGATCTGAGCTCAGGTCCTCCTGACTTCAGGGCCAGTGCTCTATCCACTGCACCACCTAGCTGCCCCTAGCTATGACATTCTCAATACCATTAGCTACCTATCTGGCTCTTACCTAGAACTGACATCAAGTTAGGGGAACATTTTCCTCTTACTATAGCTATGTCTCTCTTTTCCTTTTATGACAAATTTCTGTAATTATGCCAGGTGGTCAGCAAATGATACAAACACAATGTTATAAATGTTTATCTCATAGAATAAGACTGGAACACATCTGAGCTACTATAATAAGATGCAGGTGTGGAAGATCTAAGCTATTCAAATTGAAATTATGGTCCTTTCTATATCCTAAACAACTAACTAGATGAGTATTTGGCCTTGTCATCTGTCTGTTTATAGTTATATATTTGTATATAAAATAAAGTCTTTAAATATTTCAAAGAGATATGAAAATAATTGGGTATCAATGCAACAGTTTATGGAACCAAGCTGTTATGCTAGTAATTATTAAGACTAAATCAGAAACAAAAAAAGACTAAAAGGGACAGCTAGGTGGCACAGTGGATAGAGTACTGGCTCTAGAGTCAGGAGGACCTGAGTTCAAATCTGACCTCAGACACATATTAGCTGTGTGACCCTGTGGGACCCTGATTGCCTTAAAAAAAAAAAGACTAAATCAGAAACTTCTATTTTGTTTGGTTCAAATATTTTATTTTTCCCAACTGCATATAAAAGCAATTTTTAACATTCATTTTTTAAAATTTTGAGTTCCAAATTCTCCCCCTCCTTTCTTCTCTTCCTCCCTGAGATGGTAGCAATTTGATGTAGGTTATAAATGTAAAATCATGCAAAACATATTTCCATATTAGCCATGTTGTGAAAGACACAGGCCAAAAAAATAAAAACACACACAAAAGTGAAAAATATTATGCTTTAATCTTCATTCAGACTCTGTCAGTTCTTTCTCTGGAAATGGATAGAATTTTTCATCATAAATCCTTTGAAATTGTCTTAGATCATATATTGCTGAGAATAACTAAGTGATTCATAGTTGATCATTGCATAATGTTGTTGTTGTTATGCACAACATATTCCTGGTTCTACTCACTTCACTTTGCATTAGTTCATATAAGTCTTCCCAAGTTTTTCTGAAATCATCCTGCTCATCATTTCTTGTAGCACAATAGTATTCCATTTCAATCATATACCACATCTTGTTTAGTCATTCTCCAATTGATGGGCATTCCCTCAATTTCCAATTCTTTACCACCTCAAAAAGAGGCTCTAGAAGTATTTTTGTGCAAATAGGTCCTTCACACACACACACACACACACACACACACACACACTTTGAAAATCTCTATGGGATACAAACCTAGTAGAGGTATTGCTGGATCAAAGGGTATACAGACTTTTCTAGCCCTTTGGGCATAATTCAAAATTGCTCTCTAGAATGATTGGATCAGTTCACAATTCCACCAACACTGCGTTAGTGTCCTAATTTTCTCACATCTCTTCCAACATTTATCATTTTCCTTTTCTGTCATGTTAGCCAATCTGATAGCTGTGAAGTGATACCTCAGAGTCATTTTAATTTTTATTTCTCTAATCAATAGTAATTTAGAGCATTTTTTCACATGACTAGAGGTAGCTTTGATTTCTTCATCTGAAAACTGCCTGTTCATGTCCTTCGACCATTTATCAATTGGGGAATGACTTATATTCTTATAAATTTGACTCAGTTTGGACTTCTTCTCTGGTATGAAGGGAGAGCCAAAAAATTTTATGTGGATTTTCCAGATTACAGGGTGCTATACCCCTAAACCCCATGATGTGGAAAGGATAACTGTATGTACCTTACTTCTCTTTTGGGGAATTAGGTATCACCTATATGTCCCTTCTCGTATTGGGGTTACTGACACTGTCATGGTCTTTAGCACTTAGAACTGACCCAAAGCCTAATGTTGTTCTAGGGGGGACCCTTGGTCCCCTCTGACTAAAAGGGGGGGGAGTGTCAATCCTCGGGAAACTCTGGGACCCCTACCCTGTTCTGACTAGCAATTTCTGATCATCACCTACCCTCAAGGTAAACTCCTGGGAATCTCTGCTTGGCAACAGTTTCTAACTGCTCCTGTTCCCAGAGTGTTCCGAGGACACTTCCACAGTCCCTCCCTTCCTGCAGTTTGGCTATTCTGATGACTCTGCAGACCCTAACTTGGGGTATGATCCTCCTGCTAGGCTAGAAGTGCTTAAACCAGACCTGTACAACTTGGTAGTAGGTAAGGGCCAAAATTAAAATAGGCTAAACTGCAGGCTGCAGATAGGTTAGACTAGAGACAGACTGATGGTGGTTGTTGCCACAGGTCACGTAACAGCCGCCTGAAATCCTTTGGTAGGCCTCAAGTGGCCCACGGGCCATATGTCGTGCAGGGCTGGCTTAAGCCAATCCTGTGGTTTTTCTAGGAAATTGCTATCATACTACAATAAACAACTTGTGAACTGCTAACTCCATTTAACTATTTAGTGTATATGACCTCTGCTTGTAAATCTCCTCATTGAACTTCCCTGTCTGAGTAAGACAGTGTAATGTTACTGATTGTAATTGCTTGACCCTTTACTTTATTTATTGATCACCTTGCTGATACACAGGCTTGGCAAGAGCTAAGTAGAGTTATTGGAGTTAGTGAATTTACAAATCACTATACCACTTAACAATGTGTAACATGGACTTGTCTGAGCATTCCCAGTTCGCCTCTAACATGGAGGTATCTTCAAGGACCCTTTGGAACATGTCCAGAATGCCCAACACAGAGGCCTCTGTGTTCCCTGCCACACGAATGGGAGTTGTCTCCTTAGACTGGCTGCCTGCCTTAAACTGGTGAGCCTCAATTGGTCACCTTTTTCTTTCTACTGTTCTTTTCTGCCATTCTTTCCTGTGCACTCTTGCCTGCTGTGGTCTTTTAGCCACTCTTTCTGTAGAGAGTGAAGATCCCAGTTCACCTATGGTGTGGGCACCATGAACTGAAACAAAGAGAGGAGAAGGAAGTTTCCCTTCTCTCCTTTTTTTATCTTGGTTCCAAGAAATGATCCTGGGATGTTGATTTCTATTCTGTGTTGTTTGTCCTTTTCAGTTTTAGGTGCCAGAGGTGATCCCTATGGGAATGGGGAAGTGAAGCCACAGTGACTGTGGAACCAGGATTCCAGGATGGAATGTACTGCCAGACAAGCCAGCAAGGAAGCCCTGAGAAGTCAGGGTACCTGAGGCTTGAGCCTGAGGTAGGCATTGGGTTTGGAAATGGAACTTTGCCCTATAGGGACCAAGCTAAGATATGAATCTAATCTCCTTCCCTTCCCCCGAGACTGAGGTGGTATAAGGGAGAAGGGAATTAAGTCCCATAGTTGGGAGTAAGTTTATGTTTGTGATTATATCTTTTGAAGTAAATATTCCTTTGTAAAAGGGAATCTGGTTGTTAGTGGCTAAATGGAACTGGGATGCAAAGGCACTACCCTGTACAATTGAGGTAACAGTATTGTTGGGGAAGGGAGTCATTTACGGAAAGTGTAGATACCCCCAGATCCTCTTAGAGGTACCAGAAAACTCTGGAGGAGAATTGAGATATAATATACCCAGTTTCCAGGCTATGAGGGTCACAGTGGCTGTATTATAAGTGTAAATGGAATTTGCAAACCATAAATTTAAATATCAATATCAACAACTATTCCTGGTAAAGTCATATAAGCTCTCTCTGGGTTTCTGTCATTCTTGACTCTTTACTATCCTTTACCCCTCCCCACACTCCCATATCCAATCTGTTGTCAAGGCCTGTTGATTTCACCTTTGCAGCATCTTTCAAATATGTCCCTTTCTCTGTTCTAACACTGCCATGACCCTGGTACAGGTCCTTATAACTTCACAAGTGGACTATTACAATAGATTATTGGTGGGTCTGCCTGCCACAAGTTTTTCCCCACTTCATCCATCTTCCATTCAACTGCTAGAGTTACTTTCCTAAAGTGCAGGTCTGATGACTTCACCCCCGTATTTAATAAACCCCAGTGGCTCCCTATCACCTCCCGGATCAAATTTAAAATTCTCCATTTGGCATTCAAAGCCCTTCCTAATTGAGCTTTCCTCCCACCTTTACAATCTTCTTACACTTTACTCCCCACCACATACTATTCTTAGATCCAGGGACACTGGCCTCCTGGCTGTTCCATGAACAAGACACTCCACCTTTTAGCTCTGGGCATTTTCACTGGCTGTCGCCCATGCCTGGAATGTGTTGCCTCTTCTCATCTCTTCGTCCTTGTTTCCCTTACTTCCTTCGAGTCTCAACTAAAATCTCACCTTCTACTGGAAGCCTCTTCCAGTCCTTCTCAATTCTAGTGTCCTCCCTCTATTATTTCCTGTTTATCTTGAATATAGCTTGTTTGTACATACTTGTCTTGATTGTTGTCTTCCCATTAAATTGTGAGCTCCTTGAGAGCAGGGTCTGTCTTTTGCTTCTTTTTTATAACCCCAGTTCTTAGCACAGTGCCTACCTAGCATATACTAAGAGCTTACTCAATGTTTTTTGGCTACCTTCACTTTCCTCATCTCTGAAAGGAGGGTGGTGAACTTGTCACCAGAAGATATCCAAAGTCCCTTCCATTTCTGACATTCTGTGATTCTATGATTTTGAAGGCTTTTTCTAGGGTTTACTTAGACAACAGGCAGAAAACATACAAATTCCAAAATAATACACCAGGGTTCAAGAATCAGAAGTGTGTGCAGTGGGGGGCTGGCCAATGGGCCCATGCACAAGCAGTATGCTTGGCTGATGCAGTCTCATGTGGACTTTGGAGTCTGTGGAAACATTCTGATTCTGGTCAACTAACCACATGCTGGAAAAGAGCTTTTTTGATTGGTTGTGGAGAGGGAACCAGGATACATTCAAAAGGAATTAATTGGCCTAAATGAAGAGATGTGCTCATTCCTGTCTGCATTCAAGTCAGGAGGCAAATACTAAGCCCGGGAGAGAGGCCTCAGGTTGGTTTGGTCTCTGTTGTATCTAATCTTTCCTCGTTTTAAGTGAAGGATCTTGAAGATGACTAATGAACTTCACCAGGTCAGAATGGTCATCCATCAAAGTCTGGGAAACTAGAGTTAATGTGAGGTCTTATGGCTATCTAGCTCAGCAGCAAGTCTTTCAGGAGCAACCTGAGCAACCCAACTCAGCATAGCAACAGCTACACACACTTGGAAGTGAACTTACTGGGATCGATGCTATGTAGAACTGAACCAACTGAACCCTGGTGGCATGGGGAGAGTGTGTCGGTGTGAGGTGGTAGGGGAGGACAGGAGAGAATATTTATACTTCTTGCTGTTTCTTCACAGTAAATATCCCTTCACAGGGAAAAAAAAGCTAATTTATGTTAATTGGTTGAATCAAATTAGGGAGTTAATTATCAGAAGCACAAGAATGGAGCTTGAACTTAATAACACTGGAGAAAGACTTCATGATCCCTCAGGAGGTAACCCTAGAGTCTTGAAGGAGGAAGTATAGCTGACCAGGAGAGTAAGTTCAAACTGTAGTTCCATACATGTGAAAGAAACCTACCCAGCCCTGACATAGGTAGTCCTACATTTTTTAAGATCTTCCATATAGTGACAGATCCCTAGCCAAGCCTGGCCTGTTTCTTCCTCTGCTAGAGATCACACTTCCTCCTAGGCTTTAGACCAGAACAGCATCTTCAACTCCCAAATATTTTCAATTGATTAAATATAGTTTCCAAGTAATCCTCGTAGTCACCTGATGCGAAACCCTGCATGCACCGTGGAATGTGTACATATGCGAGTGAGGGAGAATGTTGAGTATATTCCAAACTCTTTATGGTACACAGAGTCAGCCACCTACTATCTCGCAGTTCCTCCTTTCCTGTGGGGTGATGTTGGATATTTTTAAAAAAACCTCAATGATTTAAACATCACTTCAAGGAAAAAAGTGTAACATTTATGTTAAAAGACAAAATTGAAAGTTTTACTAAAAAAGTTAACATATGGAAGAATAGGGTGGAAAATGGTTCTTTACATTTACAGCTACAGATGATTTTATAATTGAAAATAACCTTCCCAAAGATTTAACTATAAGAGTTATAACTGATCATCTGAAGTGCCTGGAGACACAGTTTCAGAAATGGTTGCTTTCAAATTTTGATCCTAAAGAACTAAACCATAATACATACTCCACTGAAATAAAAAATGTCAGTCATCTGCCATTAAAAGTTCAAGAAGAATTTGCCAAGTTATCAAGTGACACGGGGTCAAAACTTGAGTTTCCTAAAAAAAAAATCGTTAAATGAATTTTAACTTGGGATTAGGACAGAATTTCCAACAACTTCTGAAATGTCCCTAAATATACTTCTACTACTTTGTACTGTACATCTATGCAAAGCAGCGTTGTCAGCATTGACAATTATAAAATCAAAATATCCATTAACTCTGAAAAACATTGAAGATGCTCTACATCCTGCAGTATTAAATATTTGGCCAATATTTAGTTCTTTGCGTAAAAATAAACAAGCACATCCATCTCATTAGCATGCAAATTTGCTTTCATCCTTAATAAATGATAAAATTATATGTACCAAAGAATTGTTTTAAAATAAATTTCTTTATGATTAATTATCAGTAAATGTTTGATTCGTATACCTATTTTATATACCTATATACCTAGAGTCACATAAAAATTTCTCAGGAGAAAAGGAGTCACGAGTGGAAAAAGTTTAAGAAGCCCTGGATTAGAATACACTTTATTCTAATAAAAAATGAAGCAGCGGCCATCTCCTTCCTCCACTGCTGCCACTGCTAGTAAGGTCTGCAAATCTCAGCCTCCCTCACCTAATCTAGCCAGATGCTCACTAGGCAAGTCTCAGTAACTTTTTAGGAAAGATCTCTCCAGAACTGCATTTTCCATGTCTCATGGAGGAAAGAGGATTTTGCTTCATGCCATGCAGTTCTCATAGTAGTTAGGCATGTCTGACATAGGTCACCTCAGCCAGGTGTCCACAGAGTGTTTCTGTGTCATCTCTGGCATCATCTGGCATCACTTCTCAGTCCTGGGCGGGGGGAAAGGAAATACCCCAGTCAAACCAAAACAGAGACTTCCTCCTGAGCTCACGTTGCAAGCAGAAACTCTTTAGACTTTGAGATGATTTTTGTCTCTGGTGTTTTTCCCAGTAAAGTAGACAACTGTCTCAAAATTTCCCCCTTATAGTATGACATTAGAACAGCTTCAGGTAACTGCCTTTGTGTTAAGTGCTCCCAAACAGTTAATATCCCTTTTCTGATTATCTAAGGCACTCAATGATGGCCAAAAAATGAAGGGGAAAACAACAAACGGCAAAGGCTTGGGAAAAGCTGCCACAGTCATATGTTGTTACAAAGAACAGGCAGATGGCTACATAGATGACTGAGTGGATGGATGGATACATGAATAAATCAATATATGGATGGATGGATGGATAAATGTACAAAGGAATGGATGTGTAGGTGGAATGTACATATAAATGGATAAGCAAATCGAAGTACCAGATTTAAATCTAGAAAGGCCCATTGAGATTATCTAGACTAATCTCCCATTTTATAGGTGAAGGAAACTAAAACACAGAAAAGTTAAGTGACTTTCCCAAGTAAGTACCAGAGCTGAATACCAAGTCATCCATATCTCAATTCAGTTCTTTTTCCATTAATAACAGTAACATTTAGTGATTATAGAGTATTTTAAGGTTTGTCAAGCATTTTACCAATATTATTTCATTTAATCCTCACAATAGCCTTGTGAGGTAGGTGCAATTATTACCCCCATTTTACAGATGAGGATACTGAGGATGGGAGAGGCTAAGTGACTTGCCCAGGGTCACACTGCAGGTTAGTGTTGGAAATAGGATTCAAATTCAGATCTTCCTGACTGCAAATTTAACTATATCTAGTTACACAATGGATGGATAGTTGAATGAGGAACAGAGATTCAGAACAATTTCTAGGTTTTATTATATAACAGCATAGTTTTTGTGGAGGGTCCAAGGTGAACCAGATGTTAAAGATGAGTAAAGCCTGACCAAGCCTCCTCATTGTCTGCAGCCCAGGAAGCCGGAGGTCACATTCCGAGGTGGAGGAGGGGTTTTGGCAATCTTGAGTTCCTCAACATCTCGGTAACGGTATGCATTGGGGCCAGTGACCAAGTAGAGCTCATTAGGTCTGCACAAAGCCCCATCCACATGGTTATGGGGTATGAAAGACTCTGTCCATAGGGCCTGTCCACCCTGAGTGAGGTCAAGCTGCCACATCCGTCTTCCTGTAAGAAAGAGACCAAGCATCCCATCAACCCTCATGGAGATTCCTCTCTGTGCTGGAGGATCCCACTATGACCCAATAGATGATATTACAGCCCCGGGGACCCTGACACAGCTCAGGAGAGACCAATATAACACAGGAGGTCCCTACACAACCCCACATTGAAGAAAAGCCTGATATCACTTGAGACAGCCTGGCTTCAAGAAAACCTTTCATAGCTGATGAGACAGTCTGAAAGAACCTCTTGCACCCCATCGCTCCAACCACCACACGCATCTACACATACACAGACACCCCACTAGCACCCTGGGCTCTCACCAGAGATAATGTGGAGCTGAGATGAGCCAGGGCAGGTGAAGGCAGCATCCACAGAATCAAGGTTGATCTCATAGGGGCTTCCCAGTTCCTTTTGCAACGTCCGAGGATACCCATCCACTAGACGGTAGCCCCCATTTGTCAGGAAGACGTAGATCTGGGTGCCCTGTAGGGATTGACAAATTGGTGCAGTGCAGACAACCATAGACACAAGATCTAGACTTTCCTTCTGACCCTTCCCTGGTATCCCTTTGGCTTTCTTCAATTCTTCTCCTCTGCTTTCCTATGGTCAATACCTCAATCAGATATAGCTTTTTCTCCCAAGAGAAGGCAGCATCCACACTTGAGGGTCCCTTTGGCCAATGGTGTGCAATGGGCCAGCTATGCCAGCCATCCCTCCTTGAATCCAGACGCCAGTAACTGGAACCTTCAGGGAATATTCATAGGAGGAAAAGGATACATATGAGATCATAGGCACGACATATGAGAAGACACAGAACAGTAGGGATGCTGGCCATGTGTTGAATATGGCTAGGAAGCACATATGGATTGGAAAAGCATTTTTAAGCACTTAATGTGAGGGCTAGGGGACATGAGGATGGGGAGTCATACGACATGGGGACAGGGGAAATGTAAGATGATGCTAGGAGCACAGGCAGACATGGGAGGCCATGGGGATACAAGAGATACAAGGAACAAAAGGGAAATAGACAAACATATCTGCCTAGATTCCGAGGTAGCACAGAATCACCTCAGCGGCCATCTGGTCCAGTGCATGCAGGCCGAAATAAGAATCTCTTCCAGGTGACCATCCAACTTTTGCTCAAAAACCTCAACTGAAGGAGAACCCACTACCTGCTGAGGCCTGTCATCATACCTGTAGATGTTAGATGTCTTCCTGGGTAATTAGACAGCTGAACTTGGAGTCAGAAAGACTTGAGTTTCAATCTCAACTCACTTACTTAGCTATGTGACCCAGAAAAAGTCACCTAACTGCTGCCTGCCTCAGTTTCCTCATCTGTAAAACATGGATAATAATAGCACCTACCTCCTGAGGTTGTTGTGAGGATCAAATGAGATATCATTATAGCTCTTTGCAAACTTTAAAGCCCCAGATAAGTACCACCTGGCTATAGCTCTACTTGTTAGCACTCTTCCCAACCTAAAGTTTAAATTTACTCTTCTCTGTTTTCATCCACTGCTCCTACTTCTGCCGTTTGGAGTAGTCCCAAAGTGAAAAGGGCAGGCTAAGGAGGTAGCAAGTACCCTATCACTGTAATTGTCCAACTGGATGCTAAATAACCACTCAGTAGATGCTGTGGAGAGAATTCTTAGTCAGTTTTGCCCTCTGAGAGCTAACGATACTGGAGTTGTCTGTCTCTGGACTTTCCCTGGCTCTACCCCTTGTATCAGTAGCAGAAAGGCTCTTAAAGAGTCTCCTCCAGCCTCCAACCTCTGGCCTCCTTGGGGACTGGGGTAACAATTGCTTTGGCACTTTGGCCTCTGCCCTAAGGGAAATTATAGCCAAGAAAAATCTGTTTCAGACTGGTTGGACCACTTAGATCAATT
The DNA here is from genome assembly GCF_003287225.1 of Phascolarctos cinereus. Taxonomy (NCBI): domain Eukaryota; kingdom Metazoa; phylum Chordata; class Mammalia; order Diprotodontia; family Phascolarctidae; genus Phascolarctos; species Phascolarctos cinereus. Next base: position 353,722,379 of record NW_027556098.1, read on the forward strand.
AGAATCCAGTTTTATTAGAAGCACCATCCCTGGGCCTTTGATTCTCACAAAAATTTTGACTTTAGGACAGAGGCTGGAGTAATGGGATGGAAGGTGAGGACTGACATTTCTTTGCAGGAAATTGTTCCCCAGTAGGGAAGGTTGACAATGACCTAGAAAGGATCTTGTCTATGGTACAGTAGGAAGGGCACTGCATTTATAGTCAGAGAACCTGGATTCATATTATACCTCTGCCAATTAGAGTGGTTCAGGGGAAAGTGAAGATTTGGAGCCAAATGAATAGGGTTCAAAATCTGGTTCTGCAACTGCTTGCCTGTGTGACCTTGAGCAAGTCCCTTAAATTATCTGGGCCTCAGTTTCCTCATCTGTAAAATTAGGGGGTTGTACTGGATAGTCTCTAAGCTCCCTTCTAGCTTCAAATCTGTGATCCTATGTGTCTTCTCTGTATGGCCCTAAATAGATTATCTCACTTTTCTGGACTCTATTTTCTTCATCTGTAAAATGGGAGAGGGGAGGAAAGAAAGAGTCGGACTCGATCACTAAGGTCCTTTTCAACTCTAGACTGCCTAATCTTGCATCTCATTTGGTACCCTGATTTGGGGAAAACTGAGCAATGGATTCATTCCTCTCTGACACAGCAATGAGAGGCCAAATTGGGAATATAACCCTGGCCTTCAGGAACTGTTACATTACAGCAGCCACAGTGGCTGTCTTTTTATTCACATGCTCAATGAGACCCAAGAATATAGGAAATAATAAAATGATTTGCCTTTTCTGTCTAAAGTCATGAATGAGAGAGCTAAATTCTGAGCCATGGCCTGGGAGAGGGCCAGGCTCCCCTCTGAAACAAGCATGTTTTGTCAGAGATAGAAGGACCTTAAATACCAGCTAGTACAATTCCCCAGACCCAATCCCTACCAATGTTATGTTATTCTTGAAGAAACTGAAAGAGGGAGAGCTAGGTGATGCAGTGGATAGAGCACAGGCCTTGAAGTCAGGAGGACCTGAGATCAAATCTGGCCTCAGATACCTATGAGCTGTGTGACCCTGGGCAAGTCACTTAACCCCAATTGTCTCCCCTTCTCCCTCCACCCAAAAAAGGAGAAGAAACTGGAAGTAAAGACTTGCCACGGTCACGTAGATAGCAAATACCTGAAGCAAGATTCAAACCCAGGTCCTCTGACTGCACAGGCTGTGTTCTTTTGTGCCCTCACTCTGCACTCTAGGATCCTCTGTATCACTGAGGTGTTATGCTATCTCCCCTACTGGGCTCATAGCAAGGAGGCAGGGGGGACACAGCTCTGTGCATAGAGAAGCAGGCTTTGCCTCTGCCCCTGGAGAGATAGGATGCTCATGAGATGGGAAAGATGAAGCAGAGAGATGGCCCAGAGCAAAGAAGACTTCACTCAGAGGGAAATGTCTTCTCTGTGGAACTGAGATCTCCTCTGTCCCATGAGGGGTAGGGGGTATCTGATATTCTTCCCCTAGTTGTCCCATAGACAGAAGAAATACAAACCCTCTCTCTCTCTCTCTCTCTCTCTCTCTCCTCTCTCTCTTCTCTCTCTCTCTGTCTCTCTCTCTTTTGGTGAGGTATTCAGGGTTAAGTGACTTGCCCAGGGTCACACAGCTAAGTGTCATATGTCTGAGACTGGATTTGAACTCATGTCCTTTTGACTTCAAAGCCAGAGCTCTATCCGCTGCACCACCTAGCTTCCCCAGAAGTACAAACTCTCAGGAAACCTCAGGAGCCAAGGCCTGTGCTGAACTGAGGATCAACTTAGGGGGTAGGAGCCAGGGAACTCATTCCCTGGTCTTCTCCTTTGAAGCTGAGTCCTAGGAGAGAGAACTCAGAAGAAAGTGTATTTGGAACCCTCAGCAAATGATAACTGAGAAAAGAGCTGAGCAATCAGGAGACAAAGGATGGGCATGGAGAACTAGCCCTGGGTCAGACTGCTCTCCCAGTGGCATGGGGCCTAGAGTCCATAAGGAAACAGGGAGGATGTGTGGAAGACTGACTCAGAGAGGGACATAGAGGGACAAAATATGGGTGGGACACACAGCACAGGCACAGTGGGATCGTGGCGAGAGACTGGGGTCGGGGTGGGAGGGAGAAGTTCCCCAATGAGGTGTCCTGGGGATGGAGGATGGAAGGAAAAGCTAAGGACAGAAGATGGATGCCAAAGATAGGGGAAGAGGCCCAGAGAGAGGTCTTGAACTTAGGAATGGGCAAAAAAAAAACCCCTAGAAATAAGGAGGAACCCCAGGAATTAGAAATCCTAGCAATACCAGGTTAGACAAGTCCCTACAATAGTGGAGGGGGCCCAGAAATAGGAAAAAAGTCATCAGGGAGGCTTGTATTGTCAAGGTTCATCTCTCACCTACAAAGCCATACGTGGCGCCATGGTCATCAGAAACAAAAGCAGAGAACACTAAATCCGGTCTGCAAGGGGTCATAGATCCATTCCTCCGTGCATGGCCTGAGTAGAGGAGGTCACACATGTGCAGGGGTCAGGTTGAGGGTCAAGGAGGGTGTTGGGGGTTTCTTGAGAGCTGTGGGGTGAAGGATGGGGGCCCAAGGGAGGAAGATAGTCTGAGGCTGGGACAAGGAAGGGAAGTTGATGAGGTCATAGAAGTAATAGGACCAGATGAAGCCACGGAGGTAAAAGGATGTGGGGGCCAAGAAAAAACATAGAAGTCTTGGGGTCAGCAATCAGGTGTTCAGGAGACAGGCAGGATCATGGGATCAGGGAGAATCAAAGTGGGTAAGTTTCATACCTCTCCCAGGGCAAATCATGAAGTAATCTTGGACATCACGGGGATAATGTTGGGGCACTTCCCCTGTCGCAGGGTCAAAGCGTAGGAATTTGCTGCCCTGGAAGCAGTAATAGCGGCTAAGCCAGCGCAGGGCAGAAGAGCATTTCAGGTGTTGCCACGGCCGTTTCTTCACCTTTCCAGTGCTCAGGTCCAAGAACCATGTCCCATTACCTGCCAATCCCAAACCCCACCACATCTGTCAGGGACAGCCACCAGAATCTGTCAGGGACATCAGGGTCCCCTCTGTCTGTCAGAGATACCCTCCTACATCTATCAAGGTCACCTTCATATCTGTTATTGACATCCCCTAACATGTGGTAGGGCTCTGCCTAGACCCCTCCTCGTATCAGTCAAGGTCATCAGACCCCACTCCCCAAGCCAACCTTGGAAGAAGAGAATCCCCTCTTCCTGGCATTCCCCAGGGTGACACTCCACAGTTGCATCCAGTGGGGCTGGGATTCCAGGGAATTCTTTCTGGAGGGGCTTCGGGTACCCAGACTTCAGCTTCCCAGCGATGTACACCCAGACCTGATCACCCTGACACATACACGCACAAAAATACCCTCAGTCTAGCTGTACCTTCAAACCATATGCCCTCTCCTCTATGTATACATAACAGAGAAACACAGACACACACATTCTTCTTCATTGTGTCCTCGTGGGCACTGTTCTAATACACACAGCTCTGCAGGGATGAGAGGCTCTGCTTTTTTGATTCTCTCCTCTGTCCCTGTTAGTTCCCATCTCCCGTGGCCCTCCCAGCTTTCCTTTCTCTTTTGCCCCCCTCTGCTCGCCCCCACCTATTCTACCTTGATCAAATGTACACCATCATGGAGCTCAGGCCTGGCTTTGTGGTGCAGACGGAAGGCAGCATCCACAGGGCCTTTAACCTCTGGCCAGGTTTCTGAGATCAGCTCCCGGAATCCGTTGTGATTCTTCCATACAGACTCACCTGATAGTGGTGTGGGAAAGGGAAAGAACTCACATGGGGTCCTAGAGTCTATCCTCAAGGGACTTTCTCAAGATAAAAGACCCAAGGATAGTTTAATTCTCAGGACAAAAAGGCTCCATCCACAGATGGGTCACAATTCCCCATTCCTTCCTCTCTTCCCCTGAGCACTTCATCTTTAAATTCCTACATATCTGAACCCTGAACGTTTTATTTCTGATCCCCAAATAGCTTCATCTTCACCCCAGAAACATTCAATCTCTAACCCTCAAACGTATCTATGACCCTCAAGTGCTCTCATCTTTGACTCCATCTTGGACCTGCAAACACCAATATCACAATTCCTAACCACTCTGATCTCTAACCCAGCCCTAAAATCTCCATCTCTTGCCCCCAAATGCCCCAGCCCTGATGCCCAAACCTTTGAAGAAAATCATGTTCCCAGAGTCATCAAAGGTTACCGCATCAAAACCCCAATCCTCAGAACAACGGCCTAGCAAGGAGAGACAAAATCAGGTGTGAGGGGTTATAGAAATTGCTGTTTGTCCTTCATTCTCAAAGAGAACCATGACATTAAGAAGGTGGTGTCTTGATTTACAAGTGAATTGGATTTCAGTGAAGCAGGGCTGTGCAAGGTCACCAGCCTCACTCTCTCCTGAAAAGCCATGTGGGTCCTGTGGCAAGATATAGATCAGGACAACTGGAGATGGCCCCCAAAGGCGGCATAAGAGAGGTTGATTGATTTACTTATTTATAAAAATACAGTGAGATGGGGACAGAAGTGAAGGCAGGCAGACAGACAGAAAACTAGATAGACAGACATACCAATAGACAGGCATAAATAGACAGGTATACCAATAGAGATGGACAGACAGATTGGAGGCATGAAAACTAGGACAGAGAAATAGACTGGCAAATATGTAGATAGACAGCTAGGTGGATATTCAGATGAGTGAAGAGACAGAGAGCTGGAGAGACTCAGAGATGAGGACAGACAAACAGACACGGTGCCCTCACCAATCTCATCCTGGTGCAATTCTGTTCCATTTTCCCTTTCAGTTCCTGTCTGCAGCTGGGGGACCCTGGAGAGAGATCAAGGCTCTTGAATCCTAACCCTAACCCTTCCCTACAGCTCCAATCCTTCCCTTCACATTTCGCTTGCACCCTTTCCACCCTTCTCTCTAACATACCACCCCCACTCGCTCAGGTACCCTCCCTAACTGGCTGACTCCCTGCACTGATCATACTCACAGCGGGTGAGCAATGGCCAAAGCCCAGCACAGGCCCAGTAATAGCGATATTCCTGGGGCCTTGGTCATGCTGGCCGCTACAGAAGATGCAAGAGGGCAATGGGGAACCTGGAGCCCTGGAAACCATATATAGTGCAGACGAGATTACGACACTTCTCTACCCTCCCCCCACACCGACCCAGTGCCCCTGACTCGAACATGCCTCCCTCCCTACCCTCCCCAAGTCCGGGATAAGATCCGTGATTTCATCACTGTAAACAATGAACCAAAACTGGGAAGCAGGGGCCTAGGAAATTCCTTGCAGAGATTTCTCTTCCCCTCTTTTCCTCCCCTCCCTCCCACAGTGGCTTCCCCATTCCCTGGGTACATTGTAAAGGTATAGGAATGCTGTCATGGCCTTGTGTATGAAAAATGCCCCCTTCACTTGGTGGAGGAGAGAAAAAGAACAGGAAGACTAGGTTACTCTGTCAATTAAAGAGCAGCAAGTGTCTGATCTCAGACTTGCTCTTTCTCACCTAGAAGGATGCAGGCTATTTATTGATCTGCTCCAGGAGACTGGACTCTGAAGGAATACCTTCATGCAGGGGTGTGCTGGTAATGTTTAACAATTGGCTCTCCAAAATGTGTCCATGACATACTTTTAAATTTAATCTTCATTATTAATGTTTTTCCATCATTTTCTTAAGTACAGATAATCAATAAAGCAATAAATTAATCCCTAATTCATAACATTCTCTAAATCCCAAGGTGCAAATCCTCACTCTGAACATTTAACAATCAGCTGGCTCCAGTATACCCTTCATGGGACTGATATTTTCCAAAGCACCCCCAGTAGACTGGTGTATACAGGATGGCCTTAAGGGGCCAAGATATCTCAGATGCTCTCGGTAGGTCTAGAATATATCTGTCTGAGGAGAGAGGAGTATCTGGCCAGAGGACTCAGCCTGCTCAACAGGTTTTAGAAATAGCAGAGGCACAGGATTAAGGCATAAGATAAGGGCCTTTTGTGAGTATGTAGGAATAGGGAAGGGGTTGTCTAATTATAGGGTTTTCTCCCGTAATCTTTATGAACAAGATGGAGAGAAGTAGATTAACTGATAGCATAGTTGTATAGATTCAGAACTGGTTGAATGATTGTAAAGAATAGTTATTTATGTATTTAGGTCCATCTACAGGGAAGTCTCTAGAGAAGTGCCTGTCCGTAGTCCTATCTTGTTAAATACACACAGACATACATATACATATATACACGTGTGTACATATATATGCATATACATGCATGTGTGCATACCAATGACTTACTCAAAGTATATATCCTTAACTATACTCAATGACTTACTTACATGTATATGTATGTATATCAATGACTTACTCAAATATAAAGGTTGGGGGAGGGAGGGGTACTAAACCATACATAAGGATCCTTGTGGGCCACATTGACTTAGAAAAACCACATAATTATATCATCTATGTTTTATTGTATCTTTCTTTATTTTGTTAAACGTTTCCCGATTACGTTTTTATCTGGGTCTAGCCACACTCAGGGGTGCTGTGGGCCAGATGCCACCCATGTATAACAACCTCTGACTTATGGCTTGCTTAGTAAATTTGCAGATATCAAGCAGCTGGAGAAGCTTGCTAACATGTTGGAGGACTGAGTTAGCATAACAAAGAGATCACAACAGACTAGAATAATATGCAAACTTGGTAAGATTAAGTAATTCTTTTTTTCAATTTAAAGTCCTATGCTTGCTTTCCATGTCACAAGTACAATATGGGGGAGGCGTGGTTATATAGAAGTCTGTCTGAAAAGAACTAGAGGGAAATCAAAAGGAATCAAAAGTGTGACGTGGCAGGAAAAAAAACCCTGGTATTCACTCAATCTGACATTGTATTAGGAGAGACCAGAACAAGGAAGGTAAGGGTCCCACTGTTTTCTGTCCTGGTTACACATCTACAGTACCATGTTCAGTTCTGGCCACCACATATTAGGAAGATAATTGATAAACTGAAATGTGTCTAGAGGAGGAACACCAGGATGGTGAAGAGTCTCAAAATCATGCCATAGTGGGATCATTTGAATCAGTTGGTTATGTTTACTTTGAAAAAGAAGAACCTTAGAAGGCAGCTGATAGCTATTTTCAAATATCTGAAGGATTATCATGAGGAAGAAGGATTCTGTTATTCTGACTGGCCCCAGAAGGGAAAACCAGAAACGAAGAGTGAAATCTATGTAGGGAAACCAGTGAAGTTTGTATCGGTCAGAATGCAGCCTGCGAGTCAGTGATTTTGTTGCTGGCAGATATGCATAATGAAATCTGGAATGTGGAATAAGAAAGAGACAGATGGCTCTGCCATCTTCCTCTAGCCCTTTAGTTCTTGCCCTTGAGTTTATTTGCATGTCAATCATGGGAGCTGGGGGGGACCTTAATGATTCAGTATTCATAAAACTCCAGTGGAGTTTTTTGGCTAGAGTCTCTAAACTGGGTTTGGAGGAAACAAATTAACCACGTGGGATTTAACAGAAGTTAAAGAACTTTCTGATCCTAGTTCAGTAGATAACTGAGACCCAACACCGGGAATCAGCACCAGGAGAGTTCAAAAGAATAAATGTAATCTTAGCCTAGGGCATTCTGCTGGGCTTTGCTGATTGCCTGATCAGGCGTGATGACTCAGAGATCAAAGCTATCTGTAATTTCAAAAAGCTTTAACCCTTCCTGGCCATGGTGGGGCTTATAAGTTGCTTTTCCCCAACAGATGACAGCAGGGAGCAGCAGATGGCCCTAAAGAAGGTGAAGACTAGCAGATGGTGGCAGAAAGTAGATCAGCAACCAAGAGTCCAATGGAGATAGCCATCAGAGAGCAGCATGACAGCACCGGAGATGTTATTTGATGCACCCTGACCATCATGCCCCCAGGTGTGCCAATTCACGTACCCTAGCTAAGCGTATCTCAGGCCTGCGTGCTCCTTAATGCTTATTTCCTGGCCATATTTGTCCTCTGTATGTGTGCCCCCTATGTGTGTTCCTTTGTGACGAGTGCTCTCTGTGTATGTGCCCATATGGTAATGTGGTCATCTGCTGGAGGATGTACTCCATGTGTACAAGGGGAAATCTTTATCATCACTTATTTGCTAAGTTGTCCTATGTCTAAATGTCCTATGTTTTAAACTAATGTGTCCTTTCTAATTGGCTCAATAAAAGTGAATATATCAGTGGGGGCCCCATAGCTATGGTTTTTAAAGGATGCAGACAAACATTCACAAAGTACATTGAATCTAGGATATCATCCAAAGATGCTCAGATGTGAGGGAGAGTCCAGGATGTTATAGTTACAAAGAAACAGATTTAGTATGAGCTTAAGGAAAACTTCCTAAAAATTAGAAATACCCCAAAGTGGAATAAACTGCTTAAGGAAGTAGAAAGTTCCCCACACCTTTGGCTATCTTCAAGTAATCTTGCATGTGTTATAGACAGGTTTTGTTCAAGCATGGGCTGGATAAGATGACCTCTGAGGTGTCTTCAAACATAAAGATTCTGTTTTCATTTCTAGGTACCACCCTTTAGGAAGAAAAAACTAGAACACTTCCAGAGGACAGCTAAGATGGCAAGAAGCCTGGAGACCATGTCATCCAAGGTTCAATTAAAGGAACTGTTCGTGTTTAACTTGGAGAAGAAAAAAAATTAGGGGAGGCATGACAGATGTCCAGGTTTTTAAAGGTGTGTCATGAAGAAGATGGGCTAAATTTGTTTTATTTGGCCCCAAAAGACAGAAGTAGGAATACTGGGAGGAAGTTACTGAGAAGATAGTTTAGTTTCAATATGAAGAAAGTCTTTTGTTGCAGTGTGTTGTAGCGGAAAGAGAAGTCAGAAGACTTGGATTTGCATCCTAACTCTAATATTTATTAGTTGTGTGGCCTTGGATAAGATCCTTAACTTCTATGCACCTCAGTTTATCCACCTGAAAATGAAGATAATAACCCTTTCCCTATTTATCCCGTACATTGTTGCACATAAAATACTTTGTAAATGCTGTAGAAATGTAAGATATTAGTATGCCAATTGGAATTCCAAAATGGAGTGAGTGGCTTTGGGAGGGAGTGGGATCTATCTCACTAGAGGTCTTCAGGCAAATGTGCTAGCTGTGCCCCACATCTGGACACCTGGGAATGCAGGCATGGGGCCCATCTAGGGGAGGGGGAATGCTCTGTCCAGTCACCTCTGCCTCTCAGTTTCCCAGACTTCCTTCAAACTCAGCTCACGGCCTACCTTCTGCAGAAGGCCTTTTTCAATCTCCCCATAAGATTATTACTACTATTATTATTTTGCTAGGCAGTGGGGTTAAGTGACTTTGTCACACAGCCAGTATGTGTCAAGTGTCTGAGGCTGGATTTGAACTCAGGTCCTCCTGACTCTAGGGCCGGTGCTCTATCCACTGTGCTGCCTAAGTGCCCCCATGAGATCATCTTTCACCTACTCTGTATCTCCTTGACATCTCCTCAGCCTTTGATACTGCTGCTCCCTCTTCTCCTTGATACTCTCTTCTTCAGGTTTTTGGGACGCCATTCTCTCCTAGTTCTCCTCCTACCTGTCAGATGGTTCCTTCTCAGTCTTCTTTGCTGGATCCTCATTCAGATCATACCCTCTAATCATAGGCATCCCACAGGGTTCTGTCCTAGGTCCTCCTCTCTTCTCCTTCTATGCTACTTCACTTAGTGAGGTCATCAGTTCTCATGGACTTAATTATTTAATGCTGATGATTCTCAAATCCACCTATCCTGCCCTAACCTCTTGGTTGATCTACAGTCTTGGATCTCTAATTGCCTTTCAGACAATCTTCAATTGCCTTGAACTGATTGCCCAGTAGACATCTTGAACCCAACATGTTCAAAGCAGGATCAGTTTTTACCCCTAAACCTCCCCCCTCCCACTTCTTAACTTCCACATTACGGTAGAGGGCAACACCATCCTCCCAGTCCCTCAGGCTTACAACCTAGACGTCATCCTCAACTCCTTGCTATTTCTCACTTCCCATATTTAATCTACTACCAAGGCCTGTGTGTTTCTCCCTTGTAGCATCTCATGAATATGCCTCCTTCTCTCCTCTGACACTGCTGCTGTTCTGGTAAAGGTCTCATCGCTTCACACCTGAACTATTGTGGTAGCCTGCTGGTGGTTCTGCCTGTCCTAAATCTCTTCCTACTCTAATCTGTCCTCCATTCAGACATCATAGTGATTTCCTAAAGCACAGGTCTGACCATGCCTCACCTCTACTTAGTAAACTCCAGTGGCTCCCTGTGGCCTCCAGAATCAAAAGCAAAATTCTGTACTTGGCATTCAAAGTCCTTCATAATGTAGGCCCCTCTTACCTTTTCAGTCTTCTTACACCTTGCTCCATGACACATACTCTTTGATCCAGTGACACCAGCCTCCTTGCTGCTCCTTGAACAAGACACTCCATGCCCCTGCTCTGCTCTTCTCTGGTTGTCTTCCATGCCTGAAATGTTCTCCCTCTTCCCCTCTGCTTGCTGACTTCCCTGGCTTCCTTTATGCCTAAATTAAAGTCCCATCTTCTACAAGAAGATGCTCCCATCCTCTCTTAATTCTAGTGCCTTCTCTTATTTTCTATTTATCCCACATAAAACTTATTTGTCCGTAGTTGTTTGCTTGTCTCCCCCATTAGATTGTGAGCTCCTTGAGGACAGGTGCTGTAGGATCTCCTTTAATTATAAATGTAGGCTACAATCGTAATTCCAAGAAATGAGGTAGATAGGCGACACAGGACCTGGAGTCAGGAAGACCAGAGTTCAAATCCAACCTCAGATACTTACTAGTTGTGTGACTCTGGGCAAGTCACTTAACTTTCATTTGCCTCAGTTTCCTCAACTGTAAAAGCATAAAAATAACAGTACTGGCCTCTCAGGACTGTTGTGAGGATAAAATCAGTGTTATCTGTAAGGTGTTTTTCAAACCTTAAAACACTATCCCAAGTGCTAGCTATTCTAAGAAGGACTTTGCAGCCTTCACCAGACAGGTGTCTATGACTCAAAAAAGATTAAGAACTCCTGACCTAGAGGGCCAGACTTGGAATCAGGAAGACCTGGGCTATATCCCACTTTTGAGGCTCACTCACATGTGAGTTTGAGCACATCACTTCATCTGCAAACTTTCATTTACAAAAAGGAGATAAAAAAACATCCATAGTGCCTACCTCACTGGACTTCTGAGAAGCTTAAAAGAGATAATGTAAATAAAATGCTTCGCAACATTTAAAGCGCTATATAAAACATTAGTTATTATTGTTAACAGAGAGAAACAGAAGAAGGCGGTGATGGATAATTAGTCCTCTGACACTCCTCCCCACCCCTACACTCTCTACACTCCCACATTAACAATCCACCCACCCTTACCCCAAAACTCTCAACACTCCCCCACCCCCACTCTTACATTTCCCAACATCACCACACACACATTCAATAAGTCAAGTCAGCTAAAGTTTGACCTAGCTTGTGAACCTTGTGCCAGGGATCAGAGACCAACAGGGAAAGTACAGAAGAGTAGGAGATAGGAATACATAGGAATCATTGTACCAAAGGGACAGGGGACTGATCCACATGGGATCTGAGTCCACAGGAAGCTAAAGCTTTCACTAGGGGTCCCATCCCAAGGCAACCTTCTCATCTACATTGCCCATTCCTTCAGATTTCCTTTCCTTGGGCAGCAACACTCCCACCCACTCCCTCCTGCACACAAAAACACCACATGCTATAGGAGAAAGAGCCCTCAGCTGGGAATCAGGAGACTTAAGTTCTACTAAGTCTCTTCTATTCTCTGTGCCTTAGTTTCCTCATTTGTAAAATGCGTGTGAATGTATAATGAATGAATTAACAGAAAAGTATTTATTAAGTGCACACTATATGCCAGGCATTGTACTAAGCACTGCGGATAAAAATGCAGATGAGCAAGAGTCCCTGATCTACATTCTAATATAGGAAGACAACATTTAGAGAGAACTGACCGCCAGGGAGTGTATTTTGGACAGGAAAGTCAGAAGGATGGAGTCATAGGCAATTGATTCACTTGTCCGGGAACGGTAGTCTTGATTTGATTACTATTCTCAGAGGTGGTGTCAGAAGTGGGAGGAAGGGAAGGAAGAGGATAAGAGGGTATGGCATAAAGACAGCCAGGAAGTAGCATAGAGGGTATGTTAAAATTGTATCACTTTCTGGTCCTCCTAATTACCACCCCCTTTCTAATTAGTACAGTAAATTTATAAGTAGCCAGTATTACAGTAACAAGAATAAGAAGTAAGATTGCAAAGGGGAACCTAGAAGGCACTTACAGACTTTCCCATAGATTAAAGGAGTTACTTACAGATGGTTACTTGCAGACTGTATCATAGGTTAAAAGTCACATCCTGAGACTATGTGCTAAATAAGGGGAAGCCAGCTAGGCCTAACCGTAAGGCTACAATAATTTATGAGCAAGTCTGCTGTTAGCTGAGAGCCAATTTCATTAAATTCAACAACATACGCTAAGTAACTCGTAAGTACAAGGCACTATGTGCAAGACACGTGGAGAGTTGAAATTCCTTGTCACTACTATATCCTGCTCCCACCATAGGTTTGTGATCTTCGAGGAACTGAACATGCTAAGTGCCCATGCTCTGTAAGCCTCAAATAAGCTCCAGATGTCATCTGCAGTAAGACCAACAGAACACCCCATGTTCCTGATAACTTTGAGACATTGTGGACATGTTAATGAACAAACCCAAAGGTGGCACATATAAGAGTTAGTCTGTTCCCCACCCAAATCCTATAAAAATGAGACCCCAAATTCCTTCCCCTTGAGCACTCTTCTGTCTTTTACGAATCCATGCTGCTAAAATGTTCTTGACTTTGACTGGCCATTATCTAAGTGACTCAGTTCCCCTCCCCATTTGCTTCCCTACAAAGCCTGCCTGTCTCCTCATCTCCTCCCCCACACTACCTTTGTACATGCCATCTTACCATTTGTATCTGTACTGTTCTGTGTTGTTTGCCCAGTACCCTCTGTACCTTATTAAAGTGTGATTAAAGCATTACTCTTAGCTGTCATCGTGGTCTTTCCTGGCAAGTATCCAAACAACCAGATGTTCTTTGCCTGACCCTATTCCAGCTGGAGGGACCCCCTTGTGGTTAATTAGCAGTTCAGAGGGACTGGTTTCAGGCAAGATCAGATGAATGCTCAGGAACATTTAAGTCCAAAGGACTCATTTTAGAGAAGTTAAGTGATTTGCTCAAGGTCACATAGCTAGTACATAGCAGAGCAAGGACTAGAATACAGGTGTCCTGACTCTTTGTTCACACCTTGTTAGAGATTATATTCCATTATTCAATATAAGCAAACAGGTGCCTCTTATAACTGCTCACTAATTATTCCCCTGTGGTCATTTCATTATCTACCAGCCCCAAGCATATCTTTATAAAAATCTAAATTGGTCGATAAGCTCCCTATACAACATTATAGGTCTTTTTTGGCAGACTGCCTCTCCTTTTCTTTATTGAAATCAATTGGGACTTTAACAAGAATTTTATTTTTGAAAACTTCTTGTCCATCTTGGGCTAGCCTTCCTTTGAGAGCCTCATGCCATAGGGATTCTACTTTTCCTTTCTTTCAACTCTTTGAAATATACTAGCCAACAAGTCTTGGGTAGACATCAGATAAAGAAAAGGAAATGAGGCATAGTTCAATACTTATTCTGGTAGCACTGACTCAACCTTTCCAGGTTCCCAGTGACTGGTTCCTCCTTGTTGGTCAGAATGAATTTCAGAATGGCAGTTCCCCTAATAGTTTTCTTTACTTTCTGAAAGATGTAATCTTTTTGGGGGGGGCAATTAGGGTTAAGTGACTTGCCCAGGGTCACACAGCTGTACGTGTCAAGTGTTTGGTCTGAGGCCAGATTTGAACTCAGGTCCTCCTGACTCCAGGGCCAGTGCTATCTGCTGCACCACCTAGCTACCCCTGAAAGATGTAATCTTCATCAAGGTAAGCCAATAATTTATGAGCAAGTCTGCTGTTAGCTGAGAGCCAATTTCATTAAATTCAACAACATACGCTAAGTAACTCATAAGTACAAGGCACTATGTGCAAGACATGTGGAGAGTTGAAATTCCTTGTCACTACTATATCCTACTCCTACCATAGGTTTGTGATCTGTTCGAGGAACTGAACATCCTTTTCTTCCTTTAAGTCAGGTGGTCTGTAGTGTACTCCTACCACAGCATCATTTCTATTTTTCTCTCCCATGAACTTTACTTGGAAGCTCTTCATCATTCTTCTCTTCTCAGGTTTCTAGATTTCCATATACCTGTGTATCTCTGATATAATCAATGTAACTAATCCATTGCCATTCTATTCCATCTTAGAGTTTATGATAGACAAGGAGAGGAAAAATAAAAACCAAAAAGTAGTCTGACACACACTCCAAGCATATAGGAAGCAGATTTCAAAGATCTGAGAAACAGCATAAATGGGATCCCATGACCTAGACTCTAAAAAAGAATTTGACTCAAGAGGGATGGAAAATGTGAACTGAATGAAAGGATGGTTATCTGGCTTTAGACTGTTTGCCTAGCTGGATCCAAAGTACTTATGAATAAATCAATTCCAACCTGATAAGAGATTTCTAGCAGAGTATCTTAGAGATCTGATCTTGGCCTGAGGCTGCCCAAATTTTTATCAGTGATTTGGAGGAAGGCATAAATGATATAATTATCAATTATGCAGATTACCCAAAGCAGAAGAGATGACTATCATATTGGACAATATTCAAGATCCAAAATGGTCTTGACAAGCTAGAATGATTAATTCAAGGTCACTTCTATATCATGGAGATGCATCAGAGTAAGATTTTGGTGGAAGAAAATGTAATGTAATTAGAATAAATATAAAGCATAACAGGTTCGAAAAGTCAATTGCACAAGTACAAGATGGGAAAAGATACTGCTAGACAGAGGTTTATATGGGAAGGACCACAGGGAACTATTAACTCTTCAACACATCAAGAAACAATTGTTTCATCAGCATGAGATCTCCTCCCTCTGACAATGTATAAGGCAGTTTTCCATTCTTCAATAGATGGGCTTTGTGAGTTGCTGTGAACAAAAGAATGCATCCTCTTCTGGTGAGTAACCTCTCTGAACTTGCTCAGGTTGACCCTCAGAAAACATGCATACCCTGTTTGCCGGGACCATCCTTAAAGCCTTCCCAGGTTGGTGGGCCTTGCCAAAACCTGATCTTTGACAGAGTAGCCTTTGAAAACCAAAGGCCAGTGTCATACCACAAATAAGGAGGAATCAGAGGAATTCAGGTGACAAAGAACAATAAATAACAATTTCCATTTTGTATAACACTTCATGGTTTGCAAAAAACTCTCCTCCTCCCTTCCCCAAACCATATGAGTTGACTGTGGAAGAGAAATGACATGCCAGAGGTCACTTACTTAGAAGTAAGAAGCCCAGGCCTTAACCTGGGCTTTTGACACAGAGTCTAGTAATCCTTCCTCTCCACCTTGCTGCCTTAGTGGACCACAAACTAAATATGAGTCTAACAGTATGACATGGGAGCCAAAAAAACTAATGCTATTCAATTTTCTCAGGGGCACCTAGTTGGCACAATGGATAGAGTACTAGGCCTGGAGTCAAGAAGACCTAAGTTTGAAACAGGCCTCAGACATTATTTAGCTGTGTGACCCTGAGCAAGTCACTTAACTCTGTTTGCCTCAGTTTCCTCATCTGCAAATTTTCATCAGCCAAAGTGTTTTATAATGTTCTTTTGCCTTTGTTTTGTCCAGACTAGCGTGCCCATTCCATTGGCTTTGGATTCATTTTTCCCAAACTCAGACCATTTTCTCCTTCCTAGATTGGTCACTCAGGGAATTTCTGGCCCTGTCCTTTGGACAGTTTCCAATTGCACAACTCTTTCACCAGTTTTGTTGACTCTCTCCTCCCGTTAATCTTGGAGGTGAGCACAGTACAATTTTGCTTCACCCCAAACAAAAACAAACAGCATCTCCTGGCCCTGCCAAGTGTAGGTTTTTGTCCTTTAGACCTGTCCCTTCCCTAAGAGAAGCTGAGGTGTTGATGGCCCAGAATTCTGAGTCACCCACCACTGAGTCAAAACCTTATAGAAAAGGAATACTTAGCTCTGAAAGGTGATAGAGTTGTCTGCTCTGCCCACCACCAGCACAGCAAGGCCCATTCCCAGGCAGCTGGATGACCTCATTGGATTTCTTGAGCAAATAGTACTTTTTATGGACTTTCACCTACAAGGATTCCCCATAGCCTAGCCTGAGGTAGCCTTTCTGGCATTCTTCCTGATGGGCCAGGCTCCCTGTTGGACTGCCTCCTACTTTATGGAGAGCAGCCTTCACTCAGTTCACATGGATATAGGGCATTAAGGTTTACCAAGTGCTTTCATCCCAATAATTCTGAGGAACAGTTGCAGGGATTTTATTCCTGTTTCCCAGATAAGGACACTGAGGTGCATAGAAATTAAATTACTTGCCGAGAGAGCATAAGAATCTGTAGATTCAGAGCTGGAGGGGACCTCGGGGGCCACCCAGTCCACCTACTCATTTTATATAAATGAAGAAACTGAGGCCCAGAGAGGGTGAATGGTATGTCCAAGGTTATCACTGATTAAGCGGTGGAGGCAGGATTCAGATCTGAACCCAGGTCGCCTGACTCCACTACTGGATGGCTCAGTGAAACTCTCTCATCCTTCTTTCCGACTCCAATTGTTCTTCCTTCTACTATGCGCTGTAATTGCACTCTTTTCAGAATGGAAGCTGAGAGGCAAGCTGATATGTTTCCACAACTCAAGTAATCTGTTGTAGCTTATTTGAACTGATGTTGACCTCTTAATTGGTCTCCCCCCTTCCTCCTCTCCCCTCTCTCCTATGGTTTTGTTGTTATTGTTGTTTTGTCCTTTCAGTTGTGTCTGACGTCACCTTTGTGACCACATTTGGAGTTTTCTTGACAGATACGGGAGTGGTTGGCCACTCCCTTCTCCCACCCATTTTATAGATAAACAACTAAGGCAAACAGGGTTAAGTGACTTGCCCAAGGTCATACAGCTACTAAAAGTCTCAGGTCAGATTTGAACTTGAGAAGGTGAGTCTTTCTGACTCCAGGCCCGGTGCTCTACCCACTGTACTACCTAATTGCTCCTCTCTTCTTTTTTTTTAAATTTAATTTAAATTTTTTTTTCTATATGCTTTTGAATTGCCCCTCTCTTCTAATCTCCCTTTTCTTCAATCTATCTTCCATATAGCTGCCAAATTGGTATTCCTAAAACACAAGTCTAACTATTTCAAAAATTCTTCCCTTCTCAAAATCTTCAGTGGCTCTCTTTCTCCTCCAATAGAAAATATATGATCTTCAGCCTAGAATTTAAAGTCCTCCAGAGTCTGGCTCCCATCTGCTTTCCCAGTCTTATTTCTTTTTCTTTTTCTTTTTTTTTTTTTTGCCTTTTGGTGTGGCAATTGGGGTTAAGTGACTTGCCCAGGGTCACACAGCTACTAAGTTATCAAGTGTCTGAGGCTGGATTTGAACTCAGGTCCTCCTGACTCCAAGGGCAGAGCTCTGTCCACTGTGCCACCTAGCTGCCCCTTTTCCAGTCTTATTTTGTATCATTCCTTTTCATGTCCTTTCTGTTGCTGTCAAACAGACCTGCTAGTTGTCCCCCATGTGCGATATTCCATCTCCCTTGCACAGACTGTCACTCATGGAATATACTCTCTCCACAGCTTCATTCACCTCATTGAATCCCCAGCTTCCTTCAAAGCACGGCTCAGGTGCCAGCTCCAACACGGGACCTCTCCTGCTCTCCTGGTTGTTAGTGTCTTCTCCCTCTTGAAATTGTGGTCATCTCTACTTTTTCTTCTAGAGGCATAGGATATATTCCTCTAGAAGAAGGCACACTCCTTGAGGCAAGGCATATACCATTTTCCATTTTTGTTTTGGCATCTTCTTGTTTTGTACGTAGGCAGCTTGGTGGTGCAGTAGATAGAGCTCCAGGACTAGAGCCAGGAAGATTCATCTTCCTGAGTTCAAATCTGGTCTCAGGCACTTACCAACTGTGTGACCCCGGGCAAGTCACTTAACCCTGTTTACCTCAGTTTCCTCACATGTAAAATTAGCTGTAAAAGGAAATGGCAAACCACTTCAGTATCTTTGCTAAGAAAATCCCAAATAGGGTCATGAAAAGTCAGACACAGCTGAAGTGACTGAACCACCACAGCATGAATGTGATAGACTCATTATGCCATAATAAGAAAAATGAGGAATGCAGAGAAACTTGGAAAGATTTCCCTGGGCTGATGGAGAATGAAAAAAAGCACAGAAGTAACAGAGCAAAACACACAATGACCACATTAACGGAAAGGAAAACGACATTCGATTTCAGATTGAAGTAATGACTTTGCTTGATTCCAGAGGACTGATAAATGTGACATGATCGATGTGTTATTTTGCTTTGCTTAAATAGTCTCACTTATTACAAGGGTAGGTATTATTGGGAAAGGAGTTGAAAATTGACAGTGACATTAAAAAATAAGTCAACAAAATATCTGTTAGACGTACAAACAGAATGCAATGTGGAACAAGTGCTAGCCTTGAAAATGGACTCAGTCAGTCAGCATTTAAGCACCTACTATGTGCTGGACGTTATGCTAAGCACTAGGAATACAAGGGAAAAGACCGTCTGTTTGCTAGGAGCTCGCCTTTTAATGGGAGAAACAACTTATAAATAACTGCATAAGATATAGACGGGAGAAATGAGAGATAATCAGCAGAGGGAAGGTATGAGCACCAAGGAGGACCAGGAAAGGCTCCTTACAGAGTTCAAATCTTGCATTTCCCCATTTAATGCTTTTTTTTTTTGCCTTAGTTAAGTCCCTGTACCTCTATTAACCTCAGAACAAGCTGAGGTGAGCTTGTTCCTTACCTGCAAAATAAAGGTTTTGAATTAGATGGTTTTTCAGATCTCTTCCAGTTCTAAAGCTAGGATTCTATTATTCCAATGGTGAAAAGGGATCCAGACAGATCCATGTGGATGAACAGAGAACTTAAGAAACAATTAAAAAAAAAAAAAGACAACTGATATTTGGATAGGCTGGGTATGTGTGAGTGTACTTGACGGATGGTAGTGGTGTACTGGTATATGTTTAACAGCCAGCTCCCTGAAAGGATGGGGGGGAAGGTAATATGATACAAATTTTAAAAATTTATTTCATTATATATTTCCCAATTACATGTAAAATAAATTTTAACATTCATTTTGCAAAATGTTGAGTTCCAAATTCTCTCCCCCCTGCCCCTTCCCCTTCTTGAGAAGGCAAGCAATTTGATATCAATTATACATGTGAGGTCAGACAAAACATATTTCCATATTATCCATGTTGCAAAAGAAAACACAGACAAAAAAAGAAAAAAGGAAGCTTTAATCTGTATTGACACCTTTTAAAATTTTACCTTTTATTATTAACATTTTTCCCATCACTTCCTTAAGTCTAGATAATCAGTAAAACAATACACAAGTTCTGATTTGTAGCATTTGTTGATTTCCAAGGTGTAAGTGCTCACACTGAAAATTTACCAATCAGCTCTCATGAGCCAGTTTAAGCTGGCTCCAACACACTCCTATTGTTGGCAATTGGGGTACCAGTTCATGTTCTATCTCCCTTAAGCCCTCAGGGTGTCACTGTATTAACGAATCACAGGCATGTAATTTATATATCACACACCAGGTGGCACTGTACTCAAGCCTAATGGTCACATCAACCTCTCTGAAGCATATGCAACTGATTTCCTCCTACCCATCCCATCCCATGCCACACAGTTTGGCAGATATGGGAAAAGGAGAGACCACTGCTGGTCAGATATAAAACCTATCTAGTCATGCCATCAATCAATTAATAAGCATTTATTAAATGCCTACTCTGTGCTATCATCCAAAGATCATTGGAGTATCTAGAGGTGAGCTGAGGCCACCAAGTATTAACATTTTTTGAGTATAGTAAGTCTTATCTGCTAAACCATTGAATGGCTGTGATCTATGTCATTGATGGCACTATGAAGGGATTTCAGAGGTCATTTAGTCTAACTCCCTCATTTTAACAGACTAGGAAATTCGGGCATAGAGAGATTAAGTCCTTGCCCAAAGTCACCCAGGTAGTAAAGAGCAGAGCTCCTAGGCCCCTTCTACTCCCACAAAAATTCAATAAATATGTGGTTGAACAATCTGACCCAGACAGGGGAAATTGACAAGTGAAATATAGCTTTATTGATAAAGCTTGTATGGGGCCAGATACATTGTCTGCTCTAGTTCTGCATTGGCCTATTCCGGATGAATATGGCTGAATTCGTGAGACACATAAGAGGCATGAATGGATCCTTTAAATCAGCCGATAAATAGCCTGCAAGAATTTCTTGGTTTGTTTGTTTGTTCGTCCCCCCCACCCCCCACCCCGCCCAGAATAATATTGGACTAGACTGGAACTTTTTCCTTGCAACTTCAGTCAAGATTGTGTTTTAGGTATAGAAATATCAAGGGATCAGGGGCAGCTAGGTGGTGCAGTGAACACAGCACCAGCCCTGAAGTCAGGAGGACCTGAGTTCAAATCAGGCCTCAGACCAAACACTTGATACTTACTAGCTGTGTGACCCTGGGCAAGCCACTTAACCCCAATTACCTAAAGAAAAGAAAAGAAAAGAAATATCAAGAGATCTCAGCACATCATCATCCATGCTGACCGTAAATAACCAGAGCCTCCTCAGGATGACCACCAGCTCAGTCATTGTCAGATTCAATAATCACTGTCTTTCAGAATCAAGGAATCTCACAGACCACCTAGTATAGGAGTTCTTCACCTGGAGTCTATATAGGGGTCCATGAGTTTATATTTCAGGATATTTGGGTCGCTTTCTAATCTTATGTATTTTATTTTATGCATTGAAAAACAAGGTTCTGAGAGATGGACCACAGGCATAAATAGGCTGCCGAGGGGATCCTTGCCACCAAAAATGGTTAAGAACCCCTGATAGTACAGTATATGAACAGAAATCAGAAATCCTGTCTACAATATATCTAACAAGTAGTCATGCAGCTTGTACTTGTAAATTTCCTCTAATAAACAATTCACTCCTACTACTACCACCACCATCACCACCACTACTACTACTACTACTACAACAATGACTACAACAACTACTACTACTACTATTACTACTACAACTGGTCAGTTTTAATTATTAGGAAGTTGTTCTTTGTATTGAACTGAACTACATTTCTTCATAACTTCCTATGTGTTCCTCATACAATCCTCCTATCTATGTGCAAGAGATGTGGGTTAGATGGTAATGCAGTTCATTGGATTGTGATTTCTTTGAATGATTTAAACCAAAAAGTAAATGGATTTTTGCCCACTTATAAGGCAGCCTTTAGTGAAGTGTCTCCAAGATGCTGTTCTTGTCTCTCTAGTCAATAATTTCATCACTGACTTTGTAAAAGCATGGCTGGCATGCTTCTCCTGTCTGTGATCATTAGCCACCACTCCCACAAGCCTTCTCCTTTTCAGACTAAACATCCCTATTTTTTTAACCCATCTTGCTCCATCAATTGTCTCCATTCCTCTTACCCTCCGGGCGATTATTCAGCCATGCTCTAGGCTTTCACTATCCTTTTTTTTTTTTTTTTTGCTATGCAATGGGGTTAAGTGACTTGCCCAGGGTCACACAGCTGATAAGTATTATGTGTCTGAGGCCATATTTGAACTCAGGTCCTCCTGAATTCAGGGCTGGTGCTCTATCCACCGAGCCACCTAGCTGCCCCTTTCACTATCCTTCTTAAAATGATGAACCCAGAACTGAAAACAATTTTTCATACTTGTTCTGACCAGGGAAGAGGGCAGCAGGATTATCCCCATCACTCTCATTCTAGACTCTCTCTATGTAGCCAGAGAGCCCATTAGCTTTGTTGGCTGCTATGTTCTACTGTGGATTTATCTTAAGTAAAACTTAATTTTTAATTGATATTTAATTGATAATCCAATTTGAAACAGTCTTTCAGTTCTTTCCCAATGCACTGCCTAGTTATATTTCTACCGTACTGTATTTGTGCAGTTAATTTTTAAAAATAAATATAATTCTTTATAGTTATCCTTATTAGATTTTGTCTTACTAACTTGGTCTATAATTCTAGTCTGTCAATATATTTTTGGAATCTGACTCTATTATGCAGTGGATTACCTATTCCTCCCACGTTTGTCAGTCACAGACAGGAGAAGCATGCCAGCCATGCTTTTACAAAGTCAGTGATGAAATTATTGACTAGAGAGACAAGAACAGCATCTTGGAGACACTTCACTAAAGGCTGCCTTATAAGTGGGCAAAAATCCATTTACTTTTTGGTTTAAATCATTCAAAGAAATCACAATCCAATGAACTGCATTACCATCTAACCCACATCTTTCAATGTTTCTACAAAATTATCATCCAATTATCCTGGCTCTCCTTAGTCTCAGAGATGGAAACCAAAAGAGATGAGTGGAGGAAAATTTCAGCTCTATATAAGGCAAAACTTTCTAACAATTAGGGCTAGCCAAAAATGGAACAGTCTGCCTCTGAGAGTAGTGGATTCCATGTCGCTGGAAGCTTTCAAGCAGATGCCAGATGACCACTTGTAAAGGATGTTTTAAAGGAGATTACTGTCCATTTACCTCAGGGCCTTGGAGGCCCTTTTCAGCTCTGAGATTTGTGAATCTGGAGAGTTTTTTTAAATACTTGCTGAAGTACAACTATGCTATCTATTGCTATAGCGTTTCTAGCATCTATGAGTCTGATCAAAGAGAAATGAGGTTTGTTTGGCATGACTTTTTTTTTAAACAATGTTTTCTTCCAAGACTAAAGGTTTTCATTTATGAATTATTAAGTGACTTAATTGATTGTGCAATGTTTAAATTTCTGCCACAGGCAAGTAACTATTATCTGTGTTCCAAGTAGAGGCTGGTCTCCTAGAGGAGGAGGTGAAAAGACTTGAGGAATGCCTCTCTTAGGGACAGGAAGGGGTTTCAATGGAAGGAGGAAAAGGATCCAAAGTGGTGGAGAGAAAATTTGACCCTAGTCAAGAAGTTAGAGATTGGAAGAAAGTCATGCAGAGAAGAAAGGGAAGGAAAAGCACAGTTGAATACTCGGAGCTAAAACACGAATTTGAAGAATCTTCTTGAAGAAAGTTGGATGCTCAGAGAAAGAAGTAACTGTTTGTCCTTCAAGAAATGCTAAAATAAGGGCAGCTAGGTGGCGCAGTGGATAGAGCACTGGCCCTGAAGTCAGAAGGACCTGAGTTCAAATCCAGCCTCAGACCAAACACTTGACACTTACTAGCTGTGTGACCCTGGACAAGTCACTCCAATTGCCTTTAAAAAAAAATCCTTAAATAGAGCAATGGAAATTATCAGGGGAGAAACTACTCAGTGTAAAGGTCAGAGAAAGAAGAGAAGAGCAGTGGTACTTTCTGTTCAAAGGCAGGAAAAGCAGTTCTAAAGTCATTGCACTCTCCGTTACACATCTCTCCATCTTCTCTACAAAAGTGCATGAGGTATTTTATTAAATGCTTCACTTAAATCTAATTAAATAAGTGCACTTATCCACAGCATTCAAAACTTCTCCATTTTCTGTAACCAATGGTTCCGTGCATGGATGGTGTGGTGCTGGCGGATGGAGCACCTGTGTTTTCTTGGCGTTAGTTGTTAGGCCAAAATTAGCACAAGCAGCAGAGAGTTGATCCATACTTTGCTGCATCTCAGTTTCAGAGGCTGCATTGAGTTCACAATTATCTGCAAACAAAAAATCATGCACCAACACTCTCTTACCTTGGAAGTACACTTTCCAGGAATTTACACATTGATGATGAGGTTGACACACGCATTGCCAGAGCTAGCTCAGTGTTTGGGAGGCTCCAAAAGAAAGTGTGGGAGAAAAGAGGTATTAGACTGACTACCAAACTGAAGGTCTACAGAATCATTGTGCTGACCTCATTGTTGTATACCTGTGAAACCTGGACAGTCAACCAGCACCATGCCAGGAAAATGAATGCTTTGAATTGTCTTAGGAAGATTCTGAAGATCACCTGGCAGGATAAGATACCAGACACTGAGTCAGTCCTTTCTCGAACTAAACTACCAAGCATTCAAATTCTACTGCAGAGAGCGCAACTATGATGAGCTGTGGCTACGTTGTTCAAAAACGAAACAGACGCTTGCCTAAAAAGCTATTTTATGGTCAGATCTAAATAACTGGAAAAACATCAGTTGCTCATGGGTAGGCTGAGCTAATATAATAAAAATGACAATTCTACCTAAGCTAATTTACTTATTCAGTGCCATAACAAACTACTAAAAAATTATTTTATAGAGTTAGAAAAAATAATAACAAGATTCATTTGGAAGAACAAAAGGTCCAGAATATCAAGGGAACTAATGAAAAGAAATGCAGGGGAAGGTGGCCTAGTAATTCCAGATCTTAAATTGTATTATAAAGCAGCAATCATCAAAACTGCTTGTTCCTGGCTAAGAAATAGGGAGGTGGATCAGTGGAATAGGTTAAGTATGCAAGAACATAGTAGTCAATGACTATAGGAATCTATTATTTGATAAACCCAAAGACCCCAGCTTCTGGGATAAGAACCCACTCTTTGAAAAAAACTGCTGGGAAAACTGGAAAAGAGTACGGCAGAAACTAGGCATAGACCCAAATCTCACACCATATACCAAAATAAAGTCAAAATGGGTTCAGGACTTAGATATAAAGGCTGATACCATAAGTAAACTGGGAGAACAAGGAATAGTTTACCTATCAGATCTATGGAGAACAGAAGAATTCATGACCAAACAGGAGATAGAGAATATTGCAAAAAGCAAAATGGATAACTTTGATTACATTAAATTGAAAAGTTTTTGCACAAACAAAGCCAATGCAACTAAGATTAGAAGGAAGGCAGAAAATTGGGAAAGAATTTTTACAACCAGTCTCTCTGATAAGGCCTCATTTCTAAAATATATAGAGAATTAAGTCAAATTTATAAGAATACAAGCCATTCCCCAATTGATAAATGGTCAAAGGATATGAACAGACAGTTCTCAGATGAAGAAATTAAAGCCATCTATAGTCATATGAAAAAATGCTCTAAATCACTATTGATTAGAGAAATACAAATCAAAACAGCTCTGAGGTACCACATCACACCTATCAGATTGGCCAAGATGACAAAACAGGAAAATGATAAATGTTGGAGAAGATATGGGAAAATTGGAACACTAATACTGTTGGTAGAGTTGTGAAATGATCCAACCATTTTGGAGAGCAATTTGGCACTATGCCCAAAGGGCTATAAAAAATCCCTTTCACCTAGCAATAGCATTTCTAGGGCTATATCCCAAAGAGATCATACAAATGGGAAAAGGACCCACATGTACAAAAATATTCATAGCAGCTCTTTTTGTGGTGGCAAAGAATTGGAAATTGAGAGGATGCCTATCAATTGGGGAATGGCTGAGCAAGTTGTGGTAAATGAATGTAATGGACTACTATTGTGCTATAAGAAATGATGAACAGGCTGACTTCAGAAAAACCTGGAAAGACCTGTATGGTCTGATGCTGAGTGAAGGGAGCAGAACCAAGAGAACATTGTACACAATAATAGCCACGTTGTGTGATGACTAATATTGATAAACTTAACCCTTCCCAACAATACAAGGATCTAAGACATCTCCAGAGGCCTTGTGATGGAAAATGCTATCCACATCCAAAGAAAGAACTATGGAAGTGGAATTGCTATTTTTTTTTCCTCTTCTGTTGAGTTTTGTTTCTTCTTTCTGATGGTTCCTCCTATTGGTTTTAATTCTTACTTACAACATCACTAATGTGAAAATATGTTTAATAGGAATGTAAATGTATAGCCTATATCAGATTATGGGCGGTCTTGGGGAGAGTGGTGGGGAGGAAGAGGGAGAAAAATTTTAAACTCAAAAGCATATGGAAGTGATTATGATAAATCAAAATAAACTAATAAAAAATCAAAAAAAAGAAAAAAACTATTTTATGGAGAAGTCACACAGGGTAAGTGCACACATGGTGGTCAGAAGAAGCAATACAAGGACACTCTGAAGGTCTCTCTTAAGAACTTTGGAATTGATAGTATGACTGGTGTAGCACCCCTCAGCACGGTGTGCTCTCATCAGAGAAGGTGCTGTGCTCTCTCAGCAAAGTAAAATTAAAGGAGCTCAAAAGAAACTCAAGATAGGAAAATTTAGAAAATCCACCCCAAATGTTCACACGGACTATTTGTGCCTGCCCTATTCTAGAGCGTTATGAGCTCTTCTTGGTGTGATCAGCCACAGTAGGACACACTGTAACTTGATTCTAACGTAGTGATGTCATTTTTGTCCTCTTCGAGAAGGAAGGACACAACCAACCAACCGCTTAAACTATACTTGCAGTGTTGCTGTGAACTACTTGTTTGGCAATCCTGTCACTAAAGGAAATAAACTTAGTCTTACGTGAGCCGATCTTGATGAAGCTGCTTCTTCACAATCACTGCTTGTTTATCTAAATGTTCTTTAGCCATCAATAAATCAGTAAGTATTTATTAAGTATCCATAATGTGCCAGGCACTGTACTAAGCCCTGGAGCTACAAAGAAAAGGCAAACATAGCCCTCAAGAAGCTTAAATTCTTTTGGGGAGACAAGATGTCTTATGTCTACACATAAAATACACAGAAAATAGATCTAAAGTAAACTGGAAGGGGAAGGAATTATTTCTTAAGAGGATCTGTTCCAGAATTTTACCAGGAATCTGGTTAAGGGATTTGCCCAAGGTAACACGTGTTAAAAGTAAAACCTGAACTCAGGTTTTCCTGACTCCAAGGCTAGCCCTCAACCTACTGTGTCGCGCTGCCCTCCATTGGATGGTACTGGAAGAATATTGGTGTAAAAAACAAAAATCAGCTTTTGTTTCAGAGAGAAGTTTGGGGAGGTCGTTAAAAAATAATGTGCAACTTCCTAAAGACATTCCAGTCAGTCTGCTCTCCTGTTTAATTCTGGGCTAAGCTCACTGTCCATATATAGTGTGCAAGACATGATAATGAATGAGCTTGTGGTGTTATCCAACCAACTGCATTTCACAGTCTGCTAAGGGGATTTATTCTGTGAAGTTTGGATTTAATCAAAGGGCCACACTTGAGGACCTAGAGGGCCACATGTGACCTAGAGGCCACTGGTTTCCCACCCCTGGTAGACTATAGGCATTCTTCATCTACTTGGTTTTTTTTGGTGTGGATATTTAGGTTACGTTAGATAATATATCTTATTTTTCAGTCTCCACAATTTCCTAGGGTTTGAAGATATGGAAAGGATAGGGCGGAGAAAAAATCAGCAGTAACTGAACCATAAACTTAATTTTTCATCACCATAAAAATATTTATGAGAATGGTCTACATACAAATCGAGGATATCCTTGATGAAAATATGAGAGGGGGAAAGCAGATGATTTTTTCTATAATAGATTATATCTTATGAGTCACATAATTAACTGAAAGAAAAAGGGAGAGAATAAAAGATCACATGTTAATTGTTTGAAGAATGGAAAAAAGTACATGACAAGTAAAACAAAGTGCAGCCTTAGAAGCTTCCCTCAAACCAGGTGTCTTTGGTGTCTTTGATAGACACAGCCGGGTAGATAATTAGTAGAATCAGAATTGTAAGTGACCTTGAGGACAGAGTGTCTCACTTTTGTATCTGAGGCAGCTAGATCACACAGGAGATAGAGTGCTGGACTTGGAGTCAGGAATACTTGAGTTCAAATCCAACCTCAGACACTTACTACTTCTATGACCCTAAGTGCTATCTGCCACAGTTTCCTTATCTGTAAAATGGGAATAATAGTAGCACCTACATTTCAGGGTTGTTGTGATGATCAAAAATAAGATAATATTTGCAAGGTGCTTGACACGGTACCTGGATCATAGTAGGCACTATATAAATGCTAGCTATTGTTATTATCACTAGTACTATTATCATCATCATCATCCCCAGTACCTAGTATAATCCTTGGCACATGATAGGGACTCAATAAATGCTTATTGACTGAACTTTGTTCAATGATACTATGATTATCAATATCAAATTAAGCATAAAGTAAGGGAATATACACTCATCAAAAATATTTGTTAGTTTCATGGAGGATGTCTTCCACAGAATCCAGATGGAGGAGGGATTCCCTGTAGACATAGATGTCATTCAGAAGCTGTTTTTAGATTACATTTTGTTGATTGCCTCAAGCCCCAGATATTTCAGAGCATGCTCATTGAGAAGTACAACCTTTCAAAAGAGACCAGCCTAACAATTCACATAGGAAAAATAGGCAGATGAAGACATGTATGTTGTCTACATTATGATATGCAATTGGCTATCTCGGACAGACACTTCAGATGGACAATGAGTTGCATCTAGAACTGAAGAGTGGGTTATATTCTGTTTGGGAATTTGAGTGCAACAGCTGCTTAGGTAGATTTGTCTTTCCTTGGCATTTTCTTGTAATTTCTCACCCATACAGGAACAAGAAATATAGTGACCTGGGAGTGAATCTCCTATAACTACTAACTTAAAGGGAATACTCAAAAGTCACTTTGGCAGAAACTAGGCATAGACCGGCATCTCACACTGTATTTCAAGATAAATTCTAAATGGGTACATGATTTAGACATAAAGGATGATGGCATAGGCAAATTAGGGGAGCATTGAAAAAATTATTGGTAAGATCTCTGGGCAAGGGAAATCATGACCAAATAAGAGCTAGAGAGGCTCACAAGAGGTAAATGGATGATTTTGGTCGTATAAAATTAAAGGGTTTTTTGCACAAACAAAACCAATACAGTCAAAATTAGAAGAAAAGCAGGAAAGTGGAAAAAATTCCATAGCAAGTTTCTCTGATAAAGGTCTCATTTCTCAAATATATAGAAAGCTGAGCCAAATTTATAAAAATAAGAGCCATTCTAAGAAATAGGGAGGTGGATCAGTGGAATAGGTTAAATATGCAAGACATAGTAGTCAATGACTATAGGAATCTATTATTTGATAAACCCAAAGACCCCAGCTTCTGGGATAAGAACCCACTCTTTGAAAAAAACTGCTGGGAAAACTGGAAAAGAGTACGGCAGAAACTAGGCATAGACCCAAATCTCACACCATATACCAAAATAAAGTCAAAATGGGTTCAGGACTTAGATATAAAGGCTGATACCATAAGTAAACTGGGAGAACAAGGAATAGTTTACCTATCAGATCTATGGAGAACAGAAGAATTCATGACCAAACAGGAGATAGAGAACATTACAAAAAGCAAAATGGATAATTTTGATTACATTAAATTGAAAAGTTTTTGCACAAACAAAGCCAATGCAACTAAGATTAGAAGGAAGGCAGAAAATTGGGAAAGAATTTTTACAACCAGTCTCTCTGATAAGAGCCTCATTTCTAAAATATATAGAGAATTAAGTCAAATTTATAAGAACACAAGCCATTCCCCAATTGATAAATGGTCAAAGGATATTAACAGACAGCTCTCAGATGAAGAAATTAAAGCCATCTATAGTCATATGAAAAAATGCTCTAAATCACTATTGATTAGAGAAATGCAAATCAAAACAGCTCTGAGGTACCACATCACACCTATCAGATTGGCCAAGATGACAAAACAGGAAAATGATAAATGTTGGAGATGTGGGGAAATTGGAACACTAATACATTGTTGGTGGAGTTGTGAAATGATCCAACCATTTTGGAGAACAATTTGGAACTATGCCCAAAGGGCTACAAAAATGTGCATACCCTTTGATCCAGCAATAGCACTTCTAGGGCTATATCCCAAAGACATCAAACAAATGGGAAAAGGACCCACACGTACAAAAATATTCATAGCAGCTCTTTCCTCCCTCCAGAGTTTCAGTGAGGATAAAATAAGATAATATTTGCAAAGCACTTTGAAGATCTTAAAGTACTATATGAAAAATACTAGCTATGTTGTATCTGATTCCAGGACTATACTAAAGGCTGAGCTCTTCAGGACTAAGCAGACAGCTGGGGTAATTCAAACTATATATAACAGAAAAAGGGTTTTAAGGCAGTGGTCTCCAAAGTGGGGGGGCCCCAGGGGACTATGGCTTCACCTTAAGTTGTAACCCATCTGAGGTTGGGAAGATGGGTTGCATTCCACCCTCCCTGTGATAGCCAATCAGAGGTCTCCGCTACAAGATCCTCTTTACCCATTTCAAATGCAATAATCCCTGACTCTAACCCCTCCAGCACCTGGTATCCTGCGGGTATGCAAGCTCCCAACCTCTCCCCTAACTGATTTAACAGAGACCTAGGCATGCCACAGCAGCTACACAGGTACAATTGCCTGGCCCCCAGTTTTCCTCGTGATTGCCACAAGCATCCCTCAGCAGTGTGAGAGATGGCCTAAAGTGCAGTTTCCTTAGGCGTAAACCCTGAGTTGAGTTTCACCTTTCTCGAAAATCCACACCAGCACGCACAAGCAGTTCCTGGTTGCTCGGCTTCCTGGTGCACGCATACATCTATTTCCCAAATATGGGTATGTTTGCTTCTATTGGGTATTAGTTGCAGTTTAAATTGTGCGCCTTGAGTACCCAGCCAATAGGGGAAAAAGGTAAGAGAGTGGGAGGGGGCACGCTTTAGGGCTATAAAACTTGGCTTCGCACAGCCAAAGGCACACTCCCTGGATGCCGCTGCTCGAACAGCCGCAAGAACTGTGCGTTTTCTC
Source organism: Phascolarctos cinereus (assembly GCF_003287225.1). NCBI lineage: Eukaryota > Metazoa > Chordata > Mammalia > Diprotodontia > Phascolarctidae > Phascolarctos > Phascolarctos cinereus. The sequence goes on from NW_027556098.1 coordinate 353,753,269, forward strand.
GTGAGAAAGAATAAAGACCTTTTCTGATCTCTGATTCGGACTCCAGACTCTTGATTTCGCTGGTCACTGTCCCACACAGCAGGTAGGCCTTGTGCTTTGAGGCAGGAGCCAGTGATTAAAAACCTTTTCCCTTTTTATTTTTCAATGGAAAATAGTACAGGATGAGCAGCACAGATGAGTTGTGAATTACATCATAGATTTCATTACAATATCATCCCTTCCCCCACAGCAAACTCCACACTTTTCTATTTCTCCACCCTTCCCTATTTCTATTCCTGTCAAGAATGTTACCAGCCTTCCAGTCTCCCAGATTCGCAGCCTCCTCCTCATCGTTCTCTCCACTCAATTGAAACACTCTCTACAAAATTACAAGTGGTCCTTTAATTGACAGACCTGTTGACCTTATTTAGTCCTTACTCTTTCTGAACTCTGTAACACATGATACTGCTGACCACTCTCTCTCCTCCTGGATATTTCCTTTTTCTCTTTGGGTCTTTAAAAATGATGCTTCACCTATAAAAATTCTTCTATTTGCATGCTTTAAAAACTTAGAAATGGGGTGGCTAGGTGGTGCAGTGGATAAAACTCCAGCCTTGGAGTTAGGAGGACCTGAGTTCAAATCCGACCTAAGACATTTGACACTTACTAGCTGTGTGACCCTGGGCAAGCCACTTAACCCGGATTGCCAAAGCAAAAAACCAAAACAAAAAAACCCCTTAGAAATGGAATTTCCCAACTTGTTTTTAAAACTTTCATTTGAAGAATTTCAGTGGCTTTTGAATCCATTCATTAAAAATACAAAAATGCAACTTCGTACAATTAGTTTGCAGGAACAATTGATTGACATCAGAGAAGATGGAAATTTATTAGGCAAATTTCAACAAAAAACTTTACATAATCAGTGGATGGGAATGAAAATTTGTTATCACAAATTAGTAAATGCAGCTGATGGTTCATATCTTCCATTTGGATCTACATATCTTTGTGATGCCTTGTTTTCAGCTCTGGCAAAGATTAAAACTAAGAAGTGAAATAAATTAAACTTAAAACCAAATCTCTATCACAAAGTGTTAAACCAAGATTTTTAAAAGTAATGAAGCATAATCAATAATATTGCTCTCACTAAAATATCATTATTAATAGTATTTTTAGGGAAAACAAAAAGAGCTTTTGTACTATTAATAGATTCTTATATCTTATCTCATTAATTTCTATTTTTGTATAAGTTGTACAATGAACATACTTCTTAGTAGATATATATATAATGTATAAATAAATATATATGTATGGAAGGGCATGCTCAAAAATATTTTTATTGATAGGGGTTTGTGATAAAAAAAAAAGTTGAGAGACTCTTGCTTTAAGGCTCAGAATTAATGTACCAAATTAAGCTAAGTGCAAAGAGGTCCATTGTTGGATAGGTGGCTGATTTTTTTTTTCATATACCAACTCATAAGTCACTTACTAAAATTTGGAGAAGATGTGATATGCTTCTACCTTAATAAAATCGTGGATATTTTGAAGCATTGAAGTTACTGTAAATTACTGCATTTTCCAGAATAACAAATCCTCTCTTTTTGTGCACGATAATTTCTAGCACAATCACGATGGCTGCCAGATTAATAAATCTCTCAAGGAAAGCCTCTCACTCAAGCTTAAGAAAAAAAATGTAGCTGGGGACACTCAGAATAACTAGAAGGCTTAGATGCCATGTGAACTCATGAAACTTCAAACATATAAATGTATACATATACATATGTGTAATGCATATACATATATATACACATATACATATGTGTGTATATCCCATTTCACTAAATCACTTCTTATTGGACACCAACAGTGAAATGTGTCATTAAGGATATGTGATAGATAATGAGAGGAGGGGATTCACTGTTCCCTCAGCCAGTGCAAAGACTGCATTTCAGTCTTTATTCATGGCACATCATCATAGCCATTTTTCCTTTCTTTCTTTCTTTCTTTCTTTCTTTCTTTCTTTCTTTCTTTCTTTCTTTCTTTCTTTCTTTCTTTCTTTCTTTCTTTCTTTCTTTCTTTCTTTCTTTCTTTCTTTCTTTCTTTCTTTCTTTCTTTCTTTCTTGGCAATTGAGGTTAAGTGACTTGCCCAGGGTCACACAGCTAGTAAGTGTCAAGTGTTTGGTCTGAGGCCAGATCTGAACTCAGGTCCTCCTGACTTCAGGGCCAGTGCTCTATCCACAGCGCCACCTAGCTGCTCCTTATCATAGCCAATTTTCCAGCCCAGGTTGGCATAGGGAGACCAATAGAAAGGTCTGCAAATATTGGGGGAGGAAGGTCTGGCCAAGAACCTGGAGCCTCATGAAGCCTTCCAGTGTTCAGGAAGGTGTGAACCAGAACAAGAGGAGATCCAAGAACCATACTATATTGGAGCACCACATGCAGAGTCTGGGAACAGGTGCCAATTGGCAGTTTTGTCACCCACTACTCCATTCTGATTCATAGATCCATTATGTACAGAGGATGGGAATTGTGGCCCTGGGAAGGCAGCAGAGCCGTGGGTTCTGAGCTGTATATCAAGCAAGGAGGAAGTTCTAAAGCAAGTAGCAGCAGTATCCCAGGAACACAGTATGATATCAATCTCAGCCTCTAGCCCAGTACCAGACAGACCTCTTTAGTAGCACTAAAAACTTTCATGTCCCCAGCCTGAGCTGTCACTGAAATCCTTGAACAACACAACACTTGATAGCCCTAAAAAAGTAGCAACAGGATCAGCCTATACCTTCCCTCCATAAATGTACAGAGCCCAGCCCTAACATGAAATCTACAGTCAGGAAGTAGATTGGAAGAATAAATAAATAAAAAAGAATCCCACTCTAAAAAGCTATTATGGTGATAAGATGCTCAAGATACAAACTTAAATGAAGAGAATGATTCCAAACATCTACAAGCAAAGCCTCAAAGAAAAACACAGCTTGGGGACAAATTCAAAAAGAATTCCTGAAAGAGACTAAGCAAGAGTTTTTAAAAAATCAAAAATATTCCTATAAATGAAATGAAATCCAAATACTATACAAACTATTTGGGAAAACAGGCAAATAAGAGGATTCTGGAAAGATGGCAGAGTAGGTCAGAAAATTCTAAGCTCTGAAGATTTCCCCCCACAAAAGAGATTAAATAGCGCTTCAGGGCAAACACAGAGTAGGTAAAAAAAAAATAAGAGTAGGGGCAGAACAGTGGTCCTTCTGGGACAATCAGAGAAGATCTGAAGAAAAATCCCAGGATAAGGTTTGGTCTGCGTGAACAGTAAACACCTCCAGGCTAGGGGGCTCCTTAAACAACAAGGGTGAGCCCTGGGGTTAGCTGAATTGGGAGGCTGCCCCAGCCACAGGATCTTTTACCTCCAGGAACAGTGAGGGGAGTTGGTCTGAGTGTGGGGGTGGGGGAGGAGATTGAGTGAACCTATGTTGACAAGGAGCACCAGTCCCAGCTATGCTGTGGAGACACAGCCAGGAGTGAGAAGGAACCAGAACATTCCCAGTGAGTACAGAAGCAGTGAGGCAGGGACATTGCTGGCTGTGGGCACTTACAGGAGGCTGCAGGTCTTAGTTTCAGTTCCAGGTTAGAGAAAGAACTAAAAAAAGGTCTGAGGCCAGAGGCACTGCCCCCTCATACCCCAGGACTAGAGGTGATTATAAAAACTAAGCTATTATGATTTTTTTTTAATGCACAAGCAAAGGAGAAAGAATTCAACCACAGAGAGTTACTGTGGGAATAGAGAAGACCAGGGTTCATCTTCAGAGGAGGATACTGAATCAAAGAATCTCTTCTGTCGGAAAGATAATGTCAAATGGTCACCTGCCCAAAAAGAATTCATAGAAGAACTTTAAAAAGACTTTTAAAATCCAATGAGAAAGACTGAGGAAAAACAAAACAAAAAAATCCAAGAAAAACAAGATTATGAAAAGAAAGTCAACCAATTAGAAAAGGAGATCCAGAATCTTAAGAAAATGACTGTTTGAAAATCAGAATTGGGCAAGGAGAAACCAGAGAAGTTATAAGAGATCAAGAAATAATAAAATAAAATATAAAGAATGAAAAAACAGAAGAGAATGTGAAACACCTCATAAGAAAAACAACTGATCTAGAGAACAGATCAAGAAGAGAAAACATTAGAATAATCAAACTACCTGAAAACTATGTTCAAAAAAAGAATCTTGATACAATAATACAAGAAATAAGTTTTTTAAATTGTCCTGAAGCATTAGAACAAGGGGGAAAGTAGAAATAGAAAAAAAAAATCCACCAATTACCACCTAAAAGAGATCCCATAAGGAAAACTGACAGGAAATATTATAGTCAAATTCTGAAATCCCCAGCTCAAGGATAAAATATTACAAACAACAAGAAAAACAGTTTAAATATGGTGGTGCCACAATTAGAATCACACAAGACCTAGTGGTGACACTAAAAGCCCACAGGTCTTGGGACACTATATATTGGAGAGTAAAAGAACTGGGGTTCCAGCCAAAAATATCATACTCAGCAAAGCTAAGCATAATCCTGAATGAAAAAAATAAAGGATATTTAATGAACTGGCAGACTTTCAGGACTTTATTAAAAAGAAACCAGAACTTAATAGAAGATTTGACATACAAGATCCAGGAGAAATATAAGGTACATACCAAAGACTAATTACAAGGGACTCAATAAGGGCAGACTATTTATCTTTTATGTATGCAACATGTAAAATGTATGTCTAAGATTTTTATTAGTAATTGGGTAGTTGGTAAGAAAGAATGGGGTAGATCTGAGTATGATAGGATAAAAGCCTCATTTCCATTCATGGAGAGCAATTTGAAACTACGGTCAAAGGGCGATGAAAATATGCATACCCTTTAATCCAGCAATACCACTACCAAGTCCACATCCCAGGAAATTTTATAGCAGCTCTTTTTTGTAACGGCGAAGAATTGGAAATAGAGGAAATGACCATCAATTGGAGAATAGCTGAAAAGTTGTGGTGAAGGAATGCTATTGTGCTATAAGAAATGATAAGCAGGATGGTTTCAGGAAAACCTAGAAAGGCTTACGTGAATTGATGCAAAGTGAGGTGAGTAGCACCAGAAGACACAGTTATAGCAATATTGTATGATGATCAATTGTGAATGATTTAGCTGTCCTCAGCAATACAATGATCTAAGACAATTCCAAAGGACTCACAATTAAAAATTCTCTCCACTTCCAGAGAAAGAACTGATGGAGTCTGAATGTAGATTGAAGCATACTATTTTTCACTTTATTTTTATGTGAGTTTTCTTGGTCTATGTTTACTTTCACAACATGACTAATATGGAAATATGTCTTGCATGATCACACTTGTATAACCTATATTAAATTGCTTGCTGTCTCAGGGAGGGAGGGAGGGAGGTGAGAGGGAAAGAGAGAATTTGGAGCTCAAATTAATGTTAAATTAATGTTAAAATTGTTTTTACATGCAATTGAAAAAAATAAAATATTATTCAAAAAATAAATGAAATGAGAACTAGAGGGGGTAAATGGAAAGAAAAATTAGAGATATGGAAGAAAAAACTGGGAAGAGAATTAGCAGCTTGGCATAAGAGATATAAAACCTTGCCCAGGCAACAAACATTATGAATATTTCTTGTCCATGACACAAGAAATATTTTTTTAAAAGTCAACAGATTCAAAGATAGAAGAATACGTAAGTTATCTCATAGCAAAACAAACTACCTGGAAAACAGATTGAGGAGAAAAAAATTTAAAAATCATTGGACTACCTACATTTGTTTCCCCCCCCCACACACACTTAATAGTATTTTATTTTTTCCAATTACATGTAAAGGCAGTTTTCTTTTCTTTCTTTTTTTTTTTTTTGGCTAGGCAATGGGGTTAAGTGACTTGCCCAGGGTCATACAGCTAGTAAGTGTTATGTGTCTGAGGCTGGATTTGAACTGAGGTCCTCCTGAATCCAGGGCCGGTGTTCTATCCACTTCACCATCTAGCTGCCCCTTAAAGGCAGTTTTCAACATTCACTTTTATAAGATTTTGAGTTCCAAATTTTTTCTCCCTCCCCAAGATGGCAAGCAATCTGATAGAGATTATACATGTACAATCCTAAACATATTTCCACATTAGTCACATTGCGAAAGAAGAATCAGAACAAAAGTTAGAAGCCACAAGAAAGGGAAAAAAAGTGAAAACAGTATGCTTTGATCTGCTTTTAGACTCCATAGTTCTTTCTCTGGATGTGGACAGCATTTTCCATCACGAGTCTTTTGGAATTGTCTTAGATCATTGTATTGCTAAGAGACAAGTTATCAAGATGATCATTGCATAATGTTGCTGTTACTATGTACAATGCTCTACTGGTTCTGCTCACTTCACTCAGCATCAGTTTATGTAAGTCCAGGTTTTTCTGAAATCCACCTGCTCATCATTTCTTATAGCACAATAGTATTCCATTACATTCATATACCATTACTATTCCTATACCATAAACTTGTTCAGCCATTCCCCAATTGATAGGGATCCCCTCAATTTCCAACAAAAAGAACCGCTATAAATATTTTTGTACATGTGGATCTTTTTCCCTTTTTTATGATCTCTGTTGGATACAGACCTAGTAGTAGTGGTATTGCTAGATCAAAGGGTATGCACAGTTTTATAGCCTTTGGGCATAATTCCAAATTATTCTCCAGAATGGTTGGATCGGTTCACAACTCCACCAACAATATATTAATGTTCCAATTTTCCCACATCTTTTCCCACACTTATCATTTTCCTTTTGTGTCATATTAGCCAATCTGATAGGTGTGAGGTGGTACCTCAGAGTTGTTTTAATTTGCATTTCTCTAATCAATAGTGATTTAGAGCACTAAATTTGTTGTTGTAAAGTCATTTCAGTCATGTCTGACTCTCCGTGACTCCATTTGATGTTTTCTTGGCAAAAATATTGGAGTAGTTTGCCATTTCCTTCTCAGATCATTTTATAGATGAGGAACCAAGGCAAACAAGGTTAAATGACTTGCCCAGGATTACATAGCTAACAAGTGTCTGAGGCCAGATTTAAATTCAGTTCCTCCTGGCTCCAGGCCCAGGGTTCTATCCACTGTGCCACCTAGCTTCTCAGGACCACCTAAATACCAAGACAAAAAAGAGAGAGAGAGACCTTAAACATCATACTTTAAGAAATTTTAAAAGAAAACTGCCCAGATTTCTCAGAACCAGAGGGCAAAATGGAAATATAAAAAATCCACCAGTTACTTCCTGAAAGAAACTCCAAAATGAAAACTCCCAGAAAGATTATAGCCAAAATCAAGAGCATCTAGGTTAAAGAAAAAGTACTTTGAGCAGACAGAAAGAATTCAAGCACCAAGGAGCTACAGTCAGAATCATGAGTGATTTAGCAGCCACCACTATAAAGCAAAGAGCTTGAAATAAGATATTTCAGAACACAAAGGACATGGGCTTACAGCCAAAAATAACTTACTTAGCAAAATTAAATATAATTCTACAAGGAAATAATTGACCTTTAACAAAATAGAAGACTTCCAAGCATTCCTGATGAAAAAAAAAAACCAGAGCTACATAGAAACTTTGAAGTGCAATCACAGGAGTTAAGAGAATGTAAACATGAATAAACAATAATAAGATACTAAATAACCATAAAGTGCTTACATTCACATATAGAAAGATTTCACATGTCCCTTCTAAACCTATGATCAGCATGAGTCATAGACAGAGCCTAATTAGATGAGACTAAGGAGTGGTTTTGTCTTAATGATCTTAAAAGAAAGATGGGAAGAGGAGAAAAGGAACTAATTGGGAGGTGGAGGAGGGAAAAGTAGGGGAAATTATCTCACATAATCAGCATATGAAGGTAAACATCTATACAAACAAGGAGGAAGTAAAGGGGGAAGTGGCTGATGCAAATTTCACTGTCATCTGAACTGATCAAGGAGGGAAGAATACCCTCTGTAAATATCCACACACATAGAATTGGGTACAAAAATACATGTTACTCAACAGGGAAACAGTAGCAAAAGGGGAGAAGAGAGAATTAGAATGAGAGTAAATTAAGGAAGGAATTAGTCCTAAATAAAACAAACTCTAACTGAGAATGTATAAAAATATTTATAGCTCTTGGTGAGGTGACAAAGAATGTGAATCTTAGAGTATGTCCATAAGTTGAAGAATGGTTGCACAAGTTATGTTATATAAATATGATGAAATGCTATCGTAACATAAGAAGTGATGAAGCGGATAGTTTTAAAGAAGCCTGAGAAGATTTATATGAATTGGTGCAGAGTGAAGTGAACAGAACCAGGAGAATAATTTATACAATGACAACGTGTAAAGTCAAACAACTTTGAAAGAATTAGCAAAATGATCAGCAAAATGACCAACTATAATTTCAGAGGACTAATAATGAAACTTGTTTTCCCAGCTCCCCATAGACAGATGAAGAAGTGAAAGTGCAGAATAAGACATATTTTTTGGATATGGCCAATGTAGACTTTTTTTTTGCTTGACTATATATGTTTATAACAGATGTTTTGGTTTTCTTTCCTTCTCAATTTGAGGTGGGAGGTTTTGAGGGAGGGAAAAAAAGTAGATTTCTTCCGATTGAAAATGTGTGTGCATATTTTTTAAAAGTCCATTTTCTACCCATAGTTGTGAGAGGTAGATGACTTGCTCCTCTTTAATTTTTTTAAATGAAATAATCTTTAATATTAAAGTCATGTATTTATTTAGAATGTATTGTGGAATGTGGCGGGAGATATTGGTCCAAGCCTAATTTCCATCAGATCACTTTACAGTTTTTCCATAAGTTTTTAATCAAATAGGGAATTCTTGTAAGTAATTTATACTTTCTGGTTTATTGCGTACTGGTTTTTTCAGTTCCATTGTTTCTAATTCTTATTTGTCTAGACTGTTCCATTGATCTACCTCTCTCTTTTTTTAACTGGTATCAGATGGTTTTGATGACTACTGCTTTATAATATAAAGTCTAAAAGGACTATTTCCCTTTTATCCCTTTTATTTTCTTTGATATTCTAGATACTTTATTTTTCAAAGTGAATTTTGCTATTCATCAAGTTTTATAAAGCATCCTTTAGATACTTTGATTGATAAAGCATTAAAATTGTAAATTAATTTTGGTGGTACCAACTGCCATTTTTATCATATTGGTATGACCTAGCCATGAGCACTGAAAATTCCTCCAGATACTTAAGTAGTTCTTTAATCTTTAAGGAATATTTTAAATTCAATCTATATAAGTATTGTGTGCTTTTGTAGACTTATTTCCAGATAGCATACAAATTTTTGTAATTATTTGGAAGAGGAAGTTAAGAACTATTCTTACCAATTTAGTTAATACCTCTTTCTAAAACCTAAGTATGGCTGATTAACCAATATCAACTGACAATGATGGTGGGAAGCACACCAGTGGGCGTTATACATAAACCCTATAGCATTAGATAAACCCCTCAAAACCTCAGAACTACTCTTAGTACTCTGAAGGAATGTTAGTAGCCACTGCCTAGGAACCTAACTTGGTAGAGTAAGAGCTGGGATAGTTGATTCAGACCATGTGCTACATAAGAAAGATAAACTAGAGATTCTAATGCAAAAAAAAAAACACATTTGACCTTATAGGTTACTACTGAATTTTGGTGTGATGATACTCCATATTGGAATATGTCTCTAGAATACCTTATTTAAAAGAAATAGGATAATTAAGGGGGTAGGGAGAAGAGTGTATCCATGTACCTGTACCTTGACCCCACCTCAGACATACATAGGGATGGTAACGCCCTTGATCTCCTCACCCAGAAGCATTCCCCCTCTATCATTCAGAACTCTGAAACTCCTCTCTAACCACAATCTCCTTTTTCTCTCCCTGTACTTCATCCTCCACTCACCCCACATACCTATCCTCTGTCCTCATGGCATCATCTATTTACTCTGTCCCTTCCTTATCTGTTACCCTTGTGTTTTCACTTTCTTTTCCCTTCAAAATCATGGCCAGATAGTTAAATCAGTTCACTTTTACACTGTCTTCTACCACTGAATGAATACTTTGTCTCTTTGCTCTATTACTGTTCATCTTACTCCATACTTCAACTCTGAGTAACTCCCATTATTTCTTGTTCACTGCTACTTTGTATTGCTGGCTGCTATCAGTGGTGGGGCAGGTAGGTGGCACCATAGTGCACAGAGTGCCAGGCCTGGAATCAGAAGACTCATCTTGATGCACTCAAATCTGGTCTCAGACACTAGCTGTGTGACCCTGGGCAAATCACTTAACCTGTTTCTTCATCTGTAAAAGGAGCTTGAGAGGGAACTCCATTACCCTCACCAAGAAACCCCCAAGTGGAGTCATGAAGAGTTGGGTTTGACTGAACAACAACAAAATCAGAAGCAATCACACAACCCTACTACAAGTTTTTAATCTGATATCAAATGGGTCCTCACTGCTTCACAATGATCTTTTTACTCTTCCCCGATTCTTTATGGTATTCTTTAAAGCATCTGTTTTGAACTCTTTCTTTTCTCCTCAGATTATGTACGTACCCTCTCAGCAAAGGATCCTACTTTATACTGAGAAAATTGTGGTCATCTGTCCTGAACTCCTTCTTACTTTCAGTTTTGCACTTCACATCTTTTCAATGTCATCCTCCATTCTCTCATTTGCTTCAGTCTCTGAGGAAGAGGTGGGCCTATTCCTTGATAAGGCTTATTCTTCTGCCTGTGTTCTTGGCCGCTTTACCTCATGTCTCCTCTGGGAGCTTGGTCCTTCTATTAAGATTTCAAAATATTTTGACAGGTTAAAACATTGGACCAAATAAGATGAAATGTAATAGGTATAAACAAAAAATCCTACACTTGGGTTCAAAAAACCAACGCTACAAGGACAAGATGGAGAAGGCAAAGTTAGACAGCAGTTCATTTGAAAAAGGTCTGGGGGTTCTATAGAATTGCAAATTCAATATGAGTCAATGGTCTGAAACAGCAGTCAAGAAAGTTAACGTAATCTTAAACTGAATTGAGAGCCATAGCATCCAGGAAAAAGAAGGTAATAGTCCTTTTGTACTCTGCCCTGGTCAGATGGGGTTCATTGGTGGGCCCATTCCTAGAAAGGATAGTTATATGCTGGACTGTCCAGAAAAAAGCAACCATGACAGGGGAGGGTTTAGAGATTGTGCCATAAAAGGATCAGTTGAAACTGGTGATGTTTATAAAGTCTGAAGTCAGGAAGACTGGATGGACATAATAGTGATATTCTAGGATGCGAAGGGTTGTCATGTGGAAGATTAGATGTGCTTTTATCTCAAGAAAGCAAAATGAAGAACATTGCGTGGAAGTCGCAAAGAGGTAAATTTAAGATCAAGAAAGGCTTGTCAACAACGAGAGCTAATCAGGAATTGAAAGGGCCAGCTACCTTGGGAAGCAGTAGGTTCGACAAAATGAGAGGGCTTCAGAGGTTAGATGATTATATGTCAGGTATGTTGCAGAGTGGATTCCCTGTCAGGTACGTATAATTTGGACTGGTTGGTAACTAGAGTCTCTTCCAAATCTGAAATTCTATGACTCTGTCTTTAGTCTTGTCAGCTCTAGCCCAGAGGAATGCCATCCACTGAAGTAAAATGGACACTTCTAATAAAAGTAGTTCCTCAATAGCTCCATGATCTGAGGGGAGCACAGGTACACCCTACCCCTGACTATGTCAGGGTGAGGGTGAATGCTAGTAGCCATCATAAAAGGACCAGAATTTTGGGAAGACAAGCTAAACCAGGCAGCTCCCCAACATGCTGATTTGAGACTGTTCACCCTGCCCCCTTAAACCTGAATTTCTTCCTCTGCACCATTTTCCATTTGTCTCCCCTGATTTTTCAATTTTGCAAACACTCTAGTGCTAAACTGGCTTGGCTTATTTTCTAGTTCTGATTTGGTCCCTATCTCTGATCTCTCCAGACAAGGACTGCTTTCCCTCTCCCCATCCCCCCCCACTCCCTGCAATGATGCCTGACTAATAGATATTTGATCCATAGATGTCAGGCTTGCTTCAGAGAAGTGGGAGTTTGAAAGTGGGAAGTTGTGTTGTCCTATCTTTGGAAATTAAGGATATATTATAACCCATTAAGAATGTCAATACCGATATGATTCAGTTACTCTAGTAGTATATTTGCTTGGTAATTGGACAAGACTTAGCACTTTCTGCCCCCTTTTCTGCCAATCTGCCGACATCACTGCAGAAACAGAAGTAGACCATTTTTTCCTTTTGTTTCATAGGTTGTCATAGCCAAAGAATGCATGACCAGGTAGCCAAATTAGTTACAAACCTCTTCCTACATGGCTAAGTTGATCCTGAGAAAGCAGACAGAATCTTTTGCTGGAATAGTACTTGAAGTCTTTTCAATGTGGTAGAATGAGCCAGAGCTTGCACTTGACCAGCCTAGACTGTGAGCAGGTCACCTGGATGCCATGTTGGGGCATCAGAATGCTTGAATCGGAAAGACCTGAATCCAAACCCTGCCCTTGATACTTACTAGCTGTACAACAATGGGTGAGTTACAACCTCTCTGAGCTTATTTGTCATCGGTAAAATGGAGTTATCTATTGGTACCATTACTCAGGGTTGAGGTTTAAATGTAAATTTCTTTGCAATGTCCCACATACTATTTTGATCATTATTATTATTATAAGGAGATAAATTTATGACTGGAAAAAAAGATGCTAGTTACACAACAAGAACAAGGAATAACTTCCGAACAGCTCTCACTTTCTCCACTGGCACCCATACAATGTCAAGAAACCACAAGGAAGGCCCTTCTCACATTTGGTGGTCCTGACGTGGCAGATTTATAGGAAAACATGGACAAAAGTCACACAAGATAGGGGGCAACTAGGTGACACAGTGAATAGAGCTCCAGCCTTGGAGTCAGGAGGACCTGAGTTCAAATTCGGCTTCAGACACTTGACACTTACTAGCTGTGTGACCCTGGGCAAGTCATTTAATCCCCACTGCCTCACTAAAAAGAAAAAAAAATCACACAAGATGAACAGACATGGGTAAGTTGTGATCTGTATCACTGGAAGTAAAAATACTGATGAGGCAGCAGATACTTTGGGGTAATGTAACCTACCATACCACCATATTAACTCTTTCATGGGGGACAATTTAGTGACCAGAACTTTTTGCCACCCAAACATGTCCCATGGGCAGTGCTATGTTTGAGAAATAAGAATTGTAGATCTTGGGGTATGAAACCTATTTCCCTTTGCCAGGGAATTAATCTAACTCCCCCATACCTCAAATATCTGCTAACAGCATCCATCTCCCTCATTCAACTGGGATTTCTGGGACACACACACACTCTCTCTCTCTCCCCTGCCAACCTCAAGCTCCTCACAAAGAATGAATAGTTATTTGTCTTTCTACTGCCCAACCATTTTTTATTATATTGCTGAGCCTACTATATAACCCAAGAATGCCCCTAGGGATCCAGGAGGGCACCTTATTTAGAAACAAGTCCCTTCCAAGATTACAGAAGTCCATCCATATGTAATTTCCTCTAGAACTTTATTCCATTTTATTCCTTTAAATTTCTATTCTGGTGTTCACTCTTTGTATGAAGGAGTATGGCTGTGTGTGTACATGTGGTAGCACCCTCACAATTAGGTCCTAAGTCTGGGCTGTTCACACTTTTACTGAACTACCTAGGCATCTCCTGGGAGCCTGACTAGAGGGCTTGCCCATTGCTTCGGCCCATATAACAGGTGTTATGTCTATGAAGTTCATTCTGGAAACCCACCTTCCTCAGGGTACAAGACACCCAGGGCATCTATCCTACTTGCCACAGCTCTCTATCATCATGCCCCTCTGGCCCATCTTAACAAGCCAGAACTTGCCCTCCAGGACCTTTCTCATCATGGCTCTGTGAGCTTATTTCATTCCTATCCTCATCTCCACCCAGGTGGTGACTGTTCTGATGTTGCTAGGAACCTTACATCATTCCAGGTCCCAGATCTTCTCAGGTCCCCTGCCATGGCCTGGGATAGGGAACTAAGGAAAAAGCATGGCAGATGTACAGTCGCAGAGGCAACCCTCTCCATCACCACAGCCCAACCTCAAAGCTCCGCAGAGAGCCTGCTTGGAGCCCACAACACATTCTGAGCCACGGGCTGAGGGAACAAGTGCCTGTTTTCCCCCATCCTGTTTCTTTCCCTGTTTTAGGACCCCTGGCCCACCTCCTCACCCCATGTTCCTAGGCTGGGGAGGTGCCCAAACCAGCATTATCCCCCTTCTCCTCCAAGAAGGATCCAAATGGAAGCCACGGAGACCGTTTATTTTGTACATTGAAGCGGGCCGGGCAAGGGTATTACTGTCTGTCTGTCAGTTTGTCTGAGAGGGCAGAGGGGCAACCATGGCCTGCCAGCCTACGGCACTTCCCTGTGAAGCAGCTTGGAGGCAGCCAGAACCCTTGGCTGTGAAGGCCCCAGGCTCCTCCTGGAGACAGGCCAGAAGAACTGGCAACAACTGATCTATGTGATGGAGCTAAGACCAGGCCTAAAGAGGGTCTAGACCCCCACCTGGGGTATAGGTCTAAGTGGGACTAGGGGTTAGGGGTGAAGCTTAGCACATTCTTGTAAAAACCAAAAACCATGTGGGTGGGTGGGTAAGTGGGCAGGCAGCAGGATGGTAAGCCCAACCCTGGTCACTTCCCCCATAGCCTCCCTTCCCCCTCAATCACCAAAGCAGGAACCGAATAAATAAAGTGCAGCGTGAAGGGATGGAGGGGTGGATGGGGGGAGAGGAGGATAAAGGTCAATTGGTGAACACGGAGAGAAGATCCCTGGGGAAGGCCCTGGGGTGGTAAAGGGCACATGGCTCCCACATTCATTGCTTCCTGATCTGGCCCACAGTGGATCCTAGGCCCATCCCATCCTTGAAGTGGTGGTGTCCATCTGTCTATCCATCCAGGTCTGAGTCAGCAGAGCAGCTACTGGAGGTAGCGATAGGCCTTGAAACAGTGGTTGCCTGCATCAGCCACTACCACGTGGCCATCGGAGGTCAGTGCCAGGCCCTGGGGGCCATAGAGTGGTTCTGCAGTGGTGTTGATATAGGACAGGAAAGAGCCTGTACTGTCAAATACCTGTAGGGCAGAGGGAAAGTCAGGGAAGTTCAGCCTGACCCCTGCCCCTAATCTCCCAGAACTCCAGGGACTGGAGACCCTAAGCACTCACCTGGATGCGGCTATTTCCCCAATCTGCCACAATAATGTTCCCATTCGAGTCCACAGCCACGCCAGTAGGGGCATTGAACTGCCCATTACCCTCTCCATGAGAGCCAAACTTGAAGAGGAAGTCTCCATCTGCACTGTACACCTAGGATGGGAGGGGACTTAGAGCCAGTTCAAAAACATCCATCATGGGGGACGCTGGGCAGGGGGCTGAGGATAGTAGAGTTCAGGGGAAACGTTGAGGGGGAAAGAAATGGCTTTGGGAAGGAAAGGAGTCTTGGGACAAGGGCGGCCTAGAGATCCAGGGTGTAGGAAGGAGAGGAAAGGTATGAAAGAAGTTTGTGGAGATGTCACTAACCTTCACTGAATGATTGTGAAAATCTGTCACCACAATTTCATTCTTGTTATTCACAGCAACAAAGTGGGGACCTTAAGACACAGGAAAGAAAAAGCAGTAAGAAACAATTTCTATATAGAGATGGGGATAATAGCCCTCACAAATTGCTCAGAGATTCACTGGGTGGTCCAAGGACAGCAGAGGGGTGTGTGTGTGTGTGTGTGTGTGTGTGTGTGTGTGTGCACTCACATACACAGTGGAGGGCGGTGAACAGGGTAAGCCCATATGCGGAAAGGGGGAAAAGGCACATGAGAGGGTGGGAACCCAACTATCTGGATATCTGCAGGACTCCTCTCTCTTATAACATACGCTTGATTTGCCTTAATGATACTTTTATTCTTTAGAAAGCAAAGGAAGCAATTAAGAGAACTGCTATATAGACCTGATTCCAACCAATGTGGAGGAACTCACTTAAATATTAAATAATTCTAGTGTTATACAGTACCGTAAGAAGCTAGACTATAGATTAAACTTCGAGAATTATGGGATTGTGTGATTAGGCTGGAGGCAGTCTTAAAAACTGACAAAAAGGGTTTTTTGGTTTGTTTGTTTGTTATACTTGATATGAACATTCATGACCATCTGCTAGGGAAACTAAATGGAAAACATATCTTGGGAGGTTGGATTAAGTGACATCTATGGTTCTTTTTAACTCTGGGTCTGCCTTTTAAGATAGATTTAAAAAAAAAAAACAAACACAGGGGCAGCTAGATGGTGCAGTGGATAGAACACCGGCCCTGGAGTCAAGAAGACCTGAGTTCAACTTCGGTCTCAGACCAGACACTTGACACTTACTAGCTGTGTGACTCTGGACAATTCATTTAACCCCAATTGCCTTGCAAAAACAAAAACAAAAAATCACACAAACACAAAACCAAGGTATTTTGCTTCTGTGTATAATAAGAATAGAAATCTCAGACTAAAAGAAATAGATGAGGGCTAACGTTCTCTGATAATAATAAGATGTTCCCCTGGGAAAGCTTTGAGTAAGTGCTAGAAAAAAACAAGAAAGAAAAGAATAATGTAAAGAAAGTCAATCTAAAAGGATTCCTATCATTTTCAATTTCAGAGAAAGTCATGTTAATTCAATTTGACCTCCTCCAGGAAAGCCTTTCCCAATCCCCTTTCTCCATTAAATTCTCTCATATTTACTTATCTTTGTACATGTTGTATTTCCCCGGGAGATCATAAGCACTTTGAGGGCAAGATCTGGTTTGTGTATTTTCTTTGTATCCCTAGTGTCCAACACAGCACCTTGCAGGCAGAGGGTATTTAACAAATGATTACATTAAATTTAACTGCATTGCAGCAGAAGTGATAAGAACCTTGGCAGGATAGGACTCTTATCTTAAAATTCTTGAGAGACGAGGAGAGGGAAAGTTGGGCCCAAATGAAGGGACCCTCTGTTTGAGAGAATATATTTCAAAGCACTCCTTGGAGAGAGAGGAGCCAATGGCCTGATTTTTTTTTGCTGGGTCAAAAGGAGGAATATTCTTAAGAATGAAATACTCACAATACAAACACCAACCAACTCAGATGCTAAAAATGACAAGAAAAATAAAAACAGAGACAGCTAACTGATAATTAATACAAGAGTGGCATGACTCTCCAAAAACAGTGTCAGTAGTGGTAAAGGTCAGAATGAGTTGAAGTTGATGATGGCCAAGAAAAAGAAGTAAAAGGATCTTTTTTTTTTGGCTTTCTTGGAAGCGAAAGGAAAATAACAATCTTACTTGAAGACCTTTATAGAGATCATTAAGGTTTGCAAAGCACAGCACCTCTTTTGATCCTCACAACCACCCTGAGAGGTTACTGCTGTTTTTATCCTTATGTTACAAATGAGAAAAATGAGATGAACAGAGGTTCAGTGACATGCTTGTGATCACACACTTACAACTACTGCTTAGAGTAAATGGAATGGTGATAAAGGATAACAGAGGGAAGGCAGAACTAATCAACTCATTCTGCTCATGGTTTCTTTGCCAACATAGATAATATTTGGACTGGGAAGAATAAATAAACAATGGTAAACAGAGTAGAAACCCAAACAGGAGGATAGGAGAGCACTTAACCTGGACTAACTGTATCCAAGATTCTGAAAGAAATGAGAAATTCACAGAAAGGAAAATGAGAAGGAGACATGAAAACAGGAAGATTTTGGTATACATTTAAAAGTAAAAACACACATTTTTTAAAAAATCAAACTAAAAATAATGGAAGTTTGTGGTTTATTGTGCAATCATTTATAATTAGAGGTTTTTTTCTTTGACCTTATTTGTGAAATATGTTGGCCAATAATATAATACTTTTCTAAAAAGAAAAATAATGGAGAACAAGAGAGGTGCTACAAGACTAGAGAAGGGAAAATGTCATCCTGATTAAAAAAAAAAAAGGAACAAGGTAGAACCTTCAAAATAAGCCACGTGATAATACAATGATTGTCTTATCGATCTCTGACAAAAATTCTATATCAGAGTTCTTAAAATTTTTCTGTGCCATGGACCTTTTTAGCAGTCTGGTAAAATACAGGAATCTCTTCTTGGAATCACTTTTTTAGATGCACAAAATAAAATATTTAAGATAGCAAAGAAAATCAATTATACTGAAATTGTTTTCCAAATATTTTAAAAAGCAACTTCAGAGACTCCAAGTTAAGAAGCCCTGTTCTGGATCCTAATGTTAAAGGGGCAGATTTCTGGGCATTTAAAAAAAAGGAAGCAGTGACCACAAAGAGCCAGAATAGCTTCATCAAAAACAGGTTGTGCCAGACTAACCTCATTTCCCTTTTTTGACTGTCACTAATCTGGTAGACCAGGAGACTGCTACAGAGACTAAACACTCGGATTTCAGCAAGTCATGCTATTCTTGATCAGATGATAAGAGAACAGTGAGGTAGAATCTGAACTGGTATGATGAGCAGACCACTACCAATGGGTCAACATGAACTTAGAAAGAGTTCTTTAGCAGGGCCCACAGGGACCTAGCCTTGATCTCATGTTATTTAATATTTTTTATCAATGACTTAAATGAATGGTATCTTTATCAAATTTGTTGAGATACAAATCTGGAAGGGATATCTAACATACTGAATAATAAGAGCTAGAACCCAAAAACATCATGACAGGCAAAAACAATGGGCCAAATCGAATAAGATGATAGTTAATAGGGAAAAATACAAAGTTCAATGCACTCACGAGCACACACAGACACAGACACACACACACACACACACACACATACACACACACACAATCAGCTGTATTAGCATAAGATAAGAGAGACATGGCTAGACAGCAATTCATAGAAAAGATACTTGAGAATCTCAGCAGACTGCCAATTCAGTAAGTCAACAGCAAAGCATAACCAAAAAAGCTAATGGGACCCTAGGCTACATTAAAGGAAGCACTGCTTCCCAAATGATGAAAGTGATGGCCTCGCTCTACTCTGCCCTGATGAGATCACCTCTGGAGTGCTCTGCTCAGTTTCTGAACCCTATTTTAAGATAGTGACTAGCTGGAGCACAACTAGAAGTTGGCAACCAAGATGATGAAGACAATGGAAACCACCCCACATGAGGATTGGTTGAAAGAACTCGGATGTTTAGCTTGGAGAGAGGAGAGAGATGAGACATGATCCCAGCCCTTTCAATATTAGAAGAGACTATACAGAAAAGGAACCAGATGTGTTCTATCTGGCCCTGCAGGGCAGAACTAGGAGCAATAGGTAGAAGTTACAGATAAAAAGATTTAGGTTTGACACAAAGAAAAACTTCGTCGTGGTTGGGTTTCTGCAAGGAAAATCAGCTGCTTTGAGAGGTAGTAAGTTCTCCATGTCTGACGGCCATCAAGCAGAGGCTTGATAACCCTTTGGAGGGGCTTTGGCGGTTAGGTACAGGTACCTTCTGTTTCTCAGATTGTGGGGAAGATTCCCAGGGTAGTAGGTATGTGTGGATAGGGTGGCCTCAGATCCAACGTGAAGAAGATGCGACACAGTCTCCAAAGACGAAAAAGTCTCAGGGTAGTGGGGAATCTCTTAGGAATTTTCAGGGTTTCTTGGTTATAACCCTATCCCCTTACCCGCAAAATGGCGGTCAGTGGCACCACGGCCCCCAAAGCGACCCACTAGCTTTCCATTGGGCTGGAAGGTGAAGACACAGCAAGCCTTGTTGTCCACCACTATGATGTGCCCATTTCGGTCCACAGCCACGCCCTTGGGTCCCATGAGCCTCCCAGCTCCGATCTTGGTCTGCAAAAGCCCAGAAAGGGAAGTTGGGGCTAAGTTGGTCAATCCAGGATAGGGTAAAGGTAGGGAAATCATCATGTCCTAGCATAGGGTCTTACAGACAGACTAGCATGGAAATAGGGAGGCCAAAAGGTAGAGGAAGAGCAAGAAAGAAGCAGAGTAAGGCTTCTCCAATCTCACTCTTCTTTTGTCTCTCCAAAGAGGATTATTAGAGTCCTTGACTCCAGGCTCCATGAAAGAGAGACAAGGCAATGTAAGACTAGAGAGTAGAGGAGACCAGAGGGCTCTACTGGGCCTAAAGGGCCTAGCTCTGAGAGAGGAAACCCTCAAGAGGTCCGGAACCAAGAAGAGTCCAGGAAAAAGGATTTGGACATAGAGACTGCAAGCTGGGAGAAACTAGTGAACTCTTTCTCACTAACTCCACAGCTCAACTGTGGATCCAGTCTCCTAATGGACCGCTGCTTAACTTCTAAATATCGTTTCATCTCTTCTCCCTTCTCAGACTAAGCACAGGGAAGGAGATGGGAACTGATAAGCTAAGCACACCTCTCACCTTGAACTTGCCTTCAGGTGAGAAGACACTGACCCAACGGTTGTCATAATCAGCCACAATAATGTCACCATTGGTGTCCACTGCTACGCCTGTGGGACGCTGTAGCTGCCCAGGAGAGCGGCCTCGTACACCAAAACGAAGTTTGAATTGGCCCTCATTAGAGAACACCTAGGAAGAATAGTGAGAGATCAAACTCTTGTGGAGACAGACTAAAAAGAGGTCTAAGAAGAAGGGGACATGGTTGACTGAGATGAAAGCAGGGACTGAATGGAGAGACTTCCCCAGACCCTTCTAAACAGTCCATCAGCTTTACTCACTGGTTGTTAGGGAAGAGGAGGGCAAAGGTAGAAGAGATGTCCTCATTCTATTAGACTGAGCCCTCCCCTTGAATCCAGATCTACTCTTCCATGGTCTTACTTTCAAAAGCATCCATATTCTCTCCCATATTTTCAACCTCTCTCTCAACTCATTCCTTCCTCTCTGCCCACATACATATTCAAGTTTTCCCTGGCCAAAAAATGCACCTTGAGTGCCCAGTTCTAGCTTTTTTTTTTTTTGCACTTCCCAGAGTGCCCAGCAAGCTAAGGGCTGGGTAGTAGTAGTAGTACATCCTGTGAAAGCCTGAATTGCTTCAATACCCTGGTTAGTGGGTTGAGGTGAGGCTAGCATTACCTGACTACACTAGTCTTTTAGAGGAGGTTGTTACCTGGATACACACACAAGTGGGTGGATGATGGTAGAAGAAACGTCACCTCCATAACCTGGTGGTTGGGTTGAGGGCTGATCATTACCTGGATGCACTGGTTGTTACTGTCGGCCACCACAATGCGGCCACTGCTGGCGGCAGAGATGCCCTGTAAGTTGGTGAATTCGCCCTTCTCTCGCCCACGGCTGCCTGTAGGAAGAGCACTGCTCTGAGGCGGCATGAAAACAGGCCCTGGAGCCAAATTCTCCTCCCCTGTCCTTGCTCCTCCTTCTCCCCACTCCCACATCCACACCTGAGACCCTGCATGAGCCTCAAATGCCACTGTGGGCAGCAGGCTAGGGAGGCCACTCACCAACTCGGAAGACCAGCTCATCCTCAATAGGGTTGTCCTTTCTCTTGCCTCCTGTGCTATACATAGAACTGGGCCGGCGCACAGCCTTCTGTCGCACGTGGCCACCGGGACCACCAGGGGACTTGACCCGGCGCTTGACGTCATCAGGAGACGGGGGCAAGTCACCAGGGCGCAGGGCACGCACTCGGAAGGGGCTGCCCCGAACAGGCTGCCCATACAGTAATACAGAGAGGAGAAGTTCACCCTCTGCCCGGGCTGTGTAGACCAGCTCGTAAGTGCCATTCTTGTGGTCTAGCACATGGGCTTCGAGGCGAGCCCCATCAGGGCCCGTCAGCTCGGCCCGAAGTTCTGCACTACCTGTGCGCACAAGCTGCCCGTCCTTGTCTTTGGTGGTTATAGTCAGTGAGGCTGGCTGCCCCACCAGAGCCTGGCGAAGGCCCTCACCTGTAGCAACCGTCTCATGGGCTGTGGCACTAGTGGTAAGGAGTGCACCCAAGTTGAGAATAGAGCGGCGCAGGCCATCCGTCTCTAGAAGAAGCTCCAGCTGCCCGTTCTCATGAGGCCGCTCAGGGAAGGCTTGGCTGGCCAACGCCGCCAGTCGCTCCCCCATCTGCTTGCGCACGAGCAGCACCTCCGTCTCTGAGCCTAGCCGCAGGGCCTGCTCCGCAAAGCTGCAGCTGCTCCCAATATGCTCCTGGCCCTGACGCAGTGTCTCCAGCTGGGCCTGCAGCACCTGAGGGCATGGGGCGGGCACCGTGGGGGCATAGATAGGGTACCATAGGGGCACTGGGAGGGTAACATGCAGAGGACACCAGGGGGATATAGTGAGTGCACCTTGGGGCACAGCAGGGACACGGAGCATAGGGATATGGGACGGGGGGTACCGTGATGGCACATGGAGAGCACCATGCAGAGGGCACTATGGGGTGCAGGGAGAGCACCACAGGGCACAGAAGGGGCACTCCTATGGGGTTCAGCAGGAATAAATACCATTAGGGCACAGAAAGGACTATGGATTACAGTGGGGATAGTGCTGAGGACAGACCCAGAGAAAAAGAAGTACCCAAATGAGGAAGAGGATAAGGGAATGGGATGGGGAGAACGAAAAAAGGAACAGGATGGGGGAATGGGGAGAGGAGGGGCAAATTAGGAGTGGAAGTTGGGAAAGGGGGCTGGGAGCCCACCTTCTGCTTGGCCCCACAGATGGCCTCCAGGTCCCTGACCAGTGCCCCCTTGCGCTGCTGCAGGGCCTGCTCCAGTTCCTCAAAGGCCCCACTGATTTGGGCCAGGGCCTCAGCCTTCCGATCCACCAGCTGCTGACTGATCTCTCCCACCAGGGCAATGGCAGCTGTCAGTTGCGGCAACCTAGAAAGGGAATAGGCAAGGAAGGCTATCGCTGAAAGAGCATAGATTTAGAGTCAGAAGGAAACTGAGAAACCATCAAAGTCCGATTCCTTCATTTTATAACTGAGGAACCAGAGGCACATATGACTTGCATGACTTGCCCACGGTCACAAAGCTAGTAATTTTCTGAGATGCAGGATTTGAATCCATTGCTACATTCTACCAAGTCTGAGAGTGAGCAGCCCCTCTTCTCCCCACAGTCCCCGCATATCCTGACCACTCCTACCGGCTGCGCACGGTGTCCAGCTGTCTCTGCAGGGCTGCCTTGTGTTGTTCCACCACATCCCGGAGCAGTACAGTGCGGTGCTCCCCATGTTCCCCAGCTCGACATTCCCCACACATGGCTGTCTCACATGACTCACAGTAGAACTCCATTGTCTGGGAGCAAACAAGCAGAAACTGATGGGCTAGAGCTCAGCCCCTCAAGCTACAATAGCTAGCCACCCCAGTAATCTCTTAGCCAACCCCTACCCAGTCTTCCCCACTGGTCTCTCGAACCAGTCAGAGGCCCCAGTCTTTTCTATCCATAACTGTCTCGACTACTCCTCAGCCTACTCCTGTTTTTTCTTCATCCCCACCCTTTTCCCATCCCTATCTTTGTATTGTCCAGACAGGCACAGCCCTGGCCTCACTGGCCCTCTCTTGGGCCCACCTTGCCTTCATGGTTGGGACAGGAGAGAGGACGCCCAGCCACAGCACAGAGTGGGTGAGGGGCAGTGGGATCACGGCCTCCATCAGGGGTCCTCTGCATTACTTCTATCAGGTTGCTGATAAAGAAGTTATTCTGCAAAGCAGAAACACCCTGCTCGGGGAGGATGGAAGTCTGGCGGCATACAGGACATGACAACGTCAGACTCTGTGCAGGGATATAGCTCTGCAAGCACCTGCAAGGAGGAAGGAAAGATGTCAGCAGCATCATAATATGGGCAGGAGGATCCAGGGTCAAAGTCAGGTGGAAGGAACACCATGGTTCCCCCACCACGTCTACACACACCTATGCTGCTTACCTCTCACAGAAGGTGTGCAGGCAGGGTAGAACCTTAGGGCAATGGTATCGATCGAGGCAGATGCTGCAGACCAGGAACTGCTTGTCAATCTGCCGAACCACTGGGCTGGTACTGCCCTCCCGCTTCGCCATGGTGCAGACAATTAGTTCCTCCCCCTCAGGCCAGTCTTTAGGGAGAAAGAAACACATTTCAGTCAATCCCCTTCTTCTTCTATAAGAGGTGCCACAGCAGGGCAGGGCAGAGAGTGTCTCACCTGACTTCTCCACCCTTTATCCTTCTCCCTGAAATGGTTTTCATGGGCATGTTCCTTTAGATCCATTCAGCAAATAGTCTTAGTAATAATATCTTGGTATAGTATCTCCTCCTCATTCGAACTCAGTAGACAGTCACACAGACTGCCTCTTTCTTGAAATCTTTCCTTCTGATAACATGGATGTTTGCTAAAATGGGTTCTCAGTGTATGCAGGAAACCAAAGATGGAGTGGGGAAATTTGGAACAGCCAGTGCAAAAGAAGATGGGCAGGCTGGGATGCAGCCTCATCCACACATCACTGGTATTTGTGACATTTAAAATTGTAAAAGGGCACCTTAGGTGGCACAGTAGATAGAGCACTATACCTAGAGTCAGGACAACCTGATTTTAAATCTGGCCTCAGACACCCACTAGCTGTGTGAGCCTGGGCAAATCGCTTAATCCTGTTTGTCTCAGTTTCTTCATCTGTAAAATGAGCTGGAGAAGGAAATAGCAAACCACTCCAGAATCTTTGCCAAGAAAACCCCAAATGGGGTCACAAAGAGTCAGACACAACTGAAACAACTGAACAAAAACAAAAATTGTAAAAATGGGATTCTGAGAGACCACTTCCCTGGCCAGAAATCCTAGGGGCATCTGAGGGATGATGAGTAATTAGATTGGCTAGAGAAATGGATGAAGAGCTGGTAACCTGGGATAAAAAAGAATGTGACTAGCCATTTGGTTCAGGTTGTACACATTATCTTAGCTACAGCATTAAACAAAAAACATAACATGGGAGTACTCCAGCTGGAACAGGAGTCTTGAAGGAAGAAAAAAACATCTAAGTAAAAGTATGCAAGGGGTCAGTCCTGATGAGGAATTGAAATGAAGCCTAAGAATAAGTGGAGAACACATTTGCTTGTGCGAGCCCTAACATAAGGCTTGTGAGCATGCTCTAGGCAAACAGGATGGGGGTCAGAAAGGCCCAAAGTCACAGATACGATAAAGTAGCCCAAGATGCTTTGGCAAGGTCAAGGCAGAGTGACCTGAAACCCAGTATTTTGGGCCAGATTAGGAAGAACCATCCTCACCTGGGACCCCTCAAACCAACCTCAGGCAAGAACGAATATAGGACAGAGCCTCCCTAAACAGTGTTAGAAAAACTAATGGAGGGATGAAGGCAGGATAGAGTCCTGTGGTAAGTATGAGATGAGGAAGCGGACCAGGTAGTGGAAAAAACAGAATTCTGTGAGAAAAGCTGGAGGAAGTCTGGGCCTTATTTACAGCAGGAGAAAAAGCACAGAATGTCAGAGCTGGAAGGAATCTTAGAAACCAGTCAGTCTAAATCATAAGTGAAAAAGGATTCCCTCTGCAGCATAGCTGGCAAATCTACCCTTTATCTGAAGGCCTAAAGAGAGGGAGAACTACTACCTCCAGAAGCAACCTATTCCATTTTGGGATAAGGATTATGATCCTTAGGAAGACTTTAAAATTAAAGTCTGCTTCTCTTCATTTTGCACCCACTGCTTTTCGTTCTGTTCCCCGGGGCCAAGCAGAACAAAGTCAATCACTCTTCTGCATGACAGTCCTTCAAATATTTGAAAAAAGGACAGAATAGAAAGAAGTGTTTAGGGTCATCTTGCCCCTCAGCTCTAACCACTTACCTGAGGTCAGGAGACTGAGAAAAGGAGGGCAAAGATGCTGAAGTCAGTAGGCTAGGAAGGCTGTAGAGGGGCTAAGGATGGAGTTTTGGCTCTAGGGTTTCAGATCATGGCCCAAGAGTTGAAGTGAGGAGTTCAGGGCTTGCAGAACTGAGATTCTATGGGAGCTAAGTCAAGAGGGTGGGATAAAAAAGCTAGGATCAAGGATTTAGAGCCACCAAATATAACCTCTTCATTTTACATGAGGAAACTACCAGAGAGAATTAGTGACTTGTCCCAGGTCACATGGCTAGAAAGTATCTGAGGCAGGATTTGAACACAGATGTGTTTTTTGACTCAAGGAACTGAGTAAAGCTGGGGAGGGGAGGAGAGAAAGGATACCCTGGGACCTGAGTATCGGAAAGAGTTCAATGGCACATAAAGCAAAGTGAGGGGACTGCAGAAAGGGTACAGGAACTAGAGGTATGTGACTGAAGACTGAGTGATGGAGGAGACATTCAAATGACTGGAGAACTTTTTAGGAGTTGAGGGGATCAGGAGTTTTAGTCAAGGCACCCACAAGGAAGCAGGTGTTTAAGGGACCTTGTAAAGGGCCCCAAAATACTGGCATAAGGAAGGCAGCATGGTATGGGGAAAGGCTGCTGGATTGGGAGTCAGAGGACCTGGGTGAAAATCCCAACTCTTTATCACTAAGTAGCTGTATGACCTTGGGCAAACCATTAAGCCTCTCTGGACCACAGTCCCTCATCTGTAAAATGAAGGGGTTAAACTAGATGGCTGAGCTAGTCCCTAAGGTTCTTTTCGTATCTAAATTTGAAGATTCTATGATGGGGTTGAAGAGAGAGCAAGCTCAAGAGGAGGTGAGAGAACACAGACTGCCTGAAGGAGAAACATGAGCTGAGTAAGGAAGGCAGGCTTAGAGGGTCAGGACTTTAGTGGATTGGAGCAAGGAAAAGGACACAGGGGGCAAAGGAGCAGCCCAGACTCAAGAACTGGGGGACTCGAGGCTGAGTAAGGGGGCTCCTGGGGCTGACACAGGGAACAAGGCTTGGATGAGGAGACAGTGATGAGGGTGCTGACCCAGGAGGATTCTACGTACACAGAGGGACTGAGGGGAGGTAGTCTCAGGAAAATGGGGACAGCGCTTCCTTGGACTGAAAAGCGGTCAAGAAGCTATGGGAGGGGGCAGCTCACAGAGGGTCAAGAGGCCACTAGGTAGAGCAGCTGACAGCCCAGTACTCAGTTCAAGCAGCCCAAGCCCCGAGCCCCATTCACCACCCAAACCCAAGAGGGGGCATGGGGTATTGCTCTAGGGCAGCACATTGGCCGCAGTGTGGGGGAGAGTGAGAAGCAGCCAGTACCAAAGGCCAGTGCTGCCTGGGGCTGGAAGGAGAGGACGGCAAGCCAGTCCCAGCTCAGCCACAGCTCCTCCTCTTCCTCTTCCTTTTTCCCTTTCCCCTTCCTGCTGCAGAAAAGCATTCCATGCTTCCCCTTGCTGGTACCCCCGCCTCACCCCTGCTAGGTTCAAAGGCTCGCCTTGAAATCCTTGGGACCCTCCATCCCTCCAGAGAATGAGATCCACTTCTGTATGCCAGTCATCAGATGGGAAAGGGGGGCAGACGGAGGGAGGATGCCTCTCCTTGGGCTTAGCTTGGGAACTGGGGGATGGGGAAAGGGCGTGTTCTTGAGTAGCCCGAATCCTGAGATGGGTGGGGATGGGGGTCTAATATCTTAGCATAAGGAATCTTAATTATTCGGAAGGGCAGTGAAGGAAGATGGGCACAGATCCAGGAGACGGGGCAGTGACGGTGTTGCAAGACATGCAAACTGGGATCTTCAGCAGCAGAAGGGGGATCAAGAAAGGCTGATTGGAAAGCATAGGAGCCTGGGGTTAGAACAAGAAAGCTTAGATCTGGAGGCAGACCTACATGACAAGGATTTGGAGGAGTAAAAGTGGAATCACTGGCAATGACATGAGCTTCTGTCCACCTGTGCTTCAGCTTATCCCAGATATGGGGCACCCTTTGGGCAGTGACCGCCCTCCCTATCAGTCACCCTCAGCTTAGCCCGAGTGCCTCCTCAAAGGCTCTCCCTTGTTCCTTTCTCAAACCATACTTCTGATTCTCTTCTTTCCTGCCACCCCTTACACCACATTTTGCTTTCTTCTACACATCCACACATGAAATAGAGCTCCTAGCTGTTCTGGAACATGCCTTACATAGTCATGCCCCTGCCTCTTTGGCTCACACTGTTCAATCCACTTTAATATGCCTTTCCCCACCACCACACTCGTGTCTGTACCTGTCAAAATCCTACCCAGTCTTCAAGACCCAGCTATTTGCCACCATATCCATTAAGGCTGCCCTGATCTCCCTCCAATAAGCTCCTATAATTCCATGACACATGCCACATTCTTCCTTGTTTTACTGCTATTTGTGCACAAATCACAAATGGTGAGGGTACCGGAAAATATTCCACTTGAAGCTTAGTTGAAGGAACTAGGAGTGAATACTTGGCCCAGAGAAGAAAAGAATAGGGGGAGAAGGGGGGCAGGGTGCAACAGCATGACATTTGATTTGGTATAATTATTTAGAGGCTGTCACAGAAGAGAGATTAAACTTATTCTTTGTACCCATAAAGCAGAACCAGAAGCAAAAGGTAGAAGTTACAGAGAAGCTGATTTTGACTTAATATAATTTAGAGCTGTCAAAAATTGAAATAGGTTGCTTTAGGACGTAGTCCACCACTGGGAAACAAAGACTGGATGATCACTTAACTAGAATGCTATTCTAGGGTTTCTTTCAACTTTTAAGATTCATATGATTCAGTCTTTGGACCCAAGTCACAGACTTAAAGCTGGAAGGGACCTTAGAGGGCATGCAGTCCAACCCCCTCACTTGACAAATATGCAAACTTGAGGTCCAGAGAAGTGACTTGCCCAAGATCACTCAGGTATCAGTGCATACTCCTGAGGCACAGAGCACTGCCAAAGGAAAGTGCAGAATTGTGCCCACCAGAGCCAAAACAAAGACATGGGGTTCGATGTTCACTGCCCCCTCCTTGGTGCTTGAAAGCCGCTTCGGTCCTCTCGCTGCCTTACTACCCTATCCTCACTTCCCCCACCAGCAGACCCCTCCTCCTTCCTCCAGGCTGCCATCTACCCTATTCTCAGCAGATGATCTTCTCTCTTCAAGAACTGTGTTCCTCTCCCCTCATTCACCCCCAAACCCCCCTATTTCTTCTCCACTGATCCTGATCCAATGAGATAACGTATGCAAAGGGCTTGGTAAACCTTAGAGCACACATATCCTCAACTATAAAATGAGAAGGCTGGACTAGAGGGGTTCCTAAGGTCCCTTTCAGTTCTGAATCTATGATCCTCCATGTCAAGGTGCTGTGGAAAAAGCTGCAATCGGAGTCAAAAGACCTGTGTTCAAATTTAACCTTTCCCTGACAAGTAACAACACTACGAGCAAATCATTTAACCCCTCTGAACTTCTGTTTCTTTGTCTGATGGAGAATCTCAGAGGAACATAACACCATCTACCTCAAGGCACTGCGGTAAAAAACAAGTGAGATTATACAGGGGCTTCCAAAAGTCTAAGCGTGGTTTTAAGCATGGAGGAATGAGAGCAAGGGGTGGAGGGGTGCGCGTATGTGCATTATATATGTGTGTGTGTGTGTGTGTATGTGTGTATATGTGTGTGTACATATATGTGTGTACACATGATCTATACTACCTGGGACATATATAGTATACATGTGTATGTATGTGTATATATACATACACATATACACGTAGATATTGTTTATATGTATACACATGTAATTTTTGAAAAGCTTAAGAGCAATATAAATTTCAGCTATTAGTTTCACCATCACCATCTTCTTTCTCCTAATCATCTTTCTTCAAGACTAAGTTCTATTCCTAGGTCCTCCAAGAAGCTTTTCCCCAACTCTTCAGCCCATTCATTTAACAGGCACTTTACTGAACACGCACAAATATTCCCAGTTCTGTTAGGCCCTTTAAGGGCATAATAAGAGAGAAGAAGACACAGTCCAGGCAATCAGAGAGCCTACAGCTTAGCTGAAGAAATAGAACACACACCCCCTATTCAATTAGCTAATAAGTCCTGTCTTATTATAACAATGACCCAATGTGAAAAGATGAAAGTTAATACAGTTAAGTGAAAAGTTCCACACTTATCAATTGTACAAGAACAAAATTAAACTAACTACCATTTAGAGTTTGCAAAGTGCTCTACCAATATTACCTCATTTTATCCTTATAACAGCTTCTTGGAAGGTAGGCACTACTATTACCTTCCCATTTTATATATGAAAAAACTGAGGCAGGCTTTCCCAGGGTCACACATAAAGTAAGTGTCTAAACTCAGATTTGAACACGTCTTTCTGACCCCAGGTCCAGTGCTCTATCCACTATGCCTCCCAGAATAGGGAAATATAGCTAGAGAATAGTACCTTGGGATATAGAGGATTTTCTCTCATTAGAGAGCTTAAAATAAGGCTGGCTGATCACTTTGGGAGGATACTGTAGGCATGATTCTCAGTCAGGTATGAAGCACAGCTAGGTGCAGCAGATAGTGTCCTAGGCCTAGAATAAGGAAGACCTGAGTTCAAATCCAGCCTGAGACACCGACTGGCTATGTGACCTTGAGCAAGTCACTTAACCTCAGTCTGCTTCAGTTTCCTCAACTGTAAAATTGGGATAATAATAACACCTACCTCCCAGGTTATAAAGATAAAATGAGGTAATATTTGTAAAGTGCTTAGTATAGTGCCTCGCATATAGTAGGTGCTATATAAATACTTCTTTCTTTTCCTTCCCCTATGTGTTGGACTTAGATGGACTTTATGGTCCCTTTTGACTTTAGGATTCTGTGATCCTATAAAGTGCTTATTAAACATATTTAAGAAAAAAAATTTTAGTGGACTGCCAGCCCAATAAGTCAACATTGTGCCAGTAGCCAAGAAATGTTAACGCATTCTTGGGCTACATTAACAGAAGAATATTTGAAAGGAAGAGGGTGATAGTCTTGTTTTAGTCTGCTCTGGTCAGACTACATATGCAATTCTGTGAAGAGTCCTACATACCGATTTTTAGGAAGGACATGGACAAACTTAAGCAGAGGAGGGCAACTTGGATAGTGAAAGAGAGACCAGACCACAGATCAGTTAGAGGACCTGGGAGTATTTAGCCTCAAAAAGAAAAAGGTTTGGAAGGGACATTAACTACCTGAAGGGTTGTCATGTAGAAAGGGGATTAGATTTGCTTTCTGCAGGGTAAAACTAGGAGTAATGAAGAAAAGTTGCAGAAAGGCAGTTTTTGGCTAGATCTAGTATGTAAATTCCCCCCACAGAATATAAAAATTTCAAAGGTAGAAACTGTTTCATGTCAGTTTTTGTATCCCAACTGCCTGCCTTATTTCTTGGAAATAATAGGTAATTAATGTTTGTTAAATTAAATTGATGGAAGGAAAAACATCTCAGCAATTGGAGCTGTCCAAAAGGAGAATGAGCGGTATGGGCCAATGGGTTCCTTATCTATGAAGGTCTTTAAGTAAAGGACAGGTGACCACTTCTCAGGAAAGTTAGAGGGGATTTATGTTCAGGTGCAGGTTGGACTGATTGACCTCTGAGGTTCCTTCCAACTGATTCCACCAATGACTCTAAAATAGTTCCTTTTCCTCTCCACTTTTAACTGCCACTAGCCTCAATTAGGCTTTCATTGCCTCTTCCTACTACAGTTCACATTCTCCTTAACAAGCTCTCTCCTTCCAAGCTCTCTTTAATGGTCTGAACATGTCACTCTCCTGCTCAAAACCCTTCAGTGACCAGCCTCTTCTTATAAGACAGAACAGAAACTCAGACTGGCATTCAAGGCCTTTGACAATCTACTCCATCCTATCTTTCATGGTTTCTCTCACAGAGATGCAGGGGATTGAGTACTGGACTTGGAATGAGGAAAGCCTGAGTTTAAATCCAGTCTTAGATACTTACTAGCTATGTGACCCTGGGCAAGTTGTTTGGCCTCTCTCAGTCTCATCCATAAAATGGAGATAATAGCATCTACCTCAGAGTTTTTGTGAGGATCAAATGAGATGGTGCTTTGCAAACCTTAAGGCAGCATATAAATGCTAATTATTATTAATTATTCCTCTTCATGTACTGCATAGTTCAACCAAATACTATTCATCATTCCCAGCTTTTGTTCTGCCTTCTTCTATATCCATGCATTCAATCCACTCTCCACATCTTGAAGGGACCCCTTCTAAACACACACACACACACACATACACACACACCCCTCCACCTACTGAAACTCTTTTCCTTCATGACCCAGCTCTCACGTCTTCCCTTGAAACCTGCCCTGAGACAAACATGAACTGACCTCTCGCCTCACATGTTTTCACAATCATTCTCTATCTTGTTTAGCAGCTATTTATGTGCTCATCTCCCCTTTTAGAATGTAAGCTCCCTGGGGGCAGAGATTATTTTGTTTTTCATCTCCCCATTGGTAAGTACAGCTGAAGGGAAAAGGAGGAAAGAAGTATTTGTTAGATGTGTGCTAACCACTTTACAAATATTATCTCATTTGTTCCTCACAGCAATCTTTGAGGTAAGTGCTATTATTATCTTTATTTTGCAATTAAGGAAACTGAGGCATACATATAGAGGTTAAGCAGCTTGCCCAGGGTCATAGAGTTAGTAAGTGTCTGAAGCTGGATTTGAACTCAGGTCTTCCTGACTCCAGGCCCAGAACTCTTATCTATTGCTAGATAGAGCTGAGCTCTCAAGCACAGGACCTAGCACACAGTAGGCACTTAATAAAAAGTTGAATAGTGCTTGTGCACCACTAATACAAGCCCCAATATGTGAAAGGATTTGGTCTGTTTGACACCAAAGTGTTAGAACCACTGAAGGAAACGGCTTCCCAAATAACCAGTCATGGAGAACAGAGTCAATTGTTCCACGCCTTAACCATGCCTTAAGCAGCAATGCTGAAATGCGCTTATCTGGAGTCAGTGAGCTAACACATTTGAAAATAGATACTTGGATGAAATTTTAAAAAGTGAAAGTGGTGTTTAAAAAATAAAACAAGTAAATACCAGCAAACATTATTGTTTCTTCCTGAGGACTGTGATATTTCTGAAATAACTTAAACTAGTGTTTAAATGGTTATTACCCTTTTACCCAGGGATTACACTATTGGGCATAGACCCCAAGCAAGTAAGACTGAAACAAAAGTCAAATATATGTTAAAATGTTCCTAGCAGTACTCTGTGATGACAAAGACCTGGAAACAAAATGGATGCCCAGTGATTGGAGAATAGCTGAAAAAAATTATGAAATCTGAATGTAAGGAATATTATTATGCATTAGGAAATGACAAGTATAAGGAATTTGGAGAAATATGAGATGATTTGCACGAACTGATGAAAAGCAAAATATGCAGAGCCAAAAGAATGTCACACACAATGATTATGAAGATGTGAATGAAAAGATATTAAAAGGAAGTCAAACTGGATGATAAAAATCTGTGAAGTTCCCAGAACAGTTAATGACTTATACCTCCCTCTTCAAATCATCAAAAAGTGGGCCGGCAGAGCAGGATGTTTGCTATATTTCAAGGTAAAATCATGGGAGTGGATATTTTTTATTATTTTTCTTTGTCACATGGGAAGGTCCACTCTGGGGGCTGTTTTCTTCCCCCAGAAATGACTTGTGACATCAAACAAAAAATATCAACAAAATATATTTTTAAATGTTCAACTAATGGCTTGTTTAGAGCCTTAAGCCATAAGCAAGTGATTAAAATAATTTTTAAAATGATTCAGAGGGATGTGGGTTTTATCTTCATATTAATTTTGAGAAAGGCAACCTGTTACAATAGAGACAGCACTGAACTGGAAATCTGCCACAAACAAGCTTTGAGAATTTAAACAAGTCATTGCCTTTTTTGGGTCTCATTTCTGTAAAATGAGGCTATTGGGCTAGATAAGATACCTACCAACTCTCAGGTTCTATTATCCAGACTCAGATACATTCCTAGGTGCTAAAGGGACATCAGATATGATTTCAGAATCAATGTTGATATAATCTTTGAGAAATTACTGAAAACGGGAAAGGTTCCAGATGACTAAAAGAGGGCAAATGCCCAGGTTTTCTAAAAGAAGGAAAAGATGCATTACAGAAACATGGGATGGTAAATTTAACACAGCTCCCTGGCTACAGATTATTAAATGAGTATTGGTCACCATTTAGAAAAGAATGTGGTATTTGCTCCTCCATTAAAATCCTGTTCTCACCATGCACGGAGGTGACCCTGGGCTCTTAAAAATCTATGACAGTAAACTACAAGCTCTGGCAAGTCCCACACCAAGCTGGAAAGGCTTCTCGTCCAAACCTGGTGACAGAATGTATATGTCATCTGAGGACCAGCCTACTTAAGTTCAGAGAGATTCATCAGCAGACTCTGGTTGCCAGGAATTAGATTTTCTTCCCTTCCACACAAAACTCATGAAGACCCACTACTAAGGAATTTTACCCCCAGTGAAATCACAGAGCTTCTGAAATATTAGAAAGTGGTGTTCAATAGGAGGCAATTTAGGTATCCTAAATACAAGCCATAACACAACAGCATTTTCTTTTCTTATACAGTTACTATGTTGGTAAGATTAAGGATTACATATTGTACGTTTTACCTTGAGTTAAGCTAAACATTTGACAGTCTTTCATAATATCCTTAACAAAACGGGGGGAAAAAATCTAAGCTGAACAATAGTACAGTTAAGGCAGATATATAGGTGTTTCAACGACCAGAGCCAAAGAACATGGAATAATGCAGCAATATCAATCTGGATGGAGGAAAGTGTCCAGGAGAGTGCCACAGGGATCTGTCCTAGATCTCGTTCTTTTCCAAGGTTTTTTATCACAGGCCTAAATGAAGATATAAACAGCTGAATTCTCAGATTTATGGGAGAAGTAAAGAGAGGTTGCTAATTTGTTGGATGACAAGATAAAGGTTAAAAAAAACTTTAGACTGCCAATATGTTGGTTGTCAAGATTAAGGTTAAGAAACAAAAAACCTCACAAACAGCATAGACTGATGAGCAAAATCTAATTATAAGCCTTAATAGTGACAAACGTAAGGTCCTGCTCTTGAGTTCAAAAATCAATTACATAAAAAAGAATGGGAGGGAGGATAAAGCCAGCACTTCACTTTAAAATTCTGGGGGGTGGGTGTTAGCGAACTGCTCTTTTTGAGTCAATATTCTGATGTAGTTAACAAGATCATGGACTGCATAAATAGAAGTACAGCATCCAGAAACAAGGGAGGTGATAATCTTATTATCTTTGGCTCCAATCAAACAACATCTAGAGTTTTGTGTTCAGTTGTGGGGAGGGCACATTTTCAGGACAAGTGGCACACATCACAGGAGTACAACCAGGTTAGTGAAGGAACTCAAAATCATGACATCCAAGACCCAGGTAATGAAATTAAGGATTGTTAGCATGAAAAAGAGAAGGGTTGAGGAGAGGATGGCCTTTCAAGATCCAGCTGAAATGTCAGTTCATTTGTGAAGTGATTTCTTCCTCCTCTGAACACCCGTAACACTTTCTTTGTGCCTCTCTTACAGCATTTTCACATTCTACCTTGTGCCTATGTCTTTTCTTCAGCTAAGGACAGAGGGGGGAAAAACACACACACACATACACACACACACACAAACACACATACCACTGATCTTTTTATTGCCTATTACTAGGAGACAGTTAATAATAATTAGGAGGCACAGTGGATAAAGCACTGGACCTGGAGTTAGGAAGGGCTGAATTCAAATCCAGGCAGTTACTATGTGTGTGACCTTGGCGAAGTTTGCCTCAGTTTCCTCATCTATAAAATGGGAATAACAATAGTACCTACCTCCCAGGGTAGCTGTGAGGATGAAATTGCAAACCTTAAAGAACTCTGCAAATGCTATTATTATTAAGGGGCCATGAACATAAGCTTCACTTAATATTTGTGGAATTAATGACTATTTGAAGGGCTGTCATAGAATAGGAACTGACTTATTCTGTTTACCCCAGAGGACAAAACTAAGACCAGTGAGTACCAGTTGTAGAGTTACTGATTTTGCTTAAATATAAGAACTAACAATATGCCTGTTCAAAAATAAAATGGGAAGCTTTGGGAGATAATGAGTTTCCCATTACTGAAAGTGTTGAAGCAGAATTGCAGGTATTTCTCTACTAATGACCTCAGAGGTCCAACTACCGCAGGACCATTGATAGATTTTGAACTAGGGAGTGACAAAGCTAGAGAGTCAACCATGCCTGGGGTGGCTCAGAAGGAATTCTGTGATCTGATTTGTGTACAGATGATCAGAGCTGTATTCTAGCAGTGTATATGCAGGATGGATCGGATGGTAAGAAGCCAAATTAGGATGATCACTTCCTTCCCTGACCTACAACAATAACAGTCTACATCACATGTACAAGCCACAATCACAGTGACTCGGGGGAGAAATGGGAGGACCCTCATATCTAAGGAGCACCAGTGAACACCAGAAGGCAAAACCAACATCAATGTTACAGACACCAATGCTACAGCCCCCTCTACGAGAGTTTAGCCAGGCCTGGTAAGGACTTGCCAGATTGGGTGGGCCAAGGGAGGGAAACAGGCAGGAAGCCAAGGCCAGGAGGAAG
The DNA here is from genome assembly GCF_003287225.1 of Phascolarctos cinereus. Lineage (NCBI taxonomy): Eukaryota > Metazoa > Chordata > Mammalia > Diprotodontia > Phascolarctidae > Phascolarctos > Phascolarctos cinereus. Next base: position 353,789,802 of record NW_027556098.1, read on the forward strand.
GGAAGCTACAAAAGTCCACAAACAGGGAGGGGCCAGACATGGGGTTCTACTGAAAAAACAGATTCCGTCTAAGACGCATGGGCCCTGGAACCTCTTCCCTTCTGCCTAAAAGGAATCTTCAGGGAGAGGGGGGAGGGGACAGCCCCCTAAAGAATACAGAGAGCCATCTGGTCAAGTCCCTGCCTCCCAACAGGCTTCCCTCAGAGCCACCTCAGGCATGGGCCCAGAGGTGGGCCCAGATTTCCGACCTTCGGGAGACAAATCTGCAGAAGACCTAGCTTCCGTCCCACCTGCTACCCCCTCCTGGCGTCCAGTCCTTTGGACTAAGGAACTAGGAGATGCATTCAGTTTTCTTCTTTGCCGTGGTGAGGGGGGTGGGAAGGAGGGGAGAAAGGAGGTCCCGCTGGGCAAATGTCAGCAAGGGCTAGGCTAGCAGCACAGGAGGGAGGCCAGAGGGGATGGGCGTGCCAGGCAGTGGCACTGTGCCCCGAAGCGATCCATACCAGCTGTGCCCTAGGGACAGGGAGGCCCTTCAGCATCAACGCCACCCCACCCCACACTCCAGAGTCCGAGACGCAGGAGCCCAAACATACATGCGTACATACCTACAACCGCAAACGGGCATGCAGACTATCACAGAGTCAGCCACACAATTAAACTCGCACACATACAAACACACCCTGCAAGTCAGCCCTGCCGCCCACCCTCACCCGCAGCACTCACCCCAGGCTGGGGAAAGCTGGGAGGGGCCGGGAGCCAGGCTCCCCGCCTTGCTTTCTGTCAGGCCCGGCCGGGCTCAGGCTCACGTGGTGCCAGCAGCGCTGTCCCCGCTGTCCCCGGGCCGTCACTGCACCAGGCTGACCCAACGGCGCCGCGCCGCACCCACGTCCCAGTCCCAGCGCCCGCCCGCCGGGCCCGGGCTGCACACGGCCGGGAAGGCGGGAGAGAGGGGCGGGGAGAAAGGGAAAGAGAGGGAGGGGCTGCTGATGGGCTCTTCGTCTCCCAGCCCCGCCCCCCAAGGCCCTCCCCGTTCCCCACCACCCTACCCTACCCCACTCCACCCTGGCCCGCCCAGGGCTTCGGGTCCGGCTCCACCCACGTTCTACCCACTCCAGACCACGGAGGGAAGGAGGGAAGGGAGGGAAAGAAGGGGTGGGGCTGCCCGTTGGTTCTCTGGCTCCACCCACTCTCCACCCCAACAGCACCAAGGCCCCCCCCAACCCCGCCCCTCACCAAAGGGGGAGGGGAATCAAGCTCCGCCCACGGCTCCCCAAAGCCCAGTCCCACCACACCAAGCCGGGTCCCCGGACCCATACATACACACTCTGCCAGGGCGCACCAACCTACTGCTTGGCTTATTCCAAGTCCTGCCTCTCAATCTTACACTTCAGCTCCTTCCCGAGCTCATAAACCCCCTCCTATGGTATCCCTCTCCTCCCAGCTCCCATCTCCGTCTGTTCCCAAATTGGCTCAGCCCACTCTGGCCCAAGGTCCCTCCTCCCAAGAACCGAGGCACACCCTCTATCCTTCCTCCAAGCCTACCCCCATTTAGCTAGGGCTCCGCCCCACCTAAGGCCTATTACCCTGTGCTGCTCTCTGTCTCTGGCTCACTTACCCCTCCTACTGAGTAAGCTCTTTCCCCCACCCTCATTCTAGGTACCACCTAGTCCCACGGCCTTTCTAAATCCCAGCACTCGACCCACCCCACAACCAATGCTACCCTTTTTCTAACTCTCCCGCTTAGACCTACCTGCCCATTGTCTAAACCAACCACCCTGTACAGACGTGGCATAGCTAATCCAACCAGCCATGGCCTGCTCTCCCTCCCCCCCCAATCCCTCCGCCGCAGGACAGATCCCTAGATCCATCAGTGACTCATCTATTGTCTCCACCTCCCGATCTAGTTATCCCCTCCCCCCGCTGAAATCTCTAATACTCCCCATAAAACTCTATTGTCCCTTCTCAAATACACGGAGCTCCCACTGAATCATCTATTGTCCCCACAATACAAATACTCCCCGATGAATCTTTTATTATTTTCACACACAGATTTCCCCCCTTTCAAACCACCCCACGTAGATCACCTTCCCACACATAGGGGAGTATTCTGGAGGCAACTCTCAGTCTCCTCTCCCCCACATATAACCCTCCCCAGTTAAATCCTTCTCTATTGTCCACATTCATACCTCCTCCCACAGCCCCACCCTTTCACAGCCACCCCGGGGTCACTCTCTGCAGCTCTTTATTGTTCCCTCTCACCTCCCCACCCCCCATACACGGTAGACAGATGCTTATGTAGAGACAGTCTAATAGAGAACTAGCCTCAGAGTCAAGAAGACCTGGGTTCAAGTCCGGCCTCAGAGTTATTAACCTGAGTTCTGCCTACCCTCCTCTTAAATTATAAGGTACAGAACCTGGGAAGATCTGCATTGGTACAAGAGATTTCCTTCACCAGGAGTGCCCCAAACCAATAACATTATCAGTCCAGTCCAAAACAAGACTACATAAATGCCTTGCCCAGAGACTGCTAATGGTGTCCCCATGGAATTCTTTCTCCATTATCATCTACCCCTACAAAGATCCTCTGAAATTGTATATCCTTTTTGTCCCCCCCATAAACCAATGACTCCCTACATACAGACCCCCTCCAATTTCCCTTATACCATTCCCACACCCAGACCTTCCCACCTTCTCCTCTAAAATGGACTTCATACATTCCTCCATAAGGAGCTTTCTATATGCATCCCAAATATAAACTCATCTCTGTCTTCCCACACATAAACATTACCACTGACCTCCCCCCCACCTTAGACACTCTTATTTCATAAATTTAAGAGCTAGAAGGGACCTCCAAGGTCATCTAGTCCATATTCATTATTTTGAAATGAAACTGAAGGCACATGGTGACTTGCTTGTAAGTGCCAGAGCAGAGACTTGAATCAACCAAGTCCTTTGTCCCCAAAGCTGACATCCCCTCTCTACCCTTTCTCAAACAATTCCCACTTTTCCCATACAGAGAATCTGCAACTGTTCACCCTTTATGGTCTCAGACCCTCTACAGACCCAACAACTGCCATTCCCACAGAACTCCCTGTCTACTATCCTTACCCCACTACACACATAGTCCTCAACCCCAGTAGATTTCTCCCTGCTTCAACTACAGTATCCAGTTAGTTGTGGAGGTTTGTGGATTCTTCCTCCACAACTTAGACCATACTTGTCCATTTTCTCCATTCGCTCAGCCATCATCCTGGTTTAAGCAAGAATTTCTCTCCTCTCACCTGGACTATGGCAATAATTCCTAATTGGTCTCCTACTTCCAGTCTTTCCCTTTTCCACTACTTCCTCCACACAGCTACCAAAGTGATATGCCTAAAGCATCTGGCCATGGCACATCCCTACCCCCAAATCATCAATGACTCCCTATTGCCTCTAGAACAAAATAGAAACTCTTCAGCCTGACATTTTCTGCAATGTAACTCCTATTCAAATTTCCAGTTATTTTCTTTTACTATCCTCACCCATTCTCTGTTTGACTCATAATGACCTGCTAGCTATTTCTCTTATAAGAAATTCCTACCTTTATGAATGCCACTACATAAACTGTAGGCACATCCTCCTCAAATTCACAATTCATGTGCCACCTCCTAAATGAGGTCTTTCTTGACAATGTCCCCCACCTTTGTACTCTTTTCTTGAAATTTCATTTAATCTATAACGATACTTAGCTTATTTTAAGCCTAGGGAATAATGAGACCAATGTCCCTGGGTCATAAAGTATGTTTATGTGGGTAAAGTAGGAAACATAGGAAGGAACCAGGTTATAAAGGACTTTAAAAGCCAAACAGAAGATACTACATACTGATCTACACTGTTCCCCTACCAACTTTCTTCTGCCCTCTACAGACCCATCTCTGGGCCCCTCCATACACCTGCAATGTGCTCTCAACAGTCTTCATGAACCATGTCTTCCCTACACAACTTTCCATTGTCTCCCACGCAGACCACCCCATTCATACTGACACTATCCACTCCAAACAACTCACTATTCTCTAATACAGAACCCCCACAATTCAACTCTACATTTTCTCTCCTGCAGAGATTACCACCACTACCACACCACCACCACCACCACCACCACCACCACCATTGTACTTTCCACAATTCTCCCTTCTACTACTTCCACACAGAATCCCTCCCACCTCATAATAGGTGCTTAATAAATTTTTATGGAATTCAATTCACTGTACCGTTTTAGAGGCAGCAGTGGTGTTTCAGAAACAGCATTAGACCTGGAATCAGAAGACTTCTGGGTTCCAATCTTGCCTCTGATACTTACTAGTTGTATAACCATGGAGAAGTCAGAGCACACAGGGTTCAAATGCTTTTACTACCTATGTGACCTTGGCCATTTAGCCTCTCTGGGATAGTTTCCTCTTCTGCAAAATTAAAGCAGTTGAACTAGAAAACATTAGAATATCCCTTCCAGTTCTAAATCTATGATGCACTCTTAAGTCAAATATTTAACCTCTATAAGCTTCAGTTTCTAGTTCTATAAAATGGCGGTATTACTACTTATGATATTTACTTCATAGGATTGTTTTGGGGTTTAAATGAAATAATATATATAAAGTGTTTTCAAACCTTAAAGTACATGTGCATGCCCTAGGAATGATAACCTCTTCCTAGACCACCAGGATAGCTACCACAGCTGTCAAGACCCAGTAAGAAGGGACCTGCCATCCCTACCACACTAACACCACCATCCAGGCAGCAAGCCATCCTAAATGAAGCACCAAAGTAACCTGAGAAGAGACAAAGGATGGGATGTGTCAGATACATCAACTCTTGAACCATCAACTCCCTCAGACTCTGCTGCTGGCACCTCAGAACTCTGAGCTTGAGACCCAGGAATAGAATTTCTCCCTTCCTCCTAACCTTAGACCCAGCTTCTAGCCTGGCCCCCTCATCCAGGGGGGAAAGCCTCGTGATGAGTCCCACCATTCTTGCCACAACCAACACCAAAAGCTGACCAGTTGCCATGATATTTGGCCAATTGCTCTGACGAGCCAAAAAACCCAAGAACCTCTCAGTCTACCACTACCTCCAGCTCCATGGTCATAGTCATCACCCAAGCAAGCAGCCCTTGTGGGGATCAGATTTGACTGGCAATTGACTTCTGCTTCCTCGGCACCACAGATACTGAAGGACCAATAAAGAAATTCTCTACACCAAGTTCTTAGCACTGCCAAAGGCTCAGTATCAAAAATGGATCAGAAGTGGTTTTATCAATGGAAATGCCATTAAATCAGAACTATTACTAACTGTTTTGCTATTGCACTGTGAAGGTCACTGGGCTTTTCCATCTGACTTACATCTCTGTGTATATTGTCTCTCCTGTTAGAATATTAGCATCTTGAAGCAGGAGCTGTCTAGATTTTATGTTTGTATCCCCAGCATTTAGCACAGTGCTTTGTACAGAGTTAGCACTTAATAAATGTTTTGCCATTTATTTCATTCATGCCAAATATTATGCACATCCCCTATGGTTTCCTCTATACAGATCTCCCTACTGCTCCTATATAAAGTTCTCCCATATAGACCCATAACTTCCTCCTGTACACCTTCAAGGTTCCCGCCATAGGATGCTTCATACCTCACACTGTTCAGTCAAAACATAGCCCCACTGCCCCCTAAAGTCCCTACCCCCACCTCTGATCCCTATAGACCTTTCCCCACACAGACCCACCTCTGTCACACACATACACATAACCCCCATCAGTGCTCTCCAACATTTCTTACTTTCTCACACATACATAGACAACCACACAATCAATTCAAAATAACCCCAACCATTCCCTCTACTCCATGCAAAACCTCTACTGTCCACTTCCTATGGTCTTCACTACCAAGATCTCTCCCCACTACTTCTATACATATCTCCCCACTCTGACCCTAGAGTAGGTAATTAATAAATATATCTGAATTATCTACTTCCTCTAGTTTCCTCTATATCAACCTCTCTGCTGCCCCATCCCCCACCCCATGCAAGCCCCTCCAACTTTTCTCCCACCAACTCCCTACTTCACCCCCCACTGTTGACCCCACACAGACCTATTGCTGCCCCCTACAGATCCTTAACACACTACACACAGTACACAATACCCCTCATAAGATACTCACATTGTCCATCAAAATCAGATCCCCATTGCCACTTTCCAGACCTCCCCAACCTTCTCCCCACACAGACTCCCAGCACTGTACCCATATACATAGATCACCATTAACCCTTGCCCATTGAAACCCAGTGTCTCACTGTCCCCACCCACCCTATAAAGGTCTGGCATAGTCCCTTCCCTTCATCACCACATATGCACACAGTTACACACATACAAAATCTCCATTGCTTCTCACAGACTCTTACACTGGCCTCAAATACAGATTCCCCCTCTTTACTCTGTATAAAAATTAGCACTATCCCCTAGCTGATCTACCCTATCTGGATCTCTCAGAAAGCTTTTCCAGATTCCCTCCATTTCCACTCACATCTTGATCTAAATTGCTAAACCACTTCCCTTACTAATCTAATCTGTGCCTTTGGTACAAAGTCAACCCTTCCATTGTTGCATTCCATTCATGAGTTGCATTCCAGCAAGTCTAAGTGATACCTTTGAAGTCCTATTTACCCTTCTTGAATTCCAAGCTCTACCTTTCTTTATTTAGCAGCCCTGCTCCTAGAATCAATGAATATATCTTTGAGCTCATGAGTATTAAGCCTGATCTTCTTCCTGTGATTTTACTGGACCTTTTCACTTTTTGTCTTATCTCATATCTACTGCTTCCTACGGAATCTCATTTAGCTACCCTGTAGTAGCACTTTTCTCCCCCTACCTCTGAATTCAGTTTAAATCTTTCTTTATCAAATCAAGTCTAATCTCTAAGCAAACACCTTCTAAAATGTATGCCCTCCCTAGTAGTCTATTACTCCTATATTTTATACATTGGTCCACAAAGCCAAATACTTTTATCTGATACCATCTTCTTCATCAGAAAGTAAGAACGACGACAGTGGAAATCTTTGTTGGGGAGTTGGAGGAAGTTTGGAGTATTAGGATCTTTGTGTGTATATGTGGGGTGGGGGTGAAGTTGCAATTTATTCTACAGAGGAAGAAAAGAAGGAAGTGGCTAAAAGAGACTGATACATCTGGATGAGAGAGATGCCCCCAGGATTAAAAATTTGCTAATGTTCTGATTTTCCGAAAGCTGGATTCTTGAAGCTATAGACCAATGAATTTTACTTCAAGTCCTAGTAAATTTCTAGAACTTTCTTATTATTAAAGGGACTCCTTGTGAGTACTTAGAATGGGTACTGGTCATTAACAGCCAAAAATGGGTTCATCAAGAACAGATTATGCTAAACCAGCCTCATTTCCTTCTTTGATGGAATGATTAGACTGGTAGACTGGTATAGAGATATTATATCTGGATTTCAACAAGGCATTTGACAAAGTCTTTTACAATATCTTTGTGTACAAGACAGTGAGATGTGAGCTGGGTGATAATATAACTGGTTAGATTCCAGAGCTGATTAATTGAACCTTTAAAAATACTGATTAATGTAGTAATAACAAGCTTGAATGAAGTTTTTAGTGGAATGCTGTAGGGATTTGCTTCTTTTCTGTGCAACTTGTCTATCAATGACTCAGATACTCCTACTCTTGAGGCTAGAACTGGATCCCTTTTGCAGAAACTCTGGGCCCTAGGAAACATCTGTAAAAATTAGGGGATAGAACTAGATGATCTTTAAAAGTACCTCTGATCCATAAATCTATGAACTTGGGTCCAAATCATGCCTATGATACTAGCTCTGTGACCTTGAAAAAAATCACTTAACCCCCCTCAGCTTTTCCTTATATGGTTTTTGTGAAGAAATGTCTTTGTAAACTTTAAAGCACTTCAGAAATGAGAACTGTTATCATTATCATTATTATTATTAATATTATTATTCCTTTGCAAATAATCTTTCTGCTGATGCTATTTGTTTGATAATTATAAAATGTCACAATCTCTGAAGGGTCAAAATTGCTAGTGACCCAAAGGACAATGGAAAAATGCAGGTTGGGAATAAATGGGATATGTTCACAATGACTTGTGCTCAAGAAGCAGTACAAAATAAAATATATTATACAGGAATCAGGTGATAAAGAGAGAGAGAGAGAGAGAGAGAGAGAGAGAGAGAGAGAGATGTTAGTCATATAATGAGCCAGAGAGGTAACTGAAAAATGACCAGAGTTATGCACTCATACCCATTGATTATTAGAGGAAGACCGCCAGGGTATTTCACAGATGGTCTATAGAGAATTTAAGAAAGAGCACAGACAAAGATTACATAGGATGACAAGAAGGCATGGACAGTTTTTCATTTGCAGCTTCACAGGGTGTACCCACATTGAAGAGATCAGAGATCCATTGAAATGATGAAGCATTGAATAAACTCTGGACAATGAATTCTTGTGGTTGGGAGTGGGTAGCAGTGGGGGAAAACAGAAAGTGGATACTTGTTCTGGGGCCTCAGATATGGAGGTAGTGGCAAGAGCAGGAGGACAAGCAATGTGGGATAAAATATAACAGATCTCAGATCCTACAGCCAAGACCATTCAGGTAACCAGGAAGGTCATAGGCTCAGTTCCTCGAGTCAGAAGTTAGAGATCAATGAAGTTTAAGTTATAATAATTCTCCGCAGACCTCTCTCCCCCAATATTTTCTTTTCTGTAATCTTCTGGAGATCTCCATAACTCAGAAACATCCTTCCACCTTTTCCTCAGCTATCACTATGCCCTTCCACAATTTTGGCCTGACAATTAACACGAAGAAAACAGAGGTTCTCCACCAGCCAGCATCCCATCATTCATCCATGGAACCATTGGTTACAGCAAATGGAGAAGTTTTGAATGCTGTGGATAAGTTCACTTACCTTGGCAGTATACTTTCCAGGGGTGTACATGCTGACAATGAAACTGATACACTCATTGCCAGAGCAAGCTCAGTGTTTAGGAGGCTCTGAAGGAAGGTGTGGGAGAGAAGAGGTATTAGAATTACTACCAAACTGGAGGTCTACAGAGCTATTGGGCTGACCTCATTGTTGTATGTCTGTGAAACCTGAACAGTCTACCAGCACCATGCCAGGAGACTTAATCGTTTCCATGTGAATTGTCTCAGGCAAGATAAACCTGGCAAGATAAAATACTGGACAATGAGATTCTTTCTGGAGCTGAACTACCAAGTATTCAAACTCCACTGCAGAGAGTGCAATTCTATTGAGTTGGCCATGTTGTTCAAATGGCAAATGTACATTTGCTAAAAGACTGTTTTATGGAGAATTCACACAAGGCAAGCGCTCACATGGAAATTGGAAGAAGTAATATAAGGACACTCAACATCTCTCTGAAGAACTGATTGTGAGACATGGGAGACACTGGCATAGGACCACCCAGCATGGTGTGCCCGCATCAAAGAAGGTACTGTGCTCTATAAGCAAAGCAGAATTGCAATAGCTCAAAAGAAATGAGATGCACAAATTTAGAGACATCTCCACTCAAATGTTTATATGGAGTATTTGTGCCCAACCTGTGGTAGGGCCTTCTGAGCTTGTACTGGTCTGATCAGCCACAGTCAGACACCCTGACATAGTGATGTCATTTTGATCCTCTTTGAGCATGAAGGACAATGACCACCAACCACCCTTCCACAGAGACCTCTTCCACTGTCCCTGATAAACTCATAAGACCATGCCCCTCCAGATCTACTGTCCTTCCTATACCAGCTCCCTACAACAAATCCTCCACTGTCTTTTCATCTACCAGCTCCCTTCTCTGCAGATACCCAATTCTCCCCAACTTACTGACTCCCCCACAGAGTCCTATTTCCTTATACAAAATACTCCACTGACCCATAATACTATCTGTCCCTACATACAACCTCTCAGGCTATCTCTCATAAGCTATCTCAGCATTACTCCTAAAGAGAGCCACAGTTTCCTCATCTATAAAATGCAGGAGAGATTAGATGATCTTTAAGGCTCCTTCCAGTACTAACATTCTATGATTTTGTCTATCCTCCCATTACTTCTCAGTCCTCATTCTGTCCCCACCATACAAACATCTCACTGTATCCACTGTCCTCCATTGTCCTAAAGGTATAGATTCCTTCTGCTCTCCAAAAGAACTCCTATAAACTTATTGTTCTCCTCACATAGCTCTACTGTTCTTCACACAGACCCATTCCCCCATGCTCCCTATAGATCCTTATTGTTCCCCCTCCACACATAAATGCCACCCCAGATTCCTCAATGCTCCTCTTACAGAAACCTCAAAGCCTCTTGCCTTGTGTCCAGCCCATTTTCCCTATCTTAAGATTCCAGGATGTTGCTACCACATTTACAGCTTCTTTGGCAGGGACATGGGTAGACCAATGGGTGAACTGCTAGGTCTTGGGCAGGGCTTGAGGCAGGTCCAGCTAAAGTTGGCCCTTGCTCACTACACAGCCAAGTGATGTGACTTCAATTCATTAATCAATGTGTCCTCACAGGCCCTACTTCTGTCTATCATCAAGTCTGTCACCCCTTCTGAAAGTTTTGTTCTTTGGTCAATCCTCTTTATCCCTAGCCTATCTATCTGTCCCTAGTAGTTTTATTTCCTTCTTCAGTTTGATCCGTCTTCTCATTGGCTTATAGTTAGTGTTTCTGTGTTTTGGTCATAAAGTCTCTCCTTTGTGGAACTTTTCGTCTTCTGTTTATTCTGTCCTCTAGTCAATATCTGTGTGTGTGTGTGTGTGTATGTGTGTGTGTGTGTGTGTGTGTGTGTGTGTGTGTGTTTAATTTGGTCCATTTGTCTCTGATCAGTTTGGTACATTTGTCCCCTGGTCAGTCTGACCCTAGATGGTTTGGTCCACATACTACCAGTTAATCTGTTATCTCTAGTCAGTTTGGACCATCTGATACCTGGACAGACCATCACTAGCTGGTTTGGTGCTTTTATCTGTAGACAATTCATTGTTGCTGTTTGGCTTTGTATATCTGTCTCATCAATCTGTGTCGACACAATGGTTAGGTCTTCATTGTCTCCTGGTCAATCTCTCTGTCCTCATTTGTTTGGACCATTTTTCTCTTTGTCAGTCCATATCAATCTGGTTGATTTGATTCATCTGTCCTCTAGTCAGACTGTTTTTCTCTAGTCAGTTTGGTCCCATTTGTCCTATGGTTAAACTATCTCTCCTCAGTTGATATGGTCTTCTTGGCCCTGGCCAATATGTCTGTCTTTAGTCAGTCTGTCTTTGACTGAATGTGTCCATGTATCCTCTGGTAAATCTTGTTCACATGTATCCTGTTCAGTCTTACTACCTACTTAGTTTGGTTCATCTGTCATGTAGGCAGTCAACCTGTCTATCCCGGTTTGCTTGGTTTGAACCATCTAGTCCATAGTAGATCTGTCTGCTCATGATTTAATTGATATATCTATCAATGATAAATCCAGTCTCCTTATTCCTGATAAAACTGATCTGCCTGTTTCTGATCAGTCTATCATCCTTAGTTAATTTGACCCATATATCCCCTGGAAAGTCTGCCTGCTCCTGTAGTGTCTGCTGGTCCACTTGCCTGCTGCCTGCCCATTGGGGAATGCCCCTTGTGAAGGCCCTGGGTGGGTCCATGGCATTCCCTTTCTAGGCAGAAAATAGAAAATAGTAGAAGATGAAGAAAGACATCAGAATAAGCAAGAAAAAGGTGAAAGCAACCAGCAAGAGAGATAGGGTGGATAAGCCAGAGGCCAGAGCCCATAGCCAATAAAAAGGCCACTCCTCCATAGTACCCTCCCTACCAACTACTGATGTCCCAACAACTTCCATGAAACATCTGAGGTCAAAGTTTCAAATACTGCTTAAAGGGGCCTATTCCAAGTCATTACTCTACTCTCCAACTGTGTCCCCATGCCCTAGACCCTGGCCTGTAAAGGAGATCCAATCCCCTCTTTCTATTGGTGGCAAAAGTCATTGTGGTGTGATCCCTGTGTATTTGTTTATAATTCACGTGTGCAATCCTGTGCATAATCTTGGTGTGAGCAACCCCTGCATGTGATCTCTTTATATGCTATTCCTGTGTGCAACTTCAGTGCATGTGGATTCTGTGTGAGAACCGTATGGGCAAGTATGTAACCCTTTTCTGAGGTGCATTTCTGCTTGATAGCTTAAAACTTTCTCCCTCCCTTCCCCCCATATTATCTTAGGCACCTAAAACAGGAGAAAATACAATGGGAAGAGTGTCAGGGTTGCTATTAAAGCTGCCAGGAACTATGTACTGGTTAAGCTTTGGAAGGACATGTTATTGGCTGTTAGCAGTGCTGGTGGTTGACTCACTTGGGATTCTAGGTGTATCTATTACACAATGGGAGGAGATTTAGAGAAGGAAATTGGCTACATGGGCAGCCTGGCGGGATTATTTCCCCAGGGCCAGCCTACTGAACTATTGTATAGCAGGTTTTACCTGGCTGCCAGCCAGGAGCAATAACCTTTATGGGAGTAGTGAGATGGTGTGAGGCCATCGTGGTGAAACTAGACTTCTATTCCTCCTATGATGTTTGAGACTAAGAATGCTTGAAAGCATTCCTCAAAAAATGGTCTTTGGGGCCACCCATGCCAGATATAGGTTACAGAAGACACAGTTGGAAATTCAAATTTTACTAGGTATGACTACATTCAGCCTATTTAGAGTTTCACAGTATTCTATTTTATTTTTATTTTTAACTGAATTAAGTGCATTTAGCCTCTGCTAAAAGAGTGAATTCTTTTGGGTCTGTTCTAATAATGGGACAAGATTATGGATCCAAGGGGACATAGGGACACAAAGCCAAGAGAGCTTTGATTTATTTTGGGGGGAATTAAACCAAATCCTTAAATGGAATGCAGAATTTAGAGTACTAGGGGTTATAAAGGGAAAAGCTCAAGACAATGGTGTGGTTTTTGCACATGCTCAGTTTGAAGTGAGATAGTGAACTCAAGCCTTGAGTACCACCTGGTGGCCTGCCCAGATATAGCGCCCTGAAGCAACTGTTCCAGGACACACCTGTCTAATGCAAGCAAAACTTGTCATGTGGGACTCAAAGTGTTTCATTTGCATCCCGGGTATGGCAGTGTTCATGCACATCCCCACATCTGTGAGATTCCTGTGCATGCAACTCTAGGTGTGGCCAATACCTGAGAGCCATTCCTGAGAGTGCAAGTCATATGTGTGATTCCTGTGAGTGACTCCTCTGCATGTGTGGCCCCACCTCACTCTTCCAGTGGAGTCAGAGCTAGGACCAGGACTTGTGGTTTGGAAAAGAGCAGCCAGAGGGCTGACTTGAAGCACCATCTTTCCAATTCACTTAGGCTACTTAATCTTGCATTGTTGAGTTTCCCCTAAGGTGGGTTGGGCTCTAACAAATTGCTAGTGACTAAAAGATATAGTCTGAGTAGCCAGAGCCTGGGATAACCAGGCCAAGAAGGACAGAGCAGGGGCTAAGCAACCCTACTACTGAGCCCTGGAGACTACAAGAAAATTCATAAGGCTGTGTCAGATTACAGCCTGAAAGGGCAAGGTCAAGGCAAGATCTGAGTAGCTGAGAGTTGGAAGCAATACTGGAAGGGGCCAGGTCCAGGGTAGAACCTGAGAGGGCCCAAATTGGGGCAGAACCTGAGGAGTTGGGCCTGTTAGGATATGAGGCACCATAATCTGAGGTGGCCATGACTGCAGCAGAACCTGACAGGCCCAGGACTAGGTTAGAACCGGAGGGGTCCACTCTGAGGCCAGGGCTAGGGAAGAATATGAGGGACTTGGGCTGGGCTAAAATTGGAGGGACCAGAGCTACAGTAGCATTAGGGGACCAGGACTGGGGCAAGATCTAAAAGGGCCAGGACAAGACCTGATTTGGCTAGGTTGGTGGTAGAATCTAAGGAGACTAGGACAGATCTGAGAAGGCCAAGGCAGGTCCTGATAGAGGTTGGGGCAGAACCTGGGAAAATCTCTGAGGACAGGGCAGCACTACAGGATTAGAAAGGCCCAGTGTGGCTGCAGAGTGAAAGGACAGTGAATAATGCAACTACCTGGGAGGCAAGTTCCAAGAGGCACTGAGGATCTGGCTGCACCTGGCAGCAGGGCTGATCCCAACCACCCTGTCAGGAACCTGAAAGTTTATTCTGGCTTCTAGCCTAAGCAGGGTGAGGTGAGGAACAGGAGCAGGGGTGGGGCTGCATACTGGTCTGGTCTGGCATGTTTGTAGCCAGCCCTTAATTGCTTCAGAAAAGGACACTCCAGGTCCCATAAATTCAAAGTAATTAAAAACTTTACCATTGTCCCAGCTCCATCCATCACATGGTATAGCAGAAAGGGCTCTGGAGTCAGGGGACCTGGATTCTGATCTCAGCACAGTCATTTACAAGTTGTCTGATTTAGGCCTTTAAGGAAGTATTTCAAAGACTGTTTCTTCATCTGTAAAATGGGAATAATAATTCCTTCATACCTACCTCACAGAGTGAGGATCAAATTAAACAATGGCTGGGGAAGTGCTTTGTAAACTGTAACAGTACAGAAAGATGAGGCGGTATTGTTATTGCTGTTGTTATTATTGTTACTAGCATCAGCAACGTCATGCCCTCAACACTCTTAATTTCACAGCACAAGCCCTACCTCCAGAGACCTGCTGCGATGCCAACAATAATTTTGTTAGGCCAGATGGGGTGAAAGGGAGGGGAGGCTGAGGCAGAGAGAGAGGAGTCTTGAGTAGGAAAGCTGGAAGTTGGAGGTGCTAGAGATGCTGCCTCATCCTGCTGGGTTGTTGAGGAGGAGGGATTAAGGAGAGGAGTGAGGGTTTGGGGGGGCAGGGAGTGATAATTGTGTGGGGAGTAGGGAGTAGACTGTAGGAAGATTGGTCTCAGATAACTTTCTTACATGAAGCTACATCTATCATCTGGAGCTCCTCCTGAGAAGTAAATACATAAGTCCTGCCTGAGTCACTCACCATCAGCATGTCCTACCTGCTCCCTACAGAATCACACCCTGATGGGAGGGAGTGAGATGGAAGATTAAGGATGAAGCCTTTTCAATGAATGGAGAAGGAAAATTAAGAGGAAGGAGGTAGGAAGTGTATGGAGGAGAGTTACTAAATGCGGCTAACTCCACAAGAAGATACCAGAGACATGAGGAGTTGGTGAAGGCTGCTAAAATCAACTCCATCCATGTGCTAAGGAAGACCAGGGAGAATGCTGGTCATGAGACATTTTAAGACTTCTTAAACTTGGGTAACCTTGAATCCTCCAAAGGGTCTGTTTGCTCAGGGACAAGAGGAGAAGAGTTGGGAGATTGTATCCTTTTTCACAGTAGCTCCAGGAGAGTATCTCAGGTGGAAGAGCAGGTAGCAGCAGAATAGGGAAGCTAATGGTGACTTCCCTGGGACTACAGGGGGAAAGCCTCCTAACCAAAATGAAATAAATAAAGTGGGTGATGGAAAGCCATGTAAGGACCCAGGAATGATCCCAGATGCATTCTGGGAGAGGATCCCTAGAGTCTTAAGCAAGAGATAGGGAGATAAGAAGAGTGAGGTCCAAGGGATCATTTCAAAGGGAAAGTTCAGAGGAGCAGCCTTGGGTTGTTGAGCAGGTGAGAGGGATGAGGTGAGATAGTCCCTTTTCTGGGAAAATCTGGCTCTCTGAAGGCAATAGTAGCAAATTTAGAAGACACTAAGGAGAGAATAAGAGGGCAGCAAGACAAGGGGACCTATAGAAACAACATGTGCTTAGATTTTAATCAAGTCCAACAAAAATGGAGGTAAATCATCTCAAAATATTTTCCAGATAGGCAGAAAGTGTGGAATTCATGTATTCCTGTTTTTGTGGAAACATAAGGCAAACATATAGATTTCTTAATGGAGAGTTCCATTCCATTTCTAATAGGTTGCCTATTCGTAGGTCTTGTCAAAATTAGATACTTAGTAGTTCTGGACTCTTCTCTCTTCACAGAGACCCTTTAACTGACCAGGACTGCTATATCATTCTGCAAGATCAGACATTCTAATACAGTAGGAGGTATGCCATGGGGAACCTGTCTTCCAACAGGAGGAGGAATAGGCTAAAGCAGCTAGGAAGATGACAGATTTCTTAGAGAAGGAACCAGGAGCCCTAGGAGTAAAGACAGGAAGTGAAATAAATTGAAATCCAAAGATGCTAATATAGAATCATTATAAGAATCTGGGGCATTTTAAGTTTGAAATTTTTCTGCTCACAACTGATCAGGCTAATTTAGACCCCTCAGCCTCATTCTAGATTGACTAGAATGGTCACAGTGGCAAAGGAGTTTTCTTCTTAATGTTAAGAATTCCCAGTCTGTACCCAGAAGGTGACAGTTTTAGGGAGCAGGTGATTGTAAACAGTCTATCTTTCCCTCAGAAGTGGAGTATAAGAATAAAGTTTGGTGATTCAGGAGACAAAGTAAAGCCATATGGGATCTTATCTTCCAGGAAAGGAATGAAGGAATCAGAAACCAGTAGGTAAATCTTTTAGGAGTCTAAATAGCTAATAATTGAATGATTAGTAAGAAACAGAGAGAAAGATCACAGCATGTTTGGAGTTGGAAAAAAACTCATTGGCCATCTAGTCTAATACATATCAAAAAAAGAATTCTCCTTTACAAGGCACATGACAAACGATCATCCTGATTCTGCTTGAAGATCTCTAGTGATAAGCAACCTGCTCTCTCTTGAGGTGGGTCATTACACTTTGGAATAACTGAAAATATTAGGAAATTTTTCTTTATATCAAGCTTAAATTTGTCTTTTTGCAAGTTCTATCCATTGCTTCCTTCTGGTTCTTCCTTCTGGGACCAAAAGGAACAAGTGTAATCCTTCCCACAATCTTTCTATTCCTTGTAAATAGCCATCATATCTCCCTTATCTCCAGTCTAAACATCCCTTGTTCCACTGATCTTCATGCAGCATAAAATCAAGACATTTCTCCATCCTAGCTACCTTCCTTTACTTTCCCAAATTTTCAATGTCCTTAAAATGTGGTACAAATCATATTACTCCAGATGTGGTTTGGCCAGGGAACAAAACAGTGGGACAATATCACTTCCTTATTTCTGGAACTTATGTTTTTCTTAGTGCAACCCCAAATCACATTCGTATCCTTGGCTTCTATATTTGCTTCCTGTTGACTCGTATGGGACTTGCAGTCTACTAAAAATCTTAAATCTTCAGATAAATCACCATCTAGTCATATCTCCCTCATCTTTTGCTTGTGATGAGACCAATAGCCTTAGGAGATGTTTTATTTGCAATAGAAGGTGGTGGTGACCTCAGAACAACCTCCTTGAAAGAAATGGCAAGGATTGTGACTGAAAGCCCTTAGATCTGGCTAGCCTGGGAAGGGGGAAAGGTAGAATTCATAGGTGCCTTTCAGGCTTGGCTAGAAATTACAGAGAGCAACTTTCTATAAGCTCTCAGAGAGACCAGATACTGGAGGCCCAAGTCTGAGCTTTAGAGATCTCCCTGGGACTTTTTTGTAGTA
Organism: Phascolarctos cinereus; assembly: GCF_003287225.1. Lineage (NCBI taxonomy): Eukaryota > Metazoa > Chordata > Mammalia > Diprotodontia > Phascolarctidae > Phascolarctos > Phascolarctos cinereus. The sequence continues at coordinate 353,807,391 of NW_027556098.1, forward strand.
GCAAAGAATTGGAAACAAAGTAGATGCCTTATGATTGGGGAATAGTTGAACAAATTTTGGTACATGAATTTAATGGAATATTGCTCTGTAAGAAATGACCAAAAAAATGATAAATACAGAGAAGCATGAAAGACTTAGAATTGATGCAGAGTGAAGTAAGTAGAACCAAGAAAACTATATACACGAATACAACAATGCTAATGGAAAGAACAACTACAAAACAATAAAAAATGAATGTTGTAAATTTACAAAGAAAATGCTTGGCCCTAAAGAGATATAAACAGAACTATGGGAGCAGCTAGGTGGTACAGTGGATAGAGCATCAGACCTGGAGTCAGGAGGAACAGAGTTCAAATCCAGCCTCAGACACTTACTAGCTGTGTGACCCTGACTGCTCCCCCAAAATTAAAATGAAACACATAGAACTGTGTGCATGTCCACAGGGATGGAACATTGAATATGTCAGATTTTTTTTTGACTTATTGATCATTTTTGTTCTGTTTATCTTTTTTTAAAAAATTGTTATATGGAATGGCTCTCTGGGAGAGAAGAACGGAGAGATATGGGGGAAATTTAGGCAATACAAAAACAATTCAGGCATAAACCTATCTGGGGAGCTCAATCCAGCACCCCTGGAACTGCTTAAGACTCTGCTGAATCAAGAAGATTCCCTGATCAGAATATTAGACTTATAACTCCAAAAGGAAATGGGTGGTCATGTGCAGAGAAGACCACAAAGAGAGTCAAGAGGCATCACTATTTTCCTTTTCAAAGGCAATCAGGCAAGAACTTTTAGCCCAGGGGTCTCAAAGACTCAAGTTGGGAGAGGTAAGGATGTGTGACCAAACAATGACTCCTGACTGAAGTGGAAATGGAGGCAAGTTTGAGAAGCAGTGGATATTACCATCTTAGAATGTATGGTGGATGAGGAAGGGAATGCCAGGCACTCTGACGTGTAGCCTAGGCTTTGGGAGAAGAGATTTCAAAGAATTAAAAAATAAGCTAAGTAGGTTCACATAGCCCAAGATTCTAAAGGGGTAGTAAGCTCAAGAGGGATTGGAGGTTCTCAAGAGGGCAATGTAGCACAGTGGAAAGACTGGTGGATGTGACTTTGAGCAAGTCCCTTTACCTCTCTGGGACTGTGTCCTCCTCACTGAAATTAAGGAGTTGGATTAAATTACTTCTGAGGTCCTTACCCACTTTAAATCTATAATCCTATGAACAAAATCTTGATGATGAAGCTCAAATTAATTTCAATGAGAAAAAAGAGGAAGGACCTAAAGAGTACAATGCCCGGATAGAGTGCAAATAGCAGAAGTGGAATTAAGGGTAGGAAACACAATGAATAAAAAAGAACGATAAGGTCTTAAAAGAATAGTCTTGGAAGGGCTGAAGCTCAACATGAAATGAGATTTGCAATGGATGCTAAAATTAATGTCTGTTTGCTTTTTTTTTTTAAAGGTATAGGTTTTCTTTAGCTCTTTTAGATCAGGGGAAAGATCATGGACCCCTTTGGCCATGTGGTGAAACCTATGGATGACTTCTCAAAATAATGGGGTTTTTTTACAAATTTTTATTGATTTATTCTGTTTCTTATATCACCATAGTGTCCCATGTATTCCTCCCCCTCCTCCTCCCAGAGAGCCATCCCATATGACAAATACTATTTTAAAGAGAGGGGAAAAAAATTAAGCACACTGATGATTAATACATTGAAAAAAGTCCAAAAAGATGTGCAATGTGTAACATCTGTGGATCTACCACCTCCACAAAAGTGTCTGGGGATATCTTCTCATATCTCTTCATTCAAATCCTGATTGTAACAATTCATATATATATATATATATATATATATGTATATATATATATATATACACATATATATATACATATATGTATATATATACATATATATACATATATACATATATATGTATATATATATACATATATGTATATATATGTATATATATATATACATGTATATATATATACATATATATACATATATATACATATACATATATGTATATATATATACATATATATACTTATATATATACATATATGTATATATATACACATATATATACATATATGTATATATATACATATATATACATATATGTATATATACATATATATACATATATATATACATATATGTATATATATACATATATATATATATATACATACATATGTATATATATATGTTATATACTTTTTTTGGCATCTAATTATTCCTATTTACATTGTTGTAGTTACTGTGTATATTGTTTTCTTGACTCTATTTTACTCTGCATCAGTTCATACAGATCTTTCCATGCTTTTCTGTATTAATACACATCACTTCTATTATATATAGCATAGTACTATTCCATTACATTCATGTACCACAATTTGTTTAGCTATTTCCCAATTAATGGGCATCTACTTTGTTTCTAATTCTCAACTATCATAAAAAGTGCTGCCATAAATATGTTCTAATTTATAGGGATTTTTTTTCTTCCTTGAAATATAAGCCCAGTAACAGTTTCTGGTTCAAAAAGTGTGGCCATTTTAGTCACTTTATTTGCATGATTCCAAATTGCTTCAAAGCTTCAACAATGTATTAGTATGCCTATCTTTCCACAATCCCTCCAACATTGACTTTTGTTATTTCCCTCCACCCCCTCTCAATTTGCAGGATGTGAAGTGTAATTTTTTTTAAATTCATAGTTTTAAGGAAATGCTAAATTTCATTTAGATGCTAGTGAAAATAAAGATGTATTTTTTCCCACATTCAAGTTTACGGACTCCTGAAATTCAACTCCCATGTGAGAAAATTGGGATACCCATGCATTGTTGGTAGAGTTGTGAACTGATAAACCATTCTGGAAAGCAATTTGGAACTGTACCCAAAAGGCTATAGGACAATGCATACGCTCTGATCCAACAATACCACTACTAGGTCTATATCCCAAGGAGATTTTTTTTAAAGGAAAAAGAACCTATTTGTACAAAAATATTTATAACAGCTCTATTTGTGGTGGCAAAGAATTGGAAATTGAGAGGATGCCCATCAATTAGGGAATGGCTAAATAAGTTGTGGTATATAATTGTAATGTAATACTATTGTGCTACAAGAAATGATAAGCAGGATGATTTCAGAAAAACCTGGAAAGATTTAGGCAAACTGATGCAAAGTAAAGTGAGCAGAACTAGAACACTGTACACATGAACAGCAATACTATATGATGATCAACTGTGAATGACTTATTTATTTTCAGAAAAATAATGATCCAAGGCAATTCCAAAGGATTCATGATGGAAAATGCTATCCACATGCAGAGAAAGAACTGGAGTCTGAATGCAAATCGAAGCATACTATTTTTCACTTAATTTTTTTTCCTTTTTTTTTTAACCACATGACTAATATGGAAGTGTTTTGCATGACTGCATATGTATAACCTATATCAAACTGCTTACCATCTAAGAGAGGGGCAAGGTGAGGAAAGGAGAAAATCTGGAACTCAAAATTAAATATACACACACACATACACATACATACATATATATGAAGTGACTTGCCCAGGGTCACACTCCTTGGAAGTGTCAAGTGTCTGAGGCCACATTTGAACTTAGGTCCCCTGACTCCAAGACTGGAGCTCTATCCATTGCGCCACCTAGCTGCCCCTCTAAAATATTATTTTTTTAAATGAAATTTATCCCTAGATTTCCACCCCCACCTCACAGTTCACGAACTCTAGATTAAAAACTCCTGATTAGAACCATTACTTGGCATGGATGAAAAGATGATAAATGATGGAGATAAGGCAAAACTATTCAATCCTACTTTGCTTGCATTCTCTATCAATGAGGAAAGTATTAACATCACAAACAACGGAATGAAAAGGTTGAAGCACATGAAGAAAGAATTTAGTTGCCTTCAATAAGTTTGAGGCCCTGGCCTGGGATGAACTACTCCAAAGGATACTGAATGTGATTGCTGAACTGCTGCCTTTGAAAATGTGTAGGAGTCTCTAATGGAATGCCAAAAGATTGTTGGGGCTTAATTCTGTTCAATTTTATCTGAGTATTAAAAATAATAGCTTGCCTTTATAAATGTTTAACATATATTATTTCAGATGATTGCATGATAACTCTCTGAGGTAGGTGCTATCATTTCTGTCTCATAGATGAGAAGACTGAAGCTCAGAGGGACAGTCATTTGCCCAGTGTCAAAAAGTCACTGAAATGTCAGAGGCAGAATTTGCACCCAGGCCTGCCTGATCAGCACTCTTTCAACTGCACTATGGCATGCTTACCAAATTTGAAGAGGACAGAAACTTGAGAATAGGAATACGGATGATAGAATTTTAATTTTTTTTCAGTTTCAAATTTTCCCTCTCCCTCCACCCCTTGAGAAGGCAAGAAATGCTACCCATTATACATATGAAGTCATGCAAAACATTTCTAAATTAGCCATGTTGTGGGGAAAAAAGCAAGAAAAATAAAGTAGGGAGGAAACATGCTTCAATCTGCACTCAAGAGTTCAAATGATAGGATTTTAAAAGATCTCATGCTGACAATACGAAATTTAAATGGGATCAATGTAAAGTCTATAATTTGAGTTGAAAATTTTAGTTGCACAAGTACAGGTTGGGAAGGATGTGGCTAGAAATATTTTACTTATAAAAACAGGGGTTCTAACAAACGTAAAGCTCTACGTGTCAGCAGTACGTTGCTGTCAAAAAACTGAAGTTGTATTAGGTGATTACAGTGTCAGGAGTGAAGATGGTGACGATACCAATCCCTTCTGTCCTAGCCAGAACATAACTGGAGTTGTGCAGCTCTTGGTACTACTATATTGTATAAAAGACATTGCCAAGCATGAACACATCCATCAAGGCAGAGTAGCAAAGGGACTTAACTACAACAGAAGTTGTGTTGCTGTCCACAATTATTTGAAAGATTGTCATATGGGAGAGGATTATTTACTAAGTATAATGCTAGACACAGAATTAGGACCAACAGATGGAAACTACCGGAAGGCAGATTTGGGCTCAACATAAGATCTCCTGGAATGACCCAAAGAAACAAGTTGCTTTTGGAGTTGGTGGGTTCTTTGTCATTGGTTATAAGTGGAAGCTAGAAAGTCATTTTTGGAGGATGTCTCACACAACTCAATCTTGGTAGTCTTTTATAATTTAGATGATGGGACCGGATGAGACGTCCTAAGATATCTGCATGAAGAAGAAACTGGAGTAGTTCACATCTTGTCTCTTCCAAATTTAAAATACTACTCTATGAATTTCTGCCTTCATGCCTAAGACTCACATTGTTTAAGGGCACATCTAACTCTGGGGATACAGCTGGGATAAGTGTATAAGCAGTTCAAAAAGTCAGCCTGTGAAACTCAGTGTCACTGTAATACCTGCAGTAGTGTGGTTAGGCTGACACTACAAACTGGAGAACATAAGCCTCCCTTTGTAATAAATCTGACCACTGCTAATGGGAGGGAAGGGAAGGGAGGAAATCCCAGGGATTGAAGCAGGTATACTTACTTCTGAAACTGGCTGGTTGTTTGCTTTAAACCCTAGCGCAGCACAATGACCTTTCATGACTAATCTTTAGGCCAATAAAGTAGATTAGATACCTAGGGCTCCTGTAAGTGTTTAGGAGTTCTTGATTCTTTAAAATATAATTCATTAGGAAACACTGTTCTAATTATGTTTATTACCTTAAAGAATTCAAACTCTTAATTATAAAAGTTGGTGTAGAAACTGCAATTCAAAATACTTATACAAGGTATTCACAGATCTATCAATTGCAGTACAATCCAGGAACTGCTCAAGGCATTTTACTGACTCAAGGGGAAGGGAATATTAAAAAATAAACATTGTTGTTTGCTTTAAATTGGAAGAGATAATGACCTGCCAAAGTCTAAGAAACCAGGGTAACTGGAGAAAACAAGCTGTCTGGTGTGTGATGCCAATGACATTGCTGCCCCCTGGTCTATGTGACTTGTTTGTGACACCTAGCAAACCAATTCCTTTTAGTTCTGAACAGAAGGGGAAAGCAGCAGGTGTCATTTAGATAGTTAATATAAGGCTTAGATGGAGGAGCACAGAACACCAAAAGGAAAGCACCAAGAAGCAGGAAGTTAGGTTTAGAACTCTGATCCACAATGGATCTGCATTACTTTGATTCAGTTTGCAATGCGAGCTTTTCCCATCTGTCTGTTTCCCTGGAGTCACTAACAACCTTCCCTTTGGAAGCCCCAAAGGGCCTTTTCTTGTGCTGGTCTCACAGGCAACAGAGAATGGAGAGAAGCCAGAAGCACGGCTGGGCTGAAGATAACAATTTCCAAGGAGAAACAAGTGGTGGCGGTGGCAGTCAGAATGTGAAGAGACGGGGCATTCCTGGATCTGAGTATAACCAAAGGAAGTTTGGGTCCACAATGCCTAGGGATTGCATCAGTGGAAGGATGGAGTCCTCTAGAGTGTAAGTGCAATAAGCTCAGACCCAAACCTAGAGCAATCTACATTTATGAAGATTTGTATCAGAAAGCCTGTGCTCTATGTGTCATCCTCCCAGACCCCTTACCCCCAACAAACAGGCCCGGGCCAGGTTTTATGAAAGGTTTATTTCTGGTCCCAGGCTCCCAGGCCACCCTAGGGCTGGTGTGACAGTTTCTACAGACTGGACAGGCACCCCAGAGTCCCACCCACAATTAAATTAGGAGAAACACCACCCTGGCTCCAGGGCATAGAAAGAGACAGGCAGATGCTGGGACAGACAGCACGGCACCCCTAGTCCTTGCTCCATACCTCCCCAGTCTGCTACCCTTTGGTCCTAAGACCCTCCCCTCTCCCCCTTCCACCAACAGTAATGGAGGGAGTGGAGGGAGGACACTGAGGGCAATGTCATTGGCTAAAGGATCCCCGAGCAATGCCAGCTCAGGGTAGGGTCCCAGGAGACCTGTTATCGGCCAAGGAAAAGACCCAGGAGTGATATCATTGGCTTACGGGAGAACCCTGGGAATAATGCCATTGGTTGGGAAGAGGGCCCTTAGGGAAAACCACCATTGTCTGAGGGGTAGTGGGAAAAGATCTGGAAAGTGAGGCCAAACTAGCTGACAGAGGAGCAGGGCCGTAGACATCAGAACTAAGTACTGCTGCACCGGGCCCAGTAGTTGCCCTACCTGGTCCCCTCTCCTGGGGTGTGCCTCCCTTTACCACCCACAAGAAGCTAAGGTCCTAGGAGGGAGATCCTGGGCAAGGAAGGACGAGGGGAAAGGGGAAGTGCACATTCTTGCTTTCCCTGTCCCAGTCTCTTCCCTACCAAAAACTGCTTCTCTCTGCTCCCCTAGTGGGCTTGGTGGAGAGGAGGGCACTTATTCCTGCTCCCCGCAGCCCTTCCTAGGGAGGAGGTTCACTGATCCTCCAGCTAGGAGGGCTTCTAGGGGACAGGAGCCAATCCAAGGGGGCAGGCCTCACTGCTCCTGTAGCCAGGAGCGCTTCTTGGGAGCGGAGGGCCAGGCCATCTCACTGCTCCTCTAGCCAGGAGGGTTTCTCAGAGCCTGGGGGCCGAAGCTTGATGTTGAACTGCTGCAGGGTCTGCTCAAGTTGCTGCTGGTTCCCAGCGAAGTAAGCGGACACGGCATTGTGGAAAAGCAGCAGCTGCTTGTGCATCACCTTGATCTGGGGGCATGGATGGGGGTCAGTTGGGAGGAGGTGGGAAGAGAAAAACATTGAGAGGAGTTAGGGGGTAGGGGTGAGGGGGATGGTTTAGCACCTTGTTCTCCTCCAGAAATTTGAGCTTGATAGCCACGTCCCCACGAAGTTTCTCATACTTCTCACGATGTGTCTGGAACGTGGCCTGGGCGCTTTCAAGTCGGCCCAGGGTCCCAGCATCCCGTGGACCCAAGCTCAGTTCCTCTAAGTCTGTGCGGTATGCATCATACTCCAATCTGGGGGAATGGAGAGAGTCGTGTATGAATAAAACATGGGAAGTAAGGCCTAAGGCCTCCTAACCTTGAGCCCCTTACTCACTCCGCACTACAGCTTTCTGGCTCATTCAGTCCTACCTGGCAGCCTCATATTGCTTGACAGTCATAAGAGTGTCCTCCATGGTTTTGGTGACCAGGGTGTTGATGCTGGACACAAAGAAGTTGACAGCCCCCAACAGAGTCTCCCCATTCTTACACAGCAACTTCTGTGTCTCTGCATTATAACCAAATTCCTCCTGTGGGTTGGATGAACACAGGGGCCCAAAGGTCATGGCTTGTCCCTGGCCCCCTGTTGCCCTCAAAGTGGAAGGGAGATAGATGCACACACCTGGAGCTCGGGGGGACTTCTGGCTGAGGTCAGCGAAGGCATCACCCAGGGCATGCTGAGTCTGCAGCAGGCTATAGAGGTGAGCAGTGAGTGCCCGGCCCAACTGAAGAATACTCTCATACTTGCGCTTTGTGTCCCGTAGCAGCTCGATCTGCAGCTCCAACTCTAGGTCCACGGTGCGTGATCCCCGGCCAAATCGCTCGGACAGCAGCTGCTTCGTACACTGAGCAAGCCCCAGGTCCCAGGCAGTCAGAGGGCTCTCCCATAGACAAGAGCCCCCCAGAAAATGGAAATACCTGCCCCCCCCCAAGTTTCAGTGACTATGAGCCCCTGGATGAGCAAAGGCAGGGAAGGAAGGGATGGGATGGGATTCAGGGACCATGAGAAGAGGGAGGGCATTAACAAGGTGTAGGATATGGGAGAACCCATGGGACAGAGGGCTGAGGGGACACAAGCCCCACCTTGTAGGTGTTGATGCCCCACTTCTTGACAATGTCAAACTTCTCCCCAGCAATGCCCCGGGCCACCTCGTCACCAGGGCCGGCAGGGGTTGCACTGTGGGGCTGCTGACGGCCAGGCCCTAAAGGATAAAATTCTGTGATCCGCATGATAACCATTTCTGTCTCTACCCCCTCCTTTGTCCCTCCACCCAATAATTCCTCAGATATTCACTCCCAATAATTCCTCAGGCCCTCTGCCTCATACCTGTGGGGATAAGACCATCAGCTGAGCCCCCATAGCCTCCTGACACAATGCTCGTTTCATTGAGATTTGGTCCAGACACCATCACCTGCTGCAGGTCCTATGATGGGCCAAGTGAGAGTGGAGAAGGGAAATAATGAGGAAGAGACACAGAGATGAGGAATGGAGGACCCACAGGGGAAGCCTGGAGAATTCAGAGAATAGAAAGTGAATCTAGTTTGGAGTAACTTTAGGGTGGCAGAAAGGGGGACTGGGAGGTCAAAGACTCGGTAAGGCTAGGGTATAGTTAGAGGTTCGGGGACAAGAAAGAGTAGACGATGGGTTGGGAGTCTGGGTATTCAAAGGAGTTATCAGAGCATAATGGGGAATCCAGAGATGGTATGACCATGAATGTGAGGTTTAGGGAGATCAAGGGATGGTATGGGGGCACCAGGAAATTCAAGAGTAGTGAGGATATTAATGGAACATAGAGTAAGTAAGTCAGAGAACAGGAAAAAGTTTAAGGGCTCTTGGATAAGGAGGTCAGAGCATGGTTAGCTGCACCAGGGATATGAGACCAGTGGGATGCTTGAAGCAAACAGACACCCACCTGCTCAAGCCCATCATCTTCAGGAAGCCGTCCAGCCTCGCCATTGCCGTGGATGGGGATCTCCATGGTGGCCGCTTTCCCCAGGATCCCGTCAGTCATGGCTGGGGAAAGCAAAAGTTGGGGTAAGGACATTTGTTCTTAGAAAACATATTGTGTTTCCCACTGACACAGGAGTTCCTCACAGGACTCAGGTGCATTCATCCTTCAGGAGCATTCTGCCCTGGATTTGGGTAGGTGTCCCTTCTCTCCCCTTGGCCGAACTCGATGTCCCTCCTCCCCCATCTGTCTCCAGTGGGTGCCCCTCCTCCCCCCTTAAACCCTGGGTTTAGCTGGGTGCCCCTCCTCCCCTCTTAAGCCCTAAGCTCAGCTGGGTCCCCTCTCCTCCCTCTCCCCAGGGCTCAGCTGAGTCCCCTTCTTCACCGAGCTCAGGGGGACGCAGCTGAACCCTCCTTCCCCCCATTGACTCAGGTGTATGCTTTCCTCCTCCCTCCCCCTTCCCCCCAGGGCTCAGGTGTGTGTCGCCCAGCTCCCTCACCTCTGGCTGGGCCACGCTCCCTTTGCTTCCTTTCCTCTCTCCCGGCAGCCTCGCCTGTCCCTGCCCTGCCCTCGGGGCGCCGGGCCCGGGGCCGTCCTGGGACCTCGGGCTCCGGTTCCCTTCGCGCTCCTCGCAGCAGGTCAGGGACACGGCGGAAATGACGTTTCCCGCCTGGCAAATGAAGCCAGCCGCGTTGCCTGCCGCTAGGGCGGAAGTGACGTCACGAACCGGGACACGCCGCGCAGCGCCGTAGGCTGAGGAAGGCGGCGTGCGGTTTTGGAAGTGACGTGAGGGGCCTGCGCCCTGTGGGGCCATGGAGTCAGCAGCAGCAGCAGCAGCAGCAGCAGCAGCAGGTGCAGCAGCAACAGCAGCAGCTGAGAAACGTGAGTCTGGCGGCGAACGGTTCTCTTCGGCCTGGCGGATCCCTAGCTCCTGCCCCGCGGGCCGCCGGAGCCTCAGGAGCCACGCACGGTCTGGGAGAAAGGGAGGAGAGAGACCCGGTGTGTTAGGAGAGGTCAGGCTGTGGGGCTGACTTCGGAGCATGCGCCCTTAGTCCCGGTGCATCCTAGTCCCGGGATCCGGAGGCACGGTCTGAAGTTGAAATGGAGAGGTTTGGATGGCCCAGGACGGACAAGGGGACTCCCTCAGGAGAATGCTTAAAGGGCAGGGACCCTGAATGCTCTGGACTTCTCCCTCTCGGAAGCTGGATGGGAAAGGAGGTGCCCAGCCCCACCTCCTGATTACTGCTTGCTGTCACGCTCGTGTATCTGCACATTGCTCTGCAGCCTCAGGTCCCTTCCTCAGCCTTATCCTTATCGATGCTTTGGAAGGAGCTCTGGGTTTGGAGTTAAAAGACTTGGGCTCTTATTCTGGTGGCGAAAGACTTGGGCTCTTGTTTTGGTTCTCTGATTGATTCGCTTTTTAACCCCAAGCAGGTCACTCGTCTTCCTGAGCCTGTTCTACAAAAGGCTGGGAGTTAACGATGTAATATTTAATGTCACTTCCAGTTCTGATTATCTAAGCCTCTTCTGTAGAGAGTCTCTCTCCCCATGGACCTCATCACTCTTAATCTGAGCTCTTCTCTTTGCCCCCAGCTTCGGGACTTCTTGTTGGTGTACAACCGGATGACAGAACTCTGCTTCCAACGCTGTGTGCCCAGCTTGCACCATCGAGCCCTGGATGCAGAAGAGGTGTGTAAGATGTTCTCTGCAGGGAGGTGGAGAGTGCACCTCTGGACTGAAGAGGAAAAACTGTAACTGTGGAAGGGAAGGTTGTTTACTCTTGGGGAGGAGAGAGACTGACACCATCCTTTTTTCTCCCTTCTAGGAGGCTTGCCTGGACAGCTGTGCGGGAAAGCTAGTCCACTCCAATCACCGCCTAATGGCTGCCTATGTACAGCTGATGCCTGCCCTGGTACAGCGGCGCATTGCAGACTATGAGGCCACTGCAGCACTGGCAGAGACAGCTGGATCTCCATCAAGTCCCACGACTGGCCAGCATGGGGCTCCAAGCCCAGGAAGCTAGGGGATTCCTGTTCACCTACCACCTTGGGATGGAAAGCTCAAATATAGGGCTTTCTGATATCTGGAAAGTGTATAGTATGATTTAGGCTACCTAAGGGGCTTTCTGGAGCTATTCTGTGTCAGTCCTATCTCTGCTGTTGCATACCAAATGCCCTTATGTCATCATACCAGGGGCCCATTATCTCCCGCAAGGGGTGTCCAGGCAGAGGAAGAGTGGGCCAGGGATACCCTTCAGATTCCAAAGGAAATAGTACAAGGGGCTAGAACCAAAGATGACTGAGCAGAAAAAGGGGACTGCCTGGATCCTCAGAAGGGTTAGAAGGCAAGAGAGGAAATTATTAGTTCATGGCAACTAATCCTACCCCTGCCACTGAAACCCAGGGATGGCATTTCTATGAGTCTGGAAACATCCCTAACTATACCTTTCCCCTTATCTGACCCTGCCTGTCAGCAGTAAAGTCCTTATAAGTTTCCATGGATTGTGTGTGCTTGCTTTAGGGGGAGCAGGGTAGGGATTGGTTGAGACTTCTTATCCCTCTCCTGGACAGGGGTCTAGGATAGAGAGAAATATACTGTCTCAAAGTATTGGATATTGGATCTAGGATGCCTCAGACTGTCGGAGAAGCTTCCTTAGGCATCTTTTGTTTGTTTCTTAGTGGCTAATTTCCTTGCTAAATCCCTCTACTTATATCTTAAATTCTGTTCCCTGACCTCTCCTCTAAGACCTTGATTCACCTATCATCCCTCTTCTTTGTATTCTTTCCCATACAAACATTTTCTCCCTTGCTTCTCTGACCCTTAATCTTCTTATCCTAAAAAACAAAATCTTTCCCTGGACCCTGCTACTGTCTTCAATTGTTGTTCTCTGTCTTCACTGCCAAACCCCTAGGTCTATGCTAAACTTTCTGAACATTCCACTTTCTCAGCACATTCTTTGATGCCCTGAAATCTGGCTTGTAACCCCAGCACTATACTGAAACATTTTTCTTGTGGTCACAAATGACTGTCTTATAGCCAAATCTAATTAGTCCCTTCTCTTTCTTCCTCTTTGACCTTTGAAGTATTAGATAACTTCTCCTTCCCCCACCCCCATTTATACTCTTTCACCTAAAAGTGAACATTGCCAAAACTAAACTTAATGTTTTCCCCAAACCTAACTTAAAATTTTCCTGTTTCTATAGTTGCAACTATTGTCCTTTAGATATTGAGGTTTGCCTCTTGAGTCCTTTTTTACTGGTTTTTCCCTTTCTGAGACCAAACCAATCAGTTTGCAAGGCTTGTCTGTCTTTATGCAATATCTCTTGCAACCACCCCATTTCTAGTTCTGATACTAGCACTCTAGTTAAGGCACTCATCACCTTTCTCCTAATCTGTGATATCAGCCTCCTAAATGATCTTTCTATACCTTCTTACCTTGTTAATCCATCCACATAACTGTCAAAATAATCTTACTAAATGATAATTAAGGCTGCTAATGTCAAACTGGCCCTGCATGAAAAATATTTCATGGCTCCCCATTATTTGCTGATTAAAGTCCAACCAACCTGGTATTCAAAACCCTCCGTGACTTGTCCCCAACCTGTCTTCCTAGCCTTGTCTTCATTGCTTCTCTTCACTTAAACCCATACCATAGCCATGTGCAGGGGCGGTATGCCTTAGGTTTTCTTGGCTCTAAGACTGCACATGCCATCCCCTCTACTAGGAATGTCCTTACCCACTCCTCAAGAACCAATATAAATATGACCAAGAAACTCCTTGTTTCTTTTAGTTGATGTCTTAAATACAGCCCTTTGTCCCTTTCTTGGTACTTTTACATTGTACCACCAGACTTGGGTTTGGACTTCCCGTCCTTAACTAGCTGTGTGGCCAATTGTTAAGTCTCACTGAACCTTTCTGAACTATTCTCTTTAAAACTAGATAATACTTGCACTATACTACCTCACAAGGTTATGATGAAAGTTACAGATATGTGCTGTTTGAAGAATAGGAACAACTCATTTGGGAATATCTGCATAAATTAAGATTTAAAGATGAAAAGTAGCATGGCATAATAGAGAGCTAGCCTCTGCCTCTAAAATGTATTGACTGGGGACTCCTGGGCAAGTTGCCAAACCTCTCAGTGCTTGAGCAGTTGTCTATGACATTAAGTTGCAGAGAAGGTCCCAGTCTTGATGGAAGGAGTTTCTTCATCCAGGAATGCCATCTACCAGTGAAATCACAATTTTAGTCAATATCTCCGTATCTCTTGTTGATGAGCAATCAGTGGTGTATTATGGTACCATCAACACTGTAATAGGATAGGTAATGGACCTGGGATTTCATTGGTGAGGGGAATTCCTGGATGCAAAAATTTCCTCTACCAGTGCACGAGTACCTTCTCTATAACTTACAGTTTTAGTGCCACTAAGATTAAGTGACATGCTTGCCCAGGATCACACTGGCAGTATATATCAGAGGCAAATCTTAAACACAGGTCTTCAGACTCAGAAGTTGATTCCACTAGGCCATACCACCTGTCAAATAAGAATATGAGAAATTGTGGATAAGAAATATGCAAAGAGAAGACAGAATAAGAACATTGACTAAAAGGCAATGAAGCTTTAGAAGTACATTCAGAACAAAATATATTATCGTTCTTTTTAATTGAAATGCAGATACTTTAAAACAGTAGAGTTTTATTTGGAAATCTCCATATTTGGGTTGCTTCTTCATTAGAAAATATTGAAGTTTATAATTTAAAACAGGGCATGTACTATCACCCTTGTGTGCATACATGTCTTTTCTACTGTTGAGCTCTCTGAATTCAAGGACCCTGTTTTCATTCTTATCTCATGATTGCCTAGCACAGTGCCTTGCAAAGCACATATTGGGTGTTTAAACCATTGTTGAATGTATTGTTTATGTATTTCTTATTCTGTAACTAGGCATGAAATCAAACTTGTATTAAGAGCTCAATAAAGACTCTTTGAATCATTTACAACCACCCGATCATCCCTAAGTATATCACAAGTCTGGGAGAAGGGAGGGGGTCATTAGGGAAGACTCCCCCGTATAGAGGAATTTGAGTAGGGTGTGGAAAGAATGACAAGCATGGATGGGTGGACAAAGTGGAAGGGCACTCATGGCTATGGTTTAAAATGGGAGTTGGCAAATTGGCACAAGGGCCAAATCCAGTCTGCTACCTATTTTTGAATAACTGGCAAGCTAAGAATGGTTTTTATGTTTTAAGAAACAATAAAACTATGTCATGGGCTACACAGAAACAGGCAGGGGGCTGCATTTGGTCCATGGGTCATAGTTTGCCAAGCCGTGGTTTAGCGGAATCACTGAGAGATGGTTCTAGGAAGTGGCCAGTAGAGTTTCTTGTCAGAGCTAGAGGGAATATGTTAAGAAGTACATTGAAACCTAGAAAAGAGGCAGATTATGGGGCACCTAGAAAATCAGGTTGGGGGAGAGTGGAAAGGCATTTTTAGGAATCTGGCCAGAAGATGGACAATTTGGGAAATAACATTTCAACAAATAATAAGTGCCTATTACCTGCAAGGCAGTGTGCCAGCTTCTGGAGCCATTCTTTACATGGCATGAAGGAATGGCCTAGTAATAATGGAGGATTTCAATTATCTGACTATCTTATTAGCTGAACATCTGCTAAGTTCTTGGCTTGCTGTAATGATAATTTCATTCTTCCAATGGCAGTAAGCAACAATGGAAACTCTTATTTTGGACTTGATTATGACCAGGAAGAAGGAACTTGTTCCTCAAGCAGAAATGTTGGGAACTTTTGGGAGAAGTAACCATTCTAATTTAGAATTTAATAGAAGATAAGAAAAATGGGCATAAACTGATGCATAGGTTTTAGGTGAGTGGATTGGAAGGGCTCAAAGGAGAGGTAGGATCCTCTGACCTAAAACACTGTATGTTGGAAAGTCAGCCTCAAAGGGATGTATAACTCCTAAATGAAATTCTGAAAATATAACTCATGAGAAAGAAAAGGAGGGGCACACATAAGGAACCCATCAACAATTTTTTGAAAAGAGTAATACACAGACTAAAACAATGTTTAAAAGAAGAGTCAACATGGAGAAGCAGTAAGCTATGATGTGATAGCTAAAGCCATGAGAATAAATGAAATTTTCAAGAGACTGTAAAAATAGCAGAACATAGGTCACAGGGCTGATTCTTGGAGAATATGTGCATTGAGGGATCAGGGAAAGGATGGGAAGCCATAGAAGGAAGAGTTAGAAAATGTAGGAGGAAACGAAGTCATTGACAGAAAAGCTCCATATACATAAAAATATTTATAGCATTTTTTGTGGTCATAAGGAACAAAGTAAATGCTCATCGATCATTGATTGGGAATGGCTAAACAAACTATGTGAATATAAGGGGATATTACTTTGTTTTAAGAAATGGCAAGCATGATGAATACAGAGAAACATGAAAAGACTTTCAGGAAATGGTTCAAATTGAAGTAAGCAGAGCCAGGAAAATAACATACATAATGAGACAGCAATGTAAGCAGAAAGCACAACCACAAAACAATGAAAACAATGCTTCTAAATTATAAACAAGCTTGGTCTTAAAGAGGAGTTAGAAATCACTTCTTCCTGTTTATTTGCAGAAGTCAGGGTCCATGAGTGTGTGGAATACTGCATCTATCATCAGATTTTTTTCAATGTGTTGACTAATTTTGCTGACTTTTTTCTCTCTTATTTTTTCTTTTAAAAATTGTTATAATGGGGCAGCTGGTGCAGTGGATAGAGCACTGGCACTTGAGTCAGGAGGACCTGAGTTCAAATACGGCCTCAGACACATAACACTTACTAGCTGTATGACTCTGGGAAGTCACTTAACCCCAATTGCTTCACCAAAAAAAAAAAATTTATAATGGATAATTTTCTAGGAGCAGGGATCGAGAGTGATTTGGAGATAAATTTAGGCAATGTAAAAGGAAAAGCTATCAACAAAAATCTATTTGTAAAAAGTCAACAAGCATTTACTAAGCACTTCTTATCGTTTGTCCTTCATGCTCAAAGAAGACCAAAATCACATTCAGGATCAGTGTACAGTGTGTCCTGCTGTGGCTGAACATACCAACAGGAGCTCAGAAGGCTCTACAGCAGGTCAGGCACAAATAGTCTCTATGACCATTTGGGAGGGAGATGTCTCTAAATCTTTGCATCTCATGTTTCTTTTGAGTTACTGCAATTCTGCTTTGCTCATAGAGCACAACTTTGATGCAGGCACACCATGTGGGACAATCCTGTGCCAGTGTCTCCCATGTCTCACAATCAATACCAAAATTCATCAGACAGACCTTAGGAGCATCCTTGTACTGCTTCTCTGAACACCATGTGAAAATGCTTACCTTGTGTGAGTTCTCCATAAAATAGTCTTTTAGGTAAATATATCTTTGCCATTTGAACAACAATGGCCAGCCCATTGGAGTTGCACTGTCTGCAGGAGAGTTTGAATGCTTGGCAGTTCAGCTTGAAAAAGGACCTCAGTGTCCAGTACCTTATCTTGCCAGGTGATCTTCAGATTGTCCTGAGACAATTCAAATGGAAGTGATTCAGTTTCCTGGCATGGTGCTGGTAGACTCTTCAGGTTTCACAGGCATACAACAATGAAGTCAGCACAATGGCTTCAGTTCGGTAGGCAGCCTACTACTTCGTCTCTCCCACACATTCTTTCAGAGCCTCCCAAACACTGAGCTAGCTCTGGCAATGCATGTGTCAACTTCGTTATCAATGTGTACATCCTTGAAAAGTATACTGCCGAGGTAAGTGAGTGAACTTATCCACAACATTCAAAATTTCTCCATTTGCTGTAATCAGTGGTTCCATGTATGGATGATGGGGTGCTGGCTGGTGGAGAACTTCAGTTTTCTTGGTATTAATTGTTAGGACAAAATTAACGCAAGCATCTGAGAGTCAATCCATACGTTGTTGTAACTCATCCTCAGAGGCTCAGAGGGATAATATTTCAGGTATGGGGGACAGCTAGTGAACAGTCCAGAGTTAGGAGTTTGAGTGCAAGTAGATTGCAGAATATTTGGTTGAGGGTAAAATGTAAGAAGACTAGACAGGGGGAGGGGGGCTATTATAAAGGATTTTGAACACAGAAGATTTTTTATTTGATCCTCCAGGTGATAGGGAACCACCGGAATTTATTGAATGGGGTGAGTGGGGGGAAGGTGACATGGTCAGACTTGCTTTAGGAAGATTAATTTGGTAGCTGAATGGAGGATGGGCTAGAGTGGGGAGAGACTTGAGGCAGGAAGACTAACTAAAAGTCTGTTTTCCAGGAGTGAAGTGATAAGGGCCTGCACTAAGGTAGTGGCAGCATCAGAGGAGAAAAGGTACCTATGGGAGAGATCCAGGAGTAGGTGCCTCCAAGGATAAGGAAAAGTTGAATTTTGGAGTAATGTAATCAGAGTTGCTCTTGAGGAACATTAATCTGGTGGTAGCTTGTGCAGCTTTGAGTAAGAAGTGAAAGAAGAAGAGGGGAAAAATCAGAGGTAAACAAATTCAGTTGGTTACTGTAAAATTCCAGCTTTGAGATGGTGAGAGGGAGATGAAGTAATAATAGACATAGTAATAGGAACTGCACCTTGGTCACTGATAGAGGGAACTTCAGATGAGGAAACTGCCAATGCAGAATGGTACTGTTAAAGGAACATCTTTGTTTGGTCTTTGCCCTCAATAATGAAGCAAACCCAAGAACAGAAAATTTAAAGGAGTTTATTATAGCACCCATAGCAAAAGCATTGAATACAGCCAGGCAATGATTTCAAACTGCCCTCATGGACACCTTTTTGTAATGAGAGCAAGACAACCCTGGTAGGTATGCATTTCCAACAGTGGGATAGGCCATTGTGTCTCCACTCTTCTCACATTACTCATCACAGGGAAATGAGATTAAAGGGGATAGAAGGAAAGCTCAGGTGGCTACTGCTGACTAGAGGTAATGCAAAGGACAAGGGGATGGGATCAAAGGATCAAATGCCTCCTCCCCCAGACTAGATGACAGACTAGATGACACATACCAGCAGACAAGCAAGACTGTAAACAATGGGGTCATTCAACACAAATTTCAATAATTCCCTCCTGTGTTACTAACCATACTCATGGTACAGCACCATAGTTATTTTATATTGGTCTTCTATCCTCAAATGGAACATCCCAATCTCTTGTTAATCACTCTTTCATACTTGCTTCAAGAAATTCTGCTAACTGTTGGAGATGCAGCTTGCTATAATAGAACTGGGCCTAATATCTTTACATCACCAACCTATCCTTTAAGGATGTCTGGTTTGCTATCCAAAGAAGTCTGGGCCACTATCTTGCAGGTGGACTCAAACAATGAACACTTCTTAGTCACAGAAGGGAAAGAGAGTAATGTTACAACTTACTACTCCATTAAATTTTAAAAATACTTTTACATTTATCTTATCCCTATTTTTTTAGGATATATGTATGTATATATGTATGTATGCATATATGTATGTCCTCATCTCATCCTGAAAGATTGAGATACTTCAAAGGCTTAATCTGATACGTGAATATATAACTATTAGCAATGGCATGGCAAGCTTTAAAACTCACTTACTTAGTTGCATAGGATATGGAGTTAACCACAAACACAGATTAAAAATAGTAAGATCTTTCATACTTGCATCCTATTATAGTAACTAAAATGTTTTAGTAGTAATCTATTAATAGGTGTAGTATTGCAACAACAAAACCTCCTCTCTTCACCTGCCCTGATTATAGAAATTTGTTACAAAAAAAAAAAAAGGGAGGGAAATGGTTCCAATGATATCAACACCATCCCTTCAAGGGCACAGACTGATCTGACATAAGCCATAAAAGGAGAAAAACTCCCTTAGCTCTGTTTGATTCCAGGCATGAGTCATATTCAACAGCCAATCATGGAGCAAAGTTCCACATTTATTCACAGGGTATCAAAAGCCAGGCTCAGAATTAACCGCGTGGGAAATTTTCCTGTTCAGAGAGGAAATAGTACAATAGGAAACTGAGTCAAGAGGATCCTACTTTTGCCTCTTCAATGTTGTCTGCTCAACCTTCCTAGACATTGACATCTACCTGTAATAGTTCTCAGACGGCATTCCCTTTTGGGAAGCACATGACATTCCCCCTGAATGGTGGATTACTGGCTTAATAGCAATTCAGACAATCACATTTCAACTCAAACTCAGAATAATATCAAACTATAGTCCCATGATAGTTTGCCTCAAATAGCAAATTGACACTAATCACAGCTTAGCGCAATGGCATTATCATTTTCTCATGTTGCAAGAATAGTTAACAATGAGTACATATAAGGATATCATTTAACCTTCACTTATAAGAATAACTACATTCTGGAGTTTCACATACATGGTGATAGTTGACTTCAAACCCCAGAAAAATGTTGTACATTTCCATTATACAAAATTGGATGTTTGCATTGTCTGTTAACTCCTAAGGCAAAATAAAGTCTCTGAACCTAAGGTCTATTGTTACTAAGTTGGCTCAAAGGTATAATTTCAATACATACTACCTATTAACAGGTATAATTTCATAATTTTTAAAAGTGATAGCCAAGCAATAGATCAGATGAAACTCACTTTTTACTACAAGCAAACTTTTAGTTCTCCCACTTTGGCAGAGAATGGTCTTGGTTTCTCAAAATTAAGAACTTCAGAAATTTACAGCATGTTGACATTAGCACAAATAAGACCTTATGACCCTGTCCAGCTAAAGTCTCAAACTTTACCCATTATATATATATATATATATATATATATATATATATATATATATATACACATACATATATATATATATATACATACATATATATATATACATACATACACACACACACATATATATGTATATATGTATATATACATATATATACACACACATATGTATTTCATTAAATAATAACCAGTTTTCAAACACTATGACCACAATCTTCAATAGTTCAATTAACAATCTAACAGCATCTAGATTAAAAGGGAAGTTACTTTTCCAGTGATACAAGTGAAACTCTTTCTGTGTATCAATTTCCAAGCTAACATTTCTTATATAGTAGTTTCCCCAAATTCACAATATAAGAAATTAGAAGCCTAACAGTAACAGAAATAATATTTTGGATATGGATTTTAAAAGCATAGTAAACCTTTTTTAGTAAAATAGTTTTAATTCATTTGAATTCACTTCCAAATTCACTAATACAGAATTTTACCATCTATTAATTTGACATCCTGAATGATTCACATCTAAAACCCAGTATAGAGTAATCCAGTATGGACTGAATTACATTCTATTAAAAAAATAATAATAGTTATCATTTATATAGTGCTTAGCCAGGCATTTGGTCTTCACAACAACCCTGGAAAATAGGGACAATTATTATCCCATTGTACACATGAGGAAACTGAGGCAAACAGATGAAGTGACTTGGTGAAGATAATGCACATAAAAAAAGCTAATATATTTCTGAGACCAAATTTTAACTGAAGTTTTCTGATCCATGTAGTTTCTGAGCATGTTTCCTTACTGCCAAATATCAAATCTATTTTGTGTTCGCTAAGTTGTAATTTACCACAATTATCCTACTAGGAGAACACATCTCACTGTAAATGAGACTACATTATTTAGTTTCAGGACAAAGACTTTAACCAAATCAAATCTGGGTTTACAAACTCAAATGGTAATATTTAGAACTTCAATTTTTTCTCCAAGGACCACAAGCTGCCTGCACCTCAAATTTTAGAACCCATGGCTTTCAGTTAGTAAATGTTATAACTTGATAGGATACTGACTGTTCAAAATTGCTAAGTCATTTCTTTAAAAGTTTTCTCAAATCATTCTTATCCCTAATGTCTTTCCAAACTCCAAACCTTTTACCCTCAAACCTCCATTCATGTAGCCAGTACAGTACAGACTTCAACTTTCTTTAGCTTTCTATTTCCTCCCATCCATACTTCCTTAAACTTTCTCTTTCCCTTCCTTTTTATTACCCTCTAATGGATTAAGATTAAAGCCTATTAATTAATCTAAATAATTAAATTCTGCTGAATCTTTTGAAACTGGTTTCCACAAACCAGGGAAAAAAGAAAGGGAAAGGGGAAAAAAATTCCTTCCTTTTCTTATCAGTTTTTATCTCTCTAGTCTCCAACCTGACCAGGGTTGTGAAAGCAGAAAGTAGGAATCTCACAGTTTTCCTCCTTATTTCCCATTGAAAGTCTGATAAAAAAAAATTAGAATAAATCTCTGTTTAACACTACAGAAAGCTAGGTGTTGAAGCCCATTTTGGGAGAAAGGATGTCATGTGATCACTACTTCTTCACCTGTCAGATGTCACTCCCAGCTAGAGGCCTCCTCCTGCTAGGTTTTTCTGTAAAATCCCTTAAAAGACCCCTCTCATTTATAGGAGAAACTAACTTCACTCCTTAATCCCTTAATCCTGAGTGAGACAATGTAAACAGTGTGAGATCTCTCAGATGTACTGAGTGTAACAGTTTTGTAGACTGTTACAAATTCAAGGTTGGTTATGTAGCCTGGATAGGCCCAAGTTTCAAGTTCCGAGAAAACACATGATCTGTATTGTTACATTAGTATTAGGTAATGGCTAATGCTAAATAAGGATAAAATAACTAGGATTGGTAGTATTATAATGAGATTCCTTGTTTCTGGGGTAGATTTTTGCGTTTTAGATTGTAAGGCTGAAATTCCTGTCCAATGGGAATTTACAGCCAGTGGTGGGTGGGTGTCTCTGCGTTAGGACTATATAACCTTTGTTCTGACCTTTGTGCCTTGCCTCACTTCTCTCAGACTGCTGGAAGAAGCAGACACCCGCTTCTCACAAGTACATAATAAATCTTTCACTTTATACCTAGAAAATCTCTGAGTGTTATTTTTGGGTAACTGTAGCACACAATCCCTTCTCAAGTCTTTTCCCCTCAGTTTTTAAAGTCCCTCTCAACTGCATTAAAATCCCATTTTGCCTAGGCTATTATCTTTAAGTCTTGTGTAGAATGCAATTTGACTGACTATAACCCCCAAGGTCCCATCCTTTATCTGGCTGAATTTTCTTTTTTCTTTTTATTCCATAACTTTCCCAGTCCTTACCAAGCACTGAAGCTCAGTAGACAAAACCTGACAGGGTTTCCTCTGCCCCTGTCCCCCTCCCTGCCCCAGCTTTAGCAATTTATCTACCCAGGAGTTGGGAGGAGGCTACCCCTCCTAATTCCGATATAAATTTGAATACTAGTATTCCCTTGCAAATAAAGGGACCCTTGCATGCCCACCTTACAAGCATCTTACTCATTCCACCTTTTGTGCACAAATAAGAAAAAAAAAAGACTTTGATTTTGGAACCTATTTCTCCTTTACATTCCTGAGCTTGAGTTAAATTCTCCAGTCATTTAATATCTGACTGACTGCTGAGGAAGTCCACTCAGGTTCAAGATAGGTTCAAAAACCCCAGTTCTGGCTGCCAGTTGTAGTAAAATTCTCCAGTGAGAGCCCTCAGCAATGTGATTCTCCTGGCTGGCTCACCAAAAATTGTTCAAAGAAAATCTTTGTTCATGCCTTGCCCTAAATAATGAAGTGAACCCAGGAAGAGAAAATTTAAAGTTTATCGTGTAATGCAGAACATTATTTTACCATTTAGGTAGTAGGGCCCTTTAAGCCATGGAAAGCAGAAATTACTGCTTAATCTTGCCCCAGACCTCTTTCCTCCTAAATCTAAACAATAGTGAAATGTACTCTTGCATAGCTCAGTACAGCCCATACCTCCAACGCAAATGGATAAGAAAGCTTGCAATATAATTGCTTTAGATAATTATGTTTATACCAGAGACCAGGACACCTGGTCTGGTTTGTGGTGATCTCTGACCTGTAATGATGGGGTGCTTGGGTGCTTGTGCTTGTACTTGTGCCCCAATTTCTCCCTAGTCTCAGAAACACTGTCTCTGACAACCATTCCCCAGCCCAAGGACACTGTGCCAAGCAGTTATTCATGCATGGGCCCCAGCATGACCTTTATCTCTCTCCCAGATATAGCTACACAGAGCTGGGCTGCTCAGGCCCCAGCCCTCAGATCATGTCTCTGGAAGCCTCCCAATTCCTTAGTAAGTGCCTGTGTTGTGAGAAAGCTTTCCCTTGTTGCAGAACATTCTCTCATCAAGACAGAGGGAGAGGGGTGTCCTTGGCCAGCCCAAGGACTCTTCCTCCTGCCAGACTCCAAAGATCCATCCCCCTCCGTGTCCGGTATGCTCCCTGTACTTTCCCACCCATAGCCCCCCAAAGACACCTGCACCTTTGGATTACCTCATCAGTGTTTCTGGCATTTCTTTCCCATGCTCTTTTCCATATAAGCCCTAGCTCGACCCCTGATTGGTGCTGCTTGATTTGGGCGTGCATATCCCTTGCAGCCGCCCGCTAATAAATCCACATTTTAAATTACATCTGGGTCTCACTCGCTGATTTCTCGGTACAACAATTGTAGCACCCAAAGTAAAAGTTCATCTGCCCACTGCTTTTATAGACAACTTTTTGGAATAAGAGCAAGACAATCCTGATAGGCACACATTTCCAAAAGGGGATGCACCATTGCTTCTCAGTTCCTTTCTCATTGCAGCATCATAGGAAAATGAAATTAGAGATAAAGGGAATGGGAGGAAAGTGCAGGTGGATAAGTGCTAATTAGCAGGTAATACAAAGTACAAGGGGATGGCCTTAAAGCTATCCCACTTCTCCCAACAGATCGTTTGACTCCTACAGAAGACAAGACTGGAAACAATAGGGTCACTTGGACTGACTCAGCACAAATTTCAATAGTGTCTTCTCTGTATTTTATAGTCTTGGAGTTTGCCTAGGTGTTAGAGGACTGAGAGATGACATGATTTTTCCAGTCCAGAGTCACAGCTAGTCAGAGGTAAATTGAAGCCAGGACTTTCTGGATGCTAGGCTAGCTCTTTACTCACTAGACCCCTCTACTTACCTAAAAAAAAGATATGTGAAAGGAAAAATCAACTTCTTAAATAAATGGATATGGGGAAAGGGAAAGACTTAAAGATGCCTCAGTGGTTTACAACTTGGATAACTGGGAGATACTGGTGCCATAAAAAGAATCAGGGAAATTAGGATGAGGGGCAGAGGGGCAGGTTTGGGTGGTTTGGGGGGAGGGAGTGACAACTTTAATTTTGGATGTGTCTGTAACTTGGGGTAAAGAATTCTGCAAGAGATATAGATTTAGAAGTCATCTATGTAAAAGTGATAATTGAAGCCCTGGCCCAGTCCAAAGCCTAGACTGGAACCTGCTTCAGAGTACAGGAACCTGCCTTTTGTTATTCTTTGTATCCCCAGCGGTTAGCACTGGTGCCTGGCACATATGGTACGTGGCTCTTAATAAATGCTAGCTGACTTACACACACTAGGTGGAGCGGGAGGAGGAAGACAATGGTAAAGTGTTATTCAGTAGAGTGTTATTCTCTTCCCACTCCTTCTGGCCCAAAACAACCTTCACTAGCTCCTCTAAATGCCTTATATCACCGCCCACCCATCTGGTCAGCCTGCGTCCCTTGCACCAGAGCGCCCTCTCTCGGCTACCTTGGAGCCAGTCGTGCTCCGAAATATGCCTAGGTGAAGGCCTAGAAGAATCAGGTCTACCTGGGTAGCAGAGGAACAGGGTGGCTCCGCCCCCAGGAACCTCAGGCAAGACCCAAACAGCTTCCTTAGACTGGCGCAGCCCCAGATGCTCTCTCTGGTCAGCTCTACTTTCTTCACATAGGCCCCGCCCCAGTCACGTGCCCGCCTTCTCCCCGCCCACCCGAGGCTCTGGCCCCGCCCCCAGCCTAGCTCTGGAGGCTACTCCTTAACTCCTCCAACGGCTGGAGGGGAGACGAGCTGAGGTGTGGAGTGTGAGTGGGGGAGGGAGGCCCAAAAGTGGGAAGGGGGGCCGTGGCTGGGGGACCAAGCTCCAGTCTTCTCCTAATCTGTCTTCCCTCCTTTCCTCAACCTCCCTCTTCCTGGCACTTCCTCTTTTTAATCCTTCCTCCTCCCTCCCCTTTTCCATTTCCCTCCCCCCCTTCCTCTTGCTCCCTCCCTTCTAACTTCCCTTTTCCTTTCCTCCCTTCTTCCTCCTTCTCTCACCTCCCTTTTTCCCCCTCCTCGTTCCCTTTCTCCACTTCTCCCCCCTTCCTTTCTTTCTTCCGTTTCCCTCTCAACGCCCCTTTTTCCATCTCTTCCCCCTCCTACTCCCTTCCACCTCCCTCTCTTCCATCTCTTCCCCCTCCTACTCCCTTCCACCTCCCTCTCTTCCATCTCTTCCCCCTCCTACTCCCTTCCACCTCCCTCTCTTCCATCTCTTCCCCCTCCTACTCCCTTCCACCTCCCTCTCTTCCATCTCTTCCCCCTCCTACTCCCTTCCACCTCCCTCTCTTCCATCTCTTCCCCCTCCTACTCCCTTCCACCTCCTTCTCTTCCATCTCTCCCCCTCCTACTCCCTTCCACCTCCTTCTCTTCCATCTCTTCCCCCTCCTACTCCCTTCCACCTCCTTCTCTTCCATCTCTTCCTCCTCCTACTCCCTTCCACCTCCTTCTCTTCCATCTCTTCCCCCTCCTACTCCCTTCCACCTCCTTCTCTTCCATCTCTTCCCCCTCCTACTCCCTTCCACCTCCTTCTCTTCCATCTCTTCCTCCTCCTACTCCCTTCCACCTCCCTCCCTCCCTTTCTCTCTCTCCATCCATGACCCTCTAGAAAAGCAGGGGACTTTTGGCAAGTCATTTTACCTCTCTGGGCCTCCATTTCAGGGTTGCACAAGAGGGCCCCTGAGTGCCCTTCCAACTCTAAATCAGAGAACCCATGGTTCTTCTTCCCTCCTTCCACTCCCCCTCTGCTCCACTTCCCTAGTTCCTTTGTCTTTCTTAGCTTCAGCAGGATTTCCACAAGCATAGATTGGGGCAGGAGGAAGGCATTGTCTGAAGCACAGAGGCTGGAGAGCCCAGGATAGATAGATGTTTAGGAAATGGCAAGTAGTCCAGTTTGATTCTATCATATGTGTAAGTGGAGGTTGTATGAAACAGGGCCTTTTTCTTTTGCTTGACTCTAGAGCTAGGAGCAACAAGTAAAAGTAGTTAGAGGTAAATTTTTGCCTGTAAGGAAAAACTGGCTCAAATTTAGAGCTATCCAAAAACAAAATGGGCTACCTTTGGAGGTAGGGGATTCCTCATGATTGGAGGTCTTTAAGTGCAGAGAAATTGGCCACTTGTCTAACATATTCTAGGGGTATTCTTATTCAGTTATGGTTTGGACTATAAATGGCCTTTGAGGTCCCTTCCAACTCTGCTGTTCTATGACAAGATGGAATTCTTTAGGAGATGCCTGTCTAAAGAACATAGGAGAAAGGATGAAAAAGGATGGGCATCTGAGTGCAATGGAAAAAATACTGAATTTTGAGGACACAGGACTCAAGTTTGAATCCCAGTTATTCTGTTTATTGCCTTAACCTTCCTAGTCCTCAGTTTCTTTATTTATAAAATGAGGGGGTTAGGCTGGATATTTTCTAAGGTTAACTTCTATGGTTAACTTTTAAGCCTGCTTTAGATCTATGGCCCTATAATTAGATAAAAGTGAGTGGTAAGAGAGTTAGGAGGAGAACCAAGTATAAGGTCACATGAGAGAGGAGAATATCAAGATACTGCAGAGAGATCAAGGAGAACAGAGAAAAAAAGGTTTTTGGATTTGGTGATTGGGGGTAATTTGAGATACTGGGGAGAGCGTTTTCAGGGGAGAGGTAAGGAGAGGGATGGGGTAGGAACCAGAATATAAATAGCTGAGGAATTTAGTGAAGTTATGTGATATATTGGAAGAACACCCTGGTTTAAGTTCTAAGTTTAAGTCTCACCTCTAAAACTGGTATTAGTTGTGTGACCCTTGGCAAGTCATTTAACCTCTCAGTGCTATAGGCCTGTAGTTCCCAATTTTTAAAAAATATGTGAACCCTCTTTCAACAACAACAAAAAATGTGTTACGAACCCCAGGGTAACTTAATATACTACTTTTAATGTTCTTTTAGATTTATTCATTAAGTGCTTATAATAATTACAATTACGATTTTTGCCCTCAAATGCTCTACATTAAAACTTACATTTTATAATTATAAAATGAAAAATTATTTTACCTATAATTATGGCATCTCTAAATATGAAATTATGAAATAATTGTGAATATGTTATTTGGGACATTCTATAAGAATTAAAAAATCCATGAAGACAGTATATGCTTACCGTTACCTGCAAGACTTCATATTAGATTTATTTACAAGTGTTGTTGACTATAAATGACATTTTATTTTATTTTTTGGTGAAGCAGTTGGGGTTAAGTGACTTACCCAGGGTTAAACAGCTAGTAAGTATCTGAGGTCACATTTGAACTCAGGTCCTCCTGATTCTAGGGCTGGTACTCTATCCATTGCACCACCTAGCTTCCTCCAAATAACATTTTAGTGAAATAAGTTACAATTTGGAAGATATTTGACATAATATGGCAATCATGTATAAACTTAATTTCTTTTTTTTGTAAATAGTATTTTTCCAATTATATGTACAGTTTTCAACATTTATTTTTTATGAGATTTTGAGTTTCAAAATTTTTTCTCCTTCCTTCCCATCTTTACTCCTCAAGACAACAAGCACGCTGATATAGATTATACATGTTCAATCATGTAGAAGTATTTCTACATTATTCGTGTTGTGAAAGAAGAAACAGAACAAAAAGGAAAAGCCACAAAAAAGTAAAAATAGTGTACTTCAATCTACATTAGACTCCATAGTTTTTTCTCTGGATATAGATAGCATTTCCTATCATGAATCTTTTGGAATTGTCTTAGATCATTGTATTGTTGAGAAGAGCTAAGTGAATCATAGTTGATCATTGCGCAATTAAACCTAATTTCAGTGTCAGGCTTTTTGTTATTGCAGACATAGGTTTGTAATATTTTGCTTAACACCAGATAAATCCTCTTAAATCTGGTTCCAGAATTTCAGAGCAGTTGCTCACCAGCATTGGTAGAGGGAGTATGTCCTCATCTAGGAATTCCCTACACCAATTAAATGTTATAATTCATTGTTGTTGTTGCCATAAATAGTTAGATTTGCATAACTGATCCCCAAGTTGATGTAGTAGAATGCAACATGTTCAACTTCAGGTCAATATGGAATCTTTCTTGAATTGAGTTTCTCTTTCTGAGATGTACCTTTTTTTTTTTTGTACACTATGTGAAGGATTCAGCCTTGTACCCATAGGCTTTGCTAGCCACTATTAACATTTTGAAGTTTCTGGATCCTTTTTCTGACTGATGCTTGGGATCTTTCCCCTGATCCAAAACTTTTTCCTTAACTATTTTTCAAATTATCCTATTATATCTCTAATACAATTATTCTCTTGTATTTCTAATACAATACAATCTCTTGATACACTGAGCTGATGATTTTTGTGGTCCTTGGTTGGCAAACTGGATATAGAATTATGACAACACTAGTTCTAATTACCTGTCCCTCATCTTCTTTTCCTGCCACTTAGTGTTTTATTATGGTACCCATTTCCTTTTCCTCTTATCGTATTTGGACCATCTTGGTTTTAAGCAGGAGTATTCATATTAAAGGGAAAAGATAATATTAATTCAGAAATAATATTCCAGGGGCAAGGTTAGGAGACATGCATATAAGCTTTCTACTTAGTTGGGCTTTAACTAATTAAACTTTAACTAAAGGTCCTTAGACCAAGCTTGGTTTATGAATCTCCTAGCTGGGAATCCATACCACAGCATTTAGTTCCTTTGTGACTCCCTAAAAAGAGTGGTTACTCCTCCCAGAACACCATTTGCCTATTTGGGATACACCCACAAATGTTCATTGAATCAAGTTCTTTGACCGCTCCTTTGTCTCCTTTGCTGGTTTATCATCCAGTTTATAATCCTAAGGCTCAGTCCTAGGCTCTTTTTCCTCTATATGTCCACCCTCGATGTCTACTTCCTAGTTGGCAAAGAGATGATCCTATGGTCTTTCCATCCACCCTGGAGCTCAGCCTTCCTATATTTGTTAGAATATGAGCAGGAACTATTACACTTTTTTGTTTGTATCTCCAGTACTTAGTACAGAAGTTGGTTTGTAGTCCTTAATGCATTTTCATTTATTTTTCCATTCATTCATTGGTATCCTCATCAGCTTTTGTGGATGTAATTATTATATATAGCTTTTGTGGATTTAATTATTATTTATACATATATTTATATATACATGTGTGTATACATGTATGTACACACACATATATATGTATGTGTATGTATATATGTATGTATGTGTATACAGGTATATGTGTGTGTGTGTGTGTGTGTTCACTGTCAGTGAATTTCTAGTTGGCTCTTAGTGATCCACCCATATTCACAGTGTAACTACTTCTTCAATTTTGAAGAGGGAGAAAAAAATGCTCTCGTAAAAGAGAATATAGTTTTGTCTTATATAGACATTCTTTCATAAAAAAGAATTAACCTGACCCCCTTTCTGTCTCCAAAGCTCACAGAAGACAATTCTTTCTGTTAACACTGTCTTTTCTGGCACTGTTCCTCAATATTGCAAGGATCTACTACGGTTTAACATTCCTAAATACTGATACTTGTTTATTTTTTCATCATGCAGATATGATACTTGCTATCTTTCACAGCTACTCTCAATTCACATGTGTATGTGTACCCATGTGTTTTCCTTTGGTTACAAGTTTACTCCCCCTTTTCTCTCTAATTGTCAGCACAGTAATGAAGGGCAGGGTACTGGAGCTAGTAAGACAACAATTGAGAACAGTATCTCTGAGGAATTCACCACACTTCCTTACCTGCAACCAGAACGTCAAAACTGGTAGAAGTAAAGATTCACTAGTTTTCAAACCTGAGCATTATGCTGTTGAACGTGCAGAACCAAGTTCAAGGATATTTTTTTTTAGTCCCATAGTGAGAATCTAGACTTAATCTCCCAATCCATACTTGCACTAGGAGGTCAGGTCCCCAGAATGTGGCTGGTTACAATCTCTCTCCCTCATGGTCTGGGCCTAGGGGTATAGTGAAAGAACATTGGGTTCTTCTAATACTTTTGGCTTGAGCCTCAATTCTGGGATGTTGTTCCCAATATAACTAGTGATGAGTGCTCCATTATTCTTTGCTAGTGCCAGTTATATATTCCCAGTATCATTTCCTTGATATCATTGATGAGCAATTAACATCAGTTAGCTTTTGCAAGAGGGTGTTTGCTAGTGTATAGTGGGAAGAGCTCTGGACTTAATGTCATATCATAACTCTGACATTTATTAATGTGTGACATTAGGCAATTCTGTAAGAAGATATTTGCTGAGATGATAGAGCAAGGATGGAAATACAAACATATCTGTTTAACACATACTCTTTTCTCTACCACCTCCATTCTTGAGGAGAGTGAGCTCAAACTTAAAGTGGTTGAAGTGGTTGCTGCTAAACTCTCACTGCACCAAGTTTACTTCGTGGTGGGGCATAACTTCTAGACATATTGCTTCCTTGCCTACAGGTATCTTGGCAGCCAGGTAGATTTCCTGATGGTCTGGTTCAAGTAGATGTCTCATCAGGCCTGGCTCTTTTTTCAGGCTTGGCCACTGGACTTCTGGTGGCTTTTCTGACCTTGCTGAAACTTCCTAAATCACCACTTGGTTGCTGGAGATAACAAATACAAATACTCTTCATATCCAGGTCATGTATCCATTTAGACCTCATCTTGGTAAATGGTGTAAGATATTGGACTGTGTCCAGTTTCTGCCAGAGTGCTTTCCAGCCTTCCCACAATTTTTTACCAAATAATGAATTGCTTTTTTTTTTTTTGGCAATTGGGATTAAGTGACTTTTCCCAGCGTCACACAGCTAGTAAGTGTCAAGTGTTTGGTCTGAGGCCAGATGTGAACTGAAGTCCTCTTGACTTCAGGACTGGTACTCTATCCACTGCACCACCTAGCTGCCCCCAAATAATGAATTCTTATCACCAAAACTTAAGTCTTTACATTTGTCATATACAAGGTTACTATAGTCATTTGCTGCTATAAATTAATATGTCTACTCTGTTTATCTAATCTAATCTATTCTATTGCTTTCTAACCTTTCTATTTCTTAGCCAGTACCACATGGTTTTGATAATTAGTGCCTTATAATATCCTTTAAGATCTGGTACTGCTGAACCTCCTTCCTTTACTTTTTTTTTTCACCATTAGTTCCTTTGCTATTCTTGACCTTTTATTCTTCCAAATGAATTTTATTATTTTTTTCTATCTCAGTAAAATAATTTCTTGGTAATTTAATTGGGATAGCATTGAATGTATAGATTAATTTAGGTAAAATTGTCCCTTTTATTATATTACATATTATTATATATAATATATATTATTATATATTATTATATATAATATCCCAGATATTATATACTGTCTAGAGTTATTTTAAATGGGGTATTCTTATTATCTCTTCTTGAAGGGTTTTGTTGGTGATATATAGGAATGCTGATGATTTTTATATGGATTTACTTTCTATCTGCTACTTTGCTAAAATTATTATTTCAACTAGCTTCTTAGTTGAGTCTTTAGAATTTTCCAAGAATATCATCCTATCATCTGCAAAAAGAGATAGTTTTATTAACTTATTCCTTCTATTTCTTTTTTCTTAGGAAACTCATTTATGGCCTGTTCAATTTCTTATTCTGAAATGTCTATTTAGTTATTCAGTTTCCTCTTCTGCTAATCTAAGCAGTTTATATTTTTGTAAGTGTTCTTCCATTTCACTTAAATTTTTAAATTGATCAGCATATAATTGGGCAAAATAACTCCTTATAATTGTTTTGATTTCATCTTCATTAGTGGTATATTCACTTCTTTCATTTTTAATACTAGCAATTTGGTTTTCTTCTCTCTTTTTAAAAATCACATTAGCCAGTGGTTTATCAATTTTATTCTATTTTTTTTCACAAAACCAACTTTTAGTTTTATTTATTAATTCAATGGTTTTCTTAACACTCAGTTTTATTAATCTCACCTTTAATTTTTAGGATTTCCAACTTAATGTTTAATTGGGGATTTTTAGTTTGGTTTTTTTCTAGTTTTCTTAATTACACACCGAGTTCATTGGTCCGCTGTTTCTCTGTTTTATTGTTGTAAGCATTTAGAGATATAAATTTTCTTCTGATTATGGCTTTTGCTATATCCCATAGCTCTGATACATTGTCTTATTATACTCATTATTGTTTCTATGATTTGTTCTTTAACCCACTCATTCTTTCAGATTAGGTTTCTTAGTCTCCAATTAGTTTTTATTCTATGTTTCCATGATCCCTTATTAAATATAATTTTTATTGTATTGTGATCTGAAAAGGATGCATTTAGTAGTTCTGCTTTTCTGCTTTTAACTATAAGATTTTTATCCCTAATGTATGATCAGTCTTTGTAAAGGTACCATGTACCTCTATATTCCTTTCTATTCCCATTCAGTTCTCTCTATTTATCTATCATATTTAGCTTATCTAAAATTCTATTCACTTCCTTGACTTCTTTCTTATTTATTTTTTGGCTAGATTTATCTAGTTCTGAGAGAAGATTAAAGTCCCCCACTGTTATAGTATTACTGTCTATTTCTGCCTGTAATTCATTTAATTTTTCTTTGAAAAATTTAGATGCTATGGTATTTGGTGGATATAAGCCTAGTACTGATGTTGATTCAATGTCTATGGTACCTTTCATCATAACATAGTTTCCCTGTTTATCTTTTTTAATTAAATCTATTTTAGCTTTAATTTTGTCTGAGATTGTGATTGCTACCACTGCTTTTTTTTTACATCAACTAAAGCATAATAAATTCTACTCTAGCTCTTTATTTTAACTGTGTGTATCTCTCATTTTTAAATGTGTTTCTCATAAACAACATATTGTTGGCTTTAATCCATTCTGCTGTCTGTTTCTGTTTTATGGGTGAGTTCATTCCATTCATATTCAAAGTTATAATTACCATTTGTGTATTTCCCTCCATCCTATTTTTCCTCACTGTTGTCCTCAGCCTGTTTTTACCCTATCCCTTTTCATGCTGCCTAGTTTACTTCTAATCACTACCTCCCTAAACCACACCCTTTTAAAAAATCCCTTCCTTATGCTCTCTCCTTACCCTCCAAATCCATATTCTACCCACCCCCTCTAACAGTCCCTCCCTTATCCTCTTCCCTCATCTTCCTAAATCTTAATCTTCACACACTTCTAACAGTCCCTCTCTTATCTTGTCCCCTTGCCCTCTTATTTCTTTGTAAATTTAGAAAACTTTTATACCCTTCTAGATACATATGTTGTTCTCTTTTTAACCCAGATCTGCTGAGAGTAAGGTTCCAGCACCACACCCTCCATCCCTACCTGCTTCTTCTGTATCATTTCTTCCTTCCACACCTCATTTGTATGAGATAATTAATCCTTTTTACCTTTTCCTACCCAATTTTGTTTTTTTAAGAATCACTTCACTTAGCATCAGTCCATACAAGTCTTTCCAGGTTTTTCTAAAGTCCTCCTGCTCATCATTTTTTATAGTACAATAGTATTCTATTACATTCATGTACCACAACTTGTTTAGTCATTTCCCAATTGATGGGCATTTTTTTGAAAGTTAAAAAGGAATTATACAGTACACCAAAGCAATTAGCAGTAGGAGTGTGTCCACGATTCAAATTGTATACTGCTTTTTAGACAGGAGTAAACAACTCTTATATAAGGGAAATACAATCCTAATTCTTCTACATTTTTTTTTCACATTAGTCATGTTGTAAGGAAGAATTAGAACCAATAGGAAGAACCACAGGAAAGAGGAAACAAAATAAACAGAAGAAAAAAAAAGAGCAAATAGTATGCTTTGATTTGCATTCAAACTCCATAGTTCTTTCTCTGGATGTGGATAGCATTTTCCATTATGAGACTTTTGGAGATGTCTTAAATCCTTGCATTGCTGAGAAGGGCTAAGTCTATCAAAGTTAGTCATCATACAACATGGCTGTTACTGTGTATAATGTTCTTCTGGCTCTGCTCACTTCACTCAGCATCAGTCCATATAGGTGTTTCCAGGTTTTTCTAAAGTCCTCCTGCTCATCATTTTTTATAGCACAATAGCATTCCATTACATTCATGTACCACAGCTTGTTTAGTCATTTCCCAATTGATGGGCATCCCCTAAATTTCCAATTCTTTGCCACCACAGAAAGAACTGCTATAAATATTTTTGTACATGTGGGTCCTTTTCCTGTTTTTATCTCTTTGGGATACAGCCCTGTAAGTGCTATTGCTGGGTCAAAGTGTGTGCACAGTTCCAAATTACTTTCCAAAATGGTTGGATGAGTTCATAACTCCACTAAAAACCCATTAGTGTTCCAATTTTCCCACATCTTCTCCAACATTTATAATTTTCCTGTTTTGTCATGTTGGCCAATCTGATAGGTGTGATGTGGTACCTCTGAGTTGTTTTGATTTGCATTTCTCTAATCAATAGTGATTTAGAGCATTTTTCATATAACTGTAGATGGCTTTAATTTCTTCATCTGAAAACTACCTGCTCATATCCTTTGACCATTTATCATTTCATGAATGACTTGTATTCTTATAAAATTGACTCAGTTCTCTATATATTTTAGAAATGAGGCACTGGTTGTAAAAATTCTTTCCCAGTTTTTTGCTTCCCTCCCAATGTTGGCTGCATTGGCTTTGTTTATGCAAAACCTTTTCAATTTAATGTAATCAAAATTATCCATTTTGCATTTCATAATGTTCTTTATCTCCTGTTTGGTTATCTGTGTTCATTTTGAGGCGATATTCTGTCTTGTTTGTGGAGGAAATTTGGAGAATCTGGAATTTTCTGACCTACTCTACTACTTTCCTAGAATACTCTTCAGTTACTTTTTTTTTTCTTGTTTGTTTTTTTTTTTTGGTTAGGCAGTGGGGTTAAGTGACTTGCCCAGGGTCACACACATAGTAAGTGTTATGTGTCTGAGGCCGGATTTGAACTCAGGTCCTCCTGAATCCAGGGTCGGTGCTCTATCCACTGCGCCACCTTGCTGCCCCCCCAATTACTTTTGAAGTCCTTTCATCTAAGAGTTCTAGCTTCCTTTGCTCTCGTTACTCTTTGTGGTTGTATGTAATGTGTCTTGTGTGTATGTATATACATATGTTGTATAATGTATATTAGATATACATTTAAAATTATACATATATGTAAATATACATATACATACAGAGAGTGGGTGGGTTAGTTATTTAATCAAACACAGCATGGTGTAGTGGGAAGAGTTCTGGATTTGATGTCATATCATAATTCTGACACTTGTGACATTAGGCAATTGTAATATTTGGTATGGTGAAAAGATTTCTGGATTTAGAGTCAGTGTACCTAGGTTGAAATCCTAGGTCTGCTCCTTATTAAAAGGGGCCTTGAACAAATTTCATAATCTACCTGGGCCTCAGTTTCATCACTGGTAGAATGTGGAGGTTTAACTAAGGTTCCTTTCAACTCTGAATCTATTGTACTGTGAATTAAAGTTTGTTCAATAAACTTATAGCTTTACTTTTATTATTTATGTCTTTATCTGATTTTCTTTTTTCTCATTATGAAATATTGAAATTTCTCAGTATTACAAGATTTTTTTATCCATTGTTTCTTATAATACTGTTAACTTTTTTTTTATTAATTTGACTATTATTATATTATAAATTTGATGTTCTATTCTCATTCTTCTACTGAATTCCTACTCTGATGTCTTATTGTGTTGCAGAGGTAATCTTGGATTTTAGAGACTATTCCAGGTTGCTGTCAGCTCTGATAGGTCTTTTGAAGCTGGAAAGACTGGTTTCAGATCTGGTAATGTACTGTACCTCTTCTTTAAGAACTAATACAGATAAATTTGGAGAGTCTGATAACCAGTTTGGACAGAGGATGATGACTTTTCAGCTAATTTTTTTGTTAGTTATTTCTTGATATATTCTCACCTTTTTTGTAATAAAACCAATAAACAAAATGACTGATACAATATTTAATAGCATAGCCCCATGAATGGATGAATGAATGGAAGGAAGGAAGGATGAAGCATTTATTTAAGTGCTTACTATGTGCAAAGCATTGTGCTAAGTACTGGGTGTACAAATAGAAAAGTAAAACAGTCTCTAGTATCAAGGAGCTCACTTTTTAATGGGAGAAGACAATATAATATGGAAGATTTTAGCGCAAATCAGATGAAAAAGCCCCATGGTTCTTAGGGTGCAGCAGCAAAGTACATGGGAATACCTCTTCTTTAATTTAATTTCCACTGATAAAATTTTGTTGCTTTCTGATATTGAGCCATTTGACAGTGCCAAAGACTTTGGTGATAAGAACTTTCTTTTCTGCATCTTCAATAGATGAGGTTGTAGCACTTGCAAGAGTAGTTGCCAGGTTGAATTTCCACAGCGATTGCTTCCCAGGAAGATGGCTGTGGGCACTGGGGTAGAAGCTTTGTCATTCCCAAGTCTCTTAGTTCAGAGTCCTGGGCTGATTCCATCAGGGTATGAGGGGAGATAATGGTTTCCATTGCTACCGAAGAAGGGAAGAAGATATGCTTTCCACTTTCATGAGAATTCCAAGGGAGACCTTTCAGAGTCCCAAGTAACATATCCCTTTAAAGCAGGAATTCTTCACCTGGGGTCAATGAATTTTTTCTTCTTATTTTGATAACTGCATTTCAGTATAATTGGTTTCCTTTGTAATCCTATGTTTTTCATTTATTCTGAGAAGCAGTCCTTTCATGGGCTCCACCAGACTGCCAAAAGGGGTTAATGACACAAAAAAAGATTAAGAAACCCTGCTTTAAAGTCTTCTAAGAAGGCAGCTATAGCTGGTCAGTTACTGAAGCCTTTTGACAAAGTAACTCTTTCATAGAGTGGGAAGGGGAATGAGACCAATTAGAAACCTCTGGCTGTAGTATTAAAGAACTTGCCCACTAGAAGGGACTGGCATACACATTCAACTGTAGGGAAAGTGGATTCTCCTGATTATCCCTATTATATGAGAGTACTTTTCATACAAGGCCATAAGAACTATAAAGAACAAGTGTTGCAGGAATTCAGAGGAGGGAGTGAGATTACTTCTTGTTGGGGGAAATCAGGAAGCATTTTCTGAAGGAAATGGCACTTGAGGTAGACTCTGAAGAGTATTAGGATTATAATAAGTGGCATTGGTGGGGAAAGCATTCTAGGCAGATGAATGAGTTGAGATAGAAAAGAACCAAAAATTTTATTTTGGTTTCAATGGAGTATAGAGTAAATGGAGAAGAGTAATGTGAGAGTGAGTTAAAGGTGGAAAACTAGATGAGGTACAGAATATAGAGAACCAAATGAAAAAGTTGTCTTGTATCATTTCTTGATAACCTCTCTTCCTTCCCTCACTACGCTGTCCTCCCTCCCCCTCTCATATCACCTACTACTTGTATGAGCTCTTTGCTCCTTAATATAGGTCCTCTTTGAATCTCTTCTCTCCATTCTATGAGAACTTTGCTGTTTTTCCCCCTATTCCCCCTCTACTCATACACACATTGTTCCTTCCTAAGCCTATTAGAAAGGTAAAAGAATTAGAGACGAATTTCTCTCCTCTAGCCTTACACTAATGAGCTATCTCATTTCTTTCTTAGGCCATGGCCAGAATTAGCAGAAGACTACTTCATGTTCCCTAAGGTAATGTGTATGACTAGACTAGGGATATATGTGTATGTGTGTGTGTGTGTGTGTGTGTGTGTGCGTGTGTGTGCATGGCATGCACACATGCTCATACTAACCGCTTACCTGCTTTCCTGCCTTCCTGCTGTATGCTAAATATGATGGGGGGCTGTATATGTGTTCTGTATGTGACTGGGGCAGGAGTGTGTGTAGTAGGGTACTATATGTGAGTAGATTTGATCAGAGAAGCTTCTGTGAGACTACTGAATGTGTATGACTTGCTTGCTGTGTGGAGATGTGATTTAGATGCATTGTGTGGGAGTGGTGTTTCTTGGGGCTGTGATAAAGGAAGATCTGTGATTGGGGGTTGCTGTTGCTTGGATATAGGCTCAGACTCTGCGTTGTGACAGAGGCCATGAGCTACCCTAGGACATCTTCACCTAAGAAGCATGGTTTACCTTCACCCCCTCCAACCACCCCTGTTCCCTTTAATCAGGAGATTAGACCAGGTAGAGGGGAAGGGATTGGCAGGGAGGTTGGAACCTGAAGGTACCACCATTATAATTTCAGCCTCATTGAACCAGTTCCTTATCAGGTCTTGTAGGATGAATGGCTGGAGAGAGGTAATATGGTACTTTGGAAACTCAGGGGGTAAGGGGACGTGATATCTTCTACCTATTGCAAACCATGGGGAGGCCCTGTCCCACCTCAGCACTGATTCCCTTTTCCCTGTTCCCCCTCTCCCCATAAGTGTTGCCTTGTCTCTTCACAGTTTGAAGTCTTTTCCTAAATCACCTTGTTTTGTGGAGAGGTTGGTAGATGGCTCCCATCCATTCCACATGCCTTCCAGTTACTCAGGACTAGGCAATCCTTCACCTGGTGTATTCCTCTAATATCTAACTGGGTTGAGGTACAGAGTGAAAAGCAGGGAGGCTATGGATGCTTTTCTTCCTTATCCCCATTTTGGAGCTCTTCTCTTACTTATCTCTTTTTCGCTTCCTGCTCTCCCCTAGCCTGGGATTGGCAATCGAAACCAGAGCTATGGGCTCAAGCTATTCGTCAGCAGCTCAATACCCAGCTGCAGCAGCATCCCCTGGAACTGGACCAGTCCCCAGCAGTGGAGCTCCTTCTAGCTGAACTTCAGGTCCTTCTGACTGCTGTGCTCAAGGATGGCAGTTCTGCAGCTTGGTACTACCTGTATAATGTGCTGGCCTCTCTCTCACCTTACCAGACCCTGCTTTGTGGCCACCTTGACCTACTACCTTTCTTGGAGCAGTTATATCTCTGGGCCCCCCAAATCCAGATCCAGCTTGGTCTGGATTTTCTGGAGGTGCTGAGACAGGCCTTTCCACCAGACACCTCTATGATGGCCCCATCCACCCATATTTTTTGCAGACACCAGAAGAAACTGAAAACACTGTCCTGTCAACCTGCCTTAAGCCCACCATGCCCTTTTGTCCAGGCTGAACAAGGGCAGAGACAGGAAGATGAGGATAAGGATGAAAACTGGGTGTACCCTGTGACCCTCCCTGAGCTACAATATGCTCTGGGCATTGTGGGAGTGGATGTGGTCCAAGATGAAGCTTTCTGGATGAATGGCCTTGGTCTTCTGCCTTTGGCCTTGGCCACAGATATCCCCGTGAAGTACATCAGCAATAAAGAGGAGGAGGAGTATTGTGGCAGTGCTAGGTGAGCAAACACAAGAACCTGGGGAAAGAAAGAGGAGTCAGGACCCTAAACTGTGGTTCTCTTCCTTATTCTCCCCTTTTTTCCTCCCTTCTCTCTCCTTTCCAGTCCCTATCCAACATAATTGTAGACACTCTGGCTTAATGGGCCCTTTGTGTAAAGGTGGGAGAAGCTCTGGTTCCAGGCTTTCTTATTGGTACAATCTCTAGATGCTTCAGCCCTATACCAACTTAATTTGTCACCCTTTGTGCTTTTAGGCCCTGGGAACAAGGCTATCTCACTTATTTTTTGTCCACTATTGTTAGATACTCCTGGCACGGTTTTTCTTCCTCAACTCACTTAGGCTGAGACTACCAGACCCACAGGGGTATTCATAGAAAATGGATCCCCTGCTTTCCCCACCTGAAATATTCAGGCAGCCATAGATATCTCTTGAGATGTTTATTGCTCAGTCTTGGAATGAAGCAGATGCAGGTTCAAAAGTGGAGAAACAAAGAGGATAGTTCCAAGGGACTTCAGAAGATCAAGGAAAGACTCAGTGGATTTGGAATTTGAGTACTCTTCTTCTTTTAGCTAGAATTTGTTTATAACAGGTTCTGCCTGAAAAAGTCCTGGCCCTTTTTGTGGAGGTATGATGTCACCATTAACACCCCTATGTGGCCCTGTTCCTCCCCTAGAAAAATATTACATTGGGCCTTTGGTGGGAAGCTACTGTCCATTTAAGATTATTGAGCAAATTAGTCTCACCTCTTGAGAAAAGTCAGGAAACTGCTATAAATAAATAAATCCTGTCAAGGTAAATAGACTTGGCATTTAGCCAGTTTGCCTCATCAGTTCATTGTGGCAATTGGCCACAAGAGCTATCAACAAGGAAGATTGAGGTTTCTTTTCTAGCAGGTATGGAGAGCAGGGAGTTTTCAGTGCCCTGCATAGACTGTGAGATGTTTGTTTTTCCGGCATGGCCAAATAACTGTCCTGCTTGTTCAAAATATAAGCTAGTTTTGCTTCTAAAAGGGAAGATACAGAGCTTAGAAGCATAAGTTCCCAAAGTGGGTGATAACCCCCTGGAATGGTCCAGGGGTAGGTGGTAGTAGCCTTGGGTGACACAAATCAAAAAAACCCAAACTGTTAAAGGATTAAAGAAAGTAGATTTCCGGGGTGAGGGAGCACTGAATAATTTTTTTGGGGGGGGTAGGCCAAATAAGTTTTAGAACCTCTGGAATGCCTTTCCATTCTCCAGGTTATCAGAAGAAAGTGAATAACTAGTTAAAAAGATGGTATCTGAAAATGATTTTAGTTCAAAAGAAACATGAGATACACAAATTTAGAGACGTCTCTACGCCAAATGTTCATATGAACTATTTTTGCCTGACCCATGGTAGCGCCTTCTGAGCTCATACTGGTCTGCTCAACCACAGTCAGACACACTAGCATATTGACCCCAACACAGTGATGTCTTTTTGGTCCTCTTTGAGAATGAAGGACAACAATCAACCAGAGAACCATCTGAAGATGAAACTTAGATTACAG
Source organism: Phascolarctos cinereus (assembly GCF_003287225.1). Classification (NCBI taxonomy): domain Eukaryota; kingdom Metazoa; phylum Chordata; class Mammalia; order Diprotodontia; family Phascolarctidae; genus Phascolarctos; species Phascolarctos cinereus. The sequence goes on from NW_027556098.1 coordinate 353,849,064, forward strand.
CATAAATTATTGGTATGATAAGCTCTATACTATAGATGGAGTGCATCTGATGAGAGATTATAACTATATAATTGTCTGAACTCTTAAAAATCTAATCAAAAGGACTTTAAATTGAAAAGAGAAGCTATAGAGGAAGAAGAAAATCAGTAGAGACACTTCATAATTCATAGGATACAAAGTCTAAGACCAGAGCCAGAAATAAAACCAGTGGTCTTAGTTATTTTTGCAGAAATTTACAAACTAAACATAGCAAACAAGATGACCTACAGAACTTTATGCAAGGAGATAAAATTTTACTTCATAGGTATTAATGAAACTTGTCTGCATGGTGCAGGCTGGTCTCTTTCAAGGAAAAATAGGTGAAGGGGCCTTGAGGGAATGCTGCTTCTTCTTCCAGGCCATTAGAGACAATGAAGTGAGTCTTAAAATATTAGAAGATAGACTTCATTGTAAAAAAGAAAGAGGTGAAAAAGAGAATATGAAGAGGTAGAGGGAAATTGTGACTGGCGTTACAAGGTTGGTGGCGGGAAGAATGTCATGTAGAGTTCGTGGAAGGAAGACACTGAAAAGAATACTTGGAGCTAAGAGGCAAATTTGAGGCTCTTCCTGAAGAGAGAAGGGAACTTAGTGGTTTGAGAGAAAGCAATTGCTTGTCCTCCATGAAACCAGGTACCCATGGTTGTGTGAATATTTCAGGTGGGGAAAGCAGGGGATCTATTTGCTATGAATAGCCCTGTGGCTCTGGTAGTCTCAGCCCAAGTGACTCAAGGAGAAAAAAACGTGCCAGGAGTGTCTAGTAATAGTGGACAAAAAATAAGTGAGATAGCCTTGTTCCCAGGGCCAAAAAGCAAAAAGGGTGACAAATTAGGTTAGGGCTGAAGCATCTAGAGATTGTACCAAATGACGAACTAAGTTTGTTCGGTGAAAGTTCATCTAGTAAGGGTCTTTGGAAGAAGAGAAGAGTAATGGAAATCAGTGAGTCTCTGATGTGAGGATTATTGAGACAGCCATTTAGTAACTTGATCAAAATATAGAGGTTTCCTGTTTTTCTAAATCATGTATCCAAGATGTAACAGAGAACCTGTTAAGATTTGTCAAGACAGATGGCTACTACCCACTTGTGGTGATTCATTTGGGCAGAAATGATACTGTCAGAAGGAACCTAAATTACAAAATCTTGGGCAAGAAACAGAAAACTATAAGAGTACAAGTAGTGTTTTCATTAATCCTTCCCACTGAAGACAAATGATGTAGAAGAGAAAAGGAAATTTGATAAATGGAAGTTAAGATGGTGGTAGATGAGTATGGGATTTAAATTTCTAAAACAAAACACAGGAATGTATTAGGTTAAATAGCGTAAAATATAGGATTGAGAGACTCACATAGGGATAGAATTTACCTCACAAAGATTGGTAAGCACATATTTGCCTGATAGTTTACAAATCTACTGAAAGGGGCTTTAAACTGTAAAGAAAGGAGGAGGCAGAAAACTACCTATGTAAAACCATCAAACTACATACCTACATAACTACTTAAATAGTAGTTAACACCAGGGAAGAATAATAGCAGTTATGATGCTCAGAAGATTTGAGACAAAATCCAAGAAAGGAGCCAGTAATAAAAATCCATGTAGCCCTGTAGATAGAGTGTTGGCCCTGGTGTCAGGAAGACTTGATTTAAAAAACTGCCTTAGATACTTACCAGCTCTGTGACCCTAGGCAAGTCACTTAACCTTTCTCAGCTTCTATGTTCTCATTCATAAAGAGGGTATAATAATAGCACTTAACCTCTCAGGGTTGTTGTGAAGATTGAATGAGATAATATATGACATATAACATAAAGGTCTTTGTAAACATTAAAGTGCTATAATAAATGTTAGCTTTGTAGATAAATAGCTAGCTAAGTGTTGCTGTGCTAGTGACTTAATCTTTCAATGCCCCCCCAGCAAATGTCTAAGGTGATTAGTTGTAGAGAAATTGCCAGTTTACGTTGGCAGAGGGAGTTTCCAGGCTGGAAGTTCCCTATAAAAAGTTCCCTATAATTTACAGGTTCCAGAATTTCAGATCTAGAAGGGACCTCAAAAGCCATCTAGTACAACCTGAACATGAAGAGGACTTCCCTCTACAATATCTCCAACAAGTGGTCTTTTACTTGAAGCACTCTGGAATTGGGGTAGCCATCTACCTCCCAAGACAACCCATTCTACCCTTGGAGAACTCTAATCATTAGGAATTATTTACTTATATTAAATCTAACTCTGCTGCTTTGCAGTCTCTACCACTGTTCCTAGTTACTAGACATTGGGGGACCTAGTGCTGATCCCCATGGAGTGATACCAATATTTTTGGAGCTGTGATAACAAAGTTCTAGCAAATGAGTATATGTGGCACTTCCTGAACGCCTGTTGCTCTCCCAGTTGGAAAAGAGAGTACTCAGGAAGAAGCCAAAGGACCCAGGATCTATATACAAACCTGATTAATGGAAGTAGGAAGTGTATAAGGGTGAATTGGGAGTGGTAGTGGTAGTGTTCATAGTGGTAGTGAGCCCTTGTTATCATCTTCCATATCTACCAAGTTTTTTTTCCAATTTAAATGTTCTTGATTCCTTCATCTTATAATTTTATGATCTTCTGTTTGTTTTAATTTTTTATTTTCAGTTCAAAATTCCTTCCCTCCCATGACTCCCATCCTTGCCTATTGAGAAGGCAAGGTTATACTTATGAAGTCATGCAAAACATGTTTCCACATTAGCCATATTAAAAAAAAAACCAAAAATAAAGAGAAAAAGATAGGCTTCAATCTGCGCTCTTGAGTCCATCCATTCTGTATCTGGAGGTGGATACCAGTTTTTATCATGAGTCCTTTGGAATTGTGGATGATTGCCTTGATCACGGTTGTTAAGTCTTTCACAGTTGATTCATCTTCATGATATTGCTGTTACTGTGTACATTGTTTTCCTGGATCTGCTCCCTTCATTCTGCATCAGTTCACATACATCTATTCAGATATTTCTGAAACCATCCCCTTTTTCATTTCTTACAGCACAATAGTATTCTATCACTTTTGTATACCATAAATTTTATGATCCTGTGATAATCAAAAAGGTTTAAGACATAGTTTCTGGGTAATTTAATCATTTTATTAATAAGACTAACAGGTTATTAATGAAAGGATGGTCATTTGACTGTCTCTCTTAGACCAAAGACAGCCATGGTCTAAGACTCACAGTTTACATACCCTTCAAAACAGTGCATGGTTCATCAAATAGCAATCAAATCTAATTGCTTAACGTGATTAGAAGTGGGCTATCTAAAATGAAGGGCTGAATATCTCTTGGATAAGGAAAGTATCTCTATACCAGGTTTAGGCTGTCAGTTAAAAAAAAACCATATAACCCATCCAAGCCAGAGCAGAACATAATAGCTTCCACCAGGATGGGGCCTTAAACAAGAAAGTAAGTCCAATCTCATCATCAGCAATGTCCTTAAGAACTGAACTTAGGACTTTAGAAGAAGGAGAGAGCTCTGAATCTCTGTCCAAATTATTGGTTATTAATTATTTCTCACAATCCTTTTATGATTTTAGGTCTTGATTTCCTCACCATCTTAGTCACCCTCCTGTAGACATGCTCCAGTTTGTCAGTGTTCTTTCTAAAATATGCTCAAAACTGAACACAGCATTTCACATGTGACTTGACCAAGGAAGAGCAGAATCAGACCATCACTTGATTTTTGACAATATGTCTCATGTTGCCTGATACCAGACCACCTTGACACCTAGACAAGAGACCTTACCTTAGCGGTTATAATCCTTTCAGTTTTGGAACTCCTCATTAGGTTTCCACACTATCCTAATTAGTGAATGCTTCACATGGCCCACAGTGTCTAGGCTGGCTTCAGCCTTGTTTCACTTTACTCCTTACCCATCTTCTTATTAGCCACGTTGCCATCTTAACATATTTCTCTAGTCCTCCCCCATCTCTGCTCCTGCTTTCCAGTTCTGGAACTTTAATCAAATGAATATCAATATTGCTACTAAAAAGAGTGTCAGTCTACTGTTTTATTACTGTAATTTTCTGAATCAAAATACTCTCCTGTATAAGTATTATCTCCCTTATCCGAATATAAGCTCTTTGAGATAAGGGACACTTTTTGCCTTTTATTTGAATCCCCATTATTTAGCAGTTAGTACTTAAGAGGAACTTAATGAATGTGTTTTTTCCCCCATTCATTCATGAATTCATTAGCTTTTTTTGTCTTCTGTGTCTCACTATTGACATATCTAGCTTGGAGTCCACTTGAACTTCTGGGGTTGTTTTTTGGTTTGTTTGGGTTTTTTTGTCCTATAGTAACTGTTTTCTAGCTATGCTTCTCCCATTTTGTACTTGTGCAGTTGTTTTTTGGAACCCAGGTATAGAACTTCACATTTATATGTCTACAGTTAATATTAGACTTGTTACAAGTCATTCACCATACTAGCTATATTTCCCAGCTTGTGTCATTTGCAAATCTGGTAGTATGCCAAGTAGGGATGCTTATCCTGAGCCAGGCTAGTTAGGCTGTTTTTCCTTAAAAACTATTAAGACTTTCCTCAAGAGTTGAGTTGGTTCAGGGGAGCTGACTTGCATAAGGAAAGGGAGAGGGGAGTTAAGATGAAGCTTCTACCACATATCTACATAATAGCATTTATATAGTGCTTTAATATTTGCAAAGTGCTTTATAGACATCTCATTTTATTCTCACAATAACCATGGGAGGTAGGTAGTGTTATTATCCTAATTTGGTGAGGAAACTGAGGCAAATAGTAGTGACTTTCCCAGAGTCACACAGCTAATGTCTAAGGATTTGAATTTGGATCTTCTTGACTCCAGATCGAACAATCTATTTATTCACTGTGCCACTTAGCTGCCTCTAAGGACTTCATCCAAGTCATTGATAAAAATGTTGAATAATGAATAGTGAAGGTGTATTACTGGGGTACTCTCACTAGAGTTCTCCCTGTTTGTGACCTGTTAATGCCTATTCTTTGGTTTCCATAATTTTACCCTATTCCAGATTTAGCAAACTATTCTATCATATTTCTCTTGCCCATAAGGACAAAGGAGAGGTGATAAGGGCTTGAATTAGGATATTGGCAGTGTGAATAGAGGAAAGGGGACAGATATGAGACAGGTTGTGAATGTAGAATTTCCTAGACTTGACAACTGATTGATTTTTCCTTTTTCCTCTAACCCAAATCCAAATAGGAGATTTTGAGTCTAGGTTATTGAGAAGATGGTGGTATCATTAATAGAAATTAGAAATTAGGGAATACGGACATGCTTAGTTGGGGAAAGACAATGCATCAGAATTTCAGATTTGGAAGAGACTTCTGAGGCCATCTAGTCCAATCTGTATATGAATAGAATTCCCACTATAACTTACCCAACAAGGGTCATCCAGCCTCTGACCGAAGCTCTCCACAGAGGATAAATCTTTTACTTCTTGAAGCAGCTTATTCCATTTTTGGATAGCTTTAGTTGTTTGAAAGTTTTTCCAACATCAAGCCTAAATTTATCTCTTTACAAGTTCCACAAATTGCTACTGGTTTAACCTTCTAGGGTCGAACAGAACAAATCAAACCCCTCTTTTACATGATAACCCTTCAAACGCTTGTCATCCATCACGTCCCTCCTGAGTTTTCTGTTCTCCAGGATGAATATGAAAATTCCTTCATCCAATCCTCGTATGTCATGAATTTGAGGCCCTTGACCATCCTGATTGCTTACCTCTGTACACTCTCTAGATTATCAACATCCTTTGAACTTGACACAATATTCTAGATGAGGTTTGGCAAGGGCAGAATACAGTGAAACTATCACCTCCTAATTTCTGGAAGCTTTACCCCTCTTAATGCAACCCAAAATCATGTTAGCTTTTTTAGCTACCATAACACAATACTTATCTATATTGAGTTTGCAGTCCACTAAGAATTCCCAGATCTGTTTCAGAACAACTGTTATCTATTAATGTTTTCCCAATCTTATACTTGTGGAATTGATTTTTTTGCACCCAGGTGCAAGACTTTACTTTTATCCCTATTGAATTTAATGAACTATAGTTAATTTAATTATTAGCTTATTGTTGGATATTGCTTCCAGTTTTTTGCAATTACACATCAAGCTGCTATGAAAATAATTTAACAAATAGCTCTTTTTGTTTTTGGTAACATTTTCAGGACATATTCATGCCAGCTGTCATCAAATATTTGAAGGATTATTGTATGGAAGGATTCGATTTATTCTGCTTTGCCTCAGTGGGCAAAACTAGGGTGTTTTATTCTTTTATCTATTTATTTTTGACATTCATTTAAATTTTTTTGAGTTCTAAATTCTTTTTTCTGCCCCTTTCCTGCCTATTGAGAAGGCAAATAATAAATCAATTACACATGTGAAGTCATGTCAAACTTTTCCATGTTAGCCATGTTGTAAAAAAAAGACAAACAATAAAAAGCAAAAAACATGAAGGTGGAAAAAGTATGCTTCCATCTACACTCAGAGTTCATCAGATATCTGTCTAGAGTTGGATAGCATTTTTCAATTCTTTGGAATTGTCTTGGATCATTGTTTTGATCAAAGTAGATAAGTCCTTCATTGTGGATCATCATTACAGTATTGCTCTTACTGTGTACAATGTTCTCCTGGTTCTGCTCACTTTACTTTGTATCAGTTCATATAAGTCTACCCAGGTTTTTCTGAAACCATTCTTCTGATCATTTCTCATAGCACAATAGTATTCTATCACAATTATGTACCACACCTTGTTCAGCCATTCCTCAACTGATGGACATCCCCTCCATTTCCAATTCTTTGCCACTGCAAAAAGAGCTGCTATAAATATCTTTTCCCCTTTTCTTTGATATCTTTTGAAGTGGTATTGCTGGGTCAAAGGGCATGCAGAGTTTTATAGTCCTTTGGGCATAGTTCTAAATTGTTTTCCAGAATGGTTAGACCAGTTCACGACTCTACCAACAATACATTAGTGTATCTATTTTTCCACATCCCCTCCAACGTTAGGCATTTTGCTTTTCTGCCATGTTAGCCAATCTGATAGGTGTGAGATGGTAAGTCAGATTTATTTTAATTTGCATTTCTCTAATCAATAGTGATTTAAGTATTTTTTTTTATGTGACTATTGATAGATTTGATTTCTTCATTGGAAAACTGCCTGTTTTGACCGTTTATCAATTGGGAAATGGCTCTTGGTTTTATAAATTTGGCTCACTTCCCTATGTATTCGAGAAATGAGGTCTTTATCAGAGAAACTTGCTATAGATTTCTCCCCTCAGTTTCCTTCTAATATTGGCTGCATTGGTTTTGTTTGCACAAAAACTTTTAAATGTTACATAATCAAGATTATCCATTTTACCTCTTGTTTGGTCATAAACTCTTCTCTTATCCATAGATCTGACTGGTAAAATTTTCCATGCTCCCCTAATTTGCTTATGATATCACTCTTTACATCTAAATCATATGCCATGTATGGCTGACAATTAGAGGAAGGCAGATTTAGACTCACCTAAGGGGAAACTTCTTAACTATTGCAACTGGCCAAACATAGAATGGGCTACCTCAAAAGGACTGTGAGTTACGTGTCACTTGGAGATATTTATGTGAAGCCTAGGTGAAGTCAAGAATGTTTCATATAGGATTCATATTTTGGTTAGTAGTTGGACTTCTGAGGTCCCTTCCAGATCTAAGACTCTATTATTCTACATATTTGGGGCAAGGGTGGATAGTTGTCTTGTGTATATAACCTCATGTAAAGTATGTATTTTTATGTTATATGTGAATGTCAGTATCTCTGTATGTATACCCAAATTAACCTTGTACTAAATCTCTCAGAAGACTTTTCCATCAGTTCCTTCTTCTTGTTGATCTGTATATAGTGGATGAGCATATAGCTTCCCTCTGCCTTAATGGAAAATAGTCAACGTATCCCGGGCCTGAACCGGCTTTCTTTCCTTAGTATCGCTAGACAAAAGGATCCTGTTACCTTTCTTCCCTCCCCTTCTTTTGCCCTTCCTTTTCCTCTTCTTTCTCAGCACTGTTTTCTATATTATATTATACAGATATACATGTCAGTTATCATCATTAACTGCTACTGAAGAAAAGAGCTATCAAAGGTCAAGCACTAACTACTCAACTCAGATTATCCTGCTAAAGAACCAAATCATTTCTATTCTTCGGAAGAACAAATACTTAAGTCAGATCCACTTCATCTACCTCAATTTGGCTGCTACTAGGCATTTCAGGTAAGGATCTAGCTCCCAGGCACTCCTAAGTTCAGGCCCATATCCTCTAGGAACCCTCTTCCTTTGATCTCTTCCTTTTTGCTCCTGCCCTAAATCCTGCCTTCCTCATTCTCATTCTTTATCCTTTTCCTACAAATCTTTCATCCTGTCCTTATCTGACTTCCTTTCCTTGGCCTGGAATCCTAGAATTAGAAATTATTCTAGAGGTAATTTAGTCCAGTCTCCTTTCTAGTACAGGAGTCCTCTTTGCTAATGTTTATTCTGCTTGTTTGAACAATTCCATTAACTTATTTCCCAAGGCAGCTTCTTCCATTTTTGAACATCTCTTAATTGTTAATACATTCTTTCTTGCATTGAACTAAAAACTTGCTGTCTGCAATTTTCCATTTATTGGGCCTAGTTCTATCCTGTGGCTCTTCCATTCATCACCCGATACTTTCAGACAAATTTTTGCTTTTTGTATATCCTTTCTCATGCTTTTTTGGAACTCTCCCAAACATGAATCTTCCTGTCTTTCCTCATTCCTCAGTTAGGAAACTTTTAGTCTTTGCCATGGAAGATACCTAGTTCATATATCTCTAAAATAGGACCTGGAGAAGCAACATATCACCATCTTCCTCTGGACTTACTTACTTTGTCAATGCCCTTCCTAAAATACAAAACTTAGAGCTGATTGTAATACTCAGATTTGTGTTGAGCAATGTGAAGTCAAGTAGAACTGTAACATTTCTTGTTTGGTTCTAGATATAATATTAATTCATCATTAGATTTTTTTTTTGTTTGCCACATCATCTTGTTGACTTGTTAAGCTCATAATTCAGTAAAACCCCAGGACCATTTTGTAGCCTTGCCTCTGACATCGGTTACTGATGGAGTTTTTTTTTTAAGTTAAGTGTAGGCCTTTCTATATAACCCCATTAAGGCAGCTAGGTGGTGCAATAGGTAGCAAACTGGGCCTGGAATCAGGGAGAGCTGAGTTCAAATCTGGCCCCAGACATTTACTAGTTATGTGATTTTGGGCAAGTCACTTAACTTCTTAAATTTTCCTTACCATAAAATGAGGATAGTAATAGCATCTAACTCCTAGAGTTGATGTGAGGATCACACTTAGGACGGGCACTTAGCACAGTGCTTGACACATAGCAGACACTTAATTGTTTATTCTCTTCACCTGTTTCCTTGCTCTTTGGTTAGATATAGCTAATCATTCTAGGCTCTAGAAATCTATTCCAATTTTGATTCTATCATCCAACTGTATTTACTTTTTGCTTCCATCAGTGCAACATTCTCAATTTAACAAACATGCATTCTAAGTATTGAAATAATTAATAAACATATTGCATGGAATAGGACCAAAGGTATGTGTCATGCCACTAGATACCTTCTTCCATGGTGACATCCATCACCATTCTTTGTATATAGTTGTTCTACAAATCTACACAAAGCTACAAATCCACTATCTTCCCATCTTCAGCACTACCTCTTGCTTACAAGAATGTCATGAGACACCTTATCAAGTGCCTTGCTAAAATTAATTTTTTTTAATTTCCCTGATTAATCTGCTAGTCAAGTAACACGATGAGGTTAGTTTGCATAAGTTGTTCTTAGTGAATCCTTGCCACTTGACTGTGATTACTACTTCTAAGTACACACAGATCTACTAATTAATAAATCACTTTAAGAATTTACCGACATCAGTAGCTTGTAGTTTCCAATAAAGGGGGAACCTTTGGCTTTTTCCAGTTATTTTGGCACATTTCTTTCTTCATGACTTCTCAGCAGTTACCAGTATGGTTCCAGTATCATATCCTTATATATTATTTGTATGGGCCTGGAGACTAAGATTCATTTAAAGTGATCCTTACTATGATCTTATCTCTCTTGGGCTACATTTTGATTTTAACTGTTTATTCTTTCCTGTTTGAAGATTATAATATCTTTCTCCTATTTCTCTTACTTTCTTCCTCTCATCTTCTTTTTTGCCTACTTTCTTCTACCTCTTTACCCTCCCACCTCTTCCTTCTCTGTCCTCTTTTCCTAGGCAATACAACCTAATTATTGGGGTTGAGGGTATGTTTGTGTGTTCATTGGTTATAATACTCTCTTCCTAGACCATATAGCCTGACGGTGGTGCCACAGAGCCTGGCAAATCCAGAGCACTACATCATTTCTCCTTTTGGAGTCCTGCATGTGCATCCTGTGGAAGGCAGTGAGTTAATAACACTGGGTGTCTGGCACCGGCATGCCATGCTGTGGCAACAACTCCAAAGCATCCCTTTCTTTAAGCATTATCTTGTGAGGAAGGCCTTGACTTGGTAAGAGTTTGGAGTTTGGAGTGGATGAGTGAAGCAGCAGTACAGAGATGGGGGGAGGTGGGAGAAGGAATGGAAAAGATGGGTGAGGGGGCAGGTTATAAGGAGATGAGATTGTGAGCATTGCTGCAGGCTAAGGGAGACTTCAGTGGTGTTAGGGGAGTTGTGGGGTTAGAGTAAGAGTCAAAGAAGGGAGAGGGTGGGGAGGAAGTTCAAAGAGAATTCTGACTGACCTTTGGTCCACAGCTGGAGGAAGAATGTTAAGTTGCAGGTGCTGAAGAAACGCCGGGATTTCCTGAGGAACTACCTGCTCTTTTCTATACCCCACTTTGGGGTTTGTCTGCTCCACATTAACAGGTGGGATTTTTGACTCTTGTTCCCTGAAACCTTTTTCTCTCTCCTTCTCTTCAGCCCTATACCCTCACTACCCAAGTGACAATGTGCCACATTCTCTACAGCTTTTCTCCTGGTTGTAAGCAGGACTCAGATGTCCTGGGCAAGGTGTGAGGAACAGGGAAGACAAGTCTAGCTATGTCCTGAGGGACAGGAGGCATATTTCACTCTTAGATCCCTCATACCAGTCCTTTCTCACTTTAGCTCCTCCTTTCCTTGTGTTTCTATCTTTTTTTTAGGGTTTTCTCTAATTTTATGGCCAACCGTGGTTCAGCCTTTCTAGGCCAGGCCTCACTACTGGGTCCTTAAAGATTGGCTAGTAGATCTTGAGGAGACCATGAGTGATAGATTTCCTGGCAGGCTCTTATAACTCAGATCTCTTATCTTTTAGTCTGTTATTTTCTCTCTACTCGGGAACCCAATTACCCGTCCTTCATAGCTGGTTTGGTTCTTCTCTCTTGGCTCATGGCTTACCCAGTACATGTCATCCCTTCCCATGCACCACACAGCTACTTAACATGAAATAAACAAATAGTGACTTCCTGGAAGGGTATATACAGAGTGGGAAATTTTTTCCTCTTTCCTTTCTCCCTGATTTCCCAACCCATGTTCTTCTGATTTTCTGTCCTAGATTTCCTATTGCCTTTATTCTCCTTCCTCCTTGAGTTTTTACCACAAATCATCTCACATCCTAATCTTCCCGTCCCTTGCTTTTATCTCTTTTTCCCCAGCTGGGCTGCTACGATAATAGCAGATCTCTGGCTCCTTTTCTCAGTCCTCTTACATTTTCTTTGAAGGAAAATAGAGTAGTCAAAAAGGGTCTGGCCCAGTCTAGTGGGCTTATAGCATTTTTGTCACTAATAAGCAACTGGTCTTAAGAGTGGAAGCCTGGTCTCAGCCCTCAGGTTTTCAGGGGAAGGAGTTAGGGTACATCTCAACCCCCAAGATTCTTTCTCTGGGGCCAGAGAGTGAGGGGGGGTTCCTTTTTTTTTTATGAGGCACTTGGGGTTAAGTGACTTGCCCAGAGACACACAGCTAGTGAATGTTATGTGTTGGTACTCTATGCCACAAGGGGGTTCCTTCTAAACTAACCAATCAGCAAATCTCTAGTGGATACTTATGTGGCCACCCCTGTGCTAAGTTCAGCTATGAGGGAGAGGAGAATATGTGGTCGTTGACTTCAGGGAGTTTACTATACCTGTACGACTAGCCCAGACCAAGGATGGTAGTGTCTCATGCTAGCCTAGATAAAGTTTTTTTTAGCTCTAGGTACTGGCACCTCTTTTCCTCAGCCCCTGTTCTCCATCCCTCACTTCTTGATCTTTACTGATCTCCTTTCCCCAAGTACTATAGACTTTTTGCTGAAGAGATAGACTTCAATGTTTTGTTATGCCTAGGAAGGCCAGTAAAAGTCCAGGTACCATCAGAAAGAAAGAAAGAGGGCTTGAAAGTTAAACAGGAATTATTCTATCCCCATATGAATCTTGGTTCATCCAAATCTTGAAAACTATATAGGGGTTGGCATTGCAGCTCAAGGAAGATCTAACAAGATGAAAAGAGCACCTGGAAGGACACCTTACCTTGTCTGAGGCAACAGTTCTGAAGTCTAAGAATTGGGAAGGGGATGAAGAGATGGAACACAAATGTACTTAACAAAACCTTGGCTTTAGGACCAAACTACCTTTGAAGTTTGAAAGTGATTTTTGTGTTCCTCCCCGCAAAAAACAAAATAAAACAAAACAAACAACTCACATAGGAGAGATTCACGGTATAAACCACATTACTTGGGAGATGGTTCAGTTACCCAGATCAAGCAAGAGAAGAAAGATTTTGTAAGTTGTGGTCCTGATTTCTCAGAGGTGGCCAAAAACCTAAGAGATAATAAGTCTTAGGAAGAGGTACAGAAATCCTACTGGTACAATTTCATAGAGATATTCAGAGAAGGGATGTAGGAAGGCTACATATGGTCCCTGTCCCTTTGTGTGTCTGGCCATAAGAAACTTTGATTCTAACATTCTGTAGTCCCTTCTTCCCAGGTTCCTGCAAGAGCTACACTCTGTTTCCTGGCTGCCCCAGGAGGAGAATCGATGCTACACACTTCCTGAGCTGCAGCGGGCCCTGGCGAAGATGAATAGAGGAGCCTTGCGGGTATTGAGACGTTGTCTTCGTCTCTCTGCAGCTGTCCTTCAGCTGGTAGGCTTTCTAAACCCAGACAGATACCTCAAAACCATTTGTCTTCTGCCCTCCAGGGCTGAAGATACTACTAATAATAACAATAGCAGTTATATACTGATTTAAGGTTTGCAAAGTGCTTTACAAATATCTCATTTTAGCTTCATAATAATCCAGGGAGGTAAATGCCATTATTATTCCCATTTTACAGATGAGGAAACTGAGCCTTGTTCAAGCCTAGCATATTGCCCCTTCCCCCCAGCACTGCTATTGCTTAGTCTCTGGGGTGGCTCTGAGCATCAGCACAGCTAGTGAAATAGGCATACAAGTGGCTTAATGGGTGAGCAAACAGGCAGCCTGCTGAGCAGACACATGGGCAAATTTCTGGGGAGAAACTTTGATGTAGGGCGTATCATGGACAGAGCTTTGACTTGGTGTTGTTGCAGTCTGAGAGGTTGAGACCCCTCAAAGACTGGAGTACAGGAAAGGTCGTCTAGAATGAATTCACAGACTCAAGCATTCTTTGAGTCAAGTTGGCAAAGATTTATTGTTATGCTATATAGAGGGCAAGGATTCTTAAGGAACCTGTGACCTTAGAGGGGTGCAGTTAAAATTTATATAGGAGAAAGTATAATAAAACATCTGTCAAATATGCTAATTAGGTGATTCAGGGCGGGATTAGGGAGTGGTTAAAGGGTGGTCAGTTCTTAAAGGAACATGCACTTTTTGTATCTACTGTGCAGGCATTTTACCCAGAGTTCATTAGGAAAAGCCCACAAAAGGGGCCACAGGGAGGTGTGGTTTTAGGCCTGCTACATCACTAAGTTAACTAGAGGTCAGGGGTAACTGAAAGTTGTCCAGTCTGCCAACAGTCAATGTCTCATTTGACAAGATAGATGTAGTGAGTATACATATGTCTTAGGTCTAGAATACAGATAATGAGGAGTCCAGGATGTAGATAATGAAGTAGGGAGGTAGTATAGATAGTCCAGTGGGTAAGAATATCTTTATGACCCAGTACAAAGCCAGTTCAAACTAATAATTCTTTCAGGTGCTGTTTGTAACTGCACCAGGGAGATCACTGGGGCCCACTCATGAGTAATTGCTAGGCACAGTGTCCTTGGGCTGGAGAGAAACTTCCAGGGATAGTATTTCTGAGGCTAGGGAGAAACATAGTCATGGAATTGAGGTTCCAGTACCAGCACCCAAGCACCCCATCAGTGTTAGGGGGAAAAAAGGGAGCTACCAAAAACATCTGATTGCCCTCCCCCCTTTTCCACTACCCTTCCATCCCTTCACTTACCAGTTTACACACATATCCTTCCCCTGCCTTCTATCTCCCCTTCCCTTCCCCTGGATCATTCTAAATTCTCATCTACTCTTCAATTATGCAGATGTTGTTTTAAAAAGTAATTTATACACTCAATTGGGTATGGAAAGCTATCTTACCCTACAGGAAGGGGATAAGAGCAGGGGGATGATAGAGGGGAGGGCAGATTAAGGGAGGGGGTAATCAGAAGCAAACACTTCTAAGGAGGGACAGGGTCAAAAGAGAGAATAGAATAAACAGGGGGCGGGATAAGATGAAGGGAAATATAGTTAGTTTTTCACAACATGACTACTATGGAAGTGTTGTGCATGACTACACATGTATAACCTGTATCAAATTACTTGCCTTCTCAATGAGGGTGGGTGGGGAGGGAGGAAGGGAGAAAATTTGGAACCCAAAGTTTTAAAAACAAATGTTAAAATTGTTTTCACGTGCAACTGGGAAATAAGATATACAGGTATTGGGGTATAGAAATCTATCCTGCCCTATAGGAAATAGAAGGGGAAGGGGATAAGAGAAGGTGGGGTGGGGGAGATAGAAGGGAGGGCAGATTAAGGAAAGGGGTATTCAGAATACATTCCATCTTGGGGTAGGGGGAGGGATGAAGTGGGGAGAAAATTTGGAACTCAAAATCTTGTGTAAGTGAATGTTGAAAACTAAAAATAAATAATAAAATCTGAAAAAAAAATAAAAAGCAATTTATTATTCACTTAACTTTAAGCAGAAGCAAAAGCGGTCAACTATACATATGCATTGACTTAAACTTAAAAATGTATTTCTGTATAAAAATCCATATTAGCCTATTAATTATTCCCCCTCTATACCATTCTGTTCTTTTTATCCATTCATATCTGTATTTCTACATGTTTAGCGTATCACCATGCTTGGAAGCCTGATTATACCAATTTCTCTCTTTTTTTTCTTTGAATTTTTTTAAATTTTAGACAAATGCAAAAACTTAAATACATAATAAGAAAAGAAAAAGAAACATTATAAACTTGAATATACAATAAGGAAAAAAAAACTCCAGCAATCCCTCCCTTATCCTCCCATTCCCCTAAATCTAAATCCTCTTCTATATCCCCCTTTTGAACTATTCCCAGACCTTCCCACCTAAAGATTCCTCCTTTATCCACTCCCCCCTTAGAGTTTTATTTCTAAATTTAAGACCTTTATACTGTTTTAAATGTATATGTATTTCCCTCTCTTAAACCAATTCTTGATGAGAGTAGGTTTCCATAACTAACAGCCCCCTCCCCCATCTAATTCCTCTGTATTGGTTCTTCCTCTTGCACCTCATTTGTAAAAGGTAATTAATTACTCTTTTAGCTGTAGTTGAATGGTTTTACTTTTTGAAGTCATATCATACCCAGGCCTACCCCAATCTTCCTTATAAGTTACCTAATTACTAGTGACAGTCTTAGACATAGGTTTTACATTTTTCATGCGTAAAAGGTAAACATTCTATCTTTATTTAGTCCCTTGTAATTGGTCATTGGTATATACCTTATGTTTGTCTTGGCTCTTGTATATTAAATCTATTAAGTTCAGGGTTTTTTTTTTAAACAAAAACTTGAAAGTTTGACAATTGATCAAATTTCCATTTTTTTTCCATTCAGAACTATGCTTAGCTTTGCTGGGTATGATATTTTTGGCTGGAAACCCAGTTCTTTTGCTTTTCGATATATAGTGTTCCAAGATCTGCAGTCTTTTAGCGTTGCCCCTGCTAGGTCTTGTGTGATTCTAATCGTGGTATATATATGTGTGTGTGTGTGTGTGTGTGTGTGTGTGTGTGTGTGTGTGTGTGTGTATGTGTGTATATATATATAAATTGTTTTCTTGTTGCTCGTAATATTTTGTCCTTGATCTGGGGGTTTTGTAATTTGACTATAATATTCCTGTGAGTTTTCCTCATAGGATCTCTTTCAGGTGGTGATTGGTGGATTTTTTCTATTTTTATTTTCCCCTCTTGTTCTAATGCTTCAGGACAATTTTCTTTAATTATTTCTTGTATTATTGTATCGAGATTCTTTTTTTTTGATTAGAACTTTTAGGTAGTCCAATTATTCTTATGTTTTCTCTTTTTGATCTGTTTTCTAGATCCATTGTTTTTCTTTCTCTTCTATTTTTTCATTCTTAATGTTTTTTTTTATTTCTTCATCTCTTAAACTTTGCTGGCTTCCTCTTGCCCAATTCTGATTTTCAAGGAGTCATTTTCTTCCTTAAAATTCTGGATCTCCTTTTCTAATTGGTTGACTTTCTTTTCATAATCTTGTTTTTCTTGAATTTTTCTTATTTTTCTTTTTAGTTTTTCCTCAATCTCTCTCATTTGATTTTTAAAGTCTTTTTTAAGTTTTTCTATGAATTCTTTTTGGGCAGGTGACCATTTGACATTATTCTTTGGGGTAGAAGAGGCTTTCTTTGCTTGAGTATCCTTCTCTGAAGACAAACCCTTATCTTCTCTATTCCCATAGTAGCTCTGTATGGTTGGATTCTTTCTCCTTTGCCTGTGTATTTTTTTTGGGGGGAGGGCTAATAATTTAGTTTTTATAATCACCTCTAGTCCTGAGGTGTGGGGGATGGTGCCTTTAATCCTCTTCAGTTCTCCCTTCTGACCCTGAACTCAAATCAATACCTCCAGCCTCCTGTAAGTACCCACAGCAAAGGCATCCCTACTCCACTGCTTCTGTACTCAACAGGCGTGTGCTGGTTCTTTCTCGCCCTCACCACATTGTCTCTGTAGCCCCAACGGGTCTGACATTCCTTGTCAGCAGAAGTTCCCTCGATCTTCCCCAGGTCAGATGCCCAACTCCCCTCATTGTCCTGGGGGTAAAAATTATTGTGGCAGGGGCTGAGGCAGTCTCCCAACCCAGCTAACCTTAGGGCTTGCCACTTATTATTAAAGTGGACCCTCGCTTGGAGGTGTTTACTCTTCACAGGGAAGAAATCTCATCCAGGATTTTTCTTCAGATCTTCTCCAATTGTCCCAGAAGGAACCCTGTTCTGCCCCTACTCTTATTTGTTTTCACGGCTCTATGTTTGCCCAGAGGTGCTATTTTATCTCTTTTGTGGAGGAAAATCTTGAAATTTTCTAGCTACTCAGCCATCTTCCCAGAATCCTTTCCAGCAATTTCTCTTCTAAGCAATTTATACTCCATTCACTTTTTTTTTCCTTCAGAGCTTTTATTTAATTTTTTATCACTTACTTAATTTCTTCCAGGTATTCATGTAGTGCTTGTGGAAAATCTACTTTTTTCTTTGAGTCTATGCTTTCAGTTGTTACAGAGTTATTTTCTCCTTTTAGATTGCATTTTTGTGTATCTTTGGATATATTATAATTCTTTATAGCAGCCTATACCTTCTACTTACTCATCTCTTTTAGTTCCTGATTGGGGCTTTGTGCCAGGGCCAGACTCTGCCTTCTGTGGTACTTTTGAGTAAGCAGCCAACTCTTTTTGTTCTCAGTTTGGATAATATGAGTTCCCTGTTCTAATTTCTACCTCCCCAGGTTAAGCCTCCTTGGATTTTTGACGTTTAGAATGTTGCATCTTCAGGGTCCTCTATGGTCTTAGTACTGAGTTCTGAGAACCTAAGTGTGGAGTGTTCCTGGCTGAGTGCTGCTATACTTCTAGACTGGTTAGTGCCATGCCCTGGTAGCATCCAAGGTACCCTCTGTGGGTCTCTAGCCACCCAGGAGATTTCTCAAGGGAGTCCTGCATTGTCTTTGCCTCGGGGAGACAGAATCATGTTGTCAGTCTGTGTCTCTGGCCCATCTCTTGATATGTTGAGAGACTGCTGGATTGTTTTCTTATGTTGGCACTGGCTTTGCTGGCAGCCTTCTTTCCTATTGCCTGGATGACTTCTGTTTTGTAGCTATAGAGTATAAGAAGTCACTTGTTATAGTTTCTTGATCAATTTCCTAATCATTATTTGGTCTGATGTGATTTTTTTTTTTTTAGGTTTTTGCTTAAGTAGATATGGGGGAGCTGAGCTGCCTTGGGAAGCCATCTTGGCCAGAAGTCTGAGGTCTAAATATCTAGCTCTTTTCTCCTTCCTGAGTTCAATTCTTGCATCATCAGCTACCTACTGAACATATCCAGTTGATATCTTTTAAGCATGTCAAAGACAACTCATTATTCCCCCTCCTTCTCCAACTCCCTACTCATGTGAATTTCTGTCTGTCTTTTGTGGGCACTATCATCCTTTCGTTCACTCAGGTTTGCAACCTCAGGTTCATTTTCATTGCCTCATTATTACTCACCCTAGATATACAATCAGCTGTAAAGTTTCCTCATTGGTTTTCCTACCGCATGTGTAATCTCTCTCCAGTACACGCTCCACATAGCTGCAAACATGATATTCCTGAAGAACAAGTCTCACCATGGCACCCTTCCCGGCCTCCTGCTCCTTGACATAAACTCCAGTTATTACCTCTAGGATTAAATACTAATTGTTATGTTTGTCACTTAAAGCCCTTTACAATGAATTCTTATCTGCCTTTCCAGCCATAATCTGTATTGCCTCTCTTTGCCTATTTTATGTTTCAGTCAAACTGGCCTTGTTCTTCATGTACTGCATTCCTTCTTCCATCTTCATGTCTTTATACAGGCTGCACCCCATATTTTCTTCACCTCTGCCTCTTGGAATCTCTAGTTTCCTTTAACAATTAACTGAAGTGCTGTCTTTTATACAACCCTCCCCTCAAATCCCCCACCTACCCAGTAGTTGGGGGAGAGGAGTCATGAATGAGGGGGAATGAGAAAAGGCCACTAGATTTGGCAATTAAGAGATCATTGCTATCCTTTAAGGAGAAAGTTTCAGCTGAATGATGAAATTGGGAACTAGATTGCAAGGGGTTACGGAGTAGGTAAAAGGAAAGGAAGTAGAGGCAATGAGTGTAGGTGGTTTTTTTTTTATTGTTTTTAGGAGTTTGAGGAAAGGAAGGAAAATTTAGACTGAAAGTTTGGAAGGATGGTAGACTGAAGTGAAAGTTTGTTCTCCTACTTCTCTATTGCTAGACATAAGTAGAGGGGTTCTACCTGGGGTAGACAGTTTGGAATCCTTCCAGAGTGCTTTTTTTTCCCCTACTCCTGTTAAAGTTTCATTCTACCACACACGTACTTTCTACTTTGTGTATAAATGGTCTGGGTTTGGGGTTATGTTGGACTTAGAACTGGGTTGGGCTGTCGGTGTTGGGTGCGTGGCTGTGCTGTACTGTCTTTCCATCTTCTGTACTAGGTGCATGAAGACACATATCAGATGCGGCAGGGCCTGCAGGAGCGAGTAGAGAGCTTCTCTGAGTACAGTTCAGCAAAGGGCTCCATGTACCGAAAGTGGTTTCATCGGCAGCAGCTAATGCAGAAGCTGAACCGAGCTGAGCTGTGGTGGCAACTTTTGGGACGCCTAGCTCGCCTTGTTGACTATATGACCTGCCAGAAACTTGTCTCTATTTTGGAGAGTGAGCTGGTCACATTTGTTACTTGTGTCCTACAGGTGAGGGCAAGGCAGAGTAGTAGGGGGTAAGTGCAAAGTTCAGGAAAGGCTGGAGAAGACTATTCTCAATGATTTTTCTTGGCTGTCTTCTCCAGGCTCCAAGGCGGGTTGCCTTGCTAACAGGAAAGTTGGCCTTTGGTGAAGATGGAAAGCTGCTCGTGGTGCCAAGTGCAGAGCAGATGGCCCAGACCTTATCTGGGTGGTTGAATGCTGTGGTGACCTCAGCTCTAATGGTAACTGAACCAAGAGTAGGGTCTAAGAAGGGAATATAATTTTGGGACACACAGTAGTTGGGATAGACCTCAGTGAAGTTGTAGACATCAGCGTGGCCAGACTTTATACCCTACCCAAATTCTGTGTGGTACAAACTCTGGTCCCAGCTCTAGCTCCTGCAATCCCCCTTAGCATCTATATACCTAAACTATATTCCTAAGGACCACCTTGATTCCCTCCTCCCTCCTGTCCTCTCCTTATTTACTGCCTCCCCATCCCTTCAAAGTGTTCACTGCCCTCAGTCTAATGCTCATTCCCCCCTCTTCTCTTGTTTTCTGCATTTTCTCTAACATCCTGGTGTGAAAGGTGATGAAGTCTACAGATCTCCAGACTCCTGTAAACCCTTCCCAGTCCTCAGGTATGTGGCAAAGCAAACACTATCATTTTGGCCCTGGCTGAGGTCTGACAAGCCTTGAAATAGTGAGCAGGGGAGGTGGGGACCAGGGCATTGGAGGGGTAGGGGGAAAGTGGCATGGCCTAGAATAGGAAGGGGACCCCTGATCCTAGGTCACAGAAGCTTAGCATCTTCTTTGTGACTCTAGGGAAGAGTTTTATGGAATTTGTGCTTGGTGTTGATAGAGCTGATCCAAAGCCCTAATAGTAAATATTGAGCAAGTATTGGTGGGGGGAGAGGGCAGGGGAAGGCATGTTTTTGAGAACAGATCTTAAAAGTAGATGTTAGTAATCTGGTCTTATCTGGAGCCAGTTACTATGATCCTCAATTTGGCTCTTGGGCTTCATGTATTGTCTTTTTCTTGTCACTACCCACTCTTTCCCAATGGACCTTGTTTTCTTCCCCATCACCTGCCCTAAAGCCAGATCACTATGTTTTATTCTCAGAGTTGGGTAAACTTTAGAAATCATCAAGTTCAACACCCTTATTTGACAGATTTTTAAAAACTATGGCTTTTAGATTTTTAGCTCTAGATAGATCTGTTCCAGTTCAGTTAATATCTTCAGTCCAGTCCTAACTTTAACTTAAGGGTTTCTTCTGGACTAATGTTGAACTGGACCTTTTATTCTCTGGGACCTACCTTGGTTACTTGGCTCCTGAAGGAGAAATACATTTTCCTTTCTGGCTTCAGATTGCTTGCATTAAACTTGTGCTTATTTCTGCTGTCTCTTTCCTGGAGATTTCTCTAATCTGTGCCTTCAACAAATCTTTTCCTCTCTGTCTAACTTTATGAACTGACTTTAATCACCACTAGGAATTTTTCTGACCAGGCTAGTTCACTAGCACTGTAGCCCACCTCTGAAGGACTGTTAAGGTCCAAACCCTGTCCTACAATTAATACCATCCCTGAGTGGGGGGCAGGATTGCATAGTCTCATAAACTCCATGAAAATTCCCCACTCTAAGTTCCAGGGGTCCAATCACTATGCTGTGTACTCTCTAGCAGTAGCTTTCAGAATTTTGAAGTTGGAATACTGTACTTTAAGCATAAGCTGGGTCAGATAGTGATTGAAAATGTGCTTCTAGATTAGGGTTGCTGTCTTAATAGAGAAGTACAGGAACATATCTGGTTGCCAGGCCAGGTAGAGGCCCCCCTCTGCTGGGGAAACTGGGAGCTTGATAAGTGTCTTAGAGAAATTTGCTAGCCAAGTTCCTGATCTCTCAGCAGTCACTGCTCAGCTAAAATTGTTATTGGATAGTCACTACTGGGAATTCTTCACTGATTACCCAAGTTAGCCTTCCAGGTTTCCTATTTGAGTGGGTAGGCTGTTCTGTGGGCCACATTTTATCTTATGGCAAATAACCTACTGCTTAGCAAGTTAGAAAGGTTCATATGAGGACTCTGAAATTCCTTTTATGACCTACTTCACAAAGAGTCAGTCAGTGCATGGTTCCACTGGCTCTGATGAAGGTAATGATTAAAGCCAGCTCCTCTTTCACCTAGTCAATACCACTTCTTCCCTGTATGCAAAGTCTTGTGGCTAGATAATATAGAGAGAGCTAGACGAAGGAGTCATAGTCCCTGCCTTCAAGGAATTTGCAGTCTAATGGAGTTATGATATGTCCCCTTAAGACTATTACAGTGGTGTTCATGGAAGAGTCAAGAATGGGATGCCTGATTTCAAATTCCCAGGCCTGGGATTTTGGTCTGTTTGAGGTTAGATTATTAAAATTAGACTCTTGAGAATTGCATCCTGGGCCATCTCCAGTTGTCCTGATCTGTATCTGGTCGCTGGACCCAGATGGCTCTGGAGGAGAAGGCGAGGCTGGTGACCTTGCACAGTCCTCTCTTACTTAAATGCAGTTCACTTGCATGTCATGGCATCACCTCCCTGATGCCATGGTCCTCTTCGAGAACGAAGGGCAAACAACAACAACAATGAAGGTGGTGATTATTGATAGAGTATGTAAGTGTCATCACTAGATGTCACTGTGCAGCTCTATAGTAATGATCAGGAAGTCAGATTGGGGAGTGAAACCAAAATAATTATTCACTCTTACTTTCCAACCTGCCCTCATGACTGGTGATTAAAACCAGATTATTCTTCTAGGGAAAAATGATGAAGAAGCTTAAGATTCTATTTGTTGAGAAGGTTTTAGAATCATTTACAAAACTAAACAATAGCTTGGTAAGCCCCCAAAGAACATACAGTTTGTTCCCCTCAGCCCCAGTCTGGAAGTTGGTACTTTAAACTTGTGTACCTTGTGTGTTGCCCAACCAAACATATCTCTTGAATTCTCATACCAAAGTTAAAGGCATACCACAAAAACGTGTCCTAATCATTCAGCCTTTATAGAGAAAAACAGCAAATCAGTACAAACCCCTTAGCGTGTAACATGAAATAAGTCAGGCAGTAGGCATTTAAGTGCCTACTGTATGCCAGAAACTGTGCTAAGTGCTGGGGATATAAAGAAAGGCAAAAGACATCCCCTGCCCTTAAAGAGCTCATAATCATTATTTCATTAGAAGGAGATAACATGCAAAAACTATATACAGACAAGCTATATAAAGGATAAATAGAACTTCTTGTTGTTGGTCCTTGGTTCTCGAAGAGGACCAATGACATCAGGAGGATGATCTCTCAACTTTCAAGTGAATTGGATTTAAGTGAGGCAAAATTGTGTAAAGTCATCAGTCTCACTCTCTTCTCCAGAGTCATCGTAGTTCAATGGCAAGACATCAGTCAGGATGACTGGCGATGACCCTGGATGCAGTGGGAGACCTTGGCCTTTTTGAGATAAGGTCTTTCCCAAATCTCAGTTTGTCTGAGGCAGCACACATTCAGTAATTAAAATCTAGGTAAGAATTGAGGCAAAAGATGGCCTAGTTTGCCTTCATAAAAGAATCAGTCTGGGAGGGGAAGACCCTGAGAGTTTCTGGCCAGAACAGGAACAATTGCTATTTTAATCAGCAGAGGGAAGGCACTAGAATTAAGAGGGATTAGGAAAAGCTTCCTAAGCAAGGTGGGATTTTAGCTGGGACTTGAAGGAAGTCAGAGAAGCCAGGAAGTAGAGATAAAAAGGAAGAGCTTTCCAGTCAGGAGGGACAGGTAGAGAACACACTTGGAGCTGAGACATGGAGTGTCTTATTCAAGGAAGAGAAAGGAGGCCAGTGTAGCTGGTTTGAAGTGTACATGGTGATGTGGGAGTAGATAAGAAAATTGGACAGGTAGTTGAGGGCTAGGTAATGAAGGGCTTTGGATTTCAAACAGAGAATTCTGTATTTGATCTGGGAGGTGTTAGGAAAACACTGGAGTTTGTTGACTAGGATGGTGATGTGGTCAGATCTTTAGGTAAATCAAGGGGATGTATTGGAGTGGGGAGAGACTTGTGGCAAGAAGACCAATCAACAGGCTATTTCAGTAGTCCAGGTGTGAGATGAGGACCAGGGTGGTGGCAGTATCAGAAGAGGGAAGGAGGTGCATTTGAGAGCTGTTGCGAAGGTGAAATCAAGAGGCCTTGACAAAAGATTGAACATGGGATGTGAGTGATAGTGACATTTGTGAACCTGGGTAACTGGGACTATTGTGGTGCCCTTAACAGTAACAGGGAAATTAAAAGAAAGGAGAAATTGGGCAGAAAGATAATGAGTTCACTTTTGGACATGTTGAGTTTAAGATGCCTACAGGATATCCAGTTTGAGATGTCTACCAGGCAGTTGGAGATGTGAGGTCAGCAGAGAGGTTAGGGTAGGATAGATAGATATCCAGTTTGAGATGTCTACCAGGCAGTTGGAGATGTGAGGTCAGCAGAGAGGTTAGGGTAGGATAGATAGATTTGAGAATCATCATCATAGATATGGTAGTTAAGTCCATGAGATCTGATAAGATCACCTTTGTAGAAGGAGAAGAGAAACAGGCCCAGAGTAGAGTAAGAGGAAACAATATATCCTAGCTCTTTCTCTCTCTGCCAACAAAGATTGAGGAAGAGCACCAGACTGAGTGATGGTTAGGAAATCCAAGGAGAAACTCACAGTGGTTCAATTTTAAAGCCCTGAAGGCTTGTAGGTGATGAGAAAGGGGGTACAACTAAGGAGGCCCAAGAAAAGCCTTTCAGCATGGGGACTAGACTGGGACCTGTACCGGTAAATAGGGCAGGGAGTAGGAAAATAAGTGAACTGTTGGCTGTGTTGACCTAACCCTGAATCCTAGTGTCTTAGATTCAGTTTAGTCTTGAGACTGGATTTGAACTCAGGTCTGGAGCTCTATACACTGCACCACTTAGCTGCCCTAAGATCCAGAAAATGCATAGTACTTAATATGCAGGAAAAGCAGCAGCAGAACCTGAGATAATAGAAATATATGCCAAATAAGGCCCCAACATTCCAGAATTCTCGTAACAGATCTTGGCCCAAACACAAAGTTTCAATTCAGCATGTAAGTCTAGAAGAATGAGGAAACAAAAATGAAACCAATGTTAATTTTTATGAAGCATGGGACACTTAAAACACAAACCCAGAAGAAAATAACTCCTCAAGTTCTACAGAGTCTCAAAGATAAACATAGGTTGGCCACTAGGTCAACTACAAATTCAGGAAGAAAGGAAATTAAAAATTAAAAAATTACATTTATAAATTAATTATATGATTAATTATAATTTCCTCCTTTCTAGAGGAAAGGATTAGAAAAGAAAGGAAAGCTCTAGTGGAAAGACTAGGAAGAAGAATTAACAGCTTGGCACAAGAAGTACAAAACAAGCAATAGACTCCCTGAAAATTGAATGGCTCAAATAGAAGACAATGATTAGATGAGACAACAAGAAATATTAAAGTCACAAAACTGAAAAAAAAAATAGAAGAAAATGTATAGTATCTCATAGAAAAAATAACTGACTTGGAAAACATCATGAAAAGCCATGCAAAAACCAGAGCCAAGACATCATACTTCAAGAGAATATAAAAGAAAACTTCCCAGATGTTTTGAAATCCAAGGACAAAGGGAAAATAAAAAGAATCTACCAGTTACCTCCTGAAAGAAGCCCCCAAACAAAAATTCCCAGAAACATCATAATAAAAATCCAGAGCTGATAAATCAAAGAAAAAATATTTTAAGCAGCTAGAGAGAATGAGTTCAAGCAACCAGGAGCCACATTCAGGGTCACATAAGATTCAGAGCTATTACTATAAAAAAGAGGAAAGCTTAGAATTTGGTAATTGAAAAAAAAACTAGATATAGGCTTACCACAGAGAATAATTTACTCAGCAAAACTAAGTATAATCCTACATGGGGGGAATGAACCTCTAATAAATGAAAGAGTTGTATGCAAAAGACCAGAGCTGAGAAAAAACTTTGAAATGCAAGCACAAGATTGAAGAGAAATAGAAAACACTAACAATATGTGAACAATGGGAAAGGACTATCCAAGGATGGAGTGTTTACATTTTTTTTTGCGAGGCAATTGGGGGTAAGTGAGTTGCCCAGGGTCACACAGCTAGTAAGTGTCAGGTGTCTGGTCTGAGACCGGATTTCAGCTCGGGTCCTTCTGACTCCAGGGCCAGTGCTCTATCCACTGAGCCACCTAGCTGCCCCTAAAGTGTTTACATTCTTTTTTTGTTTGTTTGTTTGTTTGTTTTTGCTAGGCAGTGGGATTAAGTGACTTGCCTAGGGTCACACAGCTAGTAAGTGTTATGTGTCTGAGGTCACATTTGAACTCAGGTCCTCCTGAATCCAGGGCTGGTGCTCTATCCACTACACCACCTAGCTGCCCCTAAAGTGTTTACATTCTAATGGAACAAGAAGAAATGTGTCCTCTCAGGACCCTAATATTACCAAGGATTATAAAGAGGGAGTTAAATCACACAGAGGACCTGAGAGTGGTTTTGGAAAATAAAAGGGGCAAGTGTAGGCAGATTTATCAAGCATAGATTAGTTTTGCTGAGCACATACCTCTGTCACTACCCTTTTTTTCTTGGTAAAGGGGGGAAACAGAGAAGAAAGAGAGGAAGAAGAATAAGGATAAAGGGAAATACTTAGTGATCACATCTGAGAATATGAATGGGATGAATTCACCCATAAAACAGAAGAGGATAGCAGAATGGTTTAGAAAGCAGATTCCAACCATACATTGTTTATAAGAAACACACTAGAATCATAGATTCACACCAAGTTAAAATTAGGGTCTGGAGCAAAATCCAACTTTAGCTTATTCTTCAGTTGAACTTAAAAAAGCAGGGGGTGGCAATCATGGTCTCAGATAAGAAAAGAACAAGAATGGGCTTAATTAAAAAAGATAAACAGGAAAACTATATTATGTTGAAAATCACTATAGATAATGAATTAACAACACTTAGCTTATATGCATTAAATGCCATAGCTTCTAAATACTCTAAGTTAAACACATTACAAGGAGAAATAGACAGTAAAATCATAATAATTGAGGTTACCAGTATACCTCTTTCAGACATAGAAAAATCTAACTTTTAGAAGTTAAAAACTGGAACAGAATTTTAGAAAAGTGAATTATAAATCTCCTAATGTGAACAGATAGGATAATATATATTTCTTAACTGTGCATAGCACTTTTACAAATATTGACCAAGTATTATAGTATAAAAACCTCACAAAAAATACATCAATATTAGATACATTTTTTTACTGACTACAACCCGATATAACTATATTCAGAAACAGTCTCTGAAGAGAGGATTAAAAATTAAAATTAATTGTAGATTAAATAATTGTAAAGAATTTATATGTCAAATAGCAATAGATAATTCAATCAAAGAAAATTACTAGACAACCCAGATATGTGGAATGCAGCTAAATCAGTACTTAGAAGAAAATGTGTCTTTAAACATTTTCATCAACAAATGAAAGAACAAGGGTAATAAATTTCACATATAATTAAAAAGCCTAGAAAACCAAAAAAATGTAAAAGGTAATTAAAAACAAAATAATTAATTTTGAAAATCAGAGTAACAAAATTTAAGGCAATAGCACTTATTTAATTAATGAATAAAATTAGGAACTGTTGTAAAAAGAAAAAAAAGACAAATCATTAGGTAATTTTTTTTCCCTTGGTTAGGCAATGGGGTGAAGTGACTTGCCCAGGGTCACACATCTAGTAAGTGTTATGTGTCTGAGGCTGGATTTGAATTCAGATCCTCCTGACTCCAAGGCTGGAGCTCTATCCACTGCACCACCTAGCTGCCCCCTATAACTTATTTTTTTAAGGCAAAAACCAAACTACTAGTCTCAAAAAATGAAAAAGACTTCACAACAAATGAATAAAATATATAGGAAATTATTAGAAACAATTTTTCTTATGTGTATACCAATGAAACTTAGAAAAAGAAATTGAACAAGCCATAAATGGACCCAAGACCAGATGGATTTTAATGAATTATATTAGACAGTCTAAGAACAATTCCAATGTTGTATTATCTATTTGAAAAAGTAGGACAGAATGGGTCTGTGATGGAAATATGGTCTTGATAACTAAGTCAGAAAATGTCAGAACAGAGAAGGAAAACTGCAAATATCCCTAATGAATATTGATGGAAAAAAACCTTAAAATAAAAAGGGTATTACAGAAGTATATCAAAAATGATATACTGTGACCCAAGTAGATTTATATCAGGAATACAGGTTTGGTTCAGTATTAAGAAAACTAGCAACATGATTGACCTTATTATTAATAATAATAGCAATAATTGTATGTTAGCAATTGATACAGAGAAAGCTTTTGCCAAGATTTTACCATTCCTATTAAAAAAATAGAAAACATAGGAATAAACAAAGATTTGCTTAATGTGATAAATGATATTTATCCACAACTCAGAGTTAGCGTTATATATAATGGGGCTAAACTAGAGACCTTTCCAGTTAGATTAGGGATAAAGAAAGGGTGTCCATTATTACCATTAATATTTGATATTGTACTAGAAAGATTAGCCATAGCAATAAAGCAAAAATAAGTTAGAATGAGGTGGTTAAAAAGAAATCAAAATCATAGCGTTTTTCAGATGATATGATTTAGAGAACCTTAGCGTCAACTAAAAATTAATTTAAATCGTAATTTATGTAGCAGATGATAAAAATATATTCACATAAATCCACCTGCCCAAAGGGAATGTAGATTTTTAATCTCTGAAACTTTTTTTGTTTTGTTTTTTTCTCTTAAAAACCAGCCTTAATCCCAAACCACTAAATCCAGGCCAAGCCCTACTTGGTCCCTGTTTGGGCTCTGATTGGCTTGGAATGAGTGTAAATAACAATTGTTTCTGTTTTGGCCAGATACCTTGAGGGTCTTCCCCTCCCAGATCTTTTTTTTTTTTTTAAAGAGGCCTTTCTTTGCCTCATTTTAAAAATTAAGCCTTAATCTCTGAATGGGCACCGCCTCAGTCAAATATGAGACCTTTTAAAGACTTTAACTTGAAAAGTTTCCTTTCTTCCTTCCTTTCTTCCAAGATGCAGAACCTGTATAAATACAACTACAAAATATTCTTAATAGAAATAAAGACAAACCTAAATAACTGAACGAATGTTCTTCATAGGTAGGCCAACCAATATAATAAAAATGACCACTACCTAAATTAAATTACTTGGTCAATGCTGTACCAGTCAAGCTACCAAAGGATTACTTTATAGAGCTTTAAAAAATAATAAATTCATCTGGAGAAACAAAAGATCAGTGATCTCAAGGGAAATAATGAAAAAAGTATGAAGGAAGAGGATCTAACAGTCCCACAACTCAAACTATATTATACAGCAGTAATCACAAAAATGATTTGTTACATATAGAAACAAATGAACCTAGTGACATGTTTGATAAATGCAGACACCCTTGCTACTGCAGTAAGGACTCACTATTTAGTAAAAACTGCTGGGAAATCTAGAAAGAAGGTTGGCAGAAATAAATTTGGTATAGACCAACATCTCACGCTCCATGTCCAAATAATCGCTGCATGAATATGTGACTTAGTGATAAAAAGTTATAACATAAGCAAATCAGAGAAGCAAGGAAGAAATTATCCTTAACTGTAAATAGGGGGAAAGTTCTAGTCCAAACAAGAATCACAGAAGATGGAATGAAAAATTTTGAACATATAATGTTTTTATTACAATTAAACTAATGTGGCTAAAATTTGAAGGAAAATTAATAGAAAAAAATTTTGTAGCAGGTCTCTTAAAAAGTTCTCATTTCCAAGATTTATAAGAAACTGGATTCAATTTATAAGAAGAGTAATATCCCAATAGATAAATGGTCAAAGAATTATGAACACATTAGTTTTTAAAAGAAGAAATCCAAAAGCCATATGAAAAAAATACTCCAAATCACTAAAAATTAGACACAAATTAAAACTTCTATGTCATATCAGTCAGATTGTCAAAGATGGCAAAAAGGGAAAATAACATGTTGGAGGGACTTCCAGAAAATGGACATATTAATGAACTATTGGTGGAGCTGTGAATTGATCTAACCATTCTGGAAAGTAATTTGTAATTATGCCCCAAAAGTCACTAAGTTGTAAAATCTTTTGACCCAGTGATACCATTACTTGGCCTATAACCTAAAGAGATCAAAGAGAAAGGAAAAGGACCCAAATGTACAAACATATTTACAGCAACTCTTTTTTGTAGTGGCAAAGAACTAGAAACTAGAGGCTTCTCATTATTTGGACAATGGCTATATAAGTTATGGTATCTGAATGTAATGAAATAATATTGTACCATAAGAAATAATAAAATGGATGGTTTCAGAAAAACCTGGGAAGACTTGTGTGAATTGATGCAGACTGAAGTGAGTAGAACGGTATATACAGTAGCAACATTGTAAAGACAAAACAGCCCTGAAAGACCTAACAACTTTGATTAATGCAGTGACCCACTGTGATTTCAGGAAACCATGATAAAGTTGCTACTTGCCTCCTGACAGAGAAGTGATCAGTCAAGATGCGGAATGAGATATGCATTTTTGGACATGCTTAAAGTAGCCATTTGTTTTGCCTATCTATTCATATTTGTTATGTGGTATTTTTTCCCCTGAATGGTTGGGAGACGAGAGAAAAAGGTTGCTAAGGATAGAGTTATGCCTCTCCTCTCATTCCCACCCAATGAGAAGTGATCAGAAAGAATCACAGACAGACAGGCAGGACATATTTATAAGTTACATGTTTAATTTATCATATGCTTAAAAGCAAGCTCTGCAATATAGACACTCCCCAGTTTTATGTGCAATCCTCCTTTTCTATGATGAATATAGAAATGCTTATCTTATTTGATGTTAAATTCAGAATAAAATAGTACAATTTTAAAAGAAAGAAAAAAAGACATGGTGTGGAAAATTTAGATGAGCATCAGTGGAGTGACAAACATGTGATACTGCTGTATCACAGACACCTGGAGAGAAGAAAGAATTAAATGCAGAATTTGGGAAGTAGATCACAAACCTACTTGAGAGACATTTATCCACACATTTGCTAGATCTCTACCAAAATTAGAGCAACTAATGAATTTATGATTTGTCTTGATAATAATTTGAGGATAGTTTTGTCCTCAAAAAGATGGAAGAAATAGCAAAGGCTTGATTCCTATTCTAGGCCTTATTCTAACTAATAAATAGGAACTAGTTGTTGGAATTGGACTGATGGGAATCTTTAGATGCAAGGAACTGCTCCACCATAGAATTCATGATAGAGGAGCAAAAGAAAACTAGGGAGTGTCTGATCTACCCTGGATTTTAGGAGGGGTATTTTTCTGAAGCTTTGAATTCATATATATGTTTTGCAGGGAAAGTTCAACCAAGAGAGA
The DNA here is from genome assembly GCF_003287225.1 of Phascolarctos cinereus. NCBI lineage: Eukaryota > Metazoa > Chordata > Mammalia > Diprotodontia > Phascolarctidae > Phascolarctos > Phascolarctos cinereus. Next base: position 353,880,532 of record NW_027556098.1, read on the forward strand.
ATGGAAACAAAATTAAGCAGAATCAATTCAAAGAGAGAAGAAAAGGGGTAGCTATCTCAAGAGACCCATGGCTGCCCAGGGAACATACTGATGGACAGATTTTAAAAAGACATGTCTAGAAAATGGAAATACAAAGGCAGATACCAGAATTGAATACAGAAGAGCAGCATAGTCCTATAAGAATGGTGTCAAGAATACTACCCCTCTGGGGCAGCTAGGTGGTGCAGTGGATACAACATGTACCCTGGATTCAGAAGGACCTGAGTTCAAATCCAGCCTCAGACACATAACACTTACTAGCTGTGTGACCCTGGGCAAGTCGCTTAACCCCATTGCCTAACCAAAAAAAAAAAAAAAAGAATACTAAACCTCAAAATGTGCTCAAATTGTCAATGAATGTTAAGGATGAAAAAAGGACTTTTAAACAAAATCAAGAACTTCGAGAGTTGAAAAGGACCTCAGAGCCACTCTAATCAGCAATTGAACAAGAATTTCATTTATCACAGGAAATGTGATATAGTTGAAAGAACACTGAATGTGGAGTCAGGAGAAAATGGATTCAGTCGTCTTTGATACTAGTAGTTTGGACAAAATCCTTAATCTCTCTGAGCCTTGGCTTCCTTATTTATAAAATTAAGATAATTATAGCGCTTACTTCATGAAGTTATTGATAGGATCAAATAAGATAAAATATATCAAACACGGCAATATGTAAAATGTTCTATAAATGTCTGTTGTGACTATTGGAAGAGCTGCTAGGTGGCGCAGTGGATAGAGTGGTGGGCCTGGAATCTTCCAGAGTTCAAATTTGGCCTAGTTGTATGACCCTGGGCCAGTCACTTAATCCTTTTTACCCTCGTTCCTCATCAGAAATGAACTGGAGAAGGAAATGGCAAACCACTCCATGTCTTTGTTAAGATGACATCTGAAATGGGGTCTTGCATAGTCGGACATAATTGAAACAACTGAATAACAACAACATGATTGTTGTAATTTTTATAACCTAATAATTTGTAATCTAGGCTTTGTTCAAGGATCTTTAAGGAGGAGGAAACTTTTATTTCCAGAAGCAGCTTATACTTTTATAACATGTGTTCTGGGATGACTATCTCAACCCCTATTTCCGCTATCAGTTTGAGTCCCCAGAACTCAATCCATCCATATCCTCTCAGGGATTTAGAGGTAGCCCCTCAGGATTTGAGGATATTTGTCTGTGCTCTGTAGTTCATGAGCCCCTACCAGTATATTTCCCACCATGATTGTCAGTTGATTATTAATTAGCCAGATTTAATTAGCTTTTTACTAAGTGGTATTTGCTCTGGTGGTATATAGTAAGAACATTTGGTGCAAAACATCCCCTCATAAATCTGTGACACACTCTCCCACAAGTATATCCTGAGTCCAGGGAGAAGTAAGCTCAAGTTTAGAGAGAACATGTGGCAAGGTGGTAACTTACAGTTCCTAGTTACTAGAAGCCCTTTTCTTCCCTTCATGAAATGTTCAGTAAGTTCCCCCTAGGCATAGTGTAGCTTCTTTGCAAGGCTCCTTGTGGATTTAGTCTCTTCTATGTTCCCAGTGCAGGCACTGCAGACACTGTTGCTGTTCTGGGGATGATGCTAGATTACCAAAATCCCCTGGATCCTTCAAAGCTTGAAAGGTCCCCTTCTGGCTAAGTTTGGGCAGAGGAAGGAGACCTAGGCCAAGGCTGAAGGCAAACTAATCTCTTCCCTACTTCCTATGTCATTCCTCCTCAGAAACAAATCTCTGATCTGCTACCATATGCTCACTTGACTCCAAACCCCTTTGGGCCTAAACTAGCTTGATATTTTATTTGCTAGACAAACTCTAGCATATGACCATATTTCCTCAGCCATTCCAAACACTCTTCCTGGACAGTGTCATTTCTATTTCATCCAATATAGCCCATCAGAGACATCTAAATTGATCAAGGCCTTTTCACACTTTGTTGAAATGCCATTTTGGTTAATTTGTTTCACTTCTCACCTTGTTAAGCTGTTGGTTACTTTAAATAAGATGGAATGGGATGAATTGATTGATTTGCCCATTTAGCCCCTCCCTTATGCCACCTTTGGGAGCCATCTCCAGTTTTCCTGATCTGTACCTTGCCACTGGACCCAGATGGCTCTGGAGGAAAGAGTGAGGCTGGTGACTTTGCACACCCCTGCCTCACTTAAATCCAATTAATTTGCAAATCATGATATCGCCTATTGAGATAGTCTTATTGAGAAGGAAGGGCAAACAACAATCAACAATCTGAGTAGTAGTAGCTGCCTCACTGGGGACCCAACTTGCCAGTTCCACTTGGGCAACACAGCTCCTTCATTTCTCCCTCCTTTCCTTTCTTCCTTCCTTCCCTCCCTCCCTGTCCTGCCCAAAGGAATATAAATTTTGATCACTGAAACCTCACAAGATATATTGGGCTTTATGGGCTAGATTTCTTTTTTAAGGACCATGCCTTAAGTCCAAATCACTCTGGCTCTCATTGATTGGCCAACAGTAAGTCCCAGCCCAAGCCTCCATTGGTCATTGTTTGGGCTCTGATGGCTCAGAGTGAGTGTAAATAGCAATTGTTTTCTGTTTTGGCCAGAAACTCTGAGGATCTTCCCCTCCCAGATTGTTTTTTTTTAGATAAGGTGAAAGAGGCCATTCTCTTCCATATTTCTTACCTAGCCTTAATCACTAAATGGGCACTGCTTTACACAAACCAAGACATGGGAAAGACCTTAGCTTAAAAAGACCAAGGTCTCCCACTGCATCTGGGGCCATTTCCACTTTATCTTACCACTGGACCCAGATGGCTCTGGAGGAGAGAGAGAGGCTGGTGACTTTGCACAGCCTGCCTCACTAAAATCCAGTTCACTTGCAAATCACAACATCACCTTCCTGATGTCATGGCCTTCAAGAACGAAGGACAAACAACAACAATGCCACCTTTGGATAGTACTGTTACCAAGTTTTTCCCTTATACCAAGTCTAAATATGCATATTTGCAACTTCTTTTCATTACTTCCCAATTTCTGTCAAGGGTACTACCATTCTTCCAGTCTCCCAGGTTTGTACACTAAGCACTGTCCTTGACTTCTTATTCTCCCTCACTCCAAATAATCAATTTCTAAGTCTTAATGTTCATACCTCTATAATATCTCTCACATCTGTCCCTCTCTCTACTTACACTAACCTTATTCTATGCCTGAGACATTGAAATGTCTTTTGGTCTCCCTGCTTCAGTCTCTCCTTATTCCAGTTTATCCTTCACACAGTTGCTATATCATGCTATTGACTCCTGATGAAGTTGCAGTCTGCTAAAACCTGAAGCTCTTTTTTTTCAGATGAACCTCTCTAGCCATGCCTCCCTGCTGCTTATACTTGTGAATTGGCTTTTTTGAGCCCAAATATAAAACTTTACATTTAGTTATGTTCAAGGCAAAAGAAGAACTGAAAAAGGGGTAGGACTCTGCTCATGATGCATAGTATAGGGAAAGGACCTATAATTTCACTGATAAAAGGAACTCCAGGTTGAGGAAACTTACTCCATAAATTCAGGGCAGCACCTTCTTTGTAATATATAGTCCTAGAGAATTTCCTAGAGCACTGAGAAGGTAAGTGGTTTTTTTTTTTTAGGCAATTGGGGTGAAGTGATTTGCCCAGGGTCACACAGCTAGTAAGTGTCAAGCTTTTGGTCTGAGGCCAGATTTGAACTCAGGTCCTGACTTCAGGGCCGGTGCTCTATCCACTGCACCACCTAGCTGCCCCCATAAGTGGCTTTCTTGCTCAGAATTACAGGGTAGGACATGTCTGAGGTGAAACTTGAATTCAAGTCTTTTTGGCTCCAAAGCCAGTTCATTTTTATCTACACTATGTTGCCTCTGTCAACAATGAGAAGGCTGAACTACTTCAACTCTTATTTTGCTTCTGTTTTCTCTTCCAAGGAGGATTATCTTTGGATTGGTTAACAACATTTGTTAACAGGGGGTTAAAACTTAAGTTAACTGAGGAGATAACCTAGCTTCTCTTGATAAGTTCAACTCATCAGACAAAGATGATCTATCTATTATTGCTTTCTTCATGGTCTTAGAAAGATTGTGGAGAGTGGGAGAGGTGACACAGTACTAGAGAAAGGTTAGGAGCCCATTTTTTTTTAAAGAGAAGATAGTTGGGGCAGCTAGGTGGTACAGTGGACAGGGATCCGGCTTTGGAGTCAAGAGGACCTGAGTTTAAATCTGGCCTCAGACAGTTGACACTTACTAGTCATGTGACCCTGGGTAAGTCACTTAACCCCAATTGCCTCACCAAAGAGAGAGAGAGAGAGAGAGAGAGAGAGAGAGAGAGAGAGAAGAGAAGAGAGTGAGCCTATGAACTGAAATATATGCCAATGCTTGACTATATGTATGCCATATATGCTTGATTTCAACCCCTGGGAAATTTCCAGAACTCAGTGTTAAAAACATTGTTTAGAAAGCAAAGGGATGATCACTGACTGAAAACCATCATGGTATTATTAAGAAAAGGTAATATTATACTAACCACATTTCCTTTTTTTGATAGGGCAGCTAGACTTGGTAGATTAGGGGAATATTGTAGACCCAGGATATCTAGATTTTAGCAAAGTCAAATGACAAATTCCATGCAGTCCTTTTAGAGAGGAAGGCTGATCCCATATTTTTATTGTCTTAGTCTGAAAATCTTCATAGAAAGTTATAGATTGTGAGAACTTCGCTCTGAAGAAACTTGCCTTCTGGGCAAAGGATACTTTGGAATGATTTCACCTTTTTAATTTCTTTCTTGTAATTCTTCTTATAAACGGAGTTCACCTATACAATTAATAGCATGAGTTTTCTTGTACATTTCCTCTGTTACTTCAGGATTTAGATTGTTCTTTATGTACTGTGACAAATTGTCTTTTATGAACACCTTTATTATCCATTAAACAACAAATACAATTCACAGCCTTCTGGTTTATGATGTAATTACTCCAGGGTTAAATTACGTGCTTTCTGAATCACAACCAGGGGATAATTAATCCATAACCCCCTTTAGAGCCCCAGAGACTTTTTTTCTGGCAAGACCTATATTCTGGTGGCACATATAGGCATAAGATTGTTCATGCTTTCCTCATTGTTACTTAGTTCCAGTCACAAAACTGTTGGATCTTTGTTCACATCAAACTTATTAAGCAAGCCAATGCAATAAATTACAATATCATTTGCTAGATTATCTTTCGCATTATACTTTGGCAGTTCATGAGCACAACATATGTGAACAATCGCCCTGTTCTATGCAGGAATGTGCACTTTAGCATTCTAGTAATAGAGATATCATCCTGGATTTTTGCATATTCTTATTTATATTGTAGACTACCAAGGGTTTATATGCATCATATTCTGTTTTTAATTCTTCCTCTTGAATTTCACTTGATACTCCTTGAAGAAAACCTTATTCTTGAGCACTATGAGAAACCCTATCCTGCTGGATTGAAACCTGTATTTGTTCACTTGTATAGTGAACCCCACAGCCCTGAGTGAAAGTACCTTTGCTATTCTTGAATCTTGTTTATAAGATAGAGAGATGTAGGCTAGATGATAGTGCATTTATGGGAATTTAGAACTGATTGAATGAATAGACTCCAAGAATAGTCATTAAAGGGTTGATGCCAATTTGGACAGAGGTAATCCAGGGAATTGTCAATTCAGTTCAATCAATAAGTGGTTATTAAGCACCTATTACATGCTAGGCAGTTGAGATATAAAGACTAAAATGAAACAATACTGCCCTCAAAAGGGTTACATTCTACTTAGGAAAGCAACATTTAAATACATCACTAAATATGAAATATATACAAGATAATTACAAAATAATTTTGGGGTAAGGGAAAACTAACAACTAGAGGGATCAAGAATGGTCTTGTGTAGGGTTGACATTTTAGTCACTTTTGTAGCATAATTCCAAATTGCCTTTCAGAATGGTTATGCCATCAATAGTGTATTTGTATGTGTGACTTTCTACAGTCTCTCTAGGACATAGTATCATTGATATAGAACTGGAAGGGATCTTAGAGGACATCTAGTCCAGCATCCTCATTTTACAGTTGAGGAAACTAAAGCATGTCTCCTGACTTCTATTCTAGTCATCCAGGCTTGTAACCTGAGTCATCTTAGGTTTTTCCTTAGCCCTTACTTCCATGCCTAGTCAGTGGACAACTCTTGTCAATGCTGCCTCTGTGGAATCTCTAACTTTTGTCCACTCCTGTTCACACACATGGCTATCTACCTAGCTCAGGCCCTCAAGACCTCTAACTTGGAATATTTCATTAAACTCCTCTGATTGTTACCTTTGCTTCCAGTCTTTTTCTTCAATCCATCCTTGACACAACTTCCAGAAAAATCTTCTTAAAGAATCATCTGACTGTCCCTGCTCTGCTGAAGATGGTATATAGTGAATCTAGATAGGAACTCTGTTTAGCATTTGAAGCCATTTGTCTTCTGGCTTCAGGCCCCCTTTCAAAGCATTTAAATTACCGCCCCCCCCCAATCAGCATTCTAATCAGACTTGCCTATTTTTTGCTCCCTTTACATTTCTATGCGTTTGCCTGGCCTGTTATAAACACTGGGAAGCTTTTCCCCTTAAAGTCACTCCTTCCCTTCAGGGTTTAGCTTAGGTGTCACCCCACCATTAGAAGCCTTTCCTGATCACCCCAGTTATTAGTGCTACTTTGTAAAGTACTTTAAAACTTGTTTTGTTCTTAACCCTGTACATGGTGTATGTTCTTTTTATAAGTTAATTGAGGGATTATATATTTTTGCTTCCAAGTACCTTAAACCTAGCACAATGCTGTGTAAATATAGTCTCTGTTTAATTAATTGCTTAATTAATGTTTATTTTAGGGGTGGGTGGGCTGGATTTGTGATGTCATCTAAATAGGGACCTCTCAGTGAAGAAATTTTCCTGCCACTGCAGATAGTACCATCTCTTCAATTTATAGTCTTAGTTACCTGAGGCACTGAGAGGTAAAATACCTTGCCAGCAGTCGCCCAGCCATGTTTGTCAGAGGTAGGACTTGAATCCAGGTCTTCCTAACTCCAAGGTTACCTCTTCACTACACCAGGTTGTCTCTCATTGAATCAGATTGAATTGAATTTGTACTGCCACAGTCCTAGTACAAGCAGATCTACTTGGACTATTAAAGTAGCTTTCTAACAGATTATCTTGACTATTTTCTCTCTTCTAATCTATATTGGTTATTTTTGGCAAAATAATCTTTCAAAGGCAAGGAGGCAATAGATAGAATATTGTTTTGGGAGAAACACAAGCTGGCTAGTTTAGCTGGAACATGCATGAAAGGGAGGGAGTAGTAGTATGTAATCAGCCTGGACAGATAGGCTGGTGCCAGATTGTGATGAGTTTGAAATGCTAGAAGACTTTGTATCATAACCAAAAGGCAAGGGGAGCATCTTAAGTAGAGGAAGTGATATAGTCAGACCTGTACTCTAGGAATATTAATTGGGCAGCTGTTGGAAAATGATTTGGAAAAAGGAGATAAAGGATATAGGGAGACCAATTAGGAAGTTATAGCAAAAATTCAAGCAAGAGGTGATGAGGGCTTGGATCATGGTGGTAGGAAGACAGGAATTGTGAGCTCCAAGACATAAAGGTCCATATGTTATCTAAACTATGAATTCCTTCCTTCACTCCCCTCCTTTTCCAACCGTTAGCAAAATGCTCTGCAAACTGTGGTTGTTTGATGAATTATTATTATTATTATTATTTTTTGTATTTATTATCTTATCTAGTAGGAGGGGTTAGTCAGCTGTGTAGAAAGCTACTGTGCAGTTAAGGTAGGTAATTAAGATAGATAACAGTGAAAAAAGATAATTGGATTTAACAGTTAAAAGGTCAATGGTAATCATTGAGAGAACAGTGTGTTTATGCCTCTGTTTTTATGAACATGACATCTGATTTGAGTAGATGTTTGTGTTTGTAATCACTGAAGCTGTAGTAATAAGCTGGACATAGAGTGGGTTGTGTCTTCATCTGTAAAATGGAGCTAATGCTCATATTGCCTACCTCACAGACTTACAAGGAAAGTGCTATGTGAACCTGAAAGTGCTATTTAAATAGAAAAGAGCTGTGTGAAAATGGAATGGGCAGGAAGGGGAGGTTGTGGGTTCCCCTTTGTTAGAGATATTCAGTTCGAGGCTAGATAAGGGATTGTTATTGAGAAGATCCTGTTCAGTTAATGGTTAAACTAAGTGATTTGATGATTCTATGGAAACTACTTCTCTTGAGGTGGCCTAGTACAGTACACATTCTGTCAAATATGAAACCAGCAAGGTCATTATTTCAGTGAGAGCAGAATGGTGCCTGTATGTGTACTAGAAGAGTCTGGTAAACATTTTTGTGTGAGCCTGAGAATTCTTAATATATATATATATATATATATATATATATATATATATATATATATATATAGTAGGTTTGAGTGGACATCTGTGAGTGTATACCTGTGTATGTGCCAACCAGAGTGAAATGGCTGTGGAGTTGTTTGAAAGTAACACCTATGGGTGTATGCATACATGTATGTATAAGGTAATCATGCTGCCCATGGAAGACATATATGTCCACACAGGTTACCTTTGTGAAGCTTGTGGGTAGACAGATATAGATATCGTTGGATTCTTTCCAACTCCTCTTCAAGGGAGACTGCAGACTGAAATTCTCCCTTGAGGGGAGCAAGAGAAGGGACTTGAGGCTGACTGCTTTGTACTCCACTCTCCAAGAGAGGAGTACCAGACTCAAACTATGTCTTTCTGCCCTCCTTAAATGTTGCTTATCTAAGGGTGTGATTTTGGGTTAAAAACAAAAAGCTACTTTCTTGATAGCTTTTAAGTGGGGAGGATTACCCCAAACTTATACCCACAGACTTAACTCCTTCCTACTAAATCCTAGTTACACAAAAACCATCACAAATACTGAATAGTGACTAAACCTATTTATTGAAACATATAGCAAACAGTGTTCTGAGAAGTTATATAAATTATATAGTAGAAAATATGTAGAGTGAATGAGCTCTTTAGTGAGATGAGATCTCAGCTCAACCAAGAGAGAGGTCCTGATCTCAGCCAAAGGGAAAATTCCTGAAGTGTCTGAGGAGGTAAGTTGGTAATCAGGGAAATTTTAAGAAGATGGCTGTCATTTCCAGTCTTTCTCTCCATATGTCTCTCCCTGAAGAGAGTCTAGAATGAAGCATATCTTCTCAAAGAAGGAAAAAGAGTGTCTCTTCAAAGTTTTCACACCAACTTCTCCCTTTACATATTACATTACACTTAGCATGCTCTCCAGCAGTTTGGAGTCACTCATCTACAAGATGTGAAGCTTCCCAAGGTTGGCTTGTGTGACTCGTGTAAATTTGTATTTGTGTGTATGCTGGAGCTGACTTGAATGGATGTGTAAGTGTGATGGGCATACATGGAAGAGGCTCATGTTTACATCAGGGTGTGTTTTGTGTGCACCAGATGACCCTCAGGTACGAGGAAGCACAGCAAACAGTACAACTGTGCCAATAGAGGAAGAGGATGAAGAGGAATTAGCTCCTGTTTTTATTTCCTTGGCATTCCGGGCCCAACCCCGTGAAGCTGTCAGAATCTTTTGTGGTCCTGAGACAGAGATGGTGCATTCAAGGCAGGCTGCCCCCAATGCTGGGCCTCTTGCAGTGCTTGGGCATAGAATAAGAGCCCAGTATGCCCCACCTAGCCGAATCCAGCTGCAGAATGATTTGGACACTAATGATGAAATCCAAAAGGCTTTGGCTATCCAGCAAGCATTAGTAGAGGTAAGGGGTAAGAGATCTCCCCTCTTCATTCCTGCTCCTTCCCTAACCTCCCCTTCTCCATTCTTATTCTGTTTTACCCAGCTCCCCTTTACTTCTCTTTCTTGTCCTCCTGAGTGCCATACCCTATGATCTGACTATCTTTTCTCCCTTCTGAATATCACTGGTGCAGACCTTCTTCGTAACACTTAATGACCTCTTCCTCTTCTTCACTGGCACTATCCTTTACCTGTCCTAGACTATTTCCACTTGGCCCCACCCATACTGCCTCCTGACCTCCTTCATCCACATGGTCCCATTACTCCTATTCCCATTTCTGCGGTGGTAGTGCATTGGGCATAGAAGTGACTGTGTCCCACAACCTCTCATTGCTTACATTGTGTCCAGGATATGTTGCTGGAAGTGAACAAGTTCTGTCAGGATCACAGATGGCTCAGGAGCATCCATCAGTTTCTGAAGAAGTGGGGACCCCAGAAGTTGAAGCTCATGCAGAACTGGCCTGCTGCAAGATATATGAAGCTCATCACTGAGCTGGAATCCTGGCAGAGCCGAGTGAGTGAGGTGCCCACCATGTTGATCACTGAAAATATGCTACTGCATATCAATTGTAACTGTGTTCAGACAGACATTGGTGAGTTTTCTTCTCCCCTTGTTTCTCTACTGTATTATTCCTTCATCTCTTCTATTTTTACCTCTTCCCTTCCCTGGCCTCTTTGCTGTACCTCATTCTTCTCCAGTCTTTTCCTCTTTTCCTTTTCCCTTCTAGCCTCCTTCTCCTCCCTACCTTTTTCACTTATGTCTCCCTCCCTTCCTCTTTTCATTCTTGATCTCTTCTACTGTTCCTTCTCCTCTTTCTCTTCCCTTCTCCCCGATCTCCTCCCTATTGCCACCTAACCTACTTGGCCGATCAGTAGCATTCTGTCTCTTTTTCCTTTCTTTGTCCCCACTACATACTGTACACCACAAATCCAATTCAATTCAGCAACCATTTTAAAAGCTCCTACTATTTGTGAGGCATCATGTTAGATATGGGGAATATAGAGCAGACTAACAGGCCTATAACCTCAAGAAACTTATATTTTATTGGTGGGAAATATCATGTACATAGAGAAAAGTAATAATCATTGGTGATGGTAGTGGATCAGAAGTAGATCTCTTTCTTGTAAATTCTCACTCCAGGTAAATTTTAAAGTATTTGGTGGGGATGGTGGGGAGGAAGACTCTCTTGTAAGCATTAGCAAAGAATCCAGAAAAGGGACTTGTAGTGGTAGTGCAGCACACCCACATTAGCCAATCTGGCTTGCATCTGGCTTGATGGGACTTATCTTTGATATGACTATGGGCTTTTGATTCATCTTATAATATTAATCCCTTTCTGTTTGTAATCCCATAAACCCAGTTGAGGTGACTTGAAGATATACCTTCATAAAATATCTCCTAATTATTTGTTATCCCCTCAAGGGAAATCATTATTTACACCACCTCCTATCTCACTGAAGCTGAATGAATCTCTCACTTTCTATCCAAACTCATGTTCTACCCCAAATCTCCTGACTTCCATCTGCATTATTAACATTAACCATGCAACAAGGATTATCAGCAATAATACTAAATGGCTACCAGTTTTCTTTAATAGTAATAATAATAATAATAACAACTAGCATTTATATAGAGCTTAAAGGTTTGCAAAGCACTACAAATATTTCATTTGATCCTCACAACAACCCTGGGAGGTAGGTACTATTATATCCCCATTCTACAGATGGCAGATAGAGGTAAAGTGACTTGCCCAGGATTACATAGCTAGGAAGTGTGTGAGTCTGGATTTGAACCCAGGTCTTCCTGACTCCAAATCTCAGCAGTCTGTCTACTGTACCACCTAGCTACCTCTTTCTAAAGGATAGTATGTAATAGCAATGAAAGAACAATGAGCATTGGGGTGGGGGGGGGGATGAAGGTGAAACCTTATCAATCATCCCTTTCAGTAAGGCAGTGTCTCTGTGCAAGAGCAAACATCAGTAGTCACAAAAGTAGTAGCAGGAGCAGTGGCAGGGGCCTGTTAGAGTCTTTGTAGGGAAGAGCAAAGAAACCCAAACCTTCAGATCCAGCTTAGTGCTTTACCTTAGAATGTCCAGATGGCTACCAAAATGAAGATGATACCTGAATATCAAATCTCAACTCAACTCTTTCCATCATCTTCTTCCTAGAAATCTTCACAAAGATCTTCCCATAAGTTCCAGATCCAAAATAACACTACCTTGTGGTCTCTGAGGGAATTGGGTTACATGAGTAAACACAAATACCAAGTATTTTTTTTGAGGGGAAGGGGGAAAGTAGTCCTAATAATTAGGAAGATTAGGAAACGCCCTATGTAGGAGGTAGTACGTAAGCTGAGGCTTGAAAGGAGCTAAGGATTTCAGGAGAGAGGTGGTTAGGTAACAAGAGCATTCTAGGTATGGGGGACAGCTTATGCCCCAGGATTATGTATTCTTGAAGTGAGTACCACCAGATGCCTTAGGGGGACAGAAGGTTCTGCATGGGAAACAGAAAATATCCCAGTTCAGGCTCCAAAGTCTAGTGTATGAGGAGGAGCAAAGTGAAATCTACTTGGAAAGATAGATTGGAATCAGATTGTGAAGATTTTAAATGCCACAGAAAAATGCCTGTTTTATTGTAGAGACATCAGGGAACTACTGAAGTTCTGTGATTAGGGGAGTGACCTAGATTTAGGCTTTAGGTGCATCAGTTTGGCAGCTGTGTGGAGGACAGATTGGAGAGGGGAGAGATTGTATTTAAGGAGGTCAGTTAAAAGATTATTACAACATTCCCAGTGAGGAAGATCTGAACTAGAGTGGTAGCTGTGTGAATGAAGAGGGCCATGACAGCGAGAGATGTTGTGGAAGTCTAGTCAATAAGACTTGGCACCTGATTAGATATGGGAGGTGAGGGAGAGCAAAGAGTCAGGAGAGACTTGTAAGGTTTGAACCTAGGTGATTTGTGGGATGGTAGTATCTTCATCAGAAGTAGGGAAGCTAGGAAGAAGAGTAACTTTCAGGGGGAAAATAATGAGTTCAATTTTGGGCGCATCAGATTTGATATTCCTGCAGAACTTCAGGTGGAGTTCTCTAGTAGGCAATAAGTGATGCAAGACAAAGGTCCAAAGAAAAAAGAAGGCCTATTACTTAGATTTGGGGATCATTTTATCAGTAGCTCAATATCAATAGATGCCATGCTTGTCAAGTAGCAGGTGACATCAGGTTGCAAGAGAATATCTGGCATATTGGATGACACAGCCAACATCCAAAGAGATCTTGACAGACTGGAATGATGGGCTGAGTCTTAATAGATAAAATTTAATAGGGATAAATGTATGGGCTTACACATGGATTTTAAAAATATGCTTCACACATACAGATTAGAGGAGGCATGGCTAGCAGCAATTTGTCTGAAAAAGGTCTAGAGGTTTTGGTGGATCACAAGCTCAACATGAGTCAGTAGTGTGATGTGGCAGCCAAAAAAGCTCTTGAGACCTTAAGCTGCTTGAGGGGAGGCATAGCTTCCCAGAATAAAGAGAGGATAGTCCCTTTCTACTTTGCCTTGGTCGTACCACATCTGGAGTGTTGTATTCGGTTCTAGGTATCAGAGTTTGAGGAGCATTGATAATCTGGAGAGCTGTATGCTCAGAGGAGGGCAGCGAGAATGGTGAGGAGTCTCAAGTATTATGCCATCTGAAGGCCATTTGAAGAAACTGAGGATATTTAGACTAGAAAAGACTCAAAGGTTCAGAGGGAGGTATGATAGTTGTCTTCATATATTTGAAGTATTGTCCTATGGAAGAGGAAACAGATTTGTTAGTGCTATCCCAGGGGGGAGAACTAGCAACAACGGGTAGAAGTTACAAATAGGCAAATTTAGAATTTTTATCAGGAAAAACTTCCGAACAATTTCCTTTATATTGAGTAGAGTTTTCCCAAATGTGGGGAAAAGCACCCCCAGCTCTTGGACAAGCATTAAAAGTATAATATATATGTTGGGTATGTAGTAGCCTTTATTTTTCAATGTAGAAAATACCAAACAGCGCTGAGGAGCAGAGACTCCAAGGCTGGGTGGCAGAGGGAGGAATTTACTCAGGCCGCCACCACCCTGCCATGTGCATTGTGCAGCAGGCGGTCCCTGTAGGTCCTGGGCTCATGCTGCTCTCAGGGATGGTGAGCAAGGGGTCGCTGCTAGGCCTGCTGACTGCCATCAACTGGAGGAGGATGAAGCTGCTAATGGTCATCACTTTTGTTGCCTACGTAGCCTAAATGACTAAGCTATTCTGAGTATTATAAACGCTCAGATCAACTACTAAGGACCTATGAAAGAAGATGCTATTCACCTCCAGAGAAAGAACTGATAAATAGAGCTGTCTGGAGCAACTTTGTTAACATAAGGTCTATAAGGAAAATGGAGAACAGAAAATTGAAAATAAGATAGAAGAGGCTGTTGCACCATTGAGAGAGAAAATCAGAGACTTGGAAAAAAGCTTTACCCAGAAGTACCCACCAGTGAAATTTTTATCAGAAAAGGATCAAAAAAGAATTGTGGAAAAGAAATGTGGAACATTGAATTGGCCATGAAAACTTTGAGCTAATTAACCATGATGTTGTAGAGCCCCTCTACATTGAAGTGGACCAGATTTATCATCTAGCATCACCTGCTTCTCTTTCAAACTACATGAACAATCCTGTCAAGACAGTGAAGACCAACACAATCAGGACCCAAAATATGTTGGAGTTGGCAAAACGTGTTGGAGCGTGTCTTCTCCTGGCTTCCACCTTGGAAGTATATAGAGATCCAGAAGTCCATCCCCAGAGTGAAGATTACTGGGACCGTGTAAATCCAGTAGGACCTAGAGTCTGTTATGATGAAGGAAAGCATGTGACGGAGACTATGTGTTATGCCTACATGAAGCAGGAAGGGGTTGAAGTGCAAGTTGCTAGAATATTCAATACTTTTGGGCCATATGAATGACAGCCAAGTTGTCAGTAACTTCATTTTGCAAGCTGTCCAAGGGGAGCCTCTCACAGTTATATGGTTCTGAGTCTCAGACTCAAGCATTCCAGTATGTCAGTTATCCAGTAAATGGACTTGTGGCCTTAATGAATAGCAAGGTTAGTAGCCCTGTCAACTTGGGAAACCCAAGTTAGTTAAAGCCCAAGATAACCCACAGAGAAGAAAGCCGGATATCCAAAAGGCCAAGCTAATGCTGGGGTGGGAGCCTGTGGTCCCTTTGGAAGAAGGCTTAAATAAGGCAATTCACTACTTCCATAAAGAACTTGAGTACCAAGCAAATAATTAATACATCCCCAAATCGAAACCTGTAAGGATAAAAAAGGACAAACACAACATAATTGAAGGAAGGATTTGCTTCTCTGGACAGTAGAATTCCCTCTTTTACATTTGATAGGATGTAATTTTTTTCTTTTCTTTTTTTTTTAAAGAAAGACTTAAACAGGTGTCATGAAGAACAAACTGGAATTTCATTTTGAAGCTTGCTTTAAGGAAATGGATGTACCTAAACCCTTCCCTAACACACACACACACACACACACACACACACACACACACACACACACACACACACACACACAAAACTGTAAATCTTGCCTTGCACTTTAAAAAATCTGTCTTTTTATATACAAATACAATAGAAACTTCTTTGAGTATTTTCAAGTTTTTTATCTTGCTGTGAGATCCTTTGTTGTTGACTGTCACTGACAGTTTTATTTACTGGTTTCTTTGTGAAGCTGAAAAGGAATATAAATTGAATGGAAAATGCCAATTTTATTTATAAAATATAGGTCCCATAGTTATACTGTGCATAAGAAAAGAAGTTTAACAGTATTGTAGGGCAAGTAAAATGCTGGGTTTGAGTCTACAGGAATATATATGAGAATTCTGTTTGAAACCTTTATGTTTCTTTGGATCAGAAAATTTTTAAGGTTTTAGTTTTAGCTGTTCACTTGAATTGGAGATATTTTCATTGATTATCATGGGTAAGGATATTTTAAATCACTACTGTGTCATGCTGCATACTCTGGGAAAAATAAAAAAGTTATATTATTGGTTGACAGTAGTTGAATATGCTATTTTAATAAAATATTATAACTTAAAACTAAAAAAAATACCAAACACATGAAGGATCACAGAGGAGCCAATGGACAGATAAAGAGCTTACATAGAGCACTCGACTAGTTCATCAACTCTGCTCTATTTCTAATAGGAGCCAAACTTAGGGTTTCTAGTAGAGTAGGACCCTGCTTTTCCAGGTGCTGAAGTTCCTCTCTCCCACAGGGGTGATAAACAGCCCTTTCCAGAGTCATACTGCTACCTTGTGGTTTAGGTTCTCCATCCCCCTGTCTGATCAGTGTGGTATCAGTTGATCAGTGTCTTTTGGTACAACATTATCTGTATGGTTAATTGAAACAGTAGCAGAAGCAGCAATACCTTTCAGACTATAGTGAAAAGTAGAGAAGCATAAATCCGAAAAACCAGCTGAGTGTTCAACTCTGGAAAGTCCACATAGTGCCAAGTTAACTCCACCTGTTGAGCTAGTTTCTTCCCTTTTCTACTATTTTCCCCAGAGATCTTTAGAAAATGTCCCAGAAGCCATGGCTTGTAGATTCTGTGGAAGCATCTTTCATCTCCATGATCATAGCAACATAGGTTTCCATACTCCCTGCCTCCTGGGGTTGTTGTGAGGAAAGCATTTTGCAAATCTTATGATTCTCTATAAATGTAAGTTATCGTGATCATGGACACTTCTAATGACCTTTCCATGATGTGTTTTGATTGAATTTCTCTTTTCTCCTTGCCCTTCTAAACTTTAGATAATATACTCTTATAGATAGAATTGTGTAGAGAAATGGGCTAGAAGAGGAAAAGGAATGTGTTAGGAAAAAGAATCTGGAGACAGGAATGGCAACAGTAAAAAGAGGACTGCTTTCTGGGGCTAAATTTTCAGTGATCTCTGAACCCAAAGAGCCAGCTCCAGGTTAGTAATGAGGTCAGGAAGGTCTATCCTTCAACTTGTGGTTTAAGGGCATTTTAATAAAGAGTGCAAGATGAAATGCCCTCTGAACTCACACTAAAAAGACCTCATGTCCTGGGAAGCCGACAGAGGGTCAGTGAAACCTGAGACCCAGAGCTAGATCCTTGGCATCTTTTACAACTTCCCGTAGATTCTGGGATTCAGTTGGCAGCTCAGTGGTTGGGTCCTACTGCTGCTACCCCATAGGAAGGTGTGTCAATGTCCTTACTAAGACCTGGAGGCTTCAGTCTCCTTTACTTGGCTATAGCCTCAGGAACATAAGTGTTTCTCATTTAGCAAGGTGCTGATAGTTACACAGTTATAGACCAGGGTTCAGAGGCTAACAAATGTCCTCTTTTGGTGTGAGGAGTACTTAGGCACTAACATTATCCAAGTTGAAAACCACTGAGTGGAGGAGCCAGCATGCAAAATCTAGCTCTCTGTGTCTGGCTTTACCAACGACCATTTGGTTCTACATTCCTCTCCTCATCTGCTTAAGTCCAGGCTATTCATAGCTAATTCACCTCCAAAGTCCTAAGTTCCCCTCAATATTTTTCTGCTCCTTTTCCCACCTTTCCCTTCCATCTATCCTCTCCTCCACTTTTCCTCAACTTCTCTACTTCTCCCATCCACCCCACCATTCTTTCCCTAAATAACTCATTTCTCTGAGACCTGCCGCTTTCCAGCCTGATTTTTTTTCTCCAGTGACACAGTTGGCTGATGTCAAGAAGGACATCCTGGCTCATTTGAAGAGTGTGAGATACAGTCAAAGTCAAGAACTCATAAAAGAACTCTCAGAGTTTATACAAGTCCTCCAAAACATCAGTGCTGACATCCAAACCATTTCCAAGTGTTCTCAGAAGGTGGGCATATGGGGATATGATTCATAACCCAAGGACCTTCCAGGTTAGTGAGAAAGGCTCTGTCCCTGGCTAAATGGAACCTTGCTTCGATAGTGGTGTCCTTGAATAAGGCGAGCTCTTCATTTGGTGGTGGAGATATAGATCCTGTTCCTCACCCTCCTATGAGACTGTTCCCTGGGTTGGGGTCTAGAAGGTACTACTCTGTAGCAGTTAGGAAAACAGGTAGGGAGTTCCTACTGAAGAAGAGGAACAGAGGAGGGGAGGGTGGGGTGTTGGAGCTGGTTGGAGAGGGCATAGGTCCTGATACTGAGTTGCCTGCAGCTGACAGAGGCCAAAGACAAAAGTGAAGACCTAGAAGAACGAGTAGAATATGTGCGTGCTCTCAATAACCTTGTCCGATCCTACTTTGGCAAATTAACCTATGAGGATGAGGCACTGGAGATTGCGGTGAGAAACATGCTGGGCAAGGACTCTTCCCAGAGCTTGTCCCCTCCATTCCTTAGAGAAACATGGGATAGAATATGGGTTCCTCAGTGTCCTCTCTTCCCCCTCATCCATCTCCCCCCCCTCCCCATTTTTTCCTTTCCCCTTCCCTACCTTGTCTCCCGTCAGGGCTCCCTGTGCCTCACTTCCTCCTGTTCTGGGCTTGTAGCTGCTAGATGTGTGGGACACCTTCCTCTTTGAGCGGATTCAGGCCTCTGAGTTCCTACTCAGCAAGCAGAGCACCTTGGTGCCCCAGCTTAAGGAGATGATAGCAGCTACCCTGGAAGAAATGGAAGACCTGAGCATACAGGCTGTCTCAGGCCCCTTCATGGACCCCACTCAGGAGCAGCGCAGTACTGAGCGCCAGCTTCTCAACATGGAGCGTACATATGTCTCTATTTCTGCCCGCCTTGCCGAGCTGCACCATGCCTATGTCATCCTAAGTGGTACAGAGTCCATTCCTTTTACTGTAATTCCTCTCTCTCTCTCTCTCTCTCTCTCTCTCTCTCTGTCTTTGTCTGTCTGTCTGCCTGCCTGTCTGTCTGTCACACACACACACACACACACACACACACACACACACCCCTTCCCTGGGGAGAGTCAGGAGCCCAGAAGTACTTTCTTCCACTGCAGGGGATGAGAAGCCAGTGCCAGTGCCTCAGAGAGGGCTCCAACCTATTTTACTTCAACAGCGTGTCTGGCGTCTCTTTTGTCTGGTCAGTGAGCAAATTGGTGAATGGAAGTGTCTGGCTTTTAGTAAGGTATGGGTAGTTTTCATTCTTGAATGTTCTGTTTTCCACCCCTCCCCTGATTCAGTCTCCATCCATGTCCTCAACCAACCCCATCCACTCATAGTACAATTCTCACCATTGCCCTGCCCCTGTCCCTGCCCCTGCCCTGGCCCAACTCCTGTTTCAGCCCAGACAATGGGTGATTGATTGATTTATTAGTAGTCAAGGTCTGGTGGGACCTGCTGACACGACACATCATCCTCCTTAGTTCAGCACCTCTTTCGCCTGGGAAAAGACAGATCACTGGTTGACAGAGGCAGCCAAGCTAAGCAGGTTATTCATGGTGGCTAATCCTATAATACAAGCCTGTATGCACCTGCTGGAGGAATTTCGGAGCTATTTGCCAGTGCTGTCTATGTTGGACAACCCCCAATTGCAAGGCAGTGGCTGGCAGGCCATTTTTCGAGGTGCGACAGAGGGTCAGGGGATGGAGGCACAGTGATGTCCTGGTCGCCTGCTCAGTTTTCTTTCAATTCTAGGGTTTGAGCCCTTTCCTTCTCCTCTGGTTTACTTTTCTCATTGCCCACTGGATATAGTGCCCTTTCTTTCCCCTATTATATCCTAAGGTATTCCCCCTCCTTCTTCAAGTTTATATCTCTACCCACATCCCCTCTGCCTGGTAGATGGGGCATCCCTCAAAGATCAGCTTTCCTCATGTTTCCTCCCTGTAGGAGAGAGCTGAGCAGGCTAGGGCCTGGGTGGTAGCTCTGACCTGCTCTTCTCCTTTCTGTCTGTAGCCATGGGGGCAGGCTGTCCTGAAAACATTGAACTTGTGACCTTGGGCCAGCTGCTCTCCTACCCCCTGCTAGAGTACCGAAACCGAATCTCTCAGGTAGTACTGAGTTTAGGTTTGGAATAGAGATGGGGGTGGAGGTGGACAGTGCTTAGGCTGGAGAAAGTCAAAGCTAGCATGTGAAGTCTCCAAATGATTAAGTTCATAGAAAGCTCTATAAATATGAGTGCAGGGCAGGCTGCTGGGGCTTTCCTTTGAAGATGTGGGTAGGAAAAAAAGCAGTATATTAGGAGCCGAGCAAGATGGGCTTATTAAGAATAAGAATAAGAACACTAATCTCATGTCCTTTTCTGATAAGGTTATTAATTTGGTAGAACAGAGGAATGCCATAGTCCCAGTGTTTGTTAATTTCAGCAAAGCATTTATAAATTGTCACTTGCTATTAATTCATTTGGAAAAAAAATTAATTACAAGGCCTTCTGGTTATCCTTCTGGGATAAGATAGCAGAATAAGAGGTTGAAGACAACATAGTCAGATAGTGAGATGTAAGCTGGTTAAACAATTGCGTTCAAGGAATGTTGATTAATAGTGCAGTATCAACACAAATGAGATCTTCAGTGAGTCTACAGGAGACCTGTCCTTGGCCCTGTTCTGCTCCATATTATCAGTACTTAGATCCAGATAAAGAAGGCTTACTTATAAAAATTTAAAGATGACATAAAGCTGAGAGGATTTGGATGACAGAATAATAATGGTGATAAAAATGTTAGCTTTGTATTGCACCTCAATGTTTTTAAAAGACTTTCCCACTCATTATCTCATTTTATCCTCACAGTAGCCCATGTTGTCAGGGCAAGGATTATTATCTACATTTTGTAAAATAGGAGACAGATCTTCAAACAGGTGACTTATTCAAGGTCTTCTGACTTCTGGTGTCCTGTCCACCATTGGAATACTAATCTAAAAATATCTAGGCAAATTTTAGCAGGGATAAACATAAAGTTATATGTGTAGATTCAAAAAATTGTAGAAGTAAAAGATGGAGGTCATTTTCATATGAAAAGTAATGATATTTGCTTTGAATATGTTGAATTTCAGATGAATATGGGACATCTAGTAGGAGATATTGGACAAAAGCTCAGGAAACAGACTAGGGCTAGAGATAGATATACATATATAGATCTGTATATAGATATAGCTTACCAAAAAGTGTAATACAATCTTAGACTATGTTAATAGACATATAGTGTCCTAAGGGAATCCTTTGGTAATTTTGTCCTAATTAGACCACATTTGGAATACTGTATTCATTTCTTGGTATAACCTTTTAGGAGGCACATTGGCAAATTGAAGCATGTCCAAATGAGAGCAACTAGGAAGTTGAAGGGACATACAGGAAGTTCTGTTGAAAGAACTAGAGATGTTTGGCTTGAAGAAGAGAATATTTAGAGATGACAAACCAGGTCTTTTCAAATTTGTGAAAGATGTAATGGGGAATACAGGACAAATTTGTTCTGCATGTCCAGGACGACAGACCTAAGAGCAACAGGTGGAAGTTATAGTGATTCAAATTTCAGCTTCTTTAGGAAGAATTTCCCTGATAGTCAAGGCTGTCGTTGGAAAGGGCTGTTTTATAAAGTAATGAGCTTCCTGTTACCAGATATATCTAAGCAAAGCCTCAAATAACAACAGTCAGTATTGTACAGAAGAGTCCTTCATTGGGAATGAGATTGGGCTAGATGGATTTAAGACCGTTTTCAATACTGAGATCCTATGATTCCAGATCTGCCTGAGTGAGAATGAGTACTACCAAACTCAGGAGAGTCTACGGAAGCTGCAACAGACTTGGGAGAGGCGAAAACTCCGTCTTCTCAACTTTATCCTTTGTGTGCCCTATGAGCCTCCTTCCTTAGAGCACGCCAAGCAACAGCACAGCCGGGCCCAAGTTCAGCAGTTGGAGATGGTGGCCAAGGACAGCGGTACCTATATCTTGTCTGGTAATGCTTAGCATTCCCTAACCCTGCAGTTGTCCTGACCAGGACATAGTCTCAACTTTGTCACATCCTTTAACAGGGAGCTCATTACCTTATAAAGCAGTCCATTCCATGGATAGACAGCCGTAATTGTTAGGAAATTCTTCCTAAGAAGACTGAAATTTGCAACAGATAGATACATATCTATCTGTTGCTTCTAGTTTTTTTCCCTCCAGGAAAAACAGAACATATTTCCTTCTTGCTCGTTCTCTGTCATTCCTGCTGTGGCAATGCATGGGTCTTTTCTCCAAGATTCTAGGAAGTTCTGTTACAGGACCATGCCACGCATTTTTATTCTCCATTTTCTACATTAATTTCCACCTTCTAGACGTGTCTTTTAAAAATACGTTTGCTAATTATTTCCTTGTGCATGAACATCAATCTTGCTGGACAATTCCACCTTTTCTTCGCCCCCCTCCCCCCGCCACCTCCATTTTTATTTGAGTCTTCAGAATTTCATCTTTCTGAACTTCTCATGCCTTTTGGGTGGACTTTCCCAGTAGAATTTTAGATTATGGGATCCTATCTATCCTTTCTCTGAACTCTTTGAAATCTTCTGCCCCAAAATCTAGCCTGCCTTTCAGACTATACTCAGTTTTCCTTTCCCTCTAGAATATGAATTCTAGTATGAAATGGTAATTTCCATCTACTTCTCACTGATACTCCTTTCATCTCTACTTTAGCCAAAACTCTTCCTTTTTAGTTGGAATCAGGCCCAGAATGAGAGATTCCTTCATTGGTTCTCCCAACACTGGAAGGATAAAATTATCATTAAGGATAACTTCATTATCATGCATTAGTTTATATATATTAACTTCTGCTTTTGGCACAGAGATCTTTTGCAGATATCTGGGCAACTGAAGTTGCCCATCACTACTGTAATCATGCCACTGTTCCAGTTTTGTGAGCTCTTTTCCTAACTCCTCACCTCTTTCTCTTTTGTCTAGGCAGTCTCTAGTATATTCTAATAACAATGTTGCTTCTATTTCTGCTTCCATTTGGTATTGAA
Organism: Phascolarctos cinereus; assembly: GCF_003287225.1. Classification (NCBI taxonomy): domain Eukaryota; kingdom Metazoa; phylum Chordata; class Mammalia; order Diprotodontia; family Phascolarctidae; genus Phascolarctos; species Phascolarctos cinereus. Next base: position 353,903,361 of record NW_027556098.1, read on the forward strand.
AGGGAAAAGATCAATAACCAATGCCTTGAGTGCTTTGCTTTATATTGCCTTGCTAATCTTTTATCAGCTATAATCACTAGGATAATTAATAATAATAATTAGAAGTGTAACTAAATCATTACAAAGTGTGTATCTTAAGCATGTGACCATAATAATCATGCCTGTATATTAATCTTTATATTAAAATGACAAAGGAAGAAATCCTCTTCACAGAGCTAATTGAGACATCATGGAAATAACAAAGTTAGGACATAGTGACCTACAAAATGCAATCTTGCATGAATCTGTTGCACCATAGATGAATCAAGAGACCTATAAATAACTGTGAATTTTGTATCTTGGGGTCTCAGATTGTACTGGGCAGACTGTAGATCCCACCTTTGTTTCTTTTAATAAAGGTTAGTTTCTTTGCCCAGAAAGGCTTCCCAGTTTCTTTTTAACAGTATTCATGTAAATACTCTCCACAGTTTGTTGCCCCTTGAGTTTTTGATTTCCTCATATGGACCTCTGTGTGTGTGTGCATGTGCGTGTGTGTGTGTGTGTGTGTGTATGTATGTGTGTGCATGTGTAAAAAAATCTCTCCTGTTCCAATTTCCTTTGCCTGTCCTGTTCCTATTGAATAATATATACCCATCAAGAAACAGATTCCAATCATAGGCTCCATCACACCAAGTTTCAGTGATATAGATGATATCAAATTTGCCTCATTCATTGATTCAAATAAGCATTTATTAAATGCTTACTTTGTGCCGGTAACTGTGTTGATTGGTTGTTGTTCTTTGCTCTCTAAGAGGACCAAAATGACATCACTATGTTGGTGTTAAGGTACAGTGTATCTGACTGGGGCTGATTAGACCAATACGACCTTGGAATGCTCTACCACAGGTTGGGCACAAATAGTCCATATGAACATTTGGGGTGGAGATGTTTCTAAATTTGCACATCTTGTGTTTCTTTTGAGCTACTGCAATTCTGCTTTGCTCATAGAGCACATATCTTCTTTGATGTGGGCACGCCATACTGGGTGATCCTTTGCCAGCATCTCCCATGTCATGCCATCAATTCCAAATTTCTTCAGAGAGACCTTGAGAGTATCGTTACATTATTTCTTCTGACCACCACATGAGTGCCTTCCTTGCCTGAGGTCTCCATAAATAGTCGTCTTGGAATACATATGTTTGGCATTTGAATGGTGTGGCCAACCCATTGCAGTTGCACTCTCTGCAGTAGAGTTTGAATGCTTGGCAGTTTATCTCAAAAAAGAAACTCAGTATGTGTTTCCTTCTCTTGCCTGGTGGTCTTCAGAATCTTCCTAAGACAATCCAATGGAAACAATTCAGTTTCCTGCCATGGTGCTGGTATACTGTCCAGGTTTCACAGGCATACAATAATGAAGTCAGCACAACGGCTCTGTAGATCTTCACTTTAGTAGGCAGTCTAATACCTCTTCTCTCCCACACTTTCCTTCAGAGCCTCCCAAACGCTGAGCTAGCCCAGGCAATGCATGCTTCAGCTTCTTTATCAATATGTACATCCCTGTAAAGTGTACTGCCAAGGTCAGTGAACTTATCCACAGTATTCAAAACTTCTCCATTTGCTATAACTTATGGTTCTACATATGAATGTTGTGCTGCTAGCTGGTGGAGAACCTCAGTTTTCTTGGCGTTAATTGTTAGCCAAAATTAGCACAAGCAGCAGATAATCAATCTGTACTTTGTTGCATCTCAGCTTCAGGGGCTGCATAAGTGCACAGTCATCTGCAAACAAAAAATTGTGCACCAACACTCCCTCTACTTTATTTTTGGCTTGTAGCCCTTTCAAGTTAAATAATTTACCATCAGTGTGGCAGCTGACCTTAATCCTGTTTTCGTCCTCATTGAAGGCATTAGCAACATTGCTAAAAACATCCTGCTAAAAAGTGTGGGAGCAAGCACACAGCCTTGCCTCACTCCATTGGTGACTGGAAAAGCACGAGAGCATTATCCATTATCTAGAACACAGGGAAGCATGCTGTCATGAAATTGATGTACAGTTCTCTGGGCAACCAAATTTTGACACATTTTTCCAACTGTACTAGGTTTTAGGGAGAGATCTAATGTCTAAGTTAGACATTATTCCAGCTCAGGATGCTCATAGTATAATAGAGGTCAAGGAAATCAATGAAAAAAAAAGTGAAGGAAGGTGGTCTAGCCATATCAGACCTCAAACTGTATTATAAAGTGTGGTAATTATCAAAACCATCTGGTACTGGCTAAGAAATAGTGGTGGATCAGTGGAAAAAATTAAGGAGTATACAATACACATGCACAAGTAGCCATAATACAAAATAATCCATAAGAAGAGTAATAGAGGTGCAAATTCTGTTCGGTTTGAAGAGGGCAAGATTATTTTAATTATTTTAAAGAGCGAGGGAGGGGAGGTAATCAGGGACTACTTAACATAGAAGGTAGCATTTGAGTTGGACTTTAAAACATAGGAATTTTGTACCTTTCAGCTATGTGACTAAATATCATTTGTGAAAGTTTAGCATAGAGATTACAAAATTTTGCTGTTATTATTGTTTGTTGACTATAAAAAATATTTTATTTGCTTCAATAAAATACTTCTTTGAAGTCCTTTAACTACATGTCAAAATCATACAAGATTCCTTGAAAGATGTAACAACAGAGACACTTTTGTTCTATAATTCTCATTATTAATAAAAAAAAAACCAGTGCATAAAATAGGAGAATGTATACTAAAAAAAGTGCTTATGACTGTCTTGCAAGATATTCATCACAGTCTAAAAGGAAGAGGGATTTTCTATAGGATAGGGGTTCCCAACTTTTTTGGTCTCTTTTTGCCCCTTAACTTTTAAAAAAAATTCCCCCAATTACACATTAAAACAATTTTTACATTTTTTATAAAATTTCAAGTTCCAAATTTTATCCCTCCCCCCCTCCCTGAGACAGTAAGCAATCCTTTATAGGTTATACCTGTGCAGTCATGTAAAACATTTTGATATTAGTCATTTTGTACAAGAAGACTTGAACAAAAAAAGAAAGAAAGAGAGGTGGAGAGAAAGAAGAAAGGAAGGAAGTGAAAACAGTATGTTTCAGTCTGTATTCAGACAATATCAGTTCTTTCTCTGGAGGCAGATAGCGTGTTTCATCATGAGTCCTTTGAGTTGTTTAAATGTCCTTTAAATGTTTAGTAGAATTCACTTGTGAATCTATCTGGCCCTGGGGATTTTTTCTTAGGAAGTTCCTTGATGGCCTGTTCAATTTCTTTTTCTAAGATGGGATTATTTAAGTATTCTATTTCTTCTGTTAATCTAGGTAATTTATATTTTTGTATATATTTATCCATTTCATTTAGATTGTCAAATTTATTGACATATAATTGGGAAAAATAACTCCTAATAATTTTTTAAAAAATTTCCTCTTTATTGATGGTGAATTCACTCTTTTCATTTTTGGTACTGGTGATTTGGTTTTCTTCTTTCCTTTTAAAAATCAGATTAACCAATGGTTTGTCTATTTTATTGTTTTTTCCCCAAAAAAACCAGCTTTTAGTTTTATTTATTAGTTTAGTGATTTTCTCAACTTTCAACTTTATTAATCTCTCCTTTGATTTTCAGGATTTACAATTTGTCGTTTAATTGGGGATTTTTTGTTAGTTATTTTTCTAGTTTTTTAAGTTCCGTGTCCAATTCATTGTTCTGCTTTTTCTCTGTTTTATTGATATTAGAGATAGAAATTTTCACCTAAGTACCTCCTTGGCTGCATCCCATACATCTTGGTATGTTGTCTCATTGCCATTCTCTTTAATGAAATTATCCATTGTTTCTATGATTTGTTCTTTGACCCACTTATTTTTTAAAATTAGATTATTTAGTTTTTACTTAATTTTAATCTTTATATTGATCATTATTGAATGTAATTTTTATTGCATTATGATTTGAAAAGGATAAATTTACTATTTCTGCTTTTCTGGATTTGGTTGTGAGGTTTTTATGCCCTAATACATGGTCAGTTTTTGTATAGGTGCCATGTACTTCTGAGAAAAAGGTATATTCCTTTCTATTCTCATTCAGTTTTTTTCCAGAGATCTATCATATCTAAATTTTCCAGAATTCTATTTACCTCCTTAACTTCTTTCTTGTTTATTTTTTGGTTAGTTTTAATCTAGTTCTAAGAAGGAAAAATTGAGATCTCCCACTAGTATAGTTTTATTATTTCCTCCTATAACTTCTTAAAAAATTTAGATGCTATGCCATTTCATGCATACATATTTAGTATTTATAATATTTCATTGTTTCTGGTACCTTTCAGTAAGATATAGTTTCCTTCTTTATCTTTTTTAATTAGATCCATTTTTGCTTTTGCTTTGTCTGAATCATGATTGCCATCCCTGCTTTTTTTTTGCTTCAGTTGAAGCATAATAGATTCTGCTGCAGCTTTTACTATTTACTTTTACTCTGTGTGCATCTCTGTGCTTCAGATGTGTTTTTATGAACAGCATATTGTAGGATTCTGGTTTTTAGTCCATTCTGCTTTCCAGTTCTGTTTTATGGGTGAGTTTATCCAATTCACATTTATGTTATAACTAACTGTATTTTCTTCTATCCTATTTTTCCCGTGTTTATCCTTTTCTCTTTCTTACCTTTACCCCGTCCCTCCTCACAAGTGTTTTATTTCTGACCACCACCTCCTCTAATCTGCCTTCCCTTCTATCATCCCCTCCTCTTTTCTCTTTCCCCTCTTTTTACTTCTTTTATAGGGTTTTTGCCATATAGATTTCTGCATCCAACTGACTATGTATGTTATTCCCTCTTTGAATCAACTCTTACGAGAGTAAGGTTCAAACTTTGCCAACCTCCCCCCACCTTTTCCCTTCCATTATAATAGCTCTTTCATGCCTCTTTTATGTGAGATAATTTACCCCATTCTGTTTCCCCACTCTTGTTCCCCCAGTGTAATCTTCTTTCTCACCCATTTTTTTGGTATCATCCCATCAAAGTCACCTTATATCCACACCCTCTGAAAATGTATACTCCTTAAGAGTTATAAATATTATCTTGCCAAAAAGGAATATAAACAGTTTAACCTTACTGCATCTCTTATATTTTCTCTTTCATGTTTCTTTTTTTTTTTAACCTCTTTAGGTTTTCCTTGAGTCTTTTATTTGAAGATCAGATTTTTTATTCAGCTCTGGTCTTTTAATTAGGAGTGCTTGAAAGTCGTCTCTTTCATTAAATATTCATTTTTTCCCTTGAAGGATTATACTCAGTTTTGCTGGGTAGGTGATTCTTGGTTATAATTCTAACTCCTTTGCCTTCCAGAATATCATATTCCAAGCCTTCTAGTTCTTTAATGTGGAAGCTGCCAAATCCTGTGTTATCCTGACTGTGGCTTTGTATTTGATTGAGAAAAAAACTGAGAATCTTGATTCATAGAGATAAGTTATAAATGGAATTAAAATTTTGTGAGTACTTTTAGTAAGAGTGGGATATGTTTCTCTACGGTACCCAAAAAAGGTTGTGACTTAATTGATTAAAAATCAATTCAGAACTTCTGGCGAAGTTTCATTCAATATAGAGTGAACAAAGAAAAGAAAACCCAGTGCACAGTTGAAGCTATGTGACATGTTAAAGGTTCTCCCCACAGTAGCCAAAAATTGACTTTTGGAAGCAGAAGCAGCTGCTATGCACTATAGAATCATGAGGAGGAATTATAAAGGCTTCCAGGTGAAAAGACATTTAATACTAGACAGAAGAAGATGACAGGTTCTGGCAGTGAGTTACTTCCTACTGGAGAAGGGATATAAAAACAATCATAAGTATGACTAATTTGAGAGGTATCCTGTTTTCTTAGAACCTATTATCTGGAATGGCTAGCCTCCTGAGACTTAACATCTGATGATTACCACCCTCTTCTGGTGATTCATGAATGGATCTTTGATTTAGAGTTAAAAATTACCTTAGAGGTCATCTAATAAACATATTTAGAATTCAGACCTTAGAAGTTATCTAATCAAACTCCTCGTTTTAAAGAAGAGGGAATTGAGGTTCAGAGAGGTTAGATGACTTTCCCAAGGCCATCTAGACAGTGACAGGGTTAGGATTCAGATCTGGGTCTTATGATTCCAAATTTAGTACTCCTTTAATTATACTATCATATTGCCAGATAGGATCTAAAAAATGTCTCCAGGGATTATAAATTTCTACACAGGAACCTAAAATAATAGATGGTGTTTTTATATTGCCATCATTTGAGTATATGAAGAAAAAGGAAGATATGGAAAATGAACAGCTTGCTAAGAAGATTATGCTCAAGAATAGAATTTGGATTTCTAAATGATGGCTTAAGATGAACTCTTGAATAAGGGAAGGAGTGTATGAGGGCTGAGATAATATAGTTGTCTGAAGACTTGCAGAATCAAAATAAATAAAGATGGCTTTAAACTGAAAGCAGAAGAGAAACTACCCAAATACCTAAACCACATACTGTGAACAGCAACAAGTATGATAAAGTATGAGAGCAGGAAGAATAGCAGTGGAAGTGTCCAGTAGAATGGAAGAAACAGTATCTAGAAAGAGGAGTGGTAATAATTATCATTGTCTTAGATGTTTCTACAAAGATTATGTGCAGAAATGTGCAGGATATGGCTAATAAAGTGAGTTTGAGATCTTAACACAAGATAATTGTGATCAAGAAAGTCTTAGGTATCATTAAAATGGGATATTTAGTCATCCCTAGAATATGGCAATGGAAGGCTATGCTTCATTCAAAAGGAGTAGAGTAAATAAAAGACATGGTGAAGTAAAATTGTTTATCAGCATAATAAACTATGTAGAAATCCATGAACTAGACCATGGAATAATAGTGAAAAGGATTTATATGTGGATCAAAGGAGAGGGATACGGAAGTGATATTCTGGTGAAATTATGATACAGGCCTTCTGGCCTGTAGAAAGTAAAACAAATAAATGGATGATAAGTTTCAAAAACACGTCCCAAGCTGACATGGAAGCAGAATATGGTAGTGATAGGACACTGTGTTTATCCTGGAATTTTATCTGCTAAAAATAAATCAGGCAAGAAAGTACTGATTTTAGCCATTCCACATCTCAAATTGTATTATAAAGCAGCAATCATCAAAACTGCTTGGTACTGGCAAAGAAACAGAGTGGTGGATCAGTGGAATAGGTTAAATATGCAAGACACAGTAGCCAATGACTATAGTAATCTATTATTTGATAAACCCAAAGACCCCAGCTTCTGGGATAAGAACCCACTCTTTCAAAAAAAACTGCTGGGAAAACTGGAAAAGAGTATGGCAGAAACTAGGCATTGATCAAAATCTCACACCATATACCAAAATAAAGTCAAAATGGGTTCATGATTTAGATAAAAAGGCTGATACTATAAGCAGACTGGAAGAGCAAGGAATAATTCACCTGTCAGATTTATGAAGAACAGAAGAATTCATGACCAAACAGGAGATAGAGAATATTACAAAAAGCAAAATGGATAACTTTGATTACATTAAATTGAAAAGTTTTTGCACAAAGCCAATGCAACTAAGATTAGAAGGAAGGTAGAAAATTGGGAAATAATTTTTACAACAGTCTCTCTGATAAGGGTCTCATTTCTAATGTATATAGAGAATTAAATCAAATTTATAAGAATATAAGTCATTCCCCAATTGATAAATGGTCAAAGGATATGAACAGGCAGTTCTCAGATGAAGAAATTAAAGCCATCTATAGTCATATGAAAAAATGCTCTAAATCATTATTGATTAGAGAAATGCAAATCAAAATAACTCTGAGGTACTACATCACACCTATCGGATTGGCCAAGATGACAAAACAAGAAAATGAGAAATGTTGGAGAAGATGTGGGAAAATTGGAACACTAATGCATTGTTGGTGGAGTTGTGAAATGATCCAACCATTTTGGAGAGCAATTTGGAACTATGCCCAAAGGACTATAAAAATGTACATACCCTTTGACCCAGCAATAGCACTTCTAGGGCTGTATCCCAAAGAGATCATACAAATGGGGAAAGGACCCACATATACAAAAATATTCATAGCAACTCTTTTTGTGGTGGCTAAGAATTGGAAATTGAGAGGATGCCCATCAATTGGGGAATGGCTGAGTAAGTTGTGGCACATGAATGTAATGGAATACTATTGTGCTATAAGAAATGATGAACAGGCTGACTTCAGAAAAACCTGGAAAGACATGTGTGGTCTGATGCAGAGTGAAGTGAGCAGAACCAAGAGAATGTTGTACACAATAACAGCCACATTGTGTGATGACTAATATTGATAAATTTAACGCTTCCCACCAATACAAGGATCTAAGACATCTCCAAAGGCCTCATGATGGAAAATGCTATCCACATCCAAAGAAAGAACTATGGAGTTTGAATACAGATCGAAACATACTATTTGCTATTGTTTTTTCTTCTGTTTTGTTTTGTTTCCTGTTTCTGGTGGTTCCTCCTATTGGCTCTAATTCTTACTTACAACATCACTAATATGAAAATATGTTTAATAGGAATGTATATGTATAGCCTATATCAGATTGTGTGCTATTTTGGGGAGGGTGGTGAGGAGGAAGGGGGAGAAAAATTTTAAACTCAAAAGCATATGGAAGTGATTGTTGATAAATCAAAACAAATTAATTTTAAAAAGAAATTATTGATTTACCTTGCTGATAATTTATCCTTCATAAAGTAGAGTAAGGAAACTGCTATTCTAGATCTGATTTTGTCAAAGTACTTTCCTTCAACTGCTTTTTCCTCAGCCACACATAGTATTGGAATCTGAAAAAGAACTAAGAAACTAAAGGAATATAACTAAGAAAAATATTTTAAAAAGTAGGAACTTGTTGCTAAAATAGATACCACCTTGAAAGTGACCAAGCTATCTCATGGTTCCTGACAGATGAGAAGAGAAACAACAGTTATAGTCTGATGTGTACACTACACTCTAGGATAGTTTAGAGAAAAGTTGGGTTGGATCCCATGGCATAAGATTCTGTAAGGGAAATGAGTTCAGAAGGATAGAACGCTGTCATCAATGCAATTCTGGTAACACAGATGGAATTTATGATAATGAGAAGAAAAGGGAGAATTAAAGAAACTTCTTAATTATGTAGATCTCTCCTGTGTCAACCCATTTATATAAGATAGACTTAAGGGCAGTCAACTGAGAATGAATACCAAACCGTTACACATTTCTATAAGGATGTCAGGAACAATAAATTCCATTATCTGGATTCATGCGCCTTTGCTTGGATCAAGCTCCACTTTGTACTCGTGAATGTTGTGTGCAGGCCCTGACTAATCTTGAGTGTGGTGGCCAAGACTAGGCCACTCTTTAAGGTGTTCCAACTGTGCTGCAGTGCTGGGCTGTGCATAAGGCTTTCCCTCCATAAGGAGTTCTTGGGATTGTCCTTTATGTTAGGCTCTTCCCAGGGCCCTTTCCCCCATGCCACTGGACTAGAAGTTACCTCAGGACTGGGCCTACTTCTTGCCACAGGGCTCCCTGGCCACCTACCACCTTATATTTCACTGTTGCCCTCCCTTCTTGGTGTTGGGCAAAAGCGGCTAATCATGTGCTAGGTTCTTCCCAGGGCTTTCTTCTTGCCTCAGGGTTCTGGGCTGCCCTGTTTTGGGCTCTGCTGAGGCTCATCCTTACTACCGCTGAGTTCTGGGGTTGTACCTACGCTGGGCTCCCGCCAAAGGGTTTCCAGGGCTAACTTTTGTCTAGGGACATTGTTCTGCTAATGTGCTCAAGAGCTATCCCTTCCCTCATTGTAATCCTTGGGCTCCAGGTTTCTCTGTGCCATGCTTTCTACCCACCCCAGTGAGTCTGCAGGATTCCAGTGGTCCTTCTGTGTACCCCTGGCTTGTGTAGAAGAGCCTACAAGTGATTTCTCCCTATTTCTTTTAAAGCTAGTACATTGTAAAGCTTTACTGGGATGTTGGTAGGGGGTCTAGGCCCCTTTAGGTCCTGGCAAGTTTCCATCCTTCTACCATAAGTAATGTTCCTAAAGCACAAGTCAAACCATGTCACTTTCTAATTCAATAAGCTCCAGAACCTCTTCTGCTTCTAGGATAGAATATTCAACCTCCATAGTTGACATTTAAAGCCCTTCACAATCTAGTTTAAGCCTCTCTTTTCAGACTTATATTTCTCCCCTTCATGCATGTACTCTACAGTTCAACCAACTGATTTGCTGTTCTTCACACATATCATTTCCATCTCCTGTTTCCATTCTCTTGCACAGGCTATCCCTCGTGTTTGGTTTGTCTTTTTTCACCTTTTGGCTCATGAAAGTATCATTAACCATTTATGTCTCAGATTGTTTCTATGAGTGAGAGAAAGCAAGTGAAAGATGAAATGACTGAGGAAATAAAGGTTCGATCTTCTGTGCATATTGATTTATTAAGCAATGCATGGCATTGCCGCAGCTTAGGCTTAGACCCCAAATACAGGGGGAGATAGACTTTTTTATACGTTAAAAACTATCAGATGAGACCAATTAATTAAAAGGAAACAATGCAACATTAGGTAATCTGATTTCAAATGAAAGATTAGGGACTGTCCAAATTGGGAGGGGGAAAATGAACAGGTGCAATTATCTGAAATCAGAAAAGGAGGTGTCCCTTTGGGATTCTCCCTAAATGTCTGTAAACAATCAAAGGGACATGGAAACAATAACTGATGGATCAGTACAGGGCCAGTTTTCAGATAAGATATATGGGTTGCTTGAGATGTACAATTGTAAGAAAACTCTGCATCAGTCTTTGGGTATGACTAAGTTCTGGTCAGCATAACCTAAGTCCTTACTTAAGGATCTCTAAGCAGTAGGTAGAGGTGATCCAGTTTCCCACGCACAAAGGCCTAGGTTCAAACAGTACAAGCTGTGCAGTTCTCACAATTGAATAGTTTTCTCATAAGATAGAATTCGGACTAGACTCATAATTGAACAGAAAAGGAACTGAGCCATCTCCCCTCCAGGACTGAGTCACAAGATGGAGTTAATGTGGTTAACTCATTCCCACAATTAATCACTTGCTGTCCTAATCCCCTCAATTCCATCAGTTATAGCCCAGCACTTGAAACTCTTTTTTTTCCGTCAGTCACACACATCATTGAAACTTGAAAAAGACTGAAGAAACTTAGGGAATACAAATTTAAAAAAAATGTAAAAATAATAGAGAGTAGATTTTATGGAATATGAGGCCCCAAAGGTTCTCAGTTTCCCATCCTTCCATCCACTTCATCAAAAACCTAGCCACAGATGGTATAATTGATACTGCTCCTGGGTGAGGGTGAATTTTCTATGCACTTGAGATCTGGGTTTCCTTTCCAAACCCATTCTTCATCCCCACTTTCCAGTAGCCCAACGTCTCCCATATTCCTCCAGAGGACAAGTTAGAGGAAGGGGTGGCTCTGAGGAGAATGGGGACCTTAACTGTCCTTTGCCCAAACTTCTGTACCTTATTTTATTTCTAGATATCAGTAGCCTGCAAGATGGAATTCAAGAAAACTTGCAGATACTACTCAAAATCTTGAACTCCCATTATGCTGCGAATATCCAGAATCAAGCCCAGGAATGGGTGGCCATCTTTCGGGGCCTACGTGAGTACTGAGGGGTCCACAAGGAGGGAGGGGCATTAAGAGGTCTAAGGGAATGAAAAGGGGTATGTGTGTGTGTGTGTATGTGTGTGTGTGTGCGTGCTCGTGTAAGGGGATTGGGGGTAAGATGAGAGAGTAAGAGCCCTTGAGGGAAGGAGGAGGATGTAAGGGAGTAAGAGGCCTAGAAAGATATCTGAGGCTGTGAGAGATGAGGTTCTGTGGACACAGCTCCCATGTTACAGACCCCAGGGACTGATCTATCAGCTTCAGTTTTTGGTTCCATCAACCATTAAAGAGAAGGGTATGTCTTATTTTCATCACTACTGCCAAATGAAAGGAAAGAAGGGTATATGGTAAGGAAAAACCTGGATAAGAAGTTGGTTTCAGAGAAGGGGATTTTGCTTTCTGAGTCAATGTAAAAGACAGAATAATGGGCTCTTGGCCAGAGCTTAAGTACATTAGAGGAGGACCAGAAAGAATGTATTTGTCTAGAAACTATCTGCCTAATCAAGAGGGCTTTAAGCTTTAAAAATGGAAGGGAGATGGGAGGAAAATACTCAGATGTAGCAGATAAACTAGATTCCACAAAGAGCAGCAGTTGTGACATAATAATAACTAATATATATACATACACATATATACCTATATAGTACATAGATAGTATATGTAACTTACTATGTGCCCAACACGGTGCTAAACACTTTACAAATATTATCTCATATGATCCTCATAATAACCCAGGTGCTAGTATTACCCCCATTTTATAGTTGAGAAAATTGAGGCAATTAGAGGTTAAGTGACTTGCCCAGGGCCCTGCAGTTAGTAAGTGTCTGAGGTTAGATTTGAACTCAGGTCTTCTTGACTCTATCCACTGCACCAGGTAGAGGACATGAAAAGAAAAACCAGAAGCAAAAATATTCACAGAAAGCAATGATGGGGAATAGGGGCAGAAATGGTATCCATGGACTCAGCTATATAAAAATCTATATAAAAATGAAGAGAGTATGAGTAATAAGCAGGATGAGTTAGAGCTCTTGACATAAGATTAATACCTTGGTAGTAAATGTGCCCCTTTAGTTAATACCCTGAAATTTGGTGGGATGCTTATCATGACGAGAATAACAGTGGAAAAATATACCTTTGTTTAGCAGGATTGGATCAAGATAGGGTCGGATAGGGGTGGCATTTCATGTCATAAAACTATTTACTGGTAAGGAAATCTACAAACCAGAGTGAAAAAAACATAAATGAGAACATTTGGGTGATAGTCAAAGGATGGAAGAAACAGATAATATTTTGGTGAGGATTCTGTTACCAAGGCCAAAGTAGGTATGTCTGTCTGAATGCATGAAGGGTCCCTAACGTAAACCATGAAGTTGGCACAGAGACCAGATATAGTTTAGTGTTGGGGGAATTGTCTGATAAAGTTTTGACTTGGCGATTTCTTCTTTCAGAGGTAGAATAGATAACAAGAAGAGATATTATTCACTGCCTGATTCTGAAAAGTGACAAATTGGTTGGTGAAACAGAAAGAATAAGAACTTCAGAGGGAAGTGACTATGCAATCTATGTTTGTGATGGGAAATTCCAGTCAGTCTGAAATGAACTCTAGATCTTGGAGAGATTTTACCAAGTTAATTAAAAAGATAGTTATGTCACAACACAGTATTCTACAGGTAAAATCAAATCAAGAAGAATAGGCCAGGGACAGCTAGGTGGCGCAGTGGATAGAGCTTGGGCCTTGGAGTCAGGAAGACCTGAGTTCAAATCTGGTCTCAGACACATAACACTTATTAGATGTGTGACCCTGGGCAAGTCACTTAACCTTGAATGCCTCACCAAAAAGCAAAAAGAAGAAGAAGAAGAAGAAGAAGAAGAAGAAGAGGAAGAAGAAGAAGAAGAAGCCATTGATGATATAATTCTGATGACAATGTAACCTAAACTCTGGTCGAAAGCAGATTTCTAAAATAAGGACCACATGCATAGTACTGGAGATATTGCAAGTTCAGTTCTAGACCACTGCAATAAAGAAACTATTGCAATAAAGTGAGTCACAAATTTTTTGGTTTCCTAGTGCATATAAAAGTTATGTTTACATTATACTGTAGCCAATTAAGTGTGCAATAGTATTATGTCTAATAAAACAATGTAGATACTTAATTTAAAAACATTTTATTGCTAAAAAATGCTAACCATCATCTGAGCCTTCAGCAAGTTGTAATCTTTTTGCTGGTGGAGGGTCTTGCCTCAGTGTTGATGGCTGCTGACTGATCAGAGTAGTGGTTGCTGAAAACTGAGGTGGTTGTGGCAATTTCTTAAAATAAGACAACAATGAAATTTGAGGCAAACGATTGACTCTTCCTTTCATGCAAGGTTTCCCTGTAGCGTATGATGCTTTTTGATAGCATTTTACCCATAATAGAACTTCTTTCAAAATTGGAGTCAGTCTTCTCAAACTCTGAGGCTGCTTTATCAACTAAATTTATGTAATATTCTTCAATTCTTGTTGTGACTCAGGGAATAGGGAGGCCCAAGGACAGCGAGAAAGACAAGGGAATGGCTGCTCAGTGGAGCAGTCAGAACACAAATATTTATTAAATTTGCTATTTTATATGTGGGCATGGTTCATGGTGCCCCAAAACAATTATAATAGTAATATCAAAGATCACTGATCACAAATTACCATAACAGATAAGCTAATAATGAACAAGTTTGAAATATTGTGAAAATTACCAAAATGTGACAGAAATGCAGTATGAGCACATGTGGTTGGAAAAATGGTTCCAATAGACTTGCTCCACAAGAGTTGCTATAAATGTTCAATTTGTAAAAGAAACAGCAGCAGCAGCAACAACAACAACAACAACAACAAACCCTGTAATATCTGGAAAGTGTGATAAAACAAAGCTCAATAAAACAAGGTGTGCTTGAATTCTGCACTTAAAAGGATAGTCATGAAAGGGCTTGTGCTTATACTCCCAGTTACGGTGCACAACTTTCTAACAACTCAGCACTAGGGGAAAATCCCTCCTAAGTGGCTTTCATTGTGCCCTTATGCTGCAAATAAAGGGACACCCAGCAACATAAGGATGGAGTTGACTACAGGTGTTTGTGAGAAATAACATTAAATCTAGTAAATGTATTCTATAATAGAATAAATTTAAGAAAAACACAAATGGAAGTAAGACTGGGGCAATATAGGGCCTGCCACTTCCTCTTGACTGGCTTATTTCTCTCAAATGTGTACCTGTGACAAAATACACACGGTCACACCCATCTCTCATGGTCTTACAGAAGGCAGCTGGTAGAGTAGTACATACAGTGCTGGGTCTGGAGTTAACAAATTCTGAGTTCAAATCTGACCTCTGACACTTAACAGTGTGACCTTGGGCAAGTCGCTTAACCTCTGTTAACCTCAGTTTCTTCAACTGTAAAAAGAGAATAATAATAGTACCTACCTTCCAGTGTGGTTGTGAAGATAAAATGAGAGAATATTTGTAAAGTGCTTGGCACTTAGCTCATTACCTTCCTATTAAAATAAGGAACTGTAAAAAATTTGGTGGACACCACCTGCTGCCTCTGTCACACTGTACCTAGTTGACAACAGCAACCTCTTCTTTTTCTCATTCTCCTTAAGGCTCCCACTCATTGTGAAAATCTTTCCCTTCCTGCCCTCTGAGGGTGGGCTGATCTCAAGTGAATTTTTTCTCTTCTCATACTGAGAATTACAAATCCCTAAAGATCTGTTCACTGGTCTACTGGGGAATGGCTATTAGTCTATATATCTATATCTATATATGTATGTACATATGTATACTATGTGTATATATATGTTTGTGTGTGTGTATGTAGTTTGTTTATCTTAGATACAAACCCTAAAGAAATTTGATACAAAGATTTTTTTTTCCCATTCAATTACTTCCCTTCTTATCATAGGTACATCAATTTTGTTTGTTCAGAAGCTTTTCATTTTCATGTAATCAGTTGTCTATTTTATCTTTTCTAATTGCCTCTATCCCTTATTTGGTTAAGAATATATCTTATAGGCAGTTTAGTAATTTTTGGGACATAATTCCATGTTGTTCTCCAAAATGATTGGATCAGTTCACAATTCCACCAACAGTGAATTAGTGTTCCAGTTTTTCCACATCTCCTCCAACATTTGTCGCCTTCCCCCTTCAATAATTTTAGGCAGTCTGATAGATGTAAAATTATATCTCAAGGTTGTTTTAATTTGCATTTTTCTAATCAGTCATGATTTAGACTGAGCATATTTTCATGTTACTATAAATTGTTTTGATTTCTTTATTGGTAAACTACCTGTAACTATCAATACCACTACAAGGTCTATTTCCAAAGATGATAAAGGAAAAAGGAAAAGAACCTATATGTTCTAAAATATTTATAGCAGTTCTCTTTATGGTGGCAAAGAACTGGAAGTTGTGGGGATGCCTGTCAATTGAGGAACGGCTGAACGACTTGTGGTATGTGATTGTAATGGAATACTACTATGCTGTAAGAAACGATGAGTTCATTGATTTTAGAAAATTATGGATAGGCTTACATGAAATAATGAAGAACAAAATGAGCAAAACCAAGAGAACATTTGCATACAGTAACAGCAATATTGTTTTAAGAACAACTTTGAGGGGCAGCTAGGTGGCGCAGTGGATAGAGCACCGGCCCTAGATTCAGGAGGACCTGAGTTCAAATCCAGACTCAGACACATAACACTTGCAAGTTACTTAACTCCATTGCCTAACCAAAATAAAATTAAAAATGAAATTAAAAAAAAAAACAACTTTGAGCGACTAAATCATTTTGACTATTATAAATGCCCAAATTAACTATAAAGGACCTGTAAAGGAAGATGCTATCTGCATCCAGAGAAAGAATTGATAAATAGAAGTATATATAGAATAATTTATATATAGTATATATATTTATATAAATGGGAAACATATTACACACATATTTGTGTCTAATGGTAGCCACCTGGGGGGGGAGAAGAAAAAAGGAAAAAAGAAAAATTTATATAGTAACTTCATTATATGTTTAAAAGAAATAGCAAGTTGTACATAATAGATTTGTGGTTTTATGTGTACTCATCTTTTTTTTATTCTACCATGTTCATAAATTAAAAATAAAATAAAAATTTAGAAAAAGAATACATCTTATAACTGTGGTTGTGAGAAGTTTATGATCTGCTTCTCTTCTAATTTTTTAATAGTATGATCTTTAATATTAAGGTAACTTATTAATTTACAGCCTATTGTGGAATATGGTACAATGTCTAACCTTAATATCTGCTTTCCAGTTTTCCAGGCAGTTTTTTTTTGGTTTGTTTTGTTTTGCAAGGCACTTGGGGTTAAGTCACTTTCCCAGAGTCACACAGCTAGTGAATGTTATGTGTCTGAGGATGGATTTGAACTTAGGTCCTCCTGACTCCAGGGCTGGTGCTCTATCCTCTATACCACCTAGCTGCCCCTCCAGGAAGTTTTTATAAAATAGGAAGTTCTTTCCTAAGTAATTTATGTTTTCTGGTTTATTGAACGCTGGGTTATTGAGTTCCTTAGTAAATTGTATATCTAAAACCTACAGCCAGCATTATATATAGTGAAGAAACACTGGAGGCCTTTCAAGAAAGATCAAAGGTTAAGAATGATCGCTACCATCACTATTATTTGATATAATCCTAGAAATGCTATGTATAGGAATAAGCCAAGAAAAGAAATCAAGAGAATAAGCATATTCAAAGAGAGAAACAAAATAATCACCTTTTAAAGATGTTCTGATGGTTTAAAGAATCTTATTCAATTGAAATTAATTGACACAATTTTTTAAACATAGAGTCTAAAACAAATAACATAAATCTTTAGCATTTCTGAATACAAACAAAGCCCTTCAAATAGAAATTTAATTCAAAATAATTATAGAATATATAAAATATTGAGGAGTCTGTGTACCAAGACACACACAGGAACTACTTCAATGAAGCTATAAAAGACTCTACTGAATTACAGACCTAAATAATTGGTGAAAAATTAACTCTTTATGATTAGGTCATACCAATATAATGAAAAGTGATCATGCAACCTAAATGAATGTACTTATTTGGTATCATACCAACCAAATCCTTACCTTGAATTAATTTACAAATTAATATTACTTAGAAAAAAATTTTTTAATTCATCTGGAAGGAAAAAAGGTCAAGAACCCGAAGAGAAATAATTTTTTAAAGTATGAAGGAAAGGGATTTAGCAATATTAGAACTCAGACTATACTACATAGGAGTAATCATCAAACATTTTGGCCGGTTAAAAAACAGAAAAGTTGATCATTGAAACAGATTAAGGATAAAGATAAGATATAATTATCTTAAATATAAGATAAAAATAAACAAATGATAGTATTATTAATAAACCGAAAGACCCCTACCTACTGGGTCAGGATTTGCTTTTTGACGAAAACTCCTGGAAAACTGGAAAGCAATCAGATATTACTAGTTATGTGACCTGAGGCAAGTAACTTAAACTTTGCCTGTCTGAGTTTCCTCATATGTAAAATGGGGATAAGATCACACCTACTTCCCACTGTTGTTGTGAAGATAAAATGAGATTATATTTGTGAAGTACTCTGTAAACCTTAAAATGCTACATAAAATGATATTATTATTATTAATTGTTATAATTTCTCATCGTCACTGTCACCATTATTATTATTGTTACCACAATAAGCTCCAAATGAGTAGATGATATAGATATAAAAGGTCACATAATAAATTACAGCAGCAAGGAAGAAGATAGCTTTTTTCTCAACTATGGATGTGGGAAGAGTTCATGGGCAAGCAAGGGATAGAGAGGATCCTAGAAAATGAAATTAACAGTTTTGATTACATGTAACTTAAAAGTTTTTGCATAAACAAAACCAATTCAGTTAAAATCAGGAAACAGGAAATTATTTTTTAAAGAATCTTTGCAGCAAATTTCTGTAATAAATGTCTGGATATAGATATAGAAATAACAAATTCAAATTTGTAAGAACAAATGCCATCCCCCAGTAAATAAATGGGTCGAAATAAAAACAGGTGAGGTTCCCCCTGATTTTTTTAAATTCAATTTTATTTTTAGGTCTGTGTTCTTTCCCTCCCACTTGCCCTTTTCCTCTCCACCAAGAAAGCAAGAAAAACAAAACCCTTTACAAACAAGGAAAACAAATATGCTCAGTGGCCATGTTAAAAAAAAAAGTCTCAATCTGAACTCTGAGTCCACCACATCTTCATCCGGAAGTGAATAACATGTTTCATCCTAAGGCTCCAGGAAATGTAGTTGGTTGTTGCATTGATCAGAATTCCTAAGTCTTTCCAGGTTGTTTGTCTTTACAATTTTGTTGTTATTGAATACATTATTCTCCCGGTTTTGCTCATTTCACTTTGTATCAGTTCATACGTGTCTTTCTAGGTTTCTCCAAAACCAACACCTTCATCATTTCTTAAATCACAACAGCATTCCATCTCATTCATATGCTATAACCTGTTCAGCTATTCCCCAGTTGATGGAACACCCTGTCAGTTTTCAGTGCTTTGCTACCACAAAAAGAGCTGCTATATTTTGTGTATTAGTTCTTTTTCCTCTTTAATCTTTTTGGGGTATAAAACCAGCAGTGGTATTGCTAGGTACTACATAAAGACAGGGAGTTTTTAAAGGAAGAAATCCAAACTGTTAACCATATGAAAAAGATAGTCCAAATTACTAAGAATTAGAGGAATGCAAATTAAAGCAGCTCTAAAGTTTTAACTATAAGTTGAGTTCAAATCTTGCCTTAGACAATTTCTAGCTGTGTGACCCTGCACAAGTTGCTTAACCTCTCTCTGCCTCGGTTTTCTCATCTTTAAAATGAGGATAATAAAAGCACCTACCTCATAGGGTTGTTGTGAGGCTCAAATAAGTTAATGTATATAAAACACTATATAAATGCTTACTATTATTATTATACATCTAGAAAGAGGCATCTAGTTGATGAAGGAGGTCATTTCTGCCACATCAGGTTCATTTGAAGGAACTGAGTATGTTGTTAAGCATAACATGTTAAGCATGTTGAAGAGAAGACTTAAGGGGAGCACAATTGCCTTCAAATACTTGAAATACCATCATATGGAGAACAGAATTAGCCCTTCTGGTCCCAGAGGGCATAAGTTGGAGCAACTTGGGAAAGCGGCAGAAAGGCAGATTTAGGCCTCCCAAAATAAATATTTTAATTATTGCTATAACAGGGTTGAAAAGATGGGCAAAATGTTCCTTCCTGATTCCAGTTAAAAAGGGCTTTCTTTTTTTTTTTTTTAATTTGGCTAGACAATGGGGTTAAGTGACTTGCCCAGGGTCTCACAGCTAGTAAGTGTTATGTGTCTGAGGCTGGATTTGAACTCAGGTCCTCCTGAATCCAGGGCCAGTGCTCTATCCACTGTACCACCTAGCTGCCCCTAAAGGGCTTTCTAAAAGTGAGATAGGGATATTTGTATCAGGACGTAGTGAATTCATCATTCTATGGTCTTTTATTCAGAGGCAGGCTACTTATTAGGCTTCATGCTATGGTTAGGAGTGGAATTACGTGACCAATGAGGGATCTTTCAATTCTGAGATTCTGTTGTTGTGAAATATTGAAGACTATTGGATGGATCCTCTATGTAGGATTTATGGAAAAAAAATGCATAAAAATAACACAGGATGAAAAGGTGTGGAAGGGCTACAATTTGCAGTGGTAGGAGTAGTACCCACATTAATGATATAATGGGTCCATTGTGTTTCTATAGCCATGTTGTCACCTTCATTCTTGGTTACCCTGTACATTTTTATTCTTGAGATTGGTCTTCAATAAGAACAGTAGGCCTGGGTCTGCTCTATCCCTTACTAACCCTTAGTACTCCAATGACCCTAGCCCAGATCTGCTTTCTTTTTATCTTTCCAGATGCCTTGATGGAGGTTTGGGTAGTTTTCCAACAGAAGTGGATTTTTCTGAATAAAGTTATCCATGAGATGAAGATCAGCTTCCCTAGCCCAGAACTGGTGAGAATGTGGGGTGGGTATGTTGTAGAACAAATGAGGAAAGGAACATTGGGTAGAGGTTACTTAACTGGTGTGTTCTCTGCTTCCTCTGCCTCATTTCCTTACAACCTTTTTCAGTCTTCCTACCTTTTCCTTCCACAGAGTAAAAGGTTCAAAGTGGTAGACTCTCAATACCGAGAACTCATGCAGATCTCTATGAAGGACCCTCTGGTGCTATCCCTTATGGTGCCTAGCTGTTCACGAAATTCCAATTTCCAAGGCCAACAGCTGCAAAAGCTTTTAGAGGCAGGCAGTCTAGAACTGGAGCATGTCATCATAGCCCTAGAAACAGTGCTCTATGGGGTCCGCTCTCGCTTCCCTCGCCTCTTTTTCCTCAGTGACAGGGAACTGGTAGCCCTGATGTCAGCCCCTCAGGACGCAGCTGAGGCCCAGCTGTGGGCACAACGCTGTTTCCCCCATGTTCAAGGTGTGGTATTTGGGCCATGTTGCACCTCAGGACCCAGTGCTGTGGAGATCAAACAAGAGGCACAGTCAATCCTAGGCACATATGGGGAGGTATTGACCTTACGTTCCCCACTGCTCCTACAACATGATGTCCCCAAGTGGCTAACCTGCCTTGAACAATGGATACGTTCAGCCTTGGTACATGGGCTGCCAGAATGTGTGGCTGCTCGCCTGGCCCTACGTCATTCCTTGGACAATGTCTTTGAACAAACCCCAGATCCTGGGCAGCCTCCCCTGTATCTTCATGGCCGTCATTGGCTAGAGTTAGCTCAGGCCTTCCCAGTCCAGTGTGTGCTAGTAGCTGAGGAGGTAGCCTGGCGGACTCAGGTGGAGGAGATACTGCTGGATCAAAGGACCCATCTTCTTGGCCTCATGCAACTCCAAAGGCTGGAGGCCCTAGCCCACTTTGCCCGTGAGCAACGGAGCACCCACGTTGGGCACCCCCCTGCCTCTCCTCGACTGTCCCTCCTGTTGAGCCTGTTGCTTACAGGGGCTGTAGCCCACCGGGACACGGCATTACTTCTGCAGCAGCAACAGGTCAGTGAGTTTGAAGATTTCCACTGGGCCCGCCAGTTGAAGTACTACTTGGGCCCTCGAAACAACAGCCAAAGCCCAGATTTTTCCAACAAGTCACTGCAAGTTTGCTCATCCCACAAACGCAAGCCCACATGTTGGCTGGAAGTACTGGGACAGCCCTTCCTATATAACTATGAGTATGTGGGCCCTGGCCAGAGACGAGTAGCCAACCTACTGCTTGAACGGCCTGCTCTGGGGCTGCTGTTGGCTCTGAAGGAGGTAGCCTGTGGGACCCTACTAGGCCCTATTGGTGTGGGCAAGAGTGCCTTAGTGGCCAGGCTAGCCTCTGCCCTAGGCCGCCAGCTGGTGACACTACACTGTGTAATGCATATAGAGGCCCGCTGCCTGAGTTCCTACCTGACTGGAGCCCTGCAGAGTGGTGCCTGGCTTCTGCTAAAAGCTGCGGGCTCTCTGCCAACTGGCCTGCTCTCTGCTCTGGGCCAGCGCCTGGGTGATCTGCGCCATCTCTATATGCCACTGCTACAGGGAGCTCAAGACATTTCTGAGGTAGATCCCATGCTGCCCCAGGTCCTAGGCAACAGCTTCTTTGAAAATCATCGAGTTCATGTGCGCATTGGCTATGGATGCTTCTTAACACTCACCTACCTGAGCTCCACGTTACCCACCAACTTGCGCTTCCTGCTTCGCCCTATGGCCATGGCCTTGCCAGATCTACAGCACTTGACTGAAATAACCCTGGTGGGTGCTGGTCTCCGGGATGCTGTGCGCCTGGCATCTTGTCTGGCCACATTCTTCTCCTTGGAGCAGGATCTAGAACCTGGGATGCAGCCCTGCCGCCTCCCACTACTTATACAGGTGCTTGAAACTACCCTACAATTCTTGGAAACTCCCAAGGGTAAAGAGGGCCCTGTACTTCCTCGAACTCTAGGGGCTGCAGAAGAGGCTGCTCTGCTTTATGCCCTACTCCACTCACCCCTGTTCAGTGGTCCTGAGCGGCCCCGTCTCCATATGCTGCGCCAGCTACTCTCTGGCATTTTCTCAGGGGCAGGCAATGTGCTGGCCACACCATGGACCATGACACCACCCAAACTGGCAGATGAATTATGGCAGATTGGCTTATACGTTGGTTCCGATTTCCTGGCCTCTCTGGAGCAGTTGAGCGAGGCCTTGAGGCAAGTGTTTGGGATCCTGCTCATGGGTCCACCCGGCAGTGGCAAGAGCACATGCTGGCAGAGCCTGGCTAAGGTCTGGAACCAGCTGGCATCCAGGCGCAAAGCCTGTAGCGATATTAGGCCTGTGTATGTCACCTCCCTATACCCCTGCAGCCTCAGCCCAGAGGAGTTCCTAGGCTGGTTTGAGGGACACTGTTGGAACCATGGGGTCTTTTCCCAGCAGCTGTCGGCTGGTGTAAGCCAACGTGAGAGAGACCCAGAGGGAGCTCAGCACTGGCTGGTCTGTGATGGAGTGCCTAGTGCTGCCTGGCTGGATCCCATTGCCTCCTTGCTGAGTGATGCTGCTAAGCTTAGTCTACCCAACGGCCAACAAATACCTCGGCCACCAGACACCCGGCTCTTGGTAGAGGTGGTAAACACAGCTGGTATATCTCCTTTTGTAGTAGGAAGCTGTGCCCTGGTATGGTGTGGAGGGCATCAGACATGGCAGGCTATGCTTGCAACTCTAATGACAGAACTGCCCCGAGAGTACCATCTGCTCCCCCAAACCATGGTTGAGTTGCAACGTCTAGCAGATAGCCTAGTGCCCACAGTGCTTCGCTTCCTAAACCGCCAGGGTGCCAACTCTGTGCTCCATGTCCATGGACAGCCAACATCCAGCCCAGGTGTGGCAGAGATCAATAGCATGACCCACCTCCTTCGAGGGCTACTTAACCCCTACCTGCACTACACAGAAGAGGAGCAATATCGCATCATTGGTGAGGAGGGGTGGACAAGGAGAAAGGAAAGGGGAGGTAGCAGGATGGACTTGGCATGAGGGAAAAGGAGGCAGAAGGGGGGAAGGAAAGAGCCCAGGGTATGATAAAAAAAAAAGGGAGGAAGAGAAATGGAACAAATACAATTGGAGAAGAGGGATAAGGGAAGAAGGTTAGGGTGCTAATTGGAGGTAAATAGCATAGGGTTGGGGATAGGAAGATGTCCTAGAACTCAGGACAGAGGGGGTTGATGACAGGGCCTGACAAGAGGGAGCTCTTGGGGTAAGAAGCTTCCTTTTGTTCTTCTCTTTTCCTCCCTTCTCTCCTCCCATCTGGCTCCCCCTCTCTTCAGCACTTCCAGAGAACACGAGCCATTCAAGTTCAATGGTCCAAGACTCTGAGCGTAGTCAGGGCAGCATCTCTGCTGAGGGACTCCAGCAAGACGTGGAAGGGGACAGAAAACATCGAAACCATTCGCTGGCTATCAGTAGCTTCCTCTTGGCCTTTATTTGGGGCTTTGGATCCCACCTCCCATCCAGGTACCTACAGGGAAACTCTACAATGAATACTCTGGGGACCATCTTCTGGTCTTTAGGGAAGCAGGGCAATGCCAGACTCGGCAAATAGTTATTTCTGTGTCTGAAAGACTGTGAGTGTGACAATTTCTGTGTGAGAGACTTTGTGTATATGTAACTAGTAGTGACTATGTGCATTCAGCACAGAGACTCCGGAGTCCAGATGAGAATTCTGTTGGAATATGTCTCACTTCTTTTATTATACAGGCTTTGGTCTGCCTTTGACAACTTTGTTAGGGGAGTTTTGAAGCATCACCCTAAACGTATTGAGCTGCCCACTTCAGCCTCTGTGTTTGACTTACATCTTTGCCCTAAGGATGGATCCTTGGTCCCCTTCACAGGCCTTTACTTGAGCAACAGGATCAAGGGACTTGCTCCTTTGGGCACCTTCAGCCTCTCACCCCAGGTATGGATGATAGGTGGAGAGGGAAGAAAGTGATGTGGGAAGTGAGCAGTCTGGAATTGGCTTTCTTTGCCATGTGAATGGCCAGAGCTGATATTCCACTTCCTGCTCACAGGCAGAGCGAATACTGTATGTGATGGATCTACTCTTGGCTGCGGGGTACCCTGTGTTGCTGACTGGAGAGGCTGGCTCTGGAAAGTCTGCCTTTGTAGAAGTCCTAGTGGAGCCCAACCACCCATGCTTGCACATCCCGATCCACTTAGCTCTCACCACAGCCCATCTACGAAACCTTCTGAGTCAAGAGATCCAGAAGCAGAGCCAGGTTTGGCCAGGGAAAATCATCCACTCTAAGGGCTCTTTACTTTTCCTGCTGGAGGACCTGCACATGGCAGCAGCTGGTGAGGGTCCAGAACTAGGGGATGGGATGGAACAGATGTCACAGGTTCCAAAAACAAAGAGCTCCTGAGATAAAAACCACTACCTTGGGGAGTAGGATGCTTTTTCCTTTTGTCACTATTACCTTGGGACTTCCTGGGTCTGACCTGCCCTCCACCTCTGTTTGCTTTATATAGCTTTCACAGTGAGTTATTAGCACATCATACCCTCCTAGGAAATTGGTGGGTCCTGCCCCTTCCCTCCTCCATTTCTGCATAACCATTAAACGAGCTGAAATTCCAACTAGCCTCATGTACAACTATTAGATCCATTACTAGGCAATCAAATTCTTGATGTCTCACAATTTACAGTTCCTTTTCCTGGGGTCCCTCTGGCTAGGTTGTCCATTGGCCCATTGGTTCCTCAGTTCTCTTTGATTGCATTTCTTTATTTTTTTTTCCTGGCTCCTGTTTCTTTCTTTTTTTCATTAATTTATTTTTAGTTTTCAACAATCACTTCCAGAAGCTTTTGAGTTTTAAGTTTTCTCCCCCTCCCTCCCAAAACAGCATGCAATCTGATATAGGCTCTACATATACATTCCTATTAAACATATTTTCACCTTAGTCATGTAAGTAAGAATTAGAGCCAATAGGAGGAACCACCAGAAACAGGAAACAAAACAAAACAGAAGAAAAAAAAGGAGCAAATAGTATGCTTCAATCTGCATTCAAACTCCATAGCTCTTTCTCTGGATGTGGATAGCATTTTCCATCATGAGACTTTTGGAGATGTCTTAGATCCTTGCATTGCCGAGAAGGGCTAAGTCTGTCAAAGTCAATCATCACACAATGTGGCTGTTACTGTGTACAATGTTCTCCTGGTTCTGCTCACTTCACTCAGCATCAGTCCATACACGTCTTTCCAAGTTTTTCTGAAGTCTGCCTGCTCATCATTTCTTTTTTTTAAATTAATTTATTTTGATTTATCAACAATCACTTCCATATGCTTTTGAGTTTGAAATTTTTCTCCCCCTTCCTCCCCATCACCCTCCCCAAGATGGCGCACAATCTGATATAGGTTATACCTATACATTCCTATTAAATATATTTTCACATTAGTGAGGTTGTAAGTAAGAATTAGAACCAATAGGAGGAACCACCAGAAAGAGGAAACAAAACTCAACATAAGAAAAAAAAATAGCAAATAGTATGCTTCAATCTGCATTCAGACTCCATAGTTCTTTCTTTGGATGTGGATAGCATTTTCCGTCACGAGGCCTTTGGAGACTTGTATTGCTGGGAAGGGTTAAGTTTATCAATATTAGTCATCACACAATGTGGCTGTTATTGTGTACAACATTCTCTTGGTTCTGCTCACTTCACTCAGCATCAGACCATACAGGTCTTTCCAGGTTTTTCTGAAGTCAGCCTGTTCATCATTTCTATTCCATTACATTCATATACCACAACTTGTTCAGCCATTTCCCAGTTGATGGGCATTCCCTCAATTTCCAATTCTTTGCCATCATAGAAAGAGCTGCTATAAATATTTTTGTACATGTGGGTCTTTTTCCCATTTGTATGATGTCTTTGGGATACAGCCCTAGAAGTGCTATTGCTGGGTCAAAGGGTTTGCACATTTTTATAGCCCTTTGGGCATAGTTCCAAATTGCTCTCCAAAATGGTTGGATCATTTCACAACTCCATAACGATGCATTAGTGTTCCAATTTCCCCACATCTCCAGCATTTATCATTTTCCTGTTTTGTCATGTTGGCCAATCTAATAAATGTGGTGTGGTACCTCAGAGCTGTTTAGATTTGCATTTCTCTAATCAGTAGTGATTTAGAGCATTTTTTCATATGACTACAAATGACTTCAATTTCCTCATCTGAGAACTGCCTGTTCATATCCTTTGACCATTTGTCAATTGGGGAATGATTTATATTCTTATAAATTTGACTTAGTTGTCTATATATTTTAGAAATGAGGCCCTTATTAGAGATACTGGCTGTAAAAATTCTTTCCCAGTTTTTTGCTTCCCTCCTAATCTTGGTTCCATTGGCTTTGTTTGTACAAAAACTTTTCAATTTAATATAATCAGAATTATCCATTTTGCATTTTATAATGTTCTCTATCTCCTGTTTGGTCATAAATCCTTCTGTTCTCCATAAATCTGACAGGTGAACTATTCCTTGATCTCCCAGTTTGCTTATAGTATCAGCCTTTATATCTAAATCATGAATCCATTTTGACTTTATTTTGGCATATGGCATGAGATTTTGATCTATGCCTAGTTTCTGCCATACTCTTTTCCAGTTTTCCCAGCAGTTTTTGTCAAATAGTAAGTTCTTATCCCAAAAGCTGGTGTCTTTGGGTTTATCAAATAGTAGATTACTATAGTCTTTGACTACTGCGTCTTGCATACCTAACCTATTCCACTGATCTACCACTCTGTTTCTTAGCCAGTACCAAGTAGCTTTGATGTTTGCTGCTTTATAATACAGTTTGAGAGCTGGAACGGCCAGGCCACCTTCCCCTGCATTTCTTTTCATTAGTTCTCTTGATATTCTGGACATTTTGTCGTTCGAAATGAATCTTGTTATTATTTTTTCTAGCTCTATAAAATAATTTTTTGGTAGTTTGATTGGTATAGCACTGAATAAATAAATTATCTTAGGTCATAGCTCGGCCTACCCATGAGCAACTGGTGTTTTTCTGATTGCATTTCTAACAGTGATTTTATGGACCATTTTCAAGTTTCCCCTGACTCTCAGATTGGGCTGCGCTCTGACTTTGCAGCTTCCTGGCCCATGTGGATTTTTCCTGATCCCTGGCACTCTGGATAAGGAAGATAGTTTCCTACTTGGCTACCAGACTTTTCACCTGCATTTCAGGCTGTCTGGTATTGACCTTATAGTCTACTTCCTTATCGTCCTTAGAGGTTTCACTGCCTCTGGTTCTGCTACTGTCTTCACACTTGACCCATTCTTCTCTGTTCTGAAGAGTGTTCACTAGGGAGTTGTTCAAAGTGGCCCAAATAGGAAGAGACCGCTATCCCCTGCTGGTTCTAACAACAACAATGATAAACTAGAATGTATATAGTGCTTTAAGGTTTGCGAAGCATTTTACAAATATCTCATTTTATATTCACAATGACACTGGGAGGAGTGCTATTATATCTCCACTTTACAGATGAGGAAATTGAGACAGGCAGAAGTTAAGTAACTTGCCCAGGAACACACAGCTAAGTAAGTGTCTGAGACTGGATTTGAACTCAGGTCATCCTGACTCCAAGTCTAGCCTTCCCAGGTTCCTGTTCTGTCTGAAGCAGCTCCACTAGATCTTATAACTATAGAACCTTCTCTGAATTGGAAGGGACATCAGAGTATACCTAATCTAACATACCTTCCAGGCCTCTGGAGCACACAGGAACTGTTTCCCTATTGTTATCTCCTACTGACACCATGTATTTAACCTGCAGCTCTTCCCCAACACACTCCCTAAATTCCATATCAGACACTCAACATCTCCTAGATTTTTCATTCTCTAGCCATCATTCCATGTCACACTTCCCCTTTCCCTAATCTATGTCCTCTCCCCATATACTTCTGAAATGAGGACTGAGATCCCAGGCGTAAAAGATAATAGGGTGGACTATCCCACATCTGGAAAATCAGGGACTCGGGGGGGTTTGGTTCAGTGCTCACCATGGAGAAAGGACTGATGCTATTGCCAAAGGTAATTTATGAAATTGTGTGAATTGCCAGGTAACTGACTCCCCACCTCCCCACTACCCAGGTTCCTCTCCACTCAATCTAGGGTTTAAAATGTAAATAGTCATTCACATACAATATTTATAAAACTATCACAAATTAGAGACATTATTTTATCCCCAGCTAGAGCTCTTGGAATATCTCCAAAAATATGTGTCATACTTCATTTCCCAGTAAGATTATTATCTCTTTCCAGTCTTTTTTTTTTTTTTTTGCTTTTTGGTGAGGCAGTTGGGGTTAAGTGACTTGCCCAGGGTCACACAGCTAGTAAGTGTTAAGTGTCTGAGGCTAGATTTGAACTCAGGTCCTCCTGACTCCAAGGCCAGAGCTCTATTCACTGTGCCACCTAGCTGCCCCTCTTTCCACTCTTAAAGTGACCAAAAAGTACACATGTTCACATTCTAATTTAGAATATTCACTCAGCTCTAAACTCTATAGGACCATTCCTGAACCATTTTCTGCTCTACTCCCAGGCAAATACCCCTTCCCTCAACAACTCTTTCCACCTCACATCAAGGGAAAGGGAGTAATGGTTGACTGCCCTGATTTTCTGCTCCCTATTTCAAGTGATCTCCCAGACAAAAACACTCTGCTTTCACTGGCCACCACTACTTTATGTATATTGTCTCCCTCTATTAGAAAGTGAGTTCTTTGCTTTTGTATTTGTATTCTCTGTGTTTCATGCAGTGTTTGGCCCATAGTAAACACTTAAATACTTTTCCATTCGTTCATCCTGAAAACAGTTATAATGAAAAAGGTACAGTTATAAAACCCTATGTGATACCATACCATTCAAGTAGAGTCAGCTATCTCAGTGACCATCATCTACTGCTACACTGTTACTGTTAATAGCATTGACGCATATATCATTCTCAAGAGAACAAAGTTCGTAAAAGCCTTTAGCAGGGGAACTCTATTGTTAAATCTCCCTTACCCCCAATATCACAATCATAAGTAGTGGAATATTGCTTTTCACCTCTGAGTGGATCCTGAAGCAGTTTACTAGAGGATTCAGGATCAACAGCTATCTTGATCTTCTCCCAAAGTTGGTCATTACCATTCTTCCCCTCAAATCTGTGCTTAATACCCTGCTGGGCCATCTCTACCATTTTCTTTGCTTGTGCTCTGACATGTAGTCTGTGATAGGATGTTGAAACCAGAGAGAAGGAAGTAAAGGAAAGAGATTACATCTGCTGTCCTTGCAGACTCCTTTTTCCAATCCCCCAACTGCTTCAATATTGGTCATTTTATCATATGATACTGCATGATTTGGAGTCCCAGGGCAGTCAGCTGTTTTTAAAAGTCCATTCGGCACAATAAATGAGATTCTCATTACCTCCAGGGCACAGGTCCAGGTATGAACCAGAGGCATGCAAAGGAAAGATGCTACTGTGTATGAGAAATACACATCCTTAACCCATATACCTGATGGACCCTCATCTTTCCTATATCACACACCACTGCTCAAATCCTTCTTCCCAGACTTTATACCCTATTCCTACCGCTTTCCTTGGTGAATTGTGGGTACCTGGGGTTGCCAGAGAGTTTGTCCTACAAAAGGTCTGTCTCTTTTCTCCCCTGATGCCTACAGACCCCACAAGGAAATACCAGCCTGTGCTGGAGACACTGCGTCAGGTCCTGAGCCAGAACACATTGTATGCCAATAACACACTGGAGCTGCAAGCAGTGCCCAGCACTTTCAACTGGCTAGCCACAGCCACAACCGCCTGCTGCTCTGAGCTGCCTTTGTGCTCACGCTTCACCTGGCTCTTCACAGTGCTGTTGCTAGGCAATGTAAGCCGGGGGACCATTTTATCTAGGCATTGTGCAGGGGTCCAGGCTTGGCTTGAGCGCTTCCCCTCCCTGGAGAGAGAGGAGGTCATGGCAAGGGCACTGGTCACTGCCACAGTGGATGCCTGGGAGGAAATGCGGACCCACTTCCCCCCATCCCCATGCCAGCCTCACTACCGCTTCTCCTCACACACTATAGCACATCTGCTCAACAGCCTGCAGCTGTTGCACCCTCAACCTCTAGTGTTCTTTTCTGAGCCACAGAGTCAGCTAGAGCAGCTGTGTCGCATGTCAGGCCTCCGGGGTGCCCGCTTGGCCACTTTGGTGGCTCTCAGAACCATAGCCCACCTCTGGCTGCATGAGGCCCAACGCACCTTCGCTGACCGCCTTATTACGACCACAGAACAGGAACGCTGTGTCGAGATGCTGCTGGCTGTGGCAACCAGTGCTTTTAGTACAAGTGCCAGTTACAAGAGCATTTTGGAACTTGGGGAGGTGAAAGAGGAGGAGGAAAAGGAAGTGGTGCCTGAGGTAGAATCCGAGGAGGAGTTGGCCCAGTGGGAAGACCACAGCAGCAGCGGAAGTGAAGATGAGGGTGAACCAGCAACTAGAGACCTGCTGGCCTTGACTGTGACTTGGCCTCCACCGGGCCCTGGGCCCCAACTCCTGGGCTTGACATCTTATCCAGCACTACAACATGACAGGGCCTTTCCTTCAGACATCTCTAGGAGTCTGCCCCATGATAATATCTCCTCTCTAACCCTAGAGAAAGAGCCTAGCACCCATGGTCAGAAAGCTTCTCGCCTGAACTTCTGGGCCCCGCTGTTGCTGCCTGCTCTGCTACTGCTGCCCCAGGAACAGGCCTCTGAGCTGCTCTTCACACAGGAGCTGTCACTCGTGCCCATTGCCAAGGAACCTAGACGCTACCTGAAGCAAACCTGGGAGATCTTGGAGAAAAAGCTGGCAGAAGTGCTGCCAAATTGGGCCCAGGGCCCCGCCTTTCCTTGTGTCACCCCTTTGCCCAGCATGTGGTCCGCTTGGCCCGGGTGTTGGCTGGTCCACATCAACATGGAATTCTGCTATCACATACCAGAGGGACAGGGCGACGAACTGCCCTGCACCTAGCTGCCCGACTTAGCCAGGCTGTCCTCTTTGAGCTACCCCTGGAGCCTGAGGAGGCTGTGCTGCAGTGCCTCAAGAAAGCCAGCTGGCATGCAGGGTTCCTTGGGAAGCCAGCAGCCTTGATGGTACCAGACGGTGCAGGTTCCTCCATTTTGAACCTCCTCTTAGGCCTTGTACAAGAAGGGTACTTGCCTGGCCTGTTCTTAGATGAGGAGCTGAAAACCATTATCGAGCAGCTGCCCATGGAGAATACAACTGTCAAGATTAGTTCCAAGAAGGAGGGGGTGCTGCAGAGGTGTGATGATGCAGGTTACCACAGAGGGGGACTGTTGGGGCTGGCCCTGGGAATGGGGGAGGAGGAGAAAAAGTCACATAGCTCTACTGACACATAGTAGAAGCTTGGCCATGGAGGAAGGGTATGTTCTCTGAATTCGGAAGCCTCTCCTTTTTGTTGGAGGGTAGGGAGAGAGAGGGCTGTAGGGGGCTGCAGAGAGTTAAGATTGCGTTGCTCAGGGGATTAAGTGGCCACCCATCAATCTCCTGCCTATAGGTTCTACCAACTGGTGTGCCAAAACCTCCATCTATTCATCCTGATGTCTGATAGTTCCAGACCTCCCCAGATCCGCCCCACCACCTTCCTGGCTCTCCTCGATCTTACTTGCACCAGCATCGACTACTATGAGCCCTGGAACCAGACTACCCTGATCAGCCTGGCCCAGCATTACCTAGACAGTGTCTTTAACAGAAGCCTAGAACTTGGTAAGCCTGCCTCACCTCACCTTTCCTCATCTCCCCTCCCCACCCCAGCCTTCATGAAGCTTCTCCTCTTTGCCCAAGTCCTGATAAAGCACCTCCTTTCTTCCCTCTCCTGATGAGACTTCCCTTCCCCTCCTCACCAAGCCCTAGTGAAGCACCTCCTCCCTTTTGTCTCTGTCTCTTCCCTTCATTCCCCCTTTTTGATGCTCAGTTCCTTTCCCTGTCCCCCTTTTCTTCTCTACTTTCCCACATTCAAAGGCTGGATTTCTTGCAGACTATCCCTGGCTCCCAGCTCTGCATGCCTCTGTTGCCAACGTGGCCAAAGTTATGGCTCTGATCCACCTGTCAGCCACCAAATACTATCAGCTCCTCTGTCCGCTGTTGCCCTTAGCCACTCCCAAGACTTTCCTGGACTTCTTGGATACCTTCTTGCTGCTGTACTTCCACCTATCAAATCGCACCCAGAACAAGATCAAGCGGTGGGATTCCGTGCCCCTCTTCATACTTCCTCCAGATTTCCCTATTCCCTGTCACCCACTCCTCTCACATCATCCCTAAGCCCATGCCTTGCCCTGCCCCACTGAGGGAATACATAGGCCCCCTTCCTGCTCTTGCCCATTTTCCAAACACCCTTTCCTGCAACCCCTGGCATCTTTTCTCAGGATTCAGACAGCCGTAGGGAAACTGACCACGGTGATAGACGAGAACAATGCCCACAACCGCTTGGTGGACAGCCTGAAGCACCAACTGCAATGTGCCCATGAGGTGTGAATGGTGAGGGGATGATCCAATCCATATCAAATGTGGTGAAGCAGGATGTAAGGCAGTTTTGTCAAAGGTGTGAGCAGCATCAGAAGATGATACTAGGTTGGAATAGGAGAACTGCTGAGGTGATGGAAGTATTGGTAATCATAAGAAAAAAGAACTGCCTTCTCACTAGAGAGCTGAGAATCAAAGTAGCTAGTAATTGGGTGCAGGTAAATGTATGTCAGGAAATTTAAGTCATTGCTGATAATTATCCCCTGAGATAATTACTGGTGGGGAGAAAGATCTGTGTCCAGAGCCCACTGATGCTTTTGATTATTAGAAAGATTGGTCAATAGATCTGTTGGGAGAGCCATTCTTAGCAGCACTGATGCATGATGCCTCTGGCATTGTCAAGAGGATGGTCCTCTTTGCCCTCACACTTGGGGCATCCAGATGGGATAGGAAAAAGGTGAGTTTGTTGTAGTTCTCTCCTATTGGAATCAATCATAAAATTTTAGTCCTATCTGCATCCTAGGAAATTACAGCATGGTGAGAGAGTGAACCACTTATCTGTTTTAGTCTGTGGATTTCAGGAAAGAAATAAAAATTATCCTGTGCAAGAGTATCACTTTGGGAAGCTACCTGGAGAATAGTGGAGTCCAGGTTTCCTGGGTGGCCTTCCCTGAGAGTTTATTTTGAAGCATTTTCTTCACTCTTGGTAGAAAGAAGAATAGTTGATAATTGCATGTGCATCAATCAGCCTTGAGGTTTTGACTAATTAACACAGATTGTTGGTGGGCCAGGCCAGCAGATAGAAGATCTGTGTTGGCCTGTGTCTTCTAGTCTTATTCCCATAACTATTCCAGCCCCTCTGAAACTGCTTCCTTCTCTCCTATCTCTATTCACATTGCCTAGGGAAAAGGAAAAGACATCAGTATTTTGAGGATATTAACTAAACTTAATTAAAAAAAAATTAACAGTGAGGCAGCTAGGTGGCTCAGTGGATAGAGCACTTTCCCTGGAGTCAGGAAGACCTGAGTTCAAATCTGGCCTCAGACACTTGACACTTACTAGCTATGTGACCCTAGGCAAGTCACTTAACCCCATTGCCTAGACAACAAAACAAAACAAGTTAACAACCAAATTTAACTTTTAAAATATAAACTTTACAAAGAACCCCTTGTTAAAAAACAACAACAATAATCCTTCACCTTACCTTAATATATAGAACAATGATTTCAGCCTTAACTTGTTGGCTAAAATGTATCTCTCCCACTGGACCTTAATACCTTCGAATGCCACTTCACCGTGAAGGTCCCGGTTGGAGTTTAAGGACTGGTAACCTTTTAATTTTAACTTTCTTTTCAGTTAACAAGCATTAAATGCCCTGTTTGATGGGATAGTTCTCAGGGAAGAGCACTTACTATGTGCCAGGCACTGTGTCAAACGCTGAGGATACAAAGAAAAGCAAAAAACTGTCCCTGCTTTCCAGAAACTTCCAATCTAATTAGGACACCTCAGGGATTAGAGGCCAGGTATGGGGAACCTGCAGCCTCGAGGCCACATGTGGCCTTCTAGGTCCTTCACAGAACAAATCCCTTAATAAAAGGATTTGTTCTGTAAAACTCAAGACTCAGTCGGAAGGTTGCACCCAAGGACCTAGAAGGCCATATGTGGCCTCGAGGCTGCAGGTTCCCCGCCCCCCCCCCCCCACGTATTACCCTGTGGAGTGGAGTGTTGGATATAGGGAGTGTCAGACATGAGAAGTAATGGTAGTAGGAATATTCCCAGGTGTGGGGTGTGGAGCTGCATAGGAAACTGAGCCTGAGTTTAGTGGTGATAGGGGAAGGAAGGTCACAACGAGGTAGTTGTTACTCTCCTAGCCCATGAGATTTATGCTTCAGGAAATGTGATCTTTAAGGGCCATGACAACTAAAATCTTAGTATTCTGGGAGTATGGTATTCTATCCCCACACTGTTGCCTGAGTAATTGGCTAGGATGTACCTTCTCCTTCTGACCTTCCTCTACCTATGGGGCTGGGACTGCTGGGAGGTAGAATTGGGGAAGGCCTGGTTTCTCTGTCTACAGGAGCTCGTGACCTGCCAGAAGCAGCTGGAGGTAGACCGGATCCAGTACCTTCAGTACCTGTCAGATTGTCAGCAACAGGAAATACTCATCAGCAGTCTTACCAAGCAGAGAGATGCATTGCAGGGTCAGGAGGAGTCACTGACTGAAGAGGTTATCCCCTGCTCCTTCCCTCTTTCCACCCCCCATTCATCTTCTCCCACCTATCAAACCAAGGTAATACCAGGGTGGTCACAGGACCCCTCACTAAGCCCTAGAGGAGGTGACTCTTTTAAAAAAAATCCTAGCTCAGTCTTGGGCTGCCTGGGCTCTCTCTATCCTCACTTATTCCAGATTTGCTAGGGGTTAGTGATAGCTTTATCTCTACCATTGCTAACAGTCTCTACTTGGCCTTTAGGGATTCTGGATCTTACTTAAGTTTACCCCTTTCCTCTCTCTCAGTTCAGCCAAGATGGGTTTTACTAAAAGATTTAAATAGTGAGTAGCATATGGGATGGAAAGAACCCCAGATTTATGGTCAAAAGGACTGAGTTCTAGTCCTGGCTGATACTTATTAGCTGTGTGCCTTTGGGAAAGTTTTTCAACACACATCTATTAAGTACTTACTATGTGCCAGGTACTATGTTAAACGCTGAGGATACAAAGAAAAGCAAAAAAACAGTCCCTGTTCTCCAGGAGCTTCCAGTCTAATGAGGTAAACAACATGCAGATAACTATGGATGACCAAGATACATGCAGGAAAAATTGGAAATAGCATCAGAGAGAAGGCATTGCGATTAAGCAGGGTTGAGAATGGCTTCTTACAGAAGGTGGGACTTTAGTTGAAACTTAATGGAAGCCAGGGGAGCCA
The DNA here is from genome assembly GCF_003287225.1 of Phascolarctos cinereus. Taxonomy (NCBI): domain Eukaryota; kingdom Metazoa; phylum Chordata; class Mammalia; order Diprotodontia; family Phascolarctidae; genus Phascolarctos; species Phascolarctos cinereus. Next base: position 353,939,513 of record NW_027556098.1, read on the forward strand.
GGAGGCTGACATGAGATGGGAGAAAGTAACAATTTCCTTGCAGAAAACTTTGGGAAAGTAACATCTTCCCTAAACTTTAGATTCCTATCTGTTTAAAAAAAAAAAAAGGGAAAAAAATACTACTTGCCTGTCCCATGTCTTGGGCTGTATGTTAGCTGACTGACTATCCCAAAAAGCACAATAAAAGGGAGTAGCAAGGGGTGCTACATCAGGAAAACACTTTGTAACCTTTAATATACTGTCAAAATGGGAACTGATATTAATGCCTGTTAGATAGAAGATAAAATAGAACAAACTGAGAATATAGAATTGTTTAGTTGCTTATTAGCTCAGGATATCACAAAATCTTAGCATTAGAAGAAAGCTCTGAAACCAGGTAGGCCAACCCACATCTAACCTAGAATTCCCTCCACATTTCCAACAAGTAGTTCTTCAGTTTTCTTTGGAAGACCTCAAGTGAGGGGGAACCCACTATCTCCAGAGGCAGCCCACTTCCACTTTTGGATGGCTCTAATTGTTTTTTTTCCTGACATTGTCAGATATGCCTGTTTGCAAGTTTCAGTCATTGCTCCTAGTTATGACATGTGCAGCATGGCCAAGCAGAACATCTAGTCCCTATTTCACATGAAAGCCCTTCAAATACTTGAAAATAACTGATATTCTTGTCCAAAGATGGCCCTGGTTACATCATGAAGATTAACCCAGCTTTCCTGGCTCATTAGTCCCATTCTTCCTGCCTTCTATCTGGCCCTGGCCCCACTATGTAACCACTAGGCTGCCTCTGGAGAAGATTTGCCTGTGGCCCTCTTAGCAAGATCTCCTATCCCACATAGAAATTAATGCCCTTTTAGCTCTTCCCATCATCTCCCCAGCTCAGCTCTTTCTGGAGTCATTATTCCTTCCCATTTGCAAGGCTGAGTTAGACTTACACTGACAGTATTCAGTGAAATGTGTCACATGCATCCCAGCTCCACTTCTGGCTCTGCCTTGCTCAGCAGATTTAATTTGATGAATTCTGGCTTCCATAACTCAAATAGGGAAGCATTTTACCCAAAGGCCCTCACAACATGACTACAAATGCCCCTTTGTAAAGTAATAGCCACATATAAGTTCCACCAGTAAATGGCAAGGAAAGGAGCATCTTGCTGTAATGCTTGGCCACAGAGATGCTGGTGACAAAGTGCCAGAAAAGGGGAAGAGGGTTACTCATAACAGATATCTGGGGTCAGGGATTCATAACTGGGGACTAATAGCCCTCCAAGAAGTTCTGTTTAGAGCCCTTTCTACTCTTATTCCCTTGTGGTCCCTTTTCTCAGATGGACCAGGCTTTTCTCATGCCCCTAGCCCAGCTTAAGATGGCTGATATGGAAGAGCTGCGCAGTTACCGGGCTCCGCCTGCTCCTGTGGTGATGGTGACTGATGCACTCTGTGCCCTGTTCCACCACCCCCCAGGATGGGAGAGTGCCAAGCAACTGCTTGGCAAAGAGGGCTTTTTTGAGGTAGGCGGCTTAACTCAAGTGATAAAGCATTGGACAGGATGAGGTGACAGGGCAAAATGAAAGTGACAGAGGTGGCTATTGGGAAAACCAGGGTAGGATTATGATTGAGATTATGGGAATTGTAAGGAGAGAGGGTTAGGGGAACAGGATGATGGGGAGTTGGTCTAGAATAGAGGAGCATCACAAAGCATGATGGGGCAGGAGCCATATTGAAGGAAGGAGCAGTGATTGGGCCGGGAGGGAGAGAGAGAAGAAGAGGAGAGGCAACAGGAGCTGAAAGAGATAGGAGGAGGGGAGAGGTAATGTGGAGGGACTGAGGTGGGAAGAACTGACAGGGGCTGAGGGATATAGGGGAAGGGGCCAAGTAAACATAGGTAGGGGCTAAGGGGATGCAGTTGTGACCCTGAACTAGTGTTTCACTCCCTTCTCCTTTGGGGACAGGACCTCGTATTCTTTGACAAAGAGACAGTAGGAGAGGCAGAGCTGCTGAGCCTGAGTAAGATATTGGAAGACCCCAGGATGAATGACAAGGTCCTGCAGCATGGGAGTCGGGCTGCAGCAGGGCTAGCTTCCTGGCTGCGGGCTGTGTTGTGCTTCAGATTGGCACAGCGCAAAGGGGTACCCACATTGGCCCTGCTGAAACAGGTGGAGAATACACTGCTGCATGAACAGATGCGCATGGGCCACTGCCAAATGCAGGCAAAGAAGCTGCTACAGCAAAACCACATTCTGGCTCGCCAGGTTGAACAGGCTCGGCAGGCCCACAATCTATTGGCCGAACAGCTCTCTAGGGAGGTACAGGGCCGGGAATCAAAGGGACAGATGCATTTTGCCATAGTCACCCCCATGAATGATTGGACTGTCCTTATTCAGGTAATCTTCCACCTTCCTCTGTCCCTGTACCATTCGATGAGTCATGCACCCTCACCTATGAAGTATGTATGTGTGTAGTATGTAGTATGCCCAGGGGAACCACCTGCCCTGTTCCTCACTCTGCTCAGCCCAGGGAGTTGTTACTACTTTTGCCCCTGCCGAGATCTAGGAATTTCCTGCCCCTCTCCCAACCTCAGTCCTGGGAACTGTCTACCCTTTGTCTCCACCAGGCCCAAGGACTTAGAAAGACTCCCACCCTGCGAGGAATATCTGAATTCAAGTGTCAGCTCAGATATGTACTGTCATGAACCAGCCACCTAACTTCTCCAAACCTTAGCCTCCAGAGAATCATGAGATTTGTAATACCCATCTCATAGGGTTGTTGTGAAGCTATAGAAATATCAGCTGGGATTGGTAGTTGTAGTAGAAGTAGTAGTAGTCATAGTAGTAGTAGTAAACAACAAGAATAATATGCCCCAAAAGGCTAGGTAAACTGTCCACTCTTGTCTCTCTTTGCCCAAGAAACTTTTTTCCTAATCACTTTCTTCCTTTAGCCCCATTTCCTTTTCCCCTTTGTCCCTATTTTTTTCTTCCCTCCTTTCTCCCTCTCTCCCAACATGAGTCTGCTTTTCTCACTTCCCATTTCTTCCATCTCTTCCCTTTCAGAAGCTGAAAGGGAACTGTCAGACAATACCTGGAGATGCCCTGCTCTCTGCAGCTGCCATTAACTACCTGGGCCCTTTCCCATCCAGAAGGCGCCAGGAGATCCTTGACAAGTGGTTGGCACTGTGTTCAGGTCGCCAGGACCATCTGGACCCAGATGATGTGGCCTTGGAACTGGACCGAGAACAGGGCCTACCAAGAGACTTGGAAGACTTCCAGATACCCACCCTAACACCCTTCAGCCTCTTGTCAGTGCTGAGCTCTGAGACTGAGCAGCACCAGTGGGACCGGGACATGAAGCCTCGTGCAGTGCCTATACGCCTGGCTGCCCTCCTCCTTCGCAGCCCCACTCACAGATCTACGCGACGTTGGCCCCTGATTATCGACCCTGAAGGCCAGGCCTCTCTCTGGCTGCTGCCTCTGAGCCAGCAGGATAATGAAGATATCCTAGAAATATCCCAGTATCTTGATAGACATGAGAAAGGTATCTGGTTTCCTAGAAAGGATTTCTAGGGTTGCTTCTCCCAGGAATCACAGAATTTTAGAATTGGGGTAGCAGAGATAGGGTGCTAAAAGAAGGTACAGTGTAGTTGGCTACCTTGACCCAGGGCGCTACTCAATTTGCACACGATCACTTCTACCGTTTGATCTCTTTAGCCTTGAAACTAGGCCCAGTAGCTGTGCCTGTTGGCATGATGATGAGTTAGCTTTTGGTCTGAGGCAAGTGAGCAGGGAGGTTCCAATAGCCTGGAATTCTTTAGGCACTCTCTCTTTTCGGGAAAAGTTATTGCTTATCAAGCAAGCATTTATTACACACCTACTGTTGTGTCAGGGACTGTGCTAGGCAACAGGGATACAAAGACAAAGGGGAACAGTCCCTGCCTTCAAGAAATTTACATTCTAACTGGGGAGACAATATGTGCATATAGAGGTGCATACAGAACACTTGTATGGGTAACTACAATCATACATAGAGCAGATACAAAGTGTATTTGGAGGAGGGCACTAAATGAAGCCAGGGAATCAGGAAAGGCATTGTGTGGAAAGAGGTAATTGAGCTGACCCTTGCAGGAAACCAGGGATTCCAAGAGGGGAAGGTGAGAAGGAAGAACATTCCAAGCATGGGATACAGCTACAAAGGCACAGAGAGGTGACATAGAATGTTACGTGTGAGTAACTACAGTTAAGCTAATGTGGCTGGACCACAGAGCACGTGGACAGGACTTATGTGTAAAAATGGTGGAAAGGTATATTGGGGCCAGGTCATGAAGAGTTTATGATGTCAAGCAAAAGAGTTTATCCTAGAAACATTAGGGAAACTTAAGCTTTATTTAATAGGTTGAGGGTGACATAAGCAGACTTATGCTTTGGGAAAAGCACTTTAGAGTGGAGAGAGACATAAAGCAGGACCAATTAGAAGGGCATTACAAAAATTCAGGCCAAAGGAGATAGGGGCTTGGATGAGTAGAAACGTATGGCAGCTAGGTGGCACAGTAGATAAGAGTGCCAACCCTGGAGTCAGGAAGATCTGAGTTCAAATTCAACCTCAGACACTTGCTGGCTATGTGACCCTGGGCAAGTCTATTTAACCCTGTTTGCCTCAATTTCTTCATCTGTGAAATGAGCCAGAGAAGGAAATGGCAAACTGCTCCAGTGTCTTTGCCAGGAAAACCCCAAATGGGGTTACAAAGAATTGGGCACAACTGAAAATGACTAAACACACACACAATATGAATCTGTATATGTATGTGTGAGAGTTGTGTGTGTGTGTGTGTGTGTGTGTGTGTGTGTGTGTGTGTGTGTGTGTTTGTATATGTATGTGTATATATATATACATACATATATAATGTGTCGATAGAAATTATAAGATCTGGCAAGTGCTGGGATATGTGGAGTGAAGGAGAGTGAGGAGTCGAGCATAGCACCAGGGTTTCAAGCTTGGGTGACTAGAAGGATAGTAGTATCTTTGACAATAACAGAAAGGGATAGAAGAGGATTGGAAGAGGGATGGGTTTGGGAGGAAAGATAATTCTGTTTTGGACATGTTGAATTTGGGATGCCTCTGGGTCATCCAGTTTGAAATGTTCAATAGGCAGGTGGTAATGTGAGATGAGCTCAGGAGAGTGATTAGCACAGGACAGAGTTATCTACATAGAGATTCTGTCCATGGGACCTGATTGAGGTCACCAAGAGAGAGAATGTAGAGAGAGAAGTCCAAATATAGAGCCTTGGGAAACACCCACAGTTAGTAGAAATGATATGAATGAAGATCCATCAAAGGAGACTAAGAAGGATTGGTCAAATCAAATCAGCAAGCATTTATTAAGCACCTGTTATATTCCAGGCACTGTTCCTGTCATGGAATGATAGGAATGATATGTTCAGATAAAAGAATTTCATAGCTCTTGATCTTCCATTGCTATGGAAGTGGAACATTTGTTGGGGATGGCAAGATCAAGAATGTGACCATCCCTGTGTGTAGCTGAGGTGGAATGAAGGAGGAGAGCAGGGGGGGTCTTCTCTCAAGTTAAATCATGTGTGCCTCTGCTCTGACTATCAGATGACTAGACTTGGAATCTGAACACATGAGTTTGAATGCCAGCTTTTTCAATCATCTATTAATTGCCAAATCCAGTGACTTTCCCCCCTCAGTTTCTAGCCTTTTTGACCTCAGCTACACAGCTAGGTGACACATTGGATAGAGTGCCAGGCCTAGAGTCAGGAAGAACTGAATTCAAATCTGGCCTCAGACACTTACTAGCTGTGTAACCCTAAGCAACTCACTTAACCTGTTTCCCTCAGTTTCCTCATATGTAAAATGAGCTCGAGAAGGAAATGACAAACCATTGCCAAGAAAATCCCAAATGGAGTCATAAAGAGTCAGACACGGCTGAAAACAACTGAACCAAACCAAATTGAACATTTGACACTGCTGATCAAACTCTTCTTCTAAATACTGTCTCCTCTCTGAGTTTTTGTGACCCTTCTTTGTTCTGCTTCTTTTCCTACCTGTCTGACTGTTCCTTCATAGTTTCCATTGCACATTTATCATGTTTTACTTCCTGTCAATAGGTATATCCTATGTCCTTACTCTCTACTACTCACTCTCTTGGTGGACTAGACTGCTAGTTAGTGCAGTGGATAGAGTGCTTGATCTGGAGTCAAGTTTGAATATGGCCTCAGATATTTGCTAGCTGTGTGACCTTGGGCAGTCACGTAACCTCTGTTTACCTTGGTTTCCTCATCTGCAAAATGGGGAAAAATAATAGTACCTACTTCCAGGGTTGTCATGAAGACAAAATGAGATAATATTTTAAAAGTATTTTATGAATCTTAAAACACTGTGTAAATGCTAGCTATTATTATTAGTTGTAGTATTCTCATCTGGTCACATGAACTACTATCTCTTTGCAGGTGACTCCCAAATCTAAGTATACAGCCTTCTTCTCTCTCCTGAACTCCAGGCCCACTTCTCCATTTACCTGCTGGACAGTTCCATCTGGATGTTCCAAAAGTATCTCAAACTCAGCATCTCCAAAATTGAACTCATTATCTTTCTACTAAGCAAGCAGTCTGCTCTTTTTGTGTGTCACAGATCCCTTTGGCAGTCTGGTGAAGCCTGTGGACACCTCAGAATAATGTGCTGTGTTTTTTTTTTAATAACTGAAGAAAATGTTAAATTTAAATTAGAAGTTAGTGTAAATAAGGATTTTTTTCTCTTCCAAGTTCATTGACCCCCTGAAATTTATACATGAACCTGTTAGGGATCTGTGGACCCCTGGTTAAGAACCTTGCCCTAAGCAACTTCTCTTTAACTATTTCTGTTTAAATCACCATCATCTTTCCCCTTCTGAACTTTGCAATTAAGGAGTTACCTTTGATTCTTTACTTTCCATCATTCCACATACTCCCTATAATCAGTTGCTAAGCCTTGTTGATTACATCAACTCAACATTTCTCACATCTATCACCTTATCTCTACTCATACTACAGCCACCCCAGTTTAGGACCTCACCACTTGTCACTTGGGTTGTTGCAATAACCTTCTACAATCATTGGTACCTCTGAATCGAGTCTTTCATTTTTCCAGTCCATCCTCCACACAGCTGCCAAGTTGATATTTCTAAAGCTTGTGTCTGACCATGTTGCTGCTTTGGGGCTAAACATATCCTAAAGGTTGACTGGATCCTCTGCACATTTATTTTATCTAATAGCTACTGGGTCTTCACAGCTGCAGAGCATTCCCTTTCTTCTTCTTTAATTGATTCTCTTTCACACCGCACCTGCTGTTCTCTGTGTGTGTGTGTATGTATGTGTATATGTGTGTATATATATGTATACATATATATATACACATATATACATATATATACATATATATGTATATATATATATATATATATATATATATATATACACACCCTCTCTCTTAAGCCTCTTATATCACCCTATGCCCTCCTCAGAAGAAAACCTTGCCTCCAACTTTACTGAGAAAATTGTATTCATTCATCTTGAGCTCTCACTTCTCTACTGTTCAATGTCTTGAAACCCCTTGATATGCTTGTTCCTCATTTTATTCTCTATTGTTCTAGGCTCTTAATAAAACATCCATTCTCCTTACCAAGGACAACCCCTCTACTTGACCCCATTGCTTCTCATTTCTTCCTGGAGCTTGTCCCCTTCTACCATTCCTGCCACCTCCCTCTCCAGTCTGTAATTTCTCCTTATCCACTGGTTCCTTTTCTCCTTTCTATAAACTGACTTGGGTTTTCCTGTCCTTGAGAAAAACTTTCACTTGATCACTTGAGTTGCAGATATTTCTCCCTCCCTTTCTTCCTCCTTCCCTCCCTCCCCTCCCCCCAAGACAGCAAGCAATCTGATACAGGTTATACATGTACAGTCATATTAATCATATTTCCACATTAGTCATATTGTGAAAGAAGAATTAGAACAGAAGGGAAAAACCACAAGAAAGAAAAAAAATACAAAAGAAAAGTGAAAATAGTATGCCTAGATCTGCATTTAGACTCCATAGTTCTTTCTCTGGATCTGGATGGTATTTTTTTAAATTAAATAATTAATTTATTTTTAGTTTTCAACATTGACTTCCACAAGATTTTGAGTTCCAAATTTTCTCCCCATCTCTCCCCTTCCCTGAACCCAAGACAGCGTATATTCTGATAACCCCTTCCCCCAATCTGGCCTCCCTTCTATCACACCTCCCCCTTGTTTTATCCTCTTTCTCTTCTATTTTCCTGTAGGGCAATATAGATTTCTATACCCCATTGCCTGTATATGTTATTACCCAGTTGCATGTAAAAACAATTTTTAATATTTGTTTTTAAAACTTTTGAGTTCCAAATGCTCTACCTGCCTCTCTCCCCACCCACCCTTATTGAGAAGGCAAGCAATTCAATACAGGTTATACATATGTAGTCATGCAAAACACTTTCATAATAGTCATCTTGTGTAAGACTATATTTCCCTCCGTCATATCCTGCCCCCATTTATTCTATTCTCTCCTTTTACCCCGTCCCTCCTGAAAAGTGTTTGCTTCTGATTGCCCGTTCTTCCAATCTGCCCTCCCTTCTATCATCCCCACCTCTCTTATCCCCTTTCCCCACCCTACTTTCCTTTAGGGCCAGACAGATTTCCATACCCAATTGAGTGTGTATGTTATTGACTCCTTAAGCCAAATCCAATGAGAGTAAGGTTCACTCATGCCCTCTCATCTTCCCCCTCTTCCCCTCCACTGTAAAAGCTTTTTCTTGCTTCTTTTATGTGACATAATTTACTCCATTCTACTTTTCCCTTTTTCCTTCTCCCAGTACATTCCTCTTTCATCCCTTAATTTTATTTTTTAGATATCATCCCTTCATATATATATCATTATATATACATGTAAATATAAATGTCATCTTTCCATGTAGGAATGTAAACAGCTCAACTTTAATAAGTCCCTTATGCGTTCACTTTCCTGTTTGCCTTTTCATGTTTCTCTTGAGGCTTGTATTTGAAAGTCAAATTTTTTATTGAGCTCTGGTCTTTTCATCAAGAATGCTTGAAAGTCCTCTATTTCATTGAGTATCTATTTTTTCTCCTGAAAAAATTTTGCTGGGTAGGTGATTCTTGGTTTTAATCCTAGCTCCTTTGACCTCCAGAATATTATATTCTAAGCCCTCCAATCCCTTAATGTAGTAGCTGCTAAATCATGTGTTATCTTGATTGTATTTCCACAATACTCAAATTGTTTCTTTCTGGCTGCTTGAAATATTTTTCTCCTTGACCTGGGAACTCTGGAATTTGGCTATAATATTCCTAGGAGTTTTCCTTTGGGGATCTCTTTCAGGAGGTGATTGATGGATTCTTTCAATTTCTATTTTACCCTCTGGTTCTAGAATATCAGGGCAGTTTTCCTTGATAATTTCTTTTTTTATATATATAAATTTATTTATTTTTAGTTTTCAACATTCACTCCCACAAGTTTTTGAATTCCAAATTTTCACCCCATCTCCCCCCTCCCCACACCCCAAGATGGCATGCATTCTGAATATCCCTTCCTCTAGTCTGTCCTCTCTTCTATCTCTCTCCTCTTCTCTTATTCCCTTCCCCTTCTATTTTCCTGTAGGGCAGGATAGACTTCCGTACCCCATTTCCTGTATTTCTTATTTCCCAGTAGCATGTGAAAACATTTTTTTTAAACATATGTTCTTAAAACTTTAGGTTTGAAATTTTCTCTCTTCCTCCCTTCCCACCCACCCTTACTGAAAAGGCAAGCAACTCAATATAGGTTGTACATGTGCAGTTATGCAAAACACTTCCTAGTAGACATGTTGTGAAAAACTAACTCTATTTCCCTTAATCCTATCCTGCCCTCCCATTTATTCTATTCTTTCTTTTGACCCTGTCCCTCCTCAGAAGTATTTCTTCTGATTACCCTTTCCCAATCTGCCTCCTCTCTATCATCCCCTGCTCTCTTGTCCCCTTCTCCCCCTATTTTCCTGTAGGGTAAGACAGATTTCCATACCCAATTGAATGTGTATGTTATTCCTCCTTAAGCCAAATCCTATGAGAATAAGATTCACTCATTCCCTCACCTTCCCCTTTCCCCTCCACTGTAAGAGACTTTTCTTTTCTGTTTTTTTTTGTGAGATAATTTACCCCATTCTACCTCTCCCTTTTCTTCTCTCGAGTATAATCCTCTCTCATCCCTTAATTTTATTCTCCAGATATGACCCCTTAATCTTCAACTCACCCTGTGCCCTCTATCTATCTATACTATATATACATATAATTTTTTTCCTCCAACTACCCTAATACTGACAAAGGTCTCATGAGTTATAAATATCATCTTTCCATGCAGGAATGTAAACAGTTCAATCTTAATAAGTCTCTTATGATTTCTCTTTCCTGTTTACCTCTTCATGTTCCACTTGAGTCCTGTATTTGAAAGTCAAATTTTCTATTCAGCTCTGGTCTTTTCATCAGGAATGCTTGAAAGTCCTCTATTTCACTGAATGACCATTTTTTCCCCTGAAGGATTATACTCAGTTTTGCTGGGTAGGTGATTCTTGGTTGTAATCCTATCTCCTTTGCCCTGAATATTATATTCCATGCCCTGTGGTCCTTTAATGTAGAAGCTGCTAAATCTTATGTTATCCTGATTGTGTTTCCACAGTACTTGAATTGTTTCCTTCTGGCAGCTTGTAATATTTTCTCCTTGACCTGGGAACTCTGGAATTTGGCTATAATATTCCTAGGAGTTTTCCTTTGGGGATCTCTTTCAGGAGGAGATCTGTGGATTCTTTCAATTTCTATTTTGCCCTCTGGTTCTAATATATCAGGGCAGTTTTCCTTGATAATTTCTTGAAAGATGATGTCTAGGCTCTTTTTTTGATCATGGCTTTCAGATAGTCCAATAATTTTTAAATTCTCTCTCCTGGATCTATTTTCCAGGTCAGTTGTTTTTCCAATGAGATATTTCACATTGTTTTCTAATTTTTCATTCTTTTGGATTTGTTTACTGTGTCTGATTTCTCATAAAGTCACTATCTTCCAATTGCTCTATTCTAATTTTTAAGGAAGTATTTTCTTCAGTAATCTTTTGGACTTCCTTTTCCATTTGGCCAATTTTTCTTTTTAGGGCATTTTCTCCTCATTGGCTTTTTGGACCTCTTTTGCCATTTGGGTTAGGCTATTTTTTAAGGTGTTATTTTCTTCAGTATTTTTTGGGTCTCCTTTAGCAAGCTGTTGACTTGTTTTTCATGATTTTCTTGCATCACTCTCAGTTTTTCCTCTACTTCCCTTACTTGCTTCTCAAAATCCCTTTTGAGCTCTTCCAAGGCCTGGGACTGATTCATATTTTTCTTGGAGGCTTTGGATGTAGGAGCTTTGACTTTGTTGTCTTCTTCTGGTTGTATATTTTGATCTTCTTTTTCACCAAAGTAAGATAATATAGTCTGACTCTTTTTGCACTGCTTGCTCATGATCCCAGCCAATTACTTGAGTTTTAAACTCTTTGTTAAGGTAAGAGTCTGCTTCCAATGTGGAGAATGTACTGTCCCAAGCTTCAGGGGTTTGTACAGCTGTTTTCAGAGATACTTGTAGGGACCTGTAAATTTTCAGTTCTTCCAAGGTGGTATGATAAGGGGCGAGGTGTTTACTCCTTTCCTGGCCTGTGACCACAAGTACTCCTTTCTGTCCTGTAACTGTGAGGAAAGGTTCCTCTCCACAGCCGCTCCAAGCTCCACCACACCAGCGTTCCTCCTCACCCCAGCACTGCCGCCCAGAACTGTGACCCCGATCCAAACACGGGCCAAGCAAGAGATTCCTGCCTCAGCACTGGCAAAGAGATCCCTGCGATCCCTCTCTGATCAGCCACTGGATTCCCTCTCAGTCTGTGGGCCGGAACTCGGGAAGCAGCTGCCCCCTGCCAGGGCCACGCTCTTGGGGAATGGAGCTGAAACCCCACCTTCCTGTCTCAGCACCGACAGAAACAGACTTTTCCCACTGACCTTCTAAGTTGTCTTTGGCATTCCTGGATTGAGGAGTCTGGAAAGCCTTCACAGCTGCCCAAGATTCAGTCCTCTGAGGCCTGCTCCAGGTTCGCTGCGGCCCGGGCGCCCACGCTGCGCTCCCAGCTGGGCGCGATACACTTTTCTGATCAATCATCCAGGTTGTCTTGGGCTGGAAATTTGTTTCACTCTGTCTTTTTGTGGGTTCTGCTGCTTCAGAATTTGTTTAGAGCCATTTTTTGTGAGTATTTGGAGGGGTTTGGAGGAGAGCTCAAGCAAGTCACTGCTTTCACTCGGCCATCTTGGCTCCACCCCCTGGATAATTTCTTGAAAGATGATGTCTAGGCTCTTTTTTTGATCATATCTTTCAGGTATTCCAGTAATTTTTAAATTCTCTCTCTTGGATCTATTTTCCAGGTCAGTTGTTTTTCCAGTGAGATACTTCACGTTGTCTTCTATCTTTTCATTCTTTTGGTTTTGTTTTATTGTTTCTTGATTTCTCATAAAATCATTAGCTTCCATTTGCTGCATTCTAATTTTTAAGGAATTATTTTCTTCAGTGAGTTTTTGGACCTCCTTTTCCATTTGGCCAGTTCTGCTTTTTAAGGTATTCTTTTCCTCATTGGCTTTTTGCACCTCTTTTGCCATTTTAGTCTATTTTTAAGGTGTTATCTTCTTCAGTATTTTTGGGGTCTCCTTTAGCAAGCTGTTGACTTATTTTTCATGATTTTCTTGCATCACTCTCATTTTTCTTCCCAATTTTTCCTTTACTTTTCTTGCTTGCTTCTCAAAATCCTTTTTGAGCTCTTCTGTGGTCTGAGACCAATTCATATTTTTCTTGGAGGCTTTGGATGTAGGAGCTTTGATTTTGTTGTCTTCTTCTGGTTGTATGTTTTGATTTTCTTTGTCTATAGTCTGAGTATTTTTCTGCTGTTTGCTCATTTTCACAGCCAATTACTTGACTTTTAAACTCTTTGTTAAGGTAGGGCTCTGTTTCCAGAATGGAGGGTGTATTGTCTCAAGCTTCAAGGGTTTTGTGCTGCTGTTTTCAGAGATAATTCTAGGGATCTGTAAAATTTCAGTTCTTCCAAGGTGTTTAGTGTTAGAGGTGTTTACTCTTCTCCTGGTCTGTGCTCTGGTCTATGAATGACCACAAGCACTCTTTTCTGCCTTGGAACTGTAAGGAGGATTCTCTCCCTGCTCTCATAAGCTCTGCCACACCAGCACTCCTCCTTGCCCAGGACTGCCATCCAGGACTGAGACTCAGATTCAAGCATGCGCAAAGCAAGAGAATCCTGCCTCAGTGCCAGGAAAGAGATTCCTGCAATCCCCCTCTGATCAGCCACTCGATCTCCCCACCATCTGTGGGCCAGGAGCTCTGGAAGTAGTCACTGCCACAGCCACCACCCCAGTGCAGGGGCCAGACAATGCTCCTCTCTCATCCAGGTCTGACAGACCTTTCCTACTGACCTTCTAGGTTGTCTTCGGCATTTGTGGGTTGAGAAGTCTGGAAACTGCCACAGCTGCCAGTGATTCCATCTTCTAGGGCCTGCTCTGAGTTTGCTGGGGCCCAACCTGTGCTGGCATGTTTTGCACTAGACTACGATCCTCTCTCAGACTGGTGTAACAGAACTTTCCTGTTGATCTTCCAGGTTGTCTTGGGCTGGAAATTTGTTTCACTCTCTCATTTTGTGGGTTCTGCTGCTCTAGAATTTGTTTTGAGTCATTTTTACAGGTATTTGGAGGGGTTTGGGAAGAGAGCTCAAGCAAGTCCCTGTTTTTATTCCACCATCTTGGCTCTTGGATAGTATTTTCCATCCTGAGTCTTTTGGAATTGTCTTGGATCATTGTATTGCTGAGAAGAGCTAAATCTATCACAGTTGATCATCGTACAATGTTGCTCTTATTGTGAATAATGTTCTCCTGGTTTTGTTCACTTTACTCAGCATCAGTTCATGTAAGTCTTTCCAAGTTTTTCTGAAATCTGCCTGCTCATCCTTTCTTATGGCACAATAATATTCCATTACACATTGATATACCACAACTTGTTCAGCCATTCCCCAATTGATGGGCATCTCCTCAATCTCTAATTTTTTGCCACCACAAAAAGAGCTGCTGTAAATATTTTTGTACATGTGGGTCCTTTTCCCTTTTTTATGATCTCTTTGGGATACAGACCTAGGAGTAGTATTGCTGGATCAGAGGGCATATACAATTTTGTAATCTTTTGGGCATAGTTCCAAATTGCTCTCCAGAATGGTTGGATCAGTTCACAACTCCACCAACAATGCATTAATGTTCCAATTTTCTAGAATTAGATTTAGATTTGATATCAGGAAAGAAGACCTAAAAATCAGACATATCTAAAAATGAAAACGGATTTCAGGGGAAAGCATTGGACTTCCCTGTCATTGAAAGTCTTCAAGCAATCATTTGTTGGGCAGGTTGTATGAGGACTCTTATTCAGGTACGAATTGTACTAAATGACTTCTGACTTCAAGTTGCAATAGACATTTATTTATTTATTTGTTTGTTTATTTAAGGCAATTGGGGTTAATTGACTTGCCCAGAGTCACACAGCTAATAAGTGTAAAGTGTTTGGTCTGAGACCGGATTTGAACTCAGGTCCTCCTGACTTCAAGGCCGGTGCTCTATCTACCACCTAGCAGCCCCCAACATTTTTTTTTTGTGAGGCAATTGGGGTTAAGTGACTTGTCCAGAGTCACACAGCTAGTGAATGTTATGTGTCTGAGGTCAGACTTGAACTCAGGTCCTCCTGACTCCAAGGCCAGTGCTCTGTCCACTTCGCCACCTAGTTGCCCCTGCAATAGACATTTATTAAGTGCTTTCTATGTGTCAAGCATTTTGCTAGGTGTTGGGATTCAAAAACAAAAAAGGAAAATAATCCCTGCTCTCATAGACTTTACATTTTATTAATATGATTTGCTTATCAAATGTATTCTCCTTAAGTGAATTCTCCAGGAACCACTTGATGTTTTTCCTTGAACTTATTTATGTATCAAAGACTTCAACCTGGTGTTTGGTTTTGTTTGGTTTTGTTTTCTTGGTAGGAAACTTGGAAGTTTTCACCTTGCATCTGCACTCTGGGTTGCATGATGTCTCATGGGATGCTACTTTTAATAAGTCTTATCCTTTCTCTAAATCAGTGAGGTCTCAGTAATTGGTAATCAGCATCAGTTTGCTCATTTAAGTGTTATAGCAGTCTCTTTTAAGAATCATTAGATATCGGGGCAGCTAGTGGCGCAGTGGATAAAGCACGGGCCCTGAGTTCAAATCCAGTCTCAGACACATAACACTCTTAGCTGTGTGACTCTGGGCAAGTCACTTAACCCCAACTGCCTCACAAAAAAAAAAGAAGAGAGAGAGAGAGAGAGAGAGAGAGAGAGAGAGAGAGAGAGAGAGAGAGAGAGAGAGAGAGAAATTTTTAAAAATGAGAAATAAAGAATCATTAGACATAATAAGCAAGACCCATAAACCAGAATATCCAAAAATCTTTCCTCACTTCCTATCTCTTTGCTATACCTAGTCATCACCTACTTGTTTTCATGTGGGAGTTTCTTGGGTATCACTGCTGAGCCAGTCTGTACATTCACTTCACCTCCTGCCCCTGCCAAACTGCTCACATACAAGCAAAGGGCAATTATTATCAGTTTGCTAGCTGGCTGATTCCTGGTCTGTCCAATCACTAGACAGAGTTGACAAACTGCAGAGGTTTTTGTGGCCCCTCAAACTCATTATACCTTTTAGAATCCTTAGCTTTCTTCAAGGCTGAACTCGGGTACCATATCCTAAAAAAGACCTTTTCTTGTTCCCTTAATTGTCAGTGCTCTCTTCCTGTTCAAATTATATTTGTAGACTAGTAGGTGGGCTTCAAGAAAGAAGGCTTCTTGAGGTAGGAACTGTTTTTAGAACCTAGCACAGTGCTTTGCAAACAGTTGTCACCTAAAAAATGCTTGTTAAATCAAATTTGAATATGAATTTCCCCCAGGTGCTAACCAGCCAGCCAATCCTCTAGTATACATTAGAATGTAACGTGTGCCTATGGCTCCTCATGCTCCCAGTATATGACCTCTTTACTCTTCTTCAGTTACCTCCTTTTTCTTCTCTTTTTCATTCTCATCTCCTTTCTCAAGAGGATGAAGAACAATCAGAGAATTTCAGATTTGTCAGGAAGGCCATCTACTCCCATCCCTCCCCATCCCTAAACTCTGTCCCTTCCACAAACCTGATGTAAGGGAAAAGGTTTTCTTAGATCAAGCCTGTATCTACTTCTTTGCAAATTCTAACCATTTCTCCAAGTTCTGCAGCCTCAGTCCACAAGGAAACCAAAACAATTTTTTCACCTTGTTCCACCTCTTCCACAGTTGTTCTCATTGATCTTGTATCTCCCTTCCAGAAACATCCTATCCTTTCCTTCATGGGCACCTCTCTCTCAAAAATGTCTCCCTTTCAGAGACATCCTTATGAGACTGGACCTCTTGGTTGCCCTGAAGGCCAGAGTTGAGGTTCTTAATGAGAAAGCACCTCTGGCCCTATCTCTTAGGGAACACCACTGAGAAGGACAGAAAAGGTAAAAAGGAAGAGATAAAGGAGGACAAGGCATGTGAGGAGGAGGAAGATGATGACAACATATCCACTCCAAGCATGACCAGTTCTGCAACTGTCTTCAGAATGCTTTCAGCCAGTGACCCGAATCTTGGAACGGAACTGCTAGAAGCAGCTGCCAGTGGTGAGAACTGACCTCTTGACCACTGCCCCCTTGGGGCTGTCTCTATGACCCCCTTGCCCACTATTTTTTCAGCCTCCTTTCACCCTTTTCCCACAGTCACATATCCCAGTATCAGTCCCCAGACGCTTCCACCTTTCCAGAAACTAACTTCTTAACAGTCCTTTTTGTCAACTGAATGAGAGGTCATAGCAGGGGTGTAGAAGAAAGATTTCCCTAGGTGACCTGGGGCTGGAATGCAACATAGCTAGGCCCTAAGGTGGACAGAGCTAGTGGAGCTGGAGCTGGGAGTCTGATGAGAGTAGGTGTGGCCATGGCAGGTGTGAGCACTGGATTTGTGATCTGAAGGCCTAGACTCTGCTACTGAACGACATTCGTAACATGAAGAGGTCATCTCCATCTCTTGGCTTCAGTTTTTTCATCTGCGAAGTGAGAGGGTTGGACTAGATGACCTTTGAAGTCCCTTCCTATGATCTATAACCTGGGAGAATGTCCAGGTGGGAGCATTCCCTGAGGTCTGTGTCTGGGTTTGTTAGAGGCTGAGATGAGGCTCTGGGCATTTCTTGGCAGGTCTGCCAGTGCTGCTGAGCAATGTGGAGCTGGGTCTGTGGTGTCCTGAGTTGCAGTGGCTCCTTCAGAGGGAGCATCTATGCCTTCCTGCAGTGCATCCCAACTTCTGCCTCTACCTGAGCACCAAGCTGCGCCTTGATGCTTTGCTAACAGGTGAGGCCTAGACATGGAGGTTGGTGTGGGGTGACCTTCCCCATTTTTCCAGGATTATTTGCTGCCACCACTCAAGGACTCTTCTGCTCCATCTTCCCCAGCCCCTTGCTACAAGGTTCAACCCACTCCACAACAAGGTTGCATATATGCCCCAAAGTGTTATAATATGAAGCATGAGATTCACAGGCTAGATGGAAGTTAGAAGATGAACAGAGACATAGGGAGCAGTGGCTGAGCTAGGGGCTGGGAACAGTGGCTACAGAGAAATGGGAGTGTGGGGTGAGGGTAGACAGGGATAAGTCAGGGGTTGAAGCCAAAGGCAGAGGAGGAGGGAAAATAAAGGCCGATAGAGGTGGATGATAGGGAAGGGGTTTGGCAGAGGCAGGGGAGGGATGGTTTTGGGGCTTGGGTACGGAGAGCATGTTTGTGGGTAAAGCTGAATGGGGCCTATCTCCAGGTCTGAACTCAGAGACACTGAAGGGTATGAATATAATAGATATGCATATGATTCAGGAGGTGGTAGAGGAACAGCTTTTACAGGAGATCATAAAAGCTGAGAGGCCAGAGTTGGAAACAAGATGGCATAGCCTGGAGCTTAACATACTGGATGCTTATGATCAGGTTCAGGCTACTAAGGTGAGTTTGGGCCTGGGCCTGGGAAACAGCAAATAGGGAGGAATCAGGGGAAGAAGAGTAGGAAGAATAGAAATGAGGAAAGAGCACTAGGAGAGAAGAGACAGGGACCTAGTAAGGCAGAGGTTCTTAACCTTTTTTGGGATTATGATCCCCTTTGTCAGTCCGGTGAGGCCTGTGGACTTCTTCTTAGAATAATGTTTTTAAATGCAAAAAATAAATGACATATAGAATCATAGAGGAAGCCAATTATATGGAAATAAAATCATCCAAATGTTTTTTGAAAAACAAATTCACAGACACCAGGTTAAGAACCACTGCATTTGAGATGAGATAGCTGTCCAGGGAAAAACAGGGTCAAGGGTCTTGGAAAGGACAAGGGGAAATATGAGAACTGTGATCTACAGGGGATGGGAAAAAGCATGTTTGGGGGGAATGAAGGGGGTGGGTAACAGAGGCAGCAGACCAGGCTTTGACCAGGAGGACCTCATACAGGAAAAGCTCCTGGGGCTCGTGTTAAACACAGAAGTGGACCAACTAGGCCAAACCTGTTTCCTGCGGGAAGTGGTGTGCTACCAGGCAAAGCTCTACCAGCAGAATGCTTACCTGGAAGAGTTGAAGGAGATGGAGGCCCAAGAGTTAGAGTCTCGTATAAATTACTGGCATGTGGCTCATCTCGGCACCACCCTCTCCCAGGCCACATCCCCTCTGCAGAATTTACACCCCCTCTACCCCACGGCCTTAGACAACTGTCTGACTGTGACATACCGTACTCTGGCCAGCACTGACCCCCAGCTACCTCCGCAGCATGGTGAAGACCCGGACTGCCACCTTCAAGGGCTAGGAAATCGGCTAACACGCCGGCTGCTAAGTAATACCCTGACCTCCTTGCAGCCCCATCATGCACCCCTAGTAGGGGTCTTTGGTGCTCTAGCCCTGCTACAGCTAGCTGGACAGGCATCTGCCTTGGAGAGGCTGGCACTCTGCCCGGGACTCACAGCCTCCCCCAGTGGTGAACAAGAATGTGCTGAGCTCAAATGTCACCTGCCCTGCCTGGCTACGGCCCAAGACCTGGCAGGAGTGTGGATTGCTGGAGCTGCTGCCCCCTTTCATAGGCCTGCGGGCTTCCCTGGCTGCCCACTCACGTGCTTGGCAGGAGTACCTGAGATCACCCTCCACGGTGCTGGGCCGAACACCGGGCATTGGTGCCATGCCCCTGAGCTTACTTCAGAAACTGGTGCTATGGCGGGTGCTACGACCAGAGCGGCTGGTTGGTGCCCTGGCTGACTTTACCACCTGCCTCCTGGGACGGCCGCTGACTGAGGATAAGGATCCAGCTATGAACCCCTACAAGCTGAGCTGCCCAAACCGGCCCCTGATCCTGTTGGTGCCCCCACCGGGCCGCCCCACTGCCACCTCGTACCCTTTACCCTTCATCTGGAAGCTGGCACACCACCAGAAGCAGGAGGTGAGGCTGGAGATCTGGGTAGGGATACCTGAAACTACCCTTTTAGCACTAGATGTACAACCCAGGACTGGGTGCCCCTCCTTCCTGACTCCTTTTCATCTTAGGTGACTCCTAGACAACTCATGGTTGCTACCACCAAGTTAGTTAGAATGTTTTATGGTAGAGCTGTAACATCTCACCTAGTCAGTGTCCACATTTTACAGAGAAGTACACTGAGGCCCAGAGAGTGTGACTTGACCAAGATAAAGCAGATGGGAAGGAAGTAGAACCTAGATCTCTTAACTCCCAGCCAGAGGTTCTTTCCCCAATTTCCCAGACTCCAAGCAGGGCACAGTCTGAGCTAAGAGCCTTACTAACATCAACTGGTCCAGCAACGTGAGACTCGGATTGACTGACACTCAGGAGTGAGTGAGGGACTGAGTCATGCCATTCTTCCCTTTTCCAAGCTGTGAGAAACGAGTGCTCCCTGCCTGTTTCTATGGCAGCATGGGTTTCAGTCATCCCCCTTCTCCCCACTGTATCAGCTTGAAAAGCTCCTTCACAACCAGTAAGGGCCCAACTCTCCCCATTTCCCCTGTACATTTCACCCTAAATTGAGGTAGTTCACTCCTGTAGCAGCCTTTTCTCCATTTGCCCTCTTGCACCTTCACTGACTCTGTATTTCTTCTAGCCAATTAAATGAAGGCTCCTTATCACTCTAAATCTGTGCACAGCACACTCCAGAGAAGTCCAGCCCCAAGCAGGCACTGGCTGAGCATGACTTCTGACCACCTCTCCCACACACTCATTCTCCCAACCAAAGAGCTTCTCTTACCCATCTTGCTCACCAGCTCAGGTGTCAACCCTTGCAGAGAGCTACAGTCAGCTCACTCTCTCCACTGACACTCCTATAGACATCCATCATGTGGCTGTAGGGCTCTTTCAGAGGCGGCCGAGCCAAGGACTGTGGTATGACCCTGTGAAGTTCCAGGGTTAAAGGCACCACAGAACCCTTTCAGTAGCAAATGGGGGTGGGGGTTGAGTCCAGAGAAGTCCATACCTGGCTCTGAGCCTTTGCAGACAGATGGTGATCAGGTGACATTATCCACCAGACCCTGGTTCTCTCTCATTGCTCTCTGAAAGGCAAAGGCTGGGTAGGAGAGAATCGTTTCTTTTACATAACCTTCAAAGTAGCAAGGGAGGGATTGTAATTTGTTTCCTCAGTAAAGGTAGTGGGGGCCACCTTGTGGTTACCTGGAGTTACGGGACCCCTAGAAGCTACTCAAAGCATGCCTATCTCTCTTGGGGCAAAAGCATCTGCAGGTCATTGGACTGGGTTCCTCTCTATGGGACTCTGCTCAGGCTGTGACCACAGCCCTGACTGAAGCCATGCGGAAGGGCCACTGGATAGTGTTGGACAACTGCCATCTGATGTCTTGTTGGCCATCTGAGCTCCTGGAATCCTTGTTGGGAATGTTAGATGGGGCTCAGGGTAGGTGAGCCTGCTGCCCCGTATCTGTACCCCACCTTGTGTCTGTGCTCCCCTGGCATCTGTACGCCCTTCTCGTCTGTGTGTTTGTCCTTGGCTGTGCCTTCCTTCTGACTACATTTAGCTCATGAATATAATCTCTGTCTGTGTCCCACTTTGTGTCTTTTGCCTCTTCAGGAATGTGTCTCCTCTATCTTGTTGCCCTTCTGTCTATTCCTTCTGTTTGTGCCTCCCTAGTGTTCTGTATTCCTGTCATGTTTGTTCCCCTTTTCATGTTTGAGTACCTCCCTTCATTTATGTTAGCCACCCACCCTCATGTGCTTCTGTTCTTATGTCTGCCTCCATTGTATCTTTGTTCCTTCCTTATGTCCATGCCTCCCCTTTTCTGCATCTCTGTGGCTCCTTGTGTGTGTCTGTGTTAGCCCTCATGTTTGTCTCCATCTCATTGCTTCACAATGCCTCAGTCCCTAATGTCATGTTCATGGCTTGCTTTGTGCCATGATCTCCCCCTTCTCTCGCATGTAATGTCTAGGTCCCTCCCTTTATATCTTTTTTTTTCTTGATTGTGTTCTCCACATTTCTGTGTGTCTCCCTCCTAGTAGTGTTTTCCATATCTAGCCAATCTCCTGACTGTGTTTCCCACAAGTGTATTTCCATTTCCTCATGTCTTTGTCCTCTTATATCTTTGTTCCCTCCTTATGTCTGTAGCCCTCCCCTTGTTTCTGTGTCTTCATTTATATTTTTCTCTCTCACATCGAGGCCCCTCCCTTCCTATAGCTTTCTCTCCCTTATCTGTGTCCCCAGAATGTGTTTCCCGCTTCTGCCTCTCTTCATTTCATTATTCTCTCTGCTTTGTCTGAGTCTTTGTCTTATCTGTATTTCTGCCTTACATGTGGCCCCTACATATCTGGGCCTCCTCATGCCTATGCCTTCTCCTCCTCAAGGTCTGTCTCTCCCTTCAGCGTCTGTGGCCCTTTTCTTTGTGTTGGCAAAGTGGCAAAAGCAGAGAGAAGGAAGAACTCTTGCCTCCAGAGGCTCCAGCCAGCCCATATCTGCAGTAGCCCTGTGGGCCAGGCCCTGTGCAAGTGAGAACTGGGGATACAAAAAGGGGCAGAAATCAGCGAGACAGTCTAAGTGGCAATCCCCTTGTAGGCATTTATCGATTGTGTGACCTCTGGCGAGTCACTTAGCCTCCATGTCCAATGTGAGTGTTGGACTAGGTGGCTTCTAAAGTCCAGGGCTCCAGAGTCAGGATCCCTTCATTTCTTTTTCTCTTGCTTCATGCTTGTGTCCCTCCCTTTGTGTCTGTGTCCCCTCATGCTTCTATCCCCTTCATGTTTTTGTTTCTCCTACTGTGCCTGTCCCTGTGAATACATGCCCCTTTTATGTCCTTCACTGTTTCCCTTCCCTTGTGTTTGTGTCTCCCTCATGTCTGTGTCTCTCATGTTGGTGCACCCCTCAAAGCTGTTTTCCTTCCATATGTATCTTTGATCTTCTATCAGTGTCCCCACTTTTCTGTCCACCTCATGTCTTTGTCCCTCCCCTTTGTGTCTGTGTCTCACTCATGTCTGTGCCCCTGCCCTCATTCCTGTGGCCCCCTAGTGTCTGAGCTCCCGCTATGCAAACATCCGCCTTCATATCTATGCCCTTATGTTTGTGTGCAGAATTCTGTGTATTTGTGCTATGTACTCATGACTTTGTTTCCCTTTCACGTATATATTAGCCTCATGCCAGTGTTCCCCACTTATGTGTATGTTCCCCCATAACTGTGACTAACCATGTCTATGTCTCCTTCATGTCTGATATAAAAATCTATAGCCCCCTTCCTGGGTCTGTGTGTTCCCCATGCTTTGGCCATTCCACATGTTCCTGTATTCCATGTCTCCACAGTGACATCAGAAGTTTTGCCACAGGTCTTGCACCAATCCATGTCTAGACAAAACCTAATTATAAATGAGAAGTTCCGGCTATGGCTTATTTCCTCAGTTAATGCAATTGGCTCCCTTCCAGGTGAGGATGAAAGCCCCTTAACCAGAATCCTAATTGAATGGGGGGAGGAAGAGAAGAGTAGGGTGTTGCCCAGGTGCTAGCCTCAATGGAGGATAGATGGTGGGGACTGTCTAAGGCACTGCACTGAGCAGAAGAAAGGACTGCTGTCTAAGGGATATCATTTGGTGGCAGTAGAGGATCATAGGCTGCTGTCCAGGCTTCTTTCCAGAGTAAGCATGAAGATTTCCCTTTGAAAGTTGATTGGCCAGAGTTATGCTCTGAGTCATGCCCTCTCCCCTTTCTTTCTTTCTTACTAGTGGCAGTGGTACAGCACTCAGTTCCTATATTCTGGGAGCATTCACTAGAACTGGGCCACATCTTGATATGCAGCCTACATGAAAGACAGAATTCCCTGGAAAATCCTAAACCCTCAGTGTCCCTAACCCTGTCTGTGCCAGTGATGTTCCTGCACAGCCTTCTGCTGCACCGCCAGCTCTATGGGCCCTGGCTTCAGGCCAAGTGTGGCCAATGGTAAGTCACCCATACCTGAAGGCCCTTTTCCCCAGGCCTAGGGCCATTGATGGTTTGACATGCCCCCAAGCCAAGCCAAGCTTTCCTTCTGCCCATCGCCTGACTAGGGAGACCCCATCTGGAAAAGGCTTTCTCTTGCTTTTTTTAAGCCTTATCTTAGTCCCATCAGTCAGTTCCCATTGGATCTCATACCTCCTGCCACCATCCTCTTGACCCTCTATTTCCTCTCCACCCCCATCCCAACAGGAATCAGATTATCCTGGAACAGACTCT
The DNA here is from genome assembly GCF_003287225.1 of Phascolarctos cinereus. Taxonomy (NCBI): domain Eukaryota; kingdom Metazoa; phylum Chordata; class Mammalia; order Diprotodontia; family Phascolarctidae; genus Phascolarctos; species Phascolarctos cinereus. Next base: position 353,963,394 of record NW_027556098.1, read on the forward strand.
AAAAACACAGGAATGGATATGGAAGAAGTTCAGCAATCACTGGGTGGCCCTGCAAGAGCTGACTGGCAAGACCCTGCCCCTGCCCCTTCCTTGCAGCTTCATATATAGCCTCTCATGAGGTTCCTGTCATCATTCCACTAATCATTTGTCTTCCCTTCCTTGCCCTTTGGCTAGCTTTGTTTTCTCCTATCTTTCTTCTATCTCTCCCCAATCTTTGGCTTCCTCTGAGTCCCCTCCATTTCTGTTTCCCTTTTTCCTCTCTTCTTTTTCTGGCTCCCATCCCACCCATCTTTTAGTTTTCTTTGTTTTCCGCATTCTTGATTTCTACATCCCTCATCCATTCTCAGGAAAGGGACCTGCAACCTGAGTATCTTCTTCCTGGTGCAGAGTCCAAAGGCCAGGCAGGGGGTAGATGTGGTTGGAGTACAAGGATTTGAAAGTGCCTGTGGTTCTTGTCCTCTAGGAACAATTTTTTATGGAGGACATGTGGCTGATCCCGAAGACCAGGCTGCCATACTCGGTCTTGTCCAGGCCTGTCTGAAACCCAACAATGAACTGAGACCCTACAGTTTTACGCCACAGAATCTGCTGGCTAGCCTTATACCATACCCAGGTAGGGCTCTGGGCAGAGTGAGAGATGGCCAAGTATGATCCCCAACCCTATTGGGGAGATATGTGTGTGAAGGATCGAAACTCATAGATGAGGGGTGGGCTCCCATCTGTGGATAGAGGCATTGGTTATCTGTATTTGGGGATGAAGTGAGTAGGACTTGGTGTATATGTGTGATTCTGTGTCTCTATGTGTGTGTATGTAAGGTGTCCTATTTCTATATGTGTATGTATGAGCCTGAATCAGCATAGGTGAGAAGAGGTCCTATCCCTGATGCACGTCTTACTGTGGGGATATTCCGGTCTTGTGTATGTGAGACCCTGTCTGTTTGTATGTTCTGGGGTGTGTGTGGGGGGGGTATGTGTGTGTATATATATATGTTCTGGTGTGTGTGTGTGTGTGTGTGTGTGGTGTGTGTGTGTGTATAGATCAAGGCTCTGTCCTTGTATGTGTGTGTGCTTGGTAGTTATGGTGTCCCTATATGTGGGAAGCCAAATCCATGCGTATGCTCAAGATATAGGGGAGGGAATGCTTTCTCTCTCTCTCTCTCTCTCTCTCTCTGTATGTGTATATGAAAGGGATTATATTATGTCACAATGTATGTCATGTGTGTGAGGCTGGACAGGGACAGGGGACCAGTGCAGGGAATAGGATGGGAGAGAGATTCAAGTTAGGGTAGATAGAAGATTTGTGTGTGAGAAGGTACTCCACAGGGAAAGGGGAGGAGGGGTATCATTGGCCTCATCTTGTAGTTCTGGAGGCTCTTTGGATTCACATTTTGTGTCCATCATAGCTCAGAGCATCAGGTTGTCCTTTCTCTCTACTGGTTATCCTTAGCAAAGGGTTGTTGTTGCTGGTGGTGGTGGGTGTGTGTGTGTGTGTGTGTGTGTGTGTGTGTGTGTGTGTGTGTGTTTTATCTTGATTCTTTGGATCAAGATGTGATTCACATGTATTCTCTGTATTTCTCCCCAAAATCTCTTCCTCTGGCTCTGTGTTAGCAGCCAGGATTTCTTTCAGCTTATATTGGGGAATTTTGGTGGAAAAATTAGACTGACTTATCTTCCCAAACCACAGTGATATGTTTCTGTTTTGTAACCAGCTTGAGTTCCCATCCAGTCATGGGGTTCAGAACTTCTGATGGCTCTGCCAGTCAAAAGTTCTACATCTATCTAGCTCTGGAAATATGTCCACTGGAAACACATACTATAGCTATTCTGAGCCCCTTCCTTGATACTCTCCCTGTTGCCTCCTTTGAAACCTCAAGAGTCAAATCACTTTGAGGTATGGAAGTAATGACTCTGTCTTCAAATTGTCAAAGGCCTATACTCCTCTATTAAAAAGTGATTTTTCCAGACATTAATTATGAGCTGCTTAGATGTGAAACATTTAAGCTGAGGTTGGGTTATGCAGATAACTATAGCCTCACACATAGCTTTGGGTCAGTTTCTCCTTTCTCTACCAATACTATGTCCACAGTCAAAACTAGTGTCACCTAGATAAATGGGCACAGCCTTTTGGGGATGGGCCAGAGAGTAATTGAGTTAAACCCCTTGTCCAAGCCCACAGTTTGGCAGTGATGGTTGAGGCAGCAGGAGGCAATGGGACCTTTCAAGAACTATGCAAAGCCTCATTGCCAAGGAGGCCGCATAAGTTTCTGGAATAAAAGACTTATTTTCTCAGAGCAATTAAATTTAGAGAAAGCATCAAGTCCATGTGTCTTCCTGAATTTTTAGCTCTTTAAACTTCATCAGAATCTCTCAGCTTTTATCTCTGACCAATACTGGTTCACCTATGAGTATCACCAGAGTCATTCTGATAAGAAATTCAACCCAACCTTTGGTTTTCGTCTGCCTGGAAGAAGCCTCACTTCTTTTGCCATCAAGAAGGATTACCTTTCCTCATATGTAGGAATTTACATTATTTACTGCTTATGCCCATTCCATCATAGACTAAGTTCAACAGTACTGCAGTAACTTACAAAAGAGGCTGGCTTTAACACTGCTACCCCGCCAGTTGGAAGTGGAGTGAGCTCCAAAGGCCATACAGTGGTAACATCTGCTGTCTCAGACTTCTACAAAAATTGTCACACTTTAGAGAATATTTGAGATGTTGAATGCTGCAAAACGTTAACTCTTTTCCTCTGCCCCATTGCTCCCAGTTCTGCTTTTTGTAGACAAAGAAAGCAATCTCTTTCACATATTAGACCTTTGACAATTAGTAGACAGCATCTTCTGGATTTTCTCCTAAACTGTTTCCCCTGGAGTCCAAAGGATCTTTGATCCTTATTTCAGGAACGAGTGCCTTTCTTAAAGTCAAGGTGATTAATCAGATTGATTCCACCAGCAACAGATGATAATAGAATATGCTAGTTTCCTATGGACCCTAAATCAGACCTCATATGAAATATTTCTGCTTGAGAACATCAGTTTTTAGAAGGCTTGGCTCTACCTACTTAAGATGGTCCAGATGGACTTGGCTGTCAAACTGACCACACATTTGTGGCAACATATTCTGCTTCTGTTTTTGACCAGCCTAGTTGTCAGGTGCATGCCAGCAGTCAGGTACATGATGTGAAGGAGAGGAATCCAGGATGACTTTTGGGGGAGGTGGCTGCCCAGCCCACTTGTGTCAGCCATTCACAGGAGTTTTACGCAGTCTATTTGCCATCTGCTGTTAAGGGAGCAGCAAGGTTCTCTACTCATCTTTCATCTCCGAACCAATCTTACTTTGCCCATCCTCCAACCCATATTTCTCTTAAAAAAATGTTACTGATATATTTTTACATGACCTTCACTTCAGAATATATCCATCTTCTTCCGTCACCCAACCCCCAGTAGCCATTCCTTATAACCTACTATATGCCAGAGAAAGACAAAAATGAAAGTCTGCCCTCAAGGACCTTATATTCTGTCATAGGAAATATGTATGAGTGGATACATAAATATAAGACAATTTAGAGGGGGAAGGCATTAGCCACTGGAGAAATAGAGACTTCTTATAGAAGATGCTATTTGAGTTCAGTTTTGAAGGGATTCTAAAAGACAAAGACAAGGAAGGAATGCATTTGAGGCCTGGGGAAAGCCAGAGGGCTACCTCTTAGAATCTTCTGCTCTCCTGCTGTCCTCAGGAGAGATCAGTGTTTGAGACACTGTCTTGATTCACTCAGTCAGTGAGTAAAGGCACATTGTGGATTTTTATCTTCTCCATCAAGCAACTATCTCCAGTGTCAACACCAACTCCTTGGTAATTTCCCATGGGGTATTACAACCTAAGATCACAACCCTTCTTCTATCTATTACCCGGGTATTCCCCAAGACTCTGTCATGGGCCCTCTTTTTTTTTTTTCCTTCTATACTCCCTTAGTGAACATCAGCTCTCATGGGTTAAATTATGCTCTCCATGCAAAGGACTCCCAAATCTAATCTCCCAACCCTAATGTCTCTCCAGAAGTCCAATCTTTAATAAGATATCCTGTAGAAATTACAAAGTCACTATAACATGTGTAAAATGGAACTAATATTTTCTCTAAAACCCACTCCTTTTCAAACTGCTTATTTCCATCAAAGGACCAGAATTCTAGTTACTCAGGCTTGAAATGTTGGAGTCATTCCTGATTCTTTTCCTCTCTTTCATATCCCATATCCAATTAGTTGTCAAATCGTCACTTCTGCTTCTACATCTCTTGTACCCATCACTCTCTCTCTACTCATATCCCAATCCCAGGTTAAGTCCTCATCAGTTCTTGCCTGGATTAATGCAATATCCTCCTGATTAGTCTCCCTTCTCCCCATCTCTTCCCTCTCTAATTCATTCTCCACTCCTTTACTAGAAAACTCTCCTGTGTGGCTCCTTATTACCTCTAAGATAAAATACAAACCCTTCACCCTAGCATTTAAAGCTCTCGCAATATGACTCCCCACTGACTTCTGTTGGAGGAACCACAAGAAAGAGAAAACAAAACAAAACAGAAGAAAAAAATAGCAAATAGTATGCTTCAATCTGCATTCAAACCCCATAGTTCTTTGGATTTGGATAGCATTTTCCATCATGAGACCTTTGCAGATGTCTTAGATCCTTGCACTGCTGAGAAGGGCTAAGTGTATCAAAGTTAGTCATTGCACAAGGTGGCTGTTACTGTGTACAACGTTCTCCTTGTTCTGCTCACTTCATTCAGCACCAGTCCATACAAGTCTTTCCAGGTTTTTCTGAAGTCCTCCTGCTCATCATTTCTTATAGCACAATAGTATTCCATTACATTCATATACCACAACTTGTTCAGCCATTCCCCAGTTGATGGGCATTCCCTCAATTTCCAATTCTTTGCCACCACAAAAAAGAGTTGCTATAAATACATTTGTACATGTGGGTCCTTTTCCCATTTTTATGATGTCTTTGGGATACAGCCCTAGAAGTGCTATTGCTGGGTCAAAGGGTATACACATTTTTATAGCCCCTTTGGACATAGTTCCAAATTGCTCTCCAAAATGGTTGGATCATTTCACAACTCCACAACTCACTATCTGACAAAAACTGCTGGAAAAACTGGAAAAGAGTATGGCAGAAATTAGGTATCGACCAAAATCTCACACCATATACCAAAATAAAGTCAAAATGGGTTCATGATTTACATATAAAGGCTAATACTATAAGCAAACTGGGAGAGCCAAGGAATAGTTTACCTATCAGATTTATGGAGCAGAAGAATTCATGACCAAACAGGAGATAGAGAACATTACAAAATACAAAATGGAAATTTTTGATTACATTAAATTGAAAAGTTTTTGCACAAACAAAGCCAACCCAACCAAGATTAGAAGGAAAGTAGAAAATTGGGAAAGAATTTTTACAACCAGTGTCTCTGATAAGAGCCTCATTTCTAAAATATATAGAGAATTAAGTCAAATTTATAAGATTACAAGTCATTCCCCAATTGATAAATGGTCAAAGGATATGAACAGGCAGTTCTCAGATGAAGAAATTAAAGCCATCTGTAGTCATATGAAAAAATGCTCTAAATCACTATTGGTTAGAGAAATGCAAAGCCAAACAACTCTGAGGTACCACATCACACCTATCAGATTGGCCAAGATGACAAAACAGGAAAATGATAAATGTTGGAGAAGATGTGGGAAAATTGGGACACTAATGCATTGTTGGTAGAGTTGTGAACGTCATTTTTTCTTCCCAACCCTCTGGGGATGAAAAGTTATGAGTTCATTCTATCTCGGCCCTGTGGCCTGGCCACAGGATCAGGAAGCCTCAGAAACTACATGGGAACTCTGCTTCCCATGTGGCCCACCCAGGATCTTTCTCTGTCTCTCTCTCATCTCCCCTTCCCTTCCTTCCCTTTTCCAGTGTTCATTACAGTTATAGTGCTTCTTTACTCTCAAGAGGGACTACCTCAACAAAAAATTTCAACTATACCAGTACAAGACAGGGAAAACATGGTGAAGAGTTCTTTCTCTGGACTGAATATTGCCTGGGGGAGTTTTGTGGGCTGAGAACTTAATAGGGGTCAATAGCATGATACAGCAGCTGAAAGAGCTGATGGGATCTTAGACTATGTTAAGAGAGGCTGAGCTTTAAGTAGTAAGTCTTTGCTGTCCTCTGCCCTGGCCAGGTCACATCTAGTGTATTGTGTTCCAGACTGTTTGCCACACAGTTTAAGAAGAATATTGATAAACTGGAGAACATCCAGGCAAGGACACCCAGAATGGGGAAGGGACTTGAGTTCATGCCATATGAGGATAAGTTGAAGTAACTGGTGATATTTAGCCTGAAAAAGATAAGACTTAGGGAGGATATGATAGTTGTATGTAAGCTCCTTAGTTATTAGAGAAGCATATGGAAAGGCTGTCACATGGAAAAGTAGTCAGATTGGCCTTTTAGTCTCAAAGGGAAAAATTGGGAACAATGGGTGGAAATTGCAAAGAACCAAATTTAGGCTTGGTGTCAGGGAAAACTTCCTTAAAATTAGAGCTATCCAAAAGTGTGATGGCGATAGGGGGTTTCCCTTCACTGGAAATTTCAAGCAGAGGTTTGATGACTACTTACTGGATATATTATAATAGTGATTCCTTTTCAGATATGGGTTGGACCCTATGGCTATTGAGCTTCCTTCAGCCTTTGGGATTCTGCCATGTTTTGAATCCTCTGGTCTCAAAGTATCCTGGCACTTACAGTTATTCTCAGCCTTCCAAGAAGTATATCTCCCTTATCCTGAAGCACCACTCTCTGAAGAGGTTCCTTATGTAATTAGTTATGAAGTAAAGAAAACCTTCCTAACAATTGGCAGTGTCCCAAATTGCAGTGGGCTACCTTTTCTCTGGAGGTCTTTAAGCAGAAGATTCTCAGTGATGTAGAGAGGATTCCTGCACAGCACCTGGGTTCCCTGCTCACATGTAGGACCCATAGAATCACTACCCCAGGATCAAGATGCGGCCAAGGCCAAAATGGAGCTAGGGCGAAGGCCCAAGCTGAGCCTGGGGCTGTTGGCAATGCTAAAACCATAACTAAGGCCAATGCCCATGCTGGAGTCAAGTCAGTGATAGAGGCTGTGACTATATATATGGAGCCTCTATTAGGACTAGGACCAAGACAGGATTGGAGACCTTCAGATCTACCTTATAAGGTTGTTGTTAGGGTTAAATTAGAAAAATATATAAAGTATTTGCAACCTTTAAAGTGCCATTTAAATCTTAGTTATTTTTACTTTAAAATAGTATTTTTTCCAATTACATGTAAAGAAAGTTTTTAACATTTTTGTTGTTGTTTTTTGCTAGGCAGTGGGGTTAAGTGACTTGCTCAGGGTCACACAACTAGTAAGTGTTATGTGTCTGAGGCGGGATTTGAACTCAGGTCCTCCTGACTCCAGGGTCAGTACTCTGTTGTTTTTAACATTTAAAAAAAAATTTAAGTTCCAAATATTTTTTTCTCCCTCCCTCACCTCCCCCCTCCCTGAGATGGTAAGAAATTTGATATAGGTTATATATGTGCAATCATGTAAAACATATTTCCATATTAGTCATGTTGTGAAAGAAGAACCAGAGCCAAAGGAAAAAAAACACACAAAAAAAGTGAAAATAGTATGCTTCAATTTGCATTCAAACTCTATCAGTTCTTTCTCTGGATATGGATAGCATTTTTCATCATGAATCATTTTGGAATTGTCTTGGATCATTGTTTTGCTGAGAAAGCTAAGTCACTCATAGTTGATCACTGCATAATGTTGCTGTTGCTGTGTACAATGTTCACCTGGTTTTGCTTACTTCACTTTGCATCAGTTCTTGTAAGTCTTTCCATGTCTTTCTGAGATCTGCCTGCTTGTCATTTCTTATAACACAATAGTATTACATTCCAGCCATACACTACAACTTATTCAGCCATTCCCCAACTGATGGGCATCCCTTCAATTTCCAATTCTTTGACACCACAAAAAGAGCTGTAAATCTTAGCTGTTATCATAAGGAATCCTGCCTGTCCTCAGAGAGAGACTGTAGCCACTATGCCCTAGCCAAGTAGAACTGAGATGGATAGCAGGGGACTCTTGAAGAGATGCAACCTAGAAGCAGGGAGAGGGAACAATACGCAGAAAAGTCTACATGCCCAGCATTTACCATAAGACCCAATGAAGCTTTGCACTCAGGAAAGATTCCACTCCCAGAAGGTAGCAAGCCACTTGAGAGCTTGATGACATCGCCAGAAGATTTTAGGAGTCCTACAGTATCAGAGGCATGGATTACCCCCTTCACATATGTTCCCTGGCCATGTGCGTTCCCTCCAAGTGTGTTCCTCATACACAATCATTATTGTGCCTATTCTACCTATTTATGGTAAAGGCTTCAGATTTGTGGAGGAAATGTAACTTACTAAATGTCTTTGCTTTGAACTAGTTGCATTTACTGACTAGAGAAAAACACACAAGTGGAGGCTTGTGAGCCATAATTTTAAATGGATAAAGATTCACAGAGTACCTTGACCTGGAGTGGTTATTCTGTGTTGTCATTCAACTCTTGAGATTGTGTGTGTGTGTGTGTGTGTGTGTGAGAGAGAGAGAGAGAGACAGAGACAGAGACAGAGAGACAGAGAGAGACACAGAGAGAGAGAGAGAGAGGAGAGAGGGGCAGGGGCAGGGAGGGCCCTCTGTGTGTGTGTGAGGGGGGAGTGTCTTTCTGTGTATATATGTGTGGGGACATCCCTGAATGTAGAAAAGGTCAAGTTTGGATATCTGTGTGTATACAATTTTCCTCTGCATGCATCTTTGTCTGTGTATGGAGAACCTTCCCTTTTGTGTGGAAGAGCCTGGGTAGGTGTAGAGGGTGACATCTCTCTCCTGCAGTATCTTGTTCCTCTTAATTTTCCATCTTCACCTTCTCAACCCACTAGATAAGCCAGAGTTAGAGGCATCATTAGAGGTAGAGGCCCAAGCACACCTGATCTCTGCATTGTCTGAGCCTCGCAGCTGTGGAGTAACTGAAGGGCCCCAGGCTTGGCTATTAAGGAAAAAGAGTCGGGCCCTTTTGGCTTCTCTACACAAGGCCCAAGATCCCTGGGGACCCTCAGGCCTGCCTAGTGCCCGAAGCCAGGCCCTTCATCAGGTGAAGTATCGACTAAAGCATCGAGTGTCCCAGGCTATCCAGAGGCTCAAAGCATTGCAGGCCATGCTGGCCTTGAGCTCTCATAGCCAGACCCTTGGCTGCAACTCCTCTAAAGGGCTGCAGACCCTGGAAGGCTTCCTGGAGGAGGAAGGCACAGCATTAGGTATGCTATTGCCAGAACTTCATAGTGACCTGTGCTGCCTGGAGAGCCAGCTGGCAGGGGGCCTTCCCTGCTCCTCTCCACGATGTGAAGAAGTAGCCACTGCCCTTTGGGCTGGCCGTCCCCCTCTTCCCTGGCGGCATCACATGTCTGCGGGGCCCCAGCCACCCTGGCTGTGGCTGCACCAGCTGTGGCACCAGGGCCAGTTGCTAACCAAATACTTAAGTCTATGTGGACAGCTCGATATGGGAGGGTCTGACCAACAGAATCGCTCATTTCACCTGTCTGCCTTCCGTCATCCCAGAGGGTTATTGCTGGCTATTCGCTGGGAGGCCAGCCAGAACTGGGTTTACCGCTACACCACTTCAAATTTAACATCAAGTGTGACAGCTAGCCCTGGCCATCCACCTCTGACCTGCCCTGCCTCCGTCCCTGGTGCACACCCTCACTTCCAGCTTCGCCCCGATTTTATCTCCCCATCTCGTAACCCAACCCCCAAGCTTGACCCTGCCCGCCACAGCCCCAGTGATGGTCCCCAATATAGCGGTGGTCCGCAGCCCAGGCCTGGCCCTAGCCCCCAAGATGGCCCTCAATCCAGCCTTGGTCTCAGTCCTGGCTTCTATAGCCGACTTGGCCTTAGTCATGGCTTTAGCACTGGCACCAGCCCCAGGTTCAACATGGGCCGTAACCCTAACCCTAGTTTTGGCTTAGTCTCTAATCTCAACATTGGTGTAGCTCAACAAGGGATTGAAGCAATTCACCTTCAGTTTCAGGTAGGTACTCTATCCCTGTCCCCTCTCCTTCTGGCTATAAGCATTAACCCTGATTCATTTCATGCCTTTCCTTGATGTCTCAGTCCTGACAATGATGATTGTGCCCCCAGGTGGAATGTGGACCAAACCCCTTAGCTCCTGAGGGTGGCCTTCTAATAACAGGACTGGTCCTCTATCATGCTGAATGGGATCCCGAGGACAGAGCCTTGCAAGATGGGCACTCAGGCAAGCCCAGCCCTCTGCCCCCTGTCAGTGTCACTCCCCACTTCATCAACCAAGATCTACCATTGCCCCCCTCTTCTCTGCCTCTCTATCTCTGTCCTGTCTACTTGGGGGGAGTCCTGGGCTCCCCACGACTGGACCGTGCCCACCTTGTGTTACACCTGCCACTGCCTACCAAAGTGTCTCCTGCCACTTGTGTTCAACGCAGGGTATATGTGTGTAGTCCACCTCTGATCTGAGCCAATATCCAGAATAAAAGAGGCTGGCAAAAGGCACGTGTGTGTGTGTGTGTGTGTGTGTGTGCGCGCGCGTGCGTGCACCACACACATACTCCCTTGTTGGCTTTTCTACTCATGCATGTTCAGGCAGCCTTTGAGACAGAGGGAAAAGAGAGAAGGTGGAATTAATTCAACCCCTTTCCCTCATCTGGTAACAGCTATTTGGTCTTTTAAGTCTGGAGTTTGGCGAGCCTGGGGGAGGGAATAAAAGAATAGTGAGGTGTACAGTGAGGGATTGACACCAGGCCAATAGCACCCACTGCCATTACTATAGTGGGGCAGGATCTAAAGGATCATCCTACTCAGTCCTTCACTTTCTGCTACACTGTATGCTTCTAGGTCTGACACCACCTCTCTTCCTAGAATGCCTTTCATCAAGTTGGAGCTCTCTAGAGTTCAAGAAGAACATATTTACTTAGAGCATCGAATAATAGGTAGTGAGCAGGCCTCAAAGGTGACACACACTGGCTGTATAACTTTGGATAAGTCATCTAACCCCTCAGTGCCCTAAGCAACTCTCTTCTAACTATAAGTTGCAAAGAAGCTGCTAACCTGAATTGGTAGAGGGTTATTTCCCACTTGGGAATTTCCCATACTAATGAAATCATAGGTCTAGTCCCTATCCTTATATTTACAAGGGAAGAGTATAGTTCATAACACAGAAAATCATCCCATGGGCCTTCCTTCTGGTCTACAGTCTAGTAAGACTTTATCTACTTTTCAATTCATCTGACTTAGTCTTTTGGTCAAGCTACAATAAATACCATATCATAGCCAATCTATGATGACTATCAGTGGGCATTAGCCTTAGCAATCTAGCCATCACCACCTCCTGCCCCATTCCCCCATCATGTGGTCCCTATCATTATATTCTCTGTAGTGTACCTATGAGACACAGAATAATGCATATAAAATAAGTGCTGGATTTGAAGTCAGGTCGTGAAGTCAGAAGTCAGGGTGTGTCTAGCTCTGTGACCTTTGTTAAGTCCATACCCCTCTCTGGACCTCAGATTCTTTTTTTTTAGGGGGGGGGTTAGGCAATGGGGTTAAGTGACTTACCCAGGGTCACACAGCTAGTGTTATGTGTCTGAAGTCACATTTGAACTCGGGTCCTCCTGAATCCAGGGTCGGTCCTCTATCCACTGTGCCACCTAGCTGCCCCTGGACCTCAGATTCTTTATCTGTAAAATTAGGGCACTGTACTAAAGGACCTTTACTTCTAAGTACAGAATGTCCCAAAAGTCCTAATACAGTTTTAAGCTTTGCCTATATATACACTACAAACCAAGTATAACCCATGCTCTAAAAATGGAAAAGTCCCAGGTATACTTTAGAGGATTTCTTACTTTTCTAGTTCATAGCTGTACTGGCCCCTCCCACAAAAAAATATGAGAAAATCACAATCTGATAACCAACTTCTCTTTCAACAAAGCACTTTTTTCATACATTATCTTTTCTTGAAATGATGGTATGTGATAGGATCTGTGCATCAAATCATTCAGATAACTTCTCTGGTGTGGATTATAGAATTCGAGCATCTCAAGAATCCAATAACTATACCTTTAAATATAAAAAGTAAAGTCCTTTGATTTATGGAACACCTACTGTGGTCTTAGCATTGCTGCAATATTCAAAGGTAGACTAGCTGGCTACAAGGTCCCTCTCCTTAGAAGGGGTTTCTATATAAGCTGAGAAATGCACAGATGTACATGCACACAGGATTTCAACAGAAAAAGGCATGCTTCTTGATTCTGATTAAATACTCGTATTTATGAATGACATCTTGAGAGATGATAGCTTTCCTACATCTGGCCCCTTTTGATCATTGTTGCTGCAACCTCTATCTGGACGGAAGCTCATTACTTTGGACTTGAGTAACCTAGGAGTCCAGTCCAGGGTTCTTTCCTGAGGAGAAGTGGGGCCGAGGAGAGTGAGGCAGTTCCATGTTCCTGAAGTAAGTAGGCTTCAAAAACACAGCATATCAGATGTGGAAGGGACTTTATATGTCACTTGGTACAACAGCTTTTGTTTATAAAACTGAGGCCCAGTTAAGGGATGTCTCCAAGGCCACAAGAAGCACGTGGCAAAGTTGGGATTCAAACCCAAAACCGACCATTTTGAATGGATGAAAAGCATTAAGTATTTACTACGTGCCAAATAGTTTGATTACACCACATTTACTTGCCCATCATAGGTTATGCATCTGTTCACACTGGAAGGGACGGGGGTGGGGGCACATATACCTACTGGAGAACTTGGATGGTAGAATTATTAAGCACAAGATCACATATAGCTCTGGATACTAATGAAACAAGTATTTATTGCCTACTATGAACCAGGCACTGAGAAGCCTGGTGCTAGGAAAGACAAAGACAAAAATGAAACGGTCTCTGTCCTCAAGGAACTTATGTTTTACTGGGATGGTATAGCATATTCACAGAGAAGTAAATAAAAAATTTACAAAATAAATACAAAGTTATTTCAGTGAGGACTGGCACTGAAAACTTGGGAAATGAGTAAAGGCCTGATTGTTTACACCATAGAGAATGAGCAGACCAATGAATTATATAAACAATTAAAAACACTAGGAAAAGAATAAATTAAAAACCCACAGTTAAACACCAAATTGGAAATCCTAGAAATTGAAGGTGATGTTAATAAAACTGAATCTAAGAAAACCATTAATAAAACTAGAAGTTGGTTTCATGAAAAAAAAAACCCAATAAACTACTGGTTGATGATTTTTTTAAGAAAAAACCAAAACAAATCACTAGTATCAAAAAGGAAACTGTGAATATGCCACTAATGAAGGTAAAATCAAAGCAATTAGAAGTTATTTTGCCAATTATATGCCAACAAATTTAACAATTTAAGTGAAAACGAAGAACACTTACAAAAATATAAACTCTCAATATTAACAGAAGAGGAGCTAAAATATCTGAATAAACCTATTTAGAAAAAGAAACCGAACCAACCATAAACAAGCTTTGTAAGGGAAAAGCATCAGGACCAGACTGATTTACAAGAGAATTCTACCAAACATTTAAAGATCAACTAATTCCAATATTAAATAATCTGGAATAATAGGTAAAGAAGGAGTCCTATCAAACTCCTTTTATGAAACAAATATGGTGCTGATACCTAAACCAGGAAAAACAAAAACAGAGAAAATCATAGATCAATTTCATTAATGAATATGGATGCGAAAATCCCAATTAAAATACTAGCTAGGAGGCTACAACAATAGATCACAAAGCTTATGTATTGTAACCAAGTGGGATTTATACCATGAATACAGGGACAGTTTAAGGAAAATTAACAAAATTATATCAATAACAAAAGTAACAATCATATGATTATATCAACAGATGTCAAAAAAGCTTTTTGACAAAAACACATTCCTATTAAAAATATTTGAAAGCATAGGTGTAAACAGCTTTTTCCTTAAAATGATAAGAAGCATCTACCTAAAACCATCAGCAAGCATTATTTCTAACAGGGATAAGTCAGAAGTCTTCCCAAAAAGATAAGGAATGAAACAAGGATGCCTGTTATCACCAGTATTATTCAATATGTACTAGAAATGTTAGCAATAGCAGTAAGGGAAGAAAAAGAAATTGAAGAAATCAGAATGGGCAATGAGGTAATAAAACTTTCTTTTTGCAGATATGATATGTGGAAAATCCTAGCGATTCAACTAAAAAGCTAGTTGAAACAATAATTATGGCAAGGTAGCAGGATATAAAATAAACCCAGATGAATTATCAGCATTTCTACATATCACCAACAAAACCCTGCAAGAAGAGATAGCAAGAAAAAAAAGAGACATCCCATTTAAAATGACTCTAGACAGTAAATATCTGAGAGTACACCTGTCAAATCCTGAAACTACATGAATATAATTATAAAACACTTTTTATACAAATAAAGTCAGATTTAAGTAGAGAAATATTAATTGTTTGTGGTGGGAAGAGCCAATATAATAAAAATGACAATTCTACTTAAACTAAGCTACTTATTCAATGCCATTCCAATTAAATTACCAAAAAATTATTTTACTGAGCTAGAAAAAATGAGAAAATTCATTTGGCAGAACAAAAGGTCAAGAATATCACAGGAATTAATGAAAAAAAAAAAGTAAAGGAAGGAGATTTTAGTAGTACCAGATCTTAAACTGTATTGTAAGATAGTAATTATCAAAACTATCTGGTACTGGCTAAGAAATAGAAAAGTGGATCAATGAACAGAGTAGACATACAATACACAGTAGTAAATGATTATAGTTACCTTGTGTAAATATTTAAGCTTGTGGGATAAGAATTCACTATTTGGTAAAAAAAAAAAATTGTTGGGAAAACTGGAAAGCAGTCTAACAGAAATTGGGTATAGATCAATATCTTATACCATTTACCAAGATAAGGTGAAAACGGATTCATGATCTTGCTAGAAAGGAGATATCAACTAAATTAGAAGAACATGGAACACATTACCTATCAGCCTTATGGGTAGAAGAAAAAATTATGAATAAACGAGATAGAGAACACTGAGATGCAAAATGGATAATTCTGATTATATTAAACTTAAAAGTTTTTGTACAAATGAAACCAATGTAGCCAAGATTAGAAGAAAGCAGAAAATGAGGGGGAAAATCTTATAGACAGTTGCTCAGATAAAGGTCTCATATCTCAAATATATAGAGAACTTGGTCAAATTTATAAGAATATGAGTCATTCCCCAATTGATAAATGGTCAAAGGATATGAACGGGTAGTTTTTCGATAAAGAAATCAAAACTATATATAGTCATGTGAAAAAATGCTCTCAATCAATATTGATTAGAGAAATGCAAACTAAAACAACTTTGGGATATACTCTCACACTTATCAGACTGACTAAAATGATAGAAGGGGAAAATGACAAATGTTGGAGGGGATTTGGAAAAATGGGACACTAATACATTGTTGGTGGAACTGTGAACTGATCCAACCATTTTAGAGAGCAATCTGGAATTATACCCAAAGAATTATAAAAACTGTGTATATCCTTTGACTCAGCAATGCTACTATAGGGAAAAAGGAAAAGAGCCTATATGCTCTAAATTATTTATAGCAGCATATTTTGTGGTAGTAAAGAACTGGAAATTGAGGAGATGTCCATTAATTGGGGGATGGCTAAACAAGTTGTGGCATATGATTGTGATGGAACACTACGGTGCTGTAAGAAATTATGAACAAGCTGATTTTAGAAAAACATGGAAAAGACTTGCGTGAAATAATGAAGTATGAAGTGAGCAGAACCAAAAGAACACTGTATACAGTAACCAATATTGTTCAAAGAATAAATGTGAACAACCAAGTTATTCTGAGTACTATAAATACTCAAATTAACTGTAAAGGACCTATGAAGGAAGGTGCTCCGCAGCACCTCCAGAGAAAGAACTGAGAAATAGAAGTACACATAGTGTGGTCTGTGACATATGTGTGACATATGTGTGACACATATCTGTCAATCATGGCCTCTAACGCATGGTGGGGAAAGAGGGGACAACTCAGAATTTAAAATATAACAAAAAAAGTAAAATTAATTTTTTAAAAGCAGCTTATACTTATATAGCATTTAGTAATAGTTTACCAAACTATTTCCCAACAACCTTGAGGTAGGCAGTACAAAAATCATAGCCTCCACTTACAATTGAAGAAATCTAGGTTAAGTAGTCTGCCCAACGCCACACAATTGGTGTCTGGACCAAGACTCAAAGCAAGGTCATTTAAATTTATGTTAAGGTCCTATCGTCATGCTACTTCTTACGATTCTTCATTAATATTGTACTCCAATTTTCTCTAAAAGATGCAATTTATTATTATTTATTATTACAAATATAATGCTACACAAATTTAAAATAAAACAACCAACTGTACCAGTACAGAATAGAGGAGGTTTGGATAGACCAGTTTTGGGGAAAAGATCTAGGGATTTTAGTGGACCACATAATCAACATGGGTTAATAGTGTGACATGGAAACCAAAAAAGATTAATATTTGTGTTCAGTTCTGCATGCCATATTTTAGGAATGAAATGGTTAAGCTGTAATTCAGAGGACTGAGACTGAGACCTCACAACATGAGAACTGGTTAAAGTAACGGTTTTTATCTTCTCAGAAAAGGATTAAGGGGCATATGATAGCAGATTTCTATCATTAGAAGGGCTGTCCTATGGTAGAGGGATGAGAATTATTCAGCTTGGCCCTGGAAAGCAGAACCAGGTAGCAGATTCTTCATTACTGGGTGTTTGACCAGAGCTGGATGACCACTTGTTGGGACTATAGATTGCTTTTCAGGTCTAAGTTGGAACAGATGGTCTCTGAGGTCCCTGCTAACTCTTAAGTAAACCAAGCTGGAGGACCAGCTTTGGGGGAAGGGGAAGAGAAGAATCATTCATTATTGAGTCTGCAGACAGTAGGGCTCTGGCCTTCAAACCATCTAGCCCACTGGCCTGCACAGGCCATGCCAACTTCCATCTGTGCCAGTATGAAGCAATTCCCACCTCCTGCGGCCAGCCTGATCTCCACGATGTGGGAAACTTCTGATGGAAAGAGAAACGACCCTTCCTTTGACCTCAGGCCTTCCATTTCCAGCTGTGCCTGTCCCTTGAAGGAAGAGGAAAAAGAAAGTTGATAGGGAGTGGGACTGCTTTCTCTTGCTGTGCAGGTTTGATTTTTCATCTACTGTACCGTTTCCTGCCTAATTTCCAGCTTATAAAAGGAAAAGTAGTGAAATGAGGCCTCCCATTTCACCATCTGATTATGGGCGTTCCCTCTCATGCTGCACTTGTCTCAGCCTTCTTTGGGAAGAGGAGTGGCACCTTCCACTCAATGATGAACAGTGTTACAGCCAGTCATACCCAATACTCCCTTGGTGAATCAGTTCAACTCTACACTATCCTCTTTTTGAGTCCCCAGCCTCCTTAGCATTTCACTGATTATGCCCTGCCAACACTTGGCCTTGGATGACTCCCACCTTCTGCAGCCTTGACCCCACACCTGTGCTGCCGAATGAAGGTGGAGAAAATCGCCCAACCATTCTGGTTAGGTACGCTTCAAATTTGTTACACAACCTCAACTAGGTCCTCACTGCCGTCAGGCAATCCTACTATACTTCCTTTTATCAGCTCACTCCCACCTCTTCTAAACCTTTTCATCTCTTCTCAGACCTCTAATGGCTGTCTCCCCCCTCATCCTCTCAGTGGAGAACCTTGCAAGAAATAAACTGAGGTTATCTGCCAGGCGCTCTCTCTTCTCCACTCTTTCCTATCTCATATCACTCATATGCTTTCTGCCACTATTTCTTCCACCCTTTTCACATGACACTCCTCTACCTGCTCAAGTGATCTTATTCCATCCTGTCTCCTCCAACAAATTGCCCCCTCTATTATCCCCTCTATAATTTATTTTTCAATCTTTCCCAATCTCTATTACTCTCTTCCTTCTTACTGTCTACTAATATGACCATGTCTACCCTATCCTCAAAAAACCCTCACTTGATCCCAGATAAGTATTGTCCTATCTTTCATAAGCTAAACTCCTTGAAAAGGCCCTCTTGTATCTACAAATAGATGTCTCCACTTGCTCTCCTCGTTCTCAGTCCCTTACATTTTGGCTTCAGACCTCTCATCATTCCACCAAAACTGTTCTCCAAAGTTACCCAATGATTTCATAATTGCCAAATCCAGTGGCCTTTTCTTAATCCTCATTCTTCTTGACCTCTCTGCAACCTTTGGCACTGTTGCTCACTCTCTTCTCCTTAAAACTCTCTTCCTTCAAGGTTTTTGGGACACATTCTCTCCTGGTTCTCCTATTTGACCACTCCTGTCTCCTTCACTGGAACCTCTTCCAGATCATGTCCTCTATCCACAGATAGTCCTCAGGGTTCTGACCTGCATCATCTTCTCTTCTTCCTCTGTACTACTTCACTTGATGATGTCTTCAAATGCCATGGATTTAATTACTATCTCTACAATGATTTTTAATTTACCTATCCTGCCCTAAACTCTGTTGATTTCTAATCTTGCATCTGCAATCATCTTCCAGACACCTCCAAGTGGATGTCCATTAGACATCTTAAACTCAACATGATGAGAAAGGAAATCATTATCTTTTCCCCTAAGTCCTCCCCTTCTCCTACCTTCCTGTCACTGTAGAGGGCAACATCATCCTCCCAGTACTTAGACTCACAACCTAAGAGTCATCCTCAATTCCTCAACTACCTTTCACTCTCCCTCTTCCCCCATACCCAAGCCATTCTCAAAGCCTGTCAAATCACCTTGCAACATCTTTCAAATATTCCTCTTTCTGTCCCTTGACATTGCCACCACTATGGTAAAGGCTCTCACCTCACACTTGGACTATTATAAAAGACTATTACAATAGTCTGTTGGAGGACCTGCCTCCCCACTCCAATCCATCCTCCCTTTTAGCCACTAAAGTGATTTTCCTAAAGCACAGGTATGACCATGTCACTCCCTTATTCAACAAACTTCAGTAGCTCCCTTTTGTCTCCAGGATCAAATACAAAATCCTGTTTGGTGTTTAAAGCTCTTCATAATCTAGCCCTATCCTATCTTTCCAGTCTTCTTATACCTTACTTCTCAACATGTACTCTTTTTTTTTTTTTGGTGAAGCAACTGAGGTTAAGTGACTTGCCCAGCATCACACAGCTGGTAAGTGTCAAGTGTCTGAGGCCAGATTTGAACTCACGTCCTCCTGACTCCAAGGCCAGAGCTCTATCCACTGTGACACCTAGCTGCCCCTCAACATGTACTCTTCAGTTAAGTGACACTGGCCTCTTTGTTCCATGAACAAGATACTCCATCTCTTGGCTTTGTGCATTTTCTCTGGCTGCCCCCTTCCTTCCCTCCCCTCCCCATGCCTAGAATGCTATCATTTCTGCCTAATGGTTTCCCTGGCTTCCTTTAAGTCTCAACTAAAATCCTATCGTCTACAGAAAGCCTTTCCTAGCCCCTCTTAATTCTAATACCTTCCCTCTGTCTAATATTTCTTATTTACCCTGCATATAGCTTGTTTATACATATTTGATTGTGAATTCCCTAAGGGGAGGGATTATCTTTTGCCTTTTTTTGTATTCCCATCACTTAGCACAGTGCCTGGCATATAGCAGGTATTCATTGACTGAAGGCTAATCCGTGGTAGGCTAAGAGTCCCAGTTTTTATTCCATTGCCTATCCCACAGCTGCTTTACACCTTGCTGTTGCAAGATGGCTCAGTTAATGATTTGTCCTTTTGTACTTTCTAATGTTCCATGGTTACAGCTATGGGTAGCAGATTTGTTAGAAGCCTTCTCCAGGCTAGCAATGCCTTCCCTATACCCTAGGGGAGCCTATAAGCTGGGATCCCTGTCTCTAGTCATCCCTCAGAGCAGGCATGAGAATTAAGAGACAAGCCACCGAGTTGCTGTCCACAATCAAGCAAGGGCCAAGGAGCTCACCAAAGAAAACAGGAGGAAAATGAACTAAAAGAAGGGTGATTGGCACAACTACATCACTCCTGCTCCCCCAAGGTCACATCTATCACTGTCATTCCTTTCACAGCATCCATTTCTCCCTGCCCCTTGTCCTCTACCTCCAACATCCCTCAATGAACTCCTCACACCACTAGAAACTCCAAGTGCATTCTTAGTTTACTGGGTCAACATAATCTCTGTGGATAATGAACGGAACCATTGATAGTAAGGCCCAAATCAGAGCCGATTATTCAAGAAACTGATCTTCAGTACATGGAGGGCATAGATAAGTGCTAACTAACACTTGCCCTTGGCATGACCACGTGAGGATGCCCCAGGGTCGCAGCAAAGCTATAAGTGGCAGTTCTTTCTTTGACAGCTTCCTTTAAAACCACTGAACTGAACATCGCATCAGCAGAGACAGGAAGTCCACAGTCATGTCTTTACCCACTCCTTCTACACTGAGTAGAGAGAGAGAATGCCGACTACTAACAGCCACATGAAAGAATGCTCTAAGCCATTACTAATAAGAGAAATGCAAATTAACACTGCCCTGAGGTTTTACCTCAGACCCAGTCAACTGGCAAGAGGAACAAACGATGGAAAGTCAACACTGGAGAGGCTGCAGCAAGGCAGGCACACAACTGACAGTGCAGTTATGACCAGGTTCAGCCATTGTAGAAAACGATGCTGAAGTACGCCCCCAAAATAGCACAACTGCTCATACCTTTGACCCACAGGTCCCACTGCAAGAAATACATCTCAAGGAAGTCAAAGACAGAAAGGATTCGCACATGCCACAACATTCCTAACAGTACTTACTGTGATAACAAAATGCTGACACCAAAGTGTATACCCACTGATTATAGCTGTTTAGTCATTTCAGTCATGTTTGACTCTTCATAAACCCTTTCTGGAATCTTCTTGGCAAAGATATTGGAGTGTTTTGCCATTTCCTTCTCCAGCTCATTTTATGGATGAGAAAACTGAGGCAAACAGGGTTAACTGACTTGCCCAGGGTCGTACAGTTAGGAAGTATCTGAGGGTCTTCCTAACTGCAGGCCTGGTACTCTATCCACTGCCCCTCCTAGCTGCCTGTATCCACGTATCAGGTAATAGCTAAAAACATGTACTTGCTGTTGAGTTGCAGCTGACTCTCTGTGACTTCATTTGGAGTTTTCTTGGCAGAGATACTAGAGTGGTTTGCTATTTCCTTCTCCAGCTCATTTTACAAACAAGGAAATTGAGGCAAACAGGGTTAAGTGACTTGTGCAGGGTCACACAGCTAGTGTCTGAAGCTAGACTAATTGCCCCTAACTGGACAGTCAGCTGGCACAGCAGATAGAGTGCTGGGCCTGGAGTCAGGAAGACCTCTTCCTGAGTTCAAATCTGGCCTCAGACACTTACCAGCTGTGTGCCCTGTTTGCCTTGGTTTCCTCATCTATAAAACAAGCTAGAGAAGGAAATGGGCAAGCCATTCCAATATCTCTGCCAAGAAAACACCAGATAGGGTCACAAAGATTCAGACATGACTGAAAAACAAAAAAAAATGTGGTACATGAAAGTAATTGCTATTATTTCTTATATGAAAACAATGAGATGAGGAGATGTGCTTTTTTGTTTTTGATGGAAAGGGGGTACAAGGATGGAAATGCTGGCAGACTGTTTGAAGCTCTAGTGATTTTGCTCAGTTTTCTTCCCTTTGCTATGAAGAGAAGTTAGGGAGTTGGATATATTCAGAAGTGACTGATGTAAAAGCAAAAGCAATTTTTTTTAAAGCATCTACAATGTTCTTGGCTTCTTCCTCTCCTATTAATATAATATCCTTTGATATGTGACAGTCAGCATACCTCTGACTGGACCTAGTGCCAGCTGAGAGTTGTTCTCCAGGTTCTGGGTCAGCTATAGTGATTCCTGGTCAGGGACACTGACACTTGTAGGCCTATCTGTCCTTCCTACCTGCTAAGCCCACAAAGTGGCCTCTTATCTCACACAGGCAGTTGTATATAGGTCTATTCCTTTGTCTATTTCATTCTAGAGAGATTTTAAACTTGCTGAAACCACGGATCACATAGGAAGTCAGGAAAGGGGGTAGGACAGTGGCTACAAAAAGAGTCAGGGAGTCAAACTCCACCACAGTTTTATTTCTTCAATGAGATATGTAAAGCTGGACAAGGGTTGGAATGCATCTCCCCCTCCTCCAGTCTTACAGTTGAGAGTCAGACTGGCTCTCAGATATCACCTAACCTCTGTTTTTTATTTCATTCATGAGGAGAGGGAGGCCCAAGGAGATGAAGTTGATCAGTCTTGGGTTGCCAGGGATCCAGTCAGGGCTTGAATCCACATCTATGGATTACCTCTGAAAACTCCCCAACCTGTTGCCAATGTCCATCTGTACAAGTCAGCTCAGTCTTCGAACCATGTCCTCACCTGCTGCCCTGGTCCATGTCCCATCACAGTGCTCCCGTGCACAAGCTCCTATACCATCAAGGGGCTCTCATGGTTGGCGGTAGCGGTAGCTCAATCCTGAGGCCTTAGGCAAGGTGGAGGCAGAAAGGAGCCATGCTGGGTCATCGGCGCTTGTACAGACATGGCCTCAAAGCCAGGCCTCGAAGGGGACCCTGAGCCTTGGGAGGTCCTATCTTGTGGAAGTTTAACAGGTAGAAGTAGCTGTTGGTCAGATCCTGGAAGGAGAGGAGATGGACCATAGCTAGACAAGTAGGTATTAACTTCTATGGCCCTCTTCACATCCCCCTGCTGCTGGGATGAGATGGAGGGGGACAGGGTAGGAAAGAGTCGCCATCAATTAATCATTGCCATGAGAGGCTGACTCTCTTCCTTAGCTACCCCTCAGGGGCCAATATCTTGTCAAATTTCCACAAAGTGGTTGGGCAACTGAGTCAGTGAATATTATCTCTTCATAAACTTTCCCCACCAAAATTTCTTACTGTCTAGCCCATGGGACATAGAGTCAGGATGGACATAGACATGGCCCAAATTCTGTGGCAGTACCTACCCAGCGTGTCTGTGTGAGTTTGTATGTGGGGGTGGAGGGTTTGGAGAGAGAGGGCATCACTGTTACCTTGGATACAAGCTTGAAGCCCAACTGGGCTAAGGCTCCCAAGAAACCCCTCATATCCACAAATCGGCTCGCTACCTCAGCCACTTTCAACATGCCTCTGTAGGGAAAGAAAGGAGATTAAAGGAAGAGCAAATTATGACAGAGTTAGATAGGTCTGAGAAGTACAAGACAGGGTAGCATATTCAAATGAATGGAGTAGATGAGAGAGAATGAGAGAGAGAGAGAGAGTGTGTTATCAGTGTATAGATTAAGATGCACTCATATAAATCAAGAAACTAGATTGGAAGCATGGTGGAAAACATCTGCATGAAGAGTAATAAAGGAAGAAACAGAAGCAATATTATCATCAGGGTACCTGGGCAAAGAGATTACAGGTCTGGCACAGAGACATGATATAGTAATGATAGGGGATTTCAACTATCTAAATATCTAAATAGAGCTTTTTCTCTGCCAAAAAACAGGTTGAAAAACTGATTTACCTTAAGTATCATAAATTTAGAGCTGGAAGGGAATGTAGTCTTCTCGAATCTCCTCAAACACTTTTATCCTTTAAAAGGAAACAACTAGGGGAACTGCCATTCTGGACCTAACTCTCACCAACAAGGAAGAACTGGTTGCTAAAGTAAAAATTATCCCAACTCCTATGCCGCTGCACTCATTCTGGTCTTCTTTGGCTTCTCCACCACATCCCAAGCTAGGTACCTTTTCCCCTCCCAGCTTTTCAGTTTTCTTTTGTGTATGATCTTTCCCTATTAGACTGTAAGCTCCCTAAGGGCAAGGACTATCTTTCTTTTTTGAATGTGTCCTTAGAGCTGAGCATAATGCTTGGCACCTAGCAGGCACTTAATAAATGTTTATTGATTATTGACTATTATTGATAGGAATCTTGAAGAGAAGTGACCATTCTACCTTAGACCCTAGAAATGGGAGAATAGATTTCCAAGCCATAGCTGGGTGAAAATTGAACTGAAGGATAGATTGGATCCGGTGACCTGGAGACTACGAGGAAAGTTGACCCAAGAGCACCAGGAGATACTGAAGAATAGGATTCTGATAACACAAACACAAATGATTACCATGATAAAGAAAATGGGAAACTGCTTCCCAAGGCCAACGTGGATACATAGTTCATCAACCAATGTAAATTTTAAAAGTACATGCAAAGATGCAAGTTGGAAGCAAGGGTAGATTCCTATGGGCTATTTCACATTTTCTTCTATTTTTTTTCATTCTTTGGACTTTTTTCTATTGTTTCTTGATGTCTCATGGAATCATTAGCTTCAACTCAACCAATTCTAGTTTTTAAGGAGTTATTTTCTTCAGCGAGGTTTTGTACCTCTTTTGCCATTTGGCCAATTCTGATTTTTAAGGAGTTATTTTCTTCAGTATTTTTTGTGCCTTTTTCCAAGTAGTTAATTCTCTTTTCATAATTTTCTTGCACTATGCTCATTTCTTTGCCCAATTTTTCCTCTCCTGCTTGTTTGATTTTTAAAATCTTTTTGCTCTTTTAAAAAATCTTTTTCTTATGTTTTACATGATTGCATATATATAATGTATATCAAATTGCTTACCATCTTAGGGAGGAGAGAGGGAAGGAGACAGAAAATTTGGAACTCAAAATTTTATGAAAAATGTTAAAAATTGTCTTTACATGTTATTGGAAAAAATAAAATACTGTTTTTTAAAAATCTCTTTAGCTCTTCCAGGAATTATTATTGGGCTTGTGTCCAACCTGCATTTTTCTTTGACACTTTGCTTGTATCTTGTTTTTCAAATCATTGTCTTCTGAGGTGGTCTTTTTTTTTTTTGTTTTTGCTTTTTGGTGAGGCAATAGGAGTTAAGTGACTTGCCCAGGGTCACACAGCTAGTTAAGTGTCAAGTGTTTGAGGCTGGATTTGAACTGAGGTCCTCCTGATTCCAAGGCCAGAGCTCTATTCACTGTGCCACTTAGCTGCCCCTGAATTTGTGTCTTCAACTTCCCTGTCACCATAGGAATTCTTTTTTGTTGTTGTTGTTTGCTCCTTTTTCCAGACTACTTCTTGACTTTGGACTCTATGCTAAAGTTGGGCTCTGCTCACTTGGGAGAGGGAGAGGGGAGGTTGAATTTGATCATCTCTACAATCCTTCGTGACTCTAAATCTATGCTACTATGGTAATGTCCAAATGGCCCCTAATTAGATCACAACCTTAATACTGTGTTCATTTCTTAGTGATACAATTTAGGAAGGCCACCGACAAGCTGATGTATGTCCAGATGATCAGAGAGACCAGGATGGTGAGGGGACTAGAAATAACATCATATATGGATCAGCAGAAGGAATTAGAAAATGTTTAGCTCGGAGAAGAACATGATCCTTATCTTCAAATGGCTGCAGGACTGTCACAGGGAAAAGAGATCGGTTTTGCTCTGCTTGGACCCAAGTACATCCTAAAAGCAACATTTGAAGCTGAATAGCCAAGGATTAGACTTCCTTCATGGAATAAGAGTTTTCTAAACATGGAAAGCGCTACCTTACAGATGCATTCAAGAGGAAGTTGAATGACGCTCTGTAAGGAACAATAAAGAAGAGATGCCTCCTCAGGTACAAGTAAAATTAGATGCTATGAAGGTGTGTGACAGGCGGACCTGTGACAAAGTCTAAGAGGCCAGGTGGGATGGAACAGTGTGAATGACAGAGCAAGGTAGACACAATGAGGGGGACAGATTCTGCACACAGACCCCCAGCTCCCAGAGGTCCTCATACCCTGGTTTCAGTACTCGGTTTGCCTCCTTCAGGAAGTCACTCAGGTTTGTTCCCATCAACGAAAGGCAAAAAACAGCAATGTCCACAGATTCATCCTTGAGGGGCACCTGGGGGGAGGGGAGGAAAGGGAAATTATGAAACCTAGGTCCTATAACCTCAAGCAGAAACATGAATCCCTCAAGAAAAGAAATGTGGGCTCCCAAGAGCTGCGCTCTTATATATGGAAGTAAAGATTTCCAGGGAAACATGAAGGCTTAAGGAGGGAACTGATGATTTTCAGGGGCAGGTAAGGCCTTCCTGGGAGAAATGAAGGATTATGTAGGAAAGATCAGAGATTCTTGGGCTAAATAAAGCCTTATATGACTCTCCTGTGGGAGGGCAGGTCTGAGATGAAGTGAAGGTTTACAGGAAGCAGTGAGGGCTGACAGGGGAAAGTGACACTTTATATAAGGTTTATGAGAAAGTAAAGGTTTTCAGAGATAGGAAATACCGTCTATTAGAAGTTGAGAATTTGGATGGTGAAGCAAAGATTCATAGAGAACTGGGATCTTACCTGGGCCATGTCACAGACTGTGACACGGGGGTCAAGTGCAGCCAGGTCAAAGCAGTGTACAGTGTTCCTGACACTAGAGGCAAGGCGACAGTCTCCACAACCAAAATCTGCCACAACCAGGGATGCTGGCCTACAATGACAAAGAAGATAGTCAGAGGACTATCTGAGTATCAGTCCTAGCTGTCTGGGGCTTAAGTGCTGCTGGGCCATACCCAACTTACATAATCTCCTGTAATTAGCCATGTTATAGGCCCTGTCTTTACTTTTATAACATCCCCCTTACATCCCACAACACACCAGTTACTTGCCATACCCTCTCTCCTTGGAACCTCCTCACCTGTCATAAGTTCCCTGTCACCTCTCAAACATTCCCTCACCATCTGTGCCATCCTCCTTTGCCTCATAAGGGGTCTCTCCCTTGCTCACCGCTGTTTCAAGTCCTTCACAATTCGGTCCACAGGCTTCAAGGGCCATTGCTTTATTTGGTTCTGGAAGCCACGATGATAGAGCTCAAAGGCCTCAGGGTCTTCCTGGAAGATGTGGCTTGCGGCACTGCTAGTCACAGAGTAAAGTTGCTCATTGAGGAAGCGGAAACGAGCTCCCTCAAGCCGCTGCTTCATCTTTGCCCGAAGCACCCCGCCCCGGTCCAGAGATGCCCCTGGCTCCTCTGCTTTCAACTCTGGCTCATATTTCTCTGTCAGCCCAGAGGGGTTCTCCTCCTCAGGAGCTGCAACACTCTGTGGCTTTGGAGGCAGAAATTTATTCTTCTGTCTCCGTTTGTTTTTCTGACGGTTTCTCCATTGTTTCCGGCTTAGCCTTGGCTCTGTATTATTCCCATCTTTCACTGGGCCCAAGGTTGTCCTCCTGAAGCCTGGGTCATTCTGAGGAAGCACAGAGGCCAGATCACCATTCTTTGGGGCTCCAGAGCCTGAAGGGGATAAAATATTGGAGCGCTTTTGTTGGTAGAGGGCCAGGGTAAATAACTCTAATCCTAAAGACCTATAAGGTCACCCCAGCCATTCTCCAGCTCAGAGATGAATGTTTCCCAGAACGAGGAGTCAAAGTCCAGCCCTCCAAGGGTAAGGCTAACAGAAGAAGGAAAGTGTACAGGTGGAAGAGCTAAGCTGCATCTCACAGGAGGCATCAAGTATAACAAAGCTAAAGAAAAATATCAGTGGAGACGCTGAGGAATTCACAGGAAGCAATAATGAGAAAGAGGAGTAGATGTAATTCTCCTGAGACTTGCTGAGATGTGACTGGTGCTTGGAATGCAGCAATGGAAAGGTCTCAAAGGAACAGAATAGGTAGGAAAACATCAGGAAGATATTCACTTCTGTAGAATTCCAAAAAAAGCAGAAAGTATGCTGTGCAATATTTGTAAGAACTGATGCATGGAGTCCCAGGAAAAAGACTGTGGTTGGTGAGTACCATAGACTGAACAGCCAAATGGAGGAAACAGATGACCAATTTGAGAATAGACCACAAGCTTAGCAAAGTGGTATGACAGGGGTTATGACAGGGCATAGCAGAGAGGGATAATGCAGCGGTGATGGGAAATTTTATGTATCTGGACATAAGCTGAAACTGTCTTTTCTGCCAAAAGCAGAGCAGCTGACACAAAGAAAGTAAGATTCTTGAGGGCAGGAACTGGTGGCAGAGAGAAGGGCACTGTGTTTTCCCTTTCTTAACACGAGTAATTCCATTTTAGAATAAGCTTCCATTTCAAGTGTAAATGGGCAGTGATGCCTAATGCTTACCTTTTGTCTTCTTTTACCCAGCTCTAGTGCAACAATAACCGAAAGATGAGTCCACTCTGTCCTGGGCCCTCCCCCCACGCCCCAAGCCAACCACAGACTAGCAGATTTGGAATTCTGCTCCCTTGCCTGAAACATATTACACTGCCCCACAAACCAGAGAATGACCAGTTGTGAACCCTGCAGGACTGTGGATACTAGCTCCTATCCAAAAGCCCACTTGCTCCACAGAGCTTTCCTCTTCTATATGCAATTCCCTACTTCAGCTTGTAAAAATATAAGCAATAAATCCTTTCACTGACCTGAATTCTAAACTGTAATTGAGTAAGATTTCTTTCTGAAACAGTTCCTTTTTTGTCTCCGTGTCCCCAAAGCCTACCACAGTACCTGGCACATACCAATCACTTAAACACTGACTGATTGATTGAAGGATGAATCCTGAACTTGTTGAGCTGCTAATTTCATCCTTGTAACTGTACAAAGTAATGAGTAAAACAGCTACTCTGGACTTGATTCCCACCAAAGAGGAGCAACTGCCTGCTGAAACAGAAATTACAAGACCCTGGGAAAGCGACCCCTCCTACTTAGAAATCCTGAGAGTTAGACATGTAAGGTGAGGAAGTTTCAGAGTTCAGAGAGAGGATCAGATGGATCCTGTGGCTTCTGATTTTATATGGAAGGCAGCCCAGGAGGAGCAGGAAACTACAAGAATAAAACACCAACACCACCACAAAGAATTCCAAGAAGGAAGCACAAGGGACATTGTCTAAAGAGACAATTATGGATATACCAGATACACTCAACTAACCTAAAAAAAAAGTATCAGACTCCCAGAATAATGGCCAAGGGAGTGGTTTTGGCCAAGTCCAGCACACTTTCCACTGTCTCAAAACAATAAATGTGCAAATAAAACACAACAGCAACAACAAAAATAGAAGGGAAAAGAAAACCTCAGAGAAAAACCAATGTAGAAAGTGAAAAAAATGAATAACCAAGAGTTTCCACTAAGATGAATAAATACTACAGGGGAAAAGAAAACAATAATACTAAGATTACAAACATTCAGACTCCTCAGAAATGAAAGTGGAACTAATATAAGAACCATAGGTGAGTAAAGGAATAAAAGGAAAAGATGAGGGAAATTAGAAGAAACTGAAAAGATAAATGAGACCAATATGGAAATTTCTTATCTTTTGTTAAAAAAAAATCATGAGAAAGATCTGTCTATCCTTGATGAAAATGTGAGAAGAGATCATAGCTAAAGCTGGAAGGGCATTGTCTAACTCCCTCATTTTATAGATAGGAAGGTTGACTTAGGTCACAAAGACAGTAAATGGCAGACCTGGAACTTGAACTCAGGTCCCCTGGTTCCAAGTTCAGCATTCTTATGGAATAATACATTAAGTAACATAAATGACTGAAATGAGTAGAAAATGAAAAAATACAAGATCTCACTGTTTGTTGATTATACAAAAGCATTTTTCTCAGTAGAGCAAAAAATAGCCTTAAAGGCTCTTGTAAAACAGGGTGCCTTCAATACATGTTAAGATCATACATAGTTCCAAGAGCCATCCCCCAACTGATAAAGTTTCAAAGGATATGAACAGCAATATTCCGAGGAAAAAATCCAAGTTATCAATAGCCATATTTTAAAAAATGCTCTGAGTCGCTAATAATCAGAGAAACACAAATTGTAAGAACTCTGAGGTTCTACCTCACATCAGATGGGCATATCTGATAAAAAAAAGAAAAATGGCAAATGCTGGAGGGGCTGTGGGAAAACAGGGACATTAATGTATCACTAATGTACATTAATGCACTGTTGGTGGGGCTATCAACTGGTTCAGGCATTGTGGAAAGCAATTTAGAACTATTGCCCAAAAGTTATTAAACTGTGCATACCTTTGACCAGTAATACCACTACTAAGGCTATACCCTAAAGAGATAAAAGAAAGAGGGAAAAGATTAATAAGTTCAAAAATATTCACAGCAGTTCTTTTTGTGGTGGCACCCACAAGAGGGGGTAGCTACCAGAGCTGGGGAATGACTGAATAAGTTATGGTATATGAATGTGAGGGAATATCATTGTGCTCTAAGAAATGATGAAGGGAGGGTTTCAAAGAAACCTAGGAAGACAAATGATGAAGAGTGAGTTGAGCAGAATCAGGAGAACAATTTATGCAATAACAATGATACTGTTAAGATAAACAACTTTGAAAGATTTGGGAACACTGATCAACACAATGACCAAACACAATTCCAAAGGACTCATGATGAAACGTGCTGCCCACCTTCTCATTGAAAGGTGATGGACTCAAAAGTGCAGAATAAGTCATGGTTTTTTTTTTACATGACCAATGAGGAAATTGGTTTTGTTTGATTTTATGTGTTTGTAACAGAGGTTTTGGTTTTCTTGGAATTTCAATAAGGCAGGGGTTGGAGGAGGGTAAACAAGCAGGCAAGAAGGGGGATCTGTTAGAAAACAAAACTTTGTTTTTAAAAAAAATCATAGAATCAAGAAAATGTTGTATACAGTAACAGCAATATTGTTCAAATAACTGTGAACAGCTAAGTTATTCTGAGTATTATAAGCACTCAAATCAACTACAAAGGACCTATGAAGGAAGATACTATCCACCTCCAGGGAAAGAACTGATAAGTAGAATTATGCATAGTATGGTTTTACATATATCTATATGTACATATACACATACATACATATGTATTTGTGTCAAATGGTGGCTTTTTCCAGTGCAGGGCGGGGAAGGAGACAGGGAGATAGCTCAGAACTTAAAATGTAACAAAAAATAAATAAAACAATTTTTTTAAAAAGATCATACACAATTCTTAGATAGATGAAAACAAAAAGATCAATGTTAAATGAGACATAAAATAAAGAGATTTGTGCTCATCAAAGTTGTCTGATATTGCATTCAGAGAGCAATCTGAAGAGGAATTCCCAATCAATGGTGAGATTTTCCAGATGTTCCTGTTTCTAAAGCTTGTTGCATCAAGGCTCATAATACTACAGAGCTTCTTTAATGATAATAACACTCATAAGCACTCAAAAAAAATAAGTCTAACAATTCATATAGGAAGAACCAAGTCGATGAAGAATGCCTATCGTCTACATCAGGGTCAAGCTCAACTGAAAATGGATCCCTGCTGGTGACAAAATGACTCGGAAAACCATAAATTAACATGATCTGTGTTGTATTTTAATTTAGTTGTTAAACATTTTCCAATTACATTTTTATCTGGTTCAGGCTACAGGAGGGAGTTTTGCTGTTCAAATTTGGTCTAGACTATGGTCTAGACTATGACATGAAGCTGGATGGGCAGCCATTCCTTCAGTATGCATGAGTGTGTATAATAAAATCCATACTAGATATTGCAAATGCACAAATAAGGTGGTCCCAGAATTTAATAACAGTAAGAGAGTAGGCTAAATTTCAACTGGTAAATCATGCATGCAGAGATTGCAATGATCTCTCACTGCTCTAGGACTCCATATCTTATCTTTTTTAACACCAATATTTTCAGAGAGATGCTATAGGGCCGTTATGATTATAGAACACTACAACCTCTGAAGAATCAAAATTTTGACTGCCTCTAAGAGCAAAATGGGGAGAAGCATAGTAAACTTAAGTAGCCTACACTGGATTACCAACAATGACATGCA
Organism: Phascolarctos cinereus; assembly: GCF_003287225.1. Classification (NCBI taxonomy): domain Eukaryota; kingdom Metazoa; phylum Chordata; class Mammalia; order Diprotodontia; family Phascolarctidae; genus Phascolarctos; species Phascolarctos cinereus. The sequence goes on from NW_027556098.1 coordinate 353,995,363, forward strand.
AAATATGTAGCATAAAAGATATCCAGGAAATAGAGTATCAGAAAAAAAGTTAGTTAGTTAGTTCGCTCTGGTCAGTTAGCCAGAGTGAAGGAAAAGAGAAACACTGCCCGAGTACTGCTGTAATGTAGTTCAGAGACATTAACAGCTGAGGCCCTGGGGGGAAGACAAAGAGTTAAGAGACAGACAGAAATCGAGTTCCCTAATTGGGGCCTCTGTCCCCTACACCCAACTCTGTGTACCTACATTTATCCCTATTCCCATACGAAAAGCAGGAGCCCCAGGAACTTGGAACTTCTTGATTCAGTTTCACAAGAAGTATTTATCAGACACCTACTATGTACAGGGCCCTGTGGTTATCAATAGCGATACAGAGACAAAAGTCAATTAACTGCCAGCCATCATGGAGGTTATATCCTACTGGGGAGAGGGACAGGATGGGAATGGGGATAGATTTCTGGGGTTCCATGAAATTGGACAGGAAATCCTGATCTAGTCCAACCCATCTGTAAAAGGAATTTCCTTTATATTATACCCTACAACAAGTCATCTAGCCTCTGTGGGATGATCTCTGACGAGGCAGAATGCACTTCTTTCAGAGAATGGAGAAGTTTATTCTATTTTTGTACAGCTCTAAGCACTAGGAAGTTTTTCCTTCCTAATACCAAACCTAAATTTGCTTCTCAGCAACTTCCACCAACCACTCCTCATTCTACCTTCCGGGACTAAACAGGAAAAATTGAACCACTCTGAAGACTACCTGAATGACCCTTCTGGGTTTTCTCTTCTCCAGGATAAATTTCCTTCAGACTTATTCTCATCTGGTATAGACTCAAGGCCCTTCACTTTCCTGATTGCCTCCTTCTTCTACCTCATCAATGTCTTTTTTAATTATGGTGCCCAGACTTGAAAATAATACTCAAGATGAAGTCTGACTAGGGCAGAAGGCAGAGAGAAGATAACTCCCTTACTCCTTGAAGTCATACCCCACTTAATGCCACTTAAGATGAACTTTTTAGAGAAAGGCCTCCAGTGTATTGGGTGGATCCTCTATGAAAGACTGATGAGAAGCATACATGTGCATCACAAAGGATAAGAATGTATGGATGGGCTACAATCTGGACCACTGGAGGAAGTACACATATTGATGAGACCCCAGATCCATTACAGTACCATTATTACTATTTGAAATGAAAAGGAAAGAACAAATATGACTAACTGAAAAATCGCACCCCCCCCCCATACCTTTGCTCTCTTCTTTTTTAGTTTTTACTCGTTGGACTGCTGGTTGCTTTGAGTTTTCTTCCTTAAGTGGAGCCTCTTTGGAGGCCTTCTTCCTCTTTTTTCTCTTCTCTTCCCCAAGGTCAGAATCCGAGTTGGAGTCATTGCCCCCTTGGTGAGGGAGTTGGTAAGGCAGTGCCTCGGCCTGCAGTGCCTTTAGTGTAGCTTGGAGACTTTGATGGCTGGAGCCCTGGGGGAAGGATGAAGGTTAAGAGGCAGAAGGAAATCTACTTCCCTAATAGGGGTCTCTGTCTCCTGAATCCAGCTCTGTGTGCTTACGTCTATTCCTACTCCCAACGAGAAAAGCAGGAGGTCCAGAACCAGGGACTCTACTTGTTGATTCAATTTGGCCAGAAGTATTTATTAGATATCTACTAAGTGCAGGGCCCTGTGGTCATTAATAGCAACACAAAGACAAAAGTCAAACGACTGCTGGGAATCAAGGAGGTTCAATCCTATCGTGGAGGGGGATAGGATGGAAATAAACTTACAAGGTAAGTAAGTATACATAAAGCAAACACAAAGTTATCTTTTAAGAGGAAGCACTAACAACTGAGGGCAGGGGAGGGTGGCTTTAGGTAGGAGCTAGCACTTGAGCTGAGCCTCTAAAAGATGGTGGTGAGGAGGAAAACCATCCCAAGCACAGGGACAAGCAGCCTGTGCAAAGGCTCACTGGTGGGAGGTAGAATGCTAGGCCTAAGTAATAGGAAGTAGGTCAGTTTGGCCAGAATGTACAGTGTATAAGGGGAAATGACAGGAATGTAGTCTGGAGAGAGAGGTTTGGAATCAATGAAACATTTAAAAAATTTAATATATAACATTAAAAAAACTATACATAAGTTTACAATTTCATATACATTCTTCATCATCTTTTAAAATAGTTGTGTTTGTTAAGTTCTTAATAAAAAACTGAAAAAAGAAAGGCTGGAGCCTGTGACATTGCTCATACATCTCTGAGTGTGGTTCTGAGACATGCAGGGATGACTCCGGCACAGAATCATGGCTCCCAGAGCTAGATGGCTCAGTGGAGATGGTCTAATCATAGGACAATGGGCTTAGCACCAAGAAAGAGACCTCAGGTCATCTAGTCTTCTCTGATTTTAAAGATGAGGAAATAGAGCCTCTTAGTGACTTGCCTGAGGTCACAAACATAATAAGGGATTTGAACCAATGTCCTATGACTTCAAAGCCAATGCCCTTAGTCTAACTTCCTTATTTTATAGAAGAGGATACTGAGGCCCACTGAGGGGAGGCCACCCGGCTCAGGTTTTATACAGGTAGGAAATTCCAAAGCTGACATTCAAACCCAAGTGCTTTGGCCTCAAACCCACTGTTCATTCTCTTTCACCAAGTTGCCTTCCCTTTTAAGTTTATTTCCTCATCTGTAAAATGAGGACAGAAATACTTGCAAGGGGCTGTGGAAGAAAAGCACTACAGACACATAAATTATGATTACTATATATTTCACCCAGTTATACATTTTGTACATATCCCAGGTTGTGCTCATACTCCAGACTTAGCCTGAAATGCCTCTTGTCCACAACTATCTCGCTGAGTTCACAGTTACCTGCTGGTAACCTAATCATCTTCCAAAGCCAAGGTCAGGTACCATCATCCTCCTCCAAGAAGTCTTCCTCCATTTTTCCAAGCTGTCATTCCCCACTCTAGGTCATCTAGCACTAATTTGTGACTTTCCTTGGGTCCTGATGCAATTTGGCCAGCCTTGGAGTTATGGGTCATCATATCAGGTCTACATCTACTTTAACATGATCTCCAGACCCTCAATCCCTCCCTATTTTCCTGGACCATCCTCACTTATAGTGGCCTCATTTCCCTTCCTTCATAGTCATGACTTCAGAGTGTAAGTCCATTCTACACACCATGGCCTTCCACTTCCTTGTCCTTCTGCTGTTCCTGCAAATCTGAGTCACCCCTACAACCTACCTTCTGCACTTCTATTCCTTAGATGTCAAATGATGGAGGAGAAAGCCACTAGAGTTATCTCACCTCCTAGGAGCATGGCAGTACTTTTGTGAGAGGCAGCAGGCATACTGAACAGAGAGCAAGCCTTGAAGCCAGAAAAGACCTAGGTTCAAGTCCTTCCTCGGACACATACTGGTGGTGTGACCCTGGGCAAGTTCTAATTTCTCAATGCTCTAGGAAACTCTCTAAGACTATCAGCAAAGCTGGTACAATATGCATCAGTCAAAGGAGTTTCTTTCCTTGGGAGTTCGCCATACTAACGATACCATAAAGCCAATGTCTCTTTCCCTGATTGACTCTTTTGTCACACCATTCACCGTGGCTATTCCGAACCTTTTCAGGCTCCTAATTCCCACTCTCTCAGTACATGACCTTGATTCCTACTTTACTATTACTGAATCCATAAATCATAAGCTCTTTCAGTTTCTTCCCTCCAAAGCTCACCCCTCTGCCTGTGCGTTTGGGATTCTTCAATCTCCCTCTCTTTACTGGGTCCTTGCCCTTAGCCTGCATATTTGCTCAGGTCTCCTCCCATCTTTAAAATAAAACCTTGGTTTAAAATTACCACCTTCTCAAGCTAAGGCCCTATATATTTCTTCACTGTCACTGTTAAATTTCTAGAAAGAATAGTCTACATTCACTGCTTCCACTTCCTTATCAGTTTAACTTTCCTATTCTGGCAACCCCCACAGTACTTTCAGCAGTCTTGAAACTGCTCCCCCAAAGCTCATAGTTGCCTTTTCTAGTCTTTCTTACCTTCAAACCTTCACTAGCCATGTTTCCTGCTCTTTCTGGATAGTATTCATTAATCTCCTCTGATCTGTCTGATCACTCATTCTTCTGAGATCCCCAAGATGCTCCTAATCATGAGTGTCCCCAAAAGCTGTTCTCTTCTACTTTTTCTCCCTAAGTGATCTCACCAGCCCCATGGCTATAACTGTCACCTTTGCTCCTGGGTCCATCCACTTCCCTCTTCTCTCTCTCCCTAGGTGATCTTGTCATGGGACATGACTCTGTCACCTCTGCTCTCAGGATTACCACCTAATTCAGGTCCTCCTCATATAGTAGTCCTTGGACTACTATAAAACCTCATAACTATGCCTCCAGTCTTTTTTTTTCTCATTAATTTTTCACACAGCTGACAAAATATTTTCTCACTTTGCTGATGAAAAATCTTCAAGGGTTCCCTAAAGCCTGTAGAATAAAATTCAAACTCCTCAGCATGACATCTAAAGTTATGAACAATTTGATTCCAACCTACCTTAGCCTTATTTCAGCTCATTTCTCATATACTACATTTTCACTGGTCTTATATGTCTTGTCTCCAGCTTCAGTGAATTAACGTTAGCACAGGGCCATAGGAATGTGCCCCTTCCTCTCCTTGGACTTTTGTGAATCTTCCTTCTCTTAACCTTAAGACTTAGCTCAGTTGTTACCTTCTATAGGATGCCTTCCTCCTTTTCCTCTTCTTCCCCATCTACTCACAACATCCCGCTTCCTCCTTCCAGCAAAATGTCAATTTCTGGCAGAAGTTGTCATTTTTTCATACCCACATCCCCAGCAATCCTTCCTAACTACTACCTTGGGGAACCTCCACCAACACTTAGCTCCTGAGCTAGAAAAGGACAATATTTTTGAAACAAGTATCTCTGATAAAGGCCTCATTTCTCAACTATATAGAGAACTGAGTCAAATTTATAAAAATACATGTCCTTCCCCAATTGATAAATGGTCAAAAGATAGCAACAGGTAGCTTTTGGATAAAGAAATCACAGCTATCTAGAGTTAAATGAAAAAATGCTCTAAACCATTATTGATTAGAGAAATACAAATTAAAACAACTCTGAGGTACTACCTCATACCCAACTGATTGGCTAACATGACAAAAAGGGAAAATGTTGGATGTTGGAGACAATGTGGGACACTAAGGCACTACTAGTGAACTGATCCATTTTGGAGAGCAATTTGGAACTATGCCCAAAGGGCTATAAAACTGTGCATACCCTTTCATCCTGCAATACCATTGCTAGGTCTATATCCCAAGGACATCCAAAAAAAGGCAAAAGGACCTATTGGTACAAAAATATTTATAGCAGTTCTTTTGTGGTGGCTAGGAATTGGAAATGGAAGGGATGCCCGTAAATTGGGGAATGGCTAAACAAGCAGGATGATTTCAGAATAACCTGGAAAGACTTACATGAATAGATGCATAATGAAATGACAGAACCAGGAGAATATTGAACACAGTAACAGTAATGTGATCCACATCAACAATACAATGATCCAAGACAATCCCTGCGCACCTCCTAAGAAAGAACTGTCTGAATACAGAATGAAACATGCTATTTTTCATTTTCTTTCATTTTTTTTATTCTAGTCTGCTTGTACAAAACGACTAATAAGGAAATGTTTTACATAATTACACCTATAAAGGATATACATATATATATATATATAGTATATATACGATTATAACTGCTTACAGTCTCAGAGAGCGGGGAGGGGAGGGAGGGATAGAATTTGGAACTCAAAACTTCAAACAAAAATGTTAAAATAAAAAAAGAGAGAGAGAGAGAGATGGGGGAGGGATGGGAGACGGATGGACAACCAGGACCAAACCCGGATGGGAACAGGACCCATCCCTCGTCCCCCCCCACGCCTGGTCACTAAGACAGGACCTGGCCGACATCAGACTGCGCTGAGCTAGAGCAGGCGGCCCCCGGGGAAAGCCGCTCTGTCCTCCTCTGGCCGAACACTGAGGTCCCCAGAACACAGGGGGCGGGTCATGGGAACGCGCAGGTGGGGTCGAACCCACGGACACCAGAGCCCCGTGAATCCTGGGGCCCACCACGAGGGCGGGGGGTTAGGGCACACGGACACCGGGTCCCAAGAGCCCTGGAGCCCACGACAGGAGGGATGGGGTGTCACGCAAACACAGGGAGTAGGACACACAGCCACGGAACTCACAAGAGCCTTGGGGCCCACGACGGAGGGAAGGGTGTCACGCAGACACAGAGGGCGGGCCACACGGACACGGGAGGGTGAGGACACACGGACACGAGGCTCTCGAGAGGCCCGGGGCCCACGACGCGGGGGGGAGGGGTAATCACGCCAACGCTCGGGGCAAACTCTCACCTTGGCGCGCGCCGCCGGCCCGACCCTGGCGCGCGGGGTCGGGGGCGCGCGGGCGGCCGGGGCCGGGGGCTCCTCGGCCCACTCGGGCACATTGAACATCGGGGCTCCGGGACCACGTGCGCCGCCGCCGCCGCCAGCCAGGGACCAGCGAGAGGAGGCTGTGCGCTCACAGAGCGGCCGCTCCGCCCGCCGGGGACCAGCGAGAGGAGGCTGCGGGCGCCCAGAGCGGCAGCGTGGCGGGGGGCGGGGCCAGGCCGAGGCGGGTGTGGCAGGGCTGGCGGAGGAGGCTGCGGCCGGAGCTGGCGGCAGGAGCGTCTGGACCTGGCCCCGGAGACCCGGTAAGGAATCGTGCGGACCTGCACTCGCCGCTGGGGGTGGGGATGTGGGGGCGGGGCCACGAGCCCGTTTTATTGAGTAGGAGACTGAGCCCCGAGGGTGGGAGGGAGCTGCCCGCGCTCCGTGGGCCTGGAGGGAGGGCGGGTGGAGTCTCGGGTCCAGTCCCAGGTCCAGTCCCAGGGCTCCCGCCGGGACGCAGTGTAATCACGGGCCGGTCCCGATCCTCTCTGGGCTTCGGGCAGCCCTCCGCTGTCAGGCGGGGCTCGGGGCAGTCTGCGCCGGTCCCTCCCCCCACCCTTGTCTGGGGCGGGGGCGTCCCCGGAGGGTGGAAGGGGTAACGCCCAGGACCGGGTCTGTAGCCTTTTTGCTGCTGGGGGGCTTCTTTCCCCACTCAGCTCGGATGGAGTAGGGGTTTTCTCTCTGTGGGCACTCCTAACACCCACGCAGATAGGAGCTTCTTAGTTAACTGTTTGGTGAGTGTTGCTGTGGCAGAAGAGAATTTGTCTCCTGGGGACAAACTTCTCGCGTGGAGCCTCTGAGCCTTAGCCCAGCTGGTGCTCCCGCGACAGACGCCTCGGGTCGTGCTCTGCTGGCGGAGCCCGGGGCGCTTGGCTCGAGGCTTATCTTTTGCACACCCAGGACACTTGTTTGGAGACAAGAGTATGGATTAAAGGAGGGGTGGGGGAATGTGGAAAAGCGTTCCTTCTGGGGTGTGTGTGTGTGTGTGTGTGTGTGTGTGTGTGTGTGTGTGTGTAAGAGATGTAACTAGGAAGTTACGGTGTGAATAAGAGTTCATCATCCTCTGAAACCTTCCTCCCGGCCAGCTGCTGCTGGGGGGTATTGAACAACCCAGGCAAGGAAGAGGATCTGGCAAAATACCGTACGGGGGGGGGGGACGGGGCGTGGCGGCAGATGACCAACTAGGACATAAAGCGGAAGGTTAGGGTGATGACTAGCTCTTCTCTTTTGTGGGGAGGTAGTAAGCCCTGATAACCTTTGCCCACATTGATTAGTGCCTCTCCCCCATCCTCCTGACTATCCAGGGTCCTAAGGAGCTGTCATCATGGACGACATTTTCACCCAGTGCCGGGAGGGCAATGCTGTGGCTGTTCGTTTGTGGCTGGACAACACAGAAAACGACTTGAACCAGGGGTGAGAGGATTTGAGGGGAAAGTAGGAGAGCAGGTGTGGCTGGGCAGGGCAAGCAAAGCTCAAGGATACCTTGGCATAATAATGTGTATTTTTGTTATCTAGTCCCCAGCCCTTTCTTGCCCTTTGTTTAGGCAGTGCCTCTAGGGTTTAGTTTCTATGATCTATACCTTCTCCTAAGAAGGTATTTATGGAGTGGACTGGTGATGTTGGATGGGATTTTTTCTGCAGAAAAAGAGAAAGAAGAGGCAGAACATCCACAGCCGGACTGGGGAAACACACATTGGAAGTGGAATATGTTTGGTGAAAACATTGGCATAGGGTCTCAGGGTCTGGGTTCCTGGTACAGCTGAGTAAGATGAAGACCCCAATTCTTGCCCTTAGGGTAGGGGAGATGAGGCCCCAAACACAGAATTCTGAAAAGCAGAATGTGAAAAGTGCTAGGGAATTCAAAAGAGATCACTTGAAGATCTCATTAGACTAGATATTCATTTCTAAGGTCTTAAGCCTGTAATTCTATTTTAACCTTTTTGCCAGGATTACTGTAGTGGTAGATATAGTACAACTGGATTTCAGTATAGTCTTTGACAGTTTCTTATGTGAGTAAGACACAGAGTTGTGAGCTCTACCCTCTAGTTGTCTAGCCTCTGGGCTAGGAAAATTAGGCAGATTCAAACCCAAAGAGTAGTAGTTGGTCAATGTTAACTTGGTGGGAGGTCTCTAGTGGAATGATTCAGGCATTTTGTTGACTTTTGCTGCTCAATATTTTCATTGTTGACTTGAGTAGAGGCCTAGATGGCATGTCTATCCTATTTTCAGATTACATGAAACTTGAAGTGATAGCTAAAAAAGTGGACAACAAAATCAGGATCCAGAATGACCTAGATTCAAAACTTGTTTCTGACTCTTCCTAACTGTGAACCTATGGTCAGGCCAGATCTAATATGATGAAATTGCAAAGGGATATTCAAGCATCTAGTCTTATTTTTGGATTAAAAATTTCAGTTGCACAAGTACCAGATTGTGAATGTGCAGCTAAACAATTCCTGTGGAAAAATTCGGGGGCAGTTTATACAGGTGGAATATGAGTTAATGTGACAGTGCAGCCAAAAATGCTAACTGCTTCCCAGGTCTCCTTCAGAGGCATTCATTCAACATGAATTTTATTCAGCACTTACCCTGTGCTAGGCAGTGGCAATATAAAGATAAAAATGAAATAGTCTCTCCTCTCAAGGAGCTTCTGTTCCACTGGGGGAGAGGGGAGATAAAACATGTATACAGGCCAGTCCAAAGTGAATATAAAGTGATTGGGAAGGGCACTGACACTAATGACTGGAGGGGGATCAGGAAAGGCCTGTTTTGCCAAGGAGCACTTGAGCTGAGTCTGAAAAGAAGCCAGGAATTCTAGAAGGCCTGGGTGAGGAGGGACTTGTCCCACTCATGGGGGACAAGCCTGTGTCTAAGGGCACAGAGGCTGGAGATGGAATGCCCAATTTGGAGAATAACAAACAGGCCATTTTTCCTGAAAATTAAGCATGTCCAAGGAAGAGTAATGGGAAGTCAGTCTGGATAGGTCAGAACTTCATTGACAAGAGTTTTAAAAGCCAAGTAAAAGACCATTATATAGTAGAGGCAACAGTCACTAAAGCTTCTTGAGCAGAGGAGTGATAGGGTCAGAACCTGCATTTTAGAAACAACAATTTGGAGGCTATGGATTGAAGTGCCCCAATTAGGAGTCTTTTGCAGTAGTCCAGGCAAGAGATAATGAGGGTAGTGGTTGTGTGAATGGAGAGGAGACAGGTGAGAGAGATATTGTGGAGGTAACATCTCAAAAGACTTGAAAACTGATTGGTTATGGTAGGCAGGGGATAGTGAAGAATCAAAAATGACTCCAGAATTTTTGAACTAAGATGACTAAGAGGATTGTTGATCCTGAACAGAAATACGTAAGTCAGAATGAGTTTGGGCAGAGAGGTAGGTTCCATTTCAGACATATTTAGGTTGAGATTCTTATGGAACATCTTATTAGGAATATCTAATAAAAGGTTGGTGATTTAGGACTGAATTCACCTCAGGAGAGAGACTAGGTCTGGATGTAATGATCTTAGAATCATCTGCTTAGAAATGATAATTGAACATGTGGGAGCTGATGCAGTCACCAAGAAAAGATATATAGAGAGAAGAGAGGGCCAAAGACAAAGCTATGGGGGAGACCTAAGGTTAGGGAACCCAACCTGGACTCAGCAATGGAGACTGAGAAAGAATGGCTACATAGGTAGAGAACCAGTAGAGAAAAGTCAGGAAGATCTAGGGAGGAGAAAATATTGAGGAAGGGGTTGGTCAGCAGCATCAAACATTGTCGAGAGGTCAAAGATGATGACTGCAAAAGGGCCACTTGGTTTTAGTAATTAAGAAATCTTTGGTAACCTTGGAGAGAACATTTTCAATCTAGTGGTAAGATCAGAAGCCAGTTTGGAATGAGTTGAGAAGGGAGCATTAGAGAAAATGAGTATAGATAGGTTTGGGTTTTTTTTTAGAATATTATTTATGAAAAGGAAGAAGGGTAAAGGATAGCTTGACGGAATGCCGTAGCCAAATAAATGATTTGCTTATTTAGGGTAAAGAGCATTTTTTTAGACAGTAGGGAAGAATTAGCCAGATAGAGAGAAATTGAAGATTAGGGAAGGGGAAGGAGATGGAAGCTGATGAGGAGTGAAGGGGGCGTTGGAACACTGGAGATGGTAGGGAGAAGGTCAAAGGTACTAGTTATTGGGGTGGCCGGGGGGAATAGTGTTAATGGTTTTTTTGAGTTGTAGAAAAAGGAGAAAAGATGGAGCTCACACTCTGTTTCCTCAGACTAGGTCATATGCAAGGGTGGGGGTGGAGGATTTAAGGAAAAGAGATCTGGACTACAGCAAAAAAGAAGGATGTTAAGTGAAATCAGGCCCAGTTGAAATTAGATAATGCAACAATGTAGTTCTCCTAAGCAGCACAGTTATGTTATTTCTTCCAGCACTGCTCAGCCGCACAGTGATTAGAAGTTAAGTTTGATAGGAGTAAAGGTACAGGAATAGGATATTAAGGTGAGATAAAAGAATTTCAGAGTTCTGGATCATAGAAGTGAATTCTCATGGGTGATGGTTAAAGTAAGCTTATGACTGTCTTGCTGAAGATTGATGAACAGGAAAGCCACATCTTGTCCTCTGCCTTGCCCTAGTTGGACCTCATCTTGAATATTGTAGGATTTGGCTGGGTGGGGAAAAGGATGGGAAAAGCTGTCATGTGAAAAAGGGGATTAGGATTGATGTAAGGAAAAACTAATAATTAGTGCTACCTAGAACATGCAGTAGGAAATAGAAGTTCCTTATCACTCAACATCATAAATTGGATGCTGGAAAACCAGTTGTTCAGGCTGTTTTAGAGGAAATTCTGAGTCAAGTGTGGAGTGGACTGGAGCAGTCTCAGAACCTCAGAGTTTGTATTTATAAGTAATATTTGTAGCTGAAAGAAGCAGAAGGCAGAAGCCCAATAGCTGCACTAACTAGAGCCTCTGTTCCACCCCTCTGGGAAATGACCCAAACTCTTCAGGCCCAGCCACACCCCTCCTCCTCAAGACTAGCCAGTCCCCAGCCCTCCTAGAGCCTTTGACCCACCCCAGTCCTGCCTCCTTACTCTACTTGGGTAGCCTCCCCCCCCCCACCAGACGTTGTGGGAATTTCCTATTATGGCCATTTGACCAGAGGCCCTCTGCTGGAGGCAGGCCCACCCCCAACAGCTTCTGACTCCCCCTCTCCCCGAAGTCCCTAGAGTTTTGCCAGAACTCTTTAAGGATTCTGCAGTTCTAGTGACTGTTGTCCCTCTTCTAGCCAACAGATCCTGATGTCTGATTTCTGCCAGTTTTTTGTTCTGCCCCTAAACCCCATCTTCACCCCCCCATTTAAAAAACCCTCACGTGTACGTAGAATTTTAGTTTTACAAAGTGTTTTCTTCACTTTCGTGTACAAATTAATTTTCTCTTTTATAGATTAGGAAGCTGAGGCTCAGAGAGCTTAGATGACTTGTCCAGGGTTATACATCCAGTATCAGCTAGAAATGGAAACTCTGATTCCAGTCCAGTTTTCTGTTGTACCTACCGTACCACTATCTGTCCTATCCCACAACCCCTTAACCATGCTACCATTTTAAAAATCAGTTGATTTCTCTGACTTCTATATGTAACAGGGGAATGATTTCCACAACCCACTTCTCAGGGTAGGGGCTGAAAGCACTTTGATAGAAATATGATTTATGATCTTGTTTATTCCCACTTTCTAGGGATGACCATGGTTTCTCTCCTCTGCACTGGGCCTGCCGAGAGGGCCGCTCAGCTGTGGTTGAAATGCTGATCATGAGGGGGGCCCGAATCAACGTAATGAACAGGGGTGATGATACACCCCTCCACCTAGCAGCCAGCCATGGGCACCGGGACATTGTGCAGAAAGTAGGCAATGTTTTCCCTCCCCTTCTTTATATCACGTAGATCAGATTCACGGTTTAGAGGAATGGGAGAAAGGGATATGGTTTCCTCCTTGGCAGTGGATAATGAAGGACTCTATCTGTACATCCACCTGCCAATATGTAGAAATTAAGAACTTCTTGTGATCCAGAAGATAATTATCTGAGGGTGAGCTTGGGATGTTGAATTAAAGGGGTGCATAAATGTCCTTTCTGTTTATTCCCAGTTGCTTCAATACAAGGCTGACATAAATGCAGTGAATGAGCATGGGAATGTGCCCCTTCATTATGCCTGCTTCTGGGGCCAGGACCAAGTGGCAGAGGTGAGGACACCACTCATTTCTTTTGGGGATCAGATGCCTGATCTCCAAAGGGAGTTACAGGAGAGTGTGAATGGTATGAATTCATGTAGTGGGGTTGGTACAGGAAATGGCCCACTATGGTCACTCCTTCCTTCCCAGGACCTTGTAGCTGGTGGAGCACTTATCAGCATTTGTAACAAGTATGGGGAGATGCCAGTGGACAAGGCCAAAGCCCCACTTCGAGACAGCCTCCGAGGTGAGCCTCAGATCCTATACTCTCACTTTCCAGCTCCTCAGATCTTTCTCTCATGAGGCTGTACATGGGGGAATAGGGTGGGGCCCAGCTTTCCTATTCCTGTCACCCTGTGGGGCTGTGCCCCTCACTGCTTTTCCTTCTCAGAACGTGCAGAGAAGCTGGGCCAGCCAATGGGCCGTATTCCATACAAAGACACATTCTGGAAAGGGACAACACGCACTCGACCCCGTGAGTTTGGAGTGGCTTACTCTTTAATACCTAACAGCTCTCTATGTACCTCCTCTGTGAACTCCACACCTCCCCCAATTCCCTTATCCTCTAAGGGACTGGCCCTGGACACCTTCCCCCATCCCCACCTCCTTTCAGGAAATAGCCCCTACACAGCTATCCCCTGTCTAACACCCCACTCCTCTCAGGGAACGGCACCCTGAACAAACACTCAGGCATCGACTTCAAGCAGCTCAACCTGGTGGTGAAACTCAACGAGAACCAGTCAGGAGAGGTGACCTGTAGACCCTTAAGAACCCCCTAGTTCCAAGCCCAGATCCCCTAACTGCCTTAGCTTTGGCCTCCTAACCACATCCTATCCACCCCAAGCCTCCTGGTCATGCCAGTAATCCCATGTTGTGCTTCCTCTTGAATCATCCCTCTATTTAGCTCACTACATAGTGGGGGGAAAAGCCCTGGATCCAGGAGAGAAATTGGGTTTGGCTCCAGCTTTATTATTTTGCTGTAAGTTACTTGATCTCTCTAGGTTAGTTCCATCTGTAAAATTCAAGGGGTTAGATAAGATGATCTGAGGTCCCTTCCAGCTCCAAATTCTGTTGATCTTATCTTACCTGGCCCTTGTCCCTAACCTGATGATCCTGCCTGTCCCAACCCAGCTGTGGAAGGGTCGATGGCAGGGGAATGACATCGTCATCAAGATGTTGAAGATCCGGGACTGGAGTACAAGGAAGAGCAGAGACTTTAATGAGGAGTATCCCAAGCTGAGGTGGGGGAGTTGGGTGCACTGGGAGGTGGGGAGCTAAAGGGAAGGAGCAACACATGAATTCTGTCTTGTCTTTGCAGGATTTTTTCACACCCCAACGTGCTGCCTGTGTTGGGAGCCTGCCAGGCACCCCCTGCCCCCAACCCCATTCTCATCACCCACTGGATGCCTTATGGCTCCCTCTACAATGTACTTCATGAAGGGACCAGTGAGTTGTGTCATTGTGCCAGAAAAGGCTGGGATTCAAGCTGTGAACACCAGAGGGTGGGGACAGGAATAGGAACCTGAAGCCAGCTGTCTGGTCTGAGGCAAAGGGGCTGCTAGGATTAAACTTAACGGTGACTCCTTTTCCCTTCTCTGAACTTTCCTTCTCCCAGATTTTGTTGTTGACCAGACTCAAGCTGTCAAGTTTGCTCTGGATATGGCACGGGGCATGGCCTTCCTACACACACTGGAGCCCCTCATACCCCGGCATGCCCTCAACAGCCGAAGTGTCATGGTGAGGTTTAAGGCCACAGTGTACCCAGGATGTCTAATCCAACTATCACTTGAGCACAGATCCCCACTACAACCAGCCTTCATCTTTTTTCCCCAGATCGACGAGGATATGACTGCCCGTATCAGCATGGCTGATGTGAAATTCTCTTTCCAGTGCCCAGGGCGCATGTATGCCCCTGCCTGGGTGGCTCCTGAGGGTAGGGGGGGATGAAGGCAGAAGACAGATTTAGTGGGGAGGTGGGGGACAGGGAAACAATCAGGGTTCTTATCCCAATCCTCTCCCCTGACCCAGCTCTGCAGAAGAAGCCAGAGGAGATTAATCGTCGTTCTGCAGACATGTGGAGCTTCGCAGTGCTGTTGTGGGAACTAGTGACAAGGGAGGTACCATTTGCTGACCTCTCCAACATGGAAATTGGCATGAAGGTCTGGAGGATACTGGGGGCATGTTGGGGGGTTGGGGGGAAGGGAAGGTAGAAACAGATTTATGGGACAGAGAGAGGTCCTGAACCTGGGGATTCTTGCTGTTTGTAGGTTGCCCTGGAAGGCCTTCGACCCACCATTCCTCCAGGTATCTCCCCACATGTGTGTAAACTCATGAAGATCTGCATGAATGAGGACCCAGCCAAAAGGCCCAAGTTTGACATGATTGTACCCATCCTGGAAAAGATGCAGGACAAATAGAGCCATATGGGGTGAAGGGGGTACACTTATACTCCCTTCCTAGCTGCAGGCCCCAGGGCCCCCTCCTTCCCCTGGCAACGGTACAGCCACCTCAGCTCCACCCTCACCCCCAGCTTTAGGGGCTACCCTCCCTGCCCCATCTGCCAGCCTGGGGGTGGGGTGGGGGTAGGCTCAGCTTTTTTTTCACACCACGCCAAGTCCTACTTCTCGGTGTCTTCCCAGTGTGGGAGAAGCAGCCACCTGCCTCAGTCACAATAAAGGTTTATTATGAAAACAAGCTGGTGTGGGGGTGGGTGGGGGAGGAAGGAATGGGACAAATGTACACACACCCACACATGCCCCGGCCAGCCGGGGAAGAGGTGAGCTCAGGTGAAATAATGTGGCTTCTTGACATTAATACCATACTCGCTGAGTGCAGGGGTCAGGTCTTCCATGGTCAGGGTATACTTTCGGTCCTTGGAAAGAAATTTGAAAGAGCAATAGTATGAGCCCGGAATGTAATCTTGGTTCTTGCACTTACATGTTACATGTCCCAAAGCAAACCACTTCACCAATATGGACTGAGTTTCTATGTATATAAAATAGGGATGATAATCCCTGTGGCTTTCACAGGGCTAAAGAGGCCTACCAGTAGAAAGTTTCTGAAGTTCCATGTGCCACCAAGAGCCCCAGGGGAGCATTTATCACATCACCAGCCTAGTCCCAACTACTCACTTTGCTCTTGCTCCTGGAGCTGCCTGAGGCAGTGCCTTTCATCTTGCAGTGTTGTAAAGCATCGTTGGCAATGTCAGAGATGAACTTCTGGGCTGCCAGGGAGATGAGCCGGACACTGGGAAGGGAGAAGGAGTTGGCATGTGGGGATAAAACCAGCCCTCCCTCAAGTTGAAGTCTGTACTTGGTGTATAGGAAGGAGCCAGAGATACCCACTAGATGCTGGGGACTGGATTTACTGTCCCAAATCACTTACATTCTAGGATCAGAGGCTTCAAAACCAGCACGGTTCAGGTAGTAACCAGTAACAGCATCTGGAATCTAAGAATGCAACAAATTTTAATCAGTTGTTAAGTACATACTGTATTAGGTACTATGATAGGCATTTGGGATACCCAAACAAGCAAAAACAGTCCCTAGCTTCAAAGAGTATTCATGGTCTAATCAATAGAGAGGTGATGGGGGTAGAGTTCTGTGAATTCTCCTACACATCTATAGATAAAAGGGGTGGGGGAAGTCAGTAATCAGGAAAAGCTTCATGTAGAAGGTGGCTCTTGAAATGATCCTTAAAAGAAAGAAGCCTTTGAGAGAATTTAGTATTTGCTGTAGGCTAGGGCCCATCTGAGACATGGGAGGAAAAGATTTTTTTTTTTGCTTTGCTTATTGAAGATATTACAGGCTAAATGGAAAGATGAATCTCATAGCCAAACAAAAATTAACGATTGGGGGAATGGCAATAGGTTGGCCAAGAAAAGCTTGCAGGGAACTGAAAAAGGGTTGACTGGTAGAATGGTTATACATACTGTGGGTGTGTAGTCTTCTAGTTGCATGAGGAAGTCCACCAGGGGTGTACTAGACACAACAGGCTTGACCTCTCCATTGGCAGCACCAGGTAACACATACACCCCATTAGACATGGCACCTTCAGGGGGGGCGGTACCCCCAGCTGCAGATACCGGGACTGGCAAAAGACAGATAACAGGAATTTCAAATGGAGATTAGGGGTAGGGGGAGGATGTTTGACGAGGAAGCCGGCACTGAATTAAAAAGGAATCCCTACTCCCACCTAATCGTGTGGACCTGCTGATGTGGAAGTGCATAACACTTGGTCCTCTTCGCTTGCACTTCTCAGCTCCTCACCCTCCATTACTTTGTTTCCCCAGCGCTCTGGAGGACTCACTGAACCACCCACCCAGTCCTTTAAGGACTTGCAGAGACTCGAGGGCTGGAAGGGCCCTCGGTCGCTATCCAGTCAGTCCTCTCTGAACGATGGCAAGTGGTCTGCCAGCTCCTCTTTGAGGACGTGGGGGGTGGGAGGTTGGGAGCCTTCCACCCTGGGGCAGCTTCGCTTTTGTCAGCACGATTTTTCCCGACGTTGATGCCTCAAGTTGTCTCTCACGTGAGAGCCCCAGTTCCCTCCAGCTCTCCTCACCCCATACGGGTCCTGGCTAGCCCCCCGCCCCGCGCTCCCCGCTCACCCGAGGCCCGGCGGTCGGACGTATCCCCCCGGCCAGGGCCGGGGCCTGCGCCTCCCGCGGGGCTGGCCTTGCTCTCGGCTGGGGCGGGAGCCGACGCCGGCGCTGGGGTCGGGGCCGGAGCAGGGGTGGGGGTAGGAGTTGAGGCCGGGCCCGGCGGGGCAGGGGCAGGGGCCGGGACCACCTCGGGGTCCGCGCCACTGCCACTCATGGCGCCGGGAAGGAGGCGGGGAACGGGGATGGAACCCGAGACGGAGAACTAGGAGGACAGAACCGCTTCCGCTTCCGTTTCCGTTCACGGTCTTTCCTCTCCCCTCAAGCGACTTCCGCCTACTTCCGGCTCAAGCCGCACCCTCCGATGCGGTGAGCTCAACCGCGACACCCGAGTCCAATGGCCTGCCTTCGTTTCCCTCTGGCTCCGGCTTACCGCGCCTCTTTCGCCCCGCCTTCCAGACCATAGAGAGGTGCGAGGCTAGAGGGTCTGCAGAACAGCTGGGTTGCTATGGAAACCGTCCTTTTGCATTCAGTTAACTGTGAACTTTCCTCTGGGCTTCCGGGCCTCAGAGGCCTGGTGAGGGCCCGACTTGGGCCCTTCCCTCTTATAGCCCTGTGTGATTCCGGTCTTCTGCGAGCTCTCGAGACAGTGTCTCAAGGCCGAGTTCATCTGTTGCTTACTGCACATATTGATAAATATCCTTTATTTTTAAATTGTGCACATTGTGCTTTAACATAGCCAAACTTTTTTTTTCAAGTGGATGTCTCCTTTGTAAAATCTTATACTCAGCTCGTTTCTGCACATTACTTTTTGCCACTATAGGCAGCTAGGTGGCACAGTGGATAGAGCGCTGCGCTTGGAATCAGGAAGACATCTTCATGAGTTTAAATCTGGTCTCAGATACTTCTGGGCAAGTCGCTTCATCCTGTTTGCTTCAGTTCCTCATTTGTAAAATGAGCTAGAGAAGGAAATGGCAGACCACTCCAGTATCTTTGCCAAGAAAATCCCCAATGGGGTCATGAAGAGTTGGACACAACTGATCAACAATAACTTGTAAAACTCTGCTACCTACCTTACAATGTTATTGTAAAATGTTGTAAAATTGTGAGTTATTGTAGGCTGGTTGACTTGTCACAGATGTTGTAGAGACTTTGCTTTTTAACTCTAATGCTTTTGTCGTATAATATTGAATATTATAATTATCTATATTTGTCTTATTCCACTACTAGATTGCCCCTATAAGGGTAAGGATCATTTTTCATTTAAACTTGTACACTGCTCCTGCCTTTCCTCCCACCCAGCTCCTAATCCCAGTATTCTGCACAGATAATAAATATTTTAAATTGTATTTATTATTCACAGGGAGAAAGATGATTGCATGGGTGATACTTCTTCCTCCCATCCCACATGCAATCAGGCTTATTTCCAGCCTGCCCTGGCCGACAGTTTTCTAAAAGCAAGGTAAAGGTTCAGGGCATGTGGTGCCCTCCCCACCTATATTCTATTTTTTCCCCCAGGATTACCAACAATAAACATTTATATGAAAATCTCAAGGACTTGTTCTGACTCAGCAAATGACAAGGAGGTAAGGATCAGGGCCCACTGGTCTATCCTGTAATGTCATTATGGGAATGAGTTAGCTGATGGGGTGGACCCAGAGTTAGTGGATGCTAACTTATATCCCTGAGAGTTTGATGGGACATAGAGCCTCTCTGACAGCATGTTGTGGTATGTGCCAGACTATACATGATTTTGAGGGTGACCTTGGGCAAATCCTCTCTCCTTTCTAGTCCTCAATTTCTTTTTCTGAACTAAAAGAATTGACTGGCTCTTCAGATATCTAACTGATCTGCACCCAGGGATAGGTCCATGGATCAGGGACCAGCCCTGCTCTCTGAAGACCAGGGAAACCATGCCCCCTCTGCTCTTCAAGCAACTCAGGTGGTAGAGAACAAAACAGCACAGGCTTTATTTGTGTGCAAATACAGACAGCAGTGGACAGAATATATGAGTGTGCATGTGGGAAGGGGAACACTCATGAACAAATGAGGACATCTATACTGGCTCTGACTGCCTGGAGCAGGTTCGGCTTCAACACCCTGGCAGGAAAAACTGACGAAATAGGAATAATTAGGGGGAAGAAGTAAGCCCTACAAATACTGGGTGAGGGGACAGTGACATTGATCAGTACTGTGGAAGTTGTAGGATTAACTGATGCAGGAGTCAGCTCAGTGCTCACAGCAAAGATGAGAGATTGTGTATGCAGGCAAGGATCAAATAGTACTTGCACCAGGGTGGGGTCAGGGTGTCAAAAAGGGTGTCATCTTTCCAGAACAGGGTAAGATCAAGTCTCAAGGGTCTAGCAGTGCTTTCAGCAGGGCAGGATAGTTGGGAGTTCCCCAACCTGTGACTGGGTCCCAGCCGGACTTGGAACAGAACCCTTGACCCTGTACCTCCTCATCTAGGCAAGCCTCATGGCAGCCCTGAGTTACCTGTGGGTAGAAGGGAAAGGGTTACACCTGAGGTCCTGTCCAAACCCCACCCCAGATGCCTCCCAAACCTCCCACATTCCCTACAAACACTGGGTTCTCTGCCTTACCCATTTGACCCCTTCATCTCTACCCCCACTCCCCCCAGCTCCCTAACCCCTCCCCTCAACTCACATCAAATAGGCCACGGCCCTGCATTGAGTAGAGGCGAGGGTTGAGGAAACCAAGAGGGGGACGGCCATTCAAGAGTCGCTGCTCATTCACTAAGGACAGGAGCCCCCCAAACACAGGGGTTGATGCCTGTGGAAGGGGGAAAGGATGCACGTGACCTACAGCAGAAGGAGTAGGGGAAAGCAGCATGCCTTTTTACTTGGCAGGATGAACCGTGGGTATAGTGTGTGACCTCAGGAAGAAAAGGGGGACAAGATTAGTAGTCAAGGGATAGGAAAGGCCATATGGGCTCTCAGTGAGGTACTGGATACTCAAGGGATGAGAAACGGGATAAGGGAATGATTGGAGAAGATAGCGATCTGAGGGTCTCACCGAAGTGCCAGACACCCAGGGGATGGGCACATGGTTGCTAACCACCCAATAGCCATCAGAGAGTGCAGCCACATCAGGATAGGCCCGGCCACTTGCATTGTAGTAATGGGATGGAGGCAGGTGGGTGGAAGAGCCCAAAAAGTGAGACACAGCTTCATCCTGAAGAGTGAGAGGGAACAGTCATGGGGACTCTGAGCTCAGCCTGATTCTCCCTGTCAGGCCCAGATGCAATTCTGTCTCGGAGACTAGGACTATCAGGAAGGGCCATGTCCTTCCTCAGGGCTTAGGACTGAGCTCTCCTTGGACCTGGGAGGGGCTAAGTTATCACTCTCACACCTGGTACTGAGGCCTTGGGAAGATGTTACTGAAGCCACCACCACTGATGTAGTCAACGATCTCTTCTGTAACCATGAAGGGATTCCGGAAGGAGGTCCCACCCACTGTTGTAACATAGGGGCTGCAGACATAGAGGTCACAGGGTTAGCATTTGGGGATTCAGGTCAGCAGAAAGGGTCAGGGCCCCAAGGATCATAGGTTAGCCAGTCCCACAGGTACTGGGTTATAGGTTAGAATGTCCCAAAGGTCACAGGTCGGAGGTGTCAAAAGTCACCATTAGAAGAAGACAGCATCTCAATTTGGAGTTACAAGCTTGGGAAAGATGTAGCTAAGTGGTGGGGGGGAGGAAGGTTGCTGTTACCTGGAGGCTGGGAAGCTGGGACGGAACAAGTGGCCCTTCGGGCCTGAGAAACATCCAGCACCACTGTCCCCTGACAGAAGAAACAGGGAGAGGTCAGGGGTCAGTCTCTGAAGTCAGGAGTTTGGAGAAGGGAGAAACAATGCAGGTGTCCTTGAAGAGGCCTGAAGACAGGGGGAAGTTAGGGATGAGGAGCAAAAGGTCACTGGGTTGGGAAAAAATAGGAACAGGAAGGGATCAGGGTTAGGACTCAATTGTATTGGATCACTGTAGGGGTTAGGATGGTGGTAGGGTCTTATATAGGATCCGGGTCCTGAGCACCAGTACCAGAGGCAAAGAGCAGGGTGAGGCCTCGGGCAGCAGCCTTCATGAACTCAGCATTGACACGCTGAAGGTAGGTGGTACTGAGTGAGTCTTCATCATCCCCATAGCTCACGGTGTGTACCAAAGGCAATGAAGACTCATTACTGAGCAGGAGGAGCCACTGCAAGAAAGGCTCCTGGGACTCATGCCGGCCTGGGGGTCAGAGATACGAAGTAAGGTCACCTTTCTCCCTTAACCCCACTATGGGGGCCAGCCAACCACACCAGTTACCTTTCATCCTCCAAAAAAGAAAGGTTCCTTAGGTTTGGGGTGTTTCTGGGGAGAATCTCTTACTCTCAGTTTTTGAGGGTTCTTAGGACTCTCAAGTTTTGCATCCCTGGGTTTGGACAGGGGTGAGGGGGTGGCCTACCGGGGCTGCTGTAGACCCAGGTAGAGATGTTGGCTCCAGCACTCATGAGGTACTGCACATCTAGGCTGGCTTCCAGTCCAGCTCGGCCATGCCCCTGCTGCCCAACTACTCGGCTGACAGAATCTTTGTGAGGGAAGCTCTTCCCAAAGAGTTTCATGAATTCTTCCAAGTCAGCGTCATGGAAGTATTGCTCCAGGAACTAGAGGGGGAGGAGGAATGGAACAAGAGAGGGGAAAGGTCAGGGTCAGTCTGGTAACACAGAGAGAAATGGATTAATTTCTCTTTTCAATGGAGTGTGTGTTCTATGCCACATACAGGAGAGGGGCTCACCTGGGCACAGGCCTGGCTATTGTTGGCAGACCCAGAGCCCACATCTTGTGCAGTCAGGTTGTATCTCTCACGAATCACAGCCGGAGTTACTCCCAGGTGCAGGCCTAGGGAGTCCTCTACCTTCAGCCTTGGCCCTGACCGCTGCTGTACGGAAGATGCTCGAGGGAATCTGTGTAGTCCACCCACTATGCATTAGGAGGAAGAGGAATTAGCTTCTAGGTAGGACCCTATTTCCCTCCCTTCCCAAATTCCAGGATCCCCCAAACCAATTACCAAAATCCACATGGGCAGCCAGGGCCCCAGGGAGGCTGTATGGATGTGGGGACCTCACAACACGGCCTCCCCCCAGTCTCCCAACAAAGCGGTGGAACTCTGCCCCAGGAAGGAGCTGCTCTGCTTGCCTGGGGGTCAGAAGTCAGAGAGCTGGGAGTCAGTGATTACTAGAAGAAGAAGAGTGTGGAGAAAACCTTTATAGCCCCTTATCCCTCTTTCATTTAGCTCATCCCCCACTCACTGGACAGTCATCTGGCAGGTCAGGAAGTCCTCTGTGATCACTGTTTGGCAATCTTGGACTCCAGCTGCTACAAGCCATTTGTATACAGTGCTAAGAGTGAGTGTTGATGGTCGCACCAGTGCAGCTACATCTTCCAGCAACAGGTACTTCCCTGGTGGGAAGAAGGGAAGGGTGGATTGCAGGAATTCACTGCCATCTTTGGTAAATCTTTCATAAGCACAGGTGTTGGAGTTTAGCCCCAACTTTCAAGGAAGAATGCTAGGGGCTGAATGGGTCCAGATCCCTGGGGGTGCTAGCTCATCACTGATCTTGGTGGGCCGATGATTTTTACCATTTCTGTTCCTTAAGCTTTGTCATCACAATTCTTTTCTAGGTCTCCTGAAGACATTTGAACACCAAATCCAGTGCTCTTTTCACGATAACATACTACACTCCAGCCAAAGAAGACTATCAGATCATCCAAGTTTTGGTGCCTTCACTCACGATGTGCTTTTTCTGGAATTTGTAACCCTCCTTCCCCATACCCTCAAATTGATAACTGTCAAAATCCTACCCACTCTCTATGGTATATAATATTACCTCTGTCACAGAGTTTTCTTCGGTTTTACTCAGAGTTTGGAAATGGGGGACTGACTCTAAGGGCAGAGTTTGAGACTGGATTTATAAGCTTGGGAATCACCCGAATATGGGTAGGACACCATAACAGACTGGTCAGAGGATTCAAGATAAAGAGAAAGAGGGGGTGGTCCAAGGAGACAGGAAGAGAACCAAGAGAGAAGTGTCGCTAAAACCAATAGGGTAGGGTATCCAGGAGAAAGCTTTGGTTCAGCCTCAAAAACTTCATTAGTCAAGAAAGAAAAAAAAATTTGAAAAAAGTCCATTGAGTTTAGTCATTGGGTCATGTGCGTTATGTTGGGGGAGGGGGCAAGGGGAGGGGGTAGCTGAGAACCCCAGGGACTGGAGAAAGAAGGGATTAATATACAGCCTATACTGTGCAGCCCATTCTTCCACTCCATATATTCAACTCCTGGGCACGGGGAGATCTTTCCTCCAATATGTACTCATATCCGCACACCGCCTTGTACCCCCTTCCCCTACACACACACCGTATCGAGGGGAGCCGGGATCGGACACATCCTGCACCAGCGTCTGCAGTTGCTGCAGGTTCTGCTGTCTCAGAGCGAAAGTCAGACTCAGTGATTCGTGAGGACCTACACGACCAAGGGACACCCATCCCGGCGGAGGCCTGGGGAGATGAGGAGTGGGTGTGTGTGAAATTGTGGTTCAGCTTCTGTCTGGGAGGCTTGTACCAGACCAGGGATAATGGGTGAAAGGGGACTAAGAATGTTGGGGTTCGGGGCTCCCAAGAGACCTGGTGTCAGGGATTCGTACCAAGGGATGCTGGGGAATGGGGGGGGCAGGGAGAAGATAGGGGAGGTCGGAAGTCAAGGACCTATCGCTAGGAAGGGCTGATGGGAGAATTCTGGAGGTGAAGCGTGGGAGTTTGGGGAAGGGTGATGGGAGCGGGGAGAAGGGATCACGCACTCGGAAATCACAATAGTTCTCCTTAAGGTACTTTCCTCAAATCAACCACATGAAAGAAGCTGGCAGTCTAAGAGTTGGTCTGGGGGGGACGAGGCTAGGGGCGGGCACTCACAGGAAAGGCTGGTCAGGCTCTGGGCCAAGGCCTCGGGCACAGACACACAAGGCGACGAGCAGCAGGAGCAGGGGCCCAGGGACGCTGCGGAACAGGGGGGAGGGCAGAATGAGCGGAGCCGGAGACGCCGGAGAGCGAGCCCAGTCCCGAGCCCCGCCCGGCCCCGGACCCCGCGCTCACCAAACCTCCCGCCCCATGGCCGGCACCTGGGAACAGAGCAAACCCCTGCACTATGTGCACTTTCCCAACTAGTGGGGCGGGGTGAGGGAGGGACAAGGGGAACCCCGCCCTGCTATAGGCACGCGCAAACCCTGTGCCTGGGCGGGTCCCCATAAACAGGAGCAGACAGCAACCTCTACTCCCTCCCCGCCCCGCGCGTATAGCCGCTCCGCACCCACGCACACGCACCGACAAGCACAACATCCCCAAACGAAGGGAGGCAGCTCCAGATACAAACAGTCTCTTTATTAAGGCTCCGGAGTGAGAGTATTTGGCACTTTGGGTCTGGGTACGAGGGCAGCATGAGCTCCCCCCTCACCCAATAAATAAGGATCCGGGGCCTTGGGAGAGGGGATTCTGGGTGCAGCTGAGCCCCCAGGGCAGAGCCCCTGCCCTGAGCTCTCCAGGGTAGAAATCTCACTGTCTTATCCCTGCAGAGTACCCCCTCTCTGAGCCCCCAGCACAGAACTCCTTCTCTAAGCCCCTTTCAGGTCAGAATCCACCCCAACCCTCGACTATATCCCAAGGGCAGAGTTCCTACTCTTGATTACACTTCCAAGGACAAAGTCCTCTCTCTGGATTATCTCTTCCCTAGAGAGGCCGCCTCCCCTCCTTCGAACCCCCCCCATCCTATTTCCCCCAGTTCCCACCAACACCCTCCTTTCCACTTGCCTGAAAACCTGAGACCCCTGGAGACCCAGCCTGGCCTGCTCCTTCCTCAGCTAGGTTCAGGGACACCAGCCCTGAAGACACCAGGGCTCAAAGAAGCAAGCCCCCAGCTTGAGGGAGTGGGGTGGGGTGAGGGGGAGAGTGGAGGGACACTGCAGATGCTGGTAGGAACCGGGGCAAAGAAAAGAGAGACCTAAGAGGCAGATTCCGGTAAGTATATTGCCCTGCTCAGTTCTGGGGAGTGGAGTTTTGTAAGATGGGGAAACCAGTACTGTACTAGTTGTGGGACATGTCAGAATCAGGCAGAGGAAGGAAAAGAAAAGGCAGTTTAGGGAGATATGAGGACAAGTGGTGTTGTTTCTGAGCCAAATCTGAGAGGCATGAAGATGGTTGTTTACCCAGGTCCAGTTTTGGGAGGTGTGCTGAACGCCAGAATTTTCTGCTTTCTGGTAGGAGAAGACTCCAAGCAGAGGCTGGATGAAGTGTCTGACCATGTGAGAAGAGGGTTGAACTGGATGAAGACTAGTAGGACTCCTAGCCAAGGATGTCTGGTGCCAGATCCCATAGAGTTGGTAGATCTGGGGAATGTGTGTTTGTGTGTATATTGGTCTTCAGATTGAAGATGAGAGAGATCTAAGAGAAGGGAATGGTCAAGAAAGTATACATACTGGTGTAAACTTTGGGCTCTGGAGGATATATATGATAAGCCCAGGTCTGGGACACAAAGATTGGACCCTGGGGACCTGGGATATGCATATACTGATTCCTGGAGACCAGGGGATGTAAGCTGGGCCTTGTATATGCTGGGCCTCAAGAGTTGTATACACTAGGTCCAATAGGCAGGGTATATATATATCGGGCCCTGGGCCCCAAGGGATATATATGCCGAGCCCTGGGGGAATCTAGGCTGGGCCTGTTAGGGCCCCTCTGTCAGGGTTGGTGACTGAATTTGTTATCTAGGAGGGGGTATCTCTGGGGAGCCAGATATTGTCCCCACCAGGGGGAATCAGTGGACCCTGGAGTAATTCCTTGCCCCAACCTAGGGATGGGAAGAGATGGAACTGGGGAGAGACCTCTAGGGGACAGGCCAGTGGGCTCATCCTGTGTCCTCATGACTATGCAGGGGGCCCTGGGAGCTTTCCAGTCTAGATATGTAGCTCTGCCTCATCAGGGGCCTCCAGGCCAGGCTCTGCACTCAGAGCTGAGGCAGAGGGTCCTTGTGCCACCCCAAAGGGGGAGACAACAGGGGAGCGGGCAGCCAGTGGTGACAGTGAAGGTGAAAAACTGGGGGACATGGCAGTTGAGGACAGGGATCCTTCATGGCTAATGGGGGAGCGGTGGGCGGGCAGGAAGGGACCACGGACTCCTGGGCCTGAAGAGGAGCTAGCTGGCTTAGGGGGTACAGACTTGGCCCCAGGGTGGGCCACAGCGGTAATGAGGGGGTGGTGGGTCAATGCGGGGTGCGGGTGGGCAGGGCCGTGCCTCGTCCTTGAGCCGAGCAATCTCAGTGAAGACACTGGCCAGTGGTTGGAACTGGGGACACCAGCTCAGCAGGTAGTCCCAGTTGTAGCTGCCCCGAAGCTCCTCTTCGCCCGCCACTATGGCTGTTAGTGCCCCTGCTACACAGGGCTTGCCATCAGCTGGGAAACCATAGTCTCCAGGAGGGGCAGGGCTCAGGCCACAGCCCCCTAGGAAGGCCCCAGCAGTGCTGGCAGCTGGTGGACCCTCTTCTCGATAGAGCCCTGGACCAGGGCCTGGGAGCAGCAGCCCAGCCTTTCGGCCCTTGTACCAGGCATCAGGTGGAGGTGGCTCACAGGATGTATCACTCAGTCCATCAGCATCAGCGTCCTGTTGGATGCCCGAGTCAGGGCCGCGGGCAGCCAATGAAGAAGCAACGCTGGCCACTCTGGGGAACTCATTGATCATCCGTATCTCATCATCTTCAGCTGCCTCAGCAGAACCACGCCCACTGGAGTGGGAAGGGTCCAGGGAGCCACCACGGGGGTAAGGACCGCCTGTGCTAGGACCACCATATCCAGGCAGTGTCTGGTGGTAAAGGTGTTCAGAATGTGGGGGGCTGGGGGCATCCCGGCCTGGTTTTTGCAGGGAGCTGGTGCTAAGTGGGGCAGGTGGAAGAGTGGGCCCTGGGGCTGCCTCTGCCTTGTGAGCACGAGCCCGCACCAGCCCCAACACCAAGGCTGCTAGTGCCAGTACCACCACCACACCCAGCGAGGCTGCCACAGCACCCACTAACAGCACGTTGAGGTCAGGTGCTAAGCCTAGAGCTGTGTGGGTTATGTCTACAGTCACAGGCACTGCAGCACTTCGGGCTCCAGGCAAGGGCCCTCGAGCCACCACCTCAAGCTGTAACTCCCGGGGTGCCTCCCGCCTTGCACGGCCCCCTCCCCCGGCTTTGCTGGCCCCTGTGCCTGGTGCCTGGCTGTCCACTCGAAGGTACAGAGCACCTGTGGTCTGGTTGATCCCAAAATATGGGGAGGGAGCAGAAAGAGAGTATAGGATCACACCATCAGCACCTCCATCCTCATCTGTGGCCAGTACATGGCCGAGACTGTAGCCCCGACGGGCACCCTCAGGCACTTGAAAGTGGAATGAAGGTGCCAGGAAGACAGGATCATACTCATCTTCACCAGTTACTAGCACAGACAGGGTAACTGAGGCTGAGAGGTTCCCTGCATCTGCTGCTCCCACAAGCAACTGGAAGCTACGGGTATGCTCATAGTCGAAAGGCACCCTTGCCCGAAGTTCACCTGATGAACCATTCAGTGCAAACATGTCCCAATGTGTGGCCCCCAGTCCTGACCCTAATCCTGGCTCTAGTAGCATGTAGTGGAGCCGCCCAAAAGCCCCAGTGTCCTTATCCAGGGCATGGAGTGTGGTGACCAGTGTTCCTGGAGGCTGGTTCTCGGGTAAGCTGGCACTCAGGGTAAGTAGGGGAAAGGCAGGCCCATGCTCATTGACATCTTGTACCTCCACAGTAACTGGCACCAGTGCAAAGTGGGCTCCACTGGGGTCAGCTGCCTCAACCACCAGCTGATGCTGTGCTTGGGCTTCTCGGTCTAGCTGTCGTGCCAGCCGGAGGGCACCTGAGCTTTCATCCAGCTCGAAGAGGTGTGCAGGGTCCCCAGAGCTGATGGTGAAGTGAACCAGACCATGAGGTCCAGGATCAGCATCAGAGGCTGCTACATGCAACAACTCAGTGCCCACAGGGGTGTCCTCTGGCACAGCCACATGGTAATGGGGCTGGGCGAAGACCGGTGGATTGTCATTGACATCTTGCACAGTGATGACAACCAGGACAGTTGTGCTTCGTGGAGGCTTCCCTCTATCTGCTGCACACACAGTCAAGTTATATTCAGTGACACTCTCAAAGTCCAGTGGCTCAAGCAGCACAAGACAGCCCAAGGCCTGTGGGCCAGACCCACCTTCTTCCAAGTGCCTTTCCAATTGGAAGGCATGGCCACGGTTGCCACTGATGATAGTATAGTCCAATGTAGCGTGGAGTCGGCTTTGGTCAGCATCTGTAGCTTCTAGCACTAAAACTGTGGAGCCTGGGGGCATGTCCTCAGCAACAGTGATGTGGTAGTGGGGCTGGACAAAGCTAGGGGTATAGTCATTCTCATCTTGTAGCTGAATATGTACTGTGGCCTGTGCTGTCCGCTCTGGGACCCCATGATCTCGTGCTTCCAGCACCACGTCCATCGTGCTCAAACCTCCTGGGCTTAGGGAGGCTGCTTGAATTATGAACAAGGTTCCTAAAGGAGGGAATATGGGTATTAGTGGGAAGAAGAGTGCAGGTGGGGGAAACACAAATTGGGAGTGGAGGGAGGCCAGTGGTCAGCACATGGCTGGGGGGAAGTAGGAGAGTGATGAAGAAACAGGTTGGAGAGAGTAGGGTGAGGGGTGAAGGCTGGAGGCCAGTAGGGGTACAAACATAATATTATAATTATTCATGTCATCCTCCCATTATACTGAGCTCTATGAGGGTAAGATTCAACTTTGTATTTTCTCTAGTGCACACTGTAGTTGTACGTTAAATATTTGATGAATGAATGAATAAAAATGGGGTAGGGGAAAACTGGAGAAGAGATCAGAGTCCAAGGAGGAAAGGGAGGGGGACAGGAGGGAACTAGGGAAAGAGGTGGGGAGGGAAGTGGCACCATTGCTGGGGTCGATGTCAAAGCCCTCTGCAGTAGACACCAGGTGGTAGGAGATGCGGCCGTTTTCCCCAGAATCAAGGTCAGTGGCAGAGATGGTGAGGATTGCACTGCCTGGGATTATGCGCTCTGGCAAGGTCACCTGGGGGAAAAGGATGGATGTGAGCACGACTATGGGAGCAGCCTGGCCCTCTTCATACCCTGAGCTTCTCCCTGGCTTCCTACCTATCCTGGGTTTGGAAGCCATGGCTGAGGCTCCCTAGATGGGGATGACAGAGGGCTGGAATAGCCCACCTATTTGTTAATGGACTCGAAGGCAGTGTGCAAGAAAGAAAGTGATTGCTGCATCTTTGGGACAGTCGTTGCTAAGATTCCAAAGGACTCTAGGCTTTTGCTCAGGACATTAGCCTTAAGGGCTCATACTTCTTCCCCGTCCCTGTACCACTTCTGTGGACCTTGTGCCCCAAAAAGGGAGCCAGGAGGATCCAACTTCCCTGCCTTCCGCCCTTGCCCTCTCCTGCTTCACTGCCACATCTCAAGCTCTGCATTCTGCCCTTCTCCCAGGCTGCCTGGTACAGTCGTCCCATGAGGGTTCTCCTCCTAGGGCTGAGTCAGTGCTCCCGTGCTGAGCCCAAATGTGCTGTTCTGAGGCCTCTGTCAACTTCCCACTTCCCCCATCTCTCAGACTTAGGGCTGTCCCCTGTGCCCCCAAACAAGGCTGTCTGAGAAAATGGCGTGTATCGGGTATTTTGCAACCTTTTATATCTTACCTGTTTAAGTGAGAAGAAAACCAGTTGCCTCTGGCTTTCCTAAGTGTAAGTATGCCTGTGTTTACCCATGTGTTTCCTTAACTGTCTTTTCTCTTTGGAAGGCTTGAGGTGGGGCTTACTTAGCCAGTTAATTATTAGCTGTCCAGTTCTCAGGGCAGTTGAATTCATGAATGCTGCCCACTGAGGTAAAGAAGATAGTGATAAGTTCCTGTATCCATTAAGCTTTTGACCCTGATCTGTGGCTATGATTCCCTGGAGTGGTAGTCTGCTGGGCAGGTTTTAGATTATTCCCACCTTCCTATATATGTGCCAGGCACTATGCTAAGCCCTTTACACATATTTCACTTGATCCTCATAACAAGCCTGGGAAGTAGGTGCTATTGTGTCTCCATTTTACAGATAAGGAAACTGAAGCAGGCAGAGGTTAAGTGACTTGCCCAAGGTCACACAGCTAGTCTATGTCTGAAGCTGCATTTGAACTCAGGTGTTCCTGACTCTAGGCCCAGCACTGTATACACTGTGCCACCTTGCTGCCATGGTTAAGTCACTCTCTGTATAGTCCAGAACAGGGGCAAACAACAGGGTTTGGCTAGGGGGTAGTGTCCTATGATGTACTGTTGACTCATAATGAGTTTCCAGTTCACTAAAACACCCAGATTTTTTTCCAAGCAAATTATTTCTTAGCCATGTCACTCCACCCCAAACTCTTGCAGTTGATTTTATGAATCCGAGTGAAGGACTTTTAAAAAAAAATTGTTGTTTAAATTCCCTGTTCTTATATTTCCCCCATTGTTCTGGCCTATAAAGGACTCTGTCATCCAATATACTGATCATCTCTCCCAGCTTCACATCATCAGCAGATTTCATTATGTCTTCTATGGGTAGCTTACAACTTTGGCCTTTGGCCTGGAACTTTTCCTCTGACCACCTAAGGAAAGGTTCTTATTTAACTCCCAACTGGCTGTGTCTATACAGAGTTCCAAAGGGTAGTTCTTGTAGGCCTTTGATTACTGCTAATGGAAAGAAATGGCCAAGTGATGGATGTGAGGGATTAGGGTAGGGACAAGATGACAACAGCATCTTCCAGCAGATGAGTCCAGGGCCTGCCATAAAATTAAGTGGCCCCAACGATTAGCTCTTGCAGGGCTTGGACAGTCCTATTTGGTATGAATTGACCTATGGGAGTCCACAATATCCATACCAGAACCAACCTAGTGGTATTTGCATTCCTGATGTCCTCAACTTCTGTCCTTGGGGCTGCTGCCTGTATTATAATCGATGAGCCCACTACTGTCACCCCTTTGCTGCTAACTTTGCAGCTTTCAAACCTAGGTAGCCAGAAGAGGCCTGGCCTCAGTTTCCCTGAAGAATGACATCACTGAGAAGGAGACCTCTTGCTTCAGGCTGGCTGGCCACTCCTCAGCTGACTACCCTGTCAAAGGCTGACAAAACCCTACAAAGAAAAACAGAAGTGCCGCAAACGCTGCCAGGATAGTCTGCCCATGGGCCTCATGGGACTTTTTTAAGCCCCTTCATGCCTTAGTCCTAGACTGATTCCTGGTGGCCATGTGCCTAGTATGATTTTGGACACTAATTTATGTATATGTGAGGTCTGTCACTGGGCCAGTGACCCTGCTGGGAAGCCCAGCAGCCTGCTGTTGACTCTTTAGTGTTCCTCAGCTTCATTGCCAACTTGCCTGTCCCCAAACTACATCATCTACACCACAGAATATACTTTTACCAAAATAACTCCTCTGCTCGGAGCACCTTTCTCCTATGCTCCTAAAGGTATCTTTTGTCTCTATGGCTCCCAGAATCAGACTCAGGACTCAAAGGGACCTTGTTCAGTAGCCATCTAGCTCAAATCATACCCAATTAGGAATTGCCTTTACAATATCCTTGACAAATAGTCACGCAGCCTTTGCCTGAAAACCTCTAGTGATAGGGAACCTACTTTTTAGACTGTGTCTCCCTATCTTGCTCAGACTGGAAGTGCAGTGGCCCTCACAAACTGATCTCATGACCGATTGCAACAGGAGAGCTGATCTCCTCCATTTCAAACCTGTGTCAGATTACCCCTCTACCTCCCTGCTCCTGTTCATTATATCAATGCTGGACTTAGTGTGGACACCCACTGGCTTAACCTAGTGCAGAAGAATTCCCAAGCGCAAGAGATCCACCAGCCTGAGCCTCATCAGTAGCAGGGATTACAGGTGTGTGCCACCATGCCCAGCGGTGCCTGTGCTAGCTCTTGAGGCAGCTCATTTCCACTTTGGGATAGGTCTAATTGTTGGGAAGTTTTTCCTCACTTTCAACTGAAATCTGCTTCATGGCACCTGCCACTTATTCCAAGTTCTGCCCCTTGCAGCCTAGCAGAAATCTATATTGGAACTTGCTCCAGCAGAACAAGTTTTCTTATTCTTCCACATGACGGCTAAATAAAGGCGGCTTTCGTGCGTCCCACTAAGTCTTCGCTTTTCAAGGCTAAACATCACAGTTTCTTCAACAAGCCATTGTGCGGTGGTTTTTGGCCCGTGTATCCCATTAGTCTCCCACATCTGGAATGCTCTTCTCACTACTCTTCAAGTTAATGGCTATCTCCCCTAAAGGGCCTCTTTATGAGAAGAAACTTAACCAGTATCCATAGTGAATTGAATGATGAGATTGTGTTTTCAGAAGCAATGAGAAGTCATCGGCAGTTACATTGATGGTTTGAGGTGACCCTGGTTATGATCTTTCTCACAACTAAAACAAAGTAAATAACTATGTCTTTGTGTTATACTTGACCACATTGTTAATGAGCTGGATAGACAGTAACTTTACTGTTTATTTAATCCTAAGAGATTGGGAGTTTTGAAATAGAAAAATATGGGTAACTACTTATGGGAAAGGAGATTTCTCCATTAAGAAAATAATATTTAATAAATTGGGATGGTCTTTCCATTTGTTAATTTATGAGACATGTTGCCATTTGGTAATTAATGCATGAGTATTCAAAAACTCCTCTGAAATATCCTAGAATTTGCGATGATGACAATGAATATGGTAAGGAGTCAAGTAGCAGGCTGAAGGGTGACTGACAAATTCAGCTTTCTGCCTAAGCCTGATATGGAGGTTCACATCTGGGATTTCTGAATATTTTTTATTTCTTATAGGCAATTTTTTCTTATTGTAATTGTAAATTACAACCATTACATTGTAATCATAAATGCAAAGTGCTTGACAGTGCTGCTGAAGTCTTTCCCTATTAGAATATAAGCTCCTTGAGGGCAGAGATTGTCTCTCTTTTTGCTTGTATTTGTATTCCCAGACTTAGCACAGTGCTGGTACATAGTAAGCATTTAATAAATGCTTTATCTTTCTTTCCTTCCTTCTATCATTTCATTTCATTATTTATTACTGTTCAGATTGTATCTTTAATGATTTGCTAAATATAACATTATTACCATTTTTTAATATATCATGATGTTTTGAACTGGAAAATCATTAGGGGTGTCTTGTTTTAAGAATGTTGAAAAGAAAGGTAAAAGTATTGGGAAATTGTATAGGAATTCATAGCGAAATCAGAGTTGGAGAAATCCCTCAGCTGATATGCTGTGAATTACTTGCTCTCTTGTATTATACAAAAATAGTGACTACACCAATAACAGAAGACAGTACCCAGGAACTTATTTAAGGATGTTCTCTTCCCCTTGTGGGAAGGAACTGGTCAGGAGAACGAAAGCTCTAGTGAGAAAAGGGGATCTAAGAGCAAAGAGACTGAAGGGAGTTTTTAACTGTCAGAAAAACACAATTCACTTATGAGAAGGGCCACAGCTAATTCCCCTGTAACAGAAGGAAATGGCTTATCTGTGGGTGAGGCAAGGGCTAGATCTCCACAACAGAAGAGGAAAGTAGCATGAGTGGGAATATGGGTATAGCCTCAAAGAGGAATTTTGCAAGCCCAAACTGGCCATCTTCTCAAAAATAGAAAACCTTGTACCACTGAGATAATAAGTATCATGGGAAGTGTGGATCATACTTGTGATGGATTCACTGTAGACTTGGCAGTTCTCTGACTTAGAGAAGAGGATATTGATATAGTGATGAAAAATCTTCAAGGAGAAACATATGAGTTAGTAGAAGGCAAGAAAACCAGGCAGCCTGATATGACACGGTAAGAGTGTCTGCAAAGCCTACAAGACAATTTCAGTGATGGTGAGATTCCATAGGAAGCATATACTACTTCCTGCCTTTCTCCTATTCAGTGTGAAGGGGAAAAGGCAACAAAATTCATGATTCAAGGTAGATGTTAAATGAAAAAGACTTGTATAGAAAAAGGCAATAACATCTGAGCAGATGAACATATATGGTTAGACTGTAGCAAGAACACAACAGCATGGCATACACACCCGATGTGCATGTGACTCATACAGTTCTAGAGACACAGTGGATATTACCACCGTTCTCATAAGGTGATGAGCACAGTACGCAAAATGTACAACAGGAAGTGCTGTTACCAAGAGGGATTCCCAATGGGGAGTCCCAGTCTTGATGAAGAGGATGATCTAGAGCATCCTCTTCTATGTGAACTAAAGAAGCTGAGTAGGAGTCCCACTGATACAATGCAATTTGAATGGCAAAGTTGACAAAATCTGTGGAAAGGTAGAACAGTAGACAAGAGCATTCTATTTGTGAAAGCAAAAGACTGAGAGAACAAAGGTCACAACGATCAGATGCAGGAGCACCCCCAGTATAGTAATAAGCACAGTAATGGGCAAAATAGAAGATGTGAACCTTTTGTTGTAACTGTAGCTTGAGTGAATCACATGAGTGATATGTACCCAAAAGAGGAATGTGGGGTTGGTTTGTGAGAGGCTGAATGCCAAAGAACCAATGTCAGGAAATGAAGACAGGGACCAAAGATGGAGGTTGTCCGAGAACCTAGAAAAAGTAAAAAGGACCTCATCCTCAGATCGCAATTTGATAAACAGATATCAGCATCAAGATACAACCACATGGTGTGGGGGAGGAGAGAAAAGGAGAAAATTCAGAACGGACAGTACAACTGAATTTTTAAAAGATCTAACCAAAGAGGCAAAACTGTCTTCTGTTATAGATGTGGATTAGATAGCCACAAATATGCCAAACACCAGAGAGGAGAATTTCCATTTGGTTCAGAGCAATGCCCCCAAACCAGCATCCAGAAACAAATGGTAGCACATAGAGCCTGCTTTTTTCTTATCAAGGACTGAAGCGAGATGATGAGGTTTTGCTGAAAAACTCAAGTGTTCAGAGAGCACTGAAGAAACTTGTTAACGTTGGTTATTAGCATTTTACAAGCAATTTAAGGTTTGCAAAATGCTTTCTGTTATTTCTTGTGATCCTCACAACAACCCTGGGAGGTAGGTGCTATGATGACCCCCCCATTTTACAGATAAGAAAGCCAGAAACCAGAGAGAAAAGCTTCAATGTGCTACTGAGACTGAACAAGAAACGGGAGCAGGAGAAAGAGAAAAGGCTTGACATTTCTAGGAATTTTAGATAGTCATGCTTCAGATATAAAGAGATGGGTAAGTCTTTAAGAGATTAGCTTGGTACAGACTATTAAAAAGTGCTCAAAAGAAAACTGCTGCATTGAGACAGCAGCTCAAAGATGTTGAAGCTAAACTTGTTTCCCCATAAGCACAGGAAGCTCATGAAAAAGGTGGTATTTGAAGTAAGGCAGACACTGTACCTAGGAACCAAATTACTCAAGCCATGATTAAAGAGGACCCCAGTTCAGACAAGAGGGAAGGCTGAACCAAGGCAGTACCTTTCTTATCTGGAACCTCAGCTATAGAATCTCCTAGGGTAAGAAGACAAACTCAAGAGTTTAGAAATAAAGGTAGTAAACCTGTAACATCAACTGTGTTGCAGACCCTCAGAATTTTAGGAGACTTGAGAGGCAATTGAGTCTAACCCTCTAGTTTTACAGGTGAGGAATCTGAGGAGGGGTGGAAGAGACTTGCTCAAAGTCATACACTGAATCAGTGTAGGAGTTGGGAGTTGGTGGTAGTGAGACCACAAGGGACCCTTACCCTGAGGGGTTTGTTTGGGGGATTCTGGGGCAGAGGAGAGGCTCAGGAGTAAACCCAGAATAGGCTATAGAGGAGCAGAGGATGTGAGGGGAAAACCCTAGGCATCCTAGGCTGGGAAGGAGGGGTGGGTGCAGACATACCTGATAGAGGCTTTGAGAGAAGGTGGGTGCATTGTCGTTGACATCCTCTACCTGTACTGTGAGGTTGGCACTGCCCTCATGCTGCCCATCACGGGCTAGCAGGTGCAGCTGATAACAGTCCATGTGCTCAAAGTCAAGGGGCTCTGTGAGTGAGATGCGGCCTCCATAGCGTCCTACGCTGAAGGGGCCCTGGTTTCCAGGCGGGTTCAGCACATACCACAGGGCAGGTCCTGAGTCCACATCGTTCCCCGTTACCCGAGCGATCTCTGAGCCTAGAAGTGCATCTACAGCATACATGAGACATGGGACATAGGTGTGGATACCCATATGGATGCTACCGCAGATAAAGGACATGGATCACGCAGGACACTCACACTCCACAAATAAGGATGCTACCCCCGGGCTGCAGGTCATACTTACCCTCTGGCACTTGAATCTCCCAGGGCTGGGGGATGGTTGGCCGATTGTCGTTTGCATCAATGACCAGCACGGTCAACGTGGCTGAGCCCACAAGGGGTGGGGAACCTCTGTCTGTGGCCATCACCACCAGGCTGGGGGCATAGGATCAGGGAGCACCAGGTCAAGAATCATAGGACTGGGGTAACAGAAAAGGTGAGGGCTCTTAGGGTAGTTGGACCTTTAGGAAACATGAGGACACTGGAAAGACACTGGGATGGGGGAAGCTCAAGAAAGATTCCAGAGGGATAACGAGGGACATATAACATCAGCAGACAGTGGTGGGGTGGTGGTTTTGGGCAAGTGACTGGGCAAGGGGAAGGAGGAATAGAGGGCCCATGGATTGGGGAAGGGAACTGAATTCCTACCGAGTCTCTGCCCAGATCTCTCGGTCCAGGATGGCTGTGGTGGTAATAGTACCCACAGCTGGGTCTATGTGGAACAGCCCCCTCGTGGCCTGGGATGGAGCCAGGCTATAAGTGACTTGTCCCCCTGGGCCCTGGTCCAGGTCATCAGCCTCGACCTAGGGATGGCAGGAGGACAGAATGGGGCATGATCTCATCTTAGGTCCTGTCCCCAGCCTGTGAGTCTGATATGGAAAGTCTAACAGTTCAGGGTCCACCCCCATTCCTGGTCTGTGGGGGACAGGGATGAGGGGCCCTCCCTCTTTCCCTCCACTTTCATTCATCTGAAGCCCTTCCCTCCTCCCCAGCCCTGCCCCCCACCTTCAGGAGAGGCCCAGACAAAGGTCGGGACTCAGGTACAAAGGCTGCATAGTGTGGCTTCAGAAATCTTGGAGCATTGTCATTAGCGTCCTGTAGGCTTAGTGTCAGCACCGTGAAGCCAAAGGAACCACCACTCTCTGCTTGCAGAACCAGCCGCAGTCTTGGGCTTGTCTCAAAGTCCAGTCCACCTGCTGCTTTCACTGAGAGCGCCCCTGGTGGATCATGAGAACTTCAGATCTCAGGGGTGGCCTCCCAACATTCAATATCAAGATAATGATAGCCCTTACACCCTCAAAGAGGGAACCTGCCCCACCCCCATCTCCACCACTACCCACTCCTGTTGGGATACAACCCACAGACCTCAGAGAGACATTAAGAATTTGAAGACACAGTCCCACCTCGCACCTCAACGATCTTTAACCATAATGAGAGAATTTCAGTAGAGTGTGAAGCTTTCAGAGAGCAGAGACCCCTTCCTGCTTACCACATCTTAGACCATTCTGACCTTAGATAGTTTCTCCCTGATCTCAGGACAATCCATTAGATCTCAGAGAGACACAGACACCCAACCCTTTAGGTAAGTCCCTCTACCCCAGGCTGCTTATAGACCCTACCTGTGCTGGGTTCAATGGAGAAAAGATCATGTTCGTTGCCACTGAGGATGCTGTAGGTGATCGCGCCTGTGGAGCCCCCAGCATGGGTGGCCTGGGGGGACACAATGAGGGTCCCTAGGAAGAGGGGGGAAGGGCTCATGGGTGGAGCTCAAGGGTCAGGATCAGATCCAAGGGGAGAAGTATTGAGGGATCAGAGAACGAAGCATCATAAGCTAGATTCAGTCAAGAAGTTAGTTAAGTGTGTTGGGGAATAGGGGAGGATATGGAACAAATTCTGTGCCCAGGGTACCCAAACACATGCATGCCTACCCTGGGGGTGTTTAATGGCCCCCATTCCCATTTCCATTCCATGGCCCCTCTCCGCACCTGGTGGGGCATCCTCAGGAATAACAGCCTCACTGCTGGGCCGGGGAAATCGGGGGCCACGTTCAGTTTCCCCGTGTAAGCCCACAATAACCACACCAGTGGCAGAACGAGCTGGGCGGCCCAGGTCAGTGGCCACAATGAAGAGTACACGATCACGGGGGCCCAGGGCAGCTGGTGGACGTGCCAAGCGGATCTCACCAGTGTATGAGTCCACTGAGGCACCAGGAGGTGCAGGCCCCGCCAGTCGGTACAAGATTGAGGCATTGGCACCAGCATCACGGTCCTCAGCCCTCAATGTGGCTAATATGTGAGGACCAGAGGAACCCTGGCCCAGGGCTGTGCGTGTGGGGCGCAACCGGAGCCTTAGGGGGCTGGCTGGGAAGGCAGGTGCATGGTCATTAACATCACGTACAGTAACGGTGACAGACACACTGGCACTGAGTGGCCCAGCTGCGGCTCCGTCCACAGCATGCACCACAAAGCCATAGCGGGCCTGCTGCTCACGGTCCAGTGGAACAGCTGTGCGCAGTTCTCCTGAGGCAGGCTCTAGCAAGAAGGCACCAGCTGCACCTTCACCCAAATAGTAGGCCACACGTCCATTGGCACCAGCATCAGGATCACGAGCCTCCAGCTGCAGCAACAGTGTCCCTGTGGGTGCATCCTCAGGCACCTCTACTGCATAGGATGGTGCTGTGAAGGTGGGTGCATGATCATTGGCATCTAGCACCACCACAGTCACTAGCATTGTGGCACTCAATGCAGGCTGGCCTCCATCCCTGGCTGCCACCAATAGCTGGAATGATGGTTCTGTCTCCCGGTCTAGGGATCGTGCTGTGCCCAGTGTTCCCAACACTGCATCTAGGATGAAGGCTCCTGATGGGTCACCATCTGCTAGACCAATCCACACACAGAGACATCGGGATGGAAAAAGAGAGAGTTCAAGACAACCACAGTCAGAGAAATAAAGATGAATGGCCAGATAGAGATAATAACAGAGACAAAGACAGAAAAAGAGAGGTAGAGATAAGAGAATAGAAGATAGAGGAGGAAGCCAGGGGTGGGGAAGATAAAGAGTAGAACATAGTTAGTTTGGAGTGGGGGGGAATTGTGAGAATGGGGAGATGGGAAGGAATCCTATGTGGGGAGTGGAAAGTATTCTGCAGTAATGGAGAGGTGTAACATGGTCCTATGGAGTGGGCTTATGGTAGGTGATGGGGAGGTAGAAAGTGGTTTCATGGGCAAGCTGCAGGAAGGTTGTGTGGGGATCTTAAGGGTCCCAAAGAACCCCTGTTGTAGGGACGGCCCTAGACCCCGAGTTTTGATGTGACTTACTCAGTATTTGATAGTTAATCTGCCCATTAGGGCCAACATCAGGATCTGAAGCCCTAAGCACGGTCAGTGTCTGGGGATCCTGGCCCTCAGGAACCTCCAAGGAGAGATGGGAGCTCCCAAAGGCTGGTGCGTGGTCATTCTCATCCTCCACAGTCACATGTACTGACACATGGCTCAGCAGAGGTGGTGAGCCCCCATCTTGGGCATACACTGTAGATATATACTGTACTCAGCACAAATCCTGTCCAAACTAGAGCAGGGTGCCCTAGGTATATACATGCACACACAGTTACATACCCACCTATATACATACATACAGGCAGATGCAGCTAAGTAGGGCAGTGAGCCCCTGTCCGGGTCATACACTACAATTATATGCTGTACTTAATACAGATCCTCTCTAGTAACTAGAACCAGTACTGTGACACACCCCTGGCCTTAGCTGTTAAGCATGCACCTATACACATGTACATGCATGGACAGATACCTGGTAGAGAAGAGGTGGAAAATCCCCATCACAGGGGCATACCCCAGTAACATATACTTCCATACATATAAGAATGTACACCACTCAAATGCACGGATGTTTCCAAGCATGCACCTGGATATACGTTTATACACCATGCTTAGTACATATTCTGGGGCAGCTAGGTGGTGCAGTGGCTAGAGTGCCAGGCCTGGAGTCAAGAAGACTCATCTTCCTCAGTTCAGATCTGTCCTCACACTCTTACTAGCTGTGTGACCCTGGGCAAGTCACTTAACCCTGTTTGCCTCAGATTCCTCATCTGTAAAATGAGGTGGAGAAGGAAATGGCGAACCACTTCAGCATCTTTGCCAAGAAACCCCAAATGGGGTCACAAAGAGATGGACACAACTCAACAACAACAACACAACAACAGAAGTGGTATGTTTTCGTCAGCTCCAGGCTTCCCAAACCAGTAATATATAAATACACAAATGCAAGTACGCACTCACAAACACACAAGTGTGTCCAGGCATGCACCTGCACAGAGACATGTATGTATGTATATATATTGATATATAAATCATGCTCAGCCTAAATTATAAATTATACTGCTGTCCCTTGAGTTGTGACATAGTTCTACACTAAGCCTATAATATGTACATATACATACACACAGATACAAAACACACAGCCTCAAGCGTATACCTATCATACCTAAACAGCTGGGTGGTGCAGTGGTTAGAACACTTGCCCTGGAATCAGTAAGTTATGAGTTCAGATCTGGCCTCAGATACTTCCTAGCGCTGTGACTTGGGGCAAGTCACATTTTAACCCATCTGCTTCAGTTTCCTCATCTGTAAAAGGGGGACGATAATAGCATCTCCCTCCAAGGTGTGGTGGTGAGGATAAAATGAGATCACATTTCCAAAACTTAGTACAATGCCTAGCAAACATCAGGTGTTTAACAGATGCTCACTGGGGTAAGAATAGCGTATCTTTAAGAGAAGGAGTGAGCTTCTCAGGAGTCCGGAGAGTCAGACTCTGCTTCTGGCTCTCTCACTGAGCTGGGTGGTTCTAGGCGAGCCATTGACCTGTCTGGCATTCAGATTTCGTGTATTCAAAATGGGGATGACACTGTTTGTCCTGGTCTTCCTTAAAGGGCTGTTCTATGGATCAAATCAGACCATGAGACAAACTAACTGACCAGATTGGTCTTATTTGAGAAATTAAACTAACGAGCCTTTACTGTCAAAAAGGGGGATGGGGTGCCTCGGGAAGCAGGAAATGCCCAAGCCTTCAAACAGGGGCTCGATGGGGATTTTTTAATGTAGGTGTAGGTTGAACTTGATGTCTTAGTGAGGTCCCTTTCTGTGCTAAGATTCTGTAATTGTCATGACCGTATTGGCCTCTGGCAATGCCCAACCTGAAAGGCAAACAACAGTGTTGTGACTCAACAGCATACTCAGCTACCTGGAGTTGGTCATTCCCTCCTTGAAGCTGTAAAGGAACTTGAACACATTTAGCTACTGCGCAGTGGAATGGGTACCATTAGAAAGTAGCTGCGGGGCCTCCCCCTGAGGAGCAAGGGCCAGTCGAGTCAGCGTGGCGGAAGAAGATGTTAGAAGAGAACAGTAGCCAACAGAAATTCATGACTGCTTCCTGACTAGCAATAAAGGAGCTGACTGAGTTGGTTTTGTTTAACACAGCTTTATGGCATATTTTATATTCTCTACTACCTAAGAGGAAACCTCTCAGGGGTGAGAGGGAGAACCAGAGGGTCAAACAGAAGCTTTCCATTTGCTGTGAGAAGAGACACACAGCTCTGGTTTTGTTGTTGTAAGATCATTTTCAATTTTGCCCGACTCTTTGTGAACTCATTTGAGGTTTTCTTGGCAAAGATACTGGAGTGGTTTGTCCTTTTCTTCTCGGGCTTATTTTACTGAGGCAAACAGGGTTAAGTGACTTACCCAGGGTCACACAGCTAGTAAGTGTCTGAGGCCAGATTTGAACTCAGGAAGATGAGTCTTCCTGACTCCAAGACTGGCACTCTAGCCACTGCGCCACCTGGCTGCTCATGCAGGTTGTCTGGACAAAGGAAAGTGCCATCCTATTTGGAGAGCTGACTGAGAAAAGGCTACAAAATTCTACTGCTTTCTATAGCTGGAGAGGGAGGAAGGAACTGTTTGGCGTCTCAGAGCACATCCAAGAGAACTTAGCAGTTCTCTGGCTTGAGGTGATTGCTAGTTACTAAAAAAGCATAACACTTTTTAGTACCCTGTCAAGGATGGCTTTGTTTTTAAAAAGCCTTTAAAGCTTAAAAAACAAAACCTACTTTAATCGCCCAAGAATAGCAAAGAGGCAGCTTTGCTTTTCCCCACTTACATTCCTCCCTGCTGGGTTCCCATATGTGTGTATGCATGTCCATTCTCCCCTTACAGATACTGTGTACACTGCTGGAGGTGTGACCCAGGTTTATGGGTGGGCTCTTATATTTTGATTATTTCTGCTTTTACCTTCTATTCATAAATATTTTATTATTATTTTTTTGGTTTGTATTTTGTTTTAGGCAATTGGGGTTAAGTGATTTGCCCAAGGTCACACAGCTAGTAAGTGTCAAGTGTTTGGTCTGAGGCCAGATTTGAACTCAGGTCGTCCTGACTTCAGGGCCGGTGCTGTATCCACTGCACCACCTAGCTGCCCCCAATATTTTATTATTCTTGCTTTTGTTTTGTTTTATAAATGTTTCATGTTTAAAAATCAATGGTATCATTGTAACTATTCTGTATAAATGGAAAGCATGCTTGTGGGGGCCCAGGAACTACAGTGGTGATTAGTAGGTGTTCATCACTCTCTATGTCATGGAAACCCCTAGGACCCTGAGAGAGAGTTTGAATTGTGGCTATATGGCCACTCTTCTGGGGATATCATCTGAAGGCATGGGGAAATCCATTGCCAAGGTATTTGAAAGAGGGTAAGATACCAA
Source organism: Phascolarctos cinereus (assembly GCF_003287225.1). Taxonomy (NCBI): domain Eukaryota; kingdom Metazoa; phylum Chordata; class Mammalia; order Diprotodontia; family Phascolarctidae; genus Phascolarctos; species Phascolarctos cinereus. The sequence goes on from NW_027556098.1 coordinate 354,038,581, forward strand.
AGTCTTGGAAAAAGTTTCAGACCTTATTGTTATTTAAAAAAGTGACCAATAGGGGCAGCTAGGTGGATAGAGCTCCAGCCTTGCAGTCAGGAGGACCTGAGTTCAAATCTGACCTTAGACACTTGACACTTATTAGCTGTGTGACCCTGGGCAAGTCACTTAACCCCAACTGCCTCACCAAAAAAATAAAAAATAAATAAAATTAAATTAAAGTGATCAAAAGATAATTAATAACTACTGGCCCATATTGCTACTTTATCATCTCTAAAATTTTTGTGAGAATAATCTATAATTTCATTTAGTGTATCCTTGATGAAAGTATGAGAAGGGAATAGGCAGGCTTCTGCAAACAACTTTTTCATGGCAGACCATATTTTTTTTTTTCTTAAGGAGACAACTGGAGTTAAGTGACTTGCCTAGGGTCACATAGCTAGTAAGTGTCTGAAGCTGTATTTGAACTCAGGTCCTCCTGACTCCAGGGTTATTGCTCTATCCACTACACCACCTAGTTGCCCCAGCAGCCCGTATCTTGACAGTCTTATTTGATTAAAATTTATAAAGAAAAAAAAAAGATACCAGTACACTTATTATTTGTTGACTATTTTTAAAAAGCATTTGATGAAGTTAAAAAATTCTACCAACAAAGTGCATAAGTGAAAATCATACACAATCCTTTCAAAGCTGTAACGGCACAGGTAATCTTGTTGGAGATTATAAATATTAATCATGGCATAGAACATGGACGTAGGTCCTTGACAAAGGTTTTTGCATTGTCACGGAGAATGTCCAGCATGACTTATCTGTCATACTGTGGATTTCTTTTCTGGGTATGAGTTCAACTAAAGGACTGTGAAGATCCCTTCCAGCTCTACAATCCTGTGTCTCTGAGCATGACTCAGAAAAGGACCCATACGCACGGCTCTGGTTTGTGCCAGCAGAACCTACCTGCCTTGTGGGAGTGGGGACAGGAATGAGTACAGGCCAGAAGCATACATGTGCTTCTCAGTGCACTAGTTTGGGAGGTTGTAATTAATTAATGAGTATCTACAAGGTGGAAGTGGGGATGGCTTTTAAATGAAACTTCACTGGTGTTTTTCAGACTGGCCCCATAATTCGGAATGAACAAGGCACTGCGGAATGATCTTTTAAAGTATCATACCATTGTTACTGAAAATCCCCAACAGCCCTTTCTTCCCATGTAATTTCTCCATGACTCTGCTCAATTTCTGACGAGACCAAAAGACTTGGACCTGCCTCCCACTTGACATCCCAAATGATTCATAAACTTTTAGAGCCAGAAGGGGCCTTAGAGCCGGTCTAATCCCTTCACCAAACTGAGGCCCAGAGACAAGGGACTTATACAAGGAGTTAATAGCAGACCCAAGACTTGAACCCTGTTCTCTTGGCTTGTCCAGGGCTCTTTTCTTTATACCATGATGCCTCTGGACATTATAAGAAATCTTTTCTCCTCACTGTCCCTTCCAGGTAGGAGACCTGGCCCAAGAGGGGCAGGTGCTACATCCTCTGTGATGCCCTTACAGGAGAAAACCAGAGATGGCCTTCGTCTGGTCTGCTGTGAGGGAAGTGATGCTCTTTGTTGCAAGGGGTCATGCTCACTATGGACTTTGTCAAACACAGCCTCAGCACCACGCACTGACCCCTCCCACTCATCATGCAAGTCCCCAGCAGCCCTTCCGACTCCCGTACCAGTCAGGTGGATCTCCTGCTGCTCTTCTCGGTCCAGGACCTGTCGAGTAGTGAGGACCCCGGTGTCTGGGTCCAGGGTGAAGGTGTCACCAGAGACACCACCATATGTCACTTGCCATTAACACCTTGGTGGAGAGGGAATCAATCAGTGTGTGTTTGGGGAGAGGGGGGATGAGATGACTTTTCTCATCTCTAGCTTTCAAATCTGTTTCAAGTCCCAGCTCCCTCACACTTGTCCTGTTTCCTCCATCGCTATCTTTCCATCACCCCCAATTCCACTGTCCATTCCCAACCACTATTCTTCCCAGTTCTACATTCCCCAATGTGTGCCTCTCACTACCCTGCTATTGTAATCCCTCTACTCTCACTGCCCCATCCTAAGGAATTCACTATGTTCCCATGCTGGTCTCCATCCCCCTGATTCTGCCTCTGTCCCCATGCACTGTACCCAAGTCAGGGTCGGTGGCATGCAAGGTGAGCACAGTGGTGCCTGGTGGACGGTTCTCAGGCACATGGACATGGTATGCTGCCTGTGGGAAGGTGGGGGCCTCATCATTGATGTCAACCACACTGACTGTCAGCAACTGAGTGGCTGATCGGGGAGGGGAACCATGGTCTGAAGCAACGACGGTCAGCACATATTCAGCTCGCTGCTCCCGGTCTAGGGGTCGTGTGATAGACAGTGCACCTGAGAGTGAGAGCAAGTGGTCACAGTTAGCCCCTAGTCCCTAGATGCTGGTGTCTGCCCCCAGGCTGCTCCTGCCCCACCCATGAACCGTACCTCTCATTTCTACCTCACCCACACACTTACCAGTGCTGGGATGCAAGTGAAAGTGCCCATCACTGTTGCCACCTGCCAGTTGGTAGGAAAGGCGGGCAGCCTCACCCAGGTCTGGATCACGGGCCACCACATAGAGTGCCACAGAACTAGTGGGCTGGTCCTCAGGAAGCAGGGTGGTAGGAGGTGAGACAAAGACTGGCACATTGTCATTTTCATCTGTCACAAACACCCTAGCCGAGACGCGAGTGCTGCGGCGCAGGCTGATGTTGCGGGCCTGATCGGTGGCCTCCACCAGCAAAAGCAGGGCAGGTGTGGCCTCACGATCTAGGCCTCTGGGGGCACTGAGAGCACCAGTGCGAGGATCTAGTCTCAAGGCAGGGACAGGGGGGGACTGGCGCAGCAGGCGGTAGCGTACATCACTGTTTGGGCCGGGCCCATCTGCGTCTGCAGCTTGGAATGTGTAGATAGCAGCTCCTGGGGGCGGGTTCTCAGGCAGTGCCAGAGTTAGTGGGTCACGGGAAAAGGTGGGTGCATGCTCATTCTCATCCTCCACACGAAGCTCCACACGCAGCAACCGAGGCCCAGCAGGGTAAACTGGAGCACCCCCACCCACCTCCTCAGCCCTCACAGTCAGGGCTCTCCATGCTGGCCCTGCTTCAAAGTCCAGGGGCCTGGCCAGGTACAGCTGACCTGTGGCTGCATCCAATGCAAATGTGCCCTCAGGGTCACCTCCACCCACCAGCGTGTAGGTAAGCACCCCTTGGGGGGCCCCTGGAAGTGCCACTGATCCCAGCAGGGAGCCTGGCTGAAGCCCCTCTCCTGCTGTCAGCGTCAGCACTGCTGGGGCTGCCGAGGCATCAGGGGCTACTGGGGATCTGGTCCGGGGCAGCACCTGCCAAGAGAGGTTGTGCTTGATTGGGTGTTTGGGGACAGGGATATAAGGTTAAGAGATGCAGGGCATAGAAACTGAGAGGTGATGATTTAAGGGTAAAGGAGCCCAAGAGGTCTAAAGACAGAGGGATATAGAATCTGGGGACAGTGGGTTTGGAGACAATTGGTTTGGAATACTGAGGTCAGGAATGAGAAGTCTAGGAATTTGGCGGAACTAGAAATGATGAGATTGGGGTTTGAAATTGGGGGGAGGGATGCTTGAGGTTGGTAAAATAGGGGTTTGGAGTTGGAGGAATGGAAGCTTTAAGATCCGAGGTTTGGGGGACTGGTGGCTCAGGTACCTGCAGGAGCAGCTGGAGGCTGGTGCTTCTTGGGGGGCTGCCCTGGTCCTGAGCATTCACTGTTAGCACATAGTGGGGCCTTTCCAATCGACTCAGGGGCCCAGCTGTGCTCAGCTCTCCAGAGTGAGGGTGTAGCAGGAATAGTTCTGAGCCAGGGCCTGAGAAGACAGAGAGAAGCAGAGGCCCAGGTCTAAGTCTGATGGCCAAGGAAGTGGCCTGAGTCGGAAATCTGTCCCTACAAAGCTCAGGCCCCATGATTCAAAGTCTGCATATTTTCAGTCATAGATCAGCCTCACACTTCAGTTACTATAAGACTAAGACAGCATTCTTACAAGGTTCTGTCCTCCTAGGTTCCAGTCCCTATGGAACTCTGATCACAGCAGCTTCCTTTATTTGCTTTCTCTGAAGTTTCCTGGATCTTGGGTGTCAAAGAGATAATGAAGTGCAGGGTTGGACATCTCCTTATGGGCCCTACCATAAAGGGAAGTCTGATTCATAGTAGCAAAACTTTTAAAGAACCAGACACAATGCTTTGTACTGGCCTCTTTCTCAAACTCTTAAGGGTTTCTCACCCATGTATCTGGAGATCAGGAGGAAGCAAACCTCGTGGGCAGCCTAGGGAGATTCCTAGGACCAGCCTGTTGAGGTAATATACAACTAGATTCATCTGGCAGGCAGCCAGGAGCCAGAGTCAATTATCACTACTGGCTATGCACTCGAAACCACTCTCTCTGGTGCACGTAAGACTGTCCTCATGGGACCTAAACTGTCTGATGTGTGCCCCCAGGATGTCCCTTTAAGCCAGTATTGTATATATGTTCAGTTCTCACGCATTTCATTGCCCCAGCAGAAAAGGGGAGTGGGCTCTTGTGAGAATTAGATGATGCTTCACTAGAGCTGAAATGCCCCCTTGAGGCTAGGGACTGTCTCACTTTTGCATTTGTATCCCTAGCACTTAGTAGGTGCTTCATAAATGCTTGTTGCTTGTTTGATTATGGGGGAGACCATGGAAGTCTTTCCCTTCTAGCAAAAAGGAAGATTTAGCATCCTCAGGCATGCCTAGGGACAACACTGGTGCTGCCTTCTAGGAGTGGGACAGGACCAGAAGAGAAACCAGGACCGAGGGGACTACCCGGTGCTCTGGTAATGTAACGAAATACTACTTTGCTGTAAGAAACTGCAAAAAAGGATGGTTTCAGAGAAACCTGGGGAGACTTCTATGAACCAGGAGAACATTTGATACAGTAACAGCAACACAGTGAAGAAAAACAACTTTGAAGGGCTGAATAAATCTGATCAATGAAATGATCAACCATGTAATCCAGAGGACTGATGAGGAAGACCTCCCAACAGAGAGGTGATGGGATCAAGCTGCAGACACATTTTTGGACATGGCAAATGTTTGGATTTGTTTTGCTTGACTAAGCATATTTGCTACATGGAAAAGAAAATTACTGTATTTATACCTTATCTAAGCTTAAGGAAGGTGGCCCATGAACTGCTTCTTTACCACTGGGCCTCAAGCATCACATGGGCCACATACCAAGTGTTATTTGCAGTCTATGCTTATCTTACATTTCACTCCTTTGCTGGTTAGTTAAAAGAGGGATAGCAATTTGGAATTATGCCCCCAAAGTCACTAAACTATGCATACCCTTTGACTCAGTGATACCATTACTAAGCCTATATCCTAAAGAGTTCAAAAAGGAAAAGACTCACTTTTACTTTCCAGGAGCTCATTCAAAGATTTTTCTTCTTCCTATTTTTTTAAGCTGGAAAAATATTTTCTATTCAATAAGAAATGCTAGAAAACACTGGATAGATATCTAGCAGGAAAATGGGTTAAGCATAGCAACCTATACCATATACTATAGAAATTCCCAATGGATAAAAGAACAAAATAGTAAAAAGTCACAAAATGAAAAAAAAAGTCACATCTCTCAAAACACTACATAGCAGATTTACTCACTGGTTGTGACATGAGAAATGATATGAGATGAAGTAGACTACTTACATTATATGAAAACAAAACTTTTACACAAATAAATAAATATAGCCACAAGAAAGATGTGGCCTGAGAAAGAAAAATTGAATATGCATCCCTAATAAACATCTGACACCCAAAATGCATAGGAACTGATACCAGTCACTAAGATTGAAGCATTTTCCAATAAATGTCATCAAAAGATGTGAACAGGAGCAGCTAAATAGCACAGTGGATAGAGTACTGGCCCCGGAATCAGGAGGACCTGAGTTCAAATCCGGACTCAGACACATAACACTCACTAGCTGTGACCCTGGGCAAATCACTTAACCCTGACTACCTCACATAAAACAAAAGCAAAAAAAAAAATGTGAACAAAGTTTTCCAAAGAAGAAATATGAACTCACATCTCCTATATTAGGCTTTTTTTTTTCTGATGCAGACAGATTGGGCAATAGCACCACACATATATTATCCTACATTTCTGAGGCAGAGGTAAAATACCAAGAGAGTGAGAAAAGCTCCCAATGTGTAACTTTGTGTCAAGAGAGAATCTCAAGAGACAAGAGCTATAAAGCCACAAGAATAGCATCAGAACATTGAGCCCTGTAAGGCATCAGAAGCTGGTGCTCTCATCCAAAGTATCAATCCTCCTTGGACCTCACACAAGAACTGTTGTTTCGCATCTTTTGGATGTATGCAGTATATTATGTATTATAGTTAGCCACTCCTATTATCTACTTTTATCTCTTGTTTGAACCTAGCTGATTTCGTGTTGCCTCCCTTATTATATTGTGAGCTCTTTGGCAGCAGGAATTGTTTTGTTTTTCCTGCCGCCGCCTCCTCTTCCTCCTCCTCCTCCTCTCTCCTCCTCCTCCTCCTCCTCCTCCTCCTTCTTCTTCTCCTTCTCCTTCTTCTTCTTCTTCTTCTTCTTCTTCTTCTTCTTCTTCTTCTTCTTCTTCTTCTTCTTCTTCTTCTTCTTCTTCTTCTTCTTCTTCTTCTTCTTCTTCTTCTTCTTCTTCTTCTTCTCTCACCAGTTAGCAAAGTAGATGCTTAATAAATGGTGATTGAGTGACTGATTGACCCTCCTCGAATCTATCTTTTCTCTGGCTGTCCCCTGAAGCCTGAAGTTCTCTCCTTCTACATTTTGCCTTTCTCAAAGCTCATCACAAATCCCACCCACTGTAAAAGGGTCTTCTTGGTCTCTCTCAGTGCTAGTACCTTCCTTCTGAAGTCACCTCCTGTTTAACCTGGCCCTGTCACGTATGTACATCCTTGTTTGCATGCTATCTTATCCATTAGAAGATGAACTCCTTCAAGGCAAGACTTTGGTTTTTGGCTCTCTCTCAGCACAATGCCTGGCACACGGTAAGTGCTTAATAAATGCTTATTGTCTCACTTTGACTTAACATAGCTAATTTCAAAATAATTGCTCAATTGGTAACCAGTCATTTCCTCTCTTAAAACATAGTCAATTTTGTTTTTTATGATATTTTGTTCTTACCGTGTCCAACATCTTCCAACACTTTCTTTTGATGAAAATTTTTATGATATAGGGGCAGCTACGTGGTGCAGTGGATAGAGAGCCAGGCCTGGAGTCAGGAGGACCCATGTTCAAATCTGGCCTCAGACACTTACTAGTTGTGTGACCCTGAGAAAGTCACTTAACCTCTTGTTACCATGGTTTCCTCACTCGTAAAATGGAGATAATAATAGAATCCACCTCCCATGGCTATCGTGAAGATAAAACAGATATAAAGTGCTGAGTTACCATAGTGCTTTGTATATAGTACGTGTTGTACAAACATTAGCTATTATTATTATAATATACAAGGGCAAATCTTCTCCAGCACGGTGCCTCAGTGCCTATCTTAACTGTAGTAGGTAGTTAATAAATCTATAAATCTTCATTTAATTGATTTGAATATAAGCACTTGCCTTCTTCTGTTTCTTTAACCATATTCAGCATATTCCCCCCCCCCATCTTATCTGTGCTCTTCTTCATACTGAAGACTCCAGATATCAAAGTATGCAATGACTTAGTTTGGAGAATCTCCACATGCTCTTTCTTCATAGAGTTCTCTATTTCTTCATCCTGTGAAACCAAAGCTGATGCATAAGCTGCAACTATCCTTATGTTGGTTTGTTTGTTTATGCTTCTGAAGAACACTGACAAGTAGGCCACGGAATGCTCTTTCTGGTTGCCTTTGGGGGCGTGAGAAAACCAACTCAAGCAATAACATTATTCACTTCTTTGAAGAGAACCTTCTAGTCAGCCTTCTATCTAAAGCATACCTTCTTTTTCATTCTAAAACACAGAAAAGAGTATCAGAGGCCTGAAAAAATGGCGTCAGAAACACTAAAGCCATGGACAATCCAAAGCTGGTAGCAGATGCTAAGGACAATCAAAATACCTTTTCTAGTGATGCTGGGCGCACAAGGCGGATACAAGGTAGGAAAAAACTCAGAATGGATGATGGTCACTGCTTGACATATGCTCTCTTTCTCTGGTTCTGAGCCTATTCATATGACATTGCGTGTTCTCTTTCCCTGTGTAGGGGGGCTCCGAGTGGTGTTTTAGCCAAACAGGTTCCAAATTTTGGAACTACTCCACAGGGATTGCCATTAGTACCGAATATAGCTTGATCTCAGAGGGTGAGTGCAGGCTAGTAATGCTCACCTTCACATCTCATCCTTATTAATGACTCTATTATTATTATTATTATTATTATTGTTATTAATAATTCATGTTCTCTCAATGAAGGTTTGCTCATTGTGACAGCTTGAATCCTCTAAAGATCCACAATCAAAGGCCTGAAAGTATTCTCAAATTGCCCAGGCATTCACACCCAAATGCCAAGCCCACTCACAACACACGCTCACACCCAATGACAACACAAATTCACAGCCTCACTGTTTGCACACACTGATTAGGTGATTGCTCTCTCTCTCTCTTTTTCCACATACTCTCCTTCCTCCAGTACTAACTATTCAAATCCTGCTCAGAATACACTTTGCCAAAAAATCTCCAGGTGTTTGGCTTCCACAGCATCATTGCACTGATTACCAAGGTCAAGAGAATATCCGGATGTTTTCTTATTGTTCAGGGGTTCAATCAATCATTTCTAAAGGCAGCTTTAGAGAGACAACTAGCTGCCTTTTTGTTTGGCATTCCCAGACATTAACATTGCTAAATAGGAGAAGACAAAGCTAATCAATGGTAACTTTCTTATTTTCTCTACCAATGGAAATGATCTCCAAACTGAAAAGGACAGAAAACAAAATAGTTCACAGACAGCTGAAACCTAAGATAAGTAAGAATACAGGAAGAGAGCACCTAAGTGTCTTCAATAAATTCATATCTCCTGGACCAGATGAAAAACATTCTAGGGTACTAAAATAACTGGGGTATGTGGTTGCTAAAATGTTGTAAGTGATCTCTGAAAAATCACTGAGAAGGAGAGAAGTGTCTCAGGACTGGGCGGGGGAATATATTGACCTGAATTTCAAAAAGGAGAATAAGGTGAGTCAGTTTGTTTTCAATTCTTTGCAGACTTTTGGGGAGTATATTTTATGCTTGTTGTGTGAGTATTTAGAAAGTGAGAAGGAAATTAGCAATAGCTCACATGGCATAATTGAGATCAGGTTCTGCTAGGCTAACCTCATTTACTTGTTTGACAGACTCATTGCACTGGAAGATAAGGGGAATGCTGTGAACACAGTGTATTTGGCTTTCAGTATGGCATCTGGAAAATTCTCTCATGATATCTTGGTAGACAAGATGGAGAAATGTGGGCTAGATGATGTCATTGTTAAGAAGATAAGGAATTAATTGTAACGGAGAAATGTTAACCCAGGAGAGAGGTCTCTAGTATAATGCCCTAGGAATCTATGCAATTGAATCTTTTATTATTGACCTATATGAAGGCATCGATGGTATCCTTGCCAAATTTGCAGATGACATATACACAAAAAATGAGGAGCAATTGCTAATATATGGATGGCAGTAAGGATCCAAAAAGATCTTGAGAGATACAGCCCAATACTTACTTGATCTAAAGACTCCAGCTATAGCGGTAAGAACTCACTATTCAACAAAAATTGTTGGGAAACTGGAATTCAATCTAGTAAAGACTAGGTATGGATCATCATCTCACAGCACATATCAAGATAAACTCCAAAGACATACATGACTTAGACAGAAAGGATGATACCATAAGTTAATTAAAGAAGAAGCAAGAAGTTACTTGTCAGATCTATGGATAGGGGAAGAGTTCATAACTGAAAAGGAATAGAGAGAACCAAAGAAGACAAAATGAACAATTATGATTTAATTTTAAAAGGTTTTGCATAAACAGAAACAGCACTATTATAATAGAAGGGAAACAAAGTAGCTGGGGACAGAGGGAAATTTTTGCATCGTTTCTCTGGTAAGGACCGCATTTCCAAAATATATTTGGAACTGATTCAAGTTTATAAAAATAAAAGCTATTACCTAGTTGATAAATGGTCAAGGGACATGAACAGGCTGGAAGGAATCTAAACTATCAATAGGAAAAAAAATACTCCGAATCACTAATAATTAAACGAATGCAATTTAGAGCAATTCTGAGGTTCTACTTTGGACCCATCAGAGTAACAAAACTGACAAAAGGAAAATGATAAATTCTGCTTTGTTTTGGCTAGGCAACAGGGTCAAGTGACTTGCCCAAGGTCACACAGCTAGTAAGTGTGATGTGTCTGAGGCCGGATTTGAACTCAGGTCCTCCTGAATCCAGCGCGGGTGCTCTTTCCACTGCACCACCTAGCTGCCCCCGAAAATGAGAAATTCTGAAGGGGACTTCAGGAAAATAGGCACATTAATACATTGCTGGTGGAGTTATGAATTGTTGCAGCTATTCTGAAAGTAATTTAGAACTATGGCATTAAGGTTACTGTATATATCTTTTGATCTGGCAACATCACCACTAGGAGACCAATATCCCAAAGTAATCAAAGAAATAGGAACCTCTGAACAACAATATTTATAGTAGCTCTTTTCATGGTGGCAAAACTGGAAACTAAAGGGATAGAGATCAATTGGGAATGGCTGGACAAATAAATGTAATGGAATACTATTGTGCTATAAGAAATGAAAGAGAGAGTTTCAGAGAAACCTGGGAACATTTGCACGAACTAATTCAGTGAAGTGAGTGGAACCAAGAGAACAATTTATACAGTAACAACGGTATTATAAAGACAAACAACTTTGAAAGACTTAAGAACTCTGATCAATGTAATAACCAACCATGTATCCAGAAGAATGATGATGAAGCATGTTACCCACCTCCTGATAGAGAAGTGATGGGATTCAGGGAATAGATTAAGATGTATATCTTAGAGGGGCATGGCCAATGTGAGAATCTGATTTGCTTAACTATTCATATTTGTTATAAAAGTTTTGTTTTGTTTTTCTTTTTTAATGGGGGGACAGTGTAAGAGGATGAAAGGAAGGAAACAAGTATTTATTAAATGCTTCCTATGTGTCAGACACTGTGCTAAGTGTTTTACAAATATCTCATTAAACCTCTCACAACAAATCTGGGAAGTAGGTGTTGTTATTATCCCTATTTTATTGCTGAGGAAACTGAGGCAGGCAAATATTAAGTGACTTGCCCAGGGTCATAAGGCTAGTAAGTATCTGAGACCAGATTTAAACTCAGGTATTCCTGACTTCAATGTGTTCTATCTTCTGCATTACCTTTAGTTAATTAGAAAAAAAAAAGAAATTTGAATTAAAAAGTGTTGGGAAGCCAGAAGTTTTGGTCAAATCTAACTAGATGAAATTTACTGAGTATAAACATAAAATCTTACACTTATCTTAAAAAGAAGTGGAAGATGAGAAGATGTGGCTAGAAAGAACTCATCCAAAAATGATTTGGACAAGTTAAGTCTGGGTCAACTGAGCAATACAATTGTGAAAAAGCTAATGTGATAGCTTTTGTTTTTACATTGCCTCCATTTCCCAATGTATCCCCTCATCCTCCTAGAAAGCCATCCCTTATAGTAAGGAACAAAAAGGAGAGGGGGATAAGTGGGTGGGGAAAGTTAAGCAATACTAATATATTTAAAAAAAAACTCTAACATTCTATGTAGTGTTCTAAGCCCAATGCCAACGCTGCAACTCGTCTTTGAGATCAGGCTTGGTTATTATAATTTCATAGCATTCAGTTTCAACTGTTTTGTTACTGTTGATCTTTCCCAATTAGACGAATGAGGAAGAAATTAGTTAGATATAAGGATAGGGGAATAGTTTATGACCAAAAAAAGGCAAAGAGAAGACCAAAGAAGACAAAATGGACAATTTGGATTATGTAGAATTGACAAGTTTTTGCATAAACAAAAATAACACAGCTGAAATTTGAAGGGACTGCCTTGTGTATATTGTGTTCCTGGTTCTGTTTGCTTCATTCTGCATGAGAGTTTTCTCATGTCTCTCTGTACTGATAATATTTATGATTTCTTTTTTTTTTAATTCAATTTTTTTTCTTCTTGGAGGCAATTGGTGTTAAGTGACTTGCCCAGGATCACATAGCTATTGTCTGAGGGCAAATTTGAACTCCCATCCTCCTGACTCCAGGGCCTATACTCTATCCACTACACCTAGCTGCCATTAAACTTTTTTTTTTAAATGAAGATATGCCTTCTTTCCCTTTCGCCTCCCCCTCCAACCTCTCTATCATGCAGTGGTTAGCTTATTTCATCATAAGTCCTCTAGATTTGTGGTTGAATTCCTAAGATGTTCAAAGTTGATTATCCTTCAGTATTGTTGATATTGTATAATTTGTTTCCTAGTTCTACTCATTTTACTCCATGTTAGTAATTGTTCTCCTGGTCTTGCTTATTTTACTCTGTATCAATGCATACAAGTATTCTGAAAATTTAATAGGGATGACCTACACGTAACTGGTGGAAAACCTCTCAGTGAGCAAATTGTCAAAGACAATAAGACATGGAAATAGTCAATGTTAGAAGGGCTATAAGAAGACAAGATACACTATACACTATTGGTGGAGCTGTGAATTAGCTCAACCGTTCTAGAAAAAAATTTTAGAATCCTTCCAGAAAAGTCACTAAACTGTTCATACCCAGAGATTCTATTATTGGGCATTTGGGCCACAAAAATCAAAGGCAGAAAGAAAGACCTGATACAGTATACACCAAAATATTCATAGCATCATTTTTTTTTTGTGGTAGTGAAAACCTGAAAACAAAGTGTCTGCCCATCAAGGTCTATGGGAATGGCTGAAGAAATTCTAGTATGTGAATCAAATATCATATTATTTCACCATAAAATAATATCTGGAATTCAGACAAACAAAGATTTGTATGAGCTGATGTAGAGTGAAATAAGCAGAACCAAGGAGACAATATACATAATGACTACAGTAGTGAAAATTAAAAAAAAACCACTAAAAAGAAGTCTTAACACTGAGCAACTGTATAGACCAATCTTAGTTTTGGAAAAGAGATAAGGAAACTTTACTTCTGTTTGGTAGAAGGGTTGGGGGGGCACTATAGGTCACTAAGTTGGTTTGTAGGTATTTTTCTTTTTTAACAAGGGAAAGCTCATGGGGAAAGCTATTTCTGGAAATTTCTATGATATAAAACCAAAAGGAAACAACATATTTAAATAACTGGCATAAATGACAGTATCATGGACATGTACATTACAATATTTCAGTGGATCTGTGATCACAATGTGAATATTCCCTCCATTAGTGCAGATCTCAACCCACTCTTATCCTGGGTGAATTTTTTTTCTATGTTCTCCCATAGATCCTCCACCACAGATATACAATTTATTGGAGGGAATTCCTTTTCGTCTTTTTAATGTCTCAAGGACACCACTGCATTATCCATTGCCCTTATATGACTAGCCTACCTCTTTTCTCATTAAGAGGAAAATGGAAGGAGGTCCTTTTCAAATCTATGGTTACGGCTAGAATTCTTAAACAAGCTCAGAGATAGAAAGATTCATAAAAGATGAAACAGATAATTTTAATTGCTTAAAAAGAAAAAGGTTTTACACAAATAAATGGACAAATTCAATGTAGATAAGAAGGGAAGGTGTCAATTGGGGAAAAAGAACTTGGCATCAAATATCTTCAATAAAGTCTCATCCAAGAGTGGTTGCATGATGAAGCAGATAGGGAAGTGGCTCTGGAATCAGAAAAACCTGGGTTCAAATGTCTCCTCTGCCACTACTATTCAGGCAACTCTTTAAGACTTTAAGTTGCTAACTTGCAAAGAGGAAAATCCTCACCTGGAGATCCCTGTGCTAATGAAATCACAGATTTGGTATAAAAAAAAAATCCAAGCTATTTAAGGAATGAATACAGCTATATAACACAAATCACAACAAATAAGCAGGCAAACAGTTTCCAGAAGAAGAATTTCAAACAATCAGCAACCACATGGAAATGTTTAGTCACTTCTAATAAGAGAAATTTTTTTTTTACCTCACACCTGTCAAGATAGCAAATATGATTAAAAACACAGAAACAGTCAATGTTGGAAGGTTTGTGAGAATGTGAATTGGTAAAAATAATTCTGAAAATCAAAGGATCAATGAGCATAGTAGGTTGGCTCCACTTCCACTGATCATGAAAATAGACTGGAATTCTAGAATTCCAATTCCAGAAGTCCTGTCCTACTTCCTGTTTGCCTTGAAATGGTATAGTCCAGTTGGTACAAAGGCAAGGTCACCTACATGCATAACCTTTCTTCCATTATTCCTAACTGTCCCATGGGCAACCCTACTGCCTTCTTTTTGTCACCCTCATCCACAATGCCTCACAAATGAGCCTGCTTTCCAACCTAGCACTGTATATGACCTTCATGTCTTTCTGCCTAGCATGGAGATCAAGTGGTGGATGTGGTGTCCTGGTTCCATTACCCTCCTTATTGTGAAGATTCCTCAACCTGTGTTAACCTTCTATAAAAAGTAATGACAACTAGAGTTGATGTCTATCCTTAGGGCAACTTCCCATTTCTCAGAATTGACAGCCCATTTAAATAAGTGTGACAGGAAATACTGCAATTGCACATAATTTCTTCCTCTAATTCCTACCCTAATTAGGTATTCATTTTAGCTCCTATTCCAACCAGTCAACTCAAAATTAGAATTTGCTGTTTGTTGTTGTTCTGTTGTTTCAGCTGTGCCTGACTCTCCATGACCCCACTTGGGGTTTTTGGCAAAGATATGGGAGTGGTTTGCTATTTCCTTCTCTAGTCCATTTTACAGATGAGGAAACTGAAGCAAACAGGGTTAATACAGCTAGTTAGTGTCTGAGGCTGGATTTGAAATCAGGTCTTCCTGACTCGAGGCCCTGTACTTTATCCATTGTGCCACCTGGCTACCTAGCAAAATTAAATGAATGATTATAAATAGTCTGAAACCTGTGATTCTTGGTTCCCTCTGGCAAGATGATGTAATGGAGGGAGTATGGCATTTGTAGGACTTGGGTTCAATTCCTGGCTCTGCCAGTGGTTGCTTGTGTGACCCATGACAAGTAATTTTACCTTCCTGGGTCTCAGCTCCCTCCTCTATAAAATGAAAAGGTTGGCCTAGTTGACTCTTAAGGGATCTCTTCCAGCTGTGGAGCTATAATCCCATGATCTCTTTCTCACCAGTCCACCATCATTAATGTGGAAACAGAAAGGAACCAGGCATAGTAATTACTGCTATTGGGGAAGTGAAGGTGGATGGATTGCTTGAGCTCAGGAGTTCTACTACAGCTTTTCCTTCTGAGATCACCTTCCATCTTCTCTGCATAGATCTTATATTACCCAGTTATTTACATATGGTCTCTCTCATTAGACTGTGAACTCCTTGAATCAAGAGATAGTGTTTTTGTCTTTCTTTGTATCCTTAGCACAGTGCCCGGCATAGCAAATACTTTAAAATATATATGCCAGCTGCTACATCATTGGTGATTGTTGACTACGTTTTTGTTTTTATTATTTATTTTTAATTTTTTTTAGGCAATTGGGGTTAAGTGACTTGCCCAGGGTCACATAGCTAATAAGTGTCAAGTGTTTCATCTGAGGCTGCATTTGAACTCAGGTCCTCCTGACTTCAGGGCTGGTGCTCTATCCATTGCACCATCTAGCTGCCCCTACATTTTTGTTTTTTTAAAACAATTCTTATACTTGGGTTAAAAAAAAAAAGGACTACACAAATATAAGATGGGGGAGGCATGGCTAGGCAATAGTTAAATGAAAAAGGTTTAGGGACTTAGTGAAATACAAGTTCAATCAGATTTTTACTCTATTTTTTAAAAAATTCTAACAATTAGAATAATTAGAAAATTGGAAAAGGCTGCCTCTGAAGCTAATTAGATCCCCATTTCTGGAGGCTAGATGACTGCTTGATAGTGATCCTGGACTAGTAGGGTTGGACTATATACTTTTTGAAGTCCTTTTCAGCTCTGAAATTCTGCGAGTCTGTGAGAAGGCCCACACATTTGAAATTTTGTTCCTCCAGGAGTGTGCCAATTTGGTAGGTTATAGGTACACGCTGACTACATTTGTTGTACAGGGTCCTATGCCTGGGTTCAAAAAAATCAGCTACAGAAGTATAGGATGGGGGAAGTATAGCTACGTTTCCGAACATATGAAAAAGATTTGGAGAAAAAGATTTAGTGGACCTCAAGCTCAAAAGAAGTCAGTAGTATGACTTGGCAGCACCCTCTCACCCAAAAAATAAATCCTAGCAGAACTTTATGCTACACAAATGGAAGCATAGTGTGCCATAATAGGGAAGTGATATTTTGTCGTATTCCACCTTGGTCAGACTTCTAAAGAAAAATTATAAGTAGCAATAAGTGGAAGTTACAGAGATAGTTTTGGTTTCATGAAGGGAAAAACCAAACCATCCCAAAGTGGCATGGACTTGTGCATGAGGGTATTGTGGAGGGAATTTCCAGTTCTATAGGGTTAGGCTACATGAACTCTCTGGTCTCTTTCAGCCTGAGGTTTTGTGATTCTGGCCCACATGCTTGAAATTCTGCTCCCCCCAGTAGTGTGTCAGCTGCTTGGTCACTGCCTAAAGATCCACCCAACAACGAAGGTGAAGCTGACATTTCTAGATAGCCTAAGAACTGTGATTCTTAGTAACTCTGCAGGCCCACAGGTGTATGGTCCAGTGCAGTGAGGAGGAGAGGGTGTGGCTAGCTTGTCACTGCCATACAATGAGGCTATTTCAGGTTTACTCCTTGCATGAATTCTTTGAGTCGCCAAGGCTTTGTTTGTCCCTCCCCACAGGATTTTGCTGACCCTGCTCCATGCAGACTCCTCCTTGTTTGGAATGCTAGCTCTCAGATGAAGTTCATGATAAATGCTTTTTCATTCACGCATTTGAAAATAGGTCTCCCTTCTCTCTATGACTCCTGGGTACCCTGAAGCTCTTGCAGAAATCTCTTCCTGACCCTGACCCAGACTCTGAAGACCAAAGTGCCCAATAATATTTGACACTTTAAGGTTTACAAAGTGCTTAACAAACAAGTGGATCTCATTTGGTTCTGTGAATCTTCATGTTGGTGAACTGCAGGATCTCTTGGAATTTTATGGATCCAGTTCATAGAGTGAAACCAAGTGCCCTTAAAACCCCACAAATCACTGATGGTAAGTGAAGCTATCTGACCAGATTGTTTCTGCCTGGACCAGTGATCCAGGAGCCCACACCCCTGAGAGGCATGGCAGAGTAGCCCGAATATTATCTGCTGTGCTCACTTTCTAGTGGTTTTCAGAGCCTGTTGGTTGGTATGGTGTTATCTATATGCTGCATAGAACCCACGGAATGCCACCATCTTTTCCCTGTGCTTCCTGGAGTGGCCAGGATGAAAAACAGCCTCTTGAGTCCAGTAAGGTCTGTGCAACTGCCAGGTTAGGCCCTTCAGGTTCTACATCCCTTAGTGGTGTCTCTCCAAGACCAGCTGGTTTTATTTTTTTTTTTTTAGGCAACTGGGGTTAAGTGACTTGCCCAGGGTCACACAGATAGTGTCAAGTGTTTGGTCTAAGGCCAGATTTGAGCTCAGGTCCTCCTGACTTCAGGTCTGGTGCTCTATCCACTGTGCCACCTAGCTGCCCCACCAGCTGGTTTTAGAGGGGATAGTTAGTGGTTTATATTATAACCATTTTCATTTAGTTCTGGGACCCTGCTTAGTATTTGATAAAATTGGTCTGGGCTCTCCACTGGTTAGCACCCAGTACTAGATGTCTGCCAGTCTCAATGAGTGTCAGTTTGAGAAGAAGGAGATGGAATTTCGAGGGCGAAAGCAAGAAATATCTTAACTTGGTTCCCATCTTAGTCTATCCAGATCTTTATAAATGGATCACTGCAGAGACTAAGGTAGTCAAAGTCATAATTGGAGAGACTGGTGGTGGGGAAACAAACATCCTCTCAGAGGTTGCATTGCCCTCCTGAATACTACAGCCCTGACTATACTTCTTCCACAAGTTAACCTTGACAGAGAAGAGCTCCACTAACTGCTAGAAATCTACTTGTAGTTGAGGTTGCATTTGAGGCACGGAGACCATACTTTGAGAGAGGCTAGCATTTCATCATGGTCTATGCAGACCTCTGAGAACAACAGGGCATAATGAAAGGTACACTGGTTCTGGATTCCAATTCCACCACTGATGCTACTTGAGTGACCTTGGATAAGTCCCTCTTTGGGTCTCAATCTTCTCGTTTATAAAATGAGAAGGTAGGAGTAGATGGGATCTAACATTACTTCTAGTCCTAAATCCAAAAACCCATGTTGGTTTAAGAGTCTGGAACACCTCCAGATTGCACCTTTCATTGTTTTTTGCCAATATCTGATTATTTTTAAGTAGAATTAACTTTGTTGGCTACTTTATCCAGGGACTCTATAACTGGTGAATGGATATCTCTCACATCATCTCCAAATGGGTCCCCCCTCAGCTTATTCTTTTATTTTTCGGATACCTGACTTGCAGCCCCCCAGGTACAGAGCCCCCTTTTCACTGGCACATCACTCCTAGCCGGATGGCCAGACAGCACATAAACAGATCCTGGAACGGTCTCTCCAAAACGACGCCTCCCATCGTCAGCTTCTGCTCTGTTGGAACTCAGCTGTCGGCCCATGTTGCTCTCTGGGGAGCGCTCGAGCAAGGACAAAACCGTCATCTCACCATTCCTGTCTCCACCACATCTCCTGGCTATAACCCACATTCTGTACTCTCACACAGCACCCCGCCAGTCTTTGCCGTATCTCATCCTTAGACAACCACACAGCGAAAACCTCCTCACTGGTCTGCCTCCTTCAAGTCTCTGCTCTCTCCATCCGGCACAGCAGCTGCCAAAATGATTTTCCTTAAGCTTGGATCTGACTGCCTCAGGCCCCTACTCGATATGCTCCAGTAGCTCCCCATTTATCGCCTCTAGGGTAGCACATAAACTCCTCTGCCTGACATTTAAAGCCCTTCCCCACCTGGCTGCAACCTCTCTTTTCTCATCTCATGACACATGACTCCCCTTCCCACACTATGGACCAGCCAAACTGGCCTTTCCTCTCTTCCTCATGTACCGTCCTGCTCACATACCATACAAGCTGATGACAGAGTCTCACTTCAGTCAGACTGCAGTCCTTGGCTTCAGTCCTTGGCACCTTTCCTTTACTCAGGCTGCACTACACACTCATCCCTATGGGCTTCTCACTACTAGGTACCCTGCAAGCTCACTTTGTGCCTGGACTATTTCTCACATTGGAAGTATCCTTACCCCTGCAACCTCTCTCTCTAATTGGCTGGTTCCTCCCAGAACCTCCATTTTCATGAGGAGGCCTTGGTCAGCCATGACTTCATTCCTCTTCAGCGTGTACTGCTAATTCATGGCATTTTCTCTAGGCTAATTCTGTGCCTTCTCCAGCCACAGTGCCACCTCCTCTCTTTAGCTCCCTTCTGAGTTGTCTTCTCCTATTAAAATGTAAGCTCCTTGAAGGAAGGGACTGTCTTTCTTTCCGCTTGTATTGGTATTTCCAGCATTTAGCACAGTGCCTGGCACACAGTAAGTGCTTAAGAAATGCTTGTTGAATTGGCTTGATTTGACTCCAAGCATTTGCAAAGGCTGTCCTCTGTGCCTGATTCCCTCCCTTCTTACCTCCTCAAGAATCCTTCATTCCCTTCCAGGCATATATTAAGCATCATCTGCTACACAGGAAGCTTTTCCTAATCCTCTCCAGTTAACCTAATATTTGTTTGTATTTATTCCACATATATGTATGTGTATATGTGTATACTGTATGTATACACACACACACAAACATATATAAAATTTCCCCTATTCCCCAATGGAATATAAACTACTCAAAGGCAGGGATTGTTTCATTTTTTGTGTTTTTACCCCCAGCTCATATTATGTGCCTAGCACATGGTAGGAGATGAATAAATGCTTACTGATTGATCAATAGACTGACCTATTGTTTACTTAAAGCTAGGTCTTGATACCCACACGCTTAGATCTGACATGGCTCAGCCTATATACAGCCCAGGCCTCATGTGGTCTGGCTCATGTGGCTTCAGTAACCATACAGCTCAGCACTCACATGACTGTCCCCACAGGCCCAGTACTCACACAGCTGAGGCTTAGTCTTCAGACTCAGTCACATGGCTCAATCCCTACACAGCTGAGTGACTGGACACCTCAGTCCTCACATCATGCAGTCCTCAGACAGATCAGTTCCCAAACGCTCTACCCTCATACCCGTCATGCTGTACAGGATTGTTCCGTTTTCTCCTTCATCTGGGTCCTTTGCCTGTAGGCGTGTGACAAGGGTTCCAGGAGGGATGCCTTCCAACACCTGATAAGACATGGACACAAGGTCAACCCTGACCATGGAACTGACCATAGGGCCCCAACAGTAACCACATAGGGACCCCTCATCTTCTGACACTGAGCACCCAGTGTCCACCCTCTCTCCCCTTAGCCCATTGACCCTTCCCCTCTTTCCCTGAACGCACTATAAGTATGTTCTTTAGCTTTATGGAGATCCCCTCTTATCTCCTGAATGAGGAGCACTCCCATTCCTCTCTCCTGCATGGGAAGCACCCGTCCTCCCATTTATGAGGAACATCCCATCCTATCTCACCTGCACTGGAAACCCGCCACCAGCTGCCCCCAGGGTATGCAGGAAGGTTGGGCTGTTGTCATTGAGGTCCAGCACCATGATGTGCACTGTGCCTGTGGTGCTTCGGGGAGGAGCACCTCCATCTTGCACTTGTACCAGGAGCTGGTAGCTGCTCTGCTGCTCACGATCCAGGTTGCGTCGTGTGGTCACTTCCCCTGGAGAGTGAGGGAATAAGGGAAGGGCAAGGGAGAAGAAGAGAGGTGAGGCACATTAGGGACTTGGAGAGTCTAGGCAAGGGATTTAAGGGGGGAAGAGTTCATAGAACCAGGGGGACTAGGACCCAATGTACTTGGCAGAGGCAGAATTCTGGGTGCTGCAAGGCTAGGACTCCTGGAAGAAGAGAAGTCCAAGGAATTAGGGCATTGGGTGTCAGAGTTTTGAGAGCATGGGGATCCAGAAAGCCAGAGAACTGGAGGTTTAGGGCTTGGGGCTTTTAGAATTTGGTTCAGAAAACTAGGTGGCTGAAGCTTAAAATGGTGGGAGAGTGGTATCAGTGTTCAGGGTACTGGCTGAGTTATCTAAGGAAAACAATGAAAAATAGGAAACTCATTGCACAACTTAGATTTTTTTTTTTTAAGATATATCCTCCCCCCAAATGAAAGCAAGAGAGGGTAACCTGGGTGAATATAAAAGCCGAATGACCTATAACAGTATAGCCAGAAGCACTGACACTCAGCATGAGCTGAGCCTGGTAATAAATGCCAAGGACAAGTAAAAAAAGTGTTAGTTTTATTTTGTTTTGTTTTAGCTACATTCAATGCAAGAGGAAGTTCAAAGAAGGGATAGGACCACTTGCTTGGGTAGATAAGACATTGGTAATGAAAGAGAGAAAGAAGGCAGAACAATTCAACTCCTATTTTTTGCTTCTGTTTTCTCTGCAAATGATATTAATATTTGAACTGGGAAAGACAGAAGAAAAATTATTAATAGGGAGTTAAAATGCCAGAAGATGATATGAGAGGGGCTAGCTACCTTTAATGAATTCAAACTACTGGGCCAAGACAAAATATATCCTTGGAGGCTGAGAGAACTTGTGAATGTAACTGCTGAGCCATTGTCCTGGTTTGTAAAAACAGGAAGATGGCAGATTCTTCAAACTCCAGTCCTGGGGGCTTTAATTTGATTCTTGGTAAATTTCTAGAATCAGTAAAAAGGATGGTTTATAATAATGTAGAAAAGAAGCAGTAATCTAGGAACTAGCACAGCTTCACCTAAAACAGATCATGCCAGACTAACATAATTTCATTTATTGAAAGGGTTACTAAATAGGTGAAGTGGGGAAGGCTGTGTAGATATACTAGAACTATATTCTAGCAAAGCACTTAAAGTCTCTCATAATATAAAAACATTTTATTATTAATATTAGTTATTAGAATTGTTAAGTATTAATACTAAAATGATATTAAAGTGTTATGCAATATATAAATATGGACAACATGTAGAAATGTGGACTAGATTTCAGCATGATTAAGTATACTTGGAACTGGTTCCAGTATAGTACAAAGGGAAGAATGTTTTGTGGGGAGTTGGAATACCAGAGTTTAAATCTTAAGGAGCTTGGCTATTTACTACCTGTGTGGCCCTGGGCAAGTCAATTAACCTCTGTGGGCTTCAGTTTCCTCATCTGTGAAATAAGGGACTTGGAGTAGATGGTCTCTAAGGTTCCTTCTATGTCTAAAGTCTATGATCTTGCGAATGAGTGAATCCAGAGAGTAGCAACTAATGGGTCTGTGTCAATCTGGAGGGAAGTCTTTATTGGAATGCCACAGGGATCTGTCCTTTGTCTTTGCCTTTTTAGTCATGGCTTAGAGGAAGACAGAGATGACATTCATAGATAAATTTGTAGATGACACAAAGTTAAAAGAGATAGCTAACATATTAGACAAAAGAGTCACAATCCAATCAGGTCTCAACATGCTAGAACACTGGGGAGAATCTAATAAGATTAAATTTAATAAGGATAAATGTGTAAAGTTCTAACCCCAGGTTTAAAAAAAAATCAATTTTATAAGTATAGGATTTGGGAAAACAGTTTTTAAAAACCCTCTGGATTTTAGTTGAATGAAAGCTCAAATTAAATCAAAAGTGAACATGATCTTAGGTTATATGAAGAGAGGCCTAGGAAAGTACTCTGCTGTGTACTCTGCTTACTCAAACCACAACTGGAGCACTGGATTCAGTTCTATGTGTTTTAGCAAAGACATGAAGAAGCTGGGAAAGGTCCAGAGGAGGGCAATCAGAATCATAAGAGGACTAGATACCGAAATATATGAGAACCTGTCAAAGGAACTGTGGATATTTAGTCTGGAGGAAAAAAAAGACTTTGGAAAGGGATATTAAAGCTTTTCAAATAAAATCCTGGAATCGTACTTATGTGAAAGGGCAAATTAGCTGGGTTCCTAAAGGCTGAACTTGGAGAAATGATGGGAAGAGAGAGAGGATGGACTGCAGCCAGTCAGGTTCATCTCAACAAAGGAAAAGTTTCTGAGTGAAAAGGAGTTCCCTAGGGGCTTAGTGAATTAACAGAATCATATAATATTAGAGTGGGAAGGGACTTCCCAGGTCATTTAGGCCAATGCAGGACTGAAAAGAAATCCTCTCTACAACATTCCTGAGAATTGCTTATTCAGCTTTCACTTAAAGACTTCCAGTGATAGGGGCAGCTAGATGGTGCCGTGGATAGAGCACCGGCCCTGGATTCAGGAGGACCTGAGTTCAAATCTGGCCTCAGACACTTAACACTTACTAGCTGTGTGACCCGGGGCATTGCCTAACCAAAAAAAATTAAAAATTTAAAAAAAAGACTTCCAGTGATAGAGAATTCACTGTTCTATATAATTTATTTTCTATTCCTGAATGTCTTCAAACCAAGACAACATAGCCAGTTCTCAAAGACAGTTGTAGGGGATTCCTTTTCAGATATGAACTGTACTTGATGGCCCCTTGGGTTCCTTTGAGTTCTGAGCCAGTGATTCTACGGTCAGAGCCATGGTCAGGGTTGCAATCCTTGTGAAGGGAGTGGGCGGATCTGGGTGGGGGGCCACTGAGTTCTCTTTAGATGTGAAATGATTTGAACTGGAATCAACCTGGAGTCAGATAAGAGATCTGGAGAGTTTTACTGGTCTTTGGGGTGTGTGTAGAAGGGCAAAGTAGGATGAGAGGCTCCTGGGGCCTGACAGGTCAAATTGGAAAGGACCAGGATTCTCAATGATCTGCAGGTGGCTGTGGAAGAGTTAGAACTGATGACAGGGTCAGAGATCTCAGGCATCTTACCTGTCTGTGGATGGATATGAAAGGCCCCACTCTCATCTGGTGGCTGCAGCAGGTGGTAGGTGAGGTGCCCATTGGGGCCCGAGTCTCGATCAGTGGCTGTAATGCGGCCTGCAGTGGTTCCCGGTGGCTGGTTCTCAGCCACAGCCAGGAAGGTGGGCTCTTCAGTGAGACGGGGCCCATGGTCATTCCTGTCTCGGATGCTCACCCTCACAGTGGCTGTGCCCGTCACACTCCCTTGACCATCCCCAGCCACAGCCAGGACTGGCAATGTGTATGCTTCCCAGGCCTCACGGTCCAGTGCTGTACGCACCCAAAGCCATCCACTACGTGACTCCACACCAAAGGTTGTACCCACCCCATCTGACTGTAGGTGGTAGGATATAGGGGGCCCTCCCTTAGGGCCCTGTGCCCGCACCTGCAGGAACTTTGTGCCTGGGGCTGTACTTTCAGATAGCTCCACATGGTAAGTGGGGTTGTCAAACTTGGGGATCCCACCTCCAGCCCCAGTGTCAGGCCCCATACCAGCCCTGGACCCTGCCTCCTGAATGGCTACTCGAAGCAGGAAGCGACCGGTCAGGGGGGGCGAGCCACCATCACGTGCTTCCAGCTCTAGCTCATGGGCCAGCCCACCCAGGGGCCCACCAGTTGCACGTGGCCTGTGGTAGGGTCCACGGCAAAGGTGCCTTTACCCCCAGCCACCAGTGTAAAGGTGACATGGCCATTGGTACCAGTGTCAGGATCAGATGCCCGCAGTGTATACACAGGTGTGCCTGGACTGGCATCTGGGGGCAGCCACACAGTATCCGTTGGTGAAGGGAAGGCAGGTGCATTATCATTCACATCATCCAGCAACACACGAACCCGGGCCAGGGCAAAGGCTGGGGGAGACCCCACGCCTGCACGCACCTCCAGCTCTAGCACTGGCCCCAGGCGCTCCCTGTCCAGCAGACGCCGTGTCCGCAGCAGTCCCGATGCCCCATCCAATGAGAAGAGGCCCTGTGGATCTCCCCCAGAGAGTGTGAGGGCCACAGAGCCTGGGCGGCCTGCCAGAGGGAGTGAGAAACTGTAAGGCCACCCCAAGGCTAAGCTCATGGAAGACATACAGCAAGGGGCATGGCCAGAGCTGTGTTTAGGGGGTGCCATTCCAGCTTGGCTTATTCCATACCATAGAATGGTTCTGTCCAGAAACAGGGGGACTGTGACTTGAATCTGGGTGAATAAGTATGTGTGAGTGCATAGTGACTGTGTGAATGTGTCTGGAATCTCAAGAGTTTCAAGTGTGTATAAATATGCTATGTAAATGAATGTGTGTGTTACCTGGAGAGGTGGGGGGTAGTGAATGTGTGAAAGTGTGTATGAATAAGTGTATGGCACCAGGGAGGTTGTGTGAGCTTTTGTAGTTCCAGGCTGGCAGTGAGATTGTGTAAGCATATGACACCCAATGCGTATGTCCGTGTATCTAACTGTGTGGTCCCCAACTCTTTTCTCTCCCTTACTATCCCTATCCAAACTTGTCCATGACAAATCTGGTTAATTCTAATTCCACACTATCTCTTGCATCCATCCCCTTTTCTACATTTACCTAGTCACTACCCTGGTTCAGTTCTTCCTCACCTCTTGCTTGGACCATTGCAAAAGGCTCCCTGGTCTCTCTGCCTCTCCCCTCCTCTCCCCAAGCCCACCTCCAAACCCAGATGCCAAAGAGACATTCCTAAAACACAGGTCTAACCACGTCCTTCCCCTGCTCAAGAAGAAGCTCTAGGGGCTTCCTACTGCTTCTAGGATAAAATACAATCTCTTCAATCGGTCATTAAAAGCCCTTCACAATCTAGCTCCAACATTCCTTTCCAGGTTTATCACACATTATTACTTCACCCACTCTTCAGTTCAGCCCAAATGGCCTGCCCTCTGTCCCTCCCTTCTCCCATCTCCACGCCTTTGCCCAGGCTTGTCTGTCGCCTATGCTAGGAATGCACCTCCCCCACACTTCTACCTCCTCTAGTATCCTCTCCCCTGGGAACCCAGCTTAAGTGCTACCTCCTTCATGAGGCCTGGTCTGATCCTCCCTAGTTGAATTGTCCTCCCTATATTACTTTGTATTTACTTTGTATGTATGTTATATTTATTTAGAGTGAATGTGTTGTTTCCCTTCATGGAATACAGGCTCTCTGAGGATAGACTTTCATTTTTGCTTTAAATCTCCAGCGCTTAGCATAGTGCCTGGCATCCTTAGTGGGCTAGAGGCCAGCTAGGTGGTGGCATAGTGCATAAAGTGCTGGATCTGAAGTTAGGAAGGCCTGAGTTCAAATGCAGTCTCACATACCTAAAAGCTTTGTGACCCTGGGCAATTCACTTAATCTCTGCCTGCCTCAGTTTCCTCTTCTGTAAACTGGGGATAATAATAGCGTCTACCTCCCAGGGTTGTTTTGAGGATCACACAAGATAATATCTGTAAAATACTTTGCAAATCTTTAAGTCCTATATAAATGTTAGTTATTATTATAGCTATTATAAGCACTTCATAAATGTGCAGGATAAATGTGTATGTCTGTGTGCAAATAGGTAAATATGTTGCCAAGTGATGGTAAGCACAGGTATGTAAGTGAATAAGTGTGTGGCACTGAGGGGGGTGAGTATATTTTACCTGGGGGGTGGTGTGCCCGTATGGTGCCCACACTGGTTCCTGGAGGCACATCCTCAAGCACAGAGAAGACATACTGTGCTTGCTCAAAGACTGGAAGTGCAAGAGGCCCAGAGATGATGCTGATGTTGACCTGGGCATTGGGCTCAGCTCGAAGGCCGCCAGCATCCTGGACCCCAATCTCCAGCTGCTGCACAGAGTCAGACCGTCCAGTAAGGGGCCAGGCCACAGACACTATCCCTGGAAACAGAGAGGGAGAACAAGAGGGATGGAGAGAGCAGGACACAAAACACAGGCCACAGAACATAGGATCAGGAGACACAGGACAAAGGTCATGGGTCATGTTACAGAGGACATAGCACAGGGGACATGGAATGGGAAACAAGACACAAAGAAGAAGGTATGAGGCAGAGGACATGGGGCATAAGGGAGAGCATAAGGCATAGGACAAAGGGAGAACACAGGAGCAAGACAGGTTGTTGTTTGTGAGGGGGATGGGAAATGAAGCTGGGAGTGGGTGCCCCAAGCGTGTACTGGGGAAGTTAGGAGAACGCCTGGGAGTGGGCTGGAGAAATCCAAGAACAGGATGGGATGATCACAGGCAGCAGCTGAGGAAGTCTCAGAACTGGGGAGTTAAGGAAGCTTTGGGGCTCCCCCAGGGGGCTGGGGTATATTCTGGCTTCTTACCTGAGTCCTTGTCCAGGGCAAAGAGTGGGGGGTTGTTACCAGCCAGGATGCGGTAGGTGAGGGTGCCATGGGGACCCTGGTCAGGGTCATGTGCACTGACCCTCAGTACAGCCGTGCCTGGTGGGCTCTGGGTGCTTACACTGGCTGCATATGTCCTTGGGTAGAACTCAGGCCGGTTGTCATTCTCATCTGACACAAACACCTTTACATAAACAAGTGACTTCAAGCCACCCTGGAAGGAATTGGGGATTGGGATGTGAGAAGAAACCCTCACAGCAGGTTTGGTCTCCCCACCAGGGGAAATGCCCCTCCCCGTCTTTCCTCCTTACCCCATCCACAGCAGTGACAGTGAAGTCGAAGCTGGGGGGTCCTTGATCACGGTCCAGGCTTCGGGATGTGCATACCTCTCCAGTGAGGGGGTCAATTTGGAAGGGGGGTGTGCCTATGGAGCTAAGCCCAGCTCCCAAAGAGTAGGAAAGGAGGCCAAAGGGGCCGCTGTCTGCATCTGTAGCTGTCACCTGTGGGGGGAAATATGACTTTTCTTGAAGGTTTTTCTGTTGTCTTGTCTCCTCCCATTCCTGTGCCCAACCACACCAGAATCCCTAAAGGGAGCCAGGGCATCTGTAGCCATGATAAACATGAGAACACGATCCTTCTTCATTCAATCTGTAACCCCCTAAAAATCCTTCCCCTAAAACAACCTTGAGATATCATCTCATATATATCAGATTGGCTAAAATGATAGAAAGGGAATATGACAAATGTTGGAGGGGATGTGGAAAACCCAGGACATTAATACACTGTTGGTGGAACGGTGAACCGATCCAACAATTCTGGAGAGCAACCCGGAATCATGCCCAAAGAGTTATAAGCTGTATACACGCTGTGACCCAGCAATACCACTATCACGTCTGTTTCCCAGTGTGATCCAGGAAAAAGGAAAAGCATTCATATGTTCTAAAATATTTACAGCAGCTCTCTTTGTGGTGACAAAGAACCGGAAAGTGAGGGGATGCCCATCAAGTGAGGAATGGCTGAACAAGTTGTGGGACATGATTGTGATGGAATACTACTGTGCTGTAAGAAATGATGAATGGGTTGATTTTAGAAAAAAATGAAAAGACTTGCCTGAAAGAATGAAAGGTGAAGTGAGCAGAACCAAGAGAACACTGTGCACAGTTTACAGCAATACTGTTCGAAGAATAATTGTGAACAACCATGTTATTCTGAGTCCTCTAAATACTCAAATCAACTATGAAGGAAGATACTATCCACCTCCAGAGAAAGAACTGAAAAAAAGAAGTACACATAGTATGGTTTTGCATATATTTATAAGTCTGTATCACATTGTGGTCTTCTCTAATGTGGAGTGGGGAGGGAGGGAGGCAGATTGGAACTTCAAATGTAACCAAAAAAATTAAATTGAAAAAACCCCTCCCCCATCTTCTTCCAAAGGGAGGCCAAGGTGCTCAGATGAAACCAGACCTGGAATGGAAGGACAGGACTACCCTATGTCCACATGACCCAGCATCTTAAGGGCTGTACCTTGCTTGATTTGTTTGACTCCCTTAATTATTCAGCAGAGCTATTTTAACCCCAACCTTGCAGGAATTAAGGATACAAGGGTTAGGATTTTTTGATTTCCCTAGCTCAGAGGAAGAGGTTTTCAAGCCTTAGGGTAAGGTAAATAGCCATCTGAGAGAACAAAGGAAGAGAATCTCCAGGGATGGAAGAAATCTCAGAGCATCAAGTCAATATCTGAGAAGCAATTTCCTCTAAAATGCCACTTGCCACAACAAAAGACTTGAGTGAAGTGAGCAGAACCAGCAGAAAATTTATACATTAACAACATCATAAATTGAAAGGCTTAAGAACGCCAATCAATGCAATGACCAACCACGATTCACCTCATGAAGAAACATGCAAATGCTTGTTGATTTTTGACATTGAAGAGGTGATAGACTCAGGGTGCTGATGAAGATGTATTTGTATATACATACACAAACACACATACATATTTCTAAACACAGCTCAATGTGAGAATTTGCTTTTGCTTGACTATGTATATTTGTTACAAGAGTTTTATCTTTCTTTTTCAAAAGTAGAGAGAGGTGGCAAGAAGAGAAATTAGATTTTTGTTAACCCAAAAAAAATAAAATTTGATAAAAAAAAATAGTCATTAATGGACTGATGTCAGCCTAGAGGGACATTCCTAGTGGACTACTCAGTACCCCAGAACTGTGACTGTGGGATCACAGTCTGCTTACCATTTTTATCAATGACTTAGGTACAAATGGCATATTTATCAATTTGGCAGGTGACTCATAGTTGGGAAGCATAGCTAACATGTTTGATGATAGTCAAGATCTAAAAAAATCTCTATAGGCTGGAAAGATGGTCTGGATCTAATGAGGTAAAATTTAATAATAATAAAGCGAACAAGTATTTATATAGTATTTTAAACTTTGCAAAGTACTTTACAAATATTTTATCCTCACAGCAATCCTAGGAGTTAGATGCTATTATGGTCGCCATTTTACAGATAAGGAAACTGAGGCAGACAAATTAAATGACTTGCCACTAGCCTCACAGCTACTGAGGGTCTGGATTCCAGTCCGGTTCTCTATTCACTGCACCACCCAGCTGCTTCTAATGGGGATAAGTGTAAAGTCTTGCATTAAAAAACTCAACTGTGAAAGTGCAGAAGGGGAAGGTCTGGCTAGATAACAGTTCATGTGAAAAATACTTCAGGTATTTTAGTTGGCTACAAATCTACCTACCTCCCAGGGTTGTTGTGAGGATCAAATGAGGTTGTAGTTATAAAATGCTTAGCGCAGAGCCTGACACAGAGCAGGCACTCAATACACGCTTGTGTCCTTCCTTCCTTTAAAAGGCAAACAAAGGAGTTTGAGGAAGGGCTGAAAGAAATAAGGTTGCTCAGCCTAGAGAAAGCAGGGAAGAGGGCATTCCTCAAAAACCGCCTTCAAATATCTGAAGAGCTGTCCCATGGAAGAGGGATCATAATCTTTTGTTTGGTCCCAGAGGAAAGAGCTAGAATCAGTGAATGGAATCGCAAAGAAGCCAAATGTAGGTCTGACTCTAGGAAAAACTTCCTAACAATCATCATGATTCCAAAGTGAAATTGGCTGCCTCAGGTAATGGTTCCTTGCTGGCCCATTATAGGCTTTTGTAGTAGAGGTCGGATAGTCCCTTTTGTGGAATGCCAACCTGTATGGGATGGGAGACTAGACCAGATGATATTTAAGCTCCTTTCTCAATCGAGAAGTCTGTGATTCCAAGACCATTATACAAGGGAAGAGAAAGTAAAAAATAAAAAACAAAACAAAAAAAAAAACAAGCAGAAAAATGGACATGTTTTTGGAACTGAAACCTAATCCTATGGTCAGGGAATTCAGCCTCTGACTGGCTTGACAGGAATAGCTTTTGCCCATCCTTCCCCTTGCCTATCCTGTCTGGGGAATGCACCAGAGTTTCTGATTTCGGTCCTTGGCTATTTTTCTGCTTATTGTCCAGGTTAAGGGCTGTGGTAGGGGATTGGAACCCCAGTAAGGGCCTTGTGACCTCTGGAGGACAGGACTGGTCAGTGGGGTTTTGAATGATTTAATTTCAACAAACAATTATTAAACTTCTACCACATTCAAGGCCTCACTGCTGAATGCTGGGGATATTAATGCGACACTTGCTTCAGAAGGCTTGTCTTCTCTTCTACATGCCCCTTCAGTGTCTAAACTTGACAGTGACAGCTGGGGACTAGAAATGCAAGAGGAATTACCCAGAACTGTGAACATGACAAGTCTGTCACAAGAGGTCATTAATTGTCTTGCTGTTAAAGCCAAGAACCTGGACTCCTTTTTAGTATCATACTGCAGAGAAATTAGCATGTGCGATATGCTTGAGTCAGGGATAGAAGCTGCCTGTGACAACAGAAGTAAGGGATTCCCCCTAACCCTAAGCATCTGGGGGTCAGAGGCCACAGCCAGATGTGGATACGAGACACCAGTAAAACTTGCCAGAGCTCAGCTGGAGAAGAAGGCAGAGGAAGTATATAGCAGGGAGCTGAGCAGAGCGTGGGGGAGGAAGGGATGGCAAGCAGCCATCCACGAGAAAAGACTGAGCCGCCTCTGACCTTGGGTCATCTGATGAAATGCTAACCCAGCTAACCAGAATAGCATGGATGCTAGTGAGGCTATTTCTCCCCTTTCCCCATTTAGGAGCTTGACTCTGTCATCTAATTCCTCTCAGCTTTAGGTCATACACTAATTTGATTAAGCGTTCCTTTATCCCTAATCATGTCTTTATCCAAATCATTAATGTAAGTATTTATCAGAATAGGGCTAAGGACAAACCTCTGAGAGACCTCCCTCTAGGTGGATATTTGATCCTTTTAGCATGACTCTCTGGATTGGGTCACTCAGCTAGTTGTGAACCCATCTAACTGTCACCCATTGTCTTAGAAAATAGAATACAGCACTGGGCTTCCTTAAAAGGCTCCTCAGATACTCTGGGAATCCCTGGCTGAAGACTGGGAATGGAGAGATGAAGATTTTTCAAATATCTACCAGAACAAGGAGAGGACAGGAGCTTAATAAGTTACTTATCACTTCAATTTCATTCTTAACTATGATTAATATTGTCTTCTTTTTGGGTCATCCAAAGCTGGGAAGGAGATCAGAGCTGTGACTTTAGATTTTATACGCGACAATGAGCTGAGCGGATTCCAGGCAGATACTGGGAAGATGTGAGTGCTTCCTGGCATTAGCTCAGAGACCCAAGGTTGTGGCTTAAGTCTTCAAAACAGAAAAGGAGAGCCAGCCTGGTACTGCCTGGCAAACACTGGCTCTGGAATCAGAGGAATTCGATCTGGCTTCAAGTCCGACTTCCAATGCTAGCTACTTATGAAACCTTGGGCAAGTAATGCCACCTCCTTGGGCCTCAGCTTCTATCTGTAAAATGTGGAGGTTGGATTTGATGACCTCCACGGTGTCTTCCAGCTCCTGATCTCTGATCGTAGGGCAGCCCAAGTTTGGAGCGCCCCTTGGCGGCTTATGCTAAGACTGCACTCTAACAGTTCCAGAGCATGCCTTACTAGGAGGCACACAGGCACCAATGCTTACCCATCTGACTTTTCTTCTCCCATTGTCCATGTAAGGGGAATATTACTTTCAACAACTTCATAAGCCGTTTTTGTCGTTGTTCAGTTGTTTTTCAGTCGTCTCTGACTCTTTGTGACCACATTTGGGGTTTTATTGGCAAAGATACTAGTGTGGCTTGCCATTTCCTTCTCCAGCTCATTTTATAGATGAGGAACTGAGGCAAACAAGGTGAAATGATTTGCCCAGGGTCACACAGCTGGGAGGTATCTAAGGCCAGTTTTGAATTCTGGGAGATGACTCTTCCTGACTCTAGGCCCAGCACCCAACCCAGTACCTAGCTGCCCCTCACAGACAATGATGAACTACCTACCCTCTACACAATGGTGAAAAACAAAATCACATCCACCATCAGGGAGCTGCATTCTACCGAGAGATACAACACACGAAACAGTTAAATAAATACAACATATTGTGAGGAGAGAAAGAAAAGGATAATCAGAGAAAGTTTTGTGGATAAGGTGGTACCCAGATTTAAAATATCATAATGTGGTGTCCTGGGCCAGGAGTGTACCGTACGGAGTCTTGCAAACATAATCAAATAGGGACATCCAGGAGGTGGCCTTGGCCTCAGAAGGGCTTGAGGTCAAATCAGACTCAGACACTAGCTATGTGACCCTAGGCAAGTCACTTAACCCCCCCCCCATTGCCTCCAAAAACAAACATGCATAATCAAATAGGCTTTAAACTGAAAAAGAAGGGAGAAAATTGCCTACCTACAACTACCAAACAAGAAAACAAAAAGAATACCTACAATGAAGGAAGAATAGCAGTGGAGATGCCCAGAAGACAGGAGACAAAAACCAAGAAGGTAGCCAGCAGTAGAAACCCTGTCCTCAGATGTACATGCATAAATGCACAGGATATGGGTAGCAAGCAAGAGAAACAGGACAACCTATACAAAGAGGCTGATTTCACCACACAGGACTTGGTAGGATGGAACCCATGAATGAAATATGGCTGGAAGGGCATACTTGGAAGGAATGCTACAGACCACCTAGACAGAAAGGGGAAACGGATGGAAGAGTTTGGAAAACAGATCATAAGGGGCAGCTAGGTGGTGCAGTGGATACAGCACCAGCCCTGGAGTCAGGAGGACCTGAGTCCAAATCCGGCCTCAGACATATAACACTTATTAATTGTGTGACCCTGGGCAAGTCACTTAACCCCACTGCCTAGAGAAAATAAAACAAAAAAATAGATCATAAGACTTTCATGGATGCATAATATAGCAATCATAGAGAACTTCAGATATTTAGACATCTACTGGGGCTCTCTTTCTTTCTGACAACAGCAAAATAGCTAATTATTTATTTTTTTTGGCTTGCCCTAATGATAAGCCTTACACTTCAAAAGGAAGAGGAAACAATGAGGGGAACTGCCATTCTCGCCCTTATCCTCACCGACAGGGAGGAACCAGCTAGTTGCTCGGGTGGAAATGGTGGAAACCTCAGAGGGAAGTGACCACACCAGTTTAGAATTTTTGATCCAGAAGAGGAAAGTGAGACATAGTCTGACATGTGCCCTAGATTTTGGGAGAGCAGATTTCAAAAGATTCAAAGAAAGGATAAGTAGGATACCATGGCTTAACATTCCATTGGGTGAGAGGGGGGCAGTAGGGCATTCCAGGAGAGGGATAGAAGCTGGAGGATGGGGAAAAGATTAGTGAAGGCTGGATTTAAAGATCTGAGAATCATCTGAACTTAAAGGAGCTGATGAGATCACAAACCGAGAAATCCTCTAGCCATCCCCAAAAAAGAAGTATTCCTACATTCCCATGAATATATTAGCATATCAATGAGGGTGGGTGAAGCTTGCATCTGGGGGCAGAGACCTCCTCTCTAATGCTAATCCCTATGCCTGCTTAACTCAGAGATAGGGCTTTGGGGACAATCACTTCATTTTTTCCCATAAAGCTCTGCCTCCATTGAAGCCTCTCTGGGTCTCTAAATGTAGAGATCCCCCAGGTCTCTTTCCTAGGCCTTCTCTTTTCTCTCTACGTTCTTTCCCCTCCCTCATCACTAACTCACACTTTCTTCAGCCTGTGCCTACACTAACACTGTTCCTGGTGCCTGGAATGTCCATCCTTTTTCTTTTCAATTGTGGAATTCTCAACTATACTTTAAAGTTCAACTCACATGCCACTTCCTTTCTACTTTGACGGCTCTGATCTCATTGGTGCTCCTTCCATTGTCACCCATCCACTCCTCAATCTGTACAACTCTGGTCTATGTCCTAATCTAAATCTTCCACAGCGGGGCAGAAGGAGGCACCCAACATGCCAGAGGCCCTCCTCTAAACCTCCTGACAATGTGTGGACACCAAAGGATCATACAGTTATCCATACAGTTCCACCTCACTCTCATTTCATGATTGATCCACCTTCTTTCCTGGTTAAATGTCTCTCTTTTAGTTTCTTTTTTCAAAGCATTTTGTTGATGTTTCTTCTTCTTCTTCTTCTTCTTCTTCTTCTTCTTCTTCTTCTTCTTCTTCTTCTTCTTCCTCCTCCTCCTTCTCTCTCCCCTCTCTCCCCCCTCCCTCCTTCCTCCCTTCTCTCTGCCACCCTTTTAAAAAATACCCCTTACTTCCCATTGACTCCCCACTTCTGCTTGTTGACTGATTGATTGGATAGAACCTTTCCTTGTAATCAATAAGAGTCAAGCAAAACAAATTAATACGTAGGCCATGTCTGCTCATGAAACTCCACAGTAATTACAGTGTCTCATTCTATAAGTGTCATACATCGAGGGGCAGGGTCAAATAATGGCAGTTAGGGCACTGGACTTGCAGTTGTGAAGCCCTGAGGTCAAATCCTGCCTCAGATACTTAGCAGCTGGGTGACCCTAGGTAGATCACTTAACCTCTCTGTGCCTCAATTTCCTTATCTGTACAAATTTCCTCAACCTGTAAAATGAGGGGGTTATACACTTTAGCATTTAAGGTCCCTTTCAGCTCTGGTGCTTTTATACCACTTCTTTTGTAGAATTGTTCAATCATCCATCTACATAGGGAAAGACAAGTTGACAAAGAATACCTATGAACAAGTACTAAGTTAGTGCCTTGCTATGTGCTGAGACATTGTCCTAGGCTGGGGATTCAAAGACAGAAAAAGAAGCAAACCCTGTCCTCAAGGACTTCACATTCTATCAGAGTCTCTCGTTGGTAATAAATTGTAGCTTCCTCTGGTCCAACATGCATCTTCTCCATGTCCTCTGGATGACCTGAAGCTTCAATTCTTTGGAGATTGTGGCATCCCTTGACTCAGGGCCATATAGCATCATCAGAACAGAGCTATTTCAAAGACAGGCCTTTGTTTCAGGGAGAAGTTTAGGGTCATTAAAAGCATTTCCCAAAGATAATCCAGCCTGCTCTCCTCTTCCTGCTCAACTTTGGGTCCATTTACCGTGTCTGGCCAAGATTCTTGTACTGCTTACTAATGGTTCAGTTCTAGGGACTGTTCATACTGCATATCATAGTCTGGACAATAGCCATTCTTTATCAACTTGTTTTTTCCCTTGTGGAAGGTTCCTTCAAGGCCAAACCCTGATTTCACTGAGGAGACTCTGAAAACATTACAGGGCTTGATTATCCAGCACAAGGTTAGCTGCAAATAGGAGCACCTGTTGGGAACTCTTCTTCCATGTGGACTCCACACTGCTTTTCCTCCTAGATGATGACAAACACCTGACAAGCATATTTCTCCCCATTTTCTGCCTGGCTTATTATTAAGAAGTAGAGGGTTGATGAACAAAAGTTATCAAAGTTGTTAAATCTTTCAAGGAATCATGAGCTCAATGTACATGAAGGAGACCCTTTAAGATATTGCTTTGCTCTCTCAAATCAAAATTTTTTTATAATCAACAAAAAGTAAGTACAATTTGATCTTGAATTCTCTAAACCTTCCAGTTAGTTGAATGCCTGTAAATATTTGTTTTGCTCTAGAATATCCTCTGTGAAACCCTGGCTGTTCTCTTCTCATACCTTTGTCAAGGATGTCTTTGATGCATGTGTACAGACTACTCTCACGTAGATTTTGTAAGGATGGGAGAGTAGATCTAGGGGTCAAAACTTATTGATATTTTCTCAAGTACTTTTTTGGGGTAGGAATATCTATTTTTTCTTCAAGGCATGTGGTATCCTCCCATTTTCAGATATCTTGAGAACTGATCTTTCGACATCCTTAAAACAGTGTTCAGCACAGACTTCCTTCGTGCATACTTGGTCTAGGGCAGCTACTTTCCCATCTTTGTCCTTGTTATCACCATTGCCACAGCCTCATACAGTACATTGGACTGTTAGAGTCTAAATGTGGTAGCTTCACTGTCTTTGATGCAGTAGAGATCAGTGTAGAATTCTTGACAAATATTTTCCATTTTTCATCTGTTTGTTGTGCTTCTTCATTTCATCCTTCAGTGCTCTCCAAACTGGCCTTTTCTTTCTCTGTTCTTCAGCCATGGGCCTCAATTTCCCATCTCCATATCTTTGCATTGGCCATCCTCTGTCTAGAATGCATTCCTTCCTCACCTCTCCCTCACAGGATTCCTCTCATTCTTTAAGATGCATCTCAAGCAGCACCATCTTTTTCATAAAGATTTTCCTGTTTTCCTAAAACTGCTAGTGCCCTCCCTCCCAAGCTATCTTGTATTCAAATACCTTGCATTTATTTATATTTATTTTGCATATCCCTCTACATGTACTTATTGTTTCTCCTGTTAGACTGTAAGCTCCTTGAAAGTAAGGACTTTTACTATTCGTTTATTCCTCTTCATCCCCAATGCCTAGACATATAACAGGTGCTTAATAAATAATTGTTGACTTGACAATGCTATAAGGAAGGACCAGGCACATCAATTGACACAAAAAAAGATTTTTTTATAATTTAATCTCTCCCATCTGTGCAAATGCATTTTAAATACCTATATAATTACAGCAGATTTTATAATTTTGCTAGCATCCTACTATCTCTACTTTCTTTGCCTTATGGATTAAAAAAAATACACTTCATCAATTGACACAACTTGGTCCTTTGAGGTATTCTTAAATTACTTTTCATAAATACTTGTTGATTGGGACCCCTTGCCAAGCTTTCTGTAGACTTGTTTCTTTCTCTCCACTTCTTGTTCTTTTAGATGATTATACTACTCAGAATCAGAATCACAAAATCTGAGATGGAAGAGACCAGAGGCCACTTAGTTCAGTCCATCCCTCCACAGGAATATTCACCATGGCATCCATGTCAAGAGGTCATCCTACCTTTGCCTGAAGACATTGAATGTGGGGTAATATACCAGTTCCTGTATCAGCCCATTCCACTTTTCAAATAATTCTTCTAATTACCAGGAAGTTTTTCCTGACATCAGGCCTAAATCTGACTCTTTGTAACCTCTACCACTTGTTCCTAGTTTTGGCCTCTGAGGCCAATCAGAACAAATCAGAATAACAGAACTGTAGAATCTGGAAGCTAGAAGTGGCCTCAGCAGCCATCTAGCCTAAATCATTGATGAAAGGCATTCCCACCATAACATAGCCAAGGTCATTTGCCCATCTCTGCTTGAAGACCTCCAGTGTGAGGAACCCAACACTTCCTTGGGCAACCTACATGACAGCTAAATTCCTTTTCCATGTGACAGTTCTTCCAATACTTGAGAACAGGTATCACCTGTGGTTTTCCCCCCTCCAGTTTTCTCTTCTCTAGGCTAAACATCCCCAAAGTTTTACTAAGTTCTTTCTATCTCCTCATCTTTGTATATATTTTGTATATATCTATGTTTGTGCATGTCTTCCCTCACAGAATGTAAGCTCACTGAGGGTGGAGAAGGTTTCATTTTTGTCTTTGTATTCCCAGCACTTAGAAAAGTGCCTGGCACGTAAGCTTTATTTACTTTCCCGGTGGTCCAATGCTCATCATGAGTTCTGCATTATGGAATGAAAAATGGCTCATTAAATGATGATTTTGGTTTCTTCCAAACCCATGATAAAACCAACTTTGTCAGGTAGCCAAACCCTGAATCCTGTAGGAGTTAAGAAAAGAGGGGACCAGGAAGTGAGTCTAGGAATGAAAAATACCTCTTTGGACTTACCTTATCAAAAAACCCATCCAAAAAATGCCTCCCTTCTCCCCACCCCAAATTAATTCCATCCTATGTCAGTCGATAGTCAATCAGCTCTTACTAAGCTTTCTTTCTTACTTTCTTACTATCTTACTATATAGTAAGCCCGCTACTAAATGTTGGGAATACAAAGGCAAAAACAGTCCCTGTTCCAAAGTAATGTACTTTCTGGGAGAAGAAACAACACCAAACTAGTTACATACAGAAGGGGAAGGCATCAGCAGCTGGAGGGACTGGGAAAGGTCTCTTTCAGAAGGTGAGATTTGAGCTAAATCTTGAAGGAAAGTAGGGAAACTGATTGCAGGGATATTTCTGGGATTCCCCCAGGTGCTAAAGTCTCTGCCTCAAAACTACTTGGAATTTTTTGAACAGTATACATTTTTAACATGCATATATGTATATATACATATATATACACATATATATTTGCTGTTGTTCAGTTGTTTTTGACTCTTTGTGACCCCATTTGATACTGGAGTGGTCTGCCATTTCCTTCTCCAGCACATTTTATAGTTGAGAAACTGAAGCAAACAGGGTTAAGTGACTTGCCCAGGGTTACAAAGCTAGGAAGCATCAAGGGCCATATTTGAATTTAAGAAGATGAGTCTCACTTCTTATATATATAGAGAATTGAGTCAAATTTATAAGAATACAAGTCACTCCCCAATTTATAAATGGTCAAAGGATATGAACAGGCAGTTTTCAGAGGAAGAAATTAAAGCTATCTACAATCATATGAAAAAATGCTCTAAATCACTATAGAGAAATGCAAATTAAAACAACTCTGAGGTGCTGCCTCACACCTATCAGATTGGCTAATATGACAGAAAAGGAAAATGATAAATGCTGGAGAAGGTATGAGAAAATTGGAACACTAATGTATTGTTGGTGGTATTGTGAACTGATCCAACCATTCTGGAGAGCAATTTGGAATTATATCCAAAGGGCTATAAAACTGTGAATACCCTTTGATCCAGCAATGCTATTACTAGTTCTGTATCCCAAACAGATCATAAAAAAGGGAAAAGGACCCATGTGTACAAAATATAGCAGCTCTTTTTTGTAGTGGTAAAGAGTCGGAAATTGAGGGGATGCCCATTAATTGGGGAATGGCTGAACAAGTTCTGGTATATGAATATAATGGAATACTATTGTGCTCTAAGAAATGATGAGCAGGTGGATTTCAGAAAAACCTGGAAAGACTTACATGAACTGATGCTGAGTGAAGTGAGCAGAACCAGAAGAACATTGTACACAGTAACAGCAACATTGTGCAATGATCAACTACAACAGACTTAGCTCTTCTCAGCAATACAATGATCCAAGACAATTCCAAAAGACTCGTGATGGAAAATGCTAACCACATCCACAGAAAGAACTATGGAGTCTGAATCCAGACTGAAGTATGTTATTTTCACTTTTTGTTTTTTCTTTCTTGTTTTTTCCCCTTTTGTTCTGATTCCTGTTTCACAACATGACTAATGTGGAAATGTGTTTAACATGATTGTACATGTATAAACTAACTATATCAGATTGCTTGCTCTTTTGGGAAGAAGGGAGGGGAGGGAAGGAGGGAGAAAAATCTGGAATTCAAAATTTTGCAAAAATGAATGTTGAAAACAATCTTTACATGTAATTGGAAAAAAATACTATTAAGGGGAAAAAAAGGAGATCGAGTCCTCTTGACTCCAGGCCCAGCACTCTAACCAGTGTACCACCCAACTACTCATACACACACACACACACACACACACACACACACACACACACACACACACACACGTACATATAGTCTCCTGGGATAGTGTGTAAGCTTCTTGGAGGCAGGGGCTACTTCTTTTTTGTCTTTAAATCCCAGTACCTAGCACAGCTCCTGGCACCTAGAAGGAACTGGATAAAAGGCTTTTGATTGATGGACTGATTGGCTTCTTCCTTTCTTCTCTACACCCCTCCCTATGATTTTGGGATCTCCCAAGCTCAATACTGGATAAGCAGATGATAGGTTCCCTTCGGGGATGGCGTCTCCTTTAATGATTAAGACCTTCTAGATTGCTTAGGTATCAAAAGCACAGAAGCCCAACCCCACTCAGTATGCTTTTCCTCGATAGGCAGGTAGGTGGTGCAGTGGATAGGGCACTAAGCCTGCAGTTAGGAAGACCTGAGTTCAAAGCTCCTCTCGGGTATTTATTAGCTGTGTGAACCTGGGTAAATTACTCAATCTTTTCCTGCTTCTGTTTCCCCTTCTGTAAAATGGGGATAATATTAGCATCTACCTCCTAGGGTTCCCCCCCCCTTAGGCTATTGTGGTTAAGTGACTTGCCCAGGGTCACACAGCTAGTACGTGTCAAGTGTTTGGTCTGAGGCCTAGGGTCGTTTTGAGGGGGCAAAATCAGTTAATATTTGTGAAGCACTTTGCAAACTTTAAAATGCCATATAAATGCTGGCTATTGTTATTGTTATTGCTTTGTTGGCAAATAGGACCAATGAGATGAGATATATTTTTTGTGTTCTAGAAAATTACTAGGTGGTCTTCAAGGGACCAAAGAAATGGGCACACCTGTCTGAATCTCTCCAGCCAAGGAGAATTAGCTTCTGGGGAAGGGAGAGACACACTTCACTCCCAGCAAGGGTGCCAGACACAGAATTTGAATTATGGCGCTGCTCTTTAAAATCTGGGTAACCTTGGGCAAGTGTCTTAATGTTTCTGCACCTCATATACAAGATAAGGGGGATGGGCAACATCATTTCTGACATCCTTCCCACCTAAATATTAGGGTACCTAGGTGGCACCTGGCTAGAGCCAGGCCTGGAGTCAGGAAGATCTGAGTTAAAATCTGGCTTCAGACACTTCTTAGCTTTGTGACAGTGGGCAAGTCACTTAACCCTGTTTGCCTCAGTTTCCTCATCTGTAAAAAATGAGCTGGAGAAGAAAATGGCAAACCACTCTAGTACCTTTGCCAAGAAAATCCCAAACGGGGCCATGAAGAATCAGATATGACTGAACAACAACAACAACAGAGGCAGTGCCCTGTAGCAGACCAAGTGCTAGAATGGCATCAGGAAGAGCTTGGCTCACGTCTTGACTCAAATACCTTTGTGAATACTAGCAAATCGTCTAAGCCCTCAGTTTCTTCATTCATAAGATGGAGATTATAATACTCACAGGGCTGTTATGATGCTTGAGTGAGATTATATACATAAAGCGCTTTGGAAACTTGGTTGTTGTTCGACCCCATTTGGGGTTTTCTTGGCAAAGATACTGCAGTGATTTGCCATTTCCTTCTGCAGCTCATTTTACAGATGAGGAAAATGAGGCAACTTGTCCAGGGTTACCCAGTAAACGTATGAGGCTAGGTTTGAACTCAGTTCTTTCTGACTCTCAGCCTGGCATTCTACCCACTGTGCCTCCTGGCTGCCCTTGCAAACTTTAAAGTCCTAATAAGGATGATGACCAACATACAGCATTTTAAGGTTTGCAAAGTGCTTTCCACAAGTCACCTCATCTGACCCTCTCAACAATCTCAGGAGGTAAGGTGCTATTATTCTCCTCACTTTACAAATGAGGAAACTGAGACTACAAGAGCTTAAGGGTCATGTAACTAAGGAAGTAATTGAGATGGGATTTGAGACCATATCTTTTCAGCTCCCAGTTCCACACTCTTTCCATAGCACCACCTAGCAGTCCGACTTTGTAAATGCCACTGACTATTATGATTACGATCATGATCTATGTGGTATCTACGTCATGGCGATGGCCAGGCCTTGGAACCCCCAGGCTCATGTTTAGTAACCCTACTGGCTGTGCTTCCTCTTCTACTTGGATGGGCTGCCAACCCTTCCAAATAGATCTGTTCCAAACACAAGCAATCCTTTTCTCTGTCAGCCTCCCTGTTTCTTTGAAAGGGATCGCCATCTTTCCAGCCACCCCTCCTCCTTCATCTTTGTTCCTTACAACCACCAGACTCCAAGCCCATTTGATTCATTCCCTGCAATACCTCTAGCATCTGCTAGAGATTAGAGAGGTAGAAAGGCAGTAGAACGGAGGAGACTGTGCTGGGCTTGGAGTCAAGAAGGGCTTGAATTTAAACCCTAGCTCAGTCACTTACTAGCTCTGTGATTCTGGCCAAGTCAGTTAACTGCCCTCAGCCTCAGTTTCCTCATCTGTAAATGGGGATGATTATAGCAACTCTTTCCCAAGGATGTTCTGAGTATCAAATGAGACAATATTTGTAAAGCACTATATGTACACTGGATATTATTGGCCCCTTCATCTCTCCTTCCATAGGTGACACTCTAGCTAAGTCCTTCATCAACTCTTGTATTGTAATAGTCTCTTAACTGAATCAGGATCCCAGAGTCTCTGGGATGGAAGGAACCTCAAAAAAGATCTAGTCCAATGTGTACCAGAACAAGAATCTTCTCTCCAAGGTTCCTAAGTGGTTAGCCAGCCTTTGCTTTAAGATCTCTAGGGATGTGAAGCTCACCGCCTCCTGAGGCACCTGCTCTACTTCTGGATAGCTCTATTAGGAAGGTTTTCCTTAATATCAATTGAGATCTGTGCTCTGCCTCCCTGACTTCAGTCTCTCCTTCCTGTTCTCATTCTTCCTTTGGACTTTGAAACCGCTTTCTCAAATGATACTAAATTGATCGCTAAATCTCATGGTCTTTTCTTAGCCCTCATCCTCGCTGACCTACCTTCTGCTCTTGACACTGTCGATAATCTCCTCCTAAACAGGATCACAGGATCACCAGATTTAGAGCTGAAAGAGACCTCAGAGGTCATCTTGTCCAAACCCTTCATTTTAGACAGGGAGACTGAGGCCAGAGAGGTCAAGTGACTTGCTCAAGGTAACACAGGCCATTAAGTGCTAGAGTTTAGATTCAAACCCAGGTCCTCTGACTCCAGATCCAACCCTTTTCCCATGATACCACACTTCCTTCCTAGAATGACATAACTCTCTTCTCTCCTGGTTCTCCTTTCACCTATCTAGCTATTTCTCAAATACTCTCAAAGCTTCTTCCTGGGAACTCACCTCTTTCCTCTAATTTCTCTCCCTTGGTGATCTCATCTTCTCCAGTGGGTTCAGGTTTTTCAAACTGACATACCCAGCCCTTGTGTCTCTCCTACACTCAAATCTCGCATCCTCACCTGCCTGGTAAACATCCCCCTCCAGTAGTCCCATCAACATCTCAAATTTAACATGTCAAATGAGACAAGGTTTGAAAAGTATGTTATAAGCCTCAAAGTACTATATAAATGTTACTTATTATTATTATTTTAATCAAAGCAAACTATAATCCCTCTAAAAATTTTCTCCACATTTCCCTATTTCTGTTGAGAAACTGAACCGCCATCCTCTCTATCAACATCCTCCCTGATCAGGACTGAAATCTCGGTCATGCCTTCACTTTCCCTCACCCCTGTATCCAACTGGATGCCAAGTCTGGTTTATTCTGTCTCCACAATACGTCTTGCTTCTATCCCCCTTCTTCATTCTCTCTCTAGCTCAGGCTTGGACTATTGTCCCAACCTCCTTATTAGTCTTCCTGCTTCCAATCTCCTCCCCAAATCACTCTTGATACAATTGACAAAATCTTCCTAAGTCATAGGAATAACATACCATGCCCCTCTCCTGCTCAAAACCTTTAGTCAATCTTATTGCCCTTAGGAATGAATGCATACTCCTTAGCCTGGCATTTAAAAGCCATTATAATTTGGCTTCCAAGGACCTTTCCAGACTTAGTTCAAATTGCTCCTTTTTATGTACTCCGCATTCCAGCCAGGAAAATGAGACTCCTAGGTAGGCAGTTCATCTCCTGTCTTGAGCTTCCCAGAATTTTTATCTTCCTCCATTGCTCAGCTCGGGGGACTATCTTTTCCTTCCATGAAGTCTTCCCCAAGTCCACATCTCCCACCCAAGTCCACATCTCCCACCCTAGGCCTCTCTCCCTCCTTAAATAACCATGTATTGACTGATGGGAAACAATGATCAGTTTGCTTTTTTCTTGGTATTGCCAACATCTCACAAAGTATCTGGTTCACAGGATGTACTTAAGAAATATTTGTGGAGGGGCAGCTAGGTGGCGCAGTGGATAGAGCACTGGCCCTGAAGTCAGGATGACCTCAGTTCAAATCCAGCCTCAGACCAAACACATAACACTTACTAGCTGTGTGACCCCAAT
Source organism: Phascolarctos cinereus (assembly GCF_003287225.1). NCBI lineage: Eukaryota > Metazoa > Chordata > Mammalia > Diprotodontia > Phascolarctidae > Phascolarctos > Phascolarctos cinereus. The sequence continues at coordinate 354,083,544 of NW_027556098.1, forward strand.
TGCCTAAAAAAAAAAAGTTTGTGGAATTAATTTGAAGCAGGAGGGAGAAGGAAGGGGGTCCAAGTACAGGTTAAAGTCACAGAAAAGATTACTTTACTCCCCGTCCCCCGTGACATCACTGCCCACTCCCTTTTGAACCTGAGGCCTATCTCCTCTTTCCTGCTACCATCCCACCCCTTGTACCACAAATCCTTCCTTCAGACTCCCATGTGCCTCCCCCAAACCTCCAGGACCCCACCTGTAGGAAGCAGGTGCCGGGGGCTGTGCCCTCAGGCAGGGAGGCATTGTAGAAGGTCCTCTTGAACACAGGTTCATTGTCGTTCACATCTTGCAGAACCACGTTGACCACAGCTGTGGAAGACAATGCAGGCTGTCCTCCATCAGAGGCCAGCACCGTTAGCTGTGGCCGTGGCTCAAGCTCATAGTCCAGTGGGGCAGCTGTGGTAATTACTCCTGTAACTGCATCAATAGCAAACCAATGGGCATGGGTTCCGGGCATAATGCTATAGGCCACGTTGCCATTGGGGCCCTGGTCAGGGTCATGGGCAGTGACCCGGGCCACAAAGCTTCCGGGGAGCACAACCTCAGGGAGAGGCTCAGGCTGGTAGAGCAGGCGATCAAAGGCTGGTGCATTGTCATTGACATCTGTGACATGAAGGACAAAGGCCGCCTCTGCACGCAGCGGAGGGGTCCCAGCATCAGTAGCAGTGACCCGAAGTTCATAGGCATCTTGTTCTTCTCGGTCGAGCCGCCGAGCCACGCACACCAGGTAGATAACACTGTCCTGGGTGGTCAGGGCAAACTTCCCGTCACCACCCTCCAGGGATACATTGACATGTGCATAATCACCATCATCTGGGTCAGACACAGAGATTCGAGCTACCAGCTGCCCTGGCTGCGCACCCTCAGACACACGAGGGGAACCATCCTCACTAAGGAAGATGATGGTCATGGTGGGCTGATTGTCATTGGAGTCACGCACATGCACGGTGACAAAAGCTGAGCCCACTTCAGGATGAGCACCTCCATCACGGGCCTGTACCACCAGCTCATGCACACGTCGCTGCTCAAAGTCTAGTGGCCGCTCAAGTCGCAGCAGCCCTGTGCGGGCATCGATCGAGAAGGGGCCATCGCCATCACTCTGCCGTCGATTGATTTCATAGGTCACAGCTCCATTGGCCCCGGCATCAGCATCAGCAGCGAATACCTGTAGAACCGGGCTGCCAGGGGGTAGGCTTTCAGACACCACCGCCCGGTATCGGCTCTGGTTGAAGGCAGGGGCATGGTCATTGATGTCCACCAGTGTCACATCTAGCAGGGCTTGGGCCCGCCTAGGGGGTGCCCCGCCATCATAAGCTTCTAGCCGCAGCGTATAATGTGAGCGGTTCTCGCGGTCCAGCTCCCCACTGACCACCAGCTCAGGCACAGGGGAGCCATCAGGGCCAGGACGTGTTTCCAGTCGGAAGGCCTGGCCAGCCCCTTCTCCAGATAGCGCATAGCCCTGGGTACCCAGATGACCAGCATCAGCATCATGGGCAGGCTCAAGGGGATAATGAGTGCCAGGGGCTGTGTGCTCTGGCACCTGAAGGCTGGCACGAGCCTTTGGGAAGGCAGGTGCATGGTCATTGATGTCAGCAACACGTACTGTGACCTCCACAGTGGCACCATCTGGCGTGACTGCAGTGAATTGGTAGTGGTCTCGGCGTTCTCGGTCCAGAACTCGGGCAGTCCGCACCACACCACTCTGCTCATCTATGGCTAGGTCTGTGCCCACACCACTGCCCTCTTGGGCAGAGATGAAGTACATGTGGGGAGTTGCTGTGTCCACAGGCAGCCCTGCGCTGATGTCCCCTATCAGCGTGCCGGCTGGCTGCTCCTCATCAATCTGCAGGTCCAGGCTGCCTGCCTGGCCCCGTGCCCCAGGTGCCTGCGCCCCCAGAAGCAGCAGCAGCAGCGGCAGCAGTGGGAAGGGCCGGGGGGATCTTGGGCCCACTGAGGGGTGGGGAGCACCCAGCTCAGCCTCCTGCTCTGACTCCAGCTCCATGTCAGGGATGGCTCTAGGCCTGACTCCAGTGCCTGCTCCTGCTCCAGCTCCAGCTCTGCCTCTGGCTCCCTGATCCTGTGAGGAATGCAGCAGAGGAGAGGTCAGGCATGGCTGGGGGAGTGGGACAGCCTAGCAAAGCGTTGGGGTCAAGTCACTGGGCCCACAGGTCTGGTAGAACTGGGGTTCCACAAAGGACCACAGGCATATTTATGCATTTTTTATATACAGAGACACATACACAACACAGAGACATAAAGAGACAAACACATGCACACATGGACTCTCACAAATATGCTCATGTATATATGTCTATGCCACACACACAGACACATACATACATAGCCAAACACATGGCTGTGAGCTACATGCAGTCGGTCAGCCCTGACCTCTGGTCCTTTGAGCCTGACTCTGGGACTGCCCCTATCACTGCCTGCAGGAGCGTGTCCTATTGCCACTCCAACTTCCCCAACTTCTTCCCCACCCTTTCCCAGGTGGGAACATGGTTTCCTCATTTTCTTGGATCTATGGTGACACCCCACCCCCTTCATCTTAAGACTGTCCCCAATCTGCTCCATCCCCCAATCTGTCCTCCTGACTCACCACCAGTTGGTTCTTTCCTCCCTCTCCCCTCCCCCTGCACCAGTTTTGGGGCCACAGCTGGTTCTCATTAGGAAGAGGGGGACCAGGGCTGCTCTTTAGGGCCTGTAACTCGATCCCCCTTTCCCTTCCCCCGAACCAAAAGTCCCCCCCACACACACCCAGCCCCAGCCCACAGGCTCAGCCTGTGCCCATTTTCATCAGTAAAACTCAGCTGGGGATTCAGTGTCTAGGGGAAATTTAGGAGGGTGGGGGAGGTGAACTGTTACTGAGAGGAGGGGCGAGTGTGAGAAGGGAGTATGTGTTTGTGTGCAGGAAGTATAGATGGCTAGTGAATGAGGAGAGTATTATGAGGGGGGAGGGGCAGTTGTGAGGGAAGGGTATGTTTGAGGGAAGTGTGTGAAGTGAGTATATGTGTCAGGAGAGTGTGTGTGTGAAAGGAGCATGCATGAGTGGGCCCAGTCTGTGTGAGCTAAGCATGTGTGAGAAAGGAGTGCCCTCTTCTTCCGGTTAGTCTCTTCTCTCTAGGTTTCCATTACAGCATCCTGGCTCTCCCCGGGCCTGTCTGCCTGTTCTTCTCAGTCTCCTTTGCTGGATCTTTGTCTAGATCACATCCACTAATGGCCAGTGTTCTCCAGGGTTCGGTTCTGGGCCCTTTCCTCTTCTCCCTCTGTGCTATTTTACTTGGTAATCAGCTCCCATGGATTCAATTATGGTCTCTATGCTGATGATTCTCAGATCTTATCCAGCCCTAACCTCTCTCCTAACCTTCAGACTTTAATCTCCAGCTGCCTGTTGGACATCTCAAGCTAGAGGTCCTGGAGACATCTTAACTGCAACATATCCAAAATGGAATTCATTATTTCCCCCTAAGATCTCCCTCTTCTGAACTTCCTTCACTCTCCAGGTGACTGCCTATCCTCCCAGTTACCCAGGCTCACAATCTAGGTGTCATCCTCAGCTCCCTATACATCCATGCCGTGGCCAAGGTAGATTCTACCTTCAAATCACCCCTTTGTAAACTAGCTCTTCTCTCCCGACACTGAAACTTCCCTGGTGCAGAGCCTCATCACCTCACAGCCAGCCTATTGCTAGAGCTAAAATCCTGCCTTCCCCCCCCCAAATTATTGATTGATTGATTGATTGGCTAGGCAATGGGGTTAACTGACTTGCCCAGGGTCGCATAGCTAGTAAGTGTCATGTGTCTGAGGCTGGATTTGAACTCAGGTCTTCCTGAATCCAGGGCCAGTGCTCTATCCACTGCACCACCTAGCTGCCCCTTAAAATCCTGCCTTGTACAGCTAGCCTTTCCTGATCCCCCTTAGGTTCTTGGGCCTTCCCTCTGTTATGTGTAGCTTTTCTGCACATAGTGGTTTTCACGTTGTCTCCTCTCATTATATTGTGTGCCTCTTGTGAGGAGAGACCTTCTTTCTCCTTTTTATCCCAGTCCTTGGCACAGTCAGTTGTTTCGGTAGTGTCCAGTTCTTTGTGATTCTATTTTCGGGTTTTCTTGGCAAAGATACTGGAGTGGTTTGCCATTGCCTTCTCCATCTCATTTTACAGATAAGGAAATTGAGGCAAACAGGGGTAAGTGACTTGCTCAGGGTCACACAACTAGTTAAGTATCTGAGGCCGCATTTGAACTCAGGTCTTCCTGACTCCAGGCCTGGTACTCTATCCACTGCATCACATAGCTGCCCTTGGCATCACACATTAATAAATGCTGAGAGGTTAAGGGACTTGCCCAGGGTGACAAAGCCATTATGTACCTGAGACAGGACCTGAAGCTCTGAGGCCAGCTCTCTATTCAGTATACTATGCTGCCTATAAATAAGGTGCTTATGAATGTTTGGAGAATTTAATTGAAATTCTGGCTTACTATATGGAAAAATTTCCTAGTAATTAGACCCGTTCCAGAGTGAAATGGGCTGTCTTGTGAAGGTCTTTATGTAAAGGCTATACAACCATCTGCCTGAGATTCCTGCTGAAGGATGAGACGGACTAGATATTTTCTTAAATCTCTTTCAACTCGAAGATAACTGTGATTTAGAGTATGTATGAGAGAGGAAGGTGTGAGGAGGTAGTGGTATGTTTGGGGAATGTGGAGATATGAAGAAAGTGTGTGTATATGTGTGTGTTGGTATGTAAGTTAAGGTGTGGAGAAAGTGTGAGAAGAGGTAGGTGGGAATTATAGGAGAGAGCCTGGGGCACAATTTGTTGGCTTGCTTGTGTGGGGAGTATGTTTGGGAGAACTGTCTGGGGAAATGTGGGAAATATGCTTCTTAGCCTAGTCACTGTGAAGTGCTGTGAGGGTCCAGTGGCTAGACAGACAGACAGACTAGAGTTGTGTGTAAATAGTTTGATGTGTAATCATAGATTATTAGCAACTCAATAAAGGTTTAAAAAGTCTTAAAGACCAGAAAGATCCTAAAGAACAGGAAATGAAAGAAAGCACAGGGAGATCAACATAGCCTGGGCACATATAGAACAGAAAACAGACTAGCAGGATCTAGGTGGGCATAAAATGATGGGAGAGATCAGATAGTAAACCAGTAGGGGTGGGCAAAAACAAAGAATGAGAAAAGAGGTCAGGCCAGTAGATGCCAAACAGGCAGAAGACGCTAGAGAAAGAACAAAGATTAACCCAACATCTAAGTACATAATGAGAAAAGAGAAGAGAAAGCCCATTAGGGCTCAAGTGGGCACAGAGCTATGAAGAGAAGAAGAGACAGATCAGTTAAGCCCAGGCAGACACCAGGTGAAAAAAGAGATCAAAAGGACACAGGGAAAAAGAGACACAGGGAAACCAAAGAGAACAGTAGTGTCCAGGCAGGCACATGGCTAAGGGAGAGGACAGGGGACTGATCAACAGGGCCAAAATAAGCAGAGGGTGACAGGAAGAAATAAGAGGAGCTGTGAAGGCTGAGGAAAAATTGCATGGGAGAGACAAGGGGAGTTGGGGCTCAGAAGGATGTTGGGAGAATTAAAATAAGAGAGACAAGGAGAGAATTCTGCTTAAGCTGTGAGCAAGAGCCTGGGCAACTCCAATTACCAGACCCACGCAGGGATAATGAAAGAGGGACAGATACTGAGACAGAGAGAGAGACAAAGACATTCAGATAAATATATAGAGATTCAGAAAGATCCACACACATGATTCAAGAACAGAGAGAAAAGCAGATATTGTGATAGAAGTAAGAGAGAAAGAGCTAGAGACAGAAGAGAGACTGAAAGGCAAGCAGAAAACGAGACACAAGGAGACAGGAGGAGAGAGAGAGAGAAAAGAGGCATTCAGAGAACAAAATATAGAAGAGAGATACAGTAAACAGAAGTGCACAGGCAGGGGTAGGGAGATGGGAGAGTGGAGAAATGACCCAGATATGGGTGAGCTGAAATCCCAAGAGCCTCGATTTGGAGGTGGAGCGGAACACAGACCAGACCTCCTCCCTCAGTTTCCTGTCTTGTTCTTGAGCCTTACAGGACAAGAGATAGGAGAAAACAAAGGGAGCGAAGGGGGAGACACAGAGGGGCAGGAACACAGACACAGACTAGGAGCAAGGGTAAAAACAGGACAAAAGACAGGAATATGGGGGAGAGACTGTAGGAAGTAGAGGATAAGAGGAGAAAGAAGGAAAAGAGACAGACAAGATGTGAGGTTAGGGCTCTAAAGGGGAGAAACAGAGGGTCAGTGGGTAATGTGAAGACAGGAAGGCCAACGGGCAAGGTAAGAGACTGAGACACAGGGAGGGGCAGAAGAGAAAAACAGCCAGACAGAGTAGATGCTGAGTAGAAAGGGGCAGAGGGGAGAAATAGATGGGGGGTAGGCAGAAAGGCTGATAGGGCAGAGAGGCAGATAATGAGTAGTGTGAGCCTTCAGGGTAGGGAAGACACAGAGATGGAGGTCATGCAAGGACCAGCAGGGAGAAACAGCCAAGGAGCAACATTGAGAGAAAAAGACAAGCAGCTGGTGGGGAGAGGCAGAGGGAAGAGAAAAAGATATGAGAGGGTAAACAGAAGATATGGAGAGAGAGAAACAAAGGGTAAGAGTGGGGGAAAAGATAGGGACAGAAATAGAGTTAGACAGCAGAGAAAGGAGAGTAACTGACCAGAGAATAAAAAGGAAAGAGTGATGGAAGGAAAGAAAAAAAGCAGAAAAAGAGATGTCACTGCTTAGGGGAACCTATGATCTGAGAGGAAAGGCACAGTCACAGCTCAAAGGGAATCTCCTGTCCTAAAGGACAAAGACAAGGAAAGACCCAGAAATTGGAGGGGGAGGGGGAAGAGGGGAGGGAGGGGAAGGTGAGAGGACAGGAAGAGGCAGAAAGAAATGAAATGGACACAGAGAAAGGAATTTGAGTCAATCTAATAAACATTTATTAAATGTCTACTACATGAGAGGCACTATCAAAGAAACAATTATAGAAAAGTGAAATGCGTATAGTTGAAAGAACATGAAAGGGAAAGAGGAAGAGAAGAGAAAGGAAGCAGAAATGGAGACAGAGTAGGGAAGGAGGCAAAAGAAAAGGAGGGAGGAGGAAGAGAGGGAGCCGAGTGGAGCTGGGCAGAGGGAGGAGGGGAGAGAGCAGGGAGAGAGCCAGGATGGAGCTCTGAGAGGACAAAGAGGAGTCTAAGCAGGAGGGGGAGGAGGAGCCACGGATAAGGCAGCCCCCTACTCAGCAGGCATGGAGATCAAGCCAATGAGATAGGGAAGACCAGAGCAACTCACCCTCCTCTACTCCCAAGAGGAGGTTCTAGGTAGACACCCAGAAGAGTTTGGGGAGATGAGGAGGGATGAGGAGAGAGGGGAGGAGGAAACGCATGTGTTGTGGGGGGGACAAAGGGGAGAGAGAGGAGGGGGCAGAGTGGAGAGAGGGAAGAGAGAAGGGGAAATGGGAAAGAGGAAAAGATCAGGGAGACTAGGCAAAAGAAGTCTATATAGTACAGAGTGAAAGGAGACGGGACAGAGGAGAGATAGGAGAGATGAAAAAGAAAGGAAGGAGAGAAGGGGTACAGAGGAAAGACAGAAGAGATGCAGAGAAGAAAGGACGGTGCAAAGAATATCAAGATGAGGGAGAGATCAAGGAAAAAAGAGGAAATAAAAGGGTGATAAGTCAGAAAGGGACAGAGGAAGAGAGAAGGGAGGCAGAAAGGAGAAAAAGTAGGCTAGAGGAGAAGGGGATACAAGGGAAGACAGAGCACAGAAAAGGGACAGATAGGAGTGAGAAAAAGCAGAACAATAAGGAAAGAGAGGACAGAAAGAAGGTAGGACAGTGAAAAGATACAGAGAAAAGGAGTCCAGAAGGGAGAAGGGGAAACAGAGGGCACCATGAAGGGGACAGATACAGGGCAGAGGGAACAGCTGACAGAGAGAAAACAAGTCATACAGAAAGCAAAGACAGAAAGGAGCCAGAACATAGAGAAGAGGAGAAAGAAGGAGAGAAATGGAGACAGGCAAGAAAAAGAAGACGGGAGGGTTAAACAAAGGAGACAAAAGGCAGAGAAGAGAAACATGGAAGAGAGAAGGAGGCCAAAGGGAGGGGAAGTAGAGAGACTGAAAGACAGGGGAGCAGAGGGGAGAGAGAAGGGGGCCAAAGGGAGGGGAGAGAAAAGGAAAGAGTCATTTAAATTTTGAATCAACTTCAGTTGTCAGAAGGAGAACAAAAAAGAGAGAGAGAGGGTAGAACAGAAGAGAGAGAAAAGATAGTATTAAGGAGAGTGGAGAAAACCTGGCAAGAGCTATGGGGGTTAGTGATAAGAGAAAAGGGGACAAAGTTAAGGAGTGGAGAAACAGTGGGAAGAGAGAAGAGACAGAGGGAAGAGAAGGTACAGAAAAGAGAGCAGGAAAAGAAAAGGGATCATAAGAGAGAGGCAGGGCAGTGAGAAGAGAAAACGGTGGGTAGAAGAGACAACATCAACGGGGAGAGGACAGGAGGAAAGAGAGGAAAGAGAAGGGAAGCATAGAGTGAGGAAACAGCGAAAAGAGAGACAAAGAATAGTAACAGAAGAGAAGAAAGGAAGCAGGAGAGATTGTTTGCAAGGTAGAAGGAAAAAGAACTGGGAAGAGAAGGTGGAAGAAGCAGGCAGAGCAAGGGGACAGAGGGGAAAGAGGAAAGGCACTGAGGACTCACAGAACACAGGAGTTTTAAAAAGACTTTAAAGACAATCTAGTGCAACTAACTCTAGCACAGGAATAGCCTCTATGACGTCCCCAGCAGGGACCTGGCTGGCAAATCTCTGTTTCAGATCCTCTGGGCAGAGAGGCGGTCAACAATACACCAAGAACCAGGCCTACATTTTCAGAAATTAAATGGCAAATGTGTAATTTGTTTTGTCCTCCTGTACTTATTTGTGACAAGGGAGGGCTCTACTGGGGAAAGGCTGGGGCTGGGAGTCAATGGGAAGTTACAATGAAGAGGAAGGAAAGAAAATGACATCACTAAAAAATTTTAAAGGGGGGGGGGGAACCCATTGCTTGAAGATGACTTTTTGACGGGGAACTGATGGGAAGTTTTGCCTTTCTGTAACTTCACTCCATTGTTCCTATTTCTGCCTTCTGGAGCTAAGCAGAACAAGGCTGATCCCTCCTCCCCATGACAGCCCTTCAAATACTTGAGGACTGCTCTCATCCCCCACTAACTCTTCTCTTCACTAGGCTAAACATCCTCAATCCTTCAGCTGAGCCTAGATCCTTGTATGGCATATTCTCCAGTCTTCCCAGGATCTTGATTGTCTTCTTCTGGATCCACTCCAGCTTTTCTAAGACCTTCCTAAAATGTGACGCACAGAACTGGATGTAATGTGGTCTGACCAGAACAGAAGACAGAACTATCACCTCCCTCAGTCTCAGCCATCATGTTTCTTTGAATCCAACTTATAGTTGCATTAGATTTCTTTGGCAGCCATGAGAAACTGTTCAACAAGTTGAGTATTTATTAAGTACCCACCGTGTAACAGGCATTGTGCTTGGCACTAGGGCCACACAGACCAAAGTGAAAATAGTCCCTGCCCTAAAGAAGCTGACATTCGACTAAGGAAAAGCAACATGTACATAGATAAGTAAATATACAAAGTACAGACAGAAATTAGGAGGGAGGCGCTAAGAACTGGAGGATCAGGAAGGGCCTCCTGTAAGAACTAGCACTGAATAGAGCTAGGGATTGCAAGAAGTAGGGATGAAAAGGGAGAACATTTCAGGAATGCTTGTGCAAAGGTGGGAAGGTAAGAAATGGAGCACTGTGTATGGGGAATAGCAGGCAGATCAATTTGGCTGGAATATAGAGTGCATGAAGAGTAGTAATAGGAAATCAGTCTGAAGAGACAGGCTGGAGTCAGACTGTGAAAGGCTTTAAATGACAAACAGAAGAGTTTATATTTTATCCTGGAGTTAAAAGGAAGTCACTGAAGCTTACTAAATTGAGGAACGATGTGGCCAACCTGTGTTTTAGGAATACTGAGTTGGCAGCTATGTGAAGAATGGATTAAAGAAGAGAAAGACTTCAGCTAGGGAGTCCTGGCTCAATCACTCAATTAGGATGCTGTTCGGTACTCCAGATGAGAGGTCCTGAGGTCCTGAACTAGAGTGGTGGTCATGTCAATGGAAAGAAGAAGATGCATGATAGATGTTGTAGAGGAAGAACTGATAACCCTGACAACTGACTGGCTGTAAAGGCGAGGGAGAGGGAAAGGTTGAGGATGACTCTGAATTTGTGAACTTGGTTGACTGGAAGCAGGGTGGTACCATCAACAGAAACAGGGAAGTTAAGGAAAAGGAATGGGTTTATAAGGAAAGGTAATGAGATCTATTTGGGGGCATTTGAGATGCCTATGGAACAGTTTGAGATATCTATAGAACATCTACATGGAGATGTCCAACAGGAAGTTGATGTGGAACTGGATCTCAGGAAAGAGATTAGGCCTAGATATACAGAGCTGGGAGTTACCTACATAAAGATAATTGGACCAAGGGGACCAGACGAGATCAGCATTGGAGTGTAGACAGAGGGAAGCATAAGCACATAGTCGGGGGTATACCCAAATAGAGGGTTATACAAGGATGGTGATCCAACAGAGGAGACTGAAAAAAGAGCAGTCATAGAGACAGGAGGAGAACCAGGAAAAAACAATGTCATGAAAAGCCAGGGAAGGAGCATCTGGGAGGAGACGGTGATCAGCAGTGTCAAACACTGCAGATAGTGAAGGATATAAGAAAACTGAGAAAAGGCCATTGGATTTATTAACTAAGAGATCACTGGGAACCTTGGAGAAAGTAGTTTCAGTTAAATGGTAGGTAGTACCAGAAGCTACAGGGATGTGTGAATTATGTGACAAGTAACTATTTTTATGTAGTTTCATTTTGTGACAGCAGTGGTCTTGAGTATATGCTTTTACTGACATTAAGCCGAGTCATAATGTCTGACCTTGACCAAGGGAAAATAGATTGATTTGGCTTCACCAGTTTAATTAGTACTGTCAGTAGAGTGCTGTATTTCATGCCATACATATTTCATTGCCCTCTTTTGTTGTGTTTTTAACAATGTATTATTTCAAGGAAACATAAAAAAGTTGTAGTTCCTAAAGAACACACTTCAATGACTGTTGGAGATATTATAGTACTTGCTGGTGTGGGGAAGTCAAGCATGCCAAGGACCATTTAAGTTCATGGTGAAACAAGAATTGTTGCAGCAGAACGTAAATGAAAGTATGGCTGAAAACAGACAACTCTAAGAACTGACAAATTATTGCTGAAAAATATCCTAATTAATCCTCAGAAGACAAGGGAAGACTCTCAGAGGGAGTTGGGAGCTGGAGGGGTTGTTACTGTTTCTCTACAGTTACAGTCTCTTGAATTTGTAAGAATATAGAGAAAAATCAATGAAAAAGATGCTAATTTGTTATGAAGAGAAAGTGTTTGTCACGGGCATGACAAATGCAGACATGGAGTGCTAAAGATTGGGAAAAGGTAATTTTTACTTATGAAACTCACCTTTTCATTCAAGGCTATATCAAAATCTTTGCTGGAAGTCTTGATGAACCTGTAAGATCTGAGCATCTTCAACACACTGTACAACCTGTACCCAAAAAGTGTCAGGGATTTTTTACTTCCAGTGGGCCTAGAAGTCTTGCCCCTATCAGGGGAATAATGAATTACAGTAAATATAATTACATACTAAGAAAAATAATTATACCAAATTACAGAAATTCCCAAATGGTGATGGAAGACTGCAACGGGAATTTGTACAATGTTCCATTTCACTAAAGATCAAGCAACATATTTAAGAGATGGAGATCAAACATGTCTCAGTCATCTTGGAACTCATCTGATTTAAGCTCCCACTGAAAACCTACGAATTATAATTAAGGCTAGACTTGGAAAAATGGAGTGTTTGTCAATAATATCCAATAATGATATCCAATGTGATAAAAGTGTGGTTTCATAAATAAAAAATAATAAAAGAATATGTCAAAATCTTGTGCACGAATGTCATCATGTAAAACAAAAGAACAAATGATTATATCAAAAAGATGACACATAATAAAAGTTTGGTTTTTTTTAAAGATCGTTGTATTACAGCTTGAACTGGAAGGCGTATTAGAGGCCATGCAAGTCAACCTCCTCATTTTACAGATGAAAAAACTGAGACCCAAAGAAGTCCAGTGATTGGCTTAAGGTAATAAAGATAGTAAGTAACAAAGGCAGTATTTGAACAAAGGTCGACACATGAAAACTCATAAGGTTAATTATTTTACTTTGTCCCAATTAATTCACACACCATTGTAGATTTCAAGGAATTCAGCACTGTATGGGAGATGAGGAAGTTAAGGCAGCTATAAAAATTAGAGTTGGAAGGGACCTTAGAGATCAACCAGACTGATTCAAGTTACCCAAAGTAACATAAGCAGTAAGGACCAAAGTTAGAAATGGAACCCAGACCCTCCAATTCCAAATACAATGCTATTTCCACTACACCACAATTTACTTATATGTAAATATTTCAATGGGTCCATGAGATAGTTAACACAATCTTAGGCTGTATTAAGTATAAAATAAAAGACAAGGGAGATGGGAGTTCTGTATTCTGTCTTGATCAGACCACATCTGGAATACCGTGCTTAGTTCTAGACACCTTGTTCTAAGGAGGACTTGGATAAGCTAGAGTGTCCAGAGGAGGGTAACCAGGATAATGAGGAACTTACTGTTCAGGCCATTTGAATATCTGTTGAAGAAACCGAGGATGTTTAGCTTGCAGAGGAGAAAACTTAAGGGCGTATCTTTAAGTGTCTGAAAGGCTGCCACCTAGAAGATGTACTGTACTTGTTCTGCTTTGCCCCTGTGGGTGGAACTCAGAGCAATGGGTGATAATTGCAGGGAGGAAGCTTTAGGCTTGATTTCTTAAAAGAAACTCTTCTTAAGGATCACAGATTTCCAAAAGTAGAGTAGACTGCCTTGAGATATGATGGGTTCCCCACTGCTGGATATATTCAAACACAGACTAGATGACCACTTGATAGCAATATTACAGAGGGGATTCCTGTTTAGGTAAGTGTAGGACTAGATTACTTCTGAAGTTTTTTTCTTTGAGACTTTGAGATGAAAAAAAATAAACAAACAAACAACAAAGAGGAAGTGGCAGGAATAGAGGAGAGACCTGTGTAAGAGTAAAAAAAAAAGGCAAGCTGGGAAACAAGACAGTTAAAACTGAAAGTATGAAGGAATGAAAGAAAGAGAAGCAACAGGAGATGTGTAAAAAAGAGTGAAGAGACAGAAAGGTAAAGGGAGACAGACAGTGGGGAAGAGGTACAAGGAATTTCAGAAGAGAAGTGGGGAGAGAGGCAGCATTGACTCACTGGCATTTAATTTTACTGAGATGGAGGTAGAGACATTGGGAAGACAGAGGGGATACTAAAGGGACTGAGAGGGAAAAAGAGAAGTGGGGGGGAGAGAAGGGGAGGTACAGAGAGGAAAGATGAGGGAGACAAGATAGTATAATGGGGACAGAGGAGAAAGTAGGGGGAACTAGAGGAAAGAGGAGACAAAAGGGAGATTCCCAAAATGTGAGAGCTGGAAGGAAAAACTACAGGATCACAGGAATTAGATCTGGAAGAGACCTCAGAGGCCACACAGCACAACTGTCTTGTTTTACACACTAGGAAACTGAGGCTCAGGGAAGTTAAGTGGTTCCCTCAATGTCATGTGCTAATTAATCAGGGATTTGAACCCTGGTCTTCCGACTCCTTTGAGAGGAAAAGAATCAGGGTAGAAGGGAAGGATAGAGATTGACAGAGAGGCTCTTAATAAATGCTTGTTGAACTGAATGGCAAGAGAGAATTGGATTTTTGGAAAGGTACTAACAAACTTGAGTGTGTCCAGAGAAAGGAGACCTTCCTGAGCCAGCAGGGGACCAGAGGGATCACTCAAGGAACTCAGGATGCTGAAGACCTGGGAACAGGAGAGCTACTGGAGGTTATTCCAAAGGTTTTCTGTGGCAGGCTTTGCCAAGTTGAAACAGTCTGAAGCTTGGGCCTAATGTCCAGCTATTAACTGAGGACCAGCCTCCAAAGTTTGGAAAAGCTCATCACCAGGCTGGCTACTGCGAGATGAATTTTTCAGCCACAGAAACTTTCAATCTGTTTCCAGAACTACTTCCCAATTTTTGGTGGTCTATGAAAGACAGTTTTTCTTTCCTAATCTCTTTGATTTCCCCATTGTTTTTAGACCATACAAACCGCCCCTGTAATGGTCTCAGCAGAAGTCATAGTTCATGTGTCTCTATTGTTGTAAATAGTGATAATTCCTTATATTTGCATAGACTTTACCATACACAAAGCACTTTCATAGATAGTTTTTCTGTGGTAGGAAGGGCAGATTATCCCCATCATAAATGACAAAACCGAGTCTCAGAGAGAGGGAATATTTCACCCATAGTCACTCAGCAGAACCTTTATATAGCAGAGTTCAGCTTTCTGTCTTCTGAATCTAAGTCATGTTCTTTACCTTCTACTAGGCTGTTTTTTATATCAATATCACTCTCCTTGTCTCCTGTTTGAAGGCTCCCCATCACAAGTCATGCAATAATCTTTTTTCTTATTTCCTTTTCCTTTGCATCCTTTGCCATTATCTCTTTGTAAATGTATCTTTCGTCGACTCATTTCTTTCTTCCTATTTTATTTTCCTCCATTGGCTTCCAATGCTTGGAATATCCTTCTATGTTAACCAGGCTAAAACTTCATTAGGCTCAACAAGAGACCTTTCTGCATTCCCACCTCATCCTCCACGAATAGTATTAGCATTCTCTCTTTAAATGACTCAATACATTTTCCCTATTCACTTGTGTATAGTTGTATGGACTCCTTCCCTGCCACCCCCATAGGATGTAAGATCCCTGGGGATAGTGACTTTCTGCTTTTTGTCATTATGTCCCTATCGCCCAGGCCAGTGCCTGGCCACATAGTAGGTGTTTAGAGCATATTTGTTGAAATGTTGAGCTGATTGTTTTGCTTGGCCCCAGAGAGCACAACTAGGAGTCATGGGTGGAAAATGGAGAGAGGCAGCTTTAGAGTTGATATAAGGAAAAATTTCCTGACAACCAGAGCTGTCAAAGTGGAATGAGCTGCCTTGGGAAGTGGCAGGTTCTCTTCACCAAAGCTCATAAGATCATAGATCTAGAGATGAAAGGCCCTTATAGGTCATCTGGCCCAACTCCTTCATTTTACAGATGAGGAAACTAAGCCCAAAGAAGTTACATGACTTTGTTAAGGTCACACTGGCAGTAAATAGCAGAGCCAAGATTCAAAACTCAGGTCTGGTGACTCTACATTGGGGTGCTCTTTCCTCTGCCCCACACTGTCTCTCAATATTCAAACACCAGCTAGATGATAATAACTTCTCAGGATTACTGTAAAAGGGATTCTCATTCAGGTATTTCTGCAGAGTTCCTTCTAAATCTGAGATTCTGTCACTCCATGGAAATAGAGGAGAGAATGAAAAAAGAGGAGAAAAAAGAAGGGATGGAAGGAGATGAGAAAGGACTGAAGGGGACATATAGTGAAGAGAGGGAAAAAGAGGAAAAATAAGCTGAAGAAAGAGGAGAAAGAGAGAGATGAAGAGGAAAAAGTACGGATTGGAAAAAGGTCAACAGAAAGTCAGAAATGTGGAGGGAGGGGGAGAGAACAGCAAGGCAGAAAAAAGGGAGACTAAAGAAAGAGAGGCAAGTGAAAGACAAAGAGGAGAGAGGATGGGGTCAGAGGGGAGAGAAAAGGAAGAAAGACAGATAAAGGAGACTAAATGTAGGACAGAGAAGAGAGAAAGACTGTACCAAAAAAAAAAAGACTACCTTTCCCCTTAGTTTTACAACAATGGAGCAGAAGTAGCCGCTTTTTAATGTCGGAGACCAGAAGTGGACATGAATGAGGTCTTCTCCACTGTGGGGAAGCCCTGGAAATGTTCGACAAGGAACTGAGCGAAGCTGTGGTCTCAGCATCAGGAAAAAAAAAACCCTGCCTGTGTGGGAGAAAGGACAAACTGTCCCCACAAAGTGACATGGGGAGGTCAAGAAACTGTGCTCCAAAAACAGGCTGAGGTACACAGCCTTTGGGAATGGGTGCCAGTGATATGCAGGTATGAGTGTGGGTGGATGCACATGCTAGGAATGACTGGCCTCAGGGAGTGGTGGCTTCTCCTTTGGGGTGTGAGGGCAGCTGTGACTAGAGGTATGGGGGTGGCTGTGTTGGTATCTGAGGTGTTTAGGCAGCTGTTAAAGTGGGTGTGTATCATGTGTGGGCAACTGTGATGGGGTCTTCTCTGGTCTCCACTGAGAGGGTCTGCTGTGGTACTGGTGGGCAGCTGTGATAGTATCTCCTGTAGGGTGTTCAATCAGCTGTCACAGTGTTATGTGGAGTCTGCTTTGAAGGAGAGGCTATGAATGTTTCTTTTTTTGTCCTCCTATCCCAATTACCTGGCATAGTGCCTGACACACACAGTAGGCACTTAATAAATTTTTATCAATTAAATGTGTAGGTAGCTGAGACAGTGCTTCCTCTAGAATACATGAATGGCTATGACAGGGCCCAGGGCATGTGGGCAGTTGTGACAATGTCCGGGAGTTTGCGGGTGACCACAAGGCACAATATTATCCCGGCCCTTGACCCTGTGGTTTCTAGTCCAGCCTGCTCCACACTGCATTCATTGTGCCATTGAGATTCTCCCCTCCTCCACACCAGAGCCCCCTTACGAACCACAACTATCTCAGTTCAGTGAGACAGCACAACGCTTCTCCAATTCTAGTTTCTCCATCTCCAAAAAGACACACTGGGTAGCTCACACTCTGTACAGGATCTATGTTGACCCAACTGAACCCTTAGGCACAGAGTGTCTTAGCCAGAGGAGACCCGGGAGATAACCTGATCCAATCCTCTCATTTTGGAGCAAGAAAGAAAAAAACCTAGATGTGGGAAGTGACCTGCCCAAGGTCACACAGTAAGTTGGTGATACAGTTGGGACTAAAAAGCAAAACTCGACTTCCAGGCTAACACTCTTTTCACTTTCCGTCTGCCTCTTCACGACTCTCTTTTTCTGTGTCCCGTCTGTTTCTCTTCTCTTTCTGTTTCCTCTCCATTTTGGTCTCTTTGTCTCTGTTTCTGTCCCATACTTCACATGCAAAACGTCCTGATACAAATATATGGGTGCACACACACACACACACACACACACACACACACACACACACACACACACACAGAAAGACACTCGCCCCACTCCCCCAAAGCCACACGCTCACACACACGCTGACCCACGGACACGCAGGCACACTCCGAGACGCACACATCCTCCCACAATCATACACACTCCAACACACCCGGCCCATCCAGACTCCCTGCACTCACACACTCACACGCACACGCAGGCCCCCGACCCTCCTCTCGCTTCCCCTCCCTCCATCCCAGTCCCTCCCCACATCCCCATTCCCCCCCCCCCATTGTCTCCCGACTCAGAACAAAGCCCCAGCTCTGCAGCCCAGGGCCGGGAGGAGGGAGGACTCAAGGGGAGAGTGGAAGGGGCTGGGGGCCTCGGGCGAGGGGGAGGGGGCCGGAGGGGCCGGGCGGGCACTGACCTCACCGACGCCTCGTCTCCCGGCCGCCTAGGCGGCCCGCTCCAGGATCCGCTATCCGCCCCCCGGGGCCGCGCCCGAACGCGGCCCGGAGCTGCTCATCCTCTGGCGCTTTCGCCTCTTCTTTCTTGGACTCTGCCTCCGCCGCCCCGCCTTGGCAGCCCGTCAGGTCCTCACTCCAGTCCCGCAGTTCGGCCGTCAGTCCCTCCGCCCGTCTGTCCGGGCGCCGCCTCCCGCTGCCGCTGCCGCCGCCGCCGCCGCCGCCGCCGCCACCGAGGAGTCGAGATTCCCCCCGCCCCTCGGGCCCCCCCAGCCCCCCGAGCCCCCCCACCCCAGCCTCCTGTAACCCGAGCCCCCGCCCCCCTCTCCGCGCGCCCTCCCTCTCTCCATCCCCCGCCCCCGCCCCCTCCTTTCCTACGTCCCGGCCCCACTGCCTTCTCCCTAGCCCTCCCGCTCTGGTCCGGACCTCCTTTTCCAGACTGAGGCTCTGGGTGAGCCCAAGCCTTCCGGACTTGGTCCAGATCGACCTTCTCCATCCCATTCTCTCGCATCTCCTTCCCGTCCTACATTTCCAGGAGGGGTTTGAACTAGATGATCGCTAAAGTGCATTCCAGCTTGAAATCCATAATCCTATGATCCTTCTCTTTCTCCCTCTTGGCATTTTTCTTCTTAACCCCTTCTTTCTCCCTAATCTCTCTTTTATTCCCCGCTCTCTCCTCAACCTCTAGCTTTCTCTCCCATTTCCCATCTCCCCCCCCCACCTCTCTCATTCCATTTTCCCCTGTCCCTTTGGTCTCTCTCTTTGATCCATCCCTTCCTATCTCCATCATATCCTTTCCTCCCCACCATCCTCTTTTCTTCCAGTTACATTTTCATTTCCCTCCCCCATTTTTCTTTCCTACCCCCTTTTCTTCACTTATCACTTTTATCCTCTCCCCTTCTCCCCAAATACCCTTCTTGTATTCTTTCCCTATCATCTTCTTTCTCCTACTCCTTCCCTTTCCATCACTCCTTCCTCTCTATCTCATCTTCTTTTTCCCTACTTTCCTTGATCCTTATTACAGAATCAAAGAATTAAGAGAGACCTTGAAGTCTACTTTAACTCATACATGAAAAAGAATACACTCTGCTACATACCCAGCAACTGGCTTTCCTGCCTTTGGTTCATGGGAATATAGAATTGAAGTTGGAAGGGATGTTGAATCATCTTGACCAACCTCATATTTTATAGATTGAATAAAATGAGGCCCAAAGAGTTTAAATGACCTTCCCCAGGTAACACAAGTAAAGTGGCAAAGCAACGATTTTAATCTAAACCATTTAATGGAAAGCCTAACCCTCTTTTCACTGAGCCATGCTGTTGGGAAACTTCTAGTTAAGGGAAACACATCCCACTTTGGGACAGCCCTAATTTTTAGGAAGTTTTTCCTGACATTAAGCCAAAATCTTGCTCTTTGCAACCACTACCTTATTCTGCTATGGGGGACAAGCAGACCAAGTTTTATTACTTTTACCTGCAATAGTCCACGAAATACTTGAAGACAGTTGTCCTGTCACTCTTGAACCTTTCCCTCCACCTTTAGGCTAAACATCCAAAGTTCGATCAGGTGGTCCTCATATGGCATAGTTTCCATGCTCCTCACCATATTGATCACTCTCCACCTCCAATTTGCTCTGATTCTCTTCTCCCTTTTTTCCCTGCTCACACCCCTTTCTCTCTCACTGTCTCTTCTTGATCTCTTCCCCTTCTTCCTCTTACATCTCCTTTCTTCATTTCCTTCTCTTCATCTATCCTTTGTCTCCTTCTCCCCTTTAGTCTTCTTCATTCCTTTCTCTCTACTGCTCCTTCTCAGATCCTTTTCTCTTCCCATCATTTTTCTCTGGCTACATCCTCTCTTTCTCCCCATCTCCATGTTCCCCAAATTTCCTACATTCCTTTCTTTTCTCCTCCTATACTCTTCCCAATCTATTCTTTTTTTTATCTCTACCTCCATTATATTCTTCTTTCTTAATCTCCTTCCTTCTTTTACCCTTTACCTCTTCTTTTCCTCATATCCCCTTCTCTCCCTAATCCATTTTCTTTCAATGAAATCTCTCTCTCATGCCTCCACTTCCCCCTTTCATCCCCTTTCTTTCTTCCATCCATTCTCTTTTGGATCCCTTCCTCATCTATTTTTTTGGGGGGTAGGCAATGGGGTTAAATGACTTGCCCAGGGTCACACAGCTAGTAAGTGTCAAGTGTCTGAGGCTGTATTTGAACTCAGGTCTTCCTGAATCCAGGGCCAGTTCTCTATCCACTTCACCATCTAGCTGCCCCTCCGCATCTATTTCTTCCATCACTTTTAGATCATAGTATGCTTAGATTTCAGTAATAATGCATTTGACTATGCTTGTGGATAAGCTGTAGAAATATGGGATAGATGATAGCATAGTTAGATGGCTTTTGAACTGGTGGAATGGATTGATATTGACTTGAATAAAGTTTAGGAAGGACATTGGCAAACTGGCATATGAACAAAAGATGACCAATATATTGAGAAGACTAGAAACTGTATCATATGAGGACTGCTAGAAAAAACTGAGGATATTTCTGGGGAAGAAAAAGGAAAATGTAATAGTTATCTTAAAATATCTGAAGGGTTGTCATGGAGAAGAGAGATTAGACCTGTTCTGCTTGGCCAAAAGGGATGGGGCGGGATAAGAATTTATTAAGAACATACCAAGTGTCAGGCACTATGCTAAGTACTTTACAAATATTATCTCATTTGATTCTTACAACAACCCGTTAGGTAGGAGCTATTATGATGCCCATTTTACAGTTGAGGAAACTGAAGCAGACAGAAGTTAAGTGACTTGCCCAGGGTCACATAGCTTGTAAGTATCTAAGGTTGAATTTGAACTCTGATATTCCTAACTCCAGGTCCACAGGGCAGAATAAGACAGAGGAAGGTCCTTAGTTAAGTGCCTCAGGGATCTATACTTAGCACTGTTAATTAACATTTTTATCAAAGGCTTAGACAAAGGCAAAGATCATGGCATATTTGTTAGATTTGAACAAGACATAAATCTGACTAGACAGCTAATGCATAAAGAGGATCTAAAAAGACATTGACAAGCTAATACAATGTGCTGAATTGAATCAGATGAAATTTAAAAGGAATAAATATAAAATTCCATACTTGAGTTCTAACAATCAACCTCACAAACACAGGATTGGGGAGGATGGTCAGACAACATTCCCGTGAACAAAATCTGGGAGCTTTGTGGACTACAATCTCATTATACAGCTGCTAAAAAAGCAAATGTAAACAAAAGCTTTATTATTAGAGGCACAGTGTCCAAGACTAAGGAAATGATAGTCTTGCTGTCCTCTGCCATTGTTCAGACCACATGCCTAGTGTTCTGTTCAGTTCTGGGTGCCACATTTTTGGAAGGACATTAACAAACTGGAGTTGGTTCAGAGTGAGGCAGCTGGGCTAATGAAAGGCCCCAAGATCATGCCATATGAGGATTTGTTGAAGAAACTGGGGATATATAACCTGGAAAAGATCTACAAGGACAACATGATAGCTGTCTTCAAGCATTTGAAGGACAAATTTTGGAGGAGAAATTAGATTTGTCCCACTTTATCACAGAGGGCAATGGGTGAAAGGAATTTGCAAAAATTTCCTAATAATTAAAACTATCCCAAATGACATATTAGATTATTGTGAAGGGAGATACTAGATTGTACCACAATTATTGGGAATGTTGTAGAAGGGATTATTTACCTGGCAAGGGTTGGACTAGATGACCTTAAAGGTCCTCTTCAACAATATTTAGATTCTGTAATTCTATGCAAATGATTGAATTGAAATCAATTCAACAAACTTATTAATTACCTCCTATATCCCAGATATTGTTGTATATTGATTAAATGAATGAAAAAAGGCATTTATTAAGGGTTACTATGTACTAAGCTTTAGGGATCCCATACAAAAGCAAGACAGTCCTTGCCTTCAAGAAGCTTACAGACAGTGTGCAATGGCAGTGGTAGTCAACAGTGGAATAATACAGTTTTTAAATAATTAAAAATGAGTATCACTCAGAAGGAGAAGAATATGTGAGTGTTAGCAGGTTGCAACATGGAATATATATGAAAAAAATACAGATTTTATCAGAGGAAATATATGATTGAAAAAGATGGCCTGGTCACATTGCATAGGATTATCAATCTAGAGCTTTAAGGCTTCTCAGAGGACATCTAGTCAAGTCCCCTCATTTTACAGATGAGTAAACAGACCCAAGAAGATGAAGTGACTTGCCTAAGGTCACATAGGTAGCTAATGACAGGTATGGGTTATGAACATGGTCCTGTGGGTCTAGAGCTCTACTACCATCTTGATGTCAAGAGAAAGTAAGGAAGGCCCCCAGGATGTTAAGTGGACCTCCAAGGGAATTCTGGAGAGAGACAAGAGTTGCAAAGGATATGCAGGCATTGCTGGGTTGTGGTCCATCTACAAACATCCATCTGAGTATGTACATAGCACTATGCTAGATGATAGAGATAGGAAGACAAAAATGAAGTGGTTTCTTTGCTCAGTGAGCTTATATTCTACTGGGGTTGGGGTGAGGGGGGAAGGAACTGGGGGAAAATGTAAGGCAACCAAAGATTCCTAAATGTACATTTATGACTGACTTCTCACTTGTGTTGCAGGCTGCTAAGGTAAGCTCCTGAAGCCACATCCCCACCCGTGCATACTACCACCAATTTAATCTGAACAGGTTCCAGATCAAGGTAGTACTTCCTCCTCTCCCTAAACCTGTTTGTTCCCCCTTCTGACTTCACTACTTTGTGGCACCACCCTTCATCCAGTCTGCTATGTTTGAAGATGTGATGTTATATGTGACTCTTTCCTTTTCCTCAATTCTCACTTACCAAAGTCTCTTGTTTTCTCATCCCATTCATCCATTCTGCTCTATTTCCACTGATACCATTCTAGTACAGGCTCTCATCACCCTCTCGGACTACTGAAATAGACTTTGCCAGGTCTTTCTAGAGACTCCTCACCTCCAGTCTATACTGAATGCCACTAATGGAATAATTTGGTAATACCTCTGGCTACAGCAGTGCTCTGGTCTTAAAACCTTTAGATGAGAAAGTTCAAAATCTTCTAGCTGTCACCCAAAACTCTTTTCCAGGTGACATCACCCTATTCCTGCACTCTTATCTCATGACTCCCTTCATATAGTCTATATTCCATCAAAACAAGACGATTCTCTGTCCCCCAGACATGCTCCATATTTTTCTGTCTTGGTACCTTTGCACACATTTGCTGTCTCTATGCTGGTAATGACCTCCATCAGACCGTTTCCCCTACTTGTTTACATTACTACTCATGCTTTTAAAGCCAACTCAGACACCACCTCCTGCAAGAAACCTTTCCTTATTGCCCTCAGTTGGTAATGATTCCTTGCCTTGGACCTCATGTAAAACTTATTCATATTTCCCTTACAAACATGTTATTTTGTATTCTAATTATTTTTGTATATGCCAAACCCTACTTACCACTAGACTGCAAGTTTCATGAGGGTGAAGACTGTGACAGGACAAAGTCTGTGACTTATCCAAATTTATATTGCACCTGAAGCCTATGCTTTGTATGCAATAGACAACTTAAGAAATGTACATTCAATTTGAACAGGGTATTAGAAAGAGCATTGGCAAGTTGGAATATGTCCAGAGGAGGGCTAGGATATTGAAGGGATTGGAAATCTTAATGGATAAGGATTAGTTAAAGGAACCAGAGAAGACTTGGGGGAAAGGGAATCATTTCTGTCTTAAATATTTGAAAGGTTGTTGTATGGAAGAGATACTAGATTTGTTTTGCTTTGTCCCGGAAAGGAGAACTAGAAGTGAAGCTACAGAAAGGTAGATTTAGGCTCAGCAAAAGTGTGTGTGTCTATGTGTAACTTACTTAATAATGAGAACTATCCACAAGTGAAATAGGCTGGCTTAGAATATGGTTGTTTAAATGGATGTTTTCTAGTGGTGTCTGGAAGACCACTTATTAGAATGATACAGAGGGAATTCCTGTTTAGTTGTAGGTTGGACTAGATCACCTACAAGGTTTCTTCCAAATCTTCAGTCTTTAAAAACAGGAAACAATAGTTTTACTACAACTTTATTTATTTCCTTATTTTTGGCTAGGCAATGGGGTTAAGTGACTTGCCCAGGGTGTCACACAGCTAGTAAGTGTTATGTGTCTGAGGCTGGATTTGAACTCAGGTCCTCCTGACTCCAGGGTACATGTTGTATCCACTGTGCCACCTAGCTGCCCCAGGAAACAATAGTTAAAAAATGTCTCTCCAATTGAGTTGCTAAATTATGTCTATTTGAGGGTTTTGTTTTTAATGGAATAAGGGAGATGTTGGGGACAGAAAATATTTTTATTAATTGAAAAAATTTAAGTAAAAAAACCTCAAATGTGGTCTGAGTAGGGAAGAAAACAGAACAATTGCCATACCATACTTCTATTAATACAGCCTAATGCCACATTTTACCACTAAAGGTCTCCTCTGATACCTTGCCATAGTATGGAACTCACTCTGGATTCTAAAAGGCTGTGTCGATTCAACATGAGCAAGTCCTACTAAGCTGGAAATGCTTTGAGCACAGACTCACACGGAATCATTCAAGGGGCATACTAATTACATGTCAAGAAGCTAAACTCCCAAAGTATGGCCTCCACCAATCAGGAATGACCAATGATCAATGAGGATGATGCATAAAGTAGATCACAAATTTGTTTTTTAAATTAAATATTTTTTTCGATTAACTAAATTCAGTCTTCTCTCCTCCCACTCTTCTCTCTCCCAACTGAAAAAGAAAGAAAAACAAAGGCCCTTGTAACAAATATGCACAATTAAGCAAAACAAATTCCTGCATTGGCCATGCTATTTATATGTCTCAAGCTGCATTCTGAGGCCATCATCTCTGTCAGGAGGTGAGTAGCATGCAACATCATTGGTCTGAGGATATTTGAACAATTGTTTTCTCATGAGGGATATTTCATGAAAAATCGAGACGAAGTGGTAGTCTAAGGTTGCAATCTGCATCAGATGAAAGAGTAGTCACAACGATGGACCTTTGTAGTTTATGTTGGCTGCAACATAGTAAGACTGAAGGTAGAGATGGAAGGGAATTTAGAAACTTCCTAGTCTAACTTCTTCATATTACAAGTCAGGAAACTGAGACCCAGGGAAGGAAATTGACTTGTCAAAATTCACCCAGAAAGTTAAGTTGCAGAGCTAGGATTTTTGAACCTAAGCCTAATGTAAATTAAGTTCACCTAAGATGGAATCCAAATTCAATTAATTATAAATTGTAAGCTGTAAACTCAATGTTTTTATTCCCCCCCCCCAATTACCCCATGTTACTGAGAACAGTTTCTTAATCATGAAGTCAGAAACGTAGATTGGAGACCTGGCCAGGATTTGTTTTAAATCTGAGCAACTAAGGCAGGAAACAACTTCCTCACTGTCACCAGGGCTAGGATTCACCATCATTTTGTCTGCTAATGACAACTATGTGTAAACAAAGGGCAGGTTGATTTTCCTCCCAGAAAAGGTGAGATAATTCTCTCGTCAGGGAAAATGTTTTGTTCTTGAAAGGAAGGATAAAGTCCTTAAAGAGAAAAAAAGAAGGGTTTAGAGTATCCTTTTTTTTTTTTTTTGGTGAGGCAATTGGGGTTAGGTGACTTGCCCAGAGTCACACAGCTAGTGAGTATTATGTCTCTGAGGCTGGATTTGAACTCAAGTCCTCCTGACTTCAGGGCCGGTGCTCTATCCACTGCCACCTAGTTGCCCCAATTATCCCTTTTATTAAGGGGATTTGCTCGGTGAAGTTTGGATTCAGTCAAAGGGCTGAACTTGAGTGCCTAAAGGGCCACATGTGGCCTTGAGGCCAAAGCTAGGGTCTCAGGAAAAGCTATCCCAGACTACATGGCAGGGACTGTACTAATACAGGTATTGCTCCTATTACAGAGTAAACCTGTAATTCAGCAGTGTGAAATCTCTAATGCCATCTTTCTGAACAAGATGGAAAGATGAATCCTGGATGGTAATACAGTGAAATGTATTGGGACCTAGTTGAATGATTGAATCTAAAGAGTAGTTAATCATTAATAGCTTGTTAGCAACTTAGATGGGGCTTTCTAATGAAGTACCCCAAGGATCTGTTTCCTTAACATTTTACTCAGACATGGATATTGCCTCACTAAATGGAGGTGCTTAATATTTGTTCAACTGAAAGACTCTATTTTAATATATATACTTAACAAGTTTGCAAATGTAATGGGAGAGTTAACATAATCTAATGACAGTAAAAATCTAAAGAGATGATTGGTTAAAACAAAGAGTTGAATCTAGTAAGATTAAAGTTAGTAAAGATAAATGTAACATTCTCAGTGTGGGTTTAAAAAAAATCAACTACACAAATACAGAGAACTGGGGCATATGTGTTGCTAGAAAACAGTTTCAGGGGGAAAAAAGATTTGGGCATTTTATTGGACTTTAAGCTTAGAATGAGCCAACAGTATGACACTGAAGACAAAGAAACCAACATCTTAAACTGCATGAATAGATTTTTTTTTTCACGTCTTGAAGAATGATGCCCCAAAGGGACCCAGAACCAGGATTCCACCATTATCATCAAAAGAATGACCATGATCTGGATTCTCTCATTGTCTCAGGGAATGACAAATGTCTAAATTACCTCTTCACTGTCCCAGGGAATGATCAATAGGATATGAACTACTTAGGGACAAGGACTATTTCATTTCTGTATTTGCATTCCTAGGAATCTAGCATCACATAGCAGGTACTTATTAAATGCAGGTTGATTGACCATAGCTAGAATTTCCTCATTATTGCTATCTGTGGTGACCCCAGCCAGGATTTGCACATCAGTGTCACACAGATTAATCAGGGCTAGTATTCCCCATCATTAAATCACACGGTAGCCTAGGCCACAGATTTCCCGTCTCTTCTCTGAAGAATGCTCTCCATCACTGTCTAAAGAGTAACTAGGATATAGGATTATCCATTGAAGTCCCAGAGTTGCATTAGAGAAAAGATTCCTCTCCTACCCCACCCCCTTCATCCCTGACAGTAACCAGGGCCAATATTCTCTTTCACTTTCCTAGAGTGACCAGTCAGGAGTCACCTAGCACCACCTCAAAGGGACCAGGTCCAGGATTACATCATTATTGTATACAGTGTATCCACAGTCCAACATAATACATAGTAATGCATACAAAGTCCACATGCACGCACGTGCACACACACTCTCTGAGGGCTGGTAATTTTTTTCTTCATTATTTTCTTTGTATTCACAGTTCCTAGTACAGCTAACCACCCTTAAGTGCCTGTCCTAGCTTTAGCAACAGGCTGTTCTTTGCCTTTGCCTCAGCAACAGCAAGATATCCCAATTTTGGTACTCAGGAAAGTCTGGACCTCCCATACACCCTGACTCCAACATGTTATGTGACTGAAACACGAAAATATGCAGAATACTGAAGCCTACTGAAAAGTTTTGTAGAATCTGTCCTCCAATCGGTGATCCTTCTAATAAAAACTGAATAATTGTACCTGCCAACCAGAGTGGTCTTTATTCCACAACCAAAGGGATTAATTTAATGTTTGTCGTATTGAACACTCTCAGTTGATATGTCTATTTCCATTATCATCCCATTATCTCTCCTCCCTTTAGTAAATACTTTTTTGAGATGGCGCTGTATAAGTGCCTTCACTTCCTCCTTTCTCTAAACTCTGCCTTCTGGCTTCCAATATCATCGTTCAATTGAAACTACCTTTTCTGAAGTTATCGATGATCTTTTAATTGACAAATTTTATGGCCTTTTCTTAAGCCTCATTATTCCCTATTTCTTCAGTCTTTGACCTTATCCATCTTTTCCTTTTTTCCTAGATTTCTCCAACACTTCTTTCTCCTGGTTCTCCACCTACTTGTCTGGAAGGTCCTCAGTCCTTTACTAAATCTTTGTTCAGGTAATGACCACTAACTATAGATGTTCCCCAAGGGTTTGTCCTGGGCCCTTTTCTTTTCTCTCTACTATTTCACTTAGTGATCCATTGTCATGGTTTCTAGTATCATCTCTATGCTGATGATTCTCACACCTACTTATCTAGCTCTGATCTCTCTAAACCTCTAGACTCAAATCTCCAACTGCCTTTTGGGACACCTCAACTGGATGTCCCATAGATATTTTAAAGTCAACATGCTCAAAACCAAACTCATTATCTTTTCCCCCAAGTGTTCTCTTCTTAACTGTCCTATTGTTGTCCAGGGCACCACCAATCTCAGTCACCCAGGCTCAAAATCTGAATATTATCAACTCTTTACTCTTTCACCCCCCTCCCCCCCAATTTGTTACCAAGTCTGGCCAATTGTACCTTTGCAACATTCTTCTTATATACCATCATCTCTCCTCTGGTGCAGGTCTTCATCACATCACACCTGGCCTACCACAAAAGCCTTCTGGTTGTTCTCCCTGTCTTGTCTCTCCCCTCTCCAGTCCCTCCTCCATTTGGGTGTCCAACTGATCTTAAACCACAAATCTGACCATATCATCTCCCTATTCAATAAATTCC
Organism: Phascolarctos cinereus; assembly: GCF_003287225.1. Lineage (NCBI taxonomy): Eukaryota > Metazoa > Chordata > Mammalia > Diprotodontia > Phascolarctidae > Phascolarctos > Phascolarctos cinereus. The sequence continues at coordinate 354,111,939 of NW_027556098.1, forward strand.
AGTGGCTATCACCTCCACGATAAATCCTTTGGAGTTCAAAGCCCTTTATAACCTCTCTCCCTCCTTCCCAGTCTCCTTATACTTTATTCACTTCCACTCACTGTGATCCACTTCTGAGAATTTTCACCAGCTATCTCACATACATAGAATGCTCTCCACTATCATCTCTGCCTTCTGGCTTCCTTTAAGTCCCAGGTAAAAATCCTAGTTTCTAAAAGATTTTTGCAAATTCCCCTTGAGTGCCTTCTCCAATTTATTTTGCATATGTTTGTATAGTTGTTTTCATGTTGTCTCCGTTAGACCAAGCTCCTTGAGATCACAGGCTGTCCTTTTGCCTTTCTTTGTAATCTTAGTGCTTATCACAGCGCCTGGCACACAGAAGACATCAAGTGCTTGTTGACTTGACTGGAAACCCCACCACTGTCCCACAATGTCCTAGGTTAAGCTTTCCCCATCACTTATAAGGAATGATAAGTGCTGGGACTCTCTCACTACTGAATTAGTGACCAGGGCTAGGATTCTCCCATCACTGTCCCCAAGAGTGAACAGGGTAATTTATTTCTCCATCATGGCCCTATATATGAGTAGAGCTAGAATTCCCTCTCATAGACTCCAGTTAAGATTTCCTTTCACTGTTTTTAAGGTGCAACCAGGACCAGAATTTCCCATCACTATCCCACTGTGTGATTAAAGATAAAGAGTCTTTTCCCCATTAATCCTGAGATAACCACGGTCTGAATTTCCTAGTATTGTACTATAGCAAACAAGATTGATCCATCAATCAAAATTGATTAAGGATGAGGATTTTAACTTTTCCAGAATAACCAAGGCCTGGATTCCTCATCATGTGCAAAAATGACCAGGGCCAGTTTACACTGAGATCAAGGTTCTCCATTATTTTCACATCAGGTAACCAGCACCAGAATTTTTAACTATATCCAGAAATGCCCAGGTTTAGGACTCCCCATGAGAATCTGGGTAGTGACTGTCTCCAATATTATCCTACACACAAAACTTATTGCTAGGATTCTTCCATTACTATGTAAGGAAATGACTAGATTCAGGACTGACCAGCACCCCTATCTTTGTTCCCGAGACCTGGGCCAAGACCTCTCCACAAATTCTCCCATAGGGTTACCATATTTTGAATCACTGTCAAAGGAATCAGCCCAGGCTAGTATTTCCTGACCATTTTACTGCAGAATGAGCCAAGCTCAGGATTCCCTTAAAACATTATTCTTGAAAGTAGCCAAGACCAGCATTCCCCATTATCCCAAAGTGACCACAACTGAGAATCTTGTTTTAGTTGTCAGTTTATCACCTTTCTTCCTATCCCTCCAGACAGTAGAGTCAGAGGATTCTATCCCTGGCTATTTCCACTTAGTTTCCAGAAGGTAATTCCTCATCTACATTTAAATCTTATATGTGTGTTAATCTTGTGATAGTTGTGGGGCATTGTGGGGTGTATATTTAGGAGTGGAGAAAAGGGTGTTGACTTCGGATTTCCTTTAGTTCTGTGGCACCTAAAGCTCTAAGGCACCCCATATGAATGAGTCTCATTGCTTGCAGGGCCGGATTTCCTCCCTCCCCAGAAAGTAGACTGAAAGTCAGTACAGGGAAATATTTCCAGGAAATTCCCAGCAGGATCTACATCCTGATTCCCACCCTAGGCTGACCTTACTGAAGCTGGTTTTGGGATTCCCCCTCATCACACCCATTCATACAGGTTAGCCCATATGAATGTTGGGGGTGGGGCACTCGGATGGTCCTCCCCAGCTTTGTATGCATCTTCTTCATCCCAATCCTGCAAAGTCTTCAAAGTCTTGGAGTCTAACAATAATCCCTACAGCTGATGTGTGTAAGTGGGGAGGGAAGAGGAGACTCAGGGTACAGAGGATAAGCTTAGCCTACTCAAAGGTACCACAAACAGTTGGGTTGGAAGTTCCATGTGTCCCTGCCTGGACACAGAAGGATAGTTGTAATGTCCTCTGAAGCTTCTGGATTAGGCAGGAGACTCAGAGGAATGCCGTTCACAGCCAGGCCTTCCAGAGAGAACGGTCTCATTTTAGAGCCAGAAAGAGAAATGGACAAAAACAGCATTCAAACTACACACAACAACTGTATAGGAACTATCTATTGTACAAACTGAAGCCTATCAGTCAGTCCTTCCTTCCTCAGGGCAAAAAAGAATGACTCCAGGGACAATGGCCTGCCCCACACATGCATTTATCTCTTGCTCTGTTCCTGTGTCCACAGTGTGGCTTAGCCTGAGGTTCCCTAGTAACAAGGGAAGATAGTGACCCTGAAGTTACAGGGAAGTCAGAGATAGGAAGGTGATACAGGTTGTTTGCCCTCACAAACTACCAGACTGGAATACCCCAACAAGAACTCAGTCTTCTGGGCTGTGCTGCTCTGAACTACACCCTTTGTGGCTTTATGCAGTAGAAGCTGGGGGCCTCTGTTCCAGGTCCTGGCGAAGGCCCACAAGTAATTGATTGAGGAGTGTGCGATTGTTGTCCCGACGTGGCAGCACCAATGGAGGGAGGGGATTCCCTTTGTATTCAATCACTGCCATCTTGGCACGGTCCAGGTTTTCACGGTTTGGAATCTGAAACATCCTTGTATAGTCCCCAGTTTGACTGCTGAAGCGAGGGGCCAGTGTCTGGAACAGCTTTGGGATCAGGTCCTTTTCCTGTGAGATGGAAGTGAGGGAAAGAGACAGAAAACAGTTTGAATCACAGAAACACATCATGAGGAGTACCTGCGCCCGAGTGACAAGAGCCCCTTTACCCAATAAAAGGGTATAGGTAAACTCTCAGTGTCTGTCTGTATGTCTGAGATAGACAGACAGACACACAGAGGAATACTGGAGGATTTAGAGGGAACAGTAGACATCAACTCTAAGGGGCTCTTTTACAGATAAGGAAACAGACACAGAGGCAGAATGACTTGCCCAAGTCCACATGGCTAATAAGTAGCAGAGCTAAGATTTATATTTATATAGCCCTGTTTGCTGAACTCAACATAGCACACTTCTAAACTGCTTGCTTTACATTATACTGAGAAGTATGTAGTATGTCTTACTCATCTTACATTATGGACCAGAAAAGTGGGCTCAGAGAGGCTGAGAAAATTGTCCTGGGTCACACAGTTACACAATGTCTGAGCTAGGCCTCTGGTTTGACTTCTCATTCTAAGATCAGTATTCTTTCCACTATATCACAGTCCCTTTACGTGACTGTAATCATCTCTTTCAAATAGCCAGGGGAATAACAAGGAGAAATATCAAGTCTACCAAAGAAGAGATAATGATGACATTTACATAGGTCTTTAAGGTTTGCAAAGAGCTCTTACATACATTATCTCTTTTGATTCTTACAACTCTAACGGGTAGGAATCATGTCTACTATATCAGGACTTCACAAGGATCATATCTTGAGAAAAGGTGGGAAGCATGAGAAAGCCTCAATATGAAGCCCAGAGAAGCAAACAGGAACAGGAACAGTTTCCCATAGCAGACTGACATAAGATTTAGCCACAAGAGCTACAAGCAAGAACAGCAGTGGACTGAGGATCTTGCTTCCAGTACACATGGAGTACGAGGGAAACTTTGCTGAGATGGCAGGGGCAGCTATGTTTGTGTTTCTGACACTCCCAAGTAACAGCTCATAAAAAAAAGTGTAGGTTAACTTTCCCCTAGAGGAGGTAAAAGAACTGGAGGAAGGCCTTTCTACTCTTTACGCTACAGATAGAAGATCACATTTTTGGAATAAGTGGAAGAAGAAAAAGAAGCTGAAGAAGCAAAGGAGAACCCTATCACACATCAGAATGGCAGAATAACGTGACACAGAAGGAAGAGGACTACTAAATATCTGGAATTAAGTAACAGGTATAAGCGTCTACCTGTAGATGAGGTAGCTAGACTTTCTCAGGGTAGCTCAGGCTCTTGAGTTTCAAGGAATGATGCTGTAGCTCCACAGGTACCACCTACCAACCAGGGAAAGCAGGGATGAACAGTGGTGATTCCCAGCTGGCAATGTGCCAATCCAATACAGATGACAGAGAGGTCTTCTTTGTTCTAAGGCACACAGATGGACTGGACAGAGTCTTCAGAGATGTGTCTTCTTGTACTATATCCTGCGTTACTGTATTCTGGTTTTTAAATTTTGATTTTGACAGGGAGACCTGTGATTTTTAAGTTGTTTCTGCCTGCATATCCTTTCTTCAAGGTCAGTGGCTTTGGCTTACATAGAATTCATGTGTTCTTTTAACCTATTGCCTCTTGCTTCTCTTCTACCAGCTTTTCCTCCACTTCAGTAACTTTGTAATGAGCTTGTTAGTCTCTCACTTCTTTAGAGATTCTCCACTGTGCATTCAATTTTTTCTAAAATTATCTGAGTTTTAAATTTTATCCTGAGGGAATCTAATGAAAACTGAGGTCTACATTCCAACCCATGTTCATTCCCAATTTATTCTTTTATGACATTTATTTTTTTAACCATAGAGTTCTTTATCGTTCCATGCTCTCTTGGTAAAGTCCACAGTTTCTATATTTCATCAAGCACTGGCTCACTTTCCATTGTCCTCTACTATTTGTTAAGAGAGCTTTGTTTTCTCGAGGAGAATTTACTACATTCTTTTTTGTTTAAACACCCTTTTTGCTGACATATGTTTGTGTTTTGGACTTTTATAAGAATTATTCTCTTTAAATCTTTGGTGTCAGACTTTTAAAAATGACCTTGTGTCAAGATTGATAATCATTATCTACTCTGGGTAATTCACGTAGGGACAAATGATACTACCAGAAGGAACTGGTACATCATTGCTAGGGATTATGAAGTTCTGGGAAAGAAACTGAAGATTGTAGGGGCATAGGTGGTGTTTTTAATCACTGTTGCCGACTGAAGGTGGGAGCTACAGAAGGGAAAGGCAGATATGAGATATGATCAGCTGGTTAAGAAGATGGTATCTGAGAATGGGATTTGGCCTTCTAGACCATGTCTGGAGGAAGTAATGATGGTCAAGGACGGAATGTACATCCTGAAGGCTGGTAAAAATACATATGGCAAGGGGTTTGCAAATCTGATTAAAAAGGCTTTAAAGTGGAAAAGGAAAGGGAAGGAGAAAATAATCTCTCAGACAACAGAGAGAATAGCAGATGCAGCAGGTCTGATAAACAGCAGATGACCAGTAATTCACAGGAAAAATCGAAGAACAGAGTCAGGAGGCAGTGCAGAGGCTAACTTACATCTGCATAAAAGAGATCAAAATACGTCCTCATATGTCTATATATAAATGCACAAAGTATGAATAATAAAGAAGGCAAACTACAGTTCCTAAGACGAAGAGGAACACTACTACCTCGTAAGTATCATTGACACTGGATAGAACAGAACTCGTGACTGGAATAGACTTACACCCGAGAACTGCAACTGTGATTTATAAACGGCTTTCGGTGATCTTTCAAAAAAAATGAATGGGAGACGTGTCACAGAATTAGAGAAGAGAAAACGTGTCCTAATTTTCAAAACAGAAAGGCTGTCTGGAAAACTATAGTGAGATGGCTTTTTGAAATGGTGATCACCAAATGGCTTCTTTAAGAGGTCTTGGCTGACAAACCTTTTTTTTTGGGGGGGGGGGGAACAACAAAGTTAACAGATTGGTAGATTAGGGGAACTTTTTAGACATACTCTACCTATAACTCAGCAAAGCATTTGACACTTTCTCATTGTAAACCAGGAATAGCAATTAATGATTTGCTATGATTTGGAGGGAGGTCTCCTAAGGATCTGTTTTTGACTTTGTACTTTTTAAGTGTGACTCTGATAATGCCATACTCATCAAATTTGCAGACGACACAAGGCTAGAAAAGCTAATAATGCTGGATAAGTGTAAGGGTCCAATAACATCTCAACAGATTACAATGATGGGCCAGATTTATTAAGATGAAATTTCAGAGAAATAAATGTAAAGTCCTACTTTTCAGTTAAAAAATCATCTTCACAAGTATACGATGATATAAAAGCATGGCTAGATCAACATTTTGTGTGAAAAATAATAGGAGTTTTAGTGAACTGCAAGATCAGTAAGAGTTAAGTGTGCCATCACAAGTCAAAAACACTAATGCCATCATACATTACATTATAAGAGACAAAGTATGCTAAATGAAGCACTATTGTACTCTGCCCTGGTCAAACTGAATCTAGAGAATTATGTGTTTCTGGATGCTACATTTTAAGAGAAACATTGAGAAGCTTGAGTCCACAGAGAGGACAGCAACAAGGATGAGGAGAGGATTCTAGAACATATTCTGATGAGAAGGAAAAAGGGAGCTGTTCAAAGAGACTGATGAGGATGTATAAGAAACTTCTCAATCAACACAGCTGGATCAAAACATGATCAATCAATTGAAGGGACAGAGGATGTTTAGATTCTAAAAAAGACTCAGTCAGGGGGCACATGATAATGCTCTTCCAGTCTGTCATGTTGAAGTATCATTAGACTTGTTCTGGTTGGCCCCAAAGAGAAGAACTAGGAACAAGGAGGGAAAGTTTCAGAGAAACAACTTTAGGCTTCCTATAGATCAAGTGCAGGCTATATGACTTTTCCTGAATGACACAGCAGGATTTTTATGCAGATATAAGTTAGCCTCTGCACTGCCTCCTGACTCTGAGAATCTCTATAGGCCTCCCACCCCAGCTGTTTTTTGCTTAAGCTACCAACTTTGCATTTTTAACTATCTCTTAGATGACTGTTCTTTGTATCTACTACTTACCGTTTGTATGACCCCAGGATAAAAATTTCACCTCTCTGGGCCTCAGTTTCCCCACTTGTAAAATGAGGAGGTTGTGCTAAGTGAGGGTGTCTATAAAGCCCTTTTAGCTCTACCAGTCTCACACTATCAACTGCCTATTGGACATTTTGAAATAGATGTGTTGTAGGCATCTTAAACTCAATATTCAAAACATAACTTATCTTTCCTCCCCTGAACCCACCCCTTTTCTGAGTGACTTTGTTTTTTTGGCACGTACGTTCTAGTTACCTTGGTTTGCAAACTGGAGTCATCCTTACCTCCTCACTTTCACTTACATCATAAATCCAATTTGTTGCCAAGTTCTGTGATTCTACCTCCACATCATCTCTCACATGTGTTCCCTTCCCCTTACTCACCTCTCATCTTGGCCATCCTCACCTCTCACTTGGACTACTGCAATAACCTCCTAATTGGTTACCCTGCCTCAAGTCTTACCCATCTCAAATCTATCCTCCATTCATAGGTGAAAGTAATCTTCCCAAAGTATATGAGCATGTTTTTCCCTTATTCAATAAACTCCATTAGCTCCTTATTATCTCTAGGGTGGAATATGAATTCCTTGATTTGGCATTTAAAGCCCTTCACTCTTTGCTTCCAACTACCTTCAAGCTTTATAGCCATATCATACCCCTTCCTAGAATGTATGGCTCAGCCAAATGGGCTTTCTTACTGTTCCACACACAGGATGCTCTATTTCACACTTCTATTCCTTTTCAGAGGCTGTGCTAATTGCTGAAGGAAGCTACCTCTGAATCTGTCTCTTCAGATTCCTTGTTTCCTTCAATGTTTAGCTCAAATCTCACCTTCAACATGAAGCCTTCTCTTACATTCCCAGCTGCTCATGCCTTCCTCTTCAATGACCTTGTGTTTATTTTGTATATATGTTTATAGTTATTTCGTGATACCATGTAACCTCCTTGAATACAAGGACAATGTCATGTTTACCTCTTTATCCTCAGCACCTAGCACAGCGCTTGGTACACAGAAAGTGCTTAATACATTCTTGTTGATTGATTCCACATCTCAAAGTTTGTTTCTTCTGCCATTCTATCTCTCTTCACTCTGGTCATAGAAGATGAAACTGTTTCCTCCCCTGAGAAAGCTAAGCCTTCTAACTATGCCCTTTACATCTGCTCCAGGAGCATGGAAAAACTGAAGCCCATTTTTTCACTTGTTCCTTCTCCTCAACTATAAACAGACTCAAAGTTTTCTAAGAATCTCTTCTCTTTAGCCTGACATTTTATCAAAGTATTTTTCTATCTTTCTTCTTCTGTCCTCTGCTAAACTGTTAGAAAGGGTGGCCTATGCTAGAGTCCTCTACAGCTTCTCTCTCAGCCATCTCCTTTTGTTCTTTAAAACCACACTGAAACTGTTCTCTCAAAGGTCAACAATAACCTAGAGGCATCAGTGAATAGTGATGGGCCTGGATTCAAGAAGATCTGAGTTCAAATCGGTCATTAGGCATTTATTAGCTGTGTGACCTTCAATCACTTAATGTTGACCTCAATTTCATCAACTATAAAATGGGAATAATAGCACCTACCTCCCAGTGTTGTTGTGAAGATCACATGAAATATTATTTGTAAAAAGTGCTTGGCATAGTGGCACATAGCAGGCCCTGTATAAATGCTTATTCCATTTCCCTTCCCTCTCCCCATCCCCCTAAGACTTTTAATCAATCTAAAGGAGTCCTCTTTTACTTCACTATAGCTGTTTATACTTTTTATCAAAACTTCCTCTTAAGACACCAGTCCTTTCTAATTCTTTTATCTCTGATGTTTCTTTTTTTGTCTCCCTGGTTGCTCTCTCATTCTATTCGGCCTATTAGGTGTGGGTACTCCCCGAAACATTGTCCTTGGTAGTCTTGTCTTGGTGATCTCATCTATTCTCAATGAGTACCTTTTTGCTAAGCCTCCCCTCCCCTCCCCTGCCCAATCTATCCTGACACTGAGCTCCAGACCCATATTTACCTCTCTCTGGTGGGTATTTCTGCCTTGTACATCCACAAAAGTGGATTAAAATAAAATTTAACCCTGAAGAGTATTCAACTGGAACACCCATTAGAATTCAAGGTTCCCATGTACATCCTCACTTTGACAGCGGTTGACTATTTCTTTACACTGGTATCCTTTCATACTGACCAATATTAGAATGTTTTTCATAACAATCAATTAGAAGTTTTTTGAAAAATGTTTTCAATTTCTTTCTATACTCTTCTATTCCTATGCTTAATATTGCAAAAATTTGACTCTTACTATATGTTTATTTCTGTAAAAAAAAATCATGATATTCAAGTCTCTTTTAGTATTACTGGGGCTACAGGAGCCTTGAATCAAGGATCATAAATTTAGAGGTGGAAGGGACCTTGGAGGTCATCTAGTACAAGTTCTTTATTTCACAAACAAACAAAACTAAAGCCCAGAGGTAGTGATTTGCCAAAGTTTATATTGTTAATAAATAGTATGGGTGGGTTTTAATCACAGGTCCTCTGGCTCCAAATTCAGTACTTTTTCCACTGCCCCATGAAATCAAACCCAGTAACATGGGAGTTTTTGTAATCCATTTTTTTGGTAACACTCTTAATAAATATAAAGAGAAAGAATTCTTGAATCATGGTAACATCTTTACTAATTGGAGTTCACAGTGAGTAGGAGGAATTTGCTAGTAAACAATCTCTTAAGTGGAAAGCCTTTTGTTCCCCTTATAGTGAATGTATGAATCTACTATAAAAACAGAGTCATTTAACCATATTCCCTCTATTTCTTTCCATCACTCAGTCTTGATTTTGACTAATTGTGTATTAATACTGTATTTCCTTTCTTGACATAGTACTAGACTGATAGAACAAAGAAATCCTGTTGACACTGTGCATCTAACTTTCAGAAAAGCATCAGACTTTTTGTTGGGCTAGAGGCACAAAACTGCAGTGTACAAGCAAAATTTTAGTATCTCAAACTTAGAATAAATGGGAGTTTAAGACAAGCCTTATTACTTAGCTGAACTGATAAGTACTCTAGTTTGGGCCACTGATTATTGATCAAGATTAACGACTGGCAGTAAATGGATAGTATCAAAAGATACAAACAATTTTTATTGTATGACCAGATATATAATTGAGCTTGTTTTCTCATACTTCACTATCATTTGAATCTTTGTAATATACTTGACTTGTCCTGCAGTCCTTGAAACTATATGTTGTTGACAATCATGAGCTTGTATCACAAAATGTATCTTTCACCTATTTTCCCTTTCTGTTTGAGAACATTTATTGATTTGTAACCTTAATGCAAGCTCTGTAGTCTGAAGTAATTGCTTAGAATTCTAGAGAAGCTGCTTGAAAGTTTATTTAAATCCCAGAATTTGTGGGTCAGATTAGGACAGTTGGTTGACAGGAATCTTCTCTATCAAGCAAATATATCCCAAGCAGTTGCTAGACACAATTAATACTGTTTGTAAAGGTACTGTCCCTAAATGCTGACAATCTTAATGTCCTTATGTTTATTCTATAAAGAGGAACAATATTCAGGTAGGGTCTTCATAACTGACTAAAAAATCTTGAATAACGGATCTCATGTTACACAGTGAGGTGTCACAGTAACATGCTGGAGAGTTTTGTCATCACGTCTCTCCTATACAACATTTTTATCACCTTGAATAAGAAAAACAAAAAGCGTGTTAGAAAATTTGTGGATGATACAAAGTTGGAAAGAATGGCTAATATGATGGGAGACAGAACGCGGATCCAAAAAAAGTTCCTAAAAGATGCCAACGATGTAAACAACCTTAAAAAATAATCTAAAAAAATTAAATACAGATAATTGTAAAGTTCTTCACTTATGGTTAAACTATCAACCACACAAGTACAGAGTGGGGCGAGACCTGGCTTAGCAGTGCATGGGAAAAGGATAAGGAGATTCTGGGTGACATCGAAGTCAGCACAAACGTAACAGGGCTACCCAAAGTCACACTTTAATCTTTGAACTCGTGCGCATGCGTACATGCGCACTCACCGTTAGCCAGAAGTCAGCCATGCGCATCGCCTTCTCATTGGTGTCTCCCAGCTTCCCGTAATCAATGAGCTGGGAAGAAAAGGGTGGAGTCAGGGGCAAGGGGCAGAAAGCACCTCTCCGGCTCCTCCTCCCGCCACGTGTACCCTCCTTCCCCCCACCCCGGTCCCGCCCCCTAGAACTCGTTCCATCCTCTCCCGGAAATCCCACCCCTTCTCCTTAGGCCAGTCTGCCCTTTCCCCTCACCCGCTCAGCATAGCCGCGCATCTCGTCGACGCGCGCCCAGGGAGCCTCGATACGCTCATGGCGCACTAGTCCCGTCAACAGATTGCGCAGTAGATGGATGCGGGATTCGGGGCCCAGGCCCAGGCGGCGATACACTCGCCCGTGAGAAATGGCAGCGACAACGGAGAGACGCATGGTGGCCAGTTACTCCCTTCGCCACCCGGAACCGGAACTACGCCAGGAATTGGAATGCGCACACAGGATCGGGCCCGAATCCAAACTGACAAACTGTGCATGCGTAATGGCCGCGGCGATGTGGTGTACGTGTCTGCACGTGCGTTTGTGCGTCCGCTTTGGTGGCAGCGGTCGGTGGAAGGTCGCGGACCACACCTATTTACTGAATAGGTTAGCGGTGCGGAACGTACGTGCTGCGTGCGTCACGGGGCGGGGACGAGGAGTGGGTGCTCTTTAGATCCGGCCTTCCGCTGAAATGGGCTGAGAGCGTGGCGCTACCTGGCGTCCTAAAGGGGAGATTGCAGAACGCCTCCCTCATGTCGATTGTCTGACGTAGTCCTAGGAGGTATAGGGTTCATCCAGTAATAACCGAGCGTCTGGGAGCTAGCTGGGTATCGTAGTTCAGGCCTGGGATTTTTTTTTGGGCCCTTTGAATGCTTGGTTAAGACGAAGATTGTGCATGCGTCAGAATCTTGCACTAATCCATGATTGGTGGGCAGAGTTCCGACTCTAGGCCCTTTAAGGGCTTGTGGATATGTGTACGGGTATTAATCAACCAGCATTTATTAAACGCATTCTATGGACTAGCTACTGTGCTAAGCGCTAGGGGTACAAAGAAAGGAAAAAGACAGTTCCAGCTCTCCAGGAGATCACATATTAATGGGGGAGACATACAGAAAACGATGTGCAAAAGAGGTGTAGATAGGATAAATTGGGAGCAATTTCTGAAGGCACTAAGATTTACGTAGAACTGAGAAGAGTTTTTTGGCAGACGTTTGCCTGTGTATTTGTGCATATATGTGCCCTTGTATATGTCAAGATGATACGTGTATGTTTGTCCATGTGTGTCTACAGACACGTTTTAGATACAGTTTAACTTTAAACTAAGTTACTTCATCTTGATTATAGGTAATTAATTGCACGACAGCAGTAGTTTGCTGAATAAAAGAAATATGTAATAATGTATATCTGTAGAAAGGGCAGTTAGGCCAAGTGGTGAAGTGGGTAGAGCAAAGGGTTGGGAGTCCGGAAAACCCATCTTTCTGAGTTCAAATCAGTCCTTAGACACTTACTAGTTGTATGACCCTAAAGTCATTTAACATTGTTTGTCTCAGTTTCCTCATTTGTAAAATGAGTTGGAAAAGGAAATGGCAAACCATTCCAGTATCTTTGCAGAGAAAACCTCAGATGGGGTGCGAACAGTTGGTCATGACTGAAATGACTGAACAACAACAATAAATATCTGTAGGGATAGCAGTACTGAGTGTATCCTTTTCCCATAGATATTTCTTGCTACAGGCCAAACTCTCCCCCCTTCCCTTTTTATGCTTCATTCTGTGTGTTGTCTTCCCCCTTATGTTGTAAGCTCCTTAAGGGCGCTGTTTTTCTTATTTGTATCTCCAGCTCTTAGTGTAGTGCCTGACACATAGTAGGTTTTTTAATAAATGCTTATTGAATTGAAGTTTAGTTGAATGACTCAACAGAGTATTACGCATTAAGGAATTTTCCCACAAATATGTTAATAAGCCCCAGTGCTTAGCACATAGTAGGTACCAAATAAATGTTTATTGATTGACTGGCCTTAATTGTTTGGATAGGATTATAAAGATTTGGGTCATTGGATACAGGTGGAGAAGGCAAACAGCAATCATCTTGCAGTTGACTGAAAGACTCAGACATTACTTTGTACCTGGAAGTGGTTGTTTTGGTTGTTGTCCTTCACTCTTGAATAGGAGCAAAATGACATCACCATGCTAGAGTCAAGTTACAGTGTGTCTAATTGTGGCTGATCAGACCAGTACAAGCTCAGAATGTTCTGCCCCATGCTGGGCACCAATAGATCATGTTGAACATTTGGGGTGGATTTCTCTAAATTTTCGCATCTCAAGTTTCTTTTGAGCCCCTTCAATTCTGCTTTGCTCATAGAGCATGGCACTTTCTCTGAGGAGGGTACTCCATGCTGGCTGCTTCTGGGCCAGCACCTCCCATGTTATGCAATCAATTCCAGAGTACTTAAGAGAGACCTTGATAGTGTCCTTGTATCCTTTCTTCTGACAGTCATGTGGTGGGTGGGGCAATGTTCTAGCAGCACCTTCCTGTTTTCTTAGTGATTTCTGGCTGTGTTGAAGTGGCTTCCTAGTCACCTGGAGCATAAAAGTTCCTACCCAGATGGGGTTAGGGCCCTTCTGATGTAATTAATGCCAGAGGATCATTTTAGTCACCACATTCTGCATAATAGAACAAGTGTCATGGTATATAGAGAAGAGGTGGTTCAGGTCTATAGAAGCTAAATGCCATTGCAACCTTATTGTATGTCCTTGCTATGTTAGGGCTAAATAAGCCTTTTATCAACTGTTCAATAACCTATGAGTGCTTTATTTCTTACCAGTGTTGAGCCTGAGCTAACAGGGTTCTGGCATTGGGCCCATACTTAATAGTGTATATTGATATATATATATATATATATATATATGGTGTCCCAAAAGTCTTAATGCAATTTTAAAGCTACAAACAAAAAAGAAAACATCTGAAAGGGTTTTTAAATTTTAAAATGTTAATATATTTCTTTTTAAAAATAATAATTGTTGATGGCTTTAGATTTTTTTATATTACCATAGTTTCCCCAAGTATGCTTCCCCATCTCAATCCCAGAGAAGCATCCCATATAACAAAAACTATTTTTTTAAAGACAAAAAGAGAAGAGGGGAAAGAAAATCAGCATAACTGATCAATACATCAAAAAGGTCTGAAACTATGTGCCATGAACAATATTTGTAGACTTCACACCTGTGCAAAAGGATGGGATGTTAATGTCTTCTTATAACTTTTTGGAACCATTCTTGTTCTTTATAATTTTGTGATATTATTCACTTCTGTTTTTTTTTTGAGTCGTTCTTTCCATTTACATTGTTGTAGTCATTATGCATGTTGTTTTCTTGGCTCTGCTTACCTTACTTCGCATCAGTTCAGGTCGATCTTTCCCCACTTCTCTATATTTATCACATGCATAATTTCTTTCAGTATAGTAATATTCCATTCCATTCATGTACCACAATTTGTTTAACCATTCTCCAGTTGATGGGTTTTTTGTTTCCATTTTGTTTCCATTTCTTTGTGCTCACACGAAGTTCTGTTATAAATTTTTTGGCATATATGAGGACTTTTTTTTTTTAATCAATGACTTCTTTTTTGTATAAGCTCAGTAGTAAAATCTCTAGGTGAAAGGATATGGGAATTTTGATCACTTTATTTGCATAATTCCAAACTGTTTTCCACTGTGGTTGTATTAATTCACAAGTCAGCTAACAATGCACGTGTACCTATTTTCTCCAGAACCTCTCCCACATTAACTATTCCCATTTTTATCGTCTTTGCTAATTTGCACGATATGAAATGAAACCTCAGGATTATCTTGGTTTATGTTTTTCTTGTTACCATCTTGTTAAAGTTAGTACACACATAAAAAAAACACCAAAACTATAAATTATAGAAGTTTGGCATTCCATATGTAATGTTTTATTTTTCTTATTTATTCAGTTCAATTACTGATGAAGCATCCACTGTGCAAAGCGCACACACAATTATAAAGACAAATAGGAATACAATTCCTATCCTCAAGAAGCTTGCATTCTTGTGTTTGTTTATCTGAATGGCTGTTTTTGTTGGTTTTTGCAAAGCTTGTTCTACCTCCAAAAAGCACACAAACACTTCAAATATAGTTTCTCCTCTGAACCCCCCCCCCCCCATAAGAGTGATAACATATACACTGACTACAACTCTGTTTGCAACAATAGCAACAGCAACAAAATACAGGAAAATACATACAAGAAGCTCCAAAAAGTATATGGAAACAAATAGCCATTTTGTAACTATAGTCAACCATTTACCAAAGGTTTGGTGCAAAGAAACAAACAGAATCAGTTTTCCCCTTAACCAAAGGTTTGCCCTCAGAACAAACAGAATGGGGTCCCCCCTTAACTGAAGGTTTGTTCAAGAACAAACAAAGGGGTTCACCTTACCAAAGGTTTGAACAAGGAACAAACAGAATCAGGCTGTACATATGCTATAATGTGCTTATTTATTAAGCCAGGGAATCATGCATGATGGAGTCAGAAAATAATTCTGAACTCAGAGGTAAACAAGCTGAAAGAGACTCTTTATGCACTTAGAGCAATCCCAGCTCAGGATGCCTGTGTCACCCCAAAATTATAGTCTCCATATGTGTTTAATCATAATGTGAGAAAGGAATTTTTTTTTGCTTTTTAAAAAAAATTTATTAATTTATTTTGATTTATCAACAATCACTTCCATATGCTTTTGAGTTGAAAATTTCCCCCCCTTCCTCCCCCCCACCCTCCCCAAGACAGCACACAATCTGATATAGGCTTTACATTTACATACCCATTAAACATATTTTCACATTAGTGAAGTTGTAAGTAAAAATTAAGCCAATAGGAGGAACCATCAGAAAGATGAAACAAAACTCAACAGAAGGTAAAAGTAAGTGGTAGCGATTCGACTTCCATAGTTCTTTCTTTGGATGTGGACAGCATTTTCCATCCCGAGGCCTCTGGAGATGTCTTAGATCCTGGTAATGCTGAGAAGGGTTCAGTTGAACAATCTTAGTCATTGCATAAGGTGGCTGTTATTGTGGAGAAAGGAATTTCTTAATGGGATAAGTTGTAAATACAATAAGATAAGAGGATGTCAAGGTATCAATTGAAATTGTAGATCCAGGATGTCTGTGTTTCTTTTGTCATTAACATGACATAATGTAACATTAGAAAATATAAGAAAAGTCCCATTATTCAAGATAGTGTCTGGTTCAAGGCGCCTTGTCCTTGGTAGTTATAAACAGAAGAATGCTCCTGGTCAGCTTCATCTGGCCTTGTAAGTTGCTGACACAGGAAGGGGCATTTTGGGTTCACTCAGAGAGTAAAGCAAAACATGTCTGTTATGCCAGAGCACACAAAGCATTATGGTAGATTAAGCACAGAGTGGGCCAAAAATGACTTTCTCCTGATTGGCCAATCCAGGTTTTAGGCTTTTCTCAGGTGATGGGAGGCCTGAAGTGGTTCGCACTACTACTTATGTTAAGGAAAATAAACTAAGATGTAGCTAGCAGAAGTTTGAAGTTTCCAATGCTTTTTATTATTTTTATTTATTCAATTTACTTCAATTACAGTGAAGCACTTTTGGGCAAAGCATTGGCCTGGATATTTAGAATATTGACAATACAGAAATAAAGCTTCTGTCCTCAAGAAACTTTCCACTGTGAACTTGATTGTTTTTGTTGATTTTTACAAAGCTTGTTAATTTTTCCCTGGAGGAACAATTACTTTTGATTTAGGAGTTTCTCCTCTGAATCCACTGGGAAAGTGGAGTCAGAGAGAGGGCTGGGGAATTAAGGGGAGGGACGGTCACTAGCTATGCTCTTTTCTTCCACCTGGCAAGCCCTGGCCCTCATGGGAAATAAAGAACATGAGTTACTGGGGAATATCATGTCTGAGGTTTGTGGATTGTGGGGTGGGGTGGGAGTGTAAGATATTCATACAGACACAAACACTTGGAGGAAAGACCATGGTCACACTCACTCTGTCTTCTCCCTGTGACTACCACATAAATGGACACCAGCTTTCCTCCAATTCTTTATACGTGGAACACCCTGACCAGCAGTAGAATTTCTGGCAAAACACTTGCTCTCAAGTGCTGGTGACCTAAAACATCTGAGAGTGTATAAAACAAGTCAACTTTGAACAGGCCAGCAAGCCAAGGAAGGGCCAGAAATAACTTCTGTTAACAGAATTTTACTGAACCAGTCTCTAACCTGGAAATTCTCAAGAGCTATACAAAGCAGGCCAGAGACAGCAGTGACAGTAATCAAATTGGGCTTAATTAATCAATTTCAGAGTGAGGAATGCTTTTTAAGCTGGAGAAAAGGACAGTTTATATACATAAGTCACACATAGGGAAGAGAGGAGGGGAAGGTGGATTATAAATAATCATTTCTCAGGGCCTGAGTGGTTTCCCATGATCAGCCCATGAATGGGGGATAATACAATTCTTTGATCATTTCATATTTTGTGGTTGTGATCACCCCATACCCCAACCCCTAGGGCATAGAACCAGAGTTCTGTGATGGGAATAGGTTCAACAGTCTTTGGTTTGCTTCACTTAAGTACACAGGCACAAGAATACAGTGATTGTGAAAGCATTGTGAAGGGTTTGATTGGTTATTTCCAGCTGCATTGTAAGTCTGACTTGCCAGGCAGAAGAGGGAATTCTGAAAAATCTAAATTATTAGTATATTCATTACACATATGGCAATTAATATGAAAATCATAATTCCCTTCACACTTCTTATGTAAGGGGTAATCCAACAAAGCCCTGAAGAACTAAGCCCTGAAAATGAGCTTCTTTGGCCTCCCCAAAGATATTGGGTTTGTTGAGCGGAATAGAAGAAAAGGGAAGAGGAGATACAAGTGATGTCTGAAGTATTCCATGACCTGAGATCCCTGGGCCCTCAACCCTATCGTACTCTTCAACCTGTCTGCTACCCTGAAATCTTCCTAAACTGTCATGCCTAGGACTTAATTTTTTATTCTAGATATGGTCTGTCAAGACAAAGGACAGTAGGACTAAAACCTCCCCCATTATGGGCACCATACTTTCATCAGTTCAGTTAAAGATTGAGTTTGGTTGGTTGCTGTGTCATACTGTTCATCCATTTTTAATTTACAGCCCACAGAAATCTACAAGTATTTTTTGATGGGAACTATTTTCTAGCTATTGTCTTTGGTGTTCTACATTTATATGAATGAATGAATGAATGAATGAATGAATGAATGAATGAATGAATGAATGAAGAAGCATTTACTATGTGACAGGCATGGTGATAAGTCCTGGGCATGCAAATATCAAAAGCAAGAAAGTCTTTGTTCTCAAGAAGCTTACATTCAGGTGAAGACAACATATAGGGGAGTGGTCTCCAGAGAGGGATGAAGTCACAAGGATAGAGAATGGAGTCATAGGGCCTTTTCCCAGGAAACAGTAGTTCATTCGCTTAGGCTTCCCAGAGCAAGAGGGAGCGGAACACATGTTTGTTCTATGGCTCAATATCTCTGAGCCAGGGTAGCTACATGTCAGAGTTCTGTGTTATTCTGCAGTGTTATGGAATGTCTTTGTCTACCACCACTGACTCAAGCCCCACTGTCTATGTTTCTCCCATTGTTAGCCCTAATATGTAGTACCTGAATTCCATTTAACTGATTAACATCGTGTAGCGATGAACCTTTGAATGGTAGTCTTCCATTCATGCAGCTCTGGAAGTCCTCAAAGCTGCAGACATATGGGGAAAATTAGACCTCCAACATGTCCCTTGATTCCCAGCTCCTGTACCTCTAGACACTATGAAGAGAAGACTTCTCTGGTGAGATTTTTTTTTTTAGTTGAACTGAGATTTTTTCTTTCTTACAAGTTGAAGAGCCTATTTACTCTGAGCTATTCTGTTATTTACCCAAATCTGTATAACTTCCCTGATTTCACCATTTGCTTTTGTGTAACAAGCATTTGGTGGGAGGGAGCTGAGAATAAGTTATTACCCTTCTTGTCTAGGGGCCAGATTTGCTTCCTTGCCTGGATTGACTAGGGAAAGAAAATTTTATTCTGAACCTCTTTGATGAATGTTGTACCCTTAAACTACAACTATCTCAAGTATAATAGACAAAGTAATTCTGCCCCAAAACCCCTCTTAGAGATTGGGGAGTAGAGGAGGGAGTGCCCAGATATGACTTTCCTATTATTTCACCCAAAGACGTACATTGTAGTCTCCCTTTGGACATTGGGAATGGGGTTTGGTAGATCCCAGATCTTACCTGTCTAAATTATCCCTGCAATACAATCTGTCTGGGATCTCTATTGGGCAGAGTTTAAAATCCAGGGGTGGGGAACCTTCGGCCTCAAGGCTACATATGGTCCTCAAGGTCCTCAAGTGCGGCCTTTTGACTGAGTCCAAGTTTTACGAACAAATCCTTTTATTAAAGGTTTTATTGCAGGTTCCCCACCCCTGGTTTAAACTATTACAACAACCAAATCTACTTTTCACTTATAGCTAGCCTGAATCTGCCCCTGGGGTTGTCTTTTTGTTGCTCCTAGTTCTTTCTGGGGTCAAATACAACAAGTTTATTCACTCTTCCGTATGACATTTCCTTCAAATAATTTGAAGACAGTTATGGTGTCCTCTTATGGCCTTCTGAACTCCCCAAGGCTTGGGAGGTAGGTGCAGCTGCTAAGAGTAAGAATGAGACCATCAGTCCTAGCCTTGGCAATGGCTGGTGCTTCTAAAGAGAAAACTGGCATGGTTAGGAGGCAGAATACCACAAAACAAAACACAGCACAAGATGGGAAAGGGGAGAAGAAAAGTAAAGCAAGCAGGCTTTAGTGAAGGGAGATAAAATATTGAAGGGTTAGTCAGGGAGGATGGACGTAGGGTAGTATGCTGTGGTCCTAGATGGAAACAAGCACCACAAATGGGTGAAGCAGGGTGGGTTTTTGTAGGGTTCTTTTCTGAGTCAATCAGTATCAGGGACTGGGGATAGATGGAAAGCTTCAATCTGGTATATAAGTCAAGGTTTGGGATTGGTATGACTCATGCTGGGGTGCAAATATGGACTAGCATAATAGAGTAATTTTCAGGCCTTCTATCTAATTATACTCCTTCTCTGAACCCTGATTATGATAGGCATAAGAGGGAACACGCTGATCAATTTCCCCATTTTTGAATGTAAGCAATTTATCCTTGTGGAGTCACTTATGATTGTTCATTCCTGTTTGCCTTGTTAAATTTCTCTTAACTCCTGTTTTTGAACTTCAAAATTTCTACATGTCTCTGGGCGTTTCATCAGAAATGCTGGGAAGTCCTCTATTTTCTTAAGAATCCACTTTTTTTTCTGTTGTAACATTGTACTCAGCTCAGTAAGTTATTCTTGGCTATAAGCCTATTTCATTTGCCTAATAGAAAATGATATTCTAAACTCTCCTGTATGAGGTGGCTGCTAAATCATGTGTCATCTTGACTGTGGCTTCTAGGTACTTGATTACTTTTTTTTTTCCTGGTTGCTTGCAATATGTCTCCCTATGCCTACACAGACTGGAAAAATGATGCACTGTGATTTTTTTTTCTTGTATTTTCCAATCAGGATTCAGTCTGGTACATTTTTCTAGTTGTGTTTTTTTTGGGGGGGTTGGAAATGAAGGGAACTCACTATAGTTTTTCCTGCTACTCTACCATTTTGTATCTGTTGTCCATATACACCCATCTAAACCAGACCTCCAGAGGCCATAGTCTAGAGGAGCTAGGCTACTCAGTTTTGAATCTTCCTAGAGGGTGCCATCATGTCCTGATGGGTGAGAGTCCATTATACCTTTTTTTTTTTTGTGAGGCAGTTGGGATTAAGTGATGTGCTAGGGTCACACAGCTAGTAAGTGTCAAATGTGTGGTCTGAGATCGAATTTGAACTCAGGTCCTCCTGAATCCAGGGCCAGTGCTCTATCTACTGTGCCACCTAGCTGCCCCCCCCCCTTTTTTTGAGACCATTATATCTTGCCAGACCCATATTCAACTATGGTTCACCCTGGTTATCTTCTTGTCATGGGCCTTGCTAACACATGTTTTCTCTGTTTCTACACTCCTGTTTGTCTTACTTTGGGAACTAAAAGGAAATCAATACTCCTATTGCTTATGGAAAGGGTATGTCAATTAACTGCCCAGTTTTTCTGCTAACCATTCCTGTGACTTCCTAGATAAAAAAAAATACCATTACTTAGCCACGACTTTTCTGTTAGAATTTGAGATCCTGGAAGGCAGAGACCATCACACTTTTCATTTGTATTCCTTGTACTTAGTACTCTGGCTTCCAAATTGTAAGTGCTTAATGAATACTTTTGTATTCATTCATTAAAAAGAAGCAGAATCCATAAAAGTGATGCTGGAATAGAATTGTACCCTAAACCAACCACTAGGAGGTGCAGTCCCCCTTTTGTGGCACCTTACCCATTTGACAGAGCTTAGCTAGCAACCCATTGCCTTTGTGAAGAGTAGTTTTCTCTTGAAGAGTCCAGGGAAATAGGTGAAAAGAAAGGAACTTCTCAGATCCGAAGCTGCTTATCACATCCATCCTGCAGACTGCTTTTGGCTCATCATTTCCTTTGTTCAAAGACAAGGAAGATTTCTATCAATATCTCAGCTTTTGATAATTTGGGTATTTTTTTCGTTATTAATTTATTTTAAACTTAAATACACAGTAAGAAAAGAAAAAGAAACTAAAACTTAAATACACAGTAAGAAAAGAACAAGAAACATTATGAACTTAAATATAAAATAAGAAAAGAAAAAAAGACATTACCATGTGCACAGCAGAATGTAAGAGAAGATTCAAAATGTACAGCAATAAATTGCCATTTCAAGAAAGCCTGTATAATAAATACTATGCATTGTGTTGAGAGCTGTCCATTCTTTTTTTGCTTCCTTGTAAGTTTTCTTTTGTTCTCTACCGTGTACTTTTTACTTTGTTCTTTTTCCCCCTTCTAATCCTCTACCAAGGCTACAATTAAGTGTGGATATATACAGATATACACATACATGTACATATATGCACATATGCACACACATGCATAAATATTTGGACACACACAAAGATAAACATATACATACACATACCCATACATACATACACATACGTACATATACATATACTTAGATATCTATAATCATACTCATATATAGACACATACATTTCTATGCATCTATGTAAGACCTCACTATAATTATTTGTCTTCTGTTTCTCTGAGGGTGGATAACCTCTTCCTTTATAAGTCCAAGTCTTTCCATATTTTTCCAAGTCCACCAACTCGTCATTTCCTACATCATAGCAATATTCCAGTCTTATACTATCCAGTTATTTTAAATAGTCCAAAACAACATTGAATGTGGCAGACACATAGTGTAGTTTCCCTGTTTTTCTCTTTTGATTAAATCTATTAGCCTTAACTTTGTCCAAGATCATGATTACCGCCCCTACTCCTTTTTCCCTAACAAATTCTGTTCCTGATCTTTGTTTATATTTGTGTGTATCTCTTATTTCCAATCCCTCCTGACTCCTCTACTTCCACTCACTACCTTGCCCTCCTATTACTTGACCTGCCCCCACCTCCCAAGGATCCCTCCCTTATCTTCCCATTCCCATTCATTTAAACACCCTTATATACCCCCCTTTATCTTATTCCCTCACCCTCCCCTCTAAAAATCCCTCCCTTATCTTCTCCACCCTCCCCATCCCACTTTTTCTTTCTGAATTTAGAAGACTTCTTATCATATATCTATATCTATCTATCTGTATGTATGTATGTATGTATTGTACCCTATTGAACCCATTTCCTGTAAAAGTAGGTTTCCAGAACTACAAGCACTCCTCCCCCATCTAATTCCTCTGTGTTGGCTCTTCCTCTCCCACCTTAATTGTGTAATTACTCCTTTTAACTGTTCTTAAATGGTTTTACTTTTCAAAACCATTCCATACTCAGCTCTACCTCAATCTTTCTTACGAAGTACCCAGTTACTAATAACCATCTTAAACATACATTTTACATTTCCTCATATAAAAGGTAAACAGTCTGTCCTTACTGAGTCCCTTGTAATTAGTCTTTCATATGTATCTTGTATTCTCTTGGATCTTATATGTCAAATCTTCATTTAAAGGGGCAGCTAGGTGGTGCAGTGGGTAGAGCACCAGCCCTGGAGTCAGGAGGACCTGAGTTCAAATCTGGCCTCAGACACAAAACACTCACTAGCTGTGTGACCCTGGGCAAGTCACTTAACCCCATTGCCTAGACAAAAACAAAACAAAACACATCTTTAAGTTTTTTTTAAAACAAGATCCTAAAAATCTGACAATTCATTAAATATCCTTTTTTTTTTTCATTCAGGATTATGCTTAGCTTTGCTGGGTATGATATTTTTGACTGGGACCCCAGTTCTTTTGCTCTTCTATATATGATGTTCCAATACCTGCAGTCTTTTAGTGTTGCTGCTGCTAGGTCTTGTGTGATTCTAATTGTGGCACTGCCATATTTAAGTTGCTTTTTTTCTTGTTGCACATAATATTTTTTCCTTGAGCTGGGGATTTCAGAATTTGATTATGATATTCCTTTGGGTTTTTCTTGTAGCATGTCTTGCAGGTGGTGATTGGTAGATTTTTTTTTTACTGTTTCTACTTTCCCATCTTGTTCTAATGCTTCAGGACATTTTTCTCTATTTCTTGGATTATTTTATCAAGATTCTTTTTTTTTTGATCATAGCTTTCAGGTAGTCTGATTATTCTTATATTTTTTCTTGATCTGTTCTTGATCGGTTGTTTTTCTTATGAGATGTTTCACATTCTCTTCTATTTTTTTCATTCTTTATATTTTGTTTTATTGTTTCTTGGTCTCATGACTTCACTGGCTTCTCCTTGCTCAATTCTAGTTTTCAAGGAGTTATTTTCTTTCTTAAGATTCTGGATCTCTGGAAAAAAAAGGGGTGGAGTCAAGATGGAGGAGTAAAAGCAGTGATTTGCTTGAGCTCTTCCTCAGACTCCTCCAATACCTGTAAAAAATGGCTCTAAACAAATTCTAAAGCAGCAGAACCCACAAAAAGACAGAGTGAAACAAATTTCCAGCCCAAGATAACCTGAATGGTTGATTGGAAAGGTATATCACGCCAGGCTGGGAGAGGAATGCAGTTTGGCGGGGGCACACAGGCAAAACAGGTCTCAGCGAACCTGGAGCAGCCCTCAAAGGACTGAATCATGGGCAATGGTGGCGGTTTCTAGACTTCTCAACCTACAAATGCCAAAGACAACTTAGAAGGTCAGTAGGAAAAGTCTGTGACCTTGGTGGGAGTCCCTGTGCATGACCCTGGGGTGGTAGCTGCTTCTAGAAGTTT
Source organism: Phascolarctos cinereus (assembly GCF_003287225.1). Taxonomy (NCBI): domain Eukaryota; kingdom Metazoa; phylum Chordata; class Mammalia; order Diprotodontia; family Phascolarctidae; genus Phascolarctos; species Phascolarctos cinereus. Next base: position 354,136,198 of record NW_027556098.1, read on the forward strand.
GGGCCCACAGACTGAAGGGGAATCCAGTGGCTGATCAGAGGGAGATTGCAAGGATCTCTTTGCAAGTGCTGAGGCAATATTCTCTTGCTTTGCCCAGCCTTGGATCTGGGTCACAGTTCTGGGTGGTGGTCTTGTGGTGAGGAGGAGTGCTGGCATGGTAGAGCTTGTAGTGGGAGTGAAGAGAAAATCCTCCCCACAGTTCCAAGGCAGAAGAGTGCTTGTGGTCACTCATAGACCAGAGCACAGGCCAGGAAAGGAGTAAACACTTCGTTCTTGATCATACCATCTTGGGAAAACTGAAAATTTACAGGTCCCTAGAAGTATCTCTGAAAACAGCTATACAAAACCCCTGAAGCTTGGGACAGTACATTCTCCACACTGGAAGCAGACCCCTACCTTAACAAAGAGTTTATAACTCAAGTAATTGGCTGGGATCATGAGCAAACAAAGACGCAAAAAAAGTCGGACCATAGAATCTTTCTTTGCTAACAAAGAAAATCAAAACATATAACCAGAAGAAGACAACAAAGTCAAAGCTCCTGCATTCAAAGCCTCCAAGAGAAGTGTGAATTGATCACAGGCCATGGGAGAACTCAAAAAGGATTTTGAGAAGCAAGTAAGGGAAGTAGAGGAAAAACGAAGAGAAATGAGAGTGATGAAAGAACATCATGAAAAACAAGTCAACAGCTTGCTAAAGGAGACCCAAAAAAATCCTGAAGAAAAAAAGATTCTGGATCTCCTTTTCTAATTGGTTGACTTTCTTTTTATAATCTTCTTGTTTTTCTTGGATTGTTTTTTTTTTTTTAGTTTTTCCTCAGTCTTTCTCATTTGATTTTTAAAGTCTTTTAAAAGTTCTTCTATGAATACTTTTGGGGCAGGTGACCATTTGACATTACTCTTTGGGGGTAGGAGAGGATTTCTTTGCTTCAGTATCCTCCTCTGAAGATGAACCCCAGTCTTCTCTGTTCCCATAGTAACTTTTCTGTGGTTGGATTCTTTCTCCATTGCCTGCTCTTTCTTTTGTAGCAGCTTATTTTTTGTTATCACTTTTTGTCCTAGGGCATGGGAGATGGTACCTTTGGCTTCAGATCCTCCTTCAGTTCTCCCCTCTGGCCTGCTACTGAAACCAAGACCTCCAGCCTCCTGTACATGCCCACAGGGAGTGGTGTCCCCACCCCTATGCTTCTGCACTCACCAGGTGTGTGGTGCTTCCTTCTTGCCCAGGACCACATCTCCACAGCACAGCTGGGTCTGGCATTTCTTGTCAGTACAGGTTCCCTCAATCTTCCCCCTGCTCAGATGCCCAATTCCCCTTAAGTTCCTGTGGCTGGGGCTGAGGTGGCCTCCCAACCCACTTAACCCCAGGGATTGCCGCTTGTTGTTTAAGTGGAACTAGTCTGGAGGTGTTTATTCTTCACAGAGATGAGACCTCATCCTGGGATTTTTCTTCAGGTCTTCTCCAGTTGTCCTAGGAGGACCACTGTTCTTCCCTTACTCTTATTTATTTTTACTGCTCAATGTTTGAGCTTCAGGTACTATTTATTCTTGTTTGTGGGGGAAATTTGGAGAGCTTGGAATTTTTTTTTTACCTACTACACAGTATCCTTCCCAGTATCCTTTCCAACTTGGGTACTTTTTGCCAGACTTATGACAGTCCAACACCAATCCCCCCACTTTGCATTATTCACTCCAATCCCCAGTTTCAGCCCCACTGCACTTGAACCAAATGTCTTGTCTCTAAAACAAGGAAAGTCCTTCCTTCTCATACCACATACATGAACATCAAATAAAACCATAACAATTTTTTAAGAGTTCTTATAGCTTTATTGACATCTTTTTTTAAACATCATCTGTATTTTCTTTTTTTCTTCTTTAGGCAATTGGGGTTAAGTGACTTGCCCAGGGTCACACAGCTAGTAAGTGTCAAGTGTTTGGTCTGAGGCCGGATTTGAACTCAGATCCTCCTGACTTCAGGGCCAGTGCTCTATCCACTGTGCCACCTAGCTGCCCCAATCATCTGTATTTTCCAATGTATCCCCATCCTATTAAAATTTAAAATAATAATTCATTTTTTCCTAATTAAATGTAAAAACAATTTTAACATTTGTTTTTCAAAATTTTGAACTCCAAACTCTCTTCCCCTTCTCAAGATGGCAAGCAATTTGATATAGTCTATACATGTGCTATCATGGAAAACATACTTCTGTGTTGTGAAAGAAAACACAGACCAAGAAAAAAACCATGAAAAAAATAAAGTGAAATATAGTATATTTTGATCTGCATTAAGACTCCATCCGTTCTTTCTCTGGAGGTGGATAGCACTTTTCATTATGACTCCTTTGAAATTATCTTGGATCATTGTATTGCTGAGAATAGCTGAGTTATTCACAGTTAATCATTATATAATATTGCCGTTACTGTGTACACTGTTTTCCTGGTTGTGTGCATTTCCTGGCTCTGCTCACAGCCAAGAGTTTTATCAATAGTTTTTATCACATTTAATAACTTAAAAAGGAAAGAGCATTTATGACAAAGATTGAAGCAGTTTGAACCTCAGAAGGAAGCAAAGAGTTTAATGTTAGTAGCTAGTTCACTATATATTTGACTTTCTCCCTGAGAGATGGGAAAAAGGAGGGGAAATGTGTTTTATTCTTTCTCTTCTCAAATCTGGTCCAGGACATAGTTGTATACAGATTGTTGTCATCATCTCAGCTTAAAGATTACATTAAAAAAATACTCAAGTGAAGAAATCTGGGAATCAGATGGAATAAAACTTACAAGGAACACTTGGGAGAGAATCAAAAGAGGGCGATATTCAAGTAACATTTTTGTGAGGATACACTATAGGCAACTTGGAAAAAAGGAGGAATTAGAGGGGTAGTTCAGAAGGTAGATCTCAGTCCCCAAAATAAGGCATGATACTGTAGTAATGGGAAACTTCAACCCTTGGACATTTACTGGAGCTTTCTCATTACCAAAAGCACAACAGCTGAAAAATTCATAAGCATAACAAAACCAAAGAAGCAATAATAGGAAAATCTCATTCTGAATAATTACAAAATTCACAAACTATCTGGATATTCACCTGTTGAAACACACAAAAGACATATGGATTATATAACAAAGCACTTCTTAAAGAAATAGAGAACTTATATAGCTGGAGTCAGTGCTCATGGCTGGGCCATGTTAATATAATAAAGATTGACAATACTATCAAAGTTAATTTATACTTTTTCATGCTACAGCATCAATCAAATTACCATTGGGATACTTCATAAAAGTTGATTAAAAAATAAAAAATTCATTTGGAAAAACAGAAGATCTAGAATATCAAGGGAAATAATGAGTAGGGATGAAGGGGGAATAGCACTTCCTAAATTATGTTATAAGGCAACGGTACTCAAAACCATCTGCTATTAGTTAAAAAATAGAGTGCTAGATCAATAGAATAGATGAAGCAAGGATGAATCAGAAAAAGTGGAACTCAGTAACCCATTGCTTCGTAAAATGGAAAACATAAATTACCTAGGAAAAAAGTACTTATTTTATTTTTAAAAATGGGGAAACTAGAAAGCAGTCTGGCAGAATGCAGACTTAGACCAACACCTTATACCACATTAGAAACAGCTAGGTGATGCAGTGAGTAGAGCACTGGGCCTGGAGTCAGGAAGAACAGAGTTCAAATCTAGCTTCAGACATTTACTTGCTATGTAACCCTGGGCAAGTCACTGAGCCTCTGTCTCAATTTCCTCAACTACAAAATAGAGCTAATAACACCTACCTTGCAGAGTTATTGTGAGGATCAAATGAGACAATGTTTGTAAAGTGCTTGGCACTAAGTAGATGCCTTATAAATGCTTTCTTTTGTTATATCATCATCATAATTATTATTATTGTGTTTGACAATATATTCTAAATCGATGTGCAACCTCAATATTAAAGATCATATGTTTTAAAAAAAATTGGAAGTAGATCACATATCTCACACAGTTATGAGTATTACAAATGTTTTGTTAACTAAACAAGAGATGTACACAATTACAAAAGATAAAGTAGATAACTTTGATTAAATGATATTAAGAGGTATTTGCATAGATAATTCACCTAGGATAAGAAGAGAAACTATTGCATGGGAAAAAATAAAATTTCTGTGATAAGAGTTTGATGTCCAAGACATATAAACAATTAATATATGTAAGACTGATATCCAATACCCAGTAGATAAAGTGGTCAAAGGATATGAACAAACAATTCTTAAAAGATCAGTTGCAAAATATTCACAACCACATGAAAGAGTGCTCTAAATCACTAAATATAAGAAAAATGCAAATAAAAACAACCCTGAGGTTTCAACTCACAAACTGGCAAATTGGCAAATTGACAAAAAAGGCAATAAACCTTCTCCCTTTCTTTTTCTCTATGCTTGTGTCACTGAAATTTTTGTGTGTGTATATATATATATAACATAGGTTAGGGGGTAGGAGAGGAGAAGTCCTTGAATGATGTGCAGTTATTTTCTTCTCGAGTCTGGTCTGTTCAGTTAGAAACCTGATGACCATTTCTTGAGGTTGTTGTAATGGAAATTTGTGTTCAGGTATGGTTAGGGCTAGATTTTATGAGGGTTCTCTGGGATTTCTGAAGTATCAGAAAGTTAAGAGTGCTCAGAGCCCTGAGGTGGCTGATGGGACTCTGAACTTAAGGAATCATTGGTTTAAAGATTTAGGGTCTCAGGGACCTCATTAGCTTCCAGTGACTCAGAGGGAAAAGGGAGTGGTTCAGAGGACCTGGGATTCAGTGAGGCCTCAAGAGATTCAGTGAGTTGTGGGTGTGCTCTGGAAGACGTGGCTGACTCCTAGATTCAATTCAATTCAACAATAATTTGTTAAGTGACTGCTGCTATGTAGCAAAGAACACCTTGCATTCTACTGAAAAATCAAGACCAATCCCCCTTTGCTTCCCCTCTATCTCTAGCTCTATTCTCCCTTATCCACCCCCTTCCCCCAGTGATGCTTAGGAGAATCATCTCTGTCCATGATTAGCTGAGTTTTTCATACAATCACAGCATTTGAGATGTGGAAGTGGCCCTCAGGGTTCATACACAAAAGGAATTCCCATTCTAATACACCCAATAATGGATTGTCCAGCCTCTGCTTGGAGACCTCCAAGTAGGAAATAAACCAGCCCTCCAGGAAGTTCATTCCACTTTTTTTCCTTTCCACATAATCTCATTAATTTCTCCTGATACCATTTTTGCATTATCTGGAAGTCAAGTTCCTTGAGCATCTAGAGTTAAATGTTGCTGATGTGATGATTCTGGGAAAGAGAGATCTATGAAATGAAACAGGAAGTCTGTTTATTAGGTGTCTGATGGGGGAAGAGAAAGTATAGTATGTCTATATGTAAGCCTATGTGTTCCTCTCTGGGTTTACTCCTCTAAGTCCCATGGAATCAGACCCCATACCTATGTCCCCTACTTCTGGCACAAACCCTTCCTTCCTTCTCCCTGTCTCTGCCTGTTCTCATGTTGAATTTTGTGTATTTCAACGTTAAAATCTTTATGTGCATGTATTCAGCCTTTTTTATCCCAATTCAGGCAAAAGTGAGATACATGAGATACATGAGATATTTTTCCTTCTGATATTAAATCCCAGGCACAGTATCCACAGCAGTTGAGCCACCAGGGTTCAGGGGAGATTCAAGAGAAGCACTGGGTGACTGTGAAGGAGGGACAAGAGTGGGCACAGTCAGCCTAGACAGAACTGAGGTAGATGCAGGCAGCAGGCAAAAGCTACCAGGAAGAGACTGTGAGGAGAAAAGGAGAGCTGAGGCAGATCCTGGATATCCCACCAAAGTACTGGCCATTCCCTGAGAAACCCCTAACAAAGGTCATAGAAAACATGAAGAGACACCTCAGTCTCATGGAAGGCACATTCTTTCATAGGGAGACTCTTCCTGACAGGGAGCTCCTCAAAGGGTGTCAGCTAGTCTTGTCCTGCAGGGGATTTACCAAACCAACCACCCTGAGACTCTTTTGGAGAGGAGAGAACTGCTCAGCCTCCCAGAGAACTTCCTGCTCAACTTAGAAAAGGGAACAAGGATGGAAACAATGGAGTTTTTGTCTTCTCATGAAGAGTTTATGTTTACCCAAAGCTTGGAGAAATTGGGCTTCAGTGTTAGCTTCTTGGCTAAGGGTGGAGGTAGGGGTTTTAACCTGGAGGCCAGTGCCAATAACACCAAATCTTCTGACTCTAGAGAGGTCCATAAGTCACACTCTGAGCAGACTTACAGCTGCACCACCAAGTTCAGCTACATCCCATTGACCCCTTGCTGCTTTATACAAGCTAGTCTCCACCTTTGCAGGTTAGCTTTGCAAGAGTTAAAGCAACTGGAGGGACTTCTGAGCCTCTACAAGGGTGCAGAAACCTTCCAAGTACTGAGGCAGAAATGTGAGGTGTTTTCCCAAAGGTTTGGCTCTCATGTGAACCAGGGCCTACTGCAGTTGGGAAGAGTATTCTTGTGGAAAGCTATAGCTGAGGGCTTCAGGCCAGAGGAGATGCATGATGTGAAGTGACAAGCTTCAGAGGCATTTGATGTATACATTGGAGGCAGCTATAGGGGGGTGACAGTTGCAGCCAGGGTGAATCCATCAAACTCTTAGTCCTAAATGAAATAGCAGCCACTGCTATAGAACAGGAACACACACACACACACACACACACACACACACACACACACACACACACACACACACGTATGTGTATATATACATGTATATGTTTGTGTGTGTGTGTGTGTGTATATATATATATGTATATATATATTTATATATATATTTATATATATATATGAGACAGTGCTCATATGTTACCTGCTACAGTGATGTCATTTGGTTTGATGTAAACACCCATGTCCATTACTTTGCTCACCTCTAGGAGTGGGATCCTCCAATGATCCCCCCAAACCCCAGTTATACCTACAACATCCAGGAACTGAAAAGAGGAATTTTCTTGATTTCCAAAGAAGAATCCAAGGGCAGAATCCTGAAGATGTCTGAGGTGAAGGTCCAGATCCAGGATATGTGGAAAGCCTTGCTGAATGAAAACTTCATCTTCAGTTTTAGGAATACCTGGGAGATCATGGCCATGATCAAGCTTGAGACAATGCATAACAACTGGACCTGGAATCTAAGAAACCATATGTTGAATTTGCAGAACCAAATACATCAGATTCAGAATGATGAAACCCAGGATCTCACAAGTTCTCTTGAGACTAGCATTGCAGAAAATATGAAGCCATCAGGCAAGAGCTTCAAAATATTTTGATGAAGACCAAGAGAATGAAATCCTGATACAGTGGAAGGGAAACTTTGAGAACAAATTGAGCAATCTTCAAGAGGCACTTGTTTCAGAAAGCTACAGACTGTCCAATGATCCCCTCAGTTTAAAGAAAAGTCAAGATAAACTGGATAAAAAGAAATTAGAATATGAAAAAGCTGTTGTTAAGAAGCAGAGATGTGGCTCTGTCGCTAATGGGCAAAGAATTAAGTGAGGAGGAGCTGAGAGAGACATTCAGTCTACTTTGGTCAAAGTGAGCCTGTGAAGTATTCTCAAGTTGCCCTGTTGCTGAAGACCCCAACTTTTTTTTTTTGTGAGAGGCAATGGGGTTAAGTGACTTGCCCAGGGTCACACAGCTAGTAAGTGTTATGTGTATGAGGCTGGATTAGAACTCTGGTCCTTCTGACTCCAGGGCTAGTATTCTATCTAGAGTGATAAGACCATAATGCAAACTACTGAAACTATCATCTCACTGGTCACTGAAACCATTGAATCCAAGTCAAGAATTGGGAGGGATTATAATATGATATATAATATTAATATAATATAAGTTACTTCTGTGAAATACTGTATTTGATAGAAAAGAATGTTGAATCTTCATCCAATGAGGCTAGGTATATATCTGCAAATGAATACACTAGGTCTCTGTGCCAAAGAGTAGCAACTAGGTTTTGGGAAACACACAGCATTTAAGAGAGTGAATGGTCCTGTCACATATTTAGAAAACAAGAGGTAGGACTGCTTCATGAACTTTAAGATTTCCTGCCAAAGTGCAACTTCCATCACAACATTTGCCAGTTTGCTGTGGGGCAGGCTTATTGTTACCCTTCCTATAGCTATCTGGAAGAAGGTGGCCCTTGAACTGTCTGGGCGTCTTAGGGCTAACTGTCCCTCCTTCATTGGCAGTTGAGCCAAAATGATTCTGTGCCTTGCGAAATCACCTGGGGAGTCATTTGACTCTTGCAAGAGGAGACTTAAGACGCATTGAACACCAGGAGATGACTGACACTGACTTCCTCAAAGAAGCCATGAATGAATTATTGGAGTAGTTTGCATTATGGTCTTATCACTCTAGATAGAATACTAGCCCTGGAGTCAGAAGGACCAGAGTTCTAATCCAGCCTCATACACATAACACTTACTAGCTGTGTGACCCTGGGCAAACTGAGGAGGTAGGAAAGATCTGTGAAATGAAATTCATGGAGAAAATTGTACCTGAGATTTAGACCGTGATCTCTGACCAACTTGGTGGCTGCTGGAAGCAGTGTCTTATATCCCACCTCCTCTCCCCTGCTGGAAAATTATCCCTAAAAAAAAGTTTTAAGGAGGTAGGTTTTCAGTGTTTGCATTGGTTTTGTGACATTTTTCTCTCTTTTTCTTTCTCTTTTGCAGGGCAGTCTGTACAAGCACAATCCCAAATCATGATGGGGAACACAGTGTTCCCTTCCATTTTCTCAGGGCTGTCAGTGGTGAAAATGGTACCAGACTGGGGAATTTTCACTTGATTTCTGTACCAGCACCATAGCAAGTGATATTCTCTGTGTTCTTCCAGATGGCAGGCATATTCCATTTAAGTGTTGCTGTCAGGCAGGTGGTGAATGTTCCACATGGAACATCACTCCAGATACATCAGCCCAGCCATACTGGAAATGGGTGTTCTGCATGTCACTTCAGATTAGAACAAAATTAGAATTAGACACAATTAGAACAAAAATTTTATCTCAGATTCAAGGGCAAATTCAAGAGTAGAATCACCAAGCAATATTTGTTGAGTAACCTGAGTAGACAGTTTTTAGTGATACCAAGAAGCCCAAACCTAGAGCATTTTAGGAAAATATCCTTTTAGATAAATATTTTTAAATAGAAATGAAATAGAAATGATACCACCATAATTCAAATTATATGATAAAGTAGTCATCATCAAAATTGTAAGTCATGGGTTAAAAAAAGGAAGTATGATTACTAGAATGGACTAGACAACAGAGTCAGAAACAAACTGATCTTGATAACCTAGTCTTCATTATACCAAGAGCGTGAATTATTTGTAGAAGAAGTCCCATTTGCAAGAATTGTGGGATATTTTGAAAGGAATTTCACAGAAATTAGGTTGAGATGAACAGGTGATGCTTGTTACCATAATAAACTAAAAATAGGTATATAACCTCAATAATAAATACTCTTAATATTAAAAGATCAAAAGAGAAACTGATCAGGTACCTTAATATCCATGCTTAAGGGTACATTTTCTTAAATAAACAGGGAATAGATAAAATCACGAAATATAAAATAAATAATTTGATTATCTGAAGTTGAAAATATTTTACACGAGCACAATTAACATACCAAACATAAGAAGAGATGGGGAGGGGATGGGGAACAACTTTGCATCAAATATCTCTGATAGGCAACTAACCAATATAGAACAACAAAAGCAATTCCCTAATGGATAAATACCCAAAGAGTATGAAAAAACAGTTTCCAAAAGAATCATTGTAAACTCTTAATGATCGTTAGAAATGATGTACAACATCATTGTTAATAAGTGACATGGAAATCAAAACAACCCTGAAATTTTATCTCATACCCATTCAACTGGCCAACATGACAGAAGATGGGAATAGTCTGTGTTCAGTGCTACCTGTGGGAAGGCAGGTACATGGAAGCTTTGGGGTTGAAGCTGTGAGCACTTTCCAGCTTTTAGAAAGAAATGTGGAATTTTACAAATAAAGTGGTTAAAATATCTAGACTATTTGACCCAGAGTTTCCATTGCTAGTAATATATTCTAAGGAGGTGGGTTTTCAATGTATTCATTGGTTTTGTGACATTTTTCCCCTCTTTTTCTTTTGAGGGATAATTTTCTGGGAAGAGGGAGGATTTGGGATATAGAAGGAAAATCCAAATGACATAAAATAGAAAATATCAATAAGAATCTTCCTTTTAAAAATAAGCAAAACGCTAATCACAACAATTCTCACTTTTTGCCACATGCTGAGCAAATTGGGAATGATAGCAAAGGATAGGAAAAATCAATGCTAGATATACTGTGGAAAGAGGAAAACCAATACATTGTAGGTGGAGCTGTGAATTGGTCTAATCATTCTTGATAACAATTTGGAATTATGTTAAGAAAGTAACTAATACGTTCGAAAGTCTTTGACCCACACATCGCACAGCTAGACATATGCCAAAACAAAGTTAAAAAGATATACCATATCCCATGCATATCAAGCTATTTCTAATAGTACTCTTTGTAGTGGTAAAGAACTAGAAAAAGTAAATGTATTAATTGTTCAATGGTTACACAGACTTTTTAACACAAATGTAATGGGATACGATTGAGATATGAATAGCTATAATGAATAGAGATGCAGTGATAAATATGAACTTAATCTTCCAGAGCCAGATCAGCTACATCTCCCCTTCAGGGTTTGGGATGTCTTTCTATAATGCTATTGCCTCAAGTCCTCATTCTGGTGTATTTTTCTCCCTCCCCCTACTGTTAGCCTCCCACAATAAGTGCACCACTGATATTCATAACAACAATGATAAAATTCACATTGCAGATATACCAAGAAACAGAAGTACAAGGATTTCCCTATGGGTTGCTCTCTACCCTATTCCACCTTGGTAACTGGGGAGAATGTGCTCAGACTTAGTTTGTACATTTCTTTCTGTGATGAATGAAAAGTTTGAGATACATAATTTCTGGGCAATTAACAATCATTTTATTTGTTATGGCTAGTGAATAATTAATAAAAGCATGGTCATTTGGCTTTCTCTTGTAAACCAAAGATGATGATTCATGGAGGTGAACCAATGCTTCTATGCTCTTCCTTGGAAGAGTGAGTATTCCTGACAGTTGGAAATCAGCTCTGACTAGTTAACAATTAATGAGAGATTGAATAATATAATAAGAGGTGGGTTTATTCTAATGAGGGGCTGGGGATGTGATTTTGATTATGTCACTCTTCCTCATCTCTACCCAGAATACCTCCTTCTCAGGCAATCTAGAAAAAGGGATCTACTTCCATCCAAGCCTGCCAGAATAGAACACAATGGGTTGGAATTCACCTAGATTAGATTCTCTTTGTGAGATTTTCTAGCTGGGTAGGGTATAACCCAAGTATATAGCCCAGGATTTGGGCAATCTGATCTATCAGCAATGTCCTTCTGAAACTGGGCCTTCCTATTGGAAGGGAAAAAACCCTGGTTCCTCTCCCCCCATATATTAGTAATTGGTTATTAATATAAGAAATAATAATTTCTTTAAATTTACTGCACCAAGTTGACTTCAAAATGTTAGATATATAGATGAGCCTTTCCTCTGCTACTGCTTGGCTAAGGTCAAGTCAGGAGCTTGGGGTCTCATGCCTCACCATAGAGCTTCTAGCAAATCCTCGTATGAATTCCAGTTTTCAGCCTGTGGTATTCTACATTCCTGACCTTTTTAAACTTCATAATGTTATACCCTCTCCAGTTTCCATGTAAAACAAGAAAAGGCAAATGCATAGAGAAAAAGAACTAAGGCCCATAGTCACAGGCCAAATGTTGGCTTTGAACAGGGAGGGCCTAAGAAGGCTTCTAAATTTGCAGTACTGTCTCTCTTAGCATAATACAATGTGGTAGAAATGAGTTAGAACAGGACCAAGGCACAGGGTGACTAGTGCCTTTGAAAGGTACCACAGATTTGGCTATGCAACCAATCAATGATCATTATCCTCATTACATTAGTTTTAGTGTTCTTTACCTTTTTGTGTTAATCATAACATATATTTATTACAAGAATTTGTATGATTGTTAATTGGTTTAATAAAGGGGGGGGAAGAGAAGATGAAATGAGACCAACAGAGAAGGAAGACAAAGTTGGAGAGGGGAGAGACACAAACATAGAAAGACAGCAGAAGAATGACAGAGAGGAAAAACAGGAGAATGACCAAGAATGGCAGACAGGGAAGAAAGAGAGAGGGTAATGAAGATAGTGATAAGGACAGAGAAAGGGAAACTAGAGAAAGAGAAGAGAGAAACAGAGATAGAGATATACAAATGGGCAGTAAGGGAGAGAAAAAGGGGAGAGAGATGAAAAAGAGATAGCAACAGAGAAAATAGAGGTGAAAAGATGAGAAAAAGGAGATAAATTCAGAGGGGGAGAAAGACAAAAGGAAGAGAGAGGGAAGAGAGAGAGGAGAAATGAGACTGAAAGGGGGATGAAGAAAACAGAGATGGGAACAAAGGAGAGAGAGACAAAATAGAATGAGACAGAGATGGGGAAGAAAGAAAGGAGACAGCAAGGAAGGATGGAAATAGAAAAAGAGTAAGAGAAGGGAGAGAGAAGCAGAGAGAAGAGACAGGCAGATGTGAGAAAAAGACAGATATACAGAGAGACAAAGACAGAGAGAAGAAAGAATGAGCTGGGAGGAAGCATAGAGTTATTCTACTTTGGTGGTTTCCCAACCTTTTCAAAAATGACTCCTATTTGGTTAAAAAAAATTACTGAGCCCTGCACAATAGTAGTTGTGTTTTTAATATCTACTAATTAAGAAAATACATGATGGTAAATAGCTATAATGAATTCAACATTGCTGCCAACCAAATTTGTATCATACTGATGATAACAAGATCTAAATATTTTTTACAAATAGTAATACAGGTGCTTAACATTATTTGGGCTACAGAAAATTTATTTGCAGATCCATTATACTTAGTCATTTAATGGACAGTAACAAGAATGATAACTGCCTGACAATTATCTGGGGATTTAAATTCTGCATGTTGTGGTAATATGTTCTTTCATCTGATTTGAGAAAGAGCTACAGCAGTAGCTCCATGTGTGTGCTTCATGAGTCACAGAGGGAGTGGATAACCAACCTGTTCTAATCCCCTGAAAGGAGAGAAGCTCTAAGGGAGAAAATGACTCAATGATGGAGCAGGACTCAAAGAGAGGCAGAGATAGAAAGAGACAAAAAGCAAGACAGGACATCAGTGACATAGACAGGAGAATAGTGAGAAACCGAATCAGTGAGCATGAGAGTGGAACAGAGATAAAAAGTAATAAAGGTATAGAGAGAACTGGTAAAAGATACAGAAAAGGAAGGACAAATGTAGCCAAGTGGAGAGAGTGCCAGACATGGAATCAGGAAGACCTGAACTCAAAGCCTATTTCAGACTCTTTCTATCTCTGTGATGACCTTGGTCAAGTTATTTAATCTTTCTTTGCTTCTATTCCTTCATCTAGAAAATGTGGATAATAAATAACATCTACCCCACAGGGTTGTTGTTGTAAGGATCCATTGAGTTGACATATTAAAAGCACTTTACAAGCCTGGTGGTTTGGGGACCACATCCCCCTTCATGCCCCACGTGAGGACATTTGGTTGATTGAGTTATGACTAATCATGCAGCTGAGCCACACTCTTGTATTTGCACTTGACCTTTAGAAAGTTATTGTATTTATAGACAAGGATATGGAGAGAATTAGAATGAAGAACTTCCATTCAATAAACATTTATTAAGTGCCTGTTATGTTACAGGCACTGTACTAAGCCCTGGGGATACCAAAAGAGGAAAGACAGTCCCGGTTCTCATGGAACTTATATTCTAATGGGGAAGACAACATGCAAACAAATATGTATATACATATGTAAAGAAAGCTATATACAGGATAACTAGGAAATAATTAAAAGTGGTATTTTAGTTGAGACTTAAAGAAAGTCAGGGAGGTGAGTAGTCAAACCAGGGGTCTAGCAGCTTACCTAATGCTGAGCTGTGGTCCAGGTACTGGTGTCTGGCATGTTCTGAGGCCCATGGAGTGTTTCTGCTTGTCCCCAGGGCTACACTGAAGCACATCTGGCTGCTGGAGGTTGTCTGTTTGCCTGGGGCTATGCTGAAGCACTTGGAGGTTCTTTGAGCTGGAGTCTGTCCATTTACCTGGCTATGTTGAGGCATGCGGGGGGGGGGGGGAGTCATGGTGTTGGCATTTCCCTGCCCCACTGCACTGGGCTCAGGATCTCCCACTGGTTTTCTGAGGTGGGGCTTACTGCTAGCTTGCTGGGATGCTTCCTGTCCTGGACTGGGCTCCCTCTTTACACAAGTGAGACAGTCCTTTCTTCCCAATCTTCCAACTTTCTGGGACTAAAAGATTGTTTCATCCCATCTTTTTGCAGGTTATGCTGTTCTAGGATTTGTTTGGAGGTGCTATTTTATGGTTGGTTGGAGGTAAATATGGGAGAGTTACGGTGATTTACTGCTTACTCTGTCATCTTCCAAAGAAAAAGGAAAGGACCTGTATGTACAAAAATATTTATATAACAGTTCTTTTTGTGGTGGAAAAGAATTAGAAATTGGGAGGATGTCTATCAATTGCGGAATGGCTCAACATGTTGTGACATGAGTTTGTGATGGAGTACTATTATACTTTAAAAAATGATGAGGGCAATGAAAAACCTAGGAAGACTTATATGAATTGTTGCAAAGTTAAGTGAGCAGAACCAGAAGAACATTGTACCCAGTAACAGCAATATTGTAACATTGATCAATTGTGAAAGACTCAGCTACTCTATTCAGTACCATGATTGAAGACATTTCCAAAGGGCTCATGAAGAAAAATGCTATATACAGCCAAAGAGAGAATTGATGATCTCTGAGTGCAGATAGAGGTGTATTTTTACTTTATTTTTCTTGCTTTAAAAAAAATAATGTAGCTGATAGGGAAATATGTTTTGTACGACTTCATATATATATAACTGATATAATTTTGCTTACCTTCTCAATGAGTGAAAAGGGGGAGAGAGAGAAGGAGAAAATTGGGAACTCAAAATTTTAAAAAATTAATGTTAAAATAAAGTATAATTACATTTTTAAAAAAGGAATGCTTCCTCCTACATCTGGCACTGATCATCTGTTCTCAACCAAGCCCACTCTTAGGGTGTATGATTTTGACACCTGAACCCCAGCTTTGAGCACGTTCCCTCCCCAACATGTCACTTATCCTTGAGCATAGGTGAGTTTCTTGCATGCAGGAAAAAACTGTCTCTGTCTGTATTGCCATTGCATGTATGTATGTTTTGTTTGCCTGCTGCTGTGCCTTATAACAGTAAAGTTTGCAATTGTATCATTTTTCCAAGTACTAATTTTCTAGAAATTCTTCAACCCAAGTATTTGCTTTAACCCCAGGTGAGAGGCCAAATAGTACAACAGTGTTTTTTAATAGTTAAAACCATTTGCTGAAAGGAAGGTCTGGTCTTAAAGCTGAGAGGACCCAAGATTAAATCCTGCTTCTGGCTATATACTGGCAATGTAACCTTGGGTAAGTCATTTAGTCTCTCATTGTTCTCTGGCAACTCGCTAAGAATAAATTGAAATTTTATGTATCCTTTTTTAAAAGTGGAAATATTTATGGAAGATTAAGATAAATTTCACTTTCAGGAATAAAAAAGAATAATAAGGAAGTAACAAAAAACATATCAAATTTATTAGCTAGAACAATAGATTTAAGTAATGTGAATTCTTCCATTAAAGGAAAAATTGTAATAGAATGAAATAAGAAACAAAACACATCAATGTTGCTTATAGGAAACACATTTTTAAAAATGTGGCTAATTTAAAATTAAAAGCTGGTATAAAATATACCATGTAACTGCAAGTGCAGAAAAGCAGGAGGGATCATAATAGATAAAGCAAAATTCACTTTAAAAAAATTCAAAAGAGACAAACCAGGGCGCTATATAAAAGCAAATGTAAAAATGAATAACAAAAAATGTAGCCACTTTAAAGTTATATTCACCAAGTAGTTCAACAGTTAAATTAATAAAAGAAAGATTGGCATGAGCATTAAAAGGAGTAAAAATACCAAAATGATGGTTTGCTTTAACAACATATTATGGTTATGACATATTAAAAGAAAAAATTAACAATAAAGAAGTAAAAATCCTAAACACTGTCAACTATTACTGAGTTCATTCTAAGAAAGACAAACAAAATTAAGCTGCATATGTATGTTTATTTTTCTCAAAGCTTGTGGAACATGCATATAGAGATACGCATGGGAATTCATTGTAGACAATGAACCAAGGATGAACAGACAAAGGGGATTTTATATCTTCAGAGCAATTCCCTCTCACCTCTCCCTCCCTTCCTGGCTCAGGATGCCTATGTCAGCCAAAATTATAGTCTTCATATGTGTTAAACATAGTATGAGATAGGAATTTTTTAAGTGAATAGATTATAAATACAGTAAGATAGGAGAATGTCAAAGTATCAGTTAAAATGATAGATCCAAGATCTCTGTGTTTCTTCCATCATTAACGTGATATAACATAACATAACATAACAGACATAATGTCTCTATAGAATACCAAGATAAGAAAAGTCCCATTATTCAAGGTAGTGTCTGATTCAAGGCATCTTGTCCTTGGAAGTCATAAACAGAAGAATGCTCCTGGTCAGCTTCATCTGGTCTTGTTGCTGACACAGGAAGGTACATTTTGAGTTCACTCAGAAAGCAAAGCAAAGCATGTCTGTTATTATGCCAGAGCATGCAAAGCATTATGGTAGGTTAAGCTCAGAGTGGGCCAAAATGTCTCTCCTGGTGGGCCAATCCAGGTTTTAAGCCTTTCTCAGGTCCTGAGAGGTTCAAAATGGTTTGGGGAGGGGTCCACAACATCTACCTGTTTCTGGAAATGCCTGATGACATATGAGGAAGGTGACTTGCTTTCCACTTTGGAACATATATAGACCAGTAGCTGGCTCTAGTCTACTACCCTTTGATGAGGACACAGACCACTGATTGGCTGTGTTATCAGATCTAGGGTATCCAAAAGCACTAGTCAACTGGGCCTTGCTCTTTGTCCATCTTCTTCCCACCTGGCTTCATGACATTGAGAGAGACAATGCTGTAAGGGTAGAACTCTCAGGCCCACCTCATCTGAGATGAATATTTGTCCTATGGTACAGGCCTTGGTTCTTTGTCTCTCTGTGTTTGTCCTTTCCTATTTTTAATGGAGATTAGAAATAGCTATGAACTTGTGATCTGAAAAAGGTCAGGCATATTAAACATCTGATTTTGGAAATTGGAATCCATACCAGAACATACCAGGTGAGGTGTGTACTCCTAACCAACTTAATTGACCTAGGTCAACAGGAGCACAGATCTGTATCTCATCCATTAGTCATACCACATCTGGCATCTGGAAACTTGCTACTATGATTGATATAAAAAATTAGTTAAGTCTGATCCCTCTCTCCCCACATTTCAAGGTGGTTTAGGTAATGTGTGTCCCCAGTTTGGGGGAGGGGGTTGGTGAGAGGAGGAATGTTTGTACTTCTGTTTTTCCTGTTATCTACAAAGTGAATATCCCTTTGCAAAAGCAATTCTGTGCTAATTGGAGCAATTGGTGTGCTTATCACTGCCCACTAACTGTAGGAGTGGGATAGACCCAGAATGAGGACTTGAGACAACAGCATTACTGAAAGTCATGCCTAAATGTGAGATATAGCTGGCCACCCCATAGAATCATGAAGGGGAAGTATAACTTATCTCATTCTGGGACAGGAAGTCCAAAGTATCATCACAATTTTATTCATCATAGTTATTGGTTTTGGGATTTGTTTGTTTGTTTGTTTGTTTTTATGGCTATCCCATTCTATCATATACCACAATTTGTTGCCGTTCCCTAATTAATGTGCATTTTCCTTTTTGAAGTTCTTTGCTACTACAAAAAAGAATTACTATAAATAATTTGATAATATGTAGGGTACATTATATCTTATCTTTGCCTGTCTTATGGTGTATGCCTAGCAATAAGAGCTCTGGGCCATAGGATATGGTAAGAAATGTTTGTTCATTTCTCATCATAATTCCAAATTGTTTTCCAGAATGGTTAGACCATTTCAAAACTCTACCCACAGTGTATTAGTTTTCCTCTTTCCACAGTACATCTAGCATTGACTTTTCCCATCTCTTATAATCGTTGTCAATTTGCTTGGTTTAAGGTAAAATGTAAGAGTTGTTCTGACTAGCGTTTAGCTTATTTTTAAGTATAGATTTTTTATAGTTTTTTTTTTCAAAATCACCTAGATTTCTGCTTTGTATATTACCTTGTCTCACCTCTCAGAGGATCATTTCTTGTAACAAATTTTTTAAGAAAAAGGGGAGAGAAAAAATTCAAAATAACCAATGAATATATTGAAAGTATCTGAAATTATATACCTGTGGATCCCCACCCACCTCTCCTAAGGATTGGGTAGAGGCATATCTTTTCTTGGAGCCTTGTAATTTTAATATTCATTTTAGTTTTTTTATGGTTGTTTTTTCCATTTACATTGTCATAATCATTATATATATGCATATATATACACATATGTAGTTTTCAACACTCAACTTCACATTACATCAGTTCATACAACTCTTTCCATGCTTCTCTGTATTCAGCATGATTGTCATTTTTACAGCATTATAATGTCATGATTGAAATATGTGAATAAAGGAAATTGAGGCAAAAAAAATTTCAAGCACAATCAGTTTATTAGCCATAGCTAGCAATTTGCTAATAAAATGGGTCCAAGATCATCTCGGTTGGTACAAGGACCGTTTACTGAATTTACAGAGCACTTTTATAGACATAAATAAGAAACATTAGAATGGGGGAACATAATAAATGAGGAACATTAATCCCAAATTGAGGGACATGATATTGATTCTGACAGGGGTTTACACCTTCTAATTGGTTGTGGGTATTTTGGGACTTTCCATTATCACCATGGAAGCCTATCTCTTGTAACTATCTTTGACAAGGATAGTGAATTTTCATGAGAATGGGACACTTTGACAGGTGAACAATACTTGGGGTGTTTTCGGTCCTCATATGACTTGTATTTTGATCACTGAGTCACTATAACTTTTCCTTGAACTGAGGAAATCTTTGGACTTTCTAACGCTTTCTGAAACAAGTGCCTCTTTAAGATTTCTCAGTTTGTTCTCAAAATTTCCCTTCCACTGGATCAGGATTTCATTCTCTTGGTCTTCATCAAAGTATCTTTGAAGCTCTTTCCTGATGGCATCATATTTTTCTGCAATGTTAGCCTCAGTAGAACTTCTTTGGAGATTCTGAATTTCCCCATTCTGAATCTGATTGGTCAGTTGGTTCTGCAAACCCAACACATGACTTCTTAGATTCCAGGTCCAGTTGTTATACATTGTTTCAAGCTTGATCATGGCCATGATCTCCCAGGTATTCCTAAAGCTGAAGATGAAGTTTTCATTCAGCAAGGCTTTCCACAAATCATGGATCCAGACTTTGACCTCAGACATCTTCAGGATGCTGCCTTTGGATTCTTTTTTGGCAGCCAAGAGAATTCTTCTTTTTAGTTCCTGGATGTTGTGGCCTGGGATTGGGAGGGGCCACTGGAGGATCCCCTTCCCATAGATGAGCAAAGTAATGGACATGAGTGTTGACATCAAACTGAATGACATCACTTAAGCTGGTAATATCTGAGCACTGTTCCTGTTCTGCAGCTGTGGCTGCCATTTCATCCAGTCTCTGCTGCAGTCACCTTCTTGCTTCCGTGTTTTGATCTTTGGCAGTGATTTCTCCCACATTCTGATGCACAAAGAGACAGCCTGGGGAAATGTTCACTTGTTTCATTCTCAGAAAGGCCTGGACAGCAATTTGCAAGATATCTTGCATTTCTGAAGGATTCTCTCCAAATATATTGATCAAGGTTAGGTTTGCAAGTCCAATAACAAAAGTTGCCAGCTCATTGTCCCTATTTTGTGATTTAACAGTAAGTTCTGGGGCCCAGAGTCCTTCAGTGTCAACCACAAGGACAAAGCCAAAGCCCAGCTCTTCCCAGAGAGTTTCTTCCACCTTCAGCAACTGCATGTAAGCTCCTCGTGTGCATCGCCCTACACTGACATTGAATTGAAGGCCAAACATAGCATTGAGCAGAGTTGATTTCCCTGTGCTTTGGAGGCCAAGAACAGAGAGAACAAAGAGCTTTTGGTCTCCAATTTTCTCAATCTGTCAAAAACTGCTGCTACCCACTTCAGGGGGACATAGGAAGCATCCCCATCCATCAGCTCAAGGGGGTACCCAGAAACCATCAGGTCAGCAGCAATTTGAGGAAGGGAGAAGAACGCAGTGTCCATTTGGGATGAAACTTCTTCCAAAGCTTCATAGATCTGGCCAACCTCTCTCAGGAGATGTTCAGTACCCAAGGAAGAATCCCTGATCTCCTTAGAGACAGTTTCGAGTTCTTTTTGGTGGCACTTAAAGGAAGCACGCTTTGACCTTTTTTGTCTTTCTGCCAGCACCAGGGACCACAACTGGTTGTACCTCTTGTGGAGTTTTTCCAGGTGAACTCTGGTAAGGTTGTCCATAAATGTACTTAGCCACTCCAGCAAGTACAGCTCAGTGGTATTGTCTTTCTCTGAGTGAGACTGGAGGATTTTAAGCACAGATCACATCAAGTCATTGAGAGGAAATGCTTTCTTTAGCTGTGTTTGTCTTATTATTTGCTTTTCTGTCTCAATCTCACTCTTGTGCTGTTCAAGGCTGCAGTTCCCCTTCTCTCACAGGTGACAAAGCTCCTTGTCCTTCTTACACCACTGGTGCCAAAGTTCTCCTTGAAGGGGCAGTAATCTCTCCTTCATTTCAGACAATTTCATCTCTTTCATGAGGGCCAGCAAAGCCTGGGCCTTTCCCTTTGCCTCCTGACACTCTTTCTTGTCCACATCTACAAGAAAGCCATGGCGGCAAGCAACTTCAGCACAGTCTTCTAGACTGAGAAAGGGACCTGAAGACTTCAGCAAGTGATTGATGACCCTTGTGAGTTCATCCATTAATTCAGCCTCATTTCTAGTCCTAATCCCAATCCTCACTTTCTGTCCAGAATCATTGAACACATTCTCATCTTTGTCATCAAACAAATAGACCAAAGGTTTTTTGACTTCCACAGGTCCCAGACCATTTTGACAGTCCTCTCACTTTTCTCAGAAGAAGACATAAGGACCACTGTGACTGAAGCAATTTCTTGTAGAAATCTGAGCTGTGTCTCATAATCTTTGGCATCTCCATGGAGATTGGTGAAGGCAACACACCTTTGAAATGTGTCATCATCTCTCCCACCAGGGCAGAACCAGGAGATCTCTACCATACCTCCCATTAAGAGGCAGGATTTGCTGCTTCCTCAGTAGTGATGGTGGAAAAAAACATCATGTTTGTGCTTACTGAGCAGAGAGTTCAACATCTAAGATTTGGAAGAAGCAGAATTCACAACTCTTATGAAGGACACGATGGGGATGGGTGCCTGGGAGATGAGTTGGTTATTAAAATTAATGACTGTGTCTTCTCCTGATGATTTCTCCACCTGTCTCCAGCTTCTCTTAATTTGGCTAAGAGACCAGAGGGGGAATTCTATTATAGAAGTACAGGGATTGGGCACCACAAGGGGGAGGGCAAATTGACAAATGGAAAGTTTGTTTGAAATGTATTGTCTCATGAAATCATCTGCACAGTGAAAAATCATCATCTGGGTATCCATTGGGTGGATGTGAGGTGGGCCTGTGGACAAGAGGGGAGAGGGTATCTTCCTGTCATCAAACAAATCATCATAAGGATCTGAATTGTCATCCTCAAAATTTGTCAGAGTTAGTGTCCCACTGCCTATTGTGTCTCCATCATCTTTACAGACCAAGTATCTCTGTTTGTAATCCAGCATCAACAGCTTCTGCAGGAAATAAAATGGCAGTTGCTTCTCTGAGTCTTGCTGACTGTCATGCACAGAGGCCTTGTAAATCAGATGGAAATCTGCTCGGCCCATCTTCCTTGGATAGTAATGCTCCAGACCAAGTCTCTTAGCTAAGTCTAGAAAGTTAGAATTTTTTATCACTTCATAGTGAGTGATGGTACTTGCTTCTGGTTCACATGTCTTTTTCTTTCTCTGAGAGACACTTTCTAGTTCTCTTTTCCCCTGGTCCATCTGTATACAGTTCTCAGTAGCTTCATGTTCTCCACTCATGAGGAAATTCAGGTCTTTCTCCAGAGTTTCCCAATCATGACCAGCTCTAGGTTTCAAAAGGACACAAAGCACTTCCTTGGACCATGACTGTCCCATGTGAGATTGCATAAGCTTCAAACATTGCATCTTTTCTTCTGCAGACACAACAGTAGGTCCAGGAGTTACTGTGAGCCCTGTGACCAGTAGGAATGCTTCAGCTCTATAGTCACATTCCTTATTAAGGTATTGATATTTTTCATGGGCTTCTTTCATTTCACATAACAGGAAATTTAATTCTTCACATCCTAGAAGACAGCAGAAAGTTTGGTTTTCCTCCTTGTATCCTGCACCAGCTGCAATGGAAAATAGCAGCAGGTGTGTCCCTGACTCCTCTGCCTTTTTCATTGCCTTCAGAAAGGAGCTGAGAGATGCGCTGATCTTTCTTTGAGCTTCTTCTACCTTTCCTAAGGACTCTGAGTTGTGATTTATTTCCAGAAGGTCATTCTTTGCCTTTTCTGAGACCTGAATGAAATCAGCAAACTCCATGACATGAATATCCTGTTGCTCCTTTGCTGAGTGGAAAACCCACTGCATGATTGGTGGACTCTATGGGAACTCCTCCACTTGATAGATGTGAGGATACGGAAGGCTACACAACTGGGATTTAATGAATTTGGTTTCGTGAACTGGGAAGTCCTTGCAAAAATTGACAATGTCCACCAAGAACTTCTGCAGAGCTAGATCTGTGAGACAGATATTAATCCAGGTGTTTGAGTTCCTGGTTTTCTCACTCAGCTTTTGCTTGAAGTCCATCAATTTCATCAGTTTCTCCTCAGGCTCAGTGATTTCCCAGGATTTCACTTCCTCTACAAAAGACCTGGCATCCTCCAGTGCACTTAGTAACTCCCCTCCATCCTGGGTCTTTGCACATCGATTAGTCAGGGCTGTGTAAATGTCTGTGAGGCAGCAAGTCACTCGAAGGGGATCCTGAAAATCCTGTCTGTGGTTAGACAGAATTATGTCCCAGACAGGCACTAGCTCATACCCTCGGTCAATGACACACCAGGTATGGTTACTGGCTACAAGACCAGCTTTCCACTGGGGGAGAGAATCCACCTCTGGGGGGCCTCCTGTTTGTTATACAGACATTTGGAATCTTGCTTGCAAATTACTGGAGCTTCTATTGTGAGAAGCCATTTGGGACTGAGAGTTGGATGCATTTACCATGGCTGCTGCTCTTACTCCAAAACCACTGTAGCTCCCTCCAATGTACACATCCAGTGCCTCTGAGGCTTGTCACTTCACATCATCCAGCTCCTCTAACCTGAAGCCCTCAGCTACAGCTTCCCACCAGAACACTCCTCCCAAGTGCAATGGGCCCTGGTTCACATGAGAGCCAGACCTTTGGAAAAATGCCTTACATCTATGCTTCACTGATTGATAGGTTTCTGTACTATTGGAGTGACTCAGAAGTTGCTCCAGCTGTTTTAACTCTTGCAAAGCTGACCTGGATAGGTAGAGCTGGTCCTGTGAAAAGTGGCAGGAAGCCAGTGGGACATAGCTAAACTTGGTGGTGCAGCTGTAAGTGTGCTCAGAGCATGACTTATGGACCTCTCTAGAGTCAGAAGATCTGGTGTCATGGGCACTGGCCTCCAGGTTAAAACCCCTACCTCCACCCTTAGCCAAGAAGCTCACACTGAAGCCCAGTTTCTCCACGCTTTGTGTAAACATGGACTCTTCATGAGAAGATAAAAACTCCATTGTTTCCATCCTATTCCCTGTGCTGGGCTGAGCAGGCACAAGTTCTCTGGGAGGCTGAGCAGCTCTTCTCTTTTCTCCAAAAGATCCTCAGGATGACTGGTTTGATAAATCCCCTGCAGGGCCAGGCCACCTGACACCCTTTTGAGGAGCTCCCTGTCAGGAAGATTCTCCCTATGAGACAGTGTGGCCTCCATGAGACTTGAGGTGTCTCTTCATGTTTTCCATGACCTCCATTAAGGGTTTCTCTGGGAGTGGCCAGTACTTGGGTGGGATCTCCATGGCCTGCCTCAGCTCCTCTTCTTTCTCCCTCATGATCACCTCCTGACGGCTTTTGCCTACTGCCTGCATCTGCCTCAGTTCCCTCAAGGCTGACTGTGCCCATTCTTGTCTCTCCCTCACTGTCACCCAATGTTTCTCTTCCATCTTCTCTGAGCTCTGGCTACTTGACAACTGAAGAAGTTTCTCCAAGGCCTGTTTCTCCCAAGTTTATTTTACCTGGGATTTCAGTGTTAGGATTTCTCTTTGCTGTAGGTGTTGTAAAGCTTGGGCAGAGGTCACACTCAGGCATTCCTGGAGCTTAGGCACCCAATACTGGGTATCCAGCCCCAATTCTTTCAGCTTCTCCTCCACCTCTCTTCTTCCTGCATCTTCATGGTGTTGTTCATCCTCGTTATCCTGCAGGAGAGTACAGAACATCAATTAGTCAAAACCTGCTTTTACTTTGGGAAGAATGGGGCACAGAAAGCATGTGGTGAGAGTATAAAATATAGAAGGAGCTCCAAAGGAAATATATTCACTCTACTATCCTGCCCCAGATGCATCACTGCATGTAGATGATATATATGGAAGCACAAAGACCTGGTGATTTGGGTTTGTGGCTTTTGGAGTCTAGCAAGACTGAAGCTATGTGGAGGATAGATGTGAGGAGAAGAATGTGAAATCACTTAAATAAATCATGTAGCTCAATCCTCTCTCCCCATTGACTAGCAAACATCTCTCATTTCAGTGAAGTGAAAATCTCTCCTTCTATTTGTGGTAGCCTTCCCTGTCTTCTCCCTACAACAGGCTCGTGTTCAGCTGATTTGGAAAATTTTTACTCAGACCTAAGTATAAAAATATGAACTCTTTAGCCTCAATTTCAAGGCCTTAAATGACCTGTACCCTGTCTACTTTTTCAATATTATTCAACATTACTACCCCTCCATCACTGTACATTCCACCAAAATTTGTATGCAGGCTACTCCCTGATCACATGTAATTCAATGTATATAAATAGAATGATCTACTTCCTTATCTATGACTATTGAAATTATTTTTTCCTTTAGAAGTTCCCTTAGTTGCTCTTTCCTCAGTGAAGCCTTGCCCATACACACTTCTGGGTCACAGTTCCAGGGCAGAGAGGAACATTTCTGGTCAATCACGAGGGATCAGGGCACCTGGTCTTAGTTCCAAAGCAAAGAGGAGCACTAGCACTTGTGACTGCAGGACAGCAGGGGACCTGATCAAAGTTCCAGGGCCAAGCACTTGAATTTGTGGCTACAGTGGTGCAAGGACACTTCCTGGGTAAAGAGCAGAGCACAGACCACAAGATCAGGGACTACACCTCTCCCTAGAGAATGCTACCTTGGAAACACCAAAAATTTGCAAACCTCCAGAACTAGTTCTGAAAATAGCAGCATGAAAAAGCCTGAAGTTTGGGACAGTGACTATCCAAGCCCAGGTCACCAAAGTCCAATTTTAAGACAAAATTTAAAGTCAAGAAATAGGCTGGAAAAATGATCAAACAACAGCAACAACAAAAAAGGATTTAACCCTAAGAAGCTAATATAGTGGTAGGGAAGAACAAGACACTAATTCAGAAGACAATGTGAAAACAACTATAAGCAAAGCCTTAAAGAAATATGCTAATTGGACACAAAACCAATGAGAATTCCTCAGAGACCTAAAGAAATAAATGAGTGGTAAAGGAAAAATGATAATTGCGTAAGCAAATTAGGAAAAGAGAACTAACAGCATGGTAATAAAGGCACAATAAAATACTGAAGAAAATCATACTGCAAAAAACAAAATTGGCCTAATGGTAAAAGAGGCACCAAAATTCATTGAAGAGCTCCTTTAAAAAGTAGAATAGACTAAATGGAAAAAGAGGTACAAAAATTCACTAAAGAAAAGAAATTCTTAAAATTACAATTGAAAAGTGGAAAAAGAGGTATAAAAGCTCCCTAAAGAATTCCTTAAAAATTAGAATTAGCTAAGAGGATGCTAATGACTCTATCAGACATGAAGAAACAATAGAAACAAAGTGAAACAAATGAAAAAATAAAATGCGAAATATCTCATTGGAAAAACAAGTGACCTGGAAAATAGATTGAGGAGAGATGATCTAAGAATTAATGGGCTACCTGAAAGCCATGATCAAAAAACAAAAAGAACCTATGATGGGGTGTTTGGGTACCTGTGCTTGAACCCCAATTTCTCCCAGGCCTCAGAAACACTATCCCTGACAGTTTCTCTCCAGCCCAAAGACCCTATCTCTGGATAATTGCACTGGGTACCTTTGTGCCAAATTCAGATGGTTTAAGTATGTTGAGAGGGTGTGAGGAAGTTTGACAGTATTTTAAGAAGAAAGGCAATAGCTCAACCAAATTTCAGATAGCTGTGTAAGAAGAACAGGCAATACTTATCTTACTTCTGGTCATTTTCTTCTTACTCCTTTTTGGCCCTTGTCTGCTAAATCTTCTTGCCAGATTTGTCTCCCCTAGGCTCAGTGCCTTCCACTTCCAGATGACTGCTCAGGCTGGGTACCAACCTCTGTCCAGGACCTGACCCATCACCCACTGGACCTGGTGTTGGCCAAGTTCCAGATACTGGCTAACGAACCAACTCCTTGAATGGGAGACTCCATAAGGCAGGAACAGCTCTACATCCAATCGCAGCAGGAAGCACTTTCAAAAGTTGAGACCTTCATCCCTTACCCCAAAAAATTTTGTGTCTCATATGTTTAAGGGGGGAATGTTGGGGTGCTTGGGTACCTGTTTCTCCCCGGCCTCAGAAACACTATCCCTGACAGTTTCTCTCCAGCTCAAGGACCCTATCTCTGGCAGACTCATGAGTGGGCCCAGTGAGGCAAACTATCTCTCCCTGTTGCAAGAACAAGCTGACCTCTGTAGAATTTCCCTTAGTATGAACAGGACTATCTTGTACCAGCAGAACTATCAAGTACTGATGCTCACAGTTACTGTATGCAGTCCAGAAGTCAAGCTATAGAAGTCAACTCCCAAAACTATCTTGATACAGACATAACCAACCAAAAATATACCCTTTAGGAACCCTCTTTCCCCCTCCCTGTGGTTTCCAATAGTGAATGATGTAGCTGTATGTTGTCACCTAATTAGCCTACTTGGCTCATAATTCACTACTTTTTCTGTACAAGCTTTAGCATCATTTCTGTTAGGTTACAGGTTCCCTAAGGAGCTCTGCCCACCATGGCAGAATTCCTTAAGGACTTCTGCCTGCTGTATAGTGTAACAATAAATCTTTGCCACCTTGATTAAAAGAAGGCTTGAGTCTGTGAATTCATTCCAGATGACCCTGTCTTATGCTCTGGTCCTTGAGGGGTCTAAACCTCTCAGACAACAACACCTAGACATCATATTTTAAGGAATTATAAAGGAAAACTGCAATGATATATTAGATTCAGAAGGTAAAATAAAAGTTGAAAGAATACAGTGATAACCATCTGAAAGAGATCTAAAAATGGAAATTCCAGGAATATTATAGCCAAATTCTAGAGCTTCCAGACCAAGGATAAACTATTGCAAGCAGCCAGGAAAAAAAAATTTAAATAGTATGGAGCCACAGTGAAGATCACAAAAGCTTTAGCAACTATCACCTTAAAAGACAAGAGTGTTTAGAGTATGATATTCCAGGAGGCAAAGGAGCTAGGATTACAACTGAAAAGTAATCTACCTTGAAAAACTGAGTATAATCCTTCAGATGAAAAAAAAAAGGAAATTTATTGAAATAGAAGACTTTCAAGCATTCCTGATGAAAAGACTAGAGATGAATAAAAAAAATTTGGCATTCAAACACAAGATTTAAAAGCAGCATAAAAAGGTAAACACAAAACAGTAGTCATAAGAGACTCAATTAAGTTAAACTGTTTACATTATTATATGGGAAAAATATACTTATAACTCCAAAGGACTTTATCATTATTCAGGCAATTTGAAATAGTAAATAGAGGGCATGAATGTGAGTCATTATATTAGGATGATCTTCCAAAAGTAAAAAAAAAAAACAAGGGGGGAGAAAGAGGGATGCATTGGGAGAAGGGGAAAGGGAGAGGTAGAATGGGAACATTTTTCTCACATTAAAGAGATGTTCAAGGAAGAGCCTTTACAGTGGGTGGGAAAATGGGGCCAATGGCAGGCAATGCTGGAATCTCACTCTCATTGGAATTGGTTGAAAGAGGGAAGAATATATATACACATTTAGTTGGGTATAGAAATCTATCTTACCCAATAGAGAAATAGGAGGGGATAAAATAAGAGACATGGGCGGGGGGAGGTGATAAAAGGGAGGGCAGCATACCATTTACAGAAACTAATAAATATAAATAAATAAATAAATATAGTAACCTTGTATTTGACAAATGTAAAGAGAAGATTTTGGGATAAGAATTCATTATTTGCTAAAAATTGTTGGGAAAACTGGAAAGCAATATGCCAGAAATTGGGGGTAGGCTAATATCTTACACCATTTATCAAGATAAAATAAAAATGGATACATGACCTAGATATAAAGAGAGATATTACAAGAAAATTTGAAGAACATGGACAGGCAAACAACTTATGAATAAATGGAGAGAGCAGAGTGCAGTGTGAAATGGATAATTCCAATAACATTAAAATTAAAAAAAAGGTTATGTACAAATAAAACAAATGTAGCCAAGATCAGAAGGAAGGTAGAAAATTGAGGGAAAAAAATTAAAGCCCTACATGAACTGATGCAAAGTGGAGTGAGCAGAACCAGGAGAACAATCTACACAGTAACTTCCATGTTGTAAGGATAATCAACTGTGAAAGACTGAGCTACTCTGATCAATACAATGCTCCACCACATGATATAAAATGCTCTCCTCTTCTAGGTAGAGGACTGATGCATAACTGTATAAGCATATTGAGTATATTTTAAGTATTTCTTGCTTTCTCAAAGCGTGAGGGAGGGGGCACAGAGAGAGAGAGAGAGAGAGAGAGAGAGAGAGAGAGAGAGAGAGAGAGAGAGAGAGAGAGAGAGAGAAGGAGAGAGATAGAGAATGTGGAACTGAAAATAAAATTTTTTTAAAAAGAATGTGGGGAAAAGTTGGTGGAAATTACCTGGTTCTCCCAGATTCCCAACAAATAATTTAAAATAAAACCTTAAAGTGAACTTCAGAGTGGCAGAAATAATTAAAAGTCAAGGTACAGCAGTTGTCCAACCTAAGACAACTTGGAAGGACTAGAAAAGACCTGATGTCCCAGGGAGGTGGTCTAGCCTGCTTGAAGTACAGATATCTCTGGGGAGATACCACCAAATCAACAAACAAGTCCTGGAGGCAGCTGTGTAGGACATAGCTTTAGCTTCAGCCACTTTTAACCCACTGACAGTGTTGGGGTCAGGCTGCTGATAAGGGAAAGATTGCAGGGCCCTTCACAGGCTGGTGCTGGATGTAGGGCACATGTGTGCTGACCATGTCCAATCCCAGGCTTTGGTTGTGGGCAAGGAGGAACAAGTACACACTGGTGAGTATAGTTGCGGAGAAGTGGTGGGCTGTGGTCACTCACAGGAGGGTGGCGTCCCTGATTCTGTTTGTAGGGCAAAGGGGTAAGGTGAAGCTTGCTGGAGGGATCACAGGAAGTAAGAGCATTCATGGTGACAGCATTGCTGGGGGCCCAACTTGCATCTCAGAGGCACAGAAGAGTGCATGAGGTTACTTTCAGACCAATGCTAGAGGAGCAGTGACCATACCTGACCTTGGATTATAAAACATTGGAAGAACCAAGAGATCAAAGGCCCCTAGATAGAGCTCAGAAAATAACAGCAGGAAAAACCTGAAGCCTGAGACATTATCCCCCACACCTCAGGACTAGAGACTGACTCTAACATAAAGTTAGCAGCCAAGAAATAGGCCATTAAAAAAGTGGATAAGCAAAGGAGAAAGAATAGGACCATAGATAGCTACTATGGTGATGGAGAAGATCAAGGATCAAACTCAGAAGACAGTGAAGTCAAAACATCTATTCCTATAACTTCAAAGAAAAATGTAAAGTGGTCACAAACCCAAAAAGAGTTCTTGGTAGAGCTTTAAAAGGAATTTAAAAATCAGAGAGGTTGAGGAAAATTGGAGGGGGGATAAAAAAAATCAAGAGAATTATGAAAAGAAAGTCAACTAATTGGAAAAGGAGATATGAAAACTTACAGATCATTCCTTTTTAAAAATTTGAAATGGGCAAGGGGAAACTAATGACTTCATAAGATAATGACACCAAGAAATAATAAAACAAAATCAAAAGAATGAAAAATTGAAGAAAATATGAGAAGTCTTATCACAAAAACAACTGCTCTGGAAAACAGATCGAGGAGAGACAATCTTAAAATTGTTGAACTCCCTGAAAGTTATGATGAAAAAAAGTTTAGACACTATACTCCAAAATATTATTAAGTAAGATTGCCCTTAAGTTTCAGAACTAGAGGGTAAAATAGAAATAGAAAAAATCCACCCATCACCACTTGAAAGAAAGCCCAAGGTGAAAACTCGAAGGAACATCACAGCTAAGTTTTAAAGCTTCTAGGTCAAGGAGAAAATACTACAAGGAAAAAAATGACTTAATACTGAGGTATTAGTCAAGATAACACAAGATTTAGCAGTTTCTACATTAAAAGACTGAAGAGCATGGAACATGATGTTCCAAAGAACAAAGGAGCTAGGTTTGTAACCAAGAATAACTTACCCAGCAAAGCTGAATGTAACCCTGCAAGGGAAAAATATGTATTTAATGAATTAAAGGACTTTAATGTATTCTTGAATACATTACTGAGCAGAAAGTTGGACCTGTAAGAATCAGGAGAAACATAAAAAGGTAAACATGAAAGATATATAAATAAGAGATTTAATAAGGTCAAACTGTTTATTTCTTATGTGGGAAAAAGTCATCAGTAACTCTTAAGGATATTGTCATTACTAGGGTAGTTTGAAAGAGCATACAGAAATAGAAGGTTTGGGGTTGAGTGTATTATAATGGGATTATCCTAAAAATTGGGTAGAAGAGGTAAAAGGAGCAATTATCTCATATGTACAAGGTGTGAATGGAAGAACTGTTACAGTGAAGGGGGTGGAGGACTGGTAGTGCTAGAATCTTATTCTCATCAGAACTGGGTTAAAGATAGAATAATATACATCTGGAAGGGTATAAAAATCTTCTTAACATACAAAGAAATGGGAGGGCAAGGCAATAGAATAAGAGAGACTCTTAGAAAGGTGTGCAGATTAAGAAATAAGAAGGCAAGGAAAGAGAATAAAAGAGGGTCCTTTAGAAGGAGTATTGATGAGGGAGGTGGTGATCAGAAGTAAATTAGATATCTGAGGTATGCATAGTGTGGTTTTACATATACACAAACACGTATGTGTGTGTGTGTGTGTGTGTGTGTGTGTGTGTGTGTGTGTGTGTGAAATGGTGGTCTCTAGTGAATAGTAGGGAGGGAGGGAGAGAGACAGTTCAGAATTTAAAATGTAACAAAAAAATTTGATTTAATTAAAAAAGAAAAAGAATGTGTGGTCCTTACTTTTCACTTTGTATCCCAAGCTCTATGTGCTTTGCCCATAGCAAGTGATTATTATATGCATTATTCATTCATTCATTTAATGCTGTTTACGCTTTGCATATATGTGCATATACAAGGGCATGCACAGTTGCGTGTGCTCACACACACACACACACACACACACACACACACACAGTGCCCAAAAGAGTATTACTGTAGTTTTAAGGTTAAATACCTTATGTGTGTATAAATGTATGTGTGTACATATACATATGTAGTTAGCATTTACATAGCACTTTGAGGTTTGCAAAGTGTTTTCCATATTTTAACTCATCTGATCCTTATAACAACTGTATGAGGTAGGCTCTTTTACTATTCATATTTTATACGTGAAGGAGACAAAGAGAAGTTAAATATGACTTCACCAGGGTCAGAGACATAGGAAGAGTCTGAGTCAGCTTTTGAATTCGTGTCTTCCTGACTGTATGGCCATTACCCTCTCCACTGGGCCACCTTTTTACCTCTCTTTCTATATCTCTTACTAGATCTGTATCTCTATATCTTTATTGCTTTCTGTCTCTGTTCCTTTCTCATGCTTACTGACTCTGTGTCCCTCTGTTTCCCTGTGTATGTTAGTGGGGCTCTGTCTTGCCATCTCTGTCTCTCTATAAGTCTTGGCTCTACCTCTACCCCATTTTGTGAGTTGAACAAGTCACTTTCCCTCTCAGGAAGCCTGTACCATCAGAAGGTTGGAGTAGATCAATTGCCTGCACCGCCCCCCCTCCCCATGCCTATTAACATGTCATGGAGTTATTGCCATGGCTGTTTCTCAAATCAGATGAAAGACAGTATGTACCACACTCTGCAGAATTTAAAGCTCTAAAAATCACTTTTGTCATTCTTGTTCCTCTCTCAATAATGACTCAGTATAATAGATATATACATACAAATCTTCTGTAGTCCAAATAACGGTAGGCAATTGTATTATTATTTGTCAAATATATGTCAATGTTGTTATCATCAGTAAGATAGAAGTTCATTTGGCAGTATCACTGAATTCATTGTAGCTTTTTGCCAACATATATTTTCTTTTCCCCTCCCCTAAATATAGCTTTGCTTTTATTTCTTTGTTTAGTATTTTATTTTTCTCCAATTACACATAAGAACAATTTCTAACATTCGTTTTTAAATTTTAAGTTCCAAAGTCTCTCCCTCCCTCCCTCCCTCCTTCCCTCCTCACCCTCCTCATTGAAAAGGCAAGCAAATCGATATAGGTTATACATGTGTAGTCACATAAAACACATTTCCATATTAGTCATGTTTTGAAACAAAACACAGAACAAAAAAAATGCCTCAAGGACAATGAAGTTAAAAAAAAGTATGCTTTAATCTCTTTTCAGTCACCAACTGTTCTTTGTCTGGGAATGGAAAGCATTTTTCATAAGTCATTCAGAGTTATCTTGGATCATTGTATTGCTGAGAATAATTAAGTTATTCACAGCTGATCATCTTACAATATTACTGTTACTTTGTACACAGCATGTTTCACTTTGCATCAACTCATGTAAGGCTCTCCAGGTTTTTCTGAGAGCATCCTGCTCATCATTTCTTATAGCACAATAGTATTTCATCACAATCACATAGCACAATTTGTTTGGCCATTCCCAAATTGATAGACATCCCTTCAATTCCCAATTCTTTGCCACAAGAAAAGAGCAGCTATAAATATTTTTGTAATATTGGTCCTTTTCCTTTCTGTTATTTATCTCTTTTTGGATACAGACTTAGTAGTGGTATTGCTAGTACAAAGGGTGTGCCTGGTTTTGTAGCCCTTTGGGCATAGTTTCAAATTGCTCTAAAGAATGGTTGAATCAGTTTACAACTCCATCAACAATGCATAAATGTCTCATTTTCCCCACATCCCTTCCAACATTTGTCATTTTCCTTTTTTGTCCTATTATCCAATCTAACAGATATGAGGTAGTACCTCGGAATTTTTAATTTGCATTTCTCCAATCGATAGTGATTTATAGCATTTTTTATATGGTTAGAGATAGCTTTGATTACTTCTTCTGAAAATTGTTCATATCTTTTGATCATTTATCAATTGGGGAATGGCTCTTATTTTTATAAATTTGACTCAGTTCTCTATGTACTTGAGAAATGAGGACTTTATCAGTGAAACTTGTTTCAAATTTTCCCCCCACAGTTACAATTGCTAACTGTATTTCCCTTCATCCCATCCACCCCCATTTATTCTATTCTCTCTCTCCTTTCACCCTGTCCCTCCTCAAAAGTGTTTTGCTTCTGACTACCACCTCCCCCCCAGTCTGCCCTTCCTTCTATAACCCCTCTCTTATCCTTTTCCCCTCCTACTTTCCTGTAGAGTAAGATAGATTTCTATACCCAAATGAGTGTGTGTGTTATTTCCTCTTTGAGCCAGTTTTGATGAGAGTAAGGTTCACTCACTCCCCCCCACCCCAACCTTCCCTTTCATTGTAAAAGTTTTTTCTCGCCTCTTTCATGTGAGATAATTTACCCCATTCTACCCCTCTCTTACCATTTATCCCAGTGCATTCCTCTTCCTTACTCCTTAATTTAATTTTTTTTAGATATTATCCCTTCATATTGAACTCACATCTGTGCCCTCTGTCAACATATACTCCTTCTAAGTGGCCTAATAAAGAGAAAGTTTTTTATGGGTTACAAGTAGAGTTTAACCTTATTAAGTTCCTTATGATTTTCTCTTGATTCTTGTATTTGCAAGTCAAATTTTCTATTCAGCTCTGGTCTGTTCATCAAGAATGTTTGAAAGTACTCTATTTCATTGAATGTACATTCCCGCCCCCCCCTCCCCCACCAAGGATTGTACTCCATTTTGCTGAGTAGGTGATTTGTGGTTGTAATCCTAGTTCCTTTGCCCTTCAGAATATCATATTCCAAGCCCTCTGATTCTATAATGTGGAAGCTGCTAAATCTTATGTTATCCTGACTATGGCTCCATGATACTTGAATTGTTTCTTTCTGGCTGCTTGCAATATTCTCTCCTTGACCTGGGAGTTCTGGAATTTGGCTATGATATTCCTTGGAATTTTAATTTTGGATCACTTTCAAGAGGTGATAGGTGGATATTTTTTCGATTTCTATTTTACCTTCTGGTTTTAGAATGTCAGGGCAGTTTTCCTTGACAATTTCTTAAAAGATCATGTCTAGGCTTTTTTTTTTGATGATGATTTTTAGGTAGTCCAATAATTTAAAAATTATCTCTCCTGAATCTATTTTCCAGGTCAGTTGTTTTTCCAGTGAGGTATTATACATTGTCTTCTGTTTTTTCGTTCTTTTGGTTTTATTTTCTTGTTTCTTGATTTCTCATAAAGTCATTAGCTTCCATTTGCTCCATTCTAATTTTTGAGGAATTATTTTCTTCAGTGAGCCTTTAAACTCCTTTTCCATTTGGGCAATTCTACTTTTTAAGGAGTTTTTTTTCCTACAGTGATTTTTTGTG
This sequence comes from Phascolarctos cinereus, assembly GCF_003287225.1. Classification (NCBI taxonomy): domain Eukaryota; kingdom Metazoa; phylum Chordata; class Mammalia; order Diprotodontia; family Phascolarctidae; genus Phascolarctos; species Phascolarctos cinereus. The sequence goes on from NW_027556098.1 coordinate 354,171,593, forward strand.
CCTCTCTTTCCATTTATCCAGTTCTGCTTTCAAAGCATTCTTCTTTTCATTGTGTTTTTGTACCTCTTTTACCATTTGGCCTATTCTGTTTTTTAAGGTGTTATTTTCTTCAGTACTTTTGTGTGTATGTGTGTGTGTGCATGTGTGTGTGTGTGTGTGTGTGTCTCCTTTACCAAGCTGTGACCTTTTTCCCATGATTTTATTGAATCACTCTCATTTCTCTTCCAAATTTTTCTTCTACCTCTCTTACTTGATTTTCAAAATCTTTTTTGAGCTTCTCCATGGCCTACCACCAATTCATATTTTTCTTTGAGGTTTTGGATGTTGGAGCTTTGACTTTGTTGTCTTCTGAGTGAGTGTTTTGATCTTCCTTGTCATCATAGTAGCTTTCTATGGTCATATTATTTTTTTTCCTGTTGTTTGCTCACTTTCCAGTATATTTCTTGACTTTTAACTCTTTGTTAAAATAGTGCTGTGCTTCCAGAGTGGAAGGTGCCCTGTCCCAAGCTTCAAGGGTTTTGTGCAGCTGTTGACAGAGATACTTCTAGGGACTTGTAAGTTTTTAATTCTTCCAAGGTAGTATGATCTGAGAAGTGTTTGATACTCTCCTGGCCTGTGCTCTGGTCTGTGAGTGATCACAAGCACTCTTTTTTACCCTAGAACTGTGGCAAGAGTTCCCCCTTCACTCTAACCACAAGCTCTGGTGTGCTAGTGGTCTTCTTTCCCTGAGATTGCCACCCAGAACTATAATCCAGATCTGAGTATGGGCAAAGCAATAGAATCCTGCCCCCAGTGCCAGCAAAGAGACCCCTGTGATCTCTTTATGATCAGTTGTTTGACCCCCTTACCATCTGTGGGTTGAGAGCTCTCAAAGCAGCCACTGCCATTGCTGATTCAGTGGCTCCTATACTTGTTTCTTGATTTCTCATAAAGTCATTGGCTTCCATTTGCTGTATAGTTTTCATGTGCAGCTCACAACCTATGTATCTCTCCCCTTAGTTCTATCTTCTTATCTCTTTTTCTCACTTTCTCCTGCAAGCATGGATTATTATCTCTGTCTTTCTAGCACATAGCACAGTGCCTGGCATATAGCAGGTACCTAATAAATGCTTAATGATTGATTAACTGTTCCTCCTTTGGTCTCTTTCTGTTTCTTTGTTACTCTGAATCCTGGCTCCACTATCAATGCAACATAAGTCCTTTCTCTTCCCTGAGTCTTAGTTTCCCCATTTTCACAATGAACAGATTGGCCTAGATTGTCCCTGAGGTCCCTCCTGTGAGTCCCTTTCACTCCTCCTGTGGCTCACTTAGTCTCAGCTTCATCCCCTGTCTCTGTTTCTCCCCTCTCTCAGGATGCCTGCAGCCCTTCACTCTCCACCAACCTTGTTCTCCAGGCCACACGTTGTCTGTTCTCCTCACAGATGTGGGGGCTTATCTATCTCAGCCCCTCTTTCTTTGTAGATGCTGGTGCAGCTAGCCTTCCAGAGGACTGAAGCTTCATCTGCTTAGAGTCTAATTATTCTACAGAACAGGAGGGCTTTGAAGGGTGAGGCAGGGAATCCTGAAGAACAGGAAGTAAAAGCATTTTCAAACAAACAGAAGGGCATATTAAGAGAAATTTACAGAAAATAAAAAGGGAGGAAAGTGGAACTTGCCCTGTGACCATTTAAATTATTGCCTATAGTGCTTATTAGCCAGATTTAGGGACACAATAAACATTTTTTTAAAAGATTAAAGAAATGTAGACCATATTTAGAACCAAGGACATACAACTCTAATAATAATAATAATAATAATAATGATAATAATAATAGTAATATCTTTATCTTTCCCAGAACTGTGAGTCAATTATTATGGAGAGTTCCCTCCAACAATAAAAAGCTACCTCTAATCTACAATTTTTATTCATGTAGAGTTGCCCTGGGAAACTGAGAGTTTAAGAGACTCATCTAAGGTAACACAGCTAGTTTGTATCTGAGGCAGCACTTGAACTCTGATCTTCTGGGCTCCTCAGCTGACTCTCTACTATACTTCAATAGTTCTCATATGTTTAATGATTGTGCCCAAGCTGATAACTACCAAATCTATATTTCCAGCCTCGGGTCTCTCTCCTGACCTCCAACCCCACATCATAAACTGCCTACTGCTCATTTAGAATTTCATGTCCCATACACATTTCAAACTCAACATTTTTTGAATTGCCTTCATTATCCTACCCCCCAAACCCACCCCTCTTCTGAGCCTCTATTTTTTCTGTTGAGGGTACCACTATCCTGCCAGTACCCAAGTTCACAACCTTCTCCTGTCACTCACCCCATATGTCCAGTCAGTTGCCAGATCTAGTAGCTTCTTCCTCCTCAATATCTCTCATATGAGTCCCCTTCTCTCTACTTGCACATCTACTGCCCTAGTTCATCACTCATTGTCTGCACTATTAGAATAGCATCCTAATTGATCTTATAGACCCATCTGTTCCCCCTCCTATCCTTTATCTCTACAACTACCAAATTGATTATTCTGAGGTCCAAGGCTAAATATGCCACTCCACTACTTGATAAGCTGTACTATATCTTTATTACCTAGAGTTCAAATATAATTACATATGGTTAGAGTTCAAATATAAACTCTGGTGTCTTTTTATTTAAAGGCTCTAGATTAAAAATAAAGTCTTTGAGTGATTGGTAAATAGGGCCTGAATGGCCTGTTGAAGGCACAATAAAGGCTAGAATAAGGCATTAGGTCCACAACTTTATTGTCATTTTTAATTCCTCACTGTCACCTCATATACCACACAGTTGCCAGGTCTAATGGCTTCTTTCTTTTTATGCTGGCTTGTAAATTTTATATTGAAAAGTGTTTGGTCCCAACACACAAAATGACACTTTGAACCAGAAAAATATATTCAAACAAAAAAAATTAAAAAAGCACTTCTTTCCTCCCAATCCTACTTTGCCCAGTCCAAAAATAAATAATGCAAGATAAGATTGGGAGTTCTGATGTCCTTTTTTTTTTTTCTTAAACAGACAAATCTAAATTGGTAAATCTTTCCACCCAGATTCTTGTGTCCTAATTCTTGTAAACCATTTAAGCATATCATTTACTAATTATATATATATATATATATATATATATATATATGTGTGTGTGTGTATATATATTACATACATACATATATGTATATACATATATATACATACACACACACACACATACACACATATATATATATATAAAACACAATTGGATTGACTATTTTTATTCTGGTGCACTTTGCAGGGTTACAGGGCTTGGCAGTGTGCTCCTTCCTGAGGCCCTCTATAAGGCTCAAAGCCAGTGTTTCTGCTATAGGCACAGTAGGAAATAGGACCAGGGCAGTGCCCAGGTGGCCCAAGTATATTGGGGGTTTATGAGAGGGAAGGGAGTTTCCAGGAACACTGATACCAGCACAATCTCCAACATGTCACTGTGGCCTTTCAGGGCCACAACAAGAGAAAGAGTTTTAACTGGAAACTGCAGAAGGAGAAGGAAAGAGGGATAGAGCCTGGGTCAATACCTGCCTTGAGACTCCAGGAGATGGAGGCAGAAGCCAGTGACTACAGCAGAAGGTGGACTTGTTCTCAGCTATCCCATCTATAATTGTAGGACAATGACAGCAGCATCCAGACTATGGAGGGACAAGGAACAAATGGCCTGCCCACCCTATCAGGGTGCAAGAGTACAAGAGGGGACAGAGCCTCTCCTGGTACAAAATCACAATCCAGGAACTGAAGTTGTAGATATGAGTAAACAGAAGATAGCTCTGAATATAATGAAGAAATACTATGAGTTAAGAGAACCCCAAGAGTTGAACCCAGAAGAAGAAAATAACAACACAAAAAGTATAAGGCACCTAGATGGTGAAGGAGATACAGCACTGGGCCTAGAATCAGAAAGTCCTGAGTTCAAATACGGTGCCAGGTACTATCTGTGTGACCCTGGGCACATCATTTACCATCTATATGCTTTCTGTTATTGTTCAGTTGTTTCAGTCATTTCCAACTTTTTGTGACCTCATTTGCAGTTTTCTTAGCAAAGACATAGGAGTGGTTTTTCATTTCCTTTCCCAGCTCATTTTACAGATGAGGAACTGATGTAAATAGGTTTAAGTGACTTGCTCAGGATCACACAGTTAGTAAGTGTCTGAGGCCAGATTTGAACTCGAGGAGATGAGTCTTTCTGACTCCAGACCCAGCACTCTATCCACTGTGCCACCTAGCTGCCTTAGTTTCCTCAAATGTAAAAAGATCATGATAATAGCACCTACCTCCCAGAATAGTGGTGAGGATCAAATAAGATAAAATTTTTAAAGTGTTTAGAATAGTGTTGGGCACACTGTTGGTCCTTAATAAGTCCATTCTTCCTTCCTTCCTTCCTTCCTTCCTTCCTTCCTTCCTTCCTTCCTTCCTTCCTTCCTTCCTTCCTTCCTTTCTTACTTCTTTCCTTTCCTTGCTTTCTTCTTTCCTATTGGCAAAGCCTCATGGAAAAGAATGGTTAGGCCATAAAGACTACAAGAATGACCCAAAGAAATAAAGCCAGAACAAATGAAGCAAAATGAAATTAGAGCTGCTGGGGGGGGAAATAAATTGGAAAGAGAATAGAATAGAACAGAAGATGGAGACCATTGCTTAAGCAGTGCACTCCCTGAAGAAATGCCAAATGCAAGGCCTAGATATAATTTTGTTCTATTTTGTCACTTTTAAGAGATAAAAGAAATAGAAATGAAAAACAGAGTAAAAAGGGTGTAGGAACTTATTATTTCTCATAGTTGGAGTGCTTGAGAAAAGAAGTACACGAAGAAGAAAAATCAAGAGGGGGACATGGACATCTCATGTATCTCATCTCTGAATTGAGAAAGAAAAGGTCCAATACATTCACATAGAGTTTGTTGTACAAATATATAAAAATTCAATAGGAAAGCAGTGGAGGAGATGAAAGAAGAAAGAGGAAAGAAAGGAAAGTGTGCAGCAGGAATAGGGGAAATTGGAAAGGTGTCTCAGGTATATGGGACTTAGAGGAATAGGTTCTTAGAGAGAAAAATACAGTCCTACATACAAGCACACTGTACTTACACACATTCCCTCCTCAGAACCTAGTAAACAAAATGTTAGGGTCATTTTTATTTTGTTTTCCAGAAGACTTCTGTTTCCCAGAATTATCCCATTCAGCGACAACACTTCAGGTCAGATACTCAGATGCATTGCCTTCAACATCATTCAAAAGTGGCATGAGAGGAAATAAAATAGCCTACTGGTCTTGGTCCATTGGGTTAAAGAAAGTTCCTGTTCCACTGTCTTTCTGACTATATTCTTCAGAGGTTTGAATGTGTGTATGCTTTCAGGGACAGCTCTGAAATGGTTACATATTTCACCTACAGTTCATTCTATGACCCTCCCATTTTGACTGGGGAAGTTACTTAGAAGTGGACTAAAATTGCTTTCCTGGATATTAACATGGTATAACTGGCTGTCTAGGACTTTCTGACTGAGGGCAAATAGGAAGCTCCATTCAAGTGAAGGATGGTGAGCTTATAGTGTAATTTCATAGAGAGAGCAGGAGTAGATGTTAGTAAGAGAATTTTTTCATTTCTCCTTGCAACTTGGACAGTGGGGCAAGAGAAATTAGTGCTTCCCTACCAAAATCATCCAGCCTTCACTCCTAAATCTCTAGTCAAGGAAACTCACTACCCTTTGAGGAAGCCTATTCCCCTTTCCATCTATCTGAATTATCAGCAAGTCTCTGTTTTACAGCAAGCCTAATTCAGGCTCTTAGTAGCTTCCATGAACTGCCTACCCAAGTTCTTGTGTCTTAGACAAAACAGAACATATCTTATTCTTCTCCCACAGGACAGACATTCTAACACTTGAAAATATTTAAAAGTCCCCACCTCTACATTTTCTTCAACCAGTCTTCCTATGTCATGATCTCAAGGTGTACCAACATCTTGATCTCCTTTTTCTGTGTGCATGCCAATCTGCCAATGTCCATTCCCACATTTCCCAACTGGCTGCACTCCTTTGGACTTCATCATCCTCCCCATAAACTGCATCTTCCTGCAAGATCACATTAACCCTGGAAGTCACACCTCCTCATTCCTCCCTGACCCTAGGGCCCCTCCCTCCCTCTGACTGGACAGGCTGAGGATGCACAATGGAAAGCTCCTCCCAGAACCTCCATTCAAGAGGGTGCCCAGGCCAGCCATCAATTCATTTCTCACATTTCCTCCCTGCCTGCCCTCTGTTGGACTTGAACTTTCCCACAGCACAGGGCACCCCATCCCCACTTTTTTTAGTTTCTTTGTTACAACTGTCTTTCCCCATCTGTTCCTTAATTCCTTTGCAAGAGTGATGTTAAACTTCTCCCAATTTAAACCATTACTGCTAAGGTTTGCTAGGAAAACACATTTGGGGGTATTATCCATGTGATTATTATAGATTATTAATACATATGATAATTAGAGAGAAGCTCTGGCACAGATGAAGGAGTTATATGATAACCTCTATAACCTCTAGTTGTACTGGGAAAAGTAAGATCATGAATACAGTTGATTACCTTGCCAAAGTCAAAGGTATTATAGGGGCCTTGGTCCTGAGAAATACCAAAGGGAAAAGATGGTAGGGGTGTACTAATAGCTACCAAGGCAATTTGAGTCCTTGGCATACTGTTCTCCCCAGGAGCTATTGATCTTAAACAAAATGTAGTCACTCTTTAGGAGGTGAAGGTTACTGGTCTAGGGTGGTCCAGCCTACCAACCTTCTCTTTGAGGCTTCCAACGTACACTGAGCTTTAGCTACAACTACAAAGTTCCCTGTCAAGGATGAGGCAACCCATACTTTGGTTGTGAGATGGTGCCATTCTCTGTGATGGCCAATTTCCCCTGGGTCTGGATTCCCTTGGTGTGTGATGACACACCCAGTGTCCATGAAGTCCAATAGCTTTGAGGTACTACAAAGCCTGCCCTACCTTACCATGTAGTTTACTAATAGCATGAAACCTTTTCCAATCCCCCTGAGAGGAGTGGACTGGGGAGGAAATATAAGCAGGATAATAGAAAGCAAACAAAGCAAAAAAACATCAAGAAACAATAGGAGGGACAGGTTTCACATGGGAGCAATGCATCCAGGAATCCTTTTTCCCCAATCCTGATTGCAGTCAGGGGAGTTGGCAGCATTGGAATGGGCTTTCCGAAGTAGCTAGGTTCTATTGGTCCACTGGAAATTCTTGACATAGACCTCATCTCTAGGATGAAAATCATGTATCGAAAAGTCCAATGGCCCGGCCTGTACTGCAGCTCCAGGGTTGTGAAGCTCCCTCAGTCTATTTTCTAGTTCTGTATATAAGAAGCAACAGAAGTATCTCCTCCCAGCAACAATGTATACTGCAGGGAGTAAGGAATCACTTTTATAAGAGGATGGCCAGAAAGCATGTCAAAAGCAGAGAGATGTAATCCCCCCAGGGTCTGTAACAAAGAGAGAATAAAACAAGAGGAAATAGAACAGATCATTTCAGGTGTATTTCACAACACAATTTACCAATCAGGGTCCTAAGTTCTCTGTTCATAAGTTCAACCACACCTGAACTCTGCAAGTGATAAGGATTAAAAAACCTAGGAGTCACCCTGAGACAAGAATAAATTTGGGAGAGGACTGTGGTCAAGGAAATGAGACCCTTTGTCTGAGTGAATGCAAGCAAGCAGGGCACGGTTTCCTTAAGAATAATTTTAGCAACAAAACCCACAATGCCTTAGAACCAGGAAAGACCTCAACCCAAGGAGTGAGCTGATCAAAGATAATGAAGCAGACCCTAGAGTGGCCAGACTTGGGCCAATCTGCAAGTGCTTATAAGGAGTATAAGCTGCAGGATGGCTGCTGAAAGTGATGGCATGGAATGTATATTGATTAAATTCCTGATAAGGGAGGAAGCACATATACACACAGCAACAAGGGTAATATGGAGGGCAACCCACATATCAACAATCCCTTGTGTACCAAAATGCCTCCTCACACCCTATGGGTGGACAGACATACCTAATGGTAAAATCTAGGAGGGAGGAGTGCTTTGCCTTTTGCAGTCACCCAGATCCCAGGTACCTACTTGTTACAGAAATGCTGTTTCCATTTTGCAATCTCAGAGTCATTGTAAGATAGAGACAGGTCAGCATTATCAGAGAGAGAAAGATGAGCCACATATGTGGGACCTTCAAGGGCAACAAGTTTTGCAACAGCAGCTGCACAGCTGTTTCTTCTCAGAACAGAATCAGTTCCATTAGTGTGGGCAGGACAGTGGACAGTGGCCAGAGCACTAGGAAGCCATAGGAAGAATAGAAATTCATCAATGTATGTGCATTGGCAATGACTTAACCACAAGAAGTCAGAAAATCCTCTGCAGCCATAACATCCCAGCAGCGTGACAAACTCCAAAGGTGTAATGGATATAGGTTTGATGATTTGTTATGCTGCGTCCATCAGCAAGATGGCAAACTTGTGTAAGCACAATGAATTCAGCAGCTTGGGTGCTGAGGTTAAATGACAAAGAGGCTGGCCAAACAGTGTCATGGTCAGAAACCATAGCAGAGACCATGTAGTAGAGACCATCCCTCATAAAAGAGGAACTATCAGTATATAAAATGTGGCCAGGATTTTGTAGGGGGTGGCAGCAAAGTCATTGTTATGCCTTTTGGCCATATCTACCACAGAGGTGCAATCACGGAGAGGCTGCCCTGAGGTAGGTGTGTCTGGGAGCAGCATTGTTGGGTTAAGAATGGAGCAATGTTTGAGAGTTACCTTGAATTACCTGGCACAGTAACCTCTTATCTGGTGAATCCCTGATAAGGAAAAGCTTGAGTCTGATAGCATAGCAAAAGAGCTTTGATCTGGGGGGGGGGCACTGAAGTATAAGAGGGATTCACAAAACTAGATCACGTGCTTTCTCTGCTAGCAGGACAGTGGCAGCCACAGCTCATAGGCTGAGGTGGGGGGTGGGATGGGGGGAGAGTATGCTTCTATAGCAACAGTGTCAAGTTGGGTGGAATACTATGCAACAGGGCAAAGAGAGAGTCCCAGCAATTGAGTTACTATACCAGAGGCTACCCCTTTAGTTTCAAGATCAAAAAGAGAAAAGGGCTTACTGTAACCCAGGCATCCCAGGGCTAGAGCTGAGGTCTACAAGGACAGTAAGGCATTATGGCTCAAGCTGCAAGGACTTTGGAACAGAAGCTGTGGTTAGAGAAACTAGAAGCTTAGTGATGTCACCAAAAGATGGAATCCATTGTCTACAATATCTGGCTGCTCCCAAAATGGCCCACAATCATCTTTTGGTTGTAGGAACTGTTGCTGAAGAGCCAAAACATGCTTTGGGGAAACAGAGCAAGTGCCCGCAGACAGAATGAAACTGAAATACTCCACCTGCGGGAAATATCACTGTGTCTTTGATTTGGAAACTTTGTCACTCTTTAGATGAAGCTGAAGGAGAAGACTGTGGCTGTTATCTCAGCAGACTCCAATCCTGGGTGCCACTAATTTGATTAACAAATGTACTGAGCCAAAAAGGAGCCTTCAAAAGTGATGGAAGCTAAGTACTGTTGCAAGATTTGAGAAAAAGAGTAGGGCTTTCTACAGACCCTGGAGGCAGATGAATCCTTGTCCACTGTGTGTTCTTCTAGGTAAAGGCGAACAGCTACTGAGGATGTGATGAATGAGAATGATTTAAAATACCAAACAAACCTGAGCAAAGATCTATTACAGTAAAGCAGGTAGCTTCACAGGGAATTGAGGAGATGATTGAAGTGGAGTTGGGTACTACTGGCTGCCTGGGTATAACATAAGCATTAATAATGCACAAGTCTTGTATAAAATGATAAACAGGTTTACTATCAGTCCCTGCTTAGGTTTTTTAACAGAAAGGATAGGAATATTACAGGATGATTTACATGGAGGAGGTAGACCCATGATGAGGGAGAGAAGCCAGCAAGTTGCCTGAGCTCTCTCTGGTTTCCTTAGGAAACAACAGTAAATCAAGCCTCTGAATGGATTCTAGAGTGACAGAACCTACAAAAAGGCAGAGTGGAACAATTTTCCAGCTTAAGATAACTCAGAAGGACTTCTGGAGAGCTCTGTGTCACTTGGGTAAAAGGGGAGTACAGCCCAATGCATACAGTGTTGGGGCAAGCCAGTGGGAGGCTCTTAGCCACAGCACAGTTCAGCAAATGAGGCCACTCTGTCTTGGCTCAGCAGGCCAGTGGCACAGTAGGCTAGCTGTGAGGCCTCCAGCTCCAGTGCAGAAGGTAAATTGCCAACCCCAGAAACCAGGCAACAACAGGTGTGACTAGGCTGGGCCACCCCAGCACAGTGAGTAAGCTGCCAGCATCTGAAGCCCCAGTGCACAAAGCCAGTGACCAGGCCATTGGCCCCCAGCACAAGAAGCTTGGGACAGTGCCTCCTCTGCCCCAGGAATAGAGCTCAACTTTAAAAGTTATGAAATAAGCAAAAAAAAAAAAAAGAGCAAGAACCAAAAAAGAACCTTGATGATAGAAAACTACTACGATGACAGGGAAGATCAAAAGACAAACTCAAAAAAGGACAATTTCATAATGCCTACATAAGAAACCTCAAAGGGGAATATGAGTTGGTCTTAAACCCAAAAAGTCTTCTTGAAAGAGCTCTAAAAGGATTTTAAAAGTCAAATAAGAGAGGTAGAAGAAAAATTGGGAAAAGAAATGAGAGGTATGTAAAAGAGAGTCAACAACTTGAAGGACAAAAATTGAAGAAAACAATTCCTTTAAAAATACAGTTGACCAAATGGGAAAAAAAAAGTCAACTGAAGAAAGCAACTTCTTAAAAATTAGAATTGGCCAAATAGAAAAGGAGGTACAAAAGCTAATTAAAGAAAATAATTTGTTAAAAATTAGGATGGAGTCAAGTGGAAGCTAATGATTCTATGAGACATCAAGAATCAGTCAAACAAAATCAAAATGATGAAAAAATAGAAGAAAATGTAAAATACCTCATTCAAAAAAACAACTGACCTGGAAAATAGATCCAGGAGAGATAATTTAAGGATTATTGGACTAAGTGGAAGCCATGATCAAAGAAAGTCTGGACAGCATCTTTCAAGAAATTATCAATGAAAACTGCCCTGATATCCTAGAACCAGGGGGTAAAATAGTTATTGAAAGAATCCACAGATTCCCTCTTAAAAGAGATCCTAAAGTGAAAAACTCCAAGGAATATTGTAGCTAGATTCTATAATTATCAGGTCAAGGAGAAAATATTGCAAGCAGCCAGAAAGAAACAACTCAAATATCATGGAGTCAGGATTACACAGGATTTAGTAGTTTCTACATTAATGGATTGGAAGGCTTGGAATGGGATATTCCAGAAGGCAAAGGGCTTTGGATTACAACCAAGAACCAACTACCCAGCAAAACTGAACATAATCTTTCAGGTGAAAAGATGGACAGTCATTAAAACAAGGGACTTCCAATCTTTTCTGATGAAGACACCAGAGCTAAACAGAAAATTCAGTCTTCAAATATAAGATTTAAGGGAAGCATTAAAAGGTAAATGGGAAAGAACAAAAAACATACCATGTTATTCAATAAGGTTTAATTGTCTACACCCATACATGGAAAGATGATACTGTATCCTTATTACAGCAATTAGAAGGGGTATATGTAGACAGGGAATATGGGTGTAAGTTGCTTTTGATGTGATGGTATAAAAAAACTAAGGGGTGAAAAAAGGATTGTACTGGGAGAAAAGATGAAGCAAAATAGGGTAAATTACATCACATGAAGAGGCAGAAAAGACCTATTACAGTAGAGGGAAATGAGGGAGTGGGGTGAACATTGTTTGAATCTTACTCTCATCAGATTTGGCTCAAAGAGGGAATAACATACATACTCAGTTGGGTATAGAAATGTATCTTACCTTATAGGGAAGTTGGAGGCAAAAGGAAAGAAAAGGGAGGGGAGTGGATAGAAGGGAGGGCAGAAGTAGTAGGGAGAAGGGGAAATAAAGGAGAGGGGAGGCTGATAGAAGGGATGGCAGTTTGAGGGAGGTGGTGGTCAGAAGCAAAGCTCTGGGTAGGAGGGACAGGGTGAAAGAAGAGAGAAAAATATAAACGGGGAGAAAATAGGATGAAGGGAAATACACAATAATCATAACTGAATGTGAATGGGATGAACTCTCCCATAAAATGTTAAGTGTAGAGCAGAGTGGATTAAAAACCACAATCCTACAATATGTTGTTTACAAGAAGCACATTTGAAGCAGAGAGATACACAAAGAGTGAAGGTAAAAGGCTGGAGTAGAATATATTGCACTTCAGCTGAAGTAAAAAAAAAAGCAGGAATAGCAATCCTGATCTTAGACAAAGCAAAACCAAAAATAGACCTAATTAAAAGAGATAAGAAAAAAACACTACATCTTGATAAAAGAAACCATAGATAATGACATAATATCAATGCTAAACATATGTACACCAAGTGGTATAGCATCCAAATTCTTAGAGGAGAAATTAAGTGAGTTACAGGAAGGAATGGACAGCAGAAGTATACTAGTGGGGGATTTCAATCTCCCTGTCTCAGAACTAAATAACTCTAACCACAAAATAAACAAGGAAAAAGTTAAAGGGGTGATGAGAATTTTAGAACATTGGCTATCACCACCTATCAGATTGGCTAATATGATAGAAATAGAAAATGATAAATGTTGGAGAAGGTGTGGGAAAATTGGGACACTAATGCATTGTTGGTGGAGTTGTGAACTGATCCAACCATTCTGGAGAGCAATTTGGAACTATGGCCAAAGGGCTATAAAACTATGCATATCTTTTGATCCAGCAATACCACTATTAGGTCTGTACCCCAAAGAGATCATAAAAAAAAGGAAAAGGACCCACATATATAAAAATATTTATAGCAGCTCTTTTTGTGATGGCCAAGAATTGGAAATTGAGGGAATGCCCATCAATTGGGGAGTGGCTGAAGAAGTTGTGGTATATGAATGTAATGGAATACTATTGTGCTATAAGAAATGATGAGCAGGCAGATTTCAGAAAAACTGGAAAGACTTACATGAACTGATGCTGAGTGAAGTGAGCAGAACCAGAAGAACACTGTACATATCAGCAACATTGTGTGATGATTATCTTTGATAGACTTGGCTCTTTTCAGCAACACAATAATATAAGAGAATTCCAAAAGACTCATGATGGAAAATGCTATCCACATCTAGAAAAAGAACTATGGAGTCTGAATGAAGATGAAGCATACTATTTTCGCCTTTGTTTTTTTTTTCCTAAAGGTTTTCCCCTTTTGTTCTGATTCTTCCTTCACAATATGACTAATGTGGAAACATATTTAATATGATTGCACATGTATGACACATATCATTTTCCTTGCCATCTTGGGGAGGGGAAAGAAGGTGGGAGGGAGAAAAAAATTTGGAACTCAAAATCTTACAAGAATGAATGCTGAAAACTATCTTTACATGTAATTGGAAAAAACAAAATGCTATTAAGTGAAAAAGAGAGAGGATTTATAGGGGAAAAACAATATCTTGATCCCTCAGAGAGTTAATAATAGGTGAAATACATTCAATAGCTTCCCTTGACAAAGGATATTGAGGAATGGATGGCAGGGGCCCTCCTTCACTCTTTATGGTGACAGGAACAGCAGAATTTAACAATCCTACATCTGAAGATGAAATAACATAGTTAGACATGTTGGGACAGAACATTGCCCTCCCTTAACCTGGGACTTACTCTCACATAAGTGCATATAGACTCAGTGGGAAGAAGAGCCACTTATAAGAATAATATATAAAGGACTCAAAGGTAGGGAATACACGAGGTTAGCACACACAGAGTACATGCACAGAGGGGCCACTCATGCCTCTGATGCTGCAGGACGAGAAAAGTCTCCTGTGATTCCTTTTGGTCCTACAGTAGTTTTATGGGGTGGAGTCTGTCAGGTGTTACCCCTGCTACCATCTTCTGGGTCATCTCTTCAGTTGCCATGAGAGCTCCTTTCCTGTTGAGAGAAATTTTATTATTATATTAGTAACCAATTATTAAATTGGAATCTAGGCTTTTCTCCTCAATTTCTCATTAATGCCAGCTCTTGTTAAGTCAGTCTCTGAAAGACATGACTGATTTACCCAGCCTTCAAGGACAGCATGCAGTCCAAAGTTGGGCTGGACCCACCCAAACAGGAGACCTAACTTCTGTTTAGAGTATAAACAGAAACCAATCTGGATGAGTTCTTACCCTGGGGAAAGGATCCCATATCCTTGTATTCCCCATTAGAGTTTAGGGTGATCCAGCTCATGAAGGAGAAAAACCCAGAGTGGTCTGGATGGAGATGAATTTCCTCTCCAGATAGCTGAAGGGGGCTGAGTCTCATGATCAAGCCACAGTCTCAGCAGGCAAAAAAATGTCTACAGTCAGGGTTGTTTTTCACTTGTCAAGGGAATTCCCTTTCAGAAAAAATTTAGACTTTTAGAGCCTTAGTTGGGTGTCTTTGGTTACTGAGATAAACCACTGACTATCAATTTATTGATTGCCAGCTAGTTTAATTAATAAACTGATTATTAATTAGTCACAAATTCTGTCTCTTCAGGTTTTTCATTTGTTATATTTGATGAGCACCACATAGGGAACAGGGCCTTGCACCCCAGATTCTTATCTGAAAACTCCCCTATGTCTTTTTGGGCCCAAGTAGAAAATTTGTCCACAAGACAGAACTTTGTGTTAGGACTCTGGCTGTGGCTTGACTTTCTCCCTGTCACCAGCAGTTGGATCTTCTCTGGGTACGAATCTCTATGTATTTATCTATCTATATGTATGTATGTATGTATGTATGTATGTATGTATGTATGTATGTACGTACGTATGTATGTATGTATGTATGTGTATATATGTGTGTATACATATACATATGCACACATATGTGTGTGCATATACAATATAGATAGATATATAGCTACATGCACACATATGTATATATACATACACATGTATGTGTGTATGTGTTGCCAACTGGACCAAACCAGCCTCTAACCTGTGAATGGCCAGAGCTGAACAGAGCAGGCTAGAGACAGGAGGGTCAGGAATCAAATGGAAGTTTAATTTCAAAGTGAGGAAAATGGCTTATAAGCAGGGAGGCAAATTAGACACATGTGTTGGAACCTCGCTCTAGTAGGGGGACCCTTTTTTGTGTGGGTAGACTTTAATACCTCTACCTTTGGCTATGTAGTGAGCTGTAGCCCTGACAATAAGGGGTAACAGCAACAATGAGGTAGGTTTGCTTCATAGTAGGACTTCATGACCGGGACATGGATACAGCAGGTGCTTACCGGGGCTCAGAAAACACCTGGTGCTGGTCAAAACAATACAATAATTAAATGAAACAATTCTGGGATTTTGCTGTGGCTGAGATCATCCAGAGGGTAAGCACAAAGAATTGTCCTATCAAACTCAGGGGACAGCTGGCTTCCTGGGACTCAGCTCTGGAAAACAGTATAACAGGATGTCTCTTAATATCTTCACATGGTGTGTGTGTGTGTGTGTGTGTACATATATATAATGCTCTATGTCTGTTTTTGAGTGTTTTCTTTGTGCTTTTTTTGCTACAGTTTCTAATTTTTCACTCTTACAGTGGGAGTAGGTGTGGGAGTTGCATCGACAGAACACGTTCTATTGAAAGAGATCTCCTGAAGTAGTCTAGGAAGATAAACTAGGGGAAATTTTATACGTATAAATTATAGGTGGCCACCTAATGTGTTTGGAGTATTTGGGGGATACTGAACTTCAAGCTGCATTACAGTATGCCCCAAATGTTTTGCAGGATTAAAGTTTTAAAAAGGAAATCTGGACCATTGAGCTGTGAGAAAATAAACTCTAAAATTATAGATCTTCAATTGTCAAGTCCCAGGGGAGACATCAGGTAGTAGATCTCCATCAGATTAAGCTGTGTGTAAAAGATTTCCGTGAGCAGAGGAAATAATTAGGTATTTTTATTCTAAATGGAAAAGAAATTGCCTTGAGCAGAGTAAGGAGGGAGGAAGAGTAATTTTATCTCTAGTAACTTTCATTTGTAGTCACTAAGACTAGGTGTGTTCTCATTAGTATTGGGTGTCTATGTGTATTTATTGTTTGATATGTAAGATTAGCTTGTATTTGCTTTAGTGTGATTTCAATTGCTCTAAGGCAGACAGCTGAGAGAAGGGTGAGGTCTTAATGAGCTAGACCAGCAAGACTTTACCTGGAGGCATTTCTGCCTCTTTTGTTGTGTTATCTAGGTTTAAAGTTTAAAGGGCAAGAGTAAACAGAAAACTTTTTTAAAAATTTCTTTCTGTCTTTTGATTGTGGTCAAAATTGAGAGACAGACAGAGAAAGGGGTCTTTCCCCAATTTGTAAAAATTGGCAGATTTGAAAGTAGAATCAGAAAAGAGATTTTTTTGGTGGGTTGGTGCTACCTTGAGTATAAACCAAGCTGGGTTTTTTTTGGCGGGGGGGGGGGGGGGGGGGGGAAGGGCGGATTTAATTGTTAATAGACTGATGTAAATGTCTAAAAAAACTCTTTAGAAATATAAAACATAGTGATAATTGATGAGGATGGGATCTAGACCCCAAAAAGGAAAAACTCTGGAGTTTCCCACATGGCCAAGTAGCTGGAGTTTGCCTGAGGCTATATGGGATCCATCAACTGGCCTTTCATTGTGGCTACACCCAATCTCCCAGTTCTGTTACTCTCAACCTATGCTAGCTCTCCATTGTCTTACCTCCCTATGGCCCCAGGCCACTTTCCACCCTTAATCCTATCTATGCTCCATACTCCCTTGGCCTTGTGGTCCAGGTCCCTAGAATTCTATTACCTCATAGACTACTTGAGCCACTCCTAGATCCCTCCCATAGTCTTTCTGTATGTAAGGTCTATCTTGTCTCCATTCCTTAATGGATTAGATTCTTAAAATCTAGTCACTGCCCAGATTTTTACAATCTAGCCAATAGCTCACAGGTGCTCAGATTCCTTGAGTCTGGCCAACAGGGTGTATCTTTAATAAACTTTGTCTTTGGTTGAAAGAAGACTTGGGTTGAATTCTTTTGGGCAGGATCTGTGTGTCGTGATTTAAGGATTCCAGCACCCCTAAACCCCTAAATGTCATCATTTTGGTGGCCTGTACAGGGAAAGCTGCCTAGCCCCAAGTTCTTTTCCACCCAAGACTGGAAGGTATGTAAGCACCCCTTCCCCCCCATAGTTGGTGTCGCTCTCCAAGCAACAAGGCTTGGAGGTGCTTTTTGGGCAGACAGTTATGAGGCTGTCTTGCACTCAGCTTGATGCTCTCAGGCTCTTGGTCCACTGGGTCAGTCTGAGGCCATGGACCTGGGTACACCCTCTGCAGCATAGAGGACAAGGATGGACACCCTATCCGGGAAGTTTATGCCCAATTCTGTCAATTCTCTTGGTGCTAGGGAATTGGGGAAAACTGCAGTTGCTTTTTGGTTCCCTGAGGCTTACATACTCCCTTCCCTCTGCACCTCTGAATGTTCCTTCATGGAGATTACAGGGAAAAGTTAGAACAGCTAAAAATATCTTGGCAGATTCTGGAGATTTTGTGATTGATAACTCCTTAAGAGTCTGCCCAATATGATGTATGTCCTAATAAACCTTGTGTATTATTATTATTATTATTATTAATAAAGCTGGCTGAAAGAAGGCTTGGGTTGAATTATTTCAGGCAGGATCCACGTGTTGAAATTTTGGGGTCCCAGGGATGGGGTTGGGATCTGGGCCCTTAAACTGAATCACCAGCACCCCAAACCTCTAAACCTCAACATTTATGGTTTTGTATGAAGGTGGCATGGGACCCTTTTAAGCAAGAACTCTTTTAAAATGTCCTCATCTGTGAATGGTAGAGTCCTAAAATCTTACTAGACTTGCTAATAGTTTAAAGTAATGAAGACAGGTCTTTTGGTCCAACTGACAATTGAGCAGGTATATAAAAAATAAATGGACAGTTTAAACATGTTGAGAAGGTGTGAGGAAGTTTGACTTTGTTTAAGTAGAAAGATTGAAAACTATGGTAGTAATGAAAAAAATTGCACCTTGATTAGAAAGTCAATGGAGAAAGTTATAGGGGGTTAGGAGAAATTTGATAAGCAATGTCTTTCTAAGTGTGATAATTGGGGTAGATTACTGTCACTTTTAAAATCTTTGGCAGTGGAGTAGCTGGAAATAGTGAATTCCATAGTATGAAATGCTTGGGATAAATAGCCCTTGTGTAAAATATAATACTAAATAATTGAAATTACAAATTGATATGCTGTATTATACATTTGAAAAATAGATCCAGATATAATTGAATTTATTGTGGTCTCATTTTAAATATAATGTGTCTTTCTCAATCAGATGCTTTTGGTAGTCAGAATTTATTATACTATTTGGCATTAAGACAAGTTAGAAAAACGTATGGATCAGGAAACTTGTTAGCTATGCGGTTGTAAGCCAAGTTACCTCAGTTTTTTGATTTGTAATGTATATAAAGACAATGCCTAACATTAATTTGGTAATTCATAGTATTAGAAATATTGTCAGAAAAACAAACTCTTTCTTTTGGATTTGAGATTTAATTATTAAAAGATTGATATAAATATGTTTTTAAAAACTCTTTAGGAATATAAAAGATAGTGATAATGGTTTTCTGTGAAGTTGGCATAGCAAGGACCCTTTTATAATGTCTTCATCTGTGAAAGGCAGAGTCCTAAAATCTTACTAGACCTGCTAACAGTTTAAAGTAATGCTGAGTGATTGCTTTTGTGGCAGATTCACAACTGAGTAATGTGTCAGTCTTTTAAGATTTCAAGAACTAGCCCCACGCTCAGGTTCAAGTACAATGATTTGAGTTTAGTGGAGAACTAGAAATTACAAAGGGAAAAGATTCAGTCTCCTACAGGTAAGGTTAGATAAGCCTCTGGTAGTCTTGTCTACTTGCTTTTCAGGGTGGTCTGTAGGAAGACCATATTATGATCTGACACTATATACACAAATACTACACACAAATAGTAGCTGTTTCTCTTTTGGTCAGCAACCCTGAGGGTCTTCCTCTCCCAGCGTTTTTTTTTTTTTTTTTGGATTACAGGAGCCATCCCTTGACTCCCTTCTTAAAGAGGCCTATTCACTGAATGGGCATTACCTCACTCAGAGTGAGAACCTGAAAAGACCTTAGCTTAAAAGAGCCACTGCATCCTGGGCCATCTCCAGTCCTCCTGATGAATATGCCACCACTGGACACAGATGGCTCTGGAGGAGAAAGTAAGGATGGTGACCTTGCACAGCACTCCCTCACTTAAATCAAAGTCAATTGCAAGTCATGTCATCATCTCCCTGATGTCATGGTGCCCTTGGAGAACGAAAAACTATCACAAAAAATTGGTTATGGTAAAAATATTGGTTATTGTGATCTGTGACTATTATATAGGACCTTAAATGAAATATTCCTTAAATTATTGAAACTGAGAATTATTTAATTACCTACTTCTGTGGAAACTCTTAAGGGTATCTGCCTGAAGAAAACTGACCACACCCTGTCAGCCTTGGATCAAAGTCCTTTGCCCATGCCAAAGACCAGTCCTTCAACTATGATTTTAGAGTGAGAAATTTTAACAGCAATGGCTTATAATACATAAGCACACTTGAAATTACCTAATAAGAACAGGTGTGACTTCAAACTGATGAAGCTTTATATGCATTTCTTAGTATTGTAAATGTAAAATTAAGTGCATATCTATCTTGTGAAACTTGGAAACCAACATAGTTAGAAAAACAGATTCTCTTGTAATTTGGATACTGTAATTCAGTATTAAGAATATTTTATTTTATTTGGGTTACAGAGATGTGGAGAAAATTTCCTTGTTGTTTTATCTGATAAGATGTTTTGACATGGTTACAAGTTTGTTTCAACTCTGCTGGTGATGTGGTTTTGTCAAAGCTCTCATTGTCTTTCCCTTTTTCCCTCACATTGTCTCCTCCCACAAGTCCCATAACTAGAAGCCTTTGATGAAGTGTCTGTTATATTAGTTGGTGATTCATTGAGGAAGCCATGTCTCTCAATAGAATCAAATGGGATAAGGAGAGAAATGATTGTTAATCACCAACACCTTGGGGAGATTCAGAGCTCTCCTCTTCTTCTAAATTCCTGGTTTTAAAAAGTTCAGTCTCTTGTATGACATTACTGATTAGAATGCATTGACTCTCTTCAGTCTTGGTCAGATTCCATCCAAGCTTACAAGGAATTTAATCTAAGGTGGGAAAGCCCATTGTGTTCTACTCAAACTTGGGTGAAGACAGATCTTTTTGTTTATGGGGAACCTGTGGCCTCAAGGCCACATATGGTCCCCTAGGTCCTCAAGTGCAGCTTTTTGACTGAATCCATACTTCCCAGAACAAATTCCCTTAATAAAAGGATTTGTTATGTAAAACCTGGACTCAGTCAAAAGGCTGTACTCAAGAACCTAGAAGGTCATATGTAGCCTTGAGGCCACAGGTTTCCTACCCCTGGTCTAGATAGCCCAAAGCTAGGCGTGATCTGAGTCTAGAGATAGTTTCTCTGTTCAAGGGTGAATGATATTACCCTCAGCCCCTCATTGAACACCTGCTATATAAACTGTGAGTCCAGGCCACCAGGATTGTCTTTGGTCTGAGGGAGAGGCCAAATGACCATCCTTTTATTAACATCCTGCTGGCCTTATGAATAAAATGATTAAATTACCCAGAAACTATGTCTCTTGAACCTTTTAAATCATCACAGTAGATCTGACCTAGCTGAAGATCCAGCAAATGAGACTGAGACAGAACGGTAAGGGAAGTAGGCAAACAACCAGAAGAGAACAGTGTCATGAAAACCTAGAAAGAAAATAATATCCAGGAGAAGAGAGTGATCAATAACGTCAAAGGCTGTAGAGATGTCAAAAAGGATTATGATTGAGAAAATGGCCTTAGACTAGGCAACTAAAAGATGATTTGGCCTTCCTTTCTGCTTGCCATCAGCTGCCTTTCTTCTTTACCCTCATGGGAAGAAACTATGGCATGAATGGGTATCATATTGTTGGTAGTTTAGAGTGGCTGCTAACCAGCAGTGCCTGGCAAACTGAGACTGGGTCTCATAGGCTGGAGCAAAGTCTTAGCTTCTGTAACAGCCAGAGTCCAGGAGTTATAGAGGACTGGTGGAAGGTCTTACTGGTGGTTGAGTGCCATAATCCACATGTGCACAGATGACGCTTGGATCTACCAGCTTATAGAGGATTCTTAGCAGCAACCTCAAGGTCCTGTGGAGCTCATTCTTACCCAGTCCACAGAGGACCTCAGAATGTGAGGTGACACTGTCACAGTGAAGAAGTCACTGGGCCAGAATTGACTGCTTCCTCATGATTTGACTGTATATTCATCCCCTTTGGCAGAAAGGGACACTGGAGAAGTTCCAGATAAAGATAGGTGAGGGGCAGCTAGGTGGCTCAGTGGATAGAACGCCAGCCCTGAAGTCAGGAGGACCTGAGTTCAAATCCGGCCTCAGACACATTACACTTACTAGCTATGTGACCGTGGGCAAGTCACTTAACCCCATTGTCTAGCAAAAAAAAAACCCCCAAAAACCAAAACAAAAACAGATAAAGATAGGTGAGACAACAGTGAAATTTATGAAAAATTGCTACTTGGTAGGGATGAAGGATGATATCAAAGAGATCTGAATACTGAAATCCTCTGCTACCATTTCCTTAACAGTCTTGGAGAGGTGGTATCCCCATGTGATCTAAAACTTACTCAAGAGTCAGTTGTGGGGGGTGAGGGCAGTTAGGTGGCACAGTGGATAGAGCACCGGCCCTGAAGTCAGGAGGACCTGAGTTCAAATCTGGCCTCAGACACTTGAAACTTACTGGCTGTGTGACCCTGGGCAAGTCACTTAACCCCATTGCCTAGCCCGCCCCACCCCCCCAAAAAAAGTCTGTTGTGGGGCAGGGTGAGTCCTGGGTGAGGTGACAGTGAATGGACTTGACACTATGAGGGTCCCTATGCCTGTAGTGAACTTTGTGAAGACTGAGATCAAGAGATACAAACATTGGTTTGTCCAGCAAGTTTCCAAGTAAATGGTCCCTACCAACTCCTCAATATTCTTATTTACCCTCTCTCTTTGGCAGCTAAGTCCTCTCAAGCCCACCGCTGTCAATCATCAGAGATAGGTCTACCTGATATTTCTTTCTTTATTCTCATTCAGTTTAGGGTTTTATTGTATCAGGGTAACAGAGGGAACCCCAGTTGTCATTTTTTCCTGTATTTGCCACTTAAAACCTGAACATTTCTAGCACCTTCTCACTTTTCCTCCACTGTTCTTACTGCAGATCTACTTAGTGCTTTCCCTCTTTTGATTATTTCCTATTTATCCTGTATATCGCTTTCTTTATGTATATTTGCTTGCATGTTGTTTCCTCCATTATAATATAAGTTCCATTGATGGGGTATGGGCCCAAAGAAAGACCTTTGTCCGAATTTGGGCCCCATTTGTCTATGGGCCCTAGAAAACCGTTGGACAGTCCTTGAATTCTCCCACTTGATCAAGGAGATCTCTGGCATTCCCTTGAGGCTGTAATTCCATTAATTGGCCTTTCATTTTGGCTACACCCAATCCCCCAATTCTGTTATCCTTAACCTAGCCTAGACCTCCCTATGTCCCCCACCCTTAATCATATCTAGGCTCCATTCTCCCTTGGCCACCCCTGGAGTTCTATTACCTCATAGACTACTTGGCCACTCCTAGATTCCTCCCATAGTCTTTCTGTATATAAGACCCACCTTGTTTCCATTAAGATGCTCTGATTCTTATAATCTAGGCACTGCTCAGATTTTCACAATCTAGCAAATAGGACTCTCAGATTCCTAAAGAGTTTAGCTAATATGGCGAATCTTCAGTAAACCTTATTTTTGGCTGAAAGAAGGCTTAGGTCAAATTCTTTCGGGCAGGACCTGTGTCGTGATTTTGGGATTCCAGGACCCCTAACCACTAGACCTCATCACCATGAGGCTGGGACTGTCTTTTGCCTCTTTTGGTATCCCCAGTGCTAAGTACAGTGCCTGGAACATAATAGCACCTAATAAATGTTTGCTGAATTGAAGTTCTTCCCTCTAATTCCCTCGATATCTTTGTGTATAAATACAGCAACCTTCTAAAAGTCAAATACAAGGGTGTGGCTCAGCTGCATGGTTAGCTGTGGCTCAATTACCTGTCCTTATCTGTGGTAATCTTTGTGCCAAAGAGTATAAAATCTGACAGTGCTTCCATTTCTTCTCTTTCTATTTGCCATGAAGTGATGGGACTAGTTGCCAAGATCTTAGCTTTTTTTTTAATATTAAGCTTCAAGCCAGCATTTATACGCTTTCACCCTCATCATGAGGCCCCTTAATTCCTCTTCACTTTCTGCCATCACAGTGGTATCATCTGCACATCTGAGGTTGTGGATATTTTTCCCAGTAATCTTAATTCCAGCTTTTGATTTATCCAGCCTGGTATTTCACATGATGTACTGTCAAGTCAAAAAGAAATGACCAAAAAGTCATAGAGGTTATGTAACCGCTGTTAATTCTGAAAAATATCAGAGCTCATAGAGGTCATCCCAACCACAGTTAACTCTAAGAAATAAAATAAATTAAAAAAAATAAAACCAAAGAGCCAACAGGGTCATAGACAAAAAAGCTTTCTTTATTCTGCTGGAGGAGGGAAACTAGACACATGTGCCGGGGCTTCCTCTAGACAGAGACTGCCTTTAGTGAGGCCAAATCTTAATACATCAATGGCTACACAGGGAGTTGAATCCTTGACAATGACAATGCTTGAAAGGGTCCTATGCCACCTTCATGGAAAACCATTATCACCATGTTTTATATTTCTAAAGAGTTTTAAAAGCATTTACATCAATCTTTTAACAATTAAATCCTCCTTCCCAAAAAAACCTGGCTTGGTTTATACTCTTGGTAGCACCTTTCTGCTTCAAAAAAAAATCTTTTTTTTCTGATTCTACCTTCAAATCTGCCAAATTTTATAAATTGGGGAAAAAAGCCCTTCTCTGTCTCTTATTTTTGACCATAATCAAAAGACAAAGAAATTTTTAAAAAGTTTTCTCTTTACTCTGGCCCTTTAAATTTTAAACATAGACAACACAACAAAAGTCAGCCCAAGTGCCTCCAGGCAGTCTTGCTTGTCTAGCTTAGGGCTTCTTAAATTTTTTCCACTTGAGACTCCTTTACCCCTGAGAAATTTTTTCATGACCATGGGAATATAGGTATATAAAATAGGTATACAAACAAAACATTTACTAATAATAAATCATAATATTTTACAACAATTCTTTGTTATACAAATAGTTTTACCATTTATTAAGGACAAAAACAAATTTGCATACTAATGAAATAGATGGGCTTGTTGATTTTTACATAATGAATTAAATCTTAGTGGAATAGTAGATAGCAGGACATAGAGTATCTTCAACTTTTTTTTTCAGAGTTGATTGATATTTTGATTTATAATTGTCAATGCTGAGAATGTGCGCTTCACATAAATAGTAGTACAAAATGGCAGAAGTATGTTTGGGCGATTTCAGAAATTGCTGGAAATTCTGTCCTAATCCAAAGCCAAAATTCATTTAACACTTTTGTATGTACAGTAAAAGCACTGTAATTCATAAAATACAATAGTCTTGAATCTGAGCCAAGGTGTTTCTGGCAGCATTTATTGGCATTGTGTGGCATGGTATGATGGCATGGGCGGTGCAAAGTGTGCATGTTGTGTGTATAGAACCAAGGCTGCAGTGAAGTTGCACAATATGGGTAAGTGCTGCCAGGAACACTTCAGATTCATTAAGCGTTTGATTTTGAATTAATTTTTGATCATTGCACATTTGGAAACCTTTAACCATTGCTAAATTTTTCGTGACTCCCTTCTCCCCCCATTCAGTTACCTGACCCACAGTTTAAGAAGGGCTGGTAGTTTGTTGATCCTTCACCCTTCTCCCAGCTCTTTGCCTTAGAGCATTTGAAACCACAATGAAGCAAATACAGGCTACATTGCATCAAACGATAAACACTCACGGACCTCAAAAAAACACCAAATACAAATGAGAGCACACAGAGTCTTAGTGACTAGAAATGAAAGTTACTAGAGATAAAATTACTCTTCATCCTTACCCTGCTAGAGGCATTTTTTTTTCATTCAGAATAAAAATTCCTAATTGTTTCCTCTGCTCAAGGAAATCTTTTACACACAGCCTAATATGACAGAAACCTGACAGTTGAGGATCTGTAATTTTACAGTTTATTTTCTCACAGCTCAATGGCCCAGATTTCCTTTTTGAAACCCTAATCCTGTGAAAAATTTGGGGCATACTGTAATGCTGCTTGAAGTTCATAGGCAGAATTCTGCAAATATCCTAAATTCTGTAGGTGACCCCCTATAATTTGTATGTACAAAATTTCCCCCATTTTATCTCCGTAGACTATTTCAAGAGATCTCTTTCAATAGAAAGTGTTCTATTGGTGCAACCCCCACACCCACAAATGATGTGGTATAGGGGTTCAGGGGTGCTGAGACCCCAATATCACAACACAAGGGTCCTGCCCAAAAGAATTTGACCCAAGCCTTCTTTCAGCCAAAGACAAGGTTTATTAGAACATAGTAATATTGGGCAGACTCTTAAGGAGTCTGAAACCTGGGTAAGCAGTGGCTAGATGATAAGAATCCCAGCAGTGGCTAGATTATAAGAATCTGAGCATCTGTGGGCTATTGGAAAATCTGAGCAGTGGCTGGATTTTAGGAATCCGAGCAGTGGCTAGATTTTAAGAATCTAAGCATCTTAATGGAGACAAAATGGACTTTATATACAGAAAGACCATGGGAGGGATCTAGGACTGGCCAAGTAGTCTGAGGTAATAGAATTCCAGGGACCTGGACCATATGGCCAAGGGAGAATGGAGAAGTGGCCTGGGGCCATAGGGAGGTCCACAATGAAAGGCCAGTTGATGGGATTATAGCCTCAGGTCAACTCCAGAGATTTGGCCATGTGGGAAGGTCCAGGGTTTTTCCTTTTTGGGGCCCAGATCCCAACCCCATCACTCCCACTGTGAGAGTGAAAATTAGAATCTGCAGCACAAAGAAAACACTCAAAAACAGACATAGAATATCACACACACATGTGTGCATATATGTGTATATATATGTATATGTATATATATATATATGTGTGTGTGTATATATATATATATTCTTACCCAGAGAAGATCCAATTGCTGGTAATAGGGAGAGAGTCAAGGCACAGCCAGAGTCCTAACACAAAGCTCCCTCTTGTGGACAAATTTTCCACTTGGGCTGAAAAAGATATAAGGGATTTTTTTTATAAGAATCTGGGGTGCAGGGCCCTGTTCCCTTTGTGGTGGTTATCAAATATGGCAAATGAAAAACCTGAAGAGACAGAATTTCTGGATAATTAGTAATTAATTTATTAATTAGACTAGCTGGCAATCAATAAATTGATAGTCAATGGTTTATCTCAGTAACCAAAGACACCCAACTAAGGCTCTAAAAGTCTAAATTTTTTCTGAAAGGGAATTCCCTTGACAAGTGAAAAACAACCCTGACTGGTAGACATTTTTTTGCCTGCTGAGACTGTGGCTTGATCATGAGACTCAGCCCCCTTCAGCTATCTGGAGAGGGAAATTCATCTCCATCCAGACCACTCTGGTTGGTTTTCTCCTTCATGAGCTGGATCACCCTAAACTCTAATGGAGGAATACAAGGATATGGGATCCTTTCCCCAGGGTAAGAACTCATCCAGATTGGTTTCTGTTTATACTCTAAACAGAAGTTAGGTCTCCTGTTGGGTGGGGTCCAGCCCAACTTTGGACTGCATGCTGTCCTTGAAGGCTGGGGTAAATCAGTCATGTCTTTCAGAGACTGACTTTAACAAGAGCTGGGCATTAATGAGGAAATTGAGGAGAAAAGCCTAGATTCCAATTTAATAATTGGTTACTAATATAATAATAATAATTTCTCTCAACAGGAAAGGAGCTCTCATGGCAACTGAAGAGATGGACCCAGAAGATGGTAGCAGGGGGTAACACCTGACAGACTCCACCCCATAAAACTACTGTAGGACCAAAAGGAATCACAGGAGACTTTTCTCGTCCTGCAGCATCAGAGGCATGAGTGGCCCCTCTGTGCATGTACTCTGTGTGTGCTAACCTCGTGTGTTCCCTACCTTTGAGTCCTTTATATATTATTCTTATAAGTGGCTCTTCTTCCCACTGAGTCTATATGCACTTATGTGAGAGTAAGTCCCAGGTTAAGGGAGGGCAATGTTCTGTCCCAACATGTCTATGTTATTTCATCTTCAGATGTAGGATTGTCAAATTCTGCTGTTCCTGTCACCATAAAGAGTGAAGGAGGGCCCCTGCCATCCATTCCTCAATATCCTTTGTCAAAGGAAGCTATTGAATGTATTTCACCTATTATTAACTCTCTGAGGGATCAAGGTGTTGTTGTTCCCTGTAAATCCTCTTGTAATACTCCTATCCTTTCTGTTAAAAAACCCAAGGCAGGTCCTGATGGTAAACTTGTTTATCACTTCATACAAGACTTATGCATTATTAATGCTTATGTTATACCCAGGCAGCCAGTGGTACCCCACTCCACATCCATCATCTCCTCAATTCCCTATGAGGCTACCTGCTTTACTGTGATAGATCTTTGCTCAGATTTTTTTTTAAAGCGTTCCCATTCACCACATCCTCAGTAGCTGTTTGCCTTCACCTGGAAGAACACACAAGGGGCCAGGAGTCATCTGCCTCCAGGGTAATAGCCCTGCTCTGTTTTCTCAAATCTTGCAACAGGATTTAGCTTTCATTCCTTTTAAAGGCTCCTCTTTGGCTCAGTACATTGTTAATCTTACTAGTGGTGCCAAGTATTGCAGTCTGCTGTGCTAACCAGTTAGAATCCTTTATCATCATCTTCATTGAAAGAGCCACAAAGTTTCCAAATCAAAGGTGCAGTGACATCTCCCCCAGGTGGCGTATCTGTTTCATTCTGTCAGCTGGCACTCACTCTGTTTGTCCAAAGCATGTATTGGCTCTTCAGCAGTAGTTTCTACAACCAAAAGACAGTCGTGTGCTATTTTGGGAGCAGCTAGATATTGTGGACGATAAATTCTATCTTTGGTGAAGATCACTAAACCTCTAGTATCAGTGGTTGGGAACCTGCAGGCTCAGGGCCACATGTGGCCCTCTAGGTCCTCAGGGGTGGCTTTTTCACTGAATCCAAACATCACAGAACAAATCCTGTTAATAAAGAGATTTGTTCTGTAAAACTTGGACTCAGTCAAAAGGCTGTACCTGAGGACCTAGAAGACCATATGTGACCTCAAGGCCTCAGGTTCCCCATCCCTGCATCTAGTTTCTCTAACCACAGATTCTGTTCCAGAGAATTGGCAGCTTGATCCATAACACCTTACTGTCTTTGTAGACCTCAGCTTGAGCACTAGGATGCCTGGATTACAGCTTTCTTTTTGGTTGTGAACATAAGGAGGTGACCTGTGGTATGCTAATTCAAATGTTTGGACCCTCTCTTTGCCCTGTGGCATACTATTTCACCCAACTTGACACTGTTGCTATGGGGGCACCCCCACTCCCCACTCTGATAGGTTAGCGCCCCCATGTGGTTAAAGCTCTTTTGTTATGCCATCAGACTCAAGCTTTTTCTTATCAGAGATTTGCCATATATGAAGTTATTGTGCCAAGTAAAGTAAGGTTATTCTCAAGCATTGCTCTATTCCTTACCCAACCACACTGCTCCCAGACACACCTACTTCAGGGTAGCCTCTCTATGATGCACCTCTGTGGTAGATATGGCCAAAAGGCATAACAATGACCTTTCTGCAACTCCCTACAAAATCTTGGCCACATTTTATATACTGATGGTTCCTCTTTTATGAGGGATGGTCTGTGCTACACAGGCCCTGCTGTGGTTTCTGACCATGACACTGTTTGGGCAGCCTCTTTGCCATCTAACCTTAGCACCCAAGCTGCTGAATTCATTATGCTTACACAAGTTTGCCGTCTTTCTGATGAACATAGCATGCCCAATCATCATACCTATTCACATTGTCTATGAGCTCCAGAGTGAGTTGGGTTTAAGGCTTGTTCTTTGGGAAAGAAATGTAGGCAGTAAACCCCAGAGAGGAGGAGATGGAGATGGAGATGGAGATGGAGATGAAGAGGGAGAGGGAGAGGGGAAGGGGAAGATGAGCTGAGTTACCCAACTGGAACTGGCCAGTGGGTCCCTATTCAGGCAGCTTGGACTACAACCAGGTTGTGTTTGTCCTTCATACTAGAAGATGACTGTGACATCAGGGAGATGATGACATGATTTGCAATTGATTTTGATTCGTCTGAGGGAAGGTGTGCAAAGTCATGAGCCTCATTTTCTCCTCCAGAGCCAGATTGGACAACAATAGGTCCCTGGCCAGCCATCACTTTTGTGGGCCCTCCTTGCTAGGAGTGAATGTAAATACTGTTTCTCTTTTGGCCACCAACCATGAGGGTCTCCCAGTTTTATTTATTTAATTTTTTATGCATTCATTCATTCATTATTTATTTAGTTTTATTAAAGGGGCCATCCCTTGACTCACTTCTTAAAGAGGCCTATTCACTAAATGGGTCTTGCCTCACTCAAAATGAGGACTTGAGAAGACCTTAGCTTAAAAAGGCCAAGGTCTCTCACTGAATCCAGAGCCATCTCTAGTCATCCTGATCTACATCTCACCACTGCATCCAGATGGCTCTGGAGGATAAAGTGAGGCTGGTGATCTTGCACAGCCTTCCCTCACTCAAATCAAAGTCAATTGCAAGTCAAGTCATCATCTCCCTGATGAAAACCACATCAGGGAACCTGAGACCCCTTTCCCATTTCCCCTATCCTTGGTGCTGACCTTCCCTTCGTTGTCCCTCTCCTTGACTGCTTTCCTATGGAATTTTTATATATTTGTACAACAAACTCTGTGTGCATGTATTTGACCCTTTCTTTCCCAATTCAGAGAAGGATGAGATATGTGAGATGTCCATATCCCCTCTTGATTTTTTCATCTTTCTATACTTGTTTTCTCAAACACTCCAACTGTGAGAAATAGTAAGTTCTTTTTTTTGGCTAGGCAATGGGGTTAAGTGACTTGCCCAGGGTGACACAGCTAGTAAGTGTTATGTGTCTGAGGCTGGATTTGACCTCAGGTCCTGTGCTCTATCCACTGCACCACCTAAGTGCCCCCAAGAAATACTAAGTTCTTACATGCTTCTTACTCCATTTAAAAATTCCTTTTTTTTTATCTCTTAAAAGTCACAAAATAGAACAAAAGTATACCTAGGTCCCTCATTTGTCATTTTTTCATGCAGTGCACAGCTTAAGCAATGGTCTCCATCTTCTGTTCTAATCTATTCTCTTTCCAATTTATTCCCCCCACCCCCACCCCTGCAGCTCTAATTTCATTTTGCTTCATTTGCTCTGGTTTTATTTCTTTTGGTCATTCTTGCAGTCCTTATGGCCTAGCCGAGACCTTCACAACTTAGCAGTAGGTAGGGACCTAAATTAAAATAGGCTAAACTTCTTTGGGCCACAGATAGGTTTTTTTAGTGGCTCACTTTCCAAGGAAAGGTATAACTAACGATTTAAATTATTTTGCAAATAAACCATATTAAAAAAAAAGAATTTCAATTATCAATTAATTACACTTATTACTTAAGATTTTTAGTTATCATGCAATCACATTAATGTTAAAAATTACTTTGCTAAGTGATACAAGTTTTACTACATTTTTCAGGCTTTCTTATTTTTTACATTTAATTAATGGGACATATTATACTTCTTGTCAACAATCAGTTTGTCATCAGCTGCTCTTCACTGCATGGTCATGCAGGACAAACTTATATTCTCAAAAACACTTTTTTTGGGGACATAATCCAGAAGCTGCAATCAGGAAACACTTCTTTATGCAGTCACTTTTAGTGACTTCCTAACATCAACAATTTCTTTAGAAATCTGAAAACTAACTTTAGTAGCCTCTTCATTTTCTGGTTTACTTTCTTGAAAAATCGTTACTCCCCGCTGAAATTTTTTCGACAATTTGGAAGCTTTAATTTGCTTTTCATTGGTATCCAGTTTGCTTGAGTCAGGATGTTTTGTTTCAAAATGGTGACGAAGGTTATATTCCTTCAGAATGTCTATTACTTCTCAGCAAAAAGACACAACATTTTGTCTGTCATGTAAGTAAACAAATATCTACTTGTCCACTCCAGGTTAAACACTCTATGTTCGTATTCAAGCTTCCCTTTTTACCATCCATTGTACAAAATCACCCCAAAACCTTTAATGTTAGAGCCAAAATATCTCCACAGCAACCGATCCCATACAAAGAAATACTGAACTGACTGGAGAGAGTGCAAGACACTCTTGTAACGTAGAGGGTGGCCGCGAAGCTGGGGAGGGGAAGAAGCCGTTGCATTGTTACTGCGCATTGCATAGCAGGCATTGGCTGCATTGGTACATGATTGCACTCCTTTTGTCCCTGTTCAGCACCAGTCATGGCTGACAACCCAGAGAAAAGACGTGCCTCGCTCCTCTCAGACTAGAGACAAACTGACGATGGTCAGTTCCTGCAGGTCATGGGATGAACAGGAGAGAGTGTGCAGTGGCAGCCCACTGGCCAAGTTACATGATGGCTACAGTAGTGACTAGCAGAAGACAGATTAAGTGGGGCACGGACGAAGCACTCATTACATCTTTACTTTCTTTACATCCTCTCCATTTTTTGTGGGCCACTCAAAATCCTTGGGCAGGCCTCAAGCAGCCAGCGGTCCATATGTTTTGTGGGCCATTCTTTTGTCTGAGGCTTTGCTTATGGGGAAGAAGGAAGGAAGGATGGATTTATTAAGGATGAACAATGTGCCTGACAGTATGTTAAGTACTTTAGAAATCTGGTCTTATTTGATCCTCATCACTATTCTAGGAGGTAAATGCTATTATCATGATCTTTTTACATTTGAGGAAACTAAGGCAGCTAGGTGGTACAATGAATAGAGTACTGGGTCTGGAGTCAGGAAGACTCATCTTCTTGAGTTCAAATCTGGCCTTGGACACTTACTAACTGTGTGATCCTGAGCAAGTCACTTAAACCTATTTACATCAGTTCCTCATCTGTAAAATGAGCTGGGAAAGGAAATGAAAAACCACTCCTATGTCTTTGCTAAGAAAACTGCAAATGAGGTCACAAAAAGTTGGAAATGACTGAAACAACTGAACAATAACAGAAAGCATATAGATGGTAAATGATGTGCCCAGGGTCACACAGATAGTACCTGGCACCGTATTTGAACTCAGGACTTTCTGATTCTAGGCCCAGTGCTGTATCTCCTTCACCATCTAGGTGCCTTATACTTTTTGTGTTGTTATTTTCTTCTTCTGGGTTCAACTCTTGGGGTTCTCTTAACTCATAGTATTTCTTTATTATATTCAGAGCTATCTTCTGTTTACTCATATCTACAACTTCAGTTCCTGGATTGTGATTTTGTACCAGGAGAGGCTCTGTCCCCTCTTGTACTCTTGCACCCTGATAGGGTGGGCAGGCCATTTGTTCCTTGTCCCTCCATAGTCTGGATGCTGCTGTCACTGTCCTGCAATTATAGATGGGATAGCTGAGAACAAGTCCACCTTCTGCTGTAATCACTGGCTTCTACCTCCATCTCCTGGAGTCTCAAGGCAGGTATTGACCCAGGCTCTATCCCTGTTTCCTTCTCCTTCTGCAGTTTCCAGTTAAAACTCTTTCTCTTGTTGTGGCCCTGAAAGGCCTCAGTGATGTGTTGGAGATTGTGCTGGTATCAGTGTTCCTGGAAACTCCCTTCCCTCCCATGAACCCCCAATATACTTGGGCCACCTGGGCACTGCCCTGGTCCTACTTCCTGCTGTGCCTATGGCAGAAACACTGGCTTTGAGCCTTATAGAGGGCCTCAGGAAGGAGCACACTGCCAAGCCAAGCCCTGTAACTGTGCACAAGATACCAGAGTAAAAATGGTCAATCCAATTGTGTTTTATATATGTATATACATTCCAAAGGCTTAATTAAATGTTATGCTTGAATGATTTACAAGAATTAGGACAATGAAATAATTTCTGGGTGGAAAGATTTACCAATTCAGATTTGTCTGTTTAAAAAAAAAAAGACATCAGAACTCCCTCTTTCATTCTTTACTTTTCAGTATTATTATTTTTTGGTGAGGCAATTAGGCTTAAGTGACTTGCCCAGGGTCACACAGCTAGTAAGTGACAAGTGTCTCATCTGAGACCAGATTTAAACTCAGGTCCTGACTTCAGGGCCAGTGCTCTATTCACTGCTCCACCTAGCTGCCCTTAGCATTTTTCATTTTGGGTCGGGCAAAGTGGGGCTGGGAGGAAAGAAATATTATTTTAAACGTCTCTTTGGTTTGTATATATGTATTTTTTGTGGTTCAAAGTACCATTTTGTGTGTTGGGACCAAACACTTTTCAATATAAAATTTACAATCCAGCATAAAAAGAGAAAAGCCACTAGATCTGGCAATTGTGTGGTATATGAGTTAAGTGTCAGTGAGGAGACAAACAGATTGTAGACCTAATCTCTTATTCTAGCCTTTACTACGCCTTCAACAGGCCATTCAGGCCCCATTTCCAGTCACTTAATCAAAGGTTTCTGTTTGCATGCAGGGGCTTTAAATGAAAAGACAACAGAGTTTATATTTGAACCTCTCGGTAATAAGGATGTAGTACAGTCTGAGTAGGGGAGTGACATGGTCAGCCTTGGACCTCAGAGTAATCACTTTGGTTGTTGTACAGATAATGGATGGGAGGGAAAAGAGATGAGTCAGTGAGACCAATTAGGATGCTACTCTAACAGTCCAGACAATGGGGGAGAAGGGGACCCATATGAGAGATGCTGGGAAGGAAGAAGCCACTAGATTTGGCAACTGAGTGGGCACATGGGGTGAGCATCAGGGAGGAGTTGAGGATGACACTGAGGTTTTGAACTTGGGTAACTGGCAGGATGGTGGCACCCTCAAAAGAAAAAAATAGAAGCTCAGAAGAGGGGTGGGTTTGGGGGGTAGGATAATGAGGGCAATTTTAAAAATGTTGAACTTGAAATGTGCATGGGACATGAAATTCTAAATGAATAGTAGGTAGTTTATGATGTGGGGCTGGAGGTCAGGAGAGAGACCCAAGGCTGGAAATATAGAGTTGGTAGTTGTCAGCTTGGGCACAATCATTAAACATATGGGAACTATTAAAGTATTAGTAGAAAGAGAGCCAGCTGAAAAGCCCAGAAGATCAGAGTTCAAGTCCTGCCTCAGATACAAGCTGGCCGTATTACCTTATAACCTCTCAGTTTTCCAGGGCAATTCTGCATGAATAAAAGTTGTAGATTAGAGGTAGCTCTTTATTGTTGGAGGGAGCTTTCTGATCATAATTGACTCACAGGTCTGGGAAAAATAAAATTATTATTATTATAGTTGTGTGCCCTTGGCTCTAAATCTGGACCACCTTTTCTTTGATTTTCTAAAACATTTTTTATTAAGTGTCCCAAGATCTGGGTAGTTAGCACTTTAGGCTGTAATTTCAGAGGTGGCAGGGCAAGTCCCACTTTCCTGCTTGTTTTTCTTTTCCTGTAAATTTCTCTTAATAGTCACTTCTGTTTGTTTGAAAATGCTTTTACTTCCTGTTCTTCAGGTTTCCCTGCCTCTGCCTTAGAGGCTCTCCCTAGTGTTGTGCAGTTATTAGACTCCAGGCAGATGAAGCTTCAGTCCTGTGGAAGGCTAGCAGCAGCCAGCATCTCTGAAGACAAAGGGGCTTAGATAAGCCTATGCATCTGAGAGGGTGAGCAGACAATGTTGGCCTGGAGATCAGAGTTTGTGGGCAGTGAAGCCCTGCAGGCATCCTGAGGGAGGGGAGCAAAAGTGATATTTGATTCATTGACACAGATATGTAGCTATCTGTAAGTATACATAAATACGTATATATACATATATATATATATATATATATACATATATATATATATATACATATATATATATATATATATATATATATATATAGACTCATATACATATATGTAAGACTGTACTATGCTTATTTCCTCTTGTCGTCTGTTTCTCTGAAGGTGGATAGCATCTTCCTTCATAAGTCCAAGTCTTTCCGTGGTTTTCTAAGTCAACTAGCTCATCATTTCCTATGCCACAGCAATATTCCCACCCAATCACATTCCATCTGTGAGATTGTCTATGAAAGATTTTCCCCCAGTTTTCTGCATTCCTTCTATTCTTGATTGCATAGGTTTTATTGATAGAAGAAACTTTAATTTAAAATGATCAACATTATCTATTTTATATTTCAACAATATTCTCACCTTATAATACAGTTTAAGCTCTGGTACTACTGAATCTGCTTTCTTTACATCTTTTTTCCCTCTGGTTTCTTCTTAGTTCCTGACCTTTTATTCTTTCAAATGAATTTTGTTAATATATATATTTTTTAACTTAGTAAGATAATTTTTTAGTAATTTAATTGGGATGGCATTACATGAATGGATTAGTTATGTAGAATTGTCATTTTTAAAAATTATATTGGCTTTACGTATCCATGATCAATAAATACTACTTCAATTATTTAAATCTGACTTTATGCAATAAAAATTATCTATTTTTGCCTCCATTCATTTTCTCTATCTCTCATTTGGTCATAAAATCTTGTGTATCCATAGATCTGACAGGTAGTTTTCTTTTTCTATGTTCCACTAGTTTGCTTATGTCACCCTTCATGTCTAAATTGCATACCCATATATTACCTTAGCAAGCTTGGTATATGATGTGAAAATATTGGTCTATGCCTAGCTTCTGCCAGGCTGCTTTCTAGTTTCCCCCCAAGAAGTTTTTGTTAAATAGTGTGTTCTTGCCCCTAAAGTTTGGATCTTTGGGTTGATCAAGTGCTAGATTGTGTCGGACATTTGCTTCCATATATTATGGACTTAATCTATTCCATTTATCAGCCACTCTATATTAGCCAATACCAGACTGTTTTGATGATTACCATATGGAAATACAGTTTGAAATCTGGTACTGATAGGCCACATTCTTTCACACTTTTTTATCATTTTCTTTATATTCTTGATCATTTGTTTTTCCAGATGGATTTTGTTATTATTTTATTCTGGCTCTACAATTCTTTGGTAGTTTGAATGGTATGGTGCTGAATAAGTAAATTAATTTAGATAGAATTATCATTTTTACTCTGTTGGCCCAGCCTACCCATGAGTAATTAATATTTCTCAAATTCTTTGGATGTGTTTTTATTTATGTAAAAGTGTTTTGTAATTGCATTCATATAGTTCCTTGGTGTGTCTTGGCAGGTAGACTCCCAAGTATTTTATATTGTTTGCAGTTAATGGAACTCATCTTTCTGTATATTTCTGTTTGGTTTTCTTGGTAATACATAGAAATCTTAAAATTTCTGTGGATTTATTTTATACCCTGAAATTTCCTTAAAGTTGTTAATGCTTCAACTAGTTTTTTTTTTAAAGTTGATTCTCTAGGGTTCTCTAAGTACACTATCATATCATCTACAAAGAATAATACTTTTGTTGCCAATTCTTATTCCTTCAACTTTTTTCTTGTCCTATTACTATAGCTATCATTCCTAGCACAAGATTGAATACTAATGGTGATAATGGATATCCTTTCTTCATCTCTGATCTTATAGGGAAGGTGTCTAGTTTATCTCCATTACCAAGGATGCTTGATCTATATTTTAGATAGACATTACTTGTCATTTTAAGAAAAACTCCAATTATCCATATACTTTCTAGGGTTTTTATAGAAACGAGTGTTATATTTTGTCAAAAGCCTTTTCTTCCATCTATTGAAATAATCACATAATTCTTGTTGTTTTTGTTTTTGATATGGTCAATTATGTCTGGTCTTTTCCTAATATTGATGCAGCCCTTTGTTCCTAATATAAATGTCAACTAGTCATATTTCATGATCTTTGTGATATATTGTTGTAATCTCCTTGCTATTTTAAGAAGATTTTGCATCAATATTCACTAGAGAAATTTATCTATAGTATTCTTTCTTTTTTGTTGCTCCCCTTGCTTTAGGTATCAAAATCATGTTTGTATTACTATAAGAGTTTGGTAGGACTCCTAGTTTACCTATTTTTTTTTCCTAAAGAGTTTATATAGTATTGGCATTAATTGTTCTTTAAATGTTTGGTAGAATTCGTTTGTAAATCTATCTAGTCCTGGGGATTTTTTCTGAGGAAATTCACTTATAGCTTGTTCTATTCCTCTAAAATGGGGTTATTTAAGTATTCTATTTCTTCTTCTATTAATCTGGACAATTTATATTTATATTTTTATAAATACCTTTTTTATTTAGCTTCTCATCCTTCCATCCTTTTCTTGAGATCATCCCAACATAATCAATTCATATCCATGCCCTCTGACTATGGAGAGTCCTTCTAACTGCCCTAATAATGATAAAGCTCTAAAGCATCATCTTCTCATTTGGGAATGTAAACATTTTAATCTTTTTAAGTTCCTTATGATTTCCCACTTATGTTTACTTTTAATTCTTCTCTTGAGTCTTGTGCTTGAAAGTCACATTTTCTATTCAGCTCTGTTTTTTTCATCTAAAATGCTTGAAATTCTTCTTTTTCATTAAATATCAATTTTTCCCTTTTGACTGGTCAAAATAGCTACTAATTATTGATTTAATTTTTTCTTCCTTGGTGATGCATTTTTCATTTTTAATACCAATACTTTTTTCCTTCTCTTTTCTATCTTCCCAACTTCTTTCTTCTTTACTTTATATTTAGATTTATCTAGTTGTGAGAGGGGTAAATTGAGGTCCCCTAGTAGTATAATTTTACTTTCTATTTCCTCTATTAACTAATTTAACTTTTCCTTTAAGAATTTGGATGTGCTCTCTCTCTATCTCTTTGTCTCTGTCTCTGTCTCTCACATTTATTCTATTCCTCCTCCTGTTTTGCTTCTGACCATTGCTTCACTTAATCTGCTCTCTTATTGCTTCCCCCCCACCCCATCTTAGACCTATTCACTTTTACTTCTTTATTCAGTCAGATAGATTTCTATACCCAACTGAGAGTACATGTGCATGTGTATGTATATGTATATACACATATGTAGTGAGTATTTGTGTGTATAACTGTATGTACACATATTATTCTCTCTTTAAACTAGTTCAGAAGAGAGTAAAGTTCAAACATTGCCCACGTCTCCCTATTTTTCTCTCAACTATAAGTAGTCTTCCTTCTTTGCCTTTTTTATGTGAGAAAAACTTCCCCATTCCCCTTCTTTCCCCTTTTTTCTAGCACATTTTTGTTTCTCACACTTCCATTCTTTTCTTGAGATCATCCCAACATAATTAATTCATATCCATGCCATCTGACTGTGGAGAGAACTTCTAACAGCCTTAGTTATGACAAAGTTCTAAAGCATTATATTCTTATTTGGAAATGTAAATACTTTAATCTTATGAAATTCCTTATGATTTCCCACTCATGTTCACCTTTTAATGCTTCTCTTGAGTCTTATATTTGAAAGTCAGATTTTCTATTCTGAGTCTTTTCATCTAAAATGCTTGAAATTCCTCTATTTCATTAAATGTCAACTTTCCACCCTTGAAGGCATGTTACTGGACAAAATAGCTACTAATTATTACTTCAATTTCTTCTTCCTTGGTGTTCATTCACCTTTTTCATTTTTATACTGATATTTTTTTCTTCTCTTTTTCATCTCTTTAACTTCTTTCTTCTTTCTATTTAGATTTATCTAGTTCTGACAGGAGTAAATTGAGGTCCCCTACTAGCATAATTTTACTTTCTATTTCCTCTATTTACTAATTTAATTTTTCCTTCAAGAATTTGGATGCTCTCTCTCTCTCTCTCTCTCTCTCTCTCTCATTTATCATCTCACTTCAAAACCATTTTGCTTCTGACCATTGCTTCCCTTAATCTGCTCTCTTATTGCCTCCCCCTATGTCGTCTCAGATTTATTCCCTTTTACTTCCCTATTCAGTGAGATAGATTTCTATATTCAACTGAGTGTATGTATATGCAGATATACATACGTAATTGAGTGTGTGTATATCTATATTTATACATATTGCTCTCTCTTTGAATCAGTTCAGAAGAGAGTGAAGTTCAAATATTGCCCCCTTCTTTCTATTTTTCTCTCAACTGTAAATACCCTTCTTTGTATGCCTCCTTTATGTGAGAAAAATTTCCTGATCTTTCTCCTTCCTTCTGTTTTCTTCCAGTGCATCTTTGTTTTCTCATCCTTCCATTCTTTTTTTTGAGATCATTCCAACACAATCAACTCACACCCATACATTCTATCTATGTAGAGTCCTTCCAACTGCCCTAATAATGATAAAGTTCTAAAGTATCATCTTTCCATTGGGAATGTATATATTTTAATCTTATTAATTTCCTTATGATTTTTCATGCATGTTTTATTTTTTTAATAGACTTAATTTTTTTTATTTCTTTTTTAAATATAAATTTATTTATTTTCAGTTTTCAACATTTACTTTCACAAGATTTTGAGTTCCAAATTTTCACCCCATCTTGCCCCCCTCCAAGATGGCATGCATTCTGACTACGCCTTCCCCTAGTCTGCCCTCTCTTCTAGCTCCCCCACTTCTCTTATCCCCTTTCCCTTCTATTTTCCTGTAGGGCAAGATAGATTTCTGTACCCCATTTCCTGTATTTCTTATTTCCCAGTTGCATGTGAAAACCTTTTTTTAAACATGTGTTTTTAAAACTTTGGGCTGCAAATTTTCTCCCTTCCTCCCTTTCCACCCACCCTCATTGAAAAGGCAAGCAACTCAATATAGGTTATATACATGCAGTTATGCAAAACACTTCCATAGCAGACATGCTGTGAAATACTAATTCTATTTCCCTTAATCCTATCCTGCCCCCACCATTTATTCTATTCTTTCTTTTGACCCAGTCCCTCCTCAGAAGTATTTGCTTCTGATTACTCCCTTTCCCAATCTGTCCTCCTCTCTGTCATCCCCCCTGCTCTCTTGACCCCTTCTCCACCTATTTTCCTGTAGGGTAAGACAGATTTCCATACCTCATTCAGTATGTATGTTATTCCCTCCTTAAGCCAAATCCCATCAGAATAAGATTCACTCATTCCTTCTAACCTTCCTCTGTTTCCCCTCCACTGTAAGAGCCTTTTCTTTTCTATTTTTTTTGTTTTTAGGCAATTGGGGTTAAGTGACTTGCCCAAGGTCACACAGCTAGTAAGTGTCAAGTGTTTGGTCTGAGGCCATATTTGAACTCAGGTCCTCCTGACTTCAGGGCTGGTGCTCTATCCACTGCACCACCTAGCTGCCCGTCTTCTCTGTTTTTTTTTATCCTGTTCTACCTCTCCCTTTCTCCTTCTCTTAGTATAATCCTCTCTCATTCCTTAGTTTTATTCTTCAGATATGACCCCTTCATCTTCAACTCACCCTGTGCCATCTATCTATCTATCTATCTATCTATCTATCTATCCATATATATATATATATATATATATATATATATAATTTTTTCCCTTCAACTACCCTAATACTGAAAAAGGTCTCATGAGTTACAAATATCATCTTTCCATGCAGGAATGTAAACAGTTTAACTTTAATAAGTCTCTTATGATTTCTCTTTCCTGTTTACCTCTTCATGTTTCACTTGAGTCTTGCATTTGAAAGTCAAATTTTCTATTCAGCTCTGGTCTTTTCACCAAAAATGCTTGAAAGTCCCCTATTTCACTGAATGACTATACTTTCCCCTGAAGGATTATACTCAGTTTTGCTGGGAAGGTGATTCTTGGTTGTAATCCTATCTCCTTTGCCCCCCCTGGAATATTATATTCCATGCCCTGCGGTCCTTTAATGTAGAAGCCGCTAAATCTTGTGTTATCCTGATTGTGTTTCCACAATACTTGAATTGTTTCTTTCTGGCTGCTTGTAATATTTTCTCCTTGACCTGGGAACTCTGGAATTTGGCTACAATATTCCTAGGAGTTTTCCTTTGGGGATCTCTTTCAGGAGGAGATCTGTGGATTCTTTCAATTTCTATTTTGCCCTCTGGCTCTAAAACTTCTTGAAAGATGATGTCTAGG
Organism: Phascolarctos cinereus; assembly: GCF_003287225.1. NCBI lineage: Eukaryota > Metazoa > Chordata > Mammalia > Diprotodontia > Phascolarctidae > Phascolarctos > Phascolarctos cinereus. The sequence goes on from NW_027556098.1 coordinate 354,212,927, forward strand.
CTCTTTTTTTGATCATGGCTTTCAGATAGTCCAATAATTTTTAAATTCTGTCTCCTGGATCTATTTTCCAGGTCAGTTGTTTTTCCAATGAGGTAGTTCACATTGTTTTCTAGTTTTTCATTCTTTTGGATTTGTTTTACAGTTTCTTGATTTCTCATTAAGTCACTAGCTTCCAATTGCTCTATTCTAATTTTTAAGGAAGTATTTTCTTCAGTAATCTTTTGGGCTTCCTTTTCCATTCGGCCAATTTTTTTTTAGGGCATTCTTCTCATTGGTTTTTGCCATTTGGGTTAGGCTGTTTTTTAAGGTGTTATTTTCTTCAGTATTTTTTTGGATCTCCTTTAGCAAGCTGTTGACTTGTTTTTCATGATTTTCTTGCATCACTCTCATTTCTCTTCCCAGTTTTTCCTCTACTTCCCTTACTTGCTTCTCAAAATCCCTTTTGAGCTCTTCCGTGACCTGGGATGGTTTCATATTTTTCTTGGAGGCTTTGGATGTAGGAGCTTTGACTTTGTTTTCTTCTTCTGGTTGTATGTTTTGATCTTTTTTGTTACCAAAGTAAGATAATATAGTCTGACTCTTTTTGTGAGGTTTGCTCATGATCCCAGCCAATTACTTGAGTTTTAAACTCTTTGTTAAGGTAAGAGTCTGCTTCCAATGTGGAGAATGTACTGTCCCAAGCTTTGGGGGTTTGTACAGCTGTTTTCAGAGATACTTCTAGGGACCTGTAAATTTTCAGTTTTTCCAAGGTGGTATGATAAGGGGCGAAGTGTTTACTCATTTCCTGGCCTGTGCTCTCTGGTCTATGACTGACCACAAGCAGGCTTTTCTGTCTTGGAACTGTGAGGAGAATTTTCTCTCCCCAGACACTACAAGTCCACCACGCCAGCACTCCTCCTTGCCCCAGGACTGCCACCCAGAACTCTGACCCAAATCCAAGCACAGGCAAAGCAAGAGCTTCTTGCCTCAGCACTGGCAAAGAGATCCCTGCAATCCCCCTCTGATCAGCCATCCCATTCCCCCTCAGTGTGTGGGCTGGAAGCTCAGGATGCATCTGCCGCCCCAGGGCTGTGCTCATTGGGGAACTGAGGTGGAGACCTAGCTCCTCTCTCACCGCAGAAACAGACTTTTCCCACTGACCTTCTAAGTTGCCTTTGGCGTTTGTGGGTTGAAAAGTCTGGAATCTGCCACAGCTGCCTGTGATTCAGTCCTCTGAGGCCTGCTCCAGGTTCACTGCAGTGTGCGCGCCCGTGCCAAACTGTGCTCTTCTAACTGCCTACCTCGATATACCTTTCCAATCAACCATCCAGGCTGTCTTGGGCTGGAAATTTACTTCACTCTGTCTTTTTGTGGGTTCTGCTGCTTTAGAATTTGTGTAGAGCCATTTTTTTTACAGGTATTTGGAGGGGTTTGGGGGAGAGCTCAAGCAAGTCACTGCTTTCACTCCATCATCTTGGCTCTGCCCTGCATGTTTTATTTTTTTAATGCTTCTCTTAAGTCTTGTGTTTGAAAGTCAAATTTTCTATTCACCTTTGACCTTTTCATCTAAAGTGCTTGAAATTCTTCTATTTCATTAAATATAAATTTTTTTTCCCATGAAGGATTATCTTAATTTTGTTGGGCAGGATATTCTTGGGTATAATCCCAGCTCCTTTGCCTTCTGGAATATCATATTCCAAGCCTTCTGCTTCTTTATTGTGGTAACTGCTAAATCTTTTGTGAACCTGGCTGTGGTTCCACAGTATTTGAATGGTTTTCTTCTGGATGCCTGAAGGATTTTTTCCTCAGCCTGAGAGCTCTGGAACTTGGTCATAATATTACTGGAAGTTTTCATTTTGGAATCTCTTTCAGGTGGTCAATTAGTGGATTCTTTTAATTTCTATTTTCACTCTGGTGCTTAGGACATTGTGGCAGTTTTCCTTTATAATTTCTTGAAACATATTGCCTATTCTCTTTCTTTGATAGCAACGTGGTTAGCCCAGTAATGCTTACATTATCTCACCTCATGATGAGGGTCTTTTCATTTTCTTCTACTTTTTAAAAAATTCTTTGGGCATTGTTTTATTTGTTTCTTGATGTCTCATAGAATCATTAGCTTCCACTTGCCCAATCCTAGTTTTTAGGAAATTATTTTCTTCTTTTTTCCTTTATTCTTCTTTTTTCCAACCAGCCAATTCTGCTTTTTAAGGATATATTTTCTTCAGTTTTTTTGTGCTTCTTTTAAAAATCTGTTAATTCTCTTTTCATAATTTTCTTGCACTGCTCTCATTTCTTTTCCCAGTTTTTCTTCTATAGTACTTATTTGATTTAGTTTTTTTTTCTCTTTTTATGTCTTTCTTTATCTCTTCTAGGAATTCTTTTTGGGCTTCTGTCCAATCAGTATTTTTCCACTCAAGCTTTATTTGTAGATGTTTTCATGCCATTGTCTTCTGAGTTTGTGTTTTGAGCATCCCTATAACAATAATAGCTTTAATCAGGTTTTTGTTGTTGTTTGCTCATTTTCCTACCCTATTACTTGACTTTTACATTTGTGTTGGAGTTGGGTTTTGCTGACATCTGGTGGGAGGTGATGGACATCATCTCAAACTTCAGTCTTTTTTTTTCTCTGCTGTTTTCATAGATAGTTCTGGGGGGTCTTTAAATTTTTGGTGGTTCCAAGGTGGGTGACCTAGGGAAAAGTGTGGTCACTGCTCTCCTAGTCTGTGTTCTGGTCCTTATACAGTGAAGGCCCTTGCCACCTCACCACTACAGTGGCTAGTACTCCTTTCTCAGCCCTAGAACTACTACCAGGAATTAGTGCCCCTGTTCTCTTTGTGTCCTAAGACTGTTCCCTCGTGACTGCAAGCACTCCTCTCCATCTTGGAACTGGATAATGGTCAACGGAGTTGCCAAGCACATCCAAGCACACACACAGTCCTGTGCCTAGTGTCTGCACATGAGTCCCCTGTAATCTCTTTCTGACTGGTTGTCCAATACTCCATACTGTGATCTGTGCTAGTCTTCACATTAGTGGTACAGACCTTTACTTTTAACCTCTTAAGTTGTCTTGAGCAGGAAAAATATCCCACCCTGATCTTTTGTCAGCTATATCACTCTAGAATTTGATTTGATGCACTGTTTTAAAGTTGCTTACAGGGGAATGTTGAGAAAGTTCAGCTGGAGCTCCCTCTACTGCTCATCTTGGCTCAACTTCCCTACAGTAAACTTTCAATGGTCCTACTAACCTATTACTCTTCTACCTTTCTCTTCTTAACTTCCACAAACAGCAATCACTCCTTATTTGCTGCCTTCACTGCTTTACCATTCTACTCATTCTTTAGGTTCCTGAAAACTGGCATTTTTATATACTACCCTGTGGAAATTTATCTCACCAAATAAATCACCAGTGATCACAATTCATAAATTAAAAGGTGTCTTTGTAACCTTCACACTCTCTAACCTCTCTGTCATAGTTCATTTTACAGATGAAGAAACTGAGGCAAACAAGGTTAAGTAGTATCCGAGGTCAGATTTGAATTCAGTAAGAGGAGTCTTCCTGAATCCAGGCCCAGTGCTCTATCCACTGCACCTTCTAGCTGTACCTTGCTGATATTAGAGAAAGGCAAATTTCAAGAAATAGTTTCCTAACAATTGTGGCTGTTTAAAAACAGAATGAGCTGTCTAAAGCGGTAGTGTGCTTTCTATCTCTTGATGGATATTTGGTATATTGAAGGGAAGGCATGGACATCACTTGTCATCTCCACTTTCTTCTCCTCCCTTTGTTATAACATTGACTCTCATGTGAGTTATTATGTCCCCTGTAGACTAACCTCTTGATACTACCTATCCAATCAGCCATATCTCCCTGTAATTTCCCCTCTTTGTTGTACCTTCTTTCTTTGGAACCTCTCCTTCTCTCAAAGCAAACAAAAAGCCCAACCTTTTCATCTCCTATTGATCCTTCCTTCCTTAATAGTAGTAATTGATTGAACATCCCACCTGGCACCTTCAGGCAGTGCTGTCCATGCTGATGTGGGTATATGTGTAAACCAATCACCCCATAATTAATGCAGGTCAAGACACCAGACCTCTGACTATGAGGCCACTGGTCTCCCAGAAGAGAGTAGAAGCAGTGACTCAATCACTTAGAATTCTTCCTTTCCCACCAACCAACTGGATCAGCCCAGATCCAGAATTTCAGCTCCTAATTTTCAGCTCTTCCAACCAAGGGAGGAAATAAAATTGATTTTCTAATTGGGGCCCTGATTACATGCCTTTTTACTACAAGAGATGATAAGAAAATCTACTCTCCTATAGCTGGCAAACCTTCTCTTCATTTTGCAAAAGTCAATTCAGAGTTCAAAGCTGCCAAAGCAAAATTCCCTTCAAATACTGTCACTCATTACTCAAAATCTCCCTTCCAATGTTATCACTCCTTCCTCATGTATTCTTGTTAACCTGCCCCCTGCCTCTCCATGTATATATCTTGCTTGGCTCTCCCCTTGCAATGTACCATGAAGAACCACATTCTATTGCTAGCAAACTTCCTTTCATATGGGATATTACTCTAACATTCTTTCCATTTCCTTGCAAATATGAAATCTAGGTTCCTTCTAGAAGACACTGTATTTCTGGCCAATCAGTTACTAATAATGCAAAAGAGGTGATATGTTTAGGAGAAATGAGTTTTGATTTAAATAAGGATTGGGAAGGAGCTTATCAGTAATGATATTAGGATTTCAGTGGGCAAAATAGAATGGCCTTGGAAAGGTATACACTGAATTAGAGTGGGTCTGGCAAGGGCTAATCTTATCTGAACAGGGATTAGGCTTAATGATGAGGTGGTATGGACATCCAAGTTTGACTACCATTAAGGAACCAGCATAATAGGAAGCAGATAAGTGGTATTTTGGCAGTGGTACAAGGAAATGACTGATTGAATAGTAATTAGACACTGGAAGAGCTTTAAGGACTGGATGAGAAAAATTTCTTTCCTATAATTAGGCCAAAGTAGATAGCAATGAGATGGACCTTAGAACAAATTAAATTCAACTCAATAAATATTTATTAAGCAGCTACTGTGAGTAAGTCTTTTTGCTCATCACAGGGGAGAAAAGTGATGAAAAGTGACATGGTCTCTCACCTGAAAAAGCTTCTATTTAATTGAGGATAATACAACAAATAATATGAGGCATGGTATGTTGGAGGAAAGCAGAAATGTAATAAAAGTGTAGTAAGAAATTTCAAAGAGGTAAAAAAAGATTTCACATGGGATCATCAGGAAGGCTTCACTGAGGAATTAGCATCTAGGCTAAGCTCTGAAGAAAGGATTTCAACAATTAGAGATAAGGTAGGTGAACATTCATTTTTGTACATTGAATTTTGGTGGAATGTAGAATGATGGAAGAGTAGCAATGTCAAATAATATTGGAAACATGGGCTGGGTAGAGATCATGAAAGTCCTTCAAATCCAGGCTAATGAGTGTATATTTTTATACTTAGGTCTGGGTAGAAATTTTCCAAATCAGCTTAAAATGAATCTATCATATGTAGAAGACACAGATAGCTACCAGAAGTAGAAGGAGAGATTTACACCTCACTGAAATGAGAGGTGTTTGCTAATCTTGATGGGGAGAGAGGATTGAGCCATGTGGTTTATTTAAACCGTTTCCAATTCTTTCTTCACCTCTATCCTCCACCTAGCTTCAGTCTTGCTAGACTGCAAATTCCACAAACCCAAATCACCGGGATTTTGTGCTTCCACATGTATCATCTACATTCAGTGATGCTTCTGGGGCAGGAGAAGAGAGTGAATGTATTTCTGTGGAGCTCCTTCTATATTTTATACTCCTGCCACATACCTTCCATGCTCCATTTCTCCCATTTCTCTCTTTTTGTACTGCTTGCTCATGATCCTGGCCAATTATTTGAGTTATAAACTCTTTGTTAAGGTAGGAGCCTGCTTCCAGTGTGGAGAACGTACTGTCCCAAGCTTCAGGTGTTTTGTGCAGCTGTTTTCAGAGATGCTTCTAGGGACCTGTAAATTTTCAGTTTTCCCAAGGCAGTATGAGCAAGGGTGAGGTGTTTGCTCCTTTCCTGGCCTGAGCTCTGGTCTATGAGTGACCACAAGCACACTTTTCTGCCTTGGAACTGTGAGGAGGATTCTCTCTGCATTGCCACTACAAGCTTCACCACACCAGTGCTCCTCACTCCAGGACTGCCACCCAGAACTGTGACCCACACCCAAGCATGGGCAAAGCAAGAAAATCCTGCCTCAGCACCAGCAAAGAGATCCCTGCCATCCCTCTCTGATCAGCCACTGCATTCCCCCTCAGACTGTAGTCCAGAAGTTCCAGAAGCAGCCGCCACCCTAGGGCTGCAGCCAGGACTGGGGCTGGGACAGAGCTTCTATCTGACCAAGATCACAGATTTTTCCTATTGACCTTCTAAGTTGTCTTTGGTGTTTGTAGGTTGAAAAGTTTGGAAACCACCACAGCTGCCCATGATTCAGTCCTCTGAGGCCTGCTCCAGGTTCACTGAAACCTGTTTTTCCTGTGTGCAGGAGCTGAACTGTGTTCCTCTCCTAGCCTGGCACAAATAGACCTTTCCAATCAACTGTTCAAGTTTTCTTGGGCTGGAAATTTGTTTCACTCTGCCTTTTTGTGGGTTCTGCTGCTTTAGAATTTGTTTAGAGCCATTTTTTTTTGGGCTAGGCAATGGTGTTAAGTGACTTGCCCAGGGTCACACAGCTAGTAAGTCTTATGTGTCTGAGGCCGGATTTGAATTCAGGTCCTCCTGAATCCAGGGCCAGTGCTCTATCCACTGTACCACCTTGCTGCTCCTAGAGCCATTTTTTACAGGTATTTGAAGGGGTTTGGGGGAGAGCTCAAGCAGGTTACTGCTTTTACTCCACCATCTTGGCTCTGCCCTGCTGTGCCATTTTCACAGTTGCTCATCCACCTTTGGCATCCAACCAGTTACACCACTCTCACATGTACCTCCAAGAAGCTGTAGCATATTCAGCAGGCACACCCTTGTAAAACTATCTCAGGAGACAGGCTAAATCAGGTTGAAGGTAACCAAGAGGCCTTAAACGCATGAGTTAAGGTGATGTCTACCTCAAGCATTCCCTGGGCAGAATGGGCGAATGAGAGCATTGTTCCAGTGCCTGTCAAGGTGGATGAAGCAGGCTCTGTGGTGTGCTTAGAGCATGGTCAGACATCAAAGATACTGTGGTCATCCATTGCATCCTAAGCCGTTGGCAGCATCCTGACTTTTATCTTGCCCCCAGACTTCTATGACTCTGGAAGAGAGAATGAGGTTGATGACTTTGTGCAACTCTGCTCACTTAAATCAACTTCATGTTCAAATGAAGACCTCACCCATGATGTCATTGGTCCTCATTGAGAATTAAAGATAAATGACAGCAACAGATGATTATATGTAGAAGATGATGAAGAGATGATTAATTTTCAGATTAAAGTTGGAATGGATAGTGACTGTAGTCCCTCTCTACTCTGAATCAAAGAATGACAACAATAATAACACCAGGAAATAAAATTGAGAGAAAAAATTCAACACTTTGTAGGCTGGAGAATGCCAGGTCCCACTTCCTCGGCTGCAGTCACTATTCAGCTGGTCTAGTTTCATCATCTTTCTAAGAGTTTGGTACATTGAAAGGTCCAGCTTTCTCAGACCAATTCTTGGATATGTGGATGCCAAAAAGAGCCCATCACAGGACTGCTACTATTCTGCTGCTGGTGCTCCTGTTGCTGTGGTTTTAGATCTTAGTGTAACGCTTAGCACATAGTGGAGATTTAATAAATGCTAGTTGATTAACTTACTGTTGGGACCTTGTGCTTTCTGGCTAGACAGCTATGCCGTGGAACAAAAAGTAGGCAAGCTCTTTTTATTTCATTCACACAGTTCTGAGACAGTCTTGGCCCAGAAATCTATCTACTGCTTTTCACTCTTTTTCTGGGAGGAGAGAGGCTATGCATGCCCAGAAGAATTTATAAGCAATTCACAACAGAAAAGAAAACTTCACTCAAGGGAGGGAGAAACACAAGGTGACTGAATGATAAGTGACACACCTAAAACAATATATTGCAAGCCTGCTGCTTCTTGTAGTTATGATTAGAGGTGCATGATTAAGGTATGCAACCTTTTAAAGCCGGTAACAAACAATCAGAGTGGTCTTTGGAACAAAATGCATTTTATGATTAATAGAAAAACGTATTAAGAACATTAAAATACAGCAATTTTTACTAACAAAAAGATGCATCAGAAAGATGAGAAAAAAGTATGAGAAAAAGGGGAAAGAAGTAGGAAATCTGAAAGGTGAAATTCCAGCAATAGTAAGAAAGGGGGGGGGTAAAACTAAAGGATGTGAAAAGGTTAAAGAGGGAAATAGGGTGTATTCTTCCTTAAATTTTAATAGTAAAAAACATTTGATGAGAGGTAGATATGATCTTACAGCTAGGGAAGACCCAAGATCAAATCTTGACCCTTCTGCCTACTGACTGTGTGACCTTGGGCAAAACACTTAATTTCTCTGATGTCCACAGCCTGCTCCCTAAGAATAAATTGCAAAGTAGGTGCCAATTATCTTTGGTCAGGAGATTTCCTCCCAGGAAATTACCCATACCAATGAAATCTTATGTCTATTTTTTAAAAAGTAGAACTATTTATGGAAGATTTAGATAACTTTCACTGTCTTCAGGAAACAACCAGAATGATGATAAAGAAGTGACACAGAGCTTGTTTTTTTAGATAGAACAGTAGATATGAGTGGTTTGAATTCTCCTCTTAAAGGAAAATGCATTATAGAAGAGATCAAGAAGAAGCAAAGTCTACCATTAGGTTGCTTGCAGGAAACACATCTCCTATAAGAAGATATAGTTAGATTAACATTAAAATGCTAGTGTAAAAGGTATCATTCAAATGCAAGTGTATAAAAGCGGGAGGGACTGTTTTGGTATTTGATGAAGTAGAATTCAATTTAGAAAAATAGTTAAAAGAGATAAACTAAGACATTATGTAATGTGAAAGCAAAAATGAATAAATACAACTATTCTCTACTTGCTAAATAGTTCAATAGTTAAATTTTCAAAACAAAACTTGACTGGTATAAAAAGAAATCAAAATATCAAAGTGGAAAAAGCACTATAGCAATGTAACAAATTAAAACAAAAAAGTAATAAAAAAGAAATAAAAATCCATACAACTACTACTTGCTTCTGGAAATGTATGAAAGTATACAATGGAAGTTCTTTGCTTCTAGATGTGGAACACATTGCAGACATTTAACTATTGGTTCCAGTGTGCTAACCTTGTGATAAGAATACAGACCATTGATTGACTGCATAACTAGATCTGTAGAATACCCCAAAGACACTAGTCACACCAGGTCTTGCGCTTGGTATATGTCTTTCCTAACTGCCTGTATTTCACTGAGGGGGCAATACTATAAGTATAGAGGTCTCATGTCTTCTTTTTTCTTTTTCTTTTTCTTTTTAAATTTTTAAATTTATTTATTTATTTTTAGTTTTCAACATTCACTTCCACAAGATTTTGAGTTTCAAATTTTCTCCCCATCTTATACCTCCTCCACCCTAAAATGGCATGCATTCTGAATACCCCTTCCTCTAATCTGTCCTCCCTTCTATCTCTACCCCCCTTCTCTTATCTTCTTCTGCTTCAATTTTCCTGTAGGGCAAGATAGATTTCTATACCCCATTGCCTGTATATCTTATTTCCCAGGTGCATGTGGAAACAGTTTTTTTTTTAAACATTTGTTTTTAAAACTTTGGGTTCCAAATCTTCTCCCTTCCTCCCTCCCCATCCACCCTCATTGAGAAGGCAAGCAACTTGATACAGGTTATATATATGTGTAGTCATGCAAAACACTTCCATAGTAGTCATGCTGTGGAAAACTAACTATATTTTCCTTCATCTTATCCTGCCCCCTATTTACTCTACTCTCTCTGTGACCCTGTTCCTCCTCAGAAATGTTTGCTTCTGATTACCCCCTTCCCCAATCTGCCCTCCCCTCTATCATCCCCCTGCTCTCTTATCCTCTTCCCTCCTTATTTTCCTGTAGGGTAAGATAGATTTTCATACCCAATTGAGTGTGTATATTATTCTCTCCTTAAGCCAAATCTGATGAGAATAAAATTCACTCATTCCCTCTCACCTTCCCCATTTCCCTTCCACTGTAAAAGCCTTTTCTTGTCTGTTTTATGTGAGATAATTTATCCCAGTATATCTCTTCCTTTCTCCTTCTCCGAGTATAATCCTCTCTCACTCCCTAATTTTATTCTCCAGATATCACCCATTCATCTTCAACTCATCCTGTGCCCTCTATTTACCTATCTATATATATACATACATATAATTTTTTCCCTCTAACTACCCTAATACTGATGAAGGTCTCATGAATTACAAATACCATGTTTCCATGCAGGAATGTAAATAGTTTAACCTTAATAAGTCCCTTATGATTTCTTTCATGTTTATCTTCATATTTCTCTTGAGTCTTGTATTTGAAAGTCAAATTTTCTGTTCAGCTCTGGTCTTTTCATCAAGAATGCTTGAAAGTCCTCTATTTCACTGAATGTCCATTTTCCCCCCCTGAAGAATTATACTCAGCTTCGCTGGGTAGGTGATTCTTGGCTGTAATTCTATCTCCTTCACCCTCTGGAATATCATATTCCAAGCTGTGTGGTCCCTTAAGGTAGAAGATGCTAAGTCCTGTGTTATCTTGATTGTATTTTCACAATGCTTGAACTGTTTCCTTCCGGCACCTTGCAATACTTTCTCCTTGACCTGGGAACTCTGGAATTTGGCTACAATATTCCTAGAAGTTTTCCTTTGGGGATCTCTTTCAGGAGGTGATTGGTGGATTCTTTCCATTTCTAGTTTACCCTCTGGTTCTAGAATATCAGGGCAGTTTTCTTTGATAATTTCTTGAAAGATGATGTCTAGGCTCTTTTTTTTATTGTAGCTTTCAGATAGTCCAATAATTTTTAAGTTATCTCTCCTGGCTCTATTTTCCAGTTCAGTTGTGTTTTTCCAATGAGATATTTCATATTGTCTTCTATTTTTTCATTCTTTTGGTTTTGTTTTGCAATGTCTTGATTTCTCATAAGGTCATTAGCTTCCAATTGCTGTATCCTAATTTTTAAGCAAGTATTTTCTTCAGTGAGCTTTTGGACTTCCTTTTCCATTTGGTGAATTTTGCTTTTGAAGGCATTCTTCTCCTCATTGACTTTTTGGACCTCTTTTGCCATTTGGGTTATGCTATTTTTAAAGGTGTTATTTTCTTCAATATTTTGTTGGTTTTCCTTTAGCGAGCTGTTCACTAGTTTTTCATGATTTTCTTGCATCACTCTCATTTTTCTTCCCAGTTTTTCCTCTTCTTCTCTTACTTGCTTCTCAAAATCCTTTTTGAGCTCTTGCATGGTCTGGGACTGATACATATTTTTCTTGGAGGCTTTGGATGTAGGAGTTTTGACTTTGTTGTCTTCTTCTAGTTGTATGTTTTGATCTTCTTTGTTAGCAAAGAAAGATTCTATGTTCTGATTTTTTTTTTTTGCATCTTTGTTTGCTTGTGATCCCAGCTAATTACTTGAAGTATAAACTCTTTGTAAGGTAGGGGTCTGCTTCCAATGTGGAGAATGTACTGTCCCAAGCTTCAGGGGTTTTGTGCAGCTGTTTTCAGGAATACTTCTAGGAGCCTGTAAATTTTCAGTTTTCCCAAGACGGTATGATCAAGAACGAAGTGTTTACTCCTTCCCTGGCCTGTTCTGTGGTCTATGAGTGACCAAAGGCACTCTTTTCTGTCTTATAATTGAGAGGAGGATTCTCTCTTCACCACCACTACAAGCTCCACCATGCCAGAGCTCCTCCTCACCACAGGATCGCCACCCAGAACTGTGACCCAGATTGAAGCACAGACAAAGCAAGAGAATTCTGCCTCAACACAAGCAAAAAGATCCCTGCAATCCCCCTCTGATCAGCCACTGGATTCCCCTTCAGTCTGTGGGCCAGAAGCTCCAGAAGCAGCTGCCACCCTGAGGCTGCAGCCAGGACTGGGGCTCGACCCAGCTTCTCTCTCACTGCACTCATATACTTTTCCTACTGACTTCTAAATTGTTTTTGGTGTCTGTGGGTTGAGAAGTCTGGAAACCACCATAGCTGCCCATGATTCAGTCGTCTGAGGCCTGCTCCAGGGTTACTGAGGCCTGTTTTGCCTGCGCACCCACACCAAGCTACGTTCCTCTCCCAGCAGGGTGCTATAGACATTTCTAATCACCCATCCAGGTTATCTTGGGCTGGAAATTTGTTTCACTCTCTCTTTTTATGGGTTCTGCTGCTCTAGAATTTGTTTAGAGCCATTTTTTGCAGGTATTTGAAGGGGTTTGGAGGAGAACTTAAGCAAGCCACTGCTTTCACTCTGCCATCTTGGCTCCGCCCCCCTTCTCTTTTTCCTAATGTCAATATTTAGCCACTGAATATAGACTTCGGCTCTTTGCATCTTTGGATTTGTTCTTTCCAAGTTTAGATGGAGATTGGAGATGACTATAACTCTGAGAACGTAAAAATGCTAGCGTAAACTGTATGGGCAAGGATTTGTTAGAAACTATAAGATGAGGAGTGACATTCCCAAGGAACCTGCTTGATCTAGCACAGAGTAGCAGAGATACAGACTCATCTATCAGTTAAACTACATCTGAAAATAAAGTTTTTTTGAAAAAAAATCTTATTTAATATTTTATTTTTCTTAATTACATATAAAACAATTTTAACATTCTTTTATTTCTTTCAAATTTTGAATTCCAAATTCTGTCTTCCCCCATTCCCCTTCATTGGGAAGGCAAGCAATTTGACATAGATTATACATGTGTACTCATGAAAAACACATTTCCATGTAAGTCACTCTATGAAAGAAAACACAGACAAAAAACCTGTAGAAAAATTTAAAAAAAATAAGTAAAAAGTATCTTTGATCTCATCTAGGCTCTACCACTTCTTCCTCTTGAGATGGATAGCACCTTTTATCATAAGTCCTACAGGATTAATTTGGATCATTGTATTGCTGAGAATAGCTAAGTTATTCATAGTAGATCATCATATAATATTCCTGTTCCTGTGTACAATATTCTCCTGGTTCTGCATATTTCACTTTGCGTCAGTTCTTTTAAGTCTTTTCATGTTTTTTTCTGAGAGCATCCTGCTCATCATTTCTTAAAACACAATAATATTCCATCGCAATCATACGCAACAACTTATTTGTTCATTCTCCAATCGATAGACATCCACTCAATTTCCAGTTCTTTGCCACCACTACAAGAACTGCTGTAAACATTTTTGCACACGTAGGTCCTTTTCCTGTTTTTTTTTTTAATCTCTTTTGGATACAGACCTAGTAGTGGTATTGCTTGATCGATGGGTTTGATAGCCCATTGGACATAGTTCCAAACTGCTCTCCAGAATGATTGAATCTGTACATGATTTCACCAATAGCACATCAGTGTTTTCATCTCCCCACATCCCCTTCAACATTTGTCATTTCCATTTTCTGTCATATTAGACAATCTGACAGGTATGAGGTAGAAGCTCAGAGATGTTTTAATTTGCATTTCTCTTATCAATAGTGATTTGGAACATTTTTTTTGTATGACTATAGATAGCTTTGATTACTTTGAAAACTGCTTGTTCATATCCTTTGACCATTTATCAGTTGAGGAATGGCTCTGATTTCTATAAATGTGACTCAGTTTTCTATATGTTTGAGAAATGAAGCCTTTATCAGAGAAACTCAGTGTAAACCTTTTTTTCCCCCACAGTAGTGATAACCACCTATGTATTTCCTTCCATCTTATTTTTCCCCTTTGCATCCTACTGTCTCTCCTTTTATCATATCCATTTTCAAACATTTTTTACTTCCAACTTTTACTTCCCCAAAACTACCTTCCCTTCATTAGCTCATCCCTTCTCTTATCTCCTTCCCTTCCTACTTTCCTGTAGGGTAAGATAGATTTCTACACTCAATTGATTGTGTATATTATTCCCTCTTTGAGCCAATTCTGATGTAAGGTTCGTGTACTCTCCTCCCCACTTCCATCATTTTCTCCTTCACTGTAAAATCTCAGGCCTCTTTTATGTCAGATAATTTATCCAATTCCACCTCTCCCTTTCCCCTTTTCCCAGTTTATTCTTCTTTCTCATCCCTTAGTTTTATTTTATTTTTTATATAATTGTCACATTCAAGTCATGCCTGTGCTTTCTGTCTATGTATAGTCCTTCTAAGTGCCCTGATAATGAGAAAGTTTTTAGGAGTTGTGAATATCATTTTCCCACATTTGAATATAAAGAGTTTAACCTTATTGAATCACATAAGATTTCTCTTTCCTCTTTCCTTTTTTGAGCATCTTTTGCATCTAGTATTTGAAAGTAAAAGTTTCTATTCAGCTCTGGTCTTTTCATCATGAATGCTGTATTTCATTGAATGTCCAGTTTTCCCCCTGAAGGATTATACTCAGTTTTGCTGGGTAGGTGATTCTTGCTTATAAGCCTAGCTCTTTTGCCCTCTGGAATATCATATTTTAAGCTCTTTGGTCTTTTAATGTAGAAGCCACTAAATCTTGTGTTATCCTGACTGTGACCCCACAATATTTGAATTGTTTCTTTTTGGTTGCCTGCAATATTTTCTTGATCTGGGAGGACTGAAATTTGACTACAATAGTCCTGTGAGTTTTCATTTTTTGGAACTCTTTCAGAATGTGATCAGAGGATCCTTTCAATTTCTGTTTTGCTCTCTGGTTCTAGAATGTCAGAGCAGTTTTCCTAGACAATTTCTTGAAAGATGATGCCTAGGCTCTTTTTTTTTTATCATGACTTTCAGGTAGTCCAATAATTCTTAAATTATTTCTCCTTCATCTATTTTCCAGGTCATTTGTTTTTCTAATGAGATATTTCACATTTCTTCTATTTTTTCATTCTTTTGATTTTGTTTGATTTCTTGTGTCTCATAAAGTTATTAGCTTCCACTTATCCAATTCTAACTTTTAAGGAATTATTTGCTTCAGTGAGCTTTTGTACCTCCTTTTCCATTTGGCCAATTCTACTTTTTAAAGTTCTTCTCTTTGGTGAATTTTTGTATATCTTTTCTGCATTTGTCTAATTCTGCTTTTCAAGGCATTCTTCTCTTCATTGAATTTTTGTTCCTCTTTAACCATTGGCCTGTTCTGTTTTTTTTTAATTATTTTTTGTGCCTCTTTTAGCAAGCTGTTGACTTTTTTCCCCATGATTTTCTCGCATGACTCATTTCTGTTCCAATTTTTTTCCTCTACCTCTTTTACTTGATTAAAAAAAACAAACAAACTATTTTGAGCCCTTCTGTGGCCTGAGACCAATTCATATTTTAATTTGAGGCTTTGGATGTTAGAGCTTTGACTTTATTGTCTTCTTCTGAGTGTGTGTTTTGATCTTCCTTGTCACCATAGTAACTTTCTATGGTCAGAATGTTTTTCTGTTGTTTGCTCATTTTCCTGCTTATTTCTTGACTTTTAACTCTTTGCTAAAGAGGGAGGGGCACAGTCCCAAGCTTCAGCTTTTTTGTGCAGCTGTTTTCGGAGGTAATTCTGGGAACCTGTAAGTTTTTGGCTCTTCCAAGGTGGTATGGTCTAGGGAGAGGTGTGTTTACTATTCTCCTGTACTGGGCACTGGTTTGTGAGCTATCACAATCACTCTTTACAACCCTGGAGCTTTGACCAGGTTCCCTGTTCCCCTGCAGCCTGCATCCTATGGTATGCTAGTGCTCCTTCTTACACTGGGACCAACACCCAGGGCTGTGACAGAGATCCAAGTATAGGCAATGCCACGAAGTCCTGCCCTCAGTGCTAGCAAACAGACCCCTGCAAAACTCCTTCTGACCCATTGGCCGTCTCCTTACCCTCTGTGGGCTGAGAAGTCTGGAAACCACCACAGCGGCCACTAATGTAGTCACCCCAAGGCCTGCTCCTTGTTTACTATGGCCCCAGTCTGGGCTGGCCAGGTCTCCACTGGCTTAGCCTGTGCTGGATTGTGCTCCTTTCTCATCCTAGTGCAACAGACCTTTCCTGCTGACCTTCTAAGTTGTCTTGGGCTGGAAAAATTGTTTCACTCTGTCTTTTTGTGCATTCTGCTGCTCTAGAATTAATTTAGAGTCATTATCTAAAAGTATATGTACAGGTTTGTGGGAGAGCTCAGGTGAGTCCCTGCTTTTACTCTGCTATCTTGGCTCTACCTTGTTTGTTTGTTTTTTCCAACATAAAACTTATTTCCATATTAGCTGTGTTGCAATAAATAAATAAATGAATAGCAAGAAAAACAAAGAAAGTGAAAAAATTGTGCTTTAATTTGCACCCAGAGTTTATCAGTTCTCTTTCTAGAGGTATAAACTTGATATTGTGAATGACATATAGAAACTGAGTCAAGTATGATCCTATTCTTACAACGTATTGAGGTGGTACCGCGTAGAAGTTGTCTCCAACTGTTGAGACTTAATGTTGGCATTCATTTTCTTTCAATATTTATAAAGTCCCTTTGTAAAAGATAATAAATGTGAATTGGTTAAAAGCAACTGGTATGCTTATCACTGGACACTCACAGTAGAAGTAGGGGAGAAGAATGCCACAATTAGGGCTTGAAAACAGCATTATTAAAAAAATACCCCAAACCCTGAAGGAGAGATGTAACTGGCCTCCCATCAGGGCCCTAAAGGGGAAACGTAACTTATTGCATTTGGGAAAGTTAGACCAGAAGAATAATGCTGAAAACAACAACAAAAAGTAAATAAAACCTGTTGGGTTAATAAATAAAACCAGGAACTGTCATACCAATCAAGCTACCAAGGGGTTACTTCACAGAGCTAGAAAAGAAAAAAAATAATAATCTATAGGAATACCAGCGGAATTAACTTTTAAAAGTAGGAACAAATGGGACCTAGAGTACCAGATCTCGAACTATACTAGAAAGCCATAATATCAAAACCATTTGGTACAGGATGAAAAATACAGTGGTGGATCAATGAAACAGATTAGGCACTCAACAGAGAGAAAGAAATGAGCAGAATGTAATCTAGTTTTTGGTAAACCCAAAGATCCCAGCTTTTGGGAAAAATACTCACTATTGAACAAAAACTGTTGGGAAAACTAGAAAGCAGTCTGGCAAAAATGAAGTATACATTTATACTAAATACTGTACACTAAACTGTATAATAAAACAAGATCCAAATGGGAACATGATTTAGGCATAAAAGGTGACATCATAAACAAATTAGAAGACACTGGAAAAATATATTTTAGATCTTCGGCTAGGTGAAAAATTCATAATCAGGTAAGAAATAGGGAGGTTCATTAAAGGTAAAATAGATGATTTTGATTATGCAGAATTAAAAAAGTTTGTGCACAAAAAAATGAATTCAGTTAGAATTAAAAAAGAAGCAGAAAACTAGGGAAAAAATCTTTGCAGTGAGTTTTTCTTATAAAGGTCTCACTTGTAAAATATATAGGGAATATATTTAAATTTGTAAGAATAGAAGTCATTTCCTGATTGATAAATAGTCAAAGGTTAAGAACTGACATTTTTTTCAGGGAAAGTAACCCAAGCAATCAATTGCCATATAAGAAATGCTATAAATCTTAGATAATTATACAAAAGTAAATTAAAACATCTGAGGTATCACCTCATGCTTTTCAGATTGGAAAATTTCAAAAAAGGAAAATGAGAAATGCTGGAAGGGCTGCTGGAAAGTAGTGACATTAATGTAATGATGGTGACAATGTGAACTGGTCCAGCCATACTGGAAAGCAATTTGGAACTGAACCCAAAATGCTATTAAAAGGTGCATAGTGTTTGACTTAGCAATGCTTCTACTAAGTCTGTTTCTCAAAGAAATCCAAGAAAGAGTAAAAGGAACATATAATAGAAAATATCAATAACAGCTCTTTTTTTTGTGGTGGTAAAGATTAGAAACTGAGGAGGTACCCATCAGTTGGGGAATTCCTGAACAAGTTGCAATTTATGAATGTGATGAATTACTATTGTGTGGTAAGAAATGATGAGTGAAATGGTTTCAGAGAAACCTGGGAAGACATATATAAAGTAATGCAAAGTTAAGAGAGCAGACCTGAGAGAACAATTTATGTTATAAAAACAATATTTTAGAGACAAATGACTTTGAAATATTTAAGAACTTTGATCAACACAGTGAATAATCACAATTTCAGAGGATTCATGAAGCATTCTACCTATTTTCAGAGAAGGAGATAATAGACTGATTCCACTTTCCTCATGTAACAATGTGGTATAGTAAAAAATATGTCTCCAGTTATTGGGGAGAAATGCTTGTACTTCTGTTCTTACCATATCTGCCAAATGAATATCACTTTGAAAATGCTAGTTGGTTAAAGGCAACATTCTACAATTTACCTTCTAGAGTGTGGTATCCAGGTGTCCATTTGTGGCTTATTAGAGGAATTCTATGTCTCTTATCTCCTGGTGTTCAGTGCTTCTCAACTTTCCTTTTGGAATGGTCAAATGACTCCCCAGGTGATTACACAATATGTCCAGCCATACATATACAGAATGGTTTTTGGTGGGGTCAAATAAATAGTGTGGATGATTACAGAGTTTTTTCCAACCATACAGACACAACTTTGTTTTGGTCCTTAGCTATTGTGGCCCTCTCGTGAATAGCAGGGAGAATAGCTTTCTTTTAAAAATGTAAACTTTTGTTTAAAAATTTCTTCATTTTCTCATTTACTCTATTTCAGCAATATTCTTTGACATGTTTTTCAGTGTAATTAAAAAATTTAATAGCATTTTATTTTTCCAATTATATGTAAAGACCATATTTACTATTCAGTTTTACAAAATTTTGAGTTCCAAACTTTTCTCCCTACCTCTCTTCCCTCCCCTTTTCCTAAAATGACAAGCAATTTGATAGAATTTACATACATGCAATCATGTAAATCCTATTTCCATATTAGTCACAGTTGTGAAAGAAGAAACAGACCAAAGGGGAAAAAAACCCACAAAACAAAATAAAAAAAGTGAAAATAGCATGCTTTGGTCTGCATCTAGAGTCCATCAGTTTTTTTCTCTGGATGTGGATAGCATTTTCCTTCGCGAATCCTTTGTAATTGTTGTGGACCATTGCATTGCTGAGAAGAGCTAAGTCGTTTACAGCTGATCATCGCACAGTGTTGCTGTCACTCTGTGCAGTGTTCTCCAGAATCTGCTCATTTCTGTTTGCATTGGTGCGTACAAGTCTTTTCAGCATTTCCTGAAATCTTCCTATCATTTCTGATTGCACAACAATATTCTGTTACATTCATATTATTCCCCAAATGATGAACATCCCTTCAATTTCTAATTTTTTGCCACCACAAAAAGAGCTGCTATACTTTTATTCATATACATCCTCCCACTCCCCCCTTTTAATGACCTCTTTGGGATACAGGACTAGTAGTGGTATTGCTGGATCAAAAGGTATGCACAGTGTGATTGCCCTTTGGGCATAATTCCAAATTGCTCTCTAGAAAGGTTGGATCAGTCTACAACTCCACCAACAAATGCATCAGTGTCCCAATTTTCCCATATCCTCTCCAACATTTATCATTTTCCTTTTTTTTTTGTTCTATTAGCTGATCTGATATCTCAGTATAATTCTTAAAATTTTTTTTTTGAGATTGAATATACTTTATGTAATTCTCTTTAACCATAGGGATGCGACTGTGTTTCTCCAAGTTGGATCCATTGCCAAAGAAGGCTGGGCAGTTAGCCCTAAATTCCCAGGCAAAGTCTAGAACTATCTTCTTCCGGATGGCTGTAAGGAGAACAGTAGACAGTCAGTAGATAGTGCTGTGTTGGAGGTTGTCCCTTGGTAGGAAGTCTTAAAGCTCATGAGGAAGTCTTCCTTTTCACTTTCTATATATGTGATAATATTGTTTATTCCCTTGAGTGATGAAACGTATCCCCAAAACTTCTCTATTGCTTCTTGGTACATATGTGTGTGTTATATGTGTGAATATGTATGTTTCTATATATGTACATATATGGATGCATACATACATACATACAGGTCTCTATATATGTCTGTGTATGTATGTACACACACAGACATATATGCATGTATGTATATGTATACATACATACACGCATACATAAGTGAAGAGAGAGAGGGAGGGAGAGAGAGAGAGGAAAGAGATAGAGATAAAGAGAGAGATAGAGACAGAGAGAGATATTTTTTCATTTGTGCTCCTAGACCCATTGATGTTGACTACAAATATGGCCTTAGCCAAGGCACTTTGACTCCCTAGTCCTTAATTTCCTCATTGGCAAACTGAACTAAATATCTCTCAGTTCCCATTCAAATCTTATGAAATCTATTCCCCCCCCCTTTTTTTTGCTTCAACACTCCCTTGGGTGTGCCCCTCCTTCCCCCAAACTCGAAAATACTTGAGAGATGGGCCATACATTTCCCAGAACTCATCGGGCCATAACAGGTTCTTGTGACCAGACTAGGTAGTCTCCAGATCCCCTACAAACACAAGCTTTTATCTATGTTATAACAGCGACTTTGATGTGGTTTAGTCTTTTCACTTGTCCCAAACTCTTCATTTAAGATACAGGACTGGTTCATCATTTCCTTCTGCAGCTCATTTTACAGATGAGGAAACTGAGGCAAACAGGGTTAAGGGACTTGCCCAGGGTCACTCAGCTAGTAAGTGTTTGAGGTCATATTTGAACTCAGGTAGATGAGTCTTCCCGACTTCGGGCCGGCTATCTATTCACTGCGGTCCCTAGCTGCTCGCTGGTGGCCTTTGGTCGAATTCTGATCAGGAGCCTTGGGATCCTGGTGCATTTTGGGAAATGTAGTTCAGGTTCTGCCAGTGCGCAGGCGCATTTTCCAGGGACTCTGTGGCCTTGTCTGAGAACTTGCAGACAAATGGAATGTGTTACTGAGGACGGTCCGTGTGCAGATCGGTGAATGCTCGTGTTCATGTCAGAGAAGATGCTCTCCCCCTTCTCCCCGCCACCCCATGGTTGGCCTGGGAGAACGTGTGTGCGTGTAAAATAATTTCTTTCAACAGGAAAGGAGTTGACGTGGTAACTGAAGAGATGGACCCAGAAGGTGGGAGTCGGGGTTTACACCCGACAGACTCCACCCTATAAAACTACTGTAGGACCAGCAGGAATCACAGGAGACTTTGCTGGTCCTGCAGCATCAGAGGCACGAGTGGCCCCTCCGTGCATGTACAATGTGTGTCCTAACCACGTGTGTTCCCTTCCTTTAAGTCCTGTATGTATTATTTCTATGAGTGGCTCTTTTTTCCACTGAGTCTATGTCCATTTATAAGAGAGAGAGGTTTAAAGGAGGGCAATGTTCTGTCTCAACCTATGTTATTTCATCTTCCTTTAACAATCATAGGATTGTCAAATTATGCTGTTTATCTGTCACCTTTAGTCTTGATCTAAAGGAGGGCCCCTCCTGAGGATATTCCTCAATATCCTTTGTCTTTTTTGGGGGGGGGGAGGGACTAGGCAATGGGGTTAAGTGACTTGCCTAGAGTCACACAGCTAGTAAATGTCATGTGTCTGAGGCCAGATTTGAACTCAGGTCCTCCTGAATCCAGGGCCAGTGCTCTATCTACCTCAATATCCTTTGTCAAGGGAAGTTATAGAAGGTATTTCATGTATTGTATTGTTGGCTCTCTGAGGGATCAAGGCCACTACAGGGTCTGCTTCATTAACCTTTGATTCTCCTTGTAGTTATCCTAACTCCTGGTCTAATATTTTTCTCTGTTTAGGTTATCCCTGGGAGGTACCTCTGCAATTTTTATCCTCATTTTACAGATGAAAAAAACTAAGGCAAACAGAATTTAAGTGACTTGTCTAAGGTCACACAGCTAGTAAATATACAAGACTGGATTAAAAGTGAGATCCTCCTGACTTCAGGTATAGCACTCCATCCACTGTAGCACCTCGCTCCTCTTGCTGTTTTACAACTGTTAATACCAACTTTTCCTATTATATTTGCTTAGTAAATAACTTTTGAAAAGGTAGTAATGTCTGAGTAATTGTTAACAGTGGGCACTTGTGAACCATAATGTTGTTCTAGTCCCTTTGCATTAACAGTAAAGCCATTCTTCTTCTCCTTTATTCTCTCTCTCTGTTTCTGTCTCTCCTCTTCCATTCTTTTTTCTACTTTCTTTTCTCTTTGTCTCCTCTCTTCCTCCCTCTCTCCCTCTCTTTCTCTCCAACATATTCTCTGCCCTGGCCTCTGGGTTTTCTGCCTCTGCTCACTCAGGCTCCAGGATTGCTGGCTTCAGATGTGCTTCCTATGGGATGAAATACCTCCCCCAAGTTTTTATTTTTTTGCCCAGGTCTCACTCCACCCAGGCCAAGCTGAGGTAAAGGAGGACTTCAGATATGGAATAGAAAGCCATTTCACTTTAGGCTTTGCCTCTCTGACTCCTTTGGGGAAATTGAAGGACAAAGAGTTGGGTGTCTGGGTTTGAGTTGGAGGCCTGATGATTGTAAGAGTGCCCTGTCTTTTTCCTTTCCTGTTCACTCTCCTTTGGGTGAGTAAGTTGATCTGGAGGCTTGTGGGAACAGCAGTATCTGAAGGATGTGGAGATAGGGTCTAGCTTGTGGGTCACAGATGGGTTAACATGCAGGCACAGCCTCAGAGGGAGAAAGAAACCAAATTAGGTAAAGACACACCTTCACTGAGTTGCCCCACCTCCCTCTATCACCCACAGAGGAAGCCAGCTTTCTGTTTCTTAGTCTTCTCTTTGCTGGATTTGTTCCTCTAGTTGCAGTTAATGTTCAGTCAACAAATACTGACTAATGTCAGAGTGCAGGGAGACATGGCATTACAGGAAATGAAATCAGGAGAAGTGGAGCAGCTTTTGTGTTTTACTATCATGTTCAATCTCATATATATTTAAAAAGTCAAATTGTAGGCAGCTAGCCCACAAATAAGCATTACTTAAGTGTTGTTGACTCAGTGGTAGGCACTCTGCTAAGAGCTGAGGATACACACATACACACACATACACACACACACACACACACACACACACACACACACACACACGGCCAATGTTTCCCACCCTCAAGGAATTCCCATTCAACGGGAGAGACAGAATGTCAAAGATCTGGTTATGTCCAACTGATATCCAGGGAAGTTGGAAGGTAATCGCAGAAGGGAAGTCTTTAGCAGATGGAGGCAAGGAGAAGGGGGAATCAGAAAAGGCCTGCTGCAGAAGGTGAGATTTGAGTTCTCTTCAAGGAAGCCAGGGAAACTGAGAGATGGAGACAAGAAGAGAAAGTGTTCTAGGCACAGGGGAAAGGCAACCAGTGGCCAGGAAAAGAGACAGGAGATGGGGCATCATATATAAGAAACAGCAAATAGTCTGTGCAGTGGGATCTAAGAGGACATGGGAGGCAGGATAGTCTAAGTCTCTTAGGTTATATCACTTTTCTGCATTTACAAGGTTATGAGAATCTGTGAAATTCAGCTTGGAAACTACTGATAACAACTGTGACTCTCTAAGGAAGAAATAGGAATTTTTCCCAGTGCCTTTCACAGATTTCCAGGCACATCACTCTCACTATTTTCCTGTTATCACAATGAGGTCTAAAGTTGCCTTTATCTTGCATTGCTCCTTTCTGAAATCCTCAGTTTTTCTTTTCATTTGCCATTTTTTGTTTGTTTTTATTTTTTTGCCCAGGTCACACAGCTAGTGAGTGTGTCTGAGGCTGGATTTGAACTCAGGTCCTCCTGACTCCACTGTGCCACCTAGCTGCCCCTCCTCCGCCATTTTTTAGAGTTGGCCCTGGTGGAAGATTTTGATCTCTGGTAAAAATGAGACCCTCACATGGTTTTATCTTGAGAGATTCGTGTTGGGGAATTAGAAATGGAAACCATTTCTCTGGGTTCCAAGTGAGTTAATTCTACTTTCTGCAGTTACCTCTTAAAAGTTGCTTTTTACTTTTAAGAGCACATTTATACATTTTTTGTTATCTATTGACTGAACTTCATGTCTACATTTTGTCAGTGTAGATTACTAATTTTTTAAATTGCCTTTTCAGTCACTAATCCTGCTTACCCACAACCAATCTCTGCAAATCATCGACTTTCATTTCTCTTTATATATTGACGCAATATTTCACTTTCTTTCAAACATGGTAAGTTTCTTAGCCTTATGCTTTTTTGCTTGCAACCATGTTTCAGATTCTTCCCAGATCTAAATTCCTTTTATTGAGTTGAATGTATTTTGAAAATTACCTCAGTATTCCTATATATCTCAAATTCATTGTCAGTCAGTCAGTCACCAAGCATTTATCAAGGACCCACTATGTGCCAGGCACTAAGTATCGTGGACACAAAGAGAGGCAGAAAACCGTCTCTCTTCTGAAGTAGCTCCTTCTAATGTTCTCTAACATGAAGACAACTATGTACCAGTGAGACACGTACAAGGTAAAGTGTAGATAATCACATAACGTTGACTTCCCTGGCCCTACCTGCCTGAAGGCCTGGGATATATAATTTAACCACTTCCACAGGATTTTCTAGTACCCCTAATAGTCTTGGGGTTGCCTGGGCTCTCTGTCAGGGGCTATAGTCCTAACAGGTGTTCTTGCCGTTGATTGCAGGGATCATTTCATGTACCCCAGTTCCATTTAGCCACAAACAGTTTAGCTTTTCAAAGAAATATTTACAGCAAAATATATAATAATCTGGGGCAGCTAAGTGGTGCAGTGGATAGAGCCCGGACCTGAAGTCAGAAGGACCTAGTTCAAATCTGGCCTCAGACCAAACACTTGACTTAGCTGTATGACCCTGGGCAAGTCACTTAACCCCAATTGCCTAAAATATGTGTATATATGTATATGTATATGTACATGTACATGTATATGTATATGTATATATACATATATATATAATAATAATCATACCAACAGGTTCCCAACACATGGAAGGCATAATCATTCTTGTATACCACCTGAGAAGGGATGAGGATTAGGTCCATTGCTTAGCTCATTTCTTATGATGAGTAGCCCTAAGTTCCAAGTCCAAAACCCCTCCTTGGGCTCCAGTCTTAGGTGCCCTGTTTTCTCTGGGCTTTCCTGCCAAGCTGGTTGCCTGCAATCTTATTGCCTTGACTCCAGTTGCCAAAACTAGCTACAAGATGGTTGGGGATGACCACTGGCACCTAAAACTGCTGACAATCGAGACCAAAGAGAAACAAACACCTCCAGTCACCAGAAGGAAAAGAGAGGGAGAGAAAGGGAAGGATGTCATTTCCCCTCACTGGTTCAGTTCATGGTACCCACTGGGGTACCCACGGTGGGAATGAGCTGTGATACTTCTTAGCACGGAGAAGGAAAAAGTTCACAGGAGGGAAGAAGAGGGGAACAGGATGAAGGGAGGAGAGAGAGAGAGAGAGGAGAGAGAGAGAGAGAGAGAGAAAGAGAGAGAGAGAGAGAGAGAGAGAGAGAGAGAGAGAGAGAGAGAGAGAGAGAGAGAGAGAGAGAGAGAGAGAGAGAGAGAAGCCACTAGTATTAAGGGGGATCACATGGCAGCAATTTAGAATCCAGACTAGCCTGGAGACTGAAATGAGGAGGGAGTATTAAGGGGGATCACACGGCAGCAATTTAGAATTCAGACTAGCCTGGAGACTGAAATGAGGAGGGAGAGAGTTCCAGGCATGGGTGATGGCCAGTGAAAATGCCTGGAGTATGAGGATGGAGCCTTTTGTTCAAGGAACAACAAGGAAGCAAACAAGGAGGTCAGTGTCCCTGGATGACAGAGTGCTTGGTGAGGAATAAGGTGAAAGAAAACTGCTGAGGAAGGAGTGGGCCAGGTTGTGTGAAGGATTTTGAATAACAGTAGATTTTACATTGGATCCTCCAGGCAATAGGGAACCACAGGAGTTGATTGAATGAGAGTAGAGGTTGAGGTGACATGGTAAGATTTGTACTTTAAGAAAATTAATTTGACAGCTGAGTGGAGAATGGCTTGGATTGGGAAGAAATTTAAGGAAGGGAAAGCAACCAGCAAGAAATAGTGCAAGCATGATGTGATGAAGGCCTAGACTCAGGTGGTGGCTATGTCAAAGAGAGAAGGGGCAGTGATGAGAGTTGTTGTGAAGGTAACTTTAACAAGACTTGGTGACAGATTGGGAGGGTGGAGAGAGGAGTGTGAGAGAGAGAGTGAGAAATTGAGGATGACACCTAGATTGCAAGCCTGGTGATTAGAAGGCTAGTCGTGTCCTCAACAGAAACAGGAAAGTTGGAAAGAGGAGAGGGTTTGGGGGAAAGAAAATGAAGTTTGGACGTGCTGAGTTTAAGATGCATACAGGACGTCCAGTTCCAGATATTTAATAATCAGTTAGAGATTAGTCTGCAGGTTAATTGAGAGGTTAGGGCTCGATAAATAGATATAATAACCATTATCAAAGAGGTGAAAATTGAGTTGGTGGGAGCTGATGGGATCACCAAGGTAAAATAATATTGAGGGAGAAGAGGGCACAAGACAAAGTGCTGCCACATAACCACTTTTAGAGGGTGTGACCTAGAATTCATTGCAACTTTTACTTTCACGTGATCAGAGGTGAAACTTACAGGTTTCCAGAAAGTTTCATTTTTCCATGTAAACCATTTCCAGTTTATTGCTTCCCTTAAGACTTTGCCTATGCATGATCTGTCCTAATTCCTACTGGATGATTTTGTTTCTTATTTACTTAGGTAACTAAATCCTGCCAAATCAATCAGAAGCTCACAATCAGAAGCTCAGCTCAACCAAATTGCTAAAAGTGAAATTTTGCCTCCCCCAACAAATTACTTGACTCACCTTTTCTGAGGAAAAGTCTCAAGACAATTTAAACTTTGCTGAAGAAAATTAAGTAAAAGAAAATTTAAGAGAATGGCAGGTAAGACTTAACTTTGAGACCACTTGTTTTCTCCCTCTTCAGAGTTACTGGAGGAAAAATACTTTTAAACTAAGTTCCATTTAAACTGTTTACCAATTAAGTGCTGTTTCCCTGAACAGATATCAACAGAACCTCATAGAAAAGATAAGAACAAGCATTGCCATTGCTGGCAATATTAATTCAGGAGAATCAGCAGCATACATTCTTATTCGAGTTACTCAAAGATCCTTTAAAAGAAAAAGTTCAGCCAAATCATGTAACCCGAGTATTTAAATAGTCCACTTATTTAGTGGGTAAGAATTTAATGCCAGCTTTTCAAGGACAGAGACACTGTTCTATTCTCTGTTCCTCAGTTTGATGCTCCCTGACTTTTCCCAAGTGCAATGCGCAGGACTGACCTCATCATTTGTTCTCAACTCTCACTGACAAACAAGAGCCCAATTCTAGCTCCACTACCTATGATGGAGAACCTAGTCATTTGGATGCATCTCTAACTTTGTTTCCATTGCTGAGGATCCACTTCTTTTGACACCCATCATTCAGGCAAAAGCATCCATTGACCAGTTTGGGTCAAGCACTCCAAAACCTCCAAAATGATAAGAAGGATTAGCCTTTTGAGTAAAAGGTCAAGCACTTCTGGGGGAATTCTTTGTGATCTCTTGGTCATACCCTCCTTTGCTGTGGAGGTTCTATTGACTTTAAGATAAGTCATCCAGGGCCTTAGACCGTTATACATTTAAACATGGAACACAGAGTGATAAGAACCTTAAAGCTAACTACAGAACATTTTTGAAATGCTGAATTTATCACTTTTACCCAGTTGAGAGTGTTCATGCATTCCTCCATGTTGGCTAGGAGCGATTAAGTTTGTACTTCCAGATTTAGTTATACACATCTGCTGCCCAACCCTGACAAGGGCAAAAGAAAGCTTTTCTTTCACCCAGGTTTATTGTGTTAGTTACAATCTCCCTTACTGTTAGACTGTCATTCAGCCACTCCCTGGGAGGTTTTTTATCTTCCCTAGTCAAAATGAGAGGGTCTTAGAATGTACTGTCTGTGAAATATGAAACCATTTTAGAGCTGTCCCTGCATGCATGCATACACTCATAGCTCTGAAGAATATAACCAGAAAGAGAATGGAAGACGAACTTTCTTTAACTCAATGCATCAAGATGAATGGGCTCTTTTATATTTCCTCTGATGCCACCTTTGTATGATATTGAAGACAAGATCCATGAACACGTGACCTGAAATGTTGTGGCTGAATGAGATAATTCTGAGAAACAGAATTATTATGGGAGATGAAAGTAAAATGAACCTGACATTCTCTTTACTAGGTTCAGAGGAGGGAAAGTGTACAAGTATAGTGTGCTTGTATGTAGGACTGTATTTTTCTCTCTGAAGACCTAGTCCTCTAAGTCCCATACCCATTTCCCATCCCTGGTGCCAACCTTCCCTTTTTTCTCCCTCTCCTTGCCTGCTTTCCTACTGCATTTTTAGGTATTTGTACAACAAACTCTATGTGCATGTATTTTACCTTTTCTTTCCCAGTTCAGTGGAGGATGAGATACATGAGATGTCCATGTCCTCTCTCTTGATTTTTCATCTTGGTTTACTTGTTTTCTCAAGCTCTCTAACTGTGAGAAATAATAAATTCCTATACCCTTCTTACTCCATTTAAAATTTCCCTTTTCTTTTGTCTCTTAAAAATGACAAAATAGAACAAAGTATACCTAGTCCCT
This sequence comes from Phascolarctos cinereus, assembly GCF_003287225.1. Lineage (NCBI taxonomy): Eukaryota > Metazoa > Chordata > Mammalia > Diprotodontia > Phascolarctidae > Phascolarctos > Phascolarctos cinereus. The sequence goes on from NW_027556098.1 coordinate 354,241,641, forward strand.
GCATTTGGCATTTCTTCAGGGAGTGCACTGCTTAAGCAATGGTCTCCATCTTCTGTTCTAATCTATTCTCTTTCCAATTTATTTTTCTCCCAGCAACTCTAATTTCTTTTGGCTTTATTTCTCTCCCCGCCCCCCAATAGTATTTTATTTTTTTCCAATTGCATGTAAAGATAGTTTTCAACATTCACTTTTATAAGATTTTGAGTTCTAATTTTTTTTCTCCCTGCTTTCCCTTCTCCCTCCCCAAGGTGGCATGCAATCTGATATAGGCTATACATGGACAATCTCATTAGGCATATTTCCTCCTTCATTATGTTTTGAAGGAAGAGTCAGAGCAAGAGGGAAAAGCAATGAGAAAGAAAAAAAAAGAGAAAATAGTATGCTTTGATCTGCATTCAGCTTCCATCAGTTTTGTGAATACAAAGAAAGGCAGAAAACATCTCTATTCTAAAGGAGCTCCTTACAACGTTCTCTAACGTGAAAACAACTATATTCCAATAAGACACATACAAGATAAATGGTAGATAATCACATAACATTGACTACCCTGGCTCTACTTGCCTGATGGTCTTGGAGATATCATTAAACTACTCCCACTAGGTTCTCTGGTACCCTTAAGGGTCTTGGTGTTGCCTGGGCTCTCTGTCAATGGCTATAGTCCCAGCAGATGTTGTTCCCTTTGATTGTAGGGATCATTTCATGAAGAGCAGTTTCATTTAGCCACTAACAGTTCAGCTTTTCAAAGGAATACTTACTTCAAAATGTATAACAAAAGTAGAAACATTCCCAACACATGGAAGGCAAAATCTTTCTTGTATATCACCTTGGTCTCTGGGGAGGGATGCAGATTAGGTTCATTGCTTAGCTCAGTTCTTGCAAAGAGCAGCCCTAAGTTCCAAATCCAAAACCCTTCCTTGGGCTCCAATCTGAGGTGCTCTGTTTTCTCTTCGCTTTCCTGGCAAGCTGGTTGGCTACACGATCTTATCTGCAATCTTATTGCCATGGCTCCTATTCCCAGAACTAACTGCATGATGGTTAGGGATCACCACTGGCACCTAAAATTGCTGACAATGGAAACCAAAGAGAAACAAATACCCCCAATCACCAGAAGAAAAAGAGAGGGAGAGAAAGGGAAGGATGTCATTTCCCATCACTGGTTCAGTTCATGGTACCCACTGGGTTATTCATGCTGGGAATGAACTGTGATCCTTCTCATGGAGGAGGAAAGAATTCACAGGAAGGAGGAAGAGGAAGAAGAAGAAGAAGAAGAAGAAGAAGAAGAAGAAGAAGAAGAAGAAGAAGAAGAAGAAGAAGAAGAAGAAGAAGAAGAAGAAGAAGAAGGAGGAGAGGAGGAGGAGGAGGAGGGAGGAGGAGGAGGAGGAGGAGAAGAAAAAGAAGAAGTAGAAGAAGAAGAGGAGGAGGAGGAGGGGAGAGAGAGAGAGAGAGAAGAGAGAGAGAGAGAGAGAGAGAGAGAGAGAGAGAGAGATCCCCCCATTAAGGGGGATCAGGAAAGTCTTCTCCTTAAAGTTGGGATTTTAGCAGCAATTTAGAATCCAGACTAGCCTGGAGACTGAAATGAGGAGGGAGAGAGTTCCAGGCATGGGTGATGGCCAGTGAAAATGCCTGGAGTATGAGGATGGAGCCTTTTGTTCAAGGAACAACAAGGAAGCAAACAAGGAGGTCAGTGTCCCTGGATGACAGAGTGCTTGGTGAGGAATAAGGTGAAAGAAAACTGCTGAGGAAGGAGTGGGCCAGGTTGTGAAGGATTTTGAATAACAGTAGATTTTACATTGGATCCTCCAGGCAATAGGGAGCCACTGGAGTTGATTGAATGAGAGCAGAGGTTGAGGTGACATGGTAAGATTTGCACTTTAAGAAAATTTGACAGCTAAGTGGAGAATGGCTTGGATTGGGAAGAAATTTAAGGAAGGGAAAGCAACCAGCAAGAAATAGTGCAAGCATGATGGGATGAAGGCCTGGACTCAGGTGGTGGCAACGTCAAAGGAGAGAAGGGGCAGAGATGAGAGTTGTTGTGAAGGTAACTTTAACAAGACTTAGTAACACATTGGGAGGGAGGTGGGGGTTGGAGTGAGAGAGAGAGAGTGAGGAGTACACCTAGATTACAAGCCTGGTGATTAGAAGGCTAGTGGTGTCCTCAACAGAAACAGGAAAGTTGAGAAGAAGAGAGGGCTTGGGGGAAAGAAAATGAAGTTTTGGACATTTTGAGTTTGAGATGTGTACAGGACTTCCAGTTCAAGATATCTAATAAACATTTAGAGGTTAGTCTGGAGGTTAATTGAGAGGTTAGGGCTGGATAAACAGATCTAATAATCATTATGAAAGAGACGAAAATTGAGTTGGTGGGAGCTGATTGGATCACCAAGGTAAAACAGTATTGAGGGAGAAGAGAAGAGGGTCCAAGACAAAGTATGACCTAGAATTCACTGCATTTACTTTTAGGTGATCAGAGCTGAAACTTACAGGTTTCCAGAAAGTTTCATTTTTCCATGTAAACCATTTCCAGTTTATTGCTTCCCTTAAGACTTTGCCTATGCATGATCTGTCCTAATTCCTACTGGATGATTTTGTTTCTTATTTACTTAGGTAACTAAATCCTGCCAAATCAATCAGAAGCTCATAATCAGAAGCTCAGCTCAACCAAATTGCTAAAAATGAAATTTTGCCTCCCCCTGAAAAATTGCTTCACTCACCTTTTCTGAGGAAAAGTCTCAAGACAATTTAAACTTTGCTGAAGAAAATTAAGTAAAAGAAAATTTAAGAGAATGGCAGGTAAGTCTTAACTTTGAGACTACTTGTTTTCTCCCTCTTCAGAGTTACTGGAGGAAAAATGCTTTTAAACTAGGTTCCATTTAAACTGTTTATCAATTGAGGGCTGTTTCCCTGAACAGATATCAACAGAACCTCATAGAAAAGATAGGAACAAACATTTCCATTGCTAGCAATATTAATTTAGGAAGATCTACAGCATACATTCTTATTCAAGTTGCTCAAAAATCCTTTAAAAGAAAAAGTTCAGCCAAATCATTTAACCCAAGTATTTAAATTGTTCACTTACCAAGTGGGTAAGACTTTAATGCCAGCTTTTCAAGGACAGAGACACTGTGCTATTCTCTGTTCCTCAATTTGATGTTCCTTGACTTTTCCCAAGTTCAATGCTCAGGACTGACCTCATTGTTTGTTCTGAACTCTCACTGACAAACAGGAGCCCAATTCTGTCTCCACTACCTATAATAGGGAACCTAGTCATTTGGATGCATCTCTAACTTTGTTTCCATTGCTGAGGATCCACTTCTTTTGACACCCATCATTCAGGCAGAAGCATCCATTGACCAGTTTGGGCCAAGCACTCCGAAATGACCAGACGGATTAGCCTCTTGAGTAAAAGGTCAAGCACTTGTAGGGGAATTCTTTGTTATCTCTTGGTCACACCCTCCTTTACTTTGGAGGATCCATTGACTTTAAGATAAATCATCTAGGGCCTTAGACCATTGTACATCTAAATATAGAACCCAGAGTGATAAGCCAACTACAACCTTTTTTTAAAACACCAAATTTATCACTTTTATTCAGTGGTGAGTGTTCATGCATTTTCCCATGTTGGCTAGGAGCAATTAAGTTTCTCCTCCGAGGTGTAGCTGTATAAATCTGCTGCCCAGCCTTGAGAAGAGGGTAAAGACAGTTTTTCTTGCACTCAGGCCCATTGGGTTAGGCACAATTTCCCTTGCTATTAGACTGTCATTCAGTCATTTCCTGGGAGGTTTTTTATCTTCCCCAGTCAAAATGAGAGGGTTTTAGAATGGATGGTCTGTGAAATATGAAACCATTTTAGAGTTGTCCCTGCATGCGTGCATACACTCATAGTTCTGAATATTATAACCAGAAAGCCAAGGAAACAGGAACTTTCTTTAACCCAATGGATCAAGAGGAATGGGCTCTTTTACATTTCCTCTGATGCCACTTTTGCTTGATATTGAAGACAATGCCTCTGAGCATCTGACCTGAAGTGTTCTGGCTGCATGGGATAATTCTAGGAAATCAAAGTATTCTGGGAAATCAAAGTAAAATGAACCTGACATCCTGTTCACTGGGTTCCGAGGGAGGAAAGTGCGCAAGTACAGTATGCTTGTATGTAGGACTGTATTTTTCTCTCTGAGGATCTACTCCTGTAAGTCCCGTACCTCCTTATCCATTTCCCATCCCTGGTGCCAACTTTCCCTTTTTCTCCCTCTCCTTGACTGCTTTCCTACTGCATTTTTAGGTATTCGTACAACAAACTCTATGTGCATCTATTTGACCCTTTCTTTCCCAATTCAGTGTTGGATGAGATACATGAGGTGTCTACATCCCCTCTTGATTTTTCATTTTGGTATACTTGTTTTCTCAATCACTCCAGCTGTGATAAGTAGTAAGTTCCTTCTTACTCCATTTGTCATTCCTTTTTCTTTTATCCCTTAAAAGTGACAACACAGAACAAACAATACATGGACTCTACATTGGATATTCCTTCAGGGAGTGCACTACTTTAGCAATGGTCTACATCTTCTGTCCTAATCTATTCTCTTTCCATTTTATATTTCCCTCAGCAGCTCTAATTTCATTTTGTTCCATTTATTCTGGCTTTATTTCTTTGGTTGTTCTTATAGTCCTTATAGCCTAGCCATTCTTTTCTCTGAGTCTTTGCTTATGGTAAGGAAGGAAGGAAGGAAAGAAGGAAGGAAGGAAGGAAGGAAGGAAGGAGGGAGGGAAGGAAGGAAGGAGATATTTGCCTGACAGTCTGCTAAGCACTTTATAAATCTGATCTCATTTGATCCTCACAACTATTCTGGGAGGTTGGTGCTATTATCATGCACTTTTCACATTTACGAAAACTAAGGCAGCTAGGTGGCACCATCGATAGAGTGCTGGGCCTAGAGTCAGGAAGACTCATCTTCCAGAGTTCAGATCTGGCCTCAGACACTTAATAGACATAGACAAGTCCCTTGACCTTGTTTCCATCAGTTCCTCATCTGTAAAATGAGCTGGAGAAGGAAATGGTAAACAACTCCAATATCTTTGCCAAGAAAACTCCAACTGAGGTCATAAAAAGTTGGAAATGATTGAAACAACTGAACAACAGCAAAAAGGCACATAGATGGTAAATGACTTGTCCAGGGTCACACAGATATTATCTCTCACCATATTTGAAATCAGGACTTCCTGATTCCAGGCCCAGTGCTCTATCTACTTCACCACCTAGATGCCTTATACTTTTTGTGTTGTTGTTCTCCTCTTCTGGGTTCAACTCTTGGGGTTCTCTTGTTTTTTCCGTGGGCTATAGTAACTTTATTTTAAATGGTCCTAACAATAAAAAAAAATTACAAAAACAAAAACTATATTATAATGCTATAAGTATAAGAAATGGGCCATCAAAACAAATTAAAATATCAAAAATTTACATCTAGTTTTGCTGCTGAAATTTACATTTATTTAAAAGAACACATGAAAGGGAAAGGGGAATTTTTTTCTTCTGTTCTAGGATGTTTTTATGAAATCGAGGAAACCTACAAAATCTAGTTTCAAAAACTTCTTCAAAAGTACCTGGAAGGACACACAAAAGGTATACTTTAGTCCTTCTTCGGAAAGTATTTTAGAAAATTAGGTTTGATAAAAATGGATGACTGATTTTGAACTGTTATGTTTCCTTCTGAAATACTTCTCTTAAATTGCATCTGCATGTCTGGCTTTGGTTCATGGATACTTCTTTTAGATGCTTTTGCTGGTCTGTTTATCCTAGAATATTCATGACCTGAAAGATCTTTTAAATCCTTTGTAGCTAAAGAATCTTTTGTGGTCCTTAAGAGATTTGCTGGGTGCAGGACTTGTTAATTTCTGTTTCCTTTGGTGGCAGCAGTCATTGCCATGTAGCCTGGGGTTGCATTTGTTATGGGGACAGATGTCTTAGTCAACAATGAAGGGAGGCTAAGCCTTGGTAAAATGGTATCATTTCCATTTGGTTCTAATTCCTTTTTGGAGAATATGCCATTTGTTTCTTTGGTGTCTCCATGTATAATAAATGGAGACTCCAAATTCTCTTTGACACACTCTATCCTTCTGTCAAGAAGTATACAACTTTTTGAAAAGGGAGCCTGAAAGAGATTACTGTTTGTATTCAAACTGTTGATTTCCTGAAAACTGGTTCCATATGATGACAGTGAACTGGGATTTTGAATGGATTTTCTACAATTTTCTGGTATATCTACAATAGCTTGGAGTTCATGTATGAAAGAATCATTGAGCTGAGTTTTACTAGACAGTTTAGGTCCCTGGAATGTTTGGCCATCAAGAGAACTGGATTAATTTCCTCCTACTTCTTTTTTGTGAAGGAGTTCTCTGCTGATTAATTACTAGCTGTATATTTTCACTGGATTTATTTGAAGGTGAACAGCTTGGAATAGATTTGATTGGTTCTAGTTCTGGAAAGGCCATTAGAGACATGATCTGTGGCAGGTCAGCTTGTTTTGGGTCTTTAAGAGTTTGGTCTGCCCAAACTACCATTTTCTTTCTCTCTACTAAATGTTCAATTTCCTTTAAGTCAGATTCAAAACCAGAACTTGCCAGTCCAGCTTCTTTTAATTTCCCATGCTGTTTTCTTAGGTCTGGGAGCAAAGCATTCAGCTAATTTTCTGTGTTTATGCTGCCACTCTTGAAGAGAGGCAAGATTCATCACGTGTCTGATTGCGTTTTTAGAAATCTTATATCTCAAGCTTCAAGTGATAGTCAGAGATATCTTTACTGAGCTCCTTTGAAACAGGCCTTCCTCTAGAGGACACAGCGTTTCTATTTGCTTGTGGTACTGCTGCTGGTAGAATGTTTTCAGTTAGTTTTCCTTAGTCAGCATCTCCAAATTCAGATACTCTTGTCTAATTTCTTCGTGGCTCCAGAGCAAACAACTTAAAATCCCTCAAAATCTTTGTATTTCTGTTTCCTCCTGGTTGGAAAGCTCAAGGCTTCCTTTGCTATTGAATAGCATGAGTGATGATTTTCTGTTCTTCATAGGCTTTCCATTTTTCTTTTAATTTCATAATCTCTTTCTTTTGCTCATTACAAATCTTGATACACTGTATTATGTGATTATCCAAATTAACAATGTTACTCCTCAGAGAAGATTTAATGTCTTTTGCATGGTTGGCATACTTGGGAGTGGTATACATGTCAACATAGAACACAGAAGAAGGACTAATAGCTGCTATCATGACAGTTTGACAATTTTCTCAAAGGGAATCCTTTAACAAGTGAGTTAGCTTGCTATTTCTGTAAGGAACATGCCAATTTTTTCTCTTCCCATCTGCTAAGGCATTGATGACCTTTCCAAGGGCTAAAAGTTATTGACTGATGTTTGCACCTTCCCTAAAACAGCTTCCTCTGGCCTTTGTGGCACTGGCACATTCCCATCCACCAGGTCAATGAGACACATTTTGGCAATATGACCATTTTGATTTATACTTGTGGTTTTGTCTTGTTGTCGTAAGTAAATCTGGAAATGAGAGGAGGTAGCATTCACATCAGTAGGATGTTAGGTCCTGTTCTTGTTTCCGTCATCCAACAACTGTAAAATTTCCTCCCAGGTTTTAGGCTCATGTAATGTTCATCCCTGAACTATTGCCCCTCTTTGGGCATCTTCACAGACAGCTAGTGACCTTGAATTTGTTAGAACTCAAATCTGTTCATTGTATACCTCAATGTAAGAAACTGTAATGCTACCTAATTTCTCATCTTTAATCTGATCTGTGGATTTATAAAGGCCTAACATTGTCAGACATGTCACTCCAGGCTCTTCAGGTGATCCTAGCGTATAGTATGTCTTCCCAGCTCCTCTTGTACCAAATGCAAGCACTGTGCAATTATATCCATTTATAAAGCTATTAAGCACAGACTTGGTGATATGTTCAAAAACTTGAGACTGAGTGGAACTTTCATCAAAAACAGCATCAAAAACAAACTTAAGGTCTTTTCTTTTTGTAATATCTCGAGTCTTAGTTTTCTTCCCATGAAACTGTCTTCTTCCTCTTTTGTATCAAAAACCAGTAAGCGCTCGTATACAACATGGACCGCCTTATAACAGCCAATAGCTTTTTCTTTCTGATTTTTAGGACGCAAACAAACAACCATCTTCATACGATTACACACATCTTCTTGGGGGACTGACATTTTTACTTTACCTTGCTTCCTTTGCTTAATTGAATGCCTGATTTCTCAAGTAATCTCTACTTAATGTCCTCTTTTCCAACTAGTATTCATTCAGCCCTACTGTATGTTGATCACAGTGTTAGGTGCTGCCCATCTTTCTCCGAGATGGAAGGATATCTAGAGGCCAACAAATCTGCAATAATCTCCTCCAAAACACAGTCTTCCAGCCTCCACTTGCATTTATCCCTATTAAATCTTATCTCAACAAAGTCTGCCCTGAGTCCTGAGTTGTCCAAACTTTTTGGTGTCTTGTTAGCTGATATGCTGGTCATCTTACTCAGCTTCTGTGCCACCTGTGGAATGTACTTGCTCCTCATTCTTGTCTCTTCAAACTGAAAATCCTTAACTTTCATTCAGGCTCAGCTCAGATGTCAACCCTTCAAGGCAGACAAGTATGGTGTGGTGGGAGAGTGGAAAGGGTGGAAAGAGAAAGGGAGATGAATAGCTGGGCTCAAATCTCAGCTCTGCTTCTTGCTGTATAACCATGGGGAAGTCATGTCATCCATGACAGCCTCCAATTCCTCATCCAGAAAATGAGGGGATTGGGAATTAGATGACCTTCAAAATCTCCCATTGCTGCCCATGCTCCCCAAGGCTGCGTCTGACACTGTTGCCTCCATCGCCATGCCAGCCCCTGACATGGGCTTGCTCTGCACACTTGGAGTTCTCTTAACTCAGTCTTTCTTCATTTTATTCAGAACTGCCTTCTGTTTACTCCTATCTACAACCTCAGTTTGTCAGATTATGATTTTGTGCCAGGACCAGGCTCTGTCCCCTCTTCTACTCTTGCATAGGGTGGGCAGGCCATTTGTTCCATTTTCCTCTGTAGTCTGGATGCTGCTGTCATTGTCCTACAATTATGGATGGGATAGCTGAGAACAGGCCCACCTTCTGCTGTAGTCACTGGCTTCTGCCTCCATCTCCTGGAGTCTAAGGCAGGTATTGACTCTATCACTCTTTCCTTCTCCTTCTGCAGTTCCCAACTGAAACTCTTTCTCTTGTTGTGGCTCTGAAAGGCCCTAGTGACATGTTGAACATTGTGCTGGTTTCAGTGTTCCTGGAAACTCCCTTCCCTCCCATGAACCCCAAATATACTTGGGCCACCTGGGCACTGCCCTGGTCCTACTTCCTGCTGTGCCCATAGCAGAAACACTGGCTTTGACCCTTATAGAGGGCCTTGGGAAGGGGCATACTACCAAGCCCTGTGACCCTGCACAGTATACCAGAGTAAAAGTGGTCAATCTAATTGAGTTTTATATATGTATATACACTCTGTTAACCTCTGCAGAGTTTTTTAAGAAAGACAAATGAAATTAGGTTATGTCTAAAGTTTAATTTCTCTCAGGCTGACAACATACATACATTGCATGGAAGTTGCAGTCCAGATCTGTGCTCCCCTAAGGGAACTGATAAGGATGGCATCTAGACCCTGAAAAGGAAAAACCCTGGACTTTCCCACATGGCTAAATCTTTGGAGTTCATGTGAGGCTATAATTCCATCAGCTGGCCTTTCATTGTGGCTGTGCCCAATCTCCCAGTTCCCCTTAACCTAGCCTAGCCTTTCATTGTCTTACCTCCCTATGGCCCAGGGCCATTTCCCACCCTTAATCATAGCTAGACTTCATTCTTCCTTGGCCACATGGTCCAAGTTACTGGCATTCTGTTCACCTCAGCTTACTGGCCACTCCCATCCAGATCCTCCTTAGACCCCTCCACCAGTCACTCCAAACTACTTGGCCACTCCTAGATCCCTCCCACAGTCTTTCTGTACATAAGGTCCATCTTGTCTCCATTAAGGTACTCAGATTCTTACAATCTAGCCACTGCTCAGATTTTTACAATAAAGCCAATAGCTCACAGATGCTCAGATTCCTTAAGATTCTGGGCTTAATATAGCAGATCTTTAATAAACCTTGTCTTTGACTGAAAGAAAACTTGGGTCAAATTCTTTTGGGCAGGACCCATGTGTCGTGATCTTGGGGTCCCAGGACCCCTAAACCTCTAGACCTCATCAGAACCAGTCCAGAACTGGCTGGAGGTTGGGGTGCCTAGTGTTAAAAATGATTTCTCTTGGTAATCTGTGTCTTGAAGACTCAGAGCACCCTCACCCTGTCAGCCTTCTGACCAAAGTTCTTCAGAAGGACATCTTTGATAATGAGATTGCATTGAATCTTCTTATCTTGGTCAAATGCCAAGCTAGGCCTCAGTTGATTTTATCCTACTCAGATGTGGGTAGATAACACACTCCCAAGACTGGAGGTGGTAGTTTCCTTTGATGGCAGGCTATACTGTCCCCTGTGGACCTCATTTTAATATGAGCCACCTCCTTGTGTGTGGACCAATCACTGAATTGGCACCCCTTGGGGACACCTACTCTTCCAAGGCCATATAAGGATATACCCCAAAATCCCAACCCAAGCCAACTGGTCCCTTTATGGGGGCCTGGTTTTGGACTGAACTCCCATGCAATGCACGTCAAGCCACCTTGAGAGAAATTAAACCACATGTACCCCAATTTCATTTGTTTCTTAGAGCAGACTCTATTTCAATTTGGCATTCATGGGGTTTGGGGTTCACACAACAGGGGCTGTCACCTCATTATCATTTTACCTCCAGATAGAAGAAATACCTCTTTTATCGGACCACTCCCCAACCTTGCCAGACCACTCCTAGCCTTGTTATCTAGACTGAAGATTCTGTCTCCACCCAAGCCTAAGTAGAGCACTGTGGAGCTTGGATAAGGAGATTCAATGCAATCTCATTATCAATAAACTAAATTAAGAAGAAGGGGGAAGCTATGAGTCTTCAAGGTAATGATTGCTAAGAAAATCATTTTTCACAATTCCAAAGGCTTAATTAAATGATATGCTTAAATGATTTCCAAGAATTAGGACAATGAAATTATTTCTGGGTGGAAAGATTTACCAATTTAGATTTATGAGTTGATAATCATTTAAGATCAATTGAGCCCCAATAAGGGCCAAAAACATGAATTAATCTTTTCTCTCTGAATGAACTAAGAATGTCCCTTCCTGCATCAACAGCTGAAGCTGACCAAGAGTATTCTTCTGTTTATAACCACTAAGGTGCCTTAGACCCTGACACTACCTTGCATGGTGGGACTTTTCTTATCTATGTTAAACACAGATATCCTGGATCCAAAATTTCAATTGAGACCTTGACATTCTCCTATTTTATTGTATTTACAAGCTATTCAATTAAGAACATTTCTTTCTCATGCTATGGTTAAACATATATGGAGAACATAAATCTTAGTAACCCAGACATCCTGAGTCAGAGTTTAAACATCCTCCTAAAATTGCTTGATTCAATCAGAGTTAAAGCTCTGGCTCCATGTACATGTCACTAACTTAAAGGAATAAACAATATGAATTTACTTATCACCCAGCTTGTTGCCTCTTTAGCTAACTTTCAGGTCAACACAGTTAAAAAAGATAGCTAAAAGAGAAAATAGGGAACTACACTGTATGTCTACTATATTAAACAATATTGTTTAGACTATTTAAAACAACTAGACAGTTTAAGGTTGGGATATTGTTGTAGTATAGGAAACAATGAGTTGGTGGACTTAGAAAAATATGGAAAGACTTGTCCCTATGAAGGAAAACATTATCCATTCTTAGAGAAACAAAGGACAAACAAGTATAGTATGGTTTGGTATAGACTCATATGAACATATATGTCAATGTATGACTGATTATAAAAATCTAAGTTTGTGTATATGTACATATACTTGTGTATATAGGTGTATATGCATATATGTATGTGTGTATATATGTATGTACATGTATGTATGTATGTATACATTTGTATTTATATCTGGGCTTAATTGTGGCCTTTTTGGGGGAAGGAGAAGGAGGAAGAAAGGGGGAAAAAGAATAAAGTAAAAAGTGCACAGCAGAGAACAAAAGAAAATTTGCTGTATATTTGGAATCCTCTTTTAAGTTCTGCTGTACACATGGCAATGCTTTTTTTTTCTCTTTTCTTATTTTGTGTTTAAGTTTTAGTATTTAGGTTTAAAATAAATTAATAAAAAAAGACACCAGAACTCCCTCTCACATCTTGCACTCTTTGTTTTGGATTGGGCAAAGTAGAGTTGGGAGGAAAGAAATGTGTTTTTAAATGTCTCTTTGATTTGAATTTTTTTTTTGTGGTTCAAAGTACCCTTTTGTGTGTTGGTGATTGAATCCTAATAAAGCTACCCCCAGCCCCAGTATTCTAACTTCCTTATGGGCCTCATTGAATAACAGTCATATCTAGATTTAACCACACAATCTGGCTTTAACTATAACACAGGGCTCCAGACTCAATACAGCCACTGCTCCTACCTAGCCACTGTCCCCCACCCGCTTAAATCCCCCGACTCAATATACTGTCAACCTCAGAGTTGGTGTAAGAAGACAGACATGGTTAGGTTGTGTCCATGGTTTTATCTTTCTCAAAGGTGGTAGTATGCATGCATTGCACAGGAGCTAATAGTTTTTAAAATGTTGAGTTTGAAATGTGTGTGGCACATCAAATTCTAAATGAGTAGTGGGCAATTCATGATGTGGGGTTGGAAGTCAGGAGAGAGACTGAGACTGGAAATATAGATTTGGAAGTTGTCAGCTTGGACACAATCATTAAAAATATGTGAACTATTGAAGTATAGTAGAAAGAGAGCCAGCTGAAGAGCCCAGAAAGTCAGAGTTCAAGTTCTGCCTCAGATACAAACTGTCTATATTACCTTAGACAAGTCCCTTAACCTCTCAGTTTCCCAGGGCAACTCTGCATGAATAAAAATTGCAGATTAGAGATAGCTCTTTATTGATGGAGGGAGCTCTCTATAATAACTGACTCACTGGTCTGGGAGAAATAAAAATATTATTATTATTAGAACTGTATGCCCTTGGCTCTAATTCTGAACTACCTTTCTCTGATCTTTTAAAACATTTTTATTGTGTCCCAAAATCTGGCTAATTAGCTCTTCAGGCTATAATTTCTGAGGTGGTAGGGCAAGTCCCACTTTACTCCTTGTTTTTCTTGTTCTGCAAATTTCTCTTAATAGTCACCTCTGTTTGTTTGAAAATGCTTTCACTTTCTGTTCTGTTCTTCAGGCTGCCCCGCCTCACCCTTAGAGGGTCTCCCTAGTGTTGTGGGTTTCAGACTCTAGGAGGAGAAAACTTAAGTCCTGTGAAAGGCTAGCTGCAGCCAGCACTTCTGAAGACAAAGGGGCTTAGATAAGCTCCTGTATCTGAGAGGGAGAGCAGAAAACATGTGGCCTGGAGAGCAAAGTTTGTCAGGAGTGAGGGGCTGCAGGCATCCTGAGGGAGGGGAGAAACACAGAGAGAGGATGAAGCTGAGACTAAGTGAGCCACAGGAGGAGTGAAAAGGACTTATAGGAGGGACCTTAGGGACAACCTAGGCCAATTTGTTCATTGTAAAAATGGGGAAACTAAGTGTCAAAGAAGAGAAGGGACCTATGTTGCCTTAATAGTGGAGCCAGGATTCAGAGTAAGAGACAAAGAAACAGAAAGAGAGCAAAGGAGGAACAGTTAATCAGTCATTAAGCATTTATAAAGTACCTACTATGTGCCAGGCACTGTGCTATGTGCTAGGGAGACACAGGCAATAGTGACAGAGTTCATGCTTGAAGGACAAAGTGAGAAACAGAGATAAGAAGATAGAACTAAGGGGAGAGATACATAGGTTGTGAGCCTGGCATGACAACTTATACAAACAGAAAGATAGATAGACCCAAAAATGGAGTTGGGAGAAGGGGGGGGAAGGTATGGAATGAGGAGGGGAGAGAGAGACAGAGAGTTTTGTTGGGATCAGATTAATAAGGTAATGAAGGAGATCAGAAAATTTGGGGAAATCAGGTGGTTCAGGGATTTTGGGTCACAGGCTTCAAGGTTCAGTCAGGCATATGCTTCAGGAGGGGGGGCTCTGGGGTACCTAGCTGATCCCCAGGTAGAGAGTCAGTGAATTCTCTCTTCCATTTTCCTCTCTCTCCCATACCAGGACCCACACCTTTAAAGTCTTTCTATGGAAGATTCACTTATGGGGGCTCTTCAGGGCTTGGCTTTGCTCCCCTTCATCCAGAAAAGTTATTTTTGGGGCTTGTCAGAGCAGGTTCATTAATTTACTCTGATGCCATGTCCTCTTCTTCCACTTCAGGGAAATAGAGGAGTCTCAAAAAAGAAATAAAATCTCTATGTGTTTGGAGTTTGCCTGTATATAGGCATGCAATTTGTATCTCCAAGCCAGGACTTATATTTGTTGCTATGGGAGTGGAGCAAATTACGGGAGGGAAGGGGGGCAGATCATCACAGATGTTAATCTTTGCAGTTTATATTTTTGTAAATACCTATTTCCTTTAGCTTGTCAGGTTTTTTTTTTGACATAGAACTGGACAAAATATCTACTGATTATTTCTTCAATTTCATCTCTCTTAGTGGTATATTAACCTTTTTCATTTTTGATATTAATAATTTTTTCTTTTCTTTTGCAAAAATTCATTTTAATCAAAGTGCTCCTTTATTTCCTCCATAAAAACATCTGCTATTTTCATTTATTACTTTGATGGTCTTTTTATTTTAAATTTTGTCAATTTTCCTTTATTTCTAAATTTTTTTGATGTTTAATTGTAGATTTTTATTTCATTCTTTTTCTATTTTTTAAAATTGTATACCTAATTAGCTGATCTGTGCTTTCTGTTTTTATTGATGTAAGCATACACACACACACACACATATGTACATATATTTATGTGTGTTTTTATATATGTATACACACACATACACACACACACATTTCCTCCATAAGTATTGTTTTAGCTGCATCTCACAAATTTTGATATGTTGTCTCATTGCTTCATATTTAATGAAATTATTCATTATTTCTATAGAATTAGAATTAATGAGTTAATTAGTTCTCCCTCTGGTGGTGAATTAGAATGAATGAATGAATGAAAGAATGAATTTTTAGTCTATCCTTCTAAGGTGTTTATTGAATATAATTTTTGTTGTATTATTGTCGAAACAAAACACACTTACTATTTCTGTTAATTTTTTTTTGCATTTGTTTCTGAGGATTTTATGCCCTAATACAGGGGAAAATTTTTATGAAGATGTCATATGTAGCTGAGAAAAAAACATACTTCTTTTAGTTCTCATTTAATTTTCTTCAGAAGCCTCTCATCTCTAACTTTTCTAAAATTCTATTCATCTCCTTAACTTCTTTCTTCTTTATTTTATGAATAGATTTATCTAGTTCTGAAAGGGGTAAATTGAGGTTACCTCAGAACTATTGTTTTGATTTCTATTTCTTTTATTAACTAATTTAACTTTTCCTTTAAGAATTTAGAATCTCTCTCTGTCTCTGTCTCTCTTTCTCTCTCTCTTATTTATTCTGTCCTTCAAACGTCTGTTTTGCCTCTATCGCTTCCCTGAATATGTTCTGATTGGCTCTCCCCATTGTATTTTAGACCCATTAACTTTTACTTCCCTGCTCAATCAAATAGACTTCTAAACCCAACTGAGTGTATATGTATATCTGTATATACATATGTAATTGAGCGTGTGTGTATATCTATATTTATACATATTGTTCTCTCTTTAAACCAGTTCAGATGAGAGTGAAGTTCAAACATTACCCACTTCTCCCTATTTTTCTCTTAACTGAAAATACTCTTCTTTGTATGCCTCTTTCATGTGGGAAAAAATTTTCCCCATTCGTCTTCTTCCTTGCCTTTTCTTCCAGTGCATCTTCATTTCTCACCTTTCTATTCTTTCCTTGAGATCATCCCAACACAATCAGCTCACACCCATGCCCTCTGTCTATGTAAAGTCCTGCTAATTGCCCTAATAATGATAAAGTTCTAAAGTCATATCTTCTCATTTGGGAATATAAACATTTTAACCTTGTTGAGTTCTTTGTGATTTCCCACTTGTGTTTACCTTTTAATGCTTTTCTTGAGTCTTGTGTTTAAAAGTCAAAATTTCTATTCAGCTTTGGTCTTTTCATCTAGGATGCTTGAAATTTCTCTATTTCATTGAGTATTGACTTCTCATTCCTTTGAAGGATTATGATCAATTTTTTTTTTGTGCAGTATATTCTTGGTTATAATCTCAGCTTCTTTGCCTTCTGCTCCTTTATTGTGGTAAGTGTGAAATCTTTTGTAAACCTGTTGGTGGCTCCACAGTACTTGAATGTTTTTTTTTTTCCTTTGGATGCCTGAAGTATTTTTTCTTTGTCCCAAGAGATCTGGAATTTGGTTATAATACTACTGGGAGTTTTCAATTTGAAATCTCTTTCAGGTGGTCATCAGTGAATTTTTTCAATTTCTATTTTACCTTCTGGTTCTGAGAATATTGTGGCCATTTTCCTTTATTGTTTCTTGAAATATGTCATGTATACTCTTTCTTTCATAATAGCTTTTGGTTAGCCTACCAATGCTTAGATTATCTTCCTTCAATCTCTTTTCTAGATTGGTTGTTTATCTGATGAAATAGTTCACATTTTCTTTTATTTTTTTCCTTCTTTGGACTTTGTTTTATTGTTTCTTGAAGTCTCACAGAATCATTAGCTTCTACTTGCCCAATTTAATTTTTGAGGAATTATTTTTTTTCCAGTGGGTATTTATTCCTCTTTTTACATCTGGCCAATTTTGCTTTTAAAGAATTCTTTTTCTTCAGTTATTTTTTGTGTGTCTTTACCATCCATTAATTCTCTTTTCGTAATTTCCTTATGTTGTTCTCATTTCTTTTCCCAATTTGTCTTCTATTGCACTTATTTGATTTGTAATTTTTTTTTCTTTTTGTCTCTTTATCTCTTCTAGGAATTCTTTTTTTTTTAATTTTTAGACAGTTGGGGTTAAGTGACTTGAGCAGGGTCACATAGTCAGCCACTATGCCACCTAGCTGCCCCTCTCTTCTAGGAATTCTTGTTGGACTTGTGTTCAATCTATATTTTTCCTTTGTGGGTTTGCTTGTAGATGTTTTCATGTCATTGTTTTTTTCTAACTTTGTGTCTTAAGTGTTCTTGTCCACATAGTAGCTGTTTATAATCAGGTTTTTGTTGTTGTTTTTTGCTCATTCTCCCACCCTATTTCTTGATTTTAAAATTTGTGTTAGAGTTGGGTTCTTCTCACCCCTGGTGGCAGGTGGTGGTCACCATCTCAAGCTTCAGGCTTTTTTGCCCTGCTGTTATCACAGATAGTTCTGGGGGTCTTTAAGTTTTTGGTGTTTCCAAGATGGGTGATATAGGGAAAAGTGTAGTCACTGATCTCCTGGTCTGTGTTCTGGTCCTTACACAGGGAAGGTCCTTGACCCTTTGTGACTACAGTGGTTAGTGCTCTTCTCAGCCCAAGAATTACTACCAGGAATTAGTTCCTCTTCTCTCTTTGTGCCCTAGAACTTTTCTATCATGACTGGAAGCAATCCTCTCCATCCTAGATCTGTGACCCAGAACTGGACAGTGGTCAGTCGAGTTGCCACACACTCAGGCACACCCAATCCTGTGCCCAGTCTCTGCACACAAGTCCCCTACAATATCTTTTTGACTGGTGGTCCATTACTACATACTGTGTTCTGTGCTAGTGTCCAACATATTGGAACAGGTTTTTCCTTTTAACTTCTTAAGTTGTCTTGAGCTGGAAAAATATCTAACCCTGATCTACTGTCAGCTATATCACTCTAGAATTTGATTTGATGCACTGTTTTAGAGTTGTTTGGAGGGGAATGTTGAGAGAGTTCAGCTGGAGCTCTCTCTACTGCTCCATCTTGACTCTATCTCCCTACAGTAAACTTCCTTTTTTAAAAATTATTTTTAGTTTTCAACAATCACTTCCATAAGCTTTTGAGTTTTAAACTTTTCTCCCCCTTCCTCCTCACATCCTTCTCCAAGACAGTGTGCAATCTGATATAGGTTCTACATATACATTCCTATTAAACATATTTTCGCATTAGTCATGTTATAAGGAAGAATTAGAACCAATAGGAGGAACCACAAAAAAGAGGAAACAAAACAAAAAAGAAGTAAAAAAAAAGAGTAAAGAGTATGCTTTGATCTGCATTCAAATTCCATAAATTGTTTCTCTGGATGTGGATAGCATTTTCCATCATGAGACTTTTGGAGATGTCTTAGATCCTTGAATTTCTGAGATGGGCTAAGTCTATCAAAGTTAGTCATCACACAACATCACTGTTACTGTGTACAATGTTCTCCTGGTTCTGCTTACTTCACTCAGCATCAGTCCATACAAGTCTTTCCAGGTTTTTCTGAAGTCCCCCTGCTCATCATTTCTTATAGCACAATAGTATTCCATTACATTCATATACTACAAATTGTTCAGCCACTCCCCAATTGATGGGCATCCCCTCAATTTACAATTCTTTGCCACCACAAAAAGAGCTGCTATAAATATTTTTGTACAGGTAGGTCCTTTTCCCATTTTTCTGATCTCTTTGGGCTACAGCCCTAGAAGTGCTATTGCTGGGTCAAAAAGTATGCACATTTTTATAGTCCTTTAGGCATAGTTCCAAATTGCTTTCCAAAATGGTTGGATCATTTCACAGCTCCACCAACAATGTATTAGTGTTCCAATTTTCCCATGTCTTCTCTGACATTTATCATTTTCTTTTTTTTGTCATGCTGGCCAATCTGATAGGTATGATGTGGTACTTCAGAGTTGTTTTGACTTGCATTTGTCTAATCAGTAGTGATTTAGAGCATAGATAGCTTTAATTTCTTCATCTGAAAACTGCCTTTTCATCTCCTTTGACCATTTATCAATTAGGGAATGACTTGTATTCTTATAAATTTGACTTAGTTCTCTATGTATTTTGGAAATGAGGCCCTTATCAGAGATACTGGTTATAAAAATTATTTCCCAGTTTTCTGCTTCCTTCCTAATCTTGGTTGCATTGGCTTTGTCTGTGAAAAAACTTTTCAATATAATATAATCAAAATGATCATTTTGAATTTCATAATGTTCTCTATCTCCTGTTGGGTCATAAATTCTTCTGTTCTCCATAAATCTGATAGGTTAACTGTTCCTTGCTGTCCCAGTTTGCTTGTAGTATCAGCCTTTATATCTAAAACATGAATCCATTTTGACTTAATTTTGGTATATGGTGTAAGGTTTTGGTCTATGCCTAGTTTCTGCCATACTTTTTTTCCAGTTTTCCCAGCAGTTTTCGTCAAATAGAGAGTAAACTTTCAATGGTGGTTATTCCCCCCTAAACTACTAACCTGCTACTATTCTACCTTTCTCTGCCTAACCTCCATAAACAGCAATCTCTCCTTACTTGCTATCTTTACTTCTTTACCATTTTACTTTTTCTTTAGGTTACTGAAAACTGGCATTTTTGTACACCACCCTGTGGAAATTGGTCTCACTAGATAAATCAGCAGTGATCACACAATTCATAAATTAAAAGGCCTCTTCTTAATCCTCACACTCCCTAACCTCTCTGTCATATATGATGTTATTGATCATCTCCTTCATATTCTCTTCCTACTTGTGTTATGCAGTATTGGTTCTCTGGGTTCTTCTCTAACCATTCTTCTCTGAGTGAAGGAGAAAGATCAATGTGCTAATATTTTGTTCACTTATTTTTCAGTCATGTCTAACATTTCATGACCCCATTTGGGTTTTTCCTGCCAAAGATACTGGAGTGGTTTGCCATTTCCTTCTATAGTTCATTGTACAGATGAGGAAATTGAGGCAAACAAGGTTAAGTGAGTTGCCCAGAGTCATACAGCTAATAAGTATCTGAGGTTGGACTTGAAATCAGGAAGAGGAGTTTTCCTGAATTCAGGCCCAACCCTCTATCTACTGCTCCACCCAGCAGTGCCCTGCTGATATTAGAGGAAGTCACATTTCAAGAAATAGTTTCCTAAACATTGTAATTGTTTAAAAATGGAATAAGCTGTCTAAAATGGTAATGTGTTTTCTGTCTCTTGATGGATATTTGGTATATTGAAGGGAAGGCATGGACATCACTTGTCATCTCCATTTTCTTCTCCTCCCTTTATTACAACTTTAACTCTCATGTGAGTTATGTCCTCTTTACACTGACCTCTTGATGCTACCTATACTATCAGCTGTATCTCCCCTCTGTTTCCCTCTTTTAGCACTTCCTTTCTTTGAAACCTCTCCTTTTCTCAAAACAAACAAAAAACCCCAACCTCTTCATCTCCTGTTTATCCTGCCCTCTTTAATTGTAGTAATTGATTGAATATTCTACCTGAGCCTTTCAGTCAGAGCTGTCCATGCTGATGTGGGTGTATATGTAAATCAATCACCCCATAACTAATGCTGGTCAAGACAACTGACCTCTGACTAACAGGCCACTGGCCTACCAGAAGAGAATAGAAGCAGTGATTCAATCACTTAGATTTATTTCTTCCCACCAACCAACTGGATCAACCCAGATCCAGAGTTTCATCCCCTAATTTTCATCTCTTCCATTCAAGGGAGAAAATAAAACCAATTTTCCAGTTGGTGCCCTAAGTACATCTCTTTTTGCTATTGGAAATGATGAGAGAATATATTCTCCTGTAGGAGGCAAACCTTCTCTTCATTTTGTAAAAATGTATTCAGAGTTCAAAGTTGCCAAAGTAAAATCTACCTTCTAATGCTATCACTCCTTCCTCACTTATTCCTATTAACCTGCCTCATGCCCCTTCATGTATTTTTTTTACCTGACTCTTCCCTTACAATGCACAAACAAGAACCCCATTTTATTGCTAGAAAACTTCCCTTAATATTAGACCTATGACTCTTGTGTTTCTTCCTTTTCCTTACAAACGTGGAATCTAGGTTTCTCCAAGAAGATACAGTATTTTTGCCCAATCTGTTATTAGTGATATCTTTAGGAGAAATGGGTTTTGGTTAAAAAAAAAAAGATTGGCACTATTGATTAGAAAAATGCAAATTAAAACAACTCTGAGGCATCTATCAGATTGATTACCATGACAAAACAGGAAAATGATAAATGTTGGAAAAGATTTGGGAAAATTGGAACACTAATGCATTATTGGTTGAGTGGTGAACTGATCCAACCATTCTGCAGAGCAATTTTGAACTATGTCCAAAGGCTGTAAAAGCGTTTGTACCCTCTGATTCAGCAATATCAGTACTTGGCCTATATCCCAAAGGGATCATTAAAAAGGGAAAGGGACTCACATATACCAAAATATTTATAGCAGCTCTTTTTGTGGCAGCAAAGAATTGGAAATTGAGGGGATGTTCATCAATTGAGGCATGGCTGAACAAGTAAGTTATGTTATATGAATGCAATGGAATACTATTGTTGCATAAGAAATGATGAGCAGGTATGTTTTGGTTTCATAGGTATTGTAGCAGAATCATCTTAAAGAATTCAGAGTCAGACCACCTCTAATCCAAGTATAGGCTTTTATTGAGATTGATGTCTCTCATGAAGCTTGCTGAGTTCCAAAATGAACCAGTAACTTAGTAAGATAAGACAGGCAATTTTGTTATGTGATGATGCTGATTATACAACAGAAATCATGAATATCAAAAAGGCAGGAGGGATTTGTTAAGGGATTAGGTGATGGGGGAGGGGTCCCTTCTATGGTTTGGTGATCAAACATCTTGGTCATGCTGCTTTCTGATTGACCAACTATTGTGGTCCTGTGTAGTCAAGATGCATAGTGAGATAGCTAGGTCCTGTCTTGGGCTAAATGGATGTTGTGACTGTGGCTGAGTACAAGGATACACCTATTAAAATATGTGAATTGGATCTGGGGGCAGTGGCTAGGTATGGGCAGTGACTGTATAGAGTCTGGGGGCCTTTGGTGTGGTTAAATCAGAACATGCCTGCAGTTCAGTGAGGCGTATAAAGAAGTTAAAATATTGGTGCTGGGGAAAGCTTTCTTAGGATTCCATCATTCCCCCCTTAAAGAGCTGGAGCCTAAATTCATTTGGGAAAAGGGATGAAGGTCTCTGTTTCTGTAGCTTCTTCCAGCTGAAAAGGGGCATAGAGCTGCTATGCCTGTCTCTCTGGGTCCCAAGGAGGAGATTGACTGGAACTGAGCATAGGCCACATTCAGGGGATGAGGGATGAGTATGGGCTTCCAACTATAGGTGAATGGCTTGTAGTCTGGAAGACAGAAATCTGATAGGCAAGTCTGATATACAGGGCCCCAGTATTATTTACTTTTGAGATATGGGATTGTCTGATCTTGTTGCTTTCCCAAAAGCTTCCACTCTGATTTCAATTCCTTTAGGAGGACCAGATGCTATTGAGGATCCAAACTTGTATATGAAAATATAAGTAACAACACTTTTGCAGGTGGAAACTTTCCAGTCCTGTTATGCTTATGATGTTAACTTTATGACAATTATAAGAAAAGACTTGGGAGGACGCTTTAATTCCAAGATAGTACATATGTATAAGTTGTTTATAGTAAAACATGCTTTTTTTAAGTAAAACTAGAACACTTCTATCCCATAAATTACTTACTTTAAGAAAAATGATTATATTAAAATTCTTTTTCCAAACCAAACAAAGAGATGTTTCTGATTCAGTTTCAGTAACTACTAAAATAGCAGCTAGGTCCCTCAATCAGTTGTACAAATACCCAATTATTTTTACATAATTTTGAAACTTTTAAGGACTTTATTTCATATAGGTATATATATCTAGTAATAGGCAGATGACTTGGCCTAATACTTATTTGCTAAGTTGTTTAAGATATAGAAAGGAATATAATTTTAGGCTGAGTAGCTCAGATATAACACACATTTTATTTTAGTAGCTTAGATGGAATAATGATTAACATTGTGCTCATACATTTGTTTCACAAACTTCTTTTCCCTTTGTCTAATTATTCCCATATCTATCAGAAAGAATGTTCTATTCCAGGGCTTTTATCTTTCACTTGACTAATGCAAGCAGGCAGGTGACAAGCCTGAGTACTTATTTACCCAGTTGTTTGGGATATAAATGACTACATATTCAGATTGAAAACAGCAAGCTCTCACATAGTTACACTGTGCTCATACCTTTCACTGACCACTTGCTCTGATTATAGTAATTTTTTATAAAAGAAAAAGCAGGAAAGTCTTTATGCCAAATATGACAGGATAAAACATCCTTAGCTCTGTTTGAATTTAGATCAGAGTCACCATTAAACATGCAGTATCAATTCTAGCTCATAGCCAGACTCAGAAATAGCTAAATGGAAAACATTCCTTTTCAAAAGAAAAAAAATGGGAAAGCAGCCAGGAGAATCCCACCTTGGGCTGTTGCCTGATTGTCCCCTCAGCTTTTCCCAGAAGCAAACTTCCACCTGCAACTTGGGATCACATTCCCCCTAAATAGCTTGTGACCTTTCCCTCAAATACTGATTTAATGCAGACAACCATACCTAAATTCAAGCTCAAAAGAAAATCAGTTACAGTCCCAAGGGCTTTTACCTCAAATGACAAGTCTCACCAATCATAGCTTAGGGCTAGATACAATTATTTTTACTCTTGTGCAGTTGCAATAAGACAAAAAAATACCATGACTTACAGACATTAGAGATTTCCTTTAATATCTTTCGCTTGTTTTTTTTTTCTTTTTCAAGTTTAAATTTATCCTGGTGTAAAGCAGATCATTAGAAATCATTTCTATATTGTACCTAAACTTGCAATTTCTCGGTAAGCCAAGTTCATTGTTTTGGAACTCCATAACCCAAACAAGCTCTTTTTCCTGGGGCTGATGACCTTGACCACGTAGATGATTTCAGGGGATCTGGAAACTTTACAAAATAAGGGAAACCATCAAGGATCCCAAAGAAAAGCCTGCCTTTCCATCCCATGATATTCTTCCACTGGACTAATGAAAATCACATACTTTCTGTGTGGCAAGCCCCTTATTTTCCATCTCAATTTAATTTGTTTTGCCCTGGCTGCTTTTTTCTCCTTGCCAGGATGTCTTTTGAGGTTTGCATATTTTATTTTTAGGATCCTAATATAGGTAGCTGGCACATGTGGCCTCCAGTTCCCCCCCCCCCCCAAACATCAGAGATAACCTTGGCTCTGTTCCCAAGAGGGGGAGGTAGGGAATATCCACCCCATCTATCCTTAGGGCTGCTCTGGGACCAACTTTGGATTTTAACATCTTAACAATAACCTCAAATAACTTAGTTAACAATCTCACAATTTCATAAGTGAGAGCCAAAGTATTCTATCTTTAAGATAGGGTTAGCAGTGCTTAATAAAATAACATAACTGGTTTTAGACAATTTTTTTTTACTGTCTTTTAGCTTCAACAAAAGTGAAAACTTGCTTTGTCTAACACCATTTCTTTCTCACAAGGGTCACTTAAGTTTTACAATATAAGAGAATTTTACAATACAATTTAGAAATACAATAATAACAGAAACAGTAAACTTCATATGCCTTTAATTGCATTTCCAAATCATCACATATAAAAATTATTGATAGAAGGTTGAGCTTACCAAGTGCAGAGGGTGGATGGCTTTTTATCTCGTATTGCCCTTTTCTCTTCTCCACACAGTTGCAGACACTGCTGAGCTGAGGCTGCTTGTAGGTGTTGAGGAGAGTGAGCAGGATGTCTTAGAGGGGATGGCTACAAGGTTCCCAGGGGCCCAGGGCCATTGCCAGTAGGGCTTCCTCTGTAGCTACTGCCTTCTCCCCTCCTTCTTTTTGCCAGGTAGGGGAGAGTGATTTAAATTCCCTACTCTTCTCCAGCACTCTCTTTTCTTAATCTGACCCGACATGAGAGGGATTAACAGAATCTGCTAAGATGTTTTTAGCTGTTCTAACATTTCTCCATAGCCTTAGCCTGGTTAGAGCAAGGATGATAGGAAGGAGCACCTTTTGGTTGGGTTCAGATTCACGCAAGCCTTCTTTCTTTCTGTCACTCAGGTAAGGGTTAAGTGCTAGTCCTATTTCAAAGTGCGGCCTTGAAACCTGGCTCTCTTTGATTAGTAAAGTGATCCTTTTTCTCTTAGAGAGATCTAGGAATTTTTTTCCCCATCTGTCCCTCCACCTCTAGAACTTGGCCAGAGTCCAAGGAAGGGGAGAGAGAAAGAGAAGGAGAGAGAAAAAGAGAGAGAGAGAGAGAGAGAAGAGAGAGAGAGAGAGAGAGAGAGAGAGAGAGAGAGAGAGATATTCTTTCATTTTCTTTTTTTTTTTTAACCCAACAACCTTTCTTTAAGAGACCCTCATCTTATTAGCCAGAAGTTTTTCTTTTCTGTGTGGCTGCATTTTATTTCCTTCATAATTTCTTGAAGTAGAGCATCTAAACTCTTTTACATCATAACCTTCAGGGAGTTCAATAATTCTCTCAATCTGTTTTTCAGATCAGTTGTTTTTGTGATGAGATATTTAACATTTTCTTCTATTCATTCTTTTCATTTTACTTTATAATTTCTTGGTGTCATTAGCTCATGAAGTCATTAGCTTCACCTTGCCCAATTAGAATGTTAAAAATTATTTTCTTCTTTAAGTTTTTGGATCCCCTTTTCCAATTAGTTGACTTTCTTTTCATAATTTTCTTGATTTTCTTATTTTTCCCCCAAATTTTCCTCAACCTCTCTGATTTTCAAAGTCTTGCAAAAGTTCTTCCAAGAAATCTTTTTGGGCTTATGACTACTTTACATTTTTTTGGAAACTTTAGAAGTAGATGTTTTGACTTCATTGTCTTTTGAGTTTGATCTCTGACCTTCTCTATCACTATAGTAGCTATCTTTGGTCTGATTCTTTCTTTTTTGCTTACCCATTTTTTTAGTGGCCTGTTTTTTGGCTGTTAGAGTCAGGCTTTAGTCCTGAAATGTGGGGAATGTCTCAGGCTTCAGGTATTTTGTGCTGTTGTTTTCTGAGCTCTGTCTGGGGACCTTTGACCTTTTAGTTCTTCCAATGTTTTATAATCCAAGTCTAGGTATGGTCATTGCTCCCCCAGCTCATGCCATTGTCTATAAGTAACTGCAAATGCTCTTCTCTGCCCCTGAAATATAAACTGGGGCCCCTCATATTGCTGTCACTGCAAATACTCTTACTCCCTGTGGTTCCCTTCAGCTGCTGAAAGCTTCACCTCACTCCTTTGTCCTGGAACCAGAACAAGGGACTCTACTCTCTTGTGGGGCATCAGGGCCCCAGTCCTCTGCAACTGCACTCACCAGTGTGTACTTATTTCTCCGCCCACAGCCACAGCCTGGGACTGCATGTGGTCAGTGCACATGGGCCTCAGGTTCAGCATCAGGCAGTGCACAGCCCTTCAGTCTTTCCCTGATCAGCAGCCTGACCCCTACGTTATCTATGGGGTGAAAGTTCTGGAAGCTGAGGCTGCTTCCTACACAGGTGCACCCAGGTCTATCTTTGGTGATTTGATGGTGTCTGCCTAGAGGTATCTGTACTTCAATCAGACAGGCAATTTTATAGTGTGATGATGCTGATTACACAACTGAAATTATGAATATCAAAAGACAGGAGGCATTTGTTAAGTGATTATGCAATGGGGGAGGGGTTCCTTCTATGGTGTGGTGGTCAAACATCCTAGTCTTGCTGCTTTCTGATTGGCTAGCTATTGTGGTCCTGTGTGGTCAAGATGGATATTTAGACAGTTATGTCCTATCTTGGGCTAAATGGATGATGTGATTGTGATTGAGCACAAGGATACTCCAGTTAAATTAAATGAATTGTTTATAGGGGCAGTGGCTAGCTAAGGGCAGTGGCTACATAGAGTCTGGGGGCCTGTGGTGTGGTTAAAGTCAGACTGTGCTTGTTAAATCAGGACATGCCTGCAGTTCAGTGGGGCCCATAAGGAAGTTGAAATATTGGGGCTGGAGGCAGCTTTGTCAGGATTCCATCAAGCAGATTTCGGAAAAACCTGGAAAGACTTAAATGAACTGATGCTGAGTGAAGTGAGCAGAACCAGGAGAACATTATATATGGTAACAGCAACATTGTGCAATGATTAACTTTGATAGATTTAGCTCTTCTCAGCAAAGCAATGATCTAAAACAATTCCCAAACACTTGTGGTGGAAGATACTATCCACATCCAGAGAAAGAATTGTGGAGTCTGAATGCAGATTGAAGCATACTATTTTCTCTCTCTCTTTTTTCCCTTTCTCATAGTTTTCCCCTTTTGTTCTGATTCTTCTTTCACAACATGACTAATGTGGAAATATATTAAAAGAAACAAGGATTGGGAAGGAGTTTATCAGTAATGATGTTAGGATTTCAGTGGACAAAGTAAAATGGCCTTAGAGTAGAGCACACTGAATTGGAATGGGTCTGGCAAGGAGTAATCTTACCTGAATAGCATTTAGGGTTCACGGTAATAAGGACATCCTAGTCTGAATAGCTGTAAGGAACTAGCATAGTAGGAAGGAGACGAGAATGGTATTTTGGCAGCGGTACAAGGAAATCACTGATTCAACAGAAATTAGACATTCGAAGAGCTTGTGCATTGGATGAGAAGACATCCTTTCTTATAACTCGGCCAAGGGTGGATATCAATGAGATAGATCTTAGAGGAAATCGAATTCAACTCAATAAATATTTATTAAGCAGCTACTGTATATAATTCTCCATTCTCACCATTGGGGAGAAAATGATGAAAATTAACTTAGTCTCTCGCCTGACCAAGATTATATTTAATTGAGGATAATACAACAAATGATATGAGGCATGGTGTGTTGGAGGAGAGCAGAAGTCTAGTAAAAGTGTTGTAAGAAATTTGAAAGAGGCAAAAACAATTTCAAATGGGATTATCAAAAAGGCTTCCTTGAGGAAATGGCAACTGTGTTAAGTTCTAAAGGAATAATTTTAACAGTCAAAGCTAAGGAAGGAGATCAATCCATTTATATACATTGAATTAAATCAGATCAGGGAATAGCCTCTATACAATTTGGGTGGAATAGAGAATGATCGAAGGGTGGTAATCTTAAATAATGTTGGAAAGATAGGCTGGGTGCAGATCCTGAAAAGCCTTTTAAAATGCAGGCTAAAGAGTTTATATTTTAATACTTAGGTCTGAGTAGAAAATTTCCAAATCAGGTAAGGATGAACCTATTCTAGGGTGAGGACAGAGATGGCTACCAGAAGTAGGAGAGATTTTCCTCTCATTGAGATGAGGTACGTTTGTTATTCTTGAAGGGGAGAGGGATTGAGCCACATGATTTATTTAAACCATTTCCAATTCTTTCCTCACCTCTATCCTCCACGTAGCTTCAGTCTTGATAGACTCCAAATGCCACAAATCAAATCACCAGGCCTTTGTGCTTCCATATATACCATTTACATACAGTGATGCTCCTGGGGCAGGAGAAGAGTGTGACTTTATTTCCTATGGTGCTCCTTTTATATTTTACACCTTCACCACACACCTTCCATGCCCCATTCTTCCTAAAGTAAAAGCAGGTTTTGACTAATTGATGTTCTGTACTCTCTTGCAGACTTATCTACACCAGGGGATAATGATGATAAACCACCCCATGGATATCCAGGAAGAAGAGAGCTGGAGGAGAATCTGAGAGAATTGGGGCTGAATACCTAGTATTGGGTGGCTAAGCTGCAGGAATGCCTGGCTGTGACCTTTGCCCAAGCTTTACAACACCTACATCAGAGGGAAATCCAGACACTGAAATCTCAGGCAAGACATCCTTGGGAGAAATGGGCCTTGGAGAAACTTCTTCAGCTGTCAAGTGGCCAGAGCTCAGAGAAGATGGAAGAGAAACATTGGGTGACAGTGAAGGAGAGACAAGAGTGGGCACAGTCAGCCTTGAGGGAACTGAGGGAGATGCAGGCAGCAGGCAAAAGCCGCCAGGAGGTGATCATGAGGGAGAAAGAAGAGGAGCTGAGGCAGGCCATGGAGATCCCACCCAAGTACTGGCCACTCCCAGAGAAACCCTTAATGGAGACACCTCAAGTCTCATGGAGGCCACACTGTCTCATAGGGAGAATCTTCCTGACAGGGAGCTCCTCAAAAGGGTGTCAGGTGGCCTGGCCCTTCAGGGGATTTATCAAACCAGTCATCCTGAGGATCTTTTGGAGAAGAGAGAAGAGCTGCTCAGCCTCCCAGAGAACTTGTGCCTGCTCAGCCCAGCACAGGGAACAAGGATGGAAACAATGGAGTTTTTGTCTTCTCATGAAGAGGCCATGTTTACTGAGAGCATGGAGAAACTGGGCTTCAGTGTGAGCTTCTTGGCTAAGGGTGGAGGTTGGGGATTTAACCTGGAGGCCAGTGCCCATGACACCAGATCTTCTGTTTCTAGAGAGGTCCATAAGTCATGCTCTGAGCACACTTACAGCTGCACCACCAAGTTTAGCTATATCCCACTGGCCTCCTGCCACTTTTCACAGGACCAGCTCTAACTATCCAGGTCAGCTCTGTGAGAGTTAAAACAGCTGGAGCAACTTCTGAGTCACTCCAGTGGTACAGAAACCTATCAACTACTGAAGCATAGATGTGAGTCATTTTTCCAAAGGTTTGGCTCTCATGTGAACCAGGGCCCATTGCACTTGGGAGGAGTGTTCTGGTGGAAAGCTGTAGCTGAGGCTTCAGGTGAGAGGAGCTGGATGACATGAAGCGACAAACCTCAGAGGCACTGGATGTGTACATTGGAGGTTTTGGAGTAAGAGCAGCAGCCATGGTAAATGCATTCAACTCTTGGTCTCAAATGGATTTTCACAATAGAAGCTCCAGTAATTTGCAAGCAAGATTCCAAATGTCTGTATACCAAACAGGCGGCCCCCCAGAGGTGGATTCTCTCCCCCAGTGGAAAGCTGGTCTTGTGGCCAGTAACCACACCTGGTGTGTCATTGACTGAGGTTATCAGCTAGTGCCTGTCTGGGACATAATTTTGTCTAACCACAGACAAGATTTCCAGGATCCTTTATGAGTGGCTCACTGCCTCACAGACATTTACACAGCCCTGACTGGCCAATGTGCAAAGACCCAGGATGGAGAGGAGTTATTGAGTGCACTGGAGAATGCCAGGTCTTTTGTAGAGGAAGTGAAATCCTGGGAAATCACTGAGCCTGAGGAGAAACTGATGAAACTGATGGACTTCAAGCAAAAGCTAAGTGAGAAAAGTGGGAACTCTAACATCTGGATTAATATCTGTCTCAAAGACCTGGCTGTGCAGCAGTTCTTGGTGGATGTTGTCAATTTTTGGAAGGATTCCCAGTTCATAGAAGCAAATTCATTAAATTCCGGTTGCACAGCCTTCTGTATCCTCATGTCTATGATGTGAAAGACTTCCCACAGAGTCAAGCAATCATGCAGTGGGTTTTCCACTCAGCAAAGGAGCAACAGGATATTCATTCAGGTCTTAGAAAAGGCAAAGAATGACCTTCTGGAAATGAATCACAACTCAGAGTCCTTAGGAGAGATGGAAGAAGCCCAAAGAAAGGCTACTTATCAGATCAGTGCATCTCTCAGCTCCTGTCTGAAAATCCTGAAACAGGCAGAGGAGTCAGGGACACACCTGCTGCTACTTTCCATTGCAGCTAGTGCAGGATACAAGGAGGAAAACAAATTTCCTGTTATGTGAAATGAAAGAAGCCCATGCAAAATACCAGTACCTTCATAAGGCATGTGTCTATAGAGCTCAAGCATTCCTACCGTTCACAGGGCTCACAGTAACTCCTGGGCCTACTGCTGTGTCTGCCGAAGAAAAGATGCAGCGTTTGAAGCTTATGCAATCTCATGGGACGGTTATGGTCCAAAATGTGCTCCATGTCCTCTTGAAACTCAGGTCCATTTATGATTGGGAAACTCTGGACAAAGACCTGAATTTCCTCATGAGTGGAGAATATGAAGCTATTGTGGACTGTGTACAGATGGACCAGGTGAAAAAAGAACTGGAAAGTGTCTCTCAGAGAAAGGAAAAGACATGTGAGCCAGAAGCTAGTACCATCGCACACCATGAAGTGATAACAAATTCTAAGTTTCTAGAGTTAGCCAAGAGGCTTGGTCTGGAGCAGTACTATCCAAGGAAGATGGGCCAAGCAGATTTCCATCTGATTTATAAGACCTCTGTGCATGACAGTCAGCCAGACACAGAAGGACAATTACCATTTTATTTCCTACAGAAGCTGTTGATGCTAGATTACTGACTGAGGTACTTGGTCTGTAAAGGTGATGGAGACACAGTGGGGAGTGAGACACTGACTCTGACAAATCTTGAGAATGACACTTCAGATCCTTATGATGATTCATTTGATGATAGGAACACACCCTCACTCCTCTTGTCCACAGGCCTGCCCCATATCCACCCAATGGACACCTAGATGATGGGTTTTTTTCTGGATTCATTCTATTATAATTTTTCCTTTAATGGGAGAATCCACATCACTTAAATCTATTGTTCTAGCTGATAAATTTGATTTGTTTTGTTACTTCCTTCTTATTATTCTTTTTGATCCCTGAAGAGAGTGAAATTTATCTCAATCTTCCAGAAATATTTCTACTTTTAAAAAAGGAGAGATGAGATTGGTATAGATAACTCCTTGTCAGTGATGATTGACAACTGATTTACAATTTTTTTTGGGAGGTGAGGGGAGCTGCCTAGGAGCAATGAGAGACTAAATGACTTGTCCAATGTCACATTGTTAGGATATAGCAGAAGTGGGATTTAATCTTGCGTCCTCCTGATTCTAAGGTCAGATCTTCCTTTCAGCAAATGGTTTTAATTATTTGTTGCTTTAAGCAACCATCAAATCTACTTGGTACTGGCTAAGAAATAGAGTGGTGGATCAGTGGAATAGGTTATGTATGCAAGACACAGTAGTCAATGACTATAGTAATCTACTATTTGATAAACCCAAAGACCCCAGCTTCTGAGGTAAGAACTCACTATTTGACAAAAACTGCTTGGAAAACTGGAAAAGAGTATCGCAGAAACTAGACATAGACCAAAATCTCACACCATATACCAAAATGAAGTCAAAATGGGTACATGATTTAGATATAAAAGCTGATGCTATAAGCAAACTGGGAAAGCAAGGAATAGTTTCCCTATCAGATTTATGGAGAACAGAATTCATGACCAAACAGGAGATAGAGAACATTACGAAATGCAAAATCAATAATTTTTATTACATTAAATCAAAAAGTTTTTGCACAAACAAAGCCAATGCAACCATGATTAGAAGGAAAGTAGAAAACTGGGAAAGAATTTTTACAACCAGTCTCTCTGATAAGGGCCTTATTTCTAAAATATATAGAGAATTAAGACAAATTTATAAGAATACAAGCCATTCCCCAATTGATAAATTGTCAAAGTATATGACCAGGCAGTTCTCAGATGAAGAAATTAAAGCCATCTATAGTCACATGAAAAAATTATCTAAATCATTATTGATTAGAGAAATGCAAATCAAAACAACTCTGAGGTACCATATCACACCTATCATACTGGCCAACATGACAAAACAGGAAAATAATAAATGTTGGAGAAGATGTGGGAAAATTGGAACACTAATGCATTGTTGGTGCAGTTGTGAAATGATCCAACCATTTTGGAGAGCAATTTTGAACTATGCCCAAAGGGCTATAAAATGTGCATACCCATTGACCCAGCAATACCACTTCTAGGGCTGTATTCCAAAGAAATCATACAAATGGTAAAAGGACCCACATGTATAAAAATATTTATAGCAGCTCTTTTTGTGGTGGCAAAGAATTGGAAATTGAGAGGATGCCCATCATTTGGGGAGTGGCTGAACAAGTTGTAGCATATGAATGCAATGGAATACTATTGTGCTATAAAAAATGATGAACAAGTAGACTTCAGAAAAATCTAGAAAAATTTGCACGAACTAATGCTGAGTGAAGTGAGCAGACCCAGGAGAACGTTGTACACAGCAACAGCCACATTGTGCAATGACTGACTTTATTAGACTTAGCTCTTCTCAGCAATGCCAGAATCTAAGACATCTCCAAAAGTCTAATGAAAGAAAATGCTATCCACATCCAAAGAAAAAACTATGGAGTTTGAGTGCAGATTGAAGCATACTATTTGCTATTTTTTTTCTTCTGTTTTGTTTTGTTTTCTGTTTCTTGTGGTTCCTCCTATTGGTTCTAATTCTTCCTTACAACATCATTAATGTGAAAATATGTTTAATAGGAATGTATATGTATAGCCTATATCAGATTGCATACTGTCTTGGGAGGGAGGAGGGGGGAAAGGGGAGAAAAATTTAAACTCAAAACTTATGGAAGTGATGGTTGAGAAATTGAAATAAATAAAAGACAAACAAACAAAAAACAAAAAAAAAAACCTGTTGCTTTATTTGTCCTCACACCTTGAGTTGAGGCAAATACCTGGGTTGGAGAATTTCTAGAAAATTATTGCTCAGGAAAATAATAAAATCACAAACTTTATTGTTAAAAAACACAGCAGCAGGAAAACAAAACATATACACACAATGGCATTAGAGACGGATAGAAGTTTTTTCTTTTTTCCTGCATGCAAGAAATTCACCTGAGTCCAAGGGTTAGGGACATGGTGGGGAAGGAACATGCTCAAAGTTGGGGTTCAAGTGATGCAATTATGTGCCCTAAGAATGGGTTTTCTCAGACCAATTCTTGGACGTACAGATGCCAAAAGAGCCCATTTCAGGCCTGCTACTATTCTGCTGCTGGTGCTCCTCCTGCTGTGGTTTTAAATCTTAGCATGATGCTTGGCACATAGTACGGATTTAATGAATGCTAATTGATTACTTTTGGGGCCTTGTGCTTCCTGTCTAGCCAGCTACACCATGGAATGAAAAATAGGCAAGCTCACCTTCTTTCATTCCCACAGCTCTGGGGCAGTCTTGACCCAGAAAACTGATGCTTTTCACTCTTTATTTATTTATTTTTTTTTGGTGGGGGGTGTAGAGAGGCTATGCATGCCTGGAAGAATTTATAAACAATTCACAACAGAAAAGAAAACTTCAATCACTGCAAGGAGAAACCTAAGGTGACTGGGTGATAAGTGACGCACTGAAAACAATATGCTTCAAGTCTGCTGCTCCTTGTAGTTATGATTAGAGGTATATGATTAAGGTATGTAACTTTTTAATGCCAATAACAAACCATCAAAGTAGTGTTTGGAACAAAATCCATGTTATGATTAATAGAAGCAGGTATGAAGAACATTAAAATACAGCAATTTTTACTAACAAAAAGATGCTTCAGGAAGATGAGAAAAAAGAGTAGGAGAAAGGGGAAGAAGCAGGAAATCTGACAGGCAAAACTCTGGTTACAATAATAAAGGGAGTGTGTGTGTGTGTGTGTGTGTTTGTGAAAATAAAGGATGTGAAAAGATTAGAGATGGAAATAGAGTATTTTCTTCTTTAGATTTTAATCGTAAAAATCATTTGGTGAG
Organism: Phascolarctos cinereus; assembly: GCF_003287225.1. NCBI lineage: Eukaryota > Metazoa > Chordata > Mammalia > Diprotodontia > Phascolarctidae > Phascolarctos > Phascolarctos cinereus. The sequence continues at coordinate 354,276,257 of NW_027556098.1, forward strand.
AGGCAGATCTGACCTTACAGCTAGCATGACCTAAAATCAGATTCTGCCTCTTCTACCTACTGATTGTGTGACCTTGCACAAAACATTTAATTTCTAAAGTGTCTACAGGCAGCTTTCTAAGAATAAATTGAAAAGTAGGTGCCAATTATCTTTGGTGAGGAGATTTCCTCCCAGGGAATCATTACAATACCAGTGAAGTCTTATGTCTATTTTTTATTTTATTTTTTTAATTTAGTTTGTTATTTCCCCCCCAGTTACATGTAAAACAATTTTAACATTCGTTTTTAAAACGTTGAGTTGCAAATTCTCTCCCTTCCTCCCTCCCTCTCCTCCTCACTGAGAAGGCAAGCAATTCAATATAGATTATGCAAAACACTTCCATAATAGTCATGTTGTGAAAGACTAACTATATTTCCCTACGTTCTATTCCCCTTCCTGTTTATTCTATTCTCTCTCTCCTTTCACTCTGTCCCTCATCAAAAGTGTTTTGCTTCTGACTACCCCCTTCCCCAATCTGCCCTCCCTTCTATCATTCCCCCCTTCTCTATTCCCTTTCCCCCTACTTTCCTGTAAGGTAAGATAGATTTCTATACCCAATTTATCACTTATGTTATTTCCTTTTTGAGCCAATTCTGATCAAAGTAAGGTTCATTCTCTCCCTCTCACCTCCCCCTTCTTCCCCCTCCAGTGTGAAAACTTTTTCTTGCCTCTTTTGTGTGAGATAATTTACCCCATTCTACCTCTCCCTTTCTTTTTCTCCCAGTACATTCCTCTCTCCCCCCTTAATTTTAGTTTTTAGATATCATCCCTTCATATTCAACTCATACCTATGCCCTCTGTCTACATACACTCCTTCTAACTACACTAATAATGAGAAAGATCTTATGAGTTACAAATATCATCTTTCCATGTAGGAGTGTAAATAGTTTAATAATTCTCTTTCCTGTTTATCTTCTCATGCTTCTTTTGAGTCTTGAATTTGGAAGTCATATTCTATTTAGCTCTGGTCTTTTCTCAAGTATGCATGAAATTCCTCTATCTCATTGAATTTCCATTTTTCCCCTCATGGATTATACTCAGTTTTGCTGGGTAAGTGATTCTTGATTGTAATCTTACCTTCTTTGCCCTCTGGAATATCATATTCCAAGCCCTCTGATACTTTATTGTAGAAGCTTCTAAATCTTGTGTTATCCTGACTGTGTTTCCACAGTACTGGAATTGTTTCTTTATGGTTGCTTGCAATATTTTCTCATTGACCTGAGAACTTTGGAATTTGGCTATAATATTTCTGAGAGTTTTCATTTTGGGATCTCTTTCAGGAGGTGATCAGTGGATTTTTTTTCAATTTCTATTTTGCCCACTGGTTCTAGAATATCAGGACAATTTTCCCTGATAATTTCTTGAAAGATGATGACTAGTCTCTCTCTTTTTTTTTTAAATCATGGCTTCCATGTAGCATAATAATTTCAAAATTATCTCTCCAGGATCTATTTTCCAGGTCAGTTGTTTTTCCAATGAGATAGTTCACATTGTCCTCTTATTTTATTCATTCTTTTGCTTTTGTTTTATGACTTCTTGATTTCTCATAAAGTCATTAGCTTCCATTTTCTCAATCCTAATTTTTAAGGAAGTATTTTCTTCAGTTAGCTTTTCGATCTCCTTTTCCATTTGGCCAATTCTGCTTTTTAAAGCATTCTTCTCCTCATCGGTTTTTTTGGACCTCTTTTGCCATTTGGTCTATTCTATTTTTAAAGGTGTTATTTTCTTCAGTCTTGATGCCTGCTTATCCTTTCTTATAGCACAATAGTATTCCATTATACATTGATATACCACAACTTGTTCATCCATTCATTCCCCAATTGATGTACATCCCTTCAGTTTCCAATTTTTGCCACCACTAAAAGAGCTGCTATAAATATTTTTGTACATGTAGGTCCTTTTCCTTTTTCTTTTTTATCTCTTTGGGATACAGACCTAGTAGTGGTATTGCTTGGTCAAAGAGTATATATGGCTTTATAGTCCTTTGAGCACAGTTCCAAATTGCTTTCCAGAATGGTTGAATCAGTATATAGCTTCACCAATAGTACATCAGTGTTTTAATTTTTCCTACATACCCTCCAAGATTTGTCATTTTCCTTTTCTGTCATATTAGCAAATCTAAGATAGTAGCTCGGAGTTGTTGTAATTTGCATTTTTCTAATCAATAGTGATTTAGAGCATTTTTTTTCCTATAGGTATAGATAGCTTTGATTACTTTGTCTGAAAACTGCCTATTCATGTCCTTTGACCATTTATCAATTGAAGAGTGGCTCTTATTTCTATAAATTTGACTCCATTTTTTAAGTGCTTGAGAAACGAAATTTTTATCAGAGAAACTCACAGTAATTTTTTTCTTTTACAGTAATGATTATCATGAGCTGAGAGGGCTGGAGATCGCCACTGCTGCTACTGATTCAGTCACCCTGAGGTCTGCTTCTGGTCTGCTGAGGCCTAGTCTGCCCTGGTTCAGCCTGCTGAGGACTGTTGCTCTCTTATCCTGGTGCAACTAACCTTTCCTGCTGATCTGCTAAGTTTTTTGGGCTGGAAAATTGTTTCACTCTGTCTTTTTGTGGGTTCTGCCTTTTTAGAATTTGTTTAGATTCATTATTTAAAGGTATTTGGAATGATTTGGAAAAGAGCTCAGGCTAGTCCCTGCCTTTAAACTGCCATCTTGGCTCCACCTTGTTTTTTTTTTTTTTAATGCAAAACATGTTTCCATATTAGCCATTTTGCAAAAAAAAAAAAAAGGCAAGAACATAGAAAGATAAAAAATTGTGCTTCAATTTGCACTCAGAATTTATAAGTTCTCTTTCTGGAGGTACAAATTTGGTATTATAAATGATATAGAGAAATTGAGTCAAGTATGATCCTGCTCTTATCATGTATCAAGGTGGTGCAATGTAGCATGTGTTGAGGCTTAATGTTGGCATTCATTTTCTTTCAACATCTATAAAGTCTCTTTATAAAAGGTAATATATCTAAATTGGTTAAAAGCAACTTGTATGCTTATCACTGAGGCTAGCAGTAGGAGAGAGAATGCCACAATTAGGGCTTGAAAACAACATTATAGAAAAATACCCCAAACCTGAAGGGGGGATGTAACTGGCCTCCTATCAGGGCCTAAAGGGGAAATGCAACTGATTGCATTTGGCAAAGTTAGGCCAGATGAACAACAGTGAAAGCAAAAACAGAAAAGTAAATAAGACCTGTTGGATTAATAAATAAACCTAGGAACTGTTATATCAATCAAACTACCAAGGGATTACTTCCCAGGGCTAGAGAAAAAAACAAACAAACATCTGGAGGAATAAAAGATCAAGAATACCAAAGGAATTAACATATACACATATGTGCACACAGCCCCCCCATATATATATATTTTTTTTCTTTTAAATTTTTTTTTTAATTTTTAGGCAATTGGGGTTAAGTCACTTGCCCAGGGTCATACAGCTAGTAAGTGTCAAGCGTTTTGGTCTGAGGCTGGGTTTGAACTCTAGTCCTCCTGACTTGAGGACTGGTGCTCTATCCACTGTGCCACCTAGCTGCCCCCAGGAATTAACTTTTAAAAGTAGGAACAAACGGGACCCAGAGTACCAGATCTTAAACTTTATTAGAAAGCTATAATCATCAAGACTGTTTGGTACAGGATTAGAAATAGAGTGGCAGATCAATGGAACAGATTAGGTACTCAACATAGAGAAACAAATGAGCAGAATGTAACCAGTTTTTGATGAACCCAAAGATCCCAGCTACTAGGAAAAATACTACTGAACAAAAACTGTTGGGAAAATTGGAAAGCAGTCTGACAAAAAATGAAGTATAGATAAAAATCTCACAGTATATACTAAAACAAACTCCAAATGGGAACATGATTTAGGTACAAAGTGTAACATTATAAACAAATTGGAAGATATTGGAAAAAATACTTTTTAGATCTTTGGCTAGGTGGAAAATTGGTAACCAGGTAAGAGATACAGAGGTTCATTAAAGGTAAAATGGGCAATTTTGATTGTATAGAATTATAAAAGTTTGTGGAAAGCAAAATGAATTCCGCTCAAATTTAAAAAGAAGCAGAAAATTATGAAAATATCTTTGCAGCAAGTTTCTCTGATAAAAGTATCATTCAAAATATATAAGGAATGTATTTAAATTTATAAGAATAGGACTCATTTCCTGATTGATAAATGGTCAAAGGTTAAGAATTGACACTTTTTAGAGAAAGAAATCCATTCTATAAATTGCCATATGAAAAATGCTTTAAATCTCAGATAATTAGAAAAATACAAGTTAGAACAACTCTGAAGTACTGCCTCATATTTATCAGACTGGAAAATTTCAAAAAAAGGAAAATAAGAAATGCTGGAAGGGTAGTTGGAAAATAACTACATTAATGTAATGATGGTGACAATGTGAACTGGTTCAGCCATACTGGAAAGCAATTTGGAACTGAACCCAAAAAGCTATTAAAATGTGCATACTCTTTGACTCAGCAATACTGCCACTAAATATGTTTTTCAAGGAAATCCAAGAAAAACAAAAAGGACACACATGTAGAAAATATCAATAGCAGCTTTTTTTTTTGTGGTAGTAAGGATTAGAAATTGAGAAGGCATCCATCAATTGGGGAATTCCTAAACAAGTCACAGTTTACGAATGTGATAAATTACTGTTGTAAGAAATGATGAGGGGGATGGTTTCAGAGAAACCTGGGAAGATATATATAAAGTGATACAAAGTTAAGAGAACAGACCTAAGAGAAAAATTTATATAATAAAAACAATATTTTATAGACAAATAATTTTGAAATACTTAGGAACTCTGATTAACACAGTGAATAACTATAGTTCTGGAGGATTCATGATGAAGCATTCCATCTATTTTCAGATAAAGAGAAAATGGACTGATTACACTTTCCTCATGTAACAATGTAGTATAATATAGAGCAGGGCTTCTTAAACTTTTTCTAATTGTGACCCATTTTTCTCCAAAATATTTTTACACAACCCTGGGTACATATAGGTATATAAAATAGGTATACAAATCAAACATTTACTGATAATAAATCATAAAGAAATTTATTTTAAAGTAATTTTTGGCTATATATATACATATATATATACATATATGTATATATATATATATATATATATATATACATATACACATATATACACACATACACCATTTCTTAAAGATGAAAGCAATGGAGTATACATAAAGGGGGTGGATATTAGTTGACTCTAATGTAATGATAAAAAAAAATCTAATCATGTGGGTTAAATGGATCCAAGTAAGTGGATTAGTCTGATCTTAGAAAATGTACTGAGAAAGGAGGAGGCAGACAAGGGTAAATTACATTACAGGAAAAGACAGAAAATCTTATTACAGCAGAGGGAAAGAAGGGATTGGGGTGAGCATTGTTTTAACCTTACTCTCATCAAATTTGGCTCAAGAAGGGAATAACATAATCAGTTAGGTATAGAAATCCAACTTTCCCTATAAGCAGTAGGAGGGAAAAGGGGAAAGAAAAGGGAAGGGGGATAGAAGGGAGGGAAGAAGCAGTAAGGGTAAAGGGGAAGAAAAGGGAAAGGGCTAATAGAAGGGAGGAGAAACTGAAGGAGGCTGTGGTCAAAAGCAAAACTCTAGTGGGGTGGGGGAAAGGAGAAAGGAGAAAGAAAAGCATAAACAGGGGGAAAAAAGGATGGAGAAAAAGGCACAGATAGTAATCATAACTGTGAATGTGAATGGGATGAACTTTCCCATAAAACGGAAGTGGATAGCAGAATGGATTTAAATGCTATCCACAGCCAAAGAAAGAACTATGGAAGTTGAATTGCTATCTTTTTTTTCCTCTTCTGTTGAGTTCTGTTTCCTCTTTCTGATGGTTCCTCCTATTGGTTTTAATTTTTACTTACAACTTCACTAATGTGAAAATATGTTTAATAGGAATGTAAATATATAGCCTATAAGAGACTGTGTTGCATCTTGGGGAGGTTGGTGGAGAGGAAGGGGGAGACAAATTTTAAACTCAAAAGCACATGGAAGTGAGTGCTGATAAATCAAAATAAATTAATAAAATAAATTTAAATAAATAAATAAAGATGAAAGCAAATTTGCACACTAATGAGATGGATGTGCTTGTTTATTTTTACATACAGAGTTCAATCTTGGTGGAATATTTGATACTGCAGGATGTAGAGCATCTTCAATGTTTTTCAGAGATGATTGTTATTTTTATTTTATAATCATCAATGCTGAGAATGCCACTTTGCGTAAATATATCATACAAAATGGCAGAAGTATGTTTAGGTGTATTTTAGAAATTGTCAAAATTCTGTCCTAACCCAAAGCCAAATTTCACTTAGCAATATTTTATGAAACTCAAGTTTTAAGCCTGTGTTGTTTGATAAGTTGGCAAATTCTTCTTGAACTTTTAATGGCAGATGACTGACGTTTTTTGTTTCAATTGACTATGGCTTATAAACCCAACTTAGTTTTTTAGAATCAAAATTAGAAGGGAAGTATTTCTGAAACTGTGTCTCTAGGCACTTCAGATAATCAATCATAACTCTTACAATTAAATCTTTGGGAAGGTTATTTTCAATTATAAAATCATCTGTAGCTATAAACATGTCTAAAGAACCATTTTCCATCCTATTCTTCCATATATTAACTTTTTTAGTAAAACTTTCAATTTTAGCTTTTAACATAAATATGTTACAATTTTTTTTCCTTGAAGCAACATGTTTAAATCATTGAGTTTTTTGAATACCCAAAAATAACACAGTTTTGAAAGCTATAAGTCATTATGAAAAAAAGTAACAAAATCAGATTTTTGTTGAGTCAAAAATATAACAACTTCATCTTTCAATTTCAATAATCTGTTTAAACTTCACTCTCTTGGGAGACACCTTACTTCTGCATGTAGTAATAAGCTTTTATATTCAAAGTCCATGTCTTTCTAAAGGTTTGAAAACAAATGACTGTTAAGGGCATGATTTTCAATGAAGTTAGAAGTTAATGATTTTGATAGTATTGGGAAGCACAACCGCTAACTTTGGTGATATTGTTTTGGCTATGAGTGCCTCCTGATATATCATGCAGTGAGTGAAAGTGATATGTTCATTGCCACTAGCTTTATAACTACAAGTCCAGCATTCTTGCCCATCATTGCTCCTGCACTGTCTGCACAGACTCCAATGAAATTTTTCTACTTGTAAACCTTCATTTGTGAAAAAACTCATTGACTTTAATATATATATATATATATATATATATATATATATATATACACACACACACACACACACACATATGTGTATATATATATATATATATATATATACACACACACACACACACACATATGTGTATATATATGTGTGTGTATATATATATATATATATATATATATATATGTATATCTTCCCCTCTTGTGTGCCCTTCCAAAAGGAGACAAAACAATAATTCCTCATGTATTCTTCCTTCTTAAACATATCTTATACAAAATAACAACTAGACCATGTTAGAAATATCAGTTGTTTCATCTAACTGAATTGTATGCTTTGGGCTACCCTTAAACCTGGTAAAAGCTACTGGAATTGGTCATTACTAATTTCAAAAATTCTTTTGGAAACAGCATCATTTGATAAAGGAATTTTGTGAAGTTCATCCCCATACCTTTTTCCCATGAACTATTTCTGACATTTTAATAGCAGCAGGTCACAGATGATCTTCTATCCAGTAGGGCTTTTTAGTTTTTGCAAGTAAATAAGAAATTTCATAAGCTGCAAGTAAATACTTTTAATTGGCAGCAATAAATTTCTCAAAACATTGTTTATCTTCATTTGAAGATTTTAAAAGTCATTCAAAATATTCCTTGGGTTCTTGCAATATGCTGCATGCTTGGTATTAAGATATCATTTTAGTTTGGCAAGTTTCATGCTCTCTGCAGCCAAAACTTCATTACAAATTAAGCAAAGAGGTTTTTCCACACCTTCATCATCATTAGAAGTAAATCCATATTGCAAAACATATTTGACATATTTTCTTTTTCTTATCAATTTAAATGCAGTATAACCTGGTAGCAAAGACTCTGCTGCATTGTCATTAGTATTTTTTACCTCTTCTGTCTAAATTTAGCCACTTATCCATAACTGAAAAAAATATTTTGGTCCTGAGATAGAAATAAATATTGCTAATAATTTCTCAAATAAACACTAGCTTTAATGTATGATGTTATATTTGTTTGTGCTTCATTTAAAATATTGATGTTCACGTTTACGTACACATATAGTGGTGATGAGGGAGAAATATTATTAAAGGTCTTTTGTCTTTATTTGCTGCAATTAAACACTTGTGTTTCTGTAAAAAGGGAGATAACAGCAATTTTAAAAATCAAACATTCTCACACAATGTAATCCTAAGATATGCTAATTTGATACTTGATGTTGAGGAATGATGGTCAGAAAATATTAAAAGTCTTTATTTTCCAAAATTAAACTGTTACATTTCTGTAAGAGCCGAAGACTTTCTATGTACAGTAAAAACAGTACAATTCATAACATACAATAGTCTCAAATCTGAGCTGAGGTGTTTCTGGCAGCGTTCGTTGGTGTTGCGTGGTGTGATAGCATGTGCAATGCAAAGTGTAAATTTTGTGTGTTCAGAACTAAGGCTGCAGTGAAGTTGTGTGATGCGCATGGGCAAGTGCTGCCAGAAATATCTCAAATTCATTACACGTTTGATTTTTTAAATTAATTTTTGTTCATCGTGCATTCAGAACACTTTTACTGTTGCCAGTTCTTTTGTGAACCCCCCCCACATTCAGTTATGCCAACTCACATGGGATTATGACCCACAATTTAAGCAGCTTTGGTAGAATATGTCTCCAATTGTTGGGGAGAAATGCTTGTACTTCTGTTCTTAGGCTATCTGCCAAGTGAGCATCACTTTGTAAAAGCTACCTGATGCTAGTTGGTTAAAGACAACATTCTAGAGCCTACCTTCCAGATTTTGGTGTCCAAGGGTCCATTCATTGCTTTGCAGTGGAATTTGATGTCCATTATCTCCTAGTGTTCAGTGCTTCTCAACCTTCCTTTTGGAAGGGCCAAATGATTCCCCAGGCGATTACACAATATGTCCAGCCATACATATACAGAATTGTTTTTGGTAGGGTCAGATGAATATCCTGGATTATTACATAGCATTTTCAACCATACAGACAGAGATTTATTTTGGGCCTTAGTCACTGTGATATTCTCAATAGCAGGAAGAAAAAAAATGTAAACTTTCATTGAAAAATGTCTTCGTTTTCTCATTTACTCTATTTCAACAATATTCTTTGAAGGGTTAATGTATAATCTTCCCTACCCACAGCCCAAGCCAAGGGACAAGGAACTTCCCTAACATATTGTTCTGGAATTAGTTTCAACCCAGATCCACCTTGGGAACTATTTCTTGAAAAACACAAGTCTTGAGGTAAACATCCAGGGACTTGGCCAGTTCCTGGGTATTGATCCGAGACATTTTTTGACATAACAAAGATTGTTCCTGAGGATGGAGAGTTTCGGCCAAAACTCTTAGGTCCTTAGGATTAATCCTTGGCTCTCTGCCTTCTTTGTGTGGGGATGATAAAAAGGTCTGTCTTGGGAAAGTGACTTTGGGAGTCTCCCTTGGAGAGGACACTGTGTCATAGGGACTTTCCCAACCGAGACCCTGACAGCTGTGATACAGGACTCCCCCAGACAGATGTTCAGGAGTCAGTGCTTCCTCGGATTGGTGATGTACTTCTTTTTTATCTCTCTATCTTTCTGTTAATAGTCTCTGCTTCTAAGATTGTATAATCATATGTAATCACATTTGTATGCATGTATGTTTATGATTATTAACATTATTAAATCATTTATGGACTAGGAAAAGTGTGAATATGTCGTTGTGGGAACATATCCAAACCTGGGAAACAAATTATAAGTGCTGTAGCCTGTAACACCTTACTGTTACATTCTTTGACATACTTGTCAGTGCAATTAAAAAAATTAATAGTATTTTATTTTTTCCAATTATATGTAAAGACAATTTTTAGCATTCATTTTTATAGAACTTTGAGTTACAAATTTCCCCCTTCCCTCCCCTCTTCCTAAAATGATAAGCAATTTAATGTGGTTTACATATGTGCAATCATGTAAATCATGTTTCCATATTAGTCACAGTTGTGAAAGAAACAGACCAAAGGGGAAAAAATGCCATGGAAAAATTGAAAATAGAATGTTTTTCTCCACATTCAGAGTCTATCAGTTTTCTTTTTCCATCATGAGTCCTTTGTAATTGTTTTAGATCATTGTATTGCTGAGAAGAGCTAAGTTATTCATAGTTGATCATCACACAATGTTGCTGTTACTGTGTACAATGCTTTCCTGGTTCTGCTCATTTCACTTTGCATCAGTTCATACATGTCTTTCCAGGTTTTTCAGGAATCAGCCTGCTTATCATCTCTTATTGCACAATAGTATTGTTACATTCATATACCACAGTTTGTTCAGCCATTCCCCAATCGATGGACATTTCTTCAATTTCCAATTTTTTCTACCACAAAAAGAACTGTTATAAATACTTTTGTTCGTGTAGGTCCTTTCTCCTTTTTTTATGATATCTTTAGAATACAGACCTAGTATTACTGGATCAAAGGTTTGCTTGCCTTTGTTCCATATTGGGTATAGTTCCATATTGCTCTCCAGAATGATTGTATCAGTCCTCTCTCCCCCCACTTCTTTTTTGTTATATTAGCCAATCTGATATCTCAGTGTAATTCTTTAAAAAAAATTTTTTTTGGAGATAGAATATACTGCCTGTAATTGTCTTTAACTACAGGGATGAGAGTGTTTCTCCAAGTTGGCTCCATTACCAAAGAAGGCTGGGCAGTTAGTCCTAAATTCCCAGGGCAGGTCAAGAACTATCTTCTTCCAGATGGCTGTAGGTAGGACAGTAGTTAGTGCTCTCCAAAGGAAGTCAGCAAATGTTGTGCTGAAGATTGTGCTTTGGTAGGAGATCTTAAAGCTCATGAGGAATTCCTCCTTTTTGTTTTCTATATATGTGATTATATTGTTAGTTCTTTTGAATGCTGAATACATATCCCAAAAATTGTCTATTGCTTTTTGGCATATATATGGGGGGAGAGAGAGAGAGAGAGAGAGAGAGAGAGAGAGAGAGGAGAGAGAGAGAGAGAGAGAGAGAGAGAGAGATTTTGTTTTCATTTGTAAATGTGTTCCTAGACTCATTGGTGCTGACCACCTATATGCCTTAGCCAAGGCACTTTGACTCTCTAGTCCTTAATTTCCTCATTGGCAAACTGAACTAAAGATCTTTCAGTTCCCCTTCAAATCTTATGAAAACTATCCCCTTTTTTTTTGCTTCAGCACTCCCCTGCGTGGCCCCCTCTCCCATCCCAAACTAAAAAATATTTCTGAGAGATGGGCCATTACATTTCCCAGAATTCATCAGGCCATAACAGGTTTTTGTGACCAGACTACATGTTCCCCAAATCCTCCACAAATATAAGCTTTTATCTATGTTATAATAGTGATGTTGATTTGCTGTAGTCTTTTAGGTTGTCTACAACTCTTCATTAAAGATCCAGAAGTGGTTCACCATTTCCTTCTCCAGCTCATTTTACAGATGAGGAAACTGAGGCAAACAGGGTTAAGGCACTTGCCCAGGGTCACACAGCTATTAAGTGTCTGAGGTCATATTTGAACTCAGGTAGATGAATCTTCCTGACGCCAGGCTCAGTGATCTATTCACTGCGGTTCACTGCCCCCTCGTGGCCTTTGGTCGAATTCTGATCAGGAGCCTTGGGATCCTGGTGCATTCTGGGAAATGTAGTTCAGGTTCTGTCAGTGCGCAGGCGCGACTTATAGCGGCTCCTTGCCCTTGCGTGAGAACTCGCAGACAAGTGGAGTGTGTCACTGAGAAAGGTCCGTGCGCAAATCGGGGAATGCTCGTGTTCCTGTCAGAGAAGATTCTCTCCTCCTTCCCCCCGCCACCCCATGCTCAGCCTGGAAGAACGTGTGTGCGTGCGTGTGTCTGTCTGTGTCTCTGTTTGCGTCCGGGAATTTTGGGAATGGTAGTTCTGGTGGGAGAGGGAGCTGGATGTGCGCAGGCGCAGTTCGTCTCTGTCCAGGGGTGATTTTTGCCGTTTGTTCTCGGGGAAGGCCACAGGCAGGTAAGCAAGGGAGGGAGAGCAGCCCGGCCCCCGACCTGGCTGAGAAGGAGACGGGGCCTCAAGCCAGTGCGCTCGCGTTCTTGTGAAGGGAAATCCGGACTGCCCTTCACGAAAAAGCGCGGTGCAGTGTCGGCGCTTCCGGGGGCTGCCTTGCGGGAGGCCCCTGTGGTCCTGGGCGGCCTGGTGGGCAGGGCCGGGGTGGTCAGAGCACCGTAGGGCCGGCAGTGAGATCTTGGCTAAGGCCCTGATTTCGTGGGGATTCTGGGCCCCAGAGAGGTTAGGTGACTTGCCCGAAGTCACACAGGAAGTGGCAGGTCCAGGCTTGGAACGTAGGTCCTTTTTCCTCTGCAGGTGTGGGCTGGTGGCTCAGGGGACGGCCATGGGGATGGGGAAGGGAGGAAACGTTGGGATTAGGCGGTCCAGTGACACTGGTCTCCTTCCTGGCCATGACAGTCCATCTCCAGACTCCCAGCATTTTCTCTTTCGGTCTTTCTCTCCCCCCTCCCCCCCCAGCTGGGAAGGCACTCCCTCTTGATCTTCCTCTTGGCTTCCTTCTCTGCCTTCCTTCTAGATCCAAGTGTGTGTGCATAGTTGTTTGCATGTCTTTCATTCATTAGCCTGTAAGCATCTTGAAAGCAGAGACTATTTTTTGCCTTTTTCTTTGGTGGTATCCTAGCACATAATAGACGCTCAGTAAATGTGGGTTGACTGATAGGAAACTGACTTGAGAGTTCATCCAATTCAGGGGCTGTAAACCTGTGTGTGTGATTCGTTAAGTGCTTGTTATATGCCTGACTGAAATTGACTTTGGAGTTCTTATAGTCTAGGAGTGCCTAACTTTTTATGTCGTAGACCCCTTTGGTAGTCAAGTCAGCAAGCATTTAAGTGCCTGTTTGCCAGGCACTGTGCTAAGTCAGAGGGGTGCAAAGAAATGCAGAAGACAGTTCTTGCTCTTAAAGTGATACCAGTCTAATGAAAGAGACAGCATGTAACAACTGTGTATGCAAGATACATACAAGATAAATTGGAGATATATGAAAGAGAAGGTGCTAGAGGTGCGTGGAGGGAAAGTGCTAGCATTAAGGGGGACCTGGAAAGGCTTTTTGCAGTCTTGTAAAATCCATGGGTACCTTCTCACTCAGAATAATATTTGTAAAGACAAAGTAATAGGATTACAAAAGAAACCGATTATATTGAAATAGTTGTCAAAAAAAATAGAAAACAAAACAAAACAAAAACGAGTTAGTGCAAAAATTCTCTTGAAGAAGCTCAGAAGGTTATTCACCTGCATAGAGTCCCACAGCTAGAAGGTTCATTTGAGCAGTGATTTGGGGGGAAGAGAGGAGTGATGGGGGAAGAGAGGAGTGATGTGGGGAGTAAAGATTGAGGGAAGCTCAGAGCTGGGGGTGAAGGTCAAGAGGCAAAGATAGGGGTTCCAGATCTCTAGGCCTGGGGTTATTGAGAAGACTGAAGAAATAAGTAGAAAAGGATAACTCTGGGGAGGCTGCCACAGCACTGAGTTTGCTTTACTTATCCATAGTCTGCCCTCTGTCCCCTGTCACTTCTCCCCTCTGCTCCCCACACCCCTTTCCATCTGCTAGTTCAGATATCTGAGGCTCATGAGAGTGCTCCTTGAGGTCAGGGATCCTGTTTTAGCCTTTCTTTGTGTCCCCAGAACTTAGCATAGTGCCTGGCTCTTAGTAAGCACTAATGCCAATGTTTGTTGATTATCTTCTTTTTTTTCTGTCTTTTACCCCTTGAGATCTACTTTGTTCTTATCTGGAACCTCTTTTGCTCACTCTTTCATTCTCTTCCTCTTTCCCTTTATCACTCTACTAATTTACAGTGTATTTCTTCCTCCATTTCCAACTGGCCTTCTCTTTTTTCTTTCTTCCTTCAGGTCTTTGCTATGGAGCTCAGCCACTTAATGTTAATAATACAATAAGTTTGTGTGTATACTTCCTTTGATACTTAGAAAGATCTGTAATTTCATTGGTGTTAGAGATACACACTACTAATTCAGAGCACAACCCCTCCACACTTTAGTAGATATTTTTTCATGAATTGCTTTGATTAAAGAAATACTATCATGTAATTGCCAAATTCCAGGGAAGAATCTCTTCAAACTTAGCTAAGCAGATCCTCTAAGTTCAAACTTGGAGTCTTTTTACTTTGGTAGGAGATATATGTATGTGTGTATACATATATTCACATATAAGCATATATGTGTTTATCTATAAATATGTATTTGCATACCTTATACATAAATGTCATCCTGCTCAAGTGTCTCATTGTGCTGTGACAATGGGGCAGAAGGGGTCTGGAAAGCTATATCAGTAGAATGTAACTTGTGCTAGATCCTACCAAACTGGAAAGACTTCTGATATGGGTGTGATGATGGGCTCTATCTCTTTTGTTAGAGGGCCATTGTACCTTTATTCAAAGATGCTGGAAGACTCTTTTCAGCTATAGCACTTCATTAACAGCTAAAACATAGAAGGGATGCCACCTCTGTTTTTGTAGTGAGTACTAAATCAATGAAATCAGAAATCCTTGAAATAGTTAAGTATATTGAGAGGTTATAGGAATCCATTCATTAATATTGGTTGAAGAGCCACAGTCCTTTCAAGAACTATCAGAGAGCTGGTTCCTTGCTGGGAACAGAGATTTGAGCTCTAGGGTAAAGGCTCTAGCTAAAATGACCTGATTTTTGATCCCAGGTCACGGATTTACAGAAACATGTTGTTGGTAGAGCACAACTCTAAAGAGCAAGAATCAGCCTTAGAAATATGTGGACTGAGACCTTTCACCAGAGCTTCAGGGAAGAGATTGAGATGAAGGAGCAGATCTTGGACTGTTCGTGGTAGAGGAATTACTGACTCATCCTGCTAGGAGAGACAAGACTGCTAAAGCCTGAACAGCAAGGAGGGAATGACTATAGAGGACTTCACTGTAGTGCTAGAATTGAAAGGTAAGAATTACAAAAGTGTTTGAAGGGAATTGGGGTGGGGAGAAGGGAGAGTGTTATCTGTCCACTGTGAGACAAAGATACATGATGGAGTGTGGTCCTCCTGGGTCATCTGTGCTTACCCTAACTCTTGTTTTTCGTATTTTCTTTCCTTGTCCTTTCATTTCTTTATCCCCTCCTAAACAAAATACAAATGGTTGTCTTCCCCAAATCTGCTGATACTATCTAGGCTCTGAAATGGTCCAGTTTCCTTTCCTTTCTACCACCATCATATGATGCTTAAGTTATGGAAGCATTTCTTTTTTTTTTCCTTCTTATTTAAGCCCAAATGAGGTTGTAGTTTTTCTTTTCTTTTCTTTCTTTTTTTTTAAGAAAGAACTTTAAGAAACACAGAGAAAGTGAAGGCCAAACAGAAAATAAAAACAAAAGCCTGATATCCCAAGAGAGGAATGAAGGGCATTAAATAACCAAGTGGAGGTAGTGAAAAAACCCTGCCTTTGTTCTACTGTTAAGTTTGCAATCTGTTGAAATCCCTGAGTCTTTTCCCTGTGAAATATGACCTAGCCACAACTTTTCAGGGTAGCTTTGTATATTAAAACAAGATCTGCCTATTGAGAAAATCCAGGAGTCAGAGTGGGGAAATTATTTGAGTGAATATCAACATAGTCAGAAGCATAAGTGATATTGTAACTGGAGTATACTGTACACCACTTGAAAAGAAAAAAGAGATAGATGATAGTTCAGGAAGCAAGTCAAACTTAAATCTGGTACAGAGGCACAATGTAATGAAGATATAGTAGTGATTTAGTTGAATTTATTGGGTCTTGCTCTCTGCCGAATACAGTGCACCTAATTAATTAGTTGTTCTGAAGATCCAGAGCAGACCTACATAGCTTGACAGTAAGTAGGGGCCAAAATTAAAATAGGCTAAACTTCTTTGGGCTGCAGATAGGTTTTTAGCTGCTCACTTTCTAAGTGAAGGTAACTAGAGACAGACTGAGGATGGCTGTGGGTCATGTGACAAACAGGAGACAGTTCATAGTGGCAACCCTCCTGCCAAGTTACATGATGGGCACAGCCAAGTTACACGATGGGCCTAATAGTGACTGCATTTTTCTAGGGCAGCCCAAAATCCTTTGGCCATATCTTGTGGAGGCCTGATCTAGAGGGAGTTATGAGGGAAATAGCTGTTCTAATTTTAGTGACATGACTGCCACTCTGAAGGTTTTTGCAAAATATAAAATCTCATTAGACATTTCTGCTAGGAATGGATACTTTAACTCCTTAGAGAACTATTTGCTTTGAGTTTGTTGGTTAATATCTGACAGAAGGTCTTTGAATACCATTAGAAATAGTTCCCATCATGCCAAATCATCTCTGAGAGGGGTTTGCTAATTGAGAGTGCTGGCTCTCTAGAATACAAAACAGAAGTTTCTTCATGATAGATGACTATGTTATCCTCCAGATCATCTCTCCAACCAGCTCACCATGATGAACTCAAACTAGTTCATATGTAGTTGTATCTGCCACATTAGATACAGTGAACATGTATCCTGAAACTCTATGAACATATAGAATTATGCTTTCTTGCCTTACATCATGAATTTTGGGTTAGTAGGAATAATTCATCTTACTAATTTGGCTAACCATAGGGATGAGATTTGAGCTGATATAGATGGCAATGGATTCCTTAACTCTGTCACTTCCTGCCACAAGGACTTCAAACTCCAGGGCAACTTCCCATGGACCATGGATTTGAAGAATACATGCCCTGCCTTTTGTCTTCTGCCTCTAGGCCTCATAGGCTATTCACTCTATTTTAATGGTGTAGTACGAGACATGGTAGACAGATAGAGAGAGTAGCCCTTAGAGCCAGGAAGACTTCTGTTGGAATCTTGTGTGCAGCACATACTGGCTGTGTAACTTTGGGCAAATCACTTAACCCTTCAGTGCTCTAGGTAACTCTCTAAGACTATAATTTGCAGAGAAGGTGCTGACCTGTACGAATAGAGGAAGTTCCTCTCCTGAGAGATCCCTGTACCAGTGAAATCACAGGTCTATTCCCTATCCCTAGGGACATATGAATTGAGGGACAGGAAAGTCTTTGTGGTTTAGAGTTTAGGGAGCTCAGGGAGTCAAGATGTTTGTAGCCATAGTAGGGGCTGTATCCAGTCCAGTTTTTGGCTTCTGGTTTTTAATGCATGTAAAACCATACACAGAAGCCAGGGTGAGGAAAACATCACTCATTAGATGTTTGTACCTTGGGAAATTGTGTGGATACTCCTTTGTAAGCCCTTCATCTAAAGTTTTTTGTCATCCCCCCCTTAAATAAGTTTTATTTTCACCTCTCATGATGCTTTCATGGCTGTTCTTGCTTCGTCTTCAGAAAAGCTTATGAGGTAAAGCAGGTATCATCTTTCCCTTTTTGTAGATGTGAATATTGAGGGTCAGACAGATCAAATGATTTGTTTAGGATCTAATGGCAAAGCTGAGTATTCTTGGTAGCTATGAGACTTTTAAGGCCTCATTCTGTGACATTTATACCAAAGTGTTTTTACATTGCTTTAGCACAGTGCAAATCTCCCAACTTCTTGCCTCTATCTCACTCCTTTCTCTGACTTAGAACAGTTACACTTTTCCCATGAACTATTCCTTGGAGACCAGAGCATGCTGGACCAGAGTAGCTAAGGCAGGTTTTCAGTACTGTCATTCAGATACACTGGAAGTCCTAGAGTTATCTTAGAGTTATCATTTGGTCTCAGTTGTAATATTGTTCAATTCCTTTTTCACAATAGCTTGAGCCTCTTTCACCCCCTGTTAATCACCAAAAGGCTCAGAAGTGTAGACATCACATTTGACTGTCCAGCAGGGCCAACTCTTTCATGATGCTATTTTCTGTCATTTACACCTCTAGATTGAGTTACAAACTTAATTTCATAGAGCATGTAGGAACCCAAGGTATGTATGTATTTTGTAAATACTAATTCTCAGATCAGAGCTCTGTCCTTTGGTGCCCGTTATGAACACTGGGACAGTCTTAGGTTCCCAGATACTAATGTTTGTGATCCTCCGTCATTGGTCATAAGAGAGGTGGGCTTGTTCCTGGCTATTTGCTCTACAGAGCAGATTATACCTTGTTGGGATTCAAAAATATCATTCTTGTGAGTTTGGGAGATAAAAGGCAAGACTGGATACTTTCATGACATTTTTGTTCTCTCCTAGCTCAGAACTCTGCTGCTGTCTCAGAACTCTACCTTTCCCCAATATAGTAAAAAGGAGGAAAAGAAGGAGCTGGAAATGACTTCTGTTCTACTTTCAGTTAGATCCCAGGTGAGTAGGGTTTTCCTTCTAAATACCATGTTATTTATCAGAATATTGATATAAATTTTATTCTTCTTAAAACAATTTTTGTATTTTATTGTCCCCCCAATTATGTGTAATAACAAATTTTAGCATTCATATTCCCTCCACCTGTTCACCCCTCCTTGAGAAGCCAAGCAATTTTATATAGATTATACATGTGCAGTCAGATTGATATACTTTTCCTTTGTCCTTGATCTTTTTTATTCACTCAAGTCTTCTCTGGGGATCAGAGCCTCATTTGTTCTTCCACAGAAGACTTCCTATTCTTAATGATGGAATTTATAGATTACTAGAGTTGGGAGGGAATGTAGGGAGGATATAGTCTAATCTCCTCGATTTGACACATGAGGAAATTGAGACATAGGGGTGAAATAACTTGTTAATGTTTCACCACTTCGAAATTTGGGACTTGAACTTCTGTCTCCTGCTTCCTATTTGCGGTGGTCTTTCCCCTGTGCCGTAGTACTCCCTCTATGAGGGATTTCTACCACTTAACTAGTGGTTTCCCTCATTGTCCTTTCTCCACATATTTAGTCCAATATAGACTTAGTACTGAATTAAATGCTGTGAGTCCAACAAATATTAGATCTGATCGTTGTCTTTAAATAGTCACAGTGGGAGGCAATATACACATAAACAAACACATAACTTGAAAAGTTTAAGTAATAATAATATAAGAGGGCATGGTTCACTGTTGAAACATGTCGCATAGATATGAGTTGAGCTTAGAGAAAGGAGAGGTCTTTGTGGGAGAGAGTGATCAGGGAAGGCTTCTCAAGGGTAGTAGTGTTTAGACTGCCTCGGTTGAACATTTCAAACTGAATATCTCAGTGACTTCTCAAACAGCATGTCCAAAATGGAAATTGTTCTCTTTCCCCACAAATATCCCCCTATTCTAGACTTCTGTGTTTCTGTTGGGGTATCACCATTTCTCTAGTCTTTCAGGTTCATAACTCTACAACTCTACAATTATCTTTACTTTACCTTGTCCTGTGTATCCAGCTTATTCTCAAATTTTAACGTTACTATCTCCACACATCTCTTGTTGCTCATCCCTTTTCTCTACTCATGCAGTCATCATCTTATCTTAGTTCAGCTTCTCGTTAGCTGTCACCTAGAGTATTGCCGTGGCCTCCTAACTGACCTTGCAGGTCTCTACCCATGCCAGTCCATCCTCCACACTGCTTTCAAAGTGATTTTTCTTAAAACATATATGACCCTGTTTCTCTTCTACTCATTAAATTCCAGTGGCTCCCTGTTGCCTCTAGGATCAAATATTAACCTTTCTACTTAACTTCTAAGGTCCATCACAACCTGACTTCAACCTCCCTTTCCAGTCTCATTGGATATTTTTTCCCCTTTCTACATTCTGTGATCTAGCCAGACTGACCTTCTCTTGCTTCCTCATGTGCAACCCTCTGTTTCCTATCTTAATTTCTTTGTGCTGGCCATCCCCTATTCCTGGAACTTGTTTTCCTCTTCACTTCAGGCTCATAGAATCCCTCTATTCTTTCAAGAGTTGGTTCAAGTACCACTTTTTACATGAAGCCTTTACTGCTATCTCTTCGACTGCTAGCCTCCTCCTTCCCAAACTTCCTTGTAGTTAACTATTTGGTATTCATCCTCTTTATATTCATCTTCTACATACTTATTTATGTACTTGTCTCCTACCTTAGAATATAAGCTCCTTTTGAGTAGAAGTTGGTTGTTTGATTTTTTGTATTCCCGGCCCCTGCCTAGCCCAGTGCCTAACATATGGTAGGGCCTTAATTCGTGTCTGTTGACTGGTTTATTGATGAGTGAGTAAGGAGTGATAGTTGGAAAATGTAGGGGATGGCATCCCAGACAGAAACATCTAAACAAAGACTTGGACGGGGGAAGGGAAAGGAAGGGAATAAGCATTGATATATCATCTACTACTTGCCTGGCACTGTGCCAAGTGCCATACAAATCATATCTCATTTGATTCTCACAAAAATACTGTGAAGTAGGTGCTGTTATTATCCCCACTTTACAGTTGAGGAAACTGAAGCAAACAGGAGTTAAGTGACTTGTCCAGGGTCTTGAAGCTATTACACGTCCATGATTGGAATTGAATGAAGGTCTTCCTGACTCCAGGCCCAGTGCTCTACAAATGGTGTCACCTAACTGCCTCCGACTAGAAAATGTATGTATGGTTTCTAAGAGTCAGCGATGAAATGGATTTGTCTGGAGTGGAGGATTTTTATTTGGAGTAGTGGAGATCAAATTTTGTATGTAGGTGAGACCATGTGACTGAAGGCCTTGAGTGACAGACATGTGGAACTTGTCCTTTGTTTTGGGGAGCCTAAAAGGCATTGATCATGAGACTGCGGACCTAGAACTGGAGGGGCCTTGAGGGCATCTAGTGCAGCCCTCTCATTTTGTAGGTGAAGAAAGCAGGGCCCTGATTGGTCTAGGTGACTTGCCCAGGGTCACATAGGAAGTAAGTTTTCGAAGTGGGCTGTGAATCCAGATTCTCTGTGCTCTTTTTCACTGTACTGGGATAACTGGGGCAACATTTTTTAATCCTACCACATTCTTCTTTTAAAAAGCCTCTACAGGGGCAGCAGCTAGGTGGTGCAATGGATAGAGTGCTGGCCCTGAAGTCAGGAGGACCTGGGTTCAAATATGGCCTCAGACCAGACACTTGACACTAGCTGTGTGACCCTGGGCAAGTCACTTAACCCTAATTGTCTAAAAATAAAAAATAAATACATAAAAAAGCCTTTACAAAGACATCATGCATTATTCTATAGGTTCTTTGAAGACTCTAGCCCTGGGCCTTGGGCCAAACCAAGGCAGTTTTTCCAGGTCTCTGCTTCCACTTAAAACTGGTCCTCAGGACTTTTGCCTTTTGTCTCAGGGCTTTTGCTTATTATGACCATTTTCTAATCCTTTAGTTATCCCTGAATCACAGACTGAAGGCACTGTGTCTTCTGAACTTCTTTGGTCTCTGAGTTCAGAGCTTTATTAGCTGTTACCTATTTAACAGTTTTCTTCTGCCTAGCTGTAGGCTAAACTCTTAAATTTCCCAAGCTATTCCCTAGCTATGGCTCCTCAGGCCCAGCTCAGGTCATTATAATTCTCTGTGATGTTAGATTGTGTGAAGACGGGCCTGGTGTCCCTCTGCGTAATGAAGAGGGTGGACTAATGGATCTCTTAAGTTCTCTCCCACCTTTTACAGTGTTTTTAGGTTTAAGTCTCTGAGAATTTCTTGTGTCAGTGTTGGAGAGTCTCTTGCCCTGAGTATGAGGCAACCTCAGGCTATTATTTGCTTTTTTTCTTTTCATTTTTCTTCTTAAACATCTCAGATGAAGGTAAAGATTGAGCCACTAGTCTTTGCTATTAAGTCAAAGGAATGGAGGTTGTGCTGTTATCATTTGGCCCTGGCCTGTGCTTTTGACACATAGGGATGTATCATGAAGCTGTTAGCTTCAAAAACCTGTGCATTGGTGGAGATTTCTTCAATTGAAGCATTGATTCTTTTTATTTCTTGAACCACAAGGGCCCAAGGACCTATTGTCAGCTGGGCAAAGCCATAAGGATTGTGTCTCTTTCAAGGCCTGGTTCAAATGCTACTGCTTCCCTCCAGAAGGGATCAGACTGTGGAAGAGAGAGCTAAAATGGTTACTGGGGAATTGAAATCATCGTAGTGCACATGGTTCTTAGGTCAGTTTATTTAGCCCTAATGGCTCTCTTGACGTACTATCTTGCACTTCAAATTGCCTCTTGGACATCTTGCATTGAATGGCCCATAGAAGTCCTAAACTTATCCTTCCCCTTCAAACCTACCTTTCTTCCTAACTTCCATAATAATAATAATAATAGTGAACATTTATATAGTGCTTACTACGTGCCAAACACTATGACTAGTGTTTTACAGTTACCTCATTTGGTCTTCACTACAGCCCTGGGACGTAGGTGCTTTTATTATCTCTATTTTACAGATAAGGAAACTGAAGCAAACAGAGGTTAAGTGCTTTGCCCAGGCTCACACTTCTAGTAAGTGTCTGAGGACACTTTTGAATTCAGGTCCGTTACTGTTGAGGTCACCCAGGCTTGCAGTCTAGTTATCTTTACAACCTAGATGTCATCCAGGAATCCTCGCTTTTTCACACCACCCTCATTCAATTTGTTACTAAGTCCTGTCAATGCTACCTTTGTAACTTCTGTCACATATGCCCCCTTCTCTGTGCTGACACTATCCTGAGACAGGCTCTCATCACCTCATACCTGGATTATTGTGATAGCTTGCTGGTTGGTTTCTTTGTCTGGAGTCACTCTTCATTCCAGTTGTCTTGAAGGCAGCTCTCAAAGTGATCTTCCTAAAGCAAAGAGCTGACCACTCCCCTGTTGTGTCAACTCCATTGGTACTACCAGAATCAAATATAAAATCCTCTATTTGAATTTAAAAACCTTCATAACCTGTACATAGTCCTTACCTTTCCAGTGTTCATGTACTTCACTCCCACGTACTCTGTAATCCAGTGGTGCTAGCCTCCTTGTTGTTCCTTGCACAAGTCACTCCAACTTCTGACTGTGCTTTTTCACTGGCTGTTCCCTATAGTGCCCCTCTTCACCCTGCCTCCTCTCTTCCTTGACTTCCTTCATTTCTCAGGTAGAATCTCACCTTCTACAAGCAGCCTTTCCCCCTTACTGCTACTACCTTCCCTCTGAGATTACCACCAAGTTATTCAGTAATATATCTTGTTCATACACAGTTTGCATGTTAGATTTTGAGCTCCTTTAGAGTTGAGATTTGGTGGCTAGGTGGTGTAGTGGATAGAGCACTGGGCTTGGAATCAGGAGTTTCACATCACTGAGTTCAAATGTGACCTCACAAACTTGCTAGCTTTGCCTCAGTTCTGCAGATATAAGAGCTGGAGAAGGACATAGAAAAGCACTCCAAGAAAACTCCAAAATGAGATCATGAAGAGTCGGATATGACTGAATAACCACAATATAACAACAACAGAATAGTGATTGCTGGTTTTTTTTTTGTATCCCCAGTGCTTAACACAGTACCTGGTATGTAGTAAATGCTAATACATGCTTAGTGATGACTTGCTGACTTGAACCAAGAGATAAGTGAGAAGCTAGTAAGAGCACCCAGCTTTTCAGTGAATTTTCACGTGAACCATATGAACTGCTTCTCATTGTACTGACTGCGTTAGCAGATGTGGTTTCTGAGCCTTTATCAATGATCTTTAAAAAGTTATTGAAAGCAAAAGAGATATTGTATCACTAGAAGATGTTTGATCCCAATTTTCAAGAAAAGGAAGAGGTTAGAGTCTCCAAATTATAGGCAAATATCTTTACTTTGATTCTTTGTGAGATCATAGATTGAATTTTCAAGGCAGTGATTATTTAGAAAGAGAAGTAGTGTTCATCAAGAACAAGCATGACTTCCTGAATGATACATAATCCAAAGCAAATCTCATTTTTCCCTTGTTCATCTGAAGGTGATGATCAAGAGAACGCTAGGGACAGAGTGTGCCTAAGTTTTAGTCAAGCAGTTGAGAAAGTCTGTCGGGCTAGCCTTGTAAATAAGGAGGCTGGAGTAGATTACAAGCTTACTGTGAATCAGCAGTGTGATTAACTAGACTAGCAGCCCCTAGAATAGCATGGAGATCTTGGGCTGCATTAAGAAGGTGAGAAGTATCTCATTGGAGTCTTGTGAGACCTTACCTGGAGTGTTGTGTTCACTTCTGCAGCTATTGAGGTCACATAGGAAGAGGATATAGATAAAGAAGAGGAGGGTCCAAGACAGCTTTGATTTATATCCACAGCTGGGGGCATGGTTTGCGTTATGAACCAGGGAAGCACACAACCTTACATCTATTGCCATTGAAGCTTTATACCAACCACGTCCCGTGTGGGAATGCTTTCACTCCTCACTTGTGCTTCTTGACATGCTAGCCTCCTTTTAAGGTTAAGATTAATAGGTATCTCCTTATAGAGCTTTTTCCCAATTTCCGTGTTTGTTCTCCTTTCTTCATGTCCCCCCCACCCTCCCCCGGTTGCACCACTTTCCCCTCCCCAAACTGCACTGAAACTCCCCTCCCCCCAGTTCACGTGTATTTGTTTTATATGTACCTTGGATGTACTTATCTGCGAACACACTGTGTTCCACTAATGGAATGCAAACTTTTTTTTTGTGGGCAGGGACTCTAACTTTTGTATTTGTATCTGTAGCACTTAGCATGGTACCTAGAACAGAGAAGGCATTTAGTAAATGCTTGGTGTTTATTTCTGCTACTATTATTATATGTTGTCTATTCTTGTATCATTGTTAACTTTTCTTTTGTGAACTTTAACAAACTTAATAAAAACAAACTTTAAAATAGTTTCATTTAAAATAAGAATTTTTAAATGTTACTCACTTTTTCATTCACCGCTATGTAATATTCCTGTCTCTTTGTAGATTGAAACCTACTTTATCGGATACCTTTACTACCATTTCTGCTTTTTTGTATCATCCTTGTATGATATATTTTATACCAGTGTCTTCAAATGTTTATTCAAAATGTTTATTGGTTTTGTATCTGCCTCTCTGACTGTTCCTTGGTGTCCTCTATTTATTTTTCATCCATCTTCCATTATATGAACATAGAATGTTCCCAAAGGCACAGTTTTGGAATTTCTTCTCTTCTGTCTCTATACTCTCTCCCTTGGTTATGTCATATGCTCCTATTAGTTCAACGATCACTTTTATGCTGATGCAGAAATCTATATAATCAAACTCGGTCTTTCTCCTTAAATCCAGTCTCACGTCTTCAACTGTTTATAGAACAGCTCCAACTGGATATCCTGTTGGCATTTCAAGCTTAACATATCTAAAATAGAACTCATCACTTTCTACTCCTCCTATCCTCCCTGTCTCTTTACACCACCATCCTCTCATGCAGGTTTGAAGGTCCTCTTGTATAGTTATGTAGGCTTGAGTCATTTCAATATTACCTCTCTCAATCAGCTGTCGAGTCTATCAATTTTGCCACTACAGTAGCTTCCACATACATTCCAATTTCTCTAATCCCACTGTTATGATAAAAGTTTGACCCTCATTATGTCTTGCCTGGGAAGTTATAATAGATTTTCCCCTCTATAATACATATTTCACATTGTTGCCAAAATAATTTTAAGGATCACTTTTGCCTCATGATATAGTAAAAATTCTTTGTCGATATTTGAGGCCAGCCACAGGAGCTCTAATGAGGAATCTTTATATTCAAGGCAAGCTGTACAAAGCATGCCCTCAGGTGTGGATGAGGAGGGTAAATGGGAGACATGACAAAGATTTTAGAACGTTGATTCTGGGTTGATGCTGGAGCTCAAGGAACTTACCCTGGCCTGTCAGATTGTAGCTTTCCATTGTAATTTATTATCCTTACCTATTAGATGCCAAGCTTTGTTGTTTCTATTCTGATAAATGGCTGCAAGTATTGTTGATACCCTTTAAATCTGACACCGTTATACAAAACTCTTGTCATTCTGACCTAGTGATAGCTCTGAGCTTTAGTATAATGTTTCCAGCCTAGTTTCATGGTATTCTCCTTTTCCCACCCCACATTCCAGTAAGACTGGACTTTTCTCTCTTCCTTGAATTCTCATGCTCAGTTGTTACATTTGCTTTAGCTGTTCCATATTTCTGGTATGCACTTCCTTATCGTTTCTGCCTTTTGGGGCTCATTTTAGATGTTGCCTCCTTTGTTTACCTTGCTTGTTTCTTCTAGGCATTAACATCCTCTCCCACCTTGAATATTCCTTGAACATTTCTTTTATCTTCCTCTTGTATTGTATTTATCTTTGTGCAAGCTCTTTCCCCTCTAGTAGAACTGAGCTTACAAGAGTACTCGACTGTTTCTTTGTATGTAGTAATTAGGTAATAAATCTTCATTAAATACCAAACAAATTTAATTCTAGAAGTTTAGTATTAAAGTATATGATTCACTTGAGCCTCATGTTGAGAGCTGATTTGTCAGGGAATCTTTAGTGATTAAAAATAAAACTACTTCCTTGCTATAGTGCCTGATACAAAGAGGTGTGTGTGTGTGTATATAGGCATATATATATGTACAGTACCATTTTCCCTAATAAATACTTGATATGGGGTATTCAAAACCTTCAAAGCTATCAGAACTACTCCATAGATATCCTTCCAATTCCGTGTTTCTATGTGAGATAGTTATAATTGGTGGCTGAGTTAGGGTGCATTTGTTGTTTCAGAGATTAGTGACATTCAAGGATGTGGCTGTGAACTTCACTCGGGAGGAATGGGGGCAACTGGATCCTTCTCAGAGGGCCTTGTACAGGGATGTGATGTTGGAGAACTATGGGAACCTTGTGTCCATTGGTAAGGATAGCTTTCCTCCGACTGAGAACCTTTCATTTTTATTTCCTGAAAGTCTTTTGTGTGTCTAAAGTGCTTGCCCAAGTTAAAATATTTAGTAATATTCAAGAATACATGGATAACTTCTAAATCCATTATGGCTGAGATTGTTTCTTCCTCATATTCCCAGATGAAATAGCTTTGCTCCACACAACTAAAGATTAGCAACAACTTCACTGTGCTTGTCCTGAGGCTACACCCTACTTGCTTTCTGTTTGCCCAGGCCAGAGATCCTTTAATATTCTAGGATGGATCCTAGTCTCTTGGCGTAGACAAGGTCAGATGAAATTTCTTCCTGAACTCCAGTTAACTCTGACAGTCTCCCTATACTTTCTGGGAAACAAATATACAGAAACCATCAGAGGTTTTTTGATGTTATCCTCATATATACTCTTTTCCCTTAAGAGAAAGGGTGTAGGTTTCCATCCTGAGATGGCTGTCTGTCCACAACATTTTCCCACTTCTACCCCATGAGCAGGACTTCCAGTTTCTAAACCAGATGTGATCTCCCAGTTGGAAAGAGGAAATGCACCATGGATGCCAGAGGAAGAATTCCCAAGAAGCACTCGTCTAGGTGAGTGATTGATGGTCATGCAGAAAAAAGTAAGCAACAACTCAGTTTGTCGGTCGTGGACCAGCACCTTTGGAATTTTGGACATAGACCTCCTCAAAGGGCCTCAGGCCTGTGGGTAAGATCTAGAGCCATCTCTAACATGAATTCCCTCTTGTTTTCTCCTCTTTCACTTTACTGATACCTGTATCTCCTCTCGTATTTCCTTGTAGAAAAAGATTTCTGTTTTTTGTTTTGTTAATTTAAAATAATCTAACAGAACATCAACAAAAACAAACTTTTGGATATATAATGAATAAGGATTATACATTACTTGGCAAACTTCCATTATCTTTTATTTAAAAATGTATGTATCACCTTTAACAATATAGAAATAAAAACGTGCCATTTACTTTTGTAATGTAAATTTATTTTTGCCATTTCCTTTTGTGTCTACTTCAGAGCTGTCTTATGTGTATTTTTTGGTTGCTGTTGCTGTTATTGACAATATATAGAAAACCTTGCTTTTGCTTTTTTGCATTCAGGGCTACCAGCTTAACTACTCAGGTTGTCCATTGTTCTCATTACATGAATGAGCAAGCTTTTTTTCATTTACACATTTCTAGAATGATGCTCTTTAAGCCATTTCTTTCACATAGATCATCATTGGAAGTAGACCATAGCTAACTTATGCCCATGATGCATCTTTCCTTTGCCTTTGCTTTGATTGTTTATATACTGTGGTGTTCTAAGACTCACAACATAATCAGAACCCTTTCCCCCAATCCCTTCCCCCCAAATTGATATAAAAACATGTGTTTTTAAGTAAGGAAGCACCTTAGGATTCATAAAAGCATGATAGTCCACTTTCATTCAATTTTCCACCCCACTTATAGTCCTTACTAGACCTATATATATATGTACTGATATGCTTAATAATTCTCTGGACTAGCCATTCAGTTGCTAGCCGTTGTGGCCAATAGGCATTTTTCATTCGTTTTTATGCCTCTGGCCCAATCCCTTATGGATTATTGGGCCAATATCTCTTGAGTAGTCGTGGATGTCATTGAAGAGACTTTGTAGTGTTCTTGGGCTTGTGATCAAAGCACCACAATGTCATTTACAAATAGAAATGTTTAGGAGACCTCCTTATCTGCAGAGAATCCTTTCTCCATTTAGACCCTATGTAGGCCATCCTACATGGCAGTGTCACACACTTTAGAATTCACAGTGATTGCTGCTTTCATGACATTGAAGTCTGAAATTCCTCTCTCAGTTCATAGTGTTCTGTGCATGCTTCTACCCTTTCTACCTTACTCTTCCTAAATGTTCCTTTTGTCTTAACTGTGGCATCTAGTATTTCCACTTTCACTGTTATCTCATTCCCTAACTCCTACTCTGGATTCATTTGACTTATTTCATTTGTGACCCCATATCGAGCAGTTCAGCTGTACATTACCATCTATATTTGAATCCCTTTCCCCCTTGTTTTGTCATCATTCATATTATCTCAAATCTCATCCTCAGTCTATCCTCATCATTTGCCTTTTTTATTCTTGTTCTTCTGCTGAATGCTGATGGAAAAGGTCACAACAATATCAACTTGATGTTTATGCCAAATTTATGATATAACTTCATCTGGGCCCTCAGTTGTTGTTCAGTCATTTTTCTGTCATGTATGACTCTCTATGATCCCATTTGGGATTTTCTTGGCAAAAATGCTGGAGTGGTTTGCCATTTCCTTCTCTGGTTGGCCCTCAGTACTGCAAGGCAGTTCTTTTGCTCTTTCTTTGCTGGTAATCTATCTCCCTTCATTCAATGGCTATTCAATCTACTTTTCTCTCTCAGTGCTATTCCTGACCCCCTTTGTCTCAGCAGATTTCCTGTCTTTCTATTTTGCTTAGACAATGGAAGACTTCTATTCTGAGTTCTTTCATCTCCACTACTTCATAACTCAAAACCTTTCCTAAGTCTCCAACTAGCTTCCCCTTCTTTGTTGAAATATTTGATGAGGAGGTGGCCCTTTTCTCTGCCAAGGCCCATCCTTCCACTTGTGCCCTTCATTCCCATGACCTCCTGTGTCCTTCAAGGGTACTCTTCCTCCATCATTCTAGCTCTTTTATTTTTAGTCTTTCTATGTACTTCTCCTCTGCCTATACACGTTCTAAAATCTTCCCCATCCTTAATAAATTTTTACTTTAACCTCATATCCTCTCAAACTATTGTATGTTTTCTCTTATTTCATTGTCAGACTTGTAGAAAAAATTATCAATACTATCTGCATCTGTTTCTTCACCATCCACTCATTTCTCAGTCTTTTGCATTCTAGTGGCTTCTGGTCCCCAAACTCTGCTGACACTTCCCTCTCAAAGGTTTCCAGGATTCTGGAATCTCAGCTGTCAAAACTTTTTGTCTGTTTTATCCATAACCCCCTTGACCTGTCTTCAACTTTTTGACACTTTTTGCCATTCTCTCCTGCAAATTTTGTCAGTTTTGCCATCTTTGAGACTGTTCTTTCCTTTTTCATTGCTTCTAGTCTTCTTGCTCTTCAGTATCTTTTGCTGAGAGTCCCACAGGGCTTTATTTTGGTCACACTTGTCTTTCTGAATTTCCTTCCTCAGTGATCCTATGGATTCAAGTAACAGCTCTAAGCAGCTGAGTCCCAGATCTCTGTATCCAGTCTTGATCTCTTTCTTAACTTCCAGTTATCTTGTGGACAGTCTGGAAGTGAATATAGTGCTCCAGATGTAGTCCAGATAGGGCAGAGTGGGTGGGACTGTCACATCCCTAGGGCTGATTTTTAAACTAGAGCACAGTAGTTCCCTACTTAATTGAATCTTACTGAGATTTGCTTCAGTGTAATAGCCTGTCAAAATCTTTTTGGGTCCTGGCTCTTTATCCTTTCAGGTTTTATTTAGTAAGCATGTCATCAGTACTGTGATCTAAAACATGATAAAATTGTTAGACTAGGTTGAGTCAAGAAGAAGTAATTGAGGCATTCCAATGGAGATCTTGCTTCAAGCTGGTAATTATTCATTCCTGACTATTCTTTGAATGTGGCCATTCCACCAGTCCTAAATTCGCTTAATGGTACTATTTTCTATGCTGTATCTCCCCAAATCAGATAATCTCATACTTTGAAGAGACTTCAGAGGGTAGCTACGTGGTGTAGTTTATAGAGCACTGGGCTTGGGAGTCAAGAAGTCCTGAATTCAAATCTGGCCTCAGACACTGCTTCTGTTTCAGTTGCTTCATCTATAAAATGGGAAGGATAGTAGCACCTACCTTTCAGCGTTGTTGTGAAGATAAAATGAGACAATATTTGTAAAGATCTTTGTAAACCTAAGACATTATGTAGATACTATCTAAAATCATCATCTTCATCATCATTACTACTGCTGCTACTACCACTACTTCTGTCACTACTACCTCTATTACTATTGCTACCCAAGTAAGAATACCCTTTCTAGCATACCTGATAGTCATCTGGTCATTGCTTTAAGACTTCCATTTGGGTCCATTAAAAATTATGGGGGCAGCTAGGTGGCCCAGTGGATAGAGTACCAGCTGTGGAGTCAGGAGGACCTGAGTTCAACTCTGGCCTCAGACATACAACACTTAACTAGCTGTGTGACCCTGGGCAAGTCACTTAACCCCCATTGCCTCACCAAAAAACAAACAAACAAACAAAAATTATGTGAGAGAAATCAATTGCTTTGCTAAAAATCTAGCTAAACTAGATCTCTAACATTCCACTTATGTATCAGTTTACTAACCCTCTCCAAAAAGGAAGTGAGATTAGTTTGACATGATGTATTCTTGGTAAACTCATGCTTCATGTTTATGAACATTTCTTCCCTTTCTAGGTGTTCGGTAACCATTAGGTAATAAATTCCAGGATTTTGCCAAGAATCTAAGTTAAACTTAGTCATCTGTAGTGTACAATGTAGGATTTTACAGTTCTTCATTTTGGGGCAAATTGGGACAAAAATTACTCTTTTGCAGACCTGTAGATTGTTTACTCTTCTCTATGAGCTTTGCCTTAGTTATCTGCCAGTTCTTTTAGTATCGTGAGATACTGGAGAACAATCCTTGCCTTCAAAATTATTAGAATGAAGTCCTCAGTCTTATGTCAGCCGAGTTGATAACTCTTTAACAAATATCTTTTGGAAATTGCCTGTTAGACACCCCTAACTGAGGTCTTCTGAACATCCATTTATTTCTAACAGATTTCCTGCCTTTTCTTGTTTGAAGCCAACTTATTCAGCCATCTTTGTATAGCATTAATCAATTCCCTTCTAAAGTCTCAGTGCAAAGAGCAGCAGAGCAGAGCAGAAGTTTGTGAATTGGAATCTAACAGAATGAAATTAATGGCTTTTTTGTACTTCACCCTCCCCTTGCGTCAGTTTTTAAAAGCAAGTCTTCCAGATTCAGTGCTACTCTTTTCCTGAAGGCTCTTGCCACTTAGAATTATATTAAATGTTCTTTCTTTCCAAGATAAGGAACTTGACCAACTAATTTTTCAGACTGATCACCATCCTCCTTTATAAAGGAAAGAGAATCTAGGACCTACTGTAAAGCAGTTTCCTTTCTTCCAGCACAGAGGAAGGGTGAATACTGACACTTTTTCATTCTTTCAGATTCTCTTAGTCAAGAGCCTAGGTGTGAAATCCAGAAGTCAGCTCCAATGAAGGGCACTTGTACAGGAGTATCATCTAAGAAAATACTGACAAAAGATGTCCCCTGGGATTCCAAGGTGGGAGAAGCTTGGGAATGTGATATCAGGTTAGAAAGGCAGAAGGGCAACCAGGAGCAACAAGTCAGACAAATAACAATCACTCGCAGAAAAACCTTGAATAAACTGAGAATGCACAAATATAACACATTCCAGAAAGGTTTCAGGTCCAAGTCCAGCTTTGTTCCAAAACAGAGAGGTCCTACAGGGAAAAGCCCCCATAAATGTGGTATACTTCAACAGAGATTCAAACGGTTTTCAGACCTAACTAAACATAATAGGTGCTTCTCAGGGAAAAACCTTTGTAAGTCTATTAAATACAGAAAGACTTTCGACTGCCACATAGATTTTATTCAACTTCATGACAATAAATCATATGAATGTAAAGAATGTGGAAAAGCCTTTAGTCTTAAGGGAAACTTGATTGATCATCTGAGAATTCATACCGGAGAGAAACCTTTTCAGTGTAATGAATGTGGGAGAGCCTTTAGCTGGAGAGGAAACCTTACTGCACATTGGAGAATTCATACCGGAGAGAAACCTTTTCAGTGTCATGAATGTGGGAGAGCCTTTAGCTGGAGAGGAAACCTTACTGCACATTGGAGAATTCATACCGGAGAGAAACCTTTTCAGTGTCATGAATGTGGGAGAGCCTTTAGCTGGAGAGGAAACCTTACTGCACATTGGAGAATTCGTACTGGAGAAAAACCTTTTCAGTGTAATGAATGTGGGAGAGCCTTTAGCTGGAGAGGAAACCTTACTGCACATTGGAGAATTCATACCGGAGAGAAACCTTTTCAGTGTCATGAATGTGGGAGAGCCTTTAGCTGGAGAGGAAACCTTACTGCACATTGGAGAATTCGTACTGGAGAAAAACCTTTTCAGTGTAATGAATGTGGGAGAGCCTTTAGCTGGAGAGGAAACCTTACTGCACATTGGAGAATTCATACCGGAGAGAAACCTTTTCAGTGTCATGAATGTGGGAGAGCCTTTAGCTGGAGAGGAAACCTTACTGCACATTGGAGAATTCGTACTGGAGAAAAACCTTTTCAGTGTCATGAATATAGGAAAACCTTCAGCTGGAGTGGAAACCTTACTGCACATAAGAGAATTCACAGTAGAGAAAAGTTCGTTCAGTATAATGAAAGTGGAAAACCCTTCAGCAGTCGGGGAAGTCTTACTGAACATCACAAGATTTGTGTGGGCAAGAAACCCTTTGAATGTGATGAATGTGGCAAAACTTTCAGTATAAACTCATCTCTTAATCGACATCAGAGAATTCATACTGGAGAAAAACTCTTTGAGTGTAATGATTGTGGAATAACTTTTAGCCAGAAGGGAAACCTTACTGAACATCAGAGAATTCATGTAGGAGATAAACCCTTTGAATGTAAAGAATGTGGGAAGACCTATAGTCACAGAACATCCTATTTTTATCATCAGAGAATTCATGCTGGAGAGAAGCCCTTTGAATGTAAGGAATGTGGCAAGTCATTTAGGCAAAGGAAATACCTCACTCAGCACGAGAGAATTCATACTGGAGAGAAGCCATTTGAATGTAATGAATGTGGAAAAACTTTCAACCAGCAGGGGCACCTTACTGTACATCAGCGTATTCATAAAGCAGAGAAACCCTTGTGATGAATGTGGAAAGGCCTTTAGACAGAGAGGAAGCCTTACTGAACATCAGAGAATACATGCTGGAAAGAAACCATTTGAATGTTATCAGTGTGGGAAAACATTCAGCAATAGGAGCGTCCTTATTGAACATCAAAGGATTCATGCAGGAGAGAAGCCCTTTGAGTGTAACCAATGTGGGAAAGCTTTCTGCTATAGGACAAGCTTTACTGAACATCAGAGACTTCATAGTGGAGAGAAACTATTTGAATGCATTGCATGTCGAAAAACTTTCAGTAAAAACTCACATCATACTTGACATCAGAGGATTCATACTGGAGAGAAACCCTTTCACTGTACTGAATGTGGGAAAGCCTTCACCCAGAAGAAAAGCCTTACTCGACATCAGAGAATTCATTTTGGGTAATAACCCTGTGGATATGAATGGGAAACTTTTGTAGTTACCAGAGAAACTATTAAACATCAGAGAATTCACACAGAAATCATGTGAATTGTAATGATTTTGGGAAAGCTTTCAACTATAAATTGTCATTTCTCCTTGTAAAGTTAATGGTGGAAGAAAATCTTCATAAAAGCATGATGTGAGAAAGCTTTCAGTACCTTGTGCATCCTTTTGCAGCCTCAAAAAACTCAGATTGCAGAAAAATGATATGGGTGAAATGATGACAAGGAAGCTGTGATGTGTATTTTATCCCTTATCAAGTGTTGGAGACTTCATGCAACACATTAACAGTGGGAATGTAAAATGTGGAATATTTGCATTCCATTGATATTTGTCATTTGCTAAATATTTAAAAGTCAAGATAGAATACTTTGTCATCCCCTCTAATATTCTTCGGTGCTTTGTGAGAGAAAAGATGATTGTTTTGTACTATATGCCCCTCCTTCTGATATCACACATTAGCTGCCATCAGGTAAAAGTAGGTCTCTCAGTAGAAAAGTGCTTTTGTTACAGCTGATATGCTGTATCAAGTGATAGCATTTGAAATAGAGTGTAAACTGATAAATTTAAAAAAAAACCTGTTAAATTAAATTATATAATTATTTAGTTAGTTTAAGGGATTTTTTTTCTCTTTCTTTTTCGTTCATTTTCATTCTGGAGTAACTCAATAAAACATTCAGTTACACAGACAAGGATATGAAATGATCTTACATAAAATATAAGTTTTGTTATATCCAGTCTACTAAATAAAAAAAATGCTAATTTTAATAAGGTGGTAACAGTGTCTTGCTTCCTTTTGTTTCTCAACTCTGTTTGTTTTGTTGTAGTTGTTGTTGTTGCTGTTTTTGTTTTTGTTGTGGGAAAATGGCCTGAACTGTGGCCATACCTAAGAACAAACCTATGACTGTACTATTCTGTTCTAAAACTGACACTCTTGTGGATTGCCACATTCTCTATTGTACTTTATAGCAATGTAACTGGAAAATTTTCTCAATCATTCTTATTTTTATGACTTCCAAGTTTGTTTTTACCCTGTGATACACAGTATAGGATGCCTAATGAACAAACTGTCAACTAGGACAGTCAGTTATTATCGTACTAGTTTATTTGGTGTTCAAAACAAAACAAAACTAAACCCTGACCTTAAAGGTTAATAGTCTCATCAATGCTCTGTATCTACCACTTTGTCCATTTCCAGCAAATATTTAATTAAATTTTGCTTTTTGTGTTTTATTAATTTTCTTCTAGTACTTTATATTTTTTTCTATTAGTTATCTCTAGCACTACATAATCAACTAGAAAATACTAGAGTATATTTTTCCATAACCATGTAGTAGCTGGCAAAAAGACTTCCCAACACCTTAACTCCATATTGTACCAAGTATTTCAAGTGGATACAACCTCTATCCCTTCTAACAAGTAGAATTAAGCCTACTCAACTGACAGTTAATATAGTACAAGCCAGAAGTGTCAAAACATCCTCATTCTACCACACTCCCACAGTCTGCCTGAAGTAGATTAAAATGTAATTGGGAAATATTTAACAAAAGAAATAAAAATACAGTAAAATATAAATAATGTTAATTTGTAATTTTCAGAGTCAAAATGTTGCCCACAGGATCCATTTTTTATACACCACTGGTATAAGCAAATGTATCCCAATCTAGCTTTCAGAATACTTCAGTTGCTTTTGTAGCACTATAACCAAAAACTCTTTGCTCCTTGAAAACAGGTACTGTTTTTTGTCTTTGTGTCTTTGCTTAGTTTAGTGTCTGGGACATAATTAATACTTAAATGTTTGTTGGCTAACTACTGACATTGCTACTAAGTTGGCCCAAAATACAATTAAATCTTTAGAAAAAAAGTACCTTCATACCTGACTGTCATATGACATCCTAACCAACTACTTACAACTGAACTTGAACCATCTCATATTGGAGAATGTTTTGAAGCCGAAGCCACAAAACTAAATATGAAGAGAACATGTAATAAAAATGTAAAATACAATGTGGTGCATGAATTTAAATCAAGACTGACGATATGAAATAATAATAGCTAACTTATAATGCTATGAGCAAGGCAATGTAATGTGCTAAGCACTTTATAATTATTATCTCACTTGATCCTTACAACAACCCTGGATGATAGGTATTATTACTATCTCCATTTTACAGTTGAAGAAACTGAGGCAAGCAGGTTATATGACTTTCCCAGGATCACACACATAGCTAGTAAGTGCTTGAGGCAAAATTTGAACTCAGGGCTTCCTAAAGTGCAGGCTTGGCACTCTAGCCACTGTGCCACCTAGCTGCTCACTACTATAATTTAAATACAAAATCTAATAACCAGCACCTAAAAATCATATCCACTACTAAGTTTATTAACAATTAATTAGTTGATGTATGAATCTCATTAAACATTTCTACTTATGGAATTTTGGATCTCTTCTAGGTGTATGCCTAATATTATAAATTTTAATTGGCTCTTCTTAAATGTGCATTACGCTCCAGACCCATTAATTGCATTTTCTTCATTATAAAAACAAAAATTATGGATAATTCATCTGGAATCTTTAGCCTAAGGATGATGTTCCTTGCATTCTGAAAAAAAAAATCCCATACTTATATTTAGTCATACGTGGCACAGTGATCCTGAATTCTTAAAAGCTAACAATGGACTACAGGATCTGTAAATATTTCAAGTACAATCCTGTTGGCAGTTTTTATCTGTCTGAGGATCAGCCTAGCTAAGTGTTCTAGGAGGTTAATCACCTTAGGTTCATAAAAACTCCTAATAGATGACATTGCTTTATGTTGCTTTAAAGTCTGCAAAGTTCTTTACATACATTTTGATATGCATAAACAACCCTTTTGGGAAGGTATATTATTGTTCACATTTTACAGATAGGGAGCTGAGGCTTAGAAGAAGTTAGTCCCTAGTAGTAAATGTCTGAAGCAGGATTGAAACTCAAGTCTTCTTGAATCTGTATCTCTACCTAATATTGCTGTGTTGTCCCTAGCCAGTATGTAATATATTCTTTGACAGTAGCAACCATGAACCTCAAGAAAACCAAACCAAACCACGTAACAGCTCTCACTTCTGTGGTGCCTGCTTCTATAGGGATGGTAGTAAAGCGACTTAAAGGGAGAAGAGGGTGCTAAGAAGCAGTTTTTATAAAATATAAAGATAAATTTAAACTGATGCTCTCAGTATGAGATCTTTCTTCTGTGATTCAAATGTCATTTCATGTTTTATATATTTTGTTATATTCTTGGCACTAGCTGAACTTGGATTTCCTTGTGAAGATACCGTATCCTACCACTCTGATATTCTCACCTACTTTGTGGCTCTTTAACTTAGAGTGTCAGTAGGAAATCAGCATATTCCTCATTCCTCTATCACTATCATTCAGGAACCTCCTTTGAGGTCCACAACATTAAATTATATCCTTCTGTCCCATTCATTCTACTAACATTCTCAAATCTTCATCAGTAACTTTACCACCTGGCTTAGTCTTCCTTTCAAAAAATCCATTCACTGGTATCAGGCTCATTAACTTAAATATCTTGCTGAACTAACTTTATTTAACCTCCCAGATCATCAGTTTGCAGAGTTGAATGACATTCACCTTCACCTTTCTGGAGACACCTATAGAGGTGCTGTCTATCTTACCATCACTTGAAACTTCCATGAACTTCCAAGTTTATGAGTTCCAAAATTTACCTAGTCCTTCAGTTTATGCTCTCTCTGGATATACTTTTTGGTCATGAAATTTGTTCCTTAATTCTCAGTGCTTTTCCAGTCCATCACCCCTACTTTGACTTCTCTTTCTTCACTTAACAGTCTTGAGGCAGTATTTGAACAGTGCATTGGCCTCCACCCTTTGTGACTTGAATCTCTGCCTCTTATCCTTCTTTTGTTCATCTATTCCCAATCCCAGTTTGCTTCCTGCTTTGTTTTGGCCGCTTCTTCTTCATAGGTTCTAAATCCAGGTAGCAAAAAACATACAAGCTAACTAGATCTACAATTTCACAGTCTTGTAGCCTATCTGAACCCAGACTGCTGTAACTTCAGTAACATTTTATTAAGTAGTTACCAGGCACCAAAGGTGCAAGACAAATGGAAACAGGTCTTTCTCTTAAGGAACTTGCATGTTTATTTCATATTCATTCTTTTAAAAAAATTCTAAATTTAACAACCCCCTAAACAAAAGGACATTTCCATATATTTAATAGAATAGGAAAAAGGATTGTACATGAAGCTGCAGATCTTTGTTATGTATAGCTTGCTTTTCAAGTATATAATAAATTCAGCCTCTGGTATTCAAAGCTATCT
Source organism: Phascolarctos cinereus (assembly GCF_003287225.1). NCBI lineage: Eukaryota > Metazoa > Chordata > Mammalia > Diprotodontia > Phascolarctidae > Phascolarctos > Phascolarctos cinereus. The sequence goes on from NW_027556098.1 coordinate 354,314,957, forward strand.
TGATTGTCTGTGCTTCTTTCTGACCTTATTTTCTCTACATTTTAAAAAAGATGCCTCAAAGACCCTCTTTTCAGATATACTTATTATTCCACTTCCAGCAATGGTTGTTCTAAAACTTTCCTCAAACCTTCGAACTCTGCACCTAATCTCACTTTGTCTGCAGTTGTCTCTGGCCTCTATTTTATCTCTTCACACTCTTTCACACTTCAGAATACCTATATTGATACTCTCACCCTTTCTTCTGGTCTCTAAGCATAAGGAGGAGCTCTTTGCCAACTCTAATACTCAACTTGTGAACTGGTCTTGCCAATAATTCCCTTTCTGTTATGAGTTTTTTTCCTGTTTACTGGCTTTTTCTCCTTTGCCTACAAATGTGGACTTCTATAGAAGTATCCAGAGCATCTACAAGTCACATCAGGAATCCCTTTAAGAAGAGAGTTTGGGAGGCACTGGACATGGATGACAAGGCATACTTGATGAAAAAGTGAAATTGATTATGTTCTAACAGGAAATAACTGGTTACTGCTATGGGTATCATTTCTAAATTATCTATGTACAGCTAGACCACCAGTATATTTGTCCAGAGATTAAAATCAATACTGAAGAAGAATTAAAAATACAGAACATGTGGCACATAATTGAGGCATCTTTCCCCTGACCTGTTTAAGTGGAAAATAGATGAAAGAACAGGCATTGACACAGCTCTTGAAGTTTGTTAAGAAAGTTTAACCAATAATTAATTACTACAAAGTCCAAAAGTGCATAGAACAACCTTTGCCAGTAACTGTGACCTCTTTGCAAGGTGAGAATTATTACAGCCAAGGATAACACTTGATCAGACTAGTAAAATTTATCTAAAAATCTTATGGAGGATGATGGTAGATGATGCTTGTCAGTCCGATCTATAAAAAGAGAAGCAGTAAAGGAAAAAGGTTTAAAGAAAGCTTAGAGACCCAACTGAGTAAAATCCTCCTAAGCATATTTAAAGGATGAAACTGAAAAGAGTACAAGAAATAGACTTAATTAGGAAAGATTTATTTAAGGAGGATTAAGGATTTATTTTAAAAAATCCATCTCTTGTTTGATAATGGTGGAATCATCACATTTGGACCCAACATTGCTGCATGAAAGATGTAAAAATGACAATAAAGCAAACCACAGTAAAAAGAGCAACTTGCACTAGAGCAAATATACTCTAGGCAACCCATTTTTGAGGGTATTGAGGGACTGATGTTCAAAATATCTGAAAAGAAGGGAGTACAAGTGGTAGGGGGAAAAATCAGACCTTTTTATTACTTCAATACGATAACAGAAAATATCAATACTAATCTATAAGTATACTTTATCATCTCATATGTAATTTTTTGAGTTACCTACATATGAATAGAGAGTATTTTTGTTAAATGTTTGAGAAGGCAACAGCTAGGCATTTTACAGATGTTCTGTGTCTTTACCATTACAAAACTGACTGAAAGCTTGAACATTGAAGTATCTCTTAAGTCAGCTGTAAACTCAGAAATGTACCTATTCACACAAAAAACAAACAAACGGTAAGGATAGTCATTGTACAGATTATGATATATATATTGGGATGGACAACTCATAGTATTGGTCCATCAATACAGGTATCTTGAACAGACTACAGAGGCACTACAGAGTCTAGGATGGAAGAGGAGAAGAGCAGTCTGGATTGGGAATTTGTAAAAGTATTGTTCATGACCCCAGACTTCAGCATGGAACAAAGGTTCATTCTTTTTGTGGCAGTAGTCTTTTTGTAATACTGTGTGTATACAAATGAGTGTCATTCAAATGATAATTGCAAAGTTCATGGTGGACATAAGTAGGTTTCAGTATATTACCAATGAATTATACAAATGAATGAAAAAACATTTAATAACTTGTTACCTACCAGCTACTTTGCTAAATAAGTAGGGAGCATGCAAATACAAAATTAAGGCAGTCTCTATTATTAATGAACTCACATTATGATGGAAGAGACAATATATGAAGGATTATGTTGGCAAAGAAATGATATTTTGGTAAAGGAAGTCTCAGGAATGATCAGTATCACAGGAGAACAGTTAATTGACATGCCCTTTTCAGAAATATGGTTGCATTGATTTGCTTATAGTTCCTATGGGAAGAGGTAGAAAAGAAGTGGGTAGGTCTGTGCATAGCAACATGTCTGAAGTTGGCTGAGGTGAAACAGCATGGTCAAATTTGGGGCTGACTAGATATAGCAAGGTCTGGCCAGTTTGGACAGTCCACCCCCAAGGCAGGTGTGGTAAGCTAATCAAGTTTTTAGTTGTTCATATGACCCTGGAAGATGATGCTTATAAAATGGGTAGTTAGAATACAAAGAAGTATTGATCAATTATGATAAGCAGAGTCTTAATAAGATAAAATTCAGTAGTCATTCAGGTTTAGTCCTTCGTAATTAATTGACTATTAAACATTTTAAACTGAATATCCTACAAATATCTCAAACTGAATATGTCCAAAACAATTAATTATCTTTTCAAACTCTACCCCTCTTCCAAAATTCAAAACTTAATATTTCTGTCTAGGGCATCACTGTCTCATTTGCCCATTTGCAATCTTTTTACTCCTTTTTCTTATGCATGTCTAAGCAGTTGCCAAGTTTTGTTCTACTTCTGTAACATCTTATATCCATTCTTCTCTCTCTACTTAACATGATCACCACCCTAGTTTAGACTCATAACCTCTTCCTGAAGTATTGCATTAATTTTTAATTGACCTCTTTGTCTCATCTTCCCTCTCTCCTATCTATTCTACACATAGCTTCGAAGTAGATTTTATTTTTCTTATTTTGAACTTAATGGATTCCCAAAGAAGAGAACATTTCTGTGTAAAGTAGAATAGAAAAAGAGGCTATGTGAAATAATGAAATTCTGATACACAACTTCCCTTTAAATACAATATATAATAAATTCATCATATTTCTTTCAAAGCTTTTTCTGTGTGTATTTCTGAACTAAGTGCATTTTAAAAAAATTCTTCAGTGACCCTTTTTTGTTTCTTGACAACACTGTTGTTAGCTTCTCCTCTCCCCCTTTCCCCTTCTCCCAAAGGAAAATTAAAAAGAAAGAAAAACAGTCCTTGTAGTAAATAAACATAGTTAAGCAAAATAAATCTATACATTTGCCATGTCCAAAAATGTATATTTCATGCTCTACCTTGAATTCATCACTGCTCTGTCATAAAGTGCAGTGCTTCATCATTGGTCCTCTAGAGGTGTTGTTGGGCATTGCATTGATAAGAGTTCTTAAGTCTTTCAAAGTTGTTTTTCTTTACAGTGTTCTTACTGTGTGAATTTTTCTCTGTCTGCTCACTTTACTCTATCAATTCATGGAAGTTTATTCAGATGTCTCTGCAACTGCCCATTCATTATTTCTTGTGGCACTACATTTTATTTTATTACGTTCACATGCAGTGATTTTTTTTCTTTGGTTATGCCACAGTTAATGGATACAAGTAGTTGTGTACAGTTCTTTACTACAACAGAAAGAACTGCTAAAGATATTTTTGTGCATAAGGTTATTTTACCTTTCTCTTTAATCTCTTTGGAGTGTAGGTCTAGTAGTGGTATCATTGTTTTAGAGGTATATACACTTTAGTGATTTTTGGGAGCATAGCTTCAAATTGTTTTCTGGAATGGCTGAACTAGTTTACAACTCCACAAACAGTGAGGGTACCAATGTTCCTGTCTTCCCATAGCTTCTCTAATAATTATCAATTTCCTTTTGAAAAAAAAATCATTTTAGTCAATCTGAGAGGTAAAACAATTAGAGTTGCTTTTGTTTTAATTTTTTAAATTATTAGTGATTTGAAATGTTTTTTCATATGGTTGTTGATAGCTTAGGTTTCTTCCTTTGAGAACTGACTTCATATTCTTTAACCATTTCTAAGAGAATGGTTGTTATTCTTATACATTTGAATCAGTTCCTTGCATATTTTGGATATTAGGCCTCTATCAAAAATTTGCTACAAAGATTTCCTCCCTCCCCATTTAACTGTTTTAATTCTATTTTAGCTGTATTGATTTTGTTTGTGAAATTTATTTTCTATTTTATATAGTCCAAATTGTACATTTTATTTTCTTTGATTTATCTTGTCCTATTTATAGTTGTAAAAGGTTCTTTCTTCCTTGCACATCTAATTTATGTTGTGACCTTTTCTATATTTCAATTGTGTATTTGTTTAGAATTTATTTTGCTAAATGGTGTGAGAGCTTTTCTTGTGAGATGAGGATCTGTTGACCACCTAACTCTCTTTTCTAGGCTGATCATCATCTTTCTTGATGAAAGAAGCAGAATCTAGAATTTTCTTTTTTTAATAAAGTAGTTTCCTTTCAGAAGAGATATTGATATTATTTCTTTATTTCTTTCAGATTATTTTAGCCTGGAAACTAAGCATGAAACTGAATATTCATCTTCAAAGCAGACTAGTTATACAGGAATATCCAAGAAAAGACTCAGAAAAGAAGCCACCTGGGATTCCAAGATGAGGGAAAGTCGGGAATGTGATGTCAAATTAGAGAGGGAAGAGTACAACCAGGAGAAACAATCCAGACAAGTAGCATACATTCCCAGAAAAATATCTAGTGACTATAATACATTGTTAGGAAGTTTCAGCCCAGGGTCATTCTTTGGTTCACAACAGAGAATTACTACAGGAAAAAGTCTCCTTAAATATAATCGAATCTCCTTAGGGAAGAAGCTTTCTAAGTATAATAAATACAGGAAACCCTTTAGTTACCACTCAGACCTTATTCAGTTTCGAATAGCAAATTCTGGAGACAAATCATATATATGTCATGAATGTGGGAAAGCCTTTGGTCAGAGGAGATATCTTATTGAACATCAGCGAATTCATACAGGACAGAAGCCCCATAAATGTAATGAATGTGGAAAAGCCTTTATCCAGAGAGGAAACCTTACATCTCATCAAAGAATTCATACAAGAGAGAGACCCTTTGAATGTAAGGAATGTGGGAAGGCTTTTAGCCAAAGGGGTCACCTTACTGAACATCAGAGAATTCATACTGGAGAGAAACCCTTTGAATGTAAAGAATGTGGAAAAGCCTTCAGCCATAGGGGGCATCTTGCTGAACACCAGAGAATTCATACTGGAGAGAAACCTTTTGCATGTAATGAATGTGGGAAAGCTTTTAGCCACAGGACATCCCTTATTTATCATCACAGAATTCATACTGGGGAAAAACCCTTTAAATGTAATGAATGTGGGAAAGCCTTTAGTCAGAGGGGAAACCTTACTGAACATCAGAGAATTCATACTAGAGAGAAACCCTTTGAATGTAATGAATGTGGGAAAGCCTTTAGCCACAGAGGCCATCTTACTACACATCAGAGCATTCATACTTCAGAGAAACCATATCTTTGTAATGAATGTGGGAAAACCTTTAGCCAGCGAGGAAACCTTATTGAACATCAACGAATTCATACTGGCGAGAAACCCTTTGAGTGCAATGAATGTGGGAAAACCTTTAGCAGAAGGGGATATCTTCCTGAACACCAGAGAATTCATACTGGAGAGAAACCTTTTCAGTGTAATGAATGTGGAAAAGCCTTCAGCCACAAAGGAAGTCTTACTGAACACCAGAGAATTCATACTGGAGAGAAACCTTTTCAGTGTAATGAATGTGGGAAAACCTTCATCAAAAACTCACGTCTAGCCCAACATCAGAAAATTCATACTGGAGAGAAGCCATTTGAATGTACTGAATGTGGGGCAATGTTCAGCCAGGAAGAGAAACTTATTGAACACCAAAGAAGGCATGCTGGAGAGAAACCTTTTGAATGTAAAGAATGTGGGAAATTCTTTAGTCGGAAGGGATACCTTACAGAACATCAGAGAATTCATGCTGGAGAAAAATCATTTGAATGCAAAGAATGTGGGAAATTCTTTAGTCGGAAGGGTTACCTTACTGAACATCAGCGAATTCATGCTGGAGATAAATCCTTTGAATGTAGTGAATGTGGAAAAGCTTTCAGCCAAAGGAAATACCTTACTCAGCACCAGAAAATCCATACTGGGGAGAAACCCTTTGAATGTAATGAATGTGGGAAAGCCTTTAGACAAAGGGGACACCTCACAGCACATCAGAGCATTCATACTGCAGAGAAGCCTTTTGAATGTAATGTGTGTGGAAAAGCATTCCGACAGAGAGGAAGCCTTACTGAACATCAGAGAATGCATGCGGGAGATAAACCATTTGAATGTAGTGAATGTGGGAAAGCATTTAGTCACAGGAGCAGTCTTACTGAACATCAACGAATCCATGCTGGAGAGAAACCCTTTGAATGTAAAAAGTGTGGGAGAGCCTTTACCCATAGGAAATCCTTCATTTACCATCAGAGACTTCATAGTGGAGAGAAACCATTTGAATGTAATGAATGTGGGAAAGCCTTCAGTGACAACTCTTATCTTACCTTACATAAGAGAATTCATACTGGAAAGAAACCCTACAAGTGTAATCATTGTGGGAAGGCTTTTAGCCAGAGAGGAAATCTTACTGAACATCAAAGAATACATACTGGAGAGAAACCCTTTGAATGCACTGAATGTGGGAAAGCCTTTACCCACAGGAAATCCCTTATTTATCATCAGAGAATTCATGCTTGAGTGAAACTTATTGAGTGCAGTAATTGTGGGAAATCTTTTAGCCACAGTAGATACCTTAATTCACACTGGTGAGAAGCTTTTTGAAAGTAATGAGTATAAAAATCTCTTATCTACAAAGGGAAGCTTAATGAACATCAGAGGATTTGTGCTGTAATCATGGTGATCCCTGAAATATTATCAGAAACTTTATAATATTGAAAAATTACATATAAGCAATGCATGTGGGAAACCTTCAGTAGTAACTGAAGCCTTAGAAAGCATCAGATAACTCTAATTAAAGGAAAACCTTATGAATGTATTTACTATGAAAACTTTTAGAGTAGTATATCCCTCATCAAATGTTAGAGACTCCATACAAGATTATCAGTGGAATTGTGGTACACTGCATACAGTACTGGATTTGAAGACAGGAAAACCTGAAATCCAGTCATGCCTCAGACAGTTACTAGTTGTGTGACTCTGGGCAAGTCACTTAACTGCTCTCAGCCTCAGTTTCCTTTTCTGTAAAACAAGGATACATGATAGTACCTACTTCACAGGATTATTGTGAGGATCAAGTGAGATCAAATAAGATAATGTGTAAAGTGTTTTACAAACCTAAAGGCATTATATAAATGCTAGCTGTTATGTAAGGAATGCATAATGAAGCCCTGTCAGGTTTTTTTTTTAATGCAGACAGTTGTTGCTTTCCATAGGTATGCATTATGCAAATTTGACTCCCTATGGGTGGGCAGTAGGTCTCCACCCCTAACCCCCAGGGCACGGGTCGGCTTCTCCAGACAGTGAAGCTCCTCTGGCTTTGGGGATTACAAGCACTGAAGCAGCCTGGGCTTCTTGGGCAGAGTCCCAGGAAGAGGGAGAGGTCTGCAGAAAGGTCCACTTATGATAAGCGAGAACTGTCTGTATTAAAGAGTAAAGATGGCAGAGTTTGTCATCATCTCCTTTGTACTTAAATGCTTTGAGGGAGAAAAAATTAGATCTTATTACTTTCCTTCCTGTAATACATACTGGCTGCCAACTGAAGGCTGAATTACATGAGTTAGTGCAGCCAGTGTTTGGGTGCCGAAATAGGGCCTGAAGTACAATATATTTTTTAAACTGTTCAGTAAAGTTACTGAAATGTCATATAATCACTTGCCTATATCTTTTATATTATTTTAAAAATATTCTAGTTATAATAAACACATAATTTTAAAGCATTACCTTGGAAAAGAGCATTAGTGTTAGAGGACCTGGATTCAAATTCCTCTGTGTGACATTGGGCAAATCACAACCTCTCTGGGCAACAATTTTGGTTTTTCTTTTTTTTTTTTCCATCTATAACCTGCAGGGGTTGGACTAGATGATCTCTAAGATCCCTTCCTTCTCTAGATCTGTGATTGTCATAAACTGTTATATAGAGTTTTCTCAATAAAAATTATGTAAGTTAATGCTATCAAACTGGTAACAAAAATGTCTTCTTTGCTTTCATTTGTCCTTCATAATTCTTTCTTTTGCATGATTTACCACTGCTGCTGTTTCTGCTGTTTTAATGTTAGTAGAGAAAGCACTGGACTAGAGTCAGAAAAAAGAGAATCCAATTCCAATCCCATTTCCTACACATTTAAATGATATGACCCTGTAAAGGGCATTTTTACCTCTTTTTGAGCCTTAATAGCTTCATCTTTAAAATGAGCATTATAATTCTCCACAAAAGCCTTTCTTTGGTATACCATGCCATGGAGATCACTCTAATTTCTCAATAGGGTAGTGTAAAGCAAACCAGTCTCTGACAGGTTTTACAAAATTGAAATTACACACCTCATGACACACTGTCTTCTTTCTGAAGAACAGTGTGGCTAAGTATGTGGAGGATCATCAATAGTTATTTTGGTAATTTGTTAATTAATTTTGTGATCATAACTATTCACAAAAAAACCCTTAAAAAATACACTATAACCCCCAATCCTGTAATATCTCATTTGCTGCTAAAGTGATAGTGACAATGTCATAAAAAAAAATGTGGCAGAGGGTGCTGAGGATGGTAGTTTTCATATCATATATAAATTTTAACTTTTATTGCTATTAATATGAAATTACTACTTATTAGTAAACTTCCTCTCATCCTTTTTTTTTCCCTGACATTCTCACCTCCTGGCACTGATACGAGTTTTCTAGAAGAAACCACATCTGTCGTCATCTACTAAAATGTCCATTTTTCTCATGCTCCTTATCTCACAATATAATAAGTATAGTCAACAAGTTTCTCATTCTCCATAATTATTTCCAGGCCTTTCCTTTCTTACCACTCATAAATTATTCCTTTGAAGTTCATGGCAATTTTATGACCCTGTCTCAATCGTTCCACCAACCTTGTTTATAATAAAATGGATCCATACTTAGCAATAATTTTAGTATCTGACATGTCTTCTTAATCCCATTCTTAGTACTATTATCATAGACTTCAGTACTAATGTTTCTGAACTTTCTCTTTCCCTGACTTCTTAATTCATCAGTGTCCTCAACTCCTATGACCTCTATTTCCACTCTGTTGTAGTCACTCATAGAGGGTAGTCATTTTTTTTTTTTTGCTTCACCATGAAAACTCTCCCCACATGCAAGTGCTTGAACTCTTGACTTTTTCCTTCTTGCTTACAATAAGAATCTCAGAGTTGAAAGATTCTTGAGAAGTAATCCAGTCCAATCCATACTTGAATAACAACTCTTTAGCAGAGATTCTTAATTAGGGATTATTTGCCTTTTCAATATTTTGGATAAGTTTTTCAACTGGTTTCCTTTGCAGTCTTATGTGTTTATGCTATGTTTTTCAAACCATTAAGTTGAGATGGACTTCAGATTGCCAAAGGAATCTGTCATACGGCACATACATACACACACACAGTTATTATCCTTATTATCCTTGCTTGAAGACCTATAGCACAGGCAAACCCACTACCTTCTGAGAGTCCATTCAACCAATGGATCACTCTGATCATTAGAAAGTTTTTCCTTACATCAAGCCTAAGTTCTCTCCTTGTAACTTTCATCCATTGGTCCTGTTTCTGTTTTCCAGGGCCAACCAGAACCAGTATAATACTTCTGCTATTTGAGAACCCTCCAAGTACTTGACCACTGACACGTTTCCCTTGCCTTTTTTTCTTCAAGCTAAACATTTCTTTGTCTAGTATGAACTTGATTTTTAACTAAACCTTCCTGTTGACCTTCTTTGGACACTTTCAAGTTTAATTATATTTGCCTTAAAATGCGATTCCTAAGGGAAGCTAGGTGGCACAGCGGGTGGAGTGTTGGGCCTGGAGTCAGAAAGACTCACCCAAGTTTAAATCTGGCCTTAGACACTAACTGTGTGACTGAGTAAGTCACTTAACCCTGTTTGCCTCATTTTCCTTATTTGTAAAATGAACTAGGGAAGGAAAGGGCAACTACTTAGTATCTTTGCCAAGAAAAGCCCAAATGGCTTCACAAAGGAGTAGGGCATGACTGAAAAACTAAAAGAACTGAAAATAATGCACTATATATGGTTTGGCTATCAGAGTGCAACCATCCTATCATCACCGAAGTCATAAATACTGTGTCCCTTAAGAGATTCTAATTTGGTATTTGTTTTTTTGAGGGTCATACCATTCATAGTGTTTACTAATTTGAAGCTTGCTGTCAACTACAAGCATCACTTATTTTTCAGATGAACTCCTTTTAGATGGTATTCCCCATCTTGAATTTATGAAGTTGCTTTTTAAAAAAAACATCTAAGGGGCAGCCAGGTGGCGCAGTGGATGGAGCACCAGCCCTGAAGTCAGGAGTGCCTGAGTTCGAATCTGGCCTCAGACCAAACACTTGACACTAGCTGTGTGACCCTGGGCAAGTCACTTAATCCCAACTGCCTAAAAAAACCCCAAAAAACCAAAAACCCATCTAAGACTTTACATTTGTCCTTATTAAATTTCATCTTTAAAAAATCATCTTTACTTCATGCTATTATGAATCACTTCTCACCACAAAACTTCTGAAAAGAAGTCACTTCAGAATCTTAGTGGCAGAAGGGATCTCATAGGCCACCAACTTCAAATTCCTGCACAAGAGTCTTCCATGCACAGCACCTTATACGTGCTTTTCTTGCCTGTTTGAAAACCTCTAGAGAATGGGGACACTGCTTTATGAAACAAGTCATTGTTTTGGTATCGCTCTGATTTTAAAGAAACTGTTTTCTTAAAACAAGCTTCCTTTCTGTCATTTCTACCTATTGCTCCTAGTCTGGGGTTAAGCAGAAGAAATCTAATCTCTTTCACAATGTGGCCCTTCAGACATTTCAAAACAGTGATGTTCCTTTTGTCTTCTCTTAGCTAAATATCTCAGATGGCTTCAGTAAATTCTTCATCCATACACTAGCTCTATGGTTGTGGACAAGTCACTTATACCTCACATTCCCCATCTATAAAATGGGAGTAATAGCAACTACCTCACTGGGTTATTGTGAGGGGCAAATAAAATAATATATGTAAAGCACTTCATAAAACTTAAAATGCCTTTTAATTGTTATTATTAGTAGTATTAGTATTGTTAGGAACTTTAAAAAAAAGTATTGACCTCAAGTTATTTTTATAGCAGTGGGATCTCTGGTTCAAACTACATGAATATTTTAGTCACCTGAATGTAATTCTAAATTGCTTTTCAGGATGATTAGATATATTGTAAATAATAGTGATATGAAATCTTACAGGTGAGCCAGTACTCTTAAGAAATTTCTTAGCAAAAACACTAAAAAGGCAGCAAGCTATTTAATAAAACAATGGCCTATATTGGTCCAAAAGAACATATAATAAGACACTTTCTCTGGGTAGAAGAGTGGAAAACTATGAATGTATAATGTTGCATATGCTTTTACCATCATTTTGCTATTTGATTTTGTTCAATTTTTTTTTTAATACAACAGTTCTGGTTTTGGAGAAGGTATATAGGGAGATAACTGCTATTTTTACAAAATGGGAAAATATCAATATCATTTTTAATGGTTAAAAAGAAAAATTTCACAGCAAAGATGTAAAAGCAGATGAAGCAGTGATCAACCAAACCAAAGGAACATATCCATCCAGCCTAGTGCTATACAAGATAGAAAGCTGGGGGTACTCTGGACAGAATAATTGAGGAGGCAGGGCAAAAACTAGCTCAAGCTCCAGGAAACAGGGCCTTTTGAAGCTAGTAGCTTTTCTACTTTGGCCAATAAGACATACAGGTCTTTTAGGGCATGGGGCATGTTTTTTGTCTATATCTCTAGTGCTTAATACAGTACCTAGTGTATTTTGTTGTTGTTCAGTTCAGTTCAGACCCCATGGACCATAGCACACCAGGCCCTTCTATTCACTATATCCCTTAGTCTGTCTAAGCTCATGTTCGTTGCTTCCATGACAGCTCTAGCCATCTTATCCTCTGCTGTCCCCTTCTCCTTTTGCCTTCAATCTTTTCCCAACATCAGAAGACTACTGTCTTCTCATTATGTAGCCAAAGTATTTAAGCTTCAGCTTCAGTATTTGTACTTCCAATGAGTAGTCTGAATTAATTTCTTTAAGTCTTGGCTGATTACCTGTGTAGACTGCTGAGCCTGGAGTCAAGAAGACCTGATTTCAAATCTGTCCTCAGACACTTACCAACTGTGTGACCCTGGGCAACTCACTCAACCCTATTTGCCTTAGTTTCCTCATCTATAAAATCAGCTGGGGAAGGAAAAGGCAAACCACTCTAATATCTTCGCCAAGAAAATCCTAAATGGGGTCACATAGAGTCAGACACAACTGCAATGACTGAACAACAACGAATTGACTGATTTGATCTCCTTGCTGTCCAAAGGACTCTCAAATCTCCAGCTCCACAGTATGAAAATGTCAATTCTGTGGTGCTCACTTTTCCTTATAATCCAACTCTTACAGCCATACATTACTACTATTTATATGGACCATTGTTGGCAAGGAGATGTCTCTGCTTTTTAGTATGCTTTCCAGATTTGCCATAGCTTTTCTCCCTCTGTTTCCCAGGAAGTGATGAGATCAGTTGTCATGATTGGTCTGATGGTTTTCCCTACTTTCTTCAATTTAAGTCTGAATTTTTCAATAAGAAGCTCTTGATCTGAGCCACGATCAGTTCCAGGTCTTATTTTAACTGCCTGTGTGGAACTTCTCCACCTTTGGTTGCAAAGGATATAATTAGTCGAATTTTGACATTAATCATCTAGTGATGTTCATCACTTTTTGGGTTGTTGAAAAAGAGTGTTTGCTATGACCAGCAAGTTATCTTGACAAAACTCCATTTGCCTCTGCCCTCCTTTGTTTTGTACTCAAAGGCCAAACTTTCCTGTCATTCCAATTATCTTTTGATTTTGTATTTTAGCATTCCAATCCCTTATGATAAATGTGACATCTCTTTTTGGTGTTATTTCTAGAAGATCTTGTGGGTCTTCATAGAACTGAGCAACTTTGTCCACTTTGGCATCAGTGGTTGGAGCATAGATTTGTGTTACTGTGATACTGAATGGTTAGCCTTGGATTTGAACAGATACCATTCTGTCATTTTTGAGATTATACCCCCAGTACTGCTTTTCTCACCCTTTTATTGACTTTTGAGGGCTACTCCATTTCTTCTGAGGGATTCTTGCCCGCAGTAGTATATGTAATGATCACCTAAATTAAATTCACCCATTCCTCTCCATTAATCTCACTGACACCCAAGATGTTGATGTTTAAACTTTCCATCTCCTGTTTGACAACATCTAGCTTACCTTGGTTCATAGATCTTACATTCCCAGTTCCTATGCAATATTGACCTTTCAGTATTAGACTTTCCTTTCATTACCAGATACACTCACATCTGAGCTTTCTTTCAGCTTTGGCCCAGTGACTTCATTCTTTCTGGAGCTACTTGTAGTTGTCCTCTGCTGTTCCCCAGTAACCTGTTGGATACCTTCCAACCTGAGGGGCTCATCTTCTGATGTCATATCTGTTATCATTTTAATATTGTCCATGGGGTTTTCTTGGCAAAGGTGATGGAGTGGTTTGCCATTTCCTTCTCTAGTGGATCACCTTTTGTCAGAACTGTCCACTATGACCTATAACCCTGAACAGCTTAACTCAGTTTCACTGAGCTGTACCCCTCCACCACAACAAAACAGTGATCCAGGACAGGGCCTGGCATATAACAAGTGTTTAATAAATCATTGTTGACTAAGATTGTCAACCTGGGATTTATATTCTTTTAGTTTGATCAGTAAAGTTTTTTTTATTTGAATTTTATTTTAGTACCTTTTATGTGTAGATAGTCCTATTTGCCCCAACAGCTATAGGAGTTGCCACAATCTTCACTCAGATTTGTACCATCTGCCAGGTCTATATGGTGGTATCATAGGGTGGTATCATTTAGCTAAAGTCTGATGCCATTCATGTGGGCCTCTGCCCCCAAAACAGAGTCTAATTATGTCCAAAGCAGGCTGGTTATAAGGAATAAATAAAGGATTGTGAGGAGAGTGTTTAAACCTAGGAGCTATGCTAACAGCTGAAAATACAAAGAAAGGCAAAAACCAGTACATGCCCTTAAGGAGCTAACAAAACAATGGAGGAGGGGCAATAAGCAAACAATAATATACAAACAAAGCATATATGTATACACACACACACACACACACACACACACACACACACGATAAATTGGAGATAATTATGGAGGAAAGGCATCATTATTAGGGGGATCCAGAAGGGCTTCTTACAGAAGGTGGGCTTTTAGCTGAAACATGAAAGAATTCAGGAAACCTAGAAAGTGGAGATGAAGAGAGAAAATTCCAGGCTTGGGGGACAGTGAAGATACATGGAGTCAAGCGATGGAGTGTAATTTTCAAGTAACAATGAGGAAGCCAGTGTGAGCTGCAGAGTATATAGAGGGGAGTAGGGTATAAGAAGACTAGAAAGGTAGGAAGGGGCTGGATTATGAAGAGCTTGGAATGTTGAAAAGGATTTTATGTTTGTTCCTAGAGATAATAGGTAACCACTAGATTTTATTGAATTGAACAGTGATATAGTTAGAAGTGCATTTTTAGGAAGATCAATTTGATATCTGAATGGAGTATCAGCTAGAGTGAGGAGACACTTGTGTCAGGGGAACCAAGAGAGCTATTGTAATACAAGGGGATCAAGTGAGAAGAGCCTGCTTCAGGGCGGTGGAGGTCTCAAAAGGGGGAAGGGGAAATGTACAAGGGATAACGCACAGGTGAAATCAGTAGGACTTGACCATTGATTGAAAATCGAGGGTGGAGTGGGGTTGACAACAAATATTTGAGGATGAGAGGGTGTAAACCTAGGTAACTGGGAGGATGGTGGTTAGAAAGAGGAAGGGTTGGAGGAGAAATAAAATGAGTTCAGTTTTAGACATGTTAAGTTTAAGATGTCTGTTTAACTTTCAGTTAAAGATGTCCAATGGGCAGTTGGATGTGGGAGATTAGAGGTTGGAAGAGAGGTTATGGCTGCAGGTGGAGAACTGAAACTGTGAGTGCCTTTAAAAGGCATAAGCTAACCCAGAATTCCCTGTTGTGTTTTGACTCTTTCTCTTCTTCCATTTTCCTGGATGAGGATGTACAATGAAAGGCAATACTGTAAGGGAAGAGGCCTTGTGCGTTTTTCCTCTGAGGCTGACATATGATTTGATTCTCCTGCTTAGCACTTTTTCTTTATTTTAGATAAATATTATTCTAGTGGCTATGAACTTTTGAGTTTTGAAAGGTTAGGAATATGAGTCATCTAAAATCTTAAGAGCGCAGGATTGGAGTCCATGCTGATTTTTGCAACCAGCCATCCAAACCTTGATGTCCTCAGGAATTCTGAGAAGTCAGGAGTAACTTTCAGGATCCAGCCAAGCAGGAGCTGCAATGAGTCATCTGACAAGAATGCCATTTTTGGAGATGAACTTTGTGGGACCAGTTAATACCTAACCTACTCTCCATATAGACTGAGGTGGGATAGGAGAGATTGTCCCCCCAAGGTGTGTGTTCCAAGAGGGAAATGTATTTTTATTCTTGCTATATCTTTGAAGTAAATAATCCCTTTGTAAAAGATAATTGATATTAATTGGTTAAACAGAACTGGGGTGCTACTCATTGGTGATTAGCAGTGGGAAGAAATGTGTGTAATGGGAGGCCCTGATGGGGTGCTGTAGTGATTACGTTTGGGTGCTTGTACTTAGACCCCAATTTCTGCCTTGATTCAGAAACACTATCCCTGACAGTTTCTCCCCAGCCCAAGGACACTGTGCCTAGCAGTTACTCATGAGTGGATCCCAGCAAGACCCTTATCTCTCTCCTTGGTGCAGTTACAAACAGCAACTGAAGGAATTATTAGTTTGAACTGGCTTTGCACTGGGTCATAAAGACATTCTTACCCACTGGACTATCTATACTACTGTCCTACCTCATTATCTACATTGGTGGCAGAATGGACAACTCTCAGTTGTCCCTGACCGCTAGTTAACTTAGTGATGTAGCAGGCCTAAAACCACACCTCCATGTGGCCCCCCTTGTGGGCTTTTCCCAGTGAACTGTGGGTAAAATGCCTGCACAGTAGGTACAAGAAGTGCATGTTCTTTTAAGAACTGACCACTCCTTAACCATTCCTTAATCCCACCCTGAATCACCTAGTTAGCATATTTGGCACATGTTTTATTGTATTTTGTCCTATATAAACTTTAACTTTACCCCTTTAAGATCTCAGGATCCTTAAGAATCCTTGCCCGCTGAAAAGCGTAACAATAAATCTTTGCCACCTTGACTTAAAGAATGCTTGAGTCTGTGAATTCATTCCAGACGACCCATCATGTACTCCAGTCTTTGAGGGGTCACAATCTCTCAAACTACAACAGCCCTAGTCAGTGAAAAACCCTTCGGAGGTATACATAAACCCTCAGGGTGAGATGTGGCCAGAGAGAATGAGCTAGGGAAGGAAATGGCAAACCACTGTAGTATCTTTGCCAGGAAAACCCCAAATGGGGTCGTGCAAAGTCAGACATGACTGAAAAACAAGTGAAGTGCCTATTTCTGCCATTAATATCAACAGGAAAGGAAATGAGAAAGTTGAGTGGTCTAGAGACAATGCCATTGGAAGATCAATTCAAGGAGAAGAGGATGTTTAACCTTAGAAGAGAAGGATTATGGGAGACATTAATTGCTTTCAAATACTAGAAGACTTCTTCTGTGGAAAAGAGTTTAGGCACGTGTTAAATCTAACATATACCTTTTCTGCCTGGCTCTAAAGGGTAGAACTGGAAGCAGTTGCTGGAACTTATGGAGATACAATTTAATCAATGTAATTTTAAAAAATTTTAGCAACTAAAGTTGTACATAAATGGGATAAGCTGTCTCAGGAGGTAAAATGGGTACCTTTTCTTTTTTGGGGGGGTCTTTAAGCAGAAGCTGGATGATATGTATGTGTCCATATCAGTCATTTATTTGCCAACCCACCTCTACTGCACATTAAACCCTTTCTCATGACAGAGAAAGCTAGTAAAATAAAAATACCCAGAACAGAGTTTGACAACGAGTGAGGATGTATGCTTTATTATCTTTTCCTCAGGATCTCTTTTCACACATTGGATTTAAGTGAGGCACAGTTATGTAGAGTCATTGGCCTCACTCTCTCTTCCAGAGTTACTGAAGTCCAGTGGCAAGACAAAAGTCTGGTGATGGCTCAGGATACAGTGGATGACCTTAGTATCTCTGATATCTTACCGAGCTCTAAGCACTTCACTATGCCTGTTTCAGTAGCCTTCATAACTGTTGGAAGAAATTGTTCTCATCTGGTCATTCTGGCCAGTCTTCACATGTTTGGGGTAGACACACCCATAACTCACTGATGGGTTTGAGAACTCTCAGTTACTGTGACCTTGTTTAGCCCATCTGCTGAGACTCATTTATTGGGGTGTGGCCACTGCACATGCTACAGCCTCTTGGAGCCACAGGTGACAGTTGGGTGAACCAAGTGGGCACCAAAGGTGGAGAGCAGCCCTGGAAGGGCTCAGCAGCCCTCAAACCAGAGGTACTAGTCTTCTCTGAGCAACCACACATCCCTCTTGGTATTATAAATGTATGGCAATTGCCCATGTATTTTGACTATCAGAATTTTATTTATTTGAAGCAAGTATTTTCCCCATTCTGTTGTTTCTCTTTGAATTCTATTTAAATTTATTTTATTTATATGACAGTTTTTAGATTTTAAGTAGTTAAGAGTACAGAGGTTTCACCAGACTACCAAAGCAACACACACACACACACACACACACACACACACACACACACACAAAGTGTTCTGAAACTAATTCTCACTAAATTGCTTTCCAATTTTTCCAGAACTTCTTATCAAAAAGGGAGTCCTTCCCCAAGTAATTTATGTTCTGGGATTTATCAAACACTAGGCTACTGTTTTGATTGCTTTCTTGTTTTATCTGTTCCATTAATTTACTTTTTTGTTCTTAACCAGTACCAAATAGTTTTGGTGATTTCTTCTTTATAGTCAAATTTGACATCTGATAATGCTTTTGCCCTTTCATTTCTGTTCCCTGCCCTCAACTATTTGACATTTTACACTTTTTGCTATCCAAAGTGAATTTTATTATTTTGCTAGTTCTGAAAAGCATTACTTCAATAATTTGATTGGTATAGTACTAACTCCGTAAGTTAATTTAGACAATAATGTCATTTTACAATATTGACATAGCTGAACCATGAGCAGTAAATATTTCTCCACTTATCTAAGCTTTCCTTTATCTCTGTGAAGTTCTTTTGTACTTATATTTATAAAAATTGAGTGTGTATGACTTGTTATATTAACTCAGATATTATATGCATTTTATAATTACCCTGAATGTAATTTAACTTATTTCCATTTCCTCCTGGTTTTATTGTGGTATAGCAATTCTAAAAACTCTTCATGGTTTCTTTCATGTCCTGTTACCTTGCTGTAGCCAATAATCAGCCCAATCAGTTTCTTATTCTCTAGTATTTTCTAAGTATGCCATCATGGCTTCTGCAAATAAGGATAGTTTTCTCTTCTTTTTTTACAATGTTCATACGTCAACTTTTACTCTATTGTATTGTAATTAGTATTTCTACTAAATTCACTTGTGGTTATGGTTTATTTGATTTTGTCTTCTGAGACTGATCTATGACATCTGTTTTTTATTTTGTTACTCTGAATAGTTTATATTTTTGTAGGTATTTGTCAATTTCCTTTGAATTCTCAGTTTTGCTTGCATATACTTTTATTATTATTGTCATGATTATTATTCATTGGTGTTTTTCATTAAGTAATTATAGGAATAATTATAAATTTGTAAATATATGTGAGAGGGGAAGGGGAGGGTTAATGAATCTCTTCTTTCAAGTAAGAATTTGGACTTTGATTTTTGAAGGTGTAAGCAGTAGATGCTACTATAGAGGGCAGAATTTGATGACAAAGGACTTTGACCCAACAGAAAAGGTGATGGAACTAATTTTACCATGCCACTCCTATCTCCTTTTACTAGACTGGCTCAGGATGTGACCTTGTTTGTGGTCCCTAGCTCTACTCCTCACTTTCTTGGGTCAGAGAATGATATCTTGCCTGAGTCACCCATTTTTATCAGTCACACATTGTTATAACAATTGGCTTTCTTGGGGCAGCTAGGTGGCGCAGTGGATAGAGCACTGATCCTGAAGTCAGGAGTACCCAAATTCAAATCAGACCAAATGCTTGACACTTACTAGCTATGTGACGCTGGGCAAGTCACTTCACCCCAAATGCCTAAAAAAACACAACCCCCCCAAAAAAAACCCCACAATTGGCTTTCTTTAGGCTAGAGCCAGAGTGGACCTCAGGTCTGCATGGTTTCCTTTTCTCTGTTCTTTAGCTTTTCTTTTTTTTTTTATTTTGTCAGAAAATTGCTTTTACTTTTTAAAAAATTATTGTATTTTATTTAAATTTATTTTTAGTTTTCAACATGCACTTCCATAAGATTTTGAGTTCCAAATTTTCTCCCCATCTCATCCCTTCCCCCACCCCAAGATGGCATGCATTCTGTATACCCCTTCCTCTAATCTGTCCTCCCTTCCATCTCTCCTCCCCTTCTCTTATCCCCTTCCCCTTCTATTTTCCTGTAGGGCAAGATAGATTTCTATACCCCATTTCCTGTATTTCTTATTTCCCGGTTGTATGTGAAAAAAATTTTTGGTATGTGTTTTTAAAAGTTTGGGTTCCAAATTTTCTCCCTTCCTCCCTCCCCACCCACCTTCATTGAAAAGGCAAGCAACTTGATACAGGTTGTACGTGTGTAGTCATGCAAAACACTTCCATAGTAGTCATGTTGTGAAAAACTAACTCTATTTCCCTTCATCCTATCCTGCCCCCCATTTATTCTATTCTCTCTTTTGACCCTGTCCCTCCTCAGAAGTGTTTGGTTCTGATTACCCCTTCCCCCAATCTGCCCTCCTCTCTATCCTTTCCCTGCTCTCTTGTCCCCTTCCCCCTCTATTTTCCTGTAAGGTAAGATAGATTTCCATACCAAATTGAATGTGTATATTATTCCCTCCTTAAGCCAAATCCTATGAGAATAAGATTCACTCATTCCCTCTCACCTTCCCCCATTTCCCCTCCACTGTGAAAGCCTTTTCTTGTCTGTTTCATGTGAGATATTTACCCCGTTCTTCCTCTCCCTTTCTCCTTCTCCCAGTATAATCCTCCCTCACACCTTAATTTTATTTTCCAGATATTACCCCTTCATCTTCAACTCACCCTGTGCCCTCTATCTATCTATCTATCTATCTATCTATCTATCTATCTATCTATTCTATCTATCTATCTATCTATATTTTTTCCCTCCAACTACCTTAATACTGACAAAGGTCTCATGAGTTACAAATATTATCTTTCCATGCAGAAATATAAACAGTTCAACCTCAGTAAGTCTCTTATGATTTCTCTTTCTTGTTTACCTCTTCATATTTCACTTGAGTTTTGTATTTGAAAGTTAAATTTTCAATTCAGCTCTGGTCTTTTCATTAAGAAATCTTGATGACTTTCACTGAATGACCATTCCCCCCCCCCCCACCAAAGGATTATACTCAGTTTTGCTGGGTAGGTGATTCTTAGTTGTAATCCTATCTCCTTTGCCCTCCAAAATATTATATTCCATGCCCTGCAGCCCCTTAATGTAGAAGCTGCTAAATCTTGTGTTATCCTGATTGTGTTTCCATTATACTTGAGTTGTTTCTTTCTGGCTGCTTGCAATATTTTCTCCTTGACCTGGGAACTCTGGAATTTGGCTACAATATTCCTAGGAGTTTTCCTTTGGAGATCTCTTTCAGATTCTTGTTTGCAGCACTTTTCTAATATCCTGAGCAGACTGGAACTGGTTCCAATGAGAGCTAACAGTATACTGGCAGATATTGTGTCTGGACACACAACATATCCACAGCCTTGTTGACACTAGCAATTTCTTCAAGGAATTCCAATTCAAAATATCCTAAGTCTGCATAGTTATTTGTCACTCAGGCTACTGAAGCCAAAATCTTTAAGAGACTCTGAAACTATTTTATTGCTATGTCTCTCATAAAAAGAGTGGTATCATTTGATGACACTATAAAGTCTGATCTTTCTCATCTAAATAATGATGGTCATTTGTATTCTATTGTCCAAGAAAGCAGTTGTAGGTTCCAACTTTCAGTCATCTTTACACAAGTTCCTTTGAGTCCAGGTGGAAATGAAAGTTCGAAATTACTGATGAGGACATGCTCATATATTGTGGGACTGAGATGTCTGTCCTACCTTTCCTTGGCATTAGCCCTGCAGCCCTTAGATTCTGCAGCTGCAATTTTGCATTCTTCTTTTATATGGCAATATATGTTATGTGTGGCCCTCTTTATCATAAGTGCAACAAGACAATTCTGCCTTTCTCATTTTCTCTTTATGGTGGCATTTCTGTATTAGGCTTGCTTGGCATACCTTTACATTTCCTTTTTACCTTTCCAGGTGAAATGAGTTTGCCTTTTTGAAAATTCTCATAAATTTTCTGTAAGCCTAGGAAAAATTGAATCCCAAATGGAGAATCTCTCTAAAGAAGTGAAAGAGAGATGAACAGATATGGGACATAAAATGCTGAACAATGAGAGAAAATTTGGCCCAAGAGAAACAAAAAAGTTGTTTCTTAAAACATATGATATTAACTTGGACTTATACAAAGCTTTAATATTTATATAGTTCTTTACATATATTACTAATTCTGTATTAGTCAAAATAACTGACTTTTGAAGATAGGCTACATAAAGAAAACTTAAGGCTCATTGGACTCTCAAAACACAAATAAATCAAAAAACCCAAATGCTACAATTCAGGAGATAAAAAAAAAACCTATTTAGAAATTCTGTGCACAGACATCAAAGCATCAATTGAGAGAGTCCACAGGTAACTGATGGCATCCCCACCCCCAACTCGTTTAAACTCTAAGATAGGTAGTAGTTGATTTGATTATTTCAATGACGAATAGCGAATTTTATAAGCAATTGGGAGAAAGATCTGGTGATTTGGATAGTACAGTATTATGAGAAATTGGAGGAACAGAATAATATATTCCCAAAGTCTGCGAGCTCCAGTTGCAATCCAAACCTGAGCCAAATTATCACTTAAAAAAAGATGCACATTTAACATAACAGAAACATTTGAGGCATTCCTGAAAAAAAAAGGAATACAGAAATAAGTTATATTAAAATTTTGACTTGACACTCCCAAGCAGAAGCACAAGAAAGGTAAAGAAGTACAATATTCAAGAAAGAACTAAGTAATGGAAGTAATTATCTCATGTTTATAGGTTTTTGATTATATATTAAAAATAAAGATTAATTTATGGGTAAAATAAAGAGCATAGAGAAATCATTAAGAGATTAAAAAAGACCTGGTTGATAAACATTGCTGTAAGAATTGAAATGTAGCACTGTGGAATGAGCCTCCCTTCCCTTCAACCCTCCCAAAGATAGACAAGGAGATAAATTAGATATATGGATATAGAATTGACAAAACATGGTTAGCGATTAGATATGGAGAATGAAGGAGAATGAATAGTTAAGGATGTTCTTACCCCACATATCCAACCAGTTGCTCTCATTGCTTAGGCTTCAGTGTTTTCTGTGTTTATGACATCCATATCCCAAGGAGCAGAGCAAAGTTTTTTACTCCAGACTGATTCCTGCTGCTTGTTTGGGCATTTTCATTATTCGTTACTAATGACTGAGGGGATTTTGATTCATCAGTAGTACTTTGCACCTGAGGTCAAAGCCCGTTTCTGACATCCCTATCAGACTGTTAATGCTCCTCCATTTGACGTGATAATCACAGCTCTGGGGGAGAGGAGCTGAGAAATTCTCTTCTATAACTGGAGCCTCAGCTGTGCTGTACTTTCACAGACCATGTGCATGCACACATAAATACACAGGTACACTTGAGCTCTATAGCTCTCTTCTCTAACCTAGCAGCAGTGACCAAACTGGTGAGTGAGTCTCTTTTTATGTCCAAGGTTCACAAGCTTAAACTGGAGAGGAAAGGGTTTTTTTCAGGAGCCATAGACAGATCCAAATTCGCTTCCAGAAATAGGGCAAATAATCCAGAGAAGACTCTGGAACAGAGATCTCCTTCCAGCATACCATTGATGGCATTGTTCTCCTGATGTTTTTCCTGTCTTTTCTTCCTCTGGGCCAGGTAAAGTCTCCTAATTTTCTCCTCTCTTGTGTGAGTTCCTCTATGCAGGGGTTCTTAACCTGGGGTCATAAACTTGTTTTAAAATATATTGGTAACTGTATTTTGATTTATTTCCTTTGTAAATAAATATGTGCATATATATATAATATATGTATGTATATATGTATGTGTGTATAAATATGTACACACACACACACATGTAATATTTTGTTTAAGAAGGCATACCATAAGTCTTATTGTTGTGGTGTAAGAGGTTGAGAGGTTGTGACCCCTCAAAGACTGGAATACAGGGTGGGTCATCTGGAATGAATTCACAGACTCAAGCATTCTTTAAGCCAAGGTGGCAAAGTTTATTGTTACGCTTTTCAGTGGGCAAGGATTCTTAAGAATCCTGCGAGAGACTGAGAATGCAGCTAGGGTTTATATGGAAAAGAGCATGGGAAAGAAATGCCAGGGACACTGATGAGGTAATCCAAAGGTGCAGGTGTCTTTGGGGGCTATGGATGGGAAAGTACAGGGAGTATACTAGACAGGGAGGTAGATGACAGAGGTATGGATCTTTGGAGTCTGGAAGGAGGAAGAGTTCTTGGGCTGGCCAAGGACAAAACTCCTTGGGCTAGGCAAGGCACCCCTGTCTCTCTGTCTTGATGAGAGAATGTTCTGCAACAAGGGAAAGCTTTCTTACAAGACAGGAACTTACTAAGGAATTGGGAGGCTTCCAGAGACATGATCTGAGGGCTGGGGCCTGAGCAGCCCAGCTCTGTGTAGCTGTACCAGGGAGAGAGATAAGGGTCATGCTGAGGCCCATGCATGAATAACTGCTAGGCACAGTGTCCTTGGGCTGGGGAGTGGTTGTCAGAGATAGTGTTTGTGAGACTAGGAAGAAATTGGGGTCCAAGTACAAGCACAAGCACCCAAGCACCCCATCATTATCAGTCTGCCAAAATAGTCCATGACACAAGAAACTTAAGTACCCCTACCATAGAGTACCCCTGCTCTTTGGTCTCTGCCTTTTTTTCCTCTAGCTACATTAATTCTCTCCTCTGGAAGAGGAGAGACGTTTCTCAGTTGCATTTTAATCTGGTTCTGGCCCCGTTCTCAGGTGAGTTTGACATCTCTGGATCATCAGGTTACTTCAGTTTTTTTTTTTCTGTCCTCTTCTCTAACTGATTCTCTCTCTTCTCAATTCCCAAATGTCCTCTCCACTCCAAGAATCCCCTCATAATTCAGTATTACGGTACCACTGACAGCAGCCTTCTCCAGGACCAGCATCATCACCTCAAATCTGGACCATTGTGAGAGGCCTCTGTTTTTTTCCTACCTTGAAAAAGTCTCTTCCTTTTAAACATAACCTGCCAGATAAATCTGGTAAAACCACTCATCATTCCAACATGCTACTTATCTGCTCAAAAGCATTTAAAGACTCCCCATTGATAAAACTCCCAATTTGTTAACTTGACATTCAAGGGTCTTTGTCATTTGGCTCCATTCTGCCCTCATCTGTCTCTTCATCTTTTGGTGCCATTCTATCCTCATCTCTCACTGCAGAATTTGAGAGTTGGAGGGAACCTAAGTAACTACATAGACTAACACACACATGAAAGGAATCCTCCATTACCTCCACACATACTCTGAATGGTGGCCAAATCTGATTATTCACCATTTCCCAAACATATAATTTTCTGCCCTGGTGGTCAAGCTTTCGCCTCCTCCTTTCACTGCCTATTGTAATCCTACCCATCCCTCCCAACACATGTCATGCACCAACTTGTCCGTGAAATTTTTATTTTCCCAATACATACATGAACTGCCCTTTTTCTGAACTCTCAGGACAATTGATAGCCTTCATTGTGCTATTCCCATGTTGTCTTGCCCTACAGTTATTTTTACACATATTTTATCTCCTTTATTACATCCTGTGAGCCTTAGGTCTTATTACTAACTGCACCTAGACAACACCATCTGCTTAGTTGGTACTAAAGAAATATGTTGGGTAAATGAACGATCTGTTTCATCCAAATTTCTTTTCTGTTGCTGAGAATTATGTCTGCCCATTAATTTCCTAGTGAACTCATAAATCACCTCCCTTTTCTCTAACTTTGCAAAAAGACAAAAACCAAAACCCAAACTACAAGCCCCCAAAATGTGTATTAATCATCTCACTTCACATACTTCTTTTCCTCATTCCTCTTCCCTATGTCTATTTCTGCTTTTGCATGTCATATCTTACCTTTTCTTTCTCCTTCAGATTTCATTTTTGAATGAAATACCATGAGTCAAAGAATTAAAGTTCAGAAATTACAGAAATGGAAGAGTATTAATGAAGAGAATGAAGTAAAAATTCTTAGAAAAAGAAAAATCTAACTAAAATGAAGGCATGAAGAGGGAGACTTTGAACTAATCATTTAACTGATAGGGAAAAAATAAGGGAAAGAGAGGGGAAGAATTGAGTGACTGAATAAAAAAAATAATCAATAAATTAAGTAAAACTCAAACAAGGGAAGGGTTAATAAATGGGGGAGAGTTAAAGGTTGAGGGTGGAGAGAAGAGAACCTGTGAGAATAAAGTTGTATGCATCAGGGGAATCCACAAAAGCAAGAGTGATAGGAATCATAGTATTTAATCTCATAGAAGATTAAAAAAATACAATATTCACAAAGATAAGAAAATTATATTATACTTAAAATAACCATTGGCAATAAACCAATCTCATTTTTAAACTTAAAGGATCCAAATTTCATAGCATATAAATTCAGAAAAGAAAAATTAACTTAACCTTTGGCTCAAACTGGTTGAACTTGATGGAGAAGCTTTGCAGGTACAGGTTATAGGGGGAGGTAGGTAGAGTTGTCCACCCAAGATTGTGCAAGCCTGTTGTTGCTGCCTACTCTGGACACATACTGTTTATCCCTTTGTCTATGTCTTAGGATCATGGAATCATATAATTTAGATTTGAAAATGCACTTAACTACCTAGTCTCTTGCTTTCCCTTATTCTTCCCTGTCAATTTATGTCTCATCAATGTTATCTGAATCATTGATTGATTCATTGATCCAGAATACTATTTGAATAGGAAGAAGAGAACTTTTATTAATACTTCTCATTTCCTCCCCCCCTCGAGCTATGATTTCATCAGCTTAAGAAAGACCTAACCTGTCCTAACCAGTTAGACAGGTGTTGAATCAGGATCTTTCTAACTCCAAGGCGGGCCTCTTAACCAATATTTCATATTGCTCTCGAAAGTCCTAATAATCAAAGATAAAAATTTCCCCTTCTTATTGTTGATAACCATGATAATGCTTCCCTCTTTATAGAGGAAGGATTTCCAATTTGTGCCTGGGTTCTCTATCTCCATTCTAGCTCCACATCTCCCAGGTCCCAGTCTTTTTCTATCATCAGCTTTCTGTCTCACTGATTTGCCCCTCCAGGGTTGGGTGGGATAGGGGAGACTGACTACAGGGAATTTCCATTTGTCAGTTTAGTGTCTTTCTACTCATTGTCTTCAGTCTCCTTATTTGTGGACTACATTTAGTTTTGCAGACTAATTTTTTTTTTTACATGAAAGCCATTTTCCCTTGATTTTTGCTATACCTTAAAGAAAGTGTGGGATAGTCAGTAAAGAGCTGGTCTTGGAACAGGAATAATGACATAATTTTGTAGCACCTACTATGTGCCAGGCACTGTGCTAAGAGCTTTACAAATATTATCTCAGTTGATCCTCACAATAACCCTGGGAGGTAGATGCTATTATTCTATCCATTTTACAGATGAGGAAATTGAGGCAAACAGAAGTTAAGTGACTTGCCCAACTAGTAAATGCCTGAGGCTGAATTTGGACTCAGGTTTTCCTGACTCCAGATCTGGTACTCTATCCACTGATCCACCTTGGTTCAAGCCTTGCCTCTCACACATACTGGCTATGTGACTCTGGTAAGGTACTTCACATCTGTCAGTGCTCCAGGAAACTCTCCAAGACTATAAGTTGCAAGAAAGTGCCAGCTTGAATTTGTAGAGGAAATTTCCTCATATAGTAGTTCCCTTTGCTAATGAAAGCAAAAACTCTTGTCCCTTTTGGGATATCATGATCCAATTATTTCTTTCCTTTTCCTTTTATTTTTGTTTCTGATAAGTAGCCTTGGAAATCCGTAGGATGTGATGCATCTCTTCCTGGCCACCTGCAATATTTTTTCATTGACATAGGAGATAAGGAACTTTAAAATCACACCTCTGAGTCAGTAAAACTTGGATTTCCAACTTTGGACACTTCCTTAGTGTGGGTTCAATTTATCTGTACTTTATTCTGTGGTCCCAGTACTTCTGGAAAATGTGATTTTATGATTTTCTTAAATATGGCCTTCAGGTTTTTTGTTTCATGATATTTTTATAGAAGACCAATGATCTTACTTCATATCTTGGTGCCATATTTTCTAGGTCAGTCATTTTTGATTTTAGATATTTTTGCTGTCTTTGATTTTTCCCAATATTTCTTTTTTTAAAAAAATATTCTTTTATCTATTTATTTAGGCAATTGGGGTTAAGTGACTTGCCCAGGGTCACACAGCTAGTAAGTGTTATATGTCTGAGGCCAGATTTGAACTCAGGTTGTCCTGACTTCAGGGCCAGTGCTCTATCCACTGCACCATCTAGCTGCCCCTTTCCCAATATTTCTTATTTTATCTTAAAATTTTTGAACACCACCATTATTTTCATCTAAATTTCATTTTAAATATTTTAAACTTTCATCTTTTTTCCTGAATTTATGATGCTATGATCTAGAGTTTCCTTTCCTTCTCATATTTTAGTTGTTGTTGATTTTAGTGACATATTTCTAGCTATTTTAAAGTAATGGCTTATATCCAACCTCACACTGAGCTATCTTGCCAGAAGGCCTTTTTCCAGTCTCATTAAGTGCTCCTTTGCTTATGGTGCTTCTCTCTTTTCCCGAGTGGCTCCATTTGGCCTCTGTAACCATTTGGCAGATGGGCTGCTCAGCCATGTCAAGATTTTCTACGAGCATCATGCTGGGAAGAAAGCTACTAAAAACAAAGGGAAATATATACTGTTGAACGTATGTACTGGGAGTTGTAGATGTATTCACCCCTAGTCTCCCATGGATTAGGGGGTGACCTTGCAAATTCCCCAAGTCTGGAAGATCTGGAGTTCCTGTATTTATTGGGAGCAATGTTCACTGACTCCAACAGCAGTGCTTCCAGAACAGTAGAAGTTACGACAGCAGTATTTTCATGAAGGCTTCAGAAAAGGATTGTCACTAGCAAGACTGTGTGAGCTTTCCCCCTAGCCACACGTGTTTCCTATAATTTAAGCCCATGTTTCCCGGAGACTTGTACCGACAAGAGGAAAATGTGTCCCTGGTTTGGGGAATTGTTTCTGTAACAATTATCCTTGCTCTTCCTATTTATTTTTAAAAAATTTTCTTTCTAAATACTCATTGATTTTGGTTGATAATCGGTGGGAGGTGTACTGGTGGGGTTCATGAGTTACAGCCCTAGAAACTCCAACCCTGAGGGCTACCTCTAGAACCATGAGGGGAGTAATAGTCAGGCATCCTCTGGGAACCCAACTCCTCAATTCTAGGGGAAGTTGAGGAAGAGTCCTAAAGGGTGTTTTATACCTTTTTGTCCCTAAAGCTGTCTCACAGCTTTTCTCAAATTTCTTCTTGGTGATTGTCAATGAATTAAGCAAGTGAGGATTTATTAATCTTTTGCTCTTGAGGGGCTTACCTTCCCATGTAAAAATGTACATTATAAATCTATGTATAAACAATAAATGTAAAATAAATTTAGGATAATTGAGGCACTAGCAGCTAGGGAATCCAGGATGTCCTTAAGAGGTCTTGAGCCAAATTTGGTTGGAAATGAGGGATTCTATGGGGTGGAAATAAAGAGAGGGTACATTTCACCCAAATTTCTGCCTATATATACATACATCCAAGTGTGTGTGTGTGCATGTATACAGGTGCATATGTGTATATGTATGCGAGCATATATATGATATAGTGCACATATGCAAGTATATGGTGTGGTGCATAGAATGCTGGACTTGGAGTCAGTAAGAATTGAGTTCAAATCCAGCCTCAAGTACTCAGGTACTAGATCTGTGAGCCTAGGCAAGGTACTTAACTTCTTTCAGTCTCAGTTTCCTCTTTTGTAAAATGAGGGTAATAATAATTGCAACTTCCTTGCAGTATTGTGAGGATTGAAAGAGCTAACACTTATAAAGATTTACAGACCTCAAAGTGTAATATAAATGTTAGCAATATTTGCCTATATGTGTGTGTATGTATAAATATAAATACACACACAAACACACACATAATTTGTCTGTTTGGGCTGTTCAGGGAGGACTAGCACCTCTGGTGTGAGGGCTTGCTGAGTCTTTTTTAGGACTACTCACCCACCATTGGTGTCCACCTCTCACCCAACTCTCACCTGTAGCTCCAAGTAGTTGTAGCATGTACAGTGGCCACACTCCAGTAAACTATCTCAACAGATGGGCTAAACAGGTTGAGAATAACCGACAGACTTCAAACCCATTAGTGAATTGGGATGCCTATGAGAAGCATGTGAAGACTTCTCCCAGTAGAATAGGTGGACAAGAACAGTTAATTCCAAGAGCCATGAAAGTGGCTAAAGCAAGCATTATTAAGTGTTTAGAGCTTGGTAAGACATTGAAAATCCCAAGCTCATCTGCTGCATCCTGGACTGTCACCAATCATCCTTACTTTTGTTTTGCCCCTGGACTTTGATGACTCTGGAAGAGAGAGTGAGGCTGATGACTGTGCACTTAAATCCAATTCATGCACAAGTCAACACATCACTCATCATGATGGCTTTGGTCTTCTTCAAAAACAAAGGGCAGATATCTATTTATATGTATATAAGATGCTCTCTCTGTGGTATAGAGGTATGTATATAGGCACACATATGTGTATATAACATGTGTGCATGCATACAAACATGTGTCTATACATGCATGTGTATTGTACACAATATGTCACACACATATAGATATATGTATATGTGTGTATGTGTGTGTGCCCGCATGTGTGTGCATGTACATCCCTAATGAGGAAGCAACTTGTCCTGGTTCAGTGGTCACTTATCTTTGACATTGCAAGACGTTATGGGTCCACAGGAGGGCCAATCAGGAGCCAATAGATCAAATGTATTCTTTAGCAAGGTACCACAGCAAAGGAAATTCCTTATGCATGCTTAATGAAATTAATCCTTCTCCCACTAAACCTATGTTATACATACTTACATATGAACATGTTTTCCCCTATAGTCTGCTTATAGACAACAATAATACAGAGAATCAGGTACCAAAACCCACCAGGGTAGGATGATGTTATAATTTCTAATTATTTTATAATAACAGTGGTCCCTGATGTTTCTTGAATGTTGATACATCTGGCTTTCTCCTTTTTGCTCAGTATAAAGCCTCTTCTCTCCCAGCCTTTTAATATTCATATCATTTTCTTCTTATCTGCTTTTCTCTTCCTTGATTTGAGACTCTTTTGCCACCCTTATGGCATTTTCTACTTTTTTCCCTCAGGATCATATGATCATAGGTATAGCTTAAAAGGAACTTGGAGACCACCTAGTACAGCTATTTTGTTTTGCAGACAAGGAAAATGAGGTCCAGGGAGATTGAATGAATTGCCCCAAATCACAAAGATTGGCAATTGAAAGAATAGTTATTTTAATCCTGGTCATTTGATCCAAATCCAGCACTCAAGAGATCTAGTTACATTGTCAAGAGGTTTAAGTCAAAGTATGTTAGATTTCGTAACCTGGGCAATACCCCCCTTTCACAAACTTGCCTCTTTTTGGATGTTTTATTGGTGCCTTTTAAAAATTCCACAGTTATTACCTGATAATCTTACAACGGGACCTTTCAAATACACACACACACACACACACACGTACACATACATACATATATACATACATAAACATATATACATATATACCTATATAGTAAGTAGAGTTAAACAGCATCGGGCCCTATCTGTCAGCATTTGCAACACTTTAGCACCAATACACTTGTACCTCTGTATCAAGAAAGGGGAAATGTATCTTAGTATGTTTCCCTTGACCCTGTCTTGAGAGAAGGCAGTGACTGGAGGAAATTTCATGATGAAAAAAGTAGTAGCAGCAGCATCAGGACTAGTGTTCTGTTCCTTAATCTTTTCATTTACTCTTCTAGCTTCTCGCTGTTCCATCACTTCCATCCATCTCACTGCCTCTACTGACATCTCCCCACCACTCTGGACATCAGTGAGGCAAGAAAATCGAGTTCAACCTTTGAAGGAAAATTGAAGACCAGAAATTTTGATCATATTGGGCTATGACTATCTTTGGGCAGCCTGCTCAAAAGCATAAATTAGATTCCAATTAGGTTTAACATCCTGTTAAAATTATCAGTTTACTTTAAATCTAGTGGCAAAATAAAAGTTCTTCCTTTATAACTTTAGGGACTTTATTATATTAAATGAAAATTTAGGAATATCATCGCAACTGCTCCAAGCCCCAGTTAGGGAAATTTCTAGTATTTAGGCAGAGGTTTGGCTTTCTTGCCTTAATATTTACATTTATTTCTTGGTAATGTCCAGCTGGCCTCTTTTCAGCAAAATTCAGGTTATGAGAAATGTGCAGGGGAAAAAATACCAGAGTATATTACAATGTCTGTTAATGAATAGGCTGAGGGAGGGAAAGCAGACCTTTTCTTAGAAAGTCTTTCAAACAGGGGCAGCTAGGTGGTGCAGTGGATAGAGCTCTGGCCCTGAAGTCAGGAGGACCTGAGTTCAAATGCGATCTCAGACACATAACACTAGCTGTATGACCCTGGGCAAGTCACTTAACCCCATTGCCTAGCCAAAAAAAAAAAAGTCCTTCAATCTTTGAGTAGGTGGGTGCAACTGGTGTTATGAAAATGTTCTCTCAGAAGTTACAACTTAATCTCTTAATTGCCAAATCTAATGGCCTTTTCTTAAGCCTCATTTTTCTTGACTTTTGAAACTGCTGTTCACCCTCATCCTTTTGATACTAGCTTCTCTCTAGGTTTCTGTGACACTGTTCTCTCCTGGTTCTACTCCTACCTTTCTGAACTGTTCTTTTTCAGTCTTCTTGGCTATCATTCTCACTAACCCTGGATGTGCACCAGGGTCATCTTTTTTTCGCCCTCTATATCATTTTACTTGGTGGTCTCATTGGTTACCACACAGTCAATTTTCACCTCTATCTATTTCTCAGGTCTACTTACCCAACTCTAACCTCTCTTCTAAGCTTCAGTCTCAAATCTTCAACTGCCCGTTGGACATTTCCAACTGAATGTCCTTTTAGACATCTTAAACTAAACATATGCAAACCTGAACTCAGTACCTTTCTCTCAAAGCATTCCTCCTTCCTAACATCCTTATTACTATCAATGGGACCACCATTCTCCCAGTCACCCAGGATCACAACTTAGGTGTATTACCTTTAAGGCTTCACTCCCTCTCATCCCCCAGACAATCATTTGTCTAGTACTGCTGTTTCTACCTTCCCAACATCTCTCATATATGAACTCTTCTCTATTCTGACACTACCACCACCCTGGTGCAGGCTCTCATCACCTTGTTCCTGGACTATGGTAATACTTTGCTAGTTGGTTTCTCTGCTTCATCTCTCCCTACTCCAGTGCATCTTTCACTCTTTGCAAGGCATAGATTTAACCACTCTTGCCCCTCCCCCATTCAATAAACTCAAGTAGATCCCTATTACCTCCAAGATTAAATATAACATCCTCTATTCGGCATTTGAAGCCCTCCACAAGCTGACCCCTTCCTACCTTTCCAGTCTTCTTATACTTTTCTCCCCTCAACATTCTCTGTGATCCAGTGACACTGAACAAATTTTGTTTCCTTGCATGTTATACTCCATCCTCTGACTCTGAGCATTTTCAGTAGCTGACCCCCATTACTGGAATTCTCTCAATCATCTCCACTTCCTGGTTTCAGGGACTTCCTTCAAGTCTCAGGTAAATTTTTACTTTCTACAGGAAGCTTTTCCCAATCCTGCTTAATTCTAGTCCCTTTCCTCTGTTGATTTCTAATTTATCTTTGTTCATAGTTGTTTTCATTTTGTCTTCCCCATTAGATTCTGAGTTCCTTGAAAAGGACCTTTTTTGTTTGTCTTTGTATTTCCTAGCACGTAACACAGAACCTGGCACGTGGCAGGTGCTTCATAAGAAATTTTTGACTTGTTTTGAGATGCCTATAGAGCACATTGCCTTTCCTCAATCTTTCCCTTTTTTTTGCCACATTTTTTTATTTAAAGTATCACTTTCTATTTTCTCTTTCATTGGTTCTCTAAATTCTTCTAATCTTTTCCATATCAACTCTTCTTGTTTTAACTCCTTCCTTTCAATGGTAAATCTTCAAAATCTCTTCCCAGTTCTGAGCTAGTTCTTGCTTCTACAGGTGTTTCTCAGAATGTGACCAAATTCTTTATGGCATCTGAACAGATTTCCTACTGTACCTAACTGAATATCATCAAATGATTTGAGGAAGATTCCAGGCCTTGTTCATACCTATATCTGATTAATTGATTCAATCAAGAACTATTCTTATATAACAAAGATAATTTCTTCTGGTTTGTTGTTTAGTCTTTTCAGTAGTGTCCAACACAGTAGTGTCCAGTGTTCAGTAGTGACCTTCCCCCCCTCCCTACTCTTTTCTTTCTGGTAGAGAGACTGGAGTGGTGTGCCATTTCTTTCTCCAGCTTATTTTACAGATGAGGAAACTGAGCCAAACAAAGTGAAGTGACTTAGTCAAGGTCACACTGCTAGTGTCTTTCTGACTCTAGGCCAGGCACTGTATCCACTGTGCCAGTAAGATGTATCAGTCAATGGACCCTCATCCTTACACTGAGAAAAAGTATTAGATATTATCAGTGTTAGGTTTACATTACACCATCTCCCACAACCCTCTACCGATAGGTTCCTTCATTACTAGCACCTTATGCTATGTCAAGGACTGAGTGACGAGCATTGTAATTTATTATCTTACCACAGCAGAACTTAATCTATAAAACAATTCAGAAAAGAGCTTTCTAGGCTTCCAGGACAAAACAGGATTTAATAATTTTCATGTCTACAATAGTTTCATATAGCACATCTGGCAGCCATGAAGGAGCCCTTCTCAGTAGATATTTCTGAGTGAGAATGAATGGTGATTGGTGATTGGTAATTGTGTCAGATAACTGTGTTTAACTCCCTCCTTCTAAGGAAGATTATCAGTACCTTTTCTTTCTCTCTACGTCTCTCTGATTCTTATTTCTTGTCAACTCCTCTAAACATCAAGAGAATGATTACTAGTGACATAGTACTAAGGCATTTATTCATCTTTCAGATTGGACTTGGGATCCTGGGAAACTCTTTCCTCTTAGGCCTTTATACCATCACCTTCTTCACTGGCCCCAGGCTGAGGCCTGTAGACTTGCTTCTTACCCATCTGGCCTTTGTCAATGACTTGGTGCTTCTCTCCAAGGGAATTCCCCAGATACTAGCTACTTTTGGGCTAAAAAACTTTCTAAATGATGTTGGATGTAAACTTCTCCTTTACCTTCATTGAGTTCTCTGGGGTATTTGTCTCTGCACCAGCTGTCTACTAACCTTCTGTTGAGTTGGAGTGGGATGCTGCCCCGTTGCTTGCCTGACCAGACCTCTTGGCCATTTCTTCAGTCTCCCTGGTCTATTACGTATTTGAGCTCACCTGGTCAGTGAGTGTGTATCCTTTCTTTTCTTATTCCCACTTTTCTTTATTTTGATTATTACTTACTATATTGAATGTTTTTCTCATCTTAATGTATGTTTAGCTTTAATCATTATTAATTATTGTAACATAAATGTGATTATTTGTTAAGTTCACACTGAGTATGTGTCATTATATTTTGAGACCCGAACCTAAATTGAAACTGCGCAGTAAGTAATCCTTTCAATTACACCCTTTGATCAGCAGCTTGATTCCCCCCACCATCTGTGGGTTGAGAGCTCCAGAAGCAACTACTGCCTCCTGAGCTGCACTAGGGCCAGGGCTGGACCATGCTTCTCTCACCCTGGTC
Organism: Phascolarctos cinereus; assembly: GCF_003287225.1. Taxonomy (NCBI): domain Eukaryota; kingdom Metazoa; phylum Chordata; class Mammalia; order Diprotodontia; family Phascolarctidae; genus Phascolarctos; species Phascolarctos cinereus. The sequence continues at coordinate 354,350,487 of NW_027556098.1, forward strand.
AGACAGACCTTTCTCACTGACCTTCTAAGTTGTCTTGGGCATTTGTGGGTTGAGAAGTCTGGAAACTGCCGCAGCTGCCCATGATTCAGTCCCCTGAGGCCTGTTCTGGATTTCCTCTGGCCCTGTCTTTGCCTGTGAGGCCCATGCTGAAGTGTGCTCCTTTCTCAGCCCAGGCACAACAGACCTTTCCCATCAGCCATCCAGGTTGTTGTGGGCTGGAAATTTGTTTCACACACACACACACACACACACACACACACACACACACACACAAATAACTATATCTCTATACACACATATATGCATAATGCATGTATATAAATATATATATTTGTGTGTGTATATGTTAATTGTATAGTTTGGATACTAAACCTTATCAGAGAAATTTGATATAAATTTTTCTCTCCCTTCAACTGTTTTCCTTAATATTTTGAATTGATTTTGTCTGTGGAGAAGCTTTTCAGTTTCATGTAATCAGCTATCTTTTATTTTTCTTTCTTAATTAATTTGATCTTTTGTTTGGCAAAGACTATATCTCCCATGAATAGAGAGGCATATGATTTGGTTTCTCCTCTTCCTCCTCCTCCTTTTTCTTCTTCTCTATTAAAGTAGTGTATCTATTTAGAATGTGTTGCAGAACATAATATAAAATGTTGGTCTAAACCTAATACCTGCCAGATTGCTTTTTGGTTTTCCCAGCAGTTTATCAAATTAGGAGTTTTTCCCTAGATAGTTTATGACTCCCACTTCATCAAACACTGAATTATTGAGTTCCATTGTTTCTACTTCTTCCTTGTCTACTCTTCTATTAGTCTCTATCTCTGTCTCTGTCTCTCCTTGTCTCTGTCTCTCTCTCTCCCCAATGCCAAATGGTTTTGATGCTGCTGAGAACATAGTTTGAAATCTGGAAGTGTTATTCCCTTTTCATTTTTACTTTTTTTTTTTTATCATTTTTCTTTATATTCTAGATCTTTTGTTCCAAAAGAATTTTGTTATTATATTATCCAAGTTTATAAAGTATTCCCTTGGTAATTTGATATAGCATTTAAAAGCATAAGTTAACTTTTGATTAATTTTTTGTATTGGTGTTATCTAGCCATGAGCACTGAATATTATTCTAGGTATTAAGTTGTTCTTCATTTCTTTACAAGTCCTTGGTGTGCTTTGGTAGGCTGACCTACAGATATTTTACATATTTAGTAGTTATTTGGAATGGAATTTCCCTTTCCATTTTGCTTCATAAATTTTGTTATTATTGTGTGTAAATGCCTCAGTTTCTTTGTTGTTGTTTCATTCCTCTTTGATTTTTTTTATTTCACCTTCAAATCAAATCCTTCTATTTCAATAACATTCCTCATTTTATTCCTAGGTTTTATTATTTTTTTGTTTATTGCTACTACATTTCCTTTCCACAGGCTCAAGCTTTCCCACAATTTTCAGCATAATTTTTTTTCTCCTTTTCCATGTCTTTCTTTAATTCAGTTGAAGAAAACACATCTGAAGTTCTTGCTCTTATCAGTCTTTAGGTTGTTTTTTTTTTTAATAGCCTCAGTCTATTATTTTTCTCATCTGTGTTTATCCCTGCCTCTGTCCTTGTCCTATTTAGTCAAGAAGTGTTTTAGGATCCTCTGTTGTTCCTGAATCTGACTCTGGCTGGAGCTGTGCCAGGCTCCTCTTCAGATTAACCTGGGGCACAACGTATGACTTTTCAGAACCCCTCTAAAAGAGTAAGATGTTTGGCGACTAGTGAGAATGTAAGAGATAGGGTCTTCCATAGCACTTTCCTAGAAATTTGTTTTGTTTTTCATTGTTGGTGCTCAACATGCTTTAGAGGACCAACTAATTTATCTTTATTGTGCCTTTCCTAATCATTTTAGCACTGGAGAAACTCAGTAGCTTATTTAAGGTCCCCCAGTGGTAAATGATAGTGCTGAGATTCAAATCTAGGCTGTCAGACTTCAGATTTATCATTCTGGGACCCTCAGTGAGAGAGAAATGATTATTTCTTGTGTGTGTGTGTGTGTGTGTGTGTGTGTGTGTGTGTGTGTGTGTATGTGTTTGTGTGTACACCAATTATTTAATTAAGACTAAAGGGTTTTCCACTTCCTCATCCACAAATCAACCATTGTAGGCAATCTTTGGCAAGACATACCCAGACAGGAAGGCTAAGAACTAATCATAGAGAGTAAGAAATTCTAAGTTTAGTTGAATTGGTGGATTCCTGCTCATTGTGTTTACTTTGACAGATCTGGGAAAATGTGGATTGTCCCTTTTATCAGACTGGTGATAAGGATATTGATGTTTCTTTGATGGAGACTAGGTGGGTGCTGAGTGTCACCTACCCCAAGACTCTCATTAGAATAAGCCTACCACTCATTATAATATTCCTTTTTCTTATTACTTGTTAACCAATAAGAGTTTATTTCCACCCTCAGGTGCATCCCCTTTTCAAGAGACTTTATAAATATCAAAGGTTCTTTGCTCACCAAGGGGAATGAGCCTATTTTGTTTACTGCTTTCTTGTTGTAGTTAATAAAATTGGTTATAATTTACCCAGAAATTGTTACTTGGAAATTTTCAATTGTCCCAAGTGTAATTATAAGAGTCCTGATGTAAAAGTTACTCAGATTCACATCCAGGTCAATTCTCTTCTCCACTTCTCCACTGTTTTATGAAATAAGAATGGGATTAAGGAATGAACAATTACTTGAAGAAAAGTTGTAAGACTAATGTTTTTCATATTCCTTTAATTAAAATAATCTTTTTAAAATTATGAACTTAAATATAAAGAAACATAAACATTTCAATATATGAGCTAGGTAGAAGAGTGGATATAGTGCTGGACCTGGAATCAGGAAAACCTGAGTTTAAATCTGCCCTCAGACACTTACTAGCTGTGTGACCCTGGGCAAATCAGTTAACCTCACTCAGCCTCAGTTTCCTCAACTGTAAAATGGAGATAACAGCCTCTACCTTTCAGGGTGGTTGTGAGTATTAAAAGAGGGAATATTTATAAAAGTGCTTAGCACAGTTCCTGGCACATAGTAGGTGCTATTTAAGTGCTAATTGTTATTATTACTAGGAAAACTATGAAATGATGAATTTCTATTTCATAGGTTTTGTTGTTTAAAGGGTATATTAACTTAAATTGACTGTCACAGAACTGTCCTATTTCTGTGTTCTCTTCTGAATTTTGTTACTGCTTACTTCCAGGGCAGTTAGGTATCACAGTGGATAGTGCTGAACCTGAAGTCAGGAACACTCATCTTTGTGAGTTCAAATCTGGCCTTGTATACTCACTAGCTGCCAGAATCTGGGCAAGTAACTTCATCCTGTTGGCCTCAGTTTCCTCATCTGTTAAGTGAGCTGGAGAAGGAAATGGTAAATCACTCTAGTATTTTTGCCAAGAAAACCCTAAGTGGGGTCACAAAGAGTCAAACTGAACAACAGCAGCACTTCTCTGTATTTTAAATGATTTACCGATCTTTTTTCTTTTCATCTTTTTTTTTTTTAAATCACTCTCTCTATTCCTTGCTCTTTCATCTAGAGTAAAAAGAATTTGGGGTTAACTATTGTTTAAGAAAAAGAATATAATCAAAGAAGTCATTCACACATTGGGTTAGTTTGACAATATATGTTTCATTCTGTGTTTGTTGTCCATCCCTTATCTACCAAGAGGTGATTCATCAGTTTAATGGAATTGTGTTTGGTCATAGCACTGAACAGTATTCTTAAGTTTTTCATAGTTGTATCTCTCTACATTAGTGCAATCATACTATAAGTTGTTCTTTTCATTCCAAGTTCTCCTTACATCACTGTTATCAATTAATAAAAATCCAGTTTTTCTCTGAATCAATGAATCAGGGTTTTTACTGAAGGCACAAGAATATTCCAAATATTCCAACACACTTATATGCCATATTTTTTCAGTCATTTACAAATTGATCCTTTATCTCTTGATGAGTTTTGATAGGACCTTGATCTCATTGGGTGTAGGCTCCTTGATGATATCTCTAGGTTAAAGGGTATGTCAGTATAATAACTTTTCCAAGAATAATTTCAAATTGTTTTTCTGAATGCCTGTACCAATTAACAACTCTACCACGAGTACATTAATATACCCATTTTCCCTGTACCTCTAGCATTAATAGTTTTTGGGTCAAATTTAGCTATCTGATGATTGTATGATGAAATCTCAGTGTTGCTTTAATTTGAATTTCTCTAAATATTATTACCTTGGAACATTTTATACAACTATTTATAGCCTCTACTTCTTCTGAAAACTGTCTTTTCATATCCTTTGCTGATCTATCATTTGGGGAACCAATGCTGTTCTTATACATTTGAATTAATCCCTTAAATATCTTAGGAATGGAATCTTTATCAAAAAGACTTGCTGCAAAGATATCCTGCTCCCCAAACTCCCAAGTTGCCTAGTTCCATTCTAATTTTAGCTACATTGGTTTTGGTTATTTAAAAACTTTTCAATTTTATGCAACATTGTCTGTTTTATCTTCTGTCATCTCAATCCTTTGTTTGGTCATTAACTCCATGAACTCTTCAGAAAAGTAATTTATTCAAGACTTCTCTAATTTGCTTATGATGTCATATTTTTTGTCTAAATCATGTGATCACTTGGAGCTTCTCTTGGTATGCTGTGTAGATGTTGGCATTTATTTAGCTGCTGCTAGACTGCTGTACAATTTATCCAGCTTTTTTTTTTATTGTTGTTGTGGAATAGTTAGCAAATTCTTACCTCTGTGGCTCAGCTCTTTCCTTTTTTTGGGGGGGGGTACTAAGCTATCATGCTCATTTTTTAAAAAATTTTAAAAATTTATTTCTTTAAATGTTTCCTAATTATACATTTTTAAAAACAATCATTTAAATTTTTTTCAAGTTCCAAATTCTCTCCTTCCCTCCTGATCTTATTGGAAGGATTCAAATTTATCCTTGTGACACGTAATGCTTGCTCTTGTTTTTAGATGATGCTACTTATCATTTTAGGAAAAGTCCCATTGATTCCTATGCTTTCTAGTGGTTTTAATAGGAATGGATGTTGTATTTTGTCAAAGGCTTTTTCTTCATCTGCTTATATAATCCTTTGATTTTTGTTGTTTTTATTATTGATACAGTAAATTATGCTGATAGTTTTCCCAATATTGAACCATTCTTGTATTCCTGGTATAAACTTTACCTGGTCATAGGGTATGATCTTTGTGATATATTACTGTAATCTCCTTGCTAGTACTTAATTGAAATTTTTGTATCAATATTGATTAAGGAGATTGGTCTATAATTTCCTTTTAAGTATCAAAACCATATTTGCCTCTTAAAAGGAATTTGGTAGGACTCTTTCTTTACTTATTTTTTCAAATAGTTTATATAGTTTTGGGATTGATGTTCTTTAAATTTTTGTTAGAATTCACTTGTAAATTCATCTAGTTCTGGGGATTGTTTCTTAGGGAGCTTATTGATAGCTTGTTCAATTTCTTTTTCTATGATAAAGTTATTTAAGTGTTCTATATCCTCCTCTGTTATTCTGGGAAATTTATATTTTTGTAAATATTCATCCATTTCACTTAGATTATTAATCTTGCTGATAAATAATTGGACAAAATAACTCCTAATGATTGCTTTAGTTTTATCTTCATTGGTGGTACATTTATACTTTTCATTTTTTAAACTAGTAATTTGGTTTTTTGTTTTCTCTTTTTTAAATTGAATTAACTAAGGGTTTATCTATTTTATTGGTTTTTCCATAAACCAGCTCCTAGTTTTATTTATTAGTTCAATAGGTTTTTTCAACTTTTGATTTTGTTAATTTCTCCTTAGATTTTCTGGATTTCCATTTTGCTATTTAATTGGGGATTTTAAATTTATGCTTTCTTTAATTGTTTATAGTTGCATGCACAATTCATTCATGGGTTCTTTTTCTCTTTTAATGATGTATGCATTTAGTATGTATAACTTTTCTCCTAAGTACCGTTTTATCTGGATTCCACAAATTTTGGAATGTTGTCTAATTGTTGTCATTCTCTTTAGTGTAATTCCTGATTGTTTCTAGGATTTGTTCTTTGACCCACTAATTTTTAAAAATTGGATTATTTAGTTTCTAATTAACATTTAATCTTTGCTTCTATGGACCTTTATTAAATGTAATTTTTATTGCATTATGATCTGAAAAGGATGCATTTAATATTTCTCCTTTTATACATTTGGTTATGAGGGTTTTATACTCTAATACATGGTCAATTTTTGAGATAGTCCCATCTATAGCTGAGAAAAAAAAGATATACTTTCTATTCCCATTCAGTTTTCTCCAGAAATACCTAACTTTTCTAAGATTCTATCAGTTGCCTCAGTCAGAGTGAGAACTTGGAAAGACTTTAGCTCAAAAAAGCCAAGGTCTCCTACTGCATCCTAGGCCATTTCCAATTGTTCTGATCTATATCTGGCCACTGGACACAGATGGCTCCAAAGGAGAAAGTGAGGCTGATGGCTTTTACCTTCTGGAATATCATATTCCAAGCCCTCTGTTTCTTTAATGTGGTAGCTGCTAAATCTCATATGATCCTGACTGTGATTCCATGGTATTTGAATGCTTTCTTTCTGGCTGCTTGAAGTATTTTCTCTTTGACCTGGGAACTCTGGAATTTGGTCTTAATATTCCTGAGAATTTTCATTTTGGGATCCCTGTCCAGAGGTGACCAATGGATTCTTTCAATTTCTATTTTACCATCTGATTATAGGATATTGAAGCAGTTTTCCTTGAAAGTTTCTTGAAAGATGATGTCTAAGCTTTTTCCTTGATTATGCCTTTCAGGTAATCCAATAATTTAGAAATTATCCCTCCTTGAGCAGTTTCCTGGGCCAGTTTTTCCAATAAGATATTTCACTTCTTCTTCTATTTTTTCATTCTTTTGATTTCCTTGATTGCTTCTTGATGTCTCATGGAGTCATTAGCTTCCCCTTGGCCAATTCCTTTTTTTTTTCCTTTTTAGCAAGACAATTGGAGTTAAGTGATTTGCCCAGGGTCACACAGCTGTTATGTGTTAGTGTCTGAGGCCAGATTTGAACTCAGGACCTCCTGACTCCAGGCCTGGTGATCTCCCTGACCAATTTTAATTTTTGAGGAATTGTTTTCTTCAGTGAGCTTTTGGATGTCTTTTACTACTTCTTAGTGCCCCTTCTCCCTTGGTAATATAAATTATACTGTTACTCAAGGTTCCTGATGCCTTGGGGCCAGAAGTTATAGTGCCCATCAGAGCTTCCTTTTGACTGAAAATACTCCTCTCCACCCTTGAATTATGACCTAGAAGTGTTTATAGGCAATGGAGTTGCCAAATAGCTTGCATCTGATCTTGCACCCAGTGCTAGCACAGGGTTTCCTTGTAATTGCTTTCTGAACACTTGCTAAGAGAACTCTTGAAGCTGCCGCTGATTTTGTCACCACCACCTAGTCCTACTACTGGCATTTCATCAATGTAGGCTCCAAGCCAGCCTCTACTCCTATGTCACAGATATCTCTTTTCAACCTCCTATAGTGTCTTGGTCAGGAAGAATGTCTTATTCTGACTTTTTGTTAGAAATCAGAATTCAATTTGAGACATTATTTTAAAGGTGTTTGGAGGGGAATGTTGGGAAATATTCCACCATCTTAGCTCTGCTCATTAACTTCTTTCTGTTGTCTTCCTAATTTGCTCTCCTGATAAACTTCTTTATTTCTTGACCAATATCTAAGTTGTGTTGTTGAATAACATGAGTGTTATTCTATGCCCTCTTCTTTCTCAATATTTTCATGAATTTTTTGAGACCAGAACTTTTTTTCCTTCCAGATGAATTTTTTATTTATTTATCCAGGTACATAAAGAAATTCTTTTTTAGATTGATTGGTATGATACTAAATAACTATTAATTAGATAGTATTACCATTTTTATTATTTTAGCTCAACCTACCTATGCCCAACAAATATTTCTGTAATCACTTAGGCCTAATTTAGTTAAAGAGTGTTTTCTAATTGTGCTTATACAGTATTTGGGTGCATCATGATGTGTAGGTTCCCATATGTTTTATATATTGTACAGCTATTTGGAATGGGATTACTGTTTCTATTTCTTCTTGCATGGCTTTGTTGATTATATACAGAAATACTGATGATTCATGTATGTTTAGTTTCACAACCCACCAATTTACTCATTTCTGGTTGTTTCAGGTAAGTTTGTAGCTTACTCTCTAGTGTTTTCTAAGTATACCATATTATTATCTGTAAAAAGTGATTTTTTTTCATTTTTGCCTATTTTTATTCTCTCAATTTATTTTTCTGGTCTTACTTTTGTTTCTGGAACTTCATTGAATAATCATGGTGACAATGGAAATCCATGCTTTATTCTTATTTTTTGGGGAAAGATCTTTATTTTCCCCATTCTATAAAATGGTGGCTATCACTTACAGATTCATAATACTTAGCACTTTAAGGAAAGATCCATTGATTTTATTTTTATATGAATCTTTTTTTTTTAAATTATGACTTGTTGTGGTTAGAGTATTCACATATTTGAACCAACACACCTTCCAGGTATGAATACCTGCTATCATAGGAGAAAACATTTTAAAGAGGTGGCTGTCCTTCTTTTATGCTCCAGGTACCTCTCAGCCTCCTCAGCACCGTCCATCTCATTGGATCTGTAGCAAATATCCCAACGACCTCAACCACTCCACCAATTAGGAAGATAAGGAAAGGAAGTTAATCCTTTGATGGGAAAGTGAAGAGCTTTCTATTGGATCATTTTAGACTGTGGATGTCTTCAGGGATGAGAATATTTATTATTTTCCAATTATTTTCCAAAGCTAGAATGAAAATTCCTTTCAATAGATTGGAGTAAATTAGATATAGAAAGCCAAAGAGCTCTGGGAGTATTTATAGTGTGCATGACACAGATACAGAAACTCATGAATAAATAAATATATCAACATACACATATATGTACATAGAATGACATGGGTGAAGTATGTTCAGGGAGAAGAGACGGCTATTTTTTATTTTCATATTAGTCATGTAAAGAAGAATTAGAACCAATTAGGAGGAACCACAAGAAAGAGAAAACAAGACAAAATGGAAGGGGAAAAAAAAGAGCAAATAGTGTGCTTTGATATGGATTCAAACTCCACAGTTCTTTCTCTGGATGTGGATAGCATTTTCCATCATTAGACTTTTGGAGATGTCTTAGATTCTGGCATTGCTGAGAAGAGCTAAGTCTAATAAAGTCAGTCATTGCACAATGTGGCTGTTGCTGTGTACAACATTCTCCTGGGTCTGCTCACTTCACTCAGCATTAGTCCATGCAAATTTTTCCAGATTTTTCTGAAGTCTGCTTGTTCATCATTTTTTATAGCACGATAGTATTCCATTGCATTCATATGCTACAACTTGTTCAGCCACTCCCCAAATGATGGGCATCCTCTCAATTTCCAATTCTTTGCCATCACAGAAAGAGCTGCTATAAATATTTTTATACACGTGGGTCCTTTTCTCATTTTTATGATCTCTTTGGAATACAGCCCTAGAATTGCTATTGCAGGGTCAACTCATAGTTCCAAATTGGTCTCCACAATGGTTGGATCATTTCACAGCTCCACCAACAATGCATTAGTGTTCCAATTTTCCCACATTTTCTCCAAAATTTATCATTTTACTATTTTGTCATGTTGGCCAACCTGATAGGTGTGATGTGGTATCTCAGAGCTGTTTTGATTTGCATTTTTCTACTCAATGGTGATTTAGAGCATTTTTTCATATGACTGTAAGATAGCTTTAATTTCGTCATCTGAAAACTGCCTGTTCATATCCTTTGACTATTTATCAATTGAGGAATGACTTGGATTCTTATAAATTAGACTTAGTTGTCTATATGTTTTCGAAATAAGGTCCTTATCAGAGACACTGGTTGTAAAACTTATTTCCCCATTTTCTGCTTCCATCCTAATTTTGGTTGCATTAGCTTAGTTTGTGCAAAAACTTTTCAATTTAACAAAAAATATCCATTTTGCCTTTCATAATGTTCTCTATTGTATGGTCATAAATTCTTCTGTTCTCCATAAATCTGACAGGTAAACTATTCCTTGCTCTCACAGTTTGCTTATAGTATCAGCCTTTATATCTAAATCATGAACCTATTTTGATTTTATTTTGGTATATGGTGTAAGATTTTGGTCCATGCCTGGTTTCTGCCATACTCTTTTCCAGTTTTCCCAGCAGTTTTTGTCAAATAGTGAGTTCTTTTTTTTTAAATTTATTTTATTAATTTATTTTGATTTATCAACAATCACTTCTATCTGCTTTTGAGTTTAAAATTTTTCTCCCCCTTCCTGCCCACCACCCTCCCCAAGACAGTGCACAATCTGATATAGGCTATACATTTACATTCCTATTAAACATATTTTCACATTAGTGATGTTGTAAGTAAAAATTAAAACCAATAGGAGGAACCATCAGAAAGAGGAAACAAAACTCAACAGAAGAGAAAAAAAAGATAGCAATTCAACTTCCATAATTCTTTCTTTGGATATGGATAGAATTTTCCATCACGCAGCCTCTGGGGATGTCTTAGATCCTGGTATTGCTGAGAAGGGTTAAGTTTATCAATATTAGTCTTCACACAACATGGCTGTTATTGTGTACAACGTTCTCTTGGTTCTGCTCACTTCACTCAGCATCAGACCATACAAGTCGTTCCAGGTTTTTCTGAAGTCTGCTTGTTCACCATTTTTTATAGCATGATAGTATTCCATTACATTCATATACCACAACTTGCTTAACTATTCCCCAATTGATGGGCATCCTCTCAACTTCCAATTCTTTGCCACCACAGAAAGAGCCATTATGAATATTTTTGTACATGTGGGTCCTTTTCCGATTTGTGTGATCTCTTTGGGATATGGCCCTAGAAGTGCTATTGCTGGGTCAAAGGGTATGGCTATTTTTATAGCTGGGCATAGTTCCAAATTGTTCTCCAAAGTGGTTGGATCATTTAATTTCACAACTCCACCAACAATGCATTAGTGTTCCAATTTTCCCACATCTTCTTCAACATTTATCATTTGCCTGTATTAGCCTTTATATCTAAGTCATGAATCCATTTTGACTTTATTTTGGTATATGGTGTGAGATTTTGGTTTATGCCTAGTTTCTGCCATACTCTTTTCCAGTTTTCCCAGCAGTTTTTTTTTCAAAGAGTGGGTTCTTATCCCAGAAGCTGGGGTCTTTGGGTTTATCAAATAAAAGATTACTATAGTCATTGACTACTGTGTCTTGCATATTTAACCTATTCCACTGATCCACCTCCTTATTTCTTAGCCAGTACCAAGCAGTTTTGATGATTGCTGATTTCTAATACAATTTAAGTTCTGGAATTGCTAGGTCACCTTCACCTGCATTTCTTTTCATTAGTTCCCTTGATATTCTAGACCTTTTGTTCCTCCAAATGAATCTTGTTATTATTTTTTCTAACTCTATAAAATAATTTTTTGGTAGTTTGATTGGTATGGCACTGAATAAGTAAATTAACTTAGGTAGAATTGTCATTTTTATTATATTAGCTTGGCCCACCCATGAACAACTGATGTTTTTCCTATTATTTATATTTGACTTTATTTGTGTGAAAAGTGTTTTGTAATTGTGTTCATAGAGTTCCTGGGTTTGTTTTGGGAGGTAGACTCCTAAATATTTTATAATGTCTACAGTAAGTTTAAATGGGATTTCTCTTTCTATCTATTGCTGTTGGGCTTTGTTGGTAATATATAGAAATGCTGATGATTTATGTGGGTTTATGTTATAGCCTGCAACTTTGCTAAAGTTGTTTATTATTTCAAGTAGTTTTTTACTTGATTCTCTAGGATTCTCTATGTGTATCATCATGTCATCTGCAAAGAGTGATAGCTTTGTTTCTTCTTTGCCTCAAATAGTGAGTTCTTATCCCAGAAGCTGGGGTCTTTGGATTTATCATACAATAGATTACTATAGTCATTGACTATAGTGTCTTGCATACCTAACCTGTTCCACTGATCCACCACTCTATTTCTTAGCCAGTACCAAGTAGTTTTGATGATTGCTGCTTTATAATACAATTTAAGATCTGAGACGGCTAGGTCACCTTCCCTAGCACTTCTTTTCATTAGTTCCCTTCATATTCTGGACTTTTCGTTCTTCCAAATGAATCTTGTTATTATTTTTTCTAGCTCTATATAATGGTAGTTTGATCAGTATGTCACTGAATAAGTAAATTAACTTTAGCGAGAATTGTCATTTTTTATCAAATTAGTTTGGTCTACCCATGAGCAACTGATGTTTTTCCAGTTATTTAGATCTGACTTTATTTGTGTGAAAAGTGTTTTATAATTGTGTTCATATAGTTTCTGAGTTTGTTTCAACAGGTAGACTCCTAAATATTTTATGATGTCTATCATAACTTTAAATGAAATTTCTCTTTCTATCTCTTGCTGTTGGGCTTTGTTGGTAATATATAGAAATACCAATGATTTTTGTAGGTTTATTTTATATCTTACATCTCTGCTAAAGTTATTTATTATTTCAAGTAGTTTTCTAACTAGATTCTCTATGTATATCATCATATAACCTGCAAAAAGTGTTAGCTTTGTTTCTTCTTTGCCTTTTCTAATGCTTTCAATTTCTTTTTCTTTTCTTATTGCTAAAGCTAACATTTCTAGTTCCATATTGAACAACAGTGGTGATAATGGACATCCTTGTTTCACCCCCCCCAGTCTTATTGGAAATGCTTCTAGCTTCATCCCATTATGTATGTTGCTTCCTGAAGGTTTTAGGTAGATGCTACTTATCACATTAAGGAAGACTCCATTTATTCCTATGCTTTCTAGTGTTTTTAATAGGAATGGGTGTTGTATTTTGTCAAAAGCTTTTTCTGCTTCTATTGAGATAATCATGTTCAATTTGTTGTTGATAAGATTAATTATGCTGATAGTTTTCCTAATATTTAAATAGCCCTGCATTTCTGGTGTAAATCCTACCTTCTCTTGATAAGTTACTGTAATCCATTTGCTAATATTCAAAATTTTTGCATCTATATTCATTAGAGAAATTGGTCTATAATTTTCTTTCTCTGTTTTGACTCTTCCTGGTTTAGGTATCAGCACCATATTTGTATCATAAAAAAAATTTAGTAAGACTCCTTCTTTACCTATTTTCCCAAATAGTCTGTACTGTATTGGAATTAATTGTTCTTTAAATGTTTGATAGAATTCACATGTAAGTCCATCTGGCCCTGGAGATTTTTTCCTAGGGAGTTAGTCAATGGCTTGTTCAATTTCTTTTTCTGAGATGGGATTATTTAAGTATTTTACTTCCTTTTCTGTTAATCTTGGCAATTTATATTTTTGTTAATATGTATCCATTTCACTAAGATTGTCAACTTTGTTGGCATATAGTTGGGCAAAATAATTCCTGATTGTTGTTTTAATTTCCTCTTCCTTGGTGGTAGCTTCACCCTTTTCATTCTTGATACTAGTAACTTCGTTTTTTCTTTTTTTTTTTAATTAAATGAACCAAAGGTTTATCTATTTTATTGGTTTTTTCATAAAACCAGCTTTTAGTTGTATTTATTAGTTTGATAATTTTCTTAATATCAATTTTATTTATCTCTCCTTTGGTTTTCAGTATTTCTAATTTGGTATTTAATTGGGGATTTTTAATTTGTTCGTTTTTTAGTTTTTTTTGTAATTGCATGCCCAATTTATTGATGTCCTCTTTCTCTATTTTATTTATGTAAGCATTTAGAGATATAAAACTTCACCTAAGAACTGCTTTCACTGCATTCTATAAGTTTTGGTGTGTTGTCTCATTATTGTCATTCTCTTGAATGAAGTTATTGATTGTTTCTATGATTTGTTGTTTGACCCATTCATTCTTTAGGATTAGATTATTTAGTTTCCAATTAATTTTTAGTCTATCTTTCTCCCTTTCCTTCTCACTAGTGGTTTGCTTTTGAACATTGCCTCCTTCAGTCCTCCCTCCCTTGTATTAGCCCCCTCTGTTTTCTTTCCCTTTATCCTTACTACTTTTTCCCTCTCTTCTGCTCGCTCCTTCCCTTTTCTTTTCTCTTTCCCCTCCTACTTCCTATAGGGTAAATTAGATTTCTGTACCTTACTGATTATATTATTCCCTCTTTGACCTAAATCTGATGAGAGTAAGGTTCAAACAATGTTCATCTCCCTCCCTTCTTTCCCTCTACTATAATAGTTTTATGTGCCTTTTCCTGTAATGCAATTTACCCTTGTCTGTCTCCTTTCCTTTTCTCCCAGTACAATCATTTAATTAGATCCACTTAATCCACTTACTGAGATCCACTTAACCCACTTAATTAGATTTTCAAAATCATTACATCAAAGTCAACTTCTGTCCACCCCCTCTGGGGGATCTGGCCCCTGGAGGACACCTGCTCACTTGGGCCTTGCACTCCTTTCTTTGGCTCCTGCTCACCTGTGCCTTGCACAGGGATGTTGTGCTGCTACAGGATGTTACTAAGCCTGGAGCTTTACATCTTGAAGTTGTGCTTCCCAGAGTTTTGCTGTGGTACTGGGAGACTTGGCTGCTGGAGAACACCATGTAGGTTTTTGATCCAGTTTTTGCCAGTTCCCCTGCCTGTGTTTTTTTTTAAATTTATTTTATTTTTTTAATTTAAATTTTTTTTATTTTTTCCATATGCTTTTGAGTTGAAAATTTTTCTCCCTTTTCCTCCCCCCCACCCTCCCCAAGACGGCACACAATCTGATATAGGCTTTACATTTACATACCCATTAAACATATTTTCTCATTAGTGAAGTTGTAAGTAAAAATTAAAACCAATAGGAGGAACCATCAGAAAGATGAAACAAAACTCAACAGAAGGTAAAAATAAGTGATAGTGATTCGACTTCCATAGTTCTTTCTTTGAATGTGAACAGCATTATCCATCCCGAGGCCTCTGGAAATGTCTTAGATCCTCATAATGCTGAGAAAGGTTCAGTTTAACAATCTTAGTCATTGCATAATGTGGCTGTTATTGTGTACAAAGTCCTCTTGGTTCTGCTCACTTCACTCAGCATCCCCTGCCTGTATTGAGGCACTTAGGGGTCCTGGTGTTGGTGCTAGCCTGCTCCACCACCCTAGGGTTCAGGATCTCCCCCTGGTATGCT
Organism: Phascolarctos cinereus; assembly: GCF_003287225.1. Classification (NCBI taxonomy): domain Eukaryota; kingdom Metazoa; phylum Chordata; class Mammalia; order Diprotodontia; family Phascolarctidae; genus Phascolarctos; species Phascolarctos cinereus. Next base: position 354,365,692 of record NW_027556098.1, read on the forward strand.
GAGGTGGGGTTGCCACTGGCTAGCTAGACATGTCTTATCCTCTACTGCTTCCCCTCCCCCAGAACAAGAGGGTCCTTTCCCATTAATCCCCCAAGCGTCCTGGGCTATAAGACTGCTGCACTCCATCTTTCTGCTGGTTCAGCTATTCCAGGGTTTTTCCTGGGGCAATATTTTCTGGACTTTCAGAGGTCAATAAGGGAGCGTAAGAATGACTTACTTCTTACTCTACTGTCTTGGTTCCCAGAAGCAGAAATTCAGAAGACATAGCTCTTGACAATACCTTCTTTCTCTTTCCTTGCCTCTCTCTCTAGGCACAGAGAGCAGAGTGGGAAGTTACTTGACTGTTTTGAGCAATCTTCAGCATTCATCTTAAAGGCATCAGCTTGGGAATTTTTAGGGAAAAGGTGACATAGATCTTAATGCTAGTAATGGTGCAGATGCTAACAAAAACATCATTTTGATTAGAAGCAGATGGTGGTACAGACAATATAGAGCTGGTCCAGGAGTCAGAAAACTGTGTCAAATTAAAGTGACCTCAGGCAGTTACCAGCTATGTGACCCTGTGAAAGTCACTCAACCTCTATTTGACTCTGTTTCCTCAAGTGTAAAATTGGAATGACACTGGTACATAGCTAGCAGAATTGTTGTGAGGATCAAATGAAATAAAATTTATAAAAAGTGCTGAGCACAATTCTTGGCACATAGTCAGTACTATATAAATGTCAATTCCTTTCCCTTCCCTTCCCTTGATTGAACCTGACCCCTTCTATCACTATGCATCTTCTCCTATGTAAGGGACTCAATTATGGGCATAATAACTTACATGTTTTTGCGCAGCAGGACTCCACATAGAAAAGTTTCTCACAAAAACCTACTAGGAACAGAGAAAAAGGCTGGATCTAGTAACTTTCTTATTCACAAATGCTTCCCTATAGCACATCTGGTATCCTTAAGGGAAATATTCTTAATATGTTCCTTTGGTAGGAAATGAATAGGAATGGAGAATGCATGGGGCACTGGAATTAAATCCCTCATCTTAAAGATTATCTTGTATTTCTGTCCAGGTTCTCTTGGTTCTGGTTACTTACCTCTTTCAAAGATTCGATCAATGATTCATAATGACACTGTAAGAAATATCTCATTCAGACTCAGGAGGGTTGAAGTTAAAAGTCCAGTTTATTACACCCTTGCAAAAGCAAATGTCTTATTGAATAGGCACATACACCAAAGCAAGAATTCACTATTTATTTCTAATTCTGGTCACAAAATTCCTCCTCTGTTTCTTCATTGGCTGAGTACTCCAGAGTGTGCAACTTTCTGGCATACTTATTATACAACTACTCCTTAACATGTCTCTCTTCCTTCTACATACATTTCATATTCAGAAAATGGAATCTTAGCCCTGCCCAGAGGTAGAGAATCTAATATTCGTGAATCTGTTAAGCATGCACATACTAAACAAAGCTTGACCTTTGTCCTACATACTGACTTCTAATAGCAAAACAAGATAAGACTGTATCCAGTTTTACTTAGTTACTTTTCTAGCAGTTGCTTCAATTTTATGGAAAACAAACTATATTTCTCAGTTTCTTTTTTTATTTTTAGTTTTAACATTCATTTCCACAAGATTTTGAGTTCCAAATTTTCTTCCCATCTCATCCCTCTCTCACCCTAAGACTGATGCATTCTGAATACCCCTTCGCCTAATTTGCCCTCCCTTCTATCTCCCCCTCTCCTTCTCTTATCCCCTTCCACTTCTATTTTCCTGTAGGACAGGACAGATTTCGATACCCCATTGCCTGTATATCTTATTTCCCAGTTGCATGTGAAAACACTTTTTAACATTTGTTTTTAAAACTTTGGATTCCAAATTTTCTCCCTTCCTCCCTCCCCACCCACCTTCATTGAAAAGGCAAGCAACTCGATATAGGTTATACATGTGTAGTCATGCAAAACACTTCCATAGTTGTCATGTTGTGGAAAACTAACTATATTTCCCTTCATCCTACCCCACTCCCCGATTTATTCTATTCTCTCTTTTGACTCTGTCCCTCCTCACAAGTGTTTGCTTCTGATTACTCCCTCCCCCAAACAGCCCTCTCCTCTATCATCCCCCTGCTCTCTTATCCCCTTCCTCCCTGTTTTCCTGTAGGGTAAGAGAGATTTCCATACCCAATTGAGTTTGTATGTTATTCCTTTCTTAAGCCAAATCTGATGAGAATATGATTCACTCATTTCCTTTCCTTCCCCCATTTCCTCTCCACTGTAAAAGCCTTTTCCTGTCTATTTTGTGTGAGATAATTTACCCCAGTATATCTCTTCCTTTCTCCTTCTCCAAGTATAATCCTCTCTCACATCTTAATTTTATTCTCTAGATATCACCTCTTCATCTTCAAGTCACCTTATGCCATCTATCTGTCTATCTATCTATCTATCTATCTATCTATCTATCTATCTATCTATCTATCTATCTATCCATCTATCTATCCACATAATGTTTTCCCTCCAACTACCTTAATACTGACAAAGGTCTCATGAGTTACAAATATCATCTTTCCGTGTAGTAATGGAAACAGATAAATCTTAATAAGTCCCTTATGATTTCTTTTTCCTGTTTACCTCTTCATGCTTCTCTTGAGTCTTGTATTTGAAAGTCAAATTTTCTACTCAGCTCTGGTGTTTTCATCAAGAATGCTTGAAAGTTCTCTAGTCCAGTGAATTTCCATTTCCTGCCTGAAGGATTATACTCAGTTTTGCTGGGTAAGTGATTCTTGGCTGTAATCCTATCTCTTTTGCCCTCCGGAATATCATATTCCAAACCCTGTGGTCCTTTAATGTAAAAGCTGCTAAATCTTGTGTTATCCTGATTGTGTTTCCACACTACTTGAATTGTTTCTTTCTGGCTACTTGCAATATTTTCTCCTTGACCTGGAAACTCTGGAATTTGGCTACCAATATTCCTAGGAGTTTTCCTTTGGGGATCTCTTTCAAGAGGTGATCAGTGGATTCTTTCAATTTCTATTTTACCCTCTGGTTCTAGAATATCAGGGAAGTTTTCCTTGATAATTTCTTTTTTTCTTTTTCTTTTTGGTGAGGCAATTGGGGTTAAGTGACTTGCCCAGGGTCACACAGCTAGTAAGTGTCAAATGTCTGAGACTGGATTTGAAGTCAGGTCCTCCTGACTCCAAGGTGGGAACTCTGTCCACCATGCACCTAGCTGCCCTGATAATTTCTTGAAAGATGATGTCTAGGCTCTTTTTTTGATCATGGCTTTCAGATAGTCCAATAATTTTTGAATTATGTCCCTTGGATCTATTTTCCAGGTCAGTTGTTTTTCCAGTGAGATATTTCACATTGTCTTCTATTTTTTCATTCTTTTGGTTTTGTTTTACGATTTCTTGATTTCTCATAAAGTTACTAGCTTCCAATTGCTCCATTCTAATTTTAAGGAAGTGTTTTCTTTCTTTCTTTCTTTCTTTCTTTCTTTCTTTCTTTCTTTCTTTCTTTCTTTCTTTCTTTCTTTCTTTTTTCTTTCTTTCGTTTTTTTTAACAAATTTTCATATTAGTGATGTTGTAAAGAAGAATTAGAACCAATAGGAAGAACCATAAGAAAGAGAAAACAAAATAAAATAGAAGAAAAAAAAATAGTATGCTTCTATCTGCATTCAAACTCCATAGTTATTTCTTTGGATGTGGATAGCATTTTCCATCATGAAACCTTTGGAGATGTCTTAGATCCTTACATTGCTGAGAAGGGCTAGGTCTATCAATGTTAGTCATTGTACAATGTGGTTATTACTGTGTACTATGTTCTCCTGGTTCTGCTCACTTCATTCTGCATCAGTCTATGAAAGTCTTTCTAGGTTTTTCTGAAGTCTGCCTACTCATCATTTCTTGTAGTATAATAGTATTCCATTACATTCATATTCCACAACTTATTCAGCCATTTCCCAATTGATGGGTATCCTCTAAATTTACAATTCTTTGCCACCACAAAAAGAGCTGCTATAAATATTTTTATACATGTGGGTCCTTTAAGGAAGTATTTTCTTCAGTGAGCTTTTGGACTTCCTTTTCCATTTGGCCACCTCTGCTTTTTAAGGCATTCTTCTCCTCATTGGCTTTTTGGACCTCTTTTGCTATTTGGGTTAGGCTATTTTTTAAGGTGTTATTTTCTTCAGTATTTTTGGGGGGTCTCCTTTAGCAAGCTGTTGACTTGTTTTTCATGATTTTTTTGCATCACCCTCATTTCTCTTCCCAGTTTTTCCTCTACCTCTCTTACTTACTTCTCAAAATCCTTTTTGAGCTCTTACATGGCCCAAGACTGATTTATATTTTTCTTGGACTCTTTGGATGTAAGAGGTTTGACTTTGTTGTGTTTTTCTGGTTATATGTTTTGATCTTCTTTGTCACCAAAGAAAGATTCAATGGTCTGACTTTTTTTTGCACAGTTTGCTCATGTTCCCAGCCAATTACTTGCATTTTAAACTTTTGTTAAGGTAGGGTCTGCTTCCAGTGTGGAAAATGTACTTTCCCAAACTTTGGGGGGTTTGTGCAGCTGTTTTCATAGCTACTTCTAGGGACTGGTAAATTTTCCATTCTTCCAAGATTATATGATCAAGGAGATGTGTTTACTTCTTTCCTGGACTGTGCTCTGGTCTATGAGTGACCATAAGCACTCTTTTCTGCCTTGGAACTGTGAGGAGGATTTTCTCTCTGCTACCACTACAAGCTCCACCACACCAGCCCTCTTCCTTGCCCTAGGACCACCACCAGAACTGTGACCCAAATCCAATCATGGGCAAAGCAAGAGAATCTTTCCTCAACTCCAGCACAGAGATCCCTGCAATCCTCCTCTGTTGAGTCACTTGATTCCCTCTCAGTCTGTGGCCTGAGAGCTCAAGAAGCAGCCATTGCCCTGGGACCAAGCTTCTCTCTCACCATTTTCACAGACCTTTCCTACTGACCTTCTAAGCTGTCTTTGGAGTTCATGGATTGAGAAGTCTGGAAACTGCCAGTACATTTTCCACAATGGAAGCTGCCAGTGATTCAGTCCCCTGAGACCTGCTCCAGGTTCTGTAAGGCCTGGTCTTTGCCTGAGCACTCACGTTGATATGGTTACAGAGAATATAAAAAAAAAGCTCAGAAGAGGACAAAAATGTAAAAATGCCTACATATACATGAACTGATACAAATAAAATTAGTAGAACCAGAACATTGTACACATTAACAACAATATCGTGAGATGATCAACTGTGAATGAGTCAGCTATTCTCAGCAATGCAATGGTCCAAGACAACGGTGAAGGACTTATGATGAAAAATATGTTATACATCCCCAGAGAAAGAACTGATGGAGTCTGAATGCAGATTGAAGCATACTTTTTTTTTTACTTTCTTGATTTTTCTTGGTGTTTTTTTTGGTCTATGTTTTCTTTCACAAAATGACTAATATGGAAACATATTTTGTGTGACTACACAGGTATAACGTTTATCAAAATGCTTGGCAATTTGCCTTCTCAAAATGCTTTCTCAATGAGGGGTGTGGAGAGGGAAGGAAAGAATTTGGAATTCAAAAATTTTAAAACAGTCTTAAAAATTGTTTTGTATGTAATTGGGGAAACTAAAATACTAGATAGTTTTTTTTAAATGGCTACATGCAAAGCCTCAACAAAAAATGTAAATTGGTCTCATGTCCTTAAAAACACTCATAGTAGAGCTCAGAATGTATTTTAGAAATAAGAGAGGCAGATGAAAAATTGAGAAAATAAATGAGAGTGATGCAAGAAAATCACAAAAAGAGTCAACAGCTTGGTAAAAGAAGCACAAAAAGTACTGAAGAAAATAACACCTTAAAAAACAAAATATGATAGGTGGTGCAGTGGATAGAGCACCAGCCCTGAAGTCAGGAGGACCTGAGTCAAATTCGGCCTCAGACCAAACGCTTGACACGTAGTAGCTGTGTGACCTTGGGCAAGCCACTTAACCTGGATTGCCTCACACACACACACACACACACAATGCCAGATAGCAAAAGAGGCACAAAAATCCAACAAAGAGAATTATTGAATAAGAAAAATTGCCCAAACAAATAGATATACAAAATTTACCAAAGAAACCAACTTCTCAAAAAATGGAATTGGCCAAATGGTTAAAAAAAGGTACAAAAGTTCACTGAACAAAAAAAAATTATTAAAAATTTGACTGTGGCAGGTGGAAGTTAATGACTCCATGAGATATCAAAAGTTAATGAAACCAAATCAATGGAATAATAAAATAGAAAGTAATGTGAAATATCTCATTGAGGGGAAAAAAAACTGACCCTTAAAACAGGTCTAGGAGAGATAATTTAAGAATTAATGGGTTGAGGGCAGATCACCGGCCCTGGATTTAGGAGGACCTGAGTTCAAATCTGACCTCAGACTCATAACAATCACTAGTTGTGTGACTCTGGACAAGTCACTTAACCCCAGTTGCATCACCAAAAAAAAAAATACTGGCTTACCTGAAAACCACGATAAAAAGCACATTTCAAAAAAAATATTAAGGAAAACTGCCCCAAACAAAACTATCATTCTTTGTGGATGATATGATGGTAGACTTAGAAAATCCTAGAGAGTCAACTCAAAAAAAACCTTGTTGGAATAATTAACGACTTTAGCAAAGTTGTAGGATATAAAAACACCCACATAAATCATTAGCGTTTCTAGATATTACCCACAAAGTCTAGCAAGAGATACAAAAAGAAATTCCATTTAAAATAAGTGTAGACAATATAAAATACTTGGAAGTCTACCTGTTTACACAAACCCAGAGATTATATGAACATAAATATAAACACTTTTCATGCAAATAAGGTCGGATCTAAATAACTGGAAAAATATCAGTTGCTCGTGGGTAGGCCAAGCTAATATAATAAAAATGACAGTTCTACCTAAGCTAATTTACTTATTCAGTGCCATACCAATCAAACTATCAAAAATTATTTTGTAGAGCTAGAAAAATAATAATAAAATTCATCTGGAAGAACAAAAGGTCAAGAATATCAAAGGAATTAATGAAAAAAAATGCAAGGGAAGGTGGCCTAGCCATACCAGATCTAAAACTGAATCATAAAGGAACAATTATTGAAACTATTTGGCACTGGCTAAGAAATACAGTGGTGGATCAGTGGAATAAATTTGGTACACAAGTGGTCAAGGACAGTTACATTACTACTATAGTAATCTACTATTTGATAAATCCAAAGATTCAAGCTTCTGGGATAAAAACCCACTGTTTGACAAAAACTGCTGGGAAAACTGGAAAATAGTATGGCAGAAACTAAGCATACCCCAACTTCTTACACTGTATATCAAGATAAGGTCAAAATGGGTACATGATTTAGACATATAGGGTTATACCATAAGCAGATTAGGAGAACAAGGAATAGTTTACCTCTCAAATATATGGAGAAGGGAAAAATTTATGACCAAACAAGAGATAGAGAACATTATGAAATGCAAAATGGATAATTTTGATTACATTAATCGAAAAGGTTTTGCACAAACAAAATCAATGCAATCAAGCTTAGAAGGAAATCAGAAAGCTGGGAAACAATTTTTACAGCCAGTGTCTCTGATAAATGCCTCATTTCTAAAAAAAAAATTGATACGTAAGTCAAATTTGTTAGAATACAAGTCATTCCCCAATTTATAAGTGGTCAAAAAATATAAACAGGCAGTTTTCAGATAAAGAAATTAAAGCTATCTATTTTCATATGAAAAAATGCTCTAAATCACTATTAATTAGAGAAATACAAATCAAAACAACTCTGAGGTACCATCTCACACCTATCAGACTGGCTAATATGACAAAAACAGAAAATGATAAATTTTGGAGATGTGGGAAAATTGGAACACTAATGCATTGTTGGTAGAGTTGTGAACTGATCAAACCATTTTGGGGACCAATTTGAAACTCTGCCCAAAGTGAAATAAAACTGTGCATACCTTTTGATCCAGCAATACCACTCCAAGGTCTGTATCCCAAAGAGATCACAAAAATGGGAAAAAGGCCCACCTGTACAAAAATACTTATAGCAATTCTTTCTGTGAAGACAAAGATTTGGAAATTGATGGGATGCCCATCAACTGAGGAATGGCTGAATAAGTGTGGTATATGAATGTAATTGAATATTATTGTTCTATAAGAAATGATGAGCAGATGGATTTCAGAAAAACTTGGAAAGACTTATGTAAACTGATACTGAGTGAAGTAAGCAGAACCAGAACATTGTACATAGTAACTACAACATTGTGTGATGACTCAGAAATACAAGGATTTAAGACAATTCCAAAAGACTCAAGATGGAAAATGCTATCCACATCCAGAGAAAGAACTATGGAATGCAGATTGAAGCATACTGTTTTTTGTTTGTTTGTTTGTTTTTATTTCTCAAGGCTTTTACCTTTTATTCTGATTCTTCTTTCACAACATGACTAACATGGAAATATGTTTAATATAGTTGTACAGTTATAGCATATATCAGATTACTTGCCATCTTGGAGAGAGGAGAAGAAAGAGAGAGAATGAGGGAAAAAAATGGAACTTAAAATATTATGATAGTGAATGTTGAAAACTTAAAAAAAGACCCAAGAAACCATATGAACACAATTATGAAACACTTTTTACATAAACAAAGTCAGATTTAAACAATTTAAAAATATTCATTGCTCATGGGGAGATTGAACCATTACAGTAAATATAGTAAATTGTAATTGTAATTGACAATGTAGTAAAAATGATAATTCTCCCTAAATTAATATATTTATTCAGTTCTACACCAAATAAAGTATGAAAGAAAATTTTTTATGGATCTAGGAAAAATAATAACAACATTCCTCTGGAAGAATAATCAAGAATATCAAGGGCATCAATGAAAAAAATGGGATAGAAGGTGGCTTAGCCATCCAGCTCTCAAACTGTATTACACAGCAGTAATCATCAAAATAACCTAGTATTTGCTAAGAAATAGAATGGTTAAATAAGTAAAATATGTAATACACAGTAGGAAATGATCATAGTTATCTAATGTTTGATGATCACAAAGATCCATAAGTTTGGGACAAAAAGCCACTATTTGTTAAAAATTGCTGAGAAAACTGAACAGAATTTTGGCAGAAACTAGATATAGACCAATACATCAATCTCATAGGAAGATAAAGTCAAAATAGATATATAATTTAGATATGAAGGTTGATAACCATAAGTAAATTAAGGGAGCAAGGAATAGTTCACCTGTCATTTGTATGGATAAGGGAAGAATATATGACCAAACAAGAGAGAGAGCTTAACAAGATTGAAAACTGATAATTTTAATACATTAAATTAAAAGGATTGTGGACAAACAAAACCAATATAGTCAGGAATAGAATAAAAGAAGAAAACTGAGTGAAAAATTTACAGCAAATTTCTATGTTTAAGGCCTCATCCCTCAGATATATAGCACAGAGTCAAATTTATAAGAATACAACTCATTCCCCAATGGATAAATGGTCAAAGATTATGAATAAGAAGTTTCCAGATGAATTAATCAAAGATATCTATAGTCACATAAGAATGCTCTAAATAACTATTGAGTAGAGAAAAGCAAATTAAAATAAATCTGAGGTTTCAACTCACACCTATCAGATTGGTTAATATGACAGAAAAGGAAAATGACAAGTGTCAGGTAGGATGTGGGCACATTGAGACACTAATATACTGTTCATGGAATTGTGAACTAATCAAAACATTCTGAAAAGCAATTTAAGCTATGCACCAAAGGGCTATAAAACTGTGCATACCCTTTGATCTTAGGTCAATAAAAACAAGAAATGTTAAAAAAGGAAAAGGACCTATATGTCCCAAAATATTTATAATAGCTCTTTTTGTGGTGGCAAATAATTAGAAATAGAGGGCATGCCCATCAGTTGAGGAATGGCTGAGCAACATGTGGTATAAGATTGTGATGGAATACTATTGTGCTTTAAGAAATGATTAGCAGGATGCTTTCAGAAAAACCTGGGAGGACTTACATGAATTGATGCAAAATGAAAGAGGCAGAATCAAGAGAACATTGTGTACAGTAATAGTAATATTGTACAATAATTAACTGTGACTGACAGCTATTTTCAGCAAGACAAAAATCCAAAACAACTCTAAATCGCCTATGATGAAAGAAAAGCTATCTGCCTCTAGAGAAAGAAATGGTGGAATCTGAATGCAGATAAAAGCATTCTTTTTTAACTTTATTTTTTCTTGTTTTTAATTATCCATGCCTTTTTCATACAACTAATATGAAAATATGTTTTGCATGCCTGAAGATGTAAAACCTTTATCAAACAGCCTGCCTTCTCAATGAGGGGTTAGCAGAGGTATGGTGGGAGAGAATTTTCACCTTAAAATCATAAAAAAGATGAAGTTTAAATTCTTTTTAAAAGAGAAGATTCTGGGAAGATGGCAGAGTAGGTCAGAAACTTCCAAGCTTTCAAGATTTCCCCCCCAAAAGAGATAAAATAGCACCTTAGGGAAAACATAGAGTGGTAAAAATAAATAAGAGTAGGGGCAGAACAGTGGCCCTTCTGGGATCATCAGAGAAGATCTGAAGAGAAATCTCAGGACAAGGTTCGGTCCCTGTGAAGAGTAACACCTATTGGCTAATGACCACTTAAACAACAAACGGGCCCTGAGGTTAGCTGGGTTGGGAGGCTTCCTCAGCCTCAGCCACAGAAACTTTTACCACCAAGACAGTGAGGGGAGTTGGGCATCTGAGCCTGGGAATATCAAGGGAACTTCTGCTGACAAGGAACACCAGCCCAAGCTGTGCTGCATAAATGTGGCAAGGGCTAGAAGGAACCAGCACACATCCTGTGAGCACAGCATCAACGGGGCAGGGATGCCACTGGCTGTGGGCACTTATAGGAAACTGGAGGTCTTGGTTTCAAATCCAGGCCAGAGGGGAGAACTGAAGGAGGACCTGAGGTTTGAGGTACCATCCCCCATACCCCAGGACAAAAGGTGATTACAAAAATTAAGCTACTACCAAAAAATGCACAGGGAAAGGAAAAAGAATCTAACCATAGAGACTTACTATAGGAATAAAGAAGACCAGGATCCATCTTCAGAGGAGGATTCTGAAGAAAAAAAAACCCTTTCTTACCCCAAAGATTACCCCAAATGTACTTTCCCAAAAATGATTCATATAAGAACTCTAAAAAGAGTTTAAAAATCAAATGAGAGAGATTGAGGAAAAGCTAAAAAAAAATCCAAGAAAAAAAGATTATGGAAAGAAAATCAACCAATTAGAATAGAAGATCCAGAATCTTAAGGAGGAAAAGACTCCTTGAAAATCAGAATTGGGTAAGGAGAAGCCAGCAAAGTTACTAGAGATCAAGAAATAATAAAATAAAATATAAAAAATGAAAAAATAGAAGAGAATATGAAACATTTTATAAAAAACTGATCTGGAGGACAGATCAAGAAGAGAAAACATAAGAATAACTGGACTTCCTGAAAGTTATGATCCAAAAAGAGAATCTTAATACAACAATACAAGAAATAATTTTTAAAATTTGTCCTGAAGCATTAGAACAAGAGGGGAAAGTAGAAATAGAAAAAATCCACTGATCACCACCTGAAAGAGATCTTATGAGGAAAAGCCACAGGAATATTATAGTCAAATTCCAAAACCCCCAGCTCGAGGATAAAATATAAGAGCAACAACAACAAAAAAAATTACATACTGTGGTGCCACAATTAGAATCACAGAAGACCTAGCAGCAACAACACTAAAAGACCATAGGTCTTGGAACAATACATGTTGAAGAGCTAAGGAACTGGGTTCTGCCCAAAAATATAATAACCAGCAAAGTTAAATATAATCCTGAATGGGAAAAAAATGGGCATTTAATGAACTAGCAGACTTTCATGACTTTACTTAAAAAAAAAACCTGAACTAAATACAAAATTTGACATACAAGAGCCAAGAGAAATATAAGGACATACTAAAGACTAATTGCAAGGGACTCAATAGGAACAGACTGTTTACATTTTATGTATGTAAAATGTAAAATGTATGTTTAATATTGTTATTTGTAATTGGGTAGTTTATAAGAAAGATTGGGGTAGACTTGAGTATGATATGACTTCAAAAAGTAAAACTGTTCAAGAATGGTTAAAAAGAGTAATTATTTTATACAAAAAGAGGTGCAAGAGGAAGAACTGACACAGAGGAATTAGACGGGAAAGGAGGGCTGGTGGTTCTGGAAACCTACTTTTATTGGGCATGGGTTCAGGAGGGAACAATACATATATATCTAGAAGAATATGAAAGTCTTCTAAATGCAGAAAGAAATTAAACATCAAGGGGATAGGGAAAGGGTAAAAGATAAGGCAGAGATCTTTAAAGGGTAGGGTGAAGGAATAGGTTAAAAGGGGCTTATAGAAGGGTATTTAGATTAATGGGAATGGGAAAATAAGGGAAGGATCCTTGGGAGGATAAGGAAGGGATCTTTAGAGGGGAGAGTGAGGGAACAAGTTAAAGGGGGGTATAGAGGGTTGTTTAGATTTATGGGAATGGGAAAATAAGACAGGGATTCTGGGAGGGGGATAGGTTAAGTAATAGGAGGGCAAGGTAGCAGGTAGAAATGAAGTAGAGCATTCAGGAGGGATAGGAAATAGATACAAACAGAAAAACAAAGACCAGGAGTAGAATTTGTTACAGAAAGTATATGTTTACGTATGAATGTATGTATGTATGCATGTATGTATATGTGTATGTATATATCTTTATCTATATATGAATAAAGTAGTAATTATCAAAGCAATCTGGTACTGGCTAAGAAATACAGTGATGGATTAGCAGAATAGATTAGATACACAATACATTATAGTAAATGACCATAGTAATCTAACATATGATAAAACCAAAGATTAAAGCTCTTGGAACAAAACCTCATTTTTTGACAAAAACAGCTGGAAACACTGAAAACAGTATGGCAGAAACTAGCTATAGACCAACATTTCACACTGTATACCAAGATTAGGTCAAAATGGATATATGAGTTACACATAAAGGGTGATACCATAAGTAAATTAAGAGAGCATGGAATAGTTTGTCTGTCAGATTTACGGATAAGGGAAGAATTTAGGACCAAAGAAGATATAGAGAGCATTAAAAAGCATAAAATAGATAATTTTGATAATATAAAATTAAAATGGTTTTGTAGAAACAAAACTAATGCAACCAAAATTAGAAGGAAAGCGGAAAACTGGGAAACAGTTTTTACAACAAGTCTTTCTGATAAAGTCTTCATTTCTCAAATATATAGATGATGGCATCAAATTTATAAGAATACCAGTCATTCTCCAATTGATAAATGGTCAAAGGACATGAACAATCAGTTTTCAGAAAAAGAAATCAAAAGCATCTATGGTCATATAAAAAAATGCTCCAAATCACTTTTGATTGCACAGAAATAAATTAAAACAACTCTAGGATTCCACCTCACACCTATCAGATTGGCTAATATGATCAAAAATAGAAAAAGGAAAATGATTAATGTTGGAGGGGATGTGGGAAAACTGGGACATTAATGCACTGTTGGTAGAGTTGTGAACTGATCCAACCATTCTAGTGAATAATTTGGAATTATGCCTGAAAAGCAGGCCAACAGTGCATACTCTTTGATCTAATAGTACCATTGTTAAGTCTATATCCCAAAGAGATTAAAAAAAATGAAAAGGACTTACTTGTACAAAAATATTTATGGCAGTTCTTTTTGTGGTGGCTAAGAATTAGAAGTTGAGGGAGTGCCCATTAACTTGGGAATGACTAAACATGATGTGGTATATAATTAGGTTGGGATATTATTGTCCTATAAGAACTGATAAACAGGATGTTTTGAGAAAGACTAGGAAAGAACTAGGGAAATATTGTATACAGAAACAGCAATATTGTATGATGAAGAACTGTGAATGACTTAGCTATTCTCAGCAATAACAGTGATCCAATACAACTCTGAACTACTTTCCCAGCAGTTTTTGTCAAATAGCAAGTTCTTATCCCAGAAGCTTGGGTCTTCGGGTTTATCAAACAGTAGATTATTATAGCAATTGACTACTGTATCATATACTAGATAACTACTATGTCTGTGCATACCTAACCTGTTCCACTGATCCACCACTCTGTTTCTTAGCCAGTACCAAGTAGTTTTGATGATTGCTGTTTTATAATACAATTTAAGATCTGGGACAGCTAAGTCACCTTCCCTAGCATTTCTTTTCATTAGTTCCCTTGATATTCTGAATCTTTTGTTATTACAAATGAATCTTGTTATTATTTTTTCTAGTGCTATAAAACAATTTTTGGTAGTTTGATTGGTATGGCATTGAATAAGTAAACTAGCTGAGGTAGAATTGTCATTTTTATTATATTAGTTCAGCCTACTCATGAGCAACTGATGTTTTTCCAGTTACTTAGATCTGACCTTCTTGTGTAAGAAATGTTTTATAATTGTATTCATATAGTTCTGGGTTTGTTTCAGCAGGTAGACTCCTAAATATTTTATAATGTCTACAGTAATTTTAAATATAATTTCTGTTTCTATCTCCTGCTCTTGGGCTTTGTTGGTGATATATAGAAATGCTGATGATTTATGTGGGTTTATTTTATAACCTGCAACTTTGCTAAAGTTATTTATTATTTCAAATAGTTTTTTTACTTGATTCTATGAGTCTCTAAGTATACCATCATATCATCTGCAAAGAGTGATAGCTTTGTTTCTTTGTATATTCTAACACCTTCAATTTCTTTTTCTTCTCTTATTGCTAAAGCTAACATTTCCAGTACGATATTGAACAACAGTGGTGATAATGGACATCCTTGTTGCCTTGTTTCACCCCTGACCTTATTGGAAATGTTTTTAGCTTGTCCCTATTACATATAATGCTTCCAGAAGGTTTTAGGTAGATGTTACTTATCACATTAAAGAAGACTCCATTTATTCCTATGCTTTCTAGTGTTTTTAATAAGAATGGATGTTGTATTTTGTCAAAACCTTTTTCTGTATCTATTGAGGTAATCATGTGGTTTCTGTTCAATTTGTTGTTGATATGATCAATTATGCTGAAAGTTTTCCTAATATTGAACCAGCCCTGCATTCCTGGTATAAATCCTACCTGGGCATAGTATGTTATTCTCTTGATAAGTTGCTATAATCTATTTGCTAATATTTTCTTTAAAAATTTTGCATCTATATTCATTAAGAAAATTGGTCTATAATTTTCTTTCTCTGTTTTGACTCTTCCTGGTTTAGGTTTCAGCACCATATTTGTATCACAAAAAGAATTTGGTAAGACTTCTTCTTTGACTATTTCCCCAAATAGTCTATATAGCATTGGAATTAGTTCTTCTTTAAATGTTTCATAGAATTCACATGTAAATCCATCTGGCCCTGGAGATTTTTTCCTAGGGAGTTCATTGATGGTTTGTTTAATTTCTTTTTCTGAGATGGGATTATTTAAGTATTTTGCTTCCTCTTCTATTAACTTGGGCAATTTATATTTTTTGTAAATATTCATCCATTTCACTAAGATTGTCAAATTTATTGGCATACAGTGAGGCAAAATAGTTCCTAATTATTGTTTTAATTTCCTTTTCGTTGATGGTGAATTTGCCCTTTTCATTTTTGATACTGGTAATTTGGTTTTCTTCTTTCTTTTTTAAATTAAATTAGCCAAAGGTTTATGTATTTTATTGTTTTTTTCATAAAATCAGTTCTTAGTTTTATTTATTAGTTCAATAGTTTTATTAATTTCAATTTTATTAATCTCTCCTTTAATTTTCAGTATTTCTAATTTAGTATTTAATTGGGGATTTTTAATTTGTTCCTTTTCTAGTTTTTAGTAATATGCTCAATTCATTGATCTCCTCTTTCTCTATTTTATTCATGTAAGCATTTAGAGATATAAAACTTCACCTAAGAACTGCTTTTGCTGCGTTCTATAAGTTTTGGTGTGTTGTCTCATTAATGTCATTCTCTTGAATGAAGTTATTGATTGTTTCCATGATTTGTTGTTTGACCCATTCATTCTTTAGGATTAAATTATTTATTTTCCAGTTAATTTTTAGTCTATCTTTCCATGGCTGTTTATTACATATAATTTTATTGCATCATGATCTGAAAAAGATGCATTTAATCTTTCTGCCTTTCTGCATTGAATTGTCAGGTTTTTATACCCTAATACATGGTAGATTTTTGTGTAAGTGCCATGTACCACCAAGAAAAAAGTATGTTCCTTTCTATCCTCATTCAGTTTTTTCCAGAGGTCTACCATATCTAACTTATCTTAAATTCTATTCACCGCCTTAACTTCTTTCTTGTTTATTTTGTGGTTAGATTTATCTATTTCAGAGAGGGGGAGGTTGAGGTCCCCCACTTGTGTAGTTTTGCTGTGTATTTCTTCCTATGACTCCCTGAACTTCTCCTCTAAGAATCTGGATGCTATACCACTTGGTGCATATATGTTTAGTAATGATATTACTTCATTGTCGATGGTGCCTTTTAGCAGGATGTAGTTTTCTTCTTTGTCTCTTTTAATAAGACCTATTTTTGCTTTTGCTTTGTCTGAGATTATGATTGCTATCTCTGCTTTTTTTACTTCAGCTGAAGCATAATATATTCTACTCCAGCCTTTTACCTTTGCCCTGTGTGCATCTCTCTATTTCAAATGTGTTTCCTGTAAACAACATATTGTATGATTATGGTTTTTAATCCATTCTGCTATCTGCTTCCACTTTATAGGAAAGTTCATCAAGTTCACATTCTCAATTATGATTACTATCTGTGTCTTTCTCTCCATCCTATTTCCCCCCATTTGTGTTCTTCTTTCTCCTTTCTCCCTTTCCCTCCTCACTAGTGTTTTGCTTTTGACTACCACTTCCCTCAGTCTGCCCTCCCTTCTATTAGCCCCCTCCCTTTTCTTTCCTCCTTTCCCTCCTACTGCCTTTAGGGCAAGTTATATTTCTATACCTAACTGATTTTGTTATTCACTCCTGGACCCAAATCTGGTGAGAGTAAGGTTTAAACAATGCTCATGCCCCTCCCTTCTTTCCCTCTACTGTAATTGGTTTTTGTGCCTTTTCCTGTAATGTAATTGACCCTTGTCTGCCTCCTCCTTTCCTTTTCTCCCAGTAAAATCCCTTAATTAGATCCACTTAATCCACTTACTTAGATCCATTTAACCCACTTAATTAGATTTTTTTTTATCATTACATCAAAGTCAAATTATAATGACCCAGTTTTTCTATGTATATCCATTTTAAATGTTGTGCTAACAATACAATTCTCAAGAGTTACGGATGTCATCTTCCTTTGTAGGGTTGTAAACAACAAACTGTTGTTATTAATAACATGATTTTTTTTCTGTCCTGTTTACCTTTTTATGTCTCTTTTGAGTCTTGTATTTGAAGATCAAATTTTCTGTTGATATTGATATTGCTTGCCTCCTCAATGAGTGGGGAAAGTGATATAGGGAGGGAAAGAATTTAGAACTCAAAATGCTAAAATAAGAATTTAAAAATAAATTATAAATTTAAAGAAAAGAAAAAATGGAGAAAAATAAAATAGCTAGCTATTAGGTTCAGAACAGTAGAAGAATGACTAAAATCAAAGAGTGGTTATTGTTCATTCCTTCTATAGTCCTTTTTTTTTTTTTTAGCTCTGGGCACCATAGTTCAAATTGATGAACTTGATGGTATCCTTATGAAGGTTTCCAGGATTATGAAGTATTTGCCATATTAAAATTAGTTGAAGCACAGAGGAATATTTAGCCTAAAGAAAAGAAGTTTCAAGAGGACTGTGAAACTTTGTTCAAGTATTTGAAGGGCTGTAAAATAAAAGTCAGGTTCCATTTCCGTTTGTTTAGAGAGAATTGAAGTGGAACAGTGTGTAGAATGTGGGGAAAAAGGGATAAAATGAAAATTTTATAGTGGGGAAAATATTCCTATCAATTAGATCCATAGAAATGAGCAAAGAACTTCTTAGTAAGGAGATACATTGTCCCTTACTAGACATTTTGAGGCAGAGGCTGAAATACCACTTGTCAGGCATTTTAGAGTGTGGTTTCTTTTTGGTTAGCAAGTGGACTAGATGTCCACTGAAATCCATTCCAAATTTTAAAACGTGTGATTCTGTAATATGTCAAACATGTAAAGAACTCTATTACCAATATATAGCTAAAGGAATGCATAAAGCCTTCAAAAGTCCCTTAAGTTCCCATCAGAAGGAAAGTGAACTTAGGGTTCCCATCATAATAACCTTTTGATACTCTACTGAGACTCTCTTTTGCTGATTATCCCACTAAGATACAAAATAATAAACCGATATAGACACCCTCCCCTAAGCAAATATACTTTGTAGCTACCACATCATGAATTAAATGCAGGTTACCCTTGCCATTGTAAACATACTTTGGAGCTACCATATATTATATTAGAATTGCACTGTCTCAACAGTTCTTCACAATAGTGGAAGTGACAAAATTCAGATCTTTTGTACCTCACCTTCTTATTTCTATCAGTCACCCCAGTTGCAGGCTACAGGAGCCACCTGGGAAATCCAGTTCTTCATAGAGATATTCTTTTCAAGTAATCTCACTTTTAGCAAATTAGAAGCAATTGAACATGAAACTATGAGAGGCCATTATTAAATAGAAAAGCTACTGGAGGAGAAAGGAATGAATGGATACATGTCCAGGTGATTAGTATTGGAAAAGAATGGCCACCTTCAAGAAAAAGGTTAGATTAAATTCTGAATGTTGGGAGGACAATGTGACGTGGAAGTGTTTTAGGTGTTCAATAGTAGAAAAGGAAATCAAGACAGATTACTTCTTTTTTTCTCAGTAAAGAAGAACCAAGGCTCTCTGCTGAGAGAAAGGTAATAAAGAATTTTGAGAAGAGAAACTTTGGAACTATCTGTAGGTGATTAAGTCATTGAAGGCATAAAAAGAAAAAAAAAACTTCAACCGTTTGAGACGAAATTAGAAACCCATTCCCAGAAATGGAATGGTATGATCAGAAGTCACAGAGATAACAGGATCTCAGAGCTGGAAAAGTCTTCTGAAGACATTCAGTTCAAGCAATAATTAACAGGAATTTTATGCAAAAATCACTGAAAAATATTCATGCAGTCTTTCAATGAAGACCTCAAATGAGAGAAATCTCACTACATCTTGTGGCAGGACATTCCCCTTCTGGAAAGCATTCATTGTTGGGACTGTTTTGTTACATTAACCCTGATTGTGACTCTCTTCAACTTCTACCTATTCTTATTTCTTCCTTCTGGAGCCAACCAGAATATACCTAGACCCACTTCCACTTGAAACATATTCAAATACCTTAAGTCTGTTACTACATTACATCTAAATACTGTATTCTGAAGGCTATACATCCACGAAACTTAAAACCATAATACATAGCATGCCATCTAGTCCACTCAATATACTATATGATTTCCTCAAAATGTATCCAAGAATTGAACAAAATATTGGAGAGATTTGATGAGCAGAGTACAGTGGCCTCCTCACTAAATTCCTTGAGACTGTACATTTCTCTTGAAGGATCCTAAAAAGCAGTTGCTTTTTTCTCATTGTTGTATTATATTTACTATTCTTAGCAAATTACACAGTCCTTAAAATGGAAGAAATCTCTTAGCATAAATAAATGTTGCATCTACCAATAACATAAGTAGCTTATAATTTTTCCTACTTTTGAATTATTCTTAGATCAATAATATAATTCCCATTTGATCATAGAGAATAATTCATTGGGTATGTTGATGTAGCAAGAGGGGTCAAATGAATAATTCTAACATCTCTTGAATTCAGTTTTGCTGGAATGGGTTGAGGTTTAATTTACATTTCAGGTTGGGCAGCCCAAGCATCCATACATGTAATAAAGAAGTCCTCAGCTTGTAAGAGCTGGTATAATTGGCTGCATTGTTGGGAGGGGATCTTGTAAAGGTCTAGGGGGTCCTCCTGGAACCACAACCTGAAGATAATCTATTTACTGTTTGTATAGCAGCTGTTCTTTCCCCAGGGGAGAACACAATACCTCTTACATCTGCAAAACTTCCCCAAGAGGAATTAGACAAAAGGTCCTTACCTAATTTAGGAATCTGTCCTCCAAATGGAAAAAATAAGAGGTACCAAGAGGTTTACTGTGTAGTAGAGTTACATCAGGTACAGATCTTTCTTGGAGAGAAATGACACATGGCTGATCCCTCATTTTCAAAGGAGTTTGAAGAAGGCAGGGGAGGAAGAGGACAGAGAAAAATGGCCCTTGAAGAAGTTGCATGCATATCCTATTAGGCAAGACTACCCAGTCAAAAAAAAATAGTTACATAGGAAAAGATCAAAATAATTTGTTACCTGAATTTTTAGCAATTTTAAGTTAGATTTCATGTAATTTAATTTAATTTTTCATCCCTCATTGAACCAGAAATTTCCCCTGGCCAGGGACATAACAAATTTTTCAAAGGGTCTTCCCTTTGGTATCCCATCTGGCCATAGGAGGATTTCCTCTCCATATCCACCCCTAACTATAAAAGGAATTGATTATATTCCTGTTGGAATAGAATCCCTACCACAAGATTGTCTTTCAACCATTACCTCATGATTTGAATGAGGGTTTATCTCAAAAGTATCTCACAACAGTTACTTTCTGAGTGCCTCAGAAGGCCCTATACCTTTAACGAAGGCTTGCCACAGTCCAGCAACTGCTTTTCTTGTCTATACAAGGCTCCTTCTACTCTCCTTCCTACAGCAGAGCCTGCCTTTTCCCTTTGCCCCTCATGCTTATAACTGGGAGGTTTCTCTCCACCACCTCCCCCTGTCCCCAGATATGGGAAGTCTTCCCAGGGGAGGTTAACAGGGACAACTTTTCCCTTTCTGTACAGAACGAATAAGAAGGAATGGAATTTATTTCCTTTTAAAGGAAATCTAAGTGCATACTACTTTCTATCTTATTTCTCAATGGAAATTGACCTATGTTTATTGGAAAATTCTTAGGGGATTACCTTGTTTAGAAAAATTGAGGTTGAACTTCAGGAAGAGTCTGTTCTCTGGGGCAGTTCTCCGTGGAGAAGTGAAAAATTGACCGGAGATCTCAGGGATTTCTTTTAAGAGGCTGTCCTGGAAACCAGGTCCCTCACTTGAGTCCTGCTGCTGCCACCAAGAGTTGCAATAGAAAATTTGAGAGAGATTAAAATTCCAAGCATAATCAATTTTTGAACAAGGCCAGTGGTTCCCAAACAATTGGGTTCAAGACTTCTCAAGAACAAGGGCAGCTAGGTGGCACAGTGGATAAAGCACCAGCCCTGAAGTCAGGAGGACCTGAGTTCAAATCTGCCCTCAGACTAAGCACTTGACACTTACTAGCTGCGTGACCCTGGGCAAGTCACTTAACCCCAATTACCAAAAAAAGAAAAGAAAAGACTTCTCAAGAACAAAAAACACCAACTAAAGGTTTACAGGGCATAGCTATAATCAGTAAAGAGGAATGTCAGGAATGTTTGTTACAAAACAAAAGTGTTATTGATTCTGATTAGGTAGGGATTGGATAAGGCTAAAATTATGAAACTGACAGAAGGAGGAATTGAAAAGTGTAAACACTCCTTTCTGATTGGCTGAGGTATTACAAAAGTCCATGATTAAGCATTTATCGACATCATTATCTCATTTTCAGCATAATGGAATAATCTATGAGTTTCCATTAGCCAGTTTAGCTATAGAAGAGGGAACTTTAGTTCCCACAGAATAGGGAACCTAGACTCAAACACAGAGAATAGAAAATTTTAGATGAGGAACTACAAATCTTAATAGGGAACTATATCCTCAGTTGCTCAGCAGAGCAAAAACAAAATATATACAATAAGACAGCTTAATACTAGAACATAGGTGACAAAATGTGAAACAGTGACCAGATGCAGTCTAGCAATTCATCTATTAATTAATGTTTATTAAATATGGATTTCCCTAGTATGGTTTTTCCTTTTCTCATCTTCTTTAGTATATGCTTCATGTTAAAGAATCAATGGTATTACCATGATTGCTTTTACTTAAAGGGTCAATATATTAGTGAAGCCTCAGGAGCTACAGTAATAAATAATAGGATTGTAAAAGTAATAGGGGAACCTCAAGGCAAGTTTATCTGAATGATGCTGAGACTGTTAGAGATGTGGTTCTGTGACTGGCCTTCACCTTTAAAAATTAGGTATAGACTGCCAGGAGCCAAGAGGGTGGAGTAAACAGTAAATCACTACAACTTTTCCATATTCACTTTCGAACAACCATAAAATGGCACCATGAAACAAAATCTGGAGCATCAAAACAATCTTTTAGCCCAAGAAACTTGGGAGAATATCAAGAAAGGTCTGTCTCACTAAGGCAAAAGGGGAATACAGTCCAGGACGGGGATCATCCCAGCAAGCCAACACCAAACCCCACCTCAACAAACCAGTGGGAGATCCTGAGCCCTAGTGCAGTGGAGCAGGCAAACCCTAACACCAGGACCCCCTGCTTGCCTCAGCATAGCCAGGGGAATGAGTAGACTCCAGCTCCAAGAACTACCACATGCTTCATCATAGCCCTGGGGAAACAGTCAACCTTCAGAGACCACATAGCTACATACTTTAGTGTAGCCATGGAGAAATTAAAGAACAAAACCCCCCATATACTCTGGCCTCAGCACATACCAGACGCTACCATTAGGACCTCATCTCAGTACCAAATAAGCTGCCAGACCCCTATGGACTCCAGCAGCACCAGCCCCCCATACCCTACCCCCGCTTACATAAGAGGCCTCAGGGCAACATCAGGGCAGTACCAGGCAAATAGCCAGGGCCTGCAGTCCCTAGCACAAGAAGCCTGAAACAGGACCTCTTCAACTGCAGGAGCAGACCTCAAATTTAAAAGAAAGGAAAAAGGCCAAAAAATATGAGCAAAAAACAACCATAAAAAAGAATGTGACTATAGAAGGTTATTATGGTGACAGGGAAGACCAAGACACAGACTCAGAAGAGGACAATGATGTCAAAATACACTATGGGAAAAACCTTAAAGTAAAAGGGGAAGTGGCCTCAAGAGCAGAATGAACTCATTGGAAGAGCTCAAAAAGGAGTTTTAAAATACAAGAGAGGTAGAAGAAAAATTTGGAAAAGAAATGAGAGTGAGGCAAGAGAATTATGAAAAAAGACTCAGCAGCTTGGAAAAAGAAAACTGCTTAAAAAGGAGAATTGGCCAAATGGAGAAGAGATTAAAAAATCCACTGGAGAAAACAATTTTTTAGAGAGTACAATTGGCCACATGGAAAAGAAAGTACAAAGGAAGTACAAAAGCCAGCTGAGGAAACAACTCCCTAAAAGTTAATTTGGGCAAGTGGAAACTGATGACTCTGTGAGACATCAAGTATCAATCAAACAAATTCAAAAGAATGAAAAAATAGAAGAAAAAGAAAAAAAAAATTAATTGGAAAAACAATTGATCTGGAAAATAGATCCAGGAGAGACAATGTCAGAATCTTTGGGCTATCCAAAAGCTATAATCAAAAGGAGGGCCTGAACAGCATCTTTCAAGAAATTGTTAAGGAAGGGGCAGCTAGGTGGCATGGCAGATAGAGCTCTGGCCTTGGAATTTCTTGAAAGATGTTGTCCAGGCTCTTTTTTTTTTTTTTTGATATGGATTTCAGGTAGACCAATAGATCTCCTGGATCTGTATTTCAGGTCAGTTGTTTTTGAAATGAAGTGTTTTATACCTTCTTCTATTTTTTCCCATTCTTTTGATTTTGTTTGACTGATTCTTGATGTCATATATATATATATAGATATAGATATAGATATAGATATAGATATAGATATAGATATGGATATAGATATAGATATAGATATAGATATGGATATAGATATAGATATAGATATAGATATGGATATAGATATAGATATGGATATAGATATAGATATAGATATGGATATAGATATAGATATAGACATAGATATAGATATAGATATAGATATAGATATAGATATAGATATAGATATAGACATAGATATAGATATAGATATAGATATAGATATAGATATAGATATAGATATGGATATGGATATAGATATAGATATAGACATAGATATAGATATAGATATAGATATAGATATAGATATAGATATAGATATGGATATAGATATAGATATAGATATAGATATAGATATAGACATAGATATAGATATAGATATAGATATAGATATAGATATAGATATGGATATAGATATGGATATGGATATAGATATAGATATAGACATAGATATAGATATAGATATAGATATAGATATAGATATAGACATAGATATAGATATAGATATAGATATAGATATAGATATGGATATGGATATAGATATAGATATAGACATAGATATAGATATAGACATAGATATAGATATAGATATAGATATAGATATAGATATAGATATAGATATAGATATGGATATAGATATAGATATAGACATAGATATAGATATAGACATAGATATAGATATAGACATAGACATAGATATGGATATAGATATAGATATAGATATAGATATAGATATAGATATAGATATAGATATAGATATAGATATAGATATAGATATAGATATAGATATAGACATAGACATAGATATGGATATAGATATAGATATAGATATAGATATAGATATAGATATAGATATAGACATAGACATAGATATGGATATAGATATAGATATAGATATAGATATAGATATAGATATAGATATAGACATAGATATAGATATGGATATAGATATAGATATAGACATATAGATATAGATATAGATATAGACACATAGATATAGATGTAGTCATAGATATAGATAGATAGATAGATAGATAGATAGATAGATAGATAGATAGATAGACGGCACAGGGTGAGTTGAAGATGAATGGGTAATATCTGGAGAGTAAAATTAAGGGGTGAGAGAAGATTATACTGGGATAAGGAGAAAGGGAGAGGTAGAATGGGGTAAATTATCTCACATGAAACAGACAAGAAAAAGCTTTTATGGTGGAGGGTGAGTGGGAAAAGATGAGGGGGGATGAGTGAATCTTATTCTCATAGGATTTGGCTTAGGGAGGGAATAACAATCACACTTAATTGGGTATGGAAATCTATCTTACCCTATAGGAAAATAGGGGAGAAGGGGATAAGAGAGGGGAGGATGATGGAAAGGAGGGCAGATTGGGGGAGGGGGTAATTAGAAGCAAACACTTTTTAGGAGGGAAAGGGTCAAAAGAGAGAATAGAATAAATGGGGGGTAGGAGAGGATGAAGGAAAATATTGTTAGTTTTCCACAATATGACTACTATGGAAGTGTTTTGCCAGACACATGTATAACTTGTACTGAGTTGCTTGCCATCTCAATGAGGGTGAGGAGTGAGGAAGGGAGAGAATTTGGAACCCAAAGCTTTAAAAACAAATGTTAAAAATTGTTTTTACATTCAACTGGGAAATAAGATATCTAGGCAGTAGGGTACAGAAATCTACCTTGCCCTACAGGGAAATAGAAGGGGAAGGGGGTAAGAGAAGGATGGGTGGAGCTTACTTCCAGGAGCCAAGATAGCAGAATGGATTAAAAAACATAACCCTACAATATGTTATTTACAGGAAATATATTTGAAACAGAGGGACACACACAGGGTAAAGGTAAAAGGCTGGAGTAGAATATATTATGCTTTAGCTGAAGTAATAATAGCAGGGGTAGCAATCCTGATCTCAGACAAAGTACAGCAAAAATAGATCACATCAAAAGAGATAAGGAAGGAAGCTACATCCTGCTAAAAGGCACCATAGATAATGAAGTAATATCATTACTAAATATATATGCACCAAATGGTATAGTATCCAAATTTTTAGAGGAGTTCACGGAGTTACAGGAAGAAATAGACAGCAAAACTATCGTAGTGGGGGACCTCAACCTCCCCCTCTCTGAACTAGAGAAATCTAACCACAAAATAAACAAGAAAGAAGTTAAGGAGGTGAATAGACTATTAGAAAAGTTAGGTATGGCAGACCTCTGGAAAAAATTGAATGGGGATAGAAAGGAATATACCTGTTTCTCGGCGGCACATGGCACATACACAAAAATGGACCATGTACTAAGGGCATAAAAACCTCACAATCAAGTGGAGAAAGGCAGAAATATTAAATGCTTCAGATCATGATACAGTAAAAATTATATGTAATAAAGGGCCATGGAAAAATAGACTAAAAAATATTTGGAAACTAAATGATCTAATCCTAAAGAATGAAACCACATGATTATCTCAATAGATGAAGAATAAGCTTTTGACAAAGTACAACAACCATTCATATTAAAAACACTGGAGAGCACAGGAAAAATGGAGCCTTCCTTAAAATAACAAGTAGCATCTTCCTAATACCTTCAGCAAGCATCATATGTAGTGGGGATAAGCTAGAAGCATTTACAATAAGATCGGGGTGATAAGGGTCTTATTTCTAAAATATATAGAGAATTAAGTAAAATTTATAAGAATACAAGTCATTCCCCAAATGATAAATGGTCAAAGTATATGAACAGGCAGTTCTCAGATGAAGAAATTAAAGCCATCTATAGTCATATGAAAAAATGCTCTAAATCACTATTGATTAGAGAAATGCAAATTAAAACAACTCTGAGGTACCACATCACACCTATTAGATTGGCCAACATGACAAAACAGGAAAATGATAAATGCTGGAGATGTGGGAAAATTGGAACAGTAATGCATTGTTGGTGGAGTTGTGAAATGATCTAACCATTTTGGAAAGCAATTTGGAACTATGACCAAAGGGTTATAAAAATGTGCATACCCTTTGGCCCAGTAATAACACTTCTAGGGCTATATCCCAAAGAGATCATACCAATGGGAAAAGAATATGTACAAAAATATTTGTAGCAGTTCTTTTTGTGGTGGCAAAGAATTGGAAATTGAGAAAGTTCCCGTCAATTGGGGAATGGCTGAGCGAGTTGTGGTATATGAATGTAATGGAATACTATTGTGCTATAAGAAATGCTGAACAGGCTGACTTCAGGAAAACCTGGAAAGACTTGTATGATCTGATGCTGAGTGAAGTGAACAGAAACAGGATAACGTTTTATGCAATAACAGCCACGTTGTGCAGCGACTAATATTGATAGACTTAACCCTTCTCAGCAATACAAGGATCTACGATATCTCCAAAGGCCTCATGATGGAAAATGCTATCCACAAAGAAGAAAGAACTCTGGAGTTTGAATTCAGATGGAAGGATATTGTTTGCTTTTTTTTCCTTCTATTGTGTTTTGTTTCCTCTTTCTGGTAATTCCTACTATTGGTTCTAATTCTTCCTTACAACATCACTAATGTGAAAATATGTTCAATAGGAATGTATATGTATAGCCTATATCAGATTGCACACTGTCTTGGGGAGAGAGGTGGAGAGGGAAGGGGAGAAAAATGTAAAATTCAGATGCTTATGGAAGTGATGGTTGATAAATCAAAACAAATTAATTTGAAAAAAAGGAGAAAAAGATCAGGGGTGAAACAAGGATGTCCATTATCATCAGTGTTGTCTGATATTGTACAATTGTACTGGAAACATTAGCATTAGCAATAAGAGATGAAAAATAAATTTAAGGTATTATTATATTGGGGTGAGGGGAGGGGTGAGATGGAGAGAAAATTGGGAACTCAAAATCTTGTGAAAATAGATATTGAAAACTAAAAAAGAATTTATAATAATAATTATAATAACAAAAAGAGATTCTTGAACTTTTGTTCCCTATATATGCATTTTTTTTAGTTCTATAAACTAATCTTTTCAGACTGATTGGTAAGACCTGTCTTTTTAATTTTGATTCAAATTATCCATGAACAATGAATATTTCTTCATTAATTTTTGTTTGTGTTTTTATAAGAACAGCTTATAGATGGATTAATATACTTTCTGGTTGAAAATTGCTAAATTATACATTACATAATTCAATATTATATTTTTTAATATTTCAATATTTATTTTGTATTTTTTCTTTTTAATTCTTCCTTCTGAGTCTAATTGATAATATAGAGAAGAGCTGATGTTTTATTTGTATTTATTTGGTATCTTTAAATTTCCTGAAATATTTGTTTTCATTTATTTTAGTTGACCCTTCAGGATTTTATAAATAAATTGTGATATCAGTTACAAAAATGTGGTAATTGTTTCTTCTTTAAGTATGATTCTTATCTAATTTTCTCTTTCTTGTTTTGTTATTATAGTTGGAATTTCTTAGGCTACGTTAAATATTAGTGGTAATAATCAGCAATCTTACTCTGACTTAATCCTGATCATATTGGAAAGTTCTCTACATCTTCTCCATTATATGTAATGTTTACTCTTATTTTAGATAGACATTAATATGTGAATCAAAGGTCTATATACTATTATTATTTCTAGTACTTTTCATAATACAGGTGTGGGATTTTCTCAAAGCCTTTTCTGAATATTTTGATATAAGCCTGTGTGTTTTATTTTTTATATTAGTTACATGATTATTATATTTGTAGTTCTTTCTTTTGTTGAACCAAATATGCATTCTAAGTATAATCCAATCTGGACAAGGTGTATAACCTTTAACTTACAATAAAAACTTTGGTAGCATACTTGCCAATGATTTATTTAAATTTTCCATTAATCTTCATTAGCAATAGTTGTCTATAAGTTTCTTTCTGTGTTTTATCTCTCCCTGGTTTAGATATTAAGACCATCTTTGTTTCTTAGAACAAAATGGAAAAGATATTTTCTTTTCCTTTTATTACAAAGAGTATACATAATATTGAAATTAATTGTTACTTTGAATTTTTGATAGAAGTCACTAGACTATGTCTTCTATATAATTTGAGCTACTTGCCCTCTCCCTTTCAACCTACTACCTTGGAATCTGTTGATACTCTTCCCTGACTCATTTTGTTACTCATTTTGTTCTCTTCCTTTCATGTTGGTGAGGCAAAGCCTCTTTTGCTGTTCTGGGCCTCGCACAGCCCCAAAGCCTACCACATCCATACTATAACCTCTGGTCTATGACTTAAGACTCACACAGCAACCATTCACTTTCAGGATCCAACCTAGGACCTGAGCTTCATATTTCCAACCTCTAGTTGGAAACCATAGAAGTTCTGTAGCAAAGGTTTGTTCATCTTAGACCCATTTTTTTTCAAGTTCTTTATATCTTTTTGCACTTACAGGGAACTGGCTCCCTCCAAAATGCACAACCTCCCTGACATCTTCTTTAGTATCTATTCTTATTCCCCAAACACACAAGAGGAAGTTATTCTTCCTCTCTAAGGACAATTCCAGGCATACTCTCTGCTGGTTTCACTCAATGAGCTCTTCTTCTTTGAAATTTTTTCCTAAGAATTATGAGTTACAGCTTCATCATGCTGTCTAAGCTACAACCAAAATCACTATCCTCCACAGCTACAAATTTAACACTGCCCCTGTCTTGTTTAGTGCTACTAGGAGAGGTTTTACATTTTCTTGCTGAGAACTAGACCTCCACGTCAGTTACAGGCCACATCCCTATGATGTTACAGTGTACCTCTATCCACTATTTTCCCTTTCTAACTCCCCTCTCTGTGTGGTCTCCCCCCACCCCATAACAGTGTAAGCTTACTGGGGGCTATGTTTGTGTCTCCAGCATAAAGCATAGTGATTGGCACATAGTAAGCACTTAATAAATGCTTGAAAATGCCTATGTATAACAGGAGTTTCATGCTTTTCACATCATTGTTGCTGTTATCTGCTATGTCATCCTTCCTCTGTTCTCCAGTAGTTAAGCACTTGGCTCAATCTTCCTTTATACTCATTTACTTCATCTTTGTCCTAATAATAAAAGACTTCAATCTCCTATTGATGTTTCCTCAAATTGTTTCATTCCCTGGTTTATCAGCCTCCACAACTGTCATGAACTGCAAGTTCAATCCTTTTTATTCACATATAACAATTATTATACTCTTAAGAGCTTCATCACCCATAACAATTCTATTTCTGTGAGTGAGAGCTATGAAACTTCTCCATATGATCATAACTTCCTATTATTTCCTCACTACTTTTCCTTTTCTTTTCTTAACCTTATTCTTTCTTCATTCTATGATCTCCATTTCCTCCATGCCTTGGTCTTATCCAAGGCTGTTGACTTGCTATGGATTCACTTTTGCACTTTCAAAGTACTGAACAGGAGCTAAGATGGCGGAGTGAAAAGGTAGTCGCTCTGATTCTCCGCTATCAACCTCTGAAAACCCAGAAAATATCACACCAGAAAAAAACCCCTGGAACAGCTGAACTGGAAGAAAGACAGGGAGCAGCAGGGCAGCAGCCCAGCAAACGGGTCTTCCAGTGCCTCAACAAAAATAGGGGAAGCAGCACTGCAGGGGGCCCCAGGTGGATAAGCACCCTGCAGCATTCATCTGAAAGGAGCCAAAGAAAGCAACCTAAAGTCTTCAGAAAGCCCCAGCCTTGCTGATTCCAGCCCAGCACCAGGTAAGCTGTCAGAGACCCAGGAAGAGATCCTGAAGCCCAGGTGGTGGAGCGGGCAAGCACTAACCTGGACCTCCAGGTGCCTCCATGGGGGTGGGGGGAAGGGTGGAGGCCGGCTCAGAAAACCACCATGTGCCTCTGCACTCTACCACAAAGGAATCTCCCAGTGCATTAGCAGAAACGAGGGAGGCAGCATGTCAAGGGGCCTCAGGCAGATAAACACCCTGTAGCACCCATCTGAAAGGAGCTGAAAGAAAGCTAAAGGAAAGGAAAAGCAGGCAACCTAGAATTGCTGAAAGTTCCAGCCTTGCTGATTCTAGCCCAACACAAGGTAAGCTGACAGAAACCTACAGCCTCCAATTGCCAACATAAGAGGCCCCAGCACACAAAGCCAGTGACCAAGACCTAGGCTCACAACACAAGAAGCTTGGGTCACTGCCCTCTGTTCCCCAGCAGGAGAGCTCAATCTCTTTAAAGGCCAGGGAATAAAGAAACACCATGAGTAAAAAAAAATATACCATAAATTCATATTGTGGGAAGAGTGAAGATCAAGACAGAAATTCTGAAGAGGACAACATTGTCAGCAAACCCACATCTGCAACAACAAAAGGAAATATGAACTGGTCTGAAGCCCAAAAAGCCTTCTTAGAAGAGCTCAAGAAGGCTTTTAATAATCAAATGAGAGAGGTAGAAGAGTCCTTCAAAAATACAATTGGCCAATTGGAAAAAAAATACAATGAAGAAAACAAGTCCCTAAAAAACACAATTGTCCAATTAAAGAAGGAAGTACAAAAACTAACAGAAAAGTATACTGAAGAAAACAAGTCCATAAAAAACACAATTGGCCAATTGAAGAAGGAAGTAAAAAAAACTATCAGAAGTAAACCATCTGCTAAAAACTAGAATTGGTGCCAAGATGGCTGTGTGAAAGCAGTGACTTGCTTGAGCTCTCCCCCAAACCCCTCCAAATACCCATAAAAAATGGCTCTAAACAAATTCTAAAACAGCAGAACCAACAAAAAGACAGAGTAAAACAAATTTCCAGCCCAAGTCAGCCTGGATGGTTGATCGGAAAGGCATATCGTGCTGTGTGGGGAGAGGAGCTCAGTTCAGTGTGGGCATGCAGGCCACAGTGAATGTGGAGCAGGCCTCAGAGGACTAAATCGCAGTGAGTTGTGGCTGCTTCCAGACCTCTCAACCCAGGAATGCCAAAGACAACTTAGAAGGTCCGTGGGAAAAGTCTGTTTTTTCAGTGAGAGAAGAGCTAGGTCAGAGCCAGTTCCAGGATGCAGAGCACAGAGCACAGGCTCTCCGGGGTGGTGTGTCCTGAGCTTCTGGCCCACAGACTGAGGGAGAATCAAGTGGCTGATCAGAGGGTTACTTCAGGGATCTCTTTGCTGGTGCTGAGGCAGGAATCTCTTGCTTTTCCCATGCTTGGATCTGGGTCACAGTTCTGGGTGGTGGTCCTGGAGTGAGGAAGAGCGCTGGAGCAGTGGAGCTTATAGTGGTGGTGGAGAGGAAACCCTCCTCACAGTTCCAGGAGAGAAAAGACTGCTTATGATCAACCACTCAAAGACCAGAGCACAGGCTAGGAAAAGAGTAAACACCTTGACCCTTATCATACCACCTTGGAAGAACTGAAAATTTACAGGTCCCTAGAAATATCTCTGAAAACAGCTGTACAATTCCCTGAAGCTTGGGACAGTACATTCTCCACATTGGAAGCAGACTTTTACCTTAACAAAGAGTTTAAAACTCAAGTAGTTGGCTGAGATCATGAGCAAACCTCGCAAAAAGAGTCAGACTATATTATCTTACTTTGGTGACAAAGAAGATCAAAACATACAACCAGAAGAAGACAACAAAGTCAAAGCTCCTACATCCAAAGCCTCCAAGAAAAATATGAATCCATTTCAGGCCTTGGAAGAGCTCAAAGGGGATTTTGAGAAGCAGGTAAGAGAAGCAGAGGAAAAACTGGGAAGAGAAATGACAGTGATGCAAGAAAATCATGAAAAATAAGTCAACAGCTTGCTAAAGGAGACTCAAAAAAATACTGAAGAAAATAACACCTTAAAAAGCAGCCTAACCCAAATGGCAAAAGAGGTCCAAAAAGCCAATGAGGAGAAGAATGTCCTAAAAAGCAAAACTGGCCAGATGGAAAAGGAAGTCCAAAAGCTCAAGGAAGAAAATACTTCCTTAAAAATTAGAACAGAGCAATTGGAAGATAGTGACTTTATGAGAAATCATGACACAGTAGAACAAATCCAAAAGAATGAAAAATTAGAAAACAATGTGAAACATCTCATTGGAAAAACAACTGACCTGGAAAACAGATCCAGGAGAGAGAATTTAAAAATTATTGGACTATCTGAAAGCTATGATCAAAAAAAGAGCCTAGACGTCATCCCTCAAGAAATTATCAAAGAAAAGTGCCCTGATATTTTAGAACCAGAGAGCAAAATAGAAATTGAAAGAATCCACTGATCTCCTCCTGAAAGAGAGCCCCAAAGGAAAACTCCTAGGAATATTGTAGCCAAATTCCAGAGTTCCCAGGTCAAGGAGAAAATATTGCAAGCAGCCAGAAACAATTCAAGTATGGTGGAAACACAATCAGGATAACAAAAGATTTAGCAGCTTCTACATTAAGGGACTGGAGGGCATGGAATATAATATTCCAGAGGGCAAAGGAGACAGGATTACAACCAAGAATCACCTCCCCAGCAAAACTGAGTATAATCCTTCAGGGGAAAAAAATGGTCATTCAGTGAAATAGAGGACTTTCAAGCATTCTTGATGAAAAGACCAGAGCTGAATAGAAAATTTGACTTTCAAATGCAAGACTCAAGTGGAACATGAAGAGGTAAACAGGAAAGAGAAATCATAAGAGACTTATTAAGGCTGAACTGTTTACACTCCTGCATGGAAAGATGATATTTATAACTCATGAGACCTTTGTTAGTATTAGGGTAGTGGGAGGGGAAAAATTATATGTGTGTATAGATAGATAGATAGATAGATAGATAGATAGAGGGCACAGGGTGAGTTGAAGATGAAGGGTGATATCTGGAGAATAAAATTAAGGGGTGAGAGAGGATTATACTAGGAGAAGGAGAAAGGGAGAGGTAGAATGGGGTACATTACCTTGCACAAAAAAGACAAGAAAAGGTTCTTATCATGGAGGGGAAACAGGGGAAGGTGAGAGGAAATGAGGGAATCTTATTCTCATAGGATTTGGCTTAAGGAGGTAATAACATACACACTCAATTAGGTATGGAAATCTGTCTTACCCTACAGGAAAATAGGTGAGGAAGGGGACAAGAGAGCAGGGGGATGATAGAGAGAAGGGCAGATTGGGAAAGGGGTAATCAGAAGGAAGTACTTCTGAGGAGGGACAGGGTCAAAAGAAAGAATAGAATAAATGGGGGGGCAGAATAGGATTAAGGGAAAAGAAGTAGTTTTTTCACAACATGTCTACTATGGAAGTGTTTTGCATAACTGCACATGTATGGCCTGTATTGACTTGCTTGCCTTTTCAATGAGGGTGGGGGTGGGAGGAAGGGAGAAAATTTGGAACCCAAAGTTTTAAAAACACACATTTAAAAAAAAATGTTTCCACATTCAACTGGGAAATAAGAAATACAGGAAATGAGGTACAGAAATTTTTCCTGCCCTACAGGAAAATAGAAGGGGAAGGGGATAAGAGAAGGTGGGGGAGAGGTATAAGGGAGGGCAGACTAGAGGAAGGGGTATTCAGAATGCATGCCATCTTGGGGTGGGGGGAGGCAAGATGGGGTGAAAATTTGGAATTCAAAATATTGTGGAAGTAAATGTTGAAAACTAAAAATAAATAAATTTATAAAAAAATAAAAACTGGAATTGGACAAATGGAAACTAATGTCTCTATGAGAGAGCAAGAATCAGTCAAACAGAAACAAAAAAATGAAAAAATAGATGAAAATGTAAAATACCTCATCGGTAAAACAACTGACCTGGAAAATCAATTCAGGAGAGAAAATTTAAAAATTATTGGACTACCTGAAAATTACGATGAAAAAAAGAGCCTGGACAGTATTTTTCAAGAAATCTTAACGGAAAACTGCCCAGAAGTCCTAGAACCAGAAAGGAAAATAACCATAGAAAGAATCCACCGATCGCCACCTGAAAGAGATCCCAAACTGACAACGCCAAGGAATATGATAGCAAAATTCCAAAATTACCAGATGAAAGAGAAGGTGCTCCAAGCAGCCAGAAATAAACAATTTAAATATCATGGGGCCACAGTCAGGATTACACAGGACCTTGCAGCTTCTACATTAAAAGACAGGGTGGAACATGATATTCTAAGGCAAAGGAGCTTGGAATGCAGCCAAGGATCAATTACCCAGCAAAAATGAGCATCATTTTTCAAGGGAGGAGATGGATATTCAATGAAATAGGAGACTTCCAAACTTTCCTGATAAAAAGACCAGAGCTCAACAAAAAATTTGATCTTCAAGTACAGGACTCAAGAAGGACTTAAAAAGGTAAATGGGACAGAAAGATACAATATGTTGTTAAGGGGGGCTGTTTAAACCCCTACAAGGGAATATGAGACTTGCAACCCTTGAGAACTGTATTGTTATTACACCATGTTAAAGGAGTATACATAAAGAGGGTGGATATTAGTTGACTTTGATGTAATGATAAAAAAAAATCTAATCAAGTGGGTTAAATGGATCCAAATAAGTGGATCAATCTGATCTTAGAAAATGTACTGAGAAAGGAGGAGGCAGACAAGGGTAAATTACATTACAGGAAAAGACACAAAATCCTATTACAGCAGAGGGAAAGAAGGAGGGGGTGAGCATTGTTTGAACCTTACTCTCATCAGATTTGGCTCAAGAAGGGCATAACACAATCAGTTAGGTATAGAAATCTAACTTGCCCTATAGGCAGTAGGAGGGAAAAGGGAAAGAAAAGGAGGGGGAAAGAAAAGGGAGGAAGGGAGGGAAGAAGGAGGGAAGAAGCAGTAAGAGTACAGAGGAAGAAAACCGAAAGGGATAATAAAAGGGGGGAAAGGACTGAAGGAGATGGTGGTCAAAAGCAAAACACTAGTGAAGGGGGAAAGGAAAAAGGAGAAAGAAAAGCATAAATAGGGGGAAAAAGGATGGAGAAAAAGACACAGATAGTAATCATAACTGTGAATGTGAATGGGATGAACTCTCCCATAAAAGGAAACGGATTGCAGAATGGATTAAAAACCATAATCCTACAATATGTTGTTTACAGGAAACACATTTGAAAAAGAGTGACACATACAGGGTAAAGGTAAAAGGCTGGAGCAGAATATATTATGCTTCAGCTGAAGTAAAAAAAGCAGGGGTAGCAATCCTGATCTCAGACAAAGCAAAAGCAAAAATAGATCTAATCAAAAGAGATAAGGAAGGAAACTACATCCTGC
Organism: Phascolarctos cinereus; assembly: GCF_003287225.1. NCBI lineage: Eukaryota > Metazoa > Chordata > Mammalia > Diprotodontia > Phascolarctidae > Phascolarctos > Phascolarctos cinereus. The sequence goes on from NW_027556098.1 coordinate 354,401,756, forward strand.
TAAAAGGCACCATAGACAATGAAGTAATATCCTTACTAAACATATATGCACCAAATGGTATAGCATCCAAATTCTTGAGGAGAAGTTCAGGGAGTTACAGAAAGAAATAGACAGTAAAACTATACTAGTGGGGGACCTGAACCTCCCCTCTTGCACTAGATAAATCTAACCACAAAATAAACAAGAAAGAAGTTAAGGAGGTGAATAGAACATTAGAAAAGTTAGGTATGATAGACCTCTGGAGAAAACTGAATGGGGATAGAAAGGAATATACTTTTTTCTCGGTTACATGGCACATACACAAAAATTGACCATGTACTAGGGCATAAAAACCTCACAATCCAATGCAGAAAGGCAGAAATATTAAATGCATCCTTTTCAGATCATGATGCAATAAAAATTATATGTAACAAAGGGTCATGGAAAGATAGACTAAAAAATAATTGGAAACTAAATAATCTAATCCTAAAAAATGATTGGGTCAAACAACAAATCATAGAAACAATCAATAATTTCATTCAAGAGAATGACAATGATGAGACAACATACCAAAACTTGGGATGCAGCGAAAGCAGTTCTTAGGGGAAGTTTTATATCTCTAAATGCTTACATAAATAAAATAGAAAAAGAGGAGATCAATGAATTGGGCATACAACTAAAAAAACTAGAAAAAGAACAAATTAAAAATCCTCAATTAAACACCAAATTAGAAATATTGAAAACCAAAGGAAAAATTAATAAAATTGAAATTAAGAAAACTATTGAACTAATAAATAAAACTAAGAGCTGGTTTTATGAAAAAACCAATAAAATAGATAAACCTTTGGTTAATTTAATTAAAAAAAAGAAAGAAAAAACCAAATTACTAGTATCAAGAATGAAAAGGGTGAAGCTACCACCAAGGAAGAGGAAATTAAAACAATAATTAGGAATTATTTTGCCCAACTATATGCCAACAAATTTGACAATCTTAGTGAAATGGATACATATTTACAAAAATATAAATTGCCCAGATTAACAGAAGAGGAAGTAAAATACTTAAATAACCCCATCTCAGAAAAAGAAATTGAACAAGCCATTGATGAACTCCCTAGGAAAAAATCTCCAGGGCCAGATGGATTTACATGTGAATTCTATCAAACATTTAAAGAACAATTAATTCCAATACTATATAGACTATTTGGGAAAATAGGTGAAGAAGGAGTCTTACCAAATTCTTTTTATGATACAAATATGGTGTTGATACCTAAACCAGGAAGAGTCAAAATAGAGAAAGAAAATTATAGACCAATTTCTCTAATGAATATAGATGCAAAAATTTTAAACAAAATATAGCAAAGATTGCAGCAACTTATCACAAGAATAATACACTATGACCAGGTAGGATTTATATGAGGAATGCAGGGTTGGTTCAATATTAGGAAAACTATCAGCATCATTGAGCATATCAACACCAAAACCAACAGAAACCACATGATCATCTCAATAGATGCAGAAAAAGCTTTTGATAAAATACAACACCCATTCCTATTAAAAACACTAGAAAGCATAGGTATAAATGGAGTCTTCCTTAAAATAATAAATAGCATCTATCTAAAACCTTCAGCAAGCATTATATGTAATGGGGACAGGCTAGAAGCATTTCCAATAAGATCGGGGTGAAACAAGGATGTCCATTATCACCACTGTTATTCAATATTGTACTGGAAACCTTAGCTTTAGCAATAAGAGAAGAAAAAGAAATTGAAGGCATTAGAATAGGCAAAGAAGAAACAAAGCTATCACTCTTTGCAGATGACATGATGATATACTTAGAGAATCCTAGAGAATCAAGTAAAAAACTACTTGAAATAATAAACAACTTTAGCAAAGTTGCAGGCTATAAAATAAACCCACATAAATCATCAGCATTTCTATATATTACCAACAAAGCCCAACAGCAAGAGATAGAAAGAGAAATCCATTTAAACTTACTGTAGACATTATAAAATATTTAGGAGTCTACCTCCTGAAACAAACCCAGGAACTCTATGAACACAATTACAAAACACTTTTCACACAAATAAAATCAGATCTAAATAATTGGAAAAAATCAGTTGCTCATGGGTAGGCCAGCTAATATAATAAAAATGACAATCCTACCTAAGCTAATTTACTTATTCAGTGCCATACCAATCAAACTACCAAAAATTATTTTATAGAGTTAGAAAAAAAATAACAAGATTCATTTGGAAAAACAAAAGGTCCAGAATATCAAAGGAACTAATGAAAAGAAATGCAGGGGAAGGTGGCCTAGCAATTCCAGATCTTAAATTGTATTATAAAGCAGCAATCATCAAAACTGCTTGGTACTGGCTAAGAAATAGGGAGGTGGATCAGTGGAATAGGTTAAATATGCAAGACACAGTAGTCAATGACTATAGTAATCTATTATTTGATAAACCCAAAGACCCCAGCTTCTGGGATAAGAACCCACTCTTTGAAAAAAACTGCTGGGAAAACTGGAAAAGAGTATGGCAGAAACTAGGCATAGACCCAAATCTCACACCATATACCAAAATAAAGTCAAAATGGGTTCATGACTTAGATATAAAGGCTGATACCATAAGTAAACTGGGAGAACAAGGAATAGTTTACCTATCAGATCTATGGAGAACAGAAGAATTCATGACCAAACAGGAGATAGAGAACATTATGAAAAGCAAAATGGATAATTTTGATTACATTAAATTGAAAAGTTTTTGCACAAACAAAGCCAATGCAACTAAGATTAGAAGGAAGGTAGAAAATTGGGAAAGAATTTTTACAACCAGTCTCTGATAAAGGCCTCATTTCTAAAATATATAGAGAATTAAGACAAATTTATAAGAACACAAGCCATTCCCCAATTGATAAATGGTCAAAGGATATGAACAGACAGTTCTCAGATGAAGAAATTAAAGCCATCTATAGTCATATGAAAAAATGCTCTAAATCATTATTGATTAGAGAAACGCAAATGTAAACAACTCTGAGGTACCACATCACCTGTCAGATTGGCCAACATGACAAAACAGGAAAATGAGAAATGTTGGAGAAGATGTGGGAAAATTGCAACACTAATACATTGTTGGTGGAGTTGTGAAATGATCCAACCGTCTTGGGGAATAATTTGGAACCATGCCCAAAAGGCTACAAAAATGTGCATACCCTTTGACGCAGGAATATCACTTCTAAGGCTATAACCCAAAGAGATCGTACAAATGGGAAAAGGACCCACATGTACAAAAATATTTATAGTAGCTCTTTTGGTGTGGTGGCAAAGAGTTGGAAATTGAGAGGATGCCCATCAATTGGGGAATGGCTGAGCAAGTTTTGGTCTATGAATGTAATGGAATACTATTGTGCTATAAGAAATGATGAACAGCTGACTTCAGAAAAACCTGGAAAGACTTATATGATCTGATGCTGAGTGAAGTGAGCAGAACCAAGAGAATGTTGTACACAATAACAGCCAAGTTGTGCGATGACTAGTATTGATAAACTTAGCCGTTCCCAGCAATACAAGGATCTAAGACATCTCCAGAGGCCTCGTGATGCAAAATGCTATCCAAATCCAAAGAAAGAACTATGTAAGTTGAACCACTTTCTCTTCTGCTGAGTTTCGTTTCCTCTTTCTGTTAATTTTTACTTACAACTGCAGTATTGTGAAAATATGTTTAATAGGAATGTAAATGTATAGCCTATATCAGATTGTGCACCATCTTGGGGAGGGTGGTGGGGAAGAAGGGGGAGAGAAAAATTTTAAACTCAAAAGCATATGGAAGTGATTGTTGATAATTCAAAACAAATTAATAAAAAATGGATTCAGCCTTCATTTGGCAAAAAAATTTCTCAATGCCTCTCTGTCATATTTTTTAACCATATAGGTATCTATCTTCTTTTTCTTTTCATGGTATCTAGAAAACATTAAATGATGTCATGAAGAGACAGATATGACTGAAAAAATAAATTGAATAACATATTTACTTACAAGTGCCTTTCTTTTTATCCATATTCATTTTCCTTTCTCACATTTCTATATTTTTTGGTTATTTGCAATTCAAACAATCTGCTTTTATCTTATGTTGTTTTTGGAAGGAATGCTTCAAATGCTTCTCTTATATTGAACATCCATATGCTCGGTGAATAATCCTTTTGTTTTCAGGATATTTACATTTTGACTTGCATCTTTAGCTTCCTTGCTTTTTGGGTTATATTATTTCATTACCTGTTGCAATATCTGTTCATTGTTAAATAGTTTTCCTGTAGTTTAATTTTCATTTTCTTCTTATTTTTAGATCTCTCACTTAGTCATCTGTAGAATACATTACTTCTCATGAGAATTTCTGAATTTAAACATTGCATGTCTCTTTCAGTTAGAAGTATAGATCTCCCACCCCCCTCAGGAGATCTGTGGATTTTTGTTTTGGCTGCTTTCTTGTTTCATTTTTGTATTTAGAATTTCTGGGCAGTTTTATTTTTGTTCTATTTCTTGTATTATGGTGCTCAGATTGAGTTGTATTCTTATTAGAACTCTTATGCAGTGAAGTATCTTTTCACATTTTGTCTTTCAGATCAATGTGCTTTGCTTGTTTAGAAGTCATGTACTCTATTGACATTATTGAATTTTGCTCTTTTTGAGTCATTCCAACCCCCCCCCACCCAATAATGAGAAGGAAAGCACTAGAGCACAAAGAAATCATGGGCAGCAAAGATATTAAAATCAAAGTGGGAAGATGAGTAGCAAAACAGTGGTAAAGCTCTCCAAAGAAGGACAAGTGAGAACAAGAAATAACTGAAGCAGAGGAAAATATGAACAAAGAGAAGCAGATATATATATTTATTTGTATGTCTATAGCTATTTCTATATTAATATTCTATATAGATATGCTCTGAGACAATTGATAAGAATTTTTGATAAAAAAAGCTATCCATAACCAGAGAAAGAACTGACAGTGTTTGAATGCCAGAAGAAGCATTTTTTAAGCTTTCTTTATTTTTCTTGTTTTATTTATTTATTTTTTGGTCTCCATTTTCTTTTACAACATGACTAATATGGAAATATGTTTTGCATGATTGCACATGTATAACCTATGTCAAATTGCTTTTTTCCCTCAATGAGTGGGGAAGGAACAATGGGATGGAGAGAACTTGGAGCTCAATGTTTTAAGAAATAAATGTTAAATATTATTGAGTGGAAATAAAATATTTTTAAAAGGGGTGAAACAGATACACAACTAAAATACATAAAATAAAGAAATTGAGAAATGGATTCTTAATTAATGCTAGTACTAGAAATAGTATTTCCAAATAATGTCCTTTTCCCATGATACTGAAGTGATTCTAGGTAAGGCCAACTGATGGACCTGAGTCCACCTTATCTGGTCAAAAAAGAAGTAAGTATTGTTTCCCATGTGAAAAGCAGAGTCTTCAATTCAGGAACATGTTTTTCATAGACCAGACTAGAAGCTCAAGCCTTGTCATAGGTGGCAAAATAATGGATCCAAACCCTAGAGATTACGTAAGAGAAAGGGAACCTTTTTGCCTCCTCCTAAATAACACGGGAGAGAAGAACAAGGGCCTCTCTCAGAACCCTGGAGAGTGTCTTCCCCAATAATAGTTTCCTCTTACATGTAGTAAAGCAATTAGTTACACAGTGCAGAGAATTAGACTCACCCATTCCTAAATTTGTAATCATGAGTCAACTGGGAAGGATTTGCTGTCAGGAAAATCTCTCTGGGATGTTATTCTAGACTTATTTTTCCCCTCTGTCAATAGCAGTGACTGTGACTGTGACTGTGAGAAAGTTTTACCTTTCTCCATAGGTATTTGTATGTATTAAATGGAAAGGAAAGGAGGAAGATGAAGAGTAAGAAAAATAGAAATGAGAGGGGAAACAGTTATTCACACTGATAAGCACAAGTGAGAAAACATGAGAATAAATACTGAAAGGTGGACTTTATAATTCCTTGACATCTCATTAACACATGAAGCCCTGAAGAGCATACCTAGTATTTTTTTCTGTAATATTAACATTAAGGCAAGGTTTTGCTTGCATAACTTTAGACAGGGACATGATCCTGGGGAGAGAGAGGCTAAGAGCCATCCTGAGAATTCATAGAACTTTATATCTTGGAGAGAAAGGATGTCCCAGAGTTCATTCTAAACCATAATTCCTTCAACACTGTCTTCAAGGAATAGCTACTTACCACATACCTTGGAAAATTCAGGTTTTAATTAACCAGTCAATTAAAAAATTATTCTTTTTTATTTTTTTAAATATTTACCAATTACATGTAAAAAATTTAACAATGCTTTTTAAAATTTTGAGTCCCAAATTCTCTCCCTCTCTCTTGCTCCTCTCCCCTCCTTGAGAAGCAAAGCAATTTAATTTTGATTATACATGTGAGGTCATGCAAAACATTTTTACATATTAGCCATGTTCAAAAGAAAATACAAAGAAAATAAAACAATAAAGACAATTTTTTAAAAAAGCATGTTTCAACCTGCATTAAGAGTTCATCAGTTCTTTCTCTGGAAGCAGATAGCATTTTCCATTATGGATCCTTTGGAATGGTCTTGGATCATTGTCTTTTTTAAAATTTTCCTCTTCATTCAATTCAATTCAATTCAATTCAGTTCAAGCATGTGGGTAACACCACGTGATCTTTTACTCAAATCCAACACATACTTCCTATTCAGAAACCACTTCAATCTGACTTTACCTCAACCTTCCTCCCTTTGACCTTTCTCTTTCATGAAAGGGCACTGATTACCCTCTTCACTTTTATTTTTTTTATTAATTTATTTATTTTTAGTTTTCAACATTCACTTTGGATCATTGTCTTGATAAAAGTAGCTAAGACTTTCATAGGAACATATCTTCCTTACAATAATGTTGTTGTGTAAAATGTTTTCCTGGTTCTACTCCCTCCACTTTACATGAGTTCATATAAGTCTTCCCAGGTATTTTTGCTCATCATTTCTTATAGCACAATAGTTTTCCATTATAATCATATACCATAACTTGCTCAACCATTTCCGAAATGATAGTTGTTATTGTTGCTGTTGTCATTGAGTCATGTCCAAGTCTTCATGACTCCATTTGGGGTCTTCTTGGTAAAGATACTGCAGAATTTTGCCATTTCCTTCTCCAGCTCATTTTGCAAGTGAGGAAACTGAGGCAAACAGGATTGAGTGACACGCCTAAGGTCACACAGCTAGTAAATGTCTGAGGCCTGATTTGAACTCAGGTATTCTTGACTTCAGACCTGACACTTTAGCCACTGCACCTCTAGCTGCCCCAATTGATGGACATCCCCTCAATTTCCAATTCTTTGCCATCACAAAAAAAACCCTGTTTTAAATATTTTTGTACAAATAGATCCTTTCCCCCCTTTTTTGAAAATGATCTCTTTGGATTAGAGACATAGTAGTGTTATTTCTGGGTCAAAGAGTAAATGCAGTTTTGTAGCCATCTGGTCATAGTTCCAAATTGTTCTCCAGATTGGTTGGACTAGTTCACAACTCCACCATCAATGCATTAATGTCTCAATTTTTCCACACCCCCTCCAGCATTTGCCGTTTTCTTTTCTGTCATGTTAGCCAACCTGACAGGTGTGAGATGGTATCTCAGAGTTGTTTTTAATGTGCATTTCTCTAATCCATAGTGATTTGGAGGCCTTTTTCCATTTGATTATTGACAACTTTGCTTTCTCCTTCTAACAACTGCCTGTTCTTATCCTTTGACTATTATGCAACTGGGGGGTGGAATGATCAGCTAAGTTTCTTATTTCTGTTTAAAGAACCTATTAGATTCTTTCCCTTTGGCAGGATCCTTTGTAGGTAGACTCTGAAGAAGAGGCTATTGAAATATCCCCCAGGACAGTATCAGGATTGGGGCTTTATCATCCTCCAGAGAGTCAAGAAGTACATAGAAACTTTGGAATCATTGATGATCAGCACAAAAGGGCTAAAAGCTGGAGAGCAGGCAGCCAGGAAGCCAGAGTAGTTTACCATCCAGGGGAATAGATTTATATGATGAGTATACCATGAAAAGATAGAATTTAGTGAATAAAAGAAGACAAAGAAGCTGACCAGTGGCAAGATGGTTTGAGTAGCTCTGGTCTTAGGGGAACCTCTAGGAGGGATCTTGCTGCTATGAATATATTGGATTCGTTGGTCATGTCTGCATAGGAACAATATCATATATCCACCTGTCCAGACCATGATTGCCATACAAACAACATCAAAAAGAGAGATTACAAATATATATAGTGAGATGTTAACTGAGGTTAGAAATGCAAAAGTACAAAAGCCAAAATCTATTATCTTAATGACATTTTTACTAGTCTTTGGGTTGCTTATGTGCTCTAGAAGAATATAATTGGTCAAAAGATGGAAGGTCCAGCAGAAAAGAATGAAGAGGAAAATATACTTTGGGACTTGGGTTTTGAGCTGGCCCCCCCTAAAGCTCCCTGAACTGATGGTGATGGCCTGGACACTACCCAAGAGACAAGTAGTACAGAGAGAAAGGCCACGGGCCACTCGGTGAAGGTAGATGAAGAATTTGCATATCAAATCATTCATGAAGTTAAGGAGTCCAAAAGCAGACATTGTATAAGGGATCCCTCTGGAGAGAAGTACTAAGTCATTGACAAAAACCAGATGGGTAATAATTAAGTCTATTGGCCTTAATCTATGACCAATGAAGAATGTAATGGTGTAAAGTACCAGAATGAAGGAGTTCCCCAGAGCCCCAACTCCTGTCTGAGAAAGAAAGAAAACTCCCAGTACATTATTACTAGCAATCATTTTCTTGTTTAAGAGAGGCAAACAGTAGTCAGATGAGTGAATCCTGAAAAGAAACATAACTAGTTAATGGCATTACCTGAAAGGACAAAAAATTCATTTATAAGTCTTTTACTCAATGCCAAGCACTATACTATGTGCTGGGAATACAATAAAAGATACTGAGAGCAAGGAGCTTATGTTCCAATAAAGGAAGGCTACAAATCAGAGGAACCAGAGACGACTAAAGGGAAATGAAGGTTCCTGGCCCAGGGACATGGTTTTTGAAGTCCAAAAGTTAATAGAAGGCCCTGGAAGAGGAATAATTGCTGATGCAGACCTCACCACCAAATGGAGGTCCCAGGTGGAGCTCACCAATATGAGAAGGGGCTGCCCCTCACAGCAGGATATCCCAGCTTGTTAAAGCTGTAGGGATGATATGTTTTACGCCTCAGGCCTGTAGGGAAGGTCAAGGAGGAAAGAATAGCAAGGTAATAATTGTGAAGTCTGTATATTAGGAATAGATTTGTTAGGGAAATGAAAGTGTGCTTGAGCCCCTCAATTTGGGATAAGGGAGGTACTCTCCATGTTCAATAGAGTACCTATTCATTCTTCATTCTTACCTAGAAGACTTTTCTGAAAATGTCTTTTTTATTTCTTCTAGATGAACTCTGGGAAAGTTAATATTTGTATGAAAGTTATTAATATCTTGTCACATCTTCCATTCCTATTGGCTTTTAAATAAGATGAGATCTGCTTTAAAATATAATTAAAAAAATAATAGCTAACATATAGTTCTATGTGCCAGACACTGTGCTAAGTGCTTTATAATTATCTCATTTCACCCTCACAACAACCCTAGGAGGTATATGTTATTTTATTCCCATTTTATAAATGAGGAAACAGGTGAACAGAGGTAAAGTGACTCGTGTTGGATCACACAGCTAATAAGTATCTTAGGCTGCTTTGAACTCAGGTCTTCCTGATTCCAGGCCTCATACTTTATCCACTGCTTCACCTAGCTGCTCCCAGATATATGTGTTTATGCAACAATCTATCATCTATACATACATACATATATTACATATACATATTACACTTCCCCACAATATCAGTAATTAACATAGTGCAAGGTGCTAATGATAGAGGAATCAAATATTTGGGCACCATGAGGAAATTAGTTGTTGTCAGGACTTACAGCCCCAATGTATGAAAGGTCTCAAGATTCTTTCTGTTAAGGGATTCACCTGTGTGTCTTTGAGCAGAATGGGGTTCACTGAGTCAAGTCACTTAGGAACATATTGTTTTATAGTCTCCATGTATAGGTCAAGGTGATAAGCAGAATCTGCTCTTTCTGAATGTATGCATCTGTATGTCTATGCATGTGTTCATCATCAGACATATGTGTATATATATAGATATAGATATATAGATATAGATATAGATATAGATATAGATATAGATATGTATATATCTATATCTATATCTATATCTATATATCTATATCTATATATCTATATATCTATATATATGGATATAGATATAGATATGTATATATCTATATCTATATCTATATATCTATATCTATATATCTATATATCTATATATATGGAATAAGTTGAAAGTTCCAGAGTCCTTGCCAAATATTTTTTGCCTGAATTACCCCTCTTTCTTTACCAGGTTGTTAATATGAATTTCTCTTTCTTTTTGAGAGAAAAGTTGGATTTTCCGTCCCCATAGTAACCTCCACAAGAACTTAAAATTATTATTCAATTGGTCTCTTCAATTCACTACTATATTCACTTTTCAATTCAATTCACTACTAGCTGGGGTGGTGGTAGGACCTCATCGGTTGTAGCAGGATGGATGGTCGTGAAGAGGGAACATGAAAGATTGATGAGCAAAGAAAGAGAGAAAAAAGAAGAGAGAATACCTTTTCTCTATGCTGTTGCTGATCTGACAATGGTATGCCCTCTAGACACTTTATTATATAAAGAGTCAGGTAAATCAGAAAGGAGGCTTTTCAATGCAATTATCTGGTATAGCCACAAAATAGAAAGTTTATATTTAGAGACCCTAGATTTGGATCCAGCACTACCATTTTTTTGCCTGTGTGATCTAGAGAAAACACATATTCTCCATGCCTCAATTGCTTCACTGGTAAAATGAGAGATTTCCATTAAATTTGAGCTAAAGTTCCTTTCATATCTGTCACTGATCCTGTGATCTTCTGAGGCAAAGAAAAAATACACAATGGGTGGATATGATGGGAAGTGACTCTGAAAAGCAGCAGAGTTTGGGATAAATGAAGGCTGATACTCTAGACAGGGGAAGAGCTGAAGAGTCTGGGCAGCAGGAGAGCAGGCCTGCCACTGCCAAGTGATGGCCCATTCTAGGAATACGCTAGTAAGTATGAAGGGCAGTTAAGAGCATGAGATATTTTGAAAATACATCATTCCTATCATAATTTACTTTCTATTGATTTCTTCAATAGTTTACATAAATAGGAAATAACAGCAACCATGATTGCTTAAGGACCAGAAGAGGTAGATAAAAGTATTGCACTAGGCTGAGGAAGAAACCCTGTTTGGGAACTAATGGTTGGAAGTAGGAAAGGGAGGTAAACTAGCTGATTTCTGAGACCTACTCAGTCTCCTTTGAAGGATCTTTATTCATGTTACAACACCCTTGGGCTCTGTCTACCCTCTTTCCCCATTTCATGTTCTTATCTTTTCTCTTTAGGTGATCGCATAAGCTCCTATGAGTAAAACTAGAAAATTTATGCAGATAACTTCAAAGTCCACACACATACACACACATGCACACTCTCAACTTTCGCCCTTTACTACTTCCTTGAGCTTCAGTTCCCTTTCACCTACTCAATGTGTGATGTCTGAGCCTGGTTTAACATAAGCAGCTCACACTCAAGATGTACGAAAAAGAACTTCTTATCCTTATCCTAGGGAGGAGAGGAGTACATTTGTGATGCCAGTTTCAATGTCTATCACAGAGAAGATAAATACTGCTTCTATATTTTTCTAAAAACAGAGTAGGTAAGAACAAATCAATCTAAAATGAATGCTTTAAAAAATGATGAAACACCCCCCAAAGAAGAGGTTTGAGAAGATATGCCCTCCCCCTATGCCCTTGATGAAGTGGGGCAATGTGAATGTGAGATACTTCATAGAATTTGAGACTTTTGGGCTGGTTAATATTGCATGTTTTATGAACATTATGTTGGCTAATATTGCATGTTTTCCATTTTCCCCCTAATACAAGGAGAGATAGAGGTAATGTAAAAATAAAGATATCAATCAAGTATGTGTACATATATATATATACATATACATATATATACATACATATATATACACATATGTGTGTACATATATGTACATTACCCCTCTTTCTTTATCAGGTTGTTAATATGAATTTCTCTTTCTTTCTGAGAGAAAACTTGGATTTTCCTTCCCCATAGTAACCTCCCCAAGAACTAAAAATTATTCAATTGGCCTGTTTTCAATTCACTACCACAATTTTAAGTTTGGATTTTTACCTGTATCTTGACAGCTGGGGTGGTGGTAAGACCTCACCAGTTGTAGTAGGGTGGATTGCCACGAAGAGGGAACACAAAAGACTGATGAGCAAAGAAAGAGAGAAAAAAGAGAGAATACCTTTTCTCTATGCTGTTGCTGCTGTGACAATGATATACCCTCTAGACACGTTATTATATAAAGAGTTAGGTAAATTAGAAAGGACCCTTTTCAATGTAAATATCAAGTATAGCCACAGAATAGGAAGTTTATGTTTAGAGACTCTAGATTTGGATCTAGCACTGCCATTTTTTGCCTGTGATCTACAGAAATCTAGCGAAATCACTTATATTCTTTGTGCCTCATTTGTTTCATTAGTAAAATGAGAGATTTCAATTAAATTTGAGCTAAGCTCCTTGCATATCTATCACTGATCCTGTGATCCTCTGAGGCAAAGAAAAAATAAATAAGGAGTGTGCGTATGTGTACACATATGTACACATACTTGGTTGATATCTGTATTTTTGCATTATCTTGAAACTCTTTAAATGGAAGTGTGTATGCATATACATATATGTGTATATACATGTGTGTACATGTATGCATATATGTGTGTATATATAAATACATATACAGAGAGAGGTAATGCAAAAATAAAGATGTAATCAAGTATATATATGTATGCTTGTATATACTTGTATGTGTGTGTATGTATGTATAGATATACTTGATTGATATCTTTGTTTTTACATATATATGCATATATACATGCATACACACATATACATATATGTATATATACATATACATACTTATACTTAAGGAAATTTGAAACTTTGAACAGTGACAGATTATTTGGCAGACCTGCAAATATCAGAGCATGTTTTAATTTTAATATATGAAGAATCTGTGATAAGACAATGTAAATAGATTGAATTTTTACTCTCATTTGTAAAAAGAATGACTTCAAATATCTTTTAGGATAGATCATTAGCAGGGATACTAAGAGAAAAATTGTGAGAGGAAAAAGAGGATTAAGAAAAATATCTCTATTTCTTTAAGAGGGTTGTGTTTAAATTTTTTACATTGTGAATAAATAAAATTCTTGAGATTCCTTGACTATCAGTTTAAGAGCCGAAGTGGGTTACTATTTTAAACCTAAGGAGAAGTAAAAAATAATAGTGATGATTAGGTTGACTAATATGAATATATATTTATTATATATACGTATATATCAACTAATATAAATGATTGACTCTAGCTGTGATTTCCCCCCACAGCTAAAGCATTAAAATATTTTTGTGACTTTGTGCTATTACTTCAATTTTTAATTAATTTTATAGCTAGTTCTTGTGATGCTTATTTAAGTCTTAGAGAAATAAGATTTTGATATATAGTGAGAGATAAGCATCTATGCATGAGACAAGAGATATTACCATGTTGTTAATTAGCATTGTTTCTATTAAATAACATAAAATTAATAATTTATAAGTGAATGAAGTAATTACCTTGTAATTCTGCATGTTGAGAATGAATCTGTTAATGAGTCAAATGGCAGGCTGAGGTGTGACCATACTTGATGAGACTGGTTGACACAAAAATATTGCTTCATTCTTTTTTTAAGGAACAAGTATTGAAATTGTCTTGGGTTTTTAATTTTCAATTTGATTCTAAGTAAATGCCTTTACTAATCCTATTGCCTTGAGCTAAGGGCAGAGATCCTAGTGGACATCAGAGCTGGGCAATCAGAGAGGCAGAAACAGCAGTGGAGCTAAGAGTGGAGATTTGAAAGGGACAAAGATTACAGGAATCTACAGTCTTAAGAATAGGAGAGATTCCTCATTTCAACCCAGAGGAGAAAAGGGAGGAAGAGGAAACCTTAGTGAGAAAGTGCCCCTTCTCTATCCTCTAAAAAATTCCAGATTCTTTTCTAGATTCTTCTCCAATTGTCTATTCCTTTTCCAATTAAGGTCTCCTGAAAGGGATCACTTTCATCTAAGCTCCTGTCTCTGATTTAGATATAAAGATCTACTCACCAGCTTGATCTATAAAGCTGAGAGAAAGAACTGGTCTATAGTTTAGACGTGTGTGTGTGTGTGTGTGTGTGTGTGTGTGTGTGTGTGTGTGCATGTGTGAGTGCCTGTACCTTCTGCGCACTTGTATCTGGGAGAATAGCACTGTGAGGACCCTATTTATAAGAATGAAATTCTTTAATTCTTTTTTTCCCAGAGCTGTGATTATCATGTCACATATAGAAAGGGTGACAGTCTACGAGAGGAAGCAAGGCTGTTTTGAGCAAAGTAAATTCCCCTAACGCTAGGTATAAGTCATCAGCAAGAACTGGTATTAATTAATGAAGCTATTACCTTAGCAGTGATTATTAGAGACTAAAAAACAAAACAAAACAAAACAATTAAGATCAAATGGGAAAGAAACTTTCTTTGTGATAATAAGGTAGGGTCATAGACATAGGAGGGATGAAAAGAATTTAGAAACCCATGGAGTGAAGATGCATTGTTCTGAGTTCATGGCTGGGTCTCATCTTTGGATCCTTGAGGAATGGCACTGGGCTCAGAAATTTCTTGCAGCTTAATTCAAATCCATGTTACCGTTATTGCTTCTCATCTAACTCCAGGGTTCCCAGTGTCAGAATGAGGTCACCTTACAGAGAGATGAGACTTTTTATTTTTATCCTAATTGTCAGGTATTACAGACCCAAAAGGATGTCACAGCAGCTAAGTGTCTGAGACTCCTCATGACTGAATTAGCTCTCTGCTTTCCCTGAACACTACCTCACTTTCAGAATGGATAGTGTAGCGAAAAGAGCACTGGTCAAAAATCTGGGTTTGAATACGTGTTCTGATATTTACCAGCTTTCTGACCAGTTGGACTAGTCATTTGACCTCTTTGAAACTCAGTTCCCTCATCTATGAAACTGGCAAAACAGTCTGTAATAAGAACTATCTCCTGAGGTTCTCGGAGACAACCCACTTTGCAATCCTCATGACATTTATATAAAAACAGAAGCATTAATCCAGATTTTTCAGAAGAAGCCTTCTATCCATTCCAACATTATTCTCCTCCTATAACCACATATACATACAAACGCACATATGTATTTATTTCTGTACATTACTACTTAAAATATCTCCAGTTGTCCTGATCTATATCTTGCCACTGGACATGGATGGCCCTGCAAGAGAAACTGAGGCCAACAACCTTGCATGGCCCTCCCTCACTAAAATCCAATTCACTTGCAAGTCATGGCATCACTTTCCAATGTCATGGTCCTCTTGGAGAATGAAGGACAAACAACAACAATCATAAAATTATAGATATACATAATAGTATCTTTTAATATATTATTTGAATATATTAAGTACCAGGATGCCTAGAGAATTTCTATAAATTCAATTATGAAAGGTGTGAAACAAGGCTAACATGATGTAGTGAATAAAATACAGTTCTTGGAGGCCAGAATAATCTAGTTTCAAGTCTTTGCTCTGACATGTGCTGTCTGATGATGAGCAAATAATTTAATCACTAGTCAAGTCCCAAAACTATAAATTGTAGGATATTTGGTGATCTTCAGTGGTAAAGGAAATTCCTCACTTGAAGATCTTTACTTACAGATCATAGAAAAGTTAAATAATTGGAGACATAATGCATTTTTGAGATTTTCAAAGCTATTATATTAATGATTATGCAACTTTTCAAATTAATTTTTATATTTATTGTGATATTGATCAATGCCAATGATAAACTGAACAGAAATAGATGAAACATTAATACTCATTCTAGAAATCTGCAAAATTATATAATATAGTCGAGTGTCATACTGTTACCTTGAGGAACAAATATATACACATACACTTATATGAATATGATATGTACAGATCTATTATGTATTACATAAAACTGATAATATACAAATATAATATATTACAGTTACACAAACATAATTATACACGCATAAATTTGATTATTTTGTCTTATCAGACTCTTTATAAATTGACCTCTTATTTCTACCATCTTATACCTTATTGACCTCCATGTATCCATATATGCTATGATCCAATATCAGTACCCTTCTTGTTGTACCTCACATAAGAACCAACTGCCAACTCCATACAATTTCTCTGGCTGTCTCCATGGCTAGAATGATTTCCCTCTTCATCCCTGGCTCCTGCTTCCCTGGATTCCTTCAAATCTCAGTTTAAGTTTTATCATCTGTGAGAAATCTTTCCTCTTTCTTCCTTAATATTTGTGCCTTCACTTTGTGATTATCTCCAGACTATATATGTGCGTGTGCATGCACACACACACATACAAGTGTATGTGTGTATACATGTATGTGTACGTCAAAGGACTCTTCCATTTAGAAGAAATTATATGAGTAAATGAAATGTATAACACAATGTATTTTTACTTTCCAACACCAAAACATAGGTGGTCCCTCTCATTTTTCCTCTTTTCCTTAATGTAATTGAGAGGTTAGACATATCACCAGTGTAGTCGAATTCTAGGCTTCCCCCCCTTTTCTTAAAAAAATTAACTTATTTACTTTTAGTTTTCAACATTCACTTCCACAAGATTTTGAGTTCCAAAATTTCTCCCCATCTTGTCCCTCCCCCCACCCCAAGATGGCATGCATTCTGAATACCCTTTCTCCTAATCTGCCCTCCTTTCTATCTCTTCCCCTCTTCTCTTATCCCCTTCCCCTTCAATTTTCCTGTAGGATAGGATAGAATTTTATATCCCATTTCCTGTATATCTTATTTCCCAGTTGCATGTGAAAACAATTTTTTTAACTTCTGTTTTTAAAATTTTGAGTTCCAAATTTTCTCCCTTCCTCCCTCCCTACACACCCTCATTGGGAAGGCAAGTAACTCAATACAGGTTATATATGTGTAGTCATGCAGAACACTTCCACAATAGTCATATTGTGAAAAACTAAGTATATTTCCCTTAATCCTATCTGCCCCCCATTTATTCTATTCTCTTTTTTGACCCTGTCCCTCCTTAGAAGTGTTTGCTTACCCCCTCCCCCAATCTGCCCACCCCACTATCATCCATCTGCTCTCTTGTCCCCTTCCCCCCCATTTTCCTGTAGCATAAAACAAATTTCCATACCCAGTTGAGTATGTATGTTATTCTCTTTTTAAGCCAAATCTGAAGAGAATAAGATAGACTCATTCCCTTTCACCTTCCCGCATTTCCCCTCCGCTGTAAAACCCTTTTGTTGTCTGTTTTATGTGAGATAATTTACCCCATTCTACCTCTCCCTTTCTCCTTCCCTGTGTATAATCCTCTCTCACCCCTTAATTTTATTCTCCAGATATCACCCCTTCATCTTCAACTCACCCTGTGCCATCTATCTATCTACCTATCTATCTATAATTTTTTTTTTCCTCCAATGATTTCCTCTAACTAATACTGACAGGACTCATGAGTTAAAAATATCTTTCCATGAAGAATATAAACAGTTTGACATTAATAAGTCTCTTATGATTTCTCTTTCCTATTTATTTCTTCATATTTCACTTGAGTCTTGTATCTGAAAGTCAAATTTTCTGTTCAGCTCTGGTCTTTTCATCAAGAATGCTTGAAAGTCCTCTATTTCATTGAATGTCCATTTTTTTCTCCTGAAGGATTATGCTCAGCTTTTCTGAGTAGGTGATTCTTAGTTGTAATCCTATCTCCTTTTCCCTCTGGAATATTATATTCTAAGCCCTGCTGTCCCTTAATGTAGAAACTGCTAAATCTTTTGTTATCCTGATTGTGTTTCCACAATTCTTTCTGGCTGCTTACAATATTTTCTCCTTTATCTGGGAATTCTGGAATTTGGCTACAGTATTCCTAGGAGTTTTCCTTTGGGGATCTATTTCAGCAGGTGATAAGTGGATTCTTTCCATTTCTATTTTGCCCCCTGGTTCTAAAAAATCAGGGCAGTTTGCCTTGATAATTTCTTGAAAGATGATGTCTAGGCTCTTTTTTTGATCATGGCTTTCAGATAGATAATTATTCAGATAATTTTTAAATTCTCTCTCCTGGATCTATTTTCCAAGTCAGTTGTTTTTCCATGAGATATTTCACATTGTTTTCTTTTTTTCATTCTTTTGATTTTTTACAGTGTCTTGATTTCTCATAAAGTCACTAGCTTCCAAGTGCTACATTCTAATTTTTAAGGGAGTATTTTCTTTAGCAAGCTTTTGGACTTCCTTTTCCATCTGACCAATTTTACTTTTTAGGGCATTCTTCTCTCTATTGGCTTTGTGGACATCTTTTGCCATTTTGGTTAGCTGTTTTTTAAGGTGTTATTTTCTTCAGTATTTTTTTGAGTCACCTTTAGCAAGCTGTTGACTTGTTTTCCATGATTTTCTTACATCACTCTCAGTTTTTCTTCTACTTCTCTTACTTGCTTTGCAGAATCCTTTTTAAGCACTTCCATGGCCTGGGACCAATTTGTATTTTTCTTTGGGGCTTTGGATATAGGATCTTTGATTTTGTTGTCTTCTTCTGGTTATATGTTTTGATCTTCTTTGTCACCGAAGTAAGATTCTATGGTCTGACTCTTTTTGTGCTGCTTGCTCATGATCTCAGCTAATTACTTAAGTTATAAACTCTTTGTTACAGTAGGGGTCTGCTTCCAGTGTGGAGACTGTACAGTCCCAAGCTTCAGGGGTTTTGTGCAGCTGTTTTCATAGATACTTCTAGGGACCTGTAAATTTTCAGTTCTTTCAAGGTGTTATGATCAAGAGGGAGGTTTTTACTTCTTTCCTGGCCTGTTCTCTGGTCTATAAGTGGCCACAAACATTCTTTCATGCCTTGGAAATGTGAGGAGGATTCTCTCTCTACAGCCACTACAAGCTCCACCATGCCAATGCTCTTCCTTACCCCAGGATTGCCACCCAAAACTGTGACCCAGATCTAAGCATGGGCAAAGCAAGAGAATCCTGCTTCTGCACCAGCAAAGAGACCCCTGCAATCCCCTTCTGATCAGCCACTGGATTCCCCTCAGTCTGTGGGATGGAAGCTCCAGAAGCAGCCGCCACCCCAGGGCTGTGCCAGTACTGGGGCTGGGATCGAGTTTCTGTCCCACTGAGGTCACAGACTTTTCCTACTGACCTTCTAAGTTGTCTTTGGCATTTGCAGGTTGAGAAGTATGGAAACCACCAGAGCTGCCCATTATTCAGACCACTGAGGTTTGGTCTTTGCATGTGTGCCCATGCTAAACTGTGTTTCCTCCCAGCCAGGTGTGATAGACCTTTCTAATCAACCATCCAGGTTGTCTTGGGCTGAAAATCTGTTTCACTCTGTGTTTTTCTGGGTTCTGCTGCTCTAGAATTTGTTTAAAGCCATTTTTTACAGGTATTTGGAAGAGTTTGGGGGAGAGCTCAAGCAAGTCACTGTTTTTACTCCACCATCTTGGCTCCACCCCTTCCCAATATTTTCTCTTTAATCTAGGAGTTTTGAAACTTTGCTATGACATTCCTGTAAGCTTTCTTCCTGGGATCTCTTTCAGGTGGTGAATGGTAGACTTTTTTTTCTATTTCTGTATTTTCTATATTCGATATTACCTACAAGTTATCTATATTATCTATAACTTCAGAGCAGTTTTCCTTACTAATTTCTTTTAATATTGTATTCAGATTCTTTTTTTATTATTATTATAACTTTCAGGTAGTCCAATAATTCTTTTTTTCTCTTTTTTTGGCAATGAAGGTTAAATGTCTTGCCCAGGGTCACATAGCTAGTAAGTGTTATATGTCTGAGGCCGGATTTGAACTCAGGTCCTCCTGAATCCAAGGGCCGATGCTCTATCCACTGGGCCACCTAGCTGCTCTTCTACTCCAATAATTCTTATATTGTCTCTCTTTGATCTGTTCTCCAGATTAGTTGTTCTTCTAATGAGGTGTTTCAGATTTGCTTCTATTTTTTTCTTGTTTTATTTTTTCTTTCTTTTCTTTTTTTTCTTTTTTCTTTTTGGTTAGGCAATGGGGTAAGTGACTTGCCCAGGGTCACACAGCTAGTAAGTGTTATGTGGCTGAGGCCAGATTTGAACTCAGGTCCTCCTGACTCCAGGGCCAGTGTTCTCTCTACTGCACCACCTAGCTGCCTCATTTTATTATATCTTGATGTCTTATAATGTTATTCTACTTCACTTGCTCAGTTCTAGTTTTCAAGGAGTTATTCTCTTCCTTAAGATTCCCTACTTATTTTTCAAATTGGTTAACTTACTTTTCATAATTTTTTTGGATTGTTTTTATTTTTTTCCCTAACTTTTCCTCAATTTCTCTTACTTGATTTTTAAATTTATTTTTAAGTTCTTCCAAGAACTCTTTTGGGGCTTGTAGCCATTTATGTTACCCTTTGGTGTAGGAATGACTTTTTTTTTAACCTAACTATCTTCTTCTGAATTTGAATCCAGACTTTCTTTTGTACCAAAGTAGCTATCTATTGTCAGGTTCTTTTTCCTTTGCTTACTTATTTTTATTTTTAGCAGCTTATTATTATCAGGTTTTAATCTCAAGTTGTGAATAATGTTGCCCTAGGCCTCATGTCCTCCTTACTGTCATTTTCGGAATTCTTTCCTCCTCCCCTAAGCCATAGGTAGGACCCCCAGCCATGCTGTCCCAAAAAAGTTCTTGCTCCCTGCAGTACCCCACTCATCAGGCATGCACTTACTTCTCTTGCCTACTGCCATAGCCTAGGATCACTTCTGGTCAACACACTATGCCTGGTTTCTAGAAACAGTGGGATGGGAGTTGTCCTGCTATTTCCCCCCACTCAGCTGTCTGCTGTTCCTTAGATGAAAGTTTGTTAGATGAAAGTTCCTGAAGCTGTGAGGTGACAGTTTGTGATGCGGAATTTCTTGAGGCCATGAATGAGGTGAAAGCTGAGGTGAAATTTCCTAAGATCTAGTCAGCTAACCAGTGGAGCTGTCACCAGGGTATACTGCTTGTTGACTCAGTGGAGTCAGCCTGTAGGTGTTTACACTTCACTCAGGCCAAACCTCAAGCCCTGGAGGCCCTGTAATTTCTGAAGTCATCTCAGGTTATCTTAGGAGGACAACTGCTTTACCCCTCTATTTTTTCTGCTCTATATTCAGTTCTAAATTGTAAAATAAGAGTTCTGATTGTAAATATACCAGAGGAATATGGGTCTCATGATAGAGGCTTCTCTATAGTGGGAGCAGAGAGGAAGTTTAGAGATTGAGTTTAGTGATTTCAGGGCATAGTTTTATATTATTTCTCAGAATGGCTGGAAGAATTCATAACTCAACCAGTAATGTATTAATCTGCCTGTTTTCCCATAGGTTCTACAACAGGTGATCTTTTCCTCATTTTTGGTCATTTTTTCTTTGACTTTAAGCTAGGAACTTAGGGTTATTTTAATTTTCTATAATTATTGGTTATTTGCAATTTTCCCCATATGTTCATTTAGATTTCTTCCTCTTGAAAACTGACTGTTCATATCCATTGTGTGGCTATTACAACCATTGGACAATATAGAGGATTTGAACTTGGGTGGGTTGTGTTATAAATATAAAGAAGAGAATGATTAAATGATTTTAAAGATAGGATGGAGAAGAGATAGCCACTGTTTAAATATGGATAATGAGTGAATTTGATGTAATGAAAAAGATATTAATACTACAAATCTTGGTGATTAGAAGAATAGTGAGAACATTTACCAAGTTGGAGAAGTTGGGAGTTGTGGTAGAAATGGAGGGAAAACAATATTTTCTATCCTAGACATACTGAATTTGACATGATTATGGGATATCAAAGTTGAGATTGCATCAACTAGATAATTAGTGTAGGGAAAATTAATTTCAGAAGAGAAGTGATGAATACTTAGATCTAGAAGTCATCAGCATAGAAATGATGGTTCGATCAATAAACAGTGATGGGATCACCAAGAAAACATGGGGAAGAAAAGAAAGCCTAGAAAGGACACTGAGGAATACTTATGCATAGAAAGCAAGACATGAATGATCACCCTTTAAAGGAGAGAAAGAAAAAAAAAACTAATTAGACAGATAAGACATCCCAGAAATTCGACTGCATACAAACTCTTCTTTCTGTCTGTGTGTGTATGTCTCTCTCTGTCTTCCTCTCTCTCTGCCTCTCTCTCTCTGTGTCTCTGTCTCTCTCTCACTCTCTCTCTCTTTCTACTATAGTAGTTTACTCACCCATCAGGCCCACATACAGCCCTATAGTCTTCTTGAAGTTTCCAATTAGTGCTGAAACACACTAAGAACAAAAACAAGTTAGAGGTGCATTTTGGGAAGATGGCGCAGTAGGTTAGAAATTTCTAGACTCTAGATTTCCTTCACAAACAGAGAGAAAATTGCCATGAAATGAACAGAGAGCAGCAAAAATAAAGGGGGTAAAGCAGTTGTCCTACAATATCTTGAGAGGGGCTCAGAGAAGACTCCAGGGTCTGAGGTTTTGTCTGAGTAAAGTATAAACACCTTTAGGGCAACTTAACTAAATCAACAAACTGTGCCCTGAGAGAAGCAGACTACTCCTCAAGAAATTTCCCCACAGGAATGTTCATTTCAGGAACTTTTACCTCACAAACTTTTATCTGAGAAGTTATTTGAATGAGGGAAGACTGAAGAACTCCCTGCCGTGTGGTGATCAGATGTGATACCTGGCTGTGGCTGAGGGTGAAGAGGAATGTGCCCAAGCCTGGTGAGTGTCCTACCACAGGGAGAAAGAACATTTTGGGGACTGAGGGGAGGAAGAGAAGATCCCTGAGTTTGAGCCCATGGACAGAATTCAGAAAACAATAGTGAGAAGTTGGTTAACTTTCTTTTCATTATTTTCTTGAACTGCTTTTATTTTTTTTCTAATTTTTACTCACTCTCTTTTATTTGATTTTTCTATTCCTTTTTGAATTCTTCCAAGATTTCTTTTTGGGCTTATACCCATTTGGTGTTACTCTTTAGGGCGGGAGTGGCTTTTTTTTTAACCTCACTACCTTCTTCTGAATATAAACCCAGATCATGTTTTACACCAAAGTAGGTATCAATGGTTGGGTTCTTTTTCCTTTGCTTACTCATTTTTATTGTTACTTTGTCATTTTATTTTTAGTAGTTTAATATTATTGTTATCATTTTAATCCCAAATTGTAGAAACATGGTGGTAAAATCCCTAGACTCTGAAGCACAACCAGTTGAGGAAGGAAGCATCTGCAGCCTTTTCCCTTTGTCAAAAGTGAGTACCCCAAAGGAATTCACCAATGTCAAAAGTTGAGTGTCATTGGGGAGGGATGTTCCAAGGTGAGAAAGCCCAATATTTTAAGGGAAGTTCTAGTGTAAGAAGGAAGCCTAATCATTGTGGCAATGCCAAAAACAGTCAGAAAGGGAATAAGGGAAAAGCTAAGAAGAGAAATTCCATTAAAAATAAGTACAGAAGATTATTCATACACATATGTACACACGTACATATAAATTTTCCTATCATTAAAAGCCTTTAAATAGTTGATCAGGCAGAACTCAAACAGATATTTTCAGGAGGTTCATATACAGATATATTATTTATCCATTCATATATTATATGTAGAATATATTTAATATTAAATATATAAATATATTAATCATTTAAACATTAACAAATATACTATATATCATCACTATATATTAATATATTTCAAAGTGTTTTATAGTTGCATATCTATAGTTCCTTGGAGCATATTTGTAGATTTACTCATATGTTATGTTTATGTAAATATACATATTACATATAAGGCACTTTATACTATTATAATATAGTATGCATGTGCATGTATGCATATATAAGCATATGTGTGTATATGTATATATATGTACACACATATACATATATCTTTAAAATATTCTTTGCTGAAATAAAAATAGTCCAAAATAATGGGAGAAACATTAATTGCTCATTGATAGGATAAGATCATAAAAAAGGATTATATTAATTCATTTTAATTTTTTACTTATTATGTTCTATACCAAATTACTAAAGAGATGCTTTGTATAGCCAGAAAAATAATATTAAAAATAATATGAAGGAACAAAAAGTTGAGATTCTCAATGGTAATATTGAAAAAACAAAGTGGGAAATTCATAAGTACCATATATCAAATTCTTCTATGAAGAAGGACATTAGTAAAATAAGTTTACATGAAAAGGAGGGAATGGGGAGAGAGAAAAAGAGAGAAGAGAGAGAGAGAGGGAGAGAGAGACAGAGAGAGAAAGAGAGAAACAGCAAGAAAAAATATATCCTTTGTGGGCTATACACTTAGGGAGTCTATTCATGGCCCTGAGCTGTGATGAGAAATGATGAAACTGTGAAGTCTCCGAGTTGTAACATCAACTTATTGTTATTCTTCAAATGAGCAGTTGGTGGAACTTTAGACTGGTCCAACCATTCTTGAAAACAATTCAGGAAGGTGCCCCCCCCCCAAATTAATAACCTGTATTTATACCTTTTGATCCAGCTATAGAAAAATTAGGCCTAGAACCAAAAGAAATAACACAAATCTTTCTAGAAATTCTCTTCATAGTATCCCCAAACCGGAAAATAAATGAGTTTTGTCTAACTGGGGAATGGCTTTTAAAAAAATAACAAAATGTTGTATGGCTGACAGAGAACTAAGCGTTCCGTCTCTGGTACTGTCTAATGTGTCATTGGGATTATGCAATTTAACTATTTCACCAAAGCAGGACCCTTTAAAAATAAAGGGCCTAAGTAGACATGAGAAATTTTCCTATCATTAATAGCCTCTAAATAGTTGATCAGGCAGCAGCTGTAAAAAAGACATTTTCAGAAGGTTTTTCTGAATGGGAATATATCATTAATGGTGACTGTTGGAGATGGGATATATTTCCTTAATCTCAAGAAATATCTTCTGCCCTTTTAATTTTTCAACAAGTCCCACTGGTTCTCCTTCATTGGTTTTTATTTATTGCTCCCTTAAACTACAAGAGAATGATTTCTAATGACATAGCACTGGGGCTCTTTTTTCTTTCTCAGACTGGATTTGGAGTACTGGGGAACTCCTTCTTCCTGGGCCTTTACACCATCACCTTTCTTATTAGTTCCAGGCTCAGACCCATAGACTTGATTCTTACCCATCTGGCTTTTGCCAATGACTTGGTGCTTCTTTCAAAAGGGATCCCTCAGACAATGGCTGCTTTGGGACTCAACCATTTCCTTGATGATGTGGGATGTAAACTTGTGTTTTACCTTCATCAAGTGGCCCGGGGACTTTCTCTTTCTACCACCTGCCTCCTTAGTACCTTCCAGGCTATCATCATTAGTGCTAGAAGCTCCAGGTGGTCAGAGCTCAAAGTCAGAGTCTCAAAGTACATTGTTCACTTCTGTTTCTGTTGCTGGATTTTTCATTTGCTGTTAAACTTCCTTATTCTTATATATTTTAAAGGGCCAAAGAGAAGCAAAAACATTACTGAAATACAGGATTTAATTTATTGTTCTGCTACATCTTATGCTTCTTCAGCTAATATTGCACTATATGTATTCATAATTTCTCTTCCTGATATTTCATGTGTGACAATCATGGTCTGGACCAGTGGATATATGGTGTTTATCCTTTACAGACACCACCACAGAGTCCAGTACATTTATGGCAACAATCTTACATGGGGAGGTAGCCCTGAGAACAGAGCCACACAAACCATCCTGCTGCTGGCCTTCATGTTCGTCTCCTTTTACTCACTGAATTCTATCTTGGCATTGCTTACTCATTTTAAGAAACTACCTTCCTGGCTCATTCATACCTCTGTCTTCTGGCTGCCTGTTTTCCTTCTTGCAGCCCTTCTGTTCTAATTATCAGTGACTCTCAAGTCTCCAAATACTACTTGGCTGTCTGGGGAAAAATAAAGTCCCAGCCCTGATACAATCCTGTACTATACAATTAGGTGATACAGTGGATAGACTCCCTGGGGTTGAGAAGACCTGATTTCAAATCATACCTCAGAAGCTGAGTAGCTATATAGCCCTAGGCAATTAAATTAACCTAATTCTACCTCAGTTTACTCATCTGTAAAATGAGGATAACAATCATCTATGTGCTGGGGTGGTTTTGAGGATGAAGAGATAACATTGGTAAAATGCTTTGAAAACCTTGATGTGTTATATAGATGCTAGATGTTGTTGTTGTTATAATATCATCTCCTTCTCTCAGAGACCAATATCTAAAAGACTATTAATTTGAAACAGCAAATCATGCCACTTTTATTAAGCCACAACTATTCCACTCAAAAGTAAGTTATAGTAAAACACTCAATGAGGTCAGTGATGGTGGACTTATGCTATAGACTAAACAAGGGACATTTATAATCCCTTACATTTGTGAAATTCTGTAGTTCCTCAGCACTGTTCTCAGCCCTATATACACATATGTTACACACACCACACACACGCCACACACACACACACATACACACACACACATATGGTCTTTGTCATACGTATTTCCTATTCTATAGGCTCAGCAACCATCTCTCAAAGAATATCCTCTAGTAATTTCCCAGGAATTGATATTAAACCCACAGGTCTATAGTTTACAGACTTTAATCTATTTCCTATTTGGAAATGAGCACAATCTTCCCTTCTTCAGACTACCTGTTCTCTCTTCTCTTTGATGCATCTCTAATGAGGACTCTGCTCATGTCATATAATCTTTTCAGTACTTGGGGATATGGTTCATCTTGGTCAGTTAACTTCAGGTTATCAAGAACAAATGCGTGTTTCCTTTCTGTCTCCTTATTTCTCCTGGGTATCAAAGTCTCCATTCATCTTTTTTTTCCTATCATATTACCATAAACATTATTCTCTTTTGCAGAGAAAATAGAAGCAAAATAACCATACTCTACTTTTGCATTGTATAAATTATTACTCCAACCAATCAGCATTCTATTTTTCTATCTTCTTTGATCCTTCTCTTTACTTCATTGCAGAAAATGAATAAATAAATCAATGAACGTAGGAGTAAAAAATTTTAAAAACCAGCAAATTTTTTTTGGCCCTTGCTTTCCTTTCAAATCTCAGATCATTTGGAACTTTAGTATTAATGAGATAATTCTTACAGTATCAGGTTAGTTTTTTATACACATCTTCCAATACCTGCCCATGTTTCCAGATTCTAAATCAGGCTTTCTTAACCTTTTCAATTAGTCAGTCAGAAAACGTTTATTAAGTGCCTACTATGTGCCAGGCACAATACTAAGCTCAAGGGATAAACTGAGGTTCAAATGGTAGTCCCCACCACCTAAGAGCTCACAGTATAATAGGGTGGAAAACAGCAAAAAAATTTATACAAACAAACTATGTGTAGGATGAGGGAGAGATAGCATGTGTGATGGACCCCTTGGGCGGTCTGGTGAAGCCTACAGCCTCCTTGTTAGAACGTTTTTACATGCATAAAATAAAGCTCCTAGACCACGGGTGGGGAATGTGCAACCTCAAGGCCACATGTGGCCCTCTAAGGCCTCAAGTGCAGCCCTTTGACTGAATCCCCTGAATGAAAGGATTTATTCTGTAAAATGTGGACTCAGTCAAAAGGCTGTACCCAAGGACCTAGAAGGCCACATGTGGCCTCAAGGCTGCACATTCCCCACCCCTGACCTAGACTTATATGCATATATACATATGTGTATATACATGGAAATAGGGACAGAGAGGTTTCTTTTTTTTAACCTGGGAACTGTGTGTCTATGTGTTTGTATGTATGTATGTTTCAGATATATGTGTGTGTATATATGTATGTATGTATGTATGTATGTTTCAGATAGGGATCAGGGTGGAGAAGTCGGTCAAAGAAGTCCCAAATTAGTGTAGTCAGGTGAGAAATGAGGAGATTTCTGAGCTTTTTTTGTTCGTTCAAATTGATAGTTCTCCCTAAAGAACCATCCTGCAGCACTGTGGTATTACAGCCTTTTGGGACAAATTCTTTTCTCCTGCCAGCCAAGGAAAGTGGTCTGAAGCCTTGCAAGTAAGTAGGTATATACTTACCTACTCCAAATTCTAGAATTTGAAGCTTTTGCCCATCTTTGTGCCCAAAAAAATATAACATGTCTTTGAATTGAGTGGGTTTGGGGTTTTAGAGTGCTGCTAGCAGCAGGCATGGGGTATAAGATGGAAAAAGAGGGAAGAGTGAAACCACAACACCAAGCCTGTATTGAATACACCCAATCTCAGCTGGGGCAGCCAGAGATTTTGTCCAGCACGGGTAGACAGGGTGGCAGTGATCAGAATGGAGGAAAGTCCAGACATGATAGAATTTTTACTGGTAATAGAACCCAAGGTAGATTGGTGGAGCCTTCCTTCCCATTCTACTTTCTCTAGCTCTCCCCTACACCTAGGATTGTCTCCTACATCGTTACTACCTCCTGTCTTACCTGGCTTTGTTCAAGTCTCTGCTGAAGGCTGACCTTTAGCAAACAGTCTTTCCCAGATCTGCTTAATCTTGTTGCCTTCCCTTTAAAATCATCCTGGATATATTTGGTTTGCACACAGATGTTTATATGCTATCTCCCCTATTAGCTTGTGAGTTTAATAAATGTTTGTCTATTTGATACTCATATTCATGTTATTTATGTTGAGATATAAACCCAGTTACCTATTTCCATCTTTGTGGTTTTCTTACTGTTGCAATAGTATTTTTATGTATATTTTATCTGGGTAAAGTATGAGCTTGATTTTAATTGTTCTCTTTGTAAATCCTTATTCAATATTAATTGGTGTAGGCTGAAGGATGAGGGAGTCACCTTACAGGGTATATTTTTTGGAAGAGTATTTTTGCTTAAGGGGAAATCATACTTGGAACATTTCAGATGCCCCCTTATAAGCATGTTAGGCATATTGAAAACAGGGCAAATATCTCAGTAGAGCTAACGTATGGCTTTTCTAGTACATACCGATTCAAGAATTTTCAGAGCCCTCACTTGCCGCTGCCACCCAAATAAACCAGCACAGATACAAGCAGACAGGCAAGCTGCAGTTTATTCATTTAATAATGTGACATACACCATCAGGTGATGAACATGTGGGTCTCACAATTCTGCAGGTAACTACCTTGAGAGACTTTTGAGCATGCCCCAGTACATTGAATGGAACCCACTGAATTCCACTATCATGTGGTTGGGGGTAGCCTCCTTTGATTTGCTGCTTCAAAAGTAGTGAAATTGAGCATTTTTTGGCTGCTCTATCTTAGACTACTGTCTCATGGTCCCAGTATGGATACCATGAATTAAACCAGTGAGACAGCATGGACTCTCCTTCCCCTGGTAATCTCTTTTTTACCTCAGTCCAAGTTTGAGCCATGATGATCCTGTGGTCAGCATTGCAGGTGAGGAGGTATAGCCATCTGAGCTGTTGTAGAAGCCCCAAGAAGCCAGGGTGCCTGGGACCTAAGCCAGAGCAGGAGTTTTGGATCGAAACTGGAACTGTGCTCTCTTGGAACAGAGCTGAACTATGAATCTAATCCCCTTCCCCTCCCCAGAGACTGAAAGTGGTATAAAGGGGGAGGGAAATTATGCTTCCTACACTTTGGGGAATCTGTTAATATATTTGTGTTTATGCCTTTTGAAGTATAAATATTTTTGTTGTAAAGCAGTTTTACAAACTACTTGAAATAATAAACAACTTTAGCAAAGTAGCAGGCTATAAAATAAACCCACATAAATCATCAGCATTTCTATATATTACCAACAAAGCCCAACAGCAAGAGATAGAGAAATTCCATTTAAACTTACTGTAGACATTCTAAAATATTTAGGAGTCCACCTCCTGAAACAAACCCAGGAACTCTATGAACACAATTACAAAACACTTTTCACACAAATAAAGTCAGATCTAAATAACTGGAAAAACATCAGTTGCTCATGGGTAGGCAGAGCTAATATAATAAAAATGACAATTCTACCTAAGCGACTTTACTTATTCAGTGCCATGCCAATCAAACTACCAAAAAATTATTTTATAGAGTTAGAAAAAATAACAACAAGATTCATTTGGAAGAACAAAAGGTCCAGGATATCAAGGGAACTAATGAAAAGAAAGGCTGGGGAAGGTAGCCTAGCCATTCTAGATCTTAAATTGTATTATAAAGCAGCGATCATCAAAACTGCTTGGTACTGGCTAAGAAATAGAATGGTGGATCAGTGGAATAGGTTAAGTATGCAAGACACAGTAGTCAATGACTATAGTAATCTATTATTTGATAAACCCAAAGACCCTAGCTTCTGGGATAAGAACTCATTCTTTGACAAAAACTACTAGGAAAACTGGAAAAGAGTATGGCAGAGGGGGCAGCTAGGTGGCACAGTGGATAGAGCACCGGCCCTGAAGTCAGGAGGACCTGAGTTCATATCCGGCCTCAGACCAAACACTTGACACATGCTAGCTGTGTGACCTTGGGCAAGTCACTTAACCCTGACTGCCTCACTTAAAAACAAACAAACAAACAAACAAATAAATAAATATCTCATTTGATTCTCACAATTAAAAAAAAAGAGTATGGCAGAAACTGGGGCTTAGATCAAAATCTCACACCATATACCAAAATAAATTCAAAATGAGTTCATGATTTAGATATAAAGGCTGATACTGTAAGCAAACTGGGAGAGCAAGGAATAGTTTAACCTATCAGATTTATGGAGAACAGAATTCATGATCAATCAGGAGATAAAGAACATTACAAAATGCAAAATGGATAACTTTGATTACATTGAAAAGTTTTTGCACAAACAAAGCCAATGCAACCAAGATTAGAAGGAAAGTAGAAAATTGGGAGAGGATTTTTACAACTAATGTCTCTGATAAGGGCCTCATTTCTAAAATATGTAGAGAATTAAGTCAAATTTATAAGAATACAAATCATTCCCCAATTGATAAATGGTTAAAGGATATGAACAGGCAGTTCTCAGATGAAGAAATTAAAGCCATCTACAGTCATATCAAAAAAATGCTCTAAATAATTTTTTTTCTAAATCATTATTTATTAGAGAAATGCAAATCAAAACAACTCTGAGGTACCACATCACACCTATCAGATTGGCCAACATGACAAAACAGGAAAATGATAAGTGCTGGAGATTTGGGAAAATTGGAACACTAATGCATTGTTGGTGGAGTTGTGAAATGAAATGATCCAACCATTTTGGAGAACAATTTGGAACTATGCCCAAAGGGATGTAAAAATGTGCATACCCTTTGACCCAGCAATAGCACTTCTTGGACTATATCTCAAAGAGGTCATACAAATGGAAAAAGGACCTACATGTACAAAAATATTTATAGCAGCTTTTTTTTTTGTGGTGGCAAAGAATTGGAAATTGAGAAAGTTCCCATCAATTGGGGAATGGCTGAGCAAGTTGTGGTATATGAATGTAATGGAATACTATTGTGCTATAAGAAATGATAAACAGGCTGACTTCAGAAAAACCTGGAAAGACTTGTATGGTCTGATGCTGAGTGAAGTGAGCAGAACCAAGAGAACATCGTACACATAACAGCCACATTGTGCAAAGACTAATACTGATAGACTTAACCCTTCTCAGCAATACAAGGATCTAAGATCTCCAAAGGCCTCATGATGGAAAATGATATCCACCTAGAAGAAAGAACTATGGAGTGTGAATTCAGATTGAAGCATACTATTTGCTGTTTTTTTTCTTCTGTTATGTTATGTTTCCTCTTTCTGGTGGTTCCTCCTATTAGTTCTAATTCTTACTTATAACATCCCTAATGTGAAAATATGTTTAATAAGAATGTATATGTATAGCCTATATCAGATTGTTTGGGGAGGGGGGTGGGGTGGGAAGGAGAGAAAAATTTAAAGCTCAAAAAAGGTTATGGAAGTGATTGTTGATAATTCAAAATAAATTAATTTAAAAAACAAAACAGCTTTACACAGAGATGACACATGTCCATATAATGTGTGTATTCTTTTGAGAATTCCTTGCTCATTTGGCGATTTATTTAGAAATCGCTGAAGTTTTTGTGTATTTTAGTAATTCCCTATATGTCTTGTACAGGCATACATACCTCAGAGATATTGCAGATTTGTTTCCAGACCACCACAATAAAGTAAATATCACAATAAGACTAGTCACACGAATTTTTTTGTTTTCCAGTGCATATAAAAGTTATGTTTATGCTATCTTGTAGTATATTAAGTAGGCAATGTTATTGTGCCTAAAAAAAGTGATACCTTAATTAAACAATACTTTATTGCTAAAAAAAGAAATGCTACCCATCATCTATGCCTTCAGTGAGTTGTAATCTTTTTGCTGGTGGAAGGTTTTGCCTTGATGTCTGCTGACTGATCAGAGTGGTGATTGCTGAAGATTAGGGTGGCTTTGGCAATTTCTTAAAATAAGAAAACGATGTTTGACACATTGATTCACTCTTCTTTTCACTTAGAAATCATTGTAGGATTATTAATTAGCATAATTTCAATCTTGTCGCGTCTCAGGAAATAGGGAGGCTGAGAAGAGCTGGGGAAAAAGCTGGATGGTGAAGCAGTCAGGACACAAACAACATGTATTGATTAAGTTTGTGGTCTTATCCAAAAGAATGGCAGTAGTAACATCAAAGATCACTGATCACAGGTCACCATGTTATAATAATTATTATTATGATGATGATGATGAAAAAGTTTGAAATATTTTGAAAATTACTATTACGTGACACAGAGACATGATGTGAGTACATGCTGTTGGAAAAATGGTGCTGACAGACTTGTTCAATGCATGATTGCCACAAACCTTCAATTTAAAAAAAATGCAGTACCTGTGAAGCACAATGAAGTAAAGCACAATAAAATGAGGTATGCCTGTAATAACATGTTTACCAGGAAAAAAATGTCTCGAAGATTTTCCTGCATTTGACTATTCCCTTCTATTTCTAACATTATAACTTTTGTTTGTGCAAACTTTTTTTTTAAGTTCTAGTGAATAAAAATTCCATTTTATTTTTCTGTTCAAGAATTCATCCCTTATCCAGATTTTTGAAAACTCAAAGGTTACTTTCTGCTTCTTTAATTTTTTATGATGTGGCACGTGTGGAGGAAACGTACAAACTCTATGTGCTGTGAATTTGGGGAAAACATTTCCCCAGAAATAGTAGCCTTAGAAATCAAAGAAATGTAGCCTACAGACTTGTGTAAATAGACTTTCACTCAGTCTGATTCCTTCTCAATGGGAAGCCTCTACTATCTCTGCCTACCAATCCAGGTAATGAGATTGACTAGAGACCTCCTACCTCACTAGATGAGCTGATAACATTAACTACTGGGAAACACCCCTAACCAGAACAGACTTGAATATGACCTTAGGAAACATCAAGGTTACTCCAAAGTTAAGATATTCTCCTCCCTATCCCCCAAATCACCTGACAATGAGTGCCTGCCTATTATTCAATCTCCAAAATAAGGAAAGTGGGGGAGTAGCCTCACCTAATACGTGTTTCTTTGCCTTCTGCCCTGCAGCTGTGTAAAACCCTAGATGAATGTGTATCTTCTGTTCCTTAGAGTTGTTAGTTACTTGGGAGCTGCCCACCAGCTGATGATAATTAAACTTTTTATCTTCCAGAAACAATCCTTGATTTACTGGCCTCCATTCAAATGGAAGACATGGGTGGGAGAATTACTCTCCAGAATGATCTGAGTATCTTTGGGCTAAGGAATTTTCCGATGACTGCCTGGGGCCTTTGTTATATAGTGCTTACTATATGCCAGACACTATGCTACATGCTTTACAATTATTATCTTATTTCATACTCAAAACAAGCCTGAGAGATAGGTGCTATTATTATCTCCATTTTACAAGAAAATTAAGGCAAACAGAGGTTAAATGACTTGGCCAGGGTCACGTAATGATTCAGTGACTGAATCCAGATTTGAACTCAGATCTTCCTGACTCCAGGACTGGCCCTTTATCCATTGTACCACCTTGCAGCCTCATCAGTTGAGGGATGGTTGAACAAATTAAGCTAAATGAATGTACTGGAATACTGCTAGAGGATATGTATGGAAGAAAATGTAAATACTTGACAATTGAAAAAAAATGTAATAAAAAATACACTTCCAAAAAATAATAGTCTGAGTTGATCAGTGAAAGTTTATTAAGGCTTGGATTTCCATTCAGATCACTGCCCTCCCGTCTGCCCCTGCTCCGAAAAGGTCTTTGGCTGCCTGGTAGAGCTTGAGTGCACTTTATATCATGATGGTGCTGTAGTTGTTTTCATTCTTCCTTCTCTTTCCATCTTATCCCCATTTTTACTGCCATCAGCACTCTGAGACCCTCAAACTCCAAGCATTCATTCAAGGCCCACTCAATAAAAACATGTTATAGTTCCTTGATCACAAAGATGAAAAGGAACTACAAATTCCAGATTTCTTAGTGAGGTTTCAGACCGCTTGGACTAACAGGAGAAAAGTTTTTGCCCCAAAACACCATTGTACTACAATGAGGCAGGATAATTCTTTGGGGACAATGATACACACATGCATGTATATATGCACGCACACATACATACATACACATATATACACATATGTGTATGTATATATGTATATATTTGCGTGTATATATGTATGCATGCATATGTGTATGTATGTATACATACATACACACACATACATACATACATACATGGACTTCATACTGTGGGGATTTTCAAAATTGTCCAATCTGTGAGAAAAAACAAAACAAAACACTGAGGCAGAGCTTTAAGTCAATGGCACCTTATCAAAGAGTCCATGGCCCCCTCTAATAAAGAAGACCTCAGATCTTTCTCACAATCTGAGATGCCCACTTTCTCCAGGGCCTTAGTTTTATAGTGCTTGATATCTGGACAATACAGGTGGAATAGGCCAAAAATACAGAGTCTGGTGGATAGATTTTCCCCTTGACCCTCCAGGAGGGTCTGCACAAAATAAAGAATCCCATTGGTTGACAAATGGGCTAGTGAGCAGATCTTCACAGACCTATTTTGACCTTCCAGAAGGTCCTACCAAAATTGATGAGCAGGCTGGTGGCGTTGGGCTGATAAATGGATGTCAAAACCTCTACATGGGCTGACAGGCTGGTAGAAGGGCAAGCCAAAGTCTGACAACCAGGTAGCTTATTGGCTGTGTGCTCATGGTTGTCTCCCCATGTCAGGTAATAGATGGACAGCAAGGGACCAATAGGCAACAAAAATAGCTAGGGGACTTTCCATGTAATAGAGTCACCTCTGTCACACTGGGCTTGGTCACCATAACAAGGAAAAACAAGGGTGGAGATCCTCTAGTTAGTTTCCTCTGATTAAGCAAGTGAAACACAGTTCTGAGGTCTACTATCAGAACTTAAAATCACTCCCCCTATGGGATCATATCAAACTGATTAACGCTGATTGGAATAAAATAGAGGTCTGATAAATCATCTACCACGTTATATATACATATGGATATATGGATATATGTGTGTGTATGATATAGAAGATGTCCAGATAGAAATTAAGTTTTACTAGGAAGAGAGCATGTCCAACTGTCTAACTATCATGGAAGGCTTAAAGGAGAAATTTCAGAGTATATAAAGCAAGCAACAAGAATATTTGGATACCAGTCAATAGTGTAGGTTAGTTTAAACAGAAATTATACTGAGGGGAGAAATACGAAGGGAGGGAGGAACATTAAGGCACCAAATGTTAGAAGGCTTTATATGTAAGGCAAAAGAGTTAGACATTACTTGTTAGGTCATAGGGAATCCTAGAAATCTTCCATACGAGTGACATAGCCATATGTATTTATACAGAAGATTACTATGACAGTAATGTTAAGAATGGATTAGAATATGATGAAATTATAAGACAAATTTCTGAATGTGAAAGTGAATAGAGGGTGATCAGGCCTTACTGTGAAAATCTTGGGACACCAGGTCACATTCTTTCTAATTTTGTGGTATCATTCATTCATTCATTTATCTTTCTATTCATTTATCTATCTATCCATTTATTGAGGGTAGAATAGGGCTACATGCTCAATTTCTATGTATCTTTAAGAATAGAATTTAACAAAAGGGTAAACTGAGGCAATTTTCTGAGAACATCATTTGTTAATATGCAACCTGACAATAATAAAAGACGTTCTTGATAGAACTTTTGAGAAACACAGTTCCAAGCAAGAATAATCTTAGGCTAGCAGTAACCAATAGATTGGGTCATTGGCACCTCTTGATGACAAAAGACCCTGAGCAAGATCTGATAGGGTCTTTTATAACAATTAGCAAGTTGACAGAGCAAAATCTTGAGCAGTTTAAGCGTGTCTTCTTCTGATTGGCTATTAATTACATAGAAAGGATTGAGTTTACATCATTTGGACTTCCCCTGGAAAAGGCAAGGCAATCTCAATTGGTAATGAGGAGATGGGTTAAGAGTTTTCAGGGTTCCCTATTCATCATTGCAGATGTGTGTGGGAAGGCAAAACTAATCCTCAGGTTAAAGGATTAATCTGAAGCTGGGAAAGTGGGATGGCCTTCAGATGTGGCAGACAGATTAATGGGGAGGTGGGTTAAAAATCTTCAGCTCTTCCTGCTGAGAATACGACTTGCTCATGAGACTCAGCTGCCTGCAGCACTCTGGAAGAAAGAATCTATCTCCACCCAGACTACTCCAGCCTCCAGTTTGACTTGTAACCTCAAGGAATGGAAAAATTTAACTCTGGGCCTCTGCCTTCTTCTCTGAGGGGTGGGTGTGGGGGGAGAAGGCAGACTAACTGTTCTTAAGACCCACTTCCAGAGCTACCATTCTCAGATGTAATTATCTGTGAGTGCTGAGGCATCATACAATGGCCAAAAATAAGGAAAGTGAGTTTATTGTATGTCAGATTATAACAGCTGGCATCTCTAACACTTTCAGGCTTGCCAAAGACTTCACATAGTTTTTCTTATTTGATCCTGACAATAACCCAGGGATGTAGATCCTGTTGTTATCTCCATTTTGCAGATGAGGAAACTGAGGCTGAGAGGAGTGCCAGTAACTAGCAAGCTGGGATTTCCATGCAGAGAACCCAAGGCCTTCTGACTTCCAAGGTCAGAGTTCTTTCTACCATGCCACTCTGTCTCTCTAAGCTGAATCTCTTAAGTGCTGTGGTCCTTGAGCCCATACCCAGTGCCACATTCTCTAGCAGCTTCATATGTTTCCTTGGTCAATCACAATTATTCAGTCATTTTT
Source organism: Phascolarctos cinereus (assembly GCF_003287225.1). Classification (NCBI taxonomy): domain Eukaryota; kingdom Metazoa; phylum Chordata; class Mammalia; order Diprotodontia; family Phascolarctidae; genus Phascolarctos; species Phascolarctos cinereus. The sequence continues at coordinate 354,439,320 of NW_027556098.1, forward strand.
GTTATGACTTATGTCTTACGCTTTGTGACCCCATTTGAGTTTTTCTTGGTCCATTTCCTTCTCCAGCTCATTTTACAGATGGGGAAATTGAGTCAAACAGAATTAGTGACTTGCCCAGGGTCTCACAGCTGGTGAATGATTGAGGCCAGATTTGAACTTGGGTCTTCCTGACTCCAGGCCTGGCATTCTATCCACTGTGCCACCTAGCTGCCTAAATCCAACTCACTTGCATGTCATGGCATTGCATCCCTGATGAGGTCCTCTTCAAGAAGGAAGGACAAACAACAATAACAGGAATAAGTTGAACAATGAGGGGGGTGTTTCAAAGGCTTGGGCCTAATGCTTTAAGGGCTGGAATCCACCTAGATCAAATTACTTAGTCAGAGGTAAGCTCTGAGTTGTGTTGAAGAGAATGTCCTTGGAGGATTAGACCAATCTCATCAGCAGTCCTTCAGAGACTGACTGATCTACAAGGACTGGGCTTTGAATGAGGAAGTAAAAAGAGAAAAAGCCTAAATCCCTATGTTAATAATTGGCTATTAAGAATAGAAAAATAATAATTTCTCTCAATGTGTATGTAGAGAGATAAGTAGAGTTAGAGATTATATAGATGGACATGAATATAGATATATACTTAAGCAAAGCATTTGGTGCCATCACCTTATGCTATCTGATAGGTATGAGTTGGTAGTTCAGTGTTGTTTTAATTTGCATTTCTCTAATCAATAGTGATTTAGAGAATTTTTTCTTATGACTATAGATAGCTTTAATTTCTTCATCTGAAAACTGCCTGTTCATATCCTTTGATCATTTATCATTTGGGAAACGACTTTTGTTCTTATAAATTTGACTCAGTTGTCTATATATTTTGGAAATAAAATACTTTATCAGAAATAATGGCTGTACAAATTATTTCCCAGCTCTTTGCTTTCCTTCTAGTCTTGGTTGCATTGGCTTTGTTTGTGCAAACACTTTTTAAATTTAATGTAATCAAAATTCTCCATTTCGCATTTCATAATGTTTTTTATTTCTTGCTTGGTCATAAATTCTTTTTCCCATAGATCTGATAGGTAAGTTATTCCTTGCTCTTTCAATTTGCATATGGTGTGACCCTTTGTGTCTAAATCACATACCTATTTTAACCTTACTTTCATATACAGTGTGAGATGTTGGTCTATGACTAGTTTCTGCCATACCATTTTCCAGTTTCCCAGCAGTTTTTGTCAAAGAATGATTTCTTATCCTAGAAGCTAGAGTTTGGGTTTATCAAACAGTAGATTACTATAGTCCTTTTTTTTTTTTAACTGTGTATTGCTTATATAGCTTATTCCACTGATCCACCACTGTATTTCTTGGCCTATACCAAATAGTTCTGATGATTGCTTCTTTATAATACAGTTTTAGATTTGGTATAGCTACGCCAAATTCTGTCTGTTCCTCCGTCACTTCTTCCCTTGAGATGGTAAGCAATTTGACTTTGGTAATACATGTGCAATTATACAAAATGTATTTCTATATTAGTCATGTTGGAAAAAAAAATATAGACAAAAAAAACCCATGAAAAAGTGAAAAGTAGTATGATTTAATCTTTATTCACACTTGATCAGTTCTTTCTCTGGAGGTGGATAGGATTTTTCATCATGGGTCTTTTGGAATTATCTTGGATCATTGTATTACTGAGAATAGCTAGGTCATTCACAGCTGATCATCACACAATATTTCTTTTACTGTGTACAATATTCTCCTGTTTCTGCTCAATTCATTTTATATTAGTTCATGCATATAATGTAAGTGTTTTCAGGTTTTTTTCCTGAAAGTATCCTGCTCATTATTCCTTATAGCACAATAGTATTCCATGACATTCACATACCACAAGTTGTTCAGCCATTCCCCAAGTGATGGGCATCCCCTCAATTTCCAATTATTTGCCACCACAAAAAGAGCTGCTTTAAATATTTTTGTACAAATAGGTCTTTTTCCCTTTTTTTCAAAAAGTCTATTTGGGAGAGAGAGACCTAGTGATATTACTGGATCAAAGGGTATGCACAGTTTTATAGCTCTTTGAGCATAGTTTCAAATTGCTCCCCAGAATGGTTGGATCACTTTACATCTCTACCAACAGCTTATTAGTGTCCCAGTTTTCCCACATGCCCTCCAACATTTATCATTTTCTTTGTCTCTTATTGGCCAATTTGACAAATATGAGATATTATCTCAGCATTGTTTTTAATTGTGTTTGTCTAATAGCAATTTAAAGCATTTTTTTTTCATATGACTGCTGATAGCTTTGAGTACTTTATCTGAAAATTGCCTGTTCATATCCCTTCATCATTTATTAATTGGGGAATTACTTTGATTCTTATATATTTGACTCACTTCTCTAAGCTATTCCACTGATTCACCACTCTCAGCTAGTATCAGATTGTTTTGATAGCTACTACTTTATAATATAGTTTGAGATTTGGTACAACTAGGCCACCTTTTTCTTTTTATTCTTTTTAAAAAATTTTATCAATTTATTTTGATTTATCAACAATCACTTCCATATGCTTCTGAGTTAAAAATTTTTCTCCCCTTCCTCCTCCCCACCCTCCCCAAGACAGCACACAATCTGATACAGTCTTTACATTTATATACCCATTAAACATATTTTCACATTAGTGAAGTTGTAAGCAAAAATTAAAACCAATAGGAGGAACCATCAGAAAGATGAAACAAAACTCAACAGAAGGTAAAAATAAGTGATAGCAATTCGACTTCCATAGTTCTTTCCTTGGATGTGGACAGCATTTTCCAACCCGAGGCCTCTGGAGATGTCTTAGATTCTTGTATGCTGAGAAGGGTTCAGTTTAACAATATTAGTCATTGCACAACGTGGCTGTTATTGTGTACAAAGTCCTCTTGGTTCTGCTCACTTCACTCAGCATCAGACCATACAAGTCTTTCCAGGTTTTTCTGAAGTCAGCCTGTTCATCATTTCTTATAGCACAATAGTATTCCATTACATTCATATACCACAAGTTGCTCAGCCATTCCCCAATTGATGGGCATCCTCTCAATTTCCAATTCTTTTAGGCCACCTTTTTTTTCACATTTTTCTTCACTGATGCCCTTGATAGTCTTGAATTTTGTCGTTCTAGATGAATTTGGATATTATTTTTCCTAGTTCCCTAAAATAATTTTTGGTAGCTTGATTGTTATGCCACTGAATAAGTGAATTAATTTTGGTAGAATTATAATTTTATTATATTGGCTTAGCCTAACCATGAGCAATTGATACTTTCCAATTGTTTAGATGAGATCTTATCTGTGAGAAAACTGTTATGTAATTGTGTTTGTATAGTTCTTGGGTTTCCCCTTTCAGGTAGACTTGTAAGTATTTTATTTTGTCTGTAGTTATTTTAAATGGAATTTCTCTTTTCATCTTTTGCTGCTGGACCTTGTAGTTAATATACAGAAATGCTAATGATTTATATGGTTTTATTTTATATCCTGCAGCTTTGCCAAAGTTAATTATTTCAAGTAGATTTTTGATTGATTCTCTAGGATTCTCTAAGTATACTATCAATCATTTGCAAAGAGTGATAGTTTTGTTTACTTACTGCCTATTCTAATTCCTTCATTTTTTTTTCCTTCTCCTATCCCTGTAACTAACATTTCAAGTACAACATTGAATAATAATGGTGATAATGAGAATCCTTGCTTCACCCCTGATCTTATTGGGAAATCTTCTAGCTTATCCCCATTAAACATGATTGCTGATGATTTTAGATAGATAATACTTATCATTTTAAGGAAAGCACCATTTATTCCTTTGTTCTGTAGTGTTTTTAATAGGAATGGATGTTGTATTTTGTCAAAAGCTTTTTGTACATATATTGAGATAATCATATGATTTCTGTTGGTTTTGTTATTGACATGGTCAATTATGCCAATAGCTTTCATAATATTGAACCAGCCCTACATTCCTGGTACAAATGTATGGTATGATCTTTGTGGTATATTCTACTCTATATCTCTATCTATTCTGTATATTGTATAGTAATATTCTTGCTAGTATTTTATTAAAACAACTTTCAATAATATTCATTAGGGAAACTGGTATACAGTTTTCTTTCTCTGATTTTACTCATCCTTGTTTAGGTATCAACACCATATTCATGTGATAAAAGGAATTTTGGACGATTCCTTCTTGGCCTATTTTCTCAAATAGTTTATATAGTATTAGAATCACATACTATTGGAATTAAGTCTCAAGCTTCTTGCACTGAAGGCATGAGGCTTTGCTGCTGGCCTGCACAGGAGGTTTGCTGCTGGCCTACCTGGAGGGTGCATGCCTTTGCTGCTGGCCTTGCTCCTGACTTCCTGGAACTGCGGCTTTGTGATGGCTTTCCCAGATGCTGCTTGCTCTGAACGGTGCTCCCCTTTTATCCAAGTGAGACCGATGTTTTCTGCTGACCTTTTAAGTTGTCTTGGGATGGAAAATTATTTCACCCAATCCTTTTGATGGTTCTCCTTCTCCAGAATTCATTTTGAGGCATTATTTTATAGTTGCTTGGAGGTGAATTTGGGAGAGTTCAAGTAAGTTCCTGTCTTCTTCCACTATCTTGGCCCAGCCCTCTCCCCAGTAAATAACTCTTGGACACATTCATTTTTACTCCTGTAACCATGGACCAACAATGAAAAAATTTCTGTCAGCTAAAATCTCCATGGGACATTATTTGAGACAAATTCCATCTCTATGTCCAAAGAATACTGACCATAAGAGAGTTTTACCTGGCTCCATAGGCTTTAAAATGTTAAATATCTAGGGAAGAGAAGAAATGGAAAGGGCTGGGAGGAGAGAGAGGCATGGCTGGTAAAAACAACAAAAGGGGAGAATATGAGGGATTCTGGGCACTTAGCAATTCCATGTTCTAAGAGTAGAAAGACCTAGCACTGAGCATCAAGTGGACAATACAGAGCCTCTCATAAAGTTTGTAGAGAGTGCATTCTCTTGTGTGATGTCATATTGGTAAAGTCATGGGCCTGAGAGCCTGAGTGCTGTCCTGAGAAATCACAGAATTTCAAATAAGAAAGGGGCTATCAGAGTTTCCTGAGTTTAGTGCAATTGATGAATGCATCACCATTGGCACCACAGGATGTCAACTCATCATACACAGGTAAATTGAGCTCGTATCTATAGTATAATTTGCTATTTCAGATTAATGATCTCAAGATTTCTCTCCCTTGAGAGGCCAGAAAAGGCAAACATGATGAAGAATAGTAATAACAACAATAAAAATAATATCTAACATTTTTACAGCATTTTAAGTTTCTCAAAGAATTTTACAAAGATTATCTGTGATCTTCACAAGAACCCTGGGAGGTAGGTATTATTGTTATTATCCCAATTTTACAAATGATGGCACTGAGGCAGAATGAGGTTAAGTGAATTGCCTAACTTCTACAGCTACCAAGTATCTGAGGTAGAATTTTTACTCAGGTCTTCTTGACTGCAAGGTCCGGAACTTGATCTGCATCACCTAACTGTATTATATCAGGATTTTATTGGACTAGAAGCTTTAACCTTCTCCATACAGCCAGGTAGTACTTAGGAACTTGAGAATCACTGAAAATTAGAACAAAGGGACTACAAGCTGGAAAGCGTGGGCAGCTAGGAAGGGAGAGATATGAACCAGCCAGGGAGTCAGCTTCTCCAACTGCATATGCAATACAAAAATAGAATTCAGTGAGTAAAAGGATACAAATATACTGACCAACAGTAGTATGGTTTGGGAGGCTCTGGTCTCGGGGCTGCTACTAGGTGTGAGGTTATTGTCGTGAATATACTGGACTCTCTGGTGGTGTCTGCACAAGACAAAAACCAAATATCCACTAGTCCCCACCATGATTCCTACACACAAAACATCAGGAAGGGACATTATGAATACACATACTGCAATATTAAATGAAACATCAAATGTAATAGACCAATAAATGAAATCCAGTCTATCAGTGATGTTTTTGCTTCCCATTGGACCTTTGACATATAAAAGAAGAATGTAATTTGTCAGCAGATGAAAAGTCCAGCACAAGAAACAGATGAGGGCAATGCACTGTGGGGCTCTAGCTTTGAGTTTTGCCCACTTGGAGCTTCTTGGACTTAAAGTGATGGCTTGGAAGCCGCTCAGGAGGCAAGTGGTACAGAGAGAAAGGTTCTGGGTCACTAGGTGAAGGTAAAAGACAAATTTACATCCCATATCATCCAAGAAATTGTTGAGCCCCAAAGCAGCCAATGTCTGAGGGATCCCTTTGGAGAGAAGCACTAAGTCATTGACAAAGGCCAAGTGGCATAGAAGCAAGTCTATGGGCCTCAGCCTGGGACCAATGAAGAAAATGATGATATAAAGGCCCAGTAGGAAGGAGTTTCCCAGGGCCCCAAATCCAGTCTGAAAGAGAAAAAAGAGCCTTAATACTATGCCATTAGAAATCATTTTCTTTTTGTTAATGGAAGGCAAAAAGCAGTCAGAAACAGTAAATCTTTGATTGTTCATAAATACGAGGAGCAGAAGATATGTCCTGAGATGAGGGAGACAATTCTCTTTTCCAGTATAAGTCACCATGGACTATTCATTCCATCCAAAAGAGTCTGATGGGAATATCTTTCAGTGCTTCCTGATGGACCATTGAGAGGATAGTATTAATTAGAAAATCTCTGATGTCATTTTTTGCCCTTTATTTCTAGAAGATTCTTCTTTGAAATGTTTATAGGTTGAGTTCTTCTTTGGTGAAATGGTTAAATAATATAATCCTTATAAGGTGCCAGTAGAAACCTTAATACCTAGAAGCTGCCTAGTACTTAGGAATCAGCACCTAGAAGGTATTTGTGATAGGGGGGAATAATTGGTTGAATCTATGATGTCATATCATATTTTAGGTTTGATAGTTCTACATCAAACAGGATTCAGGTTCATGTCTATCAGCATGATGGCAGTCATGGAAATTAGTTGCTCAGTAATATTGCATTTTGTTGTAATCCTCTATAGGTGCTAGAGACAAGAAGAATCTAATAATTGCTTTCCCAGTCCCTCTTCTCTCTCTCTTTCTCTGTCTCTATGTATGTGCATCTATCTTTCTCTCTGCATCTCTTTCTGTCTCTGTCTATCTATGTCTCTCTGTCTCTTTCTGTCTTTCTCTTTGTCTCTTTTCTCTTTCTCTCTCTCTCTCTCTCTCTCTCTCTCTCTCTCTCTCTCTCTCTCTCTCTCTCTCTCTCTTTCTCTCTTCCACCCTCCCCTCTCCTAACTCATGCCAAATTGATTGTTTTCAGTATCACTTTCTTAGAATACTGTTTGATATGTGGTATTGTTATTTCTCCTTCCTTCTCACTTTGCTTTTTTCATTATTTCTTTTGAGATTCTAGACATTTTGCCCATTCATATTATTTTCTCTACCTATAATAATGTCTCTTTGCTAATGTGATTGATATGGCCCAAAATAAGTAAATTAAAATATGTAGTGTTGACATTTTTATTATACTCACTCTTAATATCCATGACAATTAACATTTCTGCAAATTATTTTAGTCTGTTTTTATTTCTTTTAAGAGTGTTTCCTTGTTGGATTTCTGTAATTCCTTGGTGCATGTTCATAGACATATTTCTAAACAGTTGGGGATTTTTACATCCTATTGTTATTTTGAGTGGAATTTCTCTTTCTAATTCTTTCCTCATTCCCTTCCTAAGTTTATTTTTTTTTTTTATTGTGCTATATTCTTACCTGGAAATTTACCCTGGAAAAATTCAAAGGAAATACTTTGGGGTTTCTCATGCTGTATATCCCTACCTCGCGACAGCCCTCAAGTTGCCTTTTGGGACCTCACTTTTAGCCACGAGCAGAGGCTGTCCATGCTTTATCCCCACAATACCTTAAGTTTTGCTTCAGATTCTCGAGCCATTGCCAACATCTGCCACATGGTTACCTCTCTACTCTCATTTTCGGTTTTCTTTATGCGGTGCCTTATCCGCTAGAATATACGTTTCTTGAGTACAAGAACTTCCTTCCTGTTTGCTTGCATTTGTGTCTGCAGCACTTAACAATATTTCTGGCATGTAGTAAGCACTTAAATAATTATTGCCTTGTTCCCTGTCAGATTTTGTTAGTAAAATATAGGAATGCTAATCATTTATGTAAATTTATTTTGTATCCTACAACTCATTAAATTTATTGATTGGATTAATTTTGTTTATTTTTAAGGTATCTTAAAGAAATGACATCATCCATAAAAGTCATATTTTAATAACTTTTGTCTGTGCTTATTATTCTTTCAATTCTTTATTTTTCATCTTATTTCTGACATTTTTAGCGGTGTGTTAAATAGTACTGGTAATAATAGGCATCCTTGCTTTATCCTAGATCATATTGGAAAGGTCTCTAATTTTTATCTATAACATATAATGTTTACTCTTGGGTTTGGGTAGATGAAATTCCCTATACTGAGGAAAAGTCTATTTTTTCACTATTTTCTTACTTTTAAAATAGATTTTAATGCTAGTTTCTCTCAGATCCCCTTTTAGCATCTATTTTAATCAAATTTCAGTATTTATAAGAGGAATACTATTTATTATGTTTATAATTTCCATTTGGTTGAATCAATACTGCATTCCTGATAAAAACAGAACCTGATTATAGTATATAATCTAATATATTGCTGTCACCTACTTGTTAATTTTTATTAATTTTGTGTGTGTTAATGTTCATTAGGGATAGTGCTTTGTACTTTCTCTGTTTTTTTCTCTCTTGTTTAAATGTCAGAACCATATCTGTATTCAAAAAGAGATTGGAAGAGATTCTAATTATCATAAATGGTTTGTATAATATCAGAAATAATTTTTCTTTGACTTTTTGTTAGATTTAAAAGTGAATTTTATCCGCTACTGCTGTATGCACCCCTTCTTGTTTGGGAATTATTTTGTTGCTTGTTAAATTTCTCTTTTCTAATATAGAATTTTTAAAATAATCCATTTGTTTTGCTAACCTGAGTATTTAAATTTTGTAAGGATTCATCAATTTGCTCTACTTTGTCAGGGATTTTCTTATTAATTTTACCCATAACTGTGGGAAAGGAGTTACAGGTAATTTTCTTTATTCTTTATTGTGAGACCTTTTTAATTTTTATAAGATCAATTTTTCTCATTTTTCAGTCAAATTAGCTAATTGCTAACCTATTTAATTTAGAGAAATTCTTTATCTTCCCTTGGCCTCAGTGTTCATGTCTGTTAAATGAGTGGGTTGAAGCAGATTGCTTTTAAAATCCCTTCTAGTCCTGCAAATTATCCCATAGTCCTGTAAAACTAAGGGGGGGGGGAAGAAAAAAGACAGTTATATGTTTAAGGCTTCCTGAGTACAGTATAATCTTATGTAGACATAGTATGAAGTTCTAGACAGTGTAAAAACTAAAAAGCCTCTGAACTTTCCACAAACCTTATCCATCAAGTTGTAAATCTTTCACAAACACATAGATGGACAGAAACTGGGGGATATAATTGCATAAGAAATGGAGCACCAACGGGGTAGCCTTGGGGTTATAGCTCTGTTACTTTGATGATCTTAAAGTTTTCCATGAAACAAAGATCAAATACCTCATGCTTGGTGCTTAAGAAAATATTCCAATCTTTTTAATATCAACTTCATTCTAGTGGTTATTTTCCTAAGAGCCATATACTACTGCAATATAGAGACTTGAAATCAGTCAAATTGTGACTGATTCAAGCGGCAATGGAAATGTTCATTTGAAGAGAAAGAGGAAGAGATGACAACTTGTTTGCAACAAATAATAGCCCAAGATACCAATTATCAATGATGTTATGAGATCCAAATACTTTGAAGTTTAAAAGTGTTGTTACGTAGTGAGATTAAAGAATAACTAATGAACATTTCATATGATACAAGAGTATTTTACAATGTATATAAAACTAAAGGAAAGTGTGGAGCATAGTGGGTGAATACTCCCATCATTTTATAGTAGAGCATGGCTAGGTATCTTCTAGGATGAGTGATTTTTTGTGTTTGCAGAGACCCAATTGATGAGGTCACAAATTCTTTGATGTATTTAGGTGATCATTATGTTAATATAAATGAATGTGTCTAGCTAAAACTTAGGGATAAAGGGGAGTTTTGAGAAGTTTGATATATCCAATTGTCTGTGGTCTGGCTAGAACATGGATTTGGAGTAAAATTACTCTTGTAATCATGAATAATGTGGAAATATCTTTAACATAATTGTACATGTATAACCTATATCAGATTGCTTGCTGCCTTGGTGAGGGCAGAGGGAGAAAAATTTGTAATTCAAAATCTTACAAAAATAAATGTTGAAAACTTTCTTCACATGGAATTGGAAAAAAATAAAATACTTTTGAGTGCAATAGAAAAAGAGGAATTGCTCTTGTAATGAAGAATGTGCCACACAATGGGTGGCTTTAATAATTATGTATTAATTATTCTTAAATTGTAAATTAGGAAGAAAGCACCAAAATTGTGGTGGTTGATATCCAAAAGAAATGATATTTGGTTGCTAAGAGAACATAAGCTGGCCTTGAAAAAATGTCAAAACCATTTTCACAAATGTTTAATTGAACCCTGGAGACAATTTTTATCATCAGATATTTTAAAGCTATAAATTTCTTCTGGCTAGTTGCATTTAGTCCTCTGTGTTCTTTCATGATGTGCTTGTGATGATCACTAATTAACCTGAAGGAAGCTACCTGACTGCTTGTGGACCTAAAGGGGCAAGCATGCGACTATTCCAGTAGAAATAAATATTTGTATGAAGTGAAATTTCTGGGACCTCCTATCTTTCTAATAAAAATCTCTCTCTTTTGAAGGGTCATTATCCATTTCCTACCCACCATGTATGTATGTTTCCAACTGATTCTTCCCTGACCTTCTCTTCTTCTAAGTTCTTTTGGTGATCTCATCAACTCCTATTGGTTCAATATCATGCTGATGACTTCAGTATCTAAGTATCAAGCCTTCACTGCTCCTCTAAAATCCAGTCTCTCCGTACAGACTACAAGACTGAAAATCTGATCTTGGATGTTCCATGGTAATGTCAACCTTAATATGTCTAGAAGAGAACACATTGCATTCCCCTGCACCCTTTACCTACTCTATCTTGCAGCTTCCCTATTTGAGTGGAAAGCCTCATTATTCTTTTTGTCACCCAAATGTGTAACAGAGATAATTTTCCCAATTCATCAAATTTCCTCATTTTCTTTATCTAATCAGTTGCCAGCCCTTTTCCATTCTACTTTTAAAATCACTGAATCATTCTCATCTTAATATTCATAACACAACCACCCAAGTTTTAGCCTTCATTGAATATTCCTTAACTAAATAATTGTGACAGTTACTTCCCAAAAGATAAATGGTCAAAGATATAAACAGGAAGTTTTCAAAAGAGAGGAATCCAAATTCCATATGTCCAAATCTACATGGCCAAAATCAGTAATAATTAGAGAAATTAAAAATAATCATATTGGAAAAAATGATGTAAGGGGAAAATAGCAATTGTTGAAGGGGCTATAGGGAAAGAGGCATATTCATGTTATTGGAGCTATGAATTGTTCTAGCCATTCTGAAAAGTAATTTGGAACAATGCCCTAGAAGTCATTAAACTCCATCTCTACCTCTGCAAATAGCTTTCCCATCCTGGAAATTTCAATACTCTGATATTCACTCCCCTGTTACATTTTCAATCAAAACTCCTATTTTATGTTCATAAAATAAAGTACCCTCACTCATTTTCATACTCAACCTCAAAATCCTTTTTGTGATCCCTTCTATTTTTAGAGATCTATTTTTAATTGATCTGATGTTTGCAATATAATTTTTTCCTTTCAAAATTTTGCAGCTTTGGAATAAACACTTTATTTGTTTTAATTATGGAGATTATTAGTAAAGTTCATACCCTGGAAGATTATTTCATAAAGGAATCTCTCCACGGTCACTGCAGTGCCAATTCAACTCACTTTTAAAATTTCCTCATCTGCTTTCTCCTAAACATACTCCCATACTTTCCAGTTCCCTCTTATGTTCAGCTATCTTCCCTTAGTGTCTAAGCCACCTGAGGATATGGTTTGTCTTGCTTGCTTGCTTCAAATTGTATCTGCAGAACTTACCACCATGGCTAGTGAATAATAAATTTAATAAATAGTCTATCTATTTATCTCAATTATTAATCCATCTGATACAGCTATAACCTAAATTGGTCTATACTACCAAAAAGGAAAGGGAACCATATATACATATACATATGCATGTACACATCCACATATATATAAACATATTTGTGTACATGGCTCTCTTTCATCATTCTTTTATCTAGAGGTCGAAGAAACCTGATTATATATGCATGTGTATTATACATATACCCATTATATGTACATATGTGCATAAACACACACACATACATATGTTATGTCCACATATGTAAATATATATATGTGTATGTATGTACATATATATATATATATATATAATCAGTTTTTGTTGTCATAAAAGAGATGTGGAAAACTAGTGGAGTGCCTATCAACTTGAAAATAGGTAAACAAATTATAGTATGAGAATGTAATGAAAAAATTATTATACCAAAAGAAATAACAAAATAGAACATTTCAGAGAAACCTGGTAAAACTTGTAGGAACCAAGCAGAACTAAGAGAATAATGTATTGTATGAAATATTATAAAGAAAACAACTTTAAAGACTTTATAACTCTGATCAACGCAAATTCCAATCAGAGTTCTAGAGGACTGAGGATGAAGCACGTTACCCACCTTGAGAAAGAGAGGGAATGGACTCGAAGTTGAGTAACAATTTATGTTGAGACATAACAAATTTGGGAATTTATTTTGTGTGACATTCTTATTTGTTATAAGAGTTTGTTTTTTTTAAATATTTACCCCCTTGGAGCAGGTGGGTGGTGCAGTGGATAGAGTACCGGCCCTGAAGTCAAGAGGACCTAAGTTCAAATCCGGCCTCAGACACATAACACTTACTAGCTATGTGACCCTGGCCAAGTCACTTCTCCATTGCCTGGACAAAAAACTTCCCCAATTAGGAAGCAGATGAGAAGAAGAGAGGGAATAGTTATAGCATAGGCAGCAGCAACAACAAAAAATACAGAAAAAGAGGCTCACTGAAGCATCTTTTGGGAAAAAAATATGCAGAAGAGAAGGAATACCCCCCCAAAAAAAAACTAGAGATGAGATATGACAGATGTGGAAGTTGAGAATTAAATTTGTTATGTATTTATAAAGGAAATCATATTGAATCTAATAGAGATCCATAGTTTCTTATTCAATCCTCATTGTTCTGTTTTGCTAGGTTCTGCTAGGTATTATTGATCTTAATTCAAGTGTAATAGATCTTGAGAATAAGGCAATAAAAGAGAAGAAAACAAAAGGAATTTGATTTAAAGGTGAATGAGGAAAAACCCAGGAGAAGAATGAAAAACAGCAGGATATGACGTGAAGAAGAATGTAAGATGGAAAAGGATCCAAATAGAAATAAAGGTAGAGAGTCAATGACATTAGATGAAGGAAAGGGAAGAAGTCATCAACAAAGATTTATTAAGCATGTACTGTGTGAAGACACCATACACTGAAATACAAAGAAAGGCAAAAAGAATCCCTGATCTCATGGAGCTCACAGGCTACTTTTGGATAAAACATGCAAACAAGTACACACAAAAAATGATATATGTTGGATAAATTAGGGATAATTAATGAAGAGAAGGCAGTATTGTTAAAAGCATATCAGGAAAGCCTTCTTGCAGAAATCAACATTTTACCTGGGACCTAACAGAAGACAGAAAATTGTTAATACAGGGAAGAAGAGGTAGACAATTTCATGCATGGAGTACAGGCTGTGAAAATGCCCAGAGCTGAAAAAAAAGAAATGTTTTCTTTGTGGAATAGCAAGTACATTATCACTGTAATGTGGAATACATGGATGAGGTAAGTAAGATTTAAGAAGGTTGCCAATGTAGGAAAAAGGCAAGTTATAAAAGACTTTAAAGCCAAATAGATGATTTTATATTTGATGTGGGAGAGTTTATTGACCTAAGACTTATGCCTTTTGAAGATCAGTCTGGCAGTTGAGTAGAAGATGGATTGGAGTGAAGAGAGATTTGACACTAGGAGACCAACCAGCAGGCTATTGCAATTCTCCACTCATGAGGTGATGAGAGTATATACCAAGGTGGTGGCATTGTAAGACACAAGAAGGGAATGTATTAAATAGACGTCACAAAAGTAGACTCAATAGCCTTGGCAACAAAGGGAATACTGGGGTGGGGGCGGGGCGGTGAGAGAGAAGGGTGAGTAGAGGATAATGCCTTGTTCAAATCCTGGGTGACTGAGAAGATGGTGGTACCAAAAAAAAAAAAAGGAAAATAAAGATGAGAGAAATTATTGTGATGGGGGAGATAATGAGTTCAGTTTGGAATATGTTGAGTTTAGATGCTTCCAAGATATCCAATTCAAAATGCCTAAAATTCAATGAATACATTAACTAGAGGTCAGGATAGATATAAGGAGTGGATAAGAGGGGGCAGCTAGGGGGCACAGCGGATAGAGCACCGGCCCTGGATTCAGGAGGACCTGAGTTCAAAACAGGCCTCAGACACATAACACTTACTAGCTGTGTGACCCTGGGCAAGTCACTTAACCCCCATTGCCCAACCAAAAAAAAAGAAAAGAAAAGAAAAGAAAAAGAAAAGGAGTGGATAAGGATGTATGAGAATCATTAACATAGAAATGATAGTTGACTCCATGGGAGATGAAATTACCAAACCAAATGTCATCCTTTGTATTTGAAGAGTACAAAATGACATCAAGATATTGAGGTGTGTTTGACTTATACAGTGTGTTTGACTGTGGCTGATCAGACTAAAATTAGCTGAGAAGGTTCTACTACTCAGAAAGCTGTCATGCACAAATAGTCCATGAGAATATTTGGAATGGTAAAGCCTCTAGATTTGTGCATCTCACATTTCTTTGGAGCTTAAGTGTTTTGCTAATAGATCATAGCACCTTATTTGATGTGGGCATGCACACAATCCTGTTTCGTTCCACTAGTCACTGACAAAGCATAAGAATATCATCCTTTATCCAGAATCTTTAAAAGCATGCCATCATAAAACTAGTATACAAGTTGGAGGTGTGTCGCCTGCTTGCCTTGTGGGTAGGAGCCAGTCGTTTGTGCTGTCCTAGCAGAGAACATTACAATTGAGGACCAGCTGTCCTCAGAAAGATGCTGCAGGTTCAGTGCCTGTGCAGTGGGAGCTGGGGAGGGGGGAGTGGTGCGTTACATCAGATCTCTCCTTGAAAGAGATTTTACAAGATCTGTGCATAGAACTTTCCAAAGCACACAGGCTACAGCAGCCTCCAGAAACTCCTTTGCTGCTGATGACAAGGTCATAGTTCATATTCCTAAGGATCGCCCTGTCTCCTCCTACAATGAATGGTACCCACTTGAGGAGGTGATGTAGACAGAGTTGAAAATGTCTGCGTTTCACCATTCACTGTGGAAGTTAAGGCCAACACATATGAAAAGTTTTGGCCATTTTACCAGCAGCATGGAGGCCAGTATTTTCCCAAGGAGGATCTGGAAAAGGCTTTTGCTGAAAATGAAGAAATGTGCAATATTTTGAAAATGGAAGCAGTGACTATTAGGAGGCCTGATCCCATTGATTGGTCTTTCAAGTACAGAACACCAGATTTTGAGTCTACAGTATAGTGCAATGCCCAGAGACATTGATTGTAGTTGGAAATGAAATCATTGAAACTTCCATGGCATGGCATGCATGCTTCTTTGAGTATTGAGCATACAGATCAATTATCAAAGATTATTTCCATTGTGGAGCTAAGTGGACAGTGGCTCCTAAGCCCACAATGGCTGATGAGCTTTATGTCCAGGATTATCCAATCTGTTCTGTAGAAGACAGACACAAATTGGCTGCTCAGGGAAAATTTGTGACAACTGAATATGAGTCATGTTTTGATACTGCTGCCTTCATTTGAGCTGGAAGAGATATTTTTTCATGAAGAAGCCAGGTAACTAATTACCTGGGCATTGAGTGGATGCATAGGCATCTTGCTCCTGACTGTAGGGTGCATGTCATCTCCTTTAAAGATCCCAATCCAATGCATATTGATGCCACCTTCAATATCATTGGACCTGGTCTTGTGCTTTCCAATCCTGACAGGTCTTGTCATCAGATTGAACTTCTCAAGAAAGCAGGATGGACTATAGTTACTCCTTCAACTCCAATTATCTCAGATGACCAGCCACTGTGGATGTCATCCAAATGGCTCTCCACAAATGTCTTAATGTTGGATGAAAACTGTGTTATGGTAGATGCCAACAAAGTTCCAATTCAAAAAATGTTTGAAAAACTGGGTATTTCAACAATCAAAGCTAATATCCATAATGCCAATTCACTGGGAGGAGGTTTCCATTGTTGGACCTGTGGTATTCGTTGACGTGGCACCCTTCAATCCTACTTTGACTAAAACTAGCCGGATGAGTGGTGGTGGCTGCTTAGCTTGAAATAAGCCTGGCAAGCTTAGGTATAAGCTTCATTCTACTGCTTAAACAAATGCATGAGCTAGCTATATAGTGCTTTAAGCAATCATGCCTTTAACCAGAGTCTTGAAACTAGTTTATTCTCACTCTCTTCCATATAAGGGAGAAAACTTAATTGCTAAGTCTTTGGGCTGACTTTTTGAAACACTTTGTTTCTACTCCTGAAGTCCTATTCACCTTGGCTTCAAGTGTGAACTTAACAATGTGTTTCAAGGCAAAGGTTAACTGCTAGAATAACTTGGCCACTAACGTTTATCCATTTGCCTCTGTTTAATTTTCTATCCAGAAGGCAGCTTGAAATGATAACTCTGAATTGAGCATTCTTCTCTGTTAAGTAGTGGTATATATGTCACTTTTTTTTCAAAATAAGAAAAATACTTAAGTAGTCACATTTTAAGTGGCACCAGATAACCAACAGTATTTTGGTTTATTTTTTATTTCCATTTTTTAAGATAGGCTAAAGTATGCAAACATCAAAGGGAATTCTCCAGGAATTTTGTTAATATTCTCATCTCAACATTTAACATTAGTGTTATTTGCTTCTAAAAACATTTTCATATGACTTACCTCATTTCAAAGGAAATGTTTTGTCCACATTTCCTATTATTTCTAAGATTCTTACAGAAATATTCAATGAAGCAAGATATAACTGCGATTTCCCATCTCTAACTTTTTGGTGTGTTAAGTAGCTATACACTACTACATCAGCAAGTTCCCTTTCTCTGGTAAGTTAAGGTATATTTACATAAGTGCAGATTCTTTAAAGCGTAGCTGAGAGATAAGAGCATTCACTAATTAATGGAAAAGAACCCATATGCATACATATGGCCTGGTTTTAATGTGAGATAGTATGCATATATTTTTTATGCTAATAAAAATTTTTGTGTTCAAAACAAACAAACAAAAAAACCTGGTATACAATACTGATGAACTTCTCCAGGCAACCAAATTTCAGTATGATCATCAACAAGTCTTCACTATTGATGGTTTTGGTCAGGTCAACAAAAATTTTGCATATATTCCTTTGTTCTGCTCCTGGGATTTCTCCCTGCAGTTATTGGGCAGCAAACACCATGTCAGATGTTTCTCTGCCCTCTCTGAAGCCACACTGATTCTTGGGTAGATGGCTTTCTTCCTGGTGAAGGATCAGCTGATTAAGGAGGACTCTGGCAAGAATCTTGCCAGTAACAACTAAGAGAAAGATCTACTTTCGCTTGTCACAGGACAACCTGCTTCCTTTTCCTTTATAGAGATGGACCATGGAGACATCTTTGATCTCCTAAGGGAAAAACTTCTCTTGCCATATAACCCAGATTTCAGTCAGCTTCTCTATGAGAAGTAGAACCCCTGCCTTGTACAGCTCTGTTGGGATGGAATTGGGACCAAGTGCTTTGCCACATGAAAGGGTTCTGATGGTATTCATTACCTCCTCCTCAGTTGGGAGTTCAGCTAGAGAGGGATTGACTTCAACCTGACTTATATCGTCAATGGCTTCAGGATTGGTTGATGGAGGTCTGTCAAGAACACTACAGAAGTGTTCAACCCATTTCTCTAAGATAATCTCCTTATCAGTGATCAATGTCCTTCCACCAACTCTGAACAGTTGAGATGCACCCTGGGTCTTTGGACCATAAATAAATAGCCTTCAGGGCATTGTAGAAACAATTTGGATTATTGCTGTCAGTGTAAAACTGAATCTCATCTGCCTTATTACTGAACCACAAATCCTTCATTTGTCTAAGTTTCATTTGTACTTTACTTCTGGTGAAGGTAAACTCTGCTTTCTTAGAGACAGATGAGATGTTCTCCTGGTAAACCCATGGAGATCTCATTTTTCATTTAGTAGCTTCCAAATTGCCCCATCGTTTCTCTCAAACCGGTCCTGATGTTTGCAAGTGTTCTGTCCCAGATGAGCAAATATGGTACTGTACACCAAACCTCCAAAAGCTGCCCCCTCCTTTTCTGCTCCACTGTTGCTAACTGTGTGTTGACTCAGCTTTCCCTCCGGTTCAGCAATAAACTGGTTAGGCAGGAACTCACTCAAATCTATTGAATTTGAGTCTCCTGCTGGTCATCTTGCCTTGGGGCTGCTGTTTTTGTTGAATGTGAGTGGTCAACTTGGAGAGGATAAGTCTATGACCAGTCCTGCACTCTGGGCCACATATAACTACATCCATGACATTTTGTTACAGTTAGGTAAATGTAAAACAGTGTTGGTGACTAGGTCATGAGATGCACAAGTCTTCAGTAGTAAGTGACCATGGCTGTTTCTGTTTCTCACTCCATTCCTCCCACGGACTCCCTGCCATGTCTAATAGTCTGTGTCTGCACTGGCATTAAAGTCATCTGGAATTATAAGCATGTCCTCTTTTGAACATTGAGGATGAAGGTCTCCAGGTTCTCATTAAATTTTTCTTTGACATTTTCAGGGTTTCTCATGGTGGGAGCATACACATTCATGATGGTGGTATGGCACTTTCCTGCAAGTGGCAGTCACATTGTCATGATCCTGCCATTCATTCCTTTTGAGAGGTATAGAAGCTTGCTGACTAGATTAAATCTGACTGCAAAACCTACACCACTTTCGCAGAACTCAAAGTAGGAGGCATTACAGAAAAAATGTGCATCTAGATCCACTTTCATCTTTGTCAGCCTTATTTTACTCAAGGCTGTTATTTGGATGTTATATCCAAAGAGTTCTCTCACAAGAGGAGTTGTTTTTTTCAAGTCTACTGTATTTCAAGCTCTCCATGACCATGTACATGTTCCATGTATCAGTGGTGAGTGCAATCAATGTTGCAAAAATTTTTGTACATTTGTGTTTTAACCACAGGGTGGGATTCCTACCTGCTGTTGTAAGCAGGCCAAAGTTCGGTAAAACAGACAATTTTTAGGACACCTTTTCTAGTCCCTTCCTCACGTCAGGAAGTGAGCAGTGCAATCCTTTCAAAATTGCTTACAACTCTTTTTTGTGGTAGCAAATAAATGGAAATTGAGGGGATGCCTATCAATTGGGGAATGGCTGAACAAGTTATAGTATACAAATGTAATGGAATACTATCATTCCATAAGAAATAATGAGCAGGCAGCTTTCAGAAAAATCTGGAAAGACTTACATGAACTGATGCTGAGTGAGTGAGCTGAACCAGGAGAACACTGTTCACAGTAACAGCAACATTGTGCAATGATCAACTTTGATAGACTTGGCTCTTCTCAGCAATGCAATGATCTAAGACAATTCCAAAAGACTCATGGTGGAAAATGCTATCCACATCCAGAGAAAGAACTATGGAGTTTGAATACAGATTGAAGTTTACTATTTTCTCTTTTTTCTTTTTCTTTAACTTTTTGCGTCTTCTTTCTTGTGATTTTTTGTTTAGTTCTAATTCTTCTTTACAACATTAGTAATGTGGAAATATATTTAATATGATTATATATGTATAGCCTGTATCAAATTGCATGCCATCTTGGAGAGGTGGGAGGGGAGGGAGGGGAAAAATTTAGAGCTCAAAATCTTATAAAATTTGAAGTTGCAAACTAAAAATAAATAAATAAATTTGAAAAAAAATTTAAAAAAAAGACTGCTCAGACACCCAGAGAGCTGCCAAATAACACTGCTGTTTCAGTCCTATAAGAAGACCAAACCATGCCCTGGGCCACTAGTGTGCAGCACTATCATTACAATTCCCAGTATCCCCACCAGTTGCTGTATCATTTGCCCATCACCACAGGACTTTAAGGCAGGTAAAATAGTAAAATTATTACACAGCAAAATAATGAAATATTAAAATGGCAAAATAGGATGGTTATGCCTTTTGACTTGCACATAAATTGGGTTTAAGTGGAGCAGAGTTGAGCAAAGTCACCAGTCTCACTCTCCTCAGAGAGTGCACAAAACAGTTATACGTGTGTTTAATGAATAAATGATGTATCATGTATGTTATTTTATATTTAAATATAAATGCTTATATATCACATATATGTGTGTATATATAATGTAAAACATAATGAATAGAGCAAATAAATACAAGATAACCTTGGAGGGGAAGGCACTAGCACTGGAGGGATCAGAAAAACCTCATACAAAAGAAGATTCCTTAGGCTTGAAAAGTAATGTTTCCAAGAAGCCGAGTTAGTGAAGAGCATGTCAGGCATGAAGGACAGCAAGATAAGAGAAGTAGGGACAGGCGGTTACCAATAAGATTAGTATGCTTGGCTCACAGAATATATGAAGGTGGGAAATGTGCAAAAAGATTAGAAACACTAGGTTTGGGCCAGGTTGTGAAGAACTATAAATATTAAACAGAGAAGTCTGAGTTGTGTAGAGATGTAAGATGATCAAATCTGTGTTTAAAGAAAATCACTGTGTTCCAGTGTTCAGGATAGATTAGAATGTCTTCTAAGGATATATATGGGAATCCACAAGTGCTGTCTGGGAGAGATCAGCAAGGGTCAGAGCAAGGAGAGTTGAGAAAGAGTAGCTGGTGAAACCTTGCTTAGAGAGGCTGATGTTAACCTGCTAACAACTACAGAGAGCCATTTCAGTTTTCCAGGAAATGTGACAGAGCACATCAAATAACTTTCAAGCTAGATGATTATTAAATATTCCTGGTGACTAATATGAGCAGAAATTACGGTGATAAAAGTAATCTAGAAAGCACAGTTGTGGACACTGAAATTTTGGTTAGAAGAGGAGAAATCTGAAAGCAGAGAGGGGACCATGGGGAGGGACTTCTATCCAAGTTGGCATTCTGAAAGGAAGCTAGCAGCTTCATTTCCTACTCTTGCAAAAACTGAAAATAGCACTAGAGTGAATCATACTTCATGAAATCCAACTAGCAAATATACTAAGTGGCTTAACCTATCCTAGAACTGCACAAATCAGACATAAACCTCTGGGCTATTGGATGTGATCCACCAGCAAAGTCAGCACCTATGCTCCAGAAAATAAGCAAGTCCATACCTTCCAACATCCCCAAAGACCGATGAGAGACAGGCATTGCCTGAAAACTTTGTATCCAGAGACAGTGAGATCAGAGGGGAGGTAACAATGGTGAGCTACCCATTGCTCCCCAAATTAAAAAAAAAACTCAGCATATTAGAAAAGTTTCAGGACGAATACAATTAAGGAGCTAATGCTGTTCTTGTTAAGAACAGCAAAAGGAATATTTTTGTTTGTCTGTTTTTCTCTATTTGGGTGAAGAGAAGAACAAAGATGGACTCACACAAATTTTGGGGCTTTATGATATAATGATTCCAGATGGACACAAGACTCAGTGGCTCAACTTTTTTATTTGTTTCCCTGTCATAGAGGATGACTTTTGAACAGGAAAAGGTTAGGATGAAAATGACTAATAGGGAGATGAAACCCATAAGAAAAAGACTTGGTTAGAAAACACTTAGGTACCCTTGATAAATTTAAGTTAACAGGACCACAGAAATTATATCCCAGTGTATGATAAACAGTTATTTGGTATAGCAGATGAGTATTGGACTTGGAAGTCAAGAAGAGTTGAGTTTAAATACTTAGTGGCTGTAGGATCCCGGACAAGTCATTTAACATCTCTGTGCCCCAATTTACTCATCTGTAAAATGATGGAATTGGACTCAGGGTACACTAAGGTCGTTTTAAATTAATGATATTATAAGCTTTCAGATGCAATTGTTAAGTAACCCAGTGATTTGTTAAAGATCATGGTTATTGGGAGAGGCACTGCATACCTAGAAGAGAGCAGATATTGTCCCATTCGTCAAAATGAAGTAAGTAGGGAGCATTGAGTTTGATTACAGTAAAATTTAGAAGTGAATTACTCAAGGGATAATTAGGGAAAATGTAGAAAAGGCATCAGTGATAACAAAAACTAAGCATTTCTTCATCAGGAACAGGTTTGATCAGACTAAGCCCTTTGAAGGGTTCTTAACATGCAGCCCATGAACTTAAAAAAGATATGTTGCTAACTGCAATTCAATGTACTTGGTTTCCCTTTTAAACCTGTCTCTTATATTATATATATTTTTAAAAGTCATTCTGAGGAGATTGCAAAAGACATCCAAAGCAACAAGCCAACAAGAAGCATTTATTATTATGTTCTAAGTGCCATTGATACATAGTGAGGATATGAAGAAAGGTTAAGAAAGAAATAATAATAAAAAAAATGACCGAACAGTATCTGCTCTCAAGGAGCTGACAGTCTAATGGAAAGGCAACATGCGAATAAATGTGTAGAAGGGAGATATGTTTAAAGGATAAGTTGAAGATGAACTTAACAGAAAGGCACTAGCATTGTGAGGGATAAGAAAAGAGGAGAAAGGGGGTTTAGCTGGGACCTGAATGAAGCCAGGGAATCCAGGAGATGAACATGAGGGGAAAGAGATAATTCCAGGCAAGGGGGACTGCCAGTCAAAATGCCTAGAGCTGGAAGCTGTGGTGTCTTGTTTGAGGAGGTACAAGGAAGCCAGTAACACTGAATCACAGAGAGTGTACAGCGAAGTGAAGTATAAGAAAACCAGAAAGGCATGAAGAGACCAGTTGATGAAATATTTTCAAAACTGTACAGAAGATTTTATGTTTGATCCTGGAGATAATAGAGAGCCAAAAGAATATATTGATGAGATCAGATCCATGACTTCAAAAGAACAATTTCAAAGCTGAGTAGAGGATAGGAAAGAGGAGAGATGATGTAGGGAGACCCACAAGTAAACAATTGCTGTGTAAGAGGTAATAAATGCCTGCCAAGATGGTGGCAGCATCAGAAGAAAGAATGGAGAATATAGGAGAGATGAGGGTACATAACACATACACACACACACACACACACACACACACCCCATAAACACTTCATGAATCCCTAGCCTAACCTCATTTTCCTTTGGGAAATCAGTTCTTGACTCGTATAGACATATCTCACCAAAATTTGGGCAATGTATTAGAAAAAAATCTCATAATATTTTTGCAGAGATGAAAGAGAGGACTGACTAGTGATTAAGGAGGTACTTAAGAGGTAGAATGGCCAGACACAAGGACTAGTTATTATTGATTCCATATTAATGTGAAAGAGCTGTCACTGAAGAGTTGAAGGAATTTGTTCTTGGCTCTGTGCTGTTGAACATGTGCATGAATTTCTGGAATAAGAGGCTAGATGGAATGCTTATGCAATTCAAAAAAGAGAAAGCTGGGAAGGAGAGTTTCACTCAGTGAGAGCATCAAAATTCAAAAAGGTCATAAAAGAATAGAAAATTAAGTTAAATTCAATGTGATGTAATTTAATAGGGTAAAATGTAAAGCTAATATTTGGGTTGCAGAAATCAAGTTCTCAAATCCAAGGAAGAGAAGACTAAGACTGCATTTTATACAGGGGGTAGGGTGCAGTGGGGCCAGGAAACTCTGAAGTTAGTAGTGGAATGAATGCTACCATTTCTGGAATGCTGTAGCATTTAACAGCTAGACTAAATACTACCAAATGATTCGTCTGATTCTCTTATAACAGAGACTTAGGCTTTTAAGCATGCTGGTCATTTGCATGTAGAAATTCTAGCTTAACAATAACTTATAGTGGTATATGGTCTTAAATATTTTAAGGCTTTTGGAAAAAAAGGATTGTGTTTCTTTTGCTTGTTTTGAAAAGGTGGAGTTGGGAGCAGCAGGTAGAAGTTATAAAGACACTATTTTCAGATGGATACATAGAAAACTTCCAACCAGTTACACCAAAGCAAAATTGATTGTTTGGAAAGAGGTGGTTTCCCTCTCAGTGGAACTCTTCCTAGAAAGACTCAAGAGCACTTCAAAGGTGTAATCTTGTAGAAGGAAATGGTTATCAGTTCTCTTCCATTTCTGAAATTATATTATTCTATGAGTTTAACAATTGAATACCAAAAAAAAAAAGGTAACTGGAGGTGAAACAGCCAAATCGTAGAAATGGACAAAGTCTGAGAATGTCACCTGAGTGTCTGTAGTGAGAAATAGCTAGGGATGGAGTGATACAAGGTATCAGTGCTATGTGCTCAAAGCCTCAAAAATTTTGTACTACTTGTTTTTCGTCAATTTGGAAATGAAAACCGTGAAGGTCACATAAGCTTAATTTTACTATTGTGGGTAAAAAAGGAGTCAAATTGCATTTGGAATATTTTTCGATAGCCTATGCAATAGGGAATAGTGCATAGATAGTGTTATTTTATCTTTAAAAGGCTTTGGGATCCTAAATAAATTATCTGCCATTTGTGCAGAAGTCAGGGGCAAGTGGCCCTGCTTTAGCTTTGACCTTGTAGACACCTCATGATATGTAGGGTTTTATCTTCTCTTTATAAATAGATTGAATTTTAATGAGGAGATGGAGTGGATAAAGCACTAGGAGTCACAAAGATTTTATATGAATCCTGTCTTGCATACTTCACTTTGTGAACCTGGACAAGTCACTTAATTTCTCTTTGCCTTAGTTTCCTCATCTGTTAAATGGAGACAAGAGGAAAATCTACCTCACAGCTCTTCTGTGAGAATAAACTGAGCATGTGCAAAGTGTTTTGCAAAAACGTACATAACTAGACATATATAAGCTATCATTGATATTATTAAAACAACTGATATTTTGAACAGTGAAAATTAAGGCATCGGAAATTCTGTATCACTCATCAGATTGGAAAAAGATGACAAAGATCAAAATGACAGATGGGGCTGGGGCTACGGGAAACATGCACAATAATGCAATTTTCTTGGAGATGGAAATTTGTCCAACCATCCTCGAGATCAGTTTGGACCTTAGTCTAAAGAATCACTCAACTATTCATACACTTTGACTTAGCACTACTAAACCAGTAGCCCCCAAAAGAACAAAGAATGAGAGAAAGAACCCAATAATGAAAAGTGTTCATGGCTATTGTTTTTCATAGTGGCAGACCTAGAATCAAAGCAAGTCCATTTACTAGGGAATACTTGGACAAATTATTACCACACATTCAGAAAGAAAAGAGGGAAGAACAAATATTCTACAGGGGATCAAAGCAAGGTCACAAGAAAGACAGAAGCCATAGCAAGCCCAAAAAAGAGATATGAGAGAGACAGAGATTTTAAAAGGGTAGGAGGTGAACTTAGAACCAGGAGAATAAAGAGAGAGGTTTCTTTTATGCCCAGAAAAAGAGGAAATGAGCCAATGTCTCCCTGAGATGTCAAGAGGAAATTCCAGATCACTTTTTACTGAATTCTTCAGACTGACTTCCTTTCTCAACTAAAGGAATCTTGAATTATGTTGGTGATCTGAAGGAATCCATTGTCTTCCAAAGCCCTGTGCCTGAGGTGTGTCTATAAAGATGCACTCACCAAGCTGGTCTCAGCTGCTGATCTGTGGACAGGACAGTTCTGTGACATCCAGTAGGTCAACAAGGAAATAGGATATATGTGTTTGCATACGTGTACAAGCTACCCACGAACTAGCCTGAGTTTAGATAGAAGAAGAGAAGAGCAGGAGGCTATTTGTAGGTGTACCAAATTTCTCTGATCTCACCTTCCCCAGAGATGTAACTGCTATGTCACTTATAAGAGACAAGACAATCTGATGGGATAGTCAGGGTTGTCTCAGATAAAGTTAACTTTTGTCATGGGTGTAAATCAACAAGAACTACTGTTAGCTCATGACAATTTTCCTCAGACTGATTAACAATTAGGGAGAAAGTTTAGACAGCTAGTCAGTGTCTCAGCTGGGAGAGAAACTTTCCTGAGCTGCTGCAGATGTCAGAGTCAGGAACTGACAAAGACAGAGGGAGAGGAAAGAACTTTGATATCCAAGGTATGAGGACCTCTGAGCCTATGTCTATAGTTTGGCCTTTCCTGTGAACAATTTAGATAGAGTCCTGGGGCTAGAAAATTCATTCCCATTCATTCAATTCCACCTGCCTTCACTCCTGCCTCTGATCTTGCTTTCTTCCTAGGTTCAGATTACTGAGAATTTTTGGAATGACCTTAGATTTCATTGTGTGGAAAGGAGACTTTATGTTGTAAGCTAAATTTATCATGTTTCATAGCCCCTAAAGGGCTTTTAAAAACACCTAATAATATACCCAGTTCTCCCTTTTCTCTGAAACCTAGTTTATTTCCAGGAGACAAAATATCATGCAGTGGAAATGACACTAGTCAAAGCATCTGGGTTTGAACATATATTTTAGAAGTTAGTAGTGGTGAACAGTGAATGGACAGGTGACTTGAAACCTCTTAACTTCAATTTTCACATGTATAAAACTGTGAAAACATTCTGTATAAGAACTATATCATGAGGCTGTCATGATGAAAAGACTCCAGTATTTCTAATGCAATGCATAGGCACCATTATTCAAGGTGTTTCAGGCATTTTGAAGCCTTCTATCCAGCACAGCATCTCCTTCTCACCCCTTGAAATTCCATACAGTTCCTATTTCTATATAATACCAATATAAGCAACAAAAAATAGAGAGAACCTTTTAATACGTGAGAATACATCAAACATATGGTAATTAAGCTATTAAGAAACCTAGAGAACTTTTTTAAATTAAAAAATAAAGCATATTTGTAAAAGCACTAAAACAGAGGCAGCAGAGGGTAGTTGAGAGAAGGCTGGTCTAGAGGTTAGGCTGACCTATGCTCAAGGCTTGCCACTGACACATATTGAGCATGAAAACCTGGGCAAGTCGTTTTATGTCTCAGTGAACTAATATTATAAACTGGAGAATAATAGAGTCTTTTTCAGTAAAGCAAATTTCCTTCCCAGTTGCTACTTGGGCTGAAGAAATCATAGGTTAAACAAAGAGAAAATAAATAATTGAAGACACATATAATTTTGCAAGTTAGGACAAACTAATACAGTAAAGATCATAACATTTCCTAATTTAATCTATAGGCTGAACACTTATCAAAATATCAAATGAGTATTTTATGTAATTAGACAATTAAAATGAAAAGTCACATTCAGGAAAACACCAATAATTTCAGCAAAGATATATTAGTGTTAAGAAAAAGGAGGAATTGTACTCATTATTCAAATTAGTTTAAGAAGCAATGATTACCTAAACTCTCTTGTTTGTGGAGAACACAACTTAGTGGGTGGGAGATCAATGATAATATACTTAAAGAGAACTTTGAGCTCTAGGACCAGGACAAGGAAAGCAATGTTAAAGACAAATACTGGGAGAAGATCAAAGGGAGAGAATGTTGATGAGTTTAGAGCTACAGGGTTGAAGTAGTGAGATGTGGTGAACAAAAGGACAAATATATTGCTGGTCACTTCAATGCATTTCTTTCAATCACTATTCAGGTAAAAAACAAGACCACTTTGCCATTACGTGTTTACACAGCTTGGCATGTAAGGCACTCTTATGATCCAGCCACAAGGATAATTTTGAATGGTCACTTCTACAAAGGAAATCTTGAAAGGCTAGGCTGACAGACTCTCATGACTGGTCTTCACCTGCAGCACAGCAATTCCAAGAAAGGGACAGTTACCCCTCATTTGTCTACTTGAAAATACACTAGGAGAGTGTAGAGAAAGAGGAGAAGGATATACAAAACAATAATGAATGATATAATGTTTGGGAAGACAGCAGTTCCTGGTTTTAAAACATCAAATACAAACATTCCTCTCTTTTCTTCAAAAACAAAAACAAACAAAAAACAACAAAAAACTACAGAAATAGAGGTGACCTAGGGTATAGGGGGCTCCATAAATACCAGAGGCAAATATATACCCTTAGATGCTCTGAAACTTCCTGGTAATTTTATTACAAACACTTCATTTATTTATTTATTTATTTAAAAAAATATTTATTTTTAGTTTTCAACATTCACTTTTATGAGATTTGAGTTTCAAAATTTTCCCCCTCCTTCCCCTCTCCCCTCCCAAAGATAGAATGCACTGTGATCTAGGCTATACATGTACAATCATATTAAACATATTTTCACATTAGTCATGTTGTGAAAGAAAATTCAGAACAAAAGGGAAAAACAATGAGAAAGCAAACACAAAACAAAAAAAGAGACATATTATATAGGAATGCTGATGATTGGAAGGCAGTGCCAAGATGGCAGAGTGAAAGCAGTGACTTTCTTGAGCTATCCCCCAAACCCCTCCAAATACCTGTAAAAAAAATGGCTCTAAACCAATTCTAAAGCAGCAGAACCCACAAGAATAGTCAGACTGTGGATGTGAAACAAATTTCCAGCCCAAGACGACCTGGATGGTTGATCAGAAATATATATCATATAGGACTGGAAGAGGAGTGCAGTTTGGCATGGGCATGCAGGCCACAGCAAACCAGGAGCAGGCCTCAGAGGACTGAATCACGGGCAGCTGTGGCAGTTTCCAGACTTCTCAACCCACGAATGCCAAAGACAACTTAGAAGGTCAGTGGGAAAAGCCTGTTTCTGTGGTAAAAGAGAGAAGCAATGGTCACAGCCCCAGTTCCCAAGCATAGCCCTAGGGCAGCAGCTGCCTCCAGGGCTTCCAGCCCACTGACTGAGGGGGAATCTAGTGGCTGATCAGAGGGGGATTGCTGGGATCTCTTTGCTGGTGCAGGATTCTCTTCCTTTGTCCATGCTTGGATCCAGGTCACAATTCTGAGTGGTGGTCTTAGGGCGAGGAG
This sequence comes from Phascolarctos cinereus, assembly GCF_003287225.1. Classification (NCBI taxonomy): domain Eukaryota; kingdom Metazoa; phylum Chordata; class Mammalia; order Diprotodontia; family Phascolarctidae; genus Phascolarctos; species Phascolarctos cinereus. The sequence continues at coordinate 354,468,548 of NW_027556098.1, forward strand.
GAGTGCTGGCATGGTGGAGCTTGTAGTGGTGGTACAAAAAAATCCTCCTCAGAGTTCCAAGACAGAAAACAGTGCTTGTGGTCACTCATGGACCAGAGAATAGGCCAGGAAAGGAGTAAAAACTTTATCCCTTATCATGCCACCTTGGAAGAACTGAAAATTTACAGGTCCCTAGAAGTATCTCTGAAAACAGCTGTACAAACCCCCCAAGCTTGGGACTGTACATTCTCTACATTGGAAGCAAATCTCTACCTTAACAAAGAGTTTGTAACTCAAGTAATTGGCTGGGATCATGAGCAAACCTCACAAGAAATGTCAGACCATAGAATCTTTTTTTGGTAACAAAGAAGATCAAAACATACAACCAGAAGAAGACAACAAAGTCAAAGCTCCTACATCCAAAGCCTCCAAGAAAAATATGAATCAGTCCTAGGGCTTGGGAGAGCTCAAAAAGGATTTTGAGAAGCAAGTAAAAGAAGTAGAAGAAAAACTGGAAAGAGAAATGAGAGTGATGCAAGAAAATCCAGAAAAACTAATCAACAGCTTTCTAAAGAGGCTCAAAAAATCCACTGATCTCCTTCTGAAAGAGATCCTCAAAGGAAAACTCCTAGGAATATTGTAGCCAAATTCTAGAGTTCCCAGGTCAAGGAAAAAATATTGCAAGCAGACTGAAAGAAACAATTCAAGTATTGTGGAAACATTATCAGAATAACACAAGGTTTAGCAGCTTCTACATTAAGGGACCACAGGGCATGAAATATAATATTCCAGAGGGCAAAGGAGATAGGATTACAACCAAGAATCACTTACCCAGAAAAACTGAGTATAATCCTTCAGGGAAAAAATGGTCATTCAGTGAAATAGAAGACCTTCAAGCATTCTTGATGAAAAGACCAGAGTTGAATAGAAAATTTGACTTTCAAATACAAGACTCAAGTGGAACATAAAGAGGTAAACAGGAAAGAGAAGTCTTAAGAGACTTATTAAGGTTGAACTGTTTATATTCCTGCATGGAAAGATGATGTTTGTAAGTCATGAGACCTTGGTCAGTAGTAGGGTAGTTGGAGGAAAAAAATTATATGTGTGTATACAGATAGATAGATAGATAGAGAGAGAGAGAGAGAGAGAGAGAGAGAGAGAGAGAGAGAGAGCGAGCACAGGGTGAGTTGAAGATGAAGGGATGATACCTGGAGAATAAAATTAAGTGGTGAGAGAGGATTATATTAGGAGAAGGAGAAAGTGAGAGGTAGAATGGGGTAAATTATCTCACACACACACACACACACACACACACACAAACAAACAGAAAAGAAAAGGCTCCTACAGTGGAGGGGAAATGGGGGAAGATGAAAGTGAATGAGTGAATCTTATTCTTATCAGATTTGGCTTAAGGAGGGAATAACATACACACTCGATGAGGTATGGAAATCTATCTTACCCTACAAGAAAATAGGGGAGGAAGGGGACAAGAGAGCAAAGAGATGATAGAGAGGAGGGCAGACTGGGAAAGGAGGTAATCAGAAGCAAACACTTCTAAGGAGGGACAGGGTCAAAAGAAAGAATAGAATAAATGGGGGGGGCAGAATAGAATTAAGGGAAGTAGAGTTAGTTTTTCACAACATGACCACAATGGAAGTGTTTTGCATAACTGCACATGTATAACCCACATTGAGTTGCTTACCTTTTCAATGAGGGTGGGGGTAGGGAAGAAGGGAGAAATTTGGAACCCAAAGCTTTAAAAACACGTGTTTAAAAAAATGTTTTCACATGCAACTGGGAAATAAGAAATATAGGAAATGGGGTACAGAAATATATCCTGCCCTACAGGAAAATAGAAGGGGAAGAGGATAAGGGAAGGGGGGGAGAGAGACAGAAGGGAGGGCAGACTAGGGGAAGAGGTATTCAGAATGCATGCCATCTTACGGTGGGGGGAGGGGTGAGATGGGGTGAAAATTTGGAACAAAATCTTGTGCAAGTGAATGTTGAAAATTAAAAATAAATAAATTAAAGAAAAAAATGAAAAAGAGAAAAAAAAGAATGCTGATGATTTATGTGGGTTTATTTTATATCCTGCAACTTTGCTAAAGTGGCTAATTGTTTTTCTTTTTTTTTCAGTTTTATTCAGTACTTTATTTTCTCTCAGTTACATGTTAAAAACAATTTTGAACATTTGTTTTAAAACTTTGTGTTCTAAATTCTCTCCCTTCCTCCCTACCCCATTCAGAAGGCAAACAACTGGATATAGGTTACACATGTGCAGTCATGGAAAACATATCCACAACAGTCATGTTGTGAAAGTAAACAAAAATGTCTGAAAACTGATCATATCTTTTGATCATTTATAAGTTGAAGAATGGCTTTTTTTCATAATTTTTATAAATTTGACTCAGTTCTCTATATGTTTGAGAAATGATGCCTTCAAAATTTTTTCATGGTTATTATTGCTAACTGTATTTCCTTCTATCCTATCCCTCTTATTAATTCTATTCTCTCTCTCCTTTCACCCTGTCCCTCCCCAAAAGTGTTTGCTTCTGACTACCCCCACCCCAAATTTGCCTTCCCTTGTGTCACCACCCCCTTCTCTTATCCTTTTCCATTCCCATTTCCTGTAGGAAAGATAGATTTCTATTCCTAATTGAGTGTGTATGTTATTCCCTCTGTGAGCCAATTCTGATGAGATGAAGGTTCACTCACTTTCCATCACCTCTCCCCTCTTCACCTCCACTGTAAAAGCTTTTTCTTGCCTCTTTTATGAGATAATTTATCCCATTCTACCTTTCCCTTTCTCTTTCTCCCAGTACCTTCTTCTCTCACCCCTTAATTTTGTTTTTTAGATATCATCTCTTCATATTCAACTCACACCTGCACCCTCTGTCTATGTATACTCTTTCTAACTGCCCTAATAATGAGAAAGTTCTTATGAGTTATCAGTATCATCTTCTCATGTAGGAATGTAAATAGTTTGACCTTATTAAGGACCTTGTGATTTCCCTTTCCTGTGTGCCTTTTTATGCTTCTTTTGAGTCTTGTATTTGAAAGCCAAATTTTCTACTTAGTGCAGCTCTTTTCATAAGAATGCTTGAAAGTCATCTATCTCATTGAATATTGATTTTTCCCTCTGAAGGATTATACTCAATTTTGCAGATAGGTTAGTCTTGGTTGTAATCCTAGCTCCTTTGCTCTCCATAATGTCATATTCCAAGCCCTCCAATCCATTAATGTAGAAGCTGCTAAATCTTGTGTTAACTTGACTGTAGCTCCACTATAATTGAATTCTTTCTTTCTGGCTGCTTGCAATATATTATTTTCCCCTTGACCTGGAAACTCTAAAATTTGGCTATAATATTCCTGGGAGTTTTCATTTTGGGATCTCTTTCAGGAGGTAATCAGTGGATTCTTTCATTTTCTATTTTACCCTCTGTTTCTAGAATATCAGGGCAGTTTTCCTTGATAATTTCTTGAAAGATAATATCTGAGCTTTTTTATCATGGCCTTCAGGCATTCAATAATTTTAAAATTATCTCTCCTGGATCTTTTTCCAGATCAGTTGTTTTTCCAATGGGATATTACACATTGTCTTCTATTTTTTCATTCTATAGGTTTTGTTTCACAATTTCATTATTTCTCATGAAGTCATTAGCTTCCATTTGCTCCCTTCTAATTTTCAAGGAATTATTTTCTTCAGTGAGCTTTTGGCACTCCTTTTCTATTTGGCCAATTCTCCTTTTAAGGCATTTTTCTCCTCAGTGGCTTTTTGGACCTCTTTTACCATTTGGCCCAGTCTGTTTCTAAGGTGTTATTTTCTTCAGTATTTTTTTTTGTATCTTCTTTACCAAATTGTTGATTAGTTTTTCATGATTTTATTGCATCACTCTCATTTCTCTTCCCAATTTTTCCTCTACATTTCTCATTTGATTTTCAAAATCCTTTTTGAGCTCTTCCATGGCCTGAGACCAATTCATATTTTTCTTGGAGGATTTGGGTGTAGGAGCTCTGAATATATCTTCTTCTGAGTGTGTGCTTTGATCTTCCTTGTCTGAGACAGGGGAAAAGGGAGGGGGAATTCGCTTTTACAGTATCAGCTCCTGGGGCATCCATCTAAATCAGTTTATTCTCTCAGGGACTGGCAAGAATAAGGGCTAAGCTCCTGCAGCATCCAGCAACCCCCTAACTCTTGATGGTGGTTGATTAAGATAAGCATAGCTTTCTGCTTTCATATTATGCACATCTGCATCCATTGATCAGTGCTTGTTTGATTTATAGAGAAACAGACAAAGAAGGCAATATATCAAGAATGACCTCACCATTTTACCTTAATTTTGCCTATATCATGGTGAATCAGCATAGCACAGGTGGAGTATACTGTTTACAAGTTAAGCTCAAATGTTTATATTATTTGTGGTTATGCAATGATGTGCAAGCACAGTGGAGTTGTTTACAAGCCATGCTCCTAGGAACTAGTACCTAAAAAAGAAAATAAATCTGTATCACCTTACATACAATTATGTAATATATTATATATTAATTCAATATCAATTAATTAAATATTAATTTCCCTCAGTGCATACAGAGATGAGTCCATGGATCTGTCTTTTCTGAGAAAAACTGAAAATCTTCAGTTCAGTCGCAGTCAGAAAATATGAATTAAGTACTTTCCATTTACAAAGCATTGTGATAGCTCCTAGAAATAAAAATGTGGAAATAAGAAAAAATCTCTGCCCTCAAAAGAGGTTATTCTAATGACTGGCTAAAACGTTTCCCAGAATAAGTGTAAAACAAAAAAAAAAAGAGAGAGAATACACATACCTTAATCATCTCTCCTGAAAATTGTGCTAGAAGATGAAAAAGCAGAGCCCAGTTAGAGAGGCTTTGGGGATGGAGTACTAACTGGATTGGGACTTGAAACAAGAATGAAATATTAGTAATTAAATCACATTTCTGGTATGGGAGATGACACTATCAAAGTTATAGATGTGAGAGTGATGGGACAAGAGAGGGCAAAGGCAAGGAATCTCCTTTATTTGGAATATTGACTACTTCAATGAGAGGACTGTGAGGCAAGGTTGGAAGAAGATGCTCAGAACCAGACTGTGGAGGATTTTAATATCACCAGATGGAGGTGATGCTTTTCTTGATGGGCAATGAAGGGCCTGAACTTCAGGTTTTTGAAGAGAGGTACTGGATGATCAGAAGAGTTCACTAAGAAATTTCCTCCTACAAAGCTGTGAAGAGTAGGTCTGAGTGATGAAAAACAGTAGTAGGAAGGAAATTAAGAATGTCAGTACAGTAGTCCAAGTAAAAGGAAACAGGAGCCCTTGACTCTAGTAAATACAGTGTACAGGAGAGAGAAGGGGGAAACTCTTCACCCTCCTAATAACAGGAGAGAATATTTGAAATTCCCAGCAGAGGTTTTCATTTATTTTGACTCCATTGACATCCTGCTCTCATCCCACATGATTTCTGCTGCCCCACCTCTTTTCAGCTTTCTTTTGTGTTTCTTCCTCCATTAGGTTATAAGCTCCTCGAGGGCAGAGAATGCCTTTCTTTCCTTACTTGTGCCTCTAAAACTTATCACAGTGTCTGACACGTAGTTGGTGCTTAATAACTATTTACCGACTAATTTTATTTTATTAAGTATAAAATAAGGGCCTCTCTCAGGACTTGCAAGTTATTCTCTTACAGTCATGATTCCTCTGAATTACAGAGTAGTAATCAGTCACGGTTTCACAAGATTCATCTTTTTAATAATATTTTATTTTTCTCTACCTACATGTAAAAAACAATTTTTAACATTTGTCTTTTAAAGCTTAGAATTGCAAATTCTCTCCCCTACTCAGTGCTCAGTGAGCAGTAAGCAATTTGAGATAGGTCATGCATGTGCAATCATACAAATCATACTTCTGTATTAGTCAAGCTGTCAGGGAAAAAAAACAGAAGAAAAACCTGACAAATAAAATGAAAAGTAATATATTTCGAAAACATTGTGCACGGTAACAGCAACAGTGTATGATGATCAACTATGATGATTTAGTGCCTCTCAAAGTTACATTGATCAAAGACAATTACAAAGGACTTGTGATGGAAAATAGTATCCATATCCAGAAAAAGAACTGATGAACTCTAAATACAAGGTCAAAGTGCACTATTTTCATTTCTTTATTCTTTTTGTGTCTTTTTTCCCTTTTGGTCTATTTCTTCTTTTACTCCTGTGACTAATAAGAAAATATGTTTTATGTGATTGCACATATATAATCTATATCAAATTACTTGCCATTATAAGAAGGAGTGGGAGAGATGGAGGTGGAAAAATTTGGCATTGCAAATTTTGTGAAAATGAATGTAAAAATTGCCTGTACATACAATAGGAAAAAATAAAAGACTATTAAAAAAGAAAAAAAATAGTGTGCTTCTATCTACATTCAGACTCAATCAATTTCCTCTGGAGGTTGATAGCATTTTCATCATTAGTCATTTGGAATTGTCTTGGATCATTGTATTGCTGAAAATAGTCAAGTCATTCACAGTTGATCATTAAACAATATTGATATTACTATGTACAGTGATTTATTGGTTCTGCTTATTTAATTTTACATCAGTTCATCTAAGTCTTTTCAGAGCCTTCTGAAAGTATCCTGCTCATCACTTTTTATAGCACAAGAGTATTTGATTACAATCATGCGTCACATGACTTGTTCAACCATATCCCTATTGAGGAAGATCCCCTCAATTTCCAACTTTTTGTCACCACTAAAAGAAATGCTATAAATATTTTGTATAAATAGTTCCTTTTCCTTTTTTTTCCAAAATCTCTTTGGGGTAGAGACCTAGTAGTGGTATTGTTGGATCAAATAGTATGCATAGTTTTATAGCACTTTGGGCATAGTTTCAAATTGCTCTCCAAAATGGTTGGATCAGTTCACAACTCCCTCAATCTACCAACAGTGCATTAGTGTCTCAATTTTCCAATATCCCCTTCAACATTTATCATTTTCATTTTCTGTGATATTACCCAATCAGATAGGTGTGAGGTGGTACCTCAGAGTTGTTTTAATTTGCATTTCTCTACTCAATAGTTGTGTAGAACATTTTAATGACTATAGATTGCAGTGATTACCATATCTGAAAACTGCCTGTTTATGTCCTCTGACCATTTATCAATTGAGAAATGACTTATAATCTTATAAATTTGACTCAGTTCTCATTATATTTGAGAATATATAGGGAATGTCATCATTTTTCTTATTTGTATCTCTAGAACTTAGCACAGTATATGTTCCCTACTGCTCTTTCCTGACCATGGTGACTCCTCTAGGATCCAGTCTCTCTGTACCAACTACAAGATTGTAAATCATGGCTTGGATGTTCCATAGTAATGTCAACCTCAACCTGTCTAGAAGAGAACATGTTGTATTCCCATGACCCCTTTAGCTATCCCATCTTGCAACTCCCCTATTTGTGTAGAAAATGTCATTATTCTTCTTATTACCCAAGATTTAAATAGAGAAATTTTCCCCAATTCATCAAATTCTCTCATTCTCTTTATCTAATCATTTCCATCTGTTCTTCATTCTACTTTTAAAATTACTGAATCATTCTCATCTTTGTATTTATAACAGAACAACCAAAGTTTTAGCCCTTATTATCCCTCATCTAAATAATTATGATAGTCACTTCCCAATAGATAAATGGTCAAAGAATATGAACAGGCAGTTTTTAAAAGGAACAAATCCAAATGTCCATGTGGCTAAATTCACATGGCCAAAGCACTAATAATCAGAGGATTTAAAAATAACCTTACTGGTTATTTTAAGGGAAATACTATTTGTTGAAGGAGCTATGGGAAAGAGGCAGATTTATGTTGGTAGAGTTATGAATTGGTCCAGCCATTCTGAAAAGTAATTTGGAACTACACCCTAAAAGTCGCTGAATTCCATCTCTAAACTTCCTCTCTACCTCTTTGCAAATAGCTTTCCTAACCTGGAGATTCCTTTGTCATGAAACTCACTCTCCTCTATTATGTTTTCAACTAAAATTCCTATTTGATATTTTATAAATTTAAAGAACATTCACTCAGTTTTATACTCAGAAGGCTCTAACACAGGTCATGCACAAATAGTCTATGAGAATATTTGGAAAGGTAAAGTCTCTAGATTTGTGCATCTCCCATTTGTTGGGAGTTACAGAGATTCTGCTTTGTTCATAAATTCAGACAGTCCTATGTCAGCATCTCCTATGTCAGACAATCAATGCTGAAGTTCTCTAGAAAGACCATGAGAGTGTCCTTGTATTACTTCTTTTCACCTCTCTGTGAGTGCCTTCCTTGAGTGAGTTCTCCTTAAAATAGTTTCTCAGAAAAATGTATGTTTGGCATCTGGACCGAGTGGCCAGCCCATGAGAATTGTGCTGTCCAAAGCAGAGCATGAATGCTTGGTAGTTCATTTCAAGATACCTCAGTGTCCAGTACGTTGTCTCGCTAGGTAATCTTCAAAATCTCACTAAAACAGTTCAAATGGAAGCAGTATAATTTGCTGGTCTGGCACTAGCAAATTGCCCAGGTTTCACTGGCATACAAAAATGAAGTCAGTACAAAGTCTCTAGTGACCTTAAAGTTAGTAGCCATGCTAATATTAATACTTTTGCTCTCCCAAAATTTTCTTGGAGTTTTCCACATGGTGAAATAGCTCTGGCAATGCATGCATCAACTTCATCATCTATATGTATACCCCTGCCAAGGTAAGTGAACTCATCCACAGCATTCAAATTTCTCTATTTTTTATAACCAAATGAATGAATGGTGCAGCACTCTCTGGTGGAAAGCCTCTGTTTTCTTAGTGTTAACTTGCTAAGTTGTTAATTAATGTTTATTAATTAATAAAGTGTTAATTAATACAAATTGCAGGGAATCAATGCATACTCTGTTGCATCTCACCCTCAGAGGCTGCACTGAGTACACAATCATTTGCAGGGCGGAAAAAAGTCATGTACCAACTCTCCCTCCACTTTTGTCTTGGCTTTTGGCCTTTCCAAGTTAAATTTTACCATTAGTTCAGTAGCTAACTTTGATGTCATTTTCTATCTTATTGAAGCTGTGTGACAACATTGCACAAAACCTCATACTGAAAGCCATGAGAGCAAGCACACAAGCCTGCTTCACTCCACTGGTGACTGAAAAGCTTGAGAGTATCATCCTTTATTCAGAACCTATGTATGCATAACATGAAAGTGGCATACAATACTGATGAGCTTCTGCAGGCAACCATATTTCACCATGATCTTCCACAAATCCTCACTACTGGTAATATCAAAGGCATTGGTCAGGTCAAAAAACATTCTGTGCAGACCTCTGTTTGGATCTTGGCATTTCTTCTATAGGTGTCAGGGTGCAAATGCCATGTCAATTTTTCCTAGACCATTTTGGAAGCCACACTTATTCTCAGGTAGATGACTGTCTTCTAGGTGAAGGATCAGCTGATTAAGGAGGACTCTAACAAGAATCTTGCCAGCAGTGACAGAAAGAGAGAGCCCCCTGTGATTGTCACTGGACAACCTGTAACCTTTTTCTTTATAGAGATGAACAATGAAGGCATCCTTGATCTCCTGAGGGATAACCTCCTCTAAACCAGAAAATTTTGGTCAGCTTCTTTATAAAACTCCTTGCTTTGTAGAGCTCTGCTGGATTGAAATCAACACCAGGTTCTTTATCACATGAAAGAGCTAAAAAGTATTTAATGCCTCTTCCTCAGTTGGAACTTCAGCTAGGGGGATTGACTTTAACCTGACATATATGGTCCATGGTTTTATCATTGGTTGATGATGGTCTATTGAGAAAACTATGAAAATGTTCAACCCATGTCTCCAGGATCATGACCTTATTACTGATCAACGTGCCTCTATAAGCACTGAGTAATTGAGTTGTACAAGTATTTGGCCCATAAATAGATTTCAGGGCAAGGTAAAATCACTTTGGATTGTGACTTTTAGTATAAAATTGAATTTCATTAGCCTTCTTACTTAGCCAAGAATCCTGTATCTTTCCAAGCTTTATTTGCAACTTACTTTTGATGGAGTTAAGCCCTACCTTCTTAGATATGGATGAACTATCCTCCTGGTAAATCCTATGGAGATTTCTTTCTTGGTTTAGTAGTTTCTGAGTTTATACATAATTTTCATCAAGTCAATCCAGATATTTGAGAATACTCTGCCCCAGACAAGCAAATGTGGGGCTTTATGCCAAATTTATGAAAGCTGGACTCTCCTTTTTTGCTCTAGCATTGCTAACTGTGTGTTGACTTAGCTTTCCCTCCAGATCAGCAATGAACTGCTCAAGCATTGAGAATTAATTGCTCAAGTCTTTTGACATTGAGTCTCCTGATAGTCATCTTGCCTTGGGGCTGCTGTTTTTGTTGAATGTGAATATATAGCTTGGAGAAAAAGAAAGAGAGAAGGAAAGAAGGAGGAAGGAAAAAGTTAGGGAAGAAGGTAGGAAGAAAGGAGGAAGGAAAGAAAGAAAAAAAGGAAGGACAAAACAAGGAACTTAAGAAAGTAGGAGGTAAGGAAGGAAGAATAAACAAAAGAAAGGAAAAAAGTTAGAAAAGAAAGAAGAAAAAGAGAGAAAGAATGAATTAAAGAAGAAAGTATGGAGTTCCACTTCCAGAAGTCAAGATGGCAGAGTAAGAAGTAAGTTGCTCTTACCATTCCTTATTAACCTCTGAAAGCCCAGAAAATATTGCCCCAGGAAAAAACCTTGGAACAGCTGAACCAGAAGAAAGATGGAGGGCAGAAGACAGTAGCCCAGGTAGCTTGAGGGATTAATGGGAAAGTCCCCTCTTGCCCTGGGGGAAGGAGAGCAGTACAGAACAGGAGATATCCCAGCAACCTAGAGGAAAGCCCCACCTCAGCATGCTAGGGGAAGATCCTGAACCCCAGGTGGTGGAGCAGGCAAACACCAACACCAGGAACCTCGAGTGCCTCAATATTGGCAGGGAAGCCAGTGGACACTGGCTAGGAAAATTACCACATGCCTCGGTGTTCTACAGCAGTCAAGTCTCCCAATGCCTCAGCAAAACTCTGGGAAGTGCTCCAAGGGGTAAAGCCTTGGGCAGAGAAACATCCGGAAGCAGCAAAACATCCATCTGAAAGGTGCCAAAGAAAGCAAAAGGAGGGAAAGGAAAGGCCCGGTTGAGCAGGCAAACTGCAGGGGCCAGACTACCCAATCCTATCTCTAGAGCTCCAGTGTTACTGATTCCAGCCCAACACCATGTAACCTGCCAGAATCCTAGAGCCTCCAACTGCCAACACCTGAGGCCCCAACACACAAAGCCAGTGACCAGGCCCTGGGCTCCTAGCACAAGAAGCTTGAGTCAGTGCCCTCTGCTCCCCAGCAGGAAAGTTTAATTTTTTTAAAGGCCCGGAAATAAGCAAACACCATGAGCAAAAATAAACATACCATGGATTCTTATTATGGTGACAGTAAAGATCAAGGCAGAAATTCTAAAGAGGGCAAATTGCCAAAAAGAACCATATCTGGAACCTCGAAAGGGAATATGAACTGGTCTGAAGCCCCAAAAGCCTTCTTGGAAGAGCTGAAGAAGGATTTCAAAAGTCAAAAAAGAGAGATAGAAGAAAAACTGGGAAAAGAAATGAGAGGTATGCAAGAAAGAATCAATAGCTTGGAAAAGGAAAGACAAAAATTAATTGTAGAAAACAAGTCCTTAAAAAATACAGTTGGTCAAATGAAAAAAAAATACACTGAAGAAAACAACTCCCTAAAAAGCAGAATTGGCCAAGCAGAAAAGGAGACACAAAGACTCACTGAGGAGAACTCCTTAAAAAATAAAATGAGCCAAACAGAAAAGGAGGTATAAAATCGAACAGAAGAAAACAATTTGTCAAAAATTAGAATTGGCAAATGGAAGCTAATGACTCTATGAGAAAGTGAGAATCAGTCAAACAGAAACAAAAGAATGGAAAAAAAAATAGATGAAAATGTAAAACAACTGACCTGGAAAATAGATCCAGGAGAGACAATTTACTTTTTTCATTAATTTATTTTGAGTTATCAACAATGACTTCCATATGCTTTTGAGCTTAAAATATTTCCCCTTCTCCCTCCCCAGCACCCTTCCCAAGATGGCAAGCAATCTGATATAGTCTGTACATACACATTCCTATTAAACATATTTTCACATTAGATGTTGTAAGTAAGAATTAGAACCAATAGGAGAAACTACCAGAAAGAGGAAACAAAACTCTACTGAGGAAAAAAAAATAGCAAATAGTATGTTTCAATCTGCATTCAAATTCCATAGTTCTTTCTTCTATGTGGAAAGAATTTTCCATCAGGGGGCCTTTGCAGATGTCTTAGATCCTTGGATTGCTGAGAAGGGTTAAGTTTATCAATATTAGTCATAGCACAACATGGCTATTATTTAGTACAACATTCTCCTGGTTCTGCTCACTTCACTTAGCATCAGACCATATAAGACTTTCCAGGTTTTTCTGAAGTCAGCCTGTTCATCATTTCTTATAGTACAATAGTATTCCATTATATTTATATACCACAACTCGTTCAGCCATTCCCCAATTGACGGGAACTTTCTCAATTTCCAATTCTTTGCCACCACAAAAAGAGCTGCTATAAATATTTTTGTACATGTGGGTCCTTTTCCCATTTGCATGATCTCTTTGGGATACAACCCTAGAAGAGCTGTTGTTGGGTCAAAGGGTATGCACATTTTTATAGTCCTTTGGGCATAGTTCCAAATTGCTCTTTGAGCAAGAGAGACAATTTAAACATTATTGGTCTACCTTAAAATTAAGATGAAAAAAAAAAAAGCCTGGACAGCCTCTTTCAGGAAATCATCAAGAAAAATTGCCATGAAGTCCTAGAACCAGAGGGTAAAATAGGTATAGAAAGAATCCACAGATCACCTCCTGAAAGAGATCTCACTTGAAAATGCCAAAGAATATAGTAGCCAAATTCCAAAATTACCAGATCAAAGAGAAAATACTGTAAGCAGCCAGAAAGAAACAATTTCAATATGGAACCACAGTCAGAATTAGGCAGGACTTTGAAGCTTCTACATTAAAAGATTGTAGGGCATGAAATATGATATTCCATAAAGCAAAGGAACTTGGATTATAACCAAAGATCAACTATCCAGTGAAAATGAGCTTACTCTTTCAGGGGAGGAGATGGATATTTAATGAAATAGGTGACTTACAAACTTATCCTGATAAAAAGACCAGGGCTCAACATAAAATTTGATCTTCAAATATAAGACTCAAGAGAGACATAAAAATGTAAATGGGACAGAAAATAACAACAACATATTATTAATAAAGCAAACGGTTTACATCCCTGCAAGGGAAGATGATACTTCTAAGTGTTGAGAATTGTATTGTTATTACACCAGGGGATATACATAGAGGGGGTGAATTTGATGTAATAATAAAAAAACTAACCAACTGGATTAGAGTGGATTAATCTGATATAACTCAGAAAATGCACTGAGAGTAAAGGAAAGGAGGAGGCAGACAAGGCTAAATTACTTTATAAGAAAAGGCACAAAAACCTATTACGGTGGAAGGTAAGAAGGGAGGGAGATGAGTACTGTTTGAACTTTACTCTCATTAGATTTGGCTCAAGGAGGGAATAACATAATCAGTTAGGCATAGAAATCTAACTTGCCCTATAGGCAGTAAGAGGGAAAAGGAGAAAGAAAAGCAAGGGGGGATAGAAGTAGTAAGGGTAAAGGGGAAAAAAAGGGCGGAGGATAATAGAAGGGAGGCAGGACTGAAGGAGACAGTGGTTAAAAGCAAAACAGGAGTGAGGAAGGAAAGGGAGAAAAGAGAAAGAAACTCATAAACAGGGAGTAAATTGAAGGTAGAGAAATACAGATAGTAACCATAACAGTGAATGTGAATAGGATGAACTCTTCCATACAACAGAAATGGATAACAGAATGTATATAAAACCATAATCTTACAATACGTTGTTTACAGGAAAAACATTTGAAACAGAGGGACACACACTTGGTAAAGGCAAAGGGTTAGAGTAGAATATATTATGCTTCAACTGAAGTAAAAAAAAAAAAGCTGGGGTAGCAATCCTGATCTTAAACAAAGCAAAAGCAAAAATAGATCTTATTAAAAGAGATGAGGAAAGAAATTACATCCTGCTAAAAGTCATGTTAGACAATGAAGTAATAGCACTACTAAACATAAATGCACCAAATGGGATAGCATCCAAATTCTTAAAGGAGAAGTTCAGGTAGTTACAGGAAGAAATAGACAGCAAAACTGTACTAGTGGGGGGACCTCAACCTCCCCCTCTCTGAACTAGATAAATCTAACCACAAAATAAATAAGAAAGAAGTTAAGAAGATGAACAGAATATTCGAGAAGTTAGGAAGGGTAGACATCTGGAGAAAATTGAATGGGGATATGAAGAAATATTTTTTCTCAGTGGTACACGGCACATACACAAAAATTGACTGTGTACTAGGGCATAAAAAACTCACAATCCAATGCAGAAATGCAGAAATATTAAGTGCATCCTTTTCAGATCATGATGCAATAAAAATTATATGTAATAAAGGGTCATGGAAAGATAGAATAAAAAAACTGGAAATTAAATAATCTAATCCTGAAAAATGAGTAAGTTAAACAACAAATCATAGAAACAATTAATAACTTCATTCAAGAGAATGACAATAATGAGACAACATACCAAAACTTAGGGGATGCAGTAAAAGCAGTTCTTAGGGGAAGTTTTTTACCTCTAAATGCTTACGTGGATAAAATAGAGAAATAGGAGATCAAGAATAGGGCATACAATGAAAAAAATAGAAAAAAACAAACTAAAGACCCTGAAATAAATACCAAATTAGAAATACTGATAATCAAAGGAGAAATTAAGAAAATTGAAATTAAGAAAACCATTGAACTAATAAATAAAACCAAGAGCTGGTTTTCTGAAAAAAAAAACAATAAAATAGGGGGAGACAGAGCCAAGATGGCAGAGTAAAAGCAGTGACTTGCTTGAGCTTTCCCCCAAACCCCTCCAATACCTATAAAAAATGGCTCTAAACAAATTTTAAAGGAGCAGAACCCACAAAAAGATAGAGTGAAACAACTTTCCAGCCCAAGACAACCTGGATGATTGATCTAAAAGGTATATCTTGCTGGACCGGGAGAGGAATGCAGTTTGACATGGGCACACAGGCTACAGCAAACCTGGAGCAGGCCTCAGAGGGATGAATTGCAGGCAGCTGTGGTGGTTTCCAAAACTCTCAACCCAGGAATGCCAAAGACAACTTAGAAAGTCAGTGGGAAAAGTTTATGTCTGCAGTGAGAGAGAAACACAGTGGTCTCAGCTCCAGTCCCTGAGGTTGGCCCTGGGGCAGCAGCTGCCTCCAGAGCTTTGGCCCACAGACTGAGGGGGAATCTAGTGGCTGATCAGAGGGCAATTTCAGGGATCACTCTGCTGGTGCAGGACTTTCTTGCTTTGCCTGTGCTTGGACCTGCGTCACAGTTCTGGGTGGCAATCCTCAGGCAAAGAGGAGTGCTGGCACAGTGGAGCTTGTGATGGAGATAAAGTCCTCCTCAGAGTTCCAAGACAGAAGAGTGCTTGTGGTCACTCATATAACAGAGCACAGGCCAGGAAAAGAGTAAACACCTCAACCTTGGTCATAGCACCTTGGAAGAAGTGAAAATTTACAGGTCCCTAGAATTATCTATGAAAACAGCTGCACAAAATTCCTGAAACTTGAGACAGCACATTCTCCACACTGGAAACAGACCCTTACCTTAACAGAGAGTTTATATCTCAAGTAATTGACTGGGATCATGAGCAAGCAGTGCAAAAAGATTCAAACCATAAAATCTTATTTTGGTGGCAAAGAAGATCAAAACATACCACCAGAAGAAGACAACTCAAAGCTCCTACATCCAAAGCCTCCAAGAAAAATATGAATCAGTTCCAGGCCTTGGAAGCAAGTAAGAAGTAGAGGAAAAACTAGGAAGAGAAATGAGAGTGACACAAGAAAATCATGAAAAACAAGTCAACAGCTTGCTAAAGGAGACCCAAAAAAATACTGAAGAACAGAACACCTTAAAAAATAGCCTAACCCAAATGGCAAAAGAGGTCCAAAAAGCCAATGAGGAGAAGAATGCCCTAAAAAGAAAATTGGCCAAATGGAAAAGGAAGTCCAAAAGATTACTGAAGAAAATACTTCCTTAAAAATTAGAATAGAGCAATTGGAAGCTAGTGACTTTATGAGAAATCAAGACACTGTAAAACAAATCCAAAAGAATGAAAAAATAGAAGACAATGTGAAATATCTCATTGGAAAAACAACTGACCTGGAAAATAGATCCAGGAGAGAGAATTTAAAAATTATTGGACTATCTGAAAGCCATGATCAAAAAAAGAGCCTAGACATCATCTTTCAAGAAATTATCAAGGAAAACTGCCCTGATATTTTAGAACCAGAGGGCAAAATAGAAATGGAAAGAATCCACCGATCTCTCTGAAAGAGATCCCCAAAAGAAAACTCCTAGGAATATTGTAGCCAAATTCCAGAGTTCCAAGGTCAAGGAGAAAATATTACAAGCTGCCAGAAAGAAATAATTCAAGTATTTTGGAAACACAATCAGGTTAATACAAGATTAGCAGCTTCTACATTAAAAGACCTCAGGGCATGGAATATAATATTCTGGAGGGCAAAGGAGATAGGATTACAACCAAAAATCACCTACTCAGCAAAAGTGAGTATAATCCTTCAGGGAAAAAAATGGTCATTCAGTGAAATAGAGGACTTTCAAGCATTCTTGATGAAAAGACCAAAGTTGAATAGAAAATTTGACTTTCAAATACAGGACTCAAGTGGAACATGAAGAGGTAAACAGGAAAGAGAAATCATAAGAGACTTATTAAGGTTGAACTGTTTACATTCCTGCACACAAAGATGACATTTATAACTCATGA
The DNA here is from genome assembly GCF_003287225.1 of Phascolarctos cinereus. Classification (NCBI taxonomy): domain Eukaryota; kingdom Metazoa; phylum Chordata; class Mammalia; order Diprotodontia; family Phascolarctidae; genus Phascolarctos; species Phascolarctos cinereus. The sequence continues at coordinate 354,485,538 of NW_027556098.1, forward strand.
GACCTTTGTCAGCATTAGGGTAGTTGGAGGGAAAAAATTATATTTATGTATATATATAGATAGATAGATAGATAGAGAGAAGGCACATGGTGAGTTGAAGAATAAGGGGTCATATCTGGAGAATAAAATTAAGGGATGAGAGAGGATTATACTCAGAGAAGAAGAAAGGGAGAGGTAGAATGGAGTAAATTATCTCACAAAAAAAAAACAGAAAAGAAAAGTCTCTTACAGTGGAAGGGAAATGGGGGAAGGTGAGAGGGAATGAGTGAATCTTATTCACATGGGATTTGGATTAAGGAGGGAATAACATACACATTCAATTGGGTATGGAAATCTGTCTTACCCTACAGGAAAATAGGGGGAGAAGGTGACAAGACAGCAGGGTGATGATAAAGAGGAGGGTAGATTGGGAAAGGGGGTAATCAGAAGTAAATGCTTCTGAGGAGGGACAGGGTCAAAAGAAAGAATAAAATAAATGGGAGGGCAGGATAGGATTAAGGGAAATAGAGTTAGTTTTTTACAACATGTCTACTATGGAAGTGTTTTGTGTAACTGCACATGTATAACCTATATTGAGTTGTTTGCCTTTTCAATGAGGTTGGGTGGGGAGGGAGGAAGGGAGAAAATTTGGAACCCAAAGTTTTAAAAACATATGTTTAAAAAAAAGTGTTTTCATATGCAACTGGGAAATAAAAAATACGGGAAATGGGGTACCGAAGTCTATCCTGCCCTATAGGAAAATAGAAGGGGAAAGGGATAAGAGAAGTAGGGGAGAGATAGAAGAGGGCAGACTAGGGGAAGGGATATTCAGAATGCATGTTCTCCAAGTTAGGGGGAGGGGTGATACGGAGTGAAAAGTTGGAACTCAAAATCTTGTGGAAGTAAATATTGAAAACTAAAAATAAATAAATTTATATTTAAAAAAACATTTTTTCTAAAACAATGACAAATACACGCATATGTATTTGGAGAAATTGTAGTGCTTCATTGTTGGCCTGATATTATTTTAAAATGATGAGTATTAAAATTCATTTATAAATTCTGTGCCTTAACACTCAGCTAAAAGTTTACTTTAAAGATGTAGAGAAAAGCCACTTTAAAAAAAAGAACAGATTCTGGGCTGGAGCCAAGGCAATGGAATGAAAGCAGAGATTTGCCTGAGCTCTAGCCCAAATCTCTTCAAATACCTCTAAAAAGGGACTAAAACAAGTGCTAAAGTGGCAGAACCCACAAGGAGACTGAGTGAGGCAGATTTGCAGCCCAAGACAACCTGGAAGGTCAACAGGAAAGGTCTGTTGCAGCAGCCTGACTAACTTTGATAGACTTAGCTCTTCTAAGCAATGCAAGGATCTAAGACATCTCCAAAAGTCTTATAATGGAAAATGTTATCCACATCCAGAGAAAGAACTCTGGCATTTGAAAGTAGATCGGAGCATACTATTTACTTTTTTTTTCCTGTTTTGTTTTGTTTCTTCTTTCTTGTGGTTCCTCCTGTGGGTTCTAATTCTTCTTTACAATATGGCTAATGTGAAAATATGTTTAATAAGTTGCAAGTCATCTTAGGGAGGGAGGTGGGGAGGGAGGGGGAGAAAAATTAAAACTCCAAAGCTTATGGAAGTGATTGTTGAAAACTAAAAATAAACTAATTAATAATAATAATAAAAGATGTAGAGAAAAACAAAATCTGGTTCTGGTAAAATGTAGAAAAGTTGGTCAGTGGAACAAGTAAGGCATACTAGGTTTCGAAGCAATCTACCACAGTATCATTGTTTGATCCAATCAAGGAATCCAACTACTTGGGTAAGAATTCCATATTTTTTAAAAAATCTAGGTATGAGAAGTCAGCTATTGTGCTGAGTTAGTTTGAGGGACTCTTAAAATCCTTGCAGCTTCCTAAGAGGGTAGGGCACATCTCCTCATTTGAAATATGTATTAATCAAAATGCTTAGGAAGGAATTGAGTGGCCCTCATCCCATCACCTCATGATTGTGTGATCCAATCAAAATGTCTACTTCTTTATATGGAAGATGCTTGTTGCTGTTGAGTACTAGACATCATGACCCAGGGAACCATACTATCCATGGTATTTAGTGACAAAGACATTAAAGTGGTTTGACTTTTCCTTATCCAGGGGATTAAGGTAAACAGAGGTTAAGTCACTTGGCCAGGGTCTCACAGCTAGGAAGTTTTTGAAGATGGATTTGAACTCAGGATGGTCTTCTTGAACCCAGGCCAAGTGATTTATTCACTGAACAATCTAGATGCCTCTGGAAGATGCTTACTCATGTCTATAAAAAAGCCAAGCACATGGGGTAGCTAAGTGGCACAGTGGATAGAGCACTGGCCCTGAAGGCAGAAGGACCTGAGTTCATATCTGGACTCAGACCAAATATTTGACACTTACTAGCTGTGTGACTCTGGGCAAGTCACTTAACCCCAATTGCCTTAAAAAAAAGGCAAGCATAGGTCAATTTGAGGCTGGCCCTCCCAACACTTTTCTGCCTTGGTGTGTTGAATAAAATCCTTTTAATTTTCTGAGTTTGCCTCTTTAATCAGGGCAAAGGTCCAAAGAAGAATTTCTTTTAACAGTCTAGCAAGTCAGTAAGAATACTTTTGGGGAACTCTTCTAATCCTGTGTGACTGAGCTTGTGTGTGTGTGTGTGTGTGTATGTGTGAGAGAGAGAGAGAGAGAGGAGAGAGAGAGAGAGAGAGAGAGAGAGAGAGAGAGAGAGAGAGAGAGAAACTACTTTGACATCAGGCCTTTGTCCTACCGTGGGTCCAAGTGGACGTACTCCCCATTAGGCAACTTCTTAAAAGCTGAATGTCCAAGCCACATTCCCAAGCTACCTTCTATCACTACACTCAGTGATAGAGCTCAGTTTGGTTAGTTGTGATAACATATTTGGCCAGATAAATAGAGGAATTTTGATTATTTTTCATTGCACATACTAATGACCAGACTTGAAGAATTAGATCCTCAAAAAAATGCATTATGGTGCTGTTGGGAGACACTTTCAAAACTGAGACTGCCCCTCATTATCACATCCACACAATCTAAATTTCTCAAAAAACGAAGACTATGTAATTCTTAAGAAGACACTTTTGTAGGAAATAATCAGAAAAAAACAAGTAGAGATTTTTTGGTGGGCTCCAGGAAGGGAGTGACAGCAGGCAAATCAATGGGGTTGATAGGGCTTCTACTTCAGAAGTTCTCCAACGTACACAAGGTCTTTTTCCCTTGGAGAACTTTGGAGAGGTGCTCTTCATTACCTATAAAAACTGCAATGAGACAGCACAGAAAGGTAGCTTAGAAGAGTAGAAAATAATGTCAAAGCCTCAAAACAGCTGTCCCAACTGTTGGTCATATTAAGCAAGGACTCTCATTGACTTTTGATTGTGCTTTCAGTGGTATATAAGGAAAAAAATGGAGAGATTCTTTCTTTGTCTCTGTCTTCACAGCCCTGGCCATTTTAGTGATTGCAGGGATAAAGACAGGTAAGAAAAAGAAAGGAAATCTTTTTCCTGGTATATAGAAATTTATGGCATTATAAACAAATTAGATTTTGAGAGATAGTGGAGGATAGCTTGGCCTGGCATGCTATGGTGCATGGGTTCATGAAGAGTTGGATACAATTGAACAACTACAACAAACTAATTAAAGACTGAAACAAACTGAAATGTCATATCTTTACTGTAAATTTCCACATTCTGGTAACTATTAAAACACTTTAGTGGATTTTAGAGCTTTGAAACTAGAATTAAGATTAAGCACAAATAGCACACAACTCTCTCCCCTTCCTGGAGGGCAATAGATGTATTATTCTTGTAGATGTTGATTGCAGTGTTTACCCAATTGTTGGCATCCCCTCATTTCCCAATTTTTGGCCACCACTAAATGAGCCCCTACAAATCTTTTTTATGCAAACAGACTATTTTCCCTTTTTTATATCTTTGGGAAACAGACCTAATGGTGGTTTTGCTTGATTAAAGGGTATGCACAGTTCAATAACCATTTGAGCATACTTCCAACTTGCTCTCCAGAATGGCTGGATCAGTTCACAAGTCCACCATCAGTGGATTAGTGTCCCAATTTTCCCACATCATCTCCAACATTTATCATTTTCCTTTATTTTTTCATACTAGTCAATCTAATGGATGTAAGGTAGTACCTGAATTGTTTTCATTTGCACAAAAAAGAAACTCTTAAAAGTCAAATTGCAGCATGAAATTATTTGAGCCTAACACATAAAATCTCTGTCCTTGAAGGACCAGAAAAGATGGGAATGTAGATGTGAGACTGCCACATGGAATTCTCCTTATCTTTGCCCTTGGACTTCTCACCATTAAAACTAAAATGCCTCAAGGAAAGGTGAGATGTGTACTTTATCTACCCTCTTGAAGTATCAGGGTGAAGTTAAGTTAAAAACACAAAAGAATTGATTTTGCTCATTGGGTGATTGTAAAGGAACCAAAAAGGTTTAGGCAAAGGTGAAAATGCCTCCAACAAATAACTGAATTCTGTGGGTGCTGAAATTTGAGGTGATGGCCGCTAATGACCCTTTGGAAAATTTCAGGTTTGAATGCTGCAATTGGTGATTATATATCCAGGTTTGTCATTGTAAACAACAAAATTTCCTAGAAGCTATTGGTGAACCAGAAAAAAAAACTTTATTAATGGCCTAGCAAGGCCAGGTGTCCCATGCGTGGGCACACCTTACAGAAGGTAGAGCAAAGCTTTTTATCCCTAGTCCTGAATCCCAATTACCTTCCCTGTTTTTCCATTGGCTGAGTAATGCAAGGTTTATAGCCTATCTGGAGCTCCTAATTTCCACATGTGAGTCTCTGCTCTAATTGCATCTCTCATTCCCCACATTTGTATTATGCAACAGCCTACAGTTGTCAGTACCCCAGCAGCTACTCATCACCCTGATGAGTGATATGTGAAACAACATTCCCAGCCATGTTTTCTACAATCCCCCCTTTTTCCTTTTATTTATTCTTTGTTGCACCTGTATCTTATTTCATTATGTCATAATTAAGGTTCACCTCAGTCTCTTCATCTAGTAGGACCAACCCCCTTACATAAGTTATTATGCAACAGCCTACAGCTGTCAATACCTCAGCTATCAAGATAGAGACTGCCATTCCCTTCCACTTGCCAGACCATGATTCTAAGCATCCTATTAATGAATTATTTATCCCAGAGTCCTCTGCCAATTCTTCAGAACAATAAATAGTCCATCTGAGGCATTTCATACAGCTGTCTGGTTGGTGTTCTAGACATCATCCAGTGAAGTTTTCTGGTCTAAGTGCTGTTCAAGCAGTGTCCAGTAGATTGTCTTCTTCTAGAGATCCTCTTTCTTGTGTCCACTCTCCTGCAAGATTGTTCTTAACACAATTTTAAATTACCTTGCCAAAAGCCAGATCAAATGATGAAAGTTAACTCAACCCTTATGTCTCCATTATTATAAGATCAGAATTGAAACCTTGGCCAATTGTCATGCTTGGCACATAGCAAGCCCTATATAAATGTTAGTAAATACAAGTATTCTATATTGGTCTTGAATGTAATCAGTATAGAATACTGAGAGTGATAAAATGAATGATTTTCTGTAAAAGATGATTCAAAAATGCATTCAACTGAATTGATGTCATCTGTTTGGTAATCAGTTGGTTTCATGCTTTACATACATGATATTGTGTATGTTAATTGCATTTTCTAGAATTTTTCTCATATTGTGAGATTTGAGAAAACATTATGTCAGAAATGCTGTTAGAAAGTAGCTTCTTTTTTAATCCGGATGATGTTAGGTTACGAATTGAGCTTGTAAAAGGCTATTTTCAAAATGTTTAAATACTGTAAAATATTTAGTGGATTATATTACATTAATGTGGAGAATAATAACTTACCATTGGGAGAAAAAGTAGCACAGACCACTTAAATTATTCTTCGCCATGAGGTTCCATGGGACTGTCTACTTATGCAAGGTCATAAGCTCTTATCCCTGCTGACAAGATTATATAAAATTCTAAAGTAATGAAGTTTGAGAAATTTGGATTGTTTCCAGCCAAAGTGGGGAAACTTGAAAGTTTGCTTACAGTAGAGCATGTTTCACTTGAGATTATTTGACCATCACTTATGAAAATTAAAAAATTATGTCTCTAAATAAATAATAAGTATTGAAGTTACATTTTTCAGTTAGTAACAATAGACCTTAGATTCAAAGATTTCATTTTGCCTTTGGGGTTAATAGACAATAAGGTTATGGCAGTCTAGATTTACTATGGTCCATATTCTTTGGAGTTTTGAGTCAACTACAGTGTATTTACTGTTATGTGTGAAACTCCAGAATTCTTAATTTATAAATAAGAGATAAATGAAATGTTCTTTTACATGTTACAGAAAGTAAATACAACAAAGGTAAACTGAGATCTTCTCTGAACATTATAAAAAAAATTAAGTAATGTTAATTGTTTTATGGGACTCATTTGCCTTTTGTGATTTTGACTAGGAGAACAGAATCACCAGTTTTGTTGTTCCCTTGGGGGAAATCAAATTTCCCCTAATTGCACAAGAATAGGCAAAGACTGACAACTTGTCTTTTTGGGGGGTGGCACCAGGTTAAACTGGGCTTACAGACAACAAGCAAATGTCCCAGTGTTTAATTGCATGAATGATAGCTTTCTCTGCCAACCACAACTTTAAACTGCCTAAGAGTAAAACACTGCATTTTTTGAACAAGGTGAAGTTCTGTATGATATTAGCTCAATTATGAAAATAAATACAGCACAAAATCAATTACATTATAAAATCATATAGTAGAAATAAAAGGTAATATTATTTTTTAATCTTTTCACATTCCCCCTTCTGATTAAATAAGAAACACTGTTTGCACAATAAATCACTAGCTGATATGTCAATTATCAAGTAACGTCTAATCTATCCTCCTGTCAGGATTGACTCACCAGGATATAAAAAGACCAGAACGCAATACACAGTTCATTAAGGATTGCTGATTATGAGGCCTACGTGTTTTGCCATGAGAGAGGGACTGGAGGATGCAGTGACAGGATCCATTAGAGTTACTCACCTTTGGGTGAGGTCCTTAAAAAATAGTGTCACAAAGGGAAAGAATCAACATTCAGTCTCTTAGTAATCCATTCCCAATGTTTATTTCATCGGCACATCATATCTTAGGATTCAGATGTCTCATGGAGTCCTCTGGGTTCTGCCTGTTTTCAAAGCAGCTCTGAAGGGAGAGGCTTCTCAGAGACTCTCAGATTTTCTGCTAAAATATTTTACAAGACATCTCAATATAAATTAGTACAATTTTGCTTTTCCAAAAACTATGCCAAATGGTGAAAATTGGCACAAAAACCTTATGGTTCTAACTTATTAACAACTGAGTTATAGGAACATCCAATTAGTACCCCACAGTTTAAATAAAACTACAGAGAATTTAAGTTTTTATATTACTCCTGCTGTTTCTATCTTTATGTGGATTCTATACTTGCTATCCACATTAGCAACTGTCAGGAATGATTACTTCTCTCTGGTATTAATCACTAATTATTGAATCAGAACCGAGGTTTTTCCCTTTTTCTACTTCCTCATCCAGAAATCAATCAGTGTAGCAAATCTTAGCTACAGATTTACCCAGGCCAAGATCTAATTAGACAGTAAAAGAATTTCCAAGTTTAGGCTAATGGGCGCATTTCTGCTCATTGTGTTTGCTCAGACAAATCTGGGAAGTGTAGATTCTTCCTTTTGTCAGATAGGTGATATGCAAATTGATGTTTCTTTCACCAAGATTTGGATGATCAAAGTGATGTACTCCAAGACCCTCATTATAATATAGCCCATATTCTCATTGTAGTATTTATTTTCTCATTAATCGCTAAAAATCAGTGTTGATTACCACCCTGAGAATCAACTGCTTCTCCAGGGCATGTAAGCTGTGAGCCCATCACCATGAAGGGTCTTTGGACAAAGAGAGATAGCCAAATGACCATCCTTTTATTAATAAACATGTTACACTAATTAAAATGATTATATTACTCAGAAATTATGTCTCTTAAACCTTTTTAAATACCATACGACTGTAGGATAAAGGAAGAATCTAAAAAAAAATCCGTAAGAAGTTGATTTGTTAAATAAGCCTTTCTGGTTAAAGCGTTAATACTTTAAAATGTCATTTATTTATTTCTTTTTAGTTTTCAACATTCACGGGGGTAAGTGACTTGTCCAGGGTTACACAAGTAGAAAATGTCTGAGGTCAGATTTGAGCTCATTCAGGTGAGTCTTCCTCAATTTCAAATCCAGTGTTCTATCCACCTAGCTACTTTACTGGGAGCAGGGACCAGGCCAGGTGCCCTGAGATAGGGAGTGACCACCTTACTCAATCATGTCCTTCAGAAACTGCCTGCCCTTTGGAAGTGGGATCTGTCAAAAAATGAGGAAAATGATGGGTCACAGAGAATATTAATTCACTAATTAGATATAATTAATCTAATTAATATTTTAAATTTAATTTGTAATATATTATATACTAATTTAATACTGATTAATAAATATTAATTTTCCTCAGTGTATACAGAGATGAATCCATGGATCTGTCTTTTCTGAGAAAAACTGAAAATCTTCAATTCAGTCACAGAAAATATGAATTAAGGACCTACCATTTACAAAGAACTCTGATAGGTCTTAGAAATTAAAATGTGGAAATAAGAAAAAATCTCTGCCCTCAAAAGAGATTATTCTAATGGCTGGCTAAAACACTTACCAGAATAAGTGTAAAACAAAGAAAACAGAACACAAATGCCTTAATCCTCTGTCCTGTGATTTGTGCTAGATGAGGAAAAAGCAGAGCCCAGTCAGAGAGGCTAGCAAGATCTGGGGAGAGCAGATTTTATAGGGTTCAGAGAATACATGAGTAGGATCCTAAGGAATCAGTGTCTGTGAAGGAAGATATCCTTGCTAGGGGGAGAAATGATCAAAACTGACTTATGAAGACCCAAAAAGAAAGAATAGAAAACATGCAAAGATGGGAATAAGAAATGGATTAAGAACATGTTGAATGCCTGGTCTCTATGAATTATTGTTCATGGTTTGACTGACTTGATAAGGGGTGGACAGTATAATTTTAGGGGCACTATGCTTGGCCTTGTGCTGCTGAAATGTGTACAAAATTACCTAAATGAAAGATGGCATACTTATCAAATTTGCAGGTACCATAAAATTCAGAGGGATCAGTAATATGCTGAATGATAGTGAAATATAATAAGGAGAAAAGTCTTAACAGCTGAGTTAAAAAAAAACTCACAATGTTAAAAGCAATTCTTAAGGAGTTAGCCTGAAAAAGACTGGTATTTAACTTAATGTGAAGGCATTATGAGATGACGCTGTAACAAGGCAGACAAAAGTAATGGGATCTTGATAATAATTAAGAGATGCTTACTTTCTCTATATTGCGTTGTGACTACCACAAATTAAAAAGTTGTTCAACCAAGATAGTGAAAAGCCTTGAGAGCAAGACACAGGTGAATCAGTTGAATGAACTGGGTGTTTTTATTCCGGGGAAACTTCTGGGGAGAGTGAGCAGCCTGATTGTTTTAGTCAAGATTTTGAAAGACTGTCACTTGGAGAAGAGACTAGATTTGCTGTGTGGTCTTTGAAAATCTTTCAAACTAAAACATTGTGGATCTGTGGCTATGAGTGCAAATGAAGGGCCTAAAGTTTACGTCAATTCAATATTGATTTTAAATGATTTAATCAGTATCTACTAGAGGCAAAGCACTACACTAGACACAGATGATAATGGTAATAACAACAGCAATAATAACAATGAAACGTTCTTGCCATTGAGGAGACTTAACTTCACTGAAGGTAACAACATGTGTACAGGAAGGTAGATGCAAAGCAAATGAAATAAAAACTACAAAAAAAAAAGCCTCGCATTTTCCTAATTTAAGAAGGACAAGATCACTTTCAGCTGGCTGCTTCCTGAGAGGCTTTGGAGACAGAATACTAATTGGATCGGGACTTGAACAAGAAAGAAATAGTAGGAATTAATCACATTTCAGGTGTGGGAGATGACACTAGCAAAGTCATAGATGTGAGAGTGATGGGACAAGAATGGGCAAAGGTAAGGAATCTCCTGTATTTGGAATATTGACTACTTGAATGAGAGGAGTGTGAGGCAAGGTTGGAAGATACTCAGAACCAGACTGTGGAGGATTTTAACATCATCAGATGGAGGTGATGCTTTTCTTGATGGGCAAAGAAGGGCCTGAACTTCAGGTTTTTGAAGAGAGGAACTGGATGATCAGAAGTGTTCACTAAGAAACTTCCTCCTACAAAGGTGTGAAGAGTAGGTCTGTGTGATGAAAAGAATTAGTAGGAAGGAAATTAAAGATGTCAGTACAATAGTCTAAGTAAGAGGAAATAGAAGCCTTTGACTCTAGTAATTACAGTGGATAGGAGAGAGAAAGGGAAAATTCTTTACCCTCCTAACAGGAAAGAATATTTGAATTTCCCAGCGGAGGTTTTCATTTGTTTTGACTCCATTAACATCATTCTCCCATCCCATATGATTTCTGCTGTCCCACCTCTTTTCAGCTTTCTTTTATGTTTCTTCCTCCATTAGGTTATAAGCTCCTCGAGGGCAGGGAATGCCTTTCTTTCCTTATTTGTATCTCTAAAACTTATCACAGTGTCTGACACATAGTTGGTGCTTAATAAATATTTACAGACTAATTTTCTTTTATTAAGAATAAAATGAAGGCCTCTCTCAGGGTTTGCAGGCTCCCACAGTCATGGTTCCTCTGAATTACAGAGCAGTAATCAGCTATGTTTTCACACAGTTCATCTTTCTAATAATATTTTATTTTTCCCAATCTACACGTAAAAAACAATTTTTAACATTTGTCTTTTAAAACTTTGAGTTGTAGATTCTCCCTCCCTGAGACAGTAAGCAATTTGATATAAGTTATACATGTTCAATCATATAAAATATACTTCTATATATGTCATGTGAAAAAAAACAGAAGAAAAACGACAAATACAATTTTTAAAAATATGCTTTCAAAACATTGTGCACAGTAACAGCAACACTGTGTGATGATCAACTATGAATGATTTAGCTCCTCTCAGCAATACATTGATCCAAGATGATCATAAAGGACTCATTATGAAATATGATATCCATATTCAGAAAAAGAACTGATGGACTCTAAATACAGCATCAAAGCATACCATTTTCATTTGCTTTATTCTTTTTGTGTTTTTTTCCCTTTTGCTCTATTTTTTTTCATTTCACTCCTGTGACTAATATTAAAATATGTTTTACATGATTGTACACATGCAACCTATAAATTGCTTGCCACTTTAGGAAGGAGTGGGAGATATGTAGAAAGAAAAATTTGGCACCCCAAATTTTGTGAAAATGAATGTTAAAAATTATCTTTACATACAATAGGAAAAAAAACTATTAAAAAAAAAAAAAATAGTATGCTTCTATCTGCATTCAGACAATCAATTTCCTATGAAGACAGATAGCAATTTTTATCATTAGTCCTTTGGAATTGTCTTGGATCATTGGATTGCTGAAAACACCTGACTCATTCACAGTAAATCATCAAATGATTTTGCTGTTACTATGAACAATGGTCTACTGGTTCTGCACATTTCATTTTATATCAGTTCATCTAAGTCTATTCAGAGCTTTCTAAAAGTATCCTGCTCAGCATTTTTTATAGCTCAAGTGTATTTAATTACAGTCAAATACCACACTACTTGTTCAAATATTTCCCAAGTGAGGAACATCCCCTCAAATTTCCATTTTTTTTTGCCACCACTAAAAGAATTGCTATAAATATTTTGTATAAATAGGTCCTTTTCCTTTTTTCCAAAATCTCTTTGGGGTAGAGACCTAGTAGTGGTATTGTTGGATCAAATAGTATGCATAGTTTTATAGCTCTTTGAGCATAGTTCCAAATTGCTCTCCAAAATGGTTAGATCAGATCACAACTCCCTCAATCTACCAACAGTGCATTAGTGTCTCAATTTTCCAATATCCTCTTCAACATTATCATTATCATTTTCTGTCATATTAGCCAATCTGATAGGTGTGAGGTGGTACCTCAGAGTTGTTTTAATTTGCATTTCTCTACTCAGTAGTTATGTAGAATATTTTAATGTCTATGGATAGCTTTGACTAGCTTATCTGAAAGCTGCCTGTTCATGTCCTTTGACCACTTATCAAATGAGAAATGACTTAGAATCTTATAAATTTAACTCACTTCTCATTATATTTGAAAATATATAGGGAATATCTTTATTTTTCTTATTTGTATCTTTGGAACAGCACAGCACTTACCACAAAATAGGTACTTATTAAGTATTTATTGACTAATTATTGACTGAGAACAAAATAAAGGCCTATTTCAGGAACTTGAAGGTTATTTTGCCTCCAATAATGGCTGACTGTGAAACTTCGCTAATTTGTTAATTATTTAAACAATTTTAGTTGATTGTTTAGAATTCTTTAAAGTATGCCATCGCATCATGTAAAAAGAATGATTTTTTAAATTTCCTCATTATCTATACCAATTATATATTTTGATCTTCTTTGTTACCAAAGTAAGATAATGTAGTCTGACTCTTTTTTGTGCTGCTTGCTCATGATCCCAGCCAATTACTTGAGTTATAAACTCTCTATTAAAGTAATGGTCTGTTTCCACTGTGGAGAATGTACTGTCCCAAGCTTTGGGGATTTGTATAGCTGTTTTCATAGATACTTCTAGGGACCTGTAAATTTTCAGTTCTTCCAAGGTGTTATGATAAGGGGCGAGGTGTTTCCTCCTTTCCTGGCCTGTGCTGTGGTCTATGAGTGACCACAAGCACTCTTTTCTGTCTTGGAACTGTGAAGAGGATTTTCTCTTCATCACCACTACATGCTCCACCAAGCCAGCTCTCCTCCTCACCTCAGGACAGCCACCCAGAACTGTGACCCAGATCCAAGCATGGGCAAAGCAAGAGAATACTGCACCAGCAGAGATCCCTGCAATCACCACCCCCAATCAGCCACCCAATTCCCCCTCAATCTGTGAGCAGGAAGCTCTAGAGGCAGCTACCACCCTGGGGCAGAGCTCCAGGACTGGAGCTGAGGCCGCTGTACTTCCCTCTCTCACCGCAGACACAGACTTTTCTCATTGACCTTCTAAGTTGTCTTTGGTGTTCGTGGGTTGAAAACCACCACAGCTCCCCATGATCCAGTTCTCTGAGGCTTGCTCCAGGTTCCCTGCAGCCTGTGTTCCCATGCCTAACTGTGTTCCTCTCCCAGCCTGGTGCAATATACCTTTCTGATCAACCATCCAGGTTGTCTTGGGCTGGAAATTTGTTTCACTTTGTCTTTTTGTGGGTTCTGCTGCTTTAGAATTCATGTAGAGCCATTTTTATAGGTATTTGGAGGGGTTTGGGGAGAGCTCAAGCAAGTTGCTGCTTTTACTCTGCCATCTTGGCTCCACCTCCTCTGTCTCATTTTTTTTAAAAATAGGAATGAGTGTTACATTTTGTCAAAAGTATTTTTCTGCATCTATTAAGATAATCATATGCTTTCTGTTGGTTTTCTTGTTGAGATGACCAATTATGCTGATAGTTTTCTTAATATTCAACCTGCCCTGCCTTCCTGGTATGAATCCCACCTGGTCGTAGCGTATGATCATTGTGATATATTGTTGTAATCTCCTGACTATTTTTTTATTTAAAATTTTTGCAATGATATTCATAAGGAAAACTGGTCTATAGTTTTCTTTATCTATATTTGTTCTTCCTGGTTTATGTGTCACCACCATAATTGTGTCTTAAAACTATTTGGTAGTGGGGCAGAGCCAAGATGGCAGAGTAAAAGCAGAGACTTACTTGAGCTCTCCCCCAAACCCCTCCCAATGCTTGTAAAAAATGACTCTAAATAAATTCTAGAGCAGTAGAATCCACAAAAAGACAGAGTGAAATAAATTTCCAATCCAAGACAACCTCGTTGGTTGACAGGAAAGTTCTGCTGTGCCAGACTGGGAGAGGAGCACAGTTCAGCCTGGGCTGTGCTAGCAAAGACCAGGGCCCAGCAAACCTGGAGCAGGCCTCAGGGAACTGAAACAATGGGAGCTGTGGCAGTTTCCAGACTTCTCAACCCACAAATGACAAAGACAACTTAGAAGGCCAGTGCAAAGATCTGTTGGGTCTAGGTGAGAGAGGAGCATGTTTCAGCCCTGGCCCTAGTGCAGCCCCAGGGCAGCGGCCACAGCATCAGTGTCTGCTTTCAGAGCTTTTGGCCTACAGATAGTGGGAAGATTGAGTGTCTGACCAGAGGGGGATAGCAGGGATCTCTTTTCTGCTGCTGAGGCAAGATTGCTTTACCTGTGCTTAGGTTTGGGTCTCAGTCCTGGGTGGCAGTCCTGGGGTGAAGAGGAGCACCGGCATAGCAGAGCTTGTGGCATCAGTAGAGAGGGAACCCTTCACTCATTTCCAAGGCAGAAGAAAGTGCTTGTGGTCACTCTCAGACCAGAGCACAGACCAGGAGAGGAGTAAACACCTCTCCTTAGATCATACTGATGGGGTGCTTGGGTGGTTGTACTGGAACCCGAATTTCTTGACCATGTTTCTCCCTAGCCTTAGAAACACTATCTCTTGTAGTTTTTCACCAGCCCAAGACACTGTGCCTAGCAATTACTCATAAGTGGGCCCCAGCAAGACCCTTATCTCTCTCCCTGGTGCAGTAACAAAGAGCACCTGAAGGAATTATTAGTTTGAACTGGCTTTGTACTGGGTCATAAAGATATTCTTACTCACTGAACTATCTATACTACCTCCCTACTCCATTATCTACATCCTAGACTGTTCATTATCTGTATTCTAGACCTAAGACATATGTATACTCCCTATATCTATTTTGCCAAACAAGACATTGACTGGTGGCAGACTGGACAACTCTCAGTTACCCTTGACTGCTAGTTAACTTGGTGATGTAGCAGGCCTAGAAGCACACTTCTGTGTGGCCCCACTGGTGGGCTTTTCCTAGTGAACTCTGGGTAAAACACCTATGCAGTAGATAGAAAAAGTACATGTTCCTTTAAGAACTGACCACTCCTTATCCACTCCCTAATCTCTCCCTGAATTACCTAGTTAGCATATTTGGCACATGTTTTATTATATTTTATCCTATATAAACTTGAATTGTGCCCCTCTAAGGTCGTAGGTTCCTTAAGGATCCTTGCCTGCTATATAGTGTAACAATAAACTTTTTGCCAACTTGACTTAAAGAATACTTGAGTCTGTGAATTCATTCCAGATGACCCCAATCTTTGAGGGGTCTCAACCTCTCAGACCACAACAATAACAGCTTGGAAGAACTGAAAACTTACAATTCCCTAGAAATATCTCTGAAAACAGCTGCACAAAACCCCTGAAGCTTGGGACACTATACCCTCCACACTGGAAGCAGACCCTACCTTAACAAAGAGTTTAAAAGTCAAATAATTGGCTGGGAAGATGAGCAAACAGAGGGAAAAAATTCAGACAGTAGAATTTTACTTTGGTGATGAAGAAGATCAAAACATATGACCAGAAGAAGATAACAAAGTCAAAGCTATTGCATCTAAAGCCCCCAAGAAAAATATGAATTGGTCTCAGGCCATGGAAGAGCTCAAAAAGGATTTTGAAAAACAAGCAAAAGAAGCAAAGGAAAAATTGGAAAGAGAAATGTGAGTGATGGAAGAAAATCATGAAAAATGAGTCAACAGCTTGGTAAAGGCAACACAAAAAATGCTGAAGGAAATAACACCTTAATAAATAGGTTAACCCAAGTGGCAAAAGAGGTCCAGAAAGCCAATGAGGAGAAGGATGTCTTAAAAAATAGAATTCTCCACATGGAAAAGGAAGTCCAAAAGCTCACTGAGGAAAATAATGCCTTAAAAATTAAAATGGAACAAATAAAGCTAATGACTCTATGAGAAATCAAGAAATCATAAAAGAAAACCAAAAGAATGAAAAATAGAAGACAATGTGAAATACCTCATTGCAAAAACAACTGAGCTGGAAAACAGATCCAGGAGAGATAATTTAAAACTTATTGGACTACCTGAAAACCACAATAGAAAAAGAGAGCCTAGACATGATGTTTCAAGGAGTTATTAAGGATAACTGCCATGATATAACCAGAGGGTAAAATAGAAATTGAAAGGATCCACCAATTATCTTCGGAAAAAGATCTCAAAAGAAAAACTCTCAGGCATATTATAATCAAATTCCAGAGTTCCTAGGTCAAGGAGAAAATATTGGAAGCAGCCAGAAAGAAACAATTCAAGTGGTGTGGAAACACAATCAGGATAACATGAGATTTAGCAGCTTCACATTTAAGGATTGGAGAACTTGGAATATGATATCCTGGAGGTCTAAGGAACTAGGATTAAAACCAAGAATCACCTACCCAGCAAAACTGAGTGTAATCAATGAAGGGAAAAATTGATGTTCAATGATGTAGAGGAATTTAATACATTCTTGAGAAGCCAGAGCTAAATAGAAAATTTTACTTTCAAATACAAGACTCAAGAGAAGCATGAAAAGGTAAACAGGAAAGAGAAATCACAAGGGATTTATTAAAGTTGAACTATTTACATTCCTGCATGGAAAGATGATATTAGTAATTCATGAGACTTTTCTCATTATTAGGGCAGTAGGAGGGAATATATATACATAGACAGAAGGGCAGGGTAGGTTGAATATGAAGGGATGCTTTCTAAAAAATAAAATTAAGGGCTGAGAGAGAGGGATGTACTGGGAGAAGGAGAAAAGGAGAGGTAGAATGGGGTAAATTATCTCACATGAAAGAGGCAAGAAAAAGCTTTTACAGTGGAGAAACAGAGGTGGGAGTTGAGAAGGAATGAGTGAACTTTATTCTCATCAGATTTGGCTTAAGGAGGGAATAACATACACACTCAATTGAGTATGGAAAGCTATCTTACCCTACAGGAAAATATGGGGGGAAGGAGATCAGAGAGGGAGGGTTGTTAGAAGGGGCAGGAGACTTGGGGAGAGGGTAATCAGAAGCAAACACTTTTGAGGAGAGACAAGGACAAAGGAGAGAATAGAATAAATGGGGGGCAGGACAGAATGGAAGGAAATATAGTTAGTCTTGCATAACATGACTATTATGGAAGTGTTTTGCATGACTGCACATGTATAGCCCATGTCGAATTGCTTGCCATCTCAATGAGGGTGGGTGGGGAGGGAGGAGGGAAGAGAATTTGGAACTCAAAGTTTTAGAAACAAATGTTAGAAATTGTTTCTGCATGCAATTGAAATAAGATACACAGGCAAAGGGATATAGAAATCTACCTTACACTACAGCAAAACAGAAGAAGAAGATAAGAGAAGGGAGAGAGATAATAGAAGGGAGAACAGATTGAGTGAAGGGGGAATCAGAATGCAGGTCATCATGGAGGGGTGAGGGGAGGGATGGGGAGAATATTTGGAATGCAGAATCTTGCGGAAGTGAATCTTGAAAACTAAAAATAAATAAATAAATTGGAAAAAAAATTGGTAGGACTTCTTTCTAGCCCATTTTTCCAAATACTTTTTATGGTATTAGAATTATATAGTACTGGAATTAAGGCTTATGCTTCTTGTGCTATGGGTGCAAGTTCTTGCTACTGGCCTGTGCTGGGTGCCCACTGATGGCCTGTGTCATCAGTGGGGAGGTACATGGCCTTGCTGTTGGCCTATCTTGGGGCTTCTCTCATTGCTGGCTTGCTGGACTTTGACCAGCTGCTGGCTCACACAGATGCCACCTGCTCTTTTCCTTTTACTTGAGTTAGACTTTTACTACTGACTTTTAAAGCTGTCTTGGAGTGGGACATTGTTTAACCCCACCTTTGTATGGTTTCCTCCAGTTCCAGAATTCATTTTTAGGTGTTATTTTATACTAGTTTGGAGGTGAATTTGGGAGAGCTCAGGTGCGTTCCTGCCTAACTCTGGCATCTTGGCTCAGTCCTCTCCCCAGTTCACACTTTTAGATATTCATTTTTACTCTTGCAACCATGGATCAATTTAGAAGATTTTCTGTAACTAAAACCTCCCTTAGGCATTATTTGACATAAATTTCAGCTTTATCATCAAAGAATATTGGCCAAAAGAGAATTTTACCTGAGTCCATAGGCTTTAGTATATTAAATATCTAGGGGAAAGAGGAAATGGAAAGAGCCGGCAGAAAAGAAAGGTATGGAGATTAAAGGAAACAATTCATGTTGAAGAGAACAAAAGGGGACAATATGTAAAATGTTGGACTTCACAGTTCCATGTCATGAGAACACAAGGGCCTGTCTTTGATAGTGTAGAATCTCTAGGCCTTTAGCACTGATAATCAAGAAAACAATGTAGGGACTTTCATAAAGGTTGTAGAGAAGGCATTCTCCTGTGTGATGTTAGATTGATAAAGTGGTGCTGGGGACAAAAGGGCTGAGTGCTGTCCTGATAAACCATAAAATTTCATAGATGGAAGGAAATACGGAGGACACCAGGTTTAGTCCAATTGGTGAATCAACATCACTGGCAACACAAAATGTCAAGTCTTCACAAGCAGGCAGTTGGAGTTGAATTCTATAGTACAATTTGCTATTTCATAATAATTATTTCTTCAAGATTCCTCTATCTTGGGAGATGAGAGGCAAATATTGTTAACAACAATAACAATAACAACAGCAACAAAAATAATTATACCTAATATTTATATGGCACTTTAGGATCCACAAATCATTTTGCAATTCTCTCTTGTGATCTTCACAAAAATCCTGGAGGTAGGTATTATTATTTTCTCCATTTTACAAATGATGATTATGAGGCAAACTGAGGTTAAGTGAATTGCCCTTCTTCATATAGCTACTAAGTATCTCAGGCAGAATTTCTACTCAGATCTTCTAGACTGCAAGATCCAGAACTCCATCTGCTACATCACCTAACTGGATTTTTCCAGGATTTTATTGGACTGGAAGCTTTATTCTATCCCACAGAGCCAAAGAGTACTTAGGACCTGAGAGTCACTGACAATTAGGATAAAGGGGCTACAAGCTGGAAAGCAGGCAGCTAGGAAGACAGAGATGTGAACGAGCCAGGAAGTTGGCTTTCTCAAATGCATATACAATGCTAAAATGGAATTCAAGGAATAAAAAGATACAAACATGCTGACTAACAGCAGTATGGTTTGAGTGGCTCTGATCTCACGGGAGCTACCAGGTGTGAGATCATTGCCATGAATGTACTGGACTCTCTGGTGGTGTCTGTACAAGACAAAAACCATATAGCCACTGGTTCCCACCATAATTCCTACACATAAAACATCAGGAAGGGAGATTATGAATATATATAGTGTAATAGTAAATGAAATATCAGATATAGCAAAACAATAAATGAAATCGTGTCTTTCAGTGATGTTTACGATTCCTATTTGGCCTTTAAAATATAAAAAAATAAAACAATTTGTCAGCAGATGAAAAGCCCAGCACAAGAAACAGAATGAGATGATGCACTTTGGGATTCTGGCTCTGAGCTCTGCCCACCTGGAGCTTCTAGGACTTAAAGTGATGGCTTGGAAGCCACTCAGGAAGCAGGTGGTGCCGAGAGAAAGGCCCCGGGCCACTCGGTGAAGGTAAAACACAAATTTACATCCCACATCATCCAAGAAATTGTTGAACCCAAAAGCAGCCATTGTCTGAGGAATCCCTTTGGAGAGAAGCACCAAGTCATTGACAAAGGCCAAGTGGGAGAGAAGCAAGTCTATGGTCCTCAGCCTGGGACCAAGGAAAAAGGTGATGATATACAGGCCCAGGAGGAAGGAGTTCCCCAGGGCCCCAAATCCAATCTGAAACAGCAAAAGAAGCCCCAGTACCATGTCATTAGAAATCATTTTCTTTTTGTTGATGGGAAGCAAATAGCTGTCAAAACTGGTAAACTCTTGCTTGTTCAGAAATATAAGGGGTAGAAGATATTTCCTGAGATGAGGGAGGTGCTTCTTTTGTTCAGTACAAGTCACCACGAACCATTCATTTCATCTAAAGGGATATGATAAAAATATTTCTTTTAGTGTTGCCTGACCCTGGAGATGATAGTATTGATTAAAACATTTCTAATGTGTTGTTGTTTTTTGCCCTTTATTTCTAGAGATTCTTTTCTGAAACATTTAAGTTGGGTTCTTCTCTGGTGAGATAATTAGATTATATAATCCTTACAAGATGCTTGTAGATAACATAAACGGATAGAGACATGAGGATATAATTGCACAAGAAAAGGAGTGTCAAATGGGTAGCCTTGGGGATATAGCTCTGTGCTTTTGATGATCTTAAGATTTTCCAGGAAACAAAGATCAAACACCTCATTCTCGGTGCTTAAGAAACACTTTTAATGTTTTTAATATCAAAATAATTCTAGGGTGGCTATCTTCATATAAGTCCTGTAATACTGCAATATGGATAGAATTGAAATTGTGACTGATCAAAGTGTCAGTGGAGATGTTCATGTTGGAGAGGAAGAAATGACAACATGTTTGCAACAAAGAATAGCCTAAGACAAGAATTAACAACAATTTTATGAGATCCAAATACTCCTAAAGTATAAACTGATGTTATATAGTGAGAGTAAACATAAACAAATGGACACTCCACATGATACATGAGTACTTTGCAATGGATATGAAAATGAAGGAAAATGCAGAGCATACTGAGTGAATACTTCTATCATTTTTGGCAGAGCAAAGACACACACCTTCAAGGATGAGAAGACATCAGTTAACTGTCTTAGTTATATTTTCAGAGACGCAGATTGATTAGGTAATAAATCCATTGATCTGTTTGCAATAATCATTAAATTAATATCAATGAATGGGTCTATCTGAAGTAGGGATGAAAGAAAGTTTTGTGTTTGGTATATCCACTTGACTGTGGACTAGCTAGAATATAGCTTTTGAGTGAAATTAGTCTTGTAATGGAGAATGTGCCATGCAGGGGGTGGCTTCAATAAGTATGTATTAATTATCCTTAAATTGTAAATTAAGAAGAAAGCACACAGCAGGGGTGGCTGATATGCAAGAGAAATGATATGTGGTTTCTAAAACATCATAAGCTAGCTTTGAAAAAAAAATGTAGAAACCATTTTGCAGATATTTAATTGAATTTTGGAGACAATGTTTGTCATCAGAAATTTTAAGCTATAACTTTCCTCTATCTTGTTGCATTTATTCCTCTGTGTGCTTTCATGACATCGCTGGTGAGTGTTAATTAAAAACCTGAAGGAAGCTATGTGACTGCTTGTGGGCCTACATGGGCAAGCAAGCCACTATAAAAGTCCACAGTCAAGTGGATATACCAAACACAAAACTTTCTTTCATCCCTACTTCAGATAGACCCATTCATTGATATTGATTTAATGATCATTACAAACAGATCAATGGATTTATTACCTAATCAATTCGCATCTCTGAAAATATAACTAAGACGATTAACTGATGTCTTCTCATCCTTGAAGGTGTGTGTCTTTGCTGTACAGTAGGAAGAAGTGCTTATATGAACTTAAATTTCTGGGACCTCATACCTGTCTAAGTAATCTCTCTTTCATTCTCTCTCTGTCTCTCTCTCTCTCTCTCTCTCTCTGTCTCTCTCTCTCCCTCTCTCTTTCTCTCTCTCCTCTCTCTCCTCCTCTCCCTCTCTCTCCCTCTCTCTCTCTCTCTCTCTCTCTCCTCTCTCTCTCTCTCTCTCCCTCTCCCTCTCCTCTCCCTCTCTCTCTCTCTCTCTCTCTCTCTCTCTCTCCTCCCTCTCCTCTCCTCTCTCTCTCTCTCTCTCCCTCCCTCTCCCTCTCTCTCTCTCCCTCTCTCTCTCTCTCTCTCTCTCTCTCTCTCACTCTCTGTCCATCCGTCTCTCTCTGTCTCCCTCTGTTTTCTCTCTGCCTCTCATCATCATCATCGTCATCATCATCAATGTCCTACTCACTATGCGTATATATTCCCTACTGCTCTTTCCTGACCATGGTGACTCCTCTAGGATCCAGTCTCTCTGTACCAACTACAAGATTGTAAATCTTGGCGTGGATGTTCCATAGTAATGTCAACCTCAACATGTCTAGAAGAGAACATGTTGCATTCCCATGACCCCTTTATCCCATCTTGCAACTCCCCTGTTTGTGTAGAAAATGTCATTATTCTTCTTATTACCCAAGATTTAAATAGAGAAATCTTCCCCAATTCATCAAATTCTCTCATTCTCTTTATCTAATCATTTCCAACTGTTCTTCATTCTACTTTTAAAATTACTGAATCGTTCTCATCTTTGTATTTATAACAGAACAACCAAAGTTTTGGCCCTCATTATTCCTCACCTAAATAATTGTGATAGTCACTTCCCAATTGATAAATAGTCAAAGAATATGAATAGGCAATTTTCTAAAAGAAGAAATCCAAATGTCCATATGGCCAAATTCACATGGCCAAATCACTAATAATTAGAGAAATTTAAAATAACCATGTTGGTAAAAATGATGTTAAAAGAAAATTTCATTAGTTGAAGGAGCTATAGGGAAAGAGGCAGATTCATGTTGGTGGAATTATGAATTGGTACAGTCATTCTGAAAAGTAATTTGAAGCCACACCCTAAAAGTCACTGAATTCCATCTTTAAACTTCCTCTCTACCTCTTTGCAAATAGTTTTCCCAACCTGGAGATGCCTCCACCATGAAACTCACTCTCCTCTATTATGATTTCAATTGAAACTCTTGTTTAATATTTCACAAAATTAAAGTACCTTCACTCAGTTTTACACTCAGAAGACTCTACTACAGGTTATGCACAAATAGTCCACGAGAATATTTAGAATGGTAAAGTCTCTAGATTTGTGCATCTCCCATTTGTTGGGAGCTACAGAAATTCAGCTTTGCTCATAGATTCAGCCAGTCCTATGCCAGCATCTCCCATGTCAGACAGTACTAAAGTTCTCAAGAGAGACCCTGAAAATGTCCTTGTATTGCTTCTTTTGACCTCTCTGTGAGTATCTGCCTTGAGTGAGTTCTCCTTAAAATAGCTTCTTAGATAAATGCATATTTAGCACATGGACTAAATGGCCAGCCCATCAGAATGGTGCTGTCCAAAGCAGAGTTTGAATGCTTGATAGTTCATCTCAAGATACCTCAGTGTCCAGTACTTTGTCTTGCCAAGTAATCTTCTGAATCTTACAAAGACAATTCAAACGGAAGCAGTACAGTTTTCTGGTATGTCACTAGTAGATTGTTTAGGTTTCACTGACATACAAAAATTTAGTCAGTACAAAGGTTCTAGAGCCCTTCAAGTTGGTAGGCAGACTAATACCTCTTCTCTCCCACACTTTTTCTTGGAGTTTTCCAAATGATGAAATAGCTCTGGCAATGCATGCATCAACTTCATCATCTATATGTATACCCTAGAAAGTGTACTGCCAAGGTAAGTGAACTCATCCGCAGCATTCAAAATTTCTCCATTTGTTGTAACCAAATAAATGAATGGTGCAGTGCTCTCGGTGGAGAGCCTCTGTTTTCTTGGTGTTAGTTGCCAGGCCAAAATTAATACAAATTACAGAGAATCAATGCATACTCTGTTGCATCTCACCCTCAGAGGCTTCATGAGTGCATAATTATTTGCAGGGAAAAAAAGTCATGTACCAACTCTCCCTCCACTTTTGTCTTGGCTTTTGGCTTTTTCAAGTTAAATAATTTACCATTAGTGTGGTAGCTGACCTTGATGCCATTTTCTATCTTTTTGAAGCTGTCTGACAACATTGCACAAAACATCATGCTGAAAAGCATGGGAGCAAGCACGCAGGCCTGCTTCGCTCCACTGGTGACTGAAAAGCTTAAGAGCATTATCCTGTATTCAGAACCCATGCATGCATAACATCATGAAAGTGGCATACAATACTGATGAACTTCCCCAGGCAACCAGATTTCACCATGATCTTCCACAAGTCCTCACTACTGATAGTGTCAAAGGCTGTGGTCAGATTGACAAATATTCTGTGCAGAACTCTGCTCAGATCCTGGCATTTCTTCTAGAGGTGTCAAGCACCAATTACCATGTCAACTGTTCCTAGGCCCTTTTGGAAGCCACACTGACTCTCAGGTAGATGACCATCTTCAAAATGAAGGATCAGCTGATTAAGGGGAACTTTAACAAGAATCTTGCCAGAAGTGACTAAAAGAGAGAGCCCTCTATGATCGTCATTGTACAATCTGTTAACATTTCTTTATTGAGATGGACAATGAAGGCATCCTTGATCTTCTGGGTGATAACCTCCTCTAAACCAGAAGATTTCAGTCAGCTTCTGTATTACTGGTCCCCTTGCCTTGTAGAGCTCTACTGGAATGAAATAAACACCAGGTACTTTACCACATGATAGAGCTTAAAGGTATTCAATACCTCTTCATCAGTTGGAAATTCAGCTAGAGGGATTGACTTCAACCTGACATATATGATCCATGGCTTTAGCATTGGTTGATGATGGTCTGTTGAGAAAATTGTGGAAATATTCAGCCCATCTCTGCAGGATGATGACATTGTTACTGATCAATGTGCCTCTATCAGCTCTGAGTAGTTGAGATGCACTAGAAATACTTGGCCCATAAATGGCTTTCAGGGCATGGTTAAAACATTTTGGATTTTTACAATTAGTGTAAAATTGAGTTTCATTAGCCTTCTTTCTGAGCCAAGAATCCTGGATCTTTCCAAGCTTCACTTGCAACTTGAATGTGAATGTTTAGCTTGGAGAGGAAGAAAGAAAGACAGAAGGAAGAAAGGAAGGGAAAAAAATCAGTTAGGGTGGAAAGTAGGAAGAAGGACAGAAGGAATGAAGAAAATGTAAGTAAAAAGAAGGAACTTAAGAAGGAAGGCGGGAAGGAAGAAAGAAACAAAGAATGAAAGAAAGGAGAAAAGCAAGGAAGAAGAAAAAGAAAAAAGAATGAATGGATGAAAGAAGGAAGGAAAGAAGAAAGGAAGGAAATAATAAGAAACTTAGCAAGGAAGGAAAGAAGAAAGAAACAAATAAAAATGAAAAGGTAAAAATCAAGAAGGAAGGAAAATGGAAAGGAAGAAAAAAGAAATGAAAAGGGCAGTTAAGAAGGAATTAAAAGAAAGAAACAATGAAGGAAAGAAGAAAGTAAGGAACAAAGAACTTGGGAAGGAAGAAACAAGAAAAAAATGAAAGGAAGGAAGGAAAGAAAGAAGGAATGAAAGAAGGAAGGAAGCAATTAGGAAGGAAGGGGAAAAGGTAGAAAGAATGAATGAAAAAAGGAAGGAAGGTAAGAAAAAATGAAAGAAAAGAAACATAAGAAAAAAGAAAAGAAAAGAAGGAAGGAGGGAAGGAAAAAAGCAGTTATGGAGGAACATAAGAAAGGAAGACAGAAAAAAGAAAGAAGAATAGAAAGAAAGAAAAAGACAGTATAAAAGAAGGAACTTAAGGAAGAAGGGAAGTAAGGAAAGAAAAAGCTAGAGAGGAAGAAAAAGAAAAAAATGAATGAAAGATAAAATGAAGGAAAGTAGAAAGGAAGGAAAAGAAGTAACTTAGCAAGGAAGGAAGGAAGAAAGAAAGAAAGACCCTTTGACCCAGCAATAGCACTTCTAGGGCTATATCCCAAAGAGATCATACAAATGGGAAAAGGACCCACATGTACAAAAATATTTATAGCAGCTCTTTTTGTGGTGGCAAAGAATTGGAAATTGAGAGGATGCCTATCAATTCGGGAATGGCTGAACAAGTTGTGGTATGTGAATGTCATGGAATACTATTGTGCTATAAGAAATGATAAACAGGCTGACTTCAGAAAAACCTGGAAAGACTTGTATGGTCTGATGCTGAGTGAAATGAGCAGAACCAAGAGAACATTGTACACAATAACAGCCTTGTTGTGCAATGACTAATATTGATAAACTTAACCCTTCCCAGCACTACAAGGATCTAAGACATCTCCAAAGGCCTCCTGATGGAAAATGCTACCCACATACAAAGAAAGAATTATGGAGTTTGAATGCAGATTGAAGCATATTATTTGCTATTTTTTTTTTGTTTCTTCTGTTGAGTTTTGTTTCCTCTTTCTGGTGGTTCCTCCTATTAGTTCTAATTCTTACTTACAACATCACTAATGTGAAAATATGTTTAATGGGAATGTAAATGTATAACCTATATCAGATTGTGCACCATCTTGGGGAAAGTGGTGAGGAGGGAGAGGGAGAAAAATTTTTTTAAAAGAAAGAAAAAAGAAAGGAAGGAACAAAGAAACTGGAAGAAATAAAGGAAAAAAGCAATAGAAAAAGAAATGAAAAAGCAGTTAGGAATGAAAAAAGAATGAACTAATGAAAGAAAGAAGGAAAGAAAAAAGACAGGATAAAAGAAGGAACTTAAGAAGGAAGGAGGGAAGGAATTAAAAAGAATGAAATAAAGGAAAAGGCTGGAAAGGTGGGAAAAAAAGAAAAATGAATGAAGGAAACAAGAAAGGAAAGAAAAAGAAGTAACTTAGCAAGGGAGGAAGGAGGGAAGAAAGACAAAGAAAAGAAGGAAGAAAGAGAAAAAGGAAGGAAGGAAAAAAGAAAACAGGAAGGAAGAAAGAAGGAAAAGAGAAAGAGAAAAAGAAGTAAAAAACAAGGCAGTTAGGAAGAAAGGAAAATAAAGAAAGAAGGAAAGAAGAAAGTAAGGAAAAAGAAGGAACTTAGGAAGGAAGAAACAGGGAAAGATGGATGAAGGAAGGAAGGAAGAAGGAAGGAAGTAAAAAAGGAAGCAGTTAGGAAGGAAGGTAAAAGGTAAGAAAGAAGAAAGAAAGGAAGAAAGAAAGAAAGAGGGAAGAAGGAAGGAAGAAAGAAGGAAGGAAAGAAGAAAGGAAGGAAAAAAGAAAGAACTTAGGAAGAAACAGAGAAACAAAGAAAAAGAAAGTAAAGGGGAGGGAAGAAAGGAGGGAAGGTGTGAGAAAGATTTGTGTGTGTGTATGTGTGTTTGTTATTTAGCCTTGTCAAATAATTTTCTATGATCAAAGAACAAGTGTATCTCCCCCTTCAAACATAAATAAATGTCCCTGATGGGCTCCTGTACATTGAACAGTTCATTATGGAAAACACAATAATCTTTATTCTTTAACATACAAAACAATGGGGTAGGTGGGTCAGTGTGAAAATAAAGAAATAAAAATGTTTTTGAAGACTTTAGAGCTTTATCTGGATTTTGGAAGATAGAAGGACATGTCTCAAAGGGGAAGTTAAAAAAAGACACATAAAAACATGATGTGAATTAAGAGTTACATTTTTTTTTCTATAAGAGGAGATTGTTGAGCCCTTTGAAATGGAATTAATCAATCAATCACTGAGTTTAGTACCTGCTCTTGGCCAAGTGATGTTCTAGGACTTGGAGTTATAGAAATAAAAAAAAGAAACAGTCCCTGTCTTCAATGAGCTTATATTCAAAAGGAGGAGGCAGCATATACATATATAGGCATACATAAAACAGTTATGGTGTGCATAAGGAATAAATGCTATATATATGTTGTTATTTTATATTTTGTATCGATTTATATGTTTAGGTATTATACATACATGTATATACATACACACATATATGTGTATATATGTGTGTTTATATATATATATATATACACATACATATGTACATATTATAATATAATGAACTGAGCAAATACAAGATAACCTTGAAAGGGAAGGCATTAGAACTGGAGGAATCAGGAAAATCCTCATACAGAAAGATTCCTGAAACTTGAAAACAAGGGTTTCCGAGAAGGTGTGTTGGGGGAGAGCATTTTAGGCATTGGGGAGAGAAAGATAAGAGAACTGGGGACAGAAGATAGATAGTCACTAATAAGGCCAGCATGCTTGGCCAATAGAATGTATGAAGGGGGAAAAAAAGGAAGACTGGAAAAAGTAGGTTTGGGCCAAGTTGTGAAGAATGATAAATATCAGAAAATTTTGAGGTCTGTAGAGATATAAGATGAACCTGTGCTTAAAGAAAATCAACTGTGTGGAAGACTGGTCAGAATGTATGCTAAGGATTGAGGATGGGAATCCACAAGCCCTGTCAGGCAGCGATCAGCAAGGGTCAGAGGGAGAGCTGAGTAAGAGTAGCTGGTGAAGCCTTGCTTACACAGGTTTATATTAAGCTGATATTGTCTATATCACAAACTCCACGAAGCAATTGTTGAATCAAGAAGCTTTATTAATGACTTGGCAAGGCTGGGCATCCCACATGTGTGAGAGCATGCATGTAAGAGCACATGTGTTGACAGATACATGACTTTTTATTCCCTATTCCCTCTTCTAATTTCCTTCTTCTGTTTCCCCATTGGCTGGGTATTTTAGAGGTTACAGCCTACCTGAAGTGCCTAATTTCCCCCTGTGAATCTCTGCCCCTAAGTACATCTCCTGCTCCGCACAATTCAGGGACTGCATGCAGCCCTTACTTTGGAACACCCCTTTGATGTTAGTCTATACTTAACCTCAGAACTGGTTTTCCACTTTAAGCTCCCTTTGTTCAACTTCCACCCAGCCCCCAGACTGCATTTTTTGCATTCCCTTCCAGTTTAAAATGACTCCAATAGTAGGGTTCAAGCCCTGATTGTGTAAAATGCTGGAGCAACATCCCCAGCCACATTTTCCACAGCTGACAACTGCAAAGAGAGGTTTCGATTTTCCAGGAAATGTGACAGGAACATTAAGCAACTTGCAAACTAGATGATTATTACCTATTTCTGGTCACTAATGTAGGCAGAAATGACAATGCCAAAAGGAACCTAGAAAGCAGAATTGTGGACTCTGAAATTTGGGGTAGAAGAGGAAGAATTTGAAAGCAGAGAAGGGAGTGTGGAGAGGGATTTCTATCCAAGCTGGCATTCTGAAAGGAAGCCAGCAGCTTCTTTTTCTACTGCAAAATCTGAAAAGGAGCATTAGAGTGAATAATACTTCATGAAATTCAGGTAGCAAATATAGTAGGTGACTTAATCTATCTTAGAACTGCACAAATCAGTCATAAGCTTATGGGAAACTGGATGTGATGCACCAGCAAAGTCAGCATGTATGCTCCAGAAAACTAGCAAGTCCATAGCTCCCAGGTATGTGCTGCAAATCTTTGAGCATTTGAGTCTGGTTCAAGGCAGGCATAGCCTGAAAACCCTAGATCTAGAGACAGTGAGATCAAAGGGTAGGTAAAAATAGTAATCCTCAAATTAAAAAAAAAACCCACAGCATATTAGAAAAGTTTGAGCATGAATACAATTAATGAACCAATGCTTGATGACTCTTGTTAAGAGCAGCAAAAAGAAAATGATTTTGTTTGTCTGTTTTTCTCTTTTGGAGTAAAGAGAAGAGCAAAGAATGGCTAAGGTAAATTCTTGGGGCTTGGTATTATGATAATTTGAGATGGAGAGAAGAGTCACTGGCTGAATTCTTTTGTTTAATTGTTTCTCATGGGGAATGACTTCTGAACAGGAAAAAATTATGATGAAAACGGCTAATAGAGAGATGAAACCCATAAAAAACAGTTAGTGAGAAAATATTTAGCTACTGTTGATAAATTTAAGCTACCAGGACAAGCGAAATTTTATCTTAGTGTTTGGACAATAGTTAACTGGTGTAGCAAGTAGAGTGTTGACTGTGGAAGTCAAGAAGGCTGAGCATAAATACTTAGTGGCTTTGAGACCCTGGACAACTCATTTGTCATCTCTGTGCCTCAGTTTCTTCTGAGGGAAGATAGACACCAGGGGCACTAAGGTGATTTTAAGCTTGAAATTAATGATATTGTAAACTTTCAGATGCAATTGTTAAGTAACTCTCTGTGATCTTTGAATGACTATGGTCATTGGAAGAGTCACTGCATATCCAGAAGGGAATATGTATTGTCCAAATTGTTAAAATGAGGGGAAGTAGAGAGCATTAAGTTGGATTGCAATAAAAATTCAGAAGTGGTTTATTCAAGGGATAATTAGGAAAAATGTAGAAAAAGCAGCAGTGATAACACAAATAAGCCAGAGGGTTTCACAAGGTGACAAAATTCAGAAAGATCATAATACAATAGCAAATTAAGTCAAATTCAGTGCAATGTCATTTAATAGGATAAAATCTAAAGCCTAATATTTTGATTCCAGAAATCAACTTTTCAAACACAAGGCATAGATGAGTTGGTAAAACAGCATTTCATGGGATATATTAATATATTTTAAATTTAAAAATTCAAATTTATTAATTTATTTTAAACTTAAATACTAAAACTTAAATACAGAATAATAAAAGAAAAAAAAAGCATTGCCATGTACATAGAAGGATGTAAGAGAGGATTCAAAATACAAAGTGATAAATTTCCATTTCAAGAAAGCCTATATAAAAAATACTACACATTGTGTTGAGAGCTGTCCATCTTTTCTTTGCTACCTTGTAATTTTTCTTTTGTTCTCTGCTGTGCAATTTTTACTTTGCTCTCCCCCCCCCCTCCTCCCCACCTCCTGCAAGAAGGTAAAATTGAGCAAGGGGGGGATAGGGGTGAGGGGGATATATACACATACACACATATACATATACAAATATACACAAGCATATATATATATATATATATATATATATAATATATACACACACATATACATACATACATTTATATGCATATCCATATATTTAGATATCTGCAATCATACTTATATATAGAAATTCATATACATCTATGTAAGAACTTAATACATTTATTTGTCCCATTTTTCTGAGGGTGGATAACATCTTCCTTCATAGGTCCAAGTCTTTCCATATTTTTCTAAATTCACCAACTCACTGTTTCCTTTAACATAGCAATGTTCCAACCTCATATTGTCTAGTTTTTTAATTGTCTCAAACAATATTGATTAATATGGCTGACATATAGTGTAGTTTCCCTATTTTTATGCTTTGATTAAATATATGCTTTAGCTTTAATTTTGTCAATGATCATCATTACTATCCCTGCTTTTTTTCTTAATAAATTCTAATACTGATCTTTATTTTATTTTTGTGTCTATCTCTTATTTCCTATTCTTCCTGACTCTTCTTTACATCTACTCACCACCTTGCTCTCCTATTACTCAATCTACCCCACCCCACACCAAAGATCCCTCCATTATTGTCTCTCCTCAACCTATCCCCTGGCTTTATCTTTAAAGGACTTTGGAATCTTAAACAAATTATCTGCTGTAACTGCAGAAATCAGGGGCAGGTGGCTGAGTTTTACCTTTGACCTTCTATACTATAGGGTTTTATCTACTTTTTACAAATAGATTGAATTCTAATGAGGAGATGTAGTGGATAAAGCACCAGACTTGGAGTCAGTGAGATTTCTTCTGAATCCTGCCTTAGATACTTCCTCATTTTGGGAACCTGAGCAAGACACTTAAATTCTCTCTGCCTCAGTTTCTTCATCTGTTAAATGGAGATAAGAGGACAATCTATCTCACAGCTCTTCTCTGAGAATCAACTGAGGTAGTAGGACAAAGTGCTTACAAAACTTAAAGTGCTAGACATAGGTAAGCTATCATTGATAATATTAAAATAAATAATATTGTAAACAATAAAAATTAAGGCAACTGAAATTCCACATCATACTTACCAGATTAGTAAAGATAACAAAAAGTAGAATGACAAATATGGGAAGCACTGAAGGAAAGGTGCACAATAATGCATTGCTCTTGGGGCTGGAAATTTGTCCAACCATCCTAGAGGTCAGTTTGGACCTTAGTCTATGGAGATACACAATTATGCATCTACTTTGACCTAGCATTGACTCTCCAAGGACAATACGCCCAAAGGGAGCAAAAAATATGGGAAAAAAGTCAATGTACAAAAATGTTTATAGCTTCTCTTTTTCATAGTGGAAGTGCAATCAAACTGAACCCATCTACTAGGGAATATCAGGACAAATCATGGTCCCCCATTCAGAAAGAAAAGAGGAAAAAGAAAGCATTCCAGCAAATCAAAGCAAGTGCATGAGAGAGACAGAAGGCATAGGGAGCCCAGGGAAGAGACAGAAGAGAGACAGAAGTTTTGAAAGGGTAGGGGGTGCACTTAGATCAAAAAATGGAGATTTCATCTATGCCAAGAAAAAGAGGAAGATGACTAGCTTCTCCCTGAGATATCCGGAGGAAAGTCCAGATCACTTTTCACTCCAGACTTACTTCCTTTCTCAACTAAAGGAATCTTGAATTAGGTTGGTGATCTGTGCAAATCCATTGTCTTCCAAGCCCTGCAGCTGAGGTCTGTATATAAAGTTCCACTCACCATGCTGCTCTCAGCTGCTGATGGAGAGGACAGGTCTGTGACATCCAGCAAGCCAACAAGAAAACAGGATGTGTGTGTGTTTGTATGCATGTATATGCTACGGATGAACTAGCCTGACTTAGAACTAGCTTTAGATAGAAGGACAGAACAGCAGGGGGCTATTTGTAGGTGCACCAGTTTCTCTGATCTCTCCTTCCCTAGAGCTGTAATTCCCATGCCACCTGTAAGAGACAAGACAGTCTGACAGGGTAGTCAGGGTTGTCTCAGATAAAGTTTACTTTTGTCTCAGGTGCAAGTCATCATCAGGAGTTACAGTTACTTCATGAGCATTCCCCTCAGACTGACTAACAAGTAGTGAGAAAGGCTCAATGACTAGTAAGGGTCTCCTCTGGGAGAGAAGCTTTCCTGAGCTGCTGCAGATGTCAGAGTCAGGTGGGGTCAAAGACACAAGGAGAGGCAAAGAACATTGAAGACCCAGGTGGAAGGGCCTCTGAGCTAGTGTTCATATCTTGGCCTGGCCACTGAGCAGTGGAGATGGGATGAGGGGGGCAGAAAATTCATTCCCATTCATTCAATTCCACCTTCCTGCACTGCTGCCTCTGATCTTGCTTTCTTCCTAGGTTCATAAATACTGAGAATTTTTGCAATGACCTAAGATTTCCTTCCTTGGAAATTGAGATTGTGTGTTGTCAGTCTAATTTGGCATGTTTCATTGGCTTTACAATGCTTTTCAAAACACCAAATAATAGACCCTATTCTCCCCAGTCTCTGAAAATTAGTTCCTTTCCAGGAGATATAACAAATATAATGTAGTGGAAAGAGCCCTGGTCAATTTACCTGGGTTTGAACATATGTTCTGGAAGTTAGTAGTCATGAGCAATGAATGGATGGGTGACTTGAACCCTTTTAATCTCAATTTTCTCACATTTAAAATTGAGAAAACATTCTGTGTAAGACCTATCTCATGAGGCTCTCATGAGGAAAGGACTCCAATATTTCCACTGCAATATAAATATAGGAGCCATTATTCAAGGTGTTTCTGGCATCTTGAAGCTTTCTGTCCAACACAGCATCTCCCTCTCACCCCTTGAAATTCCTATTTCTTTATAGCTCCAATACAAATACCAAAATTATAGAGAATCTTTTTAACATGTCAGAATAAATTGAATATATGGAAATTAAGCTATTAAGAAACCTAAAGGATTTTTTAAAAAATTTCAATATAAATTATATTCATAAAAGCCTGTGTAACTGAGAGAGGGCTACTCTGGAAGTCAGGCTGACCTATGGTCAAGGCTTGCCTCTTACACAATAGGGTGATTAGTAGCTGGAAGTGTTAGTTGGGTTTTCATGGAGACAGTGGCTCAGGGTACAGGCAACAAATACCCTGTGAAGAATGAAGAAGGAATATACATATATATATATATATATATATATATATATATATATATATATATATATATATATATATATATAATCAGTGACATGGGGAAGTGACTGGACCCTGAACACAACACTCAGATAAGGAATTAAAGGGAGGAGAAACATGGGTGAGCCCTGTCTGTCTCTTTTTCTCTACTTCTTTATCCCTATACTTGCCATGGATTGCAACTGACAGTGGATAGGAACAAACCAGGATAGAGACAGACTGAGAAACGGAGAGACAGATGGGAAGAAAGACAGACAGACAGATATATAGACAGATACATGGATGGATAGATGGATAGATGGATAGATGGATGGATGGATGGATGGATGGATGGATGACTGGATGGATACAGAGATAGATAGATAGATAGATAGATAGATAGAAAATAGATAGATCTGCATATATATATACATATATATGTATATATATATGAAAACCTTTATATAAAAACACATTTATGTTAAGACTTTAAAAGCTTAGTAATAAATGTACCATTCCTTAATGTGAAAAATATCATTTATGTAGAAGAAAGAATTATCATTATCTTTAGTAGAGAAATTGTAGGAAATTTTCCTTGTTCTATTTTGCTAATAAAGATTGGTTAAATCAATGATGTTTCTTTGTCTGATATTATATGATACAGTTTATGAAATAGTAACCATAACCATAAGATTTTTAAAAAAGAAATTATGAAAATAAACATGAGCAAATACATGAAATGAATGTTATAATTTGCAAATCACATAATTATTTATTTGCAGATTTATACATTGAAGTAATATCTCTTGACTTCAGTAAAGCAACATGATGTAAAATGAACCCTGAAAAACAACCAGCATTTTTATATTATGAAAAAATGATGAAAAAATTATGAAGAAAGAGGTAGTAAAATTAATTTCTTCAAAATAATCAGAAATTATATAAAATATCAGGTACTTCAGCTATGAAAACTAATCACTTGAAATTGTATGCATAAGCATATAAAACACTTTTTACAAAAATAAAGGCAAACACACACATATTTGGAGAAACGGTGACTTTTTATTGTTGGTCTGTGATTATTTAAAAATGATGATGTGAGAGATGAACTCTCAGAAGTGAAGCCTCCTCAAAGGTCAATAATTCTTGATTATTACTTTCACAATCCTTCCCCCTTCAGACGCTGTTTTTTAAGCACATAACAGAAAGAACAAGCCCTGCCGCCCCCCCCCCCCAGCCATTTGCCCTTGGCTTCCTGCCTCTTTCCTTGTCTTCGAATTTCGCACTTAGAATGTAAGGCCGCCTCTCAGTTAAGGGGATAGGAAGAAACTATTTCATGCTCAGAACGTAAGCCCACCTCCCAGTTAATGGCAATAAGGGATAGTGGTGGGTGGGAACTTGTTTGCGTTAGGGTTTATAAGGCATCTCCTTTTGCATGCTGGTGTCTCTCTCCTATGTGCATCAAAGGAGCAGACAGCCATCTTGTGAGATTTGTAATAAAGGTAACCACTGATTTCCACCTTGAGAAGTCTCTGAGTTTAATTTGGGTTAGGGTTGCTGTCCCACACATTGAGTATTAAAATCCACTTATAAATTCTTTGCCTTAACACTCAACCAAAAGGTTGCTTTAAAGATTTAGAGAAAAGAGAGGAAGAGACAAAATGGCAGAATGAAAGCAGGCACTCATCTGAATTCTCCCTCAAATTCCTTCAAATACCTCTAGAAAGTGACTCTGAACAAATTCTAGAGTGGCAGAACCCACAAAGAGACAGAGTGAGGCAGATTTCCAGCCCAAGACAACCTGGAAGGTCGACAGGACAGGTCTGTTACACCAGGCTGAGAGAGGAGCTTCGGCACATAGGATGTAGCACAGACCCAGCCTAGGCAAAGCCAGAGCAGCCTCAGAGGACTGAAGCACCAGCAGCAGTGGCGATTTCCAGTCTTCTCAGTCCACGGATTTCAGAGACAACTTAAAAGGTCAGTGGGAGGGGGTCTGTCAGAACTGGATGAGAGAAGTGTGGTCCAGCGCAGGGCTGCAGTTTGTGCCAGTACAGCCCTAGCACCAGCAAACCAGTGGTTTGCCTTGGGAGTGACTGAATCAGCAGCAGTAATGGCAGCAGCAGTGGCAACAGGGGGTAGCAGCAGCAGCTGCTGCTCCTGGAGCTATTAGCCCACAGATTGAAGGTTTGAAAGTCACCTATCACCACTTCCGGGAGACAGGATGGTGGAGTAAGCAGTAAGTCACTCTCACCCTTTCTAACTGACCTTGAAAAACTCAGAGAACATTGCCCCAGGAAAAATCCTGAAATAGTAGAGTCAGCAGAAAGACTAGATACAGCAGTCTTTTAGCTCCTAAGGCTAGGGGGATTAACAGGAAAGATCTCTCTTGCTGTGGCTGAAGGGGATCAGTACAGGGAGGAATGCATGCCAGAAAGCCAGTGGCAAGCCCCACCTCAATGAACTAGTAACTAGGCCCCTACCCCCCATCACAAGAAGCCTGAGACAGTGCCCTGTGGGCCCCAGAAGCAGAGATCAACTTTAAAAGCCAGAAAAAAAAGGTGAACAACATGAGCAAGAAGCAACATAGAAAAACAATGACCATAGAAAATCATCTTGGTGTCAGCAAAGATCAAAACACAAATTCAGGAGAGGGCATTGTCAATATACCCACATCTGCAACCTCAGAGGGGAATATGAACTGGTATCAAGGCCCAAAAGCCTTCTTGGAAAAGCTCAAAAAGGTTTTTTTTTTTTTTTGTGAGACAATTGGGGTTAAGTGACTTGCCCAGTATCACACAGCTACTGTGTCAAGTGTCTGAGGCCGGATTTGAACTCAGGTCCTCTGAACTCCAAAGCTCTATCCACTGCACCATCTAGCTGCCCCTCAAGAAGAATTTTAAAAGTCAAATAAGAAAAGCAGAAGAAAAATTGAATAATTCCTTTAAAAATACAAGTGAAAAAATGAAAAAAAAAAGTACGCTGAAGAAAACAACTACCTAATAGGCTCCATTGTCCAGGTCCCAGGAGTTCTATTCACCCCAGCTTACTGGCCACTCCCATTCAGATCCACTCCTAGATCCCTCCCACAGTCTTCCTGTATATAAAGTCCATCTTGTCTCCATTAAGATACTCAGATTCCTAAAATTTAGCCACTGCTGGGATTCTTAAAATCTAGCCACTGCTCAGACTTCTATAATCTAGCCACAGCTTACTCATTTTTGGACTCCTTAAGAGTCTGCCCAATATGACAGTGTTCTAATAAACCTTGTCTTTGGCTAAAAAAAAAAAAGGAAAGAAAGAAAACAACTACCTAGAAAGTAAAATGGACCAAATAGAAAAGGAGGTACAAAAGCTGACTGAAGAAAACAATTCATTGAAAATTAGAATTGAGAGAAGATGTGGGAAAATTGGAACACTAATGCATTGTTAGTGGAGTTGTGAAATGATCCAACCACTTTGGAGAGCAATTTTTAACTATGCCCAAAGGACTATAAAAATGTGCATACCCTTTTACCCAGCAATAGCACTTCTAGGGCTATATGCCAAAGAGATCATAAAAGTGGGAAAAGGACTCACATGTACAAAAATATTTATAGCAGCTCTTTTGTATGGTTCCTGGGTTTGTTTTGGCAGGTAGACTCCTAAATATTTTATAATGTCTATGGTAAGTTTCAATGGAATTTCTCTTTCTATCTCTTGCTGCTGGGCTTTGTTGGTAATATTTAGAAATGCCAGTGATTTATGTGGCTTTATTTTATATCCTGCAACTTTGCCAAAGTTGTTTACCATTTCAAGTAGTTTTTTACTTGAGTCTCTAGGATTGTCCAAATATATCATTTCATAGGCAAAGATTGATAGTTTTGTTTCTTCTTTGCCTATTCTAATTTGTGTTTGGATGTTCCCTATCACCAAGATATTTTTCTTTGGTCATTGCTTTTCTATGTTGCTTCTTGCTCATTTTTGCCTTTTTTCTGGCTTCTAAAGTTGATCTGCACTTCTGGGGCCCAGAGGATACTGTCCCAGGCTTCTTGAGCTGGGGGCTAGGACCTGGTTACTGGTTTGCTGAGGTAGGGCTTGCCACTGGCTTTCTGGCATGCATCCCTCCCTGTACTGATCCCCTACTGCTGCAGTAAGACGGACCTTTCCTGTTAATCCCCCTAGCCTCAGGAGCTAAAAGACTGTGTATCTGGTCCTTCTGTTGACTCTACTATTTCAGGATTTTTCCTGGGGCAATATTCTCTGGGTTTTTCAAGGTCAATAAGGGAGGGTGAGAGTGACTTATTGCTTGCTCCACCATCTTGGCCTTGGAAGTCGAAATAAGTGACTTTCAAACATTCAGTCTGTGGGCTAATAGCTCTAAGAGCAGTGCTGCTGACACCACTGCTGCCGCAACATCTGATTCAGTTTCTCCCAAAGCCTGTTCCTGGTTTGCTGGTGTAGGGGCTATATCGCATGCCCTGTAGCCCTGCTGGATTGCACTTCAATCTTATCCAGTTCCAACAGACCCTGTCCCACTGACCTTCTAAGTTATCTTTGGCTTCAATGGGCTAAGAAGACTGGAACCCGCCACTGTGGTTGATGGTTCTGTCCCCCCAAGCCTGCTCAGGCTTTGCTTAGGCCAAGTCTGCCACTAAGCCTTGCGTGCTGGATGCCCCTCTCTCAGGCCAGTTTAACTGACTTTTCCTGTCAACTTTCCAGGTTGTTTTAGGCTGCAGAGCAGCCTTGTTCTGTCTCTTTGTGGTTTCT
Organism: Phascolarctos cinereus; assembly: GCF_003287225.1. NCBI lineage: Eukaryota > Metazoa > Chordata > Mammalia > Diprotodontia > Phascolarctidae > Phascolarctos > Phascolarctos cinereus. Next base: position 354,524,034 of record NW_027556098.1, read on the forward strand.
GCCATGCTAGAATCACTTTTTAGAGGTATTTGAAGAGATTTGGGGAAGAGCTTAAGCGAGTCCCTGCTTTCATTCCACCATCTTGTCTCTGCCTCCCACTACAAATATTTTTGTGCAAATTGATTATTTTCCCATGTTATATCTTTGGGATTGTGAACCCCAATTTATTTATTCTAAGAAAGAGACAAACAAAATTAGGCATGTGTCCATGTTTCAATTTCTCTCAAGCTGGCTTGACATGCATTGCATGGGAATTCAGTCCAATACTGGGCCCCCCTAAAGTGGTCAGTTCAGAACTGACTTGGTTTGAGATTTTAGGGTATAGCATTAGATGTCCTTCAAAGTGTAAGTGTTCCCAAGGGTTACTAATCAACTATGGTTGGTCAATGCACTAGGAGGTGGGTCATATCAAAATGAGGTCTTGAATGTGTACCTTAGATCACTCAGTCCATAGGGGCCAGTATCACCCACCATCAAAGGAAATACCACCCCCAGCCTTGGTAGTCTGTCTCCCAAACCTTCCAAACCTGAGTAGGATAAAATTAATTCAGGCCTGGGTTGGAATTTGACCAAGATAAGAAGACTCAATGCAATCTCATTATCAGAGATGTCCTTCTGAACAACTCAGAGAAGAACTGAGTCTCCAAGATGCAGATTACCTAGAGAAATCATTTTTTACATTCCCCCACATGATTCTAATGAGATGCATAGCCTTCTCAATGAATCACTAACTGATGTGGTCAACACTTCATCAAGGAGTTTTGGGGACTTTTAACAATATGGGAGAGGGGAGGGAGAAATTAATCGATGCATTGATAAATCAAAACAGGTCAGTCTCCTTAGTAAGTACAGATACAGAGACCCAAAGGGAAAAAGTAACAATAAATAGTACACTTAAGACATCTCATACAGCTGTCTGGTTTTTGGGACATCATCCAATGAAGTTTTCTGGTCTGAGTGGTGTTCAAGCTGTGTCCAACAGACTGTCTTCTTGTAGAGATCCTCTTTCTTGTATCCACTTTCCTACAAGATTGACCTTAACACAATTTTAAATTACTTTGCCAGTAACCAGGTCAAATAATGAAAGTTAACTCAACCCTTATGTCTCTATTATTACAAGATCAAAACTGGAACCTTGGCCAATTGTCATGTTTAAAAAATTCAAATTAGAAAAGAAGTAACAGAAAAATTAGAACTCAGTTAAATACATTGAGTAACCAATTTAAAAATTGTACATATCAAGTAATAAAAGAATTCCAACTTCTGGTAATGTACAAATAAATAACCTTTAATTAAAGTGGATGCTTTTTTTAAGGCATTTACAAGATAGACCACAACCCATTCTTCTTTTAACATTAACTAACTGTAACAAACAGACAACTTTGATATTAACTAAGTAACAGAATAGTACCTTGGTTTCACAAGTCTTTGACCTAATTGTCCCCATACCATTATGAGGAATTAAAGGACTCTAACTTATACAGGAATATATTAGTAACAGATGTCAAGGCTAAATACTTAATTCTAAAATTGTAGGCCAAATAGCTCAGTCTTATGCTTCCACTTTACTATGATAACCTCAGATGTTCCAGCATCAATCTATTATTTAATAGATTTAATATTGTACATACAAAACTTTTAATTATAGAAATTTACCATAAAAGAATAGGTAAAAGACCCAAAAGGTCTTGAGTAGCAAGTTCAATAATCAGGGTTTCAGAGGTGAATATAGGGACAGCTAGGTGGTGCAGTGGATAGAACACTGGCCCTGAAGTCAGGAGGACCTGAGTTCAAATCTGGCCTCAGACCAAACACTTGACACTTACTAGCTGTGTGGCCCTGGGCAAGTCACTTAACCCCAATTGCCTAAAAAAAACCAAAACAAAACAGATGTGACTATAATCTCCCATTGGTTAGGGAACATCTTTAAAGTGAGCCTTAAGTAGCTTACATGCATTCCCACACATGTTCTAGTTCCTGATTAAATAACTTCATGAGTAAAATCAAATTTCGTAAGTTACTACCCTAGTACATTTGCATCTTTGTTTCTCAAGCTTATTTATCCTTCTCTAATCATACCTAATCTGAAAGAATGAGACACTTCAGGAATTGAATCTTATACATGCGAATCAATATCAAATCAATAGAAATTTAGTAGGCCTACCACAAATCACAAAAAAGATTTTAAAAAACATTTCTTCATAAAAGTATTTACCTTTCTTAGAAACAGCTTACAATTTATCCTGTTACTATAACAAATGAAGTTAATTACAAGGAGTTTTTACGGGGTCCTTTCTTTGAATAATTACCAAGTTTCTTTTCACAAAAATACCTTTGTAAATACTTCATTTAAGCAATAACTCCAAAAGCTTACTTAGTAATCTTAATTTTCCATAAGTGAGAACCAATGAATTTAGCTGAAACTTCCTTTCAAACATAGACAAAACATGGAAATCTATAATTTCTTAAATTATTAAAAATATGGGGCAGCTAGGTAGCACAGTGGATAGAGCACTGGGCCTGGAGTCAGGAGTACCTGAATTCAAATCCAGCCACAGAACAGATACTTAACACTTACTAGCTGTGTGACCCTGGATAAGTCACTTAATCCCAGTTGCCTCACAAAAAAAAGAATAAAAAAGATTATGAAACGTATTGCAATACATGGTCATATAGAATGATCTAAGAGCTTTCTAACCCATTCATTTTTTTCCTGACAGTATAATTCTTAATCTAACAATATCTAGATTATAAGAGAAATTGCTTTTCTAAGAACGTAGGTGATAACAATTATTTACCAAATTACACAATTTAGAAATGTAACAATATTCTGCACATTATAATGTATTTAAAACTTGAAACAACCCATTATCAATTTAGTGAAATGCATTTCTAAATCACCTGGCATAGAGAATCATTCATCTCATCATTAATATGTTGAAACTACAACCCAAAACCACCTCACTTTTTCATGATAGTCAAGATTTCAAATGAAAAATCTGCTGTCATAGTAAATATAAACATTATTATTATTACTTGTGTATAACCAAATACACTTCATTAAATGTTAATAATTTTCAAAAGAATATTTTGTGACATCTCTTTTTTTAAGGCCCAATTCACATGCAACTTGCTTTAGCATAATTTCTTCTTCACAATGGTCTCTCAAATGTTTCAATCTAAGAGAATTTTGGAAGTAATATACAATTTAGAAACACAAACAATAAGCTTCAGATGACATCAATTGCATTTTAAGATTATCACATATAGAAATTATTGATCTTACTACTTTTTGTACTTTAAAATTACTTTGAGGTTACTAGGTATGGAACAATTATATTAAATTAGAGAGATGATAATAATGTCATGTCTAGTACATGATAATCATTGTACAATCATGTGATCCTCACAACATCCCTGGGAAGTGGTTCTCACTATCATCCCTTTACAGAAGAGTAAACCAAGGTAAATAGACTTAAATCAAATCAAATCTGGATTTATAATTGCTAATGACAAACATTTATTCTTTTAAATCTAATACTCTTGGACCTTTGAAAGGAAATATTATCCACAAATTCATATATTACCTTAAAAAGACACATGGTAGCAATTCACAGCTCTGAACAACTCCTTTTTTTCCCCCCTTCTCTGCTTCCTTTAAGAAAATCAAGTCCCATCTCCTTTTTTTGAGGATTATCAGATAAAAAACTATTCTAAGCATTTTATCCTCTTGGGAGTTTCAGGCTAATCCATCTAAATTTTACAAACAGTTTGAAATCATCTATAATCATTCAGGTTAGCTAAGAGTTTGGCCCAGACACAGAAACTTGAGGAATTTGAATCAATGCTGACAGGGTGGGGTTGGTTTCCCCTAGGCAGAAAACCTCTACAATTCCAAAAATTAATTGAACAGTACAAGGAAACATCTCAAGATTTTATGTAATAATCACAAACCACAATAATGAATATCTTTAACACAGGCAATATTTATATAAGGCTTGATTTAATAAGGCCTTCTTACAGGTTTATCCTGAAAGGCAGGTAGTCTTCTGATCCTCTATAACTTCACTGGTTTTCAAATCAAGCTACATAATTTTCATTTTCTATCTTTCTACTTAAAACAAAATTAAACTTCCTCATACCTTCTCAACATGCATAAACCATCTGAAGCAGGTACAAAGGCACCCAGAGCAACTATCCAAGGATATAACTTAGGGCACATGGGCTTGCTGTGGACCACCCCACCCCCATCTAGTCCCAAACCATTTTTTCTACCCATCATATTTTCACTCAAATTTTTATTCCTCTTTGCTAATCATTAAAACCCATTACTCAGACTAGCTCCACTTCCCTTTACATTCTAAATTAAAAAAAAAAAGATTACTCACCCCACTTTTGGTCTTGCTTTTTTTCATCTGTTAGAATCTGAAGGGAGTTAACATCTAACAATTTACAAATCAAGAGAGCTATATTTCCCCCAAACCCTTCACAAACAGTTTTTGGTTTTTAAAGCAAATCTGGATTTTTTTTAAAAAATTTATTTTAAAACAATTTGCCAAGACTGGAATGAGAGATAAGTAGAAGGCACAACAATTTTGCTATTGTTTTGTTTTGTTGTTATAAACACAAACTAAAATATGGAGGAAAAAACTCCCTACTTCAATAAAAAAATTTTCCCCACAAATTCAGGAAAAGCATTTTAAAGAATTGAATTCTACACATTTAAAACCTATCCCACAATCCAAAATTCCAAATGGTAAAAATAATGGTTTAGAATTAATTTTTATGTGATCACATATCAAAAGCAAAAAAAAAAGTTCTATGAATATACTTTATTCCATTTTTTAACCATGCTATAGAGAAAAGTGTGACTGTCAATTTTCCAGTGGCAACAACTTCACACCAAAGACTAGTCATGGCCCTCAATGAACAACTGGGTTTTTTCCTGCCCTCACAATGTTTGCCAAATCCCGGGTTTCTGACAAATTCTTGGAACACATGGAAAAGGAAAAAGAAAATTATTCCAATATCAGTTATAAGCAAAAGATATAGTCATTTGGGATAAAACTGCTGTTGTAAAAAAAAAATCTAGTCCATATATTTGAGGTAAGCAAGGAATTTCAGGGTTTTTTTCTTCCTTAAAAATCTACTTTTCCTAAAATATTGTTCCACATAACTGGAACTGGAACAAGGACTTGGGAGGCAGTCAGGAATGAAAACAGCACACACACAAAAAGAACATTAACACAAACAAAAAAAGGCCTGAAATTGTATCAAACATAGACAGTGTATATAATAGACTAGGGTCACATTCCAAGATACCTAAGGCTCAAATTCACAACACTGCAGAAGCAAAAGTTTGTGTCATCATGGGAAGATCTGGGTGCTGAATTCATTGACCTTGACCAATCCCCCTTACAGCTCTCACAATTGGGTACCTTCCCAAAACTATTAATTCAAAATTCCACAACATTCCCATAACCTTTGAATGAACAGAACGATATGGATACAAGCAGAATTGTGAGATATCCAGACAGTCATCAGCTTATCATTTTTTTAAATTAACTGTGGTTATCTCACAATTCTCCTTGTATACATATCACACTGTTCACCACCTACACAAATTGGCCTGGGTCCTCTTTGGGGTGGAATATTAATTCATTGTTCCCTAACTCTCTGGTCCCTCTGGGGCCTCTGTGGTAGGGTCTGAGATTCTGGTTTTTATTCTGGGTGAGCCTGTGAAGCTGGTACTTTAGCAAAATGAGGTGGTATTTCAAACACTGGAATAGCTCCACTAGGTAGAAGGTTCTTCCTGGTCACAGATGCCCAGGAAAATGTCCTCAAGTTCTCCTGTACTGCTGCCCCAGAATCCACAAGAACAGGAAATGAGTTCTTTTGAGTCTCCTCAGAAGCAGGCTCTTCCAAAGCTGGTTCTGACTTTTCATCATGCATTTAAGGTTCAGCTTCTTGATGAGGCTCTGGTTCTGGCTCTGGCTCTGGCTCAACAACAGGCTCCTGTGGGTGCTCCTCCAGGTTATTGCTGAAGGTCTGGTCACAACAGGTTTCAGAGTCCTCAGGAACTACCTCAGGAATCTGCTATCTTTCCTCTGGTTCTTCTACTTCTTCCTCAGATTCTTCTTGGGTTCAATGACAAAACTACCAAAAACCTCATCTTGGTATCAGAAGATGTCATTATGAACATAGAAATTGTTTACAACAGAAACCTCTGGTGCAAGTCCAAATGTCTGCATGAATATCCTAAATGCTTATTATTAGACAGCGATCCCATTACCTGGACCACAATACCAACATTGAGGGTAGCATGAGCATCCACATGATGAATCTTAGTGTGAAAATTTGTAAAGTTTTGGGACGTCACTTTCTGATGGATTTTTTTTTCCATAGACAGCATCAGCTGATTTCTATTGGAATCCAAACTTCCATAATTCTTTCCATAAAACCTATGCAGCATGTCTGGTACCTGGTTCAGCAAAATATAATACTGTCTCACAAACTCCCTCGTGACCAGCAGGGGACTTGGCTTCTCCATAACCATCTCTTTGGTCAATTTCAACCTGAAAAGCCGAGCAGGAGAGGAAGAGTCTCCACTCTGAAGCAGGCCAGGTAGCAAAACTCTCTCATACAACAGCATCCTCCCACAAACAGTTTTTATACTGTTAATACTTAAAGACAGAAAAAACCTTTATTTTTGTTCTCTTAAATACATGGTCATGATATCAGATGTATCGGCAGGAGGGGTGCAAAGACAGTTCTCTAGATTTAATTTAAACGTAAAGTACAAACTGTAGCTTTGGGATCTGATGAAATCTGAATTCAAACCTTTAGCTTTTCCCTCACTCAGCCCTTACTGTCTTGGTCTGTACGCTCTAGATCCCTATCAGTAAAGACTGCTTGCTGCTCTGATTTCACCTTCCACTAACTTCTGGGAGAGTCTCTCCCTGCTCTTTGATTCCATTACTCATTATCTAATCTTATTCTGGCATCTCAACTTGGCCAGTGTTGGGACAACCACCCCTCCCTCCCCCCAAAAATCTTAATCTTCCACTGAAAGACTAAGGTAGGAGTTCTTTCCCAACATTCTCTAATTACAGACCTTAGAAGTTCCTTAGAAGTTTGTTTGTCTGTTTGTTTTTCTGACTGCATTTTAAATCTTTCACCACAAACATGAAGCATTTTACAAACATACACAGAGACAGAAACAGCTTGACAAGACAAAGTACACATGGATCTATTTTTTGTTGTTGTCTTTTAGGCTTAATTCATTTTGTAGACTGGTCAAAATTCAGAGTTATCACATGCCAATTTACTTTACTGACCTCTATCCAATTACGGAGGATTTCCATCAGAGGAGACATTTTTTGTTTTGTTTTGTTTTTGAGGTCCATGACCACACAGCTACCTGGCAAAAAAAGAAAATGGACTGCAACTTAAAAATGGGGGGTCTGATAGATAAGGAGCAGGAGTTTTAGGGATAAGATTTACCCATACTTCAAGGCTGGGACTTCAAGAAAAAAGTCCTGTGGGCACCAAGTTCCAGCAATGTTGGAGTGAAAGTGTGCCTCAAAAATCCAAGTCCAAATCCACATTATGGCACCATTAATGTGAACCCCAATTCATTTATTCTAAGAAAGAGACAAATGAAATTAGGGTGCATGTGTCCATGGTTTAATTTCTCTCAACCTGGCTTGACATGCACTGCGTCAGAGGTCAGTCCAAAACTGGGCCCCCCTAAGGGGGCCACTTCAGAACTGACTGAATTTGGGATTTTCTGGTACAGCTTTATAGGCCCTTCGAAGAGTAGGTGTTCCAAAATAGTGCAAATTAACCATGATTGGTTGACAGACTAGGAGGTTGGTCATATCAAAATGAGCTGTTAAGTATGTGCCTTAGATCACTCAGTCCACAGGGGTCAATACCACCCACCATCAAAGGAAATCCCACCCCTAGTCTTGGGAGTCTGTCTCCACTCAAACCTGAGTAGGATAAAATCAGTTTCTAGATTGGTGTTTGAATAAGATAAGAAGATTCAATGCAATCTCATTAACAGAGATGTCCTTCTGAACAGCCAGAAGGCTGGCGGGGTGGAACTCTGAGTCTCCAAGACACAGATTACCAAGAGAAATTATTTTTTCACAGGATATAAACCTAACAGTGGTTTTGCTTGATTAACAGGTATGCACAGTTCAGTAGCTTTAAGCATATTTGCAAATTGTCCTCCAGAATGGTTGGATCTAAGAGTTCTACTTCTGGGAACCAAGATGGTAAAAAAGTAGTTGCTCTTACCATCCCTTATTAACCTCTGAAAGCCCAGAAAATATCACCCCAGGGAAAAACCCTAGAGGAGCTGAACCAGAAGAAAGATAGGTGTAGCAGTCCAGTAACCCAGGGAGCTTGAGGGATTAATAGGAAAGGCCCCTCTTGCTCAGGGGAAGGGAAGCAGTACAGAACAGGAGGTGTCCCAGCAAGCTAGCAGAAAGCCCCATCTCAGCATACCAGGGGGAGATCCTGGAACCCAGGTGGTGAAGCAAGCAAACATCAACACCAGGACCCCAAAATGCCTCAGTAAGGGCAGGGGAACCAGTGGAAACCCAGCTCAAAAAACCATCATGTGCTCAGCATTCTACTGCAACCAAGTCTCCTAGTGCCTCAGCAAAACTAAGGGAAGCAACACTGCAAGGGTCACCAGGCAGAGAAACATCCTGCAACAATCATCTAAAAGAAGCTGAAGAAAGCAAAAGGAAGGGAAGGCCCAGGTGAGCAGGCAACCTCCAGGGACCAGACTATCCAATCCTACCCCTAGAGTTCCAGTGTTGCTAATTCCAGCCCAACACCAGGTAAACTGCCAGAACCCTACAGCCTCCAACTGCCAGCACCCGAGGCCCCAGCACACAAAGCCAGTGACTAGGCCCTGGGATCCCAACACAAGAAGGTTGAGTCAGTGCCCCTGCTCCTCAGCAGGAGAGTTCAATCTCTTTAAAGGCTAGGAAATAAGCAAACACCATGAACAAAAAGAAACATACTATAGATTCTTATTATGGGAACAGTGAAGATCAAGGCAGAAATTCTGAAGAGGACAACATTGTCAACAAACCCACATCTGGAATCTCAAAAGGGAATATGAACTGGTCTGAAGCCCAAAAATCCTTCTTGGAAGAGCTCAAAAAGAACTTTAAAAGTCAAATAAGAAAGGTAGAAGAAAAATTGGGAAAAGAAATGAGAGGTACGCAAGAGAGAGTCAATAACTTGTAAAAGGAAGGACAAAAATTAACTGTAGAAAATAAGTCCTTAAAAAATTCAATTGACCAAATAGAGAAGGAGGCCCAAAATCTAATAGAAGAAAGCAATTTGTTAAAAATTAAAATTGGGCAAATGGAAGCTAATGACTTTATAAGAGAGCAAGAATCAGTCAAACAGAAACAAAAGAATGAAAAAATAGATGAAGACGTGAAATACCTCATTGGTAAAATAACTGACCTGGAAAATTGATCCAGAAGAGACAATTTAAAAATTATTGGTCTACTTGAAAATCATGATGAAAAAAAGAGCCTGGACACTAATTTTTCAGGAAATCATCAAGGAAAACTGCCCTGAAGTCCTAGGACCAGAGGGTAAAATAGCCATAGAAAGAATCCACCAATCACCTCCTGAAAGAGTTCCCAAATTGAAAATGCCAAAGAATAAAGTAGCCAAATTCCAAAATTACGGTCAAAGAGAAAATACAGTAAGCAGCCAGAAAGAAACAACTTAACTATCATGGAACCACAATCAGGATTACAGAGGACCATGCAGTTTCTATATTAAAAGATTATAGGGTGTGTAACACAATATTCCATAAGGCAAAGGAGCATGCATTACAACCAAGGATCAACTACCCAGCAAAAATGAGCACGATCTTTCAGGGGAGGAGATGGATAGTCAATGAAACGGGGACTTCCAAACCCTCCTGATAAAAAGACCAGAGGGCAACAGAAAATTTGATCTTCAAATACAAGACTCAAGAGTGACATAAAAAGGTAAACTGGACAGAAAAAAAAACATGTTAATAAGGGCAAACTGTTTACATCCCTACAAGGGAAGATGACAATTGTAACTCTTGAGAACTGTATCGTTATTACACCATTGTAAAGGGGTTTATGTAGAGGGGCAGGTATAAGTTGAGTTTGATATAATGATGGAAAAAAAATCTAATCAAGTGGATTAAATGGATCCAAGTAAGTGGATTAATAGGATCTAATTAAGAAAATTGAGTACTGAGAGAAAAGGAAAGGAGGAGGCAAACAAGGCTAAATAACTTTATAGGAAAAGGCACAAAAACCTATTACAGTAGAGGGAAGGAAGGGGGCGGTGAGCATTGTTTGAACCTAACTCTCATCAGATTTGGCTCAGTGAGGGAATAACACAATCAGTTAGGTATATAAATTTAACTTGCCCTATAGGCAGAAGGGGGGAAAGGGGAAAGAAAAGAGAGGGAACTAATGGAAGGGAGGTGGGACTTAGGGAGGCAGTGGTCAAAAGCAAAACACTAGTGAGGAGGGAAAGGGATAAAGGAAAGAGAAATGCATAAACAAGGGAGGAAATAGGATGGAGAAAAAACACAGATAGTAATCATAACTGTGAATGTGAATGTGATGAACTCTCCCATAAAATAGAAACAGATAGCAGAATAGATTAAAAACCATAATTTTACAATATGTTGTTTACAGAAAACAAATTTGAAACAAAGCGACATATACGGCATAAAGGTAAAAGGCTGGAGTAGAATATATCATGCTTCAGCTGAAGTAAAAAAAAAAAAGCATGGGTAGCAATGCTGATCTCAGACAAAGCAAAAGCAAAAATAAATCTTATCAAAAGAGATAAGGAAGGAAATTACATCCTGCTAAAAGGCACCAAAGACAATGAAGTAATATCATTACTAAACATATATGTACCAAGTGGTATAGCATCCCAATTCTTAGAGGAGAAGTTCAGGGAGTTACAGGAAGAAACAGATAGCAAAAGTATACTAGTAGGGGACCTGAACCTCCCCCTCTCTGAGATAAATCTAACCACAAAATAAACAAGAAAGAAGTTAAGGAGGTGAATAGAATATTAGAAAAGTTAAGTATGGTAGACCTTGAGAGAAAATTGGATGGGTATAGAAAGGAATATACTTTTTTCTTGGTGGTATATGGCACATACATAAAAATTGACCATGTACTAGGGCATAAAACCCCTCAATCCAACTCAAAAAGGCAGAAATATTAAATGAATCCTTTTCAAATCATGATGTAATAAAATTATATAACAAAAGGCCATGGAAAGATAGACTAAAAAACAATTGGAAACTAAATAATCTAATCCTAAACAATGAATGAGTCAGACAACAAATCATAGAAACAATCAATAACTTCATTTAAGATGATGACAATAATGAGACCACATACCAAAATTTATGGGATGCAGCAAAAGCAGTTCTTAGGTGAAGTTTTACATCTCTTATATGCTTACATGAATAAAATAGAAAAATAGGAGATCAATGAATTGGGCATACGACTGAAAAAACTAGAAAAAAGAACAAATTAAAAATCTTTAATTAAATACCAAATTAGAAATATTGAAAACCAAAGGAGAAATTAATAAAATTGAAATTAAGAAAACTTTTGAACTAACAAATAAAACTAAGAGCTGGTTTTATGAAAAACACCATACAATAGATAAACTTTTGGTTAATTCAATAAAAAAAAAGAAAGAAGAAAAACAAATTACCAGTGTCAAAAATGAAAAGAGTGAATCCATCACCAATGAAGAGTAAATTAAAACAATAATTAAGAAACATTTTGCCCAACTGTATGCCAATAAGTTTGACAATCTTAGTGAAATGGATAAATATTTATAAAAATATAAATTGCCCAGATTAACAGAACAGTTAGTAAAATAATTAAATAATCCCATCTCCAGGGCCAGATGGATTTGCAAGCTAATTCAATCAAACATTTAAAGAACAATTATTTCCTATATAATATAGACTATTTGGGAAAATAGGTGAAGAAAGAGTTACCAAATTCTTTTTATGATACAAATACAGTGTTGATACCTAAACCAGGAAGAGTCAAAGCAGAGAAAGAAAATTGTAGACCAATTTTCCTAATGAATATAGATGCAAAAATTTTAAATAAAATATTAGCAAATAGATTACTGCAACTTATCATAAGAATAATACAGTATGACCAGGTAGGCTTTATACTAGGAATGCAGGGCTGCTTCAATATTAGGAAAGCTATCAGTATAATTGATCGTATCAACAATAAAACTAACAGAAACCATATGAGCATCTCAGTAGATGCAGAAAAAGATTTTGAGAGACTGGTTGGATCAGTTCACAAATCCACCATTAGTGTATTAGTGTCCCAATTTTCCCACATCATCTCCAACACTATTTTTCTTTTTTTTTTTTCATACCAGACAATCTAATGGATGTAAGGTGGTACCTGAGTTGTTTTCATTTGCACAAAAAAGAGAAACTCTTAAAAGTCAATTTGCAGCATGAAATAAATGTCTGTCCTTGAAATGTTTGTCCTTGAAAGACCTTGAAAAGAGGGGGATATAGATGTGAGACTGACACATGGAATTCTCCTTATTTTTCTCCTTGAGCTTCCAGGCATTAAAACTAAAGTGCTTCAAGGAAAGGTGAGATGTGTACTTTATCCATCCTCTTGAAATATCAGGTTGAGATTAGGTTAAAAACACAAAAGAATTGATTTGGTTCATTGGGTGATTTAAAGGAACCAAAAAGGTTTATGCAAAGGTGAAAATGAGCTAACTGAAAGTTACGGATGCTGAAATTTGAGGTGGTGGCAGCTAATAACTCTTTGAAAAAGTTGAGGTTTAAATGTTAAGATTGGTGATTATATATACAGATTTGTCCTGAAGCTAAATTGTATTGTAATTTCATTTACAATGAGAAATGTTCTCCTATAGGATAATTGAAGTTTATAATAACTTAATACAAGATATATTTGCTTTTTGACATTAAGGAGATATACTAGGAACTAGGAGTATGCATGAATCAGGAAGATCTAAATTTAAATCTGGTCTCAGAAATTTACTAGCTGTGCTTTAAGCAAGTCACTTTTCCTCTTTTTAAGGTAGTTTCTTAATAATGGCACCCACCTTCCAGGGTTGTTGTGAGGATCACATGATATAATAAATATAATGTGCTTAGTGCAGTGCTTGGCACATAGTAAGTACTATATAAATGTTATTAAATATAAGTACTCTATATTGGTCTTGAATGTAATCATGACAGAATACTGACAGTGATAAAATGAATGATTTTCTATAAAGATAATTTGGAAATGTATTCAACTGAACTGGTGTCATCTGACAGGTAGAAAGTTTTGTTTTAGTTTTAGATACATGATATTGTATATGTTATTGTGTTTTCTAATTTTTTTCTCATATTGTGAAACTTCTTTACATGTAATAGTCTTTATATATAATAAGAAAAAAATAAAATGCTATTTAAAAAATAGTATGTGGCTATCTGCATTCAGACTCAATCAGTTTTCTCTGGAGCTGGATAGCTTTTCTCATCATTAGTCTTATGGAATTGTCTTGGATCATGGTATTGCTAATAATAGCTGAGTTATTCACAGTTGATCATCAAACAATATTGCTATTGCTATGTACAATGATCTATTGGTTCTGCTCACTTCACTTTACATCAATTCATCCAAGTCTCTTCAGATCCTTCGGAAAGTATCCTGCTCATCATTGCTTATAGCACAAGAATATTTCATTACAATCAGATACCACATGACTTGTTCACCCATTTCCCAATTGAGGAACATCCCCTCAATGTCCAATTCTTTGCCACCACTGTAAGAGATGTCATTTTTTTTTTGTACACATAGGTCCTTTTCTTTTTTTCCCCCTCAAATGTCTTTGCAAGAGAGACCTAATAGGGGTATTGCTGGATCAAAGAATATGCATAGTTTTATAACCCTTTAGGCACAGTTGCAAATTGCTCTCCAAAATGGTTGGGCCAGTTCACAATACCATCAATCTATTGGCAGTCCATTAGTGTCTCAATTTTCCAACATCCCCTTCAACATATATCATTTTCATTTTCTGTCATATTAGCCAATCTGATAAGTGTGAGGTGGTACCTCAGAGTTGTTTAATTTGCATTTCTCTACTCAATAGTTATGTAGAACATTTTAATGACTATAGGTAGCTTTGATTACCTTACCTGAAAACTGCCTGTTCATATGCTTTGACTATTTATCAATTGAGAAAGGACTTATAAATTTGACTCAGTTCTCATTATATGTGAGAATATATAGGGAATGTCACTTAACTATATTTTTTCAGGATTTTATGGGACTGGAAGCTTTATTCTATCCCACAGTGACAAAGAGTACTTGAGGACTTGAGAATCACTGACAATTAGAACAAAGGGGCTACAAGCTGGAAAGCAGGCAGCTAGGAAGACAGAGATGTGAACCAGCCAGGAAGTTGGCTTTCTCAAATGCATATACAATGTTAACATAGAATTCAAGGAATAAAAAGATACAAACATGCTGACTAACAGCAGTATAGTTTGAGTGGCTCTGATCTCAGGGGAGCTACCACGTGTGAGATCATTGTCATGAATGTAGTGGACTCTCTGGTGGTGTCTGTACAAGACAAAACCATGTATCCACTGGTTCCCACCATAATTCCTACACATAAAACATCAGAAAGTGAGATTATGAATACATGTAGTGTAATGGTAAATGAAATATCAAATGTAGCAAAACAATAAATGAAATCCCGTATTTCAGTGATGTTTTTGATTCTTGTTGGACCTTTGACATTTAAAAGAATAAACCAACATATTGGCAGATGAAAAGTCCAGAACAAGTAATAGAATGGGATTATGTACTTTGGGATTCTTGCTTTAATATCTGACAATCTAGAGTTTCTAGGACTTAAATTGATGGCTTGGAAGCCACTCAGGAGGCAAGTGGTGCAGAGAGAAAGACCCTGGGCCACTCAGTGAAAGTAAAACACAAGTTTACATCCCACATCACCCAAGAAATTGGTCAGCCCCAAAGCAGCCATTGTCTGAGGGGTTCCTTTGGAGAGAAGCACCAGGCTATTGACAAAGGCCAAATGGAAAAGGAGCAAGTCTATGGGCCTCAGCCTGGGACCAGTGAAGAAAGTGATGATATAAAGGCCCAGGAGGAAGGAGTTCCCCAGGGCCCCAAATCCAATCAGAAACAACAAAAGAAGTCCCAATACCATATCATTAGAAATCATTTTCTTTTCATTGCTGGGAAGTAAATAGTTGTCAAAACCAGTAGATCCTTGCTTGTTCAGAAATATAAGTGGTAGAAGACATTTCCTGAGATGAGGGAGATAATTTGTTCTTGCTCAGTATACATCACAATGAACCATTCATTGCATCTAAAAGAACATGATGAGAATATCTCCTGATGGACCACTAAAACAATAGTATTGATTAGAAAGTTTCTTATGTTGTTTTTTGCCCTTTATTTCTAGAAGATTCTTCTTTGAAACATTTAGGTTGATTTCTTCTTTGCTGAAATAGTTAAATTATATAATCCTTACAAGTTGCTAGCAGATACCTCAGTACCTAGAAGGAACTAATATCTAGAAAGCATCTGTGATAGAGAGAAAAAATCATTATAGATGTGACATTATGAATTCTAACCATCTCATATGTTAGGTTTCATAGTCATATATCTAATATGGTTCATGTTTGCGTCTTCGAGCATGATGGCAGTCATTTTGTTCAGTAATATCATATTTTGTTTTATTTTTTCTACAGGTAATAGAGATAAGAAGAATCTGACATTTTCATTCTCATTTCTTTCTTCTCCTGCCAAATTGATTGTTTTCAGTATTATTTCTTATAATATAGTTTGATATATGGTATTAATAGATCTTCTTCCTCAATTTGTGTTTTTTTTTCATTATTACCTTTGAGACTCTTGACTTTTGCCCATTCATATTATTTTCAATGTTATTTTTTCTGCTTGGTAGTATGATTGATATGGCAGAGAATGAGTAAGTTAATGTAGGTAGTATTATCATTATTATTACATTCACTCATCCATAATAATGAATGTTCTTCCATTTCTTTGGTCTGTTTTTATTTCCTTTAAGAGTGTTTCATTGTTAGATTCCTATCATTCCTGAGTGAATATTCATAGAGGAACTTCTAAATATTTTGGGATTTTTACCTTCTGGACTTATTTTGAATGGAATTTATGTTTCTAGTTCTTTCCTCATTCCCCTTCTGACTCTATTTTTTAACTCTGTCAACGTGATTCTCTTCCATTCTTACCCTGGAAATGTCCTCAATACTTTCAGCGTTCTCATGTTAGGACATTGCTACCCCATGACGGCCCTCCACTTCCTTCTTGGGACCTCACTTTTAGCAATGGGCAGAGACTGTCTATCATTTACCCCAGCCCACCCAGAGTTATGATCCAGACTCTGGAGACATTACCACGATGGTCATACATGAGTAGCCCTCCCAATCAATATTTTCAAGTCCCTTTTGTATGTTGTCTTCCCATTAGAATGTATATTCCTAGAGAACAGTGACTTCCTTTTTGCTTGCATTTTTGCCCCCTGCACTTAGCAACATTTCCAATATGTAGTAAACTCTTACATATTTATTGTTTAATACTTGCCAGATTAAATTTGCAAGATGCAGGAATGCTAATGATTTATGTACATTTATTTTGTATACTGCAATTTATTAATTTTTTAAAATTTTGTTGATTCTTTGGACTATCTGAAAGAAAAATATCATCTATGAAGATGATACTTTAATAACTTCTTTGCCTGTGCTTATTATTTCAATTCAGTATTTATCATCTTATTACTATGGCTGACATTTTTAGCAGTTTATTAAATAGTAGTGGTAACAACAGATATCCTTGCTTTACCTTTGCCCTTATTGACATGACTTCTAAGTTTTATCTGTACCATATAATGTTTGTTCTTGGATTTGGGTAGATGATATTCACTGTAATGAGGAAAACTCAATTTTTTCACTGCTTTATAACTTCTTAATAGATATTGGTACCATATTTTTTCAAATGCCCTTGTAGCATCTATATTTATGTTTATAAATGCTGTTACGTTCAACCAATATTGCATTACTGGCATAATTTTAACTTGATCATACTACATAACCTAGCACATTACTGTAGCTTACTTATTAATTTGTATTACTTTTTTTGTGTCAAAGTTCATTAGGGATATGGTTCTGTAGTTTCCTTTCTCTGTTTTGTCTCTCTTGTTTAGGTATCAAAATGAATGAATTAATGTTGAAAACTATCTTTATATGTAATGGGAAAAAATAAAATATTATTGAGGGAAAAAAGAAAAAAAATAAATGTGTGGGTTGAGACAAATTACTTTTAATATGCTTCCAGTCTTGCAAATTATCATATGGTCCTGTGAACCTAAGGAAAAAAGGGAAAATAAAATTGAGACAGCCTTATGTTCAAGGCCTCCTGAGTACAGAATAATCTGGCATAGACATACTATGAATTTCTTGACAAAGTAGGAACTAAAGAAGCTCTGAACTTCCCACTAAGTTTATCTTACAAGTTGCAAATCTTTCACAGACAATATAAATGGACAGAGACAGGGGGATATAATTGCATAAGAAAAAGAATGTCAAATGGGTAGCCTTGGGAATATAGCTCTGTTCCTTTGATGATCATAAGATTTTCCATGAAACAAAGATCAAATACCTAATAGTTGGTGCTTAAGGAACACTTTTAATGTTTTTAATATCAAAATAATTCTAGAGTGGCTGTCTTCTTAAAAGTCCTATACTACTGCAATAATGAGAGAATTCAAATTGTGACTGATCCAAGTGTTAATGGAGATGTTCATGGTTTTTTTTTTAGGGAGAAATGATAATATGTTTGCAACAAAGGAGAGCCCAAGACAAGAATTATCCACTGTATTATGAGATCCAAATGCTCCTAAAGTATAAACTGATGTTTGCAGTGAGATTAAACATCAACTAATGAACATTCTACATGATACAGGGGTATTTTGCAATGGATATGAAAATAAAGGAAAATGCAGAGCATACTGAGTGAATACTCCCGTCATTTTTGGCAGAGCAAGGATACATGCTTTCAAGGATTAGAAGACATCAGTGAATGATCTTAAGTATGTTTTCAGAGACCCAAATTGATTGGGTAATAAATCCATTGATCTGTTTATAATGATCATTAAATTAATACAAATGAATGGGTCTATATAAAGTAGGGATAAAAGAAAGTTTTGTGAAGTTGATACATCCACTTGACTGTGAACTAGCTAGAATATGGCTTTTGAGTGAAGGTAGTCTTGTGCTCAGATTCTTAGAATTTAGCTAATAGCTCACTAATGTTTAGACTCTTTAACAGTTTGCCCAATATGACAGATGTTCTAATAAACCTTGTCTTTGGCTGAAAGAAGACTTGGGTCAAATTTTTTCAGGCAGGACCCTTGTGTTATGATTTTGGAGTCCTAGCACCCCTTAACCCCTAAACCTCAACATTTCAGTGGTCCACATGGGGAAACTGCCTAACCCCAAATTCTTCTCCAGCCAAGACTGGAAGGTATGTAAGCTTCCCCCCTTCTTTCTTGCCTTGCAGTTGGGATCTCTCTCCAAGCATCTAGGAAGTCTTGGAGGTGCTTTTTGGGCAGACAGTTAGGAGGCTGTCTCACACTCTGCCTGATGCTCTCCTCTGAGGTTCTTGGTCCACTGTTTCAGTTTGAGGCCATGAACCTGGGTACACCTTCTGCAGCATAGAGGACAAGGACAGATGCCCCTATCTGGAAGCATATGCCCAATTCTGTCAATTTTCTCAGCACTAGAGAATTGGGTAAACTGTAGGTGCTTTTTGGTTCCCTAAGGCTTACTTACTCCATTCCCTCTAAACCTCTGGATCCTCCTTCATGGAAGTTACAGGGAAAAGTTAGAAAAACTAAAAACAATGTAGCAGATTCTGGAGGTTTTGTGATAAATCATTAAGGAGTTTTGAAACAACTCTGTACAACCTGGTCACTGCCTTCCCTTGAGTAAAGAGGGTATGTGTTAAGCAGTCTCATAGGAGAAGAGAGCTTCACCCTTTTCCTCTCACCTTTGGATTTGCCCTCTCCCACTTGGAGAAAGGAAGGACTGGGGAGGGGCAACAGCTACAGCATAGGCCACACTGGCAATGGCCTTGGGCCCTAGGGCAACCTTTGCTTGGAAGCATCACCCAGGTTCAGCACATCCTGCTCAAGGTAAAAAAGCTAGCCTCTGAACTTGGGTAAGCACACTCTTTTAAAGTTGTAATATTAACTGCTGCTGATGAGATGTTGATTCTCTGTGTAAAATAATTTGGAAATGCATTTAACAAAATTGAAGTCACCTGACTGGTAATGTGTTTGTTTCAAGTTTCAAATTGGTGAACTTTTTGTATCAGTTATGTCAAGCAACTTTTCATAACTTAATTACTGCTAAAATAATTTGGCTATTTTTGGTTGTTGTTTTAATATGCAAACTTGCCAAAAAGCTTGTTTGGGTTTTGGCTTGCTGAGAATTTGCCAGTGTACAGAAATTATCTCTAACTTTTGGCTTTTTACACCAGGACAAATTTAAATTTAAGATGTAAATCCTGGAAAAGTTTCACCCAAGCTGTGATTAGTGAAACTTTCTGTTTCAGGTAAAAGCTCATGAGATTTTATTTTGAGTTGTTTGATGGATCATAATAGTCCATTGATAATCAATAATCCACCATCTGAGAAAAATGCCACAAGCTACTCAGAGAAAATGTGATACTGGTGGGAAGTCAGCACTGGGAAAAGCTGAGAGGACAATTTTAGACTCAGTCTAAGATGGGATCATCCTGGCTCAGTTCCCCCATCATGTTCCTTTGAAAAGAAATGTTACCCACTTGGCTATTCCTGAGTCTGGCTATGAAGTGGATTTGATACAGCATGGTTGGAAAATTGAATTATCTGAATCCAAATGGAGCTAACAGTATTTTATCCTGTCATTTGGGCCCTGTAGTCTTTTCTGTCATATTTGTGTCTTCTAGACTACAGGCCATTCATTTACAATTGACAGCAAACAGTGGGTACTAGCCAATGTCCTCCCATCATTCCCTAGATGCAGCCTATGCTGTGTTACAGTCAACTTCTTCTTTGGAGCCCCCTCAAGGCAGGGATAGCTCTATGCCTTTGCCAGCAGGAAGCAGGTTCAGAGGCCAAGATCTTCACCCCTTACCCTAAAAGAATTTTGGTCCCATTTGTTTGAGGGGGAAATGATAAGAATGGGATCTAGACCCCAAGAAGGAAAAACCCTGGACTTTCCCACATGGCCAAATCTCTGGTGTTTGCCTGATGCTATAATCCCATCAACTAGCCTTTCATTGTAGCTATGCCCAATCTCCCAATTCTCTGTTACCCCTAACTTGGCCTAGCCCTTCATTGTCTTACCTCCCTATGGCCCCTGGCCATTTCCCAATCTTAACTCTAGCTAGGCTCCATTCTCCCTTGGCCACCTAGTCCAGGTCCCAGGCATTCTGTTCACCCCAGCTTACTAGCCACTCCCATCCAGATCCTTCTTAGACCCCCTCCTCCAGTAACCCCAAACTACTTGGCCACTCCTAGATCTCTCCCACAGTCTTTCTGTATATAAGGTCCATCTTGTCTCCATTAAAGTGCTCAGATTCTTATAATTTAGCCAATTGCTCACTAATGTTCAGACTCCTTAAGAGACTGCCCAATATGACAGATGTTCTAAGAAACCTTGTCTTTCGGCTGAAAAAGAAAAAGAAAAGAAAAGAAAAAGGAAATAGGCTTGTAATGGAGAATGTGCCATGTAAGGGGGTGGCTTTAATAACTATGTATTAATTATCATTATATTGGAATTAGGAAGAAAGCACAAAGCAGTAATGGTTGATATCCAAGAGATCTGATATTTGGTTTCTAAGAGAACATAAGCTGGCTTTGAAAAAAATGTAAAAACCATTTTTCAGATATTTAATTGAATCTTGGAGACAAAGTTTATCATCAAAAAATTTAAAGCTATAACTTTCCTTTGGCTTATTGCATTTAGTCCTCTGCTTTCATGACATTGCTGGTGATGAATGCAAATTTAAAACCTGAAGGAAGCTATGTGATTGCTTGTGCACCTAAATGGGCAAGTAAGTCACTACAAAAGGATGCTGTAGAGTAGGAAGAAGTGTTTGTATGAAGTGAAATTTCTGGGACCTTCTACCTGTCTAAGTAATTTCTCTCTGTCTCCTTCTCTCTCTGTCTCTCTGTCTCTCTGTCTCTCTGTCTCTCTGTCTCTCTGTCTCTCTGTCTCTTCTCTCTCTCTCTCTCTCTCTCTCTCTCTCTCTTCTCTCTGTCTCTGTCTCTTTCCCTTTCTCTCTCCATCTCACTTTTTTCCTCCCCCCCATCTCTCTCTCTGTCATCATTCATGCCCTACTCACTCTGCATATATGTTCACCAATGCTCCTTCCTAACCCTTCTTTTCTTCTATGTTCACTTGGTGATCTTATTGCCTCCTAATAGTTCTACTACCATGCTGATGAATTCAAGATTTGAGTATCCAGCATTCACTACTCCTCTAGGATCCAGTCTCCCTGTACCAATTACAAGATTTTGAAGCCACGAAATTGTGGCTTACATGTTCCGTATTAATGTCAACTTCAACATGCCTAGAAGAGAACATATTGTATTCCCCTGCCCCCTTTACCCACCCCATCCTGCAACTTCCATATGTGTGTGGGAAACCTCACTATTCTTCTTGTCATTCAAGTTTGCAATAGACATCTTTCCCTATTCCTCAAATTCCCTCATTCTCTTTATCTAATCAATTGCCAACCATTCTCCATTCTAGTTTTAAAATGATATATATATTTAAAATGATATGCATTTAAAATAAATGAATCATTTTCATCTGAATATTCATAACAGAGCCACCTAAGTTTTAGCCCTTATTATCCCTTTAGCCCTTATTATCCCTTACCTAAATAATTGTGATAGTCACTTCCCAATAGAGAAATGGTCAAAGAATATGAACAGGCAATTTTCAAAAAGAAGAAATCCAAATGTCCATATGGCCCAATTCACATTACCAAATGACTAATAATTAGAGGATTTTGAAATAATCATATTGGTAAGAGTTAAGTAAGGAAAAATACCATTTGTTGAAGAAGCTATAGAGAAAGAGGCTGATTCATATTGGTAGAGTTGGTCCAGCCAGGCTGAAAAGTAATTTGGAGCTATGGCCTAAAAGTCACTAAACTCCATCTCTAAACTTCCTCTCTTTGACAAATTGCTTTCCCAATCTGGAGATTCCTCTACCATGATTCTCACTGTGTTCTATTATATTACAATTGAAACTCTTACTTTATATTTTATAAAATTAAAGTACCTTCTCTCAGTTTTAGACTCGATCTTATAATCCTTTTTATAATCCTTAATCTTTTTAGAAATATGTTTTTAAAATTATTTTATGTTGGGGCAGCTAGGTGGCATAGTGGATAGAGCACCGGCCCTGAAATGAGGAGGACCTGAGTTCAAATCTGTCCTCAGACTAAACACTTGATACTTACTAGCTGTGTGACCCTGGGAAAGTCACTTAACCCCAATTGCCTAAAAAAAAATTATTTCATGCTTGCAATATATTTTTTTTCTTTCAAAATTTTGAAACTGTGAAATAAACATTTTATTTCCCTTTCTTATGGAGATGAACAATAAAATTCCCAGCTTGGAAGATCAATTTGTGAAGAGATCTCACTATTGTCACTTTAGCCCAATTGGACCCACTTTTAAAATTTCCCCATTCCCCCCTTTCCCTAAACATACTCTAACAATTTCCAGCTCCTTCTTTTGTTCAGCCATCCTCCTTTAGTATCTAAAGTCCCTGAGGATGTGGTTTCTCTTGATTGTTTGCAAATGTATCCACAGAATTTACAGCAGTGGCTAAGGCAGAGTAAACTTAATAAATGGTCTATTTATCTCAATTATTGATTCAAGATTGACTTAAGCAGAACAACAAGAAGAATACATAGTACAACAATACTACAAAGAAAGACAACTTCTAAAACTTTATGATTCACATCAATGCAAAGTCCAACAAGAATTTTAGAGGACTGAAGATGAAGCATTTTGCTCTCCTTGTGAAAGAGAGGCAATAGACTCAAAGGTGAATAATCATTTATATTGAAACATAAACAATTTGAGAACTTATTTGGTTTGACGATGCATGTTTTTCATATGGTTTTTTTTCTATGTATTAATTTTTCTCCTCTGACTAAGAAGTAGATGAGAGGAAGAGGAGGGATAGCTATAATGTAGGTAACAACAACAAAAATAAAAAAGAGGCTCACTGAAGCATCTTTTGGGGAAAATATGCAAAATAGAAGGACCACCAGAAAGAACTAGATGTATGACAGATATGAATATTACAGACTAAATTTATCATGTTTTTATAATGGAAACTGTACTGAATGTAAGAGAGATCCAAAATTTCCTATTCAATCCTCATTGTTATATTCTGCTAGATTTATAGAGCTACCTATATTATTTATTCTTAAGTTTAATAGATCTTGAGAATAAACTAATGGAAAATAAGAAATAAAAGGATTGAATTTAAAGGTAAGTGAGGAAGAAACTAGAAGAAGGATGAAAAATAGCAGGATATGATGAAAGAATGCTTGGGTCAAGGTACAGTAAGTCTGGCTGTGGCTCAGACCAATGTTGGCTCAGAAAGCTATACTGCTCAGAAAGCTGTCATGCACAAATAGTGCATGAGAATATTTTGAATAGTAAAGTCTCTAGATTTGTGCATCTCACATTTATTGGAAGTTACAGAGATTCTGTTTTGCTCAGAGATGTAGGCAGTCCTATGCCAGCATCTCTTATGTCAGAAAATCAGTACTAATGTTCTCTAGTGATACCCTGAGAGTGTCCTTGTATTATTTCTTTTGACTTCCCTGTGAGTGCTTGCCTTGGGTGAGAGAGAGAGAGAGAGAGAGAGAGAGAGAGAGAGAGAGAGTAAAGATAGACATTTGGGCGATGTTAAGCACGGTCAAATAATTTTCTATGATCAAAGAACAAAAAGAAAGTAATTTTGTTTGTTTTTCTCTTTTGGGCTAAAGAAAAGAACAAAGAAGGATTAAGATAAATTTTTGGCGCTTGGTATTATGATAATTTGAGAGGGAGAAGAAGAGTCACTGGCTGAATTCTTGTGTTTAATTGCTTCTCTGTCATGGAAAATGACCTTTGACCAGGAAAAACTTGTGATGAAAATGGCTAATAGGGAGATGAAACCCATGAAAAACCCAGAGTTTGTGGAAGAACATTTTTGTTGCTAAATTTAAGTTACCAGGATAACAAATTAGATCTTAGTGTACGGAAAACATTTAATTAGTGTAGTGAATAAAAGGTTGGATGTGGAAGTCAAGAAGGCTTACCTCAAATACTTAGTGTCTTTGAGACCCTGGACAACCCATTTAACATCACTGTGCCTCAGTTTCTTCATCATAAAATGGAGGAATTGGATACTGGGGACACTGAAAGTTCTAAATTAATGATATCATAAATTTTCAGATGCAATTGTTAAGTAACTCTCTGTGATATTTGAATGATTACATCGGAAGAGGCACTGCCTCTTCTCAGAAGGGAACAGGTATTGTCCAAATAGTTAAAATGGTGGGAAGTAGATAGCATTAAGTTTGATTGCAATAAAAATTCACAAGTGGATTACTCAAGGGATAATTAGGAAAAATGTAGAAAAAGCAGCAGTGATAACACAAATAAACAAGAGGGTATCACTAGGTGACAGTATCAAAATTCAGAAAGGTCATAAGAGAACAGCAATTTAAGTCAAATTCAGTGTGATGTAATTTACTTGGGTAAAATATCAAGCCTAATGTTTCAGTTATTTCAGTTCCAGAAATCAGCTTTTCAAATACAAAGACATGAATGAGTTGGTAAAATAATAATGATTAATATGGCTGACATGTAGTGTAGTTTCCCTATTTTTATCCTTTGATTAAATCTATTTTAGCTTTAACTTTGTCTAAGATCATCATATGACCCTTAATTATTTTCTTTAATAAATTATACTCCTGATCTTTATTTTATATATCTGTGTATCTCTTCTTTCCTATCCTTCCTGACTTCTCTTATTTACTTCTATCCACTACCTTGCTCTCCTATCACTTAACTTACCCCCTACGACCAAAGATACCTCCTTTATCCTCTCTTCCCACCCTATCCCCTTGCTTTATCTTTAAAGGGCTTCAGAATCTTAAATTACCTGCCATTCCTACAGAAATCAGGGGCAGGTGGCTGAGTTTTACCTTTTCTTCTATAACTCTAACAATAAATAGGGTTTTATCTACTTTTTACAAATAGATTGAATTCTAATGAGAAGATGTAGTGGATAAAGATCAAACTTGGAGTCAGTGAGATATCATCTGAATCCTGCCTCAGATACTTCCTCATTTTGGGAACCTGAGCAAGACACTTAAATTCTTCCTGCCTCAGTTTCTTCATCTGTTAAATGGAAATAAAAGGACAATCTACCTCACATTTTTTCTGTGAGAATCAAGTGAGGTAGCAGGAGCAAAGTGCTTTGCAAAAACTTAAAGTGCTAGATGTATGTAAGCTATCATTGATACTATTAAAATAACTAATATTTGGAATAGTAAAAATTAAGGCATCTGAAACTCTATATCGTACTCATCAGATTAATAAAGATGACAAAAAGAATGACAAATATTGGAGGGGCTACAGGAAAGGTGCACAATAATGCATTGTTCTTGGGGCTGGAAATTTGTCCAACCATCCTAGAGGTCAATTTGGACCTTAGTCTAAGAAGATACTCAATTATGCATCCACTTTGACCTAGCAATAACTCTCCAAGGCCTATACACCCAAAGGGAGCAAAGAATGTGGGAAAAAACTCAATGTACAAAAATGTTTATAGCTACTCTTTTTCATAGTGGCAGAGATCTGGAATCAAAGTGAGCCCATCGACTAGGGAATAATTAGACAAATCATGGTCTCCCAGTAAGAAAGAAGAGAGGAATGAAAAAAGCATTCTAGCAAATCAAAACAAGTGCATGAGAAAGACAGGAGGCATAGTGAGCTCAAGGAAGAGATATGAGAGACAGAGATATTAAAAGGGTAAGGGGTGAACTTAGAGCTAGGAGAATAAGGATGGGGATTTCATTTATGCCCTGAAAAAGAGTAAGAAGAGCCCTGAGATATCAGGACAAAAATCCAAATCACTTTTCTCTGAATTCTCCAGACTTATTTCCTTTCTCAACTGAAGGAATCTCGAATTAGGTTGGGGATTTGAAGGAGTCCATTGTCTTCCAAAGACCTGCAGCTGAGGTCTGTATATAAAGTTCCACTCACCATGCTGCTCTCAGCTGCTGATGGAGAGGACAGGTCCATGATATCCAGCAAGCCAACAAGAAAACAGGATGTGTGTGTGTTTGTATGCATGTATATGCTACCCATGAACTAGCCTGACTTAGAACTAGCCTTAGATAGAAGGACAGAACAGCAGGGGGCTATTTGTAGGTGCACCAGTTTCTCTGATCTCACCTTCCCTAGAGCTGTAATTACCATGTCACCTGTAAGAGACAAGACAGTCTGACAGGGTAGTCAGGGTTGTCTCAGATAAAGTTTACTTTTGTCCCAGGTGCAAGTCATCATCAGGAGTTACAGTTACTTCATGAGCATTCCCCTCAGACTGACTAACAAGTAGTGAGAAAGGCTCAATGACTAGTAAGGGTCTCCTCTGGGAGAGAAGCTTTCCTGAGCTGCTGCAGATGTCAGAGTCAGGTGGGGTCAAAGACACAAGAGAGGCAAAGAACCAGGTGGGAGGTCCTCTGAGCCGATGTTCATATCTTGGCCTGGCCACTGAGCAGTGGAGATGGGATGAGGGGGGCAGAAAATTCATTCCCATTCATTCAATTCCACCTTCCTGCACTGCTGCCTCTGATCTTGCTTTCTTCCTAGGTGCATAAACATTGAGAATTTTTGGGATGACCTAAAATTTCCTTCCTTGGAAAGGAGATTCTCTGTTGTCAGCCCAATTTGACACGTTTCATTGGCTTTAAAGTGCTTTATAAACATCAAATAATAGACCCTATTCTCCCCACTCTCTGAAAATTAGTTCATTCCCAGGAGAGATAACAAACATAATGTAGTGGAAAGAGCCCTGGTCAATTTACCTGGGTTTGAACATATGTTCTGGAAGTTAGTAGTCATGAGCAATGAATGAATGGGTGACTTGAAATCTTTTTAAAAAATTTTTATTAATTTATTTTGATTTATCAACAATCCCTTCCACATGCTTTTGAGTTTAAAATTTTCTCCTTCTTCCTCCCCACAACCCTCCCCAAGACAGCACACAATCTGATATAGGCTATACATATACATTCCTATTAAACATATTTTCACATTAGTGATGATGTAAGTAAATATTAGAACAAATAGGAGGAACCACCAGAAAGAGGAAACAAAACACAACAGAAGAGAAAAATAAATAGCAATTCAAATTACATAGTTCTTTCTTTGGATATGGATAGCATTTTCCATCACGAGGCCTTTGGAGATGTCTTAGATCCTTGTGTTGCTGAGAAGTGTTGAGTTTATCAGTGTTAGTCATCACACAACTTGGTTGTTATTGTGTACAATATTCTCTTGGTTCTGCTCACTTCAATCAGCATCAGACCATCCAAGTCTTTCCAGGTTTTTTCTGAAGTCAGCCTGTTCATCATTTCTTATAGCACAATAGTATTCCATTACATTCATATACCACAACTTGCTCAGCCATTCCCCAATTGATGGGCATCCTCTCAATTTCCAATTCTTTGCCACCACAAAAAAGAGCTGCTATGAATATTTTTGTACATGTGGGTCCTTTTCCCATTTGTATGATCTCTTTGGGATATAGCCCTAGAAGTGCTATTGCTGGGTGAAAGGGTATGCACATTTTTGTAGCCCTTTGGGCATAGTTCCAAATTGTTCTCCAAAATGGTTGGATCATTTCACAACTCCACCAACAATGCATTAGTGTTCCAATTTTCCCACATCTTCTCCAACATTTATCATTTTCCTGTTTTGTCATGTTGGCCAATCTGATAGGTGTGATGTGGTACCTCAGAGTTGTTTTGATTTGCATTTCTCTAATCAATAACGATTTAGAGCATTTTTTCATATGACTATAGATGGCTTTAATTTCTTCATCTGAGAACTGTCTGTTCATATCCTTTGACCATTTATCAATTGGGGAATGGCTTGTGTTCTTATAAATTTGTCTTAATTCTCTATATATTTTAGAAATGAGGCCTTTATCAGAGAGACTGGTTGTAAAAATTCTTTCCCAATTTTCTACCTTCCTTCTAATCTTAGTTGCATTGGCTTTGTTTGTGCAAAAACTTTTCAATTTAATGTAATAAAAATTATCCATTTTACTTTTCATAATGTTCTCTATCTCCTGTTTGGTCATGAATTCTTCTGTTCTCCATAGATCTGATAGGTAAACTATTCCTTGTTCTCCCAGTTTACTTATGGTATCAGCCTTTATATCTAAGTCATGAACCCATTTTGACTTTATTTTGGTATATGGTGTGAGATTTGGGTCTATGCCTAGTTTCTGCCATACTCTTTTCCAGTTTTCCCAGCAGTTTTTTTCAAAGAGTGGGTTCTTATCCCAGAAGCTGGGTCTTTGGGTTTATCAAATAATAGATTACTATAGTCATTGACTACTGTGTCTTGCATATTTAACCTATTCCACTGATCCACCTCCCTATTTCTTAGCCAGTACCAAGCAGTTTTGATGATTGCTGCTTTATAATACAATTTAAGATCTGGAATTGCTAGGCCACCTTCCCCTGCATTTCTTTTCATTAGTTCCTTTGATATTCTGGACCTTTTTTTTTTCCAAATGAATCTTGTTATTATTTTTTCTAACTCTATAAAATAATTTTTGGGTAGTTTGATTGGTATGGCACTGAATAAGTAAATTAGCTTAGGTAGGATTGTCATTTTTATTATATTAGCTGGCCTACCCATGAGCAACTGATGTTTTTCCAATTATTTAGATCTGATTTTATTTGTGTGAAAAGTGTTTTGTAATTGTGTTCATAGAGTTCCTGGGTTTGTTTTCAGGAGGTAGACTCCTAAATATTTTATAATGTCTACAGTAAGTTTAAATGGATTTCTCTTTCTATCTCTTGCTGTTGGGCTTTGTTGGTAATATTAGAAATGCTGATGATTTATGTGGGTTTATTTTATAGCCTGCAACTTTGCTAAAGTTGTTTATTATTTCAAGTAGTTTTTTTTTTCTTGATTCTCTAAGTATATCATCATGTCATCTGCAAAGAGTGATAGCTTTGTTTCTTCTTTGCCTATTCTAATGCCTTCAATTTCTTTTTCTTCTCTTATTGCTAAAGCTAATTTCCAGTACAATATTGAATAACAGTGGTGATAATGGACATCCTTGTTTACCCCCGATCTTATTGGAAATGCTTCTAGCTGTCCCCATTACATATAATGCTTGCTGAAGGTTTTAGATAGATGCTATTTATTATTTTAAGGAAGACTCCATTTATACCTATGCTTTCTAGTGTTTTTAATAGGAATGGTGTTGTATTTTATCAAAAGCTTTTTCTGCATCTATTGAGATGATCATGCGGTTTCTGTTGGTTTTGGTGTTGATATGCTCAATTATGCTGTTAGTTTTCCTAATATTGAAGCAGCCCTGCATTACTGGTATAAATCCTACCTGGTCATAGTGTATTATTGTTGTGATAAGTTGCTGTAATCTATTTGTTAATATTTTGTTTAAAATTTTTGCATCTATATTCATTAGAGAAATTGGTCTATAATTTTTTTCTCTTTTGACTCTTCCTGGTTTAGGTATCACACCATATTTGTATCATAAAAAGAATTTGGTAATACTCCTTCTTCACCTATTTTCCCAAATAGTCTATATAGTATTGGAATTAATTGCTCTTTAAATGTTTGATATAATTCACATATAAATTCATCTGACCCTGGAGATTTTATTCAATTTCTTTTTCTGAGATGGGGTTATTTAAGTATTTTACTTCCTTTTGGTTAATCTGGGCAATTTATATTTTTGTAAATATGTATCCATTTCACTAAGATTGTCAAAATTATTGGCATGTAGTTGGGCAAAATAATTCCTAACTACTGTTTTAATTTCCTCTTCCTTGGTAGTAGCTTCACCTTTTTCATTCTTGATACTAGCAATTTGTTTTCCTTCTTTCTTTTTTTTAATTAAATTAATCAAAAGTTTATCTATTTTGTTGGTTTTTTCATAAAACCAGCTCTTAGTTTTATTTATTAGATTTATGGTTTTCTTAATTACAATTTTATTAATTTTTCCTTTGGTTTTCAGTATTTCTAATTTGGTGTTTAATTGAGGATTTTTAATTTGTTCTTTTTTTTACTTTTTTTAGTTGTATACCCAATTCATTGATCTCCTCTTTTTCTATTTTATTCATGTAAGCATATACAGATATAAAATGTCCCCTAAGAACTGCTTTCACTGCATCCCGTAAGTTTTGGTGTGTTGTCTCATTTTTGCCATTGTCTTGAATGAAATTATTGATTGTTTCTATGATTTGTTGTTTGACCTAATCATTTTTTAGGATCAGATTATTTAGTTTCCAATTATTTTTTAGTCTATCCATCCATGGCCCTTTATTTTTTTTTTATTTTAAATTTATTTATTTTTAGTTTTCAACATTACTTCCACAAGATTTTGACTTCCAAATTTTCACTCCATCTTGCCTTTCTCCCCACCACAGGATGGCTTCATTCTGAATATCTCTTCTGCAAGTCTGCCCTCCCTTGTATCTTTCCTGTCCTTCTCTTATCGACTTCCCATTCTACTTTCCTGTAGGACAGGATAGATTTCTGTACCCCATTTCTTGTATTTCTTGTTTCCCAATTGCATGTGAAAACCTTTTTTTTTAACCTGTGTTTTTAAAACTTTGGGTTCCAAATTTTTTCCCTTCCTCCCTCCCTATCCACCCTCATTGAAAAGGCAAGCAACTCAATATAGGTTATACATGTGCAGTTATGCAAAATGCTTCCATAGTAGTAGTCATGTTGTGAAAAACTAACTCTATTCCCTTTTATCCTATGCCCCCACCCCATTTATTCTAATCTTTCTTTTGACACTGTCCCTCCTCAGAAGTACTTGCTTCTGATTACCCCCTTTCCCAATCTGCTCTCCTCTCTATCCTTGCCCTACTTTCTTGTCCCCTTCTCCCCCTATTTTTCTGTAGGAGAAGACGTATTTCCACACCAAATTGAGCGTGTATGTTATTCCCTCCTTAAGCCAAATCCTATAAGAATAAGATTCACTCCTTCCCTCTTGCCTTCCCCTGTTTCCCCTCCACTGTAACAGCCTATTCTCTTCTGTTTTTTTTGTGAGATAAATTGCCACGTTCTACCCCGCCCTTTCTCCCTTTCTCCTCCCATTTTAATCCTCTTCCACCCCTTAATTTTATTCTCCAGATATCACCCCTTCATCTTCAACTCACCCTGTGCCATCTATCTATCTATCTATCTATCTATCTATCTATCTATCTATCTATCTATCTATCTATCCCATCTATCATATATATATATATTATATATATATATATAAAATATAAATATATATATACATATACATATATAATTTTTCCCTCCAACTACCCTAATACTGACAAAGATCTCATGAGTTATAAATGTCATCTTTGTGTGCAGGAATGTAAACAGTTCAACCTTAATAAGTATCTTATGATTTCTCTTTCCTGTTTACCTCTTCAAGTTCCACTTGAGTCTTGTATTTGAAAGTCAAATTTTCTATTCAGCTCTGGTCTTTTCATCAAGAATGCTTGAAAGTACTCAATTTCACTGAGTGATCATTTTTTCCCCCTGAAGGATTATACTCAGTTTTGTTGGGTAGGTGATTCTTGGTTGTAATCCTATCTCCTTTGTCCTCTGGGAATATTATAATCCATGCCTTGTGGTCCTTTAATGTAGAAGCTGCTAAATCTTGTGTTATCCTGATTGTGTTTCCACAGTACTTGAATTGTTCTTTCTGGCTGCTTGTAATATTTTCTCCTCGACCTGGGAACTCTGGAATTTAGCTACAATATTTTTAGGAGTTTTCCTTTGGGGATCTCTTTCAGGAGGAGATCTGTGGATTCTTTCAATTTCTATTTTGTCCTCTGCTTCTACTATATCAGGGCAGTTTTCCTTGATAATTTCTTGAAAGATGTCTAGGATTTTTTTTTTT
Organism: Phascolarctos cinereus; assembly: GCF_003287225.1. NCBI lineage: Eukaryota > Metazoa > Chordata > Mammalia > Diprotodontia > Phascolarctidae > Phascolarctos > Phascolarctos cinereus. The sequence goes on from NW_027556098.1 coordinate 354,556,411, forward strand.
GACCATGGCTTTCAGATAGTCCACTAATTTTTAAATTCTCTCTCCTAGATCTATTTTCCAGGTCAGTTGTTTTTCCAATGAGATATTTCACATTGTTTTCTAGTTTTTCATTCTTTTGGATTTGTTTTATAGTGTCTTGATTTCTCAAAAAGTCACTAGCTACCAATTGCTCTATTCTAATTTTTAAGGAAGTATTTTCTTCAGTAAGTTTTTGGACTTCCTTTTCCATTTGGTCAATTTAGCTTTTTAGAGCGTTCTTCTCCTCATTGGCTTTTTGGACTTCTTTTGCCACTTGGGTTAGGCTACTTTTTAAAGTTATTTTCTTCAGTATTTTTTTGGGTCTCCTTTAGCAAGCTGGTGACTTGTTTTTCATGATTTTCTTGCATCACTCTCATTTCTCTTCCCAGTCTTTCCTCTGCTTCTGTTATTTGCTTTTCAAAATCCTTTCTGAGCTCTTCCAAGGCCTGGGACTCATTCATATTTTTCTTGAAGTCTTTGGAGGTAGGAGCTTTGACTTTGTGATCTTCTTCTGGTTGTATGTTTTGATCTTCTTTGTTATCAAAGAAAGATTCTATTGTCTGATACTTCTTGTGAGGTTTGCTCATGATCCCAGCCAAGGTAGAGGTCTGCTTCCAATGTGGAGAATGTACTGTCCCAAGCTTCAGGGGTTTTGTGCAGCTGTTTTCAGAGATACTTGTAGGGACCTGTAAATTTTCAGTTCTTCCAAGGTGCTATTATCAAGGGTGAGGTGTTTACTCCTTTCCTGGCCTGTGCTGTGGTCTATGAGTGACCACAAGCCCTCTTTCCTGTCTTAGAACTGGGGGACTAAAACCTAGCTTCTCTCTCATGGCAGAATCAGACTTTTCCCACTGACCTTCTAAGTTGTCTTTGGTGTTTGTGGGTTGAGAAGTCTGGAAACCACCACCACTCCCCATGATTCAGTCCTCCGAGGCCTACTGTAGGTTCACTGCAGCCTGCATGCCCATGCCAAACTGCACTCTTCTCTCAGCCCAACTCAATGTACCTTACCAGTCAACCATCCAGGTTATCTTGGGCCACAAACTTGTTTCAATCTGTCTTTTTGTGGGTTTTGCTGCTTTAGAATTTATTTAGAGCAATTTTTAATGGGTATTTGGTGGGGTTTGGGGGAGAGCTCAAGCAAGTCACTGCTTTCACTCAGCTATCTTGGCTCTACCCCTCCGTGGCCCTTTATTACATGTAATTTTTATTGCATCATAATTTGAAAAGGATGCATTTAACATTTCTGCCTTTCTGCATTGAACTGTGAGGTTTTTATGACCTAGCACATGGCCAGTTTTTGTGTGTGTGCCATGTACCACTGAGAAAAACGTATATTCCTTTCTATCGCCATTCATTTTTCTCTTAAGGTCTATCATATCTAACTTTTCTAATGTTCTATTCAACTCCTTAACTTCCTTCTTGTTTATTTTGTGGTTAGATTTATCTACTTCAGAGAAGGGGAGGTTTAGGTCCCCCACTAGCATACTGTTGCTGTCTATTTCTTCTTGTAACTCCCTGAACTTCTCCTCTAAGAATTTTGATGCTATACCGTTTGGTGCATATATGTTTAGTAATGATATTAGTTCATTGTCTATGATGCCTTTTAGCAGGATGTAATTTCCTTCTTTATCTCTTTTGATAAGATGTATTTTTGCTTTTGCTTTGTCTGAGGTCAGGATTGCTACCCCTGCCTTTTTTACTTCAGCTGAAACATAATATATTCTGCTCCAGCCTTTTATCTTTACCCTGTGTGTGTGTCACTCTTGTCCAAATGTGTTTCCTGTAAACAACATATTGCAGGATTATGTTTTTTAATCCATTCTGCTGTCTAGTTTGGTTATCTGGGAGAGTTCATCCCATTCACATTCACAGTTATGATTACGATCTGTGTCTTTTTCTCCATCCTTTTTTCTCTCCTGTTTATGCCTTTCTTTCTCCTTTCTCCTTTCCCCTCCTCCCTAGTGTTTTGCTTTTCACCACCCCCTCCTTCAGTCCCTCCTCCCTTCTATTAGCCCTTTCCCTTGTCTTCCTCTTCACCCTTACTGCTTCTTTCCTCCCTTCTATCCCCCCTCCCTTTTCTTTCCCCTTTTCCTTCCTACTGCCTATAGGGCAAGTTAGATTTCTATACCTAACTGATTATGTTATTCCCTTCTTAAGCCAAATCTGATGAGAGTAAGTTTCAAACGATGCTCATCCCCCTCTCTTCTTTCATTCTGCTGTAATAGGCTTTTGTTTCTTTTCCTGTAGTGTAATTCACCCTTGTCTGCCTCCTCCTTTCTCAGTACATTTTCTCAGATCACACTAATCCACTTACTTGGATCCATTTAACCCACTTGATTAGATTTTTTTTTAATCGTTGCATCAAAGTCAACTTATATCCACCCCCTTTATGTGTACTCATTTAACATGGTGTAGTAAAAATACAGTTCTCAAGAGTTGCAAGTGTCATCTTCCCTTGTAGGGATGTAAACAGTTTGTCCTTATTAATAACATATTGTATCTTTCTGTCCCAGTTACCTTTTGATGTCTCTCTTGAATCTTGTACTTGAAGATCAAATTTTTCATTGAGCTCTGGTCTTTTTTTCAGGAAGGTATGGAAGTCCCCTATTTCATTGAATATCCATCTCCTCTCCCCTGAAAGATCATGCTCATTTTTGCTGGGTAGTTGATCCTTGGCTGCAATCCAAGCTCCTTTGGCTTATGGAATATCATGTTCCATGCCCTGCAGTATTTTAATGTAGAAACTGAAAGGTCCTGTGTAATTCTGACTGTGGTTACATGATCTTTAAATTGTTTCTTTCTGACTACTTGCAGTATTTTCTCTTTTACCTGGTAATTTTGGAATTTGGCTATTATATTCCTTGGGTGTTTTCAATTTGAGATCTCTTTCAGGAGGTGATTGGTGGATTCTTTCTATGGCTATTTTACCTTCTGGTTCTAGGACTTCAGTGCAGTTTTCCTTTATGATTTCCTGAAAGATACTTTGCAGGCTCTTTGAGTCCCTAGAACAAAAAGCCAGTGACCAAGACCTAGCTCCCAACACAAGAAGCTTGGCTTAGTGCCCTCTGCTTCCCAGCAGGTGAGTTCAATCTCTTTAAAGGCTAGGCAATTAAGAAACACCATGAGTGAAAAGAAACATACCATAGATTCATATTATGAGAAGAGTGAAGATCAAGACAGAAATTCTGAAGAGGAAAACATTGTCAACAAACCCACATCTGCCACCTCAAAAGGGAATATGAGCTGGTCTGAAGCCCAAAAAGCCTTCTTAGAAGAGCTCAAGAAGGATTTCAAAGTCAAATGAGAGAGGTAGAAGAGTACTTAAAAAATACAATTGGCCTATTGGAAAAAAAGTACACTGAAGAAAACAAGTCCTTGAAAAACATAATTGGCCAACTGTAAAAAAAGGTACACTGAAGAAAACAAATCCCTTAAAAATACAATTGGCCAATTGGGGAAGAAAGTACAAAATCTAATAGAAGAAAACAATTTGTTAGAAATTAGAATTGAGCAAATGGAAGCTAACGACTCTATGAGACAGAAAGAGTCAGTCAAACAGAAACAAAAAAATGAAAATATAGGTGAAAACATGAAATACCTCATTGGTACAACAACTGACCTGGAAAATTGATCCAGGAGAGACAATTTAAAAATTATTGGTCTACCTGAAAATCACAATGGAAAAAAGAGCCTGTACAGTATCTTTCAGACTTGAAACCTTTTAATCTCAATTTTCTCAGATACAAAATTGAGAAAACATTTTGTGTAAGAGCTATATCATGAGACTCTCATGAGGAAAGAACTCCAGTATTTCAGTGTAATATAAATATAGGAGCCATTAATCAAAGTGTTTCTGGCATTTTGAAGGTATCCAACACAACATCTCCCTCTCACCCCTAGAAATTCTGTACAGTCACTATTTCTTTATAACACCAGTACAAGTAACATAAAATTTAATCCCTTCCCTAGTCTCTTCTCTCTTCTATCTCTCCCCCCTTCTCTTATCCCCTTCCCCTTCTATTTTCCTGTAGGGCAAGAAAGACTTCTATACCCCATCTCCTGTATTTCTTATTTCCCAGTAGCATGTGAAAACATTTTTTTAAACATTATGTTTTTAAAACTTTAGGTTTCAAATTTTCTCTCTTCCTCCCTCCCCATCCACCCTCATTGAAAAGGCAAACAACTCAATATAGGTTATTGTGCAGTTATGCAAAACACTTCCATAGTAGACATGTAAAAAACTAACTCTATTTCCCTTAATCCTATCCGCCCTCCCATTTATTCTATTCTTTCTTTTGACCCTGTCCCTCCTCAGAAGCATTTTCTTCTGATTACCCCCTTTCCCAATCTACCCTCCTCTCTATCATCCCTCTGCTCTCTTGTCCCCTTCTCCCCCTATTTTCCTGTAGGGTAAGATAGATTTCCATACCCAATTGAATGTGTATGTTATTCCCTCCTTAAGCCAAATCCCATGTGAATAAGATTCACTCATTCCCTCTCACCTTCCCCTGCTCCCCTCCACTGTAAGAGACTTTTCTTTTCTGTTTTTTTTTGTGAGATAATTTACCCCATTCTACCTCTCACTTTCTTCTTTTCCGAGTATCATCCTCTCTCATCCCTTTATTTATTTCCAGATATGACCCCTTAATCTTCAACTCACCCTGTGCCGTCTATCTATCTATCTATCTATATATACATATATTTTTTTCCCTCCAACTACCCTAATACTGACAAAGGTCTCATGAGTTACAAATATCATCTTTCCATGCAGGAATGTAAACAGTTCAATCTTAATAAGTCTCTTATGATTTCTCTTTCCTGCTTACCTCTTCATGTTCCACTGGAGTCCTGTATTTGAAAGTCAAATTTTCTATTCAGCTCTGGTGTTTTCATCAGGAATGCTTGAAAGTCCTCTATTTCACTGAATGATCATTTTCCCCCTTGAAGGATTATACTCAGTTTTGCTGGGTAGGTGATTCTTGGTTGTAATCCTATCTCCTTTGCCCTCCAGAATATTATTTTCCATGCCCTGTGGTCCATTAATGTAGAAGCTGCTCAATCTTGTGTTATCCTGATTGTGTTCCCACAGTACTTGAATTGTTTCCTTCTGGCAGCTTGTAATATTTTCTCCTTGACCTGGGAACTCTAGAATTTGGCTATAATATTCCTAGGAGTTTTCCTTTGGGGATCTCTTTCAGGAGGAGATCTGTGGATTCTTTCAATTTCTATTTTGCCCTCTGGTTCTAATATATCAGGGCAGTTTTCCTTGATAATTTCTTGAAAGATGATGTCTAGGCTTTTTTTTTTTTTTGATCATAGCTTTCAGATAGTCCAATAATTTTTAAATTCTCTCTCCTGGATCTATTTTTCCAATGAGATATTTCACATTGTTTTCTAATTTTTCATTCTTTTGGATTTGTTTTATAGTGTCTTGATTTCTCAAAAAGTCACTAGCTTCCAATTGCTCTATCCTAATTTTTAAGGAAGTATTTTCTTCAGTAAGCTTTTGGGCTTCCTTCTCCATTTCACCAATTTTTCTTTTTAGGGCATTTTTCTCCTCATTGGCTTTTTGGACCTCTTTTGCCATTTGGGTTAGGCTATTTTTTAAGGTGTTATTTTCTTCAGTATTTTTTTGGGTCTCCTTTAGCAAGCTGTTGACTTGTTTTTCATGATTTTCTTGCATCACTCTCATTTCTCTTCCCAGTTTTTCCTCTACTTCCCTTACTTGCTTCTCAAAATCCCTCTTGAGCTCTTCCAAAGCCTGGGACTGATTCATATTTTTCTTGGAGGCATTGGATGTAGGAGCGTTGACTTTATTGTCTTCTTCTGGTTGTATATTTTGATCTTTTTCACCGAAGTAAGATAATATAGTCTGACTCTTTTTGCTAGGCTTGCTCATGATCCCAGCCAATTACTTGAGTTTTAAACTCTTTGTTAAGGTAAGAGAATGCTTCCAATGTGGAGAATGTACTGTCCCAAGCTTCAGGGGTTTGTATAGCTGTTTTCAGAGATACTTCTAGTGACTTGAAAATTTTCAGTTTTTCCAAGGTGTTATGTTAAGGGGTGAGGTGTTTACTCCTTTCCTGGCCTGTGACCACAAGTACTCCTTTCTGTCCTGTAACTGTGAGGAGGGGTTTCTCTCCACAGCCGCTACAAGCTCCTCCATGCCAGAGCTCCTCCTAACCCCAGCATTGCCACCCAGAAATGTGACCCAGATCCAAACACAGGCAAAGCAACAGACTCCTGCCTCAACGCTGGCAAAGAGATCCCTGCAATCCCTTTCTGAACAGCTGCTGGATTCCCCCTTAGTCTGTGGGCCAGAAGCTTGGGAAGCAGCTGCCCCCCCCCCTCCACGCTCTTGAGGAATGGAGCTGAAACCCCGCCTTCCTCTCTGAGCACTGCAGAAACAGACTTTTCCCACTGACCTTCTAAGTTGTCTTTGGCATTCATGGATTGAGGAGTCTGGAAACCACAACAGCTTCCCGATTCAGTCCTCTGAGGCCTGCTCCAGGTTTGCTATGGCCTGTGTGCCCATGCCACGCTGCACTGTGCTCCTAGCCCACCGCGATACAACTTTCTGATCAATCATCCAGGTTGTCTTGGGCTGGAAATTTGTTTCACTCTGTCTTTTTGTGGGTTCTGCTGCTTCAGAATTTGTTTAAAGCCATTTTTTATGAGCATTTGGAGGGGTTTGGGGGAGAGCTCAAGCAAGTCACTGCTTTCACTCTGCCATCTTGGCTCTGCCCCATAATTATTTATTTCAAGATTTGAAGTAATACATGTCTTGAAAAAATGACTTCAGTAAAGCAGCATAATATAAAATGAACCATGAAAAATAATCAGCAATTTTACATTATGAAAAAAATGACAGAAGAAATAAGGTGGCAAAAGAAATTTCATCAAAATAATTAGAAATTATATGTCAAGTACTATAGCTACAAAAACTAATCACTTGAATTGTATGAATAAGCATATAAAACATGTTTTACAAAAATAAAGACAAATATATACACATATATTTGGAGAAATGATAACTTTTCATTGTTGGTCTGTTATTATTTTAAAATGATGATTACTAAAATCCATTTGTAAATTCTGTGCCTTAACACTCAACCAAATGGTTGCTTTAAAGTTGTAGTTAAAAAGAAAATCTCAAGTGAAATAATACAAAAAAATGGGAAAGAAGGGGCCCTGGAAATAGCAGATCTCTAATAATAGTGTACAGAATTAATTAACCAAATATTGGTTCCAGTAAAATATAGAAAAGTTGATCAGTGGAACATGCAAGGCACACTAGATTTGAAATCAATCCACCATAGTATAATCGTTTGATCCAATCAAGGAATCCAACTCCTGGGTTAAGAATTCTATATTTAAAAAAAAATCTAGGCATGAAAAGTCAGCCATTGTGCTGAGTCAGTCTAGGAGACTCTGTTTTAAAAACCTTGTAGCTTCCTAAGAGTATGGAGCACATGCTTACTAAGTTCATCTCCTCATTTGAAACATGTATTAATCAAAACACTTAGGAAGGAGTTGAGTGGCCCTCATCCCATCACCTCATGATTGTGTGATCCAATCAAAATATTTCTATCTTCACGTGATAGATGCTTGTTGTCAAGTTGAGTCTTACACTTGAACCCTACACTGCATGACCCAGGGAACCATAATACCCATGGATTTAGTGACAAAGACACTAAAGTGGTTTGACATTTCTTTCTGCATTAGATTAAGGCAAACAGAGTTTATGTGAATTGGCTAGGGTCTCACAGTTAGGAATCCTCTGAGGTTGGATTTGATCTCAGAAAATTCTTCCTGACTTGAGACCTAGTGCTTTATCCAGTGAAAAGTCTAGACGCCTCTCAAAAGTGCTTGCTGTGGTCTATGAAAAGCCAAGCATAGCTCAAATTGAGGCTGGCCCTCCTAACACTTTTCTGCCTTGGTGAGTTGAATAAATTCCTTTGAATTTACTATTTTGTTTTTCATCCTTACACATTGCCCCTTCTGATTCAATAAGAAACACTGTTTGCCCAATAAATCACTAGCTGATATGTCAATTATCAAATAACATCCAATCTATCCTCCTCTCAGGGTTGACTCACCAGGATAAAAAGTAATAAACAGTTCATTAAGGATTGTTGATTATGCCATGACAGGAAAAATGTGAGAGGAGAGAAAGGGATTGGTGGATGCAGTGATAGGATCCTTATAAAGATAGTGTTACAATGGGAAAAAATCAGCATTCAGTCTCTTTCTTAGTAACCTATTTCCAATGTTTATTTCATTAGCATGTCACATCTTAGGGTCTGGATGTCTCATGCTGTCTTCTGGGTTCTGAAAACATCTCCTCTTAGTAATTCTGGAATAGGCCTGTTCTCAGAGCTGCTGTGAAAGGAGAAACTTCTCAGAGACTCTTAGATATTCTGTTAAAATATTTTACAAGACAGATCTCAATATAAATTAGTACAATTTTGCTTTTCCAAAAACTATGCCAAGTGGTGAAAATTGGCCCCCAAACCTTATGGTTCTAACCCTATTAACAACTGAGTTGTAAGAGCATCCAATTAGTACCCCATAATTTAAATAAAACTGCAGAGAATTTAAGTTTTTATATTGCTGTTGCTGTTTCAGTCTTTAAGTGAGCTCTATACCTACTATATGCATTAACAACTGTGAGAAATGAACATTTCTCTCTGGCATTAATAATCAGTTATTGACTCAGAACCAAGGTTTTTGCTTTTTTCCATTTCCTCATCCAAAAATCAATCAGTGTAGGAAATCTTAGGTAGGAATTTACTCAGGCCAAGATCTATTCAGACAGTAAAAGAATTTCTAAGTTTAGACTAATGGGTGCATTCCTGCTCACTATATTAGCTCGGTCAGTTCTGGAAAGTGTAGAGTCTCCCTTTTGTCAGAGAGGTGACATGGAAATTGATAAGTTTCTTTGACCACGATTTGGGTGCTTCAAGTCATGTACCTTAAGACTCTCATTGAAATGAAATCCATATTCTCATTATAATAATGATTTTCTCATTAATTGTTAACTAATCAGTGTTATTTGCCACCCTGAGGAACAACTGTTCTTCCAGGGCATATAAGCTGTGAGCCCATTACCATGAAGAATCTTTGGAATAAGAAAGATAGCCAAATGACCATCTTTTTATTAATAAACATGTTGTACTGAGTGATGGTTAAATGTAATAAGGAGAAAAGCCACAACACCTGAGTTTAAAAAAAATCAAGGTGCTGAAAGCAATTCTTAAGCAGTTTGTCTGAAAAAGATCGGTATTTTAACTTAATGTGAAGGCATTATGACACAATGCTGTAACAAGGGAGACAAAAGTAATGGGACCTTGATAATAATTAAGAGGTGCTTACTTTCTCTATATTCTGTTCTGGTCAGGTCACATCTAGAGAATGCTATTCAGTTGTAAGTACCACAAATTAAAAAGGCAAAGGAAGGAATTCAACCAAGATCATGAAAGGCCTTGAGAGCGAGACATAGGTGAATCAGTTGAATGAACTGGGTCTTTATATTCCGGAGAAATTTATGGGGAGGGTGAGCAGCCTGATTGTTTTAGTCAAGATGTTGAAAGACTGTCACCTGGAGAAGGGTCTAGATTTGTTTTGTGTGACCTTTGAAAATCTTTCAAACTCTAAAATCCTGTGGGTCTTTGAGTATACATACAAATAAAGGGCCTGAAGTTTACTTCAATTCAATGTTGATTTTAAATGATTTAATCAGTATCTCCTAGAGGCAAAGCACTGCATTAGACACAGATGATAATGGTAATAACAACATCAACAATAATTATAATGGAACAGCTCTTGCCATTGAGGAGATTTAACTTCACTGGAGGTTACAACATGCATACAGGTAGATAGATGAAAAGCAAATGAAAAAACTACAAATGTTTCTTTTCAGGTTCCTAATTTAAAAGAAACAAAATCACTTTCAGCTGTCTGCTTCCTGAGAGCTTTTGGGGGTGGAGTACTGACTGGATTAGGCCTTGAAACAAGAATGAAGTAGGAATTTATTCACATTTCAGGTGTGGGAGATGACACTAGCAAAGTCATAGATGTGAGAGTGATGGGACAAGAACGGGCAAAGGTAAGGAATCTCCTGTATTTGGAATATTGACTACTTGAATGAGAGGAGTGTGAGGCAAGGTTGGAAGAAGATGTTCAGAACCATACCGTGGAGGATTTTGATGTCATCAGATGGAGGTGATGCTTTTCTTGATGGGCAATGAAGGGCCTGAATTTTAGGTTTTGGAGGAGAGGAATTGGATGATCAGAAGAGTTCACTAAAAAATTTCCCCCTACAAAAGTATGAAGGGTAGGTTTGAGTGATGAAAATCGTGAGTAGGGAGGAAATTAAGAATATCAGTACAGTAGTCCAAGTAAGAGGAAAAAGAAGCCCTTGACTTGAGTAATTACAGTGGATAGGAGAGAGAAGGGGAAAATTCATTACCCTCTTAAAAATGGGCGACAACATTTGAATTTTGCAGCAGAGGTTTTCATTTGTTTTGACTTCATTAGCATAATGCTCCCATCTCACATGGTCTCTCCTGACCCACTTCTTTTAAGCTTTCTATTGTGTATTCTCTTCCTCCATTAAGTTATAAGCTCCTTGAGAACAGGGAATGTCTTTCTTTTACTTATTTGTATCTCTGAAACAGCACAGTGCCTAATACATAGAGCATACTATTTTCACTTTCTTTATTCTTTTTGTGTTTCTTTTTCCTTTTTGATCTATTTTTTCTTTCACCCTTGTGAGTAATATGGAAATATGTTTTACATGATTGAACACATATAATATATCAAATAGTTTGCCATATTAGGAGTGAGTGGGAGAGATGGAGAGTGAAAAATTTGGAACCACAAATTATCTGAAAATGTATGCTAAAATTGTCTTTACATATAATAGGAAAAGTATAAGACTTAAAGACAAAATAGTGTGCAGCTATCTGCATTCAGACTCAATCAATTTTCTGTAGAGGTGGATAGAATTTTTTATCATTAGTCCTTTGGAATTGTCTTTGGAATTGGAATAGTCATTGTATTGCTGAGAATAGTTGAGTCATTCACAGGTGATCATTAAACAATATTGCTGTTGCTATGTATAATGATCTATTGGTTCTGCTCACTTCATTTACATCAGTTAGTCTAAGTCTTTTCAGATCCTTCTGATAGCATCCTGTTCATCACTTCTTAGAGCACAAGAGTATTCCATTACAATCAGATACCACACAACTTGTTCAACCATTTCCCAATTGAGGAACATCTCGTTAATTTCCAAAACCTTGCCACCACTAAAGTTCTCTTATAAATTTTTTTTTTTGCTTAAATAAGTCCATTTCTTTTTATTCTAAAATCTCTTTGGGATAGAGACCTAGTAGTGGTATTGCTGGATCAAAGAATATGCAGAGTTTTATAGCTTTTGGGGCAGAGTTCCAAACTGGTCTCCAAAATGGCTGGACCAGTTCACAACTCCCTCAATCTATCAAGAGTGGATTAGTGAACCAATTTTCCAATATTCCCTTCAACATTTATCATTTTCATTTTCAGTCATATTAGCCAGTCTGATAGGTGTGAAGTGGTACCTCAGAGTTGTTTTAATTTTCATTTCTCTACTCAATAGTCATGTAGAACATCTTAATGACTGCAGATAACTTTGATTACCTTATATGAAAACTGCCCGTTCATATCCTTTGACCATTTATCAATTGAGAAATGACTTATTCTCATTATATTTGAGAATACATAAGGAAAGACTTTCTTTTTCTTATTTGTATCTCTAAAACTTAGCACGTGCTTGGAATGTAACAGGTGCTTAATAAATATTTATAGACTAAGTATTTACTAAGAAGAGCAAAGATCTCCTTCAGGAACTTGAGGGTTATTTTCCCTCCAATAATGACTTCCTGTAAAACTTTGCTTCTCTAACGTATACCATCACATCATTTGTAAAGAATGATAGTTTTGTTTCATTACCTGTTCTAACTCCTTTAATTTCTTTTTTTTTCATTTATTACTTTCGCTAAAATTTCAAGAATGTTATTGAATAATTGTAGTGACAATAGGCATCCTTCCTTCACCCCTGATGTTATTGGGAAGGCTTCTGGCTCAAACCCAATAAAAATAATACTTGTTGATGGTTTTAGGTAGATACTACTTATCATTTTAAGAAAAGCTCTATTTTAAAGGTCTCAGCAGAGAACAAAAGAAAACTTACAAGGAAGTAAAGATGGACAGCTCTCAACACAACGCATAGTATTTATTATATAGAATTTTTTGAAATGGACAATTTCAAGTGTATTTGAATCTTCTCACGTTCTGCTATGCACTTAGCAATGCTTTTTCCCCCCTTTCTTGTTTCTTATTATTTTAGTTTTAGCATTTAAGTTTGTTTCTTTATTTGTTATTTTGTATTTAATTATAAAGAAAATATACAAAAAAAGAAAAGATCCATTTATTCCTATATTCTCTCATTTTTAATAGGAATAGGAGTTGCATTTTGTCAAAAGCTTTTTTCTGCATCTATTAAGATAATCATATGCCTTCTGTTGGTTTTGTTATTGAAATGGTCCATTATACTGATAGTTTTATTAATATTTAATAAGCTCTATATTCCTGGTTTAAATCCCACCTTCTCGTAGCCTATGATCCTTGTGATATATTGCTGTAATCTCCTTCTTAGTATTTTATTTAAAATTTTTACAATAATATTCATTAGGGAATCTGGTCTATAGTTTTCTTTATCTCTATTTGCTCTTCCTCGTTTATATATCAGCACCATCATAACGTGTCATGATTTTTTTTTAGTAGGATTCCTTCTTAGCTTATTTTTCCAAATACTTTATATGGTATTAGAATTATGTATTACTGGAATTAAGACCCAAGATTTTTGTGCTGTGGGTGAAAAGCCTTGCTGCTGGCCTGTGGTGAGGGCTCAAGGATGGCCTGTGTCATCATTGGGGAGGTACATAGCCTTGCTGCTGGCCTGACTTGGGGCTTGAGGCCTCAGTGATGGTTTACTAGGCTACGGCTGGCTGCTGGCTGGCACAGATACCACCTGTGCTGAACTGTACTTCTCTTCAACTGACTGAGACTTTTCCTACTAACTTTTTAAATTTCCTTGAAGGGCAAGTTGTTTATCCCTATCTTTTTGTTGGTTCTCCTATTCCAGAATTCATTTTGAGACATTATTTTGGGCTTTTTTGAAGGTCAATTTGGAAGAACTTGGGTGAGTTTGTGCCTAACTCTAGCGTCTTGGTTCAGTCCTCTCCCCAGTTCACACATTTAGACATTCATTCTTACTTTTGCAGCCATGGATCAATTGAGAAGAATTTCTGTCAACTAAAATCTCCTGAAGACATTATTTGACATAATTTTCACCTTTATAACCAAAAATTATTGACCTAAAGAGAGTTTTTAGTATGTAAAATATCTAGTGAAAAAAGAAAGGAAAAGAGCTGGCAGAAAAGAAAGGTAAAGGAAATAGCAATTCATGTTGAAGAGAACAAAAGGGGACAATATGTAGAATGTTGGGCACGTTACACTTCCATGTTATGAGAACACAAGAGCCTAAGTCTTAGATCATGTAGAATTCCTAGGTTTTAGCACTGATAAACAAGCAAACAATATAGGGACTTTCATAAAGGTTGTAAAGAATGCATTCTCCTGTATGATGTTAGGTACTGGGGATAAATGGACTGAGTGCTGTCCTGATAAATCATAAAATTTCATAAATGGAAGGGACAACAGAGGTCCCTGAGTTTAGTCCAATTGATGAATCTATCACCACTGGAAACACAGAATGTCAAGTCTTCAAAAGCAGGCAGTTTGGGTTCAAATCTATGGTACAATTTCGTATTTCATGTTGATGATTTCTTCAAGATTCCTCTCTCCTGAGAGATGAGAGTAGATAAGTATGTTTAACAACAATGATAATGAGGGAAACAACAACAGTAATTATACCTAATATTTATGCAGAACTTTAAGATGCACAAAGCATTGTACAATTCTCTCTTGTGATTTTCATAAAAATCCCAGAGGTAGGTACTATTATTATCACCATTTTGCAAATGATGATTCTGAGGCTAACTGAAGTTAAGTGAATTGCCCTGTTTCATATAGCAACTAAGTGTCTGAGGCAGAATTTCTACTCAGATCTTCTGGTCTACAAGGTCCAGAACTCTACCGGTTGAAATGCTTAACTACTTTTTCAGGATTTTATTGAACTTTATTCTATCCCACAGAGCCAAAGAGTACTTGAGGACTTGAGAGTCACCAAGAATTAGAACAAAAGCGCTATAAGCTGGAAAACAGGCAGCTAGGAAGACAGAGATATGAACCAGCCAGGAAGTTGGCTTCACCAACTGCATATGCAATGTTAAAATAGAATTCAAGGAGTAAAAAGATACAAACATGCTGACCAAGATCAGTATGGTTTGGGTGGCTCTGATCTCAGGGGAGCTACTTGGTGTGAGATTTTTGCCATGAATGTACTGGACTTTCTGGTGGTGTCTGTACAAGACAAAAACCATATATCCACTGGTCTACACCATGATTACTATACATAAAACATCATGAAGGGAGATTATTAACAGATTTAGTGCAACATTAAATGAAGCACTGATTTTGGCAGAACAATAAATTAAATAATTTCTTTCAGTGATATTTTTGATTCTTGTTGGGCCTTTGACATTTAAAAGAATAAAGTAAAATGTCATCAGTCGCAAAGTCCAACACATGAAACAGAATGGGATTATGTACTTTGGGATTCTGTATTTGATATTTTCCCACCTGGAACTTCTAGGACTTAAACTGATGGCTTGGAAGCCACTCAGGAGGCAAGTGGTGCAGAGGGAAAGGCCCCGGGCCACTCGGTGAAAGTAAAACACAAGTTTTACATCTTACATCACCCAAGAAATTTTTCAGCCCAAAAGCAGCCATTGTCTGAGGGATCCCTTGGGAGAGAAGTACCAAGTCATTGACAAAGGCCAAGTGGGTGAGGAGCAAGTCTATGGGCCTCATCCTGGGGCCCATGAAGAAGGTGATGGTATAAAGACCCAGGAGGAAAGAGTTCCCCAGGACTCCAAATCCAGTCTGAAACAGCAAAAGAAGCCCCGATACCAGGTCACTAGAAGTCATTTTCTTTTTGTTGCTGAGAGGTAAATAACTATCAAATCCAGTACATCCTTGTTTGTTCAGAAATATAAGTGGTAGAAGACATTTTCTGAGATGAGGGAGGCACTTCACTTCCCCAGCATACAGCACCATGAACCATTCATTACACCTAAAAGAAGATGATGAGAATATCTCCTTTAGTGCTGTCTGAGGGGCCATTGAGATGATAGTATTGATTAGAAAGTTTCCGATGTCTTTTTTTGCCCTTTGTTTCTAGAAGATTCCTCTTTGAAACATTTAGGTTAAGTTCTTCCTTGGTGAAATAGCTACATCATACAAACCTTATAAGGTGCTAGCAGATATCTTAGCAGCTAGAGTGAACCAGCATCTAGAAAGCATCTGTAAGAGAGAGAATAATTAGATACAGATGTGATGTTATGAATTCTAACCATCTCACAGGTTAGGTTTCATAGTCACATATCTAATGTTTGTGTCTTTGAGCATGATGGCAGTCATGTCACTCAGTAATATTATAGTTTGTTATATTTGTTCTACAGGTGATAGAGACAAGAAGAATCTGGTATTTGTTTTTTCATCTCTTTCTTTCTCTCAGCTCCTTCCAAATTGGTTGTTTTCAGTGTTATTTCTTATAATACAGTTTGATGTATGGTACTGATAGATCTTCCTCCTCAATTTGTGGGGGTTTTTTCATTACCTTTGATACTCTTGACCTTTTGCCCATTCATATCATTTTCACTACTATTTTATCTGGGTATAAAAATGGCTCTTTGGTAGTATGATTGATATGGCAGAGAATGAGTAAGTTAATATAGGTAAGTATTGTCATTATTATTACATTCACTCTTCTTATGCATAATTAATGTACCTTCATTTATTTGGTCTGTTTTTATTTCTTCTAAGAGTGTTTCATTGTTAGATTCCTATTATTCCTGAGTGAATATTCATACAGGAGCTTCTAAATATTTGGGGACTTTTACCTTCTGGAGTTATTTTGAATGAAATTTCTGTTTCTAGTTCTATCCTCATTCCCATCCTGACTCTATTTTTCACTCTGTCAACATGATTCTGTTCCATTCTTACTCTGGAAATGTCCTCAGTCCTTTTGGCTTTCTCATGTTAAACATTGCTACCCCATGACGGCCCTCCACTTCCTTCTTGGGACCTCAGTTTTAGCAATGGGCAGAGGCTATCTATCATTTACCCCAGCCCACCCAGAGTTGTGATTCAGACTCTGGAGACACTACCATTGCGGTCATACATGAGTACCCACCCAATCAATCTTTTCAGTTCCCTTTTATATGTTGTCTTCCCCAGTAAAATGTAAGTTCCTGGAGGATAGAGACTTCCCTTTTGATTGCATTTATGCCCCCCAGCATTTAGTATGTAGTAAACTCTTAAATATTTACTGTTTAATACTTGTCATATTTAGTTGGTAATATGCAGGAATGCTAATGATTTATGTAAATTTACTATGTATCCTGCAACTTCTTAAATTTATGAATTGTTTAATTGTGTTGAGCTCTTTGATTATGTGAAGGAAATAATATCATCTATAAAAATTATATTTTAATAACTTATTTACCTGTGCTTTTTCTTTAAATTTTTTATTTCTTATCTTATTATTGTGGCTGTCACTGCTAGCTATTTGTTAAATAGTAGTGCTTATAATAGGCATCCTTGCTTTACCCTTAACTTAATTGAAAAGGCCTCTGACATTTTCCTATAACATCTAATGTTTATTCTTTGATTTGGATAGATGATATTCACTGCACTGCTCAGAAGTCATTTTTTTCATTTCTTTTTAATTTGTTAATAGATATTGGTGCCCTATTTTCTCAGAGGGCCTTTTATCATCTATATTTATGTTTATAAATGCTGTTATGTTGAACCAATATTGCATTCCTGGTATAAATATAACTAGATCATGCTACATAAACTAGCACATTACTGTAGCCTACTTGTTAATTTGTTTTACTTTTTTTGTGTCAATGTTCATTAAGGATATTGTTCTGTAGTCTCCTTTCTCTGTTTCGTCTCTCTTGTTTAGGTATTAGAGTGAATGAATGAATGTCGAAAACTATCTTTACATGTAATGGGAAAACATCAAATACAATTAAGGATAAAAAAAGAAAAAAGAAAAAGAAATAAATGAATGGGTCGAGGGAAATTGTTTTTAATATCCTGTCCATTCTTAGAAATTATGCTCTCGTCCTGTAACTCTGAGGAAAAAGGGAGAAAAAAATGAGACAGTCTTGTGTTCAAGGCCTCCTGAGTACAGAACAATCTGACATATACATAGTATGAAGTTCTAGGCCGGTTAGGAACTAAAGAAACTCTGAAATTCCCACAAAGTTTGTCTCACAAGTTGTAAATCTTTCCCAGACATTGTGAATGGGGAGAGACAGGGGGAAACAATTGCATAAGAAAAGAAGTGTCAAATGGGTAGCTTCGGGGATATAGCTCTGTGCCTTTGATGATCTTAAGATTTTCCATGAAACAAAGATCAAATACCTCAGACTTGGTGCTTAAGAATCACTTCTAATGTTTTTAATAACAAAATAATTCTAGGGTGGCTATCTTCTTATAAATCCTATAATACTGTGATATTGAGAGAATTCAAATTGTGACTGATGCAAGTGTTAATGGAGATGTTCATGTTGGAGAGGAAGAAATGACAACATGTTCGTAACAAAGAAAGGGATTATCAATGATGCTATGAGATCCAAATACTGCTAAAGTACAAACTGAATTTGTGCAATGAGATTAAACATTAAGTAATGAACATTCTACATGATACAAGGGTATTTTGCAATGGATATGAAAATAAAGGAAAATGCAGAATACTGAATAAATACTCCTGTCATTTTTGGCAGAGAAAGAACATGTGCCTCCATATCAGAAGCACCAGAGTTTTAGCCTCATTATCCTTCCCCTAAATAATTGTGACAGTCACTGCCCAACAGATAAATGATCAAAGAATATGAACAGGCAGTTTGCAAAAGGAAGAAATCCAAGTGTTCACATGGCCAAAGCACTAAAAATTAGAGGATTTTAAAATAATTTTATTGGCAAAAATGATGTAAATTGAAAATACCATTTATTGAAGGAGGTATAGAGAAAGAGGCAGAGGTAGATTGTTGTTGGTAGAGTTATGAATTGGTCCAGCAATTCTGAAAAGTAATTTGGAACCACATCCTAAAAGTCACTGAACTCCATCTCTAAACGTCCTCTCTATCTCTTTGCAAATAGCTTTCATAACCTGGAAATTCATATATAATGAAATTCACTCTCCTCTGATTTCAACTAAAACTCCTATTTTATATTTAAAAAAATTAAAGAACCTTCACTCAGTTTTACATTCATAAGACTCTAACATAGGTCATGCACAAATTGTTCATGAGAATATTTGGAATTGTAAAGTCTCTACATCTGTGCATGTCACATTTCTTGGGAGTTAGAGATTCATCTTTGCTCATAGATTCAGGCAGTCCTATGCCAGCATCTTCCATGTCAGATAATCAATACTAAAGTTCTCTAGAGGGACCCTGAGAGTATCCTTGTATTACTTCTTTTACTCTCTCCATGAGTGCTTACTTTGGGTGAATTCTCCTTAACATAATCTCTTAGATAAATGTGTGTTTCACATGTGGACTAAGTGGCTAGCCCATCAGAATTATGCTGTCCAAAGCAGAGCTTGAATGCTTGGTAGTTCATCTCAAGATACCTCAGTGTCCAGTACCTTATGTTGCCAGGTAATCTTCAGAATCTTACTAAGACAATTTAAATGGAAGCAGTACAATTTGCTGGCACGGCACTAGTAGATTGTCCAGGTTTCACTGGCATCCCAAATTTAGTTAGTACAAAGGCTCTAGAACATTTTAAGTTGGTAGGTAGACTAATACCTCTTCTGTCTCACACTTTCTCTTGGAGTTTTCCAAATGGTGAACTAGCTCTGGCTATATATACATCAACTTCATCATCTATGTGTAGATCCTTTGAAAGTGTACTGCCAAGGTAAGTGAACTCATCAACTACATTCAAAATTTTTCTTTGTTGTGACCAAAGGTTCCGTGAATGAATGGTGCAGTGCTCTCTGGTGGAGAGTCCCTGGTTTCATGGTTTTAATTGATGGGACAAAATGAAAACAAATTGCAGAGAATCAATGCATACTCTGTGGCATCTTAGGCAAAGATGCTACATTGAGGGCACAATCATTTTCAGTAAGAAAAGTCATGCACCAACTCTCCTTCCACTTTTGTCTTGGCCTTTGGCCTTTTCACGTTAAATAATTTACCGTTAGAGCAGTAGCTAACTTTGATGTAATATTCTTCCTTTTCTGAAGCTGTCAGACAACATTGCACAAAATATCATGTTCAAAAGCATGAGAGCAAGCACATTGTCCTGCTTCACTCCACTAGTGGCTGAAAAGTATGACAGTATAAGCCCTTATCTAGAACCCATGCATGCCTAACATCATGAAAGTGGCATATAATACTGATGAACTTCTCGAGGCAACCAAATTTCACCATAATCTTCCACAAGTCCTCGCTACTGATGGTGGCAAAGGCTTTGGTCAGGTCAACAAACATTGTGTACAGACCTCTGTTCTGATCCTGGTATTTCTCCTAGAGTTGTCAGGCAACAAATACCATGTCAACTGTTCCTAGCCCCTTTTGGAAGACACACTGGCTCTCAGGTAGATGC
The DNA here is from genome assembly GCF_003287225.1 of Phascolarctos cinereus. Classification (NCBI taxonomy): domain Eukaryota; kingdom Metazoa; phylum Chordata; class Mammalia; order Diprotodontia; family Phascolarctidae; genus Phascolarctos; species Phascolarctos cinereus. The sequence continues at coordinate 354,576,289 of NW_027556098.1, forward strand.
CTACCTCCCAGGTGAAGGATCAGCTGATTAAGGAGGACTCTAACAAGAATCTTGCCAACAGTGATTGAACGACCATCTGTTCATGTGAAAAAAATAGTGAATAAGAAGAGAGTAGCAAAAAGCATCTGAGTGATGTAAGAAGAGGAGCAGGTAATGTCCCTCAAATCTTTCAATTAAATACTGGATAAAAGTTCTCAGTTAAGAGGAATTAGCAAGGGGAATCATAGGCTATTGGAAATGGGATAAAATATTTTGGAAAAACTGCTATGCTGATTGGGATACCAAACTGGTTAGGATTTAAAAAAGGTCTGAGATAGTCCTCTCTGTTCTTGCCTTAGGTAGTTAAAGTCAGATCCTCCCACCATTTTGTAATCCCTATAAGGAAACTTTCCCTCCCCAAGCTTCACCCAAGCCTGTATTGGTAAATGATGAAGAGAACTGCAAAGGTCTGAGATAGTCCTCTCTTTTCTTGCCTTAGGTAGTTAAAGTCAGGTCCTCCCACTATTTGGTAATCCCTATAAGGAAACTTTCCCTCTCCAAGCTTCACCCAAGCCTGTATTGGTATGTGATGAAGAGAAATTCCCCAGGGCCCCAAATCCAATCTGAAACAGCAAAAGGAGACCCAATACGATATCATTAGAAATCATTTTCTTTTCACTGCTGGGAAGTAAATAGTTGTCAAAGCAATAGATCCTTGCTTGTTCAGAAATATAAGGGGTAGAAAACATTTCCTGAGATGAGGGAGATAATTTGTGCTTGCCCAGTATACATCACCATGAACCATTCATTGCATCTAAAAGAATATGAGAATATCTCCTTTAGTACTACCTGATAGACCATTAAGACAATAGTATTGATTAGAAAGTTTCTGATGTCTTTTTTTGCCCTTCATTTCTAGAAGATTCTTCTTTGAAACATTTAAGTTGAGTTCTTTGTGAAGTAGTTACATCATATAATCCTGAAGAGGTTCTAGTCCTGAAAAAGGCTTTGCAAGAACTCACACCAGAGTTTCTGGTCTTCCCTAAACATCTCATATGTTCATGAAGGCAAAATAATGTAAAGTGGAAAGAGAAGGGTGCCCAGGACTGAATTTAAAAGTATGAATTGGATAAAGATACAGCAAACTTAGATGAAGCAGACAAACAGGTAGAAGCAGAAATGAGAGAATACTGTAACAAAAACTAAAGAGAAGACAGTATCAAGGTGCAGCTGCGTGGTGCAGTGGATAGAGCACAGGCCCCAAAGTCAGGAGAACCTGAGTTCAAATCTGATCTCATACCACACATTTGACACTTACTACCTGTGTGACCCTGGGCAAGTCACTTAACCCCAATTGCCTAAATAAAAAAAAAAGAAAGAAAAAGACAGTATCAAGGAGAAGAGGGTGAGTGACAAGATCAAAGGTTTCAGAGAGTTTAAGAAAGATGAGGATTGAAAAAAGCCTGTCAGAATTATCAACTAGAGATAATAATTAATAACTTTGGAGAGAATAGTTTCAGCTTATTAATAAAATTGGATGGCAAACTGGAGAGAATTAAGAGACGAGAGGAAAGGAAAAGGAGACTTCAATTGAATGTGGCCTTCTAAAGGACTTCAGTTAAGAAAGGGAAGAAAGAAAGATGAGACAGTAGCTAACAATCATGGACAGAATAAATTAAGGTTTTTTTAAGGAAAAGGGGGGAGAATTTGTAATCATTAGGGAAGAAATCAGTAAATAAAGATTAGTGTGAGAGTAGAGGGAGAAGAATGGGCTCACTTGTGAATACAGAGGGAATAGCTTTGTCAAAGACAAGGACCACCTCTTCATGTGAAAAGAACTGAAAAAGAAAAGAGTAGCAAAAAGCATCTGAGTAATGTGAGAAGAGGAGCAGGGAATGTCCTTCAAGTTTTTGAATTAAATATGAGTTAAAGGTTCTCAACTAAGAGGAATTGGCAAAGGGAATCATATGATATTGGAAGTAGGATGAAATATTTTGTAAACACTGCTATGCTGAGTGGGATACCAAACTGGTTAGGATTTTTAAAAAATTAAAGGGAAGATTTTTCTTTGTGAGGGTAAAGGTAAGATTACGTTATATAAATTAGGATTGGACACACTTAGCATGACTTCATGATTTTCTCCATCTTTCTGAGCATCAGAAGTGTTACAAAGTCCACAGACGGTAGGAATAATACAAGGCTATGGCCTGGCATAGCAAGATCAGCAATAGGATAAGATTTCCATTTAAATGAGAAACAAATAGCTAAATACAGAATACAAGTTGGTCAGACTTGGGAAGACAATACCATAACTTGAGCAAAGAAGTGAGAAAGCCAAAACATAGTAGCAGAATGCCTCCTGGATTGGCACACAGGGGACAAAAGTCCCAAACCTGGCTCTCTTACTTACTATCTGTATGATTTTGATTAATTTATCTAATCTGTCTGGACTTCTATGAAATATCCTCTATGGGCTCTTCTAGTTCTAAATCTAAGGGAAAATGTTTCTGTGTGAAACTTGGGTTTATCTGTCAGAAGTGGCTCTCAAGTTGGGAAAGTTCTAGATGAGCAAGTGTTCTCCTGGAGAGTTTACCATGAAGAGGGAAATTATCATATAGATCTTTTTTCCCACAAAGTATGGAGAGCAGGTGTGATAATTGCAGAATGATAGGACCGCAATAAGAAGTACTTAGGCTAATGGCCCTAATCCCTGTGAAAGCATCCAGGTAAAACAGACAGTCTGTAATTCTCCACTGTTAAGTCTATGACAGAGAGATAAGACTCACAGTTCTTTTGTTTTCATTTTTTTCTTTTTGATTGAGTGCAGCTTGACTGACTGCAAAGGTCTGAGATAGTCCTCTCTGTTCTTGCCTTAGGTAGTTAAAGTCAGATCCTCTCACTTTGTAATCCCTATAAGGAAACTTTCCCTCTCCAAGCTTCACCCAAGCCTGTATTGGTAAGTGATGAAGAGAACTTCTCTACCATATCTGATTCTGATTTAGTAATGTCCTCTCCTATATCTATCAGCAATTGCCTGTTCTCAACCAAGTGCGTTCTTAGGCTAAATAATTTTGCCTCCTGAACTCCAACTTTAGAGGGCTTACTCCTTGACACATACTTTCCCCTTGTCCTGGGTGAGTTTCTTGTATCCTTGGGGGTGAAGCTTTGGTTATTTTTCCATATAGTGTGCATGTTGTTTGTTTGTTTTTTTCTCTTCTTGCTGTGCCACATAATAACATAGCTCTTTGTATCACCTTCCTGAATGCTAATTCTCTAGAAATTCCTGAATCTAGGTTTTTGCTGTAACCTGAGCCATGAAGCCAAGTAAAGAATGAGGAAAGTTTTGCAATTAAAAAAAAAAACTTTATAAAGAGAGTGAAAAATTGAGAAAGAGAAATATTAAAGAATGAAATAAAGAAAAAAGAAAAAAAGGAAGGAAGGAAAAAAGAAAGAAAGAAAAAAGAAAGCAGTTAGGAAGGAAGAAAAAGAAAGACTGAATGAGAGAAAAAAACAAAGAAAGGAAGAAGAAAGAAAGGTAAAAATGGAGTTTAGGAAGGAAGAAAGAAAGAAAGAACAAAAGAAAACAAAAGAAAAAAAGATGGAAGAAAAGGCAGTTAGGGAGGAAGGAAGAAGGAAGGAAAAAAATGTGAAAAAGAAAGAACTTGATAAGTAAGGAGGGCAGAAAGGAAGAATGAAAGGAAAAAACTATGAAGAAAAAGAGAAAGAATGAATGAAAGAAAGAGGGAAGGAAAGAAGAAAGGAAGGGGGGAAAGCTTAGTAAGGAAGAAAATAAGAAAGAAAAAGAAAGGAAAAAAGAAATGAAAAAGAAGTCAGTTAGGAAGGAAGGAAAAGAAGGAAGAATGAATGAAAGAAAGAAGGAAGTAAGGAATTTAGGAAGGAAAAAGGAAAGTAACAAAAATATGGAAGGAAAGAAAAAGAAAGTAGGAAGGAAGGTAGAAAAGTAGGAAGAAAGAAAAAAGAAAAGTAGGAATAAAGAAAGGTAGAAAGGAAGATAGGTAGGAATAAAAAGGTGCAGGAAGGAGATAAGGAAGGAAGGAAGTCAGGAAGGAAGAGAAAAGGAAGGAAGGAAACAAGAAGGAGCTTAGGAAGGAAGGAAAAAACAAAGAAAGAAAGGAAAGAAGGAGAGAAGAAAGAAGGGAAGAATGTGGATGATGAGAGAGAAAGAGAAAGAGAGAGAGAGAGGAAAAAAGAAATATTGAGGAGGTATTGGGCATGTTAAAATAATTTTCTAGGATCAATCCTAGAAAATCAATCAATCAATTTTCTAGTATCTCCACCTTCAAACAGAAATCAATGTCCCTGATGGGCTCCTGTACATTGAGCAGTTCATCATGGAAAACATAATAATCTTTATTTTTTTTTACATATAAACAATGGGATAGAGTGGATCATTGTAAAAATAAATAAATAAAAATGATTGTGAAGACTCCAGACCTTTATCTGGATTTTGAAAGATAGAAGGACATGACTCAAAGAGGAAGTTTAAAAAGACAAATAAAAACATGATGTGAATTAAGTTATATATATATTTTTTTTCAATGAGAGGAGATCTTCAAACCCTTTGAAGTAGAATTAATCAGTCACTGAGCTTAGTCCAGCTATTGGCCAGGTGATGTTCTAGAACTTGGAATTACAGAAATAAAAAAGAAACCGTCTTTGTCTTCAGTGAGCTTATATTCAAGAGGAAGAGGCAGCATACACATATATAGGCATATATAAAACAGTTGTAGGGTGTACAATGAATAAATGATATATATGTTACTTGTTACTTTATATTTTATGTCTATTTATATGTTTAGATTATATTATACATACATATGTACAAACATACCTACATACACACACACACACACACACACACACACATATATGAAAATATAATGAACTGAGCAAACAAAAGATAATCTTGAAGGGATCAGGAAAACCCTCATACAAAAGAAGATTCCTGAAAACTGAAAACTAGGGTTTCCAAGAAGCTGTGTTAGGGGAGAGCATTTCAGGCATGGGGGAGAAATAGATAAGAAAATCAGGGACAGAAGATATGTGGTCACCAATGAGGCCAGTGTGCTTGGCCCATAGAACATGTGAAGGGGAAAAAATGTGAAGGAAGATAAGAAAAAGTACGTTGGGACCAGGTTGTGAGGAATAATAAATATCAGAGAAGTTTAAGGTCTGTAGAGATGTAAGATGAAACCGTGCTTAAAGAAAATCAACTATGGTCTCTGTGTGGAGGACAAATCAGAATGCCTGCTAAGGATTAAGGATGGGAATCCACAAGTGCTGTCAGGGAGAGATCGGCAGGGGTCAGAGGAAGGAGAGCTGAGTAAGGGTAGCTGGTGAAGCCTTACTTAGACAGGTTTATGTTAATCTGACAGCTACGGAGAGATCTGTTTCTGTTTTCCAGGAAACGTGAAAGGAACATAAGGAACACCAAGCAACTTGCAAACTAGATGATTATTACCTATTTCTGGTCACTAATATGGGCAGAAATGACAATGCCAAAAGGAACCGAGAAAGCAGAATTGTGGACTCTGAAATTCGGGGTAGAAGAGGAAGAATTTGAAAGCAGAGAGGGGAGTGTGGAGAGGGATTTCTATCCAAGCTGGCATTCTGAAAAACTGAAAAAAACATACATTGAAAAAAAAACACGAGTGATTCATATTTCATGAAATCCAGTTAGCAAATATACTAAGTGACTTAACCTAGCTTAGAACAGCACAAATCAATCATAAACTTATGGGAAATTGTATGTGATCCACCAGGAAAGTCAGCACCTATGCTCCAAAAAACGAACAAGTCCATAGCTCCCAGCATTTCCAATGACTGGTCACAGGCAGGAATAGCCTAAAAACTCTAAATCCAGATACAGTGAGATCAGAAGGTAGGTTACAATGGTAATCCCCCTATCCCTCCCCAAATTAAAAAAAAATCCACAGCATATTAGAAAAGTTTGAGCATGAATACAATTAATGAGCCAATGCTAGATGACTTTTATTGTTAAGAACAGCAAAAAGAAAATTGTGTCTGGTTTTTTTTTTCTCTTTATGGTAAAGAGAACAGCAAAAAAGGGCTAAAATAAATTCTTGAGGCTTGGCATTATGATAATTTCAGATGGAAAGAAAGCTCACTGGCTGAATTCTTTTGTTTAATTGTTTCTCTTTCATGGGGAATGAAGTTTGAACTGGAAAAAGTTATGATGAAAATGATTTAATACAGAGATGAAAACCATGAAAGCCAGAGAGCTGGTGAAAGAACATTTAGCAACTCTTGATAAATTTAAGTTACTAGGACAACAGGAACTAGATTTCAGTGTATGGAAAACAGTTAACTGGTGTAGTGTATAGTGTTGGACTTGGAAGTCAAGAAGTTTTAGCTCAAATACTTAGTGGCTTTGAGACCCTGGACAACTCATTTGTCATCTCTGTGCCTCAGTTTCTTCATCTGTAAAATGGGGGAATTGGATACTGGGGACATTAAGGTGACTTTAATCTCTAGATTAATGATATTACCAATTTTCAGATGCAGTTGTTAAATAACTCTCTGTGATCTTTGAATGACTATGGTCATTGGAAGAGTCACTGCATACCCAGAAGGGAATAGGTATTGTCCAAATTGTTAAAATGAGGGGAAGTAGAGAGCATTAAGTTGGATTGCAATAAAAATTCAAAAGTGGATTATTTAAGGGATAATTAAGAAAAATGTAGAAAAAGCAGCAGTGATAACACAAACAAGCAAGAGGGTTTCACTAGGTGACAATATCAAAATTCAGAAAGGTCATAAAGAATAGCAAATTAAGTCAAATTCAGTGTGAGGTAATTTAACAGAGTAAAATGTAAAGCCTAATATTTGAGTTCCAGAACTCAGCTTTTCAAATACAAGGAAGAAATGAGTGGGCAAAGCAGCATTTAATGGGAGCTGGAGAGAGGGAAGAATCTCTGAAGTTATTGGTCATTGAATTCCACAATGGGGCCGTCAACACCTGAATGAGCATTCATAAATTGTATGTGATTATATATTGCAAGGATATTGAGATAATATCCATTATAAGGCCAGTGATATTCCAAGTAGATAATCTGCCCTGTTCAGAGAAACTATGGCATATTGCTTCAATTCTTGGCTTTTCATTTTAGGAAGGATGTTTCTAAGCTAGAATTTCTACACATGAATAACCAGGAGAGTTTAAAGCCTTAAGTCTCTGTTACAAGAGAATCAGATGAATAATTTGGTAGTATTTAGCCTGGGAATGAGGTAGACTCATAGGATACCGTGATACATGTCTTTAGGGATTTTAAGGAATTTGAAAAAAGTGATTTTGTTTCTTTTCCTTGTTTCTAGAGCACAGAATTTGGAGCACTTGGTGGAAGTTATAAGGACACCATTTTCAGACTGATATACAGAAAGCTTTCAACCAATTACAGCAACACTAATACAAAAATGGACTGCTTTGGAAAGTGGTGGGTTTACCCTCCATGGAATTCTTTTCAGAAAGCGTAGAGAACACTTCTAAGGTAGAATCCTGTAGAAAGAAATGGTTTTCAGGTCTCTTGCAGTTCTGAAATTATGTGATTTGGTGAGTTTAACAACTGAATAGTGTCAATCATTTATCAAAGGTTTGCTCCAAAGAAACAAACAGAATCAATTTCCCCCTTAACCAAAACTACGTCCTAAGAACAAACAGAATGGGACTCCCCCTTACCAGAGGTTTGACCAAGAAATAAACAGAACTAGGCTGTACATGTGCAATAACAAGCTTACTTATTCTCATTAAGCTAGAGACTCATGCATGCATGGGAGTCAGAAAATAAATCTGAACTCAGGGGTAAACAAGCTGAAGGACACACTTTATACACTTAGAGCCATTCCAACTCAGGATGCCTCTGTCTACCAAAATTATAGTCTCCACATGTGTTTATTTACCTTAATAGAAGAAAGGAATTTCTTAATAGCGTGGATTAAAAATACAAAAGAGAAGCATCAAAGTATCCATCGAAATTATAGATCCATAATGTCTGTTTCTTTTTTCATGAACATGATGATATATATATCATAAGATATCCTAACATGTGTCCCTAAAATACGAAGATAAGAAAAGTCCCATTATTCAAGAGAGTGTCCAATTCAAGACATCTTGCCCTGGACAGTCATAAACAGAAGACTGTTCCTGATCAGCTTCATCCAGCCTTGCAATTGCTGACACAGGAAGGGACATTTTGGGTTCACTCAGAGAGCAAAGCAAAGCATGTCTGTTATTTGAGAGCACACAAGACATTATGGTAGGTTAAGCTCAGAGTGGACCAAAACTGTCTTTCTCCTGATTGGCCAATCCAGTTTTTAGACCTGTCTCAGGTGATGGGGGGCTCACAATTGTTCATAATAGGAAAAAAAAAGGTGAAAATAGCCAAGTTATAGAAATGGTCAAAGCCTGAGGTTGACAGCTAGGGTCTGCCTTAAGTGAGCAATAGATAGGAGCAAAGTGCTCAATGCCTCAGGAATTGTGCATTGTTCTTTTGTTATTCTCCAATTTACAAATAATGACCACAAAATACAAACAAGCTTCACTGTACTATTGTGGGTAAAAAGAGAATCGAATTGCCTTTTGGAACATGTTACAATAGCTTATGCAACAGTAAGAAGTGCATAGATATTGTTGCTTCATCTTTTTTTATTCATGGCATATCTTACATTAGCTATTTTAATGTTTTACAGTTTTTCTTTTTATTAATTTATTTTGAATTTAAATACTAAAACTTAAATATACAATGAGAAAAGAAAAAAAAAGCATTGCCATATGCACGACAGAATGTAAGAGAGGATTCAAAATATATAGCAATAAATTTCCATTTCAAGAAAACCTATATAATAAATACTATGCATTGTGTTCCAAGCTGCCCATCTTTTTGTTTTTGCTTCCTTGTAAGTTTTCTTTTATTCTCTGCTGTACATTTTTACTTTGTTCTTCCCCTCCTTCCCCCACCTTTCTCCTCCCCTTCCCCAAGAAGGCTACAATCAAGTGGTTGGGGGGGAGGGATTGAGGATACATACACACAAACATACACAAATACTTACAGACACAAGCATATTTATAATATACATACATGTACATATACATATATATATACATGTATACACATATACACTTCCATACATGTCCATATACTTCAATATCTATAATCATACTCATAATCAGACATATACATTCATATGCATCTATGTAAGACCATACTATACTTGTTTGTCCTCTTTTTCTGAGGGTGGATAACGTCTTCCTTCATAGGTCTAAGTCTTTCTGTATTTTTCTAAGTCCCCCAACTCATTGCTCCCTATACCACAGCAATATTCCAACCTTATACTGTCTAGTTACTTTAAATAGTCTAAAACAATATTGATTAATATGGCTGACATATAGTGTAGTTCCACTTTTTTCCTTCTTTGATTAAATCTATTTTAGCTTTAACTTTGTCTAAGGTCATCATTACTACCCCTGCTTTTTTTTTCCTTCATGAATTCTACTCCTAATCTTTATTTTATGTTTCTGTGTAATCTTCCCCCCCATTAAAGATCCCTCCCTTATTCTCTCTCCCCACCCTATCCCCTTGCTTTATCTTTAAAAGGCTTTCGAATCATGGGCAAATCATCTGCCATTCCTACAGAAATCAGGGGCAGTGGCTGAGTTTTATCTTTGACCTTCTTATACCTCTCACTATAAATACAACTTTCTCTACTCTTTATAAATAGATTGAATTCTAAAGAGGAGGTGTAGTGGATAAAGCAACAGACTTGGAGTCAGTGAGATTTCATCTGCATCCTGCCTCAGATACTTACTCATTTTGGGAACCTGAGCAAGATATTTAAATTCTCTCTGCCTCAGTTTCTTCATCTGTTAAATGGAAATAAAAGGACAATCTACCTCACAGCTCTTCTGTGAGAATCAACTAAGATAGTAGGAGTAAAGTGCTTAGCAAAACTTTAAGTGCTAGGCATGAATGAGCTACCATTGATACTATTAAAATAACTAACATTTGGAATAGTAAAAATTAAGGCATCTGAAATTCCACATCATACTCATCAGATTGGTAAAGATGACAGAAAGAATGACAAATATGGGAGGGGCTACAAGAATGGTGCACAACAATGCATTGTTCTTGGGGCTGGAAATTTGTCCAACCATCCTAGAGGTCAGTTTGGACCTTAGTCTAGAAAGACTCTCAATTATGCATCCACTTTGACCTAGCAATAACTCCCCAAGACATCCAAAGGGTGCAAAGAAAGAGAGAAAGAGTTCAATGTACAAAAATGTTTATAGCTACTCATTTTCATAGTGAAAAATACCTGGAATCAAAATGAGCCCACCTACTAGGGAATAACTGGATAAATCATAGTCCCCCATTAAGAAAGAAAAGAGGAAAGAAGAAGCATTCTAGCAAATCAAAGCAAGTGCGTAGGAGAGACAGAATGCATAGGGAGCCCAGGGAAGAGATAAAATGGAGACAGATTTGGAAAGTGTAGGGGGTGCACTTAGAGCTAGGAGAATAAGATGAGGATTTCATTTATGCCCTGAAAAAGACTAAGAGCTACTGTCTCCGTGAAATATCAGAAGGAAAATCCAGATCACTTTTCCCTGAATTCTCCAGACTTACTACCTTTCTCAAGTAAAGGAATCTTCAATTAGTTTGGTGATCTGAAGGAATCCATTGTCTTCCAAAGCCCTGCATCTGAGGTTTGTATATAAAATTCCACTCACCATACTACTCTCAGCTGCTGATGGAGAGAATAGGTCTGTGACATCCAGTAGGCCAACAAGGAAATAGGATGCATGTGTTTGCATCCATGTACATGCTACCCATGAACTAGCCTGAGTCTAGATAGAAGAACAGAACAGCAGGGGGCTATTTGTAGGTGTACCAGTTTCTCTGATCTCACCTTCCCCAGCGCTGTAATTACCATGTCACCTGTAAGAGACAAGACAGACTGACAGGGTAGTCAGGGTTGTCTCAGATAAAGTTAACTTTTGTCCCAGGTGTAAATTAACACCAGGAATCACTGTTAATTCATAAGCATTCCCCTCAGACTGACTAACAAGTAGTGAGAAAGGCTCAACGACTAGTAAGGGTCTCATCTGGGAGAGAAACTTTCCTGAGCTGCTGCAGATGTCAGAGTCAGGTGGGGTCAAAGACACAAGGAGAGGCAAAGCACACTGAAGACCCAGGTGTGAGCCAACTTTCATATCTTGTGGTGAATAAAATAGTTGGGAATACAGCAGTTCCTGGTTGCATAACTCCAAATCTAAATGCCCCTCTTTTCCCCCCACTAAACCCTGAAGAAAGATAGGTAGTAGACCAAGGTTAGCAGGCTCCACAAATACTAGAAGGACATATTCACATTTAGATGCCCTGAACCTTCCTAGTAATTTTACTATAGTTTTTCTTTTTTTTAAATTTATTTTATTTTTTATTCAAGGAACAAAAGAAGGATTTCCATAACAGCACAATAAAAAAAGATGATTGCACATGAAACCACACACCTACCATGTATAACTTGCTAGTCCCTCCAAATATACAACAAAGTTATCCTGTAAATTTCTTTTTTTCCCTTTTTTCCCTTCCTTCTCCCCATCCTGACCTAGAGATGGCTAACATTAAACTGGGTTTTATTGAGTAGAGGAATGACAAGATTAGCACCACACTTCAGGAAAACCTAAATTATGGCATCTATGTAGAAGATGAAGAAAGGCAATTAATCAAGATCAATAGATGCAGTGACATCATACAACCACTTGCATGATCCCCCAACTCTCTACTGAAAGAGAGACAGCTAGATGAATCGAGTGCCAGATACAGAATTAGGAAGACATGAGTCCAGATCCTGCCACAGATCTTACTAGTTGGGTGATCCTAGACAACTGATTTGATCTCTGTCTGCCTTAGTTTCCTCACCTGTACAATAGAGATAATAACACTTACCTCCCAGGGTTGACATGAGGATAAAATAAGATCATCTTTATAAAATATTTTTAAACCTCAAAGTACCATATACATGCTAGTTATTACAATTGTTATTTTTTCTTTTTTTTAATTTTCCACAACATTTTGAGGTCCAAATTTTCTCTCCATCTTGGCCCTCACCCCACCCCAAGATGGCATGCATTCTGAATACCACTTCTTCTAATCTGCCTTCCCTTCTATCTCCCCACTCCTTTCTCTTATCCCCTTCCCCTTCTATTTTCTTATAGGGCAGGATAGATTCCTATACTCCATTGCCTGTGTATCTTATTCCCCAGTTGCAAGTGAAAAAAAATTTAATACTTGTTTTTAAAACTGGGGTTCCAAATTTTCTCCTTCCCTTGCTTACTCCCCCCAACCCTCAATGAGAAGGCAAGCAACTCAATATAGGTATACATGTGTAGTCATGCAAAACATTTCCATAGTACTCATGTTGTGAAAAACTAACTATATCTCCCTTTATCCTATCCCACCCCCCATTGATTCTATTCTCTCTTTTGACCCTGTCCCTCCTTAGAAATATTTGCTTCTGATTACCTCCTCCCTCAATCTGCTCTCCCCTCTATCATCCCTCTGCTTTTTTATTCCCTTCCCCCCCCTATTTTCCTGTAGGGTAAGATATATTTCCATACCTAATTGAGTATGTATGGTATTCCCTCCTTAAGTCAAATCCAATGAGAATAAGATTGCTCATTACGTCTCACCTCTCCCATTTCCTTTCCACTTTAAAAGCCTTTTCTGGTCCATTTTATGTGAGATAATTTACCCCATTCTACTTCTCCCTTTCTCCTTTCCCGTATAATCTCTCTCACCCCTTAATTTTATTCTCCAGATGTCACCCCTTCTTCTTCAACTCATGCTGCGCCCTCTCTCTCTCTATCTATATATACATACACATAAATTTTTTCCCTCCAACTATCCCAATACTGACAAAGGTCTCATGAGTTACAAATATCATTTTTCCATGCAGGAATATAAACAGTTCAACCTTAATAACTCCCCTATGATTTCTCTTTCCTGTTTACCTCTTCATGCTTCTCTTGAGTCTTGTATTTGAAAGTCAAATGTTCTATTCAGCTCTGTTCTTTTCATCAAGAATGCTTGAAAGTCCTCTATTTCACTGAATATCCATTTCCCCCCCGCCCAAAGGATTATACTCAGCTTTGCTGGGTAGGTGATTCTTGGTTGTAATCCTATCTCCTTTGCCCTCTAGAACATTATAGTCCAAGCCCTCTGGTCCCTTAATGTAGAAGTTGCTAAATCTTGTGTTATCTTCATTGTGTTTCCACAATACTTGAATTGTTTCTGGCTCCTTGTAATATATTCTCCTTCACCTAGGAACTCTGGAATTTGGCTACAATATTCCTAGGAGTTTTCCTTTGGGGATCTCTTTCAGGAGGAGATCAGTGGATTCTTTCTATTTCTATTTTGCCCTCTGATTCTTTAATATCAGGGCAGTTTTCCTTGATTATTTCTTCAAAGATACTGTCTAGGCTCTTTTTTTGATCATGTCTATCAGATAGTCCAATAATTTTTAAATTATCTTTCCTGGATCTATTTTCCAGGTGAGTTGTTTTTCCAACAAGATATTTCACATTGTTTTCTATTTTTCCCTTCTTTTGGTTTTGTTTTACAATGTCTTGATTTTTCATAAAGTCACTAGCTTCCATTTGCTCCATTCTAATTTTAAAGAAGTATTTTCTTCAGTGAGCTTTTGGGCTTCCTTTTCCATTTGGCCAATTTTGCTTTTCAGGGCATTCTTCTCTTCATTGGCTTTTTAGACCTCTTTTGCCATTTGGGTTAGGCTATTTTTTAAGGTGTTATGTTCTTCAGTAATTTTTTTGGGTCTCCTTGAGCAAGCTATTAACTTGTTTTTCATGATTTTCTTTTGTCACTCTCATTTCTCTTCCCAGTTTTTCCTCTACTTCTCTTATTTGCTTCTCAAAATCCTTTCTGAGCTCTTCCATGACCTGGGACCAATTCATATTTTTCTTGGAGGATTTGGATGTAGGAGCTTTGACTTTGTTATCTTCTTCTGGTTGTATGTTTTGATCTTCTTTGTCACCAAAGAAAGACTCTATGTTCGGACTTTTTTTGGTGAAATTTGGTCACGATCCCAGCCAATTACTTGAGTTTCAAACTCTTTGTTAAGGTAAGGGTCTTCTTCCAGTGTAGAGAATATACTGTCCCAAGCTTTGCGGGTATTGTGCATCTGTTTTCAGAGATACTTCTAGGGACCTGTAAATGTTCAGTTCTTCCAGGGTGGTATGATCACGGCAAAGTGTTTACTCCTTTCCTGGCCTATTCTCTTGTCTATGGGTGACCACAAGCAGTCTTTTCTGCCTTGGAACTGTGAGGAGGATTCTCTCTCCACCAACACTACAAGTTCCACCACGCCAGCACCCCTCTCACCCCAGGACCCCAATACGGAACTGTGACCCAGATCTAAGCACAGGAAAAGCCAGAGAATCCTGCCTTAGCACCGTCAAAGATATCCTTAAAATCCCTTTCTGATCAGGCACTAGATTCCCAATCAGTCTGTGGGCCAGAAGCTCAGGAAGTAACCACTGCCCCTAGGCTGCAGCTGGGACTGGTGCTGGGACCACGCTTCTCTCTCATCGCAGTCACACATTTTCCTACTGACCTTCCAGGTTGTCTTTGTCATTTGTGGGTTGAGAAGTCTGTAAACTGCCACAGCTGCCTGTGTTCAGTCCTCTGAGGCCTGCTTTAGGTTTGGCTGAGGCCTGTTTTTCCTGCACACCTGAGCTGAACTGTGTTCCTCTCCCAGTCCAGCACAATAGACCTTTCCAATCAAACATTCAGGTTGTCTTGGGCTCGAAATTTGTTTCACTCTGTCTTTTTGTGGGTTCTGCTACTTTAGAATTGTTCAGAGCCATTTTTTACAGGTATTTGGAGGGGTTTGGGGGAGAGCTCAAGCAAGTCACTGCTTTTACTCCACCACCTTGGCTCTGCCCCACATTATAATTATTATTGAAGGGATGGAGGGACATTCTATCACCTGTTTTCTGGGACTGATATTGATCATTATAATTCAAGTTTGAGTGTTCTTTTCACTGATATCATTGTAGTCATTGTGTACATTGTTCCCCCTGATTTTGCTTACTTCACTAAGAATCAGATCATAAAAGAATTTGAATGCTTCCCCTGAAATCCTTATAGTTGCCACTTCCTATAACATAATAATATGTCATCACATTCATATGCCATAGCATCCTCTTGTTATTTTAAGGACCCTTAAGGAGAAATAGTGACTACTGGCTACCTTCCACTGGTCAGATACATATGGGAGTGATAGTGGAAAAATGATTTTATTTTCTTAGTGATAAATTTAACAATTCTCTAGTACCTGGGCAAATAAAGATCATAATTGGGAAATCAAGCACCATGGCAAAGTATCTGTGGGAGATGCTGCAGACCCAGGTCCAGAAACCTGGGCATTAGATGAAGCTTTACTGCTCTGTCACCTGTGTTCATTCATCTAAATTTCTGGGCCTATGAAGTAGAGGATTGCACTGTAAGAATAAATCAACAAGCATTTCTTGTTTGACCCGCTCACTCTTTAGGATTAGATTATTTAGTTTTCAATTAATTTTTTGTCTATTTTTCCATGGCCCTTTATTACATCATAATCTGAAAAAGATGCATTTAGTATTTCCACCTTTTTGAATTAGATTGTGAGGTTTCTATGCCCTAGTACCTGATAAATTTCTGTGTAGGTGACATGTACCACTGAGAAAAAGACATATTCCTTTCTATCCCCATTTGATTTTCTCCAGAGGGCTACTATATCTAACTTTTTAAAAATTCTATTCATATCCTTACCTTCTTTCTTGTTTATTTTGTGGTCAGATTTATCTAGTTCAGAGAGAGAGAGGTTGAGGTGCTTCACTAGCATAGTTTTGCTGTCTATTTCTTCTTGGAACTCCCTTAACTTTTCCTCTAAGAGTCTGTATGCTATACCACTTGGTGCATATATGTTTAGTAATGACAGTACTTCATTGTCTATGGTGCATTTTAGCATGATGTAGTTTCCTTCCTTATCTCTTTTAATAAATTTATTTTTTTGCTTTTGCTTTGCCTGAGATCAGGATTGCTACCCCTACTTTATTTTTTTTTTTACTTTAGCTGAAACATAATATATTCTGCTTCAGCCTTTTACCTTTACTCTGTATGTATCCCTCTGTTTCAAATGTGTTTCTTGTGAGCAACATATTGTAGGATTATGGTTTTCAATCCATTCCATTTTCCACTTCCATTTTATGGGAGAATTCATCTCATTCACATTGACAGTTATGATTACTGTTGTGTCTTTCTCTCCATCCTATTCCCCTATCTCCCATTTATGCTTTCCTTTCTCTTTTCTCTCTTTCCCTCTTCACTAGAGTTTTGCTTTCAAGCACTGCCTCCCTCAATCTTCCCTCTCTTCTATTAACCCCCTCCCTTTTCTTTCCCCTTTCCCCTCCTATGGCCTTTAGGGCAAGCTAGATTTGTCTACCTAACTGAGTATGTTATTCCCTCCTTAAGCTCAAATCTTATGAAAGGTTCAGACAATACTCATTTCCCTCCCTTCTTTCCTTCTACTGTAATATGTCTTTGTGCTTCTGCATATGATGTAATTTATCCTTTTTCTCCTCCTCCTTTCCTCGTCTCCCATTACAATTCCTTTTCACCACTTAATTAGGTTTTTTATCATCACATCAAAGTCAACTTATACTCACATCCTCTGTCTATGTATACCCCTTCTAAATATACAGTTCTCAAGAGTTACAAGTGCCATCTTCCCTTGTAAGGTTGTAAACAGTTTGCCTTATTAATAACATGCCGTTGTTGTTTTCTGTCCAGTTTACTTTTTTTGTGTCTCTCTTGAGTCTTGTATTTGAAGATCAAATTTTCTGTTGAGCTCTGGTCTTTTTATCAGGAAGGTTTGGAAGTCCCGTATTTTGTTGAATGTCCATCTCCTCCCCTGAAAGATTATGCTCATTTTTTGCTGGGTATTTGATCTTTGGTTGTAATCCAAGCTCCTCTGCCTTATGGAATATCATATTCCACACCCTACAGTCTTTTAATGTAGAAGCTGCAAGGTCCTGTGTAATCCTGACTGTGGCTCCATTATATTTAAAATGTTTCTTTCTGGCTGATTGCAGTATTTTCTCCTTCACCTGGTAATTTTGGAATTTGGCTACTATATTCCTTGGAATTTTCAATTTGGGATCTGTTTTAGGAGGTGATCTGTGGATTCTTTTAATGACTATTTTACCCTCTGGTTCTAGGACCTCAGTGCAGTTTTCCTTGATGATTTCCAGCAAGATGCTCTGCAGGCTCTTTTTTTTCATCATGGTTTTCAGGTATGCCAATAATTTTTGAATTTTATCTCCTGGATCTATTTTCCAGGTCAATTGTTTTGCCAATGAGTTATTTTACATTTTCATCTATTTCTTTCATTCTTTTATTTCTGTTTGACTGATTCTCACTCTCTCATAGAGTCATTAGCTTCCATTTGCCCAATTCTAATTTTTAACAAATTGTTTTCTTCTATTATATTTTGTACCTCCTTTTCCATTTGGTCCATTTTACTTTTTAGGGAACTCTTCTCCTCAGTGAGTTTTTCTGCCTCTTTTTCCATTTGGCCAATTCTGCTTTTTAAGGAGTTGTTTTCTTCAGTGTACTTTCTTTTTTCCATTTTGTCAATTTTACTTTTTTTAGTTTTGATTTTTGGTGAGGCAATCAGGGTTAAGTGACTTGCCCAAGGTCACACAGCTAGTAAGTGTTAAGTGTCTGAGGCTGGATTTGAACTCAGGTACTCCTGAAGTCAATTTTACTTTTAAAGGACTTGTTCAACTTTTCTTCTACCTCTCTTACTTGACTTTTAAAATCCTTCTTGAGCTATGGTGTAGCCCTGGGAGAGGAGGTGACTTTCAGCAGTCAGACCATCACCAATCTCCCACCCCCTACCCCATAAGCTTCAGTGTAACCCCAGGAAAATGCAGAAAAAACCCCACCTGGTTTTGGCACCCAGCTCTAGCTCAGCATGAGGTAAGCTACTAGATGACTACAGACTCAAGCTGCCAGCATCTGAGGCCCCAGCACACAAAGCCAGAAACTAGGACCCTAGACCCCAGGAAAAGAAGCCTGGGACAATGCCCCCTATGCCCCAGAAGCAGAGATGAACTTTAAAAGCCAGGAAAAAAAAGGCAAACACCATGAGCAAAAAGAGAAGAGAGGAGAACCTTGGGTAAGACCTGCCTGTGTCTTTTTCTCTATTCCTCTATCCCTATAATTACCCTGGATTGGCACTGACAACTGATAGGAGCAAACTAAGCTGGAGACAGACAGACAGAGAGAAAGACAGAGAAACAAGCAGAAAGACAGGCAGATAGATAGATAGATAGATAGATAGATAGATAGATAGATAGATAGACAGACAGATAGATAGATAGACAGACAGACAGACAGAAGTGCATACATATATACCAGAAACTTTTTTTTATAAAATACAAAAACAAACTTATGTTAACTTTAAAAGCATAGTAATAAATGTACCATTCCTTAATGTGATGAATTTTTTTTCATACAGAAGCAAGAATTATCATCACCAGAGAAATTGTAGGAACCTTTCTTTGTTCTATTTTGCCAATAAACATTGGGCAAATTAAGGATGTTCCTTTGTCTGATATTATTTGATATAGTTCCTAAAATAGTAGCCATAGCAATAAAACCAAAAATTATGTAAAGAAACATAAGCAAAGACATAAAATAAACACTATCATTTGCAAAGGAATGTAATTATTTATTTGCAGATTCATATATTCAATTAATATGTATCTTGAAAAAAAACATAACTTCAATAAAGCAGTGTGATATAAATGGCCCTGAAAAATAATCAGTATTTTATACATTATGAAAAAATGACGAAAGGAAGAGGTAGCAAAAGAAATTCTATCAAAATAATTAGAAATTATGTAAAATATTAGGGATGCCAGCTACCAATCTAATCACTTGAATTATATGAATAAAACACTTTTTACAAAAACAAAATCAAATATATACACATATATTAGAGAAATGGTAACTCTTCATTGCTGGTCTGTCATAATATAAAAATAACAAAAGTATTAAAATCCATTTAAAAATTCTCTGCCTTAACACTCAGCCAAGATGTAGCTTGAAAAATGTAGAGAAAAACAAAATCTTAAATAAAATAATAGAAAAATGGATAAGAAGGGTAACTGGAAATAGCAGATCTCTGAGTATAATGCCAAGAATTAATCAACAAAATATTGGTTCTGGTAAAACATAGAAAAGTTTATCAGTGGAACACATAAGGCACAATAGATTTGGGAGCAATATACCATAGTATCATTGTTTGATCAAATCAAGGATTGCTATAACTGTTTTTGTGCAAATAGATTTATTTCCTTTTTTTTATAAAAAAAGTCTTTTGGGATTGAACAGCTGACAGAAAATCACTACAGTGAAAATCTGGTGTTTGGTGAAAATTATATATACACACACATACATGCATATATGTATATATACATATATGCATACATACATATTTATATATACAATTTTAGGATTAGACAATTATATATGCTAAATATAAATATTAGGTTCATAATTTTCCAATTTTTCACGTTGTATTTTAATTTCTTTAATATTATAACAATTTGCTAATCTAAAAATGTAAATTCCCTAGTCTAAAAAGCTCCCAATTTGCTGTTCTTATCAGTAGAAACATAAAGTTTGAGCTACCTCTCATTACTTGACCTGGTTATTGTCAAAAAAATTAAAATTGTATTAAGATATGTTTTCAAAAAGATTTTTAGCAGAAAAGAGAATTCCTTCAAGTTACCCAAACTGCCAGAAGCTGCTCTGAAGTCCCACCCATTCCTGTGTGCCTATGTAAAGAAAATCTTTAGAGGACCAGAGAAACAGATTTGTATAAGATGAAATGTCTGAGCCTTAAGATGTGATGGACCTATGAAATGGGCAATTTCACTTTTTTACTAATTACTTTTTCCCTATGCACCTTTTATCTGTAGAGTCTGCTTGCCACAGGAGACTACCCCCAATGGTATGTCCATAAGTTGGTCAATTTCTTTACCTTTTCCATTCATATTGTTTCAGATCATAAGCTCCATAGTTAAAAAATCTTGATGTAGCATTTATTGTATCAGTTAGTGACTGATTGAGAAGACTGTGTCTCTCAAAATAATCAAAAGGAGGGATGAAGGGAAAAGATTATTTTTCCATTATATTAATGACCAATTATTAAAGTAGGATAGAGGTTTTTTTCCCTTTATTTCCTCAATCAGGGCCTAGCCCTTGCATGTCAGTCAGTCAATCTCAGAAGAACATTGCTGATAAATGAGATTGCCCAAAACCTCCAGGTGCATGCTCTGTGATCTTGGATGGTACTCTACCCAACCTGAAGACTTTAAAAACAAAATCTAATCTAAGTGACCCAAGTGGTCTGGGTACAGATGGATTCCTTTGCCCCAATTGCTGAAAGTGACTGGGTCTCATGATCAAGTCACATTTTCAGCAAGGACTGAATACTTTTAGCCCACCTCCTCAATAACATGTCTATGTCCTCATTAATTGTTCTCAAATCAGGGTTGAATTTTAACAGTCAGGGCACCACTTTTCCAAAGGCATTTAAGCATTTGATAATCTGTATGGCCTTTTATCTGGCTACTGAGAGAAACATCTCTGTTTCTCTGAAACTGAACATCAAATTATTGAATATTTACTAGCCTAATTAATACAATGATTATTAATTACCCAGAAACCTGTCTCTTAGACTTCATTCATTTCAGAATACAGATCTAATAGTGGTTTTGCTGTATTAAAGAATGTGTATGGTTTTATAGCCCTTTGGGCCTACTTCCACATTGCTCTTCAGAATGAGTAGATCAGTCCGAAACTCCAGCAACAGCTCATTACTGTCCCAGTTTTTCCACACTACCCCCAATATTTATCATTTTCTGTTTTTGTCATATAAACCAATCTGATGGGTGTAAAGTTGTACCTCAGAGTTGTTTTAATTTGCACAAAAGGAAACTTTTAAAAAATTAATTTATTTTGATTTATCAATAATCACTTCCATATGCTTATGAGTTTAAAATTTTTCTCCCCCTTCCTCCACATCACTCTCCCCAAGACGGCACACGATCTGATATAGGCTATACATATACATTCCTATTAAACATATTTTCACATTAGTGATGCTGTAAGGAAGAATTAGAACCAATAGGAGGAATAACCAGAAAAAGGAAATGAAACTCAACAGAAGGAAAAAAAATAATAAATAGTATGCTTCAATCTGCATTCAAACTCCATAGTTCTTTCTTTGGACATGAATAGCGTTTTCCATCCCAAGGCCTTTGGATATGTCTCAGATGCTTGCATTGCTGGGAAAGGTTAAGCTTATTAATATTAGTCATTGCACAACATGGATGTTATTGTGTACAACATTCTTCTGGTTTGCTTACTTCACTCAGCATCAGACCATACAAGTCTTTCCAAGTTTTTCTGAAGTCAGCCTGTTCATCATTTCTTATAGCACAATAGTATTCCATTACATTCATATGTCACAACTTATTCAGCCATTCCCCAATTGATGGGCATCCTCCAAATTTCCAATCTTTGCCACCACAAAAAGAGCTGCTATGAATATTTTTGTACATGTGGGTCCATTTCCCATTTGTGTGATCTCTTTGAGATATAGCCCTAGACATGGTATTGCTGGGTCAAAGGGTATGCATATTTTTATAGCCCTTTGGATATAATTCCAAATTACTCTCCAAAATGGTTGGATCATTTCACAACTCCACCAACAATGCATTAGTGTTCCAATTTTCCCACAAGTCCTCCAACATTTATCATTTCCCTGTTTTGTCATGTTGGCCAATCTTAAATCTTAAAAATCTTAAAAGTCCATTTGCAACATGAAATTATTTGAGTATAATAAATAAAATCTCTGTCACTGAAGAATCTCCAGGGGGAAATGTGAATGTGAGACTTCTGCACTCTTTATTATCTTTCACTTTGAGGTTCCCAGGATTAAAACAGAAAAGCCTCAGGGAAAGGTAAGATATATACTTAATCCACCCTCTTGAAGCACCAGGGTGAGGTTAGGTTAAGGGGAAAAAAAAAAGGAATTGATTTGGCTCATTTGGTGATTTTAAAGGAACCAAAAAGCCTTATGGGAAAATGAATGTACCACCATAAATCTTTGAAAGTGATCTAACTGAATTCTGTGGTGCTGAAATGCGAAGTGCAGGGCAGCTAATTCAGCAGGAAAACCTAGGTTTAAATCCAGTCTCAGACATTTCTTAGCTGTGTAGCAAGTTACTTTTCCTCTTTTAAGGCAGTTCCTTAACAATGTCATCTGCCCCCAAGGGTTATTGTCAGGATAACATAACATAATAGTTAAAGTTCTTAACACATATTAAGCACTATATAAATGTTAGTAAATGTAAGCATTCTATATTGGTCTTGAATGCAATCAGTTTAGAATGCCAACAGTGATAAAATGACAATAATGAGACAACAAATTAAAATTCATAGGATACAGCCAAAGCAGTTTGTAGGGGAAATTAACAAAATTGAAAGAAAAGCAAATGGAAAGATAGTTGGACTCCCTAATGTGTGGGTTGAAACTTATCGTTCACTTACTTCAATGTCCTCCAAATAAAAGTGACCACCTTATAGTTATACAAAGCCTCCCTTACCCAGACAATGCATCAAAATTAGTTTAAGTAAAATAGACTACTCAGTACGGTACCCCAATAAGTGCTGGCAATGATGGGAGATGTCTCAACCCAGAAGAATGCAGTTTTTGCCTTTTTGAATTGCCAGAGGAGTTTACGTTTCCCCTTTCCTTTGACTGTCTCCTTTTATACAACTCTAGTATGTTTAAGGTTCAAACTGAACCCAGGCATAGTTTGAATGGGTTGCTGAAACTCCCTAGAAATTTGTTGACATAATATCATTATAATTCCACCTTCTTAATCTATAATGGGCCTTCCTGGTTATTTTTTTAATTCTTTTGCTACTGCACCATGCTCTATGATCCTATAGCCTTACTAGTGACATGACGACTTTGCTGGCAAAATCCTGTGTCTGAAATCCCTAAGTAAAAGGAAAAGGTAGCAGGAAGAAATACTGTGAATTCTCAGCTTCCTCTCCGTAACTCCTCCAAACATGTGTGGAAAATGGAACAGGCCAAATCCTATTAGGAAATCCAAGAAACAAATCACAATGAGTCATTTTTTAAGTCTACCGTAGACATTGTCCAGGAGTTGGCTGCACAGAGCATTCTGTTGAAGGTAGAGTTTGTACACCAGGTATAGAAGATGTCTCAGATTCAGTTTAGAGGGACCTACATTTGTGTAGAGCATATGAACAAGTGCAAAGTGGAAACTCCATGACTCACTGCCTACGTCCAGGTCCTATATACAGGGCAGACTGAGTAGCAGACCTATACGTAGGGGTGATACTCCAGGGTTGGACATGGTCAAAGGCCTTAGGCTCTGTATCAAGTGAGGACCAAGTTCAAAAGCAAGTGGCAGCAGAGTGTCTCAGACCCAATAAGTAGTTTGGAGTCTTAGTTCCAACTTTTGGTCCTGCCTGAATCCTGCAGAGGAATAACCATGCAGGGCATGAATCTCAGACCAAAGTGGTACCTACAGTTCCAAGTCACACAATTCAATAGCCATTTACAAAAGCTTCAAATTGGGCAAATAGTGAACAAGCCTGTTGCTGGGACTCAAATGTAGGTCAGGAACTTTCAGAGCTCAGACCAGAAGTACAGTGATTAGATTTGACTGCCTATCAGAACTCAAAAAAGGTAAGGTTCTTAGTAAATCCTGAAATAACACAATATTCAACACCCAAATAAAGCAGTTGGAGGACCAGCCTTGACCCATTCCCCCTTCCTGAAGTGCACAGGAGTGTAGTTATAAATTATTTTCCAGAATGGGTGGGCCAGTTGAGAGACCCACCGTCAGAAACATGTATATTATTGAGCAGACCTGTTTAGACTATACCAGAAGTCTTTTAGCTCATTTCTTCAGCAAAATGTTCAGTTCTACATTTTTCCTCTTGTTTTATTTCCACTTGTCCAAAAAGACATGTTAAAGAGGCATGTTGAAATCTCTTTCCACTATTGTATTATTGTCTCTGTCTTCTTGTAATTCAGTTGATTTTTCCCTTAAGAATTTAGATGTTAATGCATTTGGAACATACATGTCTAATATTGATATTGGTTTGTTGGCTGTGGTTCATTTTGACTTGATGTGTTTTCCTTTGTATCTCTCTTTATGTTGTGAGTTTTTATTTTGCTTCATCTGAAAGCATGATTTGTAATTCCCACTTTTTAGCTTTTCTGAATAGAAAATTTTGTTCCAGGCCATTAGTATTATTTTAGTATGTCTTTATTTTAAGTGTGTTTCTTGTCAGCAACAGATTATAGAACTTTTTTCTATTTATAAAATCTTTCCCTAGATATATAAGGTAAGAAAGGATGACAACCAAGATGTCCAAGTAGCAGGAAGAAATACAACAAGCTCCTCCCAAAAGTCCTCCAAACATGTCTAGAAAAGACATCAAAATGAATCCTGACGTGGAATTAAAAAAAAAAGTCACGCTCAATCATCTTTTGAACTCGGGTCAGCATAGGGAGACAAAAAGGTCTATGGACACTGGACACAGTATTTGGCCAGTAGGCTAAACAAAGCATTTGAACAGTGGCTAAACATTTTAATCACAGGGGGATACTATGCATCAGGGGTTATAGAGGTCCCACACATACGTTGGTCACCCCTAGAGCCATACCAAGGTACTTTGATGGAGACAGGTACCAACTAGCAGTTTTTTTGCCCATCAAACAGTTCTTGGTCACAGACCCAGGGCACACTAAGGAGGAAAGCTGCATTGAACCTCACTAAATTTACCTCCTCCTAGTTTCCTCAGTGTAGGTCCTGGTCTATGTAGTGAAATAAGAGCAGGTTCAGATGCAAACAGGAACAGCATGGTTCTGATGTAAGGAGCAGACCAGGGATTTATTTCCAGCTTCTAACCCAATCTGAAGCCTACAAAGGAATAACCAGGACAGGAATCCCAGAACAAAAGGGAGTCTGCAGTTCCATTATTGCAAACCAGCAGAGTTTTCCATCTGTCTGATAGTGCAGAAGTCCAGCAGTAGTCTACACAGAACTCAGACCAGGGATATACCAATCAGACATTACCCTGGGATCAGACTACTTTGGGATCACTGAAAACTTGTAAGCTCCCAACCTGATACGATTCATTTTATAAATTATGATATATTTTATAAATTATGCTCTTTGGGACAGTTTGTACATGGCTTCCAGTTTTCCCATACTTTTTTAACTTAGAAGAGAATCAGATTATACATCTTTCACAACTACAGGCAGGAGATCTATTCTTGACAAGAGACAGATTTATACAAAAGATAAAATATATCTTTGATTACATTAAACTGAAGAGCTTCTTCAAAGACAAAATTCAAATGTCTGTCCTCCATACCAGAGGTGCCAAAGACATGTCTGGCAACACTTCCTAGGGCCACCACTAGATTACAATATAATTGGGAAATATCTAACAAAACACAAAAATGCAATAGAATATTTGTTGTTGTTCAGTTACTTCAGTCATAATAGATTCTTTGGGACCCCATTTGGGGTTTTTTTACAAAGATACTGGACAGTTTTGCCATTTCTTCTCCAGCTCATTTTACAGATGAGGAAACTAAGGTAAACAGGGTTAAGTGAATTGCCCAGAGTTACACAGCTAATAAGTGTCTGAGGCTAGATTTGGACTCAGGAGGATGAGTCTTCCTGACTCTAGGCTCCATAGGTTCCCAAAGTGGTGCCCCTGGGGGGCACCAGAATGATCCAGAAGGGCAGTAGTAGTTTGAAATGGTGCAAATTTTTTAAAAACAGCATTAAAGGGTTAAAGAAAGTAGAGTTGCAGGAAGATATTGAGTAATTTTTTAAAAAGAGGGTGGTAGGCCAAATAAGTTTGGGAACCTCTGTGTCTAGGCCTAGCACTCCATCTATCGGTGCCACCCAGCTGCCTATGTTCAATAAATAGAACATAGATGATGTTAATGTGTACATTTCTAAGTCAATATGCTGCCTGCAATGATCCTTATGGACAGTTCAGTGGCTGCTGTTTCTATTTAAATCTGACACCACTGCTCTACATTATTCTCCCTTTCTTTAGTTTCTTGACAGATTACTAATAATTTAATTCATATAAATTCTGCATGTCTCCATAGAATGATTACCATATATTTAATATTCTCTGATGTGATATTAAAAGGCATTTCTCTCTATTTTTTGTTATTGTTTTACAATATACGGAAATTACCTTTTTGAGATTTTTCTGTGACAGGGATGTTGACTTCTGTATTGGCCATCAGCTTACCTGAAATTCCCAGATCAATAACCTGCATTTCTGTAATGATTTTAGGGCTGCTAAGTGTTTTCTTCCCAACAACCTCAACCTTATACATAGAATTTTCTGAATTTAAAGGTGAGAAACTTGAAATTCATTGTCCAGGGCTTTGACCAGGGTAATACAACTAGTAAATATTAGATCATGTAATCACCCCCACATACTTGGACCATGTTTTATTTCACTGTATCATGCTGTATCCCCTAGAAACAGGATAGTTTTCACAGTGGTGTGGGAAGGGGGCCCATTGCACCCGTTATGAAGAGTTTGAAGACTGCTGTTTCTCCTTTTAACGGAAGTGAGACTTTACTGGGTTCACAATGTATAGCTCATTTCTCTATAAGGACACTTGAAGTTATCCCAAGTATTTCTGGTAATTCTGACTGACTTTGAGAAAGAGGGCAGAGGCTGGCTTGTGAATTTGTTAAATGTAATGAATAAGAAAAGCCTTCTGGGCCCCTCCTAAAGTGCCTGGTGATGACAGCAAGCCATTGACATAGTCTCAGTAGTCCTCTATCATTGAGTTTCTAATTTATCTATTTTTCCTTTGCCTGTGATCCTGCTGATACCTACATTCCCAGGAGTTTAAAAAAGGTTGTCTTCCCTTTGATCCTAACTGCTTTTATTTCTCAATTCATTTATCATTGCTAAGGGGATTTCTCATTAATCTCATTTGTACTTGTTTACAAAAAAGTCTACTTCTCCTATGACAAGTCTGACTATCCTAAGACTATCATGTCTTGTACAGATGACATGATAATCACAGTGCCAACGGAGATGAGCTCAGACAAAGTAATTACTCTAAATAGGGTCTTAATTTTACTCTCCTGTCAAACATATAGACTGGCACAAATTCACTTGTAAAAGCAGCACACACACTAACTCATTCATCTTTTTTAAAGTTCTTTAGATCTGCCTCTATTCTAGCAACAGAGACCCAGTGAATAAGTATATTTTTCGGTCCATTCCTCACTGATTGGAACAATCTGGCTCTTGCCTTCCCACCCAGGATCATTGCACATCAACTTCTTATCATTTACAGGTCTACCAGTGATCTACTTTCTATTCTTCATACTCAATACTTATCTTTTTAAAATTAAATTTATTTTTTTCAATTACAATACATTTTTTTTCTCCTGTCCATCTTGACCCACTCTCCAGTATATAACCCAGAGTGATCTCCATGTAGAAAGCCAAGAGATAAAGTCAGACATCCCTGATATCCTAGAAGAAGATAAGAGGGGCAGAAATCATAGTGAGCCTAAAGCATAGATATGAGACAGACATTCTAGAAGAACTCAAAGCAAAGTAAGTAAAGATGAGGCATTGTATACAAATGGTTTCCTTCAGAATGCAGACTGGATTCAGGAATCCTTTAGCTGGGAAAATGAAAGAAACCTAGCAAAGACTCTGGTATAGAATCTGAGATATTCCCCATGATCACTAGAGGACATTGTCTTACAAAGGTGTCTTCCCTGCCCCTTTTTCCTCCTCTAGGAAAGGATTAGAGCCTCATCTTTACTTACTTTGCTTTGAGTTCTTCTAGAATGTCTGTTTCATATCTATGCTTTAGGCTCACTATGATTTCTGCCCCTCTTATCTTCTTCTAGGATATCAGGGATGTCTGACTTTATCTCTTGGCTTTCTACAATGGAGATCACTCTGGGTTATATACTGGAGAGTGGGTCAAGATGGTCAGGAGAAAAAAAATGTATTATAATTGAAAAAATAAATTTAATTCTAAAAAGATAAGTATTGAGTATGAAGAATAGAAAGTAGATCACTGGTAGACCTGTAAATGATATGAAGTTGATGTGCAATGATCCTGGGTGGGAAGGCAAGAGCCAGAGTGTAAAGGGATAGATAGATAGATGGATAGATAGATAGATGGATGGATATTCGATCAGTTAGAATTCACCACATCCACTATTGACTTCTCTAGGAAATGTTGTTAAGCCCCACTAAGGTTGCTTCCCATCTACTCACACACAAGACAGAATAATAGTTTTCATGCTGATCTCCTTGCCTTGACTCTGTACTCATTTTTTCCTGCACTTGGCTGCTTGTCTTTTTCTTTCTCCTCTCTGCCTTTTATCTTGACAAGATTCCTTCAAGACTTAGGGCAAATACCTTATTCTGACGGAGACTCAGAGTACCTTCTAAAATCTCTACTATTCACACTGTATATATCTTATATTTTAATTTTGGGGACATCTTATCTCTCCCATTACAATGTGAGTGCTTTCTGGATAGGAGCTGTGTTTTTGCCTTTCTTGATATCCACAAAACTTAACATGCTACCCAGTATTATAAGAAGTTCATGATAACAGCTCATAATTATCGAAATGAATTTATGAAGGATTTACTATATGCCAGACACTGTATTCATCTTTGAGGATACAAAGAAATTTTTTTAAAAAAAATTGTCCTTGCCCACAAGGAACTCACTCACTACTAGAGGAGACAAGGTACAAATAAGTGTTTCAAGGCAGCCGAAGTGGTAGTGGGGAACAGTGAACTTGGAGGTAGAAATACTTCATTCATGTCCTGCCTTAGAGATTTAGCCCTAGGATTCTGGGCAAGTCACTTAACCATTATAAACCTCTGTTTCTTCATCTTTAAAACGGTTATAATGATTGTACCTAGATCACAGGTTGTTATGGGGATCAAATATATGTGTATGCATGTATATATATGCATACATACACATATATACACACACACACATATAAAGAAGCATATATATACATAGCACTTCATACAGCTTAAAGCAATATATGTATATAATCTGTTCTAGAATAAGTCTACATACGTATGTGTGTATGTATATGTACATATGTATATGTGTATGTAGTATGTATATAAGGAAATTTCAAGGGAAAGCAGTATATGGAGAGATATGGAGAGGGAAGAGGACCTGGAAGGGCCTCCTAAGGAAGGTGGGAGTTGAGGTAAATCTGGAAAGAAACTATAGAAGCTGTGAAGCAAAGGGGAGAAGGGAAAGCATTTTAGGCCGGGGGGACAGCCAATAAAAAGCATGGAGATGGGAAATGGGGTCTTGCATATGCAGAAAAGCAAAAAGGTCCATGTCACTGGATTTAATCCGTTTTCTATTAAGTGACAGAGCTAAGATTTCTATGGAGTCTCTTGACTACAAATCAAGTGTTTTCAGGGCCTTTTCTGATCATTACATTGGCAAGCCTATTTTCTAATTACCCTGTGTCATGATAACAAGATAAATGAAGGGCATGTCATTGCCAGGGCTGGTGTTCTCTCTTTTCCTTCTGCTTCCTTTGCTCTTCAACCTCCCCTCACCTCTGCTCACCTCCAGCAGTGCTAATACCATTGCTGCTCATTGCTTAGCACCCCAACTGTCAGTGTGTGGAGAGTCTCAAGACAAAACAATGATAGAAACCTGAGAAGCAATAAGTTGGAATATTTTCAGCTGTGGTGGGCCTGCAGAAGGGAAAAGGAAAACAAAGTCTTATTCTCTCTGAACGGAAGGGAAATCCCCTTATGTATCATGAAAGAAGGGAAAATACAAATCAATCATGGAAAAACCAAGGACTTCTGCATTCTCAATACAGCCACCCCACATGTATAATAGCATGAGAACACATGCAGAAAAACACAAACACATACACATGTAATCCAATGAAGTAAAAAAAAAAACTGCTGAATCAGGAAATACCAGGATCTCCTTTTCTGGATGGCTGTAGACATGGAAAACAGAAAGCTGTTACTGAGTGATTTATTCTAGTTAGCAGCATCATGTCCAAAGACACAAATGTGAATCCTATGGGAGAAAGGACCTTATGTCCATTCAAATATCAAAGCTATAGCTCCTGACATGATGTCCCAACCAAATGGTCCTACTGTCATCTATACTTTCTACTGTTAGGTACTGATATTATCATGATTTTATAATTTAGCTATTTTGCAAAATATAACTCAACCAACACAAGATGCAAAAATGAGCCTCCAGGAAGATGGAGTAAAACTAGAAATTAATAACATTCAGATCAATACTTGCTTCTAATAGTTTATCTGGCAGTACATTCTCAGTACATTCTCAGCAGTCCCCTGGATGGGAATCAATGTGAATTGTGACTGTATTATACATGAGTAGTATCTCCCTCATCTCAAAGAATGTCATCAATCCCGTACAGTACTCTCCAAGTAACTGATTCTAATTGAAGGGTGGCTCCCCTAAACATAAAAAAAAATGATTTTAAGTGACATTGCATTAAGGATACTCCTTCTCTTGCAGACTGAGTTTGGGGCCTTAAGGAACTCCTTCTTCTGGGCTTTTACCCAGCACTTCTTAAACTGTGGGTCACAACCCCATATGGGGTCTTTAAGTTTAAAAAAAGTTTAAGAAGACCTACTGTACACCCTCACCTTCTTTACTGGTCACAGACTCAGGTCCGTAGACTTTCTTCTCACCCATATGGCCTTTGTCAATGACTTGGTGCTTCTTCTAAAAGGAATCCCTCACACAATGGCTGTTTGGGGGCTCAACAATTTCCTGGATAACTAATCTTTCACCTTCACCGAGTGGCTCAAGGACTTTCTTTCTACACCACCTGCATCCTCAGTACATTCTGGGCCATCACCATCAGTCCTATGAAATCATGTGGGCCAGAGCTCAAAGTCAGCATCCCAAAATTCATTATTCCTTTCTGTCTCCTCTGCTGGACCTTCCATTTATCGACAAATTGTGTTATTCTTGTGTATATGAAAGGCCCAAAAGTTAGAAAAAAATATCACTGAGAAAAAGGATTTTGTGTATTGTACCACTTAGTTTCATGCTTCATACATATATGCATGTTTCCTTCTTGGTGTTGTATGTATGGTAATCATGGTCTGGAGTAGTGAATTCATGTGGTTTGTCTTAAACAGATACCATCAGAGTCTAGCATGTTCATAAAAGCAGTCTCACACCTGGAGGTGTCCCTGAGTCAAGAGCCACCTAACCTATCCTGCTTCTGGTCAGCATATTTGTCTTTTCTTATTCACTCAATTTGATCTTGTCATTGCATATGCTCTATGGAAAATCACCTTCCTGGCTAGTCTATGCCTCTGCCTTCCTGACTGCCTGCTTTCCTGCTTGTAGCCCCCTTGTTCTGATTATCAGGATTTCCAAGTCCCTAAGTGCTACTTGGCTCTTTGAGATTTGATAAAACCTCAACTCTATCTTGAACTTCGAGCTTCCTAGTAAGTCAGACCATTAATAAACATTTATTAAGCACCTACTGTTCCAAGCATTGCGCTAATCATTGTGGAAACAAAGAAAGTCAAGAAAGTTTCTGTTGTCAAGGAACTCAGTCTAATGAATAATCTTCAGCTTTTCTGTCTTGGCTCTAATTTCAGATCTTCTCAGACAGAGGGCATCTCTAGGACAGACAATTTCAAATGAAAGATTGTGTCACAGCTGTTAACCAAACCTGCCTTTTAGAAAGTAAGTGATTGCCATCTATTGCTTGGAATCAATGATCATAGATTTATGGGCTGGAATGAACTTGGGGATCCCTATAGTTAATTTCAACTATGAGCTTCTCTGAATTCTCAGTACAGTTCTGTCTCTCAGACAAGGGGCAGATCAGGGGCACTTCATTTCTCCATGGTCGTGTAGGTGATAACTCTTTCACAGTCCTAAATGTCTGCTTGTTGATAATGGTAAAGATTGAGGTACACTTTTTTGTTTAAGGCAATTGGGGTTAAGTGACTTGCCCAGGCTCACACAGTTAGTGAGTGTTAAGGGTTTGGTCTGAGGCCAGATTTGAACTCAAGTCCTCCTGACTTCAGGGCTGGTGCTCTATCCACTGTCCCACCTAACTGCCCCTGAGGTACACTCTTAATGGCCTTGTGTTCTAACAACATGGCAAGGAACTGTGAAGTCCTCAAGTTGTAGTGTTTTGCTCAAATTCTGCCTTTTGTTTTCCTCTGGATGAATCACTGCTTCCTCTCTCACCAAAATAGCTCTCTTCTTCTACCTATACCTCTCTTTATCCTTTTCCATCTCCCTTCCTCCCTCTCTGCACATAAACACATACATTCATCTCCAGAGAGTAAAATTCTCAAGAACCTTGAGATAGAATAGAAATGTCTCTCTAGCAATGTTCCAGGGTGATCTTCCCTAACAGAAAATTATTCTTATTCACTCTTTGTCAAAACAGTAAGAATAAATGAGTCTAAATCTGTACACTGTATGCAAGTGCAGCTCTTGCTGTCCAAGGGCCTCTCAAAAGTCTTCTCCAGCACCACAGTTCGAAGGTATTGACTTTGTGGCACTCAGTTTTCCTTACAGTCCAACTCTAATAACCACACACTGCTTCTGGAAAAAAAAAAACAGCTTTGACTATATGGACCTTTGTCAGCAAAGCAATATCTCTACTTTTTAATATACTTTCCAGATTTGCCTTCTTAATGGCTAAGGGAGGGGCTGGAGGGAGAAAAGAATTTGTAACTAGTACATTCACCTTTATGAAGAATTTTCTTCAGAACAAGCTCAACAAGGAGTTAAGGCAGTGTAGCGAATAGAGCCCTGGGCCTGGAGTCAGGAATTCTTGAGTTCTAATTTGCCCTCAGACACTTACTAGCTGGGAAAGTCACTTAACCTCTGTTTGTTTCAGTCTTCATATACAAAATGGAGGTAATAATAATGCCTACTTCCCAGAGTTATAAGAATAAAATGAGATAATAATTGTAAAGTACTTAGCACAATGCCTAGAACATAGTAAGTGCTACATAAATGTTAGCTATTATTACTATCCCTATTTGTACATATTGAAAATCAGCTTCAGAGGAGTCACCTGACTTGTCCATGATCACATAGTGAGTAATGTTCAGTACTTGTTTTAAACCAATTATTTTGATTCCAAGATCTATGTTCATTCCAACACACTATTCTCTCTTTACTGGAAATGGGTTAATTTCCATTGGATGGAAAAATCATATTGAAGAGTTTGGAATTTTCCTAAACAAAAGCCACTTGGCTACTAATGTCCCTATTTTAGGTGAGACAACATGGAGTCTTCTCTTTGTAAGGGAACATGAAGGTGTTGTACATCAAGGATCCTCAGAAACTCCAAGAGTGTGGATAGAGTTACATCCAGAGTTTAGATTAGCAAGAAGCAGCCTGAAATTAATGAAATGGAACTTTGTGGAACTGGGATTCCTTCTGGAGTGCCTAGAGGTTAAGCCAAATCAAAGCATTTTAATGCCTTTTCCCCATAGGCTTCAATATTCTTTGATTCCTCTTCTGTTTGTTATCCTTTATGTCTCAAAAAACTCGGGAAAGTTCCCAGCTGAGCCTGATTACTTATTTGACTGGTCTCATTATTTTTCAGTGTTTGCTCATGAGAAATTCTCATTAATCAATAGTAATAGTGGGTGATAATTTGCACCTGGATGAATATTTATTTCATCTTGGAAAGCCTTGACTTCTGTGGCATGCTGTCATGTCTCCTGTAGGTGAAATAATAATCATATCTCTAGGGAAAATGAGCTCAGACAATCTTGTATTTATAGCTAGTGCCCTAGTCATGCTGCACTTTTACTCACATACGTGTTCCAGCAGGCAGACACATGTGCTTTGAATGTCCTCACTCTATACTTTCTCTCTCTGGAGCAGAGATGGACCTGGTGAGTAGGTCTCTTTATCCAGTTGCAGAAGTAAGAGCATGGGGAGAGGGAAAAAAATATTTCTTTCATGATACAGAGCCCAATCCAGCCCTACTTTGCTGGAGACAAGGAAAGGAACCTGGATAAAATGCTGGAATAGGATTTGGGATTTCTGCACACCACACTGGGATGGGGAGATGGGGAGGAAATGAGGGACACCTTTGTGGTAAAATCACCTTTCATCCTTGTCCAAATCCTGCTCTTCCCATACTAAGACCAGATGATGCCTGGTCTCCCCCTGCTCTGCGTTTCTTTAGTCTCCACCTATTTAACGTCTATATTCTAAGTTCCTCTTTGGTTTTATTCTCTCACATCCCTGATCTAATTCCCTTAATATCTTCCCTTATCTCTTTTGCCTCTTCATAGAATTGCTTCTCTCCTCTCTCTGCTCTGAAGCCCATCTGACATCTTTGCTTTCTGCGTCCTCTCGATTTCACCTTGACATTATTTGTCCTTTCACATCCTCTCTTTCCTACCCATGATGATTCAGACCTTGTTTTAGCTGAGCTGACTCCAATCAGAATAACTGAAGAAGAGAGGACATTCAGGAGTGGTTCTTGATCATATCCACACAGAAGCCTTAGAAATTGCATATTATCACATACTCTCTCTCCCTCTGATCATTCCATTGGTCACATAGGAAGCAGTTTTTACTTCTGAGACTGAGCACAATACATGGAATGAAGGTCCCTGTATTTAAGCCTGAAATCAGGGATGTGCTGGAGCCAGCTTGAGTTGACTTACAAGAAGCACTTGTTAAATTTTCATTGTCATCGTTTAATAGAAATCAGTAAATGCTTCATACCTTGATTTATGGTTTTGTTAATTACCTAGACTTAAGAAAGTGATAGAAAAAAATTTAATAATGCTGATTAAATTTTAAAATTTATCCTGTGTACATATTTTCTCAGAGCTGGTTGTTAAACATTTACCAGCATACCCCTGTCTACTTGGTTTTTAATTTTTATTTATTTTTACTTTATGTAATAAAATATGCATTTCCATAACATAGTATAATAAAAAATGATTGCACATGATTGCACTATTATGTACAACTTGCTATTCCTTTTAAATATATAATAAAGTCATCATGTAAATTTCTTTTTCACTCCCCTTCCACCTTAGAGATGGTTACCATTAGACACAAATACGTACGTTACATATACAGATTTATATACATATATGCACACAAATATATGTAAAATAATTATATACATACTTCTATTCATGCGTTCTTTTTTCTGGATGCATATAGCATCTTCTTCCACATGTCCTTTGCAGTTAATTTGGATAATTACAATAATCAAAATGATTTACTGGCTCAAAGTTGTTTCTAAAACAATATTGTTGTTACTGTAGATAACATTTTCTTGGTTTTGTTCTTTTTATTCTTCATTATTTCATACAAGTCTATCCATGTTTTTTCCCCCTAAGATCATCAAGCTCATCATTTCTTATAGCACAGTAATAATCCATCACAAAATCATATACCACAACTTGTTCAGCCATTCCCAGTTCTTTGCCTCCACAAAGAGAGCTACTATAAATAATTTAGAACATGTAGGTTCTTTTCCTTTTTCCCTAACCATTTTTGGAAATTGACCAAGTAGTAGTATTGCTGGGTCATAGTTTAATAACTCTCTAGGTATAATTCTAGATTACTCTCCAAAATGGGTAGATCAGTTCACAATTCTATCAACAATGAATTAGTGTCCCATATCCCTTCCATTTGTCACTTTCCCCTTCAATCATTTTAGTCAATCTAATAGGTATAAAATATATGTCAATGTTGTTTTAATTTGCATTTCTCTGATCAAAAATTATTTAGAGAATTTTTATATGACTATAAATTGTTTTGATTTCTTCATTGGAAAACTGCCTGTTCATATCTTGTGACCATTTAGTAATTGTGGAATGATTCATATTCTTATGGATTTGACAAAGTTATTTACATATTTGAGATATAAGACCTTTATCTGAGAAAATGCATACTAAATTTTTCCCCCAATTTTCTGTTTTCCTTCTGATCTTGGCTATATTTGTTTTATTTGTACAAAACCTTCTTAATTTGATGTAATCAAAATTATCTATTTTACGCCTTACTCTTCTCTCTGTCTCCTATTTATCCATAAATTGTTCACCTATCCATAAGTCTGATAAGTAATATGTTCCATGTTCTTCAAATTTTCTTTTAGTATCTCTCTTTATATCTAAGTCATGTATCCATTTTGACCTTACCTTGGTAAATGGTGTAAGATATTGGTCTATGCTCAGTTTCTGCCATACTGCTTTCCAGTTTTCCCAAACAATTTTTACTGGATGATGAATTCTTATCCCCAAATCTTAAGTCTTTACACTTGTCAATTAAAAGGTTACTATATTTGTTTGCTGCTGCAAATGGTATACCTAGTCTGTTCCAGTGATCTCTTTCTATTTCTCAGGTAGTACCAGATAGTTTTGATAATTACTGCCTTATAATACAGTTTAAGATCTGGTACTGCTGAACCTCCTTCCTTTACACTTACCTTATACAAATAAAATCAGATTTAAATAATTGGAGAAATATTAATTGTTAATGGGTAGGCAGGGCCAATATAATAAAAATGACAATTTTACCTAAATCAATTTATATATTCAATGCCATCCCATTAAAAAATTTAATGAATTAGAAAAAATAACAAAATTCATTTGGAAGAATAAAAAGTCAAGAATATCAAAGGAAATAATTTTTAAATGTAAAGGAAGGAGTTCTAGCAGTGCCAGATCTTAAACTATATCATAAGGCAGTAATTATCACAAATTAATATCTCTCCAATTATTTAAATCTAATTTTTATTTGCATAATTTATTTTATAATTTTGTTTATATAATTCCTGGGTTTGTTTTATCAGGCGTACTCCCAGGTATTTTATCCTCTTTAGAGTTATTTTAAATAGGGTGTCTCTTACTGTCTCTTCTTCCATAGTTTTGTTTGTGATGTTTAAGAATGATGATGATTTATGTGGAATTATTTTATATCTTCCTACTTTGCTAAAATTATTCATTGTTTCAACTAACTTTTTAATTGAGTCGTTGGGATTTTCCAAGTATATCATCATGCCATCTCATAAAGAGATAGTTTTGTTAAGAAAAAAAAGGTTAAGTCATACAGCATTCCAAAAACCACACAAAACTGAGGACAGGATTTGGAGATGATTGTAAGAATAGAATAACCTGGCTTCTGATACCAGGTCATTGACATACCCCAATGTGACCCCTATATTACTTCTACTTCTAAAGAACATGTATGCTAGGACTGTAACTTTCTGAAAAAAAAATAAAGGATATTTGCAAATGCACATGGACCAGGTACTGAGATTATAGAATGAGACTCTCTCTACTCTATATTGCCTGGCCCAAGGCAGAGAAAATTATAGTGGAAATTAGTAGCAGCATGCCAATTGCCTGGACCAAAATGGTGCATCTGTTAGGTTTCTTTTCTCTTCTCTCAATGATTCTTTTCTCATTATAATAGAAACAATGTGTTAGACGGGACCTCAGAATTCATTTTCTTCAACTGACATATTTGCAAGAATCCCTTTTACAACATAATGATGGAGGACATGTTTTGGTAAATATACTTAATATGGCTTCAGCCTCCATTCCTATATGCAATGGGAAATCTTCAAAGTCAATCCAAATACAGATTAGGTACATAACATGCAGAAACAAATGAACCCAGAACCCAGTGTTTGATCAACATGGAGATCTGAACTATTGGGACAAGAAGTCACTATTTAACAACAAACAAAAACTATTGGGAAAATTGGAAAATAGTCCGACAAAAACTAGTTATATAGACCAACAACTCACACCATATTATCAAGATAAGCTTCGAATGTCTTCATGACATAGATATAACAGGTGACATTATAATCGAATTAGAGGAGCATGGAGGAAATTACCTGTCAGATCTGTGGATAAAGGAACAATTTATTACCAAAAAGAGAAAAAGAAAGCTTCACAAGATATGAAGTGGACAATATTTATTACGTAAAATTTAAAACATTTTATACAAATAAAACCAATGTTGCTAAAATCAGAAGAGAAGCAGAAAATTGGGGGAAAATCTTTGCAGCAAGCTTCTCAGATAAAGATTTCATTTTTAAGATATATAGGGAACTGAGTAAAATTTATAATAATACGAACCGTTCCCCAGTTGATAAATGGTTAAAAGATAAGAATAAATAGATTTTGAAAGAAGAAATCCAAACTTACAATAGTTACATGAAAAAAGTTCTAAATCACTGGTAATTAGTAAAATTAATACAACTCCAAGATACCACCTAATACCCATCAAATTGACAAAGTTGACAAAAAGAAAAAGAAAATAACAAATTTTGGAAAGGTTATGGGAAAATGGCTACTTGAATGTACTGTTAGTGGAGCTGTGAACTCATCCAACAATTCTGGAAAGCAATTAAACTCTGCATACCCTTTGATTTAGCAATACCACTACTAGATGTGCACCTCAAAAAAATCAAAGAAAGATGAAAAGGGCTTATATATACAAAGATATTTTTAGCAACTCTTTTTTTGTATTGGCAAAGAATTGGGACCTAAGGGGATGA
The DNA here is from genome assembly GCF_003287225.1 of Phascolarctos cinereus. Lineage (NCBI taxonomy): Eukaryota > Metazoa > Chordata > Mammalia > Diprotodontia > Phascolarctidae > Phascolarctos > Phascolarctos cinereus. The sequence continues at coordinate 354,615,092 of NW_027556098.1, forward strand.
TCAACAATTGCGGAACGGCTGAGCAAGTTATGGCATATGAATGTGAAAGAATACCATTGTGCTTTAAGAAATGATGAAGGAGATGCTTTCAAAAAAAAAAACCTAGGAAGACTTAGATGAATTGATTCAAAGTGAAATGAGTAGAACCAAAAGAACAATTCACACAGTAACAACAATATTGTAAAGATAATCAACTTTGAAACACTTAGAGATGCTTATCAACATAGTGTTTAATTACAATTTTCAAAGGACTTAAAATCAAAAATTCTATCTACTTCCAGATAGAAAACTGTTGGACTTCTTGCAGATTGAAGCATATTTTGTTTCTTTTTTTCTTTTTGGGAAGGATATGGCTGATGTTGGGATTTTTTTGCATGACTACACATTTTTGTAATGGGTTTGTAATGGTTTTGGATATTTTGGGGAAAGAGGAAGAAAAGGAGAGAATTCACTGCTGAAAATAAAATAAGACCCAATCAAATTACACTATTTAAATTATTTTTTTTAATTTTTAAAAAATACATTTTATTGATCTTTTCCTTTTACATCTCTTTCATTTCCCCATCTATCTCTTGCCCATCCTCTCTCAGTTAAAGTCTTATAACAAAGAGGCAGCTATTAGATTGTGGGATATGGAGTTAGGAAAACCTAAGTTCAAAACCTGTCTCAGCCACTAGCTGAGTAACTCTGGCAAGTCACTTAACCACCATTTTCCTCAGTTTTTTCATCTATAAAATGAGAATAATATTATCATCTACTGCCCAGTGTTCTTGTGAGGATAAAATGCATTAAAATTTGTAAAACACTTTGCTAATCTTAAGTACTATACAAACACTAATTATTCCCTATTATTAACAAAGAAGAAAATAAAACAATAGTTCACCAAAACAGACATATCCATAGTCTCTTACATCTGACAAGAAAATGGGGAGGCTATTTCTAGTATCTCTTCTTTGGGACTGAACTTGGTCATTATGAGTTAGTGGAATTCCATTTTGATTGTTTTGCTGTTATCATTCTTTCCATTTATATTTCCATTTTCATGGTACGTGTTTTTTTTTCAGATTCTGCTAGGTTTTTTTGCACTAGCTTATATATCTTCCTCTGCTTCTTATTGTCCCAAATCAATAATGGTCCATTCCATTGCTATGCTGCCAATTGTTTTCCTGTTCTATGTGCATCTACTTTATTGTAATCTTTTGCTATTATGAAAGATGCTGCTATAATATTTTGGTTTTATGGATCTTTTCTTTTTGTTATTGAACTTCTTAAGATATATGCCTAGAAGTGAAATCTCTGAGTCAAAAGTACTCATTTCCTTACCATTATTCCCAAATCCTTTCCCAAATAATTGGATCAATTCATAACTTCAATAAAAAGTACATTAGCATGTGTGTAAAAGCACTTCATTATGATAGAAATGAAAATGAAATGAAATCCTAAACGGTATTGGTACTACCTCCCCCAGTGCCCCATCCATAATTTAACTTTTGTATTGAGGTAAAAATGCTTCTGAAGCATTGAGCACCTGTTGCTCCTAGATTTCCCTTGTCATTCTGCTTATAATCTAGAACTCTTCAGCCTCTATATTCAACAATTTGTGAAGCTCTGTTGATTTTCTTCTTAACAGCCTTGGAAGAAATCTGAATTCTAGTTGATTTGTAGCTTCCAAGAATTACACAATCAGCAAGTTTCAGAGGCAGAAAGGGCCTCAGTTGTCATCTTGGGAAAAAATACCTGAACAAAAATTCCTTCTATAATATTTTCAACAAGAAGTCAATGAGATTATTTTAATTGCAATCAGGGAAAATCCACTATAACCTAGGAGAAATCATCCCATTATTGGCAAGGTTTTCCTGAAAGAAGTCTAAAATTTTCTTTCTAAAACTTCCACTTATGATCTGAATTCTGCCTATCGTAAATCAATTAGAACAAGTCTAATCATTCTTTTGTATGGCAGTCCTTCAAGTACTTGAATAATGAAAAAAAAGTTGAAAGGAAGGAGACTCAGTGATGCCAGATTTCAACCCATAGTAGTAAAGACTAAACCTTGTTGGTTCTGGTTAAAACTGAGAAAAGTTGATGGATGGAACAGATACTGTAGGTAGACTAGACTTAGAAGCAATAGAGCATCTATTCTCAATTTTGTTGAACAAACCCCAAAATTCCAGCTATTGGTGGGACTATTGAACAAAAACTACTGAGAAAGCTGGAAAGCAGTCTAGAAGAAATTAGGCTTAGAACAATATCCTATACCATATGCCAAAACAAGCTCTGAATGGATGGGTGGCCTAGATTTAAAAAGAAATTCTCCTAAACAAATTGTCGATACACAGAGATATTTTTCACAATTTTAATAAAGAAATAGGATTCAAAAAAAATCACAATTGACTTCTGGGAGCCAAGATGGCCATGTAAGCAGTAAGTTGCTCTCACTCTCTCTTACTGACCTTAAAAACCCAGAAAATACCACCTCAAGAAAAATTCTAGAACATTGGAGTCAGCAGAGAGATAGGGTATAGCAGTTTTTTAGCTTGCAAGGCTAGAGTAATTAATGGGAAAGGTCCCTCTTGCTGTGGCTGAAGGAAACCAATACAGGACAGGAGGTGTCCCAACAAGCCAGCAGCAAACTCAACCTCAGCAAACCAGTGGGAGATCCTGAGCTCCAGAGAGATGGAGTGGGCAAGCACCAACACCACAATTTCCCCCCCCCCATGATTGGCACAGCCAAGAGAACCAGCAGGCACCAGTGCAGAGAACCACCACTTGTGGGGTGGATAGGCTTCCACCAGTGGCTGAGCCTACTCATGCTCTAGTGCAGCCCTGGGTGAGAAGGCAACATCCAGTGGCCAGACCACACCCACACCCTACCTCATGAGCTTCTGTATAACCCCAGGGAAATGCAGAAAAATCTGACCTGGCCTCAGCACACACCAGCCACCACCACCAGCTCCAGCTCAACACCAGGTAAGCTACACCTCTATAGCCTCCAGCTGCTAGAACCTGAGGCCCCAGCACAAAAAGCCAGTAACCAGGCCTCTAGCCCCTGGCACAAGAAGCTTGGGACAGTGCCCCCTATGCCCCAGAAGCAGGGATCAACTTTAAAAGCCAGGAAAAAGGCAAACACCATAAGCAAAAAGCAACATAGAAAAACAAAGACCATAGATTCTTACTATGGTGACAGGGAAGATCAAAACACAAATTCAAAAGAGGACAGCATTGTCAATATACCCACATCTGAAACCTCAAAGGGGAATATGAATTGGTCTCAAGCCCAAAATGCCTTCTTGGAAGAGTTCAAGAAGGACTTTAAAACTCAAATTAGAGAGGTAGAAGAAAAATTGCACAATTCCTTTAAAAATACAATTGACAAGATGGAAAAAGAAAACAACTCAAAAGCAAAATTGGCCAAATGGAAAAGGAAGTACAAAAGCTAACTGGAAAAAAAAAACAATTCCTTAAAAATTAGAATTGGGCAAGTGGAAGCTAATGACTCTATGAGACATCAAGAATCGGTAAAACAAAATCAAAAGAATGAAAATAAAGAAAAATGTAAAATACCGCATTGGAAAAACAACTGACCTGAAAAATAGATCCAGGACAGATAACTTAAAAATTGGTCTACCTCAAAGCCATGATGACACAAAGAACCTGGTCACCATCTTCCAAGAAATCATCAAGGAAAACTGCCCTGAGGTCCTAGAACTAGAAGGTAAAACAGTCATCAAAAGAATCTACTGATCACCTCCTGAAAGAGATCCCAAACTGAAAATGCCAAGGAAAATTACACCCAAATTCCAGAATTATCATGTCAAGCAGAAAATACTGCAAGAAACCAGAAAAAAGCAATTCAAATACCATGGAACCACAATCAGATTATGTAAGACCTTACAGGTTCTCCATTAAAATATCAGAAGGCTTGGAATATGATATTCCATAAGGCAAAGGAGCTTGGATTACAACCAAGGATCAACTACCCAGAAAAATTGAGCACAACCTTTCAGGCAATGAGATGGACATTCAACAAAATAGGGGACTTCCAGATCTTCCTGATGAAAAGACTGGAGCTCAGTGGAAAATTTGATCTCCAAATACAGAAAATCTGATTGTCAATACAAGACTCAAGAGATTTATAAAAAGGTAAACAGGACAGGGAAAAAACAACAATTGTTCAATAAGGGCAAACTGTTTACATCCCTACGTGGGAAGATGACACTTGTAACTCTTGAGAACTGTATCTTTTATTATGACATTTAGAAGGGATATACATAGGCAGAGGATATGGGTATAAATTGACTTTGATGTGATGATAAAAAAAACCTAACTGAGGGGTGAAAAGGGATTCTAATGGGAGAAGAGGAAAGGAGGAGGCAGAAAATGGTAAATTACATCACATGAAGAGGCACAAAAACATTACAGTAAAGGGAAGAAGGGAAGGGGATGACCATTGATATAACATACTCAGTTAGGTATAGAAATCTAACTTGCCCTAGAGGCAGTAGGAAAGGAAAGGGGAAAAAAAGAAAAGGGATGGTGAGAAGAGAGGGAAGAAATTGTAAGGGAAAAGGGAAAGAAAAGGGAGAGGGCTGATAGATGGGAGGAAAAATTAAGGGAGGCAGTGGCAGAATTCTTGAGAAGGGAAAGGGAGAAAGGAGAAAGAAAAGCATAAATAGGGGGAAATAGGATGGACAGAAAGACACAGATAGTAATCATAACTGTGAATGTGAATGAGATGAACTCTTCCAAAAAAGAGAAGTGGATAGCAGAATGGATTAAAAACTATAATCCTACAATATGTTGTTTACAAGAAACACATTTGAAAAAAAGGGACACACACAAGGTAAAGGTAAAATGCTGGAGTATAATATATTATGCTTCAGCCAAAAGTAAAAAACAAAAGCAGGGGTAGCAATACTGATCTCAGTCAAAGCAAAAGCAAAAATAGATCTAATTAAAAGAGATAGGGAAGGAAATTATATCCTACTAAAACCAATATCCTCCTATGGTCTCTCACCATAGACAATGAAGTAATATTATTACTAAACATATATGCATCCAAATTCTTAGAGGAGAAGTTAAGGGAGTTATAGGGAGAAATAGACAGCAAAACTATACTAGTGAGGAGCTCAACCTTCCCCTCTGTGATCTAGATAAATCTAACCACAAAATAAACAAGAAAGAGGTTAAGGAGGTGAATAGAATTTTAGAAAAGTTAGATATGGTAAAACTCTGGAGAAAATTGAATAGGGATAGAAAGGAATGTAGGAATATACCTTTTTCTCAGCAGTACATGGCACCTACACAAAAATTGACCATGTACTAAGGCATAAAATCTTCACAATCCAATAGAGAAATAGTTCTTCATCAATCATGAGCTAGAATAAATAGTTTTGATTATGTAAAAATCAAAAAGTGTTTATAAACAAAATCAGTGCAGTTAGAATTTGAATGGAAACAGATGATGGAGGGAAAAAAATTATCAAATTTTTCCAATAAAGCTAATATCCAGGCCAGCAAGCAAACTCATATAAATACTTAAGAATAAGAGCCAATCCTAAAAAGATAAATAGTCAAACTATAAACAGACAATATTCTAGATAAATTCAAGCATTTAACAAGAATTTTAAAAGTCTCCATATCACTAGTAATAATAAGAAAAATGAAACTTAAACAACTCTGATGTTTACCTGATACTCATCAGATTGGAAAAAGATGACAAAAATTAAATGATAGCTATAGGAGTGGGTGTGGAAGGACAAGCACATTTGATATATTGTACATGATGTACATGCATTCTTACAGCCATTTTCTGGAAAGAAATTTGAGGCCATTCCAAAACAGTCACCAAACTGTCCATACTTTCACCTAGGTAAGCAATACTAGACGTATACACACCCCCCCCCACCAAGACATGAAAGGACTTATATTTTCAGGAGCCAAGATGGCAGAGTTGAAAGCATCAACTTGCTTGAGCTTTCGCCCAAACCCCTCCAAATACTTATAACAATGGCTCCAAACAAATTCTAAGGCAACAGAACCCACAAAAAGACAGAACTAAACAAATTTCCAGCCCAAGACAACCGGGATGATTGATCAGAAAGGTATTTCGTGACGGGCTGGGAGCGGAACACAGTGCAGCATTGGCGGAGAGGCCACAGTGAACCTGGAGCAGGCCTCAGAGGACTGACTCAGGGGTAGCTGTGGCAGTTTCCAGACTCCTTAATCCACAAATGCCAAAGACAACTTAGAAAGTCAGTGGGAAAAGTCTGTTTCTGTGGTGCTGAGAGAGGAAGGCAGGGTCTCAGATTCAGTTCCCTGAGAACATGGCCTTGGGATGGGCAGATGCTTCCCGAACTTCTGGTCCACAGACTGAGGGGGAATTGAGTGGCTGATCAGAGGGGGATTGCAGGGATCTCTCTGCTGGTGCTGAGGCAGGAATCTCTTGCTTTGCCCGTGCTTGGATCTGGGTCACAGTTCTGGGTGGCAGTCCTAGGGTGAGAATGGCACAGTGGAGCTTGCAGTGGCTGTGGACAGGAAACCTTCCTCACCATTCCAGGACAGAAAGGAGTGCTTGTGATCACTAATAGACCACAGCACAGGCCAGGAGAGGAGTAAACATCTCGCCTCTCTTATCATACCACCTTGGAAGGACTGAAAATTTACAGGTCCCTACAACTATCTCTGAAAACAGCTATATAAACCCCGAAGCTTGGGACAGTACATTCTCCACATTGGAAGCAGACTCTTACCTTAACAAAGAGTTTAAAACTCAAGTAAATGGCTGGGATCATGAGCAAGCAGTGCAAAAAGAGTCAGACTATATTATCTTACTTTGGTGACAAAGAAGATCAGAATATACAACCAGAAGAAGACAACAAAGTCAGAGCTCCTACATCCAAAGCCTCCAAGAAAAATATGAATCAGTCCCAGGCCTTGGAAGAGCTCAAAAGGGATTTTGAGAAGCAAGTAAGAGAAGTAGAGGAAAAACTGGGAAGAGAAATGAGAGTGATGCAAGAAAATCATGAAAAACAAGTCAACAGCTTGCTAAAGGAGACCCAAAAAATACTGAAGAAAATAACACCTTAAAAAATAGCCTAACCCAAATGGCAAAGAGGTCCAAAAAGCCAATGAGGAGAAGAATGCCCTAAAAAGCAAAATTGGCCAAATGGAAAAGGAAGTCCAAAAGATTACTGAAGAAAATACTTCCTTAAAATTAGAATAGAGCAATTGGAGGCTAGTGACTTTATGAGAAATCAAGACACTGTAAAACAAATCCAAAAGAATGAAAAAATAGAAGACAATGTGAAATATCTCATTGGAAAAACAACTGACCTGGAAAATAGATCCAGGAGAGAGAATTTAAAAATTATTGGACTATCTGAAAGCCATGATCAAAAAAAGAGCCTAGACATCATCTTTCAAGAAATTATCAAGGAAAACTGCCCTGATATTTAAACCAGAGAGGCAAAATAGAAATTGAAAGAATCCACGATCTCCTCCTGAAAGAGATCCCCAAAGGAAAACTCCTAGGAATATTATAGCCAAATTCCAGAGTTCCCAGGTCAAGGAGAAAATATTACAAGCTGCCAGAAGGAAACAATTCAAGTACTGTGGAAACACAATCAGGATAACACAAGATTTAGCAGCTTCTACATTAAAGGACAGGGCATGGAATATAATATTCTGAGGGCAAAGGAGATAGGATTACAACCAAAATCACCTACCCAGCAAAACTGAGTATAATCCTTCAGGGGAAAAAATGGTCATTCAGTGAAATAGAGGACTTTCAAGCATTCTTGATGAAAAGACCAGAGCTGAATAGAAAATTTGACTTCCAAGTACAAGACTGAAGTGGAACATGAAGAGGTAAACAGGAAAGAGAAATCATAAGAGACTTATTAAGATTGAACTGTTTACATTCCTGCATGGAAAGATGATATTTATAACTCATGAGACCTTTGTCAGTATTAGGGTAGTTGGAGGAAAAAAAATTATATGTATGTATAGGTAGATAGATAGATAGATAGATAGATAGATAGATAGATAGATGGTACAGGGTGAGTTGAAGATGAAGGGGTCATGTCTGGAGAATAAAATTAAGGGATGAGAGAGGATTGTATTTGGGGAAGAAGAAAGGGAGAGGTAGAATAAGGTAAATTATCTAACAAAAATAAAGAAAAGAAAAGGATACTTTTCTGAACAGTATTCACCTTAGAGAAAGAAGATTATTTTACATTTGGCTCCCTAGTGTTGGAAGGAACAACAAAGGCCTTAAACCATGACATGGAGGGTGGAGGTTGGGGGAGAAGAACAAGGATTCTGGCCATTTCTGTCGATGATTACCGTAAGTTATTCTGAGGGGTGAAAAAGAGACTCACTGAAATATTTAGATGTTGCTTGACTAGCAGCCTTAAGTTCATTTCCCTTCTGAGGGCAGCCTGAGCCATTCAGCAGATGTATACACTGGGAAAATCATATGCATCCCTGTGGAAATAAGAACCCAACAGAATGGTGGATCTTTCCCCACTGGCAGCTCCAAGTTCATTTCCCTTCAAAATGGAAGCCAAAGCATAGTATGCTAGTAAATCTGGAGATCTCTAGAACACTAGTGGCAAGTACAAATTGCTGGAGAGTGAGAGAATTATATTGGTAGCTTGTGGAATGTTGTGAGTCTTTTACATGTTTTCTGCATTTTCTGAGTGACAAAATAAAAGCTGGCTTTTATCTGAAAAAAAAATATTTTCAGCAGTACGTTTTATTATGGCAAAGATCCAGAAACAAAAAGGATATTCATACCTATCAGTTGGAGAATAATCAGATTACCATATACAAATGTAATAAATAACATTATATAATAATGAATTATGTAATGGATGAAATCAGAGAAACCTGAGAGGACTAATACAAATTGTTGCAGAGTAAAGAACCAGAAGAACAATTCATACAAGGACTACAACATTGTGAAGGAAAACAACTTTGAAAGACTTAAGGTCTTTTATCAATGCAATTACCAATAATTTTTACAAAAGACTGATAGTGAATCATGCTTCTAATTTTTTGCCAGAGAGATGATTACTGGTTTAGGACAAGACACATTTTCAGACATACCCAATGAGTGGATTTTTTATTTTACATAATTATACTTGTTTGTTACACAGTGGCGGGAAAAATTGGAGACTTGGGAGAAGTGATTGTGATATTATATCATCTACTAAAGGCCTTTCCTGGTCTCCCAGTTGCTGTAGCCTACCTCCTCCAAAATTACCTTCCGTCTACTCTATATGTGTCTTGTATGTGCCTATTTATACACGTATTCACTGCCCCCATTTGAATTTAAGCTCCTTGGACTATTTTTTCTTTCATTTCTATTCCCAGTGCTTAGCATAGTGCCTGGAACATAATCATTTAATAAATGAAAGGTAATTTAATGATTTGTAATTTTAAATGTAAGAAAATAAAGAAAAGATCATCAAGGAATCATTAAATCAATAACATAGATAACAAAATTAGGAAGTACAGATTACACCATCAGGGCAGTGTAACTATTCTGTCAAATTTCAAACATAGAAAGTAAAACTGAGTTTGAAACATACAAAGTAAAACTGAGTCATGAAGACTGACAATTTAAAAGAGTTTTACAGTTTCAAAAAAGTACTAGGGCATAAACACCTCACAATCTAATGCAGAAAGGCAGAAATATTAAATGTATCCTTTTTAGATCATGAGTCAATAAAAATCATATGTTATAAAGGGCCACGGGGGAAAAAAAGCTATACTCTACAATATTGCACTAAACTGAATTTTGTAAATTGTGAGGGAATGAGAGGGTTTGGTGGAAATCAGTGTTTCATATGTAATTGTAAAAAAAATAGAAAGCAGTCTATATGTTTCAACAATAGAAAAATTATTTATTGTGGGATAACAAAAAAAAAGAAGTAGAGGAAAAACTGGGAAGAAAAATGAGAGTGATGCAAGAAAATCATGAAAAACAAGTCAACAGCTTGCTAAAGGAGACCCAAAAATATACTGAAGAAAGTAACACCTTAAAAAATAGCCTAACCCAAATGGCAAAAGAGGCCCAAAAAGCCAACGAGGGGAAGAATGCCTTAAAAAGCAGAATTGGCTGGATGGAAAAGGAAATCCAAAACCTCACTGAATAAAATGCTTCTTTAAAAATTAGAATGGAGCAATTGGAAGCTAGTGACTTTATAAGAAATCAAGACATTATAAAACAATATCTTCTTTTGGCATATTGATGATGAATGTGTCCAGGTCTTCATAATTTTTTTCTTTGACCTCATTAGGGTTTGTCATGGTAGAAGTATATGCACAGATGATGGTGGCATGATACTTTTGGCAAGTGGCAATCAAATTACATTGTGATGAATCTATTATTCACTCCTTTTGGGAGGCACACAAGTTTGTTGACTAGATTAGTTTGGATTGTGAAGCATATTCCAGCTTCACCTCTGTCACTGTGGCCACTCCAGAAAAATGTGTATCAAGTTGTGACATCAGCAAGCTGGCCTTCATTTGCCAGCTTTGTTTTACTCAAGGCTGCTATTTGTATGCAATATCTGATGAATTCTCTCATAACAGGAACTGTTCATCTTTCAGGTCTGCTGGATATTATGTTTTCCAAAGGCAAACATTTCATGTACTAATGGTAAGTGGAATCATCTTCAAAAAGTTTTTGTATATTTTTTTGTGTTTCAACCACATAGTGGGATCCCTGACTGCTGTGGTAAGTAGACCAGGTTTGGGTGAAGCTGATAAATTTAGGGCATCTTTTCTAGCCCCTTCCTCATATCAGGAGGTGAGGAATGTAGTCTTTGAGCAAGGATGTTCAGACACCCATGGAGCTGCTGCATCCCACTGATGCTTCAGTCAAGTGAGAAGATAACCCTATGGTCTGGGCTGCCTGTGTGCAGGGTTGTCACTATGGCTCCCGGTATATTCACACCTGTTGCTTCATCATTTTCCTGTTGCCAGGGGACTTTGAGGTAAGTAAAAATGGTCAGGATGATGTCTTTTGATTCATACATAAATTGAATTTAAGTGAGGCAGAGTTGTGCAAAGTCATCATCCTCACTTTCTCAACCAAAGTCATTGAAGTCCAGTGGCAAAAGAAAAATAAGGATGACCAGTGATGGCTCAGGATGCAGTCGATGACCTTGGTAACTTTGATATCTAAGCAAGCTCTAAGCACTCCACAGCACCTGCTTCAGCCACCTTCAAGGCCATTAGAACAAATTGTTCTCATCCTCCCATTCCAGCTGGGGAAGTCTTTACATGCTTGGGGTAGACACCCCCCACCAGTTAACTGATGGGGTGAGACACCTCATTTACCTTCAACCTATATGCTAAACAGTTTACCAGGGTGTGGCCACTACATATGCTACAACTTCTTGGACCCTAAGGTGAGAGTGAAATGAATCCAGTGTCACCACATGAGAAAAACATCCCTGAAAAAGACTCTGCATCCTTCACACCAGAGGTACTAGTCTTCACTGAACACCTCACACAAAATTGTATAGAGGAAGACTAGAGTAAGGCCCAAGAGAAATACCTAAGGGATACTCAAAGTTAGAAGGTATGATCTGGATAAAGATTCTGCAAAGGAACCTAATAAGAATCAGTAAAATATATAGTAGGAGAACCAAATTTGAACAATATCACAAAAACCCAGTGAGAAGAGAGTAGATGATTGACAATACCAAAGGCTGCAGAGAGGTCAAGAAGGATGAAGATTGAGAAAAGATCATTACATTTGTTGATTAAGAGGTCAACGGTAACTTGGGAGAAATCAATTTCAGTTGAATGATGAGGTTGGAAGACAGGCTGCAGAGAATTAAGAGTAGAGTGAAGGAAAAGAAAGTGGTGATAGCAATTATAGATAGTCTTCTCAATGAATTTAGTCAATAAAGGGAGGAGAGATATGGAATAATAGCTAGCAGAAATGGATGGATCAAGTAAGGGTTTTTTAGTATGTGGTAAATGCAGGCATTTTTACTGGCAGTGTGGAAGCAGCCTGTAGACAAAGAACATTAGTGAGACACTTGGAATGATAGAGGAGGCACTATTACAGAGCAGACAGGATGGAATGGAATCATTTGTATATGTGAAATGATTTGCCTTGGCAGAGAGAAGATATACCTCTTTGTGTGACAAACGAGTGAAGGAGATAGTGATAAAAGGCATCTGAGTGATGCGAGCTAAGTAGGAGATGAGAAGAGGGAGGTCTTGCCAAATGGCCTTAGTTAGAATCACACAAGATTTAGCAGTTACTAGTGTAAAGGAAAAGAGAGTTTGAATTATAAAATGCCAAAGTACAAAAGATCTAGCCCCTAGATCTTTTAGATCCCTCAATAAAAGGATTTGTTTGGTGAAGTTTTGATTCAGTCAAAGGGCCACATTTGAGGATCTAGAGGGCCACATGCAGCCTCAAGGCTGCAGGTTCCCCTCATCTGATCTAGGGTTACAACAAGAATAATATTCAGCAAAACTGTATATGATCTTATAGGAGTAAAAAAAAAGAACCTTTTATTAAAGTTCCAATAGTTGCTGATTAAAAGACCAAAGCTGAGTGGAAACTTGTAAATAAAACATAGGATTCAAGAAAAATAAATACAAATGGGCAGTGAGAAGGCATTTTATAAGGATAATGTGTTTGTATTTTAACATAGGTAGGAATTAATATGTGTCCCCTTATTGGAGTCAAGGACTAGTTAAGACTGAAAGTTTAGGGGTAGGTTTTATGTTCTTATGATCTTAAAGAAACAAATTGAAGGCGAGAAAAGAAAAAAAACTAGGTAAGAAAGGAGTGACTGGTAGAGGAAACCTATCTAATGTAATAATCAGGATACATAAGTGGAAGAGAAAGGGGTAGGGGAATAGGCAGCACTTAAACCTCACTTTCATCTGTACTAGTGAAAGGAAGGTAGAAAATATACGATGAGAGTTGGGTATAAAAAATATATTGAACTCAACAAAAATAATGGAAGGAAAAAGGTGTGTGGGGGGGGAATAAGAGGGAGGATAGATTCAGGGAGAGATTAGTCACAAGCAAAATACACTCTAACCATGAAAAGTGGATTGTGAGGTGGGGTTTGAAAGTAATGACTAGCACCTAGGATTGGGGCCTGGGTCACAGAAAGAGAAATGAACCATGGGAGTAGGATCAGATTACATCAGACATAACATCTTAAATACCTAAAGAAAAAGCTAAATGAATTACAAGGAGAAATAAAGGGGCCTCAATGTACCCCCTTTCAGACCCAGATAAATCTAATAAAAAACAAAACATGAATGAAAATATGCTCCTGACTAGAATTTTAGAAAACTTGGATATAATAGATCTCTAATTATTATAGAATATGAATAGAAATAAGTATACATACTTCTCAGCTGTGCATGATATTTTCCCAAAATGGTTGGTTATAAATGGCTTAAAAATCACACAAGAAAAGTAGAAATATTACAAACATATTTTATTTACTAGAGTGCAATAAAATATATTCAATAAAGGGCTATAGATGAAATGGTTAAAAATTAATTGGAAACTAAATAACAATACTAAAGAATTCATGGATCAAAGAACAAATTATGGAAATAATAGAAAATTTCATTAAAGATGAAATGACATACCAAAATTTAAAGAATGCAGCCAAAGCAGAGAAACAGTGATGAAGTATACTATTCATCTCCTGAAAGAAAGGTGATAGGCTACAGAATGAGTTGGATATTTTTTGGTCATGACAAATACAAGAATTTGTTTTGCTTAACTATACATATTTGTTACATGAGGTTTATTTCTCTTTTTCCAATGGGACAAGGTGGAAGGAAGAGAAAAAATAATTTTAAATTAAAAAATTAAATTTTAAAATTTCTTCATTCTTCCAACTGATGGGCAGTAAATATTTTTGTACATATCATCTTTTACTTCTTTCTTTGGTCTCTTATGGATATAAATTTAGTAATGATATCACTGGGTGAAAGAGTATAGATAGATTACTATTGGGATAATAGTTCCAAATTACTTTCCAGAGTGGTTAGATAAGTTCATAACTCTTCCAAATCTATATATACATACTTGTCTTCCTATAGCCACTCTGACAATTGTCATTTTTTTTTGGTCATCTTTGTCAATCTTATGGTAGAAGATGGAACCTCATAATTTTTTAAATTTGCATATTGCTGTATTATCAGAGCATTTTATTACTATAACTTTGTATAATTTTATATGGTTGTTAATAGGTTGACTTTTTTTTTCTTTTGAGAACTATTTATTCATATTCTTTAACCATTTATTTATTGAGGCATAATTTTTGTTCAATCACTTTCTTACTGTTCCTTGTTAAGTATACTCTCTCCCTGGGCAGGAGACTGTCTTTAATAAATTATGATACATATTCCTAGATAGTAACTTCCCAAAAGTTTGTTCACTTTCTTGATCTACCTTTTTTTTTTTGAAACCTTTGCTTGTTATGACCAGCCCTGATGAAAACATCATCAGTTTTTGAAAGTGCTTTATTTCTTGCTCAAGATTACTTAGCCCTTAGCTATAATTCCTTTTTTTCCTAAATAGTAATTTTTTCCAATTACATGTGAAGATATTTTTCAACATTCATTTTTGTAAAATTTTGAGTTCCAAATATTTCTCCCTCCCTTCTATCCCTCCATCCTTCTCAAGACAGCAAGCAATCTAATGTAGGTTATACACATACAATCATGTTAAATGTATTTCCACATTAGTCATGTTGTGAAAGAAGAATCAGAACAAAAGGGAAAAGCCATGATAAAGAAAGAACACAAAAGTAGAAATAGTACATTTCAACCTGCGTTCAGACTCCATAATTTCCTCTGGATGTGGTTAGCATTTTCCATTATGAGTCTTTCGGAATTGTCTTGGATTGTATCACTGAGAAGAGTTAAGTCTATCACAGTTAATATCACACAATGTTGTTGTTGCTGTATACAATGTTCTCCTGGTTCTGCTTACT
The DNA here is from genome assembly GCF_003287225.1 of Phascolarctos cinereus. Lineage (NCBI taxonomy): Eukaryota > Metazoa > Chordata > Mammalia > Diprotodontia > Phascolarctidae > Phascolarctos > Phascolarctos cinereus. Next base: position 354,630,094 of record NW_027556098.1, read on the forward strand.
TTATTCAGCATCAGTTCATGTCTTTCCACATTTTTCTGAAATCCACCTGCTCATCATTTCTTGTAGCAAAATTGTATTCCATTGCATTCATATACCTCAACTTATTCAGCCATTCCCCAATTGATGGGCATCCCTTCAAGTTCCAATTCTTCGCCACTATAAAAAGAGCTACTATAAATATTTTTGAACATGTGGGTCCTTTAATACAGACCTAGAAGTGGTATTGCTGTATCAAAGGTATGCACAGTTTTATAGTCTTTTGGGCATAGTTCCAAGTTGCTCTCCAGAATGGTTGGATCATTTCACAACTCCACCAACAATGCATTAGTGTTCCAATTTTCTCACATTTTCTCCAACATTTATCATTTCCCTTTTCTGTCGTATTATCCAGTCTGGTAGGTGTGATGTGGTACCTCACAGTTGTTTTGATTTGCGTTTCTCTAATCAATAGTGATCTAGAGCATTTTATATGACTATAGATAGCTCTAATTTCTTCATCTGAAAACTATCTGTTCATCTCCTTTTACCATTTATCAATTAGGGAATGACTTCTATTCTTATAAATTTCACTCAGTTCTCTATATATTTAGAAATGAGGCCTTTATCACAAGTACTGGTTGCAAGAGCTGTTTCTCAGCTTTCTGCTTTCTCTCTAATCTTAGTTGCATTGGTTTTGTTTGTGCAAAAAATTTTTAATTTAATGCAATCAAAATTATACATTTTGCATTTCATAATGTTCTCTATCTCTTCTTTAGACATAAATTCTTCCTTTCTCCATAGCTTTGGCAGGTAAACTATTCCTTGCTCTCCTAATTTGCTTATCATATCATCCCTTATGTCTAAATCATGTAGTCATTTTGATCTTATCTTTGTATAAGGTATGAGGTGTTGGTCTATGCCTAGTTTCTGCCATACTATTGTCCAGTTTTCTCAGCAGCTTTTGTCAAATAGTGAGTTCTTATCCCAGAAGCTGGAGTCTTTGGATTTATCTGTCTAGGCCATTTTCTTTTGCATTTTTTTTTATTAATTCCCTTGATATTCTTGACATTTTCTTCTTCCAGATGAATTTTGTTATTTTTTTATAACTTCATAGAATACTTTTTGGTAGTTTGATTGGTATGGCACTGAATAAGTAAATTAGTTTAGGTAGTATTATAATGTTTTTATATTAACTTGGCCTACCCATGAGCAATTGATATTTTTCCAGTTGTCTAGATCTGACTTTGTGTGAAAAGTGTTTTTTTGCTTGTTTGTTTTGTTTTTGTTTGTTTTTGGTATGGCAATTGCCCAAGGTCACACAGCTAGTGAGTTTCAAGTGTATGAGGCCAGATTTGAAGTCAGGTCCTCCTTATTCCAGGGCTGGTGTTCTATTCACTGTGCCACATAGCTGTCCTGTAAAAAGTGTTTTGTAATTGTGTTAATATAGTTCCTGGGTTTATCTTGGCAAGTAGAATCCCAAACATTTATATTATCTACAGTTATTTTAAATGGAATTTCTTTTTTCTATCTCTTGCTGCTTGGCTTTGTTGGTAATATATAGAAGTGCTGATGATTTATGTGGATTTATTTTATATCTTGTAACTAAAGTTGTTAATTATTTCAAATCATTTTTTGTTGATTTCTCTAAGTATACCATCATATCATCTGCAAAGAGTGATAATTTTGTTTCCCCATTGCCTGTTCTAATTCCTTCAATGTCTTTTTCTTCTGTTTTTTGCTAAAAGTAATATTTCTAGTACAATACTGAATAATGGTGATAACTGGCATCTTTGTTTCAACCTGGATCTTATTGGGAATGCTTCCAGCTTGTCCCCATTACATATAATGCTGGCTAATGATTTTAGATAGATACTGCTTATCATTTAAGGAAAACTCCATTTACTCCTGTACTCTCAAGAGTTTTTGATAGGAATCAGTGCTGTATTTTGTCAAAAGCTTTTTTCTGCATTTATTTAGATCACATGATTTGTGTTAGTTTTGTTTCTGATATGCTCAATTATGCTGATAGTTTTCCTAATATTGAATCAGCTCTGCATTTCTGGTATAAATGCCACCTGGTCATAGTGTATTATACTGCTGATAAATTACTGTAATCTCTGTGCTAATATGTTATTTGAAATTTTTGCATTATTATTCACTAGGGAAATTTGTCTGGTTTTTTTTTCCCCTCTGTTTTGGCTCTTCCTGGTTTAAGTATCAGCATTATATTTGTGTCATAAAAAGAATTTGATAGGAGTCTTTCTTCATCTATTTTTCCAAATAGTTCATATAGTACTGGAATTAATTGTTCTTTAAATGTTTGGTATAATTAACTTGTAAATTCATCTGGCCCTGGAGATTTTTTCCCCAGGGAGTCTTTTTCTGAAATGGGGTTAAGTATTTTATTTACTCTTCTGTTAATCTGGGCAATACATGTTTTCATAAATATTCATCCATTTCACTTATATTGTCAGATTTATTGACATACAGTTGAGCAAAATAGCTTCTAATTATTGCTGTAATTTTCTCTTCATTGGCGGTGAATTCACCCTTTTCATTTTTGATACTAGTAATTTGGTTCTCTTCTTTTTTTTAAATCAAATTAACCAAAACTTTATCTATTTTATTGTTTTTTTCCTTAAAAACAGCTTAGTTTTATTCATTAGTTCAATAGTTTTCTTACTTTTAATTTTATTAATCTCTCCTTTGATTTTCAGAATTTCTAATTTGGTATTTAATTGGGGATTTTTAATTTGTTCTTTTTCTAGCTATTTTAGTTGCATGCCCAATTCATTGATCTCCTATTTCTGTATTTTATTCATGTACGCATTTAAAATATAAAATTTCCCTAAAGAACTGCTTTGGCTGCATCTGATAAGTTTTGGTGTGTTGTGTCATTATTGTCATTCCCTTTGATGAAATTATCGATTGTTTCTATGATTTGTTGTTTGACCCACTCATTCCTTTTTTGTTTGTTTGTTTAGGCAATTGGGGTGAAGTGACTTGCCCAGGGTGACACAGCTAGTAAGTGTCAAGTGTTTGGTCTAAGGCCGGATTTGAACTCAGGTCCTCCTGACTTCAGGACAGGTGCTCTATCCACTGTGCCACCTAGATTGTTTAGTTTCCAATTAGTTTTTAGTCTATCTTTCCTTGGCCTTTTATTACATATAATTTTTATTGTATCATGATCTGAAAATGATGCATTTAATATTTCTGCCTTTCTGCATTGGGTTGTGAAGTGTTTATGCTCTAATATATGGTCAAGTTTAGCATGAGTGTCACGTACCACTGAGAAAATGGTATATTCCTTTCTATCTCCATTTAATTTTTCCAGAGGTCTACCATATCTAACTTTTCTAAAATTCTATTCACCTCCTTAACTTCTTTCTTGTTTGTTTTGTGGTTAGACTTGTCTTGCTCTGAGAGGTGGAAGTTGAGGTCCCCACTAGTATGGTTTTGCTGCCTATTTCTTCTTGTAACTCACTTAAATTCTTTAAGAATTTTGATACTATACCACTTAGTGCATATATGTTTAGTAGCAATATGTAGTTTCCTTCCTTATCTCTTTTAATTAGAACTACTTTTGCTTTTGCTTTGTCTGAGACCAGGATTGCTACCCCCCCCATTTCTTTTTTATTTCAGCTGAAGCATAATATGTTCTGCTCCAGCCTTTTGCCTTTGCTCTATGTGTACCTCTCTGCTTCAAATGTCTTTCTTCTAAACAACATATTGTAGGCGTGTGGTTTTCAATACATTCTGCTATCCACTTCCATTTTATGGGAGAGTTCAACCCATTCATATTCAGAGTTAAGATTACTGTGTTTTTCTTTCCATCCTATTTTCATTATTTGTTCTTTTCTCTCTCCTTTACTCTGCCCCTCCTCACCAGAGTTTTGCTTCTTACCAGCCACCTCCCTCAATCTGCCCTCCCTTCTATCAGCCCCACTCTTTTCTTTCTCTTTTCCCTTCCTATTTCCCTATGGGGTAAGATAAATTTCTATACCAAAATGAGAGTGTATGTTATTCCCTCTTTGAGCCAAATCCAATGAAAGTAAGGCTCAAACAATATTCAACCCCTCTCTTCTTTCCCTCTACTGTAATAGGTCTTTTTGGTCTCTTTATGGGATGTAATTTACCTTATTCTACCTCTACCTTTCTCTTCTCCTAGTACAATACTTTTATTTACCTCTTAATTTTTTCATATCATCACATCAAAGTCATCTTATACCCATACCGTCTGTCCATGTATACTAACTGCCCTAATAGAGATACAGTTCTCAAGAGCTACAAGTATCATCTTCCTGTATAAGGAAAACAGTTTAAATCTTATTGAATAACATGTTTTTTTTTCTTTCCTGTTTACCTTTTTCTGCTCCTTTTGAGTCTTGTACTTGAAGATCTTTTTTTTTTTATTCAGCTCTGGCCTTTTCATCAGGAAAGTTTGAAAGTCCCCTATTTCCTTGAATATCCATCTTTATCCCTGAAATATTATGTTCAGTTTTTATGGGTAGTTGATTCTTGGTTGTAATCCAAGCTCCTTTGCCTTCTAGAATATCATAATCCAAGCCTTCTGGTCCTTTATGTAGAAGCTGCTAAGTCCTGACTGTGGCTCCTTGATATGTAAATTGTTTCTTTCTTGCTGTTTGCAGTATTTTCTCCTTAACTTAATAATTCTGGAATTTGGCTACTGTATTCCTTGGAGTTTTCATTTTAGGATTTCTTTCAGGAGATGACTGATGGATTCTTTCAATTTCTATTTTGCCCTCTGATTCTAGGATATCAGGGAAGAGTTCCTTGATAATTTCTTGAAAGATGTATCTAGGATCTTTTTTTGATCATGGCCTTCAGGTAGTTCAATAATTCTTCAATTATCTCTCCTGGATATTTTCCAGATCATTTGTCTTTCCATTGAGGTATTTTATATTTTCTTGTATTTGTTCAGTCTTTTGATTTTGTTTGACTGATTCTTGATGTCTCATAGAGTCATTAGCTTATACTTGCCCAATTCTAATTTTTAAGGAATTATTGTCTTCAGTTAACATTTATACCTACTTTTCTATTTGGCCAATTTTACTTTTAAAGGAGTTGTTGTCTTCAGTGGATTTTTTTTCCATTTGGCCAGTTCTATTTTTTTAAGGAGCTATATTCTTCAATTTTTGTGCTTTCTTTTCCAAGCTGTTGACTCCTTTTTTATAATTTTCCTACACAATTCTCATTTCTTTTCCCAATTTTTCTTCTACCATTCTTTTTTAAGGTCCTTTTTGAGCGCTTCCAAGAGGACTTTTTGGGCTTGAGACCAATTCGTATTCCCCTTTGTGGCTTCACATGTAGGCATTTTGACATTGTCCTCTTCTGAGTTTGTGTTTTGATCTTCTCTGTCACCATAGCAGTTCTCTATGGTGAGAGCTCTATTCTATCTCTTACTCATTTTTCATCATATTTCATGACTTTTAAAGTTGAGCTCTGCTCCTGGGGCACAGGGGGAACCTTCTTGTGCTAGGAGCCAGGGGCCTGGCAAGCTTGCCCACAGCACAGGGGGTGACCCAGCCTAATCATGCTTGTTGTGCAGGGATTCTGGGGCTCACAATTTGCCTTATGTGCTGAGGCTGGAGGCCTCACTGCTGGCCTGATGAGCCAGGACTGATGGGCCTTTGTTGCTGATCTGTGCTACAGCCAAGAGCCTCCCACTGGCTTGCCCAGATACTGTCTGTGCTGGGCTGTGCTCTCCTTTTACTCAAGTGAGATAGACCTTTTCTGAAGTCCTTTTACATTATCTTAAGCTGGAAAATTGTTTCACTCTGTCTTTTTGTGAGTTCTGTCACTCTAGAATCCATTTAGAGGCTTAATTTAACATTGTTTCTGAGGGAAACTGTAGAAAGCTCAGGCAAATTCCTGGCTTTTGTCTGCCGTCTTGTCTCTGTCTCCTCTTAGCTATAATTACTTGATTCCATCTGTGAATAGTACCATGGTCATCCAGTTGAATCACTGAATTGGTAATAGTCATTCAAATCAACGAGTTTGTGAATGGTCATGTTTACATCCTGCATATATGCTCTGGAAAGATTTAATACCTCTCTGTGGTTATTACATCAACAAATAGCTTTCTTTGAATCATTCAGCAGGTTTTCACCAATTTGTATGATTCATTTCCTCTTCTGACCCCACAAAATGATCTTTCACCTATGGGTGTACATATTCACTCCTTGGAGAACAAAGAACTTCTTTCAACTTGTGCAGTCCAGCCTCCTCATTCTGAAGAACCTAAATTCTTTTGTGCAGCTCTGGGATGATCCTGTGACAAGTAGCCTACTTAAAGGCATTAACCCCAAATGCTCATCCTCCTATAAAGAAAAGAGGCTTCAATAATTTCTGTTCTTTAGTCATTTGTTTTTCTGCCATGTCTGACTCTTTGAAACCCCATTTAGGGTTTTTTGGCAAAGATACTGCAGCGGTTTGTCATTTACTTCTCTAACTCATTTTTACAGATGAGAAAACTGAGGCAAACAAGGTCAAGTGACTTGCCCAGGGTCACATAATTAGTGTCTAAAGCTAGATTTGAACTCAGGAAGATGAGTCTTCCTGACCCTAGGCCCAGCACTCTACACACTGCACTATCTAGCTGTCCAGTCATTACCTGATGGATATTCTTAATGCCAACAAAACAGGATCCTCTATATAGTACAACTAGTCTTTCAGTCACAGTTCTACCAGGGACTTGATGATAGGAATTATAATGTACCTATTTTGCCAAAACAGAATCCAACTTATAAAGTGTTCAGAGAATTGTTCCATAGACTTTTAGAGTGAGATAAGGTTTAGTAACTTTTATTTCTACAATAGCTTTCCATTAATACATCTGGGAGTTCCAGTGGAGATATTCTCAATATCTTGGAGTCAAGAGGATCACAATTTCAACGCTGCCTCTAATTCTTATTAGCCATGTGGTCTAGGGCAAGTCACTCAACCTTTAATCTGCTTCAGTTTCCTCATCTGTGAAAGGGAATAATAATAGAACCTTACCTTCCAGGGTTGTTGTGAGGATCGAACAAGGTAATATTTGTAAAGCAATTTGTAAACCTTAAAATGTTACATAAATGCTATTATTATTAATTATTATTGTTATTATTTGGTTGGGTGGAAATTAAAAACACATGCTGTGTATATGGGACATTAACAGCAACTCTTTTCTGAAGGAATATTCCTGATCTCTTGGTTTTTTTCCCTAGGTTATCCTAAATTTTGAATTTTATGAATGACCCCCAAACATGATGACAACAGATTCCATTGACATAACATTTAGGATTATCTTCATCTCTCAGACTGTACTTGGGGTCCTGGGAAACTCCACCCTCCTGGGCCTTAACATCTTCAGTTTTCTTACTGGACACAAGCTGAAGCCCATAAATTTGCTTCTTACTCACTTCGTCTTTGTCAATAATGTGGTTCTCCTCTCCAAGGGGATCCCCCTGATAATAGCTGCTTTTGGAGTTGACAATTTCTTGGATGACAATGGATGTAAACTTGCTGTTTATTTTCACCGAGTGGCCCAGGGCCTTTCCCTCTGTACCACTTCCCTCTTGAGTTGCTTCCAGGCCATTACCATCAAATCTAGAAGCTCCAAGTGGGCAGACTTCAAAGCCACAGTCCCAAAGTTCATTATTCTCTCCTGTTTTCTCTTTTGGGTACTCAATCTATTAATAAATGGCAGTATCCTTGTTTATATTAGGGGTCCAAGGAAGTCTAGAAATACCACCAAGAGACAGGAATTTATTTATTGTTCTTCATCTTATGTCTCAGGTCATATATCAATATTTGTGATCATGAACTCTTTTTTTGACCTTGTGTGTATGGGAACCATGATCTGGAGCAGTATATCCATGGTACTTATCCTGCACAGACACCACCAGCAAATCCAGTACATTCGTAGCAACAATTTCACACCTGGAGGTACTCCTGAGACAAGAGCTACCCAAGCTATTCTTCTGTTGGTCAGCATTTTTGTCTCCTTTTATGTGCTCAATTCTATCATGACATGCTATATGTCCTTTTCCAAGCCAACTCCCTGGATTGTGTATACCTCTGCCTTCCTGGCTTCTTGTTTCCCAACTTATAGTCCCTTTGTGCTGGTCTTGAGTGATTCCCAACCTCTCAAGTACTGTGTGGCTTTCTGGCAGAGAATAAAGCTACTATTTTAACATTGGTTCTTGAAATAACAGTTGCCTCAAGATCTACCTATGCAGGATTTGTCATAGGGAAGGGACTCTGGGAGATCCTTAATCTGTAACAATAGTATCAGCTCAAAGGTTCAACCTTACTTTTCCAAATAAAAGGACAACAACTGAAGTTTCATTGGTGAACAATTCTGGGGTTAGGTTGAATTCAGGGAACTTCAAGGTCCTTTAAAATTATGATATTGTGTGAACCGTGGGTCTACCAACCCCATGATCCATATCTTCACAAGATAATGTAAGTTAATATGCTTTTCATAGCTCCAATGAGAGAGTCTATATCTGACCAAATTCAGTACTAATTAGCTAATTATGCTTGCCATGATGTTGAAATATAATGACATGCCAGAGGAAAAATGAAGCCCGTAAGTTCTAGCCATCTCACTTTTCTAGATTCTCCATTATAGTCTCTCATTATGAGCTCTTGCCATTCCTTTTTTGTTTTTCCTCATTTCTTCCTCCCTTCCTTCTTCCCCTTCCCTCCTCTTCTCTCCTCTCTTCTCTCTATCTCACACACAAATACACAAAAAAGGTAGAAACAAGGATACACACATACACATACTCTATTGCGACAGGGCATGTGTGATTTTTGAGTTATGAAGGCAAGTAAATCTCTTTCCCTCTCATTGTCATTCTATCCAAATGGCAAGTTCTCTCAAGTAAAATCCTAGGCAGATTTTCCCTGACAGGGAATATTTCCTACTTGATTAAATGGGTTTAAGCCTATTTTATTTATGCTTAGTGACTACAGCTAATTATTCCCTTCATTAAAAATAGAGCCATGGGGCAGTTAGGTGGAGCAGTGGATAGAACACTGGCTCTGGAGTCAGGAGGACCTGAGTTCAAATCCAGCCTCAAGACAAAATACTTGACACTTATTAGCTGTGTGACCCTGGGCAAGTCACTTAACCCCAACTGCCTAAAAATTAGATAGATAGATAGATAGATAGATAGATAGATATAAATATAGATAGATATAGATAGATATAGATATAGATATAGATAGATTAGATAGATATAGATATAGATATAGATATAGATATAGATATAGATATAGATATAGATATAGATATAGATATAGATATAGATATAGATATAGATATAGATATAGATATAGATATAGATATAGATATAGATATAGATGATATAGATATATAAAATAGAGCCATGCCTGGTGAAGTTAGGCTACCCGCTTTCTCAAGGCTTTGGCTTCTATTCTGCCTTGTCAACCTGTCTCAGACTCCCTTAATTCCTTCAAAGGTCAACTCTTGTGTCTTTTCCTATGTATTGCCTTCCTTGATCTCACTATTTGTTGGTTCATACTATCATTTATATGCTTATCTGTTTTCATATTGTTTCTCTCCAATAGAAGGTAAGCCCCTCGAGACTCAACTTCATCTTGTCTTTGTATCCATGAGCCTTGGACATAGTGCTTGATAAATAAATGGTCATTTCAGTGGATTCTGTGGAGCTGATAAATCTCCCCTCTCTTTAGCATCCTCTGGGGTTGGGACTTTTTTATTTGGACACCAGTATTGACTGGATTTGCTCACATCATCTATAAAAAGTACTTTTCCTCAAGGGAAACCTTTTCTTCTCATATGAAAAACTCTTTCTGACGAGAAGAGAAGGGAATAAGCATAAAACTGAGGCTGGATTGGAGCTCACATCTTCTTGATGCCAGGCCCAGAACTCTTCCACAGTGCCAAGAGATGCCTCATTACTTCCTGCTTACTTTCAAGACCAACGATCCTAGGAAGGTGAGGGTTACTGCTTTCCTTCAATTAGCTTGACTCAAATTCACTGCCAGAGGTTCCCAAATTTATTTGGCCTACTGCCCCCTTTTCAAGAAAAAAAAATTATGCAACAACCCCTGGAAATCTTTAACCCTTTAATTTTTTTTAAACTTTCATCATTTAAAAAAAATAATATTTTTTAAATGACACATCTTAAATTTAACAATTTATTGTAAATTGGCATGTTTTTTTCTGCACTGAAATTTTGATGACACAATATTACATCATGTAACCATACAGCATCATATTGTAAACAAGTCATGACACATAAATATTCTTGCTCATGCATGCTGGACTTCTCAACAATGAGCAACAAGCTCACCTGCCAACACTTGCTTGTGAAGACCTGTCAGCAGATGTGACCACTGATAGGTTATAACTTGCATTTTGTGTGTTTATTTGGAGGATAATGTAATCACTATGACTTTAACTCTGTTACACAAGAGATGAAACTTATGATTTTCATTATTTTCTTGTCTTCTCTTTCTTTCCTTATGCTTCCACTGTCCCCTTATTTTCATTCAATGCTCCCCACATTGTACCCCAGGATACTACTGCCCTCCTGGATTATTCCAGTGCCCCCTCCAGTGGGTGGTATTGCCTATTTTGGGAACCTCTGTTCATTTCAGTCTCAATAGAAAAGAACTAGATTTTGAAGTAGCTTCCCCCTCATCCCCAGCAGGAAGTATATTTCAGGAACTTTTTTCTCTGCCACCATAGGATGAACTGGTCATCCTATATGCCAGGTGAGCATCTCCAGTTGTCCTCTTGATTTTGTCCCTCTCATCTTTTATGACCCTGTTTGATCAACATTAGCTCTTCTTATATATTTTCAGTCTTTCACTCTCCAGCACTTTCTTTTTCTCAGCATACCCATATGCCAAGGTCTCTCCTATCCTAAAAAATACCTTCTCTGTCTTCTCCTTTAGCTATAGTCTCACATGTTTTCTCTGATTCATTGCTGACATACTAGAAAGAATAGTCTATACTTTGTTTTTCTATCCCCAAATCATCCCTTCTCAATCTTATGAATTGGTGTTGAAGGTACCAATATCCAAGTTAACTTGCCTCAAAATCTGAGTAAGTTTTGACTTTTCTTCCTTAGCTTCAGTTTTTCATCAGATACCAACTTCAATACATACTAACTTTATAGTACATCCTATAAATCTTCTCTTTTTCACTTTCACTAAATTGACTTTAATTCCAATCCTGTTTACCTGAAGAAATTAAATTGATTCTGGATCATTTTTATAATTTATTCTACTCTGTAATTGATTCCATTCTTTGTGACTGCTCCATTTTTTATGCTTGCTCAAGCCACATTGCTATATCATTAAGTTGAGCTCAGGATCCAGTTCTCCCTCTAAGGTAGCTTAAAGTCAATTTAAAAGAAAGGTTGTTATCTTTCGTGCCTGTATTCCCTAGGATACTTCATGGATATCTGTTTATTTAAACCCACAAAATTAGTGTCCCCAAAAGATATACCTTCTGTCCTTTCCTGTCCTTGTGTAGATAAAGTAGTTTCTATCTCTTCCAAGGAGACAATAAGTCTAATAATTGTGATCCACTAGAAAAGACTACGAGATACAGATGTGTCCCATAAAACAATTAGCATTTCTTAATTGTTAGAGAAGGGTGTTATTAACCTCACCTGAATGTAAGCCTACCTTTTTCAGTATAGCTAATCATAATTTTCCTGCCCTAACCCTACAACCCATCACTTTGTCTACCAAGATCCCACCTGTCTTTGTTGTGTGTTACTAAAGAGGGTCCCCTCCTTCTTGGGGGGAGGGAGGGTTCCACTGGCTTTGTTGAGATTGTCAGTATGACCCACTTTGTTAACAGTTATACATGTTACTGTTAATAAACTCATCTTGCTCAGAGTCTGCACCTCAGTCTCCCTTAATTAAAACTAATCAAGACATATTCCTTATCTGTACTAATATAGTAGAATCCTCCAGAGTCTTCCTACCTGAAGTCTCTTGGTTCTCCAATTCGTCATTTACACAATTGTACAAGTAATCTTCCTAATGTACCATTTGGATCAAGGTATTCTTCTACTTAAAAACCTTCAGTGGCCAACAAAGAAAAGAAATAAATTAATTCAATATTCAATCAACATATATTGGTTAGGCACCTACAACATAGCATGCACCATGCTAGACATTGAAAATGAAAAAAGAAAAGTAGCCCCTACCAATAAGGAATTGCTATCAGATTTGGGAAATACCTGTTTATGTGCGAAAGGTGTAATTGAGGAATCCCCCTTAATTGTGTAGACTTAAGTCTATGTGGCCATTTCTTTGAGCATGCATTGAAATGCATTTGTGAAGGCCAACTCATGGAGCATGCTAAGCATGAAGTATTTTTCCTTTGGAATAGGCCACATGGACCTGCACTTTGGGATGATGAGGGTGTAATAGGCTAGGAGAGCAGACTAATCTGGTAGCTCAGGTTCTAAATTGAAATATGATATTATTATAGGTCATTCAACAATTAACAAAAGAATTTTGCTTAGTCACAGCATAGATCAGATAATCAGTAAGGATATAGCACTTAGTTCAAGTAGACTGACCCTTCTACCCCACCCTTTTCTCCATAACAAAATGTGCCCTTTTCTCCATACCAAAATGTGATGGGTAAATAGGATGGGGTAACTCACAAAGCCCTAGGGCATCCACTGAATTTGAAAGGTAAAAAATCTTTTATAACTGGAGGTGACCAGGAAACCCAGTAAACAAAACTAGAGGCTACAAGGCAGAAGCCACAATCAACAGATAGGGCTTGAGCCTTAGCCCTCTAGGCTGTCTGGGAAACAGCTTTCTTGACTTTTAGGGAAATAACTAGCCTAATCTACAGGGCAGGAGGACCCATCTAGGAAAGTATTCTATCACACCTGGTCCCATGTGGCAAGGTCCTAAAGATATTCTAGAAGCTCTCTCACCAATAGCCTGAGGGCTATTAGTGGACAACCCTTATTTCAAGGATTATAGTATATGGTAGTAGATTCAAGGGCAATACTAGAGGAAAAAGTAAGAAAGAATACATAGCAAAAACAATAAAAAATGTAATGGCCCCTGAGAGAGTGAAAAAAAAATGAAGAATGAAAAAGACCAGAAGTTCCAGGTTTTTCCTCTTCACTTGGAAGAACCCAGTACTGTACTAGAAGGTGCTAGAGCACCCCTGAAATTAGCTCACTATCATGACTAAATTTTCAATGTGAATTTTTACACCTAAGAAATAAGAAAGTGCTACAAATAAGAACTTGATTTATTTTTTGTTGATTGTCTAGACTTAAAGTGATGGAGAAAATGTTAAGAATTCAGAATAAACTTGCATCCTTTTTTTTTGAAAGAGCCAATTATTAAACATTTACAAGCATGCCACCATCTGTTTAGTTTGCAATGGGTCTCCTAATGTAAGTGTACATGATTAAATGGAGCATCACAGGGAACATCAGGGTCCCAGCAAAAGTGATCATGCTTCTGTGCAGTTATTGAGTCTTCACTACATATCAGAGTCAGCTGTTATAAAATAGCTAAGAGACCTTTAACCTCTGTAACAGTCTATCTCAGGATCTGAACTGATGTAGATACTCGTCCCATAATACTATTCATTCAATGTTCCCTAGCCCATCAACTACCTCTATCTCCTCTCCCAAGCTCTGTTAGGGGGATGATACCAAATCTTTGCCCATTTAGTGCTCTCTACTGAGGGAGCTGTCCCTTATTTGACAGGTACCTTTTTTTTGTAAATAGTATTTGATTTTTTCCAATTACATGTAAAGATGGCTTTCGACATTCATTTTTCATAAGATTTTGAGCTCCAAATTTTTCCCTTTCCCTCCTCCCCAAGATGGCAAGCAATCTGAATAAGCTATACATGTGTGATCTTGTTAAATGTATTTCACAAAGTCCTTTCTGGAAAGGAGTTTTTGAATGATGCTACAGGAAAGCTGACCTGCCAGTGGAGGGAGACCTGAACTTTTTCTCCAGGGTTTATGGATCCCAGCCTTTTTTCTGGGTGTATAGATCCCACCAAAAGACCAGGGAACTTGAGGTTCATGGGATGGAACAGGGAAGGGCTTTAAAGGTTTAACTGGGACAATATCTAAAAGTAATTGTAATACCATGCTATAATAAATTCAATAAGATGTCTTCTAAGGTCCATTTTTTTTTCCTTTTAGCTTTAGGCATCTTATTTTAAACTAACAGTTTTGAGTAATCTTAACATTTAGACAAAAACTAGGCTTTCTGCTTAACTTAACATTTATATTTATTGCTATCTAACCCCTGATCTCTTTATAGTTGAGTCAAGATTCATTTTGTTGCAAATGTTTGGGTACTGAATTAGCAGATCATATTATAGAGTGTTATTATAGAGAGGCACTGAGAGGGAAGTTGGAGGAAACTGACCTTTTTTTCCTAGAATTTCCTGTAGTCCAGATCTTCTGCCCTACGATGCCTGTAGAACTTGTGGGTCTCCTAATTTAGACCTTTGTATCTCACTTCTTCTCTATATCTCAGTCCTGCTTTTGCTATATACAAGTTTCTTGAATGTCATGCTTGCTCCAAACTTTCTGCTTCCAGACTCTCAGATTATCCATTTGGTTCCTCTTACAAAAATTCCTTAAGGCATGACCAAGTCTCTTACCCAGTGGCTCTGATTAATTCAAGGAGATATACAAGTCTACTGAGTCTTGGTTTATTAATTCAATCAAGAAGTATTCTAACCTAATAAAGATAATTACTTTAAGTGGGTAGGATAATTTATGGAGCTAAATCCTTACACTTTCTTATCAGTTTTAATATTTGATTTCTTCAACAAACTTACAGGAGTGTTTTCTGATGTCTGCTATCCAAGTCTTGATAGTTCTTTATTTTTTTTATATACAAATTTCTTTATTTTTAGTTTTCAACATTCCCTTCCACAAGTTTTTGAGTTCCAAATTTTCACTCCATCTCCCCCCTGCCCCTACCCCAAGATGTCATGCATTCTGAATATCCCTTCCCCTACTCTGTCCTCTCTTCTATCTCTCTCCCCTTCTCTTATCCCCTTCCCCTTCTATTTTCCTGTAGGGCAGGATAGACTTCTGTACCCCATTTCCTATATTTATTTCCCAGTAGCATGTGAAAACATTTTTTTAAACATATGTTTTTAAAACTTTAGGTTTAAAATTTTCTCTCTTCCTCCCTCCCCACCCACCATCACTGAAAAGGCAATCAACTCAATATAAGGTGTACATGTGCAGTTATGCAAAATATGTCCATAGTAGACATGTTGTGAAAAACTAACTCTATTTCACTTAATCCTACCCTGCACTCCCATTTATTCTATTCTTTCTTTTGACCCTGTCTCTCCTCAGAAGTATTTACTTCTGATTAACCCCTTTCCCAATCTGCCCTCCTCTCTATCATCCCCCTGCTCTCTTGTCCCCTTTCCCCCCTATTTTCCTGTAGGGTAAGACAGATTTCCATACCCAATTGAATGTGTATGTTATTCCCTCCTTAAGCCAAATCCTATGAGAATAAGATTCACTCATTCCCTCTCACCTTCCCCTGTTTCCATTTCCACTGTAAGACACTGTTCTGGTTTTTATTTTTTGTGAGATAATTTACCCCATTCTACCTCTCCCTATCTCTTTCTCCCAATATAATCCTCTCTCATCCTTAATTTTATTCTCCAGATATGACCCCTTAATCTTCAACTCACCCTGTGCCCTCTATCTATCTATCTATCTATCTATCTATCTATCTATCTATCTATCTATACGTACATATAATTTTTTTCCTCCAACTACCCTGATACTGACAAAGGTCTCATGAGTTATAAATATCATCTTTGCATGCAGGAATGTAAACAGTTCAATCTTAATAAATCTCTTATGATTTCTCTTTCCTGTTTACCTCTTCATGTCCCACTTGAGCCCTGTATTTGAAAATCAAATTTTCTATTCAGCTCTGGTCTTTTCATCAAGAATGCTTGAAAGTCCTCTATTTCACTGAATGACCATTTTTTCCCCTGAAGGATTATACTCAGTTTTGCTGGGTAGGTGATTCTTGGTTGTAATCCTATCTCCTTTGCCTTCCAGAATATTATATTCCATGCCCTGTGGTCCTTTAATGTAGAAGCTGCTAAATCTTGTGTTATCCTGATTGTGTTCCCACAGTACTTGAACTGTTTCCTTCTGGCAGCTTGTAATATTTTCTCCTTGACCTGGGAACTCTGGAATTTGCCTACAATATTCCTAGGAGTTTTCCTTTGGGGATCTCTTTCATGAGGAGATCTGTGGATTCTTTCAATTTCTATTTTGCCCTCTGGTTCTACTATATCAGGGCAGTTTTCCTTGATAATTTCTTGAAAGATGATGTCTAGGCTTTTTGTTTTTTGATCATGGCTTTCAGATAGTCCAATAATTTTTAAATTCTCTCTCCTGGATCTATTTTCTGGGTCAGTTGTTTTTCCAATGAGATATTTCACATTGTTTTCTAATTTTTCATTCTTTTGGATTTGTTCTACTGTGTCGTGATTTCTCATAAAGTCGCTATCTTCCAATTGCTCTATTCTAATTTCTAAGGAAGTATTTTCTTCAGTAAGCTTTTGGACTTCCTTTTCCATCTGGCCAATCTTGCTTTGTAGGGCATTTTTCTCCTCATTGGCTTTTTGGACCTCTTCTGTCATTTGGGTTGGGCTATTTTTTAAGATGTTATTTTCTTCAGTATTTTTTTGGGTCTCCTTTAGCATCACTCTCAGTTTTTCCTCTACTTCTCTAACTTGCTTCTCAAAATTGTTTTTGAGCTCTTCCATGGCCTGGGACCAATTCATATTTTTCTTGGAGGCTTTGGATGTAGGGGCTTTGACTTTGTTGTCTTCTTCTGGTTGTATATTTTGGTCTTCTTTTTCACCAAAGTAAGATAATATAGTCTGACTCTTTTTGCGCTGCTTGCTCATGATCCCGCCAATTACTTGAGTTTTAAACTCTTTGCTAAGGTACGAATCTGCTTCCAATGTGGAGAATGTACTGTCCCAAGCTTTGGGGCTTTGTGCAGCTGTTTTCAGAGTAACTTCCAGGGACCTGTAAATTTTCAGTTCTTCCAAGGTGGTATGATAAGGGGCGAGGTGTTTACTCCTTTCCTGGCCTGCGACTACAAGTACTCCTTTCTGTCCTGTAACTGTGATGAGGGGCTTCTCTCCACAACCATTGCAAGCTCCACCAAGCCAGCGCTCCTCCTCACCCCAGCACCACTGCCCAGAACTGTGGCCCAGATCCAAACACGGGCAAAGCACGAGATTCCTGCCTCAGCACTGGCAAAGAGATCCCTGCAATCCCTCTCTGATCAGCCACTGGATTCCCCCTCAGTCTGTGGGCCAGAAACTTGGGAAGCAGCTGCCCCCCCCGACAGGGCCACGCTTTTGGGGAATTGTGCTGAAACCCCGCCTTCCTTTCTCAGGCAACGACAGAAACAGACTTTTCCCACTGACCTAATTTGTCTTTGGCATTGGTGGATTGAGGAGTCTGGAAACCTCTACAGCTGCCCAAGATTCAGTCCTCTGAGGCCTGCTCCAGGTTTGCTGCAGCCTGCGCACCCACGCCATGGCCTGTGCTGCGCTCCCAGCCTGACACGATACACCTTTCTGATCAATCATCCAGGTTGTTTTGGGCTGGAAATTTGTTTCACTCTGTCTTTTTGTGGGCTGTGCTGCTTCAGAATTTGTTTAGAGCCATTTTTTATGAGTATTTGGAGAGGTTTGGAGGAGAGCTCAACCAAGTCACTGCTTTCACTCCGCCATCTTGGCTCTGCCCCGATAGTTCTTTACTTAACTTGGGAAGGTTATACATTATCTTTTTTGAATGCCTTTGCTAATTCTTTTTAGTAAAAAAAAAATAAAGAATAAACTCAAGAAATGTCTGTGTGGTGTAATTCATAATCAAATCTTCATTCTCCAGAAGATAGAAACTCCAGCTTTAACAGGAAAAAGAAACACAAAAAACAAAACTCTGACCCCAAAATAAGTTTCCTTTCTTCTCAAGCTGAGAGGAAATATATCTCCCAGGTCTTTAATGACTTGTTCCCACATTGTTTGTGAGTTAACTCTCTGGGTCAGAGAGTTAGTCAGTGTGATTGGTAGGCAGTCATTTTGGCTTAGAGTTCACTGAGATGAATGTCTATCAATCTCAACCTGCTCCTTAGGGAATCTAACTATCTCACCTATTGCCAATAAGTGACTATAGTAGATCATCTTTACAGGTCCATTGATTAGCCTTTGGGACTACTTTTTTTAAATGCAAATTGATTAGTACCTTTACCACTAGGTATGGAATAGCATTCCCAAAATTTTCTAACTCAGTGTTTCTCAAACTTTTTGGTCTCAGGATTCTTTTATACTTATAAAGATTATTGAAAACACCCCCCAAAAAGCTTTTCTTATGTGATTTATTTCCAAAGGTGTTCTCTATCAAGTTCATAGAGCTTGTTAAAGTCAGTGATTAAATTATCAGTGTGAGCAATTACACCACAAAAATTGTCAGGTCCTCGTTTAATAGTTTAAATTTAAGAAAATGAAGGAGAAAGTGTTAATAATGCAGATTAAACTTAAATGTGTGTCATATATACATTTTTCCTGCGAGCTAGTAGTTAAATATTTGCCAATGCACTTCTATGAATTATATTTACTATATCAGAAATAAAAATATTTTAGCATTATCATGAAAATAGTTTGACTTCATGGATCCCCTAAAAAGTTCTCAGAGTCCCCCAGGAGTCTTCGGCCTGCCATGCTACCTTGTGTGCCCATTAGAGGAAGGGAAGGAAAAACAGGGAAGGAGAAAGGAAAAGAGTAAAGAAGGAAGGAAAGGGAAGAAGAGAAATGAAAGAAAGAGGGAGGGAGAGAAAAAGAAAGAGAAGGAAAGAAAGAAAGAAAGAAAGAAAGAAAGAAAGAAAGAAAGAAAGAGAAAGAAAGAAAGAAAGAAAGAAAGAAAAGGAAGTTCTTATTTTATAAATTCATGGTCAAGCGAAACAAATTCCCACACTGACCATATCTAAAAATGTTTCTCATTTTGCAGATTAGTGTATCATCTCTTTATCTTGAAGTGGGCAGTATTTTCCTCACCAGGCTTCTGGGATTATGGTTGATCATTTCATTGATCTGAGTGCTTAAGTCTCTCAGAATAGCTTGTTTTTCTATGATATTCTTGTTATAGTCTAAATTATTCCCCAAATTATACTAACTCCTCTATGTATCATTTCATACAAGTCTTTTTTTTTTTTAAGAAAACAGGTCTCTCTGAAACCATCTTTTCATTTGTTGCAGGATGGTAATATTCCATTATATTTATGTACCATAACTTGTTCAGCCATTCTCCAATTAATTAGCAACCCTCCCCCTAGTGTCCAGTTTTGCTACAAAACTACAGGAAAAAAAAAGAGTTGCTGCATTTCTGTAAATATAGGATATTTTCCTCTTTCTTAGGTTAAAGGCATGCACAGTTTAGTAAAGATTAGAAGGGATCAGATTATATGAATTTTCACAATTATGTATATGGAATATAGTCTTAACCAAACAAGAAATGAAGGCAATTACAAAAAGCAAAAGAGATAACTTCACTTGATTGACAATGAGGGTCATTTAAGTTTTAATGAGAGAAGTGGTTTCCATAAGAAAGGTGCATTGGGAAGATTATTTTAGCAATAGTATAAAGGATAGATTGGATAAGTGAGAGAACTTAATGAAGGAAGTCGACTTAAGATTCTGTTACTGTATTCCTGGTGAGAGGCAAACAGTATGTGAGCTATGGGGATTGTATTAGAAGTGAAAAAGCAATGGAAGTGGAAAGGAGAGAGATTTTACATGTGGTATCCACAGAGATTGGCAACTAATTAGATAAAGAGAGTGATAGAGAAACAAACAGTCAAAGTGACCCTTGGGTTTTGAGTCTTGGATAACTTGGAGGATGGTGGTGCTGCCAACATGAAGACAGAAATTCAGGGAAGGTGCCAGCTTTGAGTCAAGAAAACAGCTAATAAATAACTTGGTCCTGAAGAATGGGTATGTAGAAGAACGAATCATAGAAACCATCAATATTAAAGATGACAGCAATGAGATATTATGCTAAAATTTTGAGGATGCAGCCAAAGTGAACTTAGCAGGGGCAATAATGGTGGAGTAAAAGGCATAAACTTGCCTCAGCTCTTCCCCAAATCCCTCCAAACACCTTTTAAAAATGACTCTAAACAAATTATAGAATGGCAGAACCCACAAAAAGACAGAGTGAAACAAACTTCCAGCCCAAGACAACTTGGAAGGTCAGGAGAAAAAGTCTGTTGCACCAGGATGAGAGAGAAGCACAATTCAGTGCAGGCCTTGCCAGCGCAGACTGGGCCCCAACAAACCTAGAGCAGGCCTCAGGGCAATTCAATCATGCATAACAGTGGCAGTTTCTAGACCTCTTAGCCTACAGACACCAAATGAAACTCAGAAAGTCAGCAGGAAGGGTCTGTCACACCTGAGTAAGAGTGGCATGCACTCCAGCACAGGCTACACCCACACAACCCTAGCCACAGCAAACCAGGAGCAGGGCTGAGGAGTCACTGAATCAGCAGTGGCAACAGCTGCTTGCAGAGATCTCAGGCCACAGACAGTATAACTGCTCAGAAGGAGAATACAAAGAACTTTTGCCTAGCACTGAGACAGCACTCTTGCTTTGCCCATACTCACATCCAGGTCCTGGGTGGCAGTCCCAGGGCAAGCAGAAGCACTAGCATAGCAGAACTTGTAGCCACAGCAGAGGAAGGACCTTTGTCACAGTTCCAGGGCAGAAAAGAATGTCGGTGGTCACTCACAGACCAAAGCACAGGCTAGGAGAGTAATAAACATCTCTCATTAGATCATACCACCTTGGAAGAACTGAAAACTTATAAGTCACTAGAAATACCTCTGAAAACAGCTGAACAAAACCTCTGAAGCTTGAGACAGTGCGTCCTCCATCCTGGAAGCAGAGCCCTACTTTAACAAAGACTTAAAAGTCAACTAATATGCTGGGAAAATGAGCAAACAATGAGGAAAACAAAAAAAAAACCACCTTTATCAAAAGTTATTATCGTGACAAGGAAGACCAAAACACACACTCAGAAGAAGACAACAAACTCAAAACTCCTACATTTAAAGTCTCCGACAAAAACATGCGTTGGTCTCAGGCCATGGAAGAGCTCAAAAAGGATTTTGAAAGTCAAGTAAGAAAGGTAGAAGAAAATTGGGAAGAGAATGAGAGTGATGCAAGAAAATCATGAAAAATAAGTCAACAGCTTGGTAAAGGAGACACACACAAAAAAATGCTGAAGAAAATAACACCTTAAAAAATAGATTAAGCCAAATGGTAAAAGAGGTCCAAAAAGGTAATAAGGAGAAGAATGCCTTAAAAAGCAGAATCCACCAAATACAAAAAGAGGCACAAAAAATCACTGAAGGAAAAAAACTCTTCAGAAAGTAGAGTTGACCAAATGAAAAAAGGAGGTCCAAAAGTTCATTGAAGAAAATAATTCCTTAAAAATTTGAATAGAGTAAATAGAAGCTAACGACTTTATGAGAAATCAAGAAACAATCAAATAAAACCAAAAGAATGAAAAAGTAGAAGGCAATTTGAAACATCTCATTGTAAAAACAACAGACCTGGAAAATAGATCCAGGAGAGGTAATTTAAAAATTATTGGACTGCCTGAAAGCCACGATCAGAAAAAGAGCCTACACATCATCTTTCAAGAAATTATCAGTAAAATTGCCCTAATATTCTAGAATCAGAGAGTAAAATAGAAGTTGAAAGAATGCACTCATCACCTACTGAAAGGGATTCCAAAATGAAAACTTCCAGGAATATTATAGACAAATCGCAGACTTCCCAGGTCAAGGAGAAAATATTGTAAGTAGGAAAAAGAAACAATTCAAATATAGTGGAATCACAATAAGGACAACACAAGATTTACCAGCTTCTACATTAAAGGATTGGAGGGCTTGTAATATGATATTCTGGAGGACAAAGGAGCTAGAATTATAACCACAAATCACCTACTAGGAAAAACTGAGTTTTTCTTCAGGGGGAAAATGTATATTCAATAAAATATGGAACTTTCAAGCATTCTTGATGAAAAGACCTCAACTGAATAGAAAATTTGACTTTCAAACACAAGGTTCAAGAGAAGCATAAAAAGGTAAACAGAAAAGGTAAATCACAAGGGACTTAAGATTAAACTGTTTAACATTCTTATATGGGAAGATGATATTCGTAACTCATAAGACCATTCTCATTATTAGGGTAGTTAGAAGGAGCATATATAGGTAGAGGGCACAGGTGTGAGTTGAATATGAAGGGATGATACCTAAAAAATAAAATTAAGGGGTGAGAGAGAAATGTACTGGGAGAAAGATAAAGGGAAAGGTAGAATGGAGTAAATTATCTCACATAAAAGAGTCAAGAAAAAGCTTTTGTAGTAGAGGGGAAGGAAGGGGTGAGCGTAAGTGAGTGAAATTACTTTCATCAGAGTTGATTCAAAGAGAGAATAATGCACACACTCAATTGGGTATAGAAATCTATCTTACTTACCTTACAGGAAAGTAGGAGGGAAAGGGTATAAGAGAAAGGGGGAGGTGATAGAAGGGAAGGCAGATTGGAAAGAGGAGGTAATCAGAAGCAAAACACTTTTGATGAAGGACAGGGTGAAAGGAGAGAAAATAGAATAAATGGGTGAGGGGAGAATAGGATGGAGGGAAATACAGTTAACAATAGCATGTACTGGGAGAAAAGGAAAGGGAGAGATAGAATAGGGCAAATTATCTCCTTTAAAAGAGGCAAGAAAAAGCTTTTACTGTGGAAAAGCTACTGTGGAGGGGAAGAGGGCAAGGTTGGGGGGGAGTAAATGAACCTTGCTCTCATCAGAATTGGCTCAAAGAGGGAATAATGTACACACTCAGTTGAGTATAGAAATCTATATTACCCTACAGGAAAAGAGGAGGAGAAGGGAATAAGAGAAGGGGGGTAATAAAAGGGAGGGCAGATTGGAAACAGGGGGTAGTCAGAACAAAACATTTTTGATGAAGGACAGGGTGAAAGGAGAGAAAATAGGATAAATAGGTGGGGGAGAATAGGATGGAGAGAAATACAGTTAGTAATAGCAACTCTGAAAAAAATTTTGAAGCAAGTTTTTCTGATAAAGGCCTCATTTCTCAAACATATAGAGAACTGAATCAAATTTATAAAAAATAAGCCGTTCCCCAAATGATAAATGATCAAATGATATGAACAGTTTTCAGATTAAGTAATCAAAACTATCTATAGTCATATAAAAAATGCTCTAACTCACTATCAATTGGAGAAATGCAAACTAAAACAATTCTGAAGTACTTCCTCATACCTAGTAGATTGGCTAATAGGACGGAAAAGGAAAATTACCAGTATTGGAGGGCAAGTGGGAAAAGTGAGATATTAATGAATTGTTGGTAGAAGTTGTGAACTGGTTCAATCATTCTGTAGAACAATTTGGAACTATGCCCAAAAGGCTATAAAATCCTTTGATATGGTAATATCATTACGAGATATGTAACACAAGAGAGATTTTTTAAAAATTTTTTAATTTTTTAAAATTTATTTATTTTTAGTTTTCAACATTTACTACCACAAGATTTTGAGTTCCATATTTTCACCCCGTCTCCCCCTTCCGTCCACCCCAAGATGGCATGCATTCTTAATGTCCCTTCCCCTAGTCTGCCCTCCCTTCTATCTCTCCCCCCATTCTCTTATCCCCTTCCCTTTCTATTTTCCTGTAGGGCAGGATAGATTTCTGTACCCCATTTCCTGTATTTCTTATTTCCCAGTTGCATGTGAAAACATTTTTTTAAAACTTTGGGTTCCAAATTTTCTCCCTTCCTCCCTCCCCACCCACCCTTACTGAAAAGGTAAGCAACTCAATATAAGTTGTACATGTGAAGTTATGCAAAACACTTCCATAGTAGTCATATTGTGAAAAACTATATTTCCCTTAATTCTATCCCACCACCCCCATTTACTCTTTCTTTCTTTTGACCCTGTCCCTCCCCAGAAGTGCTTGCTTCTGATTACCCCTTTCCCAATCTGCTCTCCCCTCTATCATCTCTCTGCTCTCTTGTCTCCTTCTTCCCCTATTTTCCTGTAGGGTAAGACAGATTTCCATACACAACTGAGTGTGTATGTTATTCCTTCCTTAAGCCAAATCCTATGAGAATAAGATTCACTCATTCCCTCTCACCTTCCCCTGTTACCCCTCCACTGTAAGAGCCTTTTGTTTTCTGTTTTTTATGAGACAATTTACCCTGTTTTACCTCTCCCTTTCTCCTTCTCCCAATATAATCCTCTTTCACCCCCTAATTTTATTCTCCAGATATTACCCCTTCATCTTCAACTCACCCGTTCCTATCTATCTATCTATCTATCTATCTATCTATCTATCTATCTATCCTACCTATCTATCTCTATCTATCTATCTATGTATCTATCTGTCTGTCTATCTGTACATACATATAATTTTTCCTTCCAACTACCCTAATACTGACAAAGGCCTCATGAGTTACAAATATCATCTTTCCATGCAGGAATGTAAACAGTTCAACCTTACTAAGTCTCTCATGATTTCTCTTTTCTGTTTATCTCTCCATGTTCCACTTGAGTCTTGTATTTGAAAGTTAAATTTCCTATTCAGCCCTGGTCTTTTCATCAAGAATGCTTGAAAGTCCTCTATTTCACTGAATGAACATTTTTCCCCCTGAAGAATTATTCTCAGTTTTGCTGGGTAGGTGAATCTTGGTTGTAATCCTATCTCCTTTGCCCTCCTGGAATATTATATTCCAAACCCTGTGGTCCCTTAATGTAGAAGCTGCTACATCTTGTGTTATCCTGATTGTGTTTCCACAGTACTTGAATTGTTTCTTTCTGACAGCTTGCAATATTTTCTCCTTGACCTAGGAACTCTGGAACTTGGCTACAATATTCCTAGGAGTTTTTCTTTGGAGATCTCTTTCAGGAGGAGATCGGTGGATTCTTTCAATTTCTATTTTGCCTGCTGGTTGTGAAATATCAAGGAAATTTTCCTTGATAATTTCTTGAAAGATTATGTCTAGGGGCAGCTAGGTGGCACAGTTGATAGAACACCAGCCCTGAAGTCAGGTGGACCTGAGTTCAAATCTGGCCTCAGACACATAATACTTACTAGCTGTGTGATCCTGGGAAAGTCACAAACCCAATTGCCTTGCCAAAACAAAACAAAACAAAAAACAAACAAAAAAAACCCCGTGATGTCTAGGCTCTTTGATCATGGGTTTCAATTAGTCCAATAATTTTTAAATTCTCTCCCTGGATCTATTTGCCAGATTAGTTGTTTTTCCAATGAGATATTTCATATTGTTTTCTAATTTTTCATTGTTTTGGTTTTATTTTACAATGCCTTGGTTTCTCATGAAGTCACTAGCTTCCAACTGCTCCATTCTAATTTTTAAGGAAGTGTTTTCTTCAGTGAGCTTTTGGACTTCCTTTTCCATTTGGCCAATTTTGCTTTTTAAGGCGTTCTTCTCCTCATTGGCTTTTTGGACTCTTTTGCCATTTGGGTTAGGCTATTTTTTAAGGTGTTATGTTCTTCAGTATTTTTTGGGTCTCCTTTAGCAAGCTGTTGACTTGTTTTTCATGATTTTCTTGTATCACTCTCATTTCTATTCCCAGTTTTTCCTGTTTCTCTTACTTGCTTCTCAAAACTCTTTTTCAGCTCTTCCATGTGGCCTGGGACCAATTCATATTTTTCTTAGCAGCTTTGGATGTGGGAGCTTTGACTTTGTTGTCTTCTGGTTGTATGTTTTGATCTTCTTTGTTACCAAAGAAGCGTTCTATGGTCTAACTTATTTTGTGCAGTTTGCTCATGATCCCAGTCAATTCCTTGAGTTATAAACTCTTTGGTAAGGTATGGGTCTGATTCCAGAGGGGAGAATGTATTGTTCCAAGCTTAAGGGGCTTTGTGCAGCAGTTTTCAGAGATACTTCTAGGGACCTGTAAATTTTCAGTTCTTCCAAGGTGGTATGATCAAGGGTGAGGTGTTTACTCCTTTCCTGGCCTGTGTTCTGGTCTATGACTGACCACAAGCACTCTTTCCTGCCTTGTAACTGTGAGGAAGATTCCCACTCACCACCACTACAAGCTCCACCATTCCAGCACTCCTCCTTACCCCAGGACCACCACCCAGAACTGTGACCCAGATCCAAGCCCAGGCAAAGCAAGAGAATCCTGCCTCAGCACCAGCAAAGAGATCCCTGCCATCCCCTTCTGACCAGCCACTCAATTCCCCCTCAGTCTGTGGGCCAGAAGCTCAGGAGGCAGCCACTGCCCTATGGCTACACCGGGGACATTGGCTAGGCCAAGCTTCTCTCTCACAGCAGTCACAGACTTTTCCTACTGACCTAAGTTCTCTTTGGCATTTGTGGGTTGAGAAGTCTGGAAACCACCACAGCTGCCCATGATTCAGTCCTCTGAGGCCTGTTTTGCCTGCATGCCTAAGCTGAACTGCATTCCTCTCCCAGCCTGGTACAATAAACCTATCCAATCAACCATCCAAGTTGTCTTGGGCTGTAAATTTGTTTCACTCTGTCTTTTTGTGGGTTATGTTGCTTTAGAACTTGTTTAGAGACTTTTTTTACAGGTATTTGGAGGAGTTTGGGGGAGAGCTCAAGCAAGTCACTACTTTTACTCCACCATCTTGGCTCTGCCAATCAATATCATACTCTTTGGAGAAATAGGGGTTAAAATCTATTAAACAGCTATTATAAACAGTTAAATCTGTGTACCTCATCACCGATTTCTCATGAATTAAATTGAAAACTCTCATGCTCACCACTGACTTTTGGGGTCATGAGAGATAATCTGTAAGACTCTAAAATTATTTTTTCTTGATATCTTCTGTTTTTCCATCACCTATGTTTCCAACTGTATCCCTGTCAAATTCATCCCAGAGAGCTATAAGATTTTTTTAAAGAGAGGAAAAAAATAAGAGTTTAGCAAAAATTAATTGACTTATTGAAAATGCCTAATGTGGGCAGTATTTCACATCCTTAGTCACCCATTTCTGCAAAGGTGCAGGGGAGGAGAGGAGGTATTGGCAAAGTGACTAGATGCCTTCTCATCCCATTTTTACATCAAAATTTGGCAAAACTACAAAATCTAATTTTACAGAATTTAGTTTTGATTATTTTCTTCTTGCCAAAGTCTCTTGAAGATGTAATAATCATATTTATATCCTCTCTAGTAGAAATAATGAACCTGTGTTACAAGCAGGTTTCATGGCAGAGATGTATAATCCCTGATACTTGGGAGGCTGAGACTGGCAGATCTCAGCTCTGATTTCTGAGTTGTAATGGCCTAAGCTTATTGAGTATCCAAATTAAGTTTAACATTAATGTGGTGAGCCTGTGAGAGTCAGAGAGGAGAGGGATTCCAGGATACCCTAATGAAGGGCAAAATGACTCAGATCAGAAAATGAGAAAGTCAATGATCCCTTGGCAATCAAAGTGGGATTGGGCCATTAGTAGCCTTAGCATTTATAGCCTGTGTGAGATAGAGATGCTCTGAGCATCTTTAAGGAGAAAAAAAGGTGAAAAGAAAAGAAATTGGTGTACCAAACACAATCTCACTCCCTTCTTCCCTAAGGCAATGGTAGTTAGTTTTTTTTTTCAAACATGTTGAGTTGTTATATCCAGGCTGAGATAACCAACAAGCAGTTATTGAAAGGGGACTGGACCTCAGAAGAGAAGTAAAGAGTATATATGTAAGTTTGGGAATCATCTGCACAGAGATAAGTGATGGTAGATAATGGGATCACCACAAGAGAGAAAGAAAATAGAGTAGAAGGCCCAGGATCACTGGATCACCTGATCACTGAAATAGAAGTGAATGGTGATGAAATATGCATAATGATTCTTCAAAGGTGTCTAAAAAATTATTGGTCATATAGGTGGGAGGTCCAAGAAAATAGCCTGTCTGCTACCCTTATATCCAACTTCTGCTTCTGAATAGGGTTTCTCTCTGTCTCACTGTGTGTGTCTCTGTCTCTGTGTGTGTATCTCTGTCTCTTTGTCTTTCTTCCTCTCTCTGTCTCTGTCTCTCTGTCTCAGTCTTTCTCTATCTCTGTCTCTCTTTCCCTCCCCCACTTCCATCTCTCCCTCTCTCCTCCCTTTTGCCCTCTCCCTCCTTCCCCTTCTGGTCCATTTGGTTACAATTCTTGGGGTTTCCTATTGGTGTTCCATGCCAACCACCACCACAAAAGAGAGAGAGAGAGAGAGAGAGAGAGAGAGAGAGAGAGAGAGAGAGAGAGAAAAGGCAGAAACTCCAAACTACTGGAAGGGTATAGTTTCAAAACACCTCAGTATCATAATTTCCTTGATGTTCACTCCAGTACACATAAAATCAGCTCTAATTTTGCCTTATCTATATCCCTTCTCACTCCTACTCAGCTTCTTCAGTTCCTGCCATTTAGAACCTCAGACCATGTCTTTCCAAAACAGCTCTGAAACTGGGTCTTCTGCAACCATATTCTAGCATTTTTTCTCTCTTGGGTTCAGTAATTGAACTGGAGGGAATCTTAGAGGTTATCTAGGTCAACTTTATTATTTTACAGGTGAGGAAACTGAAGTAGAGAAAAGTGATTTCTCCAGACTGCAAAAGCAGTAAGTGGCAAAATTGGTTCCTAATATAGATTCTCTAACTCTAAGTGCTCTAGAGATCCCACATCTCCAATTTCACTAAGCTTCCTTGTCCTTTTCATTTCCTTGTCTCTTGACCCAAAAAGGTGCTTAAGAAGCATATCATTGCCAGAGCAGCAACAATGAAACAGATTTTTTTCCCCTTCCTTCTTTATTCTTCAATTTTTTCCTCTTCCTCCCCCACCACCATCCATTCCATTGTGGTTATGGTTCAAGCATGAATCTAAACTCAAAACTATGGTAATATATTTCAGAAAAATTAATCAGATCACTTTAGGCTTTGGTGGAGCCTGAAATGGAAATGAGGGTATGGTGGGAAGTAAACTCAAAAAAATTTTTAAAAAATTCTAATTTGCAGCATACACTTGAAAGAAGGGTAATTCAGGAATGGAAAAGTCAATAACTCTTATGCTGTCTATACATTCCACACACATATATGCATGCACATCAACTTACCCAGAGACACAAACACACATATGTGTGGGTCAGTCACATCAGAGAAATGAGGGAGCAGACAATAGCAGACTCTGCTTGTCTCTCCTCCTGTAGATGGAGATATCAGGACATGATTCTACTGAGTGACCTGACCCAGTGACTAGCATCATCCTGCTCAAAGGAATATGCTTGAACCTTGTTGGAAAAAAGGGACATGAGACCTTCCAGTATTATAACTATAGTTTCTGATATGAAGTCAGGCCCTACAGTACCAATCAAGCAACTCCTTTGTTATCACCACATTTGTGTTAGGTTCTGATATTGTTATGAGGCTTTTATAACTTAACTGTTTTTCCAGAGCAGAATTAAATCAATCAATTAATCAATACACATATATCAAGCATCTATGGTGTGCCAGGCAAAGATTTAGAAAAGAGCCTTCTAGGAATGGAAAGTGAAACATACAATTAGTAACTCTGAAATCAATATTAGCCTCCCAACAATTCATCTGCGCTACCAAAAGATAAATTCTCAGCAGTTTTTCAGGATGTTAATAAAAGTGAATGATCACTGTAATGGTGTCATAGGAAGAACCTCCCTCATCTCAAGAAATGTTATCAACTTCTTGTGTTTTTCTCTAGGATCTGCTGGTTCTGACTGCTAACTCTGACTGCTCCCCTAAACAAAAGAATAATTGATAGTGACATAGCACTGAGGTTTTTCTTCCTCTCTCAGGCTGGAGCTGCAGCCCTGGGGAACTCCTTTCTTTTTTTTTTTAATTTTATTAATTTATTTTGATTTATCAACAGTCACTTCCATATGCTTCTGAGTTTAAAATTTTTCTCCCCCTTCCTCCCCCCACCCTCCCAAGATGGCACAATCTGATATAGGCTTTACATTTACATTCCTATTAAACATATTTTCACATTAGTGAAGTTGTAAGTAAAAATTAAAACCAATAGGAGGAACCATCAGAAAGATGAAACAAAACTCAACAGAAGAAAAAAATGATAGCGATTCCTTCCATAGTTCTTTCTTTGGATGTGGACAGCATTTTCCATCAGGCCTCTGGAGATGTCTTAGATCCTTGTAATGCTGAGAAGGGTTCAGTTTAACAATATTAGTCATCACACAGTGCTGTTATTGTGTACAAAGTCTCTTGGTTCTGCTCACTTCACTCAGCATCAGACCATATAATCTTTCCAGGTTTTTCTGAAGTCAGCCTGTTCATCATTTCTTATAGCACAATAGTATTCCATTACATTCATATACCACAACTTGCTCAGCCATTCCCCAATTGATGGGCATCCTCTCAATTTCCAATTCTTTGCCACCACAAAAAGAGCTGCTATGAATATTTTTGTACATGTGGGTCCTTTTCCCATTTGTTGATCTCTTTGGGATATAGCCCTAGAAGTGCTATTGCTGGATCAAAGGGTATGCACATTTTTGTAGCCCTTTGGGCATAGTTCCAAATTGTTCTCCAAAATGGTTGGATCATTTCACAACTCCACCAACAATGTATTAGTGTTCCAATTTTCCCACATCTTCTCCAACATTTATCATTTTCCTGTTTTGTCATGTTGGCCAATCTGATAGGTGTGATGTGGTACCTCAGAGTTGTTTTGATTTGCATTTCTCTAATCAATAATGATTTAGAGCATTTTTTCATATGACTATAGATGGCTTTAATTTCTTCATCTGAGAACTGTCTGTTCATATCCTTTGACCATTTATCAATTGGGGAATGGCTTGTGTTCTTATAAATTTGTCTTAATTCTCTATATATTTTAGAAATGAGGCCTTTATCAGAGAGACTGGTTGTAAAAATTCTTTCCCAATTTTCTACCTTCCTTCTAATCTTAGTTGCATTGGCTTTGTTTGTGCAAAAACTTTTCAATTTAATGTAATCAAAATTATCCATTTTGCTTTTCATAATGTTCTCTATCTCCTGTTTGGTCATGAATTCTTCTGTTCTCCATAGATCTGATAGGTAAACTATTCCTTGTTCTCCCAGTTTACTTATGGTATCAGCCTTTATATCTAAGTCATGAACCCATTTTGACTTTATTTTGGTATATGGTGTGAGATTTGGGTCTATGCCTAGTTTCTGCCATACTCTTTTCCAGTTTTCCCAGCAGTTTTTTTCAAAGAGTGGGTTCTTATCCCAGAAGCTGGGGTCTTTGGGTTTATCAAATAATAGATTACTATAGTCATTGACTACTGTGTCTTGCATATTTAACCTATTCCACTGATCCACCTCCCTATTTCTTAGCCAGTACCAAGCAGTTTTGATGATTGCTGCTTTATAATACAATTTAAGATCTGGAATTGCTAGGCCACCTTCCCTGCATTTCTTTTCATTAGTTCCTTTGATATTCTGGACCTTTTGTTTTCCAAATGAATCTTGTTATTATTTTTTCTAACTCTATAAAATAATTTTTGGTAGTTTGATTGGTATGGCACTGAATAAGTAAATTAGCTTAGGTAGGATTGTCATTTTTATTATATTAGCTCGGCCTACCCATGAGCAACTGATGTTTTTCCAATTATTTAGATCTGATTTTATTTGTGTGAAAAGTGTTTTGTAATTGTGTTCATAGAGTTCCTGGGTTTGTTTCGGAGGTAGACTCCTAAATATTTTATAATGTCTACAGTAAGTTTAAATGGGATTTCTCTTTCTATCTCTTGCTGTTGGGCTTTGTTGGTAATATATAGAAATGCTGATGATTTATGTGGGTTTATTTTATAGCCTGCAACTTTGCTAAAGTTGTTTATTATTTCAAGTAGTTTTTTACTTGATTCTCTAAGTATATCATCATGTCATCTGCAAAGAGTGATAGCTTTGTTTCTTCTTTGCCTATTCTAATGCCTTCAATTTCTTTTTCTTCTCTTATTGCTAAAGCTAAGTTTCCAGTACAATATTGAATAACAGTGGTGATAATGGACATCCTTGTTTCACCCCTGATCTTATTGGAAATGCTTCTAGCTGTCCCCATTACATATAATGCTTGCTGAAGGTTTTAGATAGATGCTATTTATTATTTTAAGGAAGACTCCATTTATACCTATGCTTTCTAGTGTTTTTAATAGGAATGGGTGTTGTATTTTATCAAAAGCTTTTTCTGCATCTATTGAGATGATCATGTGGTTTCTGTTGGTTTTGGTGTTGATATGCTCAATGATGCTGATAGTTTTCCTAATATTGAACCAACCCTGCATTCCTGGTATAAATCCTACCTGGTCATAGTGTATTATTCTTGTGATAAGTTGCTGCAATCTATTTGCTAGTATTTTGTTTAAAATTTTTGCATCTATATTCATTAGAGAAATTGGTCTATAATTTTCTTTCTCTATTTTGACTCTTCCTGGTTTAGGTATCAACACCATATTTGTATCATAAAAAGAATTTGGTAAGACTCCTTCTTCACCTATTTTCCCAAATAGTCTATATAGTATTGGAATTAATTGTTCTTTAAATGTTTGATAGAATTCCATGTAAATCCATCTGGCCCTGGAGATTTTTTCCTAGGGAGTTCATCAATGGCTTGTTCAATTTCTTTTTCTGAGATGGGGTTATTTAAGTATTTTACTTCCTCTTCTGTTAATCTGGGCAATTTATATTTTTGTAAATATGTATCCATTTCACTAAGATTGTCAAATTTGTTGGCATATAGTTGGGCAAAATAATTCCTAATTATTGTTTTAATTTCCTCTTCCTTGGTGGTAGCTTTACCCTTTTCATTCTTGATACTAGTAATTTGGTTTTCTTCTTTCTTTTTTTAATTAAATTAACCAAAGGTTTATCTATTTTATTGTTTTTTCATAAAACCAGCTCTTAGTTTTATTTATTAGTTCAATAGTTTTCTTAATTTCAATTTTATTAATTTTTCCTTTGGTTTTCAATATTTCTAATTTGGTGTTTAGTTGAGGATTTTTAATTTTCTTTTTCTAGTTTTTTTAGTTGTATGCCCAATTCATTAATCTCCTCTTTTTCTATTTTATTTATGTAAGCATTTAGAGATATAAAACTTCCCCTAAGAACTGCTTTTGCATCCCATAGTTTTGGTATGTTGTCTCATTATTGTCATTCTCTTGAATGAAATTATTGATTGTTTCTATGATTTGTTGTTTGACCCAATCATTTTTTAGGATTAGATTATTTAGTTTCCAATTATTTTTTAGTCTATCTTTCCATGGCCCTTTATTACATATAATTTTTATTGCATCATGATCTGAAAAGGATGCATTTAATATTTCTGCCTTTCTGCATTGGATTGTGAGGTTTTTATGCCCTAGTACATGGTCAATTTTTGTGTATGTGCCATGTACTGCAGAAAAAAGTATATTCCTTTCTATCCCCATTCAGTTTTCTCCAGAGGTCTATCATACCTAACTTTTCTAATGTTCTATTCACCTCCTTAACTTCTTTCTTGTTTATTTTGTGGTTAGATTTCTAGTGCAGAGAGGGGAGGTTCAGGTCCCCCACTAGTATAGTTTTGCTGTCTATTTCTTCCTGTAACTCCCTGAACTTCTCCTGTAAGAATTTGGATGCTATACCATTTGGTGCATATATGTTTAGTAATGATATTACTTCATTGTCTATGGTGCCTTTTAGCAGGATGTAGTTTCCTTCCTTATCTCTTTTGATTAGATCTATTTTTGCTTTTGCTTTGTCTGAGATCAGGATTGCTACCCCTGCTTTTTTACTTCAGCTGAAGCATAATATATTCTGCTCCAGCCTTTTACCTTTACCCTGTATGTGTCACTCTTTTTCAAATGTGTTTCCTGTAAACAACATATTGTAGGATTATGGTTTTTAATCCATTCTGCAATCTGTTTCCATTTTATGGGAGAGTTCATCCCATTCACATTCACAGTTATGATTACTATCTGTGTCTTTTTCTCCATCCTTTTCCCCCTTTTTTTTTTCTTTCTCCTTTCTCCCCTCCCCACTAGTGTTTTGCTTTTGACCACCCTCCTTCAGTCCCTCCTCCCTTTTATTATCCCTTTCCCTTTTCTTCCCCTTTACTCTTACTGCTTCTCCCTTCTTTCCCCCTCCCTTTTCTTTCCCCTTTTCCCTCCTACTGCCTATAGGGCAAGTTAGATTTCTATACCTAACTGATTATGTTATGCCCTTCTTGAGCCAAATCTGATGAGAGTAAGGTTCAAACAATGCTCCCCCCCCTTCTTTCCCTCTGCTGTAATAGGATTTTGTGTCTTTTCCTGTAATGTAATTTACCCTTGTCTGCCTCCTTTTCTCAGTACATTTTCTAAGATCAGATTGATCCACTTATTTGGATCCATTTAACCCACTTGATTAGATTTTTTTTTATCATTACATCAAAGTCAACTAATATCCACCCTCTTTATGTATACTCCTTTAACAAGGTGTAATAAAACAATACAGTTCTCAAGGGTTGCAAGTGTCATATTCCCTTGTAGGGTTTTAAACAGCCCCCTTATTAACAACATATTGTATCTTTCTGTCCCATTTACCTTTTTATGTCCTTCTTGAGTCCTGTACTTGAAGATCAAATTTTTTGTTGAGCTCTGGTCTTTTTATCAGGAAAGTTTGGAAGTCTCCTATTTCATTGAATATCCACTCCTCCCTTGAAAAATCTCATTTTTGCTGGGTAATTGATCCTTGGCTGCATTCCAAGCTCCTTTGCCTTACCATGCCGCGTCTTTTAATGTAGAAGCTGCAAGGTCCTGTGTAATCCTGACTGTGGTTCCATGATATTTAAATTGTTTCTTTCTGGCTGCTTGCAGCACCTTCTCTTTCATCTGGTAATTTTGGAATTTTGCTATTATATTCCTTGGTGTCTTGAATTTGGGATCTCTTTCAGGTGGTGAGAGGTGTATTCTGTCTATGGTTATTTTCCCTTCTGGTTCTAGGACTTCAGGGCAGTTTTCCTTTATGATCTCCTCAAAGATACTGTCCAGGCTCTTTTTTTATCATGATTTTCAGGTAGTCCAATAATTTTTAAATGGTCTCTCCTGAATCGATTTTTCAGGTTGGTTGTTTTACAAGTGAGGTATTTTACATTTTCATCTATCTTTTTTTCATTTTTTTGTTTCTGTTTGATTGATTCTTGCTCTCTCATAGTCATTAGTTTCCATTTGTCCAATTCTAGTTTTTAACAAATTGTTTTCTTCTGTTAGTTTTTGTACTTTCTTCTTCAATTGGCCAATTGTGTTTTTTAGGGGCTTGTTTTCTTCAGTGTACTTTTTTTCACTGAGGTAAATTTTTGTGTGTCATTCTGTTTCATTGTATGCCTTAGGAGAGACATTCATATCCACCTTTCTTGATATTGTATATGAGAGTCATGATCTGGAACAGTAGATATGTGTTTGCTCTGTATAGAAACCACTAGAACATCCTTTAAATTCATAGCCAGACTTGCACACCTATAAGTTCCCTAATCCTACACCAGACATATGCCACCCAAATGATCCAGCTGCTATTATCAGTTCATCTTCTTTTATTCACTAAATTCCATCTTGGAGTATCTTTTAAAAGTAACTTTCATGGCTGTGCACACCTTTGCATTCCAGCTTATAGCTACTTTGAGCTAACTGTCAGAGGCTCCCAAATCTCTAAAAGAGAAAGAATCTCTAGAAGATCACTTATTTGAAATAACAAACTGACCTATGGTAATTAGCCCAACTCAACTTTTGCAAAGTAAGTGATAGCTAGGCATCTCTAGAACCAATAGTGTTATTTTATCTACTTTTGTTAGGTATCCTTTTAGTAGTTACATCAGTGTGGCATTAAAGTTTTAAATTAACTTTTGTAGTATTGTCATCTTTATTGTATTAGCACTATCCGTCAGTGATCCTTCCAGTCTTCACTATGCTAAACACCCCTAGTTCCTTTGACTGATCAACCCATAACAGGGACTCAAGGTCCTAGTTGCTTTTCCTTATATGAGCTTATTGGTATCCTTCCTAATTTGTGGTATCCCAAATTGAAAACTGTACACTTATATGGCCTGACAAGGGCAGAATAAAGTGGGAACATATGTGTCTCACAATGTAGCTCAGGTCACATTAATTTGTTTTGTCAGTCATGTGACAAGGCTAAACAAGAAGCCAGCAGGCACAGGAGGAAAAAAAAAAGAAGTAACCTTCAAATCTTCCTTTCTTTGGTTCTGGTTTTGATGGGCAGGGCTGTAAGGTGGAAAGAATAATGGAATAGGAACCTAGGGAAATCTGGGTTTGAATCTACCTCTTAGCCTTGCTAAAATTGTACACCAGGTTGGTTGATTCTGTGTATCCACCTCTCTCTTTATGCAATTCCCTTTTTTCTTCCTCATTAGGATTGTTTCTCTTTCTGATTTTAGAGCTCTACTCTTGAAATGTCTTATCTCACATCAGATGACCTTCCCCTTAGAAATTTAGACAATGAATTCCTATCAATCCTTTTACTCAACCCTTTGAAATAGGTTCTCTTAGAATCATGTCTCATCCCTGCAAGTCTCAGTCATACCTTTGCAATCAAGTTTGGGATAGGACCTCCTATCTTCATTACTCCTTTCCACTACTATGATCATTTATGTATTGGTTTCTTAGACCATGAGTTTTATAGTCCATTTCTTTCTTGTTTTTCATCTCCTTTAAATGTCTGAATGTCTGTACTGCCATTCATCTACCCACTTTCTATAATGTATAGATTAGGTAAAAAGGTAGGAGAAAGCTCCACTTCTTCCATTCTATAAGGCTCCTGGCAAAAACTCTTGTTTTAATCAGTCCTTATTAGTTGAGTTATGCCCCCGGCCGGGAGTCTATAATTTCTATGTGGTATCTCATCCTTCTATGTGGTATCTCAACTTTTTGTTCACTTTTAAATTCTACCTTCTCTTCTGAAGGACTTGCTGAGAATCTGCAGCAGTGATTAAAAATACACACATGCACACACACCATTTACTTTTGCCATCTTTGTTTCCTACTTAAGATTTCAGAATATTAGCAATGCTGTCAAGATTCATTCATCAGTATCATTTCTATCCCCACAAATTGCCTGAGACAGGTAGTAATCATCTAGTTTGAAAGGTCTTTTGAGGGTCTTTGTGACACTCCCTAGAAAGAGAGAAGTACCTCCTATTATTGTTCATCAGTTTAACAATTAAGCACCTAAACAAGTTTTCACCAAAGACACCTACTTATCTCTTATTCCTCTGACCTTTTCTGTATGATCCCTCCATAACATCCCCTATGAATGTACATCCTCATTCCTTGGAGGATATTCTGATCCATACCTCAAATAGACATAAAAGTGATTATCCTAAAACTCAGATCTGACTTTGTCACCTTTATGTTCAGCAAACTCAAATATAAACTCCTCTGTTTAGAAATTATTTTGGAACTTCTCTTCATAACCTGGCTTCAATCTACCTTTCTAACCTTATAGCACTTTCCTACCCTCCATGCCCTCTTTGGTCTAGCCATATTGGCCTTACTTAGTCTTCCTTATAGACAACATCTATTTCCCATCTCCATGCTTTTGTTCTACATAATTGTTATGTTCTCATTGTTAATCTTTGCTTCTCATATCTCTTGGTTTCCTTCAAAAATTAGCTCAACTCTTTTCTCTTTTTGTTCCCGGCACCTTGTACAGTTTGGGGTATATAGTAATAGGCACTTGCAAAATACTATCTTGCTTGATTAATTGGTTAGTCTGATCCTGTTGCCTTCAAAATTTACTATTTCATTTAATCAGAAAATTTTACATTACATCTTTGTCTATTACTTTGTCTAATCATTTCCCCCTTTGGAAGATACCATCCCTATATTATAATTTGACCACAAATATAGGCTGAAATTATAAGATGTTCATCCTTGCACCCTATTACAGTAACTTAGAGATGTTCCAGTATCAATCTATAACTTAGTAGATTTTGCATCATACTTACAAAATTTATTGATTATAGAAATATGCTATAAAAGGAAAAAGAGGGATATAGTTATAACATTGACATATATCATAACAGGGAAGGGGGTGAGAATTCCACTAGCTTTGTTTGATTCCAGGCATGAGTCATATTTGACAGCCAATCATGTAGTCATATGTGGGATTAACCAGATGGGGAATTTTCCTTTTCAGAAAGGAACAGTAAAATGGAAAATAGAGTTAGGGGAATCCTACCTAGGCTGTGTCTGAGGTCATCCCCAAAACTTTTCCCAGACACAGGCATTCACCTTTTAGCAGACTGCAGCACATGCCATTTTCTACTTTTGGCTTCCTGACAATTCATACAACTATCCCTGTAATCAAAGCTCAAAGCAATATGTTTCCCACCCTCCCCAGCATCAGTTCTTAAACTTATCATCTCTCCTCAAGACTTCCCATGGTGCTCCTTTCCCCCATATTCTCAGTTAGTAAAATAGACTCATATTTCACCAAAAATTTGTCTATTTGTAGAAAGCTCCCCATCTCCTACTCTTTGTGTTATACTGATTGCTTGAGACAAGAGTGAAGGGGAAAGATATCTGAAGAAAATACATATACATATACACACACAAAAAGTTTGGTCTAGAAATACATTCAACTCAACAGAGAAACAAAAGTCACTAGGAAGAGGGGAGGAATAAGAAGACAGGTAAATTCAGAGAAGGATTAGTCATAAGCACACTGATCTCTAACCTTTTAGGGGCAATTATGAAGTTGTATAAGAAGAAATAAAGAATAAGAACATAAGCCTGGAGTCTAGATGAGAAAATGAGAAGGCTAGGGTTGAGGAAGATAATCGTATCAAATACAGAGAATTTGTGCTGAGCACCCTCCTCTCCTACCCTACATTCTTCTGCTTTATAAAATTGGCAAAGGAGCAAGAAAAAAGAGCATGAAAGAATAAGAAAGAAATACACAATTATCATAATTATGAATATGAATGGGATGAACTCACCCATAAAGTGAACTAGGAAGCATGAATCAACAATATGTTGCTTATATGAACATACAAAATGTAAAATCACAGAGTTAAAATGGGCTAGGAGTGGAATAAAAATTATGCTTCAGATGAACTTAGAAAAGGAGTAGCAATTGTGATCTCAAATAAGTCAACAACAAAAATAGACTTGATTAAAGGAGATAAACAAGGAGACTATATCTATATATATTGAAAGGTACCATAGGAAATGAATTAATATCAGTATTTAACCTAGATGTACTTAATCTATATACTGACAGGAAAAGCTAAATGAGTTTTAGGGAAAAATAGATAATAAAATTATAAGAAAAAAGAAGTTCAAAGTTCCAATTTAAGACATACATATCTAAGCACAAAATAAACAAGAAAGAAGTATCTGAATAGGGTTTTAGAAAATTTAAATATTTTTATTTAAATGTTATAGAAAATTATAAATATTATTAAATATTATTATTATTAAATTATTATTAGATATTATAATAGATATTAAATAGAAATAGGAATTAAATAATAAATGAGAACATATATTTCTCAGCTGTGCATAGCACTTTTACAAAAAAATGACCATTTATCAGGGTATAAAAACTTCACAAGTGCAGAAAAATAGAAATATTAAATACATCCTTTACTGATCCTAATGCAATATGTATTAAATTAAATAAAGAGACCTTGAAAAAAAAGATTAAAAATGAACTGCAAACCAAATAATTTATTCCTAAAAACTGGGTGAATAAAAGAACAAATCATAGAAATAACAGACATTTTCATTAAAAACAATAACAACATTGAGACAACATACAAATTTTTTATGATTCAGCCAAACAGTTCATGGGGAGAAATTTATATCTCTAAACATTTCTATATAAAAAAGAAAGAAAGAATATATCAAGTAGGTTACAAGGAATAGAGAGAATAATAGGTGAGAAAACTGACAATTTTGATTACAGAAAATTAAAAAGCTTTGGCATAAACAAAATCAGTGTATTAAAATATAAAGTGAAACAGTTAACTAGGCTGGGGGGAGTTTCATAAAGGTCTGGCTCAAATACATAACCAGAGAATTCTTTAATATATTAATGGCCAAAGGAAAAGAAATAATATTAATAAACATTTTAAATGCACAGAAGAGAATAGAATTAGGTTTGGAGGAATGAATAAGGGCAGCTTTTGGAACTAATACTGTGTGTGTGTGTGTGTGTGTGTGTGTGTGTGTGTGTGTGAGTGTGTGTGTGTGTGTGTGTGTACACACACATATATTTAAAAAATGAAAAATTGTTGTAAATAATGAGATTCACAATTTCTTATACAATGTTTTTTTTCAGGCCTTTTTATATTGAAATGTTCAGGTTTCTTGACATACGTAAAGCTCAAAATATCAAAGAAAATTATGTAGCTCAAATCCTTTCCAGGTTTTTTTCTTCACAGGACAAATCCATGATGCTGTATTTAAGAGGAAAAGATGTCCTGATCAGAGAAGAGACTTCAAGGAGCAAAGCAGACAAAAAGAGAGGAAAGGGACAACATGCTGGACATTGAATGGTGACTAGGAGGTATCCTCAGAACTCCAGGTATGTGGGGAAGCCAGCACTCAATCACATACCATGATTCCCTGAACCTGTACCCCCTCAAAGACAACTAAGAATTGACTTCTTAGGTGAGATCAGCAACAGCTTGGTTAAACTGAGATCTTGTCTAATTCTTGACTTAAAGATCCTCTTTCCTCTTCTAAACTAACCTATATGACTTGCCTGATTACTGTTTTATAACTTGTTTTCATGAATGTTTGCTCTCTATTGATGATGATGAGGATGATGAGAATGATGATGATGATGAAGATGTATGTGTATATGTGTGAGCAATAAGCATTTGGTGGGGAGAAAACTAAGCTGGCTAAGAATAGATTGACAAATTCCCTTTCCTTTGGAGCAACCAAGGAAAGGGGCTTCCAAAGTGAACCCCCACCAAAAAAAGAACATCATACCCTTATATTGTAAATATCTGATATATAGTAGATAGATATACTTCAAATTCAATATTCCTCTTGGAGATGAGAGTAAAAGAGTGAGCACTCAGCCAGCAGCCTTCCTCTTGCTCCTTCCCAGAGACTGAGTGGGTTAGAGTTACATAAATATAAATCCCTACTACACAGGGGCCACTTAGGATCCCTGTAGCCCATTTTTAACCTCAGATATGGGCCCCATACTTTTTATCATTTTTCAGTACTTTTTTATCTAGTCTGTGACAGGCTTGGAACAGTGGCTGGCATTCAGTTCTATATAAATGTTAGCTATTATTATTTTAGCTTTAATATGCCACACATAGACCAGTAGAATCCTTATAATATGGATTCCAAGCCAATATGTGTTAGATACAGGTCTGCGTTAGAACCAAACAAAAAAAAAATGTGCCGCTTGGACTGTCCAACTTATTATCTTTCATTTTCACATGAATTAGGTGACCTGAATTCAAATCCTGTGCTCACTACCTATGTGATATTAGGAACATTGCTCCATACCATTTTGCCTCAGTTTCCTCATTTGTAATGTAAAGGGTTTGGATTAGATAGCCTCTAACTTATCTGCCAGTTCCAAATCTATAATCCTATGATCTTATAACTGCCACATAGCTTTTCCCACATCCTTCTTCAATATGTCAATATATCCATGGTTTTATTAATATGAGCAATCTGTCCCTGGCGCAATCTGCAACCCAGCTATACCATTTCATCCTATATGATTCTTGTCCACATATTCCCATAAATCTTCCATGGGGGATAGATCTAACATTTTAGAGTCCTTGCTCTAGATCTTTTACTATCCCATGGGTTAAAATACAACATATAGGTTACCTGTTATCCTTTGCTTAAATTTAAATGATTGTTACAAAATATTCCCCCATTCTCCTCCATGATACACATGGCAGAAGCTTCCTGCTTTCATGAATTCTGTTTTCCCTTGTTTGTAGATCCATCAAACTCGCTTCTATGTGTGATATGGCTGATGTAGGGGGTGCTCCTTGGTTGTTGTAGCTACCAACAGACTCTGTTATAGACCCCAGTTTCTGGATCTCCAATGGATCTCTCAACCTTTTGAAGTCTACAAAGTAAAAATCCGGTCTATTCCATTTGTGATATTAATTCTCCTAAAATTACCAAAGAATAAACACAACAGAGATAGAAGAAACTCTATGTTCAAAAATACACAACAACTGGATGAGAGAGAAGTCCCTCAATCCAGCAGCTTTCAGCAGTTTTTCCCATTCAAAGGCCCTATCCTTGGTTGCTCACTCTGCTCCTGCCTTTGCTCTTTTTTTGTTGGGCACAGGGCGCAGCAGCCTACTAGCTCTGCTTCAACTTTCATTCCCTTGCTTGGCTGCTGTGAAAGGAGCAAGAGCCTAGGATCTCAGCTCTTACTTCTTGTCTCCTGTTTAGCAGCTGAAAAGAGACTGGCTGACAGCTTGGACCCCCTCGTGGTTCCCTGCTCTATGGGGCTCAGGAATCTGGTGGCTCAACTCCTCCTTTTCTTTCTTTTCCTCCCGATAGAACTGAGCCTTCTTCCTATGTTTGCTCCCCTAGATGTGTTCTGACTGTAGCTAAATCTAATAAAATGATAGCAATAATGATGATGAAGAATATCTGACGTTTATATAGTACTTTAAGGTCTGCAAAGCGGTTTATGTAAATAACCTCTATTTCAGGAAGTATCCATACCAGCCATGGTCACTTCTAACCCAGTTTATCTTCACACTCTCCAGGTCTTTTTCATATTCCCCTCCTCCTTCTCCACTTTGACGTGTTCTCTTCTTATGTTAGAATGTAAGCTCCTTGAGGGCAGGGGCTATCTTTTTTTGTTTGTATTTGGTATTCCCAGAACTTAGCACAGTGCTTGGCACATGGTAAACACTTAATAAATGATTTAGGATAAAAGTAAAATAAATGATAAAAAGTCAAAATCAAAATTTCAATATCAGAGTTCCTCATTCTATTGCAGCAGTTTGGGGGATTTAGGAGGCCCACATAAAAAAGTCAAATCATGCAGTGATGCTAAAAGCAAGAGGCTTTTATTTGGAATATTTTAACATATACTTGAATGCTTGACAGTTGAGGATACCCAGGAATGAAAGAACAGAACAAAGAAACAGGGACAACAAGGAAAGCTTTTAAGCAAAGGTCATGACTCAGTTGTGATAATTTGAGTCACAGCAAGAGATGGAAATGTGTCCAGTGAAGGTCACCTAAACAAGCTCCTCCTTAGCCTTGATGCTTCAGCTTTGGCTCACCTGTAACTCTTCCTAAGAAGTATGGGAGCTAGCCATGGTCCTGACTCCTATACCAAGGCAATACACAATTCTTGCAAGGGCTAGGATATCTATGGAGACAAAGTTGGGCAGCCCACCTTACTGGTATAGCCTCCCAACATTCTCAGAGAAAGCAAGTCTCATTTGGGAAATAAGAGGAAGTTGTCAGAGATCCTTTGTGTGCTCAGGTGTCTAGGTACATCAATGTCTATGCTTATACCTATGTCTATGTCAATGTGTTTGCATGTTTGTATGTTTATTTGCGCCTCTGTTGAATATATTTGTGAATGCATTTGTACATATCTGTGTCTATGTTCATCACACAGAATCACAGAGCTTCAGAGGTGAAAGAGACTTCACTGGATAACTAGTCCAACCCAGACTTGAACAAGTGTCACCTCTACAACACACATCATAAT
Organism: Phascolarctos cinereus; assembly: GCF_003287225.1. Classification (NCBI taxonomy): domain Eukaryota; kingdom Metazoa; phylum Chordata; class Mammalia; order Diprotodontia; family Phascolarctidae; genus Phascolarctos; species Phascolarctos cinereus. The sequence continues at coordinate 354,673,938 of NW_027556098.1, forward strand.
TCTCTATCCAGACTTTCCTTAAAAACCTGCTGTGAAGGGAACTTACTATCTTACAATCCATTCTTCTTTGGGAAAGCTATAACCATTAGAAAGTTCTTCCTTCCATTAATCCTAAATTTTCCTCCCTGCTGCTTTTACCCACAGTTCCTGGTTCTGACCTTTGGAGCCCAGTTGACAAAATTAATCCCTATTCCATACAATAGCCTTTCAAGGAATTGATGACAGCTATTATCTTTCTCCTACACCTTTGTTCTTCAGGCCAAACAGGTCTGGATCCTTCAACCAATTCTTGTACTCATACTGGAGTTCCTTTTCTATCCTGGTTGTCCTCTGAATACTCTCCACTTTATTAAATATCTTACTAAAACAGCAGACTCAAAACTGGGTCCAATGATCCAGATGTGGTCTGACTAGGGAAGAGTACAATGAGATTGTCCCCTCTTTTCTAGTCACAGCTATGCCTCATTTAATGGAGTCCAGATTTCTACCAGATTTTTTTTACTGCCAAAATACACTGGTTGATTCATACTGAGCTTACAATCCAATTAAAAAAACACACACGCAGATTTCTTCCAAATTCCTAACTAGCCATGCCTCCTCTATCTTATATTTCTGAAGCTTGGGTCCAGGCCTTTTCATCATGTTTTATTTTTACCCAGTGTCCTAACCTGTTGAGATCTTTTTGGCTCCCAACTTTGTCACTCAATGCATTAACTATGTCTCTTACCTTTATGTGTTCTATTTTATAATTTGATATGTTTGTATGATTATATGCCCAACGGTCTACATCTATTATGTATATGTCTATTTCTATCTGTCTATCCATCTATATATCTTGTATATATGTCCAGATATGTATATATGTATGTATGTATTTATATATATATGTGTGTGTGTATATATATGTACTCATATATATATGATATGACTATGCTTATGTATGTCTGTGTCCATGGCTGAGTGTGTATGACTGTGTTCGCATACATGTGTGTTTATGTGTATGTGCTAGGGGAATAGACTACCAGTTGGACACAGAAGGTGATGAAACATGGGATGGAGTGGCTGTGAATGGGGATAGGGTCCTGGTTGCAGGAAAAAGAAGTTGGCTGTGCTATGGGTGATGAGGGAGGAGATGGGGCCAGACACTAGAATAAAGGGAAATGAGGGTGTTGCTCTAGGATTTTAGCTGTGTGTTTACAACTGAGAAACAGAGCTCCTAGTGGTCTATGGTAACTTTCAAGAATTGGTGGTCATTTGAAAAGAGGCAGAAAATGGCTTATTGGGCAATTTTTCTTCACAGTTTCTACGTATCTGGGACATAACATTTTTCACTCTATCCACTCTTGCTTTTAACATCTCCACCTCCTTCCTTAGTGGCAGTGAGACTCGGAGGTTGAACTTTAACTCCAGATTCTTTTCATTCTCTTTCTTTAGGAGCCCATAGAGAAACTGCACAGTCCCTGAGGCCTCCTGTTTCTCCATCAGCTCCTTCAGATTCTGGCTTTCCTCATCAGAAATCTCCTCCAGCAGGTAGAACATGGCATTGAAGAACTCCTGGAAGCTAAGATGTCTGAAGCTATACAACATTGTGCCACCGAGCCCTGCTTGGGAACAACTCACATTCAGGACTGAGGATATGTCCACCCCATCCAAGCTGTGCCTCCTCAGGTCTCCCTCTGTAAACAGGATCTTCTGCCTCTGGATGCCTTCCGCGGCCAAAGAGCACAGGCCTCGTAGGGCAACATGCTGAGTGGGCTTGGATAAACTTTTCTTAGTTGGCAGAAAAGTGGAAATATAAGCCATGTAGATGTCAATCCTGTTCTGGAGGGCCTTGGTGGGAGACTTTCCTTGTTCCAACCGTCGCTTCATCCAGCAGCAGATGATCCAGCACACAAGAGGGGCACAACATTCATCAGAGATGGCTTTGTTTGTTTGTATAAAAGCAAAGGCCTTCTTTGCCAGGTCCCCATTCATGAAATACAAGTCAAAGTACTCCTTCTTCTGCTTCTGGGAGAAGCCTAGCACTTTAACACGCGTGAATTCATTAGCCAAGGCCTTAGCTTCTCCTGAGCTGGGTGCCTGATTGTGATTAGCAGGGTTGACTGTGGAAGCAGCTCCTTTTGGATTAAACCATCCAGAAGGATGTACACGGATTCCTTTTCCTTGACTCTAGAATGGAAATTGGGACTTTCTTCAGCAGAAAGGAAACTTAGCTCATCAAGGCCATCCAGAACAAATAGGAGCTTCTGCGGTTGCTTGAGAATGTCAGTAATGGGGGCATTATTATTCCCACACAACACAGTGATGAGATGGTCAACACTGTTTTCCCTCAGAAGGCTCACCTCTTGGCAGCCAATGTAGAAGATATAATCAAACCTGCCAGGGTACAGGGTGCCAGCTGCCCAGCCCTGAAGGACCTTCTTAGCAAGTGTTGACTTTCCTATGCCTGCAGGCCCCTCCAGCACTACAGTCTGAGGAGCATTGGATGTGTTTGTAATAGAATTGAACAGGGTTTCAAGACTGGTGCTATTTGGATTGCATTGACTTAGAGGTTCCAGTTGAAGCTGGAGGTACTCTTGACCAGGCCTGAAGGGAGCATCTTCTTCATCCATAGTCTGCAGCTTTTCTCTCATGTGAGCTACGTAGATGTCTCGATAATCTGACAGTGACAGAAGACCCCACATCAGAGATACAGGAGGAGACTCCCACATAAGAGAGATGCTTATCTTGGAGACATGGAGTCCAAGACCAGCAATGGGCAAAACCCTTGCCCCACGTCTAGTGCTAACCCCAACTCTATACCCAGCCCCAATCCTACTTCTTTCCCTGTCCCAACAATGTAATTCAACTCTATTACCCCTGAGATCCCTACCTGTCAAAATACAACAGAGCAGATAATAAATAGAATTTATATTTTGTCCTTTATTGCTGGGCCTCCCTTAGCACAGGCTATGAACCTGGTCAAAACCCTTCCTTAATCCAACTCTAATCAGGATCTGCACATGACACAGATGCTTCACTAAGTTTCAATGAGCTTATTTCATTGTCCAGACCAGGGTCGGGTCCCCCACCACATGACTATTAAGAGAAGCTGGTCATATCCCTAGAAAAAGCCCAAGACTCAGTTATCCTGACCAAATAACCCACTCACTCTTCCTAAGCCTTGACCAATGTGATTGTAAGACCTATATGCCTTTTCCTGCTGGTATAGGAGAGAGAAAGAGAGAGAGAGAGAGAGAGAGAGAGAGAGAGAGAGAGAGAGAGAGAGAGAGAGAGAGAGAGAGAGAGAGAGAGAGAGAGAGACAGAGAGAGACAGAGAGATAGAGACAGAGAGACAGAGATAATGATGAGAGAGACATAATGAGATCTTTGCCCTGATCATGAAATAGGATCACAGACTAAGAACTGGAAGGGACCTCAGACGCCAGCTAATTCAAACCTCTCAATTTACAGGTGAGGAAACTGAGGTCTAAGGAGATCCAATGATTTACCCAGGTTAATGTGGACAAGAAGTATGGAATGGGGGAAGGTCAAACTCAAATTCTCTGACTCCAGAGCTAGTGTGTTTTCCACTAAATCATGCTGCCTCCCCACCTCCTGGGTTACAACAGGGTAAGTTCCACTAACTCTATTCATGCTGAAGAAGGCAACGTGGTGGAGTCTCATGGAGAGAAGCAGAAAGTGATCAGTGATGGACAGGGAAAGATATGGCAAGTTTTAGTTCAAAGAAAGAAAAGCAAGATCTAACTTGTTAGGCAGACAAAGTGGGTTATGTGAGTATGGAGGTGTGGGATCAATAAGGAAACTGCTCAGCCTTCCTTTTTCCAGAACAAATATTTTACCAGACAGGGCTAGATCTGCCTAAGTAGAGGTGTTGGGCCTAGTTTTGCAAGGATGAGGCAGAGTGAGGAATGTTACCCTTCAAGGAGGAAGACTGGAAAGGAGAGGAAAAGAGAGCTACAGATCCATCACTGGGTTATGCTAGAGCCAGCTCGAACCAGCTTATGAGAACAGATTGTCAAATTTTCAGTGCAAATAATTACATTTAAAAAACTGGCAAATACTATAAGTCAGAGCTTGATTTATTGTTTTCTTGATTGCCTAGACTTAAGAAAGTGATAGAGAAAATATTAATATAGCAGATTAAACTTAGAAGTGTATTGTGCACCATTTCAAGGAAGGGGAGGGAAGAGAGGGAGAGATATTAATTTGGAACTCAAAACATATTTTTAAATGTTAAAAATGATTTAACATGTAATTGGGGAAAAAAATTTAAAAAATTATAAAAATTATTTCCACCATTTAGGGTTTATTTCTCCTGTCAGGGACATTCCCTTTCAAAAAAAATATTTAAGATATTCAGTGTCTCTGTTAGGGGTCTTTGGTTACTGACAGAAACTACTGACCATCAATTTATTGATTATTAGCTAACCTAATAAATTGATTATTAATTACCTCCCCAAAAAAGTATGTTATGCATACTTTTTGGGGGTTGGGGGGAATCTGGTTATTAAGCATTCACCAGCACAGTCACCCATCATTCTTCTCTCCTTTACTACTAAACATGAAAAAGCTGACTATAACCAATGTTTCTGTTTCCTCACCACTCAGTGTCTTCTCTACCCCTTAGAAAATACTAGCACAATCTCTGTGGCTCATTGGAGTACTCCCCTCTTCTTCCATGCCTATTGAAATTGAGATTCTCAGTCCTCTATGGTTCTTGCTGGTAAACTCTCACAGTTAACTACCTGAGCAAGACATCTTTTCACTGAGCAGGGGCTCTTATCCTGTGGGGCCTAAATGAGGTGTTTCATTGAATAACACATTTCTACATTTTACTCCACCTTTTTTCTTGAGTCTGCTTGTCTAGATGTGTCTGATTTAAAACTAGCAGATTTTTGCCAATACCCTAATGCAAAGAATAGCTCTACTAAGCTATTGATTGTCTCTGAAAAGTTGTTTGTTTGTTTGTTTTTTAAGAAAAGCAATATATAGGCTTTTCGTGCCTCTGGTTTTATTGTCTCAGCTCTCAACATTATCTGCTTCCTTACCTGTTCATTGCCCCACCATCTAGCTACTCTTGGCCCCATTGACTAGCCAGGTACTTTACCTTTACTTACTGGTTCTCTCACACATTTTCCTGAGCTCCTTACTGCTACATGTGTCTGCCCCCCAACACACATACACATCATCATCGTCATCATCATCACCACCACCACCACCATCAGTAGCAGCAGCATTTTTTTCTCTGAGTCCTACCACTTCCTAATTTAACACCTGTCTTTTGCCCTTTTCCCCTCACTTACTGACTGAGCCAGCACCTTTGGAATATGATTACCCCCAATGGAACCATCCTATCTGGTCTCAGATTACAAGCTCAGTTGAAGGAAAGAAATAATTAGTGGTCAGGGGCGAGTCCCAGTGAGCATGACACTGACTAGAGCATTGCCATTCTGGGAATGGCATTACCACCTAATTCAGGAAACTTAATTTACCATTGATTGCTGCTTCTCCAAGAGGCTGTGCAGCTAGGTTTTCTTTTTGTTGCTTTCTGCTGGGATCCTCTGGTCCCTGATCATCCTGGTCAGAATCTTTTGTTTTTTGGGATTTTACAGCTGCAGAGGAAATAAAAATAAGTTATAGAGATTCTGTGGTTCCTCCTCAGCTCACTTGGCCATGGGCTTCAAGGGGGAAATATTGATCACTTTACTGAGGAAGCAGATGCTCCCAAATGTAGGATTTACTCTACTACTAACTTCCTGTTCCTGCTTATTTCCTGGATAAGTCTTATTTGATCACCCTCTAAGGACAGTATCCACTAGCTCAAGAGGGGTGGGAAGCAGGTCTCCACTGCCTTGATTTGTCAGAGAAAGCATCAAAACCAAAAACCCAGGGCTAGGGATTGTTGAAAAAACAGGAAGGGTGCTGCGAATGAAATGGCAAACTATGGGCAAAGGAAGCAGGATGAGGTGACAGAGTTTAGGAACAGCGGGAAAGCAGTGGTTTCTTAGAAGATCTTGGAGTATGTCCTCAACAAAAACCACAACACACACACACACACACACACACACACACACACACACACACACACATTTAATCCCACACAAGCATAGAAACAGACTCACTTTTCCATATTCTACTCTCCCCATCCCCAAATACACACTTAGTGTACTAGGAATCATGTCTCTCCTTATCCTACTCTCTGCTGGAACATAGAAAAAGAAAAGGCAGACATTATATAGCCCACCTCAGCCCCAGGCATTAGACTTAGAAGATTCCTATATATCCAGGAGTTCAAGACATAACAGGAAAATGTAGCTCTGTGATAGACAGTAAACTAGCATTTATTAATTGCCTACTGTGTGCCATGTACTCTGCTGAGCTCCTGAGTATGCGCACTCTGGGAATGAGGCATACAGTTGGGTTAGTTATAGTGAGGGATTTATATTGGCATAAAGAATGATTCTCTAATTGCCCCATCCTATTCTTACAGATCAGCTAGGTATGAAGTGGTCAAAACTTGAATGAGGGCAGCTAGGTGGCTCATTGAGTAAAGTACCAGGCCTGGAGTCAGGAAGACTCATCTTCATGAGTTCAAATCTGACCTCAGACACTTACTATGGGACCCTGGACAAGTCACTTAAGCCTCTTTGCCTCAGTTTCTTTATCTGTAAGATAATCTGGAGAAGAAAATGCCAAGCCACTCCAGTATCTGTACCAAGAAAACCCCAAATGTAGACAAAAAAAAATTGGATACAACTTTAAAACAACTGAAATGAAGGCTGAGACTTGGGTAAAGGAGATCTAGGTTCACATGTACTCTTTTATTTTTTTGGCAATTGGGGTTAAGTCACTTTCCCAGGGTCACATAGCTAGTAAGTGTCAAGTGTTTGGTGTGAGGCCAAATTTGAACTCAGGTCCTCCTGACTTCAGGGCCAGTACTGTATCCACTGCACCACCTAGCTGACCCTAAAGATTTATTTTTATTTATCTATTTTTATCTTATGTTCTTTTTCTTTTTCTTTTTTTTTTATTTTTTTGGATGAGGCAATCAGAGTTAAGTGACTTGCGCAAGGTCACACAGCTAGTAAGTGTCAAGTGTCAGAGGCTGGATTTGAACTTAGGTACTCCTGACCCCAAGGCCGGGGCTTTATCCACTGCACCACCTAGCTGCCCCTCATATGTACTCATACTCATGTTCCTTGAGGGCAGGAACTGTTTCCCTTTTGGCATTTTGTATCCCAAGCACCTAGTACTGTGCCTGGCACATAGTAATATTTACAATCATTTATTGAATTGGACTGCTTGTAGAGTTGAAATGTCAGTTTTTACTCTTGCCAGCTGAATAACCTTTGGTTAATCACTTAATTTCTCTGAGTCTCAGCTTACTCACCTGTAAAATGTGGAACCTAATCTGGGACTCACACACCTCACAGAGTTGTGAGAAAGTGCTTGGAAAACCTGAGGCAGCCATACATAGTAAATGTGAAGTTGTACTACTTCATGTTGTGGGCAGAGTTTCAGGAAAGCTAATTCAGGAAGAATCAGAAAGCTTAATTTGGTAGGAGAGACCCTGAGAAAATAAGTCCAAAGAAAAATAGCTGACATGCAAACTTTGCTTTTTTTTTTAAAGTTTGCAAAGTGTTTCACATACACTATCTCCTTTAACCCATCCCTATTTTCCTGATGAAGAAACTGAGACTCAGAATGGTAACCCATGGGTCCACAGCTATTAAATAGAAAAAGCAAAATTTGAATCCAGATATCATGAGAATGAGTCCATTGATTTTTCCCTTTATACTATTCTGCCTTGAACTTTGATTCTCTTCTGAGATGACTTCAAATCAAACAAATTATCTTTGTTTTATTAAGGAGTTAACCAAGGGGTAGCTAGAATCTCCAGCTGAGAAAGAAAAGGTTTCTTTTGTTTGGTTTTGTTTGGGTTTGTTTTGTTTTTCCATCTCTAAAGAGAGAAGAATGGGGTGGGGACCCCAAGTGAGGGTTGAGGCTTCTATTCAGGCCTGGACTCACCTTTCTCAATGGCTTGATCCAGTTTCTCAGCCAAGTCTCGATGATTTATGATTTCAAGAACTGCTTTGGTCACTTCTACTGCATAGTTTACCCCGTAGTGTCCAATCAGCAATTCTACCAAATCCACAGGTTGGGCAGGGTGCAGCTGGCCCCGGGGCATGGGGCCAAACTCCTTCAAAGGTGGATCTTCCAGCTGGAATTTGAACTTCTTGAGTTCCTCTTCTATAAGGTCCTCAAGGATTTTCATCAGAACATTTCTCAGAGTGGTCTCCATGATTTTTGGTCAGAAATTGGAACAGAAAGCCCTGGCATTGCCAGAAAAATATGAGGAGATAAACACAAGACTCTTCTAACAATAATGCAATGGATATGAGAGCTATGATATGATATATATGCATATAGATAATAGCTACTAGCTATGTTATAATGCCCTATGCCTCCCTGAAATTGTATTGTATTGACTTTGTGTATGTTTCACATTTACTTCTCTGTACAAATGTTATTACATACACTCAGCTGTTTGTTTCATTTTTGTTTTGTATCCTCCTCAGTACCTAACAGAGTGCCTGAATTATAATATTTAATAAATACTTGTTGAAAGCTGTGGTATATGATTGTGATGGAATATTATTGTGCTATAAGAAATGACAAGCAGTGTGATTTCAGAAAAACCTGGAAAGACATAAACTGATGCAAAGTGAAGTGAGCAGAATCAGGAGAACATTATAAAGAGTAACAGCAATGTTGTACGATGAAGAATTGTGAATGACTTAGCTATTCTCAGCAATACGATGATCCAAGACAATCCCAAAGAATGAATGATGAAGCATACTATCCACCCAGAGAAAGAACTGATATTGTCTGAATACAGAGTGAAGCATGCTATTTTTTCCTTTCTTTTTCTGTCTCTCTTTCTTTCTTTCTTTCTTTCTTTCTTTCTTTCTTTCTTTCTTTCTTTCTTTCTTTCTTTCTTTTTCTTCCTTCTTTATCTTTCTTCCTTTCCTTCCTTCTTTCCTTCTTATTAGAGCTCTAGATGTGGTCTGGGTGGCCACAGTGGGGGCCAGCATCTCCCTCCTTCTGGATACTATACACCTCTTTATTCAACTCAAATTCCATTGTCTCTTATGACTGCCATATCACACTGCTGATTCACTTGAAGCTCAGTTTAATAAAAACTCGCAGATCTTTTTCAAATGAACTGTTGTCTTCCCCTGAAATACCATTCAAAGTGAAGGTATTCATTCCTACTAAGATTGCCCTAGCCAAGGTCATCATCACTCTCCAAACATATCTGCAAAAAGACAGGCTCCAAAATTAAAAGTCTAAGTAACTGGAAAAATAGTACTGACATCCTAGCTGTTTCATCCTAGGTAAGTCACCTAAATATTTCATTTGCCCTGAGCAAATCTACAACAATAAATCATGAACAGGTATTGGTCTGCACTTATAGAATTACTGTCATTCACCAATGAAATTAAAGGTCCTACAGAAGGCAAAAGAATGGGAGGAGAGGAGAAAAAAGGAAAGACAAAAGACAGAAACAGAAAGACAAGACAAGAAAAGAGAGTCAAGGAAATGGATAGGTTTTGAGGGGAAGATGAGTTGAGTGTTAGACATGATAAGTTTATATACCTGTGAGATACAAGGGTTACCCAGCAGGCCAACCGAAATACAGGATCAGAGCTCAGGAAAGAAATCAAATTGGATAGATTAAGGATCTATTCATGAAAAAGCAATTCGGTGTAATAAAATCTCTAAATTCTATGATTCTAGTAGTAAAATATACCATAAAGTGATCACTGAAGCTTTGGTGATAATATCACTAAGGGACAGAATGTTGTCAAAGAAGAGGATGGAGAACAGAATCTTGTGGTGGTATATATTATTTTGTGAGTGAAACAAAGAAAATGAACAGAAAATGAGTGTCTCCATCCTGCTGTTACTTTGCAGTTAAGGGGGAAATAGGCAGCAAAGTTTAATGGGAAATGTTTATGATTAAATGGATTTTCCTTTGTGAGTACAGATCCAAACCTGTGAAACAAATTGTAAGTGCTGCACAGCCCATAACACTTTACTGTTACACTCACCCAAGTCTTTGGGGTTGGGGCAAATGTCTTTTCCTTCTCCCTAACCCTCCTCTTGCTTTCTGAAAATCCGTAACAATTTCCTCTGTGCACATGATAGAAAAATACATGGAATAGGAATGAAGACACTGAAGTCACCCAGTATCTTCCTTATTACCATTCCCATGAGGAGTCAACCTCATCAGCAAAGCTAGAGTAGAAAGCTTTAGCTTGTTGGAGAAATAAAAAAATGAATGGGGAAAATGGCACTCACCACTCTCTCACTCTCTCTCTTTCTCCCTCTCTCTGAAACACCGGTCCTTTGGGTCGTGGCTTAGAAGCTAAGGCCAGAGTCAATTCACCAATCACTCAGCACCAGTGACTGGTTCCAAAGCAACAGAACTCATTCTATTTAAGGAGTGGGGACTGTAAAATTAGCATATCATCAAACCCTCTTGCTCTGATCTCACCCTAGCCTGACTGAGCAACTCCTATCCCAGGCATGCAGCAGGCTAAGAAGAAAATGGCAAAGAAATCTATGCAGAAATCTAGAATGAAAGTGAGAGAGATTTATAGGATACAGTCTAACAGTGAGAGTATGAATGATACATAATAACATCTTCTATCTTCATATTTGCAAAATATTTGCATTACATAAATATGCACACACACAGAGCCTGGAATTCACCTCTTTACTATCACTAAATTTGACATGGCATTTTACTCACACATGTATGTGCATGCACACATACGCATGCACACACATACACATACACACAGAAAGCCTGGAATTCCCCGTTGTACTATCACTAAATTTGACATGGCACTTTTTTCTTACTCCCAAAGTTCTGTTCATCTCTAATTCATATTTATTGGTAGTGATCAGGTTTATAAAAATAGTACCCCCTCTTTGCTCCATCTTCTGAAAGACAAAATTATCATTAAGGCAAGACAAAAAAAAATTCAGTTGCTCTGCTTTGAACAAAGACTTCTAGCAGATATCTGGATAACTGAAATTTCCCCATCATAACTAAACTCTGCCTGCACACGAGCTTTGTGAAGTGGGTCAGAAACTTATCATCCAATAAAATTTGCTGATCTGATGGCCTGTGGTTACTGATTCCCCTATATTACCTCAGTTCCTCCTTCCTTTGATCCTCACCAAAATGTTGTCCGTTAATCTTTTCCCCTCAGTTTTTTTTTTAGATTTCTACACAGGTTAATCTCCTTTAAATATGCTTGAATAACCTCATACCAGTCTTCCTGAAAATAAGCCTGTCCACCTGAAAAACATTCTCTACCATAGGAATGAACAAGAGTAGTTTTGATGAAGAAATAGTGCTAGGCAGGAGTAACCGAAGCCAACATATTCTATCATATCATTGTGATGTTCCTGGGAGATGTATAGTATTGTATGCCCATGTGCTTGCAGGTGGTTGTTTCTTATCACTCTGTACAGGTTTGTGCTACAGTCACATTGCTATTTCAAGACCACTGCTGTACCTAGTTAGAGAGTGTATGAAGTCACGTTAATGACATGGTCTTGAACCATCCAAACATAGGACTCACCGCCCCCCATACACACACAGAACCAACACATTATGTTACATCCTGTTTGAGTTATGATACGTTACTGAATAGAGTGCTGTAATTGGGTTCAGCGCTGTGTGAAACAATATACCGACAAGGAGACAAGTCAAAAACTTGTTTCTGAGACTTGAACCTCACTGCATAGATGCAAACCATCTGCCATTGTGAGATGGTTAGAGGACTGTGAGCTAGACAAGGAAGCTGGAAACATGGTCTGTAATAATAATATCTAACACATAGCACATTGAAGTTTATAAAGTACTTTGAATATGTGATCTCATTTGATCCTCACAACAGCCCTGTGAAGTAGGTGCTAATGTCACCCCATTTTACAGGGGAGGTATGACAACAGACTAAGTAACTCACTGAAGAATTAATGTATAAGACCTTCCCTACCCTCAGCCCAAGCCAAGGGACAAGGAACTTCCCCAAAGTATTGTTCTGAGATTTGTTTCAACCCAGACCCACCTTGGGAAACTATTGCTTAAAAACAGGTCTTGAGGTAAACATCTAGGGACTTGGTCAGTCCCTGAGTATTGACTCCGAGATATTTTTTGACATAACAAAGATTGTTCTTGAGATCAGAGAGTTTTGGCCAAAACTCTCAGGGCCTTAGGATTAGTCACTTATTCCTTGGCTCCCTGCTTTCTTTGTGTAAGGATGATGAAGAGTCTTTCTTAGGAAAGTGATTTTGGGAGTCTCCCTCAGAGAGGATGCTCGCCATAGGGACTTTCCCAACAGAGACCCCGAGGGCTGTGATACAGGACTCCCCCATCCAGATGTTCAGGAGTCGGTGCTTCCTCGGATTGGTGATGTATTTCTTCTTCTTTATCTCTCTATCTTTCTATTAATAGTCTTTGCTTCTGAGATTGTGTAATCATGTAATCACATTTATGGACATGTATGTTTATGATTATTACCATTATTAAATCATTTACAAGCTAAGAAAAGTGCGAACATGTCTTTGTGGGTACAGATCCAAATCCGTGAAATGAATTATAAGTGCTGCACAGCCCATAATACCTTACTGTTACACTCACCCAAGGTGATCCAGCTAGTAAATGTCTCAAATAGGATTTGAATTCAGTTCTTCCTGACCACAAGCCCAACATTCTACCCACTAATAGGTAGATAGCAGCAACAAGGGAGAAGAGAAGCTGGAAGAGTCTCAAGGTATGAATCTCAAAGGAAATTTCCATGGTGATAGTAACAAAGCAATAATCTGGGAACAGCAAAGGGGAGGCAGGATCATGCCAAAGGACCCCCTTCCCCAATTTTGTCAAGAGTCAGAGGAAGTGAGCAAAGCACTAGGCCGAATTAGAAAGAGTGTTTAAAGGAGCATCTTCAGGTATAACTTCATGTTGGGAGGTAGAAGAAGCTCTTGAGGAAAAGGTCAAGGGCTTAGGGGAAATGTTTATAATTAAATGGATTTTCCTAGAGCAGAGTGAAAGGAACAAGTGTCCTTAGAGCGTGAGAGGATGAACCTAGATTAGGCTTCAAGTGTGAGAAGAGGCTTAAGGACTACAAGGATCTGGGGAAAGAGTCTAAGTTGTCAATAGCACAGGAAAGAGCCATAAGTATCAATTTCTGGTCCTGAGATGAATGTCGGCAATGGGGGGAGGAGGAGAGAGGTGGTTATACATTGAGTATAATTTGGGAGTAATCATGAATACAATTGAGAAAAGAAAATGAAGATGCTGTATAAGGGATGGGATAGAGAAATGCAAATGTTAACATATAAATTCCCACTCTTATTGATGGCTAGGGTTCCCAGAGCTTGGCTGAGTACATCTACACTTCAGAATTTTCGAAGTTGCCCCAAAGAGAACTCTTTAGGGCTGATAACCAAATGCCATTAGCTTAAGTCCTCATTGGTGTGCTTCACTCGCCAAGATTATAGGTGGAGAATCATTTAGTCAATTAATCTTCAGTCAGCTTGTCTTCAGTAGCATTTAGAAAGGGGCACTTATTAATGTGCAATAAGAACAGTTGATCCAAAATATCCCTCCCCCTGTCTGTAGCATATTTTTCCCTTTATACATAGTCCAGAGAAAATCAGGTTCAAGCTTAGAAGGAAAAATAGTTCCTGGTTGTTAGAAATCATCCCCCCCTCCCCGACTTTGTGAGGTGCTTCAAGTTCAAACCTTTAAGGCTATTTGCTGGGTTTCTTGTAGAACTGAGTCCTTGACTCTCAGTTATAAGAAGACACTGCCATGAGTAACACTTCCCATAGGGAGTAACCCTTCCTCTGAAGCTATCAAGGTTCTTCACCAGTAAAAGTGAGGGAACAAGAATGAGGATAGATAAGGAATGAGACCTGACCAAGGCCTCTACTTCCCTCTCTCCACCCTCAAACAAAGGGACTCAACTAGAAGTCCATGCTTACTCCAATTTCTGAAATTCTCTCCTTCTCATCTTGACTAACAATTTATTGACATCCCCAGGTTGTGATCACCAAGATTCTTATGTAACTTCAGAAGCCTTTTTGCACTTAGTGTAAGGCTTTTTGATGATTGAGATACTGTTCTCACACAGTTAAGTTTTCAGAATTAAAGTGGGATGGGTTAGTTTCAACCTCACCCTTATATAAATATTTTTTAATGTCTAAGTATTTTAGTATGATTATGCATAAACAGTGAAATTAAATATGTATGGGAATTACAAGGGAATTTAAGTGAATGAAAAGGGTGATGGAAGGCTACATAAATTTCCATTTGGAAGGTACTCTGACATGTTCATGATCTTAGCAGTGGGAGGACCCCACCCATTGGTTTAGTTCACAGCCAATACCCTCATTTTCCTCTTGTGTGATTTTTATCCACTTTCCCCCCCCTAAATCCTCCATAGAGTGCATATCCAATATGCAAGCCCCTGCCCACCTCTCCAGTTTCACACATTATTCCATTCCACATACTCTATGATCTAGCAACAATGGCCCACTTGACTTTCCTTGAACTTGACACTCCACCTCCCAACTCTGGGAATTTTCTCTGGTGTTTCTCCTCTCCCTTCTCATCTTTCCCTCCTACCTCCCCTGGCCTCCTTCAAGATTCAACGCAAATCCTGCCTTCTTCAAGAAACATGTTTCTTACCCATTACCCCCAGGGCCTTCCCTCTGAGATTACCTTCCAATTACAGTGAATATATCTTGTATATAGTATATACTATACTATCTTGTATATAGTTTATATGTTGCCCCCATTAGAATGGGAGGTTTTTTGGTTTTTGTTTTTAGGGCAAAGACTATTTTTGTCTTTCTTTGTATCCCCAGTATTTGGAATAGCACCTGAAATTTAAGAAACACTTATTGACTGACTGACTGGACCTGGGTCACCTAGAGTCTTCAGTAATTCATTGGAAAGTCTTACCCCTCCCAATCCCCCAAAGCTGGCCTATCTTGGCAGATACTTGGCAGGAAGGAGTAGAAATGAAACCAAGTCAACAGTGGATTCCTCCTACCACAAGGAAGTGGGTGTATTAAGGAAGGGCTGTGAATGAACACATCCCATTGTTGTAACTTCTGCCTTTGATGTACCCTTGGTGATTTCCAACTAGTGGGCTGACTTGGCATGAGGTTTGTCTAGGCAGAGGAGTTCGAAGACTTGTGAAGGTAGGAGTGAACTTGCAGTTCTTTGGAAATCTGGAGGTTGGATTCCTGTGAAAGGGTATCAGCCCACAGGGTCTGACAGCTGGAAGTGGAACAAAGCCGAAGGTCAAAGCAGCTCAGGATCAAGGTCCATTCCATTTTTTTCTGGGTCATTGTGTGAACTACTTAGCCTCAGTCTCTCCCCTGAGTTCCAGCTCCACATCATCAACTGTGTAGTAGGCATTTCAAACTTGATGTTCTGTCCACATCAATAACTCAATATCTAAAATAGAATGTATTAACTTCCCCCAAACCATCCTTCTTCTAAACTTCCCCCTTTCTCTCAAGGACCACCATCCTTCCAGTTTCCCAGATTCATGACCTCAGCATTATTCTTACAGTTTACCCTAGATATCCAATCAGCTGCCAAATCTTGCCATTTTTACCTCCACAACATTTCTGTTATCTGTCCCTTTCTCTCCACTCACACGATCATCACCTTACTTCAGGGCTCTCACCATCTCTCAGTTAGATTATTACAATAGGCTTCCAACTAGTGTCCCTGCCAGAAGTATATCCCTACCACAATCTATCCTTTTCAGAGCTGCCAAAGTCATTTCTTCAAGTGCACCTCTAATCATATCCCTCCTCTACTCAATAAACACAGTGGCTCCTGATTACCTCCAGGATCAAATATAAATACCTCAGTTTAGCATTTTAAATTCTTCAAGACCTGCTTCCTTCCTAACTTTTTAATCTTACATTTTATTCCTCTTCATGTATGCTAGAAAATGAAAAACCAGAAATAGTTAAATGCAATAGCCAAGTGTTTGATAAACCAAAGAAAAAATTGTGAGTGCAAAGGATTATTTAAAAAGAATTGCTGGGAAAACTGGGGGGAGGGGAGATTTGGCTATATATGTATATGTAGGTTATATATTATATGTTTGTATATGTATATATGTATATTATATATTTAGGCCAGCATCTTAACCCATATGCCACAATAAATTTTAGTTGGAAATGAGACTTTAACATAAAATATCATATAATAAAAAACCGGTGATGAATGGACGAAAGTATCTTTTAGATCTATGATTAGAGTACTGTTTATAAAAAAGTAAGACATAGAAAAGTTATAAAGGACAAAATATACAGTCTTAGTTATGCAAAACTTGAAAGTTTTGCCACAATGAAATCAAAATAACTACAATAAGAATAAAAACTGTTGAATGGAGAAAATCTTCACATCTAATATTTCTTTTATTTTTATTGAAATTCTTTTTACATTGCCTAGATTTTCCCCCTCTATTCTCTCCCCATCCCGTCCCAGACAGCCATCATTTATTTTTTAAAAAATCATTATTTTAGTGGAAAAGAGGAAAAGAAGAAATAATTCAGCAAAAATAATCAATACTTTTTAAAAAATCTGATATTATATGCATCAACTATTTCTGATAAAATTATGATAACAAAGATAATTAGAGAATTGACAAGCCATCCATATGGAGTATAAGTTAACTTTTGGAACAAACGTTTGATTATTTAGGTCTGCCTTGACTGTTCACTAGTCCATGGTATAGGTCTGCTCAAAATTCAAAGAAACACAGTGATTGAAATTAAGTCTGATTGAGAATTCTAAAAGAGCAGTTCCTTGTTTTAAACGTAATAAGATATAGAACACTGGAGCAAATGGAGAACACAATATGTCTTAGTGATTTGCGTATGAAGAGTTGGAGAAAGTTTAGGTTAATAACTGGAGAAATCTGTAGATTAAAAGAGCCCTATGATTGTGGGACAAATGCAATTTAACTAATCATAAACAAAAGATGAAACTAATCATAAGTTAAATTAAAGTAATTTTCAGAGAGTTTTTATAATCTGAACCCAGAAAGGAAAGAGATGTAAAATGATAGATTTCAGAAATGAAAAGACCATAACACTCTGTCTGTCTCTCTGTCTCTCTCTCTCTCTCTCTGTTTGTCTCTGTCTCTCTTCTGAGGCAGAAGATATTCATAATTTATTTTACTAAAATATAATATCTTGAAGAAGATACTGATATATTTATGTTTATATATTTATAATATATAATATAGTTATAGTATAGAAGTTATTTATAATTTTATAATTGAAATTTACCCCCAAACACATGAATTTTCCTGACTCATGTGCCTCCTTGTCAAATTTCTGTGTATGCCCCTCACTCTTTTCATGCAAATACTGGTTGACAGAGTGTGACCTAGGTTTATGTGAGGACTGTGATGTATTTATTATCCTAGCCTTTGTTTTGTATTGAATAGTTCTGATTCACTGATTGTTAATGCTTTTACCTTACTATTAAATAAATTATATTTCAGACCTGAATGTCATCATTAGTGGTCATAGTAATAGCCACAATAATAACTAACATTTATACAGCATTTGGTATGTGTCAGACCTGTGCAAAGTGCTTTATGATTTTTACCTAATGTGATCCTCATAATAACCCTGGAAGGAAGGTGACTTTATTATGCCCATTTCGCAAAAGAAGAAGCTGAGGGAAAGAGAGGTTAAGCGTCTTACCCAAGGTCACACAGCTAATAAGTGTTTGAGGCCATATCTGAACTCAAGTCTTCCTTATTCCAGGCTTGGTGCTTTATCAGCTCCATCATGTAGCTGTCCTAGAAGCAGCTTGCTTATAGGATTACCCTGAGCACCATGAGAGAGTATGAGTGCATGCACACAGTGGTAGTACTTCTCTGGAAAATCAGATCTTTCAATTCAGGAGTAGATTGGAATGGGTAAGACAGACCAGAGACGAAGTGTGGAGGTGCACACCAGAGGCATATCATAGATAAGTGTTACATTAACAAAACTAAGAGCTCTACGTTAATAGGTTAGTGGTCAAAGGACCTGAACAAACAGGATTTCAAAAAAGAAATGCCAAATATCATCTGTCATGTAAAAAAAAGTTCCCAATGACTAAGAGAAATTCCAATTAAAACAACATTCAGATATCTTCTCCTACCCAGAAAATTTGCAAAGGTGATAAAAGATGAAAATAGCAAAAGATAGAAGGACTATAGGAAGAAAGATGCACTAATATATGCAATATTATGTATATGTATATAAATATATATAATATACACATATACACACATATTTAATGTCATGGTTAATTTACCCAGCTATTCTGGAAAACAGTGCAGACACATTTAGTGAGATGAAAATAGAAGAGTCTGTGTCATAAAGCTGAAACACTACCTTGACAAATAGGTCAATATTGTTTTTTATAACAGCTAAACATACATACATATAAATAGATATGAGTTTGGGGTATATGTGGGTTAGGTGGCAGTTGGTGTATGTGTAGCATATTATATGTACACATACTCATACACACACATATATACACACCATATTATACTCTCTCTCTCATAGCTAATTCTAGCTGTGTGACCCTGGGTAAGTCACTTAACCCTATTTGCCTCAGTTTCCTCATCTGTGAAATGAGCTGGAGAAGATAGTGGCAAATCACTCCAATATCTTTGCCAGGAAAACCCCAAATGGGGTCATGGAGAATTGGACACTACTGAAACTGAAAATGACTAATACCATATATTTCATATCACATTATATATTCATTGCATATACATAAAATATTAGCTTGCCTATCTTCTCATAGTGCCTCCATCAGTCACTCTTTTCATTTTTTATCATCTTTGTAAATTTACTGGGTAAAAGAAGATACTTCAAAGTTGTTTTAATATGAATTTCTCTTATTAGTGATTTTCAGCTTTTGTCATCTTTTTAAATTTATTGGGTAAAAGAAGATACCTTGAAGTTGTTTTAATATTAATTTCTTTTACTAGGGATTTGAAAATCTTTTCATTTATGTGCATATACATATATAGATGTATGTATGTGCGTGTATTGAGAGATATTAATATTATGCTATTATGTTAATAACTAGTTATTAATTTGTGATCCACCTTTTTCTTTGTATTTCTGCTAAGATTCAACTCTAAAAAGGTCAGTCAGTCTCTGAAGGGCATGAATGAGTGATGACATTACTCTTAGCCCACAAGGCACATGCTCATTAATTAAGTTAGGTGAGACCCCACCCAACTGGGTGAAAGAAATTATTTTTCTATTATATTCATAACAAAGTATTAAAATGGGATCCAGTCTTTTTCTTTTTCTATTTCCTCATTTAGGGCCCAGCCCCATGTAGGTCAGTCAGTCACTCTCTTAAGGATATGGCTGATTGATGAGATGTCCCTAACCCTTCAACTTCCTCTTAGATCTTGCGTGGGACCCCACCCAACTAGGATTCATTACTTCTGTTTAGAGTGTAGACAGACTCTAATCTAGGCCAATACTTGCACCAAGGAAATGAGCCGCTATCCTTGCACCCCTCCATTGGAATTTAGGGTGGCCCAGCTCACGAAGGAGAAAACCAACCAAAGTGGTCCAGGTGAAGATATATTCCTCTGTCCAGATTGCTGTTAGCATCTGAGTCTCATGATCAAGCCACATTCTCAACAGGAGGAGCTAAAGAATTCTAGCCCACCTCCACATTAAATGTTCACCAGTCAGGATTGACTTCTTCTGTTAGGGTCATCCCCTTTTACAAAGGTATTTAAAGCATTCATTGTCTCTATTGGGAATCTTTTGGTTACTAAGAGAAACCACTGACCCTCGATTTATTGATTACAGGCTAGCCTAATTAATAAATTGATTACGAATTACCCAGAAACTCTGCCTCTCTGGGGTTTTATTTGTCCTTGCTGGAGTTCTGAGAGAGGCTGCCTAGTCTCAAGCAATACATTACAAAGATAGGAAGAGAGAGAGCGAAAGTGCAGGAGCATCCCTGTTAAGTCTACCAAGGTGGAAACTCCTCCTGGATCAGTCGTCAGTCATTGGGCCTAGTTCTCTGAGCCCTCAGTCACAGGGACCAAAGGACCAACTGGTAGCCTCCGGTCATGCATCCTTTTTGGTTTTTTTTTTTAACCTAAAATCAGGTTTGTTTAGGAAGATTGACTTATATAAGGTTTCCCCCCATTGGCAAGTCCAGACTAACCATTACGAAGGATTCCAAAAGTAGATGAGTTGTTTGGAAGAAAAAAAAAAGGAAAAGAATATCAAACCTTTTAAGTTGGTTAAGGAGCTTTGCACTTAATGGGATATAAGGATTTAACTAACCTGTTATCAGCCCAGACAACCCCAAAGGAATTAATGCCCCTAGAAATAATCAGCAGCAAGTAGGCTTAGTTTGCAAGACAATCAGTGAAGGGGAAAGGAAACCAATGAATCAAGCCAATAGCACTTTATTAAACGGTCCATGGCTCCCTCTAATGAAGTAGACCTCAGATCTTCCAACCTGAGAGCTCTCCTTTCCCCAGGGCCTTACTTTTATAGGGTTTGATACCCAAACAAGAGAGGCAAAGTAAAATTCAAAATCCCATTGGTTGATAGACCTCACTCTTGACCCTCCAGGAGGGCCAGAAATGATGCATTAGCATGAGTGGTCACAAGATAGGCAAAGCAAGACTCATCTCTACTGACTACATGGTCATAAGATAGTCACCTGCTCATGTTGATAAAAGAGAGTCCTTTGGAGGGGACTTTGCAAAGAATCAAGGCATCCCACCCATGCTGGGTTTGGACATGGAATTTGAGCAAAACAAGATGATGGAGATATCTTTGTCTTCATTCTTGAGGTTGCACAAGCGAGCTTCATAACTAGTAAACAAGTGGGGGATGTTAGATTAAAGTTTGAGGCCTGCTATAAAGGACTACTATAAAAACCTATCTTATCTAATTATCCCTATATGGTTTATGTAAAATATATATTAATACATGCTTATTCTTTTACTATGTTAGATGAATAAATGCATATAGTAGATGAGTGTATCACTAATAATTGCTAATAGTCATTACCCTTTATAGGGGTACTGAACTGATTAATACTGATTGGAAGGAAGTAGGGGTCAAATGAATCTTTTCTCACAACAACCATTTATTAAGCACCTACTATGAGCCAAGCACTGTGCTAAGTGTTTTATAAATATTATCTCATTTGACCCTCACAACAGTTGTAGGAGGTAGATGCTATTATTTTTCCCATTGTATAAATGAGGAAACTGAAGCAAACAGAGGTAAGGGACTTGCCCCCAGTCACACAGAGAGGAAATGTCTGAGGCTAGATTTGAACTCAGGTCTTCCTGACTCCAGGACCAGCGCTCTTATCCACTACATCCACTCATCAGCAAATGAAGGTAAGTTTAACTAAAAATACCGAGAATAAAGTACGTAACATTTTTCACCCTCTCTCATATAGGGGAAAATTTTTTTTAAAGGACCAAGCTTAATATTTCTTACAGGGTTAACAATGATGTGATATTTTGATAAATATTTCTTATGGGTTGAAAGGTGGAGTACAAGACAATGTTTCAGGGGATGAAGTATCCCAAAGATTGGTTTGCTTTTTTTTTTTTAAACTACCAAAATACAAAAAATTCACATAGAGGACAAGATATTTGGCTAAGTGGTTAAATGGAACTAAGATGCTAGTCACTGGGCCTCTAAACTTGGGAATGGGGGGCACAGATGGTAGAGACTTGAGTCAATGGCTGAAAAAGAGATGATCCCAATCCCTTACTGCCTGAGAATACCTTTAAGGGGTGTGAGGGAGGGTAGAATGTAATAGGCCAGGCTTTTCAAGAGTAGGACCAGAGTCAACCATATTACAGAATACAGGACTTGGATGTTTTATGTAGTAGATGAATATCTTCTGACTCTTTCCTTTTGTTATAGTTATCCTTCATTTCAATGATCTCAAAGACACATTTCTCATAGAAGTCACTTGCTGACCTCTTGCTTTTCTAGATATGTTAGCTATCCAAAGTACCATCTTTTTTTTCACTGATATTTAAGATGTGTATTTTCAATATTTTAGCTCCTATTTGTAACTTTCAGTACGGTCAAAACCATTCCTAGTGTCATAATGTGAAATATCTTCTGATTCTGGGAATGATCTGCACCCACTGCAATATCATTGAAATAAATAAGTTTTGCTAGTTTGCCAACCTCTAGCTTGTCCTTGCAGAACCTTTTTTATAGCTGACTGGAACTATCAGCTGGATAGTCGATTCAACTCATTCATGTTGTGCAATGTCATATTTCCAAGCTCAGTCTGGCTGCTTTTCATCTCCACCATCACTATCCCATCTCCCATCCCCCAGTTTTGAACATCTTTACTTTAGATAGCATTGTCATTCCTTCATGGCTCTACTCCATACTATCTTTTTCCTCTTCCTTAACCAACTCTGCCATTGCCTGAGAGCTGCAGGCAACTGTTGAGGTCTTAGGGAGCCTGAGAAGATGTCTCAGGCTGAGGCCCTGGAGCAATCAGGCTCTGAGTTCTCTAGCCTCCCCTGCCTCCCCTAATTGATCAACCCATTTCAGTTGTTTTTCAGTCACGTCTGACTCTTTGTGACTGCATTTGGGATTCTCTTAGCAAAGATGCTGGAGTGTTTGCCATTTCCTTCTCTAGCTCATTTTACAGATGAAGAAATAAATACAAAAAGGATTAAGTGACTTAACAAGGGTCACAAAGCTAGTAAGTATCTGAGGCCAGATTTGAACTCAGGAAGATGAGTCTTCCTTACTCCAAGCCCAACACTCTATCCTCTGTACCACCTAGCTGCCCCAACCCACATATTCCTTTTAATAAGAAGTCAGAACACATGTGTCACTGGAAGCAACTCAGATCCATCCTTATAAATGCTCCATTGAGTGGTATCTGCTGATACAAGTCCAGCACATCAAGGGGACTTCCGTGATTACTGCTATCACATATATACAGAATAAACAAAATAAATGCCAGGTTTGGGGGTGAGGGGTGGGTAAGAAGGCACTAGCAAGGAGATATAAGGCTGACTTCCTTTAAGACTACACTGAAGTATGTTTTCTACATAAAGACTTTCCTGGCCCATCTTCAATTGCTATTGCCCTCTCATCCTAAATTACATTGTTTTTATTTTATATTTATTTCCATATATTCTTATATTGGTGACTGTTACTTCCCAATACAGGATATGAGTTTCTTGAGAGTGGATAATATTTTATTTTTGTGTTTGCATTTTCATTGCCTAACACAATGCCTAGCATAAAATACATAATAAAGGTTTGCTGTTGGATTAATTGATTGATGGGTCAGGGTGGCCTCAAGGATATGGCATTCCCTATGTGGCATGACCAGTTCCTCGAGTGGGCTGAAGGTACAGATAATGGGAATTAAAGAGGTTAATGAACTGGGAGGGTGGGGGTGCTGAAGTGTATATTGAAGTTCCTAAATTGCTAAGGTAAGAGTTGTGAGGTAAGCATTGACTTTCTTGAGAAAGGATAGAAAATGACCTAATGGCCATTGGATAATGGCCAATAACTGCTATTATATGAAGTGATGGCAGCAACAGGAGGGTCTAGATGGGACAATGAGTGCCAAGGAGTATACCTCCTCCTTCTCCTGGTCATGTGTGTATTAATATTGTATCTTGTCCTGCTCTCCCTGACTACCCCACTTCTTCTGGTCAGTATGGTAAACTTGCCAGTATAACAGGGCAATAGCAGGGAGATTGCAAAGGAGAACCTGGAAGTTACATATTGATCACCCAAAAGATAAAGGAGCATAATTTATAAGCTGCATTACATATTAACCAAAAATCATAACCTGGTAATAAGGGCTGAATCAGGGGAAGCCATCTAGTCTTTCCTGTCAGGGCCTTTTGTTCCTATGATATGCAAATCTCAGACAAATTCCAGACATTAGCAATAAGACTGGCAGATCCCCAAAAGGCACTGATAATTTTGAGATGGTATAGATATGTTAGCTTTAAAGTTTTGCTGGCAACTTTGAAATGATTTGGATATGTTAATGAACTAACCCGAAGGTGGCACAGATAAGAGTCAGTATGTCCCCCCCCAAAAAAAATCCTATAAAAATGAGATCTCTAACCTCTTCCCTGCCACTACCACCCCAGCCCTCTTCCATTTCCACTAGGTCCATGCTGCCCAGTGCTCCCGACTATAATACTTGGTTACATGGATTGATATTCTCTTCCATGAGTGATCCTCTCTGCCTCTCTTCCTCCCCATCCTCTTTCCCACTGCTGTCTGCCTTCTTTCACTATCCCATCCCTTGTCCCCACTTCTGTACCTCTTTATCACTTGTCTCTGTACTTTCTATGTGGGTAGATGATGCAAAGCCTCTGTTAAGGATTAATACACACTTAGAATCAACCATCTACACTCAGGATCTGCACATGCACAATTCTTCCATCATTGCCAGGCAATACATTCTGGCACTAAAGCAGTTCCATGGGAGCTCATTAAAATATTTAACATATGCATGCCATGGAGATTCAAGTAATGATCCCATTTCTACCTGTAATTCTAAGGTCCCAGGGATCTCACAGGGCTTGGCAGTCTACGGGAGGACTGGGAAGCTTAGAGGCCTAAGAAAGCTCAAGGCATTGAGTTCTGATGGACCTGACTCACCTTCCTTCTATCCTCTTATCTGGCCTCATATGTTTTAAAAGACCTGGGAGGTTCCATTTCTAGTGGCATTTCAGGGCTTTTCTGGATTCCTTATTTATGAGGAAAACTATCCCTGATTCTTCCCTGCCTGACTAGACTCTTCAAAGCTGACTCATTTATTTCCTCTGCTGTCATATTTATATGCCATATAGCTTTGCCTGGAAGTCAAGGCTTCCGGGTTTCTGCCTACAGACTGGAAGGAGTTGGTAGGGGGAGGGGAGGAATTATCGAGGACATGAAGGTAGTGCATGTGTCTATAGATGACCAAGTGTGTTCTTCCCTGAGCTCCAGCACCTGCGTCTCTGTGTCTGTCCCACCCCCATCCCCACCCCCTGTCCCTGCTTCCCTTGGGCCCTTTCTGTGTCAGAAGAGCCCCTGCCTCCAGTTCTCCCTCCCTTTCTCTCCCACTAGTGGAAAGGCAGAAAGGAAGGACTCTTGTCCTTATTCCCTGATTTAGGGGTATCCAGAGGCTCAAATGTGATAATGGATGTAAACACGTTGCAAACAAAGAGCTTTACAAGTGCTAGCTATTGTTATTTGAGACCAGTCAAAAGCCTGAGAGAGTTTCTGGGTAATTAATAATCAATTTGTTTATTAGGCAAGCAAATAACCAATAAGCTGATGGTCAGTGGTTTCTCTTGGCAACCAAAGACAAAATCATGGTGAAAATCAACCCTGATTGGCGAAAAATTAATAGGGAGAGGGTGGTAGACATATTAATGAAGAAGTGAGCTAAAAGTCTTTAGCTCCTCCTGCTGAGAACATAATTTGATCATGAGACTCGGCAGCCTCCAGCAATCTGGACGAAGGAATCCATCTCTATCAAGACCATTCTGGTTGGTTTTCTGCTTCATAATCTGGGTTCCCCTAGATTATAATGGAGGGTAGCAATGGCATGGGTTTATTTCCTAAGGGCAAGAATTCCCCTAGATAAGATTTTATTTGTAAAGTCTTCTAGTTGGGTGGGGTTGGGGGCCCAAGTGTAGAACATGTACCCAGAGGATTTGGGCAATCTCATCTGTCAGCAATGTCCTTCAGGGACTGACAGATTGATCTATGGGTCCTGGTCTTTGAATGAAGAAATAGAAAGGAAAATTCTCAATCTTAATTTAAAAATTGGTTATTAATATAATAGAAAAATAATCATTTCTCTCATATTGTTGCAGTTATTATTGTTGTTGCTGTTGTTTTTATTTATTATTATTAATTAATCATAACCTACAATTATCAGGGGACAGCTAGGTGGTATAGTGGATAGAGTGCCAGGTCTGGAGTCAGGAAGATTCAACTTCCTGAGTTCAAATCTGGCCTCAGACACTTACTAGCTGTGTGACCCTGAGCAAGTCATTTAACCCTCTTTGCCTCAGTTTCCTCATCTGTAAAACGAGCTGGAGAAGGAATGGCAAACCACTCCAGTATCTTTGTCAAGAAAATTCCAAATGGGGTCATGAAGAGTCAGATGTGACTGAACCACAGTTATCAGGCTTCCAACCTGGTGATGACTTCATTCCCTGAACCTTCCACTATACTTTTGCTAATCTCAAACAACGTTTATAGAGCAATACAGGGGTGTGCCAGCCCAAGAAGGCTAGGAAGGGAGGAGTATGCTCACACACATTTAAATTTAATCTGTATTATTAAGACTTCTATAAGTCTAGACAATCAACAAAATGTGTAGAGATTGCCAATTTCTGAAATGTAAATGCTCAGCCTGAAAACTGAACAGTCATCTCTCAAGAGCCAGTTAGCTGGCCCAGGAAATTCCTGGGAGCAGCAGCAGCCAGGTGGCCATCCTCAAGACAGGGACATGTGCCCTTGGGCAACTTTTCTCTGGTCTGAACTTCCAATTCTCTAACACAGGCCAGGATTCTGAAACTAAGCATGAATGTGAGGGAGGGAAGAAGTGAGGAAGGGAGTCCGTGGATAAAAGCCAGGCTACTGCACATCATATCTTTTTTCCTCCAACTCTGTGACTCTCAAAAATGCAAACACAATTCACTCATTCAATCATTTACTGTTCTGAGATTTTATAATGCCAGAAAACAGCAAGCTACAGAGTCCAGAGGCTTGGGTGTCTTCCACGGGGCCTCCAGGGTAAACAGTAACTAAATTTGTTTACCATTCCCTGCTTCGTTGTTATCATTTTTTAAAATATTACTATTTCTATTACTAGGATTATTTCTATTATGTTGAAAATAGATATCACCCTCTTGTGGACAAATTCCAAATTGCAACCTTTGCTGCTACAACTTGGAATCCTTTCTAAAATTGCTTTATGATTTAAAGAATGGTCTGGAGGTTAACTGAGTGGGGAGATGGGGAGGCAGGAGCTCAGCAAAGGTGCTTACTTGTGACCAGAGTAAAATATTGGAGTGAGTTTCTTTCCTCTCTCTTTTTTAAGAATATTAATATTACTGCTTATTGTTATGTCTAGGACTGGGACTATGTTCAAGACGGATGTTACCCTCTTGTGGAGAAATTCTAAATTGCAACCCTTGCCATTGAAACTTAGATTTGTTTCCAAACTTGATTTATATTTTTTTTAAGAATGGTTTGGAAGTGGATTGAGGGACGGGCAAGGGATCTCAACAAGGGCGCTTCTTGGTGGCAGATTAAAATGTATTTCCACAACCATCTTAAAAAAAAAAACCTTTTCAAGCAACACCCCCACCGCCTCAACAATTCCTCTCAATTTTAGACCTGAACTTGAACTTGGCTTCAATCTTGGCTGCAATGATGGTTCATATGCCTGAGGGAAGCCTAGCTGAGCTGCCCTCGAGCTGCAGCAGCCGTCTCCCGAGGGTCCTCCATCATAAAGGCTCACACTTAGATGTCATAGGCATCAGCCTATAATCCTTGCTTACCCTAGTCCCCCATATCCAATCTGTCAAGTCTTGTCAATTTTAACTTAGTAAAATTTGCCACTTCCACTCGTTCTCTTCTCAGACACTGCCACCAACCTGAGGGTAGGCCTCCCACCAGGCATGTATGTATGTGCATATATATGCACATATGTATGTAATCATGTGTGTGCATATGCATATCTGTGTGTGCATATATGTTTAAATGTGTGCATGTGTGTATATACGTACGTAAGTACATGTGTATGTATGTGTATAAGCATATAGCCCTAGACGTCACTGTGTGTATGCATGTGCATATGTATACACACATTTATATAATCATGTGTGCACCTATGCATGTGCATACCTGCATGTGCATATGTTTAAATGTGTGTTGTATATATATGTACATATATGTGTATGTATATATGTATATATAGTCCTAGTCTGCACTGTGTGCATGTGTATACATGCATTGTGTAATCATGTGTGCACATATGCATGTGTATATGTTTAAATGTGTGCCTATGTATATGTGTATGTGTGTAAGCATATGTGTGTGTATATATGTATAAGTATACATAGTCCTAGTCTGTACTGTGTGTATATACGCATATAGGTACATGTATATAGAGAGAGGTGTGTGTATGTACATACATGTATGTATGTATGTGTATACTCACACGCACACACACACACATATACATACATATACAGAGAGAGTCCAGGCCTAGACCATCACAATAGCCAGCCTGCTGGTTAGTCTCCCTTCCTTGAGTGCCTCCCTCCTGTCCATCCCTCCATTCAGTCCTAAAGCACAAGTCTGACTCTATTACCCACCCTAATTCACCTCATTCAATACCCCCCACCCCTCATTCAATAAACGCCAATGATTCTCTGTTACCTCAGGATCGATTACAAAATCTTCTGTTTGGTATTCAAAGCCCTTCACCACCTGGCCCCTTCCTACCTTTCCAGGCTTCTCACACCTCACTCACCCCCTGGATACCCTGGTATCCAATGGCATTGGCCTCATCACTGTAACCAAAGTGTGAGTTTGAGATCTACAGGTACGTATGTTAACGAGGGTGACAGAAACACTAATTAGGCATCCTTCTCGATGCAGGCAATCAAATGCTATAAATGAAAGTGTGCAAACAATACCCTCTTAAAAAACCCAAACACCTAATGTTTTAGAGGGTTCTTACCATCCTACATGGAGTGCTTGGGTGCTTGTACTGGGACCCCAATTCCATGACCATGTTTCTCCCTAGCCTCAGAAACACTATTCCTGGCAGTTTCTTCCCAGCCCAAGGACACTGTGCCTAGCAATTACTCATGAGTGGGCCTCAGCAAGACCCTTATCTCTCTCCCCGGTGCAGTTACAAACCACACCTGTAAGAATTATTAGTTTGAACTGGCTTTGCACGGGCTCATAAAGATATGAATACCCACTCTATTATCTATACCAACTCCCTACTTCATTATTTGTATCCTGGACTCCTCATTATGTGCATTCTAGACTTGAGACATATGTATACTCCCTACATCTATCTTGTCAGACAAGACATTGATTGGTGGCAGACTGGGCAGCCCTCAGTCAGCCCTGGTTGCTAGTTAAATTAGTGATGTAGCAGACCTAAAAACCACACCTCACTGTTGCTCTGCCTTGAGCTTTTCCTAGTGAACTCTGGGTAAAACAGCTGCATAGTAGATACAAAAAGTGCATGTTCCTTTAAGAACTGACCACTTCTTAACCACTCACTAATCTCGCCCCTCATCACCTAGTTAGCATACTTGACACATGTTTTACTGTAGTTTATCCTATGTAAACTTTAACTGAACCCCTCCGAGGTCACAGGTTCCTTAAGAACTTTTGCCCACTGAAAAGCATAACAATAAATTTTTGCTGACTTGACTTAAAGAATGCTTGAGTCCGTGAGTTCATTCCAGATGACCCTGTGGTATACTTCCATCCTTGAGGAGTCCCTGAACCTTTCAGACCGCAACAGTGTGAAGGCTTACCCAAGACCTTTCCAGCGCTGCTCATCCACCTTTGGTGTCCACCTATCACCTGGCTCTCACCTGTGGCTCCAAGAAGCTACAGCATGTGCAGCTGCCACACTGAAATGAACTGTCTCAGCAGACAGGCTAAACCAGGTTGAGGGTAACTGATGGGCCTCAAACTCATTGGTGAGTTAAGGAGAGTTCTACCCCAAAGATGTGGAGATTTCCCCTGGCAGATGGGCAGAGGAGAACAATTTGTTCCAACAGCCAAGAAGATGGTTGAAGAAAGCACTGTGGAGTGCTTAGAGCTTGGTCAGACATCAAAGGCTGAGGTCATCCATTGCATCCCCAGCCATCACCAGTCATCTTGACTTTTGTCTTGCCACTGGACTTTGATGACTCTGGAAAAGAGAGTGAGGCTGATGCCTTTGTACAACTCTACCTCACTTAAAACTAATTCACCAGCAAGCCAAAGACATTGACCCGCTGTCACTGATCCCCTGTGAAAACAAAAGACAAATATCATCCTCCGCAAGCTTCACTCTGCCCAGCTGGAGGCCGTGTGTGCAAATATATAAATCTGTGATATGTAGGTACACACATGTATGCTTTTTTTTGTACCTCTAGTACCTGGCCTATAGTAGGTCATTAACAGTTGCTTCTTGAACTTCCCCCCAAAAGGGAGCTGTCCTAGGCCCAGAGACTTGTGTCCTCCTGGTTTCTGAGGAATACTGAGCTGAAACAATTTAACCCTTCCTGGGGCTCCTCCATAGAGCCTGGCGGAAAGATATCACAATGGCCTTTGCTGCAGCAGCAGCAGCAGCAGCATAATCAGAGGGTTCAGCACTGCCTTCAATTCAACAAATATTTATAAAGCATCCTTTTTATATTTGTTCATTTGCTTTGCCTAAGTCATCTCATTTGAACTTCACCACTGCTGTGAAGAGGCTAGAACTAAAACTCAGAGAGTTTAGATAACTAGCAAATAAATCCTGGGCAGTTGCCCAAGGCACTGAGAGGTTAAGTAACTTATTCTGTGACTTTTACAATCACAGTTCTGTTGCAACTGTCCTTATTTTTCAGTCATGTCTGACTCTTCGTGATCCTATTTGGGGTTTTCTTGGCAAAGATACTGGAGTGGTTTGCCATTTCCTTCTCCAGAACATTTTACAGATGAGGAAACTGAGGCAAACACAGTCAAGTGGCTTGCCCAGGTTACCATAACTAGTTAGTATATGAAGTCAGATTTGAACTCACGAAGATGAGTCTTCCTGGCTCCTGACTCCAGGCCCTGTGTTTTATCCACTGTGCCACTATGAACAGTCACAGTAAATGTCAGAGGCAGGATTTGAACCCAAGTCTTCCAAGTGCATCCCTTGATCTACAATTCCACATTGTCTCTTAAATTTAAATGTGGTGAAGATGTTAATACTGTGGTGAAGGATAGTTAATACTTTGGATAACAACATCAAGGTCTTAAAAAGATTTTGACAGGCTGGAACAATGGCTCAAATATCTAATAAAATAGAATAGAAACAAATGTGAACCCTACATTTGGACTTCAAAAAAATCAACTTTCCAAGTAAAGGATTGGAGAGGGGTGGTGAGATAATAAGGTTCCTATGAAAAGGGCATGGGCTCTTTATTGGATTTGAGGCTGGATGTGAGCCAATAATACAACTTGAAAGTCAAAAACCCAATTAAACTTAAGGAGAAGAATACACAAGGATCAGTCTTTTATCTAGGAACTCCCCTCCTCTGAAGCAGATTACACCCTTTCTCTGACTTAATAGATAAGATCTACAGAATTGCTTGAGGCATTAATTACTCAGGGTCTCAGGGCTAGCAAGTGTGAGAGCCTGGGAATGAAACCCAAATTGTCCTGAGTCTGAGCCAAGAATTGTCAATCAACCTCACCCCACTGCCTCTGATTCTGTTTAGGCTGCATTAGTTGAAGCATAGTGAGTAGAAGGGAATAGGCAATAATTCTATCACCTTTGCTACTAGTCAGACCATGTTTTAGGAAGGACACTGAAAAGATGGCGCCATATATAGAGGACCAAAATGGTGAAGGGACACAACATCAAGGAGCTCGGTGAACATGTTTCTAAGGTGTTTTATAGTTGACAGTTTGTTTTCCTCACCACTCAATGAGGTATTGGGAATAAATATTTTTATCTCTATTTTCTAGATTCAGAAGTGAATATAAAATTTGCATGGCAGATTAAGTCTGAGAAATAGTCCAAATCTAATGAGATATGATTCAGTTATGGATTGAATTACAGAGTTCGAAAATTTTAGTAGCTAAACTTGGCTCATGTGTATATATGCATATGTAATGCACACATATGCGCTGTTTTTAAATTGAAATTGTATTTTACCTTGTTTATGTATAGTTATATAGCTTGACAATGTATATAATTGCTT
Organism: Phascolarctos cinereus; assembly: GCF_003287225.1. Classification (NCBI taxonomy): domain Eukaryota; kingdom Metazoa; phylum Chordata; class Mammalia; order Diprotodontia; family Phascolarctidae; genus Phascolarctos; species Phascolarctos cinereus. Next base: position 354,706,064 of record NW_027556098.1, read on the forward strand.
TTCTCAGCTTTTAACTCCAATTTTATTTCACTTTAATTTTTTATTATGCAACGCAGAACCAATGCTTTATCTGTTGGTTTGTGGCAGTCTTTTAGAAAATACTTAAAAATAAATAAATAAATAAAATCGATTATAAAGTAAATACAACTGGCAAATGCTGAATTAATGTTTTATATATTTCTCAAAATTTGTTCTTCAAACTAACAAGATATTTTAAAAGATATTTTCTAAATGTAATTGGCTTGTAATTATAAATGCTTGATTTATTGTCCTATGCTGAATTTATATTTCTGAAGATCATGAACCATGGTATTGTTGTACAGAGAAATCAGCGAGTGAGACCCAGACATAATTTGAAATGTGGATTTATTAGTGCGCGGCTGCAAGGGGTATGCACACCCAAATCAAGCAGCCCTGATCAGGGGCAGAGCTTGAGTTTATAAAGGCAGAGGCCACAGAGTAAACGCTCAGGGGTTGCGTAAGTGGGAAGTTACAGAAGCCAAACAAGCGATTAGTTAATCTTGCCTTTGGGACTATATAAGGATCATGGAATAAGATTGGGGTGGGTATCTTTCCTGGCGGGTTTTCTAAGGTGGGAACTTCTACTTCCATGAAGAAGGGCATACAAGATGAAGGTCAGAAAACAAAATGGAGTTCAGCACATGGAGTTCAGTACTTCATTCCCCACTTCTTTTATGTACCATGTCAAACCCTTGATGTGGCGGGGGCTGCATCATTGTAGGGTGTAAAGGAGGCGGATGCCAGGGGCTGATAGAGCTTTAACACTTGGCACCTTTCACATTAAATCTGAATTCAAATTCTTCTCAGCTTTCTTTTCCTTTCTAACTATAACCCCTTTAAGTGAATATAGGCATTGACAAATCAAAGGGGCAGCCCCTTCAAAATACAGATACAGAGACCCAAAGGAAAACAATAATAATGCAATTGTCCCTTTAAGATTCAAAAAGCTCTTTCCTTATACAGCTATCTGGCAGGGAACATCATCAGTGAAGCCCTCTGGTCCTTGGTATTCGTTCCAGCCATCTCCAGCACAGCATCTCAGCATCTTCTTCTTATCTTCTTGTAGGAGCCAGGTTTCTGTTCATTCTCCTACAAAAGTGAATTTAGCACAATTTTAAATTACTACTTTTAATCCTTATATCCCTGATCATTTTTACAAACTCAAAATTGAAATCATGGCCAATTATCATGTTCAAGAAATTCACATCAGAACCCAGTGTCTCATACTTTACATTAATCCACAGGCTCCAGTACATTCATAGAGATATTAAATAATCCATTTCAACACAGTACATATAAGATCTTAAACTTTCAGTCATGCCATGTTTCTCTGATGACATTTACAAAATAAATCACAAGCCATTCTCCTTTTAACATTATTAATTGTAACAAGACTTTAAACAAGTATGATATTATCCAAATAACAAAATAACATTCTCACAAACCCCTGACCTAATTGTAAAGAACCCTAACTCATATGGGAACACACACAGGAACACTAGTCCCAGTTCTATAGTAACCTAAGATCTCATATTTCCTAAGGAACATCTCTAAAATAAGCCCTAAATAGCTTGCATGCATTTCCACTCTTGTTCATAAAACCTTACTAAATTGGTGTAAAAGTTCTTAAATAACACAAATTCCAGAGTATTATTAAGGAAACTGAATTTCTAGTTATCACAGAACCCCTCATAAGTCTTTAGTTAAAGGCACATAGAGATGGTTCAGTTTTCCCAGTCACACAGGACTAGGTCCAAACAATACCACAAAGTTTTTTCATAATTCAAAAGATTGCAAAATCACATTAAGTCAGGTACAGATTAAACTAATCAGAGAGCTCACAATAGACTAATTTTTAGAAGAGAGATTTACATGTAATCAAGATAATAAAGAAAACCTTAGACATGAACCATACAAATCAATACAATCAATATTACCAATGTTAACTAACATTAAGTTCCTTGCTCATGTACAATAGGTTTAATTTATAGGTAGTTCAAAAAGGAAGCTCTGCTTCTCTGGCTTAGTGTAAAAACCCAAATCTGTGATCTTCTTACCTAAACATGCTTAAAGCTTGGATTTCCATGACAGATACATTTTGGAAGCCAATCATATACATCTGTATATAATTCTTAGAGGAATCAGTCTAATCCTGTTGCTTTTCTCAAAATTTGCTATCCTATTTAATTAGACATCACATTACATCTTTGTAAGTTAAAATTGTAAGCTATTCATACTTGTATTGCATTATGATTACTCAGAGATGTTCCAGAGAGACAAGGTCATATATCATATCAAAAGGAAAGAACTTCCTTCGCTCTATTTGATTCCAGGCCAGAGTCATATCTGATAGTCAATCATGCAGTCACTGGATGTTAAAAGCAGGGCTTAGGATTAATCAGGTGAGAATTTTCCTTTTCAGAAAGGAAATAGCATAATTGGGAAATAGAGTCAGGAAGATTCTACCTAGGCTGTGTCCAAGGTCATCCTCAAAACTCTTCCCAGGCACAGACATCCACATTTATCAGTTCTCAGCCTGCAGCACATGCCATTCTACTATTGGCTTCACGACAACTCAGACAATTATCCTGGTAATCGAAACTCAAAACAATAGTAAATTTCTGTCCCATAAAATCACAAATCCTAGATAATAAGAATTTGATCTCACATTGGTAATAGTAAGAGGCTGATCACAGAAAAATACTATTGCTCTCATAATTCCTTTAAACAATGGGAACATCTTGAGGTGAGTATAATCATTTAAGATCAACTGAACCCCAATAAGGGCCAAAAACTTGAACTAAAATTTTTTCAAGTGAACTAAGAACATCCCTTTTCAGGACCAGATGGAACTGGCCAGCATTCTTTCCATTTGTCATCACTAAGCCCAGGATGTCTAGGACCAAACACTCTCCCAAACAATGGGACTTCTCTTATCTTGGTATCTTATGGACATAGACTATGCTATGTCATATTAATGGTAAAAGAAACATAGATATCTTGGTTTATCATTTCCACTGACACTGACACCCTCCCGCTGTATTGAATTTACAAGCCATTCAATTAAGAAAATTCCCTTCCCATGCCATATGTCAAGCAAACATGGAGGCTGCACCTTTTTTTTTTCTCTCAGGGCAGATGACCTTGCCCCACCCCCAGATAGTTTCCAGGGATCCTTGGAAGTTTACAAAATAAGGGGAATTGCCATGTGCCCCTCCTTTTCACACACAAGTAATCAATTAACAATCTTAGGTTTTGACATTAAAACAATAACCCCAAATAACTTAGTTAACAATCTCACGAATTTTATGAATTATAACAAAACAATTTCAACTAAAAATTCCCTTTCAATAAAGACAAAATTTGGAAATTTTATGCTTTCTTAAATTACAATACTTAAAAGGAAATGTTACAAAACAGGATCATATAAAATGCCCCAACAGCCAAATTCATTCCTTTTTTTCTCTTTTCTCTGAAGACACAATTAATTTAACATTCTAGATTATAAAAGAAATTGTCCTTCCAGCAACATAACTAATACAATTGACCCAATAAAATTTTCTTCTTTCTAGACCCCTTCAACAGATCCAACAGTCTCCTGGGGCCACTCCCACCTCTATAGACTGGCTTCTTTTTTATCTATGCTACTTTTACTGGTCGGATAGCTCCAGGCTACATAGACTTTCCCTCGACCACTAGTCCCTGCCTTAAGAGCCTGGCTCATATCATCCCAACAAACCTGGTTGTTAGCCTTATAAAAAAGGAACCTAACAACATTTAGGTTATATATAAAAAATTGCTTTTCCCTTCTCTCTCTTTGTCTCTACACTAAAATTTGGCCAGAATTAGAATGCAGAGAGAGAGAGAGAAATCATTATATTATTTTTCAAAGGTTTCAAAACCTTCTTACTTTCAAAAACCCTCTATTCACACTATGCAAATAAATTATACCTTCCTTAAGCTTTCTACACATACTCCTCTCCCCTACAAGCTTAAACCCTCCCGACTTTCTAATGGACTTTGATTAAAGTCCCCTTTAAAACTGCACATATCATTACTTTCTAACTCGGACCTGACACTTCAAAAATATATGCTTCCTTAAAATGGCACAACATACAACCCAAAGGGGTTTTGGATGTGCTAGCCAAACCCCACATTATCACAGAACACAGACATAGACAAACAATAAAAGCCTGAACATAAACACATCCTCCCAATGGAAGTCAGAGGAACTGCCCTGGAGAAAACTATCTTTAATCCAGTCTGACACCTGCCTTTCAGTATGAAACAGAGCTGGCTTCAGGCAGATGATCGTGAAACAAAACCTCTTAAAAGCACAATCTCTACATATAAATGAATAGACCAAAACAACTAATACAGAAACCAGGAACCAGGAACCAGATATGGGCGTGGTCCTGATGTCTCGGGGTGCCTGGGAGATTGAGGTGCTAAGAACTACTGCCGCATCCTGCACTCATTCTCCACCAGGAAACAGAAGTCTACAGACACTTACCTCCACAGGGTTACCAGATCCAGAATCCACAAGGCCGAAATGAAGTACAGTCGGAGTCAGGGAGGGAGGCTTCTCCTAGTCCTAAATTCTGGGGCCCTGGAACATCATCAGGGGCCAGCTCCCCTAAAAGTCAGAACAGAACAATTCCCCCTTCCCGAGGCCAATGTCCTCTGCAGGTGGGTCTCTACAGCGACACAGTTTGCTGCGATCTCACTGGGGCCTCCAAATGTTGTACAGAGAAATCAGCGAGTGAGACCCAGACATAATTTGAGATGTGGATTTATTAGCACGCGGCTGCAAGGGGTATGCACACCCAAATCAAGCAGCCTTGACCAGGGGCAGAGCTTGAGTTTATAAAGGCAGAGGCCACAGAGTAAACGCTCAGGGGTTGCATAAGCGGGAAGTTACAGAAGCCAAACAAGCGATTGGTTAATCTTGCCTTTGGGACCATAGAAGGATCATGGAATAAGATTGGGGTGGGTATCTTTCTTGGCGGGTTTTCTAAGGTGGGAACTTCTACTTCTGTGAAGAAAGGCATACAAGGTGAAGGTCAGAAAACAAAATGGAGTTCAGCACATGGAGTTCAGTACTTCAGTATTTACACACAATAATATATACATACATACATATACAGCCTTATTGTGTGTATATATCATGGTTCATGATCTCCATATATATGTGTGCATGTGCATACACACATAGATAGATAGATAGATAGATAGAGAGAGAGAAGAGAGAGAGAGAGAGAGAGAGAGAGAGAGAGAGAGAGTTCAAGAAGAATGGTGAGAAGACTTGAAATGTCAGATGAAGCTTGATTGAAAGAACTAGAGGCTGATATGGTATTTGCAGAGGAAAGAACTGTGAAAGTGGAGTCAGAAGACTTGGTCAAATCCTGCCTCTGATACTAGCTGTGTGACAATGGACTGGCTACTCAACCACCCTGAGCTTGTTTCTTCATCTGCAAAATGAGGAAAATATTATCTCTAATACTCTAATATTCTCATAGATCTGTTGTGGGTCTCAAATGGGACAAGGTAAATAAAGTCCTTTGTAACCTTAAATCATAGCATTTCACATATTATTATCACTATTAATAATAATAATCATCTCAGTTCTAGAAATCTGCCAGCTTTATGACTGCGAGTGAGTCATTTAACTTGAACATCGCTTTCCTTATCTATAAACTTGCACTACCCTGACTCATAAAGTTGTAAAGACAGTGCTTTACAAACGTGAGCATGACTTAGAATTATACAGGGTGTCCCAAAAGTCTTTGTGGCTTCTAAAGTTATATCTCTCAAAAACCTACCTTCAACCCTGGGCAAGTCACTTAACCCCATTTTCTAGCCCCAAACAAAACAAAACAAAACAAAAAAACCAACAACCTTCAAGTTATAAAAGCTTAAAACAACCCAAAGACTTTGGGGACACCCTGGACCTAGCCTGGAGAAGAAAAGACAGTGGAGACATGTTTGCTACTTTAAAATACTGGAAGAGCCATTATGTGCAATGAAGATTTTCTTTGGTTTGCTTTAGTGAACTGGGACTAATGGGAAAGGTTCACAAGGAAGCTATGGCTCCACATGGGAACAACCTTACTAACAATTAATGGGAGTTCTCCAACTTTGGAATGGAAGGCAAGGGAGGTCTCTGTCACTGGAGATCCACAAGCAGAAAAGAATGAAAACTTCCTGGGTATGTTATAGAGGGGGATCCTATTCATACGTCAGTTGGAACAAATGACCTCTGAAGCCTTTTTTAACTTGGAGATTTTATGAGCTATGAATTATGAGGTCATGACACTTCCTGACATGAATGTTCTAGTCTTCTTGGTAACAGATATCCAAATGGACCCATCTACCATCATATTCATGCACCTTGCCCTTTGGGCTGCCACTTCTGGTATCCATCTTCCTGCTTTGCTCCTCTTATTCCTCTCAATGGGCTTCAGTCCCTCATGTGTAAAATGAAAGCATTTGATTGAATACCTTCTAAGGTTTCTTCTGACTCTAATCTACAAGTTGGTCATCCTGTCACATCATGTAATGGACTTTAACTGAGAAGATGATAATCCATAAATCTTTAATCTGAGTCCTTTGTTCTGTGACAGTCTAAATTGCAAGGGCTGCAGCTCATTTCTCCTTATCTAGTGCAGAAAGTGCTCCTCTTAAAGAGAGAACAATTATCAAGATGTTTCTCTTCTCAAGGATGGATCTAGAGATAGAAAGGAAGGGACAGGGACAGATATTTTTCATTAAGCTGCATGACTTTTGAGAAGCCCTTTTCTCTTTAGTCACCTCAAGTTTCCTTTGATCTGATGTGACTGAGGACTGAGCTTATGTGTAAATGGTATGAATGGGGAAGAAGTCCATGTCTACCCAGATCAATAACTTTCTCTTCCTTCTCCCTTTTTTCTTTGCCACTATGGACAAAATCCTTCTGTCTTTCCTCCAAACTGAGCATCCCTGCCTTTCCACTTTCTCTCTCTCTCTACCTCCTTTGCCTATAGATTGGGAAAGATAGCAGAAGGACTAATTAATGAGAGCCATTGAAAGGAAGGACCAAAGAGATTTGGGGCATCGGCTCCAAGGTCTTCCACACAATCAATTGAGAGGCTTCTGGAAAAAGTGACATGTCTCACCTGCTTTAGCTTCATGAAGAAGGCTACAACTATTGAAGTGGTCTTCTCTTCTGCCATGGTTATTTCTTAAAAATCTAGGGTGATGTGAGCGATTCCCTGCACCTATTATGGTTCATAACCTGCTGATCTGGAGCTCTGAAAAACTCACTTTATTATTCCAGTGCTTCTCCCTCTCCTTGTTTTCTGAGTATTGTTGGAAAACCTCATGAAAAATGAGTTGATTTCAATATTCAGGTGCATCCCAGATCTCAATGACTGCTCTTTTCACCGGTGAATTGTTCATAACTCATCTGTACCTTCTCATCGCATTCAGTTCTTGTATGCCTAGCAAATGTGATGCACCCTTTCCTAGGTTTGCTTTAATATTTTATCAGACTACTACAGCATTTGAGCTTCCTATGCATTAATCATTGAGCACATTACCTGATCAGACTGACTCCTTTTCTTGTCAGACATGTTCCTGATATGTTATACGATTTCTCTCACTTAAGTCATCATTGACAATATGCTGCATGGTGAAACAGAGAAGATTGTGAATGTTGGGGATGAAACCTACTGCAGAGTACAATGTGCAGAAGACACCAGCACCCAGAAAGAGGCTGTGAACCAGGGGAATAAAGGGTCCCAGAACTATACCAGGGAACCCTCAGACCCATACCTGGGCACCATGAGAGGAATTAGTATGAATTAGCAGCTTTCTTGCCCATTAACCAGTTCCAGATGACAGACCCAAGAAAAACTGATGAACCTACACACCCTGTCCTTCCCTGCCCCACTCATCCCTACTCCAAGCTGTTTCAGACCTTTGGCAGTCAGTATATACTGAGAGAGGTACAAATTCAGAAGCAACTAGCAGCAGTATGGCTCAGACCCAAGGGCAGAATAGGATATTAATTCTAGTCTGCAGCTCAGATTGAAATCTGAAGAGGAATAAGGAGAAATCCCAGGCCAAAGAGAAGCCTACAGTTTGGTAAGCCTGTACCAGTAGAGTTTCCCAGCTGGCTGACAGTGGCTGAGTCCAGCAGTATATACTATTGCTCAGTCCTAAATCCAGGTCAGAAACTTGCAGGGTTCAGCTTAGGGAGTAAGCAATCAGACCTCACCCTAGATCAGACCACTTTGGGAGCACTGAAAGTTTGCAGGTTCCAAATTTGAGCTATTCCTGAGATCCTGGAATTAGACAATACTCATTTCCCCAAGAAAGCAGAAGCAGGACCAGCCCAGGGCTTCTGTACAGAAGTTCATAGAACCCAGCCCTAACATCAAGTCCAAAGTCAGGCAAAGAAGAGTACTCATTTTTTTTATAAATAGTATTTTATTTTTTCTAATTACATGTAAAGATAGTTTTCAACTTTCATTTTTATAAGATTTTGAGTTCCACATTTTCCTCTCTTTCTCCTTCCTGTCCCTCCTCCTCAAGACAGCAAGCAATCTGATATAGATTGGACATACAATCATGTTAAACATATTTCCACATTAGTTATATTGTGAAAGATGAAACAGAACAAAAGGGGAAAACTATGAGAAAAAAAAGAGTGAAAATAGTATGCTTCAATCTGCATTCAGACTCCAGAGTTCTTTCTCTGGATGTGGATAGCATTTTCTATCATGAGTCTTTTGGAATTGTCTTGGATCATTGTATTTCTGAGAAGAGCTAAGTTTGTCATAGTTGATCATCATACAACATTGTTATTACTGTGTACAATGTTCTACTGGTTCTGCTCACTTACTCAGCATCATTTCATGTAAGTACAGTTTTTTTTTTCCCTGAAATCCACTTGCGCATCCTTCCTTATAGCATAATAGTGTTCCATTACATTCATATACCACAATTTGTTCAGCCATTCCCCAATTGATGGGTGACCCCTCAATTTCCAATTCTTTGCCACTACAAAAAGAGCTGCTAAAATATTTTTGGTATATGTTGGTCCTTCTCCCTTTTTGATGATCTCTTTGAGATATAGACCTAGTAGTGGTATTGCTGAATCAAAGGGTATATATAGTTTGGTTGCCCTTTGGGCATGGTTCCAAATTGCTCTCTAGAATGATTGGATCAGTACACAACTGCACCAACAATGCATTAGTGTTCCAATTTTCCCACATCTGCACCAACATTTATCATTTTCCTTTTCTTTCATACTAGTCAGTCTGATAGGTGTTGAGGTGGTAATGGCAAGGTTGTTAATTTGCATTTCTCTAATCAATAGTGATTTAGAGCATTCTTTCATATGGCTGTAGATAGCTTTAATTTCTTTATCTGAAAACTGCCTGTTCATATCCTTTGACCATTTATCAATTGGGGAATGATTTGTATTCTTATAAAGTTGGCTCAGTTCTCTATATATTTGAGAAATTAGGCCTTTTAGATACAGTGATTATAAAAATTGTTTCCCAGCTTTCTGCTTTCCTTCTAATCTTGGTAGCATTGATTTTGTCTGTACAGACCCTTTTTAATTTAATGTAATAAAAATTATCCATTTTGCATTTTATATTGTTCTCTATCTCTTATTTGGTCATAAATTCTTTCTTTTTCCATAGATCTGACAGGTAAACTATTCTCTGCTCTCCTAATTTACTTATGATATAATCCTTTATGTCTAAATTATGTACCCATTTTGACCTTATCTTGATATATGGTGTGAGATGTTGGTCTATGTCCAGTTTCTGCCATACTATTTTCCAGTTTTCCCAGCGGTTTTTGTCAAATAGTGAGTTCTTATCCCAGAAGCTGGAGCCTTTGAATATATCAAACAGTAAGTTACTATAGTCATTGACTACTGTGTCTTGTGTACCTAATCCATTCCACTGATACACCACTCTATTTCTTAGCCAGTACCAAGTAGTTTTGATAATTGCTGCTTTATAATACAGTTTTAGATCTGATATGGCTAGGCAAGAGTACTCACTTGTACTAAAAACCCTACAATGTATAGGGAAAGAACAGTTTTTTTAATAGAATAAAAAGTATGTATCTTAAACTCATAGAGACTATTGTTTACAGTGGTTTACCTTGAAGCTTTCTCAATAAATACAGGAGTGAAGCAAAGGTGCCTCTTTTCTCTACTGTTGCCTAACATAGTTCTAGAAATGTTAATGGCAGAAATAAGACAAGAGAAAGAAAATAAAGGCACAAATATAAGCAAAGAGCAAAATACTGACTTGAACATATTTAGCCTGGAAAAAAGAAGGTGTTGAGGGTTATGAAAGCTATCTACTGGAATTTGAAAGGCTCATGTAAAGGACTGAGAGATGGAGGAGTGAAAAAACCTACTTTGTACATTTTCTTACTCAGCTTGCTATAACCCAAATCTGATGATTAATACTCAGAAACTTTTTGGTGCTAGCTAATACAGTGCCTAAAAGCTGAATTCCAATAATTAAATAGTTCTGCTTAAGACCCAAGTATTTAGTGAGAAACATCAAAGCATATATATTAGAGAAGAAATTAATAATGATAAATTAATCATGTTAATTACAAATAGAATAAGTTGAGAGTTATTAAGTACATACATTATCTGGGGAAATATCTCTGTACAAATACACAAATTTATTCTCAAAAATGGACATATATATGTATGTGTACATATACATACAGAATAGAATTCTTAATAATAATACTAAAAAATAAGGCACACAATTATTTCTGAAAAAAGGATGCCAATGGATTAGCTATGTTGGGACCAGATGGATCTACCTTGGCACAAGGCCATGTGGACTTCCCAACTCTCATAAGAGAGAGATGAAAAAGTGAGAAAGTAAGGAAGATGATTACTGGTTACTCTTCTATCCACCAGAAGAGTAGCCTTCTGCCCACTACCACCCACAGAGAAAGTGAGGAGCTATTACGGTCTGAGAGAAATTATTATTATGCTATTATATTAATAACCAATTATTAAATTAGGGTACAGGTTTTTCTCCTTTTATTTCACTTAAAGCCTAGCACCAGTAAAAAAAAATGAGTCTCTGAAGGACATGACTGATTGATAAGATTGCCCTTTAAGGAAGCGTGCTCCTCAATCTTGGACAAGACCCCACCCAACTAGGAGACCTTAATTCTGTTTAGATTGTAAACAGAATCCAGTCTGGGTGAGTTCTCCCCCAAAGGAGAACTGCACAAGTCCTTTTACCCCCTCCATTGAAATTTAGCATGACCCAGACTGTGAAGAAGAAAACCAACCAAAGTGGTCTGGATGGAGATGGATTCCCATGTCCAGATTGCTGTTGGCAGCTCACTCTCATGGTCAAACCATATTCTCAGCAGGAGGAGCTGAAGACTTCTAGCCCATCTTCTCATTAAATGTCCACCAATCAGGGTGGATTTCCAATTGTCATGGGGCATTCCACTGAAAAGAATATTTAAGGCTTTTAGGCTCTGAATTTTTTGTCTTTGGTTTTCCATTGACCTTCAATTTATTATTAGCTAGCCTAATGAATAAATTGATTAATTACCCAGAAATTCTGTCTCTCAGGGTTTTTCCTTCACCATAGCTCCCCATTGCTTTGTTAGCTACAGAAATGAACAACATTAAGACTTTTAAATTGATGAAGAATGAAATCAACAGACGCAAGTGAACAATTTATACAACCCTGTAAAAATAAACCATTCTGAAAGCTGTAAGAACTATGATCATAATTCCAGAAGACCAATTTATCCTTTACAGAGAGGTGATGACTTAGGGAATAGAAACGCATGTAATTTTGTGTATAGACATTGGGGAAATAATGCTTTGCTTGACTATCTATATTTCTCACAAGATTTTTTTTTCTCTTTCAATGGAGTGGAAGGTAGGAGAGAGAGAAAATAGATTTGTGTTCATTTAAAAAATAGAAAGGTAGAGGGAATGATACAGATGTAGAATGTTGCATGTGCCTTCAGATGAGGTCACTGTATTATTAGTTTAATTTAACTATGTTACTTTATTACAAGAAACCTCTCATGAAGTAGGAATAATCTGTAATGCATGTAATCTAAAACACAACAATAAAATTCAAAGTGGCTTAAAAAAAAAAAGAGGATAGATGGGACAGGGCCAGAAACCTTCTGCTCTCTTGGTTTCCCAAGAGGAGAAAGGAGATAAAATCTAAGCCTTACCTTTCTCCTTTTTAACTACAGGGAAAAAGAACAAAGTCAAGAGAAACACCCAAGAAGATCTCTGTCTCAAACCTCCATAGGCTTTTTCTGGTAAAATCAGATCCCATATTCTTAGTTACATTCCTTGTTGCTACAATATAAGTGTGCTCCTCTGCATATATGGGAGCCATCCCACATAACAGCATTTTTTTTAAGAAAAAAAGAAGAGGGAAAAAAAAGAACCCAGAGTATTGAAAAATTCTGAAACTATTAGCAATGTGCCACACCTACAGCCATTTCCATTGGTAAAGATAGTTCTTCTCACATCTGTTCTTTTGAATCAGTCTTGTTGTTATAATTTGGTGATTTTCACTTGATTTTTTTTTATGGTTGTTCTTTCCATTCATATTGTTGTAGTAATTGTACATGTTATTTTCTTGGCTCTGCTCACTTCACTCTTCATCGGTTCATATAGCTCTTTCCATGATTCTCTGTATTCATCACATTCATCATTTTTTACAACACAATAATATTCCATTACATTCATGTGTAACAATTTATTTAGCCCCTCTCCAGTCAATGGGCATATAATTTGTTTCTAATCCTTTGCTATCAATAAAAGAAGCACCAGTATAAATATTTTGGTGAATATGGGGCTTTCTTTTATAAATGACCTCCTAGGGATATAAGTCTAGTAATAGAATCTCTGTGTCAAAATTTATGGATTTTAGTCACTTCATTTGCATTATTCCAAATTGCTTTTCCAAATGGTTGTCCTAATTTATAATGTGCTAGTGTGTCTATCTTCCTCCAACTCCTCCAACATTGACTGTTCCTATCTTTTGTCAATTTTGTCAATTTTCAGGGCATGAGGTGAAACTTCAGGGTTGTTTTGCATTTCTTGTATTATTAGTAATTTGTAGCAATCAGTCATATAGTTGTTAATAGTTTGCAGTTGTTTTGAGAAGAGTTTGTTTACATCCTTTCCCACTTATCTACTGAGGAATGGCTTTTGGTGAAATATATATAGATATAATTGTTATATATAATATATTGTTTATATATATATATACATATCATAAAATATTACATAATGCAGCATATGAAAGTCCAAGAGACAAGGTTCCAGGTATGAAAAATCAAGTTATTAATTAGGTCAGCAAATAATAAATTGAGGTCAATGATTTCTCTTGGTGATCAAGACTGGGAGTCTTTGGACTACCTTAAATCCAGTATTTTTCTTCTGACAGCGACCTTCCCTGACAAGTGAAAAGCAACCCTGATAGGTGGGGTAAGAACTAGGCTCACCCTGTGGAGGTGGGCTAAGAACTCTCAACTTACCTTAATTACTTCACTGTTGGGGAGTGCAGGAGAAGTCAACTGAGGAGGAGGACTGGTCATGAGATTCAGCATCCTACAGCAATCTGGGCAAGGAAAACCACTCCATTCTGGTTTAGTTTCTCCTTTGAGAGCCAGGTTGCCCCAAAGTCTAATGAAGGGAACAAGGACAAAGCTCTTACTCCCTGGGGGAGGGTTTAACTGAAACTGGGTCCTGCTTATAGAATAAACAGAATCCTGCCTTCCATTTGGATGGAGCCCAGCCCAAACTAGGAGCAGATACCTTGGGAGGGGCTCGAATTCTATGAATTCCTCTGCTAAAGTGTTCTAGGATGGGTTTCTCTTTAAGCCAGTATAGGAAATGGCCTTGTGACAGAGAATATTACAAATTAATACTAATAATCAAATAATATAGCATTAAAATTAATTTCCCTCAATAATACTATAATTATATAACTATATATTGTCATATATGAACATATTTTTATATATCTCAAATATCAAAGGTTTATCAGAGACTTGATATAAAGATGCTTTTCCATTCAACCTTTTCCCTTCTTTTCCTAGGTTTTTAATTATGTTTGTGCAAAAGCTTTTCAGTTTCATGCAATCAAAGTTTTCCATTTAATCTTTTGTAATTTCTTTTATCTCTTGCTTGGTTAAGAATACATCTACCCATAGCTGTGAGAGATAAGTGATTTACTTCTCTTCTAAATTTTTATAGTGCGATCTTTAATATTAACGGCATATCCATCTATAACATATTATGGAATATGATGTAAGATATTAGACTAAGCCTAATTTCTGTTAGACTGCTTTCCAGTTTTCTCAATAGTTTTTTAAATTAAGGATTTTTTCCTAGGTAATTTATGTCTTTCATTTTATCAAACACTAGGTTATTAAGCTCCATTGTTCCTGATTTCAAGGTAATATCTAGTTTCCTACATTTGAAACTGTTAGATATGAAGCTCATTGGATGTACCTCCACACTTTGTTGTAATGAATGTCTGTCTTCAATCAAGCCTGTTTATGAAAGAAAGCTCCCTTCTCGATCTATGACCAATTGGAGGCCATTCTTTCCTGAGAACTATTAGACTAACTTGAGCTGGGGGAAAGAAGGTGAGATATGTTGCTCTCTGTGGCTCTCCTTCCCACAAGTCACGCTGTAATTCAGTGTCAATTATTACTTATGCTACTGCCAAAGACAGCTGAGGTGACAATCTCTTAGTATACATAGGAAAAAAAGATTACATTTATTCTGCTTATACATGGAGTATACAACAGGTATAATAGGCAAAAGCTGCAGAAAGGCTAATTTAAGGTTTAATGTAAGAAAAAAACTTTCTAACAATTAGAGCTCTCTAAAAGTTAAAGAGGCCTTTGGAGGTTACAAATTACCTCTCACTATTGGTCTTCCAGCAAGGAATGGCGGGAGAGTATATGTTAGGTTGCATAGTGGATAGGCCCTGGAGTCTGGAAAACCTGAGTTCAAACCCAGCCTCAGGATATTTTCTAGCTGTGTCACCCTGGGCAAGTCACATAACCTCTGCCTGTCTCAGTTTCCCCAACTATAAAATAGAGATATTAATAGCACCTACCTCCCATGGTTGTTGTGAGGATCAAATGAGATAATATTTGTAAAGTGCTTGGCACTTAATAGATGCTTGTTTGCTTCCTTCCTTTTGAGGTATGACGTAAAGTGGATTTCTTAGTTATGGGTTGAACTCAACAGCCTCCATAGTCCCTCCATCCCTAAGATTCCATGAGCGGGTATTATTTATTCTGATCTTTCAAGGATGGGCAGTACTTGTCTAGAAGAGAAGGAGATGGAGGGAGGAAGCAGCATTCCAGCAGGTGTAAATCAACATGGACAAAAGAAAATGAGTTGGAGAGGACAGTAGGAAAGAAGAAAACTAATCCTTAGCTGTGTACCTGCTGTATTCAACTAGGAGAGGTTTCCAGCTATCTTTTTTTCCATGATAGCTTTGTGCCTGTCCTATTTTTATTGATTTTGGATAAATAATGAACTATTCATCAATTTTTTCTGAACCAGCAGGTAACCAGCTTCTTCCAGTTTTAGGGCCAAGCTTGGCCACCAACCAGGACCAGGTAAAGGTGAAGAAGAGGACATGAGAAAGTGCCATATATTTAGTATATAATTTGCCTACTTGGTGAGACCTATTACCCATAGAGCATCTATAGATTAGGAATTATTGAGAGATGAAGTGGCATCAGAATTATCTGAGATTCATTCAGGCTCCGGGACCAGAATCTCTACTATCTGGCCACCTTCACTCCCTATTATCCCACCCCTAATGGAAAAAGACACGGAATGCAAAAATTTATATTTTATTTGAATTCAAAAAATTTAAAATAGCTTTCAAATTCAGGGAAGTACCATATGCCAGGACACCAGGGGGGAAAGCCTCATATACAGAGACAGATAAATTAACACATATATACTTCAGACAAGCCAAGAGGGTGTATAGATTACATATTTACAATGCCGGTTATTTTCTGTAAACCATATTTATATATTTTATTACATTTACAAAAAAGGGCTCCACTACTTTTTACCTACAATGAAAAAATTTACATTGTTTCTTATTTTTTCAACTGTACAAACTTTGTTTCATAAAAATATATCTCTGTACAAAAGAGTTTCTTTTTTTTTTTCCTTTTTCCTTTTTTTTTTTTCCCCATGGGCTGGAGGTGTGCAAGTAGTGAGTTTGGGTGGTGATGAGGCAGCCACGAAAAATCCCTTAAGTTTTTCTTGTTACTTGGAGAGATCCTGGCTGCCTGTTTGCAAATACATGATTTCTCTCCTCCACCCTTCCCCAAGTTTTGAAAGAAAATTCCAAAAGTGGGAAAGAAGAGAGGGGAGGATATGAGATGGATTATTTGGAGAGAAGCACATAGTGGGAGAAGGGGCTGGGGATCAGGAGACATTACAGCAGCCAAATAACTTTCTGCACTTCGTTCAAAATGAAGAAAAGTAGAAATGTAAGTGGGACTGAACTGTCCTTTTCTAATTCCTGGGGCTGCTGTGATGAACCAGATACTGTGCATTATCACTAATGGATGCTGCAGCTACTGCCAATGCAGAGCTTTCTCCTGGCTTTGGTAAATCTCCACATTAACCTGATGTTAGAGATTTCCAAGAGAGGGTCTCTCATTGACAAGGCTTAGAGAGGTATCAATGTCATTCCCCAACCCTTACTCACACCACAAGAATTTAACAATGGCTACTCTTCAAACACATAACATTTAGAGATGACAAAGCTGCACATGTTCAGTTTGTTATTTCAAGATTTAACATGACCCAGACAATTCTGGTGACTGCTAAGGTTAGTGTCCAATGCTGACATTAGCTGGAGACTGAACCTCATGTGTATGTGCATACACACACATACATACACACCCATGAATGCAAACACATACGTTCATGCATATGTCTCTGGGCAGAAATTGGCCCACCAGAAAAGTAGCAGTAGGGACCTGCTCAATTTAGGATTTTTAAAACAATGAATTCAGCTTAAAAAAATCTTTTAAAGTCATAAAACAGTGAGTTCAAAACAAGTTAATTTTACAGAGCTATTTTTACTTTCACTGTTAAATGGATAAAACAGTGAGAATTTTTTTCAAGCCCTCTTTTAACTAGGTTAAAAAACTGAGAGGCTCATTAACTTAATTCATTTGTGTAAAAAAAAAAAAGTCCTGGAAGGCTCAGCTCCCTCTGCTATTAGTGAGTGCAGGGCCAGAATTCTTCTTCACTGAGACAAACATACACTTGCTCAAACCTTACCTTCCAACATAGGTATCACAACTCTGTTCCTAACATTGTTTTGTTTCTCCATTTGTTCTCCCCTGCCTAGATTAAACAGGACAAATTTGGAGCCTCCTGGAATACCAGGAACTGTCCTTCTGTTCTCTTAGCCCCCAGACTCTGCTTATGGACTGGACCCAGGGTTCCTGCCTTTGTGAGCTCTCATTTCCATGGCCTCATCCATGCTATGTCTTAGATCTCAATAAATCAGTGATCTCACTGATATAGAATTTCCATTCATTGGTACAGACTGAAACCAATTCATCTCTTTTATAGTTACTGTGCAATTATTATCCCTAAACATTCCTTAGCAGGCCTCTCCTAAATTCCTCCTTCTTAACTAGATTTCTAGTCTTGGTTTCTCTTGGCTTACCTTATCTGTTCCTACTCATGGCTCAACATGACACTTTGAATTCATTGGTTTGAAGTAAACAAAACAAAATAATTATTTTTCAATCTCCTTCAGAGTTTTCTTTGTACTTGGCTGACTCCTGACTTCCATTTTGCAGATCAGTCAACCCAATTTGCAAATGGATGATTTTTGCCCAAAAATCTTGACATAAAGGCATCCATACTTGGGTGTTTGCTAAGGCTGGGGAAGAGTTAAATAATGCTATCTGTGGTGGGGAATTTCTAACTTTTGCTGCTTGGTTTGCTGGCTGTTCTCTTGGGTCTCTCTGAGATAAACTGATATACCCTTCCCTTTTTGTATTGCATGACAATTTGTCAGCAACTTGGGTTACTACTGCAGGACTCAAACAACTGGAGGAGTGTGTGTGTGTGTGTGTGTGTGTGTGTGTGTGTGTGTGTGTGTGTGTGTGTAATCACCGAACGCTTTGCTCTTTTTTTCTTCACAAGGGTTCCTGCCTCTTCCTCTTCTCTCATCCTTTGCCCTGAGGAATAGATCCAAATGCAGCGTTTGATGGGTTGGGCCTCCAAGGTGGTGAGGTGGAGGGCCTGTGATTCCAGCAGCAGCAGCAGCAGCAGATAGAGACAAGACAGATGATGGTGATGTTGCACACATTGTTAGCTCAAGTCCTGCCCTGTGAAGAACTATAGGTAAGAGTGAGGGAGAGAGAATAGAATTAAAAAATAGAGTTTGGTAAGAGGAGACTTTCCTTTTATACATATGACATTCAGTCATGGTTGTTCACTTGTGCCCCTCTCTACCCTAATCTTAACCCCTAAAACACAAATTCACAAGATATTTAAGAAATAGAACAAAGGGAGTTCAAATTTTTTACCTAAAGGACTTAGATTTCAATTATAATGTCTAGAACATTTTCTTGATCTATAGATGGGTAGAATACCTCTGTAAATAAAAAGGGAAGACTGGGGGATTTTTTTTTTCCACAAAACTTTTTTTTTTTGCGGTGTCTAAATACCAATAACCCATGGATAAAGATCTGATAAACCATGCTGTCCTGGGAGGACCATAGGTTTGGAGCTGCCAATCTCTTAGGTTATTAATTCTGGAAGAAAGAGGGAGTGTGTGTGTGGTGTTATGGTGGGGGGAGGCAAGAAAGGAGGTAAGTGGTGGAAGAGTATTGCAAGCAGGATTTCAAAAGAATAATAGATTTTGAGACAGAAGAGGCCTTAGTGATCATATAAACCAAACCCTTACATGAGTAAACTGAAGTCTAAAGAGGTGAAAGAAGATGCCCATAGTCACATGGCTGATAAAGTTAGGATTTGAAAATTTCAAAGCAGGTCCTGTGCCTCTAAATCTAATACACCTTTTTCCACCAGAGGACTGGGGGAAATTGAGACATGCACAGACCATCAGTGAAGCAGAGTGTAAAGTCTTTATTAGAAATTAATTTGGAAAGGGTAGAGCCAAGATGGTAGACAGAAGCCAGGAAGCTGCTTGAACTCTCTCCAGTTTCCCTCGGAAACGTTAAATCAAGCCTCTAAATGGATTCTGGAACAACAGAACCCACAAAAAGATGCAGTGAAAAAAATTTTCTACCTTAAGATAACTTAGAAGGACTTCAGGAAAGCTCTGTCTCAGTTGAGTAAATGGGGAGCACAGCCCAGAGCAGACAATGTCCGGCAAGCCAGCTGGAGGCTCTTAGCCACAGAACAGATCAGCAACTAAGACCCCATGGTCCTGCTTAGCAGTTCAGTGGCACAGCAGGCCAGAAGTGAGGGCTCCAGCACCAGCGCAGAAGGCAAACTACCAGCCCCAGAACTTCAACACAACAGGCATGACTAGGGAGGATTACCCCAGTGCAGTGGGCAAGCCATCAGCACCTAAGGCCTTAGTGCAGAAAGCCAGTGACCAGACCCCTGGCTTCCAGCATAAGAAGTCTGGAAAGTGGCCCCTGTGCCCCAGAAGCAGAGTTCAATTTTAAAATCACAAAATGGACAAAAAAATGAGCAAAAAACAGAAAAGAACCTCAACCATTGAATGGAAACAAGGAAGATCAAAACACAAACTCTGAAGAGGACAACAATGTCAAAATGCCTACATGTGAAGCCTCAGAATGGAATATGAATTGGTCTCAAGCCCAAAAAACTTTCTTGGAAGAACTCAAAAAGGTTTTTGTTTTTTTAAATCAAATAAGAGGTAGTAGAAAAATTGGGAAAAGAAATGCGAGTTGTCCAAGACAAGAGTCAACAGCTTGAAAAGGAAGGACAAAAATTGACTGAAGAAAACAACTCCTTAAAAAGTAGAACTGGCCAAATGGAAAAGGAGGTACAAAAACTAACTGAAAAAAATAATTTCTTAAAAATTAGAATTGGGCAAGTAGAAGCTAATGACTCTATGAGACAAGAATGAGTCAAAGAAAATCAAAAGAATGAAAAAATAGAAAAAAATATAAAATACCTCACTGGAAAAACAACTGACCTGGAAAATAGATGCAGAAGAGATAATTTAAGTTATTAGACTACCTGAAAGCCATGATCAAAAAAAGAACCTGCATAGCATCTTTCAAGAAATTATCAAGGAAAACTACCCTGATATCTGAGAACTAGAGAATAAAATAGTCATTGAAAGAATCCACTGATCACATCCTGAAAGAGATCCCAAAATAAAATTTGAAGGAATATTGTAGCCAAATTTCAGAATTATCAGATCAATGAAAAAAATACCGTAAATATCCAGAAAAAAAAATTCAAATATCAAGGAGCCACAGTTAGGATTACACAGGACTTAGCAGCTTCTACATTAAAAGATAAGAAGGCTTGGAAGATGATATTCTGGAAGACAAAGGAGTTGGTATTACAACCAAGAATCACCTACCCAGTGAAACCAAGTATAATCCTTCAAATGGAAAATAGACATTTAATGAAATAAAAGATTTTCAGATTTCCTGATAAAAAGACCAGAGCTGAACAGAGAATTTGATCCTCAAATGTAAGACTCAAGAGAAACATAAAAAGGTAAACAGGTAAGAAAAGAACATGTTATTGAGTTAGGTTAAATTATTTACATCCCCACACAGGAAGATGATACTTGTAACTCTTCAGAACTGTATCACTATTAGGGCAGTTAGCAAGTGTATACATAAACAGAGCATGTAGGTAATAAGTTGACTTTGATGTGATATTATATAAAAAAAAAATTAAGGGGTGAAAAAAAGGATTGTATTGGGAAAAGAGGAAAGGCAGGAGCAGAACACGGTAAATTACAAAGAGCCACAAAAGACCTATTACAGTAAAGGGAAACAAGGGAGGGAGGGAACATTGTTTGAACCTTGCTCTCATCAGATTTGGCTCAAAGAGGGAATAACATACACACTCAGGTTTAGAAATTTGTCTTTCCCTATAGGGAAGTAGGAGGGGAAAGGTGAAAGTAAAAGGAGGGGGGCTGACAGAAAGGTGGTCAGACTGAGGGAAGTGGTGGTCAGAAACAAAACTCTGGTGAGGAGGGACAGGGTGAAAGGAGAGAGAAAAGTATAAACGAGAGAGAAATAGGATGGAGAGAAAGACATAGTTAGTAATCATAACTGTGCATATGAATGGGATGAACTCTCTAATAAAATGAAAACAGATAGCAGAGTGGATTAAAAACCAACATCCTACAATATGTTTTTTACAAGAAACACATTCGAAGCAGAGAGATGCATATAGAGTAAAGGTAAAAGGCTGGAGCAGAACATATTATGCTTCAGCTGAAGTTAAAAAAAAAAAGCAATCCTGATCTCAGACAAAGCAAACCAAAAAGAGATGCAATTAAAAGTGATAAGGAAGGAATCTACATCTTGCTAGAAGGTACCATAGACAATTGGAATAGCAAGGTGTGCAGTGGATATAGCACCAGCCCTGGAGTCAGGAGGGCCTGAGTTCAAATCCAGACTCAGACACTTGATACTTCCTGGCTGTGTGACCCTGGGCAAGTCACTTAACTCTGACTGCCTCACCAAGGGGGAAAAAAAAGTACCATAGACAATGAAGAAATACCAGTGCTAAACATATATGTACCAAGTGGTATGGCATCTAAATTCTTAGAGGAGAAGTTAAGTAAGTCACAGGAAGAAAAAAGCAGCAAAATTATGCTGGTAGGGGACCTCAACCTCCCCTTCTCAGAACTAGATAAACCTAACCACAAAATAAAAAAGAAAGAAGTTAAGGAGGGAATAGAATTTTTAGAAAAGTTAGATATGATAGATCTCTAGTGAAAACTGAATAGGGATAGAAAGAAATATACCATTTTCTCAGTGGCACAGGGCACCTACACAAAAATTGACTATATATTAGGGCATAAAAACCTCACAATTAAATGCAGAAAGGCAGAGATATCAGACGCATCCTTTTGAGATCAAGATGCAATAAAAATTACATGTAATAAAGGGCCATGGAAAGATAGATTAATAATTAATTGGAAACTAAATAATCTAATCCTAAAGAATGAGTCAAACAACAAAACATAGAAATAATAAATAATTTCATCAAAGAGAATGAAATAATGAGACAACATACCAAAATTTATGGGATGCAGCCAAAGTAGTTCTTAGAGGAAATTTTATATCTCTAAAAGCTTACATGAATAAAATTGAGAAAGTGCAGATTAATGAATCAGACATGCTACTAAAAAAGCTAGAAAAAGAACAAATTAAAATCCCCAATTAAATAACAAATTAAAAATTCTGAAAATCCAAGGAGAGATTAATAAAATTGAAATTAAGAAAACTATTGAATGAATAAATAAAACTAAGAGCTGGTTTTAAGGAAAAAACCCAATAAAATAGATAAACCTTTGGTTATTTTGATTTAAAAACAGAGAGAATAAACCAAACTATAGCATCAAAAATGAAATGGTGAATTCACCACTAAAGAAGAGGAAATTATATAAATAATTAGGAACTCTTTTGTCCAACTTTATGCCAATAAATCTGATAATCTAAGTGAAATGGATGAATATTTACAAAAATATAAATTGTCTAGAATAACAGAACAGGAAATAAAATACTTAAATAACCCTATTTTAGAAAAAGAAATTGAACAAGTCATCAGTGAACTTCCTAACAAAAAAATCTCCAGGGCCAGAAGGATTTACAAGTGAATTCTGCCAAACATTTAAGGAACAATTAATTCTAATACTATATAAACTATTTGGAAAAATAGGCAAAGAAGGAGTCCTACCAAATTCCTTTTATGTCACAGATATGGTGCTGATACCTAACTCAGCAAGAGCCAAAAATAACAAAAGAAAATTATAGACCAATTTCCCTAATGAATATTGATGCAAAAATTTAAATATAATATTAGCAAAGAAATTATAGCAATTTATCATGAGGATAATACATAATAACCAGGTGGAATTTATACCAGGAATGCAGGGCCTGTTCAATATTCATAACCTATCAGTATAATTGACCAGATCAATAATGCTAACAGAAATCATATGATTATCTCAATAGATGCAGAAAAAGGTTTTGACAAAATACATCACCCATTCCTATTAAAAACACTAGAGAGCACAGGAATAAATGATAAGTAGCATGTATCTAAAACCATCAATAAGCATTATCTGTAATGGGAATAAGCCAGAAGCATTCCCAATAAGATCAGAGTGTGAAATAAGGATGCCCATTATCACCACTCTTATCAATATTGTACTAGAAATGTTAGGTTTAGCAATAAGAGAAGAAAAAGAAACTGAAGAAATTAGAATAGACAGTGAGGAAACAAAACTGTTGTTCTTTGTAGATGATATGACTCCTAGAGAATCAACCACAAAATTACTTGAAATTATTAACAACGTTAGCAAAGTTGCAGGATATAAAATAAACCCACATAAATCATCACTCTTTCTATACATTACCAACAAAGCCCAGCAGCAGGAGACAGAAAGAGAAATTCTATTTAAAAGAACTGCAAGACAATATAAAATATTTGGGAGTCTTGTCAAGACAAACCCAGGAATTATATGAACACAATTACAAAACACTTTTCACACAAATAAAGTCAGATCTAAACAACTGGAAAAATATCAGTTGCTCATGGGTAGGCCAAGCTAATATAATAAAAATGACAATTCTACCTAAATTAATTTACTTATTCAGTGCCATACCAATCAAACTACCAAAAAGTATCTGGTAGAGCTAGAAAAATAACAAAATTCATCTGGAAGAATAAAAGGTCAACAATATCAAAGGAATTAATAGGGAAAAAATGCAAAAGAAGGTGACCTAGCCATATGACATCTAAAACTATATTATAAAGTGGCAATCATCAAAACTATTTGGTATTGGCTAAGAAATAGAGAGGTGGATCAGTATAATAGGCTAGGGACACAAGACACAGTAGTCAACGACTCTAGTAATCTACTGTTTGATAAACCCAAAGACTCCAATTTCTGCGATAAGAACTTACTATCTGACAAAAACTGCTGGGAAAACTGGAAAACAGTATGGCAGAAACTAGGCATAAACCAACATCTCACACTATATAACAAGATAAGGTCAAAATGGGTACACAATTTAGACATAAAGGATGATACCACAAGCAAATTAGGAAAGAAAGGAATAGTTTACCTATCAGATCTATGCAAAAGGGAAGAATTTATGACCAAACAAGAGAAAGAGAACATTATGAAATGCAAAGTAGATAGTTTTGATTATATTAAATTAAAAAGGTTTTGCTTAGACAAAACCAATGCAACCAAGATTAGAAGGAAAGCAGAAAGTTGGGAAATAAACTTTTATAGCCAGTGTGTTTGATAAAGGACTCATTTCTCAAATATATAGAGAACTGTGTCAAATTTATAAAAATATAAGTCATTACCCAACTGATAGTCAAAGGAGATGAGTAGGTAGTTTTCAGATGAAGAAATTAAAACTATATATAGTCATGTAAAAATGCTCTAAATCACTACTGATTAGGGAAAGGCTAATTAAAACAACTCTGATGTATCATCTCATACCTATAAGAGTGGCTAATATGAAAGAAAAAGAAAATGATAAATGTTGGAGAAGATGTGGAAAAATTGGAACACTAATGCATTGCTGGTGGAGTTGTGAATTGATCCAACCATTCTGGAGAGCAATTTGAAACTATGCCCAAATTGCTACAAAACTGTGCACACCTTTTGATCCTGTAATATCACTACTAGGTCTATATTCCAAAGAGATTATAAATAAGGAAAAGGATCCACATGTACAAAAATATTTATAGTAGCTCTTCTTGTGGTAGCCAAGAATTGGAAAGTGAGGGGCCCATCAACTGGGGAATGGCTGAACAAATTGTGTATACGAATGTAATGGAATACTACTGCGCTATCAGAAATGATAAGCAGGCAGATTTAAAAAAAAATTCTGGAAAGACTTGCATGAACTGATGCTGAGTGAAGTGAGCAGAACCAGTAGAACATTGTACACAGTAACAATAACACTGTGTGATGATCAACTATGATAGACTTAGCTCTTCTCAGAAATACAATGATCTAAGACAATTCCAAAAGACTCATGATAGAAAATGCTATCCATATTCAGAGAAAGAACTCTGGAGTCTGAATGCAGATCAAATCAAAATATTTTCACTTTTGTTTTTTTCTTTCTCATGGTTTTCCCCTTTTGTTCTGATTCTTCTTTCACAACATGACTAATGTGGAAATATGTTTAACATGATTATACATGTATAGCCTACACCAGATTGCTTACTGTCTCAGGGAAAAGAGATAAAGTGAAGGGGGGATGGGAGGGAGGGAGAAAAATTTGGAACTCAAAATCTTAAAACAATGAACATTGAAAACTGAAGAAAAAAAAATTCATTGGGAACCTAAGTTCTGTAATTTTTTCCTACTCTTTTTTGTTTACCTTTTGCCCAAGTCCATGTAATAAAGCATTCTTTTTTAAATCCAAGGAATCTCTAGTATTTAATCAAGGCATGAATATGAGAAGTGGTTCTCCTCTGATAAGCCTCTGATAAGCCAGGAAGATGATGGTAGTGTTCTGGGAATTCCTGAACTGATCCCAGTCAGAAAAAATTCAGGGCATAAAATGGTGAAGAATTTTATCTTCTATAGGGTAGGTTAGGGTCCTAGTTGTCAAAGTCGGTTCTATGACCACAAAATGGGGAAGGGTGAATATTTGCAAAATATAATTTAAAGTTTTTATTTTTTTCTGATTCAGTCTCTTTCCTCTGGCCTCTTTTCTCTCCCCACTTTGTTTTAAGTCCAGGTCCTGGTGTCTAGCCTCATCATGCTTGAAAACATATAGCTATTATTTCCTCCATGAGGCCGTGAGGATGTTCATTCTACCTAAACTAAGCAAAGGAAATGCCACCTAGGAAAGCTAGGTGGCACAGTGCCTGAAGTCAAGAAGCCTCTTCTTCCTGAGTTCAAATTCTGCCTCAGACACTTACTAGCGTGTGATCCTAGGTAAGTCAGTTAACCCTATTTGTCTCAGTTTCCCCATCTGTAAAATGAGCTGCGGAAGGAAATGGTGAACCACTCCAGTATCTTTGCAAAAAAAACAACACCCAAATGGGTTTAGAAAGAGTCAGACACTACTGAAAAATGACTAAACAACAGTTTACAACTTGCTTATTTTATCAATACAGTCTAAGTACAAAATGTTTCTATAATTCTTTAAGGTTTACCAAGTGCTTTCCTCACAAAAACTTTGTAAAATGTATGGTTAAAAACATACATTTATCATTGTAGACTTCTTATTTGTCTTTATATCACTATAAACAACCTTCATGAAATTCTATGTTCATTTACAAAAAAAGACTTGCCATACATAATTGATTGTAGATGTTCTGCTCATTAGTAGGTTTCTATGTGCTAAAGTACTAAAGTTCACTGATGACAGTTCAGGGGGTTTTATGGTGGCACGGATTGATAATGTTTTTATTCTGCAAATGAAGCCAGCTAAACAATGGATGAAAGGTATGCTGGAACCTCAGGGTCTGGAGGAAACGAGACAATGATAAGAAAAGCCCATAATTTAAAAGAAGGGGGTAAGTGATTGTAGAGCCTGATAAGCTCCTTAAGGAGTTCTTGGAGGAAGTCTGCATAAGAAGATATGTAATAGAAGAAAGGACAGGTAAACGACAATGGACACTAGAAAATGGCACAGTCCTGCAGGAACAGTAGCAGAAAAACCAGGGGCTCAAATTAATCTTGCAAAAAGTGTTAAAGGCAAAAGGAGCTTTAGGTAGTAGTTCCCTGTCTTGAATCATGGAAGCGGCGACGGAAACGCAAAGTGCAGCGGCGGGCCAGCACTGCTTCACCAAGATTTCTTGCACAAGTGGCAAATGGGGCAAAAAGCGGTGGGTGGGGGGGAGGAGCAGCAGCCGGAGGGCCTCGACAGAGGTGGCCAGATGGATATTGAGGGACCCCAGCCCCACAAGAAACCCATTTTTCCTCCTTTGTCTGGGGGCGCATTCTCAAGTGGCAAAGATGAAATAAGGAAAATCTCAGTGCCTGCCAACAGACAGACTCCATTAAAAGAGAACTGGATGAAAATATTTACACCTGTTGTAGAACACCTGGGACTTCAGAGTAAGATTTGACTTAAAGTTAAGGAATGTAGAAATCAGGGCTTGTAAAGAAACCAAGGATGTAAGTGCTCCGACAAAAGCTGTCGATTTTGTGAAAGCTTTTATTCTTGGATTTCAGGTGGAGGATGCACTTGCTAGAATCTTTTGAAATTACAGATGTAAAGCCTTTAAAAGGAGACCACCTTTCTAGGGCAATAGGAAGAACTGCTGGGAAAGGAGGAAAAACTAAATTAACCACAGAAAATGTGACACGGACTTGGATAGCTTTGGCTGATTTGAAAGTTCATATCCTTGGCTCTTTCCAAAATATTAAAATGGCAATAACAGCCATCTGCAACCTCATCCTTGGAAGTCCTCCACCCAAGGTCTATGGTAACATTCGAGCAGTGGCTAGCAGAGCAGCAGATCGATTTTAATTTCAAAATAAAGGACTGCTTTCTTCAGGTGGAGAAGGACTGCATGAGGAAGTAGCAACAGCATGAAGGGGAGAAGCAAAATCTGTTTTAAAGCCAGAATCCCTTTTTCTATTCTTATTCAGAAACAAAAGAAAGCAACATTTTTCTAGTTATTCTAATATAGACTTAAATTTTTATATTTAAATAACATGAAAGCTATTTATCTTCTTTTAGGTATAATGTACCTGTTTATCTACTTTATGCTAGAGTAGATCCACAATTGGGTCTCCAGGCACAGGGCCTGCAGTAAGATCCGAGTTCATATCTGGCCTTAACACATTTATTAGCTATGTGACCTTGGGTGAGTCAGTTAACCTCTGTCTGCTTATTTCCTCAACTGTAAAACAGGGATTACAATAGTACCTACCTCACAGTGTTGTTGTGAGGATCAAATGCAAGATTTGTAAACTGAATTTCTTGGCACATAGTATGTGCTATTTTAATAAATGCATGTTACTCCTCCTCTTTAAAAAAAAAGGGGGGCTTTAAGAAAACTTTTGGTAGCAAAAAGAAAAAAGGCAGAGATAAACTCACTGTTTGGTTTAATAGGATGACAGCTGAAGACACAAAGAAATTAGAAGTGCATAACTCCTTTTTTTTTCTTTTTTCTCTACCTCATCAAGAATTTTGAAATTCCTATATCCTTTTAATCTTTTAATCACTCTATCTGTCTCTATGCCTTACTACCCCTAACATTATTGTTCACCCTCATTGTGACTTCCAGTCATTACACCACTCAGTACATTCCCAGGCCATCAACCCTGCTGCCTTAGCTACATCTCTTCTTTTTAATCTTCACACACACCCCCACCCAGTGAAATAATTCAGTTCTATACTATACCCTAACTCTCAGTCAAAGTGAGAACTTGGAAAGACCTGAGTACGCTTGGCTTAAAAAGGCCAAGGTCTCCCACTGCATCCTGGGACATCTCCAGTTGTCCTGCTCTATATCTGGCCACTGGACCCAGATGGCTCTGGAGGAGAAAGTGAGGCTGGTGACTTTGCATAGCTCTCCTTCACTGTAATCCAACTCACTTGCAAGTCATGGCAGCATCTCCCTGATATCATGGTCCTCTTCAAGAATGAAGAATAAACCACAACCTTATGTTATCATCAATCACACTTTGCCAAACCCATAGCCCTGGATTATTTTCACCACTTGGCTCCTATACTCTGACTGAATCACTCAGGAGGAAACTATGAAGCAGCAACATGTGTCCACTGGAAATTTATCTTTTCTAATCTTAATTGGCTGACTGCAGCAAGGCAATCCTACTCCCTGCTAATTGATTTTCTATCCCCTTCACCATCATGGCTGTTCTAAGCCTCTTTAATGCTCAAGCCTCCCATGGCTCCCCTTTTCCTCATCCTTTTTGCTGAGCATCTACCTTCACACTTCACTGAAAAACATAAGGCCATTTGCCAGGACTTCCCTTTTGATCTCTTCTCTTCCTCCCACATACCTCTGACATTCTAATAATTACATCTAACATTTAAATAGTGCTTTAACATTGGCCAAATGTGTCTATATCTTCCTTCACTCCAGTCTCTAATGAAGAGGTGGCCGTTCTTGCCAAGGCCAACCCTTTCACATGGAGCCTTGATCCCATTCCCTCCTGTCTTCTTCAGAAGACTGACCTTACTATAATCCCAGCCATCTAATCTTCAACCTCTCCCTGTCTACTAGCTCCCTCCTTGTTACCTATGAACATGTTCAAGTTTCATCCATTCTTAAAAAGTTCACACTAAAAGATTGTATTATCATTGTTAACTATCATTTTATATCTTTCTTTCCCTTCTCAGTTAAAATCTTTGAAAAAGTCATCTTTTAAACACTCTGCAATCTGATTTATGACCTTATCATTCAGCTGAAATTGCTCTCCTCTCCAAAATTATCAATGATCTTAATTGCCAAATCTGATGGCCCTTTCTCAAACCTGATCTTTCTTGACCTTCTTTAACCTTGAGATTTTCACTCCTCTTTGGGTTTTTCTGACAATGTTCTCTCTTGCTTGCCCTTCTATGCATCTACCTGTTCCTTCTCAGTTTCCTTTGCTGGATCTTTATCCATGGCCCCCAAGGATCTGCTGTAGCTCCTTTTCTCTCTATACTCTCTCATCTGGTGATTTCATAGGCTCCCATGAGCTCAATTATCATCTCTGTGCAGATGATTCCCATATCTATATAAATAACCCTAGTCTCTTTCCTGTCCTATATCACCTACTGCCTAACGGACATTTTTTACTTGATGGCATCTTAAACTCAGTTATGTCCAAAGCAGAATTTTAGTTTTTTTTCCCCCAAATCCTGCTCACTGCCAAACCTCCCTATCACTATTGAGGACTCCACTATCCTTGAAGTAATTCAGGTTTGCAACCTTAGTTTCCTACTGCACTCCTTTCTCTTACTCAGTTAATCATCCAGGTTAAATCTCATCATTTCTTTTTCCACACCATTTTTCAGATATGGTACCTTTTTTCTCCACTTACACAGTTCACAAGCTTGTTCTAGCCCTCATCAGCTCTGGCCTGGACTGCTGCATCAGATCTATCATTGGTTTCCCTGCCTCAAGTTTCACCAGGCTTCCTATACATCCTTTCGTAAAATGTAGGTCTGACCATGTCACCCTCATACTCAAAATCCACAGTGGCTTCTATTACCTCTAGAATCAAATAAAAACTTCTGTCTGGCATTTAAAGTTCTTCACAACATATTCCCTCCCTTTCTTTCCAATCACCTTACACATGGAGGCACAGTGGTTACAGCTGGAGTTAGGAAGACCTGAATTGGAATTCTGCCTCAAATGCTTACTAGCTCTGTGACTCTGAGCAAGTCTTTCTGATCCTCTCTCAGACTCAGTTTCTTCTTCTGTAAAATGGGGATAATAGTAACATCTACCTCATAGGCTTGTCGTAAGGATCAAATGAAATAACGTGTGGAAAGTACTTTGCAGAACTTAAAGTACTATATAATTATCAGTGATTATTGTATGACTACCCTCCAAGTACAGTATTGTTCAGCTACTTTGGTCTGCTGACTTTTCCTCACACATAGCTCTCTACCTCCCTCCCATCTGTGTGCCTTTACACTGGCTAAACCTCAGGCCTAGAATGTCCTCGTTTCTTGCCTCCACCAGCTCTCCTAAGGAGCCAGCTCCTCACCAGGGAGGAGGATAAGGAGGGTGCTATTTTTGCCTTTTCTTCATGTCTCCATTACTTAGCATAATAAGCACCTAAAAAATGTTTGCTAAAGGACAGTGATCTTAAGACTAGTTAGAATAGAACAAAAATTATTCAGTGGTAATTATAACCCAAGAAAAGTGAAGAGATAGTAAGAGAATACCTAGCTGCCCTTAATGAGTTCAAGTTATCTCACTTCGATGAAGACCATCCCAGGGCACTTGTGCATGTAACAAATGCACAATAAATTGTTATTGATCTTTGAGTAATTATGAAGAATGGAAAGAAGTCTCTCATGGATCATCTTTGGCCCTGTTGTAGTCAATATTTTTATCCATGACTTAAATAAAGCCATGGTTAGCACCTAATGGAGCTAGGATCCAAAAGAATTGTGACATTCTAAAATGTTCTAATAAAAAAGCTGGTTATCACAACATAAAATTTAATAGGAATAAATGCAAAGTCCTATACTTAGAGCACAAAAAAAGTCAACTGAAAGTTATAAGAACGGGTAAATATAACTAGACAACAAAGCATGTGAAAAAAATCTGAGTCACAGTAGATATAGTAGCTCAGTACCAATCAACAATGTAACACGGCGGCCACAAGTCTGATCTTGGGCTATACAGAAGAACCTTTAAAATCTTCTTTTTAGTTCAACTGAAAACATTAAGCAATAAATATTTCTCCAGTTTAAAGTTCTTTCTAGATTTACCTGAAGGAAGGAAACTTTATTAGTACTTAATCAACATGTCAGGAAATAATGACCTGCACTAAAATAATTTTCTTAGGATTAATCCACTTCCCTTAGGAAAGTGTGTAAAATGTTGTTATTGTTCAGTCATTTTTCAGTTGTGCCTGACTCACTGTGACTCCATTTGGGGTTTCTTGGCAGAGCTGCTGGAGTGGTTTGCCATTTCCTTCCCCAGCTCATTTTACAAATAAAGAACTGAAGCAAACAGGGTTAACTGACTTGCCGAGGGTCACAGAGGTAGTAAGTGCCTGAGGTCAGATTTGAAATCATGAAGATGAGTCCTACCAAATTCCTTTTATGACAAAAATATGATGCTGACACCTAAATCAGGAAGAGCCAAAACTGAGAAAGAAAAGTATAGACCAATTTCCCTAATGTATATTGATGCAAAAATTTTAAATCAAATATTAGCAAAGAGATTACAGCCATTTATCATGAGGATAATATACTATGACCAGGTAGGAGTTATACTAGGAATGCAGGTCTGGTTCAATATTAGGAAAATTATCAGCATAACTGATCATATCAATAACAAAACTAAGAGAAATCATACGATTATCTCAACAGACACAGAAAAAGCTTTTGACCAAATACAACACCCATTTCTATTAAAAACACTAGAAAACATAAGAATAAATGGAGTTTTCCTTAAAATAATAAGTACCTAAAACCATCAGCAAGCATTATCTGTAATGAAGATAAGCTGAAGCTTTCCCAATAAGATCAGGGGTGAAACAAGGATGTCCATTATCACCATTATTATTCAATATTGTACTAGAAATGTTAGCTTTACCAATAAAAGAATAAGAAATTGGCACTCTATCCACTGTGCCACCTAGCTGCCCTAATAACAAGCAACAATCAAATTTAGAATGAGAATCATCTCAAGTCTAGTTAAGATCACTGCTTCTAATTTCCCCTAAAGAGATTAGAGCTAAGGTTCTATGATCTAGTATCCTCTCTCCCCTACTTCCCGTGGGTTTAGAATATTTGATCAGAGGGAGGAAGTCCCCTTGATTACTTTGAGTGACAAGTAATCTGCTAGGAGAAAACACTTGAGAGGAATGATCAGAGGAATCGAGTGGTTTTAAGAGAATGATTCTGCAAAGGTGCTCCCAAAAGATTCAGTAATTATTGTCCTATTAGAAGAAACAGAATATTATCCCTAATCTGTGTAACTATGTTGCAACATTTTCTTTGTTTAAGATTCTTATAAATTTTACTTCAAAATATCTTGTCTGAGGGCGTGAAGGAACTTTGTTGGTTTGGAAATTGCATTATCTAAACCAGAAACACATGGATTTGGAATAAAGATAAATTAATTTTTTTAAAAAGTTATTTCTGGCAGACTTGTACCTATAACAGAGCACCACACTAATTTTTTTTTTCCTTTGGAAGTCACATTAAAACAAGTAGAGCATGCAAAGAAACAGCCCTGCTCTCTTCTGCTGTGGCCAGCCAACACGTGGAGCATTTTAACATTTTAGTAAGAACACTGAAAAACTGAAACACAAACAGAGGACGAGTTGGATGGTGAGGAGGCTGAGAATTATGCTTTATGAGGGTAAGTAAAGGAAATAGAGGTGTTTAGCTTGGAAGAGAAAAAATATAGGAAGCAATAAGATCATGGCCTTCAATATCTGAAGCGTAGTCATAAGAAAGAAGGGGTAAGGATAGTCTGTACGGCCTAAGAAGTCAGAACCATCTGTAGTGTTTTTTCCGCTTTCTTGATTATGACCATGGTTGGCTTGGAACTAAGAAAGTGAATGAACAAAGAGATAGGGATAGATGTTGGCAAATTCTGAGAATACTATAGAACTTTTGCTGACAAAAGGATAGGTCATAGAAGATTCAAAAGAGAGAGTGGATTTGCTTGCCTTGGGCATGGTAGATTTAGTGAGTCCCTGTGCTTTCTCTTACAGTCTGAAAATAAGAACAAGGTTAAACAAACAGGAGAGAACAATTTTTTCAAGAAGCCAAAACCAAAAGGGTGTGAGGCAAAACAGGTCGGACTCTGGCAAAAAGAACTGATTATTTTTTCTCTAATTAAGTACTGAGTATTTGTTCTCTAATTAAGACTCAACTCAAATGTGTCTGCAATTATGGGCCAGGTATAGACAGAATCTATGTCCTTCTACTCAAGGCTGAAGTTGATGCCTCACTTCTGCAGAGGGCAGAGAGGAAATAAGAGCACACCTATGTTTCTGAACCTTTTATCATATTCTTGTCGAGAAGATGAAAAAACAGGATAAATAAAAAGTAGTTAAATGCCTAGAACCATGGGATAGTCATTAATGAATGTCAGCTTAAGGTGAGTGGTTTCTACTAGACAGTCTCAGGTATCTGTCTCTGGCCCTGTGCCAAGGAAATGTTTTATCAACAATGTAGATTAAGGCATAGGTGTTACATTTACAATATTTATGGATGGCTTAAAGCTGGGAAGCACAGCTAACAAAATATATCACAGTTGGGATACAAAAAGATCTCAATAGGCTAGAATGATGTACTAATTCTAAGAAGTAAAATTGGGTAGGAACAATTATAAAGTGCTACACTTGGAATTTAAAAATAAATTGTGTGCATCTGGACATATGCTCTGTACCTCTGGATGGGAGGTATTGTCTGCATAAAGTTGTTCATGAGTATGTGTGTATGTGTGAGATGGAACTCAGTAGTAAGCCTCCTAAAGTGGGTTGAGAATTCTCTTCCTCCCCCAATACCCCCCTCACCAGCTGCCGAAGAGGGCACTCTCCTTGGCAATAGCTGCAGCACAGTGCCTGCTATACAGCTGTGCACACTGTGCTGACCGTGAACTCTGCCTCAGGAGCCATGATGTCTGTGGGCTGGAGGTTGCGGTCATACATGGGGTTTTCAAAGGTGGCCCGGACATTGGTGTTCTCATGGCCAGCATAGCCATTAAATGGGACTTTGGGCCGCCGCCTGTGGGGAAAGTAAGGGAAAGAAAGACAGGGGGAGGACAAGACAGAGAAACAAAGACACCAAGTCAGATCAATTCCCTATAGAAACGTGGCTAACGTGATTGAGATCTGTCTGGTATGCTCCTGGCCCCGGATCACCAGCTGCATCTTTCCCCCAACTCTCATACCTGTGTTTATAGAGATAGAGCACAAAGCCAGCGATGATGAGGCCAATGAAAGGCACGAGGATAGCTGCGGCAACCGAACTGCTGTTGGAAGCCAAGTGACGGCCGATGGACTCGGGGTCTGTCTCCAGCCGGCTGAGGTCTGTAATGGTCAAACCCAAAGTCACACTCACAGTCATAGTCAGAGCCTAATTGTTCAGCCTGGAGTAGAGTTGTTGCTAGGATATTATTCAGGCACCTGGGGTCAGGAAAGCCCTGGTTTGTGTCCTAAGAAAGCTCAAGTCCTTGGTGAATGACCTACCTTCTTGACCATGGTACCAGCAAAACTCTGATGGGGTATCCATGGTTAGGGGAATTCACAAATCTAAGCTAAAGGAGCACATTGCAATTAACAAAATTATTGCTTAAAGTCCCTAGCTCTCATTTGAAAAGGGCTTTATTTTTCTAGTCCTGTACAAAATAGAGAAGGTCAAAATTTGTTTTCCTCTTTACTACAGTAACTTTACCTAGGCCTAGGGATCCACTAGATTATTCTGATGACCCAAGGTGTGCCCCCAACCACACTCGCTCTCTCCTCTCCCTCTCCCCATCCCAAAATATGCAAACACACGTAAATTCATGACCCTTAGCTGGAGTCCAGTTTCCTCATTTTAGGTTATTATTCTACTCAAACTGCTCTCTCAAAGGTTACCAATGATCTACTAATTATCAAATAAATTGGACTGTTTTAATCATTAGCCTTCTTGATCTTTCTACAACATGTGCCATTGTTGAGCACCCCCTCCTTTTGGGTACTCTCTCCTCCTCAGGCTTCCCAT
Organism: Phascolarctos cinereus; assembly: GCF_003287225.1. Taxonomy (NCBI): domain Eukaryota; kingdom Metazoa; phylum Chordata; class Mammalia; order Diprotodontia; family Phascolarctidae; genus Phascolarctos; species Phascolarctos cinereus. The sequence continues at coordinate 354,741,737 of NW_027556098.1, forward strand.
ATCCCACAATCTCCTGGTTTTCCTCTTGCCTTTTTAACTCTTCATTCACTGTTGTTTCTTCCTTTTCCTGACTCATTTTCTGTTTTCTGCAGTTCTGTCCACAGCTTTCTGTCCTCTCCACACTTTTCCCCCTGGCAGTACTATTCACTCACTCAACTATCATCTTAACACAGAAGATTCTGAAAACAGACTACTTCCAGCCCTGACCTTCCTTTTCAAACTGCTGACTATGGCTTCTGAGACCTGTTGATTTCCAGAGCTGAGAGGGACCTCAGAGGTCAGCTAGTCTAAACTATAACTGAAAAAGAATCCCCACTACAACAAATTGGGCAATTGGTCATTTAACCTTTGCTTTATCTGTCTTCTGGACTCTACTTCCACATTACCAACTGCCTTCTAGACATTTAAATCTGGGTATCCCATAGGCATCTCAAATGTCCAAAAATATGTCCGAAACAGAACTTCTTATCTTTTTATTCAAACCTACCCCTCTTCCTTACTGCTACCTTCCTCTTGAGGGCATCATTATCTTTCTAGTGACTTGGGCTTCCTGCCTAGGAGTTATTCTGTACTCCTCAGTCTTCCTTGCTCCACATAGCCAGTCATTTACTGAGTAGTCAATTTTATCTCCTCAACATCTCACATACGTCTCCTTCCTACCACTCACACAGCTTTCACTCAAGTTCTTGGAGTGCTATTATCCCTCTCCCCCATTTTATGGATAAAGAAACTGAGGCTTAGAGGGTTAAATAATGCAGTGAATGTCATTAGGTGAGATGTAAACCAGCACAAATCTTCTGGTTCCAAGTCCAATGCTCTACCCATTATGCCATGCTGTCTTTCACTGCTACCATCTGAGTATAGGCCCTCATTTCCACCCAGCTGGATGACTGCTATTACCTCCTAACATTCTTCTCTTCTTCTAATTTTCCCACTGCTACCATGTTAATCCTACTCATGCATAGTTTTGATCATATCATTCTTTTGCAAAAAACTATACAATGAGTCCTTTCTGCCTGCTGAATATCAACTGATTAATCAACTCGCATTTATTATATGACAGTCCTTGTGGTAGGCACTGAGGATATAAAGGAAAAAATTAAACAGTCCTTGCTTTTGAAGAGCTTACAATCTAGGTTGGAGGCAACACCATATGTGCGCATACATATATATTTACGCATTTTGTTTATGTACATAGAGTGGGGTAATTTGAGAGGGAGGGAAGGAAGCATATTTACGACAGGTACAAGGTGATTTTGGGGTGAAGACGCTAGAAGTTGGGAAGATGAAGAAAAGCTTCATAAGGAAATGAAATTTGCATGACTACACATGCATAAGCTATGTCAAATTGCTTGCCTTCTCAATGGGTGGAAGAGGGGCAGGAGGGAGGAAGGGAAGGAGAGAATCTGGAACTCAAAATTTGAAAAAAAGAATGTTAAAAATTATTTTTACATGTAATTGGGATGAATAAAATATTAAATTTTAAAAAAAAGAAAGGCTTCATGTAAAAACCCATAACAGCTGAGCTGTGAAAGAAATCAGAGATTCTATAAGCCAGAGGTGAGGAAAGAGCAGACTGACGTGACAGCGGAAGCACAGGCATGCAGAGGGGAGCTACAGGGCCATGTATAAAGAACAGTAAGCAGGCCAGTTTGGTTGGATAATAACAGTAGCTGCTCACATTTACAGAGCTTTAAACTTCACCAGGTGCTTTACATAGATGATCTTATTTGATCCTCACAACAACCCTGGGATGTAGGTGCAGACTGAGATCTTCCTGACTCCTAGTCCAGCAGTCTATTCACTGCTCTGCCTGGGACGAAGGGAATTATGAATCACAAGTACAGAAAAGGAGAATGGGACCATGGCATAAAGGTTTTTAATGCCAAACAGAGGACTTTGGGCAGTGGGGAGCCACTGGAATGTATCAGGTAGAGTACTGACGTGGTTACACCAGCACTATGGGAAAAACAAAGAAAGAGTAAAGTTCCAATTTCCTGGCTTTGCATTCAAAGACTTCCATAATCCTGTAAGCACACCTTCCTTCCTCCACCCCCTAACCTTTCCAGCCTTAACTCATACCATGCCCTTCCGTATATTCCATGTTCCAGTGAAACAGTATGTACTGGGTTCCTTCCCACCTAATGCTACTGTAAGGAAGGTGAATTTTAGTGTGTGTAAGGTGGATTTTTGTTATTCTTTCTTAGAGTCTTCTTTCCCAGGATCTATAGCCATAACAATCTCTAATTTCCAGGTGTTAGATATGAGTTCTCACAATCATAGTTGAAAACTGTTTCTACTGCGCAGTTGTGGTAGATATAGGGATGACATAATGTAAAATTGTGAGGCTACTATTGGCAATAGGTCTTCTTTGTTTGTTGCCCTGTAAAGCAGATGGGCACTGGTCAGCGAGTGGGGACCCGGTGAATGCACAAGCTGGAATGCCGTGCATGCTTTGATTGGCCCCCATCAAGGCTTGGGAGGAGCAATCTGTGTGTTTGCCTCAACCAGCCCCCATTGAGGCTTGAGGGGATTTGGAGAGAGCACAAGCTGTGCTGGTCTCCACCCATCGAGACCGAGGAGTTGTTGCCCGCCTTTCACGCCTTTCACGCCTTTCACGCTGGCTCATGCAATAAGGGTTGTTAGGGAATGCTGAACGAGCTCAAGCTCCCATTATCAGCAAACTCTCTTTGAGAAAACTAGACTAGAATAAAGGAAGCTTATTGAACCCTTTATTATGACTCCATTCCTATCTTCCTGTCTGACCAGATTAAAAGTGAATCTGCTAGTGAGAGAGGTGCTAGAAGCCCTCCTGTGTCTCCTACCTAAGAAATGGCATAGCCAGTGTGTTTACCTGTCTAGCAGCTACACGTTTGTTCCCTGTGAGACTGCTTCCTATCACTCTATTCCCACTTATCCTTTAAATCCCACTTCAGAGCCAAAGAGCTGCTCTAAGAAGCCTTCCCTCAGCCTCAAGTCAGTAATGGCCTTCACCCTGCTGGACTTCACAGAGCACTTAATTATACTTATGTAAGTCAGCTGCTGGCACAGTGGACAGTGTTGGACTTGGAGTTAGGAAACCCTAAGTTTGAATGTTGTGATTTGAATGTTGTGACTATAAGAAAATCACAATCTTTCTTAGTCTCAGTTTCCTCATCTGTGAAACAGGGAAAATAACAGTACTTACCTCCCAGGGTTGGTTGTGAGGCTCAAATGAAATAATTTAAGTAAAGCACTTTGCAAACCTTAAAGTGCTATATAAAAACTAGCTATTATCATTATTATTATTATTGTCATGTATGTGTAATATCCTCCAGTAAGACTGAAGTTTCCACAAGGGCAAGGGACCATGTGTTATCAGAATTTTGTAAATCCTCAAGCAATAAGCACAGTGTTCTTCATATAGCAGGTGTTTAATGTTTGTCAAACCGAGTTAACCTCAGGACTTCTTCCTCCTGGTTCAGTTCTCTTTCTATCACATTATGCTACTTCTATGTATATTCTATCAGGCCATGACAGAGTTACGTGACAGAGAAGTTTCTCCTGTCACCCACAGCAAATTACTGTGGCTCCTGTGAGAAAGAAACATCGACATAGGCACATACACTTTTCTCTTTCCTGATATATGTTCAGGTGTGGTTATATTCCTTAAACAAACTTTACCTATTCTCTGAAGGCCAAAATGCCCGAAGTCTTGGCCTCGAACAAAGCCCTGGTACACAAAGGTGCCGCCTCCTGAAGACTCTGAAGAGACCTATAACATCGATGAGGTGAAAGTAGGAGGGGGAAGAGGAAAGCGAAGGAGGAAGAGGAGGAGGAGGAGGGGAGGATAAAGAGAAAAGTCAAAAGGTCAGGAATTCCTACGTACTCTCTCTCACACACAAATCTACACATTCACACTCAGACATTCTTAAAATTTAAATTAATATACAAACATACGCAGAAGCACAGACACTGGCACTGATTTATGCAGACACACAGACATAAATATGAGAACAGAGGCACAGGAAATGGCAAACCACTCCATTATCTCTACCAAGAAAACCCCAAATGGGGTCATGAGGAATCGAACATGACTGAAAAACAGCAGAACGGCGTAGTTAAATTCACACAGATATACACATTCAGAGCCACAGGATCCACTCTCCCCCAGATATACACATACATGGACATCCCCCTCAAACACACATTCACACATGTGTGGTGGTAAAACTAAATGATTCCCTTATCCTCACAGTCAAGCCCACTTCTCCTTCCTCTTATAGCTGGAGAGACTGGGTAAGTCTGCTTTTGCCCCAAATCCCACTCCATCATGAACCTTCACAAAAGGCCAGCACAAGGGAAAGGTGGCTAGAAATGTTGGTGCTCTGAGACGTCTGACAGTGGAGGGAGAGGAGGCTGTGCTACCTTTGTTGGTTTTCCTGAGCCACCTGCCAGGATCAGGATCACAAACCTCACTCACTATTTGTGGCCTCAGACAAGTCTTAACTCCTCTGACTAAGGGACTCCTTTGGCTTTGTCCCTGTATAGCACCACGCAATTCATCTTCAGGTATTAACTTTCCAGAACTGTACAGGAAGCCCTGTACATAGGCTATATTCCCTAAAGAGACCATCTCCTGGACCACAACTGGTTCAGAAGGCCAAGCCATGCCTATGTAGCAGCACAAACTGTTCTCTTTCTCTTGCCCCAGTTCAAGCTGTTGGGGTATGGAACAGAATGCTGTGCTTCACTGTCTCCCTGGGAGAACTTAAGACCGAGGTCTGAAGCCTCAAAAGGGAGGGTTTGGTGACTGAACAGAACTGTCTTTTAGGTACCTTGTATAATGGAACTATACTGCAGGTACATTGGTCCACTGCCACATTTCTTTAGCCACATAGACCATCCTGCCTTTTAATTTCTCCACAGGAAATAATATACAAACAATGCTACTGTATTTTCTGTTCTGAGTCCAGGAAAGATTTACTAATCCTTCCCAGGGTTAGGCAGGGGAATGGATGAAATGACTTACTGAGGACTCATCTCAGTAGGACTCATGCTGGAAAGAAGCTCTTTGGCTTTTAGAGACTGGGGGTCAGTGGGGTTTGCAATGATTCGGAGATAAAAGGGACCTTATGGGTCCTTGAGCCCAACTCTCATTTTACAGATGAGGAAATGGAGGCCCAGAGAGAAGTGACTTGGCTAGGGTCACATAGGTCTGTGAGATTCAAAGTCAGATCTTCCTGTCCAGAGGTTCATCAGCTTTTATCATGTTGCCTCTTGTAGGTTCTCTTCCTCCTTCTCCCAGAAGAAAGTCTAGAGCATCCCCAACATTACTGGAGAAGGTGTAAGTAGGGGAAGGAAGAAAGAAAGCTGAGTGAAGGGAAAATTGGGGAGAAGTTACTGGACTTACATGACCATCTAAGGCCCAATTGTCATTCTTGAACTGGCTCACAGAGGCATCCTTAGGGCTCATGATATGGTAAACCTGGAGGAGGAGATGGAAATCTTCTTTCTTGTAAATACCTGAAAAAGAAAAGACAGGTCCGTGCATCTCAAAGGGCTGAAGGATTTCAAAATCTGTGTCTATATGTGAGTGCAGTCTTGTGTGTGTGTGATGGTGCAAGGGTGTTTATTTATGTGCAAACACAGATGTATGATTGTGTTTATGTGACTTGACTATGAGCATTTGTTTGCAAGTATAGATACACGATGTACTTGTACACGGTCCAGACAAACTGGACTTCTCTGCTGCTCAGGCCCAGCATTCCATCTCCTGCCTCCGTCCTTTTGCCCTCACTGTCCTTATGCCTGAAATGTACCCTCTGCTCACAGAATCTGTCACTTCCTTCAAGAACTGACTCCAGCACCACTTTCTGCATGAAACCTTTGCTGATCCCTCCACCTGCTCTTCAGGACACCTTGTACTTGTGTACTTCTTCTTTTTAATTTACATATGACTGATATGTACTTGTTGTCTACCCCATTCAAATGTACACTCCTTGTGGGCAGAGATTGTTTTCTTCTCTGTATTTATGTCCCAACACAATGCCTGGCACAGCACGAGAACTGCATGAATGGGTGCTAGTCGATCTGCTGTGTTACTGTGGCTGTGTATGTGATTACCCAGATACACATGGATGTGTGCATGTGTTATTGTTATTACAGGTTTACAAGTGTAGCAGTATGGCTGCATATGTCAAAGTGACAGATGTTAATATATGTTTGCGGGCGTATATGTGACTATTTGTGGGAGTGACAGGAATAGATATATGTGGGAATATATAAATATGATCATTTATGTGAGAGTTCAGATGTACAAATATAGAATCTAACCCTTCTATATCTATACCTAGACATGGAATTCAATATAATATCTGTTGGAAACATAATGAGCACAAATTGAAGAAAAGACACAAATCATTTCTATTTGCAAGGTCTACTATATAGAAGGTTTACCTTTCAAATGAGCCTTGCTGAGATTAACATTAGGTTATATATGTATTCTCTAAACCCATGTTAAGGGGCAGTCCATCCTACCAGGGGACTTGGTCTTCTCTTCTAAAATGTAGCATTCAACTTTTGCTGTCTAGCTCCCTCCATCAACCTTTCATATCCACTCCTCTGGGCTTTGGAAAGACCCTCCCTATACAGGACAAAATGGGCATCTAGTCATGGATATCATGTGTTGCTGTTAGTGGTAAAAGCTAAAGGAATGGTTTGATATGCTCATGGTCCCAAAAAGTACTGAGGTGAGGGAAGGAAGAAAAGGTCTCATGTTCTTAACACCGATAAGTTCTTTGAAAGAAGAACAGGTAGGATTTACATAAGTGGATGGAGGGTTGGGGTGGGGAGCCAGGGAAAGGAGAGCAATAGGGAGCTCACTGAAGTCATATGTGAAGATCACCTATGAGAATGGGTGACATTCAGTTATCTGGGAGGAAATTTATCTGTCTTGGTTAGACAACTGCCTGTGGCCAGAAAAAAAAATCCTTTTCTTGGAAGACTACAATGAGGCCAAGAAAAACCATGATTTCCATATCCAGATTGGCATACATGTGATAAGATTATTTTTTTTTTTCTGCTCTGCTGCTGGAGAGCCCTGAATACTGGTATGCACATGCATATGTCTGTCTCAGACACAGAGAGACAAACAACAAAGACGCACAAATGCACGCACAAAAACCCTTGACACTGTTCCTGCTGACACACACATAAAAACAGATACACACACACACATATACACACAGAACTACTGAAATGTTCACATGCAGATATATATATATATGTATATATATATACATACATATATATGTGTATATATATATACATATATATATATATACATATACATATATATATATATATATATATATACACACACACACACACACACATATATATATATATATATATACACCCCTTTCTTCACTGACAAACACTTATACAAATAAACAGCATGTTCGCCATGTTCAGAAAAACAAACAATAGGCTGGAGCTCAGCTCTTCCTGATGGGAATACCCGTATTTCAGCCTAATGTAACTCTATGTAAATCACTACTGAGAAGGCAAACACTTCCTGGTGTCTGACTGTGAAACCCTAATTATATGTTCACTCCCCACCCCATTCCTCCACATCTCCCAACAAGGCTGCCTCCTCCTTACCTGACATGTGTAGCTCAACCCTATCTTGGTCTATGAGGGTGGCATTGACTTTGCCCGTGGCTGGCTGGAAGCCCATCACTCTCAGTATGGCTGGATGCCTTTTCCCCTTGTACTCATAGGACCCTTTCCACAGGGAGTTCTTGGCAAATACATCTCCAGGAACTAAAGGTGTCAGCAAAGAGGAGAGAAGAGGAGTTTGTACAGTGCAGAGAACAGATGGGGGCTCAGCTCTGCCTCCCCCATATAGCCAGCAAACTGGTTTGGGACCTTCTTTACTGGGGGGCAAACAACTAGGCTCCCAAGTCTAGGTACATCATAGGGCAATGGGAAGAGGTCCTGCATTCCTCTGAAGCACTTGGAGCTCAATGGAGAGAGACAAAAAAATGGCATTAATATTGTCATTTTAACATAATTGATGTGAATGCTCTTTGAAAAAGAAAAAGATGCTGTCGTGGATGTTGCTGGTTTTATGTTTCAGGTAAATTATGTTCATTGTAATGAGGCAGTCTTCCTGGAAAAATGCTGTGGCAGGGATCTCATAACTATAACATTATTCATATCTACACAGAACTTTGTGCATTTATTGCCAGAGATGAGTGATTTAAAAATATATGAGTGATTTAAAAAGCACTTAGAATTGCCAACTTCTCAATGACTGCCCCAAACAGGATAGATTCCTAACAGTATATGGAGAAAGTGGAATAGAATAGAAGTGGAATAGAAGTGAGAAAAAGGATCATGGGAGCACAGGATTTAGAGCTGAAAGGGCCTTAGGGATAAATTAATCCTATCCCTCACTTTATTGAAAGGAAACAGGCTCAAAAAGTGACTTGCTCAAAGTAATACGGGAAGTAAAAATGGTAGAGCTAGGTTTTGAACTCAGATCTAAGTTCAGTGTACTTAAAAATGGGCAGATAGGAGACACAGTATGAACTAAATCACATTCTCTTAAACTTCCAGTCCCATTAGGATAAAGAGTATCTTTTAAAGTTCTGACTCCTCCAGTACCTAGCCCCATGCTCTTTGACATCTGTTGAAGGAAAAAGTATTCTATCTCAATTTGATTATTTTTTCTTCCTCTGTAAAGTCTTTGTGAAATACTAGAGCTCACATTGATCTCATGGGACTAAGAGTTGGAGGGGACCTCAGAGGTGATCTCGTTCACCATCCCTAAACAAGAATTTCCTCCGTAACACTCATGAGAAGTGGTGACCCAGACCTTTAAGTCCCAAGGAAACCCATCTCATTTTTGGACAACTCTTGATTTTTAGGAAGTTTTTTTCCTGAAATCAGGTTTAAATATGTTCTTCTATAACTCTAACCCATTACTTTTATTTCTTCTCTCTTGGTACAACGAGAACAAGTCTAATTTCTTTTTCATGTGCCAGTCCTTCAAATACAGGAAGATGACTGTCACTGTGCTCTCCCTTAATCTTCTCTTCCTTGTCTTAAATATCTCAAGTTCCTGTATCAATCCTCACAAGGTAAGAACTCAAGGTCTTTCATCACACTAGTTGCCTTCAACTGTACATTTTCTAGCTTATTAATGTTTTTCTCTAAAATACAGTGCCCAGAATTGAACATAAGACAAAGCACAGTTAAACTATCCCCTTATTCTTGGATTCTATGCCTATTGCAGTGTAAGATTAGATTCATCTCCTTGATTAGGCTACTATATCCTATTACTGGCTAATACTGAACTTCTAATATGTCTCCCTCTCCCCAAAGATCTTTTTTATGTTAATTGCTTCCCAACCATGATCCTTTCATCTTGACTTTATAACTTAAGTGTAAAACTTGACAATTATGCCTACTGAATTTTATCTTATTAGATTCAGCCCAATGTTCTAGTATTTCAAGATCTTTTTGGATCCTATCATCCTGTGTGCTTGTTTTCCCTCCCAGCTTTATGTCATTTATAAATTTGAAAGGGTGTCACATCCCTTATCCAAATGACTGACTTTAAAAAATGGAAAAAGATAGATCTTGAGAAATTCACGGGAGATCTCCTGCCAAGATGACAATGAATTTTAAAACTCTCTGAGTCTGGCATGAAGGATTTTGTCAAATGCTTTGCTAAAAAAACAGGTAAATGATATCTACGACATTCCCCTCATCTACAAGTCTAATAACCATAGGAAATTAAAATGGTCTGGCATGACCTATTTTTGATGAAACAAATCTGGTCCTTGGAATAATCCTTCCTTTTCTAGATGCTCACTAAGAAACCATTTAATGTTTTAATGATGCATCCTAAAACTGTGTCAGCAACTGAAGTCAAGCTCATTGACCTATAGTTTATAGATTCTATTTTCTTCATTTTCTGAAAATCAGGATACGTTATGCATTTCTTCAGTCCTATTCTGCTTTCCCTGTATTCTCCATAATCTCACTGACAGAAGACTAAGAAATCAGATCTGCTAGTTTTTTCAGCACTCTAATATATATACTCCATTTGGACCTAAGGACTACAGCTACTGAAAGCCTTATTCTCTCTATGGACTCTTATTCTTTCCTTACTTATTTTGAAGACTCCTCATTAGCCTTGTTTGTTCCACTCTTGGATCATGGCAGAAAGAATGGAAATAAGAATTAAGCAACTATGTCTTGACTTTGTCACTTATCCTTCTCTTTTCTTCTCTTAGGCCAAAAAACACAGCTTTTTCGTCATTTTTGTCACTCAGTTTAATTTCAATTCTATCACTCTTATAAGACTTGTCACACTGGTATTCATCCATCATTATCTCCTGACTTCCACCTTCTGTTACATGTCTTTTAAAAATTTAAGTTAGCTAATGGTTTCTCTAGGCATCCACTTTGGTTTCTTTAAATAACACCCCCTTTTCTTCCTCAATGAAATATTTTGGGTTCTTTAATTTTTTCTTAAGATTATTCTTGAGAGCTTCCTATATTTCCTGAGCTGATTTCCAGCTGCTGAATTTTAGTGCATGTGATCTCACCTTTTTATGAACCCTTTGAAATCTATCCTCCTAAAGTCTAGTGCACACGAAAGTTTATGCCTGACTTTCCTCTCTTTATCTACAATGAATTCTAAGAGTGATCCTAAGCTTGCTATTATTTCTTCTCCAGCAACTCATTCCTTCTTGGCTCCTCCACCTTTTAAAGGATGAATTATCATTAAGGCAAGTCAAGAAATTGTTAGCTGCTCTGCTCTGGAAGTCCCCATCACTGCATTATGCCACTGTGATTGTCTTTAATTCCCTCCTCCTCCCAACCTCAGCTGATTACCTCTTTTTGTCGAGGTATCTGTAGCCTATTCTGGTAACAAAATTGTTTTTATCTTTGCAACTACTTCTCTTCACACAAATGCTCTTTAACACTTTTCTCTGCTGTTCCACGGATTCTCTTGCTTAAGTAAATCTTTTCAATATAAACTTCTGTTAGGCTTTTATTTGACTTATGTCTTTTGAATGAAATATATTTTTTTCCAGTCATTAGTCCTCATCCCATCAATGATGTCTATATTAACAAACTTGCCTCCCTGGATTAGGATGTCTAGTTCTCTTTGCTTGTTACCCATAGTCCGTGAATGTAAGTATAGACACCTGAAGCCATGGGGCTATATTATTGACTCCTTTCTTGCACTGTGGTTGCAATTATGATTATTCTTGACATTGTGACTTAAATTTCCATATTGTAACTACCGTCCACAACAGCTAACTTGGTAGACATACATGGGCAGTTTTCTCCCTCTTCCTCCCATTTCCTATAGCACTTACTTGTGAATTCTTCAGATCACGTCACTCCTCTACTCATAACCTTCTGTGACTCCCCACTGCTTACAGAATAAACTCCACACATTTCTAAGACCGCTCTGCAACATAACTTTCCAGCCAGATTTCACTTGACTCCCCTCCATGTACTTTATGCTCCACCTGAATTGGGCCACTTTATTCCTTATTCTTATCCTGTCTTCTCTAGTCCCAGTGCCTTTGTACAGTCTACTCATTCCTAGCCACTTCCAACTCTACCTAATCCTTCCTCTCCTCCTTCCAATGTGGACACCACCCCTCCATGAAGCTTTCCATGAAAACTACAGCTGCAAGTGATCTTTCTTGCCTCAAATGTCTCACAGCAGGGCCTCTCCTTTACCCTTATCATATTCTGCCTTATATTTTTCTGTGTCTTGTGTTATATGTGGGAATATTTTCTATTTCATATCAGGTTGTAAGCTTTTTGAGGACAAAGACTGCCTCCTATTTCATTTTCATATCATTGCCTAACACAGGACTGAGTACACCATGGGCTCAGTAATGCTGTTAAACTGAATCTTAAAACAGTAGCTCTGGGTGCCAGTTTACTAGGCTTATGTGGTAACACCTTCTTTAGCTTGGTCTATAAGCTAGAGATTCCAAGATTGGATGCGGGAAAGCAGAAGCAAAAAATAATGTGTTGAATGGGCATTCAAGTGTCCATAAACACTTCTGATCTCATATAAGTGTCCAACTATAATGTTATTTTTTATAGGTTAAGCATAGTCTGGACAGAGGAGGAGATACCAAATGGACTCAAAAGGGGTGGGGGGGCAGCTAGGTGGTGCAGTGGATAGAGCACCAGTCCTGGATTCAGGAGGAACTGAGTTCAAATCCGGCCTCAGACATATAACACTTACTAGCTATGTGACCCTGGGCAAGTCACTTAACCCCACTGCCCAGCCCCCCCCCCAACAAAAAGGGTGGAGAGGGGTTGGTTGGGATGAGATTCCCTAAAGGAAAATTAAAGGCAAGGCCTTGAGCTCTGAGACAGATGAATGACCCAATTCCCAACTCTCAATTCCATCTATATCTAGGAGACTTCATGGTATTTGAATTTGGATTGAAATGAAGACAACTCAGAATCCTGTACTCTCTAGTTCTTCCTTGGCTAGCTAGTTAGCTTGCTTTGGATGGATCTTAGTTTCACACTAAAAATTCTATATAAAACTTCTACCACCTAGCACAGTGATTTGCAATTAACAGGCATTAATTTTTTTGGATTGGATTTGATATAGCTATGGTTATAGATGATACATACCTGAAGCTTTGGTAATAGGTGGCTCCCGGGGAGTGCTAATAGGCCTTCCACTGGGCCGAACCTCCGCTGAACAAGAAAATCAGCATAGCGTCATTACTGGATTTTAGTCATCTGTGCTTTCTCCAGACAAAGAATATTACCATCAAACATACGAATATTCCACAAACACTATCAGTTCTTAATTAACATGTTAGAGTTCTGTTATCCAATAACTTCTCCTCAAATCCTTCTTTAGCTTATTTAGTCTATGCTACTTCTCAAGGTATATGATCTCTAATTTAGTGTCCAAAGTAAGAAACTTTTGTTCATCTTAAAATGACTACTTTCTAGATATAAGGTGAAGGTGGGCTTCTCTATTCAAGTCTATGCAAGGAAGGTAGTACAAGAATTGTTCCCATTTTCAAAATCAGGACATGTAGACTAAGAGAGATGACATAACTTCTTTGCAACTTATGATAACGTAAACCAGTGAGTGCTTCATCAAGGAATTGAACCCAGCTTTCCCAAATGTAAATCCAGTATTCTTTCTAATTTACCATCCCTTTCCATGAGTGTTTAGAGGTTTATCCTGTCAGCCTTCTTCTACCCAGACTGTGAAGGCCTCATTTTGAATATATATAGAAAAGAATTAGGCAAATATGCTGCACTGATAGAAAAGCCATATATCTCTCCTTGTGCCTCTTAGAGGGGATATTATAGCAGCAAGAGTGGGTCTGACTCCTCCCAAACATATTACACGCCCAGAAGCCTTTTCATTTTGCCTTGTCTCTAGTAACGACCAAATTTCCATCACCTGCTCAGGCAAATACTATCTTTAAAGGAAGATTTTACAGGACAGAAATCTTCCAAATCTGTGCTTTTGGAAGTGAAAACTGTCTCCCTGAAAATCTTTTGGGAGAGGAGAAATGATCATTGGCCTCAAATAATTACAGGGTAGTGCTATACAGAGATATGAGTCCTAAAGTCAACAAAGTAGACTGGCGAAGATCATAGGATTTGGAGCTAGAAGAGACCCTAGAGATCATCTAGTCCCATAACTCATTTGGCAGTTGATGGAACTAAGGAACAGAGAGGGAAATGATTTGCTGAAGATCACACCAGTAGCAAAGCTGGTATTCACTCCAAGTTCCCTGACTCCAAATCTCTCCATTACACCAAAGAAAGAATGCAGTGACTTCTATTTACGTCAAAAAGACCATATTTCTGACTAGCCATTGTAGGTTAGGAAGAGGGATGTGAAGAATCAAGATTCAGATTGGTAGTAAAAACCTAGCCTTCACTTTTTGTGAGTGTCTAAGGATCAATCAATCCTTCAAGCATTTATTAAGTATTTACTACATGCTAGACACTGTGTAAGGCATTAGGGTTACAAGTGAAAAAAATGAAACAACTCCTACTCACAAGAAATTTACATTTTAATGGCAGAGACAACCTGCACATATGTAAACATATCAAAAACATAAAGTGAATAAAAACAAATATATTCAAAGTAGTTAAATACAAAGAATTTTGGGAGGGGTAGAATATTGTAAATGAGGTAAATAAGCAAAGGCTTCATACAGAAGATGGAACCTGAGCTTCATCTTAATGAAAGAAATTCTATGAGTTGGGAGTGGGGGGATGCAAGGCACTCGAGATGGCCAGTGCAAAGGAACAGAGACACAGGAAATGGAGTATTGTGTGTGAGGAAAAGGACCCCAGGCTAGGGAGGAGTTGGTTGGTTGATTGTTGCCCTTTGTTCTCGAAGAGGACCAATATGACATGACTGTGTTAGAGTCAAGTTACAGCGCATCCGACTGTGGCCGACCAGACCAATACGAGCTCGGAATGCTCTACCACAGGGCGAGCATAAATAGTCCATGTGAACATCTGGGGTAGATTCTCTCTGATGAGAGCATGCCATGCTTGGAAGTTTTTGTACATTTTTTGGTGTTTCAACCACAGACTGGGATCCCCACTTGTCACAGTAATTAGGCCAGGGTTGGGTAAGCAGATAATTATTAGGTCATCTTTTCTAGCCCCTTCCTCATACCAGGAGGTGAGCAGTGTAATCCTTAAAAGGCTGCTCAGATACCCAGGGGCTGCCAAATCCCACTGCTGCTTCCAGTGAGAAGACAACTCTATGGCCTGAGCTGCCTGTGAGCAGAGTTGTGACTACAGCTCCCAGTATATCTGCACCTGCTGCTTTGTCACTTACCTGTTGCCACAGGACTTTGAGATAGTTAAAAAGGGTAAAATGGCAGGGGTGATGTCTTTAGATTTGTGTGTAAATTGGATTTAAGTGAAGCAGAGTTGTATTAAGTCATCAGCCTCACTCTCTCCTCCAGAGTCATCACAGTCAGTGGCAGGACACAGTCAAGTGCTCCACAGTGCCTGCTTCAGCTGCCTTCATGGCCATTGGAACAAATTGTTTTCATCTGCCCATTCCAAAAGGGGAAGTCTTCATATGCTTAGAGTAGACATCCCCTTTACTCACCAACGGGTCTGAGATCCTTAGGTTATCCTCAGCCTGTTTTAGCCCATCTGCTAAAAAGATTTACCAGGGTGTGGCCGCTGAGCACGCTAAAGGTTCTTGGAGCCACAAGTGAGAGTTAGGTGGAACAGGTGGACACCAAAGGTGGAAAGCAGCCCTGAAAAGGGTGTGGCAGCCCTCTGGCAGTGCACCAGAGGTACTAGTCTTCCCTGAACACACCTTACACCCCAAGGAGGAGTAATATCTAATGAGACCAGAAAGATGGGTTGAGGTCAAGTTGTGTAAGGCTTTAGAAGCTAAACAGAGTTTGTATCTTATTCTACAGGCAATAGTGAGCCCTTGAATATGTTGAGTAGAGAAGTTACATAGTCATATATCTGTGCTTAAGGAAAAACCTTTTGACTGCAATGTATAGGACAGACTAGAGTGGGGAGAGGCTTTAGGAAGGTGGACCAATTAGGAGACTGTTGCATAATCCAGCATGAGATTATGAGGGCCTAAACTAAGCCGTGTCAGTAAAAAAGGTCAGGTGGAAGAGATGATGTGGATGTAGAAATGGTAAGATTTGCCAACAGAAAGAATAAATGGAATGAGCTCAGGACAGTGAGAAGCTGAAGCTAATGTCAAGGTTACAAACCTAGGAGCTTGGAAAAATAGTAGTACCTTTGTTAGAAATATGGGAGTCTGGAAGACGGGAGGGTTTTGGGTTAAAGATAATGAATTCAGTCTTGGATATGTTAAGTTTGAGATGTCTCTAGGACATCCAGTTTGCAGTCAAATAAATAACTGGTGATATATTACTGAAGCTCAGGGGATATACTTGGACTAGACATATAAATCTGTTACTTTGTAAATTTCATCTGAATAGAGATAACAGTTAAACTTGTCAAAGCTGATGATGATACCAAGTCAGTGAAGATGAAAACACTCTCAATGAGGGGGCCATGATATGATGAACTAGTAAAGAAAACCAAGAAAGGGGCAGAGTGAAGTCAGGCAGAAAGAGAACAAGAGAAAAGTGCCCCAAAAACCTAGGGAGGAGAGCATATCAGGAAGGAGAGGGTGGGTAGCAGTATGAAATGCTGCAGAGAGATACAGAAGGATAAGGACTGAAAAAAGACTTAAATTTGACAATTAAGACACCATTAGTAACTTTGCAGAGAACAGTTTCAGTTAAGTAGTAAGTCTGGAAGCAAGACTACAAAAGATAGAAGAATGAGAGGAGAGAAACTGGAGACAATGAGTACAGATAGCTTTTTTAAAGGAGTTTAGCAGAGAAAGGGAGAAGAGATAGGGAATCACATCAGAAGAGCATGGAGGGTCTAGTAAAGGTTTTACAAGAATGGGGGGGGATATCCAGGAAAAGTTTGTGTTCAGCTTTTTATGTTTCCCTGATGTAAAGAGGATGGGCTTGAAGATGCTTTTTCCAGGTCCAAGACTCTGGACCCTCACAATGCAAACCGGGAATTATTCTGAATTTACTTCAATTGTAACCATTCACAAAGCTACCTAACCCACTTCCCAATTTGTCTACAGCTCCCCACAGGACTCCCTTGGTCTCCGAGGCATAGCTAGTAAAAACACTCTTATGTTCCCTCTCTTGAAGCTTCAGGCCTGATGAATTTGAAGCTACCATGATCTGAAATGCGGGTAAGCAAAAGTAATGGAAACTCTCAGAGAAACTCTCAGCTCAACAATCTTCAGCTATCCCCCACCCCAAACCCCATCTCCACCTACAACCCCTGCCCTGCAATCCCTAAAGTGGTTCTTATACTGGCTTAAGGAATAAAGATTGAATTTGCTTTCCTGCTATTTGCCCTGTCTGCTGCTAGTATGACTCAAAGCTAAAGGGAATGGGGAGGGATAGAATCAGTTACAGAGGAGTTCAAATAATGTACAATCTAGAATGCATCTTAGAGTCTTATTTCTTGTGCCTTATTTCTAAATTTCTGACTTCCAAAGGGTAGAAAAATTCTGGGAATGAAAGCGTTTCCTTTATCCTCCTTGTCGACACTTGTCTTCACAAGGTTCTCCCATCAACATTACACTTCTTCTGGCAATAGTAGATCATTGAGCATATGTAGGCTCACCCAGGCAGATAGGTGGTTTCCCTGTCCAGCTGCCATCAGCTTTGCAGGTACGGTGTTCAGAGCCGCCTTTGAGAGAGAAACCTGACTGACAGGAGTAGACCAGCGTGTAGCCCATGGAGGGCAAATCCAGGGCACCCACATTGGCATGGGTGGGTGTCTCTGGCTGCTTACAGTGATGTGCTAAAAGACAGGAAAGAGACTATAAGGACCTGAATGTGATAAAGTCCTTGGAAGTTATTTCATCCATTTCCTTGCTCTAAGGTTTCTCCTTTCTAGAAAGGTGGAAATTTCTCTGTATATTAAATTTCTCCACGAAGATAACCCCACCCGTGCCCTTGGACATCTACCTTCGTGACAAATGGCCTTTACTTACTATAAGGCAAGGTGGTGGTGCTAATATGGGTATTCATAAGATGGTTTAAGACCCTTATGCCGTGAACACTTTTACTAAGGGGAAAAGGAGTAGTTGTGGCCTCATGTCCTAAATCTTCTCTTAAAAGACCAGAACTTTCCAGTAGCTATTATTTCACCACCTCATAGGTAAGTTCTCTCTGTTGCATAATTAAAATTTCTTGTGATGTAATTTAAGACTACTTACGGACACAATCTGGTGGAGTTCCACTCCAAGTAAGGTTGGGGAGGCAGGTTCTAGTGGTAGAGCCTTGCAACAAGTAACCTTTTTGACAACGGTAAAGCACTAGACTTCCAACCTGAGATAATAACCAAGCGCCTCATTAGCAACTTCCAATATGCTTTCCCCTCTCATATTCACTACTCCCATTATTACTCTTCTACTTGAACCCTCCGCTATCCCTCAAGTACCTGCCCATCAACATCATCCTTCTATTTGTTCCATCATCCTTCTCCATCTATACTATAACCTCACCACTAACCCTCTCTATATCACACCTATCACCCTCCATTTGTCCCCATTATCATCACCTTTATCTATCTCCCATCATCATATTCCATCTGTTCTTTCATCATCAACTTGGTAACTATGCCCTATCAACCTTCCCTTTATCTCATCATCATCATCATCTTCCATCTACTGTATCATCATCCTGTCTTTTCCAGATCAACTCTCCAACTATTTTCCCATTATTATCCTCACTATAACCTCCACTGTTACCCTCAATCTGCCCTCCCTTATCAAACTTTCATCTATCATCTATCTTCAACCCTCCATTTGGGTTCCCCATCACCATCCTTTACCTCTTCCCCCATTATCACCATCCATTCAGTTTCCTGACCTTATTACCCAATGTCATTTCTAAGTGGTCTAAAAACTGCTCTCCTTCCCTTCTCCAGCAATTTCCAGCAGGCAAGTGAAAACTAATTTCCCCCACTCCTAAAGTTCCATCCAATTCCTTACCCTAAGCTGTTGTTGTCCCTAAACAATATCTTTGCTTGGTTTCACCTTTAGTAGGCCCAGATGGAATATGAGGAAGGAGTTAATCAACTTAGTACTGATTTTTACAGTTACCTGATAGCCTTGGGAGTTATTCTGAATCCCAAACTGGGGTACGCCAGGGTCTGCACACATGGTAAGAGTTGGATCTGGGTTATAAAAATTAGAAACAATCCAGATGGAGAACTTGGAAGATTTCCTCTCCCCACCTGGCAAAATAGCTATTTCAAACAAGTGTGTAGAGTTATTGACCTCCTCACCTTTTTGACTTCTCTTCTCCCCTGTTGATTCTATATTCCCAATATCACTTTAGCTATGCCTATTTCATTCTCTCTTCAGAGAGGTCAAAGGAAAACGATTTCTCTAAATATTAAGGCCCAGAAATGGTCAAGTGGAATCTTTGCTTAGGGTTTCATACCACATCTGTGAGATAACTTTGTCTAACACTTAGACTTGCTATTTGCCAGAGCAGTACGGTTGCCTGGTGCTGGAATATCCTCTTACCTATGCAGCTGGGCTGGGTGCCACTCCATGTCCCATCTGATTGACAGAATCTTCTTGATGAGCCCACAAGCACCAGAGGAGGTGGGCAGGAGTATGACACAGATGACCTGTAAGAGAACCCCCGGTCTTCTCTCCTTCCATAGGGTGGGACGCCAGGATCTCCACAGAACACAGCTAAGGAACAAAAGAGAGACATGAACACTATAGTTACTTTCTAGAAGCTAGGTAGTTCAGTGGATACAGCACTGAGCTTGGGGTCAAGAAGATGAGTTCAAATCTGGTCTCAGCCACTTATGAGCTGTGTGACCCTGCACAAGTCACATAACCTCTGTTTGCCTTAATCCACTGGAGAAGGAAATAGCAAGCCATTCCAGTATCTTTGCCAAGAAAACTCCATGGACAGTATTGATGTGCTATAGCCCATGGTGTCACAGACAGTCAGACATGACTGAATGACTAAACAACAACAACTCTCCAGAAACCAGCTAGCTGTTCTAACAGCCTCATGCTAATTTTCTTGTAGACTGGCTCTAGACCTCACCAGTGTGACTGGTCTGGGAAGCACCATTAGACATGTGATCACCTCTAATGCTGCTCATTCTTTCTGCCAATTACTATTTGATTAATTCCCTATTAATGTCCTGGTATGGAAGACCAATAGACAACTTGGTTTTACGTGTTTCTTTTCTTCTCAGCACTTAATTTCACAATGTACTTTTAACTAACAAGAACACAGGATATCATCTTAAGTAGGAAAGAACTTCACTATGTCAGGGCCAGGGGAAGATATGAATTTCCCATCATACATGGAAAGGATATAGCAGCTACTGGGCTGCAGCACGAACTTAAAAGCAAAAGGCACAAACAGAATTGGTTCTTTTGTTGAATAAAAGTGGCCTATAAAGATAGGCCTCTTTCAGCTCTAATGCCATGTTCCAAGATCCCTTCCAGCTCTAGCATTCTGTAAGAAATCAAAGAAAGAGTAAATCCCAAGATGTAGAGTAGGAGTTTGGTCACTAAGCACTAATTCCCTGGGAACATGCAGAACAGTAGCAACAAATACTTCTCAGGCTGCTCTGGTCAAATTCCATGGTTAGTGATCAACCTATTGATTCCTGGAGCTGATCCATCTGGCACATCCCCAGATACAAGAAAGTGATTACAGGTTAAATTTGGCATTCAACGATATTGGGCAGTAGTATGCCACAGTGCTACACATATACTGGTGGAGTTTTTTTGTTTTGTTTTTGCTTATTGCTTTAAACATTTTAATTGTTTGTGTCACAATCATTTCATCCTTGATGTAGGTATCCCTTTCCCTCCTCCTCCCACAGCAATAAAAACAAAAGTACTTCTCACAGAAACGTTACTGTGACATGACCAATAGCGAGGCTAAGATAGGACAAAACGTATGTGTACATAGCTTTATTCACAATTCATGACTCTCAGACACTGGGGATATGGTTCATTCTAGAGCTGTGAAAAGAACTGGGGAGTGGGGCCTGCTGTCTTTAAACCCTTCCTTATTTTTAAGTTTCCTTCTTTTCTCAACACCATGTTCAGCAGAGGTTTTGGGCTTAATCTTTACAAACTACCTGTTTAGAGTTAGACAATAACAGAAATTATAGGCTAAAGGACTCTAGGAAGGTCTTCAGGTCCTGCATGTAAGGAAATTCATAGCAGAGAATACTGCCACAAAATTTCCTGAGGCACCCAACCCTATGAGTATGTAGCAGCCCTTAGAAGACAACCACTTCCTTTGTCTCTGTTCTAATTCCTTCTATGGTTCCAGGTTGGAGTCTTACCTGCATTGGGTTAAAATATTTCCAGTTCCCTTTTTTCCACATAAGGATTTTAAGTTGTTGACTAAGAATCTCCTCATACTGAAGTACTGGGAGTCAGGGAAGGAGCAAACAACTCTGTTTACCCAATAGGTTTCAAGGGTCAGTGAACTATGGCCTGCGGATTAATGGCAGCACACTACAGTTATATAGCTGTGAGCTAAGAATGGTTTTGACTTTTTTTGAACTAAAATGTTATTTTGTTAAAAACGTAAAAAAAAAACATTCTTAGCTTACAGGTCATACAAAAAGAGGCAGTGGACCAGATTTTGTCCATGGGCCATAGTATGCCAACTCCTAGGTTAGATAATCTTTGAGCTTCCTTTCAAATATAAGAATCTGTGATTCTAGTATTAAATGATAGATCCCAGCAGAGAAAGACTTATAAAAACTGAGTTGGAGGGGACTTCAAAGGCCATATAACCCTATCTCAACAAAAATCCCTTCTAGGGAGAGGGGTAGTCATTAAGCCTTTGACTGAAGACCTCCAGTGAGGAGGAATCCACTTCTTCCCAAAGCAGACCAAAGTGGTTTGGAACAGCAATCATTGCGAAGTTTTTCCCAACATCAGTCTTAAATTTGCCCTTTTGCAAATTAATTCACCCAAATAAATATAATAAATGTAAATTAAAGCAATTCTGCCTCATAGCCATTAAAGTATCAAAGATGATAAAATAGATAAAAGAGGAAAATGACAAAATGTTTGAGGGGATATAGGAAAACAGGATCATTAGTGCCCTGTTGTTGAAGCTGTCAATTGATTCAATAATTATTATTATAAGCTTATTAAGTGCCTACTTAATAGGCACAAAAGTGATCACAAGTTAAATTTTCTTTACCTCAAGTCGAGTGTTCCTGTCTCTAGGCCCAGGACTCTATCCACTGCAATACCAAGTTGCCATCAAACACTAGAAACTAGAGAGTGTCCATCAACTGGAAAACAGCTGAACAAATAGTGGTATTTGAATGTAATGGAATATTACTGTGCTATAAGAAATAATGAAGGGGATGGTTTTTAGAGAAATCTGGGAAGACTTTTATGAACCAATATAGGATAAATGAACAAAACTAGGAAATCATCTTATATAATAATATCATAAAGATAAATACCAGAAAGATTTCAGAGGTATGATCAATGTAATGACCCACCACAATTCCAGATGACCAACAATGAAGCATTCTACCCATCTCCTGACAGAAGTGACGGACTCATGATAAGACATACATTTTTCAACATGGCCAACATGAGAACTTGTTCTCTTTGATTATGTTATAAATTCCCCCAGCACCACACTGATTGGTGGGGGAAGGTGGAAGGAAGAGAAAATAAATGCTTGTTAAAAAGTGAAAGAAATTATTATTTTTCTCCTATATTAGTAACCAACTTATATTGCAGGAATCTAGGGTTTCTTCCCTTTCTATTTCCTCATTCTTTATGAGGTCAAAGCAGTTTCTGAAGGACAGGGTTGATAATGAGATTAGGTTAACATTCTTCTCAATCCAGGGTAAGATCCCAACCAAGTAGGACATAAGTGACTTGGGTAAAGGTAGATCCCTTTTTCTAGATTGAAGGTGGGATGGGTCTGAGTAAGAGTGACATAATCAAAGTCTAGGCCCCAGGCTCTCATAAGAATAAGACCACCTCTCATTATAATATTTATTTTCTCATTAATTGTTAACCAATCAGAGCTGATTTCCACCTGTTGGAAACACCCACTCTTCCAAGGGTATTTAAATTATCAGTGGCCCTTAAAATTCATCTTTGGTTTATAAGAGAAAGCCAATGAAAATCATTTTATTATTTGCTAGCTATAATTAATAAACTGATTATCAATTACCCAGACATTATGTCTCTGAGACTTTCCATTCATCACAAAATAAAATAAAATGCAAATTTTAAAAGGTGATGCAATAATTATTCCTAATCTTGTCTCCTGAGGATAACCAGAACTACTACCATCCCTCTTCTAGGCCTTCAAATACTTGGAGATAACTATCATCTCTCTCCTATGTTTTCTCTAGGCTTCTTCAGCTCCTTAACCAGTAATAATATATGACATAATCTCAAAGGCCCTTCACCATCCTCATCTTTCCTTGGACACTCTCCAGCTCATCATTATCCTTCCAAAATTGTGCCTTGAACAGAACACAGTGCCCTAGATATGGTCTGACCAGGACAGAATTCAATAGGAACATTACACCCCAAAGAAGGTCACCTGGATTCTTTGTATACAAGCACAATCCCACTCTGACACCAACTTACGGAAACACTGGGGCAGCTCTCCACTCCAAGAACCATTGCCTTCACAGGTAAGCACAGCAGGTAGGGAGAGTTGATAGCCTTCCAAGCAGGCATACGTCACACTTGAGCCCCACATGAAGTCAGACCCCACAATATTTTCCCATTAGGAACAGGAGGCGGTGCCTTGCACAGGATGGCTGCAAAGGAAATCAAAGGTGTTGTGTCTTGATAGTTTTCTAGAGGAACTATGCTCCATCAAAGCCCATTAACAATGTAAGTAACTCTATCTCTGCCTCTTGGGATTCATGACCCTCTGCTTTTAGGGAATCTCAGGTGTTACAGTGAACATAGTTCCCATCTTCAAAGATCTCCCAGTACGATGAGACATACACGTCCTTAGCCTCAGTGATAAAAATCAGGTCAAACAAGTTAATCTCAGAAAGTTAAACTGTAGAGCTAAGTGTACAGAGAGATTCAGGGCACTGCTATTTTCTCCTTTCCAAGAAAGAAGCAGCACGATAGAATTCTTCCTTAGGTGTCTTTTCTGGGGATTTTGAAAATAAATGCATAACAATTATTTGGCTGCCTTATTAGGGTTAGGATCCAAGCCAACAAAGATGATGATGACAATAACTCACATTTGTATAACCTTTGGGTACAAAGTACTTTACCTCAGTTGACCCTTACAACTGCCCTGGGAAGTGGGTGGGGAAGCAAATGAATTTGTTCAAGGTCACAGGGCTAATAAATGGGAGCACTGGCTTCAAATTGTGCTTTCTCTTTTGATTCCTAAGCTAAGGCTCACAATACTGTGTCATATTGACAAGATGACAGAGGTTAGAGGCTTTCTGAGCAAGACTCAGAACAAAGTGTTCTTCCTCCATGCTTCTGCTGACCTTTGATCTGGAACACTCACGGTGACCTTTACCTGTTCTGAATTCCTAACGCACTTTCTGTCTGTGACGCTCATCATTGTCTGGTCCTATTAGTTATTTCTCCAACCAGATTATGAGTTCTTTAATGCCCAGGACAATGTCAGGTAAGTGGTAGGCTCTTCAGGAGTTGGCAACTGCGATCCAATGGTCAAATACATACCACCATCTGTTTTTGTATAGCCTTTTAGCTAAGAATGGTTCTAAAAGCCAAACTGGCCATAGTTTGCTGTCCGTTGCTTTAAATTATAGGCTGCCATGTGGTAGGACCAGTGGCAAAGAGAATTGAATTAGGCTTTAGCCAGCCCCTCTTCTTAGCTCTGTCACTTGATAGCTGTGTAAGCTTGGAGAAGTCACTTATTTTCTCTGTTCCACAGTTTCCTCATCTGTAAAACAAATGACTTGGACTAGAGGACCAGTAAGCCTCCATCCAGATCTAAGCTTCAACAGTTCATCATCTTCTACAGTCTAAATTTTACCTGAGAGTGAACATCTGCACAGGACTTCATAAATTTTATAAAGTGACAAAGCACTTCACATATACTATGTCACCTATAAAATAGCCAGGGCAGGCATTCTTATTCCCATTTCAAAGAAACTAAGGTACAGAAAAGTTAAGTGACTTTTACAAGATCACAAACCTAATAAAAGCTAACATAAAATGCTAGAACTTGACCCTGACTAACTTCCAAGGGCTCTCCTGTCTTGCATCTCCAAGCTGGCAGAATGATTATGTATAGCTCCCTGTTATAGAGAAAGTAGTAGAAGTCCAGAAAAGAGGACCTGCTTAAATAGCCATGGCCAGGATTTGAAGATCTTACATGCTTACTGTGTTCTAATTTCTGTCAATTTCAATTTGAAAAGGCATTTGACAAATTACAAAACAGCCACCAACTGAAATCCAGGAAAGAGGCTTCACATTTGCATTCTCCTCTTCCTCCTTCTTTCCTCTCTTCACAGACATAAACGGAACAAGCCTCAAGTTTGCATCCTGTCCTTCCCTCCATCCTGCCCCCATCTCCACCCACTATAGTGGTATACGTGAGTGCTTCAGTTCTCACCTTTGCACGCTGGCTTGGTACCATTCCATACCCGATCTTTCGTGCATCTCAACACAGATGCTCTGTCAGATTCCATCATATGCCCTGGGACACACTGGTATGTCACTGTCTTATTGTATGTGAAATCACTGCCTAGTCTGATTCCATTAGCTGGAATTCCAGGATCACCACAGTTTATAACTAGAAGGAAGAGACGAAAAAGTGACCATTTCCAGCACAAACGATCCTCTCTTTCTCAAAGCTTGATTTCCACACATCCAATAGCACCTATTCAGAGATATATGTACACATTCAAAACCTGTGTGTACACAAGTATCCAGATGTACAGGGTTGGTAAAAGTCCACGCATCCAGATATGCGCATATGAAACTGCCCAAACATACATTCAGCTGTGCATGTGAATTCATCCAGACATACCTATACACAGTCCAGCTGTACACATCCAACCACATATCAAGACATACAGTACATATATCCAGATGTGCACACACACAGTCTAATAAATGTATACACATCCAGCTGTACATGTGCCCATCTCCAGAGGTACATGTACACAATCCAGATGCACATCCAGATGTGTATACGCACATATGACCGGATGTACATGTATACAGTCCAGAGATACAAACATTTAGACATACATGCATATGCATTCCCATGTCCAGATGTATACTTGTCCCAGATATACACACAATTCAGTAAATGTTCACATATCCAGATGTACATCCAGACATATACACACAGAATACATTCATTTATATGTACACATCCACACACATCCAGATACACAGCACATATCCAGATGTGCACACACACAAGTTCAAGAATACACATATACACTGTGTCCAGATATTTATATACACTGTCTAAACTTAACACTGTCACAAGTACAGGTGTACATCTACAGAGGTACATTTGTAGACATACAAACATACACTTGTACACATACAGACATACACATATAGTATACACTTGCACTTACGTACATGTACACACATGCACAGACAAATATATACTCTTACACATCCACATGTACAGATGTATACTGTACAATACATACATACACTTACACATATATAGATGCATAGCCATTTACAGTATAGATGTACATGGGTATGGATGTACACTCATATACATATAGATATATGTGTGTACTATTGTAAACACATACAGATATAGAGATATAGATATGTACAGACCCTGCTGCTTGGCCCAACCCCTACACACACACACACACACACACACACACACACATACACCCCGTACTGGTGTGGAGCTCACCTGTGCACTCTGGGGAGCTCCCAGTCCAGGTGCCATTGACAGAGCAGTGTCGGCTGAGCAGGCCTGTCGCATAATAGCCTTCTCGACACTCATAAATGATTGAGCTGGAGAAAACCAAGCCATCATTAAACACAACTCGGGCATTGCTTGGTGTTCCTGGGTTTCCACAAGATAGCACTAGGAAGCCAAAAGAGCAAAGTGATTCAATATGTTTCACTCCCCATAGAAAGAGCATAGCATAGCCCGAGGAGCTTAGAACTGCCCAGAGCCAGATTAAAATCTGATAGAGATAGACAAACGGTATAAACCTCTCCTTTATCACCACTTAGATCTCAACACAGACTGATCTAGCTAGGGGTGAGATGAGAAGAGGGAAGATGTCTAACAATTCCAGACAATGGTAAGTAGAAGACTGGGAAGGAAAGTTGAATTCCACTATGATGCCACTGGTCTATGGATGTATGTTTGTATGGAGGTGACCACTTGTATACATACAGCGTTGTTTGTTAAGTCAGGGACTGCTTGTATATGTAAGGTGTGGATACATTCCACAAATATTTCTCAGGTACCTACTACAAGCAAAAGACTTACGCTAGAAGGAACACAAAGATGAATGAGATATATTCCTTGCCCTCAGGGTATTTATAGTCTAAGATGAAAAGATATAAAATATGTAGCCATGTAACTATATATATCAATTCTTGCCTTGTTTTCTATGTTGTTTGTTTTGTGTTACCTTTCCAAATGGATTGGAAGCTCTCTCTGGGCAATCAGTCAAAAGACATTTATTAAGCACTTAGTATGTGCCACTCATACATCAAATATAGTTCTAATGCTTAATAAAATCTGTTGAATAATTGATTGCCTAATTGATTAGAAATGCCAGACTGGATCAAATATATAGTCCCTCCAGTGCAGGAATCTGCCTCTCTGAGAAATGTTTGTTCTCCATGCATGAGACTTTGGGATTTAGATACGGAAGGGACCTCAAACATCACCTAGTTCTAGTTCCTCATTTTTTTACAGATGTAAAAAGTAAGGCCTAGAGAGAAGGGCTTGCCCAAGCTCACAGAACAAGTAAGCAGCAAAGCCTAGACCTAGACTCAAAGTTTAGGTCCTCAGCCTCTCAATCCAGGGCTCTTCCCATTATACCATGCCTCAACTTACCTCAAAGGTTAGAGGGGGCTCCAAATTGTCCCTTAAAAGCCTGTCATGCTAATATGAAAATGTTTTGCAAGACTACACATATACAACCTATATAAAATTACTTGCCTTCTCAATGAGGAGGAAGGGGATGGAGGGAAAGAGGGAGAGAATCTGGAACTCGAAATTTTAAAAACAAATGTTAAAAATTGTTTTTACCTGTAATTGGGGAAAAAATCAAATACTAAATATTTTTTAAAGCCTGTTATGGACCTGTCAATTACAAATTTCTTTCTTTAAGCCATTTTTAGTCTATACTATTTCCTAAAATTCCCAGAATGCCCCTAGCTAATTTAAAACATGATGTGGGGGCAGCTGGGTGGTGCAATAGATAGAGCACCGGCCCTGAAGTCAGGAGGACCTGAGTTCAAATCCGGCTTCAGACCAATCACTTGACACTTACTAGCTGTGACCCTGGGCAAGTCATTTAACCCCAACTGCCAAAAAAAATCCCCCCCAAAAACATGATGTGCCTCTGTGTGTGTGTGTGTGTGTGTGTGTGTGTGTGTGTGTGTGTGTTGGTATATATAAACACACACACAAACAGAATAATCAACAATTTGTTTTTCTGTTTTGAAACACCAATCCATCAGAGACCCAGTCCAAAAAACAAAGCCCCAAGGCATTTGGAGTAGTAATATTTGCTAGTTTCAATACTGTCAATTTTTAAATAGTATTTTTTGGTTCAATGCTTCTATTACCAATGGATGCTCTTTTATTATAGGTTTTATTTAGATATGAAAACAATGCCTACTATCATAAAGAAGTAGCTAGGTGGTACAGTGGCTAGAGTGTCTGGCCTGGAGTCCAGAGGATCTGAGTTTAACTCCAGCTTCAGACACTTACCAGCTATGTGAACTTAAGCAAGTCACTTAATTGCTGTATCACTGCTTAATCATCCATAACATGAAGATAATGACAACACCTGCCTCCCAGGGTTGTTGTGAGGACCAAATGAGATAATAATGTAAAAGCACTTAGTACAGTGCCTGGTATATAGTAAGCAGGATATCAAAGTTAGCTATTGTTATTATTAATATTTCCAATTTTATCCAAGTGAGGAAGATCGATTGAGTCCAAATATGAGAAGGATACTTAGGTGAATGAGGACAGAGATAAATCTAGGGTATATAAATTTGATCATCTCCAATCTCAGTATAGAGTTGGATTCTAGAAAACTTATTTTCCCCCAATACTAGAAAAGTTGGTTGAGAGGAAGGAAGAGAAAAGAAGTAAGAGCACTTTCTCTCAAATATTTTGCCCAATATTCTTGCTTTTTTATTTCTTGACCAAAGTTATGAACTTGGGTTATGAATTTCACTGGTCAATTCTGAGAAAAGGAATGGAGGAGGTGGGAGAGAACAGGCAATGGGAAGAAAATTTCATATGTTACCTTCACACTCAGGTTGAGTACCACTCCATGAGCCATTGACATGGCAAGTCCTCTCTGATGACCCTCGG
Organism: Phascolarctos cinereus; assembly: GCF_003287225.1. NCBI lineage: Eukaryota > Metazoa > Chordata > Mammalia > Diprotodontia > Phascolarctidae > Phascolarctos > Phascolarctos cinereus. Next base: position 354,770,914 of record NW_027556098.1, read on the forward strand.
AGCATGTAGCCGGGTTCACAGCTGAATCGCATCAGACTTCCAATAACAAACTCATCTCCCAGACGGATACCATGGGGAGGAATGCCTGGATCCCCACAAATTCCTACACTGCTACCTGCTGGTCAGAATCAAACAAATCCACTGTGTTAATGTGGCGTAAGGAATAGAAAATGGTGGAAATGAGAAGTGGGAAAGTTAATTCCTGGGACTGTAGGTGAAGATAAGAAGCCACGTGAACTAGTGAAATTAGGGACATTTACAGGACCAGTCTCAAGGCAAGAGTATTAATTTCCTTTAAAAATCTGGCTGTGTTAGATGACCTCATATTATTTCAAAATATTATTTCCTTGTCTCATGTGTCTACCACAGAGGTCAAGTAGAAATCAGAAGGAAGTGCTCATGACCATTGGGAACAACCCAGCTATTTCTAACACTATAAAAAGGGAAAGTAAGCATGAGAACTTCATGAGCCTAAAACTGTACTAATCTTTCAAAGGCAAAGTGTAGCTTCATGGACTTCAAAATATAGAGTTTTTAGGTCAGTTAGGTAAAGTTATAAGATTTTAATGTCTTCCTCTAGGATTCACTCTGACCAAAAAAAAAAATCTAAAATCTAGCCAAAAGAGCATCTTTCTTTAGGATCTTTTACCAATTGTTAGATAAAGTCAGTGGGTATTCCTCCATCTTTCTTTTTTTCACACCTAACACTCAGGTATATTTAGCAGCATTCATTCAATCAACAGATATTTACTGAATACTTAGTATATTGTGGGGAATACTATCAAGGATAAAGGTAATGCAAAAGCTTAAATTCATGACTGAGGGACAGAAGATGATAAAAAGACATCATGGAATCTAGGAGTTGGAAGGGACCTCAGAAGGCATAAATAACTGATATTTATAGCGTTTTAAAGTTTGCAAAGTGCCTTAAATCCCTTGTCTTTTTTGAACTTCACAACGACCCTGTGAGTGAAACTTCAAGAAGCTGAGTGGTTTGCCCAGGCTCATATTGCTGCTACTCAGCATTACAGGCAGATCTTCCTAACTAAATCCAGCATTTGATTTATTAAGCTACCCTGCCTTCCTAAGAGTCAAATCAAGTGGTAATGAAGGCTTGAACCCTGGGAGTAGGAGTAGAAATGGAAAGGGATAGCCATGAGATATCTTGGAGATAGAATTGACAGGACTTGGTGACTGACTCAATACAGATGCTGAGAAAGCAGTAAGAGTTTCTCTGAGGTTGTGATCACTGTCAGTAGAGGGAGCCTTTGAGAAATGTTGCGGCCAAAGAATTTACCACCCTATAAAACAATGAGTTTGGACCAGCTGACTTCTAAGCTATCTTCTAATTCTCTATCTATGATCCTACAAGTATCCAAAGCCATAGAGAAGAGTGATTAGATTTATTCTGTTTACATTCAGAGAACAGAAAGGGTTTGAAGGAGATTAATGGACCAATGGGGGGAAATTTGGGGAGGCAGATTTTAGCAATAATATATGGAAGACTTTGTTCCTCGCCCCAGTATAAATCACCCTAGGTAAGATAACATTTTAAGCCACTTATACCTGAGTGTGAATGAATTTATCAAATCTTTTCCTGAAGTGGGGTTTCATAAGGAGAAAAAAATGTGTGACCAAAGTCTTTGATGGAAGCTTCATTTCTCACCTCAATGACTGTGGAATGGCCTTACTATACAAATGACCTATAAAGCATGCTGTGTTCCTTCCACTAAGTTCTCCAAAATTTCTGTTCTATAAATAAATACCAGGCCTGGTATTCCTGCTAAGCAGCCTATCTCCTCCATTATCCTCCAGCATCCTTGTATCAAACAGCCCACAAAAGTTAGGCTAGTTTGAGGAAGGAGAGAAAGGAAACTAGACAGAAAGGAAGACACAAAAATGATAAAGGGAAAAAGGATGGGTAGCAGAAACTCTATGCCTGGATTTAATAGAGACATCTGAGAGAATGAAGTACCACTCTAAACTTTCAAGTTCTGTAGAAGACCAGAAAATGCTACATGTGGTAACACAATCTGACTCAGCCAGGTCTTCCAAATGGTTATAATGGACTTCACCCAAGCGTTGCATGAGGCCAATAAAAAGCAACCAATCTTTCGCTCTTCCCAGGCTACGTTCCCTATGTTCACACCTGAACAATGTGGTAGAGAGCCACTCCAGTGTCCATCCAGCTGGCACATGCGGGTGGCATTGCCGATCAAAGTTCTCTTGCCCATGCAGTTATAACGCACAACTGATCCCACGGTATAGCTGTCCCCTGAGATCTGGGAATGGGGTGGAGAACCAGGATGACCACAGGAGACCACTGGAAGAGATAAAAAATAAAGAATCTAGCAACTCTAAATAATCATGGCATTTGTAATGATCATAGGAACCAAATCTAGGTTTCCCAGAGAAGGTAATATAAAATCCTTGGAAATATTTGCGGGAAATGTTATTTCAAAATACATAACACACATAATATATATGTATATAAAACACATATAAAATATATAACATATATATACACACACACATATTTTTTTCCCTTGGTTGAATGGCCTGAAGTTTTTCATCTACTGACTGTATAATTTTCTCCTAGATAATTTAAAACCTATCTGAAATTCCCACTGAAATGTCATTTATATATAACGATGATGGCTCTTATTTTCAGCAAGGACAGGGAAGATTATGACCTTCAAATAGGGAAGAAAACCATCATAGAATCTCAGAGTTAAAAGAGACCTCAGAAGCCATTGAGTCTAACCCAGACCTGACCAGGAATCTCCTCCACGACATCTCTAATATCTAGACTCTGTCTTCAGACAGAGTTACTCCAATGAGGAGGAACCCAGTACCTCCCAAGATAGTTCATTCTACTTGAAGATAGTTCTAATTGTGAGGAGGCTTTCCCTTATATTAAGACTAAAACTGAGCTACTTTGTTAACTTACAGAGACACTGGGGGAGGAATCGGTCCCATGTACCATCCCCCTGGCAAGTCAACACATGTGTCCCAAGTAAGTAGTAACCATGGTTGCACTGATAAGACACAGAGGTTCCAAAGCTAAAACGGTGGGGGCCACTTGACTGGATATGCCGGATGCTATTTTCTTGATGTCCAGGGTCTGTACAGTTGATGACTGCAAATAAATGACAGAGAAGTCAAAGTATTACAAGGGAAATGAGGATTTCCTGCCAAAATTAAAAATAATAAATGTAAAATCCAAGTTGGCATACATTTCCTTTATAGCAAGAGTCCCTAAGCTGGCAACAAGTAAGGGACAGTGGTGATAAACTCACACAGGAACAGAGGCCACTAAACCATACATGAGGATCCATGCAGCCAAATATTTGACTTAGAAAATCATATATTAACATTATCTCTGTTCTACTGTATTTTAACTTATTTATTTTGTTAAATATTTCCCAATTACATTTTAATCTAGTTCTAATTCCACTCAGAAGTGTTGAGGTCTTTGGCCTCCCTCTCACCACTCAGGCTAAGTGACACCTCTGATTAAGGAGGTGCCATGCTCCTTGCTGATGGACCACACAGGTTGGGGGAGAGGGAGTGTGGAATGAAGGTGGCTCTGGAATGAAGTACTTTGGAAAATAGCATGTAATAATCTTTTTGATCTCTCAGGATGAGAGAGTACTTCTTCAGGTGCTGTACTACTGAATCAGAGATAGGAAAAGTCTCATATGTATTTACTACAGAAGAGGGACTATGGAGCTCATTACAATTGTTTTAAGCCTATATTTTTCCCATACTTCTTTCCCCTCCCAGCTGTGCCTATATATTCCTATTTTCTCTATCCTGGCATGCCCTGGAATTACGGGGAGTGGAAGGTAGGTGACTTCTACCAGGCATATGCTGGTTTTTAGACATCTAGGAACTGGTATAGGTAAAGGAGGGAATTTCTAGGATATTTTATTGGTACAGAAATCATTTAGTGTACCGAGAAATAAAATGTACTTTAAGGTCCTGAAAGAATTAGTTTGTCAGGAATAAAAACCAGCAACAACAATAATAAGAGCATGCTCATGCATTTAGACAGTGTTTCATAAATTCTATAGGAATTTCATAGTGTGTTACAGAATTTATAAAGTGCTTTCTCTGTAGGGTGGTCCAGTGATAAGGAAAACCAGTTTCTGAATACTGGTGGAAGAGAAAAAGCCAGAAGTGACCAGGGAGTTTGGAGTGTTTCAAAAGATCAACTGATAAGCAGTTATGTGAGGGAGTGGTATAAGGCCCAGGCAGTCACCATACCACACTTAGAGCAGGTGACAAGATACTAATCTCTGACATGAATGTAGAAATACTCCTCATGGCAGCAATGCAGCATGTGTTTCCCAGGAAAGTTTGTTTGTACTTGGGAACAGTTGGTGAGTAACAAAGCACCAAAATTAAGAAGATATGACAAATGAGAGAACTATTTCAATGATTTATCAGGAGTGTTTTATGTCGGTGCTTTTTTCAGAGGCAACTAATCTCTCTTCATTTGGAAAATATTTAAGTTCTAGGAGGAGATTCTTACATCATGGTCCCTTTGGTAATATAGTGAAACTTATGACTCCCTTCTCACAATGTTTTTAAAGGCATAAAATAAAATTTTATGTATTTGGGGTTACAAAGGAACCAATTATACTGAAATACAGTAATCAAACTATTAAGGGGTAAGAGAAGAGAGAAAAATTGAGTTCATGAACTCTCAGTTAGGAATCCCTGGTCTAGAGAAACAATTTCCTCTCTAATCTTCAGTTTACCAAGTAAGTAAAGCAGTCCTCATCAGGATTGAAGAAATGATTAAAAGAAAAGCAAAAAAAACAATCAAACAAAAAAAAATCACACTTTGATGAAGCAGAGGAGAATCTGAAATAGTGTTAAGAGGTTGGAAAGTAAAAGAATATGACAAAGAGAAAGAAGAGAAAGAACTGAGAAACAACCCATTTATTGGTGCTCAGATCGGAGAAGTGACTTATTCAGGGTCACATGGTTTATTAGTTGTACAGCCCAGATTAGAACCCAGGCCTTCTGATTCCCAGGACAATGCTCTTCCCACTATGAAATTAGATTGATAAAGGATTTCTCAGGACAGGAACAGGATCATCTACTTGGCAGTGGTCACAGCTTAGAAGACCTTGGAGAAAGAAGGGCACTAAGAAGCACAACATGCCCTATCTTCTTGCTGCTGACAGAGTTGGAGTAGACAAATGATTAGTGATCAGGGAAGCACTTCAAGCTTATCGCTTTAGGTTTCAAACATCCTAATCTGTTGGTAGGATGAAAGACAACTCATAGCACCCAAATTGCATTTTCCATCTAACTGCAGCTGTTACTGAAGAAGCTAATGGTATGTGTGAGCATTAAGCCATTAGGATAGAAGCAACTTTCCTAGTAAGATACGTTTCTACTTATCTCCTGTAGTGCCCCTTTAAATGACAAATCTTATATAATGATAACAACATAGTCCTAGAGTTGTTTTCCTAGGTGCTCTCCTCTTGAAGGCAGCTAGGTGGCACCATAGTGCACAAAGCACTGGGCCTGGAGTCAAGATGACCTGAGTTCAAATGTACATTCAGACACTTGCTATTTGTGTGACCTTGGGCAAGTCACTTAACCTGTCTGCCTTAATCTGCTGGAGGCAAATCCAGCACCCATATGGGGTCATGAAGAGTCAGACAACAAAAACAACAAACGCTTTCCTCACAACTACCACGTGATGTAGGCAGTGGAAGTATCATCCTTTGCTGATAGAAGGTGGCTGGTGGCCTAGTAGAGAGGGTTCAAATCTGTAGTCAAACACTTAGTAGCTGCGTGACCCTGGGCAAGTCATTTAACCTGTGTTTGTTTCAGGTTTTCCATCTGTAAAATGAGGACAGTAACAGAATTGACCTCCTGGTTACTGAGAGGGCCAAATGAGATAATGTTTTTTAAAGTGCTTGGCACAGCGTCTGGCACGTAATGGGCGCTACATAAATGCCAGTTATTATTTGTGTTACTCTTGTATTTGATAAACTGAAGGTCTAAGAGACTGAGTGATTTGTTCAGGATGACAGAACCAACAAGAAGTATCTGAAACGAGGCCCCATAACCTCGCGTTCAGCACTCCAGCCGTCAGACCAGTTTCTCATCTGTAAAATGAGCAGAAGGAAATGGCAAATAGTAACTTCCTAAAAGACCACAAGATGGCGATGCTTCTCCACAGAAATTCTCAGTCTTCTGCGAGCACGGCGTGTGAGCGCGCGCGCACACACACACATATACACACACACACACACACACACACACACACACACACTCACTCAACCTCCCCCTTTTCTTACTCTCCCCCATGTGCATTTTGCTTCCTTAATTGATCATTATCACAGAACTGTTGCAAATATTTTTAAAACCCTTTCTTAGAGGAGATCCAAATGACTAGGACCATTATACCTTGGTATTTTTTTTCTATTTTAAAAAGACAAAAACTAATTTTCCTTCTGTTGTGAATCCATGGGCCTCAGTGTAAAACAGCCAACTCTTTCCTATCTCTGGTGTTCTTCACTGAGTCAGTCAAACATTTATTAAGGACCTACCCTATAAACAGTGCATACTTGGAAGGGATTTCAGAGTTCATCTACAACAGCACTGACAAGGGGCTATTCAGTATGTAGATGAATACCTCCACTGAAAAGGCACCTTACTACTCCCAAGGGATAATCATCATTCTCCTTTAGGACAGCTAGAATTGTTAGAAAATTTTTTTCTCTCCATTGTGCCACAATCAGCCCCGCTCCCGTGACAACCATTGCACTTGCACTTACGTTTCACACTAGTCCCTTCCTGGTCAAGCAGAACAAGTCTAATTCCTTTCCCATTTGATAGCCCTTTGCTTTAAAGAAGACAATTATCAAGCCTCACATATTCATTAAGCATATGGGAGGGGGAGTCAGCCCAGGACAATTACCATCCCCTACTTAAAGTAGGTAACAAGAAGCTACCCCCTGACACCCTTAACCAGGGTGATAACACATCTCAACTGTTCACCCAATCAACAATCACAGACTTCCAACTAAGTGTGAAAAACCATCAATCAACTGAGATGTCTTAGAAAATCACTGGATAAAGCAGGTCCTATAGAAGACTGTACTTAGTAGATCCTTAATAAAAGTTTGTTGACTGACTCACTGAAGAAAACTAAAGACAAGAAAGAGTTGCCTGTTTCGTACTGAGGGCCAGGAATCCACAGTAGATGGAAAACTGGCTTTTGTCTTTTTAAAACAGAGGACTACTACAGTATAAAAGCTCCATTAACTTGGATTCAATAAAAGAAAGCAAATGTTGCCTAGTTTCTTTGGATTGGTTGGCTTGGTCACATCCTGTGGGCATGCACAAAACCAAGAGATGTGTGTCTAGCAGAAGCTTCCAGTCAGGCCTTGACAAAGATCTCAGCTTCCCTGCCCTCCCTCTATGCACAGAAATATTGTGAACTACACAGGATCAGAGAACTTCAGAGGATTTGGCTTTTTCATCGACACCCTAAAAAGCATTCCAAATAGCTGTGGCTGGCTGTAGTATCTGAACTGAGAGCCCATGATAGACTGAGTACATTGAGGAAAGGCATGTTCAAGGCTCTATGGGAAGTCCAGAAGAAAGCCTATATCACAGCTAAGTAGAACATCTATGATATCACGATCTGTACAATAAGCATTCTTCATCCACTTTTTCTTTTGAGTGGATTAGTAGTTCAAACTCTCTTCAATAAATACAGATCTCTTTTAGGATATCCTGCAATGTTCTAGGGCTTGAATGCAATCAACACAATGTCAACTGAAATGACTGTTCAATGATTACTGATGAATATCAAAAAAGATACAAAACAGAGAGATATATGCTTGTGGAAGGGATTTACCACTGTCATGGAAGCTATCCAGTACAGAATTCATAGGGAAGAGAGATTTCCTATATACAGTGTGATATTCTGAGAGCCTCCTATTTATGGTGACAAAGAGTTCTCAGAGAATTTATAATCCAGTAGGGAAAGAAGATAAGCAGAGATAACTGTCACATACATTAGAATATGATAAGCTAGAAGATCACTCTGGAAACATCAATTCTAGTAGCTTGATGAGAAGAGATTTCATAGAAATAGTGGTATCTTCTGAGTCTTGAAAAATGAGTAAGAAGTCAAGGTTTGGTGATGGTGTTTGGGGTTAGCAAACTAGGCATAGGGAAGAAAGTAAACAAAAATGTAGGGCCAGGAAAACGTGGAATGTATTTGATGGACAGAAAGTAGTACATTCCAGTTCAGCACCCACAGCAATCACTGAGGGCAGAAATCTTTGACAAGTCATTCCTCATCACCATCAGCCACTGCTGATCAATTGCCACCAACAGGCAAATAGGCAGAAGGACATTAGGAGTAGCATAACCCACCAGTCCTGCTTCTAGCCAAACTCTGACAGCCATCAACCGGGGAGGCAGCCATTCCCACCAACTGCTGGCCAATGGCCAGCCGCAGGGCAGGCAAGACAACCTGGCTGAAACATTAAGGCACCCTGAAGGAAAAGCAGGAGGCAGCATGTGGGCAGGCAAGTAAATCATCGGCACCACCTTAACCACCATCTCCCCTCAGACCCTGATGAAGACAGAACAGCACCCTGAGCCCAGGAGCCTAGGGAATAATAATGCTGCAGCACAGTGTCCTCAGTCATTATCCTGGGAAGCAACCCAGGTGGAGATGCACCCTGCCAACTTCTCCTGTAGGTACTATAGTCATGTCTACTGGAAACCCAGAAAAGAAAGTTCTTGTCACCATAGTCCTTGGCCCTTTTCAATGGTTCAACATTAGAAAATGATATGATTTTATCAGTGGAAATGACATTAAAGAAGGGGCAATTACTATCTCCTTTGCTGCTATACCTTAAGATCCATAAGACTTTTCCATCTGATTTGTAGCTGTGCTTTTCCATATGTGTTGTCTTTCCTACCAGAATGTGAGCTCCTTGAGGGCAGGGGCTTGTTTTACTTTTCTATTTGCAACTTCAGCACCTAGCACAGTGCTTTGCACACAGTAAGTACTTGATAAATGTTTCAGTTATTCATTCATTTTGACTTGAATGTGGAGCAGATGAAGAGAGGGTTATGTGAATTATGCCTAGAAAGAGCTAGATTTTGCATTATCTTTAATAATATCCCATTGTAGAATCTGGTCTTTATTTGAGCAAGGAAGTGATACATTAGAACAGCGCATTAAGGAAATCAATTTAGCAGTAAGTGCGTCAGGGAGACAGGTTAAGAGGCTAATAACAGCAGAAAGAGCCTGAACTAGGGTGTTAACAGTAGAAATTGTGAGAGAATGGTTGAGAAATATATATTGCAGAGACCATATCAGCTAGACAAAGAAATGTCAATCTTCCCAAAAAAGTATTAGCAGCAGTTCAGTGTGAGACCAAAACTGCCTGGGAATTAAGAAAGATCATGACCTCATCCACAGAGGTGCCCAAGACAAAGCTGTTCTTCACAGAGGATGTGGCAAAGTTGATGGAGCTGGAGCTAGGCTCAAGTTCCACTTCCGGATTAAGATGTTACTGGCAGATGCATCACACCACCAGACAAGTTACCCAGCCTCTCTTAGCCCTGGGCAACACTTGAAGGTGGTAAGTTACACAGAAGGTGCTCATCTACATTGACAGAGGATGTTCCTCACTGGAAGGTCCACACACTGAGGAAATCACAAATCCATAAAAAAAAATACCTTTACATAAGAATGGCTATTTATGCATCACTTTGCAACTTAAAAAGGTAAACTTTGTAAAACATTTGGAACAATTTTTGAAGGTTTTTGAGGGGGAGAGTTATAAGATCAAATATGTATACCAAGATCCTAGGGTTGGCAAAGATATGAAGGATGGCTTAGAGAGGACAGAATCTGAAGGTGTGATGACTTTTTAGGAGGCTAAGCTTATGCTGTCATGGAAGACCTTCTTTGTTCTTGGGCTCCAGAAATCCAAGAGGAGTCAGAGACAAAGGATGTGTATACCATGCAGGAGGACTTACTTCTGCAGACAGGCAATGCATTGCTCCATTGACCATTGGCCAGGCACTGGGCTCCTGAAGGTCCCTCTGCTACATATCCCTCATTGCAGACAAACTTCACCATGTCATTGAGGTTAAATTGACTGCCCTGTGTGATGCCATTAGCTGGATTGCCTGGGTGTCCACAGGTGATAGCTGCAAACAAAATAGGAGAACAGTGACTATAGCAGCTCAGTCTAATGCTGAAAGTCTAATTTGGGCAGCTTGAGTCCTGGGATAGAATAGAACACTGGCACAGGAAGTTAAAATGGGACTCTTTGTATATATGTGTGTGAGGAAGGGTATAATATAGAACATGGCTGAGAGCTTCATCTTACTCTATACCCAAAAGGCTGCCAAGAATTGGGCTGATGGGTAGTACCTTTTTATACCCTGGGGAAAAAGTGTAACCATGCGGGTCCATATCCCAGTATAGTGGAAAATCAACCATATTCTATATCCCATAATTTAGCTGGAAACAATCTTTCAGTCGTCATGGCTACAAGCAAACTTGGTCATTAAGCAAAGCCTGTCTTTTGAGTGCTGCCATCTTTCTTTTCAGGGCCCTCTTTCTTCCCTACCCAAGGTGTGTCCCATCTTGATTAACATATAATATTGTAGTGTTAACCAATTATTCAGGGCATGACTTCCTAGGTTGATTTGCTCTTTGAAAGTGGATTCCTGAATACTGAAAAGCCTTTAACAGCCACAAGAATGAAGTTATAATGGTGGAATAACAGGTAATGAAAAGAAAGGTATAAAATATTTTTAATGCTAGGTCTTCTCCTTTTACATCTCATCAAAAAGCAAACTGGCTCCAATCTCTGCTCTAAAGTTCCTTAATTTTTCCACTCTAAACTGAAGGACTGAGTCTAATGAATTGGATTGGATTTGAACCAGAGACTCTCTTCTTCAATGTTCCCAAGAGAAAGACATGTGAGATACATGTCTTACTCCACTCCATACTCCAAACCACTTTCCAACTCATTGTCTTTGAATATAAACACTGTCTGTTCTTATTTTTCATTACTACTAGGGAATGCTATTATCATACTTACGCACACAGAAAGGGGTCTTCCCTGACCAGTGATGGTCCTGCTGGCAGATGCGCACTGACATCCCAATTAGGCGAAAACCAGGGTTGCATTGGTATACCACACTGCCCCGATAGCTGTAGTTCTCACCATTGATTTGTCCATTGACGATTAGCTCGGGGGTCCCACAGTGTCCAGCTTTGGAGACCCCAGAGGAAAGGAAGTAAAAAAGAACAATTAATCCACATTTGATGAGAGAAATCCTTGGGAAAGGATATTCTCTTCCTTTCTTTCTATGTTGGGAGTTGGAAGGGAGAGAGGCTAGAATAGTAAGGAGGGATTCCAAAAAACAATAGCCATGTGGTTACTACTAACACTGAGAGATTAGCCAGCTAAATGCGACCACCTACTATCCAATCAATTCCACTCAACAGCTACCTTAGGAGACAATGTTGAGAGATTCTGAGATTCTTAGAAGTAAATCATCCCTGTTCCCTCCCTGTCTCACAGAGATCCTCTTCCTTATCACAACCACATCTACTGAACATCTGCTATATGTAGGGCCCCCTATCAGGAGCTGAGTCTTGTGACAAAAGGTTGAGTTTGAACATAAGCAAATATTAAATTCAAACAAGCAGTTACCTTGAAAATATTTTGCTTAATAACAAGTGATTAGGCTGAATTTAATCCTAAACCAGTTATGTGTGTTTCAACATGGCCTAAAGGTACATATAATGCCTCAAGGTCTTTAAGAGACATACTTCTCTTAGGACAGGGTTACTGGGGCTCTTTGGACTAAACAGGACGAATCTGAAGTGAGACCTCCTGTCTATCTAAACACAGTGCCCACGTTGTGTGCACCAGACTCCCTTCTGTACCACCTGGCTCATGTCCTTACCTATATGGTAATTAGCAGCTCCTCTTCTCCCAGCCACTACCTGTGTCTCACTTATTTCAAAACGTTACTCTAAAACACACCTTATCTAGGAAACCTTACCCCACGATAATCTCTCCTTCACTAGGATGTATACATTTGGCTTTGAATTTTTCAAGGCTCTGTAATTACCTTAGTGTGAGTATTCACTCCACCAACACAGATTACAACCCTTTTATAATCTATTAGATGGTCTTCAAGAATTCTGGCCAAAATATTCTTCATCCTGTGGCCACCCTGGTGATGAGCCTGCTTGTCTCTCTGTAGCTATCTAGAGAGCTAGAAGGCACAGTGGAAAAAGTCCTGGCCTGGAATCAGGAAGAACTGAGTTCAAATCCAGGCTCAGACATTTGCTAGCTATGTGACCTTGGGTATGTCATTTAACCTCTATTTGCCTCAGTTTCTTCATCTGTGAAATAGGGATAATAATAGCACCTACCTACCAAGGCTGCTGTGAAGATCAAATGAAATAACATTTGTAAAGCACTTAGCACAGTGCCTGGCACACAGTATGCACTCTGTATAGATGCCAGCTATTGTTATTACTGCTACTATTATTATTAATCCCCACTTGTCCAGAGGGAGCTTATTCCCCCGAGACTGCTCTAATCTTGCCAGTCTAGACACTCCCTTTCTTTCTCTTAAGACACCCAAGGTAAAATTTTGGATTTTCAAGACTACATTACCTATGACTATGACACAGAAGGTGTAATACAATAATGATATCTTACATCTAGATGTAAGATAATCTTAATTTTGCAGCAGAGACCCATTTCCAACTACCTCCCATTTAGTCCTGTCCTGTCAAAGGGCATGCTTCACCTGCGACAGACTGTTCTATAAAAAGACACCAATGTGGCTAATATGAAGATTCATGTGTATTATTCCTGATTGTGCATCTACCATATTTCTGATTCCTTTTTAATTCATTTTTGGTGGCTCATCTGTGCTTCCCACAACTTTCTGGAGTCCAGGCTTCCAGTAGTCCTTAGTTAATACTAGCAAGAATGGGGAAGGCTAACATATGCCAAATCCCATTAACCACATTATCTGTATTCTCACCCTGCTGCTGCTGCTGACCTCCCATCCATTCCTTTCTCTTTATCTCTCCCAAGCCCAGGGAAATGTTCATAAAAAGCTCCTTAAAAGAACATTCAAAAGGACTCCTCAAAAAGGACATATAAAAAGGACATAACAGACACATATAATTCCCATCAATAATAAAAAGGAATCATTTCACTGTAGAATCAGTATACATTAAGAGTTCCTCTAGCCTGGGGCACAAACTATTTTGCAGAGTTCCTCTACACTAGTAGTGTCAAACTCAAGTAGAAGTAGATCCCTGCAGGCTTAGAAAACCACAAATTAACATTATCTATATTGTATTGTATTTTTATTTATTTTGTTAAAACATTTCCCAATTACATTTTAGTCTAGTTCACATAGAACTGAGTAGTTTTGTGGGCTGCTTAGAGACTGCTAGTGTGTCACTAGTGTGACATCTCTGCTCTACACCCTTGACATTTATATAGCATTTGGAGATTTGCAAAGCATTTTAAATATATTATTTCATTTGATTTTTACAACAATCATGTGAGATATGGACTATAGGTCTTATTATCTCCACTCTATGAATGAGAATGAAGCTCAAAGAGTTGACTTGCCCATAGCTACACACAGACCTGCAGGAGAGATGGATTCAGGATCCAGGTCTTCCTGACCCCAACTGTAGCACTCAATCAACTCTGCTTTGCAGCCTTCAGAAAGTAAAGGGGAAGTAAGAGCAGTCCTTCTGCCTTCAAAGTGGGGAGGTTACTCACCAAGACAACGGACTTCAGAACTACTCCAGAGGCCGTTGGCCATACACTCCCGCACCCGAGAGCCCACCAGTGTATAGCCTGAATTGCAGGAGAAAATAGCTGTTGCACCATAGACAGAGAGTGTTCCGATCCGATGTCCATTTGGGGGTGTTGGGAGGTCTCCACAGGAGATGACTGAAAAAAAAAAGTGCCAAAAGAGCTTAAAGAGATGGAATTGTTGAAATGAGGCACAGAAAACTTTCAAGTTGTCAGTGGACTTGAAAGTCATGACCACTGTGGGAAAACCAAAATAAAACAAAACAACAACAAAAAACAAACAAACAAACAAAAAAAAACAACTCCAAACTTATATTGCTTTACACCCATAAAGACTAGATACATTTGGCCTAAAGCAGTCAGGAAGACCTCATATCATTTTCTCTTACATAGTTCAAATCATTCAATTTTCTCCCATCCAAATTATTGCCCCCTTCTCAACTCGTGTCCTTCAAGCAAATAAGAAAGAGAGAGGAAGATAATAAGTCAGGAAACATTTCTGCTGGTCTTTCCTGCCTCACTGCTTTCTCAGGATAGGGACTGGGAGATCAGGGTGGGCCCCTAATGCTTGGAGAATCTATCTTTTATCTCCTTTGTCATTTCCCACAAGGCCTTGGGGGACCTCTATCCACTCTCTCGCTGTTCTCTTGGCCACTAATATGGCTGTTAAAATTTCTCCAACTCCCTGTTTGTCTTCACTTTCATTCTTATATTAACTCCCTGTCTACTTTGACTTTTTCTTCTCCATTCTGAGACTTAGGGCTCCTGATATCCTGTCAGTTCTATGACTGGTAAATTATAATCATCTTTTTTCTTTTCTATTCTGTTATGGAAATGCTTGTTTTATTTCTTAAGTTCAGAATAAAAAAAATATTTTTAAAAGGCATGAAACCATCCCATTATTGTGGGACCCCATACTCTACATATTTAAGTTATGCTTCATGCTTCTCTTCTACCATAAAACAACTGAGGCAGCTGTGTAATTACCCACCCCTCTCCTCAAGGGGTTATATTACTTCCTCTCCTTATCCTAGAGGTATATGAAATGGATGAGGATATATACTAAAAAAAAGAGCATTAACTAAAACCAAGAGACATATTATTCAATAACTAAGAGATTTCATTCAGAGCCAATAGTCCCTTTCCCAATCCTGAGGCCATGAAACAGCAGCCATGGTCAATAGTGACCTCCCTGGTCTCTACCAAGGCAGATTCTTAGTTGCCAGTGGGAGTACAGTGTTGTATTTCCTATTTATCCAACTTGTCTGTATATATTTGTTTGCTTGTTGGCTCCCCAGTTAGATTTGAGCTACTTAAGGGCAGGGACTGTCTTTTATCTCTTTTTGTATCCCCAGTGCTTAGCACAGTACCTGGTACATAATAGATGCTTAATAAATGTTTATTGACTAACATCTCTTCCCCTTACTTTTCTTTCCCCCTCAACCCCAACCTCAGGCTTACTCTGACACGTGGGCATCGAATCACCCAGACTCCACTTGCCATCAGCCTGACAGCGGATCACTCTCTGGCCAGTGTAGTAGTAGCCAGGGTCACAGATCAACATCAGCTCTGCGCTGAACTGGTACTGGGTCTCATGGGTCAGTCGCCACCGTCCGTGTTCCACGCTGATGCTGCTGACGTCTGGGCAGCTCACGGCTGTATAGCCCCAAGTAAAAGAGAAAACACAGGGCATCTATGTGATGAAAGATCCTGACTGGAAATTAGGAGGCTAGGTTCCCTTCCCCTTTCTGCCAGGAATTCACTCTACAAATCTGGAGAAGTGACTTCTCTTTATAGACAGCTTTGGGATCACTCTAGAAAATCATTCCCTCTTAGCTCCCATATATATCTTTTTATTAGGAACTCAGGTTGATAACCTTCCTATAGATGTATCCATAACCAGGCCTTTGCTTAGGCTATTATTTCAACTGGAAGGTACATTCTACTTCTCCTTTCCACCCTATCTACGTTACTTCCATCATTAACAATGTGGCTTAAAACCCACTGCTTCCAAGGAGACCTTTCCACATTATCTCTATGTGCCTTCCCTCACATACCCAACACTTTCTTTCTGTATATCTCCCCAGAGTTCTTAGACACTTAAGAGACTTACTCACTCACCCACACACTGCGGGGGGATGTTGTCATTGCTCCACACTCCAGTCTCTAGGCACTCGGCAGTTGCATCTGTGTTAGGCGGCAGGTGCAGGCGAAAGCCTTTATTACAGCTGTACATAGCCTTGGTCCCTACTGTATATTCCTTGCCAAACACAATTCCATTCTTGGGAGACTTAGGAATTCCACAGGAGAGGGCTGGCCAAGAGAGGAAAAGAGAAGCTGCTGTGTTGCTGCCAGGTTTAGTCCCTAAGGGTGTCTCTGCTTTACCTTCCCAGATCATACCAGTAAGTCAGGTATGCATCCTCTAGACTGGAGGTGTCAAACATGCAGGCCATAGGCCACCTGCGGCCCACAACACTCCTCATTGTGCCCAGATCCATATTAAAATGTAACCGGGAAATATTAAATATTAAAATGAAGAAAAATACAACAGCAGACAGATAATGTTACTATGTGGTTTTCTAAGTCAACATGCTGCCCATGGGGATCCTTATCTACCAGTGAGTGGCCCCCATTTTTATTTGAATTTGACATCACTGCTCTAGACTGAAGGAGAGGTAGGGCTGTCCTGCTGCCTTTGGGTAGAAAGATAGGTGGCAAGTGTTACTCTGAGGCCCTACTGGAATTTAGGGATAATGTAGCCTTCAGAGTTCAAAAATAGTATCAAGACAAATAAGGCAAAGACCTGCTCAAAAAAAATCTATTCATTCACTTCACCATTCAATAAACATTAAGTGCCTACACTAGGCAGGAAGAACACTTGTACTAGGTACTGGGGAAGACATAAAAATTAAATATAACACAATTCCTGTCCTTAAACAACTAGTATAGGGAAAAACACACACACACACACACATACAAAGCAGGACATAATAAGTACATAAAATAGCACAAGGTATTATGCCGTGCCTGAAAAAGAAAGGTCATGTCTAACTAAAGAAGAAGAGGACATCAGGTTGCACAGAAAGAAGTGGTATTAAATCTCATCTCGATATACAGGCAAAATTTCAACAGAAGGTGATGAACAATGCAATCTAGACATAAAGAACAATGTGAGCAAGATATGGAGGTGGAAAAGCTTAAGGCCCCACCTTCTCCCTTAGTCCTTCCTAACAACTTCAATCTCTCCCTCCTCTGAAACCATGCATTTTCTGTATCAAAAATGTGACACTTACACCTAACAGCCTCGTTGTTCAGAAAGTCACCACTGATTGTCATTCTATATTTTCTGCTCTATCCAACATTATGCATTACATAATTAAGGGCCAAATCTCCATGTTCCCCTTTATGAGGTGATTTCAGAATAAAGTAAGTTCTCTAGAGAGCATTTCTTAAACTGTAGATTGCAACCCCATATAAGTCGTGAAAAATTTGACAATGGTAAAAGGTTTTTGAATGCACAAATGGCCAAAAATTAATTAAAAATCAGATGCATAATGAATCTATTGCATGGAAAAACTTCACTTCAGCCTTGGTTCAGAACACAAATACATGCACTTTATATCGTGCATGACCTCAGTCCATGCAATGCCAACAAAAAACTACTGAATTGCAAAAAATTTAAGAAGGCTTGCTCTAGACAAAGCCATTTGGAAGATGCATTTTAAGGTCCCTACTAAAGGCCTGTTCACTTTTTAAAACTGATTTTCCCCCCATTATATTTTAAATGCTCTGAAAGCAGGTCAACAAAGTGTCAATTACTAGAACAGATATTATGAGAGTTATGTCTCAGACCCTACCTTCATTTCTAGATATGGTTCCGTGAAATGTAATCACTGTAAAGTAGATGTTTCTGGTATGCTAAACTCATACCGCTTATTTGTGTGGGAAAGGAAACAAAGCAAGTGAGGGGGAAGTAGTGGATGAGGTTCTTGTTTTAAGTTTTTGGAAGTATAGCAGACTATTTGTATCTGCTGGAAAGAATGCAAGGTCTTCCCAGACCTTCTTCACCCAGGCAGCGCTGGTAAGACAACTAGGTAAGAATAGGAAAGGTCACTTAAGATTTTAAAAAAGAGTGATTTAACAATGTTCATTTGCTGTTTGTATTTCTTAAATCTAACAATGAGCAACCGTACTGGGATAAACTGAGGTAAAAGAAGAGTAAAGGGGTCCCTCTGGTCTACTTTCCCATTTGGTGATATTCTATTTGTGTTTCATCTTTGAGGTCTTTATCCATTAAATCCTTACAGGCATTTCCTTGATGCCTACAAATGTGCTCAGATCACCCTTATCTTAAATACACATGCATGCATGTGCGCACACACACACAAACATGCTTCCTTGATTCTATCATTTTCTCGAGCTATCATTCCATCTCTGCTCCCTTTCAAAGCCAAACTCTTAGAAAAAAGTTTTCTATACTTGTTGCTCCTTCTTTCATTTCTTTTAACATGCCTTTTAACCTAATTGCTCAACTTGAAGGTTACCAAAGATCTTTTTCTTTTTAAAAAATTCTAAACTTAATACACTCTCCAAAAGGAGTATTTTCATCAACAGAGCAATTCATACCATTTATTTAAAAATTTCAAAGCTGTCCTACTGTCCTCTTTGTCTGTGATTCCTTCATTTCTCTTCTGTGCATTTAAAAAAAAATGTTATAATGGTCCTGTTTATTAGGGGATAATCATTATTGCTATTCTCCCCCAACACACACCCTCTGCCACTACCCCAGTTAACCTAGAGAAAGGAAAGAAAAAAAAAACCCTCTCATGACAAATAAACATAGTCAAGCAAAGCAAACCCAAACAGTGACCATGTCCAAAAAGTACATCCCTGAACCTTGTTTCTATCACCTCTTTATTAGAAGGTAAGTAAAATGCTTCATCATAAGTGTTCTGGAAACATGGCTAGTCACTGCCTTGCTCAGAGTTCTTAAGATTTTCAAATTGTTTTTCTTTATAATATTGTTTTCCTTGCATAAACTGTCCCAGTTCTGCTCACTTCAATTTGTACCAATTCAAACTACACAGAATTCTCTTACATCATCATTTGAGTCATTTCTTACGGCCAGCATGATAATATACCATTACATTTTATATTCACATACAACAGTTTGTTCAGCCAATTCTCCAGCTGTCTAAGAGACAATTTAAGGAACTCTTTAGATTCTAGTTATTTTCTTCTAATATTCCACTCAGGGTCAGGAAGTTTGTTTTGCTTGTGACTATTTCTTCTTTAGAATTATCCTCCTTGTTAACCCCTATTCCCATGTTCAATTGTTCCCTGTTGAATTTGATGCATTTTTATACCCAACTGGTTTTGCACCCACATGTGTGTTTATGTGTGTGTATGTGTGCGTGTGTATTCAACCCTTCTTCGAGACAAAAGTTATTTCATCTAATAGTCATTCTCCACACCCCTTCTGCATGCCTATTTATTCTTCACATGTTCCCAATTGTGAGAATAGTGAGTTCTACAGCCTTCATCTTTCCTTCGCTAGTATATTTCACTTAATAACTCTCTTTCCTTTCACCTTTTCAAACCCTCAGAACAGAACCTTTATACCCCCAGGATCAGTGTTTTTTATTTAACTTAACTACCTTAATAACCTTTGAAGACATTAATATTCTTAAGGAATACTTCTTTCTTCTCCCTGTTAGAATGTTAGCATCATATCATTAATACAGTTCCTTTCAATTGCACAAAATAAGTTTAACTTTCTAGGTTTCTCTGGACTCTCGTATTTGTATTTCAAAATTCCTATATTTATTTCAGGTCTTTTCATCAGAAATGCTTGCAAGTCCTTTATTCCACTAAAGATCCACTTTTTCCCCTATAGGATTATACTTGGCTCTGTGAAGAGTTATTCTTGGTTGTAAGCCTATATTTTTGCCTTTTAGAATACTGTATTCCAATATCTTTTCCCATTTTTTAGTAAATGTTACCACAGTTGATGTATGATACTCATTGAAGCCCCTTGGCACCTGAATTGATTCTTTCTGGAGGTCTTCAGTATTTTTTCTTTGATGTGGTAGCTCTCAAGGTTGGCGACATTTCTGGGGCTTTTCCTCTTGTCTTTAGTAGAAGCTTTCAGGTCTTGTATGATCTTGACTATAGTTCCTCGGCCCTATAACTGTTTGGCTATGATAGTCCTGGGTCTTTTGCTTTTTGGGTTTCTTTCAGGCAATGATTTGTGGATTCTATCTTTACTTTGCTCTCTGTTTCTAACAATTTTAAATTCTGATTATTTTTATTAGATTCATTTCTGATAGGGTCCAGGCTTTTTTTTTAACTCACGATTTTCTGGGAGTCCATGACTCTTAAATAATCTCTCTTTGACCTGTTTCCAGCGCCAGTCGTTTTTAACATCTGACAGCTTATATTTCCTCTATTTTTTCAATCTTTTGATTTTGTTCTAATTTTTTTTGCTGCCTCATAAAATCATTGAATTCTGTTTGGTCTATTCTAATTTTCATGGATTCCATTTCTTGGCTAAGGTTTACCACTTTCTCTTCTAAGCTACTTATTCTCTTTCAATTTTTTTTCCTCCTGAGTTTTTATTTCATATTTTATCTCTTGACTTGTTTTGTCTAGATATTCATGTAGTTCCTGCAAAAAACTGATTTTTTTCCTTCGAATCTCAACTTATAGTTGCCATAGAGTTATACCTGGAGTAATTTTTTATATTGGATAGTGTTGGTTTTTCTTTTCTTTAAACTTTCTTCTCAGCTCCCCAGCTTTAGTTTTTGAACTGGGACTTTGTGTCACAGCCAGGTTCCATCTCCATCACACTTTTGGATGTTAGTTGGCCTGGTTTGTTTTTGTTCTTACTCTTTGTCTCCTGAGTTCTTGTAATGACCTCCTCTTCTTGGTATTTAGCTCTCTTGGATCTTTGGGGTTCGGAGCCTGAATCTTTAAGGAGTCTCAGGACAGAGTTTTAGGGACCTTAGAACTCCTCTCCTTGAGTTATCTTGGTCTGAGTATAAGGACATTATAACACATAACTTTGCAGGGTACATGTCTTTTTTTCTGGTTCCACTGAAGATGCAGGAACTGGAAGATACAGAGCGTACCCTTTACTATTGCCTCTGGGCTTCTGGCTGCTTTTTTGCACTTCTAGGGCAGAAGTCACTATAGTTTCTTACTGCATTTTTAAAAATCTTATTTGGTTTGGTGTGAACCTCAGGGTTTTGCTGGAGTAGATATGGGGAAGTTGCATCGTTCAGACAGTAGTCTTCACCTATGAACTCTGAATTTCTAAATCTAATGGCTTTTTCTTATTCTTCTTCCTTCTTTCCCTTTCTGTAGCAATCAACACCATTGACTGTCTCCTTTTTCTAGATATTCTTTCCTCCCTGATTTGTAACACAATGTTCTCTCCTGGTCCACCTTCTCTGTGATTTCTCTGTCTCAGACTTCCTTTCTGGATCATCATTTATCCCCTAACCTACATATGGTATTTAAAGCCCTTCACAATCTAGTTCCAATTTATCTTTCTGGCTCGACTTTACTTTATTTCCCTTCACTCAGTGTTGCAGACAAACTGGTCTATTTGCTGTTCCGTGTTTATGACTTTCTATCTCCCACCTCCATACCTTCTCACAGATTCTTCCCCATGCTTGGAATGTTTCCCCTTCTCACACCCACATCATCTAGGAATCCCTCTATTTCCTTTTAAGGCCAAGTTCAACTACAAGCACTTCTACTGCTCTTTTAGTTGGCAGTGTCTATCCATAACACCACCGCGAAATTAGTTTACACTTCCCTTTTATATATTTTATATCTATTTATCTATGTCCTATTGTTTCCTCCAACACAACAGAAGCTCCTTGAAGGCAGGCAAGACATTATTTTTGTCTGAATCCCAAGTGAACAGTATAGTGACTGGTACATAGAAAGTACTTAATAAATGCTTATTTTCTTGAAATAGAACTAAGAAAGGACATTTACAGGATGAAGAGCCACAAGGAATCTGCAACTGTGCTATACAGAAAAGCTAAATGGTTCATAAAAAGATTTAACTCATTACTCTGGCTTAATTGGCAATATGCTTTAATCACTGATTTAGTAAATATCTAATAAGTGCCTACAAGTGCAAAACACTTTAGTAGGCATTGTTAGTACACGGACAAAAAGTGAAATCACCCTGGTTCTGAAACACACATTATACTGAGACAAACAGTATGTACAGATAAACAGAGATGAAGTCATTCCTGTGACAGGGAGAACTAGCAAATGGAGAACAGGATATGCTTTCTATACAGGCAACATTTGGGTTGAACCAGGAGGAAAACTAGGGATTTTATGAGGCAGTGCATTTCAGATATGGGAGACCTTTGTAAAGGGTGGCCCTT
The DNA here is from genome assembly GCF_003287225.1 of Phascolarctos cinereus. Lineage (NCBI taxonomy): Eukaryota > Metazoa > Chordata > Mammalia > Diprotodontia > Phascolarctidae > Phascolarctos > Phascolarctos cinereus. The sequence continues at coordinate 354,793,208 of NW_027556098.1, forward strand.
CTGAAGGATAACTGCTAATTTCCCCTTCTTCCTCCTGCTATGACTTTAAGCCCATTGAACTTGAGGTTCTTGAGTATACTATCTTTGCCCATGACTTGCTCCCCGGTGTTTCATTTTAGGCCTTCAGGTTTCCTTGTGATTATTAAAATACACTGTAATAAGTACATATCACTTTATATAATTCTGGTCTATGAGTCTTTTGCTAAATTAAGATCCATACCTGCTGTTAAGGACTGCTACTGGCTCCAAATTGATTTTTCTATCCCTTATTTGTTCCGTGAAATGAAGTCCTACATCATCAATTGTTTGCTAGAAGACACCATCCAAATGAGCTATCAACATTTCCTATATCACCCATTAATACCTCAAACTTAATACATCCAAAACAGAAATTCATCTCCTCCCCAATACCATCCTGGTCTTCCTCCAAATTTTCCCATTTCTGTTGGTAGAAAATGCCAGTAACTCTTATTTTTAACTTCAGACATCACTGACTCTTCTCTTTCTCTCATTCCCTATAACCAATCAGTTACCAAGTCCTACCTGTTCTGCCACTACAATATCTCTTACATTCATCTCCTTTTCTATACTTATACTATCACTATCCCAGGTCATCCTGATCTTATCTGGACTACTGTATATGCCTTCTACTTTATCTTTCTATTTCCAGTGACTTCCTTCTCCAATTCATCGTATAAATAGCTTCCAAAAAATCTTCCTAAGGCATAGCTCTTACCATATCATTCCCCTGTTCAAAATTCTTCAGTGCCTCCCCAATTGTTATCTTTAGGATAATATGCAAACTCCTCTAGCTGGTATATGTAGTTCTTCATAATCTCATTCCAACTAAATTTCTGTATGCATTTCTATCCTTACTGATATTTTCTGTTTCCTATATCACCATGCTACCCCATGTATCCTTCTCCTCCACATTCCCTCCTAGAGAGCCATTCCATATGACAAATAGTAATTTTTGGAGAGAAAAAGAAAAACAGTACAACTGACAGATACATCGAAAAAGTCTGAAAGTGCTGGTGATGGGTAGCAGCTAGAGACTTCCCACCTTACAAAAGGGTTAGGCTGGGGGTGTCTTCTCATCTCTTCATTTGAGTCCCACTTGATTTTTAAATTTTGTTATATAACCTTTGTCTTTTTGTTGTGTTGTTATTCTTTCCATTTACACTGTCATAGTTACTGCATATGTTGTTTTCTTGCCCCTGCTTAGTTCATTTTGTATCAGTTCACATAATTTTTTTTCATGCTTCTCTATATTCATCACATATTTATCACAGTACAGTAATATTCTATTACATTCATGTACCATAATTTGTTTAGCCATTCCCCAACCAATGAGCACTTATTATGTTTCTAATTTTAGTTATCACAAAAATGCTGATACACATACATATATATATATATATGTATGTGTATATATATACATATGTGTGTGTGTGTATATATATACACACACACACACACACATATATATATATATATACATATATATATATATATATATATATATATATATATATATATATATATGTATGTATATATATGGAACTTTTCTTATCAGTTGGCTTCCTCTCCTTCTCTCAGTACATTCCTCTCTCACACCTTAATAAAGTAATAAAGGTTCTGGTTCAAAGGGTGCTGACATTTTAGTCATTTTATTTGCATAATTCTCAATTACTTTCCAAAATGCTTGTACTACTTCACAGTTTCACCAATAATGTACTGGTGTGCCTATCATCCCACAACCTGTTCAACGTTGGCCGTTGCCATTTTTCCCAATTGTGAGAGTGTGAAGTGAAATCACAGGGTTGTTTTTATTTGCATGTCTTATTATTAGTGATTTTGATCATTCTTTCATGAGGTTGTGAATACTTTGCAGTTATTTTGAGAACTGTTTAGGGGGCAGCTAGGTGGTGCAGTGGAGAGAGCACTGGCCCTGGATTCAGGAGGACCTGAGTTCAAATCCGGACTCAGACACAACACTTACTAGCTGTGTGACTCTGGGCAAGTCACTTAATCCCATTGCCTAGCCAAAAAAAAAAAAACCAAAAAAAAGAAAAAGAGAACTGTTTATTCATATCATTCAATCATTTCTCTACTATAGAATGGCTATTATCTTATATATTTTTATTAATTGTTTATATGTCTAGGATACCAAACCCTTATCATAGAAATATGATACAAAGATTTTTTTTCCCCATTCAATCACTTTCCTTCTTATCCTAGGTGCATTAATATTGTCTGTATAGAAGCTTTTCAGTTTCAAGTTCCCTCTTCTGCTGTAAACACACTATTATGTTCCTTCAGTTACTTTATTTTAATCTTTTTTTAAAGTGGCCCTGTTCCAACTGGCTCTCTTCTCCTCATTCCTGATCCCTTCTTTTCATTTGATACCTCTTTCCATTAGGCTTTTTTTTTTCTATTAGTTCCTTTTCCTCTCCTGATTTTATCTGGTTATATATTTCTCCTCCCTCTTATTTCCCTTCATTCAAATAGATTCTTCCTTCCTTTCCTCCACTTCAGCTAGTCCTGTTCCTTAGTTTTTGTTTTTTTCTGGATTTTAATTCTTTATTTTTAAAAAATTTATTTATTTTTAGTTTTCAACATTTACTTCCATGAGATTTTGAGTTCCAAATTTTCTCCCCATCTTTCCTCTCCCCCAAGATGGAATGCAATTACCCCTTCTACCAATATGCCCTCCCTTCTTTCACCCCCCCCATCCTCTATTTTCCTGTAAGGTAAGACAGATTTCTATATCTCATTGTCTGTGTATCTTATTCCCAGTTGCATATAGAAACAATTTTTAACAATTGTTTTTAAAACTTCGAGCTTCAAATTCTCTCCTTTCCTCCCTCCCCACCCATCCTCATTAAGAAGGCAATCAATTTGATATAGGTTATGTATGTATAGTCATGCAAAACACTTCCACAGTGGCCATGTTGTGAAAGACTAACTATATATTCCTTCATCCTATCTTGCCCTCCATTTACTCCATTCTCTCTTTTGGCCCTGTCCCTCCTCAAAAGTGTTTGCTTCTCACTCCTAGGGCTATATCCCAAAGAGATCAAACAAATGGGAAAAGGACCCACATGTACAAATATATTCATAGCAGCTCTTTTTGTGGTGGCAAAGAATTGGAAATTGAGAGGATGCCCATCCACTGGGGAATGGCTGAGCAAGTTGTGGTATATGAATGTAATGGAATACTATTGTTCTATAAGAAATGATGAACAGGCTGACTTCAGAAAAACCTGGGAAGACTATATGGTCTGATGCTGAGTGAAGTGAGCAGAACCCAGAGGACTTTGTAGACAATAGCAGCCACGTTATGCAATGACTAAGAATGTTAAACTGAACCCTTCTCAGCATTACGAGGATCTAAGACATCTCCAGAGGCCTCAGGATGGAAAATGCCATCCACATCCAAAGAAAGAACTATGGAAGTCGAATCGCTCTCACTTATTTTTACCTTAAGTTGAATTTTGTTTCATCTTTCTGATGGTTCCTCCTATTGGTTTTAATTTTTACTTACAACTTCACTAATGTGAAAATATATTTAATGGGTATGTAAATGTAAAGCCTATGTCAGATTGTGCGCTGTCTTGGGGAGGGTGGGGGGGAGAAAAAGGGAGAAAAAATTTTCAACTCAAAAGCATATGGAAAAAAAAATAAAATAAAGGGATTAAGTTAAAAAAAAATAAAATCCATAAGCCCTATGAGCTAACCTAAAAAAAAAAAGTGTTTGCTTCTGATTATCCCCTCCCACAATCTGCTCTTCCTTCTATCATCCTCCCCTCTTATCCCCTTTACCCTATTTTTCTATAGGGTAAGATAGATTTCCATACCCAGTTCAGTATGAATGCTATTCCCTCCTTAAACCAAATCCTATGAGAGTAAGGTTCACTTGTTCCCTCTCACCTCCTCCCCTCTTCCCTTCCACTGTAAAAGTTTTTTCTTGCCTCTTTTATGTGAGATAATTTACTCCATTCTACCCCTCCCTTTCTCCTTCTCTCAGTACATTCCTCTCTCACCCCTTAATTTTATTTTTTAAATATTATCTCGTCATATTCAACTCACCCTGTGCCCTCTGTCTATATATATTCCCTCCAACTACCCTAATAATGAGAAAGGTCTCATGAGTTACAAATATCATCTTTTCATGTAGGAATGTAAACAATTCAACTTTAATAAGTCCATTATGATTTCTCTTTCCTGTTTACCTTTTCATGATTCTCTTTGTATTTGAAAGTCAGTTTTTCTATTTAGCTCTGGCTTCTCAAGAATTTATTAAATTCCTCTATGTCACTGAATATCATTTTTTCCCTCATTGATTACACTCAATTTTGCCAGGTAGTTAATTCCCGGTTTTAATTCTAGCACCTTTGAACTCCAGAATATCATATTCCAAGCCCTCCAATCCTGTCATGTAGAAACTGCTAAATCTTTTGTTATTCTGATTGTATTTCCACAATATTTGAATTATTTCTTTCTGGCTGGCTATTTGCAATATTTTCTCCTTGACCTGGGAACTTGGGAATTTGGCTATGATACTCCTGCAAGTTTTCTTTTTGGGATCTCATTCAGGAGGTGATTGGTGGATTCTTTCAATTTCTATTTTAGCCTCTGGTTCTAGAATTTCAGGGCAGTTTTCCTTGATAATTGCTTGAAAGATGATGTCTAGACTCTTTTTTTGATCATGGCTTTCAGGTGGTCTAATAATTTTTAAATTCTCTCTCCTGGATCTATTTTCCAGGTCAGTTGTTTTTCCAATGAGATATTTCACATTGTTTTCTAATTTTTCATTCTTTTGGATTTTTTATGCCCTTCCAAAAAGCATTTCTCTCACTCTCATTACTATCTATCTTTTCTTTATGTTTACTCTAGATCCTCATTTTCTGATTCATGAGTCCTATAAGTATTTGGTCTTTTTTTCCTCTGTATTCTTCATGCAATCAAAGCTCCCAAGGTATCCATTCTAAGTTCTCTCCTCTTGTTTTTTCTGCCACTGTCTTGGAGAGCCTGTCCCATGGATTTCTTTTTTCTATTTTGCCTCACTTTCAAAACAATGCCAATTATTTCAGGTATCAGAAATGATACTGCCATATAATAGGATTGCTCCCCTATGATATCCTGGACTATGCAGCCCACCACTCTTCTATATCCTCTCTTGTTGACCTTTTTTTTTTTCCCTACATGAGCTTGGAAATCTCCTCCCTATATCCATGCTCTCCTAACTCCTCCCAGCAGCAGCTGCCCTTCAGACTTCCAATGAACCAAAACAAGTAGACTTCTCAAACACCAAGACCCACAGGTATCATCCAGTGAAAGATCCTTATCTCCCTTCACCAACCATTTCTCTTCACCCAAAGGAGTATTAATCAGTAGAACCTCCTCCTACCTCTAAAGTAAGGCCTCCTTCCATGCTCCCCCTTTTCAACCTTCTCTCCCCTCCTCACCCACTCCTCTGTAAGCTCTTCTCTTTCTGAGGCCACAGAGATAATCTCCACTCTTTGCTAGCTCTTCATTTAACCCTGATGCACAACTCACTCTTCTCTATCCCTCTGCTCTTCTTCCTCCCTCTTTCTAGGAACCTTCCTATGTTGTAATATAGTCTCACGAAAGCAGCATTCACCTTTAGGCAGGGTGAATCCAAGTTCTGTCCATAACACCCTCTCTTCACTTTTACTTCTACCAGATTTCCAACTTCACCACTGACTCCCTGTGTACATTTAGAAAGAAGTCTCTTACTGGTCTCCCCACTGTCACTATGTTGCTGTTACTGTCCTTGCCTGCTGTATTTATTCACTCCTCCTGCATTATTGTTGTCTGGGGTGTTAAGGAGGCAAATAATCCCTTCAGTTCTGGTTTTCTTTCCAAAAATGTTTTAAACCATTTTTTAATTATTTTGGGGTTATGTGGTTAAGCTTAGATATGTAGGATAGGTCACACAGTGTTGTATTCTGAGCTCCACTGTTCTTTGGAATACATTATTCCATTTCTTCTTCCTTTTCCTAGTGAGTATAAAATAGTCCTGTGTCATTTGAATGTCCTTTTCATTGTATTTGAAACTCTTTATCCTAATGGCTTGCAGAACTTGTCACTTTTCAAGTGAATTGTTTAATTTAACCACTACGTGTCTTGCTTTTTAAAAAAAAATTTAATTTAATTTTTTTTCTGGAAGTTATCTATGAATTCTTTTAGTTAGAATTTCATTTTCTATGTTTACAAGTCCTGGGCAGTTCTCTTCCATTATTTTCTTCATCATAATATTTGTCCTGTCATTTTCTTCTGGGAGACCTATGATTCTTAGGTTGTCTCTATGCATCCTGTCTCCAAGTTTGGTATGTTTTGCTAGCATAATGAACATATTTTCCTTTAATGTCTTTGTTTTTTGCTTTTCTTTTTCTAGGTTGTCCTTCACTTCTGTGTATTTGCATTCCCAATCTAGTATTCTCTCCTTTGTTTCTTTGGTGAGGCTTGTCATTGAAGATTCAAGTTTTTCTATTCTGTTTCTATTTCTGTTCTATTCTTTTGCTTTGAAGGATATAATTTTGCTCTTATAATTCTCATTTCTCTTTTAAATCACAGGAATAGCATGTTGTGGTTCCATATACTCCTCAAATTCCACAAGATTCTCTATCTTATCAATTGTTTGATCATTTCCCCTCATTTTTCAGTATTTATTCATAAATGCCTGAACTCATTTATTAGATCTGGAGACCATATTTCCTTTTGCTGTTACTGTTTTTTCCTATTGATTTTTATTTATGTTCAAGGTCTATGAGTTTTCTTCTTCCTGAAATCTTTGGTACTTACAGTCTTTTTTCTCCCTTATTTTCCTTATCAGTCACTTCCTGACTCCCTCCCCTCTGATTGTTGTTCTCTCATCTTTACCTCAGACTCTAGAGTTTCCTAAATGGCTCAATTCAGGTGTCATCTCTTATGTACATCCTTTCCTGATTTCCCCGGTTGTTAGTGCTGTATCCCTATATGCTCCCCAACCTCTAACAACAGAGGATAAGTTCCTTGAGATACAAACTGTTTTTTTTTTCCTTTAAATTCCCAGCACCTATTCAGCTGTAGTTACTTGACTACTCAGGTTCTCTGTTTCTTCATTCGTAAAATGAGAGGATTGAAGATTTTCATGCCTATATAGTACCTAAGATCTATATTCAGTTTAAAATCCTATTATACTATTATCTTAAGATGTGTTCTTGTCAACTGTCAAAATATCCCTAGACTTTTAAGACTGATTTTGCTGTATCTGAGAAATATCCCTGTTAATAGTTCGGGGGAAATAGAAGACACTTTTGACTAAGACTGTGGCCTTTAATAGCCCTTCAACAATCTTCTTAGCATTGGGTACAAGGGTTACATGAGGAATGATGCTGGTTCCATGACAAGGATACCTATAGCTTAGGCTGACACAAACCTCCACGTAAAGATACTACAAATCATGAGCCTGCTCTGCGGTAGGAATTAGGAATCTGGAGAATTGTTATCTGGCACCTGGGGGAAAATATGAGTATGACAGTGTGTGTCTGGTCTATGATCTTTCACAACATGACTAATTTGGAAATATGTTTAACATGATTGCACATGTTTTATCTATGTCAGACAGCTTGCTGTCTTGGGGAGAGGGGAGGGGAAAGAAAAAGAGAGGAAGAAAAATTTAGAACTCAAAATCTTATTAAAAAATGAATGTTGAAAACTATCTTTATACATAATTGGGAAAAAAATACTATTTTAAAAAATGGAAGATTCCAAGGTCTTGAAAGGACAAGAGCATGAAAGATTTAGAGAGGGAGAAAGAAAATATAGTGTAAAAGAGTCCACGCTGATAATTTCTCACATCATTTCATAGCATCATACCAAAGCTGGTGCTGTAGAAAACAGTACTTTTGGCAGCCTAGGGTCACAGGAGAGTAGGGTGTATTAAGGGAAACAAACAACCCCGACAAGGATTGTGATAACACTTCTAAACAGCATCTAATAAATGAACTCATTTTTAGTTAATGTGTCAAGGGGCTCAGGTGATGTAAGAGTGCTCTTTTGTGGAGCTCTATACAGTTTAGCACTGATGTGTCCTTTCTCTGTATATCAATATTTTCTTCCCAACAAGATTGTAAATTATTTGGAGGTACGATATCTCCCACAGTGCCTTGCTCAGGGATAAGAATATTCTTGTACTCAGAAAATAATGAAAAAAGTTACAAAAAACAAATACGACAAACATACAATAGGATATTCTGTCATCCCAAGTCCCTCGTTCTCACCTTGGCAGAGAGGAATGGCCTCATTCCACATGTAGTAGCCCTGGGGGTGCCAGGAACATATTGCCTTGCTGTGTCCAACCAGGCGATAGCCAGCATTGCAACCAAAGTGGATTGACCCCCCAGGATGGGTGATAGGCTGGCCAAGAATAGAGCCATGGAGTGGAGGGCTTGGAACACTGCAGTAGGGAGCTGAAGGAAGAGATAAAGAGAAAGAAGGGGCCTTTGGGATACAGATAAAACTTCAGAAGGCTCTTGGCATCCCAGTGAAAATGAATGTCTCTCATCATCAGGTACAGTCAAAGAATCGGTCAGTTTAGTTAAATAAACTAATGGGTCAATTCAATTCAAACAGTGAAGCTAGTTATGCCGACATAGCCACAGTTATACTCAGTAACACAAATTAATTCAGTTCCCAAATAGCCTAGGGCAAACAGCAATTTAAATAGGTTAGTTGCAAAGTTGATTTTTTGGTGAACTCTGGATTCTTATTTGTAATGGGTCTAAGGAAGGAGGTAAGGAGAACTAGAATGTGTGAAATCCCCAGAAAATTAATAATCTCACTTGAGCCCATAGTTTTTGTTTCTTTCCCATCAAAATTTTTCCCAGAAATACTCATGATGAGCTTGTGACTCCTGGTTAGAGGCCATGACCAAAGGGCAAAACATTACATGCTGTCCTCCACCTCCTCCTTCCCTCCTCTCTTGGCCCTTGTCTAAGTCACCTAGACAGAGCCAGAATCAGGATGGATTAGGAGAGATGTAAGGATCATATATCTGAAGGGCTGTCATGTAGAAGAGGAATGACACCTGTTCTGCTTGGTGCCAGAAGGAAGCTACAGAAAAGCAGAACTATGCCTAACAAAGGGAAAAAAATCAGAACTGTCCAAAATTAGAATGGGCTGCCTTTGTAGGTACTGAGTTACCCATACCAAAGGAGGTTTGGGGGCAGAGACTGGATGACTTGGCTGTACAGGGAATCCATGATTCAAGTAGGGGTTGCATTAAATAGTCCCTGAAGTCTCTTCCACCTCTGATATTGAATGATTCCTGGTGATAACACCCAATGCTCTTGCCAGTTTTCTGACCCTGCCTGATGGTAGTTCTATTTCCTATCTCACTTATGAATAAAAATTGCAAAATTTAGGAACTGGAAGAGATGTTGGTCAGTCCAATTTGTACCTGACAAGAATCCCCTATACAACACCCCAAATGCACTTAAGACACACACTTAAAAACACAACTATTAGTAGTAACACATGCATAAATGTGCCCATCAACTATTTGTGTTGCTTTTATTCGTTAAATACTAATTAGCTCAGTCCCTGCTAAATAGGTTCACTATCTGACACATAGTTGTCTGCTTGATGCAGGTGTTAAGAGATAAAAATTAAAATAATTTAAAGTTATTCTTTGAGAAGATGAATGAAAGTCTATGCCTTTTTTTATTTTTATTTTTGCCCCTGGATCAGGAATTCACTGCCACAAAGCTGTCAAGCTGTCTCTTTTTGGTGGAAGATCTCTCAAGTCTGGAGAGGGATAAAGGGAGAGAGAAAAATAAGTCAGCAAAGTGTAGTAGAAAGCCTGATGGACAAGGAGTAAGGAAGACTTGGGTTTGCATTTGACTTCTTAAGAGTTAGTCACTGTGTGGCCAAAGGTTTAACATCTTGAGTCCCAGTTTCTAAACCAACAAACTGGGGCTAATTACAGAATCTATCTCACAATGTTGTGAGGCTCATATAAGGTAATATATGTAAAGTGCTACACATATATTGGTTATTTTTTTCCCCTCAGGTATGCATGAGAGCCTCCCCCTTCCAGACTCACTTTGTCCTTACCTGGGCTACTTTTACCCCACACTCATATTCAAGGGCTTCTGAAAGGCAGACTGGCCTTAGAAATATTACTATTGAGGAGAAATGGGAAAGCCCTCTCCCTTAACCCTCCAGCCCTGAAGTATCTCTCCTATATCGAGTTTCTAAGGCTGAAATAAAACCAACAGAGAGTAATTTCATTTGTGTTTTTGTCTTTAAGAACCCTTTTAAAATTCAGATACTTTGTGGAAAAAAATACCTTTAGATATTACCAGATAATTCCTAAAAATTACCGATGTATTTTTCTAAATAAAGTATTGTGGATATCAGACAGAAAAAAAAAAAGGATAGGAAAGGAAATGTCTGTGAATATGAGATGTGGGGTATCAGGACCAGGGAGACCAGTATCAGAGCATCAGTGATGAAGCCACATTTCACAAGGGAGAGGATGAGGATAAGGATGATTCATTTATTGCAGAGGGGCTCCCTCGCCATTCTAGATATATAATGAGAAGAAGGGGAGTTCAAGGGGAAAACCCAAAGGGTTAATTTCTTGGCCTGGGCTCTTTACCCCTATACTTACCAGCATAGCGAATCTTAAAGCCTTTCCGATTGTAGGCATGGTCAGAGGACCAACGCAGATACACACTGTTTCCTGAACTGGTGACAGTTAGGGGTGCTGAGTAATTCCCACTCAAGGCTATCAACAGTGGACTCTGACCTGAGGGACCTGAGGGTGAGAGGAAGACATGTGCATAGTAAGGTTGGCAGGAGGCATAATGAAGTCATCTTGGCTAAGGGGTTGAACTATCAGAAATGACTGACCATTTCTTAGCCCCATTCTATGAGCCTTGCTAGCCACTCTAGCCCTCCTTAGTGCTCCATTCCCTTTAAGCTTCTTCTTTAACAAAGGAGGATTGGGACCTTGACCTAAGGCAGTCTATAATAAAAAGAGACCTTCGAGTTGGGGGACCTTGGTTTTTGTTTTACATCAACTTGCTGGTGGCTTTGGACAAGTCACTGTTTCACTCTGGGCTTCATCTCTACCACAGAAAAAAAACCTGCCCTTCTTACCTTTCAAGCCTATTGCAAGAATCAGTTGGAAAAGTACCAAACTTAACAAAGCTTATTATATAAATTGTTAAATAAATGTGAAGCAGTATAATCACTGTCATTATATAACTCCTGGTCCATATCACTGTTTCTACCCATCTTTGTGTCATAGATGTGTCTCTTCCTCATTTTGTCAACTTCCTAAGAATGAGAGAAAAAAGTTTTTTCTCCTGGGAAGGCACTTTTTACACTGCGGAAATGTGAGCTGTTATAATTATTGATAGCAATAACAGGTTGTTTCATGGATTGCCATAGTCAAAGAATCCATCACCTAGTGGCCATCCTACTGGTGATGAACGTCTATATCCTTAGCAAGTTGGTCCTCAGTTCAGATATCAATTTGTCACTGAAACAGTAAAAGGGCAATAAAATGTTGCATGATGGGCTCATGTAGGCTTCCACATATTCCATAACATTGTATGTGTGCATTGACTGACATAAGAGACATCATCAAGGCAATATATGATTGAAAAGGAGATAGGTCAGTGATACAGTGAGATCTAGGAATAGAAGGAAAGCCCAAGTCTTGCAACATACTGGTCCACACAAAATATTAAAAGGAAGGGCTCTAGAACATTGAATAGAAGCTCTCTGAAAAAATGTATGGAAGAAAATGGACGAGCATAGCTCGGAATAAGAAGCTATATAAATAGGTTCTGATCTGCATCAAGTAAGGAGTGCCCATATTTGTGAGATCAGAGATCTACTGAAGTATTACAAAGAGGAAGATAGTTGGAAGATTTTTCTCATCCTAAAATCTTTTGAGACACTTGGTCCTCAAATGAGGGCACTGATTCACCTGGATAAGATACATGGCTTTATTAGGACAATACCTCAGGGAAAAACTTGCTTTTACAGGGCAATCAGAGGGATAGAGCTGACTGGAAGGATACCTTTTTCCCTGGAAATCCTCTGACCACTTCTCACTTGTCAAGGACATGGAAACATCTTTAGAGGATGAGATGACAACCTCTGTTGCCCGTAATGAGCTGGAACAAGATATTGCCTGAGACCTGGTCCTCCCTCTAAGCTCTGGATGCATATCACCTCTCTTTGTCCCTAGCCCTTAGATATCTTACAGTCACTTACCATCAAAAATCTCAAACTCATCATACTGTTTCTCACTGAGGAAGTACTCCACCGTGAGAGAGACATTGTAGCCAGGCTCTACTCTCACCACCCAGGAGCAGGTCTGGAACTGAGGGTAGCTTCCTGGGTAGCTCTGACTAAGAATTACCCCAGTAGAGTCTGTCAAGAGTTCATCCATTGGACAGAGCACTTAGAGAAAAGAAAAACAAAACTATTAATAGTAATGCATGAATTGTGAACCCTTTGTATAGTCCTCAAGGAATTAAGACAAGGGTAACAGCTGGAGGGAGGAGATGGGTATGAGAAGTTCCCACAAGCCTTATAGCCTCACATTAGACCGCAATACTCACTTTAGGCACGTGCAATTAGTTTCCCCAAACAAATTACATATCATACCACATACAGTAATCCTTATTATTGATAATATTTTTTTGATTTAGTTATATAAATATATAATATATATTATATGTATAATAAATATATATGTATATATAAATAAAATTTATTGATACTTCTCCAAATATTAGCTTTAATATGCACTTTTCCTATGGCCACAGAGTGGTTCACACACTTAGGCAGTCATCTGGCCAAGGATGTGGTGGTTCTTACAGACTGACATGTGATGTTTGGTATCTACGGAAGCAGAGGAAGTTCCCAAACCAATAAAATCATACATGAACAGATTTTCAGAATTGGAAGGACTCTCAAGAGGGCATCTAGTCCAAAATATAAGTGAAAAAAGAGCCCCTTTACAGTATACCTGACAAATGGTCATCTAGGCTTTGCTTAAAGTTCTCAAGCAAGTGGGAATGCAGTTCCCCCTGGGCAGCCCTGTCATAGTAACGAAGTATGAAGGACCCATGTTAAGTATTAATGCCTGGCTAAGGATTATGCTTATTGAATAGTTCTTGCATCACAAAGTTTCATCAACAGCCCTTGATTATCTCTGCTAATGTGAGAAGTAAGACTACAGATTATTTACAATAGTTGCTAATTTAGAAGTACCTTCCCTGTGCCTTTGGAATGTACTGCATAAGTGCTGCTAGCAGATTTCCTTTCCTAATGACATCCTGGGAGAAGGCTCATGAGAAAGCTCTTAGAAGATGCAGGTTAGCATAGGGAAACCAGACTAGGATTAAAAATCGATCCCCCATAATCCACTAACAGCATAAGCAAATACCTAAAAGCTGTCTACATTTCAGCTGCTCCTGGCCACTGGCCTTCTCCTACCTTCTCCATGTATAGCATCCATGGACCAATATGGAGCCTGCCCCTCTTTGAGCCCTCACTCAGAGTGCCATGACTATAGAGACTATGGACTTGAATTTAAACTTTGATCCATTATGGGCACTCTTTCTAGGAGGAAGTATAATCCTCTGGTTTAAGGAAGGACAAGTAGCAAATATAAACAGAGTAAAAGAAAGCTTAGTTAAGTTATGCACGGTTGATTCATAATGAGTTATGAGAAGTTAGGGCAGTTTGGGGAACAACTCTCCTTGTACCAGGTGACACTTTCAAGAGAAAGAGTGCATGTGATTACACAGTCACTGACCTGGCACTCACTGTTCTTGCTGACAGGTAACATAATCAGTTTCTTTCTACCAGACTCAGTCTTCAGGAGAAGAGAATTACATTTAAAGCCATGCCAAAATTAGTCAACAATCAGAATTTGGGAACTAATAGTCAACTGGCAGCATGTTCTGTGATTCTGGGAAGGGCAAAGCTGGGGCGGCTGCTTTGGGCCACACTCCTTTAAATTTAGGAGGTTCTGATCACACCTGTCCACTCACCTATGTGGAGTGTGAATTTAAGCTAACCAGTTCCTCAATTATGATTTTCTGTCCCTCTCTTGCTCCCATGGAATCTAAAGAAAAGGCAGGATAATCAGTTGTCTCCATAGGCTTTTAGTTCATTCATACTAGCAGTCAGGGTTACTTGATGAAATGTATCTAACTCTTGTAAACAAGTAACTATGTAGGGAAAGAGGTGATTGTCAAATGGCTAATGTCTAAAATCCTATATTGAACAGACAGGGGTTTGGGTTCTAAAGTCTTTACTGAGATGTTTCAAACAAAAACTCTTCATTCAGATTAAACCTGCAAGGCTATCTCAGCACCTTCTCCTACCAATTTTCTGAATTCATGTCATGGGATTTCCCAGATACTAATCTGGGGAATGGAATAGTTCTTGGTAGATACCTTCACAGGTTGGAGGTGGTCCTTCAAACTGAAGATAAGTCCCAAGTTTGCACGTCAGGATTTCACTTCCCACCAGGGAAAATCCAGGAAGGCACCTGTATCTCACAATGTCTCCTGAGAAAGAGAGAACAAGGCTTCCCTAGTGACAAAGCCAGTGAATTCCCTCATTAGAGGTAATGTAGCATAGAATCTCACACCTGAAAGTGACCTGAACAGGATGTCCCATTTACAACATCCCTGCCAAGTCTCTGCTTCAAGACTCCCAAAGAAAGGGCAATCTATTACCTCCCAAGCTAGCCCATTTCACTTTGAAAGTGCTGGGATTCTCAGGATATTTTTCCTTACAACAAATTAAAATCTGCCTCTGTGCACCTTTGTTCCATTGCCTCTAGTTTTGTCTTCTGTGGCCAAAAGAACATGCATTATTCCTCTTTCACATACTTGAAGATATATACCATCCTCTCTTCCTTCCCAAATCTTTTCTTCTCCAGGCTAAACATCCCCATTCCTTCAATTAATCATCACATAGCCTAGTCTCTAATCCCTTCATTCTCCTGGTCATCCTCCCCTGAACACACCCCAGCTTGCTGATGTCTTTTCTAAAATGTGACATTCAGAACTGAACATAATATTTCAGACAGGGTCTGGTAAGAGTGAAGCAGAGGAGGGCTTTCCTCCCTTGTTTTGAACCCTATTTCTGGTTAATACCTTCAGAAATGGCATGAATTTCATGAATCCAAGTCACTCTGCTGATGCATATTGAGCCTGTAATTCAATAAAACTCCAAGATGTTTTTCAGCATAAATATTGTCTTGCTCTACCTTCCCAAACTTATACAGTTGTTATTCTATTTCCAAGAATAGGACTTGACATTTATACCTATCAAATTTCATCTCGTTAGTTTTGGCTCACCATTCTCTCCTGTTGGTTATTTTCTATACTGATGGTGTCATCCAATGCGGTAGTTATCCCTTCTAGCTTTGTGTCACCTGGATCAAATATTAATTCCATTGCTTGATATTTAAAGCCCTTCCCTACCTGGCTTTAACCTACCTTTCCAGACTCATTACACATTATTCCCTTGTATGAACACTACAGTTCATCAAAACTGGCTTTACTGTTCCTCACACATGACACTCCATTTCCTATCTCTGTGCCTTGGCAATGGCCGTCTCGCTTGTGTGGGAAGCAAGTGGATGGGAAGTGATCCTCATGTCCTCTCTTAGAATCCCTAATTTCCTTTAAGGCTCAGCTGAAGAACCACCTTCCTGATCCCCTAAGCTTCCAAAACCCACACAACCCCCCTTCCACCCCCAACCCAAAATCTATTTATCTATTATATGTATGTGTGTGTGTGTGTACAGATATAGATATAGATAGATTTATATAGATATAGATCTATATAGATCTATATCTATATAAATCTATCTATATCTGTATCTATCTATCTATCTATCTATCTATCTATCTATATCTGTACATGTACAGGTTATCTTCCTTGGCTAGGCAGTAAGTTGCTTAACAGAAAGGCCTTTTTCGCTCATTTTTGAATCTTTAGCACCTATCATATATTGAGCACTTAACAAATGCTTACTGATTGATCTAAAAATTTAAAATACTTTATGTATTCCTTCATGCAAGTCATTGATAAAACTATTGAACAGTAGGGCAAAAATCAGATCTGTGTAATAGTCCACTAGAGATTGTTCTCCAAACTAACATTGATCCATTCATAGCTACTCTTTGTTCAACTATTCAGCTAGCCCCAAATCTACCTTTCCATCGTGTCCTAAAGCACAGCATAAGAGATCTGTGAAGTGCATTGTGGCAAATGCATATATAGCAGGGACTGGGGAATCTGTGCTAAATCCTATTTTTGTACAGCCTGTGAGCTAAGAATGGTTTTTACATTGTTAAAGCTTTATTTAATTTAAATAAAGTTTTATTTTATTAAAAATGTAAAAACCATTCTTAGCTCTACAGGCCCATTCAAAAACAGATGGTGGGACGAATTTGGCCCTCTACTGTAGTTTGTCAACCCCTGACATATAACATTTCCTTGATAAGGTAAAAAGAAAATGAAATTAGTCCAGTATTACTTGTTCACAATGAAACTTTGATTCACTCTGTCATGCCTAGAATACTGAAATGGCTTTCTAATTGGTTGCTCTGCCTCAAGTCTCTCCCCACTCCAATCAATCCTTAATACAAGCAATTTTCCCAAAATGCAGGCCTGCCAATATCATTTCCTTACTCAAAAAACTTCAGTGCCTCCTTATTCCCACTTGTATCAAACATAAACTCACCTGCTTGGCATTTAAAGTGCTTTATAACCTGGTCTCAACCTACTCTTACAGTTTTATTACACATTATCACTTTTCATACAAACTGCAGTGCAGCCAAATTGGTCTTTTTACTATTCCTCACATGCAGAACTTTATTTCCTGTCTCTTGATTCCCACTGGTTGTCTCCCATACCTAGAATGCACTTTTACCTTAACTATGCTTCTCTTAATCCCCAGCTTCCTTGACAGCTTAGTTCAAGGACCACCTTCTATTTAAAGTTTTTCTTAATTCCCCTAGCTACTACTACTGTTCCTGAAACATGTATATATACATATATGTATGTATATGCCCACACTGTGTCCTCTTGCTAGACTAAAAACTCCCATTCCTTATTCCCATTCCCCTCAATCCATTCCCCCCATGCCCATGTTCCACTCTAAGGCTACCCACCTTCTATTGTGCTCTCTGGAATGCCTGTTCCATATTGTTCCATAGGCAACAAACTTGCTTTCATCTTAAATCTTTTCTTTTCCCATTTCTTCCATCTTCTGGCTCTTACTGTGACCTGGCTCCCTCCTGATGACATACGCTTCTTGGCCTCCCTTTTTAGCACTGGCTAGTCACTTAACCTCTGTTTGCCTTTAAAAAATATATTTTACAGAAAATATTTCACTCATTCCCCCTACTAACTGGTTGAGTAAGGGGAGTGGTAATATTCCTTCAGTTTCTTCCTCAGCCACTCTCACTTAGTAACTTCTCCTTTGAGGTTCTTTCAATCCACATCTACCACCTAATCAAAATCCCAGTAACACTCTCCTTTTTCCCCTCAATGAGTTCAGTGAGTAGCTCACAGTTTTTCCTTCTCAACTCCTCAAATTCAATTCCTCAACTCCTCATATATATTACTACTCCTTTAAACACCCTAACTTCACAGTTCCTCAACTAATTTGCAGTGAGCCACTATTCCACCCCACCTAAGCTAAACACAAAGATGGTTGTACCTTTGACCTTGCCATTGCCCACAAATGAACCAACATTTCCATGTTTGTGAACTTTGAAATTTCCTTATCTAACATTCTTTATCACACTGTATTGTCATTCCAATTCTCCCTCCTCCTTGTAACCACAAATTCTGTCTTTTGTCCACACAGTGACCTCCAATGCCCTGACCCCTCAATTTTCTTTCAGGCCATTCCCCTAGCACTAGCTATACTCTCCTTTCTTTCATTCTTGACCCACAGTTCAACTCTACATTTCCTTTTCTCTCTTGCATCTGATCTTGCCCTCCCAGGCCTCAGCTTTGGATTACTCCCACCATCTGCTGCCTTCACTCTTAACGTGTGATGCTGGATGAAACTAGAGAAAATTACAAAGGCATGCTCACTGGGTCCACAACAAATTTACATTACTTAACCTCAAATGGCACCTCATTGCTGCTAGGCAATCCTTCTATACCTCCCTTATCAACTCATATTGGAGGCAGCTAGGTGGCACAGTGGATAGAGTACTAGGCTTAGAGTTGACAAGGCCTGAGTTCGAATCAAGCCTCAGACACTTACTAGCTGTGTGACTCTGGGCAAGTCATTTAGCCTCAGTTTACCTCAGTTTCCTCATCTGTAAAATGTAGATAATAATAGTACCTACCTTCCAGGGTTGTTGCGAGGATTAAAATGAGGTAATATTTGTAAAGTGTTTAGCATACTGCTGGGCACATAGTAACTCCCATAATACTTTTAACTATTATTATTATTACTAGTCCAATCCCCACAATGAATTTTAAAACCTTTTCATCCTCATTCAAATTTTCCATGGTTCCTCCTGTTCCAATCCCCTCAGCTGAGAATCCTGCCTCATAATTTACTGAAAAAATTGAGGCCATTTGCCAAGAGCTCCTTCTTCTTCCCTTCTCATCTCACATTACCCAGATATCTTCTGCCACTATGTTCTCCTTCACCCTTATCTCACATGCTGAGGAAGCCCTTCTCCCTGTCAAGGTGAATTCCCTCTCATAGACAAGTAATTCCATGTTTGTTTTCTCCAGCAGATATTCCCTTCCATCATCTACACACTCTTCTTATCTTCAATCTCTTCCTGACTTCTGGCTGCTTCTCTGTTGCCTACAAACAATCTCAGGTCTTCCCAATCTTTAAAAAAAAAACTCCCTTGATCTATTCATACAACTAACTATTGTCCCATATCTATCCTCCCTTTTATGGCTAATCTCCTTGAGAAAGCCGTCTGTAATAGATTTTCCCATTTCTTTTCCTCTCACTCTTTTCTCAGCTCTCTACAGTATGGTTTCTGATTTCATTATTCAACTGAAATTGCTCTCTCCAGAGTTACCAATCATCTCTTAATTTACAAATCCAATACTTTTTTTCCATTTCTCATTCTTTTTGACTTCTACAGACTTTGACATTGTCAGTCACCTGCTTCTCCTAGTTACTCTCTTCTCATTAGGTTTTTGGGACACAACACTTCCCTGGTTCTCCTAATTATCTGATTATTCTTTTTCAGTATCCTTTGCTGAATCTTTGTCCATGTCATACCCACTGACCTGTAGGTGTCACACAGGAGTCTGTCCTAAGCCCTCTTCTCTTCTCCCTCTATACTACTTAACTTGGTGATCTAATCAGTTTCCATGGTTCAATTATCTCTATGATGATGATTCTCAAATCTACTAATCAAACCCTCATCTCTCTGTTGACCTTCAGTCTCTCATTTCCAACTGCCTACTGGACATCTTGGACTGGATGTCTCATAGATATGTTAAACTCAACATGTCCAAATCTGAACTCATTATTTTCTCCTAAAAATGCTTACCTCTTTCTAACTTCCCTAATTCTGTTGAGAGTACCACCAACTTCCCAGCCACCCAGGCTCGTAACCTAGGTGTCATCCTTGACTCCTCACTTTTACCTCCCATGTCTAAATCTGCTGCCATTTCTGCCTTTGTAGCATCCCCTGACGCTCCTTTCTTTCCTCTGACACTGCCACCGCCTCATTACTTCAAGCTTGAACTACTGCAATAGCTGCTGGTTGTTCTCCCTGTCACAAGATTCTCTCAACTCCAATCCACCTTCCACTCAGCTAATGAAAGTGATCTTCTTAAAGCACAGGTCTGACCATGTCACCTCCCTACTCAATAAACTCCAGTGGCTCCCTATCACTTCCAGAATCAAACAAAAAAATCTTCTTCTTTTTAATCAAAGCCCTTCATTATCTGTTCGCCCTCCTCCCATGTCACACACATATCTTTCCAGTCTTTTTACACCTTACACTCTTCCATGTACTCTTCTAACAAGTTACACTGGCTTTATTGATGTCCCTCAAACATGATACTCCCATTTCCAGATTTTCTCTGGTTGTCCACCATGTCCAAAACATTCTCTATCTCTCTGTATTTCTGCCTATTAGCTTCCCTGGCTTCCTTCAAGTCTCAGCTAAAATCTCAGCTTCTACAAGAAGGCTTTCCCAGTTTCCTATAATTTTAGTGCCTTTCCTCTGTTATTTTCAATTTACCCTGTATATAGCTCATTTATATATAATTGTTTGCATGTTGTCTCCTCCATTAGGCTCTGAACTCCTCCTCGAGAGCAGGGACTATATTTTGCCTTTCTTTGTATCCTCAGAAATTAATACAGCATCTGGAACAAAGTAGGTACTTAATAAATGTTTAGTGACAAACTGACTTCCCTTTTGTCCTGTAGTCTTTTTTCCAAAATCTATAACAGTGCCAGAAATAGTTAGTGCATAATAAATGTTTATTGTTTGATTGCTTCCTTTACCTCCCCAGATGAAATGATCTCTCCATCACCTAGGCTTTAAATTCCTTGTATGCAATTAGTGTGTTTTGATTTATATCACATCATCCATATACAAATCTTATCTCCCTTGCATTCATTCTATAACTTGAGGGTTGGGACTATGTCATATTTAATCTTTGTAGAAACTGATTTAATGTTTATTGTAAAATGAATTATACATAGGAGGAACTTCATAAATGTTTGCTGAATAAATTAACTTGTTGAATAAAAATGCCCAAATCACAAGAATTATTAGCAGGAACATCCAATGTGACCACGCAACAGACATGTCTCTTAAATACCCTTAAAAAGTTAAAATCTCTTAAATAAGAAGGCTGGCCAAGCTTTCTTCAGAGAAATTGATTCTCCTCTATAGCAGTTTGCAATTGAGTATATTTTGCCAAAAAGCCCCTCCCCTGGATGCCTCTCATTCTAAATGTTCCCAGTGCTAATGACTGAGTAAAGCTTCCCTGGTTCTGGCTAAAACACAGTTCAGGAGATGCTACCTATGTTAAATTCTTCATTTTCAGTGATGACTTCAGCATTGGGGAGGATGGTTGGAGGAGGACACTTGGAGAGCTGATAAGCTGAAAAGCAGAGAAAAAATAACATGTCAGTATGCAAAATTACTTTCAGCAGAATTTGAGACTTTAAAAAAGGACACCTTCAGTCTAATAGTTTACGATTTTCTTAGAATTTGATTTTTAACATAAGTTGTCATTATATCATAACACACACAAAAAAATTTGAACACCTGAGTGTGACATGAAGAGAAACAAGTGGTAGCCATTGTAACTAAAACATTCTATACATGGAATCCTTGCAGAAAATATGTCTTCCAGGTTTTGATCCTTCAGCAGACTGGCTAAAGCAGTACTTTTTTTTTTTAATTAGAATTCTCCAAAGTGCAGGAGCTGAGTCTAAGGAATGGATTCTGAATCACCAGAACATGGTGATCCTTGTCATACTGATAGACATATATGGCTGTTAGAACATGGTGATTCTGCAGTTAAGATCATGGCTTCAATAAGCATATAGACTAGCTAATTTTGCTCTTATCCATGGCCATTGCTGACAATCCTAACCCCAGAGAGCTGTCTTATGTATGGAGTAAAAACAGGAAAGGAAGAGCAAATGACTCTGTTTGGCCATTTCTACTTCTGGACACACAGCTCCAAGCTCCTAACCTACCAACACTGTGTCAGGAAGATCTTCTTCAAATTTAATTATTTGGTGATACAGTGGAAAGAACACTGGATCTCAAACTATAGAACTTGGGTTCTTACCCTGGTTCTACAATTTACTGTCTGTATGAGGCTGGGAAAGTCCCTTCATTTTTCTGACCTTTGGGTTCCATATATATCTGTCTATGTGTAAAGACAGGACTGGCTACTAAAGGGGGCCTAATTCAGAGAATAAGGGTTCTTAACCTAGGGTTTATGAACTTAAAAAGTTCTAATAATTGTATTCCAGTATAAGGCTTTCTTTGTAAGCCAATATAGCTTATTTTTGCATTTAAAAACATGATTCTGAGGAGTCCATAGGCTTCAGAACCAGGCAGCCAAGAAGGTTCACAATACCAAAGTGGTTCAGAAATGCTGCCTTGGAACGTATGTATATTTGTTCTTCCTGGTGGGTCATAGAGAATATATATGATATTCTCTCTAGTTTCAATCCAACATGTGGAGGCCTGATGAACATACTTTCAGCTATGAGTCACTGAGGGTATGGTATTCTGGTGATGAAGACTCTTCTAATTGGTTGAGGATCCATAACTAAGGGTGCATAAACATGGTTTAAATAAATAATTCTCGATATCTTCACTGGTAGAGTTTGAGTGAGGAATGTTGTTTTAAGTTAGGAAAGAGGCCTTTGGGATCCAGCCTTGCAAGAGCTGAGAGGTGGACTCACCTAGTGGTTATGCCACATGTGGAAGTTAACTTGGTGAGACCAATGCTACGTAAAAAAACTAAGTGACCCAGTGCATAGAATGCTGGACCTAGAGTCAGGAAGACCAGGGTTTAAATCCTTTCCTAGCATTTCCTAGGTATGTGACCTTGGGCAAGTAGCTTAACCTCTCTTAGTCTCAGTTTCCTCACCAATAAAATAGGAAAAAATATTAGCACCTGTTTCACAGGGTTGTTGTGAAGATAACATAGGTAATGAGATAACATACATAAAGTATTTTGCAAACCTAAAGTGCTATATAAATGCTAGCTATTAGAAACAGCAAAGTATGAACCCATTCTCCCCAGAGATTGAGGTGATATAAAGGAAAGTATGTCCCTGCAGTATTGAGAGAAAAGCTTATTAATGTCAATTGGCTAATGGAATTGAGTCATTAGTCACTGGTGGCTAACAGTGGGGAGAATATACAGGAATGGGAGCTTGACCCAGTAGCGTTAGTGAAAAGACACTCTTAAACCTTTAGGGATACCTATAGAACCCTGAGGAGGAGATGAAGTTTTCCTTGCTTTGGAGGAATGAGTCCAGAGCACTTGCTACACTGAATAATAATAATAAAAAAAAGTCACTTGGAGATAATTTTCCAGAGTTGCTTTACAAATCCAACCCAACCTTATACCAAATGTCATTTCTTTTCCCCCTTTCATGCTCTGAAGGAAATACACTTGATTCTACAAGTAAATAACTGGTTTTTGTGGGATGAAACCAGCAATGAAGATCCCAATCCTTATTCCCTTTGTGCTTAAACTGGTTAATGTAGCTAACCTGTCACAGTCTATACCTAAGGTTTAATGAAGTAACTGTCTGGACCACGGTGATGAGGCCTCCCTCTTTTATAACTACAAAATTATAAGAAATGTCTCATGAGAACAAGGAAATGGGACATTACTTTTGGCATTTCCTTGTCATATTTTTCCTCGCCCTGGTTCTTGCAAGTGTGGTGGAGGATTCCAAGGCTAACCCTGTCACTGTTCTCAGTGAGGTCTGTAACGAGTGGATCAAGGTTAAAGACAGATATGGAGAATGGGATTATAACTCTGGATTCCATGATCCTGTTCCATGTCTCCTAAGTACAATTCTCCAGATAAGAAGGGACCCAGTTTAACTGCTTTCCTTCTAGTAACTTTGGGGATCAACAGACAGTTAGCTACCTTTAGGTGAAAGTCTAATGTGTCTATGTGATAATCTGCCATTGTTGCTGGACCTGAGACTATCTGCCCTGCTCTCCCATTACCATGGACAAATCACTGAGGGATGCTTTGCCATCAAGTCATATGTTTCCTTTGCTACATTATTTATCTTTTCCTTTAGTCATCTTCCCTTACCCCTCTAAAATCAATCATGAATATACTAGTTTTGACATAGCTTCCAAGGTTAATGTTTGCTGTAAAACACAAATGCTTTCTGAAGTTTCGTTAAGAAGTTACAGAATGGTGGGACCATGGGCAATGAGGCAATTATGAATAAAGGATATATGGAATTGAAAAAGTAAGAATTAGGAAATTATCCCTGCAAGACAAGGGCATACTTCTTTTAAAAACCTTCAAACTTCATCTTAAACACTACCTCCTTCCTGAAACCTTCCTCAGATGCTCTGGCTCAAAGACATATTAGTCCCATTAAAGTCTATGCCAAACAATTTGTCATTTATATTTCCTTTACTTATTAAATTAAATTCAACTCAACATTCACTAAGTACCTATTAGGTACAAGGAGCCATATTTGTTTCTCATTGTGTGTACTGACTTCTGAAACAAACTGTCAGTAACTCAAGATAATATATTCTCTCATATTCCAAGAAACCCTATACCAGGAGTGGACACATGGTGAGTCAGTAAAGACTTGTTGAATAAAATGGGCTAGAAACTAGGCTAGAGGATAGTACAGAGGGTGAGTAATAGGGGGATTGAACTCATGGACAATTGTAAGAGATGACCCAACATAATGGCAGTGGTGATGGAGAAGGAGCTGTGATAAGAGTTGAGGCAAGGGAAGAGCTCTCTTCCTTCATGCCTCTTTAGGCCAGTATTCTCAATCTGTCTGTATCTAAAGAACTCAGAATATGAGATCATTGTTGTGAGGTCTACATATTGAAGGAGCTTCAGTCTTGTCATTTAGTACCCCCATCTCTACCTGCTGGATGAGAGGGCAATTTGGGTTCAGTACTGTTAAGTAGTGGCAGGAAAGGACAGAGAGATGTGCTGGAAGGGCAGAATTTTTTTGAAATACCTAAAACTGCATTCCCAGTGTAGCCCCCTTCCCACAAAAAAGGGATGGTGTCAGAGCTGGGAGGCAGATAGGTGCACGTTTGGTTTGGGCTGGTTCCTGAATTCATGCTAACTTTGGGAAAAGTGATGAAATCCTGTCCCCAGAGGCAAGAAGAAGGCCAGAGACTTTGACGTGGAGCACACAAAAGAGAATAACCAAGACAGAAACCAGGACAGAATCCCCACTGGGGTAACTTATGCTGAACTTTTCCACCATGGGCTGAGTTGCATGCTAACCGACTTGCTTCTTTTCATAACCAGGATGTTGAAGAGAAGCCCTAAGAGCCAGTGATACTGCAATGAAAGTTGGGCCAGACCACAGTTGGGCAGTGTCCAGTGGAGATTCAGGAATGGAAGTCTGTTGGTGAGAGTGACTGAGAAATTCCCTGCCTCTGCTTCCACCAAGCCACAAGTGCTCTTTTGGGAATGCAAGCCCAGAGCCATGTACATGTCCTCTCCACTCTGTTTTTATTCACACCCCAATGGAAAGTAGGGTAAAGGCAAAGCCAGTCATCCTGTTTCTTCCTTCCCTTTCCCATTTATAGCTGCAGAATGTGCAGCAGTGTTTAGAAATGTTTCTTGATATGTATGTCACACTGTATTAAAAGCCAGAGAGTTATTTGAATCTGTGCCATTTTTGATTACCTAAATAAGAGCAGTGAGATGGAGGAAGGAGAGAGAAAAAACCCCAAATGGAAAAAGATGTACATTACAGAGCTTTTATATACCCAATTTGGATTTTACCAGTGCAAAATGGCCAGGAGTTTGAACCATATATTTAGCTGAGACTAGACAGCATTATAGGTAGAAGTGGAACAATTTCGGGAGCTACATCCTTCTGAGATGTGAGATGTGGCAGGGGCAGCCAAGTTAGTATTGGTCTTAGGTACAAGCTATACTCCTGTAAAGAGAAGAGGGTGTGAGTTGCCGAGAGGGAGTTCTTCCCCTGCCTAAGTTTAGGGATTATCAACAACTCACTGTACCTTGTTCACCTATTGGGTTATACCATCATAGGTAGCCAGAACATAGCTGTCCAGTGCTCCTTCCACTAGTTCACATGGCCTTTGTGCAGAGAAAACAGCACATGGCCTCAGTCCAGGATTGCCTACAATGTAGACCTGCTCCCAAGTGAAAATTCCTTGGACTGAGAAGTGAAGAGAAAGGTAAATGGGTAGGCCAAAATTTCCAAAGACATACAAGGGTATGCAAATGCACAAACATGTATACTATACATATGCAAGCCTACACACATAGGTATGCACATTTAAAAATTGCATACACATACATCCCATTAGAAACCCAAAGTCCCAGGTTCACTGAATGTTTTAAAGCTATCTGTTGTTTTTCTCAGTTCTCTCACCAGTCTGTCTATAGGAATAATCTCATCCCTCTGTTGTTCATCATCCCCTTCTCAATTCCTCAACAGTTATCTACCTGAAATTGAGACCTACCCATATCTCTCTTCCCTTTCTTCTTACTGTTTGTTTTTCCCTCAGACTTTCCTGCCCATGAGCACTAATGAGGGAGACATCAGCAGAAGGACCTGCTTGCCAAGACTTGGCGCAAGGTTCATACCCAGGTTTCTTGGCCCTAGTTCCTTACACTAATGGAAACGCAAGTAAATCCTGACCAACACATGGCAGGGTAAGAGTATAGGTAGATAAGGTAGCACATGGCAGGGTAAAAGTATAGGTAGATTAGGTAGCACATGGTAGAGTGAGGGTATAGGTAGATAAGGGAGAGGCAGGGAAACCATGGAATGCAGGTAGCAAAGAGGGCACAAGAAAAGAGGAAAGAGTGGAGCAAAAGGGAAATGCAGGAGCCAGGACAAGACCAGACCAGAAACCAGGGAAGCTTCAGCACTTATCATGCTAGCCTCTCCTCTCCTGTACTCCTACTACATGAGACTGACAAGACCTCAGACTGAAAAGAGTCTAAGGAAGCCCAATGTCTTAGCTCTCCTCCTAGGGGACCCATGCCAATAGCTATTAAGAAGTCAAGGAGTAGGAGGAAAGATTTTTTTTAAAAAGACCACTGGATTTAGAAGTTAAAAGAACATTTTCAGTTGAGTGGTTAGGGTCTGAAGCCAGATTGCAAGGGAATGAAGAATACAAAATGAAGGCAGTAAGTTAGACAACCAATTATTAAAGTTTGGCAATAAAAGGGAAGAAAAATAGGGGATAATAGCTTGATGGAATGGTAAGGTGAAGTGAAGGGCTTTTAAAGGGACAGACCTGCGGATGTTTGTAGTCCTTGGAGGGAAAAGGGTAGACAGAGTGAGACTGAAGTGCGGGAAACAAAGAAGGATAATAGGACCTAGGAGAAAGGGCTGAGAAGTTTGTGTAAAGCTATTTGACTCAGCTGTGGTGTGACAGAAGGGGCACTCAAGTTAGGAAGTTAGGAAACGTGGCCTCTAGATTCTAGCACTGGATGCTTACGTTAACTAGCTATGTAAAATGTGAGCAAGATACTTTATTTATCTAGTCCTAAATTTTTTCACCTGTAAAATGAGGGTGTTGGACTAGGTCAGAGGTTCTTAGCCTTTTTTGTATCATGAACCCTTCTGGCAGTTTAGTGAAACTTATGGACACCTTCCCAAAATAATATTTTTGAGGACCTAAAACACATAGTGGTAAATGAAACCAATTATGCTGAAACATAATTATCAAAATATTTTAAAAACAAGCTCAAGGACCAGAGAATAAGAACCCTTGGAGTAGAAGATCTCTTAAGGTCTCTTCAAAGCCTGATATTCTAAGATGACATGGAAGAGTCTTACTTTAGGAAAAGAAGAAACTTCACAAATGCAAAAAGTCTTAAACACACACAAGCCTACTTATCAGGTCCTACCCCTTTGCATCAAACCATGCAGGCAGTGTAGTGTAAAGAGCACTGGATAAAGTGGGTTCTGTTTCTGGTTCTACTGAGCAAGTCATTTTACATCTGGGTCTCTATTTCCTTTTTTTGCAAAACAGAGATAATATTTATAATGCTTAGTTCCCAAGGCTGTTCTGAGAATCTGCTGGGATAATGGATATGAAAGTTTTCATATACCATCATCCAATAAATCACTGACTGTACAAATGTATACTATTATTAATTGTTATTATTATTTGGTCATTTATTAACTCATTTATTTGAATCTATTGCTACTTGAGATGTTAAAGCACAAATCTATCAAATACCAGAACTGATGAGCTTTTATTCAACAGTTTCATTTTTGGATGAACAACTAAACTGGCTTATCTAACTGAATTTTTGATCTCCCAGAGGATAGCCTGTGGTCCTATGGTATCCAGTTTAAGTCATATGGTTTACCTACACGGTCAGTCATCCTTGCTATATGATCCACTCAATTTCCTTCCAGTACATTTGCTAGCCCTGAATTCTTCAGAGATCATATGAACAGTCAAAGAAATTGTGCACACAGTTCTTTCTACTGCATGCTGGAGGACTATAAACTTCTGCTCTCTACCTTCTTCTGTGGACCAACATTCCTTGCAAAGATAGCGGGCACAGATTATGGGCAGCCTTGTAGAGACAAATATTTTTGCCCTTATTTTCAAGAGCACCTCATTGCCAATAAATGTGTAGGTGTAGCTAAATCTAATCAGTCTACTTGGTGCTTTCTGGTCTATCATTTGTCATTGCTATAATCCCATCCATCTGGGTAACATAGGTAGATATCTTTTAATACTGGCTGAATCTCCCAGCTATGATCTCTATCTGGTGGGCAGAGTTTGTTGTACAACCATTTTATTTCATCATGGTTCATTTCAAAAACAAACAGTTGCTATTGTTACTATTACAATGAAAAAATTTAGTGCAATAAAATAATTACTCCTGTTCCCCCCCAAAAAAAAAATAGGATCATTTTTTAAGATACCAATATTCTACTTGTGTGGTATGGATGAGAGCCATGGGACACTATAAGCTTTCAAAGAATTAAAACTGAGTATCATTCAAAGAAGGAGAAAGAGATACAACATGGGTGTGAACAGGCTTTAACAGATAAGAAATAAGAAACTATTAAGAACTGGAATAAAGGATGTCATCAATTATAGAAAAACTAGAGTGGTCATGTGTGAAGAGAGAGAAATAACTGACAGACAGCATGAGTGCTCCACTGGCATCCTAAGAAGCCCCTCTAAACAATGGATGGCCCCTTGAAGAAAACTTAAGGGAGGAGATGGACAAAAGTAGCATGGGATAATAGGCATGCAACACTGGGTGTAACATCCCCCTTAATAAAATCACAGATCCATCTGGGTATTGAAGAATGAGTTATACACAGACACAGACATACACACTCACACTCACACAATTCTAATAATGATCCCTTACAACTGTGTGGCACTTTATAGTTTCCAAAGTACTTTCCTGTCCCTCTTTTTTTTTTCCATCTGATTCCCATAACACCATAGCTAAATATAAATTAACAGTGTGAAGGAAAAATAAAAAAGTTAACGTGATTTCTGACTGCCTTAATGGGGCACAGCTTTCAGTGTTAGTCTCTCTATCATCTATTTCAGGGGTGGGGAACCTGAGGCCTGGAAGCCACATGTGGCCCTTTAGGTCCTGAAGTGCAGCCCTTTGACTAAATCCAAACTTCACAGAATAAATCCCCTTAATAAAAGGATTTCTGTAAAACTGTTCTGTAAAACTTGGACTCAGTCAAAAGGCTGCACCCAAGAATAGATTCTACTCTATTTAGACAACCCTGGAGGTTGTGTTCAGTTCTGGTTGAAACAGCATAGAAATGACATTGACAAACTAGAGAGAAAGACAACCAAGATGGTAAAGTACCCTGAGCCCATGTCATATGAGAATTGGTTGGAAGAACTAGGGATGTTTAATTAATCTAGAAAAGGTGTGTGTGGGGTGGGGAGGGAGGAGGAAATGATATCAGCCTGAAATTATTGGTCACATAGAACAGATATTAAATTTGTTTTACTTGACTCTAGGGGGCAAAGCCAGAAGCAATGTGTTGCCAAGTGGCATATTTAGGCTGTGTACTGGGGGTGGTGGGCGGGAACAAGGTATGTCAGATTTGAAAAAAAAGAGAAAGAAAGAAAGAAACTTCTTCATAATTAGGACTCTCCAAAAACAGAATGGGCTGCCTTGAGAAATAGAAGGATTTCCCTCATTGGAGGTCTTAAAGCAGAGCCTGTATGAGCATTTGTTTTGTTTGTTATACTGGGGCTTCTTTTTAGTATATGGGTTGGACAAGATGGCCACTAAGACCCCTTTCCAACTTAAATTCCATGAGAATGGTTCGGGAGAGATTACTGTCCCTATCTGACAGCATAGGAAATAGACTCCAGGGCAAAAGCATCTTGTCCAAAGTGACTCAGCAAATCAATGGTGGAGTTGGGATTAGAACTGAGGCCTCCTGATTTCAAGTGCAATATTTAACAGACTCTTACTCACAGAAACACACACTCCTAATACACACACACACACACACACACACACACACACACACACACACACACACACACAGAGGTGGTGGGGAAGAGAAGGGAACAGGCATTTATTAAGAGACTACTATGTGTCAAGCACTGTGCTAAGCACTTCACAAATATTATCTAATTTGATCCTCACCACAACCCTGCGAGATAGGTGCTTTTATTATCCCCATTTTATAGTTGAGGAAACTGGGGCAGACAAGAGGTTAAGTGACTTGCCCAGGGTCAAGACAGCTAGGAAATGTCTGAGGCTGGATTTGAGCTCAGGTCTTCCAGACTCCCAGGCTAATGCTCTACTCAGTGTGCTACCTAGGGTAAACTAGGGTCACATATGGCCACCCAACCAGACTTACAAATTTACTATTTATATAGAAGGGTAGCATAATTAAGAGAGACATAACAATGCCTATAATTAATGACCCTTTAAAAACTCTGTGTGTATGTGTGTAAAAAGATTCAAGTAACCACAAGAGGGAACCAAAGCCTGATTAAAAAACAAAACAAAACAAAAAAACCAAGACAAAACAAAACATAGATGAATCTTCCTGCCCAGAATATTCTCACACTGTCTACTGCCTGGTGATCTCTAATGACTAATAAACCCCTAAATCATCTCTGTGAGATAGAGAAAAATGCTCATGGCTTTTGTAGGGTAGTGGGTTTATGGTCAGCCATGAGGGTAAGGATGGGAGCCAGGAGAGCCAATATTTCAGCCAGTGAGCTGACCTGCAAGAATATGCTGCCACATATTATGATACAGATATGAGGTGGTGTACTCATCCCTTAAGGATGAGGCCTTGAATTAGGCATATGGAACAGCCTGTCAAATCCTCTTATGGACCTTATATCCCTTGCCCAAATTCAATGACAAAAGTGTCGTGACCCTTGACACCCCGTCCCCAGTGGTAATACTGACCAGAGAAGGCAATGACGAAGATCCCACCCACTGCTCCATCGCTGTGGAATTTGAGCAGGACCTGGTTGGATGAGCTCTGGGCTATTTTCTTGGCCGAGCTGCGTGTGAAGACTCCCAACTGGGAAGCTGTCTGCTGGGGCCCATCCCTGTCAGCCAGAAAGAAGGCTGTCAGTGTGGTGTTAAATTTATAATGGCTGGCCCCATCGATGCCTCCCAAGAGAAATCTGGCAATGACTTAAATTCTCTTCCCACTGAACAACATCATTCCCCAAAGTGACTCATGTTGGGTTTAGAAAATTCCATTTCATGAATTTCTTTGTGGCATGAAGTTAATCTCCTAAATCTGGTTAGGAGAATTCCAGTCTAATCTATGTTCATGTAAGCATTCTCTCTCTTCCTTCTTCATTAATATGTTTCTGTCACTTCCTTTGGCATCTGGATCAAAACAGTTTCTCTAGGAAGCCTTTTCTGATTGACCTCATCTCACACAGACCACACCTTGATACTTTATTTCATAGTAACACTTTTGTTATTCATGAGCTTTTGGGAGAATACGGTGAGTGTCTTCCCATTTCCCTGCCATCTTGAAAGGTGCAGAGGACCTACGTCCTAGCCATCCTTTAAGTCTCCCTGCTGGTTCCCTGACTTTGGAGGAGAAAACTCAGTTTCCTGGTGTAGTGAAAAGAGCACTGGATACAGAGTCAGACCTAGGATCAAATCCTAGCTCTGCTGCTTAGTACTTGAGTGGCCCATGGCAAGACACTTAATTTGTCTGTGCTTCAATTTCCTTACCTATCAAAAGAGGGACTATACCTGATGTTCTCCAAGATCCCTCCCAGGTCTAGTTTTTCTGTGTTCCCCTATCCCCAAGAGCTCCTTTCGTTGATCAGAAGAAGCCAGACAAAGCTGAAGTTAAAACCATACCACAGGAAACTCAATGTACCCCAAATATATGTCTTAGGGCCCCATTCACTGCAATTTTGAGTACAGGGGCTCTAGGAAGAATAGCAGGAACTACCAGAATTCCTGAATCAGAATTTTTTTTTTGGTTTGTTTTTTTTTTTGTTTGGTTGGTTTTTTTTGGGGGGCAGGATAGGGTAGCTACCCTATTAAACTCTTCCACTCTCTGAAAAGGACTAAAGATACATTCATCCAGCACCCTTGAAATCCCAGGAGGTTGATAGCTATTTATAGTTGCCTCTGTATTTTTTTTTTTTGCTAATAGAGACAGAAAATCTAGCAATCATTTTTATTTGGCTTTGGGATACACTGTGGGGTGTGTGTGTGTGTGTGTGTGTGTGTGTGTGTGTGTGTTTGTATGTTGGCTAGCTAATTAATCTGACCAAGAAAGTATTTTCAAACCTTTAGTAAAATGATGTTGTAGACCCTAGGCCACCCTGCATATGGATAGGGGAAAGCTGAGCTTAAATGGAAAGCTATCCATAGATAATATCCAAAGCAAATACAGGATTGCTAATAGGATGCTTCCTCCCCACTGCTAAAGCCCCTTACCAGATGGTGATGAAATCATTGTCCGGCTCCGTCTGCAGCAGGCTAAAGTTGAAGTGTATACCATGACCAGGGGGCACGGTGAGGAGCCAGGTGCAGTCCTGAGAGTTGGGATATGGGTTAGGGAAGCCAGGGGAGTAGACAGTGCCATTGTATAAGGTGATGTTCCCTCCGCAGGGGACTGTCAGGGTAGGAAACAAACAGAAAAAACTATACTTAGAGATATCCATCAACCTTGGGGGCTCAGGTAGCCTTCCATGCACCTGTCCATCTATCTTTCCCCCAATGCTACTAGCTATCCCTCAAAATGAGCTTATCAGGCAGTGGGGAAAAGGGATGGGGGAAAAGATCCTGGACAGGGATTCCTCTAACAGACCCCATCCAGGCCAGGCCCCTTATTGTCCCATTACAGCCCATGCTCATTCCTTCATTCATGCTGCCCCTCCCACCTGGAATGAGAGGCAGGACACATGCCATCACAAGAGTGCTGGCCTTGGAATCAGAAGCCTGGGGTTTGATTCCCAGCCCCACCACTTACTAGCTGTGTGAACTTGGACAAGTCATTCCAACTCTCTGAGCCTCAGTTTCCTCATCTGTAAAAAATGAGGATAATAATACCTGCCCTATCTTTCTTACAGAGTTGTTGTGAGGATAATGTTTGGTAAATTGCAGACCACTAAATAAATGTGAACTATTATGATTTCCTTTACTCTACACCTGCTGAATCTTACCTGTCCTTTAAGAACCAGTACAACCTCTACAGCCTCTGGGAAGTCTTTTCTGACCAGACAACCCCAACAGAGATCTCACTTGTTGCTGGACCTTTCCTGGAATATGAGGCACCCTACATATTACTAGGAATCACCTTCAGCTGTGGGTCTTCTCTCCTCAGCTCTACTGTGGGATCCCCTACAGCAGGGATCTTGTTGTAGACCACAAGTCTCAGAGTAGAAAATATCTTACAGGCCATCTCATCTAACACCTGAGCAGGAAAACCCAGCACAACAACCCAAACAAGTCTTCAGTTAGCCTCAGCTTGAAGACTTCCAGTGGTACCACCTGCTGAAGGAACCCATTTTACTTCTGATAATCTCTAATCATAAGGAAGTTTTCCCCTAAATTAAGCTGAAATCTGTTTCTTTACAATTCCACCCACTGCTCTTGAGGGCCAAACAAAAGTCCAATCACTATTCTACATAAAAACATTCTTCAAAACCTGAAGATAACTATTATGCCTTCTCTAAGTTATCTCTTGGCTAAACCATCCTTAGTTCCATCAACCAATCCTCATGACATAGTTCTAATTTGCCCATGTTGATTCTAAAAGAAATCCAGAACTAAAGACAACATTTCAGATGTGATGCTGAGGAAATAAACTAGCAGGACCACTATTTCCTTTATTTTGAACATTAAACTTCTATTAATATAGCTGAAGATCACATTAATGGCTGTCATGTCACTAACTGATTCATACTGAATCTGCCATTTGCTAAATCCCTTGATCTTTCTCGGAAGAACTGATTTTTAGCCACATATCCTTCACCTGTACTCGTGGAAGATTCAGACTTCTATGGGAGATCCACAAGATCAGGGTTGCTTCTTATGTTTTAAAGAAAAAAAAAAGGTCCAGTGGTTGGATATCCCAGAGAAGCAGGTTTGGACTTGATACAAGTAAAACTTGACTCAATTATAGCTCTCCAAAAATGGAGAAAGTTCTTCAAGAGAAAGACAAATAATCAATGGCTGGGAATGTTTTGTTTTGTTTTTTAATTTTTTTTAATATTGGTTGGGAATGTTGAAGAGGAAATTCTACCTCAGGTATAAGTTGGCAAAGTTGACTTCTGAAGGTGTTTGCATTTCTCAGATTCAATCTCTATTTTGTAGCTAAGGAAATGATGATTAAATGGCACACCCACAGTCATAGCTAGTAAGTGGCAGAGCCTAGGTTCAAAGCCAAGTCTTTTGTATCCAAGTACTGTGTTCTTTCCGCTCCAACTTCCAAAGGGAATGTCTCAGTTTGCACTATAATCATGCACACTCAGGTGTTTTTTAAAGGCTCTTGAAAAAATATGCAGGTTCTTAAATTTTCAATGTGTGTACTGTCCATGGCCCATAAGAGCAGGGCCTCTCATAGAGTAGGAGTACATCTCCATGTTTACACTTGGGGCCTCTCCGTACTGGGCACTGCTACCGCACCACAGCCTGCACTGTCACCCAACTTAGTACCTACAGCTGCTCTCCCTACCAAAACTCCTGACTCCTGCATTAGCCTTTATAGCACTAGGAAGGGGCCAATCTCTATGAAATCTTGTTTCTCACTAGGTCCCCAACCACTGTCACTCACTGCCTCAGCCTGAATGAATGAGAAAAACTAGCCAGAAATATTGGCTCTGTAGTGAAGCTGAGCCTGAGGTCCTAGATCATCAATGACAGACTGCTTATGAGAAATGATTATTTTTATTAGCTCTACTAGCTTCATCCTCTTCTTTTCATGTTCTCTCACCCCACAAATCTAATCATTTGCCAAAATTTTCCATTTCTACCCACAACATCTTCTATTCAGCCCCCTTCTCTTTCTTCACATGGCTATCAACCTACTTCAGACCCGCATCACCTCGTACCTGGAATGCATTCCAAAAGAACCCCAATGTCTTCCTTTCTCAAGTTTTTACTCCTGTCCTCACCATCCAACATATCTTCCATGAAGCTTTTAGAGATACTGTCCTAAATCACAGTTCTGACCATTTTGCTCCCTTACTAAAAACAAAACCAAAAAACCCTGCAGTGGCTCCCTATTTCCTTTAGGATCGAATCTAAACTCCTCTCTTTGGCTTTTAAAATTCCTCACAACTTGACCCTGAACTATCTTTCCAACCTAGGCACACATTAATCCCCTTCTTACATTCTGCAGTGCAGTGAGATGAGCCTTCTTGCTGTTTCTAACCCAAAATATTCCGTTTCCCATTTCTTTACCTTTGCATTGGCTGTCCCCATATTTGAAACATACTCCTCCTACCTCTGTCTCTTAGAATCCCATGACTCCCTTCCCCTCAGTTGCTAGTGCCTTCCCCCTCAAAATTATCTCACATTTAGAACAGATTTTGTACATTTTTGTATACTTTGTGTATGTACATAAACACATGTATAGACTGACATATATGAATATATTTTATGTATAAACATATTTTATATATTGAACTATATTACATATAGTTTACATACATGAGTATTTATATGTATATATACACATATATGTGTATATATATACATATATATATACACACACATACACACGTTATATGTGTGTATAAACATACACATTTTCTCCTCAAATAAAATGTACATTCCTTGTAGTAGGCAACAACTGTTTCATTTTTGTCTTTGTACCCTCATCAGGAACTTAAATGTGTGCTGAGAGATGGAATTTTCGTCACCTTTGGGTGATTCATCAGCATGGCTTCTGACATACTAGATATACCCTGGAGGACAGACACACACAGGATCTTCTTTGCTAGCTGTCCTTTAGGGATAGGAGGTTGGAACAACAGAATCCCATTCGATCCAATCACATTCAATTGACCTGAGATTTATTAAGTGTCAAAAACAAAGACAAAACAGTCCAGAGGCAGAGGAGAGCATATGAAATAAACCTGAGGAAGTAAATACAACACCGTTTCAAGAGGGGGAGAGCGCTAACAACTTGGGCTATCAGGAAAGCCTTTATGTAAGAGGCTGGGCTTTGAAGGAAGTCGGGGGTGGCGGACTCCATGCAAGGACGTTCTAGACATGGAGAACCACTCAGGCACAAGCATGCAGGTGAGATAAGGGATGCTGGCAAAAGGAACCTCTTGGCAGGTCAGTGTCACCTGGATGAAAAGTGTATCATGGGGATTAATAAGAGAATGGAAAGAGAAACTAGGCTGAGGATTTTGTATTTTATCCTAGAAACAATGAGGGCCACTGACAATTCTTTAGTAGAGAGGCTATATACTCAGATCTGTGTTTTAGAAATATCCATTTGGCAGCAGCTATGTGGAGGGCAAAGTGTTTGGAGGCAGGGAAATCTATTAGGATGTTACAGAAACAGTTCAAGGAAGAGAAAAGGAAGGTCTGAACTAAAGTTGAGACCTGTGTAAATAGAGAAAATGAGATGGATGTGAGAAATTTTACGGAAATAGGGTCAGCTAGGCTTGGCAAGTGATTGGCTTTTGAGCTTGAGGTAAAAGGAAGAGTGGAGGATAACTCTAAGGCTGTGAACCTGAGTGATGGGAAGTTTGGAGCCATCAACAGAACACACAGATACAGACACATGAAGGAAAGGCAACTGCAGACCAAGATCCCTGTGACCACACTTCCACTGCTCTGAAGATCCTACTTTGCTTCTTTTCTTTCCCTTCTTGTATTTACTATCTCTGACAATGAAATGATGGCTTATCTCAAGGATCAAATACTAGAAATGTCACCACTTCTTGTGGGTTAAATATATCGGTTAGCTGCAGCTGGTACCAAAAAGGAAGTACTGTTAGCATTCCTGGCACTTAAGCCATGTTTGCTTCTACCCCTGTGATTCAGCTCTTTAGCTTTCTCCATTTTACAAATAGCACCATACCTTCACACCTGGGCAGAGGGTGATCCCAGTTCCGATTAGTGCCATGCAGGCAGGTAAGCACTGGGTGGCCAATCAACTGATATCCTGGGAGGCATTCAAAGGTTACCGACTGTCCAACATTGTATCCAGCTCCTCTCACAATGCCATTGGCAAAGGGTTCTGGGTCTGGGCACTCTTGGAGCTCGTAGGCTGGAAATGAAAAGGAAAATTTGTTAGATCACTTCTATTGGACTTTAACTTTTAGATTTGCATTCAGATAAAAGTTGAACTGTCTTCTTCTGAGACGCCAGACTTATCCCAAACTTTCCACAGAAGATTTCACTAGACTCAGAATTTCAGAGGAGGAAAGGACTTCAGTGGCTATCTTATTTAACCCATACCTGAAAAATAATCATCTGTACAACATACTTGATAAGTGGTCATCCAGCCTTTGTTTCACTACTCCCAAAGAGAGGAAAAGCAAACTGCCTCCCATTCTACTTCTGGAAGATTAAAATTGTTACAAGTTTCCAAACCCTCCCCCTGCCACACACACATCAAACCTAAACTTCCTTTTTCAATTTCCAGTCAGTTCCTAGTTCTTACCTCTGGAATCAAGCAGAACAAATCCAATCCCTTTTTAGAACTTTCTATAAGGATGAGATACTGAGGCTCACAATAAATTAAAACTGAAGCCTCTTGGTTTGGAGATACTGGAAACCTGTAAAGAAGAGCTCCTATTTTGGGCTATTTTAGAGTTGCTCTGTCTATGAGAAGAGAGATGGAACAGAAGACCTTTGATATCTATTCTAGTCCATTGTAAGTTACATCTACACTGCTCCTGCGTGATACAAAAATTCCCCTTTTAGGTGAATAGTTCTGAAGTCAAAACTTCTGTAGTTGCTAGGAATTTTCTTCTGGTGCTTAGAGTCATCAAATTGTTTTGTCAATCTGTTATGGAGAAAAAAAAAACTAACTAATCGATGAATCTAATCCCAGTGTAGCTGACAGCAGGCTCCCTCAGGGGTAGGCCAACCCAGCTCCTGAATACTTTCCATTTCTCTTCCGGATTTTCTTTAATATCCTCACTAATAAACATCAGAGATCAATGCTTCTTCACTAGTCTACCACATTAGCAAGTCCACACCTAATTCCCCAGAATAAGATAAATGAATCACGACTTTTATGGGGCCCCTAGCACAACCATCCCATACACAAGAGCAAAGTATGTACCTTAAAGTCAAAGTCATACATAAAGTAATAAACACGTTTTATCCTATACCCTTCCCACAGAATAAGAAAATGCAATTTTATCAAATTACTGACATGCTTTGTGATTAAGTCTGAATTCTTGTTCTTCTGGATTCATTTAATTTATCCTTTAAAGCCCATTCTGAATGCTTCCTCTTCTAGTAATCCTTCCCTGATTCCCTCAATCAGTAATAATCTTTTTCCCTCTAGAACCTAACATAGAACTTGCTAGTATTTCTTCAATGTGCTTATCATATGCTATTTTGTATTATAGTTACAGGTATCATTTGAAGGCAACAGAATTCTAATTAAATCAATTTTAATTTCCATGATGGCAGGGACTATGTCTTTCTAAACTCTGTACCTCCCCCAGTGCCTAACATAATGCTCTGCACATAGCAGGAACAAAATTATTATATGCTGAACTGAATATACCTGAACTAGAACCAAGTGAGTGGAAGTTACAGGGACACAGATTTTGGTTCAATATAAGTGAAAATGTCATACAAATCAAAGTTGTTCAGAAATGTGATATGCTGTATCAACAGTTAATTAATTTAGAAGATCACAGATTTAGAGCTTCAAGGTACCTTAGAGGTCATCTAGTCCAAATCTCCCATTTTAAAAATGAATAAACTGAGGCCCAAAGAAGAGAAGGAAGCTGCTCAAAGTCAGTACATTTCAAGTGGCCAATCTGGGTCTCGAGCCCAGGTCTTCTAACTCTGAATCAACACTTTCCCGTCTGTATCATGCTGTGTCCCAGGGAGTCTTCAAGTAAAGGAGAGGTAATCATTGCTGGTATGTTATAGAGAGGATGAGTAGTTCACTTCCCACGACATACTTTTCCACTTCACCTCAGCCACACACAAAAGTGGACACACATACCTTTGATCTCGTTGTCACTTACAAATATACCATCTCCACTTTCAAGAATTCCAGAATGTCACCATCTGACAAAAATCTGTTGTCTTTTCACCTCTCCCTCTGCCTTCCATTAAAAAACCCCACTTTTTCTCTACAATGTGAGTTCCATTCCCTTGACCCCTCAATTCTCTCCCAGGCCATCTCCCCTACACTAAACTCTCTCCTCTTCCCCCCATACTGACACCTTGCTGAACCAATCCAACTCTACATTGTCCTCCTCTCTCGAATCCCTACTGCCTTATCATGTGGCCAATTACATCTGGCCAAACCTTGGCCTTGGCCAAACTCCCACCATTTGCCACCTTCACTCCTACATACATGCCACTGAATAAAGGTAGAGAAAATCACACAACTGCTCTCACTGGGTGCACCATAAATTTATGTTACATAACTTCAACTGTACCCTCACTACTGCTAGGCAATCCTATTATACCCGCTTATTCCACAGCAGCTCTTCCAAACCTTTTCATCCCTCCTCAAACCTCTCATGGCTTCTCCTTCCTTAGCTGATAACTTTGTCTCATATTTTACAGAAAAAATTCGGGGCATCTAGGCGACACAGTGGATACAGCGCCAGCCCTAAAGTTAGGAGGACCTGAGTTCAAATTCAGCCTCATACCAAACATTTGACACTTACTAGCTGTGTGATCCTGGGCAAGTCACTTAACCCCAACTGCCTAAAAATAAAAATAAAAAAATTGAAGCCATTTGCTGTGAATTCTCTCCTCTTCCCTCTTCATCAACTCCTATCACATAGGTGTTTCCTGCCAATATCTCCTCCTTCCCCCCTGATTCACAGGATGAAGTAGCCTTACTCCTTACCAAGGCTCTCCCCTCTACTTGTTCAAGTGATCCCACTCAAACCTGTATCCTTCAACAGATTGTTCCCTCTGTCATCCCCACTTTTTCACTTATTTTTAATCTCTCCCTGGCTATTGACTCATTTCCTATGGGCTACAAACATGCCCATGTCTCTCCTATCCTGGAAAAACCCTCACTTGGTCTTTCCATCCCCAATAATTATTGTCCTATATCTCTTCTGTCCTTTATAGCTAAACTCCTTAAAAAGGTCATCTAGGTACCTCCACTATCTCTCCTCTCACTCTCTTCTTAACCCTTTACAATTTGGGGCTTCTGACCTTATCATTCCACTGAAACTGCTCTCTCCAAAGTTACTAATGATCTCTTAATGGCCAAATCCAATGGCCTTTTTCTCAATCCTCATTCTCCTTGACCCCTCTGGCAGCCTTTAACAGTGTTGATCATTTTCTCCTCTCTGATACTTTTTTCTCTCCAAGTTTTTGAGACATCATTCTCTCTCCTGGTTTTCCTTCTACCTATGTGACTGGTCCTTCTCTGTATTCATTGCTGTATTATCCTCCACATCACATCCCCTAAACTGTGGGTGTTCCTCAGGGTTCTGACCTGTGCCCTTTTGTCTTCTCCCTTTATACTAGTTCATTTGATAATCTCATCAGCTCTTATGGATTTAATTACCATCTTTATGCTGGTGGTTCCCAAATTAGGCAACACGACTCTACGACCTTCAGACTTGCAAACCAGGAGTCATTCTGGACTCCTTACTCTCATCCCTCATATCCAAGCAGTCGCTCAAGACTGCCAATTTCACCTTTGATACCTCTCTTGAATATACCTCCTTCTCTTCTTTGACACTGACACCACTCTAATGCAGGCCCTCATCATCACATATCCGGACTATTACAATAGCTTTTTGATGGTCTGCTTGTCTCAAGTCCCTCCCTACTCCAATCCATCCATCATTCAGCCACTAAAGTAATTTTCAGAAAGCACAGATCTGATCATTTTACTCCATGTCACTTAAAGAAAA
The DNA here is from genome assembly GCF_003287225.1 of Phascolarctos cinereus. Taxonomy (NCBI): domain Eukaryota; kingdom Metazoa; phylum Chordata; class Mammalia; order Diprotodontia; family Phascolarctidae; genus Phascolarctos; species Phascolarctos cinereus. Next base: position 354,834,538 of record NW_027556098.1, read on the forward strand.
TCCACTGTCTTTCTATTGCCAATTGGATCAAATACAAAATGCTCTGTGGGACATTCAAAATCCTTCATAACCTAGGCCCTTCCTACCTTTTCAGTCTTCTTACACTTTGCTCTCCAACAGGTACTTTTCAGCTCAGGGGCACTGTCCTCTTAGCTGTTCCACAAATAAGATACCACATGTCTCAGCTCCAGGCATTTTCTCTGGCTGTCTCCCATGCCTAGAATGCTCTCCTTCTTCCCCTCTGACTGCTGACCTCCCTGGCTTCCTTTAAAGTCCCAACTACAATCCCATCTTTCACTGGAAGCCTTCCCATCCCCTTTTAATTCTAATGCCTTACTTCTGTTAATCATTTTCTATTTATCCTGTATATAGCTCATTTTATATACATTTGTTTCAATGCTGTCTTCTCCATCAGACTGTAACTTCCTTGCAGACAGAGGCTATCTTTTGCCTATTTGTGTTTTCTTATCACCAACACTTAGCACAGAACCTGGCACATAGCTGGTGTTTAACAAATGTTTAGTGATTGATTATACTAGTTGATTTCTGAGGTTCCTTTTAGCTCTGATTTTCTGTATGGTTTAATGTAGCCTTAAAACCACCTCCAAATAATAAGGAACTGGATAGTCCCGATCTTGATCATGCAGCTATGGAAAGCTAAGCTATATATCCAAAATGATTGTATTTCATCTTTTGACAGGGTCCAAGGCCAAAGAACCTGGGAGGGGAGGGAAAGAAGAAAATTCCCTTGCTCCTCACCATCTATTCCCTGACTCCATGGCTTTGACTTTGTGGGCAAGACCCCAAAGGTGGATTACTCTCAATTCTCTGACACATAGCCTTTGAGGGTTTCCTAAAAGTCCATTTGGTTAGCCTCAGCAGGGAATACAAAACCTATGCTACATAATATTAGGACAAACACCAACCCACCCTTCCTCAGCAGCCTCCTCAAAGTGTTGTTCTCTCTTCTACCAGGCCTGACATTTCCATCTTAAGAGTTTTTAATAGGTCAGTAATTTTTTAACTAGAGTGCTTGATGTTTATTGTTGTGTTCCCTGTGACTCTCACAATAGTTCTCCATTTGAAGGCAGGGCAAGGCAGGGAAGGTTAGGAATTATTTCCATTTTATAGATTACAGAATTGGAGATGTTAACTGACAAAGGCACACAGCTAGTAAGTAACAGAACTAGGAACAGAACCAAGTTCTTTTTACTATCATTTTTTTTCTCTCTCCCCAATTCTCCCTGAATCTTTCTCTCCTTCGTTATTCTACTCTTCTCTCTGAAATGTACTAGACTAGAGTTGGAAGGGGAGGGGAGTGAGGAGAAGGAAGGTCAAAGCAGAGGGTAATAGAGAAGACAGGGAAGATTCATTCATGCTCTTTACCTTGATATTCCAGCTTAAATCCTGGACGGTTCTGCGAGTGGTCACTGTGAAAATAAACTGTTGTCTCATGGGATGTTGAAAGCAGGGAGCCTGGCAAGCCATTCCCACTGAACTTTCCAATCACATGGCTAGTTTCATAGGGACCATTCCGAATTTCAATGAAGTCGTGGTTGGGCTCAGTGGAGAAGTTCAAGAATTGTATATGTGCTCCTAAGAAAAGGAATCATCAGTAGGTAGGATCTTTAGTCATTGTTCAAAATCCTGTTCCAACCCATCTAAATTCTGTTACCTTTTCCTGATTAAACCAAATGTCATGACCCACAGTAAGTATCATTTCCATTGATCACTAACCTAGATACTCCTATTCTCAAGCACCTTTACACTTGCTATTCACTCTATATTCTAGGTTTGCTGGCTTCTCTCCAGGTATTTTTCCTTTCCCATTTGACGCTGATAAGATATTTGCCTGTGGTAGCCCTTACAATCCTCAATGCTGATATAACTGTATTGGCCAACAGGGACCCAGAGATCTCAAACAAACAACCCAGCCGTCATTTCAGGCAAGGGATGCCTGACTGTGGAGCTACCCTACTCTATATTCTACATTCATATAGGACCAGATGCCATAGCCTAGAAGCTCCCATAATATCAGTATCGGAACTAGTCACCTATTCCCTCAAGGCATTACCAAAAGCCCTGAGAAATCTATAAGAAATCCAATGCCCTCCAACTAGCTAAGGATTCTGCACCTAAGCAAACAATCTTGTGGACATACCCAGTACACTGACTGTCCCATACTAATAATAGAGAAGTAACATTCTCTAAGTTTAGGTAGTTTTTGCTTCCATATATTTAATTCTGCCCTCATTAATCAACTACAGAATTCAGGGCTGGTTTCAAACTATTCCAACACCAGTGTATGAAAAGAACCATCAGGGAAGCAACCTGAAGCTTCTTTTATATGCATGAGGTGATAATTACTCACACTGTGGGAAGCACACAGCATAATGCTGTTATACACAAAACTCTTATCAGCAGGTAGTGTTCAGTCTATTCAAGGTAATTCAACAAATATTTATTAAGCATTGGTTATACTAGGAGAGTGACTAGAAAGGAAGACAAGGACAAATGATCTGACTTTTGGTAAGTATGGAGAGTAGGAAGACAATTTTTAAATGCTGTATTCATATCTTTTACTTTTAAATCAGCCCATTCCTGATATGACCCCTTATAACACAGAAAATAGTTAAACAAAGCCAGAAAGAAAGACCAGCTTCAGATATCTGTAGTGCTTAAGTATATTCATCATTTGTTCTCTGGGGCCAAGATGGGATTTTACAATTAAAACATGTTCAGTCTCCTTTCAGTGTTGCTTTGTTTATATTACTGCAGTCATGTGCACAAATTATTTTCCTGGTTATACTTACTTCACTCTGAAATAGCTCATATGAGCCTTTCAATGCTTCTCTGAATTCTCATTCAGTTTCTTAGAGCACAGTACTATTCCATGACATTCATGGAAAAAAGTCTTTTGTTACAAAAAAAAAGTGCTGCTATGATTATTTTAATACATATGGAACTTTTCTTTCTGTCTTTGATCTCTGAGGTACATTTCTGGTATTACTACTATTGGACCAAAGAGCATAAAGAATTTAGTGACTTTTCTGCCGTAATACCAAACTCTTTTCTACAGTGGTCAGACCAATACACAGTACCAACAGTGTTTTATTATGTTTGACCTCCCACAGTCCTCACAACACTGACAATTTCCATCTTTTAATCACTTTAAATGGTGAGAAATTTGCAGTGGTTTGCATTAAGTGTACAATGTTTGTATTTCTGCCATGGCCAAGTAACCATTATCTATGCTCAAAATCCAGGCTGGCCTCCTTCCTAGGTGAGGGGCCTCAAGGAACACCTTTTCATTCTCCAGCTTATCAAGGACAATTAATCACAAAATTGCATACAATCACAAAATTTTAGAGTCAGAGGCCACTGAACTCCAAAAGGAATCTCCTCTGACACTACAAACAAGTGGCAACACAGCCTTTGACTGAGGACCTCCAGTGAGGGAGAAGTCACTATATCCTGAAACAGCCAGTTCCACTTGTGTATAGCTTTAATTGTTAGAAACTTTCCCCCTCATAATAAAATTAACTTGTCCCCTTTGCAGCCACCTTGTATCACTCCAGGTTCAGCCTTCTGTATCTGATTAGAAAAGTCTAATCCCTTTTCCTTATAGCAGCTCTTCAAATACTTGAAGATAACTCTCATGCCTTCTCCCTTCTCAGACTTCTTTACACCAATCATCCTGGTTGCATTCCTGTGAAAACTATCCAGCTAATCAATGTCATTCCTAACTAGTGGTGCCCCAAATTAAAAACAATACTCCAGATGTCATCTGACAAGGATGGAGTACAAAGGGATTATTTCTTCATTATGCCTTTCTTAATACAGGCTAAATTGAAAAGTCTGGCAGAAGTTAGGTCTAGACTAAGATCTCACACCAGGAAGAAGATATCTTTTGCATCTCTAGAAAGGGGAAGATACTGTGACCAGACAGGGGATAGAAATGATCACAGAAAATAAAATAGCCAATTTTGACTATATAAAATTGAAAAAAATTCACACAAATTTAATAAAATTAAAACTAAGAGGAAAAATTTAACTGGAAAAAAATCTTTGCAACAAGTTTCTCTGATAAAAATTTGATAAACAAGATACATAATGAACAGATTCAAATATATTGCAATGGAAGCCATTTCCCAATAGATAAGGAAGGAAGGGTTCATTTAGTAAGTTGCTATTTCTGTGCTAAGTACTGTGTTAAGTACTTTACAAATATTATCTCATTTGATCCTCAAAGCAACCCAGGGAGGTAGGTACTATTATTATTCCCATTTTATAGTTAAGGAAACTGAGGCAAAAAAGATTTAAGTGACTCTCCCAGGATCGCACAGCTAGTAAGTGTCTGAGGCTGGATCTGAACTCAGGACTTCCTGATTTTAGGTCCACAGCTCTATCTACCTTGTCACTTACCTAGATGCCTCTTGACAAATGATCAAAGGATATGGAGAGGAAATTTTTAAACAAAAAAGTTCAAACTGCCAACAGCCATATAAAGAAATGCTCCAAGTCACCAATAATTAGAGAAATGCTTATTAAAACAATGAGAGACTGCCTCATATCTATCATACTGGCATAGATTTTTAAAGAAAAAATAAAGGAAAAAGATCATTGTCGAAGCAGCTTTAGAAAGATAAGTACACTGATGTGTTGTTAGTGGAACTGTAAAATGGTCCAAGAATTCTGGAAAGCAATTTGGAAGCATGCCCCCAAAGTCACAATACTACTATTATGCCTACATTTCAAAAAGACCAAAGAAAGAGGAAAATGACCCATATGTGCAAAAATATTAAAATGTATTTTTGCTGTGGCAAAGAACTGAAAACAAAGTGAGTTTCCATCAATTGGGAGAATGACTGAACAAATTATAATGTATAAATGTCATGTAATATTAAACTATAAGAAATTACAATAGGGACAGTTTCAGAGAAATCAGAGAAGGCTTGTATGAATTGATGCTGAGTGAAGTGAGCAGAACAAGGAAAATAATTTACATATTAACAACAGTATCATAAAGAAAAACAACCTTGAAAGACTTAAGGAGTCTGATCAGTGAAATGACCAACCACAACTCTAGAAGACTTACAGGGAATCATTTTACCCATCTCTTGACTGAAAGGTGATAGACTCAGGGTGAAGAATGAAACATACATTTTCAAAGAGGATAAATATATGGATCTGTTTTCCTTACTTATGCTTATTTGTTTCAAGAATTTTATTTTTCATGTTTATTAAGAGAGAGTATTGAAACAGGACAGGAGAAGTAGCAATATGATTTGCCAAAAAAGAAGAAAAAAATTAAGTCATTGAAGCATTTTATTTAAATGAAGAAAACAGAACTGAAGGAAGTTCAGATAGAAAAAGACAGGCATGACAACTTTGAAACTGCATGTTAAATTTATTATATACTTTAAAAATCTGTATGTAATAGAGTTTTGTTTTTTCACATAAAATTCTGTTTTTCTACTTCTTACATGCAAATGTTCTTTTTCTTTTTTGGTGTTTATTAAATTCAAAATTTTTAAAAAGAAAAAAGAAGGTAGCATACTGGTTTTTTATATCTTTTTGAAAAGCTAGCAGTCATTATAAACAGATTCATAATTTTCTGTATTAGCCTGTTTTTCCATTCTACTTTGTATATGGAATTTTTTTTCAGATGTTAAGTACAGAATTTTTTTAAAAATTAAAAAAAAATACTACCCAAGATTGCATTAGCTTTTTTTTCCCACTGTCACAAAACAATGATCCATATTGAGCCTTCAAACCTTTTTTAATCAAAGTGCTATCTAACTATGCCTCATCGTACTTGTGAAGTTGATTTTTTTTTTCAACTCAAGTTTAAGGCTTTAAATTTGTTCCTACTGAATATCATCTTATTAGATTCAGCCTAATGGATACTCACTCTGCTGTGCAGTTTGTTAGCTATCGCTCCCTGCTTTGTGTCAAGGACAGACTTGAAGAGTATTCTCTTTATTTACGTCCTAGATCAAAATACTAAACAGTGCAAGGCTAAGCTCAGGTTCCAGCAGCACTGGAGACCTCCTGCCAAGGTGACACCAGACAACTAACTACCATATCTTTTGAATCCAGACATCCAATCAGTTACAAATCAAACTAATAGTTCTATTTTCTAAGCCTACATGTCTCCACCTTTTGCATATGAAGAGTATGAGATAATTAACTCCGTGCTTTCCTACAATCTGAGTAAATTTATCTACAGTATCTGATCTACCACTTTAGCAACTTTATTTAAAAAGGAATTAAGTTTAGTTGGATGAGACTTGATTTTTATGAAATGATACTGACTATCTGAGATCACCACTTACTTTTTCTAGATATTTATTAAATATCATAAAACCTTTCTAGATTTTCTCAATGGCAGTTAAGGAAAGATCAATAGCCTACAGTTTGTACTCTACCTCTTTCAGTCTTCAAGATGACAGTTGCTCTTCTCTTATCTCATGATACCTATCCCATTCTTCCCATGACGTTTCAAGATCATCAGCAATTGGCTCATCAATCACATCTATCAGCTCTTTCATAGGATCATGGATTTAAAGCAAGAAGGGAGTGCAGAGCACTGGTGTCAAACTTAAATAGAAACTGGGGCCACAAAAACATAGTAAGGATCTCTGTGGATTGCATGGTGACTTAGTTTTACAGTGTAAAATTATCAATTTTTAATTGTATTTTTTTCATTAAATATTTCCCAATTACAGATAGGTCTCACTTTACATAAGTAGACCATTCCACAGACCACATAAAGCAGTTTTTATGTAATTTGAATTTGTGAAAGTAGAGAAAGGAAGAAGGGATGAAGAGAGGCAGAAAGGTCGCTTGCTGTGGAGAGATTGGGCTGGCACACAGTTCAAGGACACATGGGGGCCAGAGACAAAGAAGTGAGAGCAGGTGGAGGAACATGCATGGGCTGGGGCCAGTCATATGGCGGCCTAGCCAAACTGAGTGGAAGAACACATGGGGGTAGAGGGGTGGGAGGTAGATATGTTGGGCCAGATTTGGGCACAGTCAGAAAGGCCAGGGACAGACACGTGGTACCCAAATGTGGATGGATGGAAGGGCAGATACACAGGAGCTGGACATGTGGGCAGAATGGGGCAAAGGTCTCTTCTCTCAACACCGGAGGTCTCAGGCCAAGTCCCTGACCTGGTGGCAGAGGCAGCAGTGGCAGTCTCTCCTCACATCTATTCTGTTTTCACTTAAAGGGTTTTTTGCTTGTTTGTTTTGGCTTGTTTTGTTTTAGTGGGGAGGGCAGGAAGCCAAAGTGTTAAGCCAAGAACACGAGAGGAGGCAGACAGCACATTGTTGTACAGTAAAGTTAACACTGGGTTGTTGGATTTTGTTGTTTTTTGAATGCAGATTTCTTTCAGAATTCTTTAAGTAAAGTCGAATTTGCATAATGTGAATTTATATAAAACAAGAACTGTCTGTACATTTTAATCTGGTTCAGGTTGTTATAAGGGATTTTATGGGTCACATATGGCCAGTGAGCCACAATCTAACACCTCTGGCTTAGAAGCTATCTAATCTAAGCCCCTCTTTTACAGAGGATATAGTTCATCTGGTCTAGGTGACTTGAATTGGTCAAGGATGATAATTTGGGCACTCTCCTACTATTTCCTTTTATTTATTATCTAGGGTACCAATGCCCTCTTATCCAATTTCATTCTATTCTTATTCATCCAAAAGTACCTATTCTTGTAAGAGAAAATAAGCAAAATAAGAACTGAACAACTCTGCTTTCTCTCTGTTGTCAGTGATCATACACATTAACACTTGGCAGTACGCCTGTCACTTTGATTCTCTCTTTTCCTCACTATAGCTAAAAACAAACAAAAACTCTTTTTGTTGTTGTTGTTGTCCTTAGATTTACTCACCAAGCCTCAACATTCTGAGATTTTGCATGACATACTTTTTGTGTTCACCCGGTTTTTTGCTTTTATCTTATGTACCTCACCTTTAAACATCTACAATCAGTTGATTAGCTCCTCTGGCATCCACACTGGTTTCTTCAGGCAAGCCCCACAATATCAAATTGTTTTTGTATGCATATTAAAACCAACTCTTTTCTCTGCCTCCTGCAAGGAGAGTCATTAGTATACTTTGTTACAATTTCCTAGTCTAATGTTGATGCTACCAAGATACTAGCTATGGCCAACAAACTCTGATTCAGTTAGTATGATAACCAAAGGCAATATTTTTTAGAATACACACATATACACACACACACACACACACACACACACACACACACATATATAAAAAACTCATTTGTAAAATATTGGAGAGGAGGAAAGTGAAATTATGAACAGTATTAACACATAAAGCATTGGAAAGCAGTAGATGGGAGAAACAAACTTACAAAAAGCCTGGCAAAATATCTAAACATTTCTAAATTCTAAACATTTGGGGAAAAAACATGGATTTCATAATTACCTTAAAAATGACCCAAGAAAATGTCAACAACTACTCTCTAATCTGCCTGTTTTCTAAGCTCTACCAAAACTTTATGAGTATAATCTACATGTGCATAAAGGTTATTCTTGATGAAAGCTTGCAAAATATAAAGGACTTCCCAAATGATATTTTGGGATCTTATTCCTGACATGAAGCCTAAATTTGCCTCTTTGCCACTTCTACCCATTGCTACTACCTCTAATCTCTAAGGCTGAACAAAACAAATTGAATTAATTCCAATTTCTCATGAAAATCTTTCAAAACTTCAAGACAATTATCAAGCCTCCCTGAGTTTTCTCTTCTCCAGTTCATAGGATCATAGATTTAGATCTGGAAAGAACATTGGAAATCATGGATTCCAAACTCCTCATTTTACAGATGAAGAAAATGAAACTTGGACAGGTTAAATGACTTTCCCAGGATACTTTAACTGATTCTTCTATGACATGGTCAAGGTACTTTACATCTTAGTTGTGCTCCTCTGGACATTCTCCATCCAGATGATCAATGATCCACTTAACTTGTGGCGCCCAGAATTCAACCCCATATTCCAAATATGGTTGGACCATGACAAGTGTACACCAGAACAATTTCCTTCCAAGTGAAGAAAATATATTGCATTAACATTCAGAGGACCTGGACTTGAATGTCCATTCTGGCATTTGATTGATACCTGTGTGAACTTGGAAAAGTTATTCACCCTTCTAGGATTTAGTTACTTCCTCTGTACAACTAAAGGTTTCAACTAAGGATCATCCCAGATCTAAATGTATGGTCTCATCATCTTTATTCCTAGAATCTATCCCCTCTTTATATCATTATGTTTGATCAGATTTTATTTATTTTTAGTTTTCAACATTCACTTCCACAAGATTTTGAGTTCCAAAATCTCATCCCTCCTTCCACCCCAAGATGGTACACATTCTGAATACCCCTTGCCCTAGTCTACCCTCCCATCTGTCTCTCCCCCCTTCTCTTATCCCCTTCTCCTTCTATTTTCCTGTAGGGCAGGATAGATTTCTGTACCCCATTTCCTATATTTCTTATTTCCCAGTTGCATGCAAAAACTTTTTTTTTTAACATGTGTTTTTAAAACTTTGGATTCCAAATTTTCTCCCTTCCTCCCTCCCCACCCACTCTCACTGAAAAGGCAAGCAACTCAATACAGGTTATATATGTGCAGTTATGCAAAACATGGTAGTCATGCTGTGAAAAACTAACTCCATTTCCCTTAGTCCTATTCTGCCCCCATTTATTCTATTCTTTCTTTTGACCCTGTCCCTCCCCTCTATCATCTCCCTGCTCTCTTGTCCCCTTCCCCCACTATTTTCCATGCCCAATTGAGTGTGTATGTTATTCTCTCCTTAAGCCAAATCTGATGAGAATAAGATGATTCACTCATTTCATCTCACCTTCTCCCATTTCCCCTCCACTGTAAGAGCCTTTTGTTTTGTTTTTTTTGTGAGATAATTTACCCCATTCTACCTCTCCCTTTCTCCTCCTAGTATAATCCTCTCTCACCACTTAATTTTATTCTCCAAATATCACCCCCTTCATCTTCAACTCACCCTCTGCCCTCTATCTATCTATATATACATACATATAACTTTTTTCTTCCAACCACCCTAATACTGACAAAGGTCTCATGAGTTAAGAATATCATCTTTCCACACAGGAATGTAAACAGTTCAACCTTAATGTCTCTTATGATTTCTCTTTCCTGTTTACCTCTGCATGTTCCACTTGAGTCTTGTATTTGAAAGTCAAATTTTCTATTCAGCTCTGGTTTTTTTCATCAGGAATGCTTGAAAGTCCTCTATTTCACTGAATGACCATTTTTTCCCCTGAAGGGTAGGTGATTCTTGGTTGTAATCCTAACTCCTTTGCCCTCCAGAATATTATATTCCATGCCCTGCAGTCCTTTAATGTAGAAGCTGCTAAATCTTGTGTTATCCTGATTGTGTTTCTACAGTACTTGAATTGTTTCCTTCTGGCAGCTTGTAATATTTTCTCCTTGACCTAGGAACTCTGGAATTTGGCTATAATATTCCTAGGAGTTTTCCTTTGGGGATCTCTTTCAGGAGGAGATCTGTGGATTCTTTCAGTTTCTATTTTGCCCTCTGATTCTACTGTATCAGGGCAGTTTTCCTTGATAATTTCTTGAAAGATGATGTCTAGGCTCTTTTTTTGATCATGGCTTTCAGATAGTCCAATAATTTTTAAATTCTCTCTCCTGGATCTATTTTCTAGGTCAGTTGTTTTTCCAATGAGATATTTCATGTTGTTTTTTACTTTTTAATTTTTTTGGATTTGTTTTACAATGTCTCGATTTCTCATAAAGTCACTAGCTTCCAACTGCTCTATTCTAATTTTTAAGGAAGTATTTTCTCCAGTAAGCTTTCAGACTTCCTTTTCCATTTGGCCAACTTTGCTTTTTAGAGCATTCTTCGCCTCATTGGCTTCTTGGACCTCTTCTGACATTTGAGTTAGGCTATTTTTTAAGGTGTTATTTTCTTCAGTATTTTTTTGAGTTTCCTTTAGCAAGCTGTTGACTTGGTTTTTCATGAGTTTCTTGCACCACTCTCATCTCTCTTCCCAGTTTTTCCTCTACTTCTCTTACTTGCTTCTCAAAATCCTTTTTGAGCTCTTCCAAGGCCTGGGACTGATTCATATTTTTCTTAGAGGCTTTGGATGTAGAAGCTTTGACTTTGTTGTCTTCTTCTGGTTGTATGTTCTGATCTTCTTTGTTACCAAAAAAAGATTATAGGGTCTGACTCTTTTTGCGAGGTTTGGTCATGATCCCAACCAATTACTTTAGTTACAAACTTTTGTTAAAGTAGAGGTCTGCTTCCAGTGTGAAGAATGTACTGTCCCAAGCTTCAGGGATTTGTACAGCTGTTTTCAGAGATACTTCTAGGGACCTGTAAATTTTCAGTTCTTCCAAGGTGGTATGATCCTGGCCTGTGCTCTGGTCTATGAGTGACCACAAGTACTCCTTTCTTTCCTGGAACTGTGAGGAGGATTTTCTCTTCCCAGCCACTAGGAGCTCCACCATGCCAGTGCTTCTCCTTGCCCCAGGACTGCCCCTCAGAACTGTGACCCAGATCCAAGCATGGGCAAAGCAAGAGATTCCTACCTCAGCACTGGCAAAGAGATCCTTGCAATCCCCCTCTGATCAGCCACTTGATTCCCCCTCAGTCTGTGGGCCAGAAGCTCAGGAGGCAGCCACTGCCCCAGGGCAAGCTCCAAGACTGGAGCTGAGACCACTTAGCTTTTCTCTCAGCACCACAGAAACAGACTTTTCCCACTGACCTTCTAAGCTGTCTTTGGCGTTCTTGGGTTGAAAAGTCTGGAAACTGCCACAGCTGCCCGCAATTCAGTCCTTCGAGGCCTGTGTGAGGTTCGTGGTGGCCTGTGCGCTCATGCCACACTGCGCTCCTCAACAGCCCTGCACCATATACCTTTCTAATCAACCATCCAGGTTGTCTTGGGCTGGAAATTTGTTTCACTCTGTCTTTTTGTGGGTTCTGCTGCTTTAGAATTTCTTTAGAGCCATTTTTATAGGTATTTGGAGAGGTTTCAGGGAGAGCTCAAGCAAGTCACTACTTTCACTCTCCCATCCTGGCTCCGCCCCCAAATCTATCCCTTTTAATGTAGTCTAAGGTCACATTAGCTCTTCAGGCTACCATATCACACTGTTGACTCATATTGAGCTTTCAGTCCAATGAAATCCCTATGTTGACAATAAGAGGCATCTGAGTCCATTCAGCAAAATGTCACCTTAAGGTCACTCCTATGACAAAATATTTTTAGTGCATGCAACAAAATTATATAACATTCCTTGGAAAATGTAACAAATAATTTTGTTTTCTGATCTCCTGATTATTATCTTTAAGTCTCCTGGAAGAGGAGACAATTAAAAGATATAGGCTAATTCTCCATATGGAGAAGGAAAGAAAAATAAACGAAACATATCTATTGCTTAGACTGTGATTCGCAGTTAGATGGACAATTTATAAAGCTCATCCATATCTATCATAGGTAATACAAATGGAGAATGAATTGGGCCTAGGATTAAACAAAAAGAAGAGAGAAGACTTGAGTAACTGAAAAATTCTTGCAAATACCCACCCTAAACTTCTCTCAGAAAGAAAACCATCTTTTTAACTTAAATGTTCTTTTATTGTTATTATGTGGCTAAAATGTCACCCTAATACAAGCTAGGTTCTGAGTGCTACACTCACATGCTCTCATGAAATCAATAGCTTATATTATGCATCACCCAAATATTAACATAATATCTCATCATCAACTTCACTCCAAAAATTCATTAAGAACAATAATCAAGTATGTTTACAGGAAAATATCACAGTATGCTTTCCTAAGAACACGATTAAATATATAGGCATGTGCTTTTCCACGTTAGAATATAATAGTGATAGTGACATGTCTAAGTGCATTGTATAGTCCTGTGTTCATGTGTTATTCTCTCATGTTGAAGACACAGATTCAACTGAAAGACTGAAGTGTGAACATACATCTACATGAATGCAGGCATATATAAGCGTATAGTTGTGCATCTGTGTTCTCATCTATATATGTTTTACATATGTATAAACGGCAGTGTGTATGTCCTTACTTATAGATACTAGTATACGCTCTCCTGTGTAAACGTTTGAACATGAAAGGATCTATGAATACACACACACACACATGTGTGAATGTATTTTCTTCTATGTGTGGACAGATATATGTCTATGTGTGTGCAAGAAAAAGTTAACCATTTCAACTGTTCTCTATGAAGAAATATGTACTGATATTATTCACTAGTTAGGACATAGGAAAGTATGTTGAAAGTCTGTAAAAGAACAGAGTTTGTTAAAACCTTCCATGACTAGAGTAACAAGTCTACTAGATACAAGGGACATCAGACTCCTTACATACTTAAGGGCATTGATAACAGAATTTAACATAAGATTCATTTAAGGCTATAGGAGAGTGACCAGAATGAAGACCGAAAACACTTAGTGCGCATAATGCTTTCTCATATTTATGGTTCATGTTCTGTCACTGACACAACTTTCGTAACTATACCTATTAGTTGATTAGCCCAGTTAAGAGGCAGGTTTGAGTTTGAAATATGCATGGAGAAGAGCCAAGAATCAATTCTCCACCTAACTGAAGTACATTACTTCATTTCAAGGAATAAGAATTCAATTGACAGTTAGCTACGGATAGAATTAGAAGAATGAAGGTAGGCAAATGTCAGAATTTTCAAAGAAAGGAAGGTGGATCCTTTAAACTACAGGACAGGGAACTTGATACCAGGTCCAGGCAGAATTCTAGAGTAAATTATTAAAGGGTGCTTTGTGAGCACTTAGGCAGTGGCAAGCATAAGAGCTAGCATTAGTTCATCAATAAAATTTTATGCCAAGCTAATTTTAATACTTTATTTTTTCCTGACAAGATTACTAGGCTGGTAAAGTGAGTGTAACACATGACAGACATGAATTTTAAACAATGAAAATAGAATATAAACTTTTTGTGGGTAGCCATGGTTTAATTTTTGCCTTTGTATTCTCAGTAGTATAATGCCTAGTATACAAAAGGTACTTAACAAATGTTTGTCCATTGATTTTTTAATTGACTCAGGTATTGACAGATCCTCTCATGTTATATTTTCAAAAATGCAAAAAGTTTTCAACTGGACAAAAGTAGACTTAGGCAGATTTGGAACTTGTTGAATGACCAGAACTAATTAATGATTATTTGATTATTGCTAACCTGCAGGAGGCAAAGTGCCCAAAGGGTCTGGCTCTGTCTTTATTTTGTTTGATGTTTTCATCAGTCATTTGGGTTAAAGTATAGATAATACGGTTATCAAAATTTATTGTTGTTCAGTCATTTTCAGTCATGCCCAACTCTTTGTGCCTCCATTTGGAGTTTTCTTGGCAAAGATACTAGAATGGCTTGCCATGTCCTTCTCCAGCTCATTTTACTGCTAAGGAAACTAAAACAAACAGGATTAAGTGACTTGCCCAGGGTTATATAGCTAATAAGTATCTAAGGCCAGATTTGAACTTACAAAGATGAGTCTCCCTACCTCCAGACCCAGCCGTTTCTACTGTACCACCTATCTGCCCCAAATTACTTATATTACCAAATTTATTATCTGTTATCGAAAAAAATTATCAAAATTACTAATGACCAAAACTGAAAGGGTTTTCTAACATGCTGGACAGCAGAATCAGGATCAGAAAGGATTTCAAGAGGATTAGAACAATGAGCCTAATCTAATAAAATAAAAACCAACTTTAGTGTAGGTTGTGGGAGACTTGACTAGACAACAGTTCATGAGAAGAAACTGAAGGTTTTAATAGATTGCAAGTTCAATATAAGTCAACATCATGAAAAAGGAGAAATATGGCAGAATAGGTAGATCTCTCATGGCAAACTTAAGGGAGGGCATGGATAAGAGTAGCATAGGATGGGTTGACATGGACGGATTATGACCTGTGTAATTTGAAGAATCATCTGCATCAATGAAATCATGATTTTTATGAGAAAAAATAGTAACTGACATTTACATAGCACATTATAGTTTGAAAGAATCTCTATGTGCATTTTTTGAGCTTTAAAACAATTCTGGGAAATAGGTGCACCAAGTATTATTATTCCACTGTTACAGAAGAAGATAATGAAGCTTAGGGAAGTTAAGTGACTTACCCGTAGTCACACATCTAACAAGGGCCACAGATGACATCTGAACCCAGGTATCTCCTAATTCTAAATCCAGTACTCTTTCCGCTATACATACTACCTTAAGATTATCTCCATGTTAACCATGCTGACTTTGAGATCTCAAATGGAAATCTAGATGGAAATATCCAAGTTGCAGATGCAGGACTGGAGATCAGGCAAGAAATTCTGGGTGGACATATAGATCTGGGAGTCATTTGTGTAGAGATGACATTGGTCCCCACAGGGAAAGACAAGATTCCAACAGAGAATGTACAGAGTGAGAAAAGGGATCAGAACAAAATCTTAGGGAAAACTTGTTTATAGGGTGAGAGATGGATGATGACTGCAGAAAGAAGATTGAGGAGGACCAGTTAGAAGGGCAGAAGCAGATACAGCACTGTCGTATAAAATGAAAGAGTGAGCATCCAAAAGGGAGGAGCAGTCAACAGGCAGGTTTTTCAGAAGGGTTAAAGAGGAATAGAACTGAAATACAGCCTCAGGATTAAGCAATTGAGAGATCACTGGTAAGCTTTCAGAGGTTTAGAAACAAGTGTGGTATAGGGAAGAGTGACAGAATGGATAGAGTTCTAGACTTTGAATCAAGAAGGCCTAGGTTCCAATCTTGTTTCTGATCCTCATTAGATGCAAAACTGCAGAAAACACTTAAATTTTTCTAATCCTAGGCTTCCTTATCGGTTAAATAGTGATAATAATACCCCATAGCACCTACCTCATAAGGTTGTGGTGAGGCTCAAATGGGATAATGCATATAAAATGCTGTGCAACTTCAAATTGCTGTATGTCATTTAATATTATTTTTAATGAATCTATACACACACACATATATAAATATATACAAAGGGACATGAGAGAACTAATTCAACTTCATCACATTATAAATGAGGGAAAGCAATCTCCACGTTACTCGAACTAGAATCCAAGTCTCTTGACTCAGCCCAGAGTTCTTTACTTTTAAAAAAAATTTGTTCTAAACTTAAACACTCTTAAAAAGAATATTTCCATCTACACAGCAGAACACAAAAAGAATATTCTACATGAAACCACGGATCTCCATTTCATGAAATGGATGTGGACAAACAGAGATATATAGATATATATGTATGTATATGTATATACACGTATATACACATATACATATATGTATACATAATACATACACTAAGTATACCACATTGCATATGTATTTGTATCTTTATCTATATAGATATCTATCTACAAACACTTCACATCACTTTTAAAACTGTCTACCTTGTCTCTGCTTCCTTCTGAATTTCCTTTGGTTTTCTTCTGTTCATTAAAAAATATATATATTTCAACGGTCTTTTTGGGAGAAGGGAGAGGGAATCCATCACCAACCCTTCCCCTGCCTCCTCCCTCACCTCACAATTAACTAAGAGAAAGGAAAGGAAAACAAAAACACATGAACAGTCAAGAAAAACAATACCAACACAGGGACCATGTCCAAAAAGCATATGTCTGTACCGCATGTCTATCACCACTCTGATGAGAAGTGGATAACATGCTTCATCAAAGCTCCTCTGGAGAACTGCTCACTTCACTTACTGTTAATTCATCCTACCCAGGCTTCTCTGAAATCATCTCTTTTATCACATCTTTACAGTGTAATAATATTCCACTATATTCATATACCTCAATTTGTTCAGTTATTCCTCAACTGTCCAAAAGACAATCTAAGGCCCCACATACATTCTAATTCCCACAATCCCCCTTTCCTAGTTTCCTCTTCAGCGTCCAGAAGTTGTTTTGCTTGTGATTATTCCCTCCCCATATCATGATCTCTCTTAGTGGGGAAACATATAAGAATGAGGAGGAGCTGAGTTAATTTCCACACCAAACTCTCTGAATGTGTGTGTGTGTTTGAAAGCGTTTAATGTTCCTTTATACATTTCAGATAAAAGTAAGGTTCATATGAAAATGTTCTCTCCATCCTTTTCCTCTTTTCTATTTCTCATGCTAATTATAAGAAATAACAAGTTCCACATTCTTCTTCCTTTTATCTTCCTTTCTCTTTCTCCTCTTTAAACCCTCAGAATAAAACCAATCTATTCCCAAGACCTCTGGTTTTCTTACTTAACTCCCTCAATACCCTTTGAAGATATGACAGTTCTGAAAGGACACTTATTTCTTCTTCCCTTATTAGAACATTAGCATTTTATCATCAAATAATTCCTTCTAACTACTGAAATAAATTTCTTTTTCTAGGTTTCTCTGGACTTGTATGTTTATATTTCAAAGTTCCTATACTTTTTCATCAGAAATACTTAAAAGTCCTCTCCTATTTCATTAAAAATCCATTTACTTTTCTTCTGAGGATTATACTCAGCTTTGCAGGATAAGTTATTCTTGGTTGTAGGCTTGTATCTTTTCCCTTTTGGAATATTGTATTCGAGATCTTTTCTTATGTTTTAATAGAAGTTAACACATATTGTATGATTCTGACTGTAGTTCCTTAGAAACTGAACTGATTCTTTCTGGATGCTTGCAGCATTTTCTCCTTAGATGTAGGAGTTCTGGATTTTTGCTATAACCTTCCTCAGATTTTTCCATTGTAGGTTCCTTTCAGGAGGTGATCTGTAGATTCTATCTTTATTTTGCTTTCTGGTTCTCAGAGAGCTGGGGAATTTTATTTATGATTTCCTGAAATATAGTGACAAGGTTTTTTTAATCGCAGTTTTCAGAGATTCCAGTGATTCTTAAATTATTTTTCCTGCTTTTCAGGACAGATTTATATATACATACATATATATGTGTGTACATATACATATACATATATATATACTTTTTTTTTACATTTCCTTCTATTTTTTCAATCTTTTGATTCTGTTCTAATTTATATACACACACACACACACACACACACACACCATATATAGCTGTTTCATAGACTCATGGATTTCAGTTTGATCTATTCTAGTTTATAGGAAGTATGTTTCTTAGGGGTATTTATCACTTTCTCTTTCTAAGCTACTTATTTTCCTCCCAAAGTTTTTACAAAGCTTTTATTTTATTTTAATTTATTCATGTAATTCTTGTGGAATATCCATTTTTTTCCTTTGATTCTCTGCTTGCAGTTATTACAGAATTAGATTTGTAATAATTTTTGCTTTGGCATGGTGTTTTCAATGATTTTCTCATCTCCCCACCTTTGCTTCCTGAATTAGGACTTTGAGCCAGGACCACACTCCATACCCTGACACATTTAGATGAGGTAGTTAGCCCTGCTTATTCTTGCCTGGATGCCTGGGGTTCTTGTGATGACCTCCACCTTCCTGGCCTAGGCTCCTCTGGGTTCATGAGGTGTAGAGTGCTACATCTCCAGGGCTCTGTCTGGCATCTCAGGACAGAGTGTTAGAGACCTGAGAGCCCCTGGGCCTCTGTCCTACTCTGAGCACTGGTCAGTACCAGGATAGTTGCTCCCTGCTGCTGTTCCCCAGGGCTTTCAAGGTCCTCACCCTGAGGCTTTCTCAGGGAAGCCCTTAACTCTTGCTGTTTCTGGATATAGAGCTTGGTATCCAGTCTCTGGTTGCTCTAGCATTCTCATTACATAAAGGACCCCTTTCCTATCCTCAGGAAGTTTCTGGTTTACTTTTTTGAGGGTGGAAGATGTCATTTATTGTAGTTTCTCATTGAATTTCCTGATCATTATTTGATCTAATGGGAATTTCAGGTTTTTGCTAGAGCAGGTATTGGGGAACTAGGCAACCTGTCTCCAGTTCATGAAGGCCCCAGTTCTTGGCAACAAGTCCCAGTGTTCTTTCTACTACCCCACATTCCCTCTCTTAGAGTTCTGCTAACTCAAATTTTCTAAGGCTTTGAGTTATGCTTCTTTACTCCCAAGCAAGTATGTGGACAGTCCTATTTACAGAGTAGAAAGTACAGTTTACCTGTGTCAGGGAACTTCAAAGGTCAGCCAGGAATAAACTGCTTTTCATCTCCAAGATTAGATGAGGGCAGCCTGATTGCAAAAACTGATACTGTTGCTGCAAGAACAATTCTCAGAGTGACAGGCCTAAAAGATTTCCTTAAGGGCAAGCCTGGGAAGAACAGATGCAAAGAGTGACAGAGTACAAGGGTACTCAGAAAGATCAGACACACAGAAGATGAGACTGTACATTTTATTGCAGTTATCTATTTTGATGAACATTACACTACTTATACAGCAGAGTGTATAAGAGCCTTAAGCGTTCCTATTTGAGCCATTTTTTCATATTACTCCGATTGTCATCTCTAGTTGCCTGTAATGTTAGACACAGAATACATGCTTTACGAATGGCACATTTGCTTGTTTAAGAGAAGTTGATAGAATTTTAATATTCTGTTTAGTTTTATACAACACGCCCACAAGCCATGGGCCAAAAGGCTCCAAATTAAGTTCAGACTCTTCAGAATAGTATTCAGGTTTCTGTAACATCAGTGCCTACTTAGCTTTATACATCACTATTCTGTTTCACATACTCTATGCTCCAGCAAAGCTGGACTATTCATGGGACAAGTTCACTAAATATGTCCTATAATTCTCTCCCCTTATTTATATAACTCTGTAGGCTATTCTCCTCTTCCATCTCTGCCTGTTTAAATGTTACCTAACCTTTAAGATCCAGTTCAAATGTCACCTCCTCCAGGAAATCTTCCCCAATATTAACAGCAGTCAATGATTTCTTCCTCCTCACAGCTCTCACAGAACCTTAATTGTACCTCATTCATGCACTTGCCACATTTTATGTTATAATGATTTATGCATATCCTGAGGGTAAGAGATGCCATGCCTTAATTATCTATGTATCCCCAGCATTGTCTACCATAGTAAATGTTTGTTGAATCCTTCTTGATTTAATAAACAAATTGTCTATAACGGCTACCAGTTTAGAATCATATTGAAAGAACCAGACAGCTCTGTGAATGAGAGCATGTGGTTCACTTGTTCTGTATAGTGTACTCCTAAGACAATCTAAATGCCACCAGCCGGCTGAAAGACAAGAAGTCTGAATGCCATCTAGGGGTACAACTGCCAGCAAGCTGACCAGTTGCCTAATGCCTTAGCTAAACACACAGCTAGTTATATCTGTTTGAATACAATATTAAAAGAATATCCTACATGATTCAAGATACAGTTTGTATTGCTGCAACTGCCTTCAACACAGGACTTGCTGAAATGGACTTCTCTTTATGTTGCAATAAGTTGACTAATATCTATACACGTGCACAACCAAGCACAACCACCCCAAACCAAAAGACCTTAGCATTAGCTGAAAGCTCTTGTTATAGATCCCTGGGTCTGCTAGTTCTTCCAGGATGAGAGGGGAAATTTTTTTTGGTTGTCGTTGTTGGAATTCTTTTGTACAAGTTTTTTTTGTTTGTTTGTTTTAAATGTTCATCTTTCCCTGTTCCTTTAATTTATTTGTTCATGATAATTAGTAAGATAGTTTGCCATCTTTTTTGATGGTGAGACCCTTTAGAGCATAGTCCTATATAAAACAGTATGTACTTCTGAATGAAATTCTTATGGATAAAGTAGGATTGGACAATATAATGTATAGAAGATCAGAATACCGGACTTAGGAGACCTGAATTCAAATCCTGCCTCAGACATTTACTAGCTGTATGATTATATAGTAAATCACTGAAAAGTTGTTTTAAGAGCCTTAGTTTCCTCATATTACATATATTAAATATATATGTGTGTGTATATATATGTATATATATATATGTACATAAATTTTACTCAGTATATTTTAATACAGTAACAGCTTCAAATAAAAATATCTTCAAACAACTTGGCCTTAATAGTTTGCTTTTGTTCTCATTACATTTAAATATTTTAGGATTTGAAAGCAATTTCTTTTCTCTTATGATCGGTGGGTACTATACATGGATTTGACAAAACTGCTGTTTCTGTAATGTCAATAAACATTAGGCACCTACTCCATACATAGTTTTGTGCTTTGTGCTTGAGATACACTGGCTCTGCTCTTGAGAGTCTTAAAATCTAGGGGGGACACAAAGGGGGGAAGATAAGTACCAAAGTAACTATTGTACAAGACAGAGAAACATAAGGGCAAAGGACAGGTGTGGGCAACGTGCTAGGAACATTTTTAGTGGGGAGAGATCCATTTCATATAGTTTTTTGGGGAAGGAGTCCTTAAATTGGGCCTTAAAGAAAAATAACTTCAACAGGTGGAAATAAGAAGAGAGTGTGTTCTAGGCAAAGGGATTGGCTTGTCTGAATGAAGTGGCAGGAGAATATCAGAATGACAGTGGGGAACCATGGTCTAGTTTGGCTGGAACACAGAGTGTATTAATGGAGAATAATGAAAGAAAAAAAAGCTAGGTAACAGTTGAAGAATCAAACTGTGGAGGACCTTAAATTACAGACTAAGGAATCTGTATTTTATCCTATTACAAAAAGGTCAAAATCTCTAAATTATTAAGATAATTTTGGCAGCTATGTAAAGTAAAGGTTGGATCAAAGAGGGTAGAAATTTAATACAGGTAGACTAATCAGGAGGCTATTGCAATAGTTCAAGTGACAGGTGATAAGGGCCTGAACTAGAGTGGTGGCAATAGGAACAGAAAGGCAGGAATTGATGTGAAAAAAATTGAAATGTAAATATGTAATATTCCCTGTGGGAGAGGGGATTGTAATATATCAGTCACTCTGAAGAAGTGGGTGGACTGTCTGGTTGACTCAAGCAGAGCCTTATTAAAGGGGTAGTATCGTGGCTGATAGAAGCTCTGACTTTGTAATTTGATGAGAAAAGTTAGTAGCAGCATGAGGCTTCATGGAAATGTGTGGAGCTAATTAGCAGGGTGGCTGCATGAAGACCTCACTTCTAGGGGCAAGATGTTACCTCTATATAGCAGCAGCTATTTTAGCCCAGGAAGCCAAAACATGGTTCTGGTTTGTAAGTTCAGAATAAAAAGACCGTAGGATAAAAATCCTGGACTCTACAAATCCAGCATTTTGTAATCTAAATTCAGTATTCAATATCTGTTCCCCCTTTCTCTGAATTGCTAGTGAAAACCTTTTCTCCTTCTGTTGTTGGATGAGTTCAGAACAAGTGGGGAGCAGCTAAGTGATGCAGTGGATAGAGTGCTGGCCTTGGAGTCAGGAAGACTTATCTTTGTGAGTTCAAATCTGGCCTCAGACACTAGCTGTACGACCCTGGGAAAGTCACTTAACTCTGTTTGCCTTAGTTTCCTCATCTGTCAAATGAGCTGGAAAAGGAAATGACAAACCACTCCAGTATCTCTGCCAAGAAAACCCCAAATGGGGTCATGAAGAGTTGGGCATGACTGAAAAACCTGAATAACAACAACAATAAAGTAAAGGGATAAGCACTGAGAATAGACTAGCTCTGGTGGCAAGGAGAAGAAGGGACTGAACAGGATCATACTCCTACAATTTTGAGAGAGATATGACAGTACAGTGGAAACAGTGCTGGATTTGGAGTCAAGAGACACCTGGATTCCAATACAGCCTCCAATACTGACTAGTTGTGTGTCCAGAAGTAAGTCATTTAACTTCTCACCAATTTTGTCGTTTGTACAATAAGGGTAATAACACTTGTGTATTTGTGTCTCACAGGGCTTTTGGAGAAATCAAATGACAGGATTCATGTAAAGTGCTTTGTGAAATTGTTAGTGCTCTCTCTATATGTCAAAAATTATTATTGTTTTGGGGGTTCAAGCCAGTAATGTTAGTGTTAATAGTCACAGAGGGTATGAGCTTCATAGAGGATTTCTGAGTTTAGAATATCCAAACTCCTGCCTTGAGTAGCATTACCTTTTAAGCTAGACACATGGGGAATGAAAGAAGTTGAAATATTTTCCATTTGAACTTTTGCAAGGTTTTTGGATTTTGGTATCTTTAAAAATCATTCCCATATCAGAAACACTGAAACATAAGGTTATACTTTGCAATAAAGAGCTTATTTGATTTATAGCATATTTAAATTGGTTCAGTATGACCCAGACCCTGAGCAGGAAGGAGATCAAAGCAGATGTGATTATGTTGGGAACTCTCTGGAGACTCCTTAGAGGTGAGGAGCCAAGAGATTATCCAAACAATCTCACTCATTTGCACCCCATCTAGGACATTCTAAACCTAGCTTTCTGTATTCTAACATCAAGGTGTGAGGATGAAGTACAGCCCTCTCTCAGCTATCCAACTGGTGGAGTACTATGGCAAAATTCTGAAGCTAAGGGTCCATTTTATCCAAGCACCCAAAATAATCTATCTTATTACCCAACTGGTATGCATATACAGGGAATGTAAACTCATTTCTATATTAGACCTGAAGCATAGTCATAATTAAGTCATAATTAAGTAAGATTACTATCACACTGTTGAATATGTACAGATGTAGAAACAGAATTCTGAAACCAAACAAAAGCAGATTTGGGAGAATTCTTGCTATAAAGTCACTGTAACAGGATGGATAATTAAGAGTAAATGGTAATTTGATAACTGTCTCTTCTTTCTCTTTCATGGGACCATGATAGAGTTTGGGACTTTCTCTCATTTTCCATATTCCCACATCTGTTGTCTTCTAAGAGTGAGGTTTGAAACAGTTACAAAACACTGCCTCTGCCAGTAGCCAGTATGATGGGAGTGACAAGTCAACTTTTTGAAGTTGAGAGTCTACAGTTTCTTTGGTTTTTACAAATTGTTCAAGGTTCCATGCATTACTAAGAAACAACCAAGTTGGCTTCCTCAAAACCACACCTGCTTATGTTCAAACCATTCTCCAACTTAAAATGTTTTACCCCCTCCCTTCTGCCCTAACCAAGATCATATGAATTCTATACTAGTTTATAGGGCTTCGCTCTCCTCAGACTTCCTATAGCAAGTACTATCTGTGCATTTATTACATATCACCTTGTATTTTCTGTTTCATATATATTAGGTATATTGTCTCCCACATCAGAATGCAAATTCCTTGAGAGCAGGGGCTGTTTTTGCTTTATTTAGTGTTTAATGCTTGCTGACTGATTGATATCACTATTTCTAAGGAGACTCGTCTTCCCATGTTTCCCACAATGTTCAACACAGGGACGAAAAAAAATAATAAGCTGCCATTAAAGACTTGTTAAAGAATATGGCAGCTACCAAAACCTGGATTTCTTATTTCTCTTAATTTGATTCTTGTTCCCTCAGACCTTTAATTTTCTGCCTAGGGATTTTGGTGGGCTTTATTGAAGTTTCTAGACTAGAAGGAATTACCTGATTCACAGAGAAGTTCTAACATGCTGCACCTAGAACCTATTACTAAACTATAAGTTTTATAAGAACTGGAGCTATTTCTTCTCTAAACTATTCTAGTTCTCCTCATGCAAAGACCAATGCTGTTCAATAGGCCCATAATTAACATTTACTGAATTCAGTTTGAGAGATAAAACTCTTCACTGTACTTTATCTCTTCCCCTAGTACTTTTTTAAATAGCTTTAGCCATCAAAGTGAGCCATTCCTCAGCTTTGGCACAAGTTGTAAATTGTCTATTTTCCTCCATTGGCCAAAGAAATATATCTGACCCTTTCTTGGCGAACCACAATGCCCAAGCACTGGATCTTTCCATACAGGATGATGCTGAATCATATACCATCAAAACTTAAGGCTCATCTCAAATGGATAAATGCTATTTTAAACATGTATCTCTGCATTATTTTAGATTCTAAGTCTCTTGATTTTAAGTCATTTCTCAATCACTCCTTGGAATTCTTAAAACATTTTAACTTTTTTCAAAACACATTCATAACTATGTTTTCATTTCACCCTGCAACAATTTTTCATGAGGCAGATGGAGCAAGGATTATTCTCCCTCTTAACAGATAAGCAAACATGCTTAAGAGACTTCCCCAAAGTCAGAGAATGACATATGCAGAGCTGGGACTTGAAACCAGACTTCTTGGCACCCTTTTCAGGATTCTGAACATAAAAGGACACAGACTTCTTGGGGCCATAAGACTTACCAAAGCCTACAGGCAGTGTTATCCTCCAAGAGCAATCCATATTGCTGGGGTAGTTTCCTGGAAATCCAGGGCTCAGAATAACCCCTTCCATCTCCTCAACAGTTCCCCCACATTGAGCTGTGAAAATACAACAGGGGAAGAAGTGTTAGTGGGCAGTGGGAAGATGTTATCTAACCATGAGGAGTTCTAGTATAGGCAAGCACTGAATAAATCTGATAAATAAATCTGCTAAGGAGGAAAGTACCAATGCCAATATAGTGGGCTGGTAGGACCACCTATGCAGCACTCTGCTATTAGAGCAACTCTCCTGTCACCTACACTTAAAATTCTACTTCCTTCAGGAAGCCTTCTCAGACTCAGCAAAAAAGAAGCAGCAGAAACCCTGCCTTCTTCCTCAGTTTTGAACATGGAATTTCCATTACTGCTGCTTCTGAGTCCATTGCTCAAATTTTGCAGTTAACATTATCTCCTAATATTCATAAAAATATATTTAGCTCTGAATTGAATTTGATGTAAAACATGAGTCACATGCACATGAAAACATGTACATGTTAATAAGCACAAGTTAACAAGTTAATAAGTACATACTATATTATTGGTATACTATACTATTAAAATGATGCATATGGGTCAAAGTATATGAACAGGCAGTTTTTTTAAGGAAGATATCTAAACTATCAATAGTCCTATGAAAAAAATACTCCAAATCACTAATAACTAGAGAAATACAAATAAAAATAACTCTGAAGTTATACTTCACACCCAGATTATCAAAGTTTATAAGAAAGCAAAATGATGAATGTTGGTAGGACTTAAGTAAAAAAGCACAGTAATACATGGTTGGTGGAGCCATGAACTGGTCCAGACATTCTGTTCTATTACTGTAACTGAATAAATTGCTTCTGTTCTGTTCATGTCACAGGAGCAATTTATTCAGTAACAACAACAGTGTAAAGACAACTTTAAAAGACCTAACATTGCTCAATGTGGCAATCAGCCATGATTCCAGAGGATAGATGATGACCTATAAAGAAATTTGTTTTATTTGACACTGCATATTTGTAACAAGGGTACTATATTTCTTTTCTTTTAAAATAGGCAAGAGGAAG
Source organism: Phascolarctos cinereus (assembly GCF_003287225.1). Lineage (NCBI taxonomy): Eukaryota > Metazoa > Chordata > Mammalia > Diprotodontia > Phascolarctidae > Phascolarctos > Phascolarctos cinereus. Next base: position 354,860,887 of record NW_027556098.1, read on the forward strand.
TGAGAAGAAGAGAAAATAATATTTTATTAATTAAAAAAATTAAACTATATAAAAATATGTACTTAACAAGGTTCTTAATGCAATTAAACAATTTAATTAATATTTATGGTATATATCTCTAATTATGACTGAGATCATAATGAATTACAGACTTAAGATATCAATATTGTTACTGAGAAAAAAAAGTGAGATGCAGTCAAATAATGTTTTCAAATTCTCATTTTATTATATTTGTACTTTAAAAGGTCCATTATTTAATCAGCATGAGTGCATGTTCTCTTTGCTGACACTCCCATGTCTTAATATATGATCTATCGTCATAACTGCTATGACCAAAATAATTCCAACTTTCTGGCAGTGACTTCTCTGAACTTAGCTTGGTCAATCTTAGAGGGCGTGTGTGCGTGCACACACATATGTGTATGTGTATCTTCAGATGTAAAGCCCAAGACAGCTACATGGCATAAGAGGTGAAAATGCTGAATTTGGAATAAGGAAGATCCGAGTTAAATTTCTGTTTCAGAGACTTCCTACCAATACTTAAATTCTTTAAACCTCCCTTATCTCATCTATAAAATGGGGATAGCATCTCCCTCACATGGTGGTTGTGAGGATCAAATGAATGAAATAACATTTCAGCATTTTTCAAATCTTAAAGGACTATATAAACATTAGCTATTGTGGGAATATACACACAGGCAGGTAGATAGATGGATAGAGAGACAGACAGAAATAGATAGATAGATACATAGATACATACATACATACATACATACATACATAGATACATACATACATACATACATACATATATAGATATACAGATACATAGATACAGACAGACAGGTAGATCTGTAGATAGACAGAAAGACAGACAGTCAGATATATAACAGCCAGGTCACCACCCCAGTACACTTTCTTATATAAATATTTATAGTCTTTCAACCTCACACCAATGATAGTAGGCTGGGGTTCCCCAAAGGGAGGGTTGTTTCAAACTTTCTCAGAGTGGGTAGGTATACTCCTACTATACAGCTCCTGAACTTCCAGATATGAATTACAGATGGATATCTGTGCCTGGAAAATTTAAAAGGACAGACTCGTAAATATGAGAGTAGGATTCCCTTGATTCAATTTCCATATTGTGCTATTTCCTTCATGAACAGAAAAATTTTCCCATTTGGTTAATTCTGAGACTGGCTATGGTACCTTGTGAATAATGTGGAACTTTGCTGTATACTTGGCTACTGTAAAATAAATGTTAACTATGACTCTTAATTGGTATCAGACAGAGTTAAGGAAGCTCAATCTGGTTATGCTTATGTCAGGTCAGTGTATGACCTTGAAGGGACCATCTTGATAATGTTATAAGCATGTCCCTCTTTTTTTCTTTCACAGCAAATTTCTATAACAAGGACATGTGTGGACTGGAAAGTTTACATACATATATATGTATGTGTGCGTGTATTATACATATATATGTACATATATATATACACACATATACACACACATATATAAAATGAATCCTGTTGTTGTAATATTAAATATCTCTGAGTCACTATAATGGGATGCAAGTATGAAAGATGTCACTGTTTTTAATTTTTCTACTCTGAATTTGTGGTCACCAATAGTTATATATTCACATATAGTCATATTCTTAAATATCTCATTCTTTCTGGATGATTTGAGGATAATATGTATCCTCAAAGAGGGGACAGGATAATAGGACAAAAATGTGAGGCAATAAATATGTAAAAGTTTCACATTATAATAGTTATAAACTTTACTCTGAGAAAAAAAGTAAAAAGATGTTTTCTCTTACACACACACACATACTCTCACATACATATGTACACACAATTATCTTTAAACGTTTCTATTAGGAGCAATGGCAACAGCACAAGTCTAAGATTAGTTTTATAACATTTGAACTAGCTTTCATCACAGGAACTATTTATTGGAAAAAACAAATTTAAGAGGAGCATTTCTCCACAACTGCCTTGGGAATGAGGCCTATTTTAAAATTTCCAAGGGAAAACATTTCCAAGTATCCAATAGCTACATGGAACAGCTAAGATCCAAGATGAAATAAATTGATTAGATGCATTTTAATCTGTAACTCGACTTAGTTTGTTTCCTTAAGGAATGTATAAAATTGTGACTCTTTAAATAAGTTTGTTCAACTTTTATGACATTGAAAGAACTTTTTGCAATATTTGTGGCCTTATGTGTGCCTTCAATGTCTGTGAAATCTCCTGGTATAGTTAACCTGGTACAACTCTAAATCCCTGATTTACAGCCCTGATATTTACCTAATTTTATCCCTCTGACTATGAGTTGCTACCAATCTGGTCCCTATTACTCCTTAAAGGAATTTTATCAAGCTCTTGATAAGATGGGCAATGAAGGATATGCTTCCACTGATTCAGGCTATTTTAAACCTTAACCTAGTTACCTGCTTCTGTAATTGTGCTTCTCCTAGTATAAGAATGGTGGGCTTTAAGTCCAAAGCAGGAGAAACTGGGAAAATTTTATTGCACTGTTGGAACCCAGTCCTGTGTGGCTGAGAAACAAGACCTGTTACTTAGCAGTCAAATTTATTTAATGTTTAACTCAGATTCTACATTATGCTGACTACAAACCTAGTCAAATCCAAAGATAAATGTAAAGAGTTTTTTTTCTACCATTCATCTCAAGCAACCAAATGTGCCTTATCTGGGAACTGCCTGCCTCCAAGATACTCTTGTTCCTTTGTTTAAATCCTGTAGCGGGTGTAATTTACAGACACTAAGTGGGGTGTAGGTCACCCCTATTTCAGCTCTCCCCTCTGCTGGATGACTTAATAAACTTATGTCTAGATTATTCAGTTTGGGGTTTTGTTCTCAGCTAACAAGACCTAGCAGCAATATTGCTGCATCAAAGAGTATGTATGCACAGTTGTATACTGTACCCTTTGGGCACAGTTTCAAATTATTTTATAAAATGGTTGCATTGTTTCACAGTTTCACCAACAGTTCTACATTCCCTCCAGTATTTGTGATTTTGCTTTTCCGTCATGTTTTAGCCAATCTGATGGGTGTGAGGTGGAACCTCAGAGTATTTTTCATTTGTATTTCTCTAATTCTGAGTGATTTAGAGTATTTTTTCATATAACTATTAATAGCTTTGACTTCTTCTGAAAACTACCTATTCATATCCTTTGACCATTTATCAATTGAGAAATGACTTTTATCAATTAACTCTTTAAAAAGGAATTCAGGACAAGCAAGAACAATGATTACCTAACATTCCAACAATGCATTAAATATGGGGCACACTCCCTGACTAATGCAGGCAGTGCACTTGGGAACAAGTGGGCATCATAGAAACAAGGGACAGGTGGAGGAGCAAGGCTGACCAAGACTGCTTAGAACTCTGGAACTGGCGCTGTTGCAGATATGACTTGCTGTTATTTCTTGAAGGCTGGTCCTCACATAATTCACCAGTGGGTGGGTATATATACTAAACAGTGGCTCTGCTGCTAAGCAAAGCTGCTACACAGCTGAGCTGCTCTTCTATAGATCCTGGCTATTCTGTTGCTGCTCTGCTGCTTAGCTGGATTGCTTGGCAAGGTCCCTTACAGCTGGCTGCTCTGTTCCTCCAGTGGGCTGGCCCCTCTGTACCAAGTTGGGCAGCTCCTCTGCCCTGCCAGGCATCCCTGCTGCATGTTTTCAGAAAGGGAAGAAACCCATATCTGGGGATTTGCATGTCTCCACGTCTGCTCCAGAGAGGGTTCCTCTACCCAGGCAGCAGATGGCAGCACATCAAGGTACAGTCTCTGGTCAATCTTCAGGCTTTCTTTTGTCCAACCTTCCTTGTTTAGGCTGGGGTGGCTAGAAGACCTCCTGTTGCAGTGATAAATCAGCACATCATAAAATCCTCCCCCCTGCAAGCTCAGTTACAACCAGGACACATACATTTGTCCAGCAGACACAAAAGAGTTCTTGAGTCCAGCATTCTTTGTGATTATCTCTAAAGTTCTTCTGACAGTCATATGTCAATGGGCAGCTAGGACCCCTTCCTGGCTCTCTAAGTCTCATAGAGGTATGTGTCCCTTTCACTCAGCTAGATGGACAAAGTCTGAAGGGGGGTACCCACAGACACACATGCAGCTAGGTTCATACTGATTGTCACTGGTGAGTCCAAAGCAGAAATGAAGCAATCCCAGGGAAGGCATCCAGTCTGCTGGTCTACTCCATTCCCTCCTTATAGTAGAAGCAGAAAAGCTCCTGAAAGACTGAGAGACCCACAGGGGCAGATATCTGAAGCTAGGGTTCCAGGGCACTTTAGGACTGGCAGGGCAAGAACAGGCCCAGCCAAGACACAGGACAGGGAGGAAACCAATGGAACTGGTGGCTGCCATGAAAATACCCAGCCACAGTGAAACAAAGGAGATGTGGTACCAACCTCTGCCAATTTGCCCATTTCTTCCAAGTGCTTCTGAGTTTTGAACCTGAAAGACCTTCCTTAACCTTTTCCCCAATGAGGGTAAAGGGCAGGATGATCAGCATTAGAGTATATGGATTATTTACAGCTACCTTGCCTTTCAAAATATCACATTCCCATAAAAAGTAAGTCATCTAAGTCCTATAAATGAAGTAAATTGGGTGCTGGAGGCTTCCCTAAGGTGGGGTGAAAACTCAGAGCTAAGTTGAAAGATTTTCCTATTTTTTTTACACGTTCTGAGCCATATCTCTAGATCTATAGAGAACCTGAGGCTAGTCAGGTTGCCCACTCTTGAACAAGTCAGAGGCAAAAGTGTCTGTGTGGAGTTGGGAACACCGTCTTTTGAGTACAGCGGGAAGCCCAACCATATGAATTGAATATCCTCCAGTATAGCCAATGGGCCAGTGGGATGAGGGTAGTATCAACTGGTGGCCAAAATATATACTAGAATCCCTAACTGGTTAATTAGTTATGTCATGCCAGAGAAAGGACAGCATTGTAGCCTCCCTCTCTAAGGTGGTGCAATGAACACAGTGAGAGTCATAAAGGCAGGAAGACATATATTTAAATCTTCTAATACTACCTGTGTGATACTAGGCAAGTCACTTCACCCCATTTGCCTCAGTTTCTTCCAGTGTAAAATGGGGATAAAAACAGCACCTATATTACAGGGTTGATCGAATGAGATAATATTTGTAAAGTACTTAGCACAGTGCCTGACATAGACTCTCTATAAATGCTTATTCTCTTACCTTATTAATTCGAGTCGAGATTTTAGATTTAGCCTTCATTTCAGTATAAATGGACATTTAATTCCTATGTTTTACCTTCCTTTCAGTCTGATTCTTATACAAGGACAACCAAAAGAAGCAGATTCTGTCCTTTTTAGACCCCCTCAAGGCCAGCCAAGACTAACAAATTAGAAAGTCTCTGTCTTCCCTCCTCTGAAACAAAACAAACTATCCCTAAGATCAGTGGCTAACAAGTTGTGAACCAAGCGTGACTGTGCATTTTCTGTATACAATAAGTATCTGTGGGAAATGGCTCATATTCAGAAGTCTACTTGCCCTACAGAGACTCCAATTCCCTTCTCAATATGCCAATTGATTCATTCCCCCATTTTGTTCAGAACTATGTATGAAATAAAGCATTTTGCTGATTATTGTTCTAAATTATAAACAGTGAGTTTTCTTGCCACAACAGTTACTTGGTTAAAGTAATATCCTATTTCTCTTAAAGTTGTATGAATTAGAGGGATAAACTAGATGTCAAGAGATACAGCTTCAACATCACAACCAAATAAACACTGATCCCACACCAAACTTCCCAAATCAGATACATATGAATAGAATACATATGTATATAGATCATATCTATGTTTAACTTTATCTATCTATCTATCTATCTAAATGTTCTACCTTTTAGTATGAGCCAGATGTAGATTTTATATTTGTTGTTCACTGGCCTAACTAAACATGGAGAAGATTATCACTAGAAAGGACTGGTCATTAATCAGGTAATGAATGGCTTTGACTACACACATTCATGATGACTCTGCAATAAGAAACTGCAGGTTGAGAAGGCATTTGTAATTTATTTTGGTGAAGTGATTACCCACATCGATGAAATCATGAATCATTTGAAGTATGTATACCTTTATCCAAAATAATTATATATGTAATCTTGGAATCAGAGAATCCCCTCAGCATCTCACAGGTATTCATCCAACTAGCTTTGGAATAAATAATTCAAGTGAAAACTACTTTTCAAGGCAACTAGAGAACATAATGATCAAAATGTTCTTCCTTATAGTAGGCTGAAATCTTCCTCTCTTTGCTCTTCAATCTCCTCTTTTCAAAGCTAATTTCTATTTTAATTTCTTGCTTTCTCAATGTAGGGAGTTGGGGTTGATGGGCAGGATAGGAGAAAGGGGAGATATGAGGAAAAGAGTGAGAACTAAAAATAAAATAAAATTGAATTTAAAAAATTAATCCCAAATTTCTTCAACAGTTCCTCATACAGCATGGATACATAAATATTAAGCCTAGAAAAATTACATTGTACTTAAATTTACTCTCTCATTTCCAAGTTGAATTATAAAAGGTTTTCTTTAAACATCTCCTTGGTATGTCTAATAGCCACTAATAATCAGTTAAATATACTAAATATTATGAAAATTATGTCCAAAGAGAACCAGTTTATTAATGTATAGACTGCAGTGGGCAATATGGTTCAGTCTGCAAGCACAGTGTGGATAATATTAAATGAATGATAACAGTTCAGTAACTCACTAGGTATTTGACTTATTATTGTTCATCCATTTATTTAAGGGTAATACTGCAGTAGCACAGGAAGAAGAGAGAAGCAGGTCCCCAAGTTCTTATATACAGATAAACTTCACAGAATCATAGAATTTTAGAGCTGGAAGGATCTTGTTCAACCTGTATCCAAAAGTAATCCCCACCATGGCATATTTGACAAATGGTTATCCAGCCTCTGCCTGAAGGCTTGCAATAAGGAAGAAATTACCACCTTCTGAGGTAGCCTATTACACATTTGGACATTTCTCTCCACTTGTTATGTTTTTGTCTTGTTTCGGTTTTTTTACATAAAACCTAAATCTGTCTCTTTCCAACTTTCCTACTTTGGTCCTATTTTTGCCAACTGGGGCTAAACAGAACAAGCCTAAACTTCAACAAGACAGCTCTTCAAATATTTGAAGATAGCTATCATGTCCCTTCTGAGACTTCCTCTAGTCTTTCAACTGATGCTTATCATGTGTCATTACCATACTGGATATTCTCCAGATTAGCAATGATACTCGTAAACTGTAGTGCCCAGCTGGGTGTTGTTGGGGTGATCGCTATAGGTTAGGACTATTATAGCAATAAGTGATCCGAGCTACTCTCCTGGGAGCCCTCTCACAGACTGTTATAAACCTGGCATACACAAGTATCTCCTCTAAACAAAGGAAGAAGGGGAAAGCTTCCTCAATAGCACGTCCAGGACTTACCTTTCCTTATTCTTAAAACATGGCCATTGAGAGTAATTATTTTGCTGTTATATTAACAACTAATTATAAAATTAGGATTAAGTTTTCATTTCCTCTATTTCCTCATTCAGGAAATTGGATGTTGACCTAAACCAGTTTTGTTTTTCTCGCCAAACTGCTTTTAAGTGTTCTAAACAATTCTTGTCAAATACGGAATTTTTTCCTGTAGGTCAGTCAGCCAGTCTCTGAAAGACATAGCTGATAGAGGAGATTGTCCTAATCCTTGGGGTACATGCTCCTTGATCTTGGGCAGGACCCCATCTTAGGAGATCTTATTTCTGTTTGAAGTGCAAACAGAATCAAATGTAGGTGAATTCTTGCCCATGTCCTTGCACCCCTCCATAAGTTTAGGGTGAGCCAGCTCATGAAGGAGAAAACCAACCAGAGTGGTCTGGGTGGAGATGGATTCTTCTGTCCAAATTGCTGGAGGTGACTGAGTCTCATAATGAAGCCCTTTTCTCAGCAGGAGGAGCTGACGACTTTTTAGCCCACCCCCTCATTAATTGTTCTCCAATCAAGTTTGATTTTCACCTATTAGTGGCACCCCCTTTTTCCAAAAATATATTAAGGTTTCTAGTTTCTTAATGTCTTGGTTTTTGGTTACCAAGAGAAACCACTAACCATCAATTTGTTGATTATTAGCTAGCCTAATTAATAAATTATTAATTCCCCCAAAATTTTGTCTCTCAAGTTTTTCATTCATCACATCATCTTATTGTTCACTTAAAAAGACAAAGTTGCTTCCTCCTCTCAGCCCCCTATATCATTTGACAAAATACTTGTTCAACACTCTAATTATCTTAAAGTTAAATTATGCTAGTTCTAAAAGCAGGGCCCAGATTTCATTGGCCAAGAACTAATGCTACTAAATGTAATAACACCTCTTTCAAATCTGTGAGTGAACTACTTGGGGAGGCAGAATAGTGTAGTACAAAGAGCTCTGAACAGGAAGTTGCAGATACCGAGTTCAAATCTCAGTCCTGCCACTTAACTTGTGTGACTTTGGGCCAGTCACTTAACCTCCCTTATATCAGTTTTCTCATCTGCAAAATGAATGGGGCTGGACTAGATGACCTCTAGTTTCCTTTCCAGTACTAGATCTTTAGTGTTATGATCCTCTTTAGTAATGGTTAAAAAACAGAAAAGTAGATCAGTGAAACATATTGAACAGGCAAGAATCAGTAATAATCATACTCAAAAGCTAAATGTTTGATAAACGCAAGGACGACTTAAGTGGGAAAAATTCCCTATCTGACAAGAATTGTTTAGAACACTTAAGAGCAGTTTGGTGAGAAAAACAAAGCTGGGTTAGGTCGACATCCGGTTTTATATATTTGTGTGTTTTAATTTCTAAGCAGCTTATCAAGAAAACCCCACATTTACCACTGGATCCTATGTCCCAACCTGCCATTGTGTATGCTCCACACACAATATGATATGTTCTAAAGGCTGTTTGCCTGCCTGAGTATCACGTATACATTTCTTGGACAGGGATCCTGCCAAGTTTTGAAGAGAATTTCAAAAAAAGTTAACGGTTTGACTACTGCATACCAATCCCTCAGTTTCCAATAGACATACGACTCACAATATCAAACAGAGTTCATACTGGTATATCATATGCTTACATCATTAGTTTCTGTCAACGGAATAATTTGCCGAGCATGATGTGATTAATATTGCCCTTGAAAGCTCATCCTTTCAGGCTGCCTATGGAATCTCCCAGTGTATACACCTGGCAGTTATATCAGGAAATTGGTAAATGACAGACTTGATGATTTGGGAACGATACTTGTAGGAGGAACCTAGGCCTGAAGGCAACAAGGGACTGACAACAAAGGCTCGAAGGTGGGAGACCAATAACCAAGACACTTATATTTCAAAGAATCAGAATCACAGAATCTCAGAGTTGGAAGAGACCTCAGTAGAATCTACTCCAATCCACATATGTAAAAAAATTTCCTCATATAAAATATTTTACCAGCTGCCATCCAGCTTTGACCTGATGATAAGGCAGTGAATTCTACTTTTGGATAATTTTTTTATTTATATCAATTCCCTTTGTAACATCTACTAAATTAAAATAAGTTTATTCATTATTCTATGTGACAAATACTTGAACATAGCCAGCACATGTCCTCTCAGTCTTTTCTTCTTCAAGCTAAACATACTCAGTTCTTTCAACCAATCATGATCCTTTGTGCCAAAGCAGAAAGAATATTGCATTCAGGATCAGAAGGCCTGAAAGGATTCAGGCTTACTACTTATGTGAACTTCGGCAAATTACTTAACCTCTTTGGGACTCAGTTTTTCATTTGTAAAATGAGGTGCTGAGAATAGATTATCTCTAAGGTTGCTACCATCTTATAAACTTGATAATATTCACCATTCTGATATGGAATTACCATTAGTAGAATTTCCTAGTACACAGGTCATTACACACTATAGATGGCATATACTTAGGCTAATTAATCGTAACTTGGCATGTGAATCCACTGATTTATGAGCTATGATAATCACAGGACTGGAAGACTTACTTAATCATTCAGATTTTATACCTCAAATAGATATATTCCTCCCAATTCCCACTGAAACAACAGAGCATTCTTCAATGCAGATAGAAACAAGAGATGAGTCTAACATGCAGTAAACTTTGGATGACTAAAGCAAAAGGGGTACTACTTAATCAACTAGATGTTTGGACCAGACGACCACAATTAGGAATTAGTCAAAGATGTTTTTATACCATCTCAAGTTGGAAACTTTTATCATCAGTACCTGCAGCGGCCCCAAAAAGACAAAAGAGTGTCAACTAGGAATATTCTAAAGAACTATAGTTAGCAAAAACAGTAAAACTGGCAGTAGTTAGGTTGGTCAGTTATATGAATAAGAAAGCAGCAGTTAACTATAAATGCACTGCACTGGACTGCTATTATTATTGACATTTAGAGGTGGCAAGCAGCTGAGAGTCTTAAGGAAAAGGAAGAACTGTGGCTGCCAAGAGTTAATTAGCCTAGTCATAAATATGGAGACTTTTTATAAATGTAGTTATTTTCAGAGATTCAGATTTGACAGGCTTTTTAAAATTCAGAAAGGGTATAGTTACAATGTTTGGGATCTGTGGGAAAATTCTGATTTAATGAATCATGGGAAGATGATAAGAGAAGTGTGTTAGGTCTGATTCTACCACTCTCTAGGTGATGCAGTACAGTGTTGGATCTAGAGTCTGGAAGACTGAACTCAAAGCTGACCTCAGACACTTAACAGCTGTGTGACCCCGAGAAAGTAATTTAATTACCATCTCCTTCAGTTTCCTCATCTGTAAACTAAAGATGATAATCTACCTACCTGCCAGGGATCTGGAGAGGATAAAATGAGATACCATTTGTAAATCACTTTGCAATCCTTAAAGTGTGATATAAATGCTAGCTATTATTATTAAGAAATTATTTGTTTGAGTCTACATACCTCCCTAAATAATTTCCATCCATCAGTCCTAGTTCTACCTTCTAAAGCCAAAAAACTAACAGAAGTCTACTCCCTCAGACATATTACCATCCTTTGAAGATTTGAAGGCAGGGTAAATGTCTTATTTTCTCCCTATTAAACACTTCTAATACCTTCAATAATTCCTAATGTGAAATGATTTAGCCACATTAAGGATAAGAAGTAGATGAAAGAAAGACTAGAACTACTTGTTGAACTGATCCAACCATTCTGGAGAGCAATTTGGAATTATGCCCAAAAGGCTATAAAACTGTGCAGACCCTTTGATCTATGAATACCACTGCTAGGTCCATATCCCAAAGAGATTGAAAAAGAGAGGGATGGAAAGACCTACTTGTACAAAAATATTTATAGCAGCTCCTTTTGTGGTGGCTAAGAATTGGAAAGCAGGGGAGGCCCATAATTGGGAAATGGCTCAACAAGTTGTAGTATATGACTGTGATGGATTATTATTGTACCATAAGAAATGATGAGCAGAATGCTCCTGGAAAAATCTGGAAAGACTTATATGAAGTGATGCAAAATTAAATGAGCAGAACCAGGAGAACATTGTACACATTAACAGCAATACTGTATGATGAACTGTGAATGACTCAGCTATTTCCAGCAATTCAATGATCCAAGAAAATCCCAAAGGACTCATGATAAAAAAATCTATCTGCCTCCAGAGAAAAAAATGATATTGTCTGAATACAGACTAAAGCATACTATTTTTCTTTCTTTCTTTCTGTTCAAGTCTTCTTGTACAAAATGACAAATATGAAAATGTTTTATGTGACTATACATGTATAATCTATATTAGATTGCTTACTGTCTTAGGGAGGGAAGGATAGAATTTGGAATTGAAAACTTATAAAAATGCTAAAAATTGTTTTAACATATAATCGGTAAAAATGAAATACAATTTTTATAAAGAACTACTACTTGGGGTAGATGATATAAGAATGAGATGACAAAATTATTCAGCCCTTATTTTGCTTCTTTTCATGAGAAATGATTTGTACAAAGATACAGAAAGAATAGTTATTAAATGTACAAATTGCAGAAAACCGAACAGGATAGTTAATATAATGGATAATAGAAACAGGACTCCACAATCTATAGACAACTAGAACTAACCAAAATTAATAATATAAATTTTAATAGAGACATCTGTGGAAGTAAAGGATGGGAGAGACTTGGATTAACAAAGGATCATGATAAAAATGACTTCTTCAGCAGGTAATATTGCTTAAAGCTTTATTAGACAAACTGATGAGTTTAGGAAACAGTTTCTGCAAGACTAAGGCAGCTAGACGGTGAATTGTTTAGAACACAGGAATTAAAGTTAGAAAGATCTGAATTCAAATCGTGCATGACACTAGATGTAGGACTCTGAGCAATTCACATAACTGCCTCAGAGTTAGTTTCCTCACTTATAAAATAGGGATAATAACAGCACCTACTCTCAGGGATCAAGTGAGATAATAACTGTAAAGCACTTAGCACAGGGCTTGACACATAGTATGCACTCCATACATGCTAGCTATTAACGTAGAAGGAAGTTGTGGAAATCAAATGAGATCACACACAGAAAATGCTTTGCAAGTTGTAAAAGTCCTACATAAATGCTACCTATTACCATGAATGCATCCATAAAAAGGCATACAGAAGCAAATATATGGGGGCAGTCAGCATCGGGGTGCCTCTTGGGGTTGAGAATTTCCTGAGTATCAAAACTGGAACGTTTTTAAGCTGCTAAAGGAAGAGGAATAGGCCATTGTAAGGCTAGTTACTTACAAGTTACCTAGGTTAAGCTAACTATAGCAAAGATGATCTTATGTTTAGCTAATAGAAGACAGGTTTCAAAATGGAACTTCTTAAGTTAAACTGGCTTCTACAAAGTTGCTAAGGGCTTGCAATGAAGCTGGCAAGAAAAATAAAAGTAATGTAGTTTTAGATTTCACTAACAGAAACTTATGGAAAACAAGGGAGGTGATGCCTTCACCATTTGGGCTGGTCAGTCTAAAACTAGATTTTATATCAATAAAGTGATGATTTTGGAGTACTTAGGGTACTAAAACTAAGAACCAACATGAATACATCATCCAAATTTATCATATTAACCTTATTTTTTCTGATAAGTAATTAATCATACTAGTACATCATTATATTATATGTAAGGGACTGTGCTAAGCACTGCATAAATATTATTTCTTTGATCCTCACAACAATCCTGATAGATAGGTGCTATTATTACCCACATTTTACAGATGAGGAAGCGGAGGCAAACAGAGGTTAAGTGAATTGTCCAGGACTACACAGCTATTGAGTGTCTGAGGCCACATTTGAACTCAGGTCTTCCTGATTCCAAGCCCAGCACTCTATCCACTATAACACCTAGCTACCTTGATTTCCATGAAGCATGTGACAAAATTTCTGAGTTTACTTGTGGATAAGATGTAAAAATGTAGGTGGATTCAGTTAGATGGACACAGAACTGATTGAATGACTAGGCAAAGTGTTTGCTTTTTGTTATGTGGACATTTTCTTTTTTGAAAGAGACAGATAATGGATATTTATGTGGGAAAATCAGTTTGAGATAATTCTAAGTTTCTGAGAGAAAACAGCCCCACAGAGAAATATAATGAGAAGACCTGACTGAAAGCAGGTCAGAAGTGAGAGCAATGATCGACAGTTTCAGTTCATTGTTGCCCAACAGAAGATCTCAATATAACTATTTGTAGGATTTTGGAATTTAATGCTGGGAAATTTGGCGTCAAAAATTTGTTTTGGAACAGTGGTCATTATATATAATAGGAATGTGGATTTAAGGTAGAGTTAAAGAGGCCCTGATACAAACCTTTGAAGTCAGAGAACAGAAGCTGAAAGCATAAGTCAAATGAAAAGAGAAGACAAGAAAAGCAGCATACAGAAGGGGAAAGGCACAGAATCCGGAATAAACACAACTGAGAATAAAGAAGAGCAGCTGAAGTGAGAGCTGAGAAAAGAACTTAGAGCCTGCACTGCCCCTTTGACTAGCTGAGAGTGGATGACAGACTTTGCAACTATGAGCTAATTGGGGAGGGGGGGAGGGAATCTGATTCTGGGACCTGACTGGAGTAAAGATGAATCATCTGAAGTGGGTGAGGAGCTGGCTGGGCTTGTCAGCCTTTCTCTTTTGCACCATATACACTTTGAGGGAGGAGAAACCCCTAAGAGACATGTCTACATTGCCTTCCACTGCCCTCTTTCCCTGGAAAGGAAAAAACTCACAGCCCAAAGAGCAGATTTAAATAATTCTTCAGATTACAGGCTTAAAAGGAACTGCCTGTTACTCAATGAGTGTCATGCTGCTATTTTACTAAAAGGGCTGAACTCTGTTTCCATAGCCCAAGTTTAGTAAAGTGATTTTATCTAGCAGGACAGTGGAGAGGTCCAGAGTAGGAACAGTCACCCCCACTTGATGACATGTAGTACAGACTATTCCCTAAAGAGAACAAGGACATTAAGACCTACAAGCCAGAGTTGTGAGTTTCCCCTACACATGCCTCATTGCTAGGTTTCTGTAATTTTATGCCCACTCCTTGCAATCTACACTGGGGGTATTGGTGGACAAATATGATTCAGGTGCATGAGAGAACTGTTATATTTTTATTACTGCTGCTTTTGCTTTCCTTTAAGCAAATGTTATATTATATTATGATTGTCTTGCTTTTTCTTCTGGTATTGAATGAATATCTGTGTCAATGATGTATCACTATGACTGATTTATGTAAATGGGAAGCACACCAATAGGGATTCATGATTTATAGTTATAATAGTAGGAGAGTGTATCCCTCTCACAGGAGAGTTATTCTTCATACTCTAAGAACTGAGTGGTAAATACCTGGTTGGTCATAACCACTTCTACCCCCAGAAAAACTCTCCAGGTCAGCTAATCTGAGTTCAGATTTCTGTGAGCCAGTCCAGAGAGAGGAAGGGAGGTTGATTAATGCTGGTACCACACATCTTCTACAATTTGAGCTAAAGAATATTCACTAATGGTTTGATGTCAACTTCAGAGAGGCTTTTAAAAGAACTTCTCAATGATTTCTACTTGGCCTTGTACAGTTTCAACATTTTCAAAAATGACTTTAGTGACATCATAAATGGCATGCTTGTCAAGCTCACAGAAGAACCAAAGATGAATAAGAGAGCTAACATATTAGATGACAGAATCAAGAAATGTGATATAAGATGTAAGGTAAAATCTAATAAGGATAAAGGTAAATTTCAACATTGGGCTTCAAATAATCAGTTTCACAAGTACAGGGCTGGACTCCTCCAAGAAGGTCATTAGACAACATTTCCTGTAAAAAAAAATCTTAGGAGAGTTAGTGAACTTGAAGTTTAAAATGAATTAAAGGTGGAATGGAAGCCAAAAAGCTAATGTCAGTCTAGGTTAAAAAGAGAAGCATGGTGTCCAGAATGAGGAAAGTGGTGGTTTCATTGTGTTCTGCCCTAATCAAATCACATTAGAAATACTACGGTCAATTCTTTGTGCTACAGGTAAGGAAAGACACTGAAAAGCACTGCAATGCATACAAAGAAGAGAAACCAACATTTTGGGAGTGGGGTGGGCCTAGGGACAATACAAGATAAGATTATATTAAAGAACTGGAGATTAGTAAAACCAAGAGAACGGAAACACCATAGCTGATTGTGAAGGGCTAACATGGGAGAGAGACTAGATTTGACTGGCTTTGCTCTCACTGGGCAGAATAAGCAGCTATGGGTGAATACTGCAGAGGCATATCTCTACTTGATATGAGGAAGAACTTCCTAACAAAAAGAGCTTCCTCAAAATGGCCAGCATCCACTTTGGGCAGTCATGTGTCTCCCACTTTGGAAGTTTTCAAGCAGAGGCTGGATGAAACCCATGTTGGGAGATAAGTTGCCATTATCTTCACAGGGATCTTTTTGCTTGTGCTCATCATGGGCACAGTGATGATCAAGAATACCATGAAATGAGGTTTCTTGTTGCCTTTGGATATCTAATGAAACCAACTCTGCCAATTCTTTTATTTATTTTTACAAGAAAGTGTGAGTTGTGTTTCCATTTAGCTGCTACCTCTTTGTATGTCTAATACTCCTAGTATTATATAAACTTGATAGTTAGACAAAGATTTAGAGATTACCAGGAGTTAATGTTTATAAAAAGTAAGAACTATGTGATACCTCAGATGCCTATATTTAAGGACTTTCTAGCTTATTAGAGCCTGCTACATCTGTGCTGTACCAGTTTAGGGGGAGAACTTAGGATAACCTGCATATTGGAATGAAGCACTGGACTAGGACTTTGGAGCAAACCTTCTTTAACCTGGTGATTCTGGATGGATGTTACCAAGATGACTGTACTGAGTGCTAAAGGTCGCAGTCAAAAACTATGGATTAACACAGCAATACCACTTCTACGTCTGTATCCCAAAGAGATCAGAGAAATGGGAAAAAGACACATGTACAAAAAAATATTTATAAGAGCTCTTTTTATGGTGGCAAAGAATTGGAAATTGAGGGGATGCCTACCAATTGGGGAATGGCTGAACAAGTTGCAGTATATGAATGTAATGGAATACTACCGTGCTACGATGAGCAAGCAGACTTCAAAAAAACCTGGAAAGAATTACACCAACTGATGCAGAGTGAAATGAGCAGAACCAGGAGAACATTGTACACAGTAACACTGTGCAATGACTGACTTGATAGACTTAGCTCTTCTCAGCAATGCAAGGATCTAAGGCAACTCCAAAAGACTCACAATGGAGATTGCTATCCACATCCAGAGAAAGAACTATGGAGTCTGAATGCAGATCGAAGCATATTATTTGCTCTCCTTCTCCTTTGCTGTTTTGTTTTATTGATTTATTCTCGTGGTTCCTCCCATTAGTTCTAATTGTTCTTTATATCATGACTAATGGGAAAACATTCTTAATCTGAATATATAATTAGAGCCTGTATCAAATTGCATGTCATCTTGGGGTAGGGGGAGAAGGATGGGAGGGGGAGAAAATTTACAACTCAAAATCTTACGGAAGTGAATGTTGAAAACTAAAAATAAATTAATTATCAAAAAAACTATCAGATTAGAACAAAATATAAAGATCAAAGTATTCTCTGAACTGACGCTGAAGCCAACCAATATTTCATTTGATTCAATTTACCAGTGAATAATCCATCACAAAATTTAAATATCCAAATTGTCTTACCTATACAGAGTGGAGGTGGGTAATTCCATCGCCGCACAGTTCCTGGCATGCAGGAAATATGAGAGTGGCCCTAGAAGAAGAGAAACACAGACTGAAGGGTTACTTAATAACTTCAGATTTAGTCCCAGAAGGAATCTTGAATAACACCTAATCTATCCCTTTCATTTTAAAAAAGAAACAGGTCCTTTGTCTAAGATCACACAGAGACTAAGTAGTAAAGTTGAGCTTTTTTTTGGATCCTGATATTTCTAAGTACCACAATCCTATAATCCAGGATTGCAAAAGAGAATAGATGGGTCTTATTTTAGGGGGAAAGATAGGGGGAGTGAGAGAGAGAGAGAGAGAGAAAGAGGGAGACAGAGAGAGTGAGAGACAGAGACACAGAAACATAGTGAGAAACAGAGAGAGAGAGAGAGAGAGAGAGAAAGAAGATTCAAATTAACAAGAAATAAATGAGGGAGATAGTGATTAGTTGATAATAACCATTACAAAAAGGACACTCCCTTTTTCTGAAGGATTCACTGACACGTCCTTTTAATTAGCAAGTTCTCCCAGGATCTTTAAATGAAGATCTTGTATACAAACAGGATTTTCAGAGCCTGGAAAAGGCAATATTGAACACAAAGGAATAAAACTGTAATAGTAGAATTTTAATCACTGGGGACAGGTGTATAAGGGAGATAATTTTGGGCAGGTTTACTCAAATTATACTCAGTAAACCTATTCTGCCTCTGTGGAAGGCTGAGCCTGTACACATCTCTCATGTAAAGTGTAGCAGTAAGAGGTCCCTGTTCTGGACATGTAGCATAGCAATACCTGGAGTGCATATCCGGGTTCACACTGAAAAGAGACCACATCATTCACTAGGTATCTCTCTCCAATCTTCATCCCATTACTGGGCACAGTGGGTTCTGGACAGCTAGACAAGCCCACAGCTAAAGAGAAAGAAAGAAAGAAGAACCCAGTAGGGCCGAGGCCCCAGGGAATACATTAGAATGATCACATTGGCTCAGAGTAGGTACCTAAATGAAGGGGAATGAACTAAGCTCAGGAAGTAGGAAGGCTCTGGCCCAAAGGAAAGTGTGACTGTTGAGACAGTGCAGAGGGAACAAAATGTCTTATAGCCATACTCTCTCCTCTCTTAGCCTCCGACTAAAGTCAAGGTTGACAACCTTTTAAATAATATTCAGTAATCCCCAAATGGATCACTGGAGGAGACGTGGTAGGAACTCTACCACATGAACTAAAAGATTCCTTCCTCTTTCCCAAGAGATTCCCATCACTTCCCACTTGAACTCTTGCCTTTCTTCCTCTTTCATCAATTTCCGCCATCCCCTACCTCCTTAATTCTCTTTTATTCACCAATTCTCCCAGGACATTACTCTAATGCCAAAGGGATTGGGAAAGAAAAGGGATAGAGGGAAGGAATAAAGGAATAAGAAGGAAAGGAGAGAAACAATAAAGAACTGGCTTCACCAGTGGATCAGAAGAAGTGGGCTACCTTCTTACTACCATCTAAGAGGCCTAGAATCTTCCCACTGTCTTTTAATTATAAAAAAAAAATCATAATTGTACAGATCTTTACTATTTCCTCAATTGTTCTTATTTTACTTGCACAATAATACTATAAAATAAGCAAAACGATGATTATTATCTCTATCTTTCAAATAAGGAAATTGAGACTTAGGAGGTTAAGTGAATTGTCAAGCTCACAAAGATAGTAAATGGCAGAACCAAGTGAACTCAGGTCATCTGACTGCTAGGCTAGAGACTGTCTACCTTAACATAACATACTACGCCACCTGACGTGTTAAATCTGTGCATCACATTGTTTCATTTCTCCTGAATCCTTACCATGAGGGAAAACCTTTTCTGATAAAACTCATTGACTCCTACCTCACATACCTTACCAACTTTCCCTTTAAATCTCCATTGGATATTTAGGAGGTCAAGCCCTTATCACCTCACACCAGGATCATGTTATGCCAGGTTCCTAAGTGGTCTCCCTACCTTTAGTCTTCCCCTCACCTTGAATACCATCTTCATATGCACAAGGCACCAAGTTTAACAAGTCAGCTAAAAAGAAATCCTTAATGGCTTTGTACTGTATCAAATCTAAAACTGACATCCTAGAATTCAAAGACACCTATAATCTGTCAACACACAAACCTTCTGGCCACACCTACCATGCACCAATTCATATTCTCCGTTCCAGGGAGTCTTGTTTCCTTGTTAACACTTGAAAACCAGTCCCCCTAAAATGTCGCTCTCTGAACTAAATATAAAACTTCAAATGTAGTCAGATCAGGGTAGAGTGTAGTGAGATTGTTAACCTCCTTTATTCGTTACATTCTGCCTCTCAATTCAGTCTAGAATAGTATTATTTTTTCCAGTCATTATATCATTATATATATATTATATAGCTTGCAGTCTACCAAACCCCATATCTTTTATAGAAACTGTTCTCTAGCCAAAAGTTTACAATCTTTGATTTGTGACACTGAATTTTTAACATGTGTCAAACTTCTATTTACTTTTAGCAAAGTCTTGTTTGATTTTAGCTCATCCTTCTAGTCCTGAGGTGTCAAACATGTAAAAGATGTTTGCACCTAGTGACCCTCTAGGTGCAAGACCAGATTAAAATATAATTAAGAAATATTTAACAAAATAAATAGAAATACAATACAACATAGGTAATGTTAATATATTGTTTTCTAAGTCAATAAGCAACTTACTGTCCCCCTTTTCTATTTGAGTTTGCCACCATTGTTCTAGCCTACAGAAATCTTTTCGAATCCTGTCACTCAGTGTTTTAGCTATCCTTTCCATCACTGTAACATCTGTATACTTGAAAAGTATTATTTTTTTTTCTTAATGCAAGTCATCAGTCAAAGTTTTGTACGCTTGAGATGAGGACAAATCTCTCGGCCATGCTTTTCTCCAAGCTGTCACCAAGTAATTAAACTCTACTCTTCAGTCATTCTATCAGTTTCTAGCTATGCTTAATTTTGCCCCATCTTTGCATCTTGTCCACAGGTATACTGTGAAAGATGTCAAAAACTCTGACGAAACCAATACATCCTGTCTATGACATTTCTCTAAGCTACAAGTCTACTACTGTCAAAAAGGAAATGAGATTGTTCTAGAATGTCTTGCTTTTAATGAAGCCATACTGGCTAGGGTTCCCTCACCTTTAAATAAACCTTCATCTGACACTGACATTCTCTCATGCTGTCATCTTATATATCTTCTTCCTTTCACAGCCAAACGTTTATACTCTTTGCAACAATCTCCTCACTTTCCAAAGACTTAACAATCTCCTCACTTTCCAAAGACTTCTCAATCATAGTAATCTAACTTTTGGCTCCTTTCTTTCCCCCTCCACTTAACTGAAACTGTCATTGTCCACAATGATCTCTTTTTTAATTTTTTTATTAAAAATCACTCATTTTCTTTTTCCTCTCTCTATCCCCTAGTGAAAAAGAAAAAAAAACTTGTAACAAATGTGCATAATCAAGCAAAACAGATTTCCACAATGGCCATGTCCAAAAATGTACATCTCATTCTTAATAACCAATGCACTCCATTCTCGTAAACTAGTCATTCTCTTAGTGCTCAGCCTCCTGAACTTCTCTGCAGCTTCTGACACTGTTAACCAACTCCTTTCCTAGAATATTCACCTCCCATGGCTTCCATGACAATGCTTTTCTTTTGTTCTCTTCCTACCTCTATGACCCTTCTTTTTAATCTCCTTTGCTAAAACATCATGATCCTACTACCCAATACATGTGTGTGGCTCCCAAATCTCTGTCCTTAGCCTTCTCCCTATACTCTTTCCTCCAGCTAGCTCATCAGCTCCCATGGGTTTAATTGTCATCTTAAGACCTTGAGCGTATATTTATATCACTTCTTCTGACCTTCTGACTACTATGTGAGTGCTTATCTTGTATGAGTTCTTTGAGGCTACATGGCCAGCCCATCAAAATTGAACTCTCTGCAGTAGAACTTGAATGCTTGGCAGTTTAGTTTGAGAAAGGACCTCTGTGTCTGGTACCTAATGTTACCAGGTGATCTTTAGAATCTTCTTAAGAATTCAAATGGAAGAGATTCAGTTTCTTGGCATGGTAATGGTAGACTGTCCAGATTTCACAGACATACAACAATGAGGTCAGCACAGCTTTGTAGACCTTCAGTTTGGTAGGCAGTCTAATACCTGTTCTCTCCCACACTTTCCTTCAGAGCTTCCCAAATGCTGAGTTAGCTCTGGCAATGGATGTGTCAACCTCATCATCTATGTGTACGTTTCTGGAAAGTGTACTCCTTAATTGGTTGATCTTTCATCTGGAAGATGGTCATCAACCTGAGAGCCAGTGTGGCTTCAGAAAGGACCAAGGAACAGCAAATTTGGTGTTTGCTGCCTGATAACTCCAGGAGAAATGCCAGGAGCAGAACAGAAGTCCGTACATGTTTGTAGATTTGACCGAGAGCTTTGAAACTGTCAGTCATGAGGACTTATGGAAAATCATCTTTGGTTGCCTGGAGAAGCTCATCAGCATTGTACATCAATTTCATGACTGCATGCTTGCCTGGGTTCTGGATAATGGACAATACTCATGCTTTCCCAGTCACCAATGGAGTGAAACAAGGCTGTGTGTTTGCTCCCATGCATGATGCTTTCAGCCATGTTGTCAAAAGCCTTCAATGAGGACCAACACAGCATAAAGGTCAGCTACCGCACTAATGGTAAATTCTTCAACTTGAAAAGGCTAAAAGCCAAGACCAAAGTGGAGGGAGTGCTGGTGCATGATTTTCTGTTTGCAGATGATTGTGCACTCAATGCAGCCTCTGAAGTTGAGATGCAAAAAAGTATGGATTAGTTCTCTGCTGCTCATCCTAATTTTGGTCTAACAATTAACACCAAGAAAACAAAGGTGCTCCATCAGCCACCACAACACCACCCATATTGGAACCACTGGCTACAGCAAATGGAGAAGTGTTGAATGCTGTGAATAAGTTTGCTTACCTTGGTAGTGTATTTTCCAGGGATGTACACATTGATAATGAGGTTGATGCATGCATTGCCTGAAGCAGCTCATTGTTTAGGAGGCTCCAAAGGAAAGTGTGAGAGAGAAGAGGTATTAGACTGACTACCAAACTGAAGGTCTATAGAGCTGCTATGCTGACCTCATTATTGTAAGCCTGTGAAACCTGGACAGTATACCAGTGCCATGGCAGGAAACTGAATGGCTTCCATTTGAATTGTCTTAGGAAGATTCTGAAGATCACCTGGCAGGATAAGATACCAGACACTGAGGTCCTTTCTCAAACTAAACTACCAAGCATTCAAACTCTGCTGCAGAGAGTGCAACTCTGATGGACTGGACACATAGTTTGAATGCAAAATTGCAGAAATGCAAAAAATATGCTTGCCAAAAAGACTGGTTTTATAGAGAACTCACACAGGGCAAGTGCTCACATGGTGGTCAGAAGAAGAGATACAAGGACACTCTCAAGGTCTCTCTTAAGAACTATGGAATTGACTGTGTGACATGGGATACACTGTCACAGGACCACTCAGCATGGTGTGTCCTCATCAGAAAAGGTGCTGTGCTCTATGAACAAACCAGAACTGCAGTAGCTCAAAAGAAATGCAAGATTCACAGTTTTAGAGATTCCATCCCAAATGTTCTCATGGACTATTTATGCCTGACCTATGGTAGACGTTCCAAGCTTGTGTTGGTCTGATCAGCCACAATCAGACTCTATGTCTAGCATAGTGATGTCATTTTGTTTCTTTTTGAGGACAAAGGACAACAACCAACCGTCATCTCTATGCACAAGACTTCCAAATCTATATCCAAAATTAATCTCTCTCCTGAACTCCAATCCTTTATTACCTATTGCCTGCTAGATAACTCTATCTGAATTTCTGCAGGAGTCTCAGAAACAACATACTCACAATGGAAATTGTATTTCTTCCAAAACCCATCACTCCTCCAAATTTCCCCATTTCTGCTGATTATACCAGTATCCATTCAGTCACCAAGGCTCCCAAGCCTAGAATCATCCTTGGCTGTTCCCTATCCTTCAAACCCTTTACATAATCAACCACTGGCTAAGTCTCAGTCATCCTGCCTGCCTTTCCACAAGTGGCCTCCCAGGTTTGGAATGCCCTTCCTCTTTGCATCTGCACAGAATCCTGAGCTTTTTTCAAAGCACAGCTCAGAGGCTACCTTTTGTATAAGACTGTTCCTGACCCCAGCCATTATTAGCACTCTTTCTTTCCCTTGATATGACTTTGAATTCATTTGTATATACTTTGATTAATTTACTTCTTCATTTGCTAGAGCCTCCGTTGTCCCCTTTTTTTGCCTAGCATAGTGCATTGCATATAGTAGGCATTTACTGAATTTTTGTTGAAATGAATTGAAGCACATTGCTTCCATTCTGAAGTGCTCACAAGCCATTCATTTAATAATACGTTGAAGAATTTTGCCAGGAATTGTCAGTAAGATCACTGGCCTAGAGTTTGTAGACTACTCCACAACACTTGCCTTTCTGCAGCCCTGTGGCTCATTTACATCTTCCTGGAATCTTTTGCATCTCTTAAGTGTTTTCAGTAACCTGTACTCTCTCCAGGCCAGGCTATCTTAACACACTGAAGTTTGAAATCTGTGTGGTTCCTTGGAAAAACAAAGAAGGGGTATAAGAAAGTGATGATGTAGTAGAGAGACCACTGGACTGGGAACAAGACGACCTGGGTTCTATCAATGGCCTCTAACTACGCTGTGCAGCCCTGGTTATGTCACAACCTCGAACCTCTGGGTCAGCATCTATAAAATAAGGAATTTGGGCTACATGATCTGTAGCTCAAAAAAATCCTATGATTCTATATCTCCTAAAAGGTAGTGTAATGGATCCAGATATTTCTAAAAATAAAGCCACACCTCGCTCATCATCCTACTTGTCTTTAAGCCATAAATAAATAAAAATTCCCTCTACCCCTGGCATCCTTTATGATACTAAAGATGAGAAGATGAAATAACACAGATAGCCTTTCCAACATTTCCTTTTCTCAAAGAACTTAAAATTGTGTAAAACTGATTCACAGAAGGCATCAGTTCAAACAGACTTTACCTAAACCCATAAAGCTGACAGGTGATTCCAGGCTACATCATGGCATAATTGTCCCTCCATCTTTTGTAGCTTACTACCTGGCCACCAAACCTCTTTCCAGCTTTGCAGCCCAGAGTCTCTTCCCATCTCTGATTGTGGAAATAGCACATTTGTCCCTGACATTTTCCTCTGAAGAGAAGTTTTGAATAGCAAAATCATATGCCTGAAAGCCAAGCCTTTGGTTGGATTTTTGCCCAAAATTTGAACATTGAACATAAGCCCTGGAGCCCCTCAGACATCAGAGTTTCACAATGTAATAAATAACCCTTACTGAAATTAAGACATTCAGTCCCAGCTGCCATCTCCTGCCTCCCCCTAGAAGCAGATGACAACTCTGCATGCCCTTTGTATGATAGTGAATGCTGTAAGCTCTGTAACAGTGTTTTTTATCAGATGCACCTTATAACTAGATAAGAAACTCTAAAAGGAAAGGAGAGAGAAAGATAAAGGGAAAAAAAGTACAAAGAAAGAATAATTCTAACATTTCTTTCCCTGAACAACCTAATTTTAAGTCAAATTATAGAACTAAGGGAAGGTTAATTTAATTTATCCCTTTTAGAGATCTATTCTTACATTCCTTTCACCCTTTTCAACTCACAATTTCATGTGAGTACAAGTAATACTCATAACTTGTCTTAGTTTTAATACATCTCAATAACCTCTTGTCTCTACAATTACAGGGAACTTTCATATTTCCCTTTAGTGGACTATCCATAATGTCTTTGTAGATTATCCACTGCGATATTTGCCATGATCCTTGGCCACCTTCTCCTAATCCTTATTTAAATTCACTGGGAAAAAAATGACTTAAATAATGGATTAAAAATATGCAATAAAAAAGTAAATTTATTACCAACTCCCAAATAATTTAATATTTACTACAGAGGCAAATCTGAATGCCTTGTTTCCTTTCCTCTTTTGGACTGTTAATGCCATGGGTTCACCAGACCTTTTAGGTGGATGACAGTTGTCTTTAATATAGAACTAGTTTTGCTCTTCAGCAACAAACATCACAGCTTTAAGTCCAAATTTCTCGCAGTCCCCAGAACACCAACAGAGCCCAAGAGAAGATGTTGTTTGCAACTGTTTTATGCTTTCTCTAATTCCTAGTTCCTTTTCTTTCTATATGGGCAGCTATCATAAAGAAGTGTTCTTCAGCCTCATTCAAAGGGCTCAGACACAGAGGCCAACCCTCCAGATTCCCTCCTTTCTCCAAAATCAAAGCTCTATAGGTTCATGGTTCCCTCAGAAGTGACCTTGGTGCTCCAGAGCATCAAGAACATGTGTATCTGAGTGAGAGAGATCAGAGCATGACCTCTCCAGGAGAAAGCAGTGACACCAAATAGCTTCACTCTGACGACTAGATACTAAGCCTTCTTTGATTCTGTAGCAGGCTAGGCTGAGGTCAGAGAAAAAAGCCTGAATTGACACAACATCAGGAAAACAACAGCTAGGTAAACAAAAAGCAGAAGTCAGGCTGTTCCATTCAGATTAGATAAATAAGCATCACAGCTGTTTCCAGTCGCTTCCCTCAAGCAATCTTATCCTTGGGGCCAAACTATGAAGCCAACTTCAAAAGTCACTAGGCCCTAGGAAAAAGATCATAAAGAATGTTCCCCTACCTTTTCCCCAATCTTATCCCCAACTCACTTCCTTTAGGGGGAATCCCTTATGTGGTTGACAGAAAATGACAATGTCTGGATTGCTATTGAGGAAGGGGGGCATTAACAAGGTTCCCCTTCCTCACATGCTGGAAGCTGCGGAACCCGAGATCCCTAACATCCAACTAAAAAGTGATAGAATTTAAGTTCCTTGACAGCCTGTACCATTTCTAATCTTTATATTTCCATGGCTGAGCACAGTGCCTTGAATATTGAAATTATATAACAAATGATACTTAAATTGAAATTTTAATTTGTAACCTTATATTACTAGCTACCAACTGTGTGGGGCAAAAGGGGTTAGCCCAAGAATGAGTGAGAAGCCTCATATTACAAAGTGTCTTTGAAGTAGAGAGAGAGAGAGAAAAAGAGAGAAAGAGAGGGAGTAGGAGAGGAAGAGGGAGAGGGAGAAAGTGTGTGTGTGTTTGTCTGTCCATTGGGTGGGCAGGGGCAAGATGAAGTACCTCCTCATATTTCCTGGGATTTGGGACAGATTTTACTGGCATACTCTTCTATTTGACAGCTGATTAATGCCCAATACACCATTTCAATGGAATGTACTATTTCAATTTCGTAAGATGCAAAAAGAAAGTGAGCTTGGAGGATGGGGGTACCTTAGACTGGTATTTTCCAATGTTTTAAAAGTCAGTAATATACCAAGAGGGTCATTTCTGCTGTCTCTGTTGTCTGCTCACTTGTTTATCTATAGTCCTTTACTTCAAACATATTAAGAATATTAAAGGTGATGACTGATTGAATTAATCAAGCACCCCATCCTATTTGAAGTAATTAATATATTATAGCTCATATATCTTTCTCAGGTAAGAACATCTCTGCTGAATCAGTCAATCAAAGGCAGTAAACTAAGGTGTGGACCTGTCACCCCAGTGGTTCTATACAACTCTAAGACAATTAAGAACAAAGCATGTGTCTGGCAACTTTGCAAGTTAGAAACTCCAGCCAAGTCCCTTTTTCTGAGAGAAAATTGGGGGTGGGTGGGTTAGAAGAGTGAGAGAGGCCTGGAGCCTTTTGTCTCTCTGCCCCCTCAAACTTGACCACTGGAGTTGGAACTTCTTGTGGGAAGTCTGCATCCCAGCATTCTAGCCCCATTCCAGGAATGGCAATGACTGACATCAGGAACCCACTGAGGAAAGGCACTTTCAGGTTTCTATGAAGAGTCCAGCAGAAAGCTAAATCATGCCTATGAAGAATTTCATAAGCACTTCATGAAAGGAAAACAAGACTTTAAATAATCAGGATCTGTGAGTTTACCCTTTTGCTTCATGAGTTCTATAAAACTGAGTCCACTTTCTGCTGGATTCTGAATGTATTTGTGGGAGAATGTGCCACAGACTCTTGTGAGAAATGTTTTAGTACTCAGTGTTTTTACTACACCACCTTAGTTAACGACAGTTTCTAAAAGTTAATTAAATTTGTGGTGTTGAACCTCAATGAGGGAAGCACACCAATGAAGGAGTCAGTAAGTTATAGCAGTAGAAAAATACTACCCACCTCATCAGGGTCCCCTGGAGTCTTAAGGGTAGAAACAAACAGTAAATACCCTCTGGAGAACCAGCCCCTGCCAGAGCAAACAAGGGTTTCTGAAGCAGCCCCAGAGCTATACTACATTAGTAACACAGTAAGGAAAATTAATGTTGAACTATATTATTTATTAGCAATATTTCTATGTGAATCTATCCATTTCCTCAGACCCCTAACCTCTGGAGGTCAGGCAGTTTTCTTAAGGGCCCTAATGGAATGAGATAATTACTCCCAGCCCCTAAGGCATCTACTTGGGCAGGGACCCAGGCTTTGGTTTACCCTGTAAAACAGGAGCCTGCCAGAACTAGCTTTTCTCCCAAGGATATGTCCCTTTGCCCTTGCTTTTCCTTACTTGTCACCTCCCCCCAATGATGAAATAATAGGGAGGAGCTAAGAACACTTAGACCACCTCCTCATTAAAATGTCCATCAATCAGAGTTACCTTACATTTTCCCAGGGAGGTCCAAATGATGTACCATTGCTAATTAGAAGGAAGACACACGAGGTATAAAAACAGCTATTGGCCCATGCTCTGGATCCTTTGGCACAAATGGAGGCTGCTTGTCCCTGGTAACAAAGCATATCTCAGTAAAAGAAATTGCCTAAGTCTGCCCTTTGTTAAATTCTGGCCACCACAACTGTAAAGTGGCCCAATACAGAGGCTGAGAAGCACTCTTAGCAACCCTATCATTCTATGGCCTGGGGAAAAGAGGAAATTTAAGAAGACAATCATTGAGCCTTGGCAAAGGACTGAATGACAGGAACGTTGTAAGCTTTCTGAACCCTAAGGATGACTGGTGAAAAAAACTTATCCTCTCTTTCTCTCTCTCTTTCTCTTTTTATCACAGACAAGCTGTTTATACTTTCATGTGATGCTACACATTCAAGAAGGTTCAAGAAGGAAAGATGTTAAAGCCTTGAAGTTTGAGAAGCATGGCCATGGCAGTCAGAAACTTCACAATGATGCCAAATCCGTGTCTTCCAGAATATCTTTTTCAAGTGGGTACAGAGAAAACCCTACATCCTGTAAAGAAAAGGAAACTAAGAACCAATAACCAACTCAAGGTACTCCAATCAGGCTGGAAAACAAGCAGGGGATTCAATCATACTCAACTACTAGCATTTTGTTCAGTCAGATCTTAGAAGTCTTGGTTAATGAGAATTACTAAAGGGAATGAGACACAGATTGTCCAAACCTCTGCCACAGGACCTAGAAAGAGAGAAGAGTGAGGAGGCAGAACTGGGGCTTGTTAATTGGAGTTGCCAAATATTAGGAGGTTAATATACAGACAAGAAAAGGAAGAAATGAAGGACAAAAGAGAATTCATATATAATAGAGCCTCAAGAAAAAAAAGTAAAAAAATACAAAAAACTAAAGCCAAATTATTTGATTATGAAACCATGTGCTATCAAATTTAAGAAAATCAAATGTCAATTTCACGTGTATTTTTAAGTAAACAGCAAGACTGCAAGAAAAAGTCATCTGCTAAATCTGGAGCACAGATTATCAACCTTTGTATGGCACTGACTCCACTGGCAGCCTAATAAAAGCTTATGGACAATGGCTCAGAATAATGTTTTGAAATGCATAAATACAAAAGATTACCCAGAAAACCAATTATATTGAAATGTAGTTATCAAAAAAAATTTTTTTTAAGTTCATGGACCCCAGGTTAAGAATTCTTTATCTAGAGGAAGGATGTAGTAATAAGCCTATGTTGAAGTAGAAAAGGAGACCCTGTTTTATCCTGACTGGACACTTGATCATATAAGGGAAGGGATGGAGCTTTAATACATTGTGGACATGATAACAAGGGACCTCAAATTCTTCTTGCAGATTTGGCTGTGGTTTGGTGAAGTTGGAAGGCTGAGTCAAGGTGACCATGACAATAAATGCCCATAAGATAAGGTACTTTGAGTGACAGATAGACAGTGTATTTATTAAGCTTTCTCTATGTTCCAGGCACTAAGAGAAATTCTGGGACTACAAATACAAGCAAAAAAGATAGTCCTTATCCTCAAGGAGATTACATTTTAAAAAAAGATAATGTGAAGAGGAGCTGGGAAGAGGGGAGGCGAGGAGGGAAGAAATCAGCGTGGGGAACAGCTGCTGACAAGGAAGTTACATCCAGAGAGTGGGAGGAGAGCAAGAGTCAAGTGAATTTGGCCTGGGAGTTTAATGAAAAGGTATTTCCGAGACAAGCATTCACTAATCAGAAGAAATAAGTCCCGCTTTTCACCCAGAGGGAAAGAGACAAACCCCTCGTTCAACTGTAGCCTCTGTCCTACCTTATACCAAATAGTCCTCACTACTTTAAGACAAATTTTACTGAGTGAGACTGAGACTTACTTATTATAATGGCCATAGATGACTGCTATAAATGATGTATATCATATGGTAGCTTCCTGTTTTAATGAATGAGTCTTTCTAACGAAGTCTTAAGCCAGTTGTTTTTATTTTTATCTTAAAGAAAGAATATAAGTGCTGTCAATACATAAATATAATGATTTTAAAATGGAAAAAAATCTTTAAAAATAATTATTTAAAATCTGTCTTACATTTGTCAAAAAATAATAACTTTTTGCATTAATTTCCCCTCATGAATTACAAAATTGATTTGAGGACGCTTCATTCTGCTTGTCCCAGACACCAAAATACAGATTTACATTGTATGGCAGAAATAAGTCTAGATTTGAGTCCAAACATGTGGGTTATAGTTTTACCTCTGGCACTAATTTTCTGTGTGATTTTGACAAAGTCTCTTATTTCCCTGAGCTTCAGCTTCCTTATCTAACATGAGGGTAGGACCAGATGACATGCATGGCTTTGACTAGCTATGACTGGATTCTATAAAACAACATGTTCACAGTGTTGCTCTCTTGCTCAAAGGCCTGCAGGACTTCCAGAGTACTGACATCTTCTGCCAGTACCACTCTCCAACACAAGACCTGAGCCCCGACTTTGAGCAAGGAAGTCCAAAAGAAGTATACCCACAGTCTGGAAATTAGTAAACACATAAGGGGCCTCACATAAGGCTGGAGAATATCTGCATGCCTTTATATGCTGACACCTAAGGTTCTTGGTAATATAATGATTACTTCATGAGTGAAAGAGTCAAACATAAATGTCCCACCTCTACATTTTAAGAATTCCAAAATCCTCTTATCTGACTATAACTTATTGACTTTTTACCTCTCCTTCTGCCTTTCCTTACAAAATCTTATTCTCCATCTCTACCTTGACACCCTCCAACTCCTTGAGCCCTCAGTTTTCTTCCACATCATCTCCCTTGTACTCCTCATCTCCCCAACTTGACCCCATGAGGAACCAATTCAATTATATATTGTTTTCTTCTCTTGACTCCCTTTCTCTCTTATCACATCACCAATTGTGGCTTGCCAAGCTTCAACATTGAATCACTGCTACCATCTGCTGCCATCACTCCTACACACATGAAGCTGAATGAAGCACTGAGCTCACTCTGATACCTGGCCTCTCACCTACTGGAGCTACTTGTTATACTCCTCAATCTTTGCTTATCTTAGCTTGTCTAGTATAGCCTACTGTCTGATTCTTCAAGCCTACCCTGAAGCCAGTGTCCAGCAGTCCCACTCACCAAGCCTGAACACTGTGCTCTATGTCTGTACCCTTACCACTTACCTACTTGATTTCAAACTTGTATTATTCCATAGTTCTCATTCCATAAAGAGACTGTGAGCTTCCTGAGGACAAGGGCCATAGCTCATATTTTCCTTGTATGCCTAAAGCATAAGGTTGGTTTCAATACTGACTGTCTTAACATTAGACATTAAAGAAAGGAGGAAAGGGAGAAGGAAGAATGAGAAAGCAGGAAGGAATGGTGAGGGTTTTCTTTTTTCTTATATAGAGAAGAAAATGGAGGTTTAGCAAAGGGATGAGTTATGAAGTCCTCTGCCAACCATCCCACATTCTTTTAACTTGGTTGGGGAGATACTAATACCAATGGAAAATGGAGTTTCATGCACTGTTGAAATAAAATTAAGTGATAATGTCAAATTTCATCCCAGAATCAGGGACTGCAAAGTGGAGAGACAACCAGGAAGAAATCAGGAAGACCTAGATTCAAGTCTTATCTCAGACACATAAAGGCTGTGTAACCCTGGGCATGTCACTTAACCTTTAATTTCCTTAGGCAACTCTACACATGTTGAGTTGTAGGTGCTGATGTGCATTGGTAGGCATATTTTCCTTATGGGGAGCTCCCTACACCAATAACATCACAAGTCTAATATCCTCTCAGCCCTAAAATCCTAAAACCAAATTTTCTGTGGTCAACCCTAGAGATCAGGGCAGACATAAGAGAAAGCGGCAATGGAACAATCTGCATAGAACACAGGCAATCAGTAAGACATATAAATGGGAAAGACCACACCAACTTCCACCATGCACAGAGATGGTAGGAGACCTACAAAAGCGGGCAGCTCACTTTTATACTCCAGGTGGAAGCCAGCAGCAGACACACTGATGTCTGAGTAGAAATGCAGGTAGAGGTGATTGGATGTGCTGTTCAGAAGGGCAGGCACTGTTGTTCCTATGAAAAAGAAATCCCAAAAGTACTTACGTTAAGCTTCCCTCCCTCCACATCTCCTCTACTTGGCTCTCAGACCTTAATCCTAGAACCCTGCTCTAAATCACCAGTAATAATTTGTCAGTTTTGTCTTGTTCTCAGTCCCCAAAAGACCTCCAGATGCCAAAGCATCAGTCAGTATTGGGTTGGGAAAAGCTCACTGGAAACTTCTCTTTAGCTATCTGCAGAGTATTTGCCTACTCCAACCAGAGAAGTGCAAATAATGATCACCAGGTGAATTTCTAACAAGACTGGTGAGTTTAGTTGCTGTCCAACCCCTCCTGTTGGTCTTCAGCTGAATAATATGAGACCTGAAAGTTTTATACTATAGAAAATGACAACATTATTTGAGGGAACTATTTGAGGGAAAGTGTAGAAAGTCAATATAGGTCACCCTGCCTCTGTAAATGAACTGCTAATGTTGAGTTTGGGGATCCTAATTGTTTAGCTTTATAGACTGCGATTAGTTTTGCACTCAATCCAAAAATTTCTACCAACTCTCAAAGCTGGCCTTTCTCGCCCTTCCCCCAAAGGTCCTCTTACCTGAGAAGCTCCCCAGCATTGTCACAGTGTTGTCTGCACCATCAAAAACCTCAAGAGAATCCCAATTCTGTTCAGTAACAAAACTGATGACTTGAATCTAGAAAAGCCAAAGGAGAAATTTTTCATTGCCCCAGCCTAAGGGTGGTAGTCAGAGATACAATACCAGGTCCTTAAAAACTCATGTAACATTGGTGTTTGTTTTTAAATTAATAAGACAGCTCATTTCTCCCAGACATTTTATCAAGAGTCTCATTATCTTTAAAACATATATACATTCTTCATTTCGCAGATGGAAACCATGATTTAAGTTGTATGCATATCTTTTGGTTACTTATTGTGAATTCCTTTCTCCCCACATTCTGCCACTGTCTTCAATCTGTAAAGTGACCTTTTGGAAAAGGGAGTAGGAACCTGACTGATCAAGCAGGGAGATGTGAACACAAAGGACACTTAGGGGAAAAAAAAAAGTAGGTTTTAAAAAGTGGCAAAGAGATTAAGGAACCAATGGCTATTTACAACTATTAGCCCAAAAAAGTTTTCCATTGCTTTCTTACTGATTTATTAAAGATAATTCTTTGCTGGACTGTGAAGCAGGGTAGGTGAGAACTTTCTTGGGCTTAGCTGGATCAGAATACGTAGAGGAAACCTAGACTGTCCAGGAGCACCAGGAGGAAATGGATATCAGCAACTCCCCTGTGGAGGATATGAGTTATCAAAAAAATTTTTTTTTAAATTAGCTCAGAAAATAGGTCTGTGAAACAGATCATTGGCATTGTCTTCCTACCATCTCGAAGGGCTCTTTTATAGAAAGGACTCAAACACAATGAACCTTGATTCTGAAACTCTTCTGAGGTTTCCATACACTTCAGGTTTCCCATCCAGCTCACCATCCACAAGCCCAAGTCCATGCTATCCTCAGCAACTCCCTTCTACTTCTGCTCTTAAGAAGTTTGGGAATGAGGAGAGGTCTAGCCTAATCTGTACTTGACCAAGAAGCATGACCCTCTAAAATATCTCCACAGTAAGTGTTCATCCAGCCTTCACTTAAAGGCTTCTTGTAAAGAGGACTCTCCTACCTCCCAAGGCAATCCATTCTCCTTTAGAATAATTCTAACTTAGATAAGTTATTCCTTATATTAAGCCAAAATCTGCTCCCTCACAGTTTATCCTTCTGCCCCCTGGAGCCAAACAAATTCAATACTTCATGAAAGCCCTTTAAATATTTGAAGCTGGTTATTATGTCATACCCAAACGCCTCTCTTCTACAGACTAAACTTCAAGTAAGACTCATAGATGTTTGGTCTTAAGACTCAACTGGGATATTGGCTAGCTTATCAACACTCGTCCTAAAATGTAGCACCTAAACCTGAACATGTTACTCCAGATGTGGTCTAACAAAGGCAGAGAGCAACAGGTCTGTCATTTTCCTTACTCTGTACACTTGTTCAGTCCTTTCAGTTGAGTCCAACTCTTCATGACCTCATTTGGGGTTTTCTTGGCAAAGATACTGGAGTGGTTTGCCATTTCCTTCTCCAAATCATTTCACAGATGTGGAAACTCATGCAATAGGGTTAAGTGACTTGCCTAGGGTCACACAGCTAGTAAGTATTTGAGTCCAGATTTGAGCTCAGGAGGGTGAGTCCTCCTGTCTCTAGGCCTGGTGCTCTTTCCATTGTACCACCTAACTACTATATCTGTATCTATCTATGCTTATACATACACACACACACACACATACATATATACATACATATATACATATACATATATATGTGTATACACACACACACACACACACATATACATATATATCTGTGCCTCTTTAAATAGAGCCTAAGGTGACATTAACTTTTTAAAGTTGCCTCATCAGACTCATAATAACCTTGCAGTCCACTAAATTCCTCAGATTTTTTTCAGACTTACTCTGGAGCCAAACTTCCTCTAATTAGTACTTATGAAGTTGATATTTTTAACCTAAGACTTTGTATTTATCCTCATTCTATATCATTATATTAGGATTGGCTCAATCTTCAAACCAGTTTAGATCTCTCTTGATCCTTACTCTCATACAATGCTATCTATCCCTCACGATTTGTGTACGTGGAATATTGATAAGCATGCCTACAAAGCCTTTATTCATGTCACTGAAAAAGTTATTAAATAACATAGAGCCAAGAATACACCCCCATGGACTCCATTTACTAAAAACTGACACTGAGCAATTCATGATCATCCTTTGGATCCCATCCAGTCATTCAACCATTTCAGAATCTACCTCACTGGATTCCTGACTGACTTGGCCTCATTTCTCCATCTTGTCCACAAAGACAGCAGGAGAAGAGACTTGGTTAAATGCTTTGCTAAAATCTCTATATATTATAGCACTCCCCCACCAAGTAGGCTGGCATGAATTACTCTTAATGAAGCCACTCCATCCCACAGCAATTCTGGGATTTGAAGAAAAATAGAACAGGTTTTTGAAGGAAAAGAGAGGAGCATCATTAACTTTCAAATGAACATACCCCCAGAATAAAGACGTGGTGGTGTTTGGGGTTGTATCTACTGACCTGAATCACAAATTGAGGTGATATCTCTCTCTGGACAAGCTTATTAGCTGAAGCTATGTATTCAAGATGTCCACAAACAAAACAAAACAAAGTAAAACAAGTTTTTTCGGGGGCACTATTGAAATTATTCCAAAAAGTAACATTTTCCTTATGGCTGACGTTGGAAAATCAGTGAAGTGTTAATAGGGTAAAAATATTAATTTCTAGCTTCTAAAATATTTTAACTCAAAATTTCTTTTGAATAATCAAATAATATCATATGGACACTGCAGCCAGAGCCAGAGGAGTGTTGTCTAGGCAGTATGAGTGGCCTCATGTCACGATCAGACTGATCATACCAATTTAGCAGAACAGACTCAACTACAATGAAGGCATTTCTCATCTCCTACCCTGAACATACTGTGTTGTGGATTTTCTTACAAAAAGTAGATATCCTGGTTAACTTCAATTTAGACTCCTATGTAATTCTTACTGGTGACAACTGTATTTCTTAATGTTTGCAATGCACTTTTAACTATTTAGAAGTGCTATCACACCTGTGACCTCAATATATGTTCACCACCTTCTTTAAGGTAGGAAATACATTGATAACCTGGAGAATACACAGAGGAGAGTGACCAGGATGGTAAGGATCAGCAAAATGAACTGTGGATTTTTAACATGAAAAAGAAGATTTGGATGAGGGTGTAGAGTGTGGAATATAATCACTAGTTTCAAGTATTTTAAGGTCTGTCATGTAAAAGAGAGATTAAATGCGTTCTGCTAAATCCCAGATGGCAGAACTGGAGACAATGAAAAGAAACTCTAGAGAAGCAAATTTTAGCTCAATGTCAGGACAATCACCTTGATAAACAGAATTATCCACAAGAACCAAGTACTGACTCGGGAAATAGTGAGTTCCCTATTAATGAAGGTCTTCAAGCAAAGGTGAGATGGTCATTCATTAAAAATGTTATAGGGAAAAGTATGATTCAAGATTAGATCACTCTTGAGGTTCTTAGATACTATATTTTTTAAAATGAGAAAACTGACGCCAAAAAATAGTTTATAGTAAGTCAGAGAAATAGGTGGGACTAGATCCCAAAGTATCCATGACTCAAACTGTATCCCTATCCACTGGACCTGGACACAGATGAATTTGTCCCCCAATGTGAACACTTGAGAAACTTTTTGTTTGACTTCGAGCCATGTTCTTTCTGGCCACTCAAGTTTTTGATAAACCAGTCCAATTTTCACTGCCAATTTACATGGCAGGTCCAGAAGTCCTTAGAAAAAGAAACCTTGAGCTCTACTTCTAATCAGGAAAGCCATTTAAAGCCAAATGGCAGAAGCCATAAGCATAAAAGAGACAGAATATAACTCATTTAAGCCCAACATTTACACTGAAGCAAGAGATGAGAAGAGACTTTGGAAAATGTTCTTCGTATTCAGCTGAAATTTGCCTTTCTGCAGCTTCTTCCCATTACTCCCAGTTCTGACCTATGGCCAAGCAAAACAAAGTTACTCCCTGGTTTACATGACAGATGCCCTGTTATGTCCTATTCACAGGACAGGATTTTTATGGATTCCAATTATATCACTCCTCTATTTGCCCAATAGAGTATCAACATTTTTAAAATGAGGTCCTCAGAACTGAACCCAATATTCCATTTCTGGTCTGAGGAGGACAGATTAATAGCAGGACTATTGCATCCCTTGTTCTAGATGCCAGATATGCTATAATTTAAGACTGCATGGACTCTCTTGCTTGCCATTTTCCCTTCAGTTTTGTATAATATGCAAATTTTATAAGTATGCTATTGATGCTTTCAATTAAGTAAATTATAAAAATCAAACAGAACAGATATCCTTTATGGGCAGTCATCTGGTTTCTGGCTGAATACCCCTAGGGACAGGTAAGCTCACTACCTAATAAAGCAACCAATTCCGTTTTTTGAACTGGTCTATTGTTAACTCAACTGAAGTAATAAACATTTGTCTAGACCACTCTATAATTTGCATTTAGCTTCTAGGACTGTATCTATTATTATCTATGTAGTAAGAGTGGGATTACTTAAAGACATTGCAGATTTTCTCTTTGAGAAGCAGAGCCAAGATGGTAAAGGCAGGAACTTTCCTGAGATCTCCCCTAAACCCCTCAAAATAATTTAAATAATGATTCTAAACGAATTCTAAGCAACAGAATCCACAAAAAGACAGATTAAAACAATTTTCTAGCCCAAGACAACTTAGAAGGTCAGCAGGAAGGGTCTGCTGCACTTTGGTGAGAGTGCAGCAGAGTCCGGCACAGGCTGTGCCAGCTTAGCACAGCCCCAGAAAACCAGGAGCGGGCCTTGGGAGCTGCTGAATCAGTAGCGGCAGCAGCTACTTCTGGAGATCTCAGGCCACAAACAACTGGTCAGAAGGAGATTACAGGGATTTCTTTGCTAGCACTGAAGCAGAACTCTGTTGCTTTGCCCATAATAGTTTCCAGGTTACATTCCTGGGTGGCTGTCCCAAGGTGAGCAGGAACACTAGCACACTAGAGTCTGTAGCCACTTTGGAGCAAGAATCCTCCTCACAGTTGCAGGGCAGAAAAAAGTGCTCATGGTCACTCACAGACCAGAGCACAGGCCAGGAGAAGAGTAAATGCACCTTACCTTAGATCATACCACCTTGGAAGAACTGAAAACTTAAAGGTCCCTCAAAATATCCCTGAAAACAGCTGCACAAAACCTCTGAAGCTTGGGATAGTGTTCTCTCCACCCTGGAAACAAAGCCCTACTTTAATAGAGTTAAAAGTCAAATAATAGGCTGGGAATGTGAGCAAAAAGTGTAAAAAAACAAAAACAAAAACAAAAAAACTCTGACTCTTCAAAGTTACTATGGTGACAAGGAAGATCAAAACACACATTCAGAAGATGATAACAAAGTCAAAGTTCCAACAGCCAAAGCCTGCAAGAAAAATATGAATTGGTCTCAGGCCATGGAGGAGCTCAAAAAGGATTCTGAAAATCAAGTAAGAGAGGTAGAGGAAAAATTGGAAAGAGAAATGAGAGCAATGCAAGAAAGTCATTAAAAACAAGTCAACAGCTTGATAAAGTAGACACACACATACACACACACAAATGCTGAAGAAAATAACACCTTAAAAAACACACTAGGCCAAAGAGTAAAAGAGGTACAAAAAGCCAATGTGGAAAAGAATGTCTTAAAAAGTAGAACTGGCCAAATGGAAAAAGAAACATAAAAATTCACAGAAAAAAAAACTCCTTAAAAAGTAGAATTAGAATGAAAAAGGAGGTACAAAAGCTCACTGAAGAAAATTATTCCTTAAAAATTAGAATTGAGCAAATGGAAGCTAATGATTCTACGAGAAATCAAGAAACAATAAGACAAAGCCAAAAGAACAAAAAACTGAATACAATGTGAAATATCTCACTGGAAAAACAACTGACCTGGGAAACAGATATAGGAGAGATAATTTAAAAATTACTAGACTATCTGAGAGCCATGATCAAAAAAAAAGCCTACATATCATCTTTTTTTTTTTTTATGGGACCTCACACTTTATTTTTTTTTCCATTCATTTACCATGATTTATTTAGCCATTCCTCAATAGATAAGTGATCAACTAATATGAACAAACAATTCCCAAAAGAAGAATTTCAAATTATTAACAATCATATGACACCATGTTGCAAATCACTAATAATAAAAGAAATGAAAAATCAAAGCATCTCTAAGGTTTCACCTCACAACCAGCAAACTGACATAGATGACAAAACATGGAAATAGTGTTGGAGGAAATAGTATGTTTGTATACACACACATATACATATATGCA
The DNA here is from genome assembly GCF_003287225.1 of Phascolarctos cinereus. Lineage (NCBI taxonomy): Eukaryota > Metazoa > Chordata > Mammalia > Diprotodontia > Phascolarctidae > Phascolarctos > Phascolarctos cinereus. Next base: position 354,900,080 of record NW_027556098.1, read on the forward strand.
CATATATACATACATACACACACATACCCTGTGACCCAAAGATCTCCTTCCTAAGCATGACCCCCCCCATGAGGGTCAATGACAAAAAGAAAAGCACCATATACACAAAAATATGTATGTCAGCATTTTTTGTAGCAGCAAAGAACTGGAAACTCAGTAGATGCCCATCAACAATCATCATTTAAGCTCCTACTTTGCACAACGTACTACACTAGGCACTATTGACGATACAAAGATATATGTTATTTGTTCCTGCCTTAATGAGTCTATAATGTAATAAGGGAAATAAGGTATAGTACATGAATAACTACAAATGAAAGAACCATAGCTTTTAAATCTGGAAAAGACATTAGAGATCACCAACTACAGCAGCTCTCAAAGAGGTCTGAAGACACCTAGGGGTCCCTGATACCCCTTCAGTAGGTCCAGATAATCAAAACTATTTTCATAATAATACTAAAACATTATTTGCCTATAGAAATACTCTTTCCTTCTCCAATTACATACACATATGAGGCCAGATTTTCTTCATATACTTCAACTAAAACAACATTTTCTTTTTTTTATATTCCTTTTTAATTTTTTCCCTTATTTATTTATTTGTTTATTTATTTATTTTTTAATGTTTTTTTAAATATAAATTTATTTATTTTTAGTTTTCAACATTCACTTCCACAAGTTTTTCAGTTCCAAATTTTCGTCCCATCTCACCCCTCCCTCCACCCCAAGATGGCATGCATTCTGAATATCCCTTCCACTAGTCTGTCCTCTCTTCTATCTCTCCCCCCTTCTCTTATCCCCTTCCCTATTTTCCTATAGGGCAGGATAGACTTCTGCACCCCATTTCCTGTATTTCTTATTTCCCAGTAGCATGTGAAAACATTTTTTTAAACATGTTTTTAAAACTTTGGGTTTCAAATTTTCTCTCTTCCTCCCTCCCCATCCACCCTCATTGAAAAGGCAAACAACTCAATATAGGTTATACATGTGCAGTTATGCAAAACACTTCCACAGTAGACATGTTGTGAAAAACTAACTCTATTTCCCTTAATCCTATCCTGCCCTCCCATTTATTCTATTCTTTCTTTTGACCCTGTCCCTCCTCAGACATATTTGCTTCTGATTACCCCCTTTCCCAATCTGCCCTCCTCTCTATCATCCCCTGCTCTCTTGTCCCCTTCTCCCCCTATTTTCCTGTAGGGTAAGACAGATTTCCATACCCAATTGAATGTGTATGTTATTCCCTCCTTAAGCCAAATCCTATGAGAATAAGATTCACTCATTCACTCTCACCTTCCCCTGCTTCCCCTCTTTCCTGTTTTTTTTTTTTTGTGAGATAATTTACCCCATTCTACCTCTCCCTTTCTTCTTCTCCAAGTATCATCCTCTCTCATCCCTTAATTTTATTCTCCAGATATGACCCCTTAATCTTCAACTCACCCTGTGCCCTCTATCTATCTACATATACATACATATAATTTTTTTCCTTCAACTACCCTAATACTGACAAAGGTCTCATGAGTTATAAATATCATCTTTCCATGCAGGAATGTAAACAGTTCAATCTTAATAAGTCTCTTATGATTTCTCTTTCCTGTTTACCTCTTCATGTTCCACTTGAGTCCTGTATTTGAAAGTCAAATTTTCTATTCAGCTCTGGTTTTTTTCATCAGGAATGCTTGAAAGTCCTCTATTTCACTGAATGACCATTTTTTTCCCCTGAAGGGTAGGTGATTCTTGGTTGTAATCCTATCTCCTTTGCCCTCCAGAATATTATATTCCATGCCCTGCAGTCCTTTAATGTAGAAGCTGCTAAATCTTGTGTTATCCTGATTGTGTTTCCACAGTACTTGAATTGTTTCCTTCTGGCAGCTTGTAATATTTTCTCCTTGACCTGGGAACTCTGGAATTTGGCTATAATATTCCTAGGAGTTTTCCTTTGGGGATCTCTTTCAGGAGGAGATCTGTGGATTCTTTCAATTTCTATTTTGCCCTCTGGTTCTACTATATCAGGGCAGTTTTCCTTGATAATTTCTTGAAAGATGATGTCTAGGCTCTTTTTTTGATCATGGCTTTCAGATAGTCCAATAATTTTTAAATTCTCTCTCCTGGATCTATTTTCCAGGTCAGTTGTTTTTCCAATGAGATATTTCACATTGTTTTCTAATTTTTCATTCTTTTGGATTTGTTTTACAGTGTCTTGATTTCTCATAAAGTCACTGTCTTCCAATTGCTCTATTCTAATTTTTAAGGAAGTATTTTCTTCAGTAAGCTTTTGGACTTCCTTTTCCATTTGGCCAATTTTCTTTTTAGGGCATTTTTCTCCTCATTGGCTTTTTGGACCTCTTTTGCCATTTGGGTTAGGCTATTTTTTAAGGTGTTATTTTCTTCAGTATTTTTTTGGGTCTCCTTTAGCAAGCTGTTGACTTGTTTTTCATGATTTTCTTGCATCACTCTCATTTCTCTTCCCAGTTTTTCCTCTACTTCCTTTACTTGCTTATCAAAATCCCTTTTGAGCTCTTCCAAGGCCTGAGACTGATTCATACTTTTCTTGCAGGCTTTGGATGGAGGAGCTTTGATTTTGTTTTCTTCTTCTGGTTGTTTATTTTGATCTTCTTTTTCACCAAGTAAGGTAATATAGTCTGACTCTTTCTGTGCTGCTTGCTCATGATCCCAGCCAATTACTTGAGTTTTAAACTCTTTGTTAAGGTAAGAGTCTGCTTCCAATATGGAGAGTGTACTGTCCCAAGCTTCAGGGGTTTGTATAGCTGTTTTCAGAGATACTTGTAGGGACCTGTAAATTTTCAGTTCTTCCAAGGTGGTATGATAAGGGGCAAGGTGCTTACTCCTTTCCTGGCCTGTGACCACAAGTACTCCTTTCTGTCCTGTAACTGTGATGAGGGTTCCTCTGCACAGCCACTATAAGCTCCTCCTCACCCCATCACCGCTGCCCAGAACTGTGACCCAGATCCAAACATGGGCAAAGCAAGAGATTCCTGCCTCAGCATTGGCAAAGAGATCCCTGCAATCCCTCTCTGATCAGCCACTGGATTCCCCCTCAGTCTGTGGGCCGGAAGCATGGGAAGCAGCTCCCCCCACCCCCCGGGCAATGCTCTTGGGGAATGGAGCTGAAACCCCACCTACCTCTCTGAGCACTGAGGAAACAGACTTTTCCTACTGACCTTCTAAGTTGTCTTTGGCATTGGTGGATTGAGGAGTCTGGAAACCGCCACAGCTGCCCATGATTCAGTCCTCTGAGGCCTCCTCCAGTTTTGCTGCGGCATGCACGTCCACGCCGCGCTGTGCTGTGCTCCCAGCCCGGCACGATACACCTTTCTGATCAATCATCCAGGCTGTCTTGGGCTGGAAATTTGTTTCCCTCTGTCTTTTTGTGAGTTCTGCTGCTTCAGAATTTGTTTAGAGCCATTTTTTATGAGTATTTAGAGGGGTTTGGGGGAGAGCTCAGGCAAGTCACTGCTTTCACTCCCTACATACCATCTTTCAAGGAATTATCAAGGAAAACTGCCCTGATATCCTAGAATCAGAGAGTAAAAATAGAAATTGAAAGAATCTACCAATCACTGCCTGAAAGAGATCTAAAATGAAAACTTTCAAAAATATTATAGCCAAATTCCAAACCTCCCAAATCAAGGAGAAAATACTGCAAGCAGTCAGAAAGAAACCATTCAAGTATTGTGGAGCCACAGTCAGCATAACACAAGACATAGCAGCTTCTACATTAAAGGATCAGAAGGCTTGGGATAGGATATTCTGGAGAGCAAAGGAGCTAGGATTACAACCATGAATCACCTACCCAGCAAAACTGAGTATAATCCTTCAGGGGAAAGGCTGGATAGTCAATGAAATAGAGGACTTTCAAGTGTTCTTGATGAAAAGACCAAAGCTGAATAGAAATTTTGATTTTCAAATACATGACTCAAGAAAAGCATAAAAAGGCAAAGAAGAAAGGGAAATTATAAGGGACTTAAAAGGTTTAACTGTTTACATTCATACATGGGAAGATGATACTACACTGTAACTCATAAGAACTTTCTCATTATTAGCGGAAACAGAATATATATACACAGACATCACAGGTGTGAGTTGATTATGAAAGGATGGTATCTAAAAAAAGCAAAATTAAGGAGTGAGAGAGGAATGTACTGGGAAAAAAAGGGAAAGGGAGAGGTAGAATACAATAAATTATCTCACATAAAAGAGGCAAGAAAAAGCTTTTACAGTGGAGGAGAAGAGGGGGGAGGTGAGGGAGAATGAGTGAACCTTATTCTCATCAGAATTGGCTCAAAGAGGGAATAACACACACAACTGGGTATAGAAATCTATCTTACCCTACAGGAAAGTAAGAGAGGAAGGGGATAAGAGAAGGAGGTTATAGAAGGGAGGGCAGATTGAGGGAGGGGGTGGTCAGAAGCAAAACACTTTTGAGGAGGGACAGGGTGAAAGGAGAGAGAGAACAGAATAAACCAGGAGGTAGGGATAGGGAAATAGAATGGAGGGAAATACAGTTGGCAATAGTGAAAAAAAAATCTTTTTGAAGCAAGTTTCTCTGATAAAGGCCTCATTTCTCAAATATATAGAGAACTGAGTCAGATTTGTAAGAGTAAGAGCCATTCCCCAATTGATAAATGATCCAAACAAATGAAGTTTTCAGATGAAGTAACCAAAGCTATCTACAGCCATCTGGAAAAATGCTCTAACTCACTATTGAGTGGAGAAATGCAAATTAAAACAATTTTTTGGTGCCACCTCATACCTATTAGATTGGCTAATAGAACAGAAAAGGAAAGTAACAAAAGACAGAGGGGATGTGGGGAAAATGAGACATTCATGTACTGTCAGTGGAATTGTGAACTGATTCAACCATTCTGTAGAGCAATTTGGAACTATGCCCAAAGGGCTATGCATGCCATGACCTAGCAATACCACCACTAGGTCTGTATCCCAAAAAAGATTTTTTAAAAAAGGAAAAAGATTTATATGCACAAAAAATATTTATAGCAGCTTTTTTCTCATGGCAAAGAATTGGAAATTGAAGGGATGCCCCTCAATTGGGGAATGGCTGAACAAATTCTGGTTTATAATTATGATGGAATACTATTATGTATGCTATGGGAAATGATGAGTGGGACACTCTCAGAAAAGCCTGGGGAAACTTGCATGAGCTGACACAAAGTGAAATATACTGTATAAAAAGTAACAGCAACATTGTTCAGTGATCTGCTGTGAATGACTCAGCTATTCTCAGCAAGACAATGACCAGGATAACTCTAAAGACTTAAAAAGTGCTATCCATCCCCAGAGAAAGAAATGATAGTATCTGATTACAGACTGAAGCATACTTTTTTAACTTTCTTTATTTTTCTTGAGGTTTTTTTTTTTTGGTTTTGGGGGGTTTTTTTGAGGAGGGGAGATAATGTCTTCTTATGGAAATGTTTTGCATAACTACACATGTATAACCTATATCAAATTGTTTGCCTTCCCAATGGGAGAAGTTGGGGAGGGAGGAAGGAAGAAAATTTAGAACTCAAAGCTTTAAAAACCAATGTCAAAAATGGTTTTTGCATGTACCACTGGTACAGAGAATTACTATCTTCAACACACAATACCCTCCTTTAAGCCAGTGAAGCTGTCTTTCTGAAGTGATGCCAAAGGGCAAATGTTTCAGGGCTTATGCCCTTCCTATGAGGACTCTCTGTTATAAGGAAACGGTTTATGTAGCAGTCTCCCTTTGGGGTTACTGACCACATATATGAGACAAATACTCAAATATCCTGGAGAGTTAGCTCATCCTAATTATTTGTTTCCTTCTCGGCCTATGCAGTACAACTTACTGAAGTACCCCTGTTATTACATCACTCTCCAGCTCACAGACTTCAATAGTTCCCCACTGTCTACAGGATGAGGTTTAAACTTTAGCCTAGCAGTCAAAACCTTACTCAATCCAAGTCTGATCTGACTTTCTAGCTTAGCATCACAATTACTTCATTTTCAGTGCTGTATGGTGCTCAGAGACTATTTAGTCTAAACTCCTCTTTATGTGAGCTGCACAGTGGATAGAACACTAGGCCTGGAGTTAGGAAGACTCATCTTTGTGAATTCAAATCCAGCTTCAGACACATCCTAGCTGGGTGACCCTGGGCAAGTCACTTAACTCTGTTTGCTTCAGTTTTCTCATCTGTAAAATGAGCTGGAGAAAGAAATGGCAAACTATTCCATTATCTGCCAAGAAAAGCCTGAATAGGGTCATGAAGAGTTGGACACAACTGAAATGACTGAACAACAAAAACAAAATAGTACTTATAAGCAGTTAGGTCCATCTCCTCACTGCCTACAAAATACATCAACTTTTGGGCATAAGCTTTTGCTCCTGTCAGTATGTTTGCCTAGAAGTCCTAAATTAGTCTATCTCTGTTTTTATTATGTGACATATTTTCAGTTGAATATACTGAAACTAGACTGAAAACATGAAAAATCTCTTATTGATCTCAATCGTACATATTCTTCAAAATCCAACTCAAATTTCATATCTCCACGATACCTCTCCTGACTACCCTGACCCAGAGTAATCTCTTCTTTCACAGGACCCCATAGGACCTTATTATATGTAATCTTCATTTGGTCCTTACTCCATATAGCCTTGTATTAATTATTTTTTCCATGTATCCCTATCCTGTCTTCCCTGTGAAGCTGGCAGGTGGGGATTGTGTCTTATGCATTTTTTCATTGTCTAGAGAAGCCTAACATAAGATCATGCAAAGAACAGGTGTTTGGGAAGTGGATATTGATGGAACGATTGACTAATAATATATTCTGATGCTCCTACCTGTATGCCAGCCCCCTCTGGGACAGTGATCTTCCATACACAATTAAGACTGTTCAGGTAGGGCTCTGGGAAGCCAGGCGACAGAATTGTACCTTTGCGCTCTGTGAGGTTCCCTCCACAAGGCACTGCAAGAGGCAAATATCAGGTCTTGTAAGGAATTTATTCTGTAATATAAGGAGATTCCCCACTCACCCCCAAGGTTCTGTACTAGAATTGAGAAAGGCTGAAACTCCTGTAACACTGTACTTTTGACTAAGGATAAGAGGCACAGCTTAGGTCATGGAAGTGACAAATCTGGATTGAGCTATGACCATCCTAGTGGAGAGAAGTAGGCAAACAATCCATATCCTAGACTGGTACCAGACCTCCTCTTGCCTCTAAACCATCTATATAGAAAACACTCCTGAGATCACATATCTCTGCAGAGCCTACAGAGAGTCTCTCCTATTGAAAAATGCACCACCTCTATCCTCCATCCTTCAGGTTTGAGGCCAGTTAGATAATTTTTTTTTGTCCATTGCTAAGAAAGGAGATATGGAGATAGAGATCATTAGAGTGATTAACACAGATCTGAGTACAGCCCCTTATTCCAAAGGAATGTTACTAAGGCTAGTGTTTAGTCTTATCTAACCTACTCAGGAAAAGTATTCTAAAACAGCTGGTGTTTGCTTAGCCTCAACTGGGATATCTAGTCCCCTTTGCCTACGTAAGTTATAACTACTTGGCCCTTAACATCTTAAAGTCCTTTAGTGTTTAGACTTATTACTGTTTGAAGAGAATTGGCCTTCTGGGAGCAGTTGTAGGTGTGGCCTCACTTCCCACGGCCAGGCAAAGAGGGGGCCTGGGAGTGAGGCAGATTGGTAGCAAAGAGGAAGACCAAAGAACTCACATGTTTTTCTGTGTCCTTTTTGTATCAATGAGTATGTCCACTAAGCTGGTCTGTATATAGGTTGGTATGTATTATCAATAAATTTTGTAGCCCGATCAAATGTGAGGGTTGTATATGCTGAAACTCTGAACCAGACACACTTCTCTATATCTTATTATCCCCCTGAGCTACTGTCCATTAACCTTCTTCACTGCCAAACTTCTTGAGTGAGTAGCCTATACTCACTGTCTCAAAATCTTCATCACTTACTCCTGAACCCTTTCCAATCTGGTTTCCATCCCTACCACTTTACTAAAACTTCTCTATCAAAAGTTACTAATGACCTCTTAATCTCTCAATTTAATGACCTTTTCTCTGTCCTCATATTACTGCAAGAGAATGCAGGATTTGATAGTGTTGACCACTCCCTTTCTTATGCACATTATTCTCTTTTACCTTGGGTTCCACAACTTTGCACTTTGCTGATCCTTCAATTTCTAAGAATTCTCTTCACATTCCCACCCATTAAATGTAGGCATACCCCAAGGCCCTACACTTGGATCTTTTCTCTTATATTCTTATATTCTTTCCCTTGGCAACCTCATAGTTTCAACTATCATCACTATGTAGAGACCTCCCAAATCTGATCTCTAATACTAACCTTTCTGCCAAGTTTCAGAGTAACCTATCCAAATGCCTACTGGAAATCTCCACCTGCATATTTCACAAACAACTCAAGTCCAAAAAGACCAAAACCAAACTCATCTGCAAACCTGTTACCCTTCCTAACTTCTGTCAATGGCACCACCATTCTTTCATTCACCTAGGCTTGAAATCTCCCAGGCATCTTTGACTTCCCCTCCTTTACACCAAGTAAGCTGTCAACCCTTTTTTCTTCTGTCTTTGTAATCTTCCTTGATGTTTCCATTGCCATCACCTTTCTCATTACCCTTTTCATGGACTATTGTAATATCCCCTAACAGGTATCTTAGCCTCTAGTCTTCCCAATAATCACTAATAATCCATCCCTCACAGTGATGTGTATTACTCTTACTAATACATAATTTTGATGACATATACTGCTTCACTGCTCAAAATATTAAACTAAATTCAGAAATACTTCTTAAGCATTTGGGTGTAAACCACTGTGCTAAGTGCTGAGGGAAATACAGAATTCATTTAACACATCCCTCTCCTCATGGATATTACAGTTTAGCAGTGAAATATATCACACAGCCTAGTGCCAATGGATCTGTGATCTTATATGTGAATATTCCCTCATACAATGCAGATCACAACTCCTTCTGCTTGTACTCTTATCCATGTGTTTCTGTGTCCCAAGGGGCCTTCTCTGCTATCTCTTGATTATTCCTTCCTCTTTCTCCCTGTATTTATTTCTCTTTGTTTCATAGGTAGGTGGAATAGGGGAAGGTGAGGGGGTGGAGGTGGGGGGGGCTGAGGCAGAGATCAAGTGGCTGGCTTACTGGTAATGAGCCTCTCCCCACCAAACTATGATAGTCCTAACAAAACAGACATAATCTGTCATTGGAAGCGTACATGAAACCTTTTTATGCTATGGGACAACCTGCCAGATCTTAGAATGATGACATGGCCTTCAGGAATCCAGGGTCACTCCCTCACCTAAGGGGATTACAGTAAGACTTTACAGGCACATACCCAAATAATAATAATAATAATGACAAAATAATTCATCCACATAAAAAAGTTGCAAGCACAATTCTACTTGAAGACCAAGATGAGGTGAAATGATTATTGATTGAGGTAATCAGGAAATGAATAATGTCAAATGTCTGACATTCAAAGATCTAGAACCTGCCATTCTCAACTAATCTAGCTGATTCTCAGAATTTAAGATTTTTCTTACAACCTACAATTAAAGCATAAATCTCATCTATAATATTTCTTAAAGATGTCATATAACCTATTGTTGAAAATCTCATAGAATCAAAGAATTAGAGCCACAAGAATCTTAGAGATATTTTTAGAAACTCTGCCTTGAAAGAAAACTTACTATCTCCCACAGAAGGACATTCTAGTTATTCTTTTTTAACAATTCTACTCTTAGAAAAGTTTTCTCTACAGAGCAGAAATCTGCCTCCTTATAATTTTCTAATTCTACTCTCCTCCTTTCATTTACTTACTATCTACACCAAGAATTCTGTGTTCCAACCAAATCAGACACTTGCTGTTCCCAGAATTTATCCCCTACCCTCCAGCCTTCATACTTTGCTCATAGCTTCCCCTGCTTAGATTGTACTCCTTTCCACTCCCATCTTCACCTATCAAATCTATAACAATGATAATGATGAGAAGAAGGAAGAGGATGTCAAGATAATAACAGAAGCTAGCATTTATATAGTGCTTTGAGGTTTGGAAAATGCTTTACAAATGTTACCTCATTTTATCCTCACAGCAATCTTGGGAGATAAGGTACTAAATATTACCCCCATTTTACAGTTCAAGGATATGGAGGAAGGCTGACTGTGGATTTCCTCAGGGTCAGATAACTAGTAAGTATCTGAGCCTGGATTTAAGCCCCAGGTCTTCCTGACTTCAAGTTCAGCACATTATTTACTATAAAAACTAGCTTTAAAACCCAGATTAAATGGCATATCTACCACGAAACCTTCCTTTATGTATAGTATGACCTCGTGTCCTCATCTGTTTTCATAGCTATTTCTTTGTATTTCTTTTATGCACTAACATTCTATTTGCATTATAATTATTTGTGTACATATGTACTCATTCCAATTAGACTAAAAACTCTTTGAAGGTAGAGACAATTAAAAAAAAAACAAAACTGTATCACCCTGAGTAGCTAAAACAATATAGGAATGACTAAATGACTGAATGAAAGAGATCCAGAAATCTGATCCTGGATTCTACACTTTAGGCTGTAGTGGCTTTTGATACTCAATTTTCCATTAACAGTAGAGTAGAGTAGTGGCAAGATGACACAATCAGGAGGGGAATTCCAAACCCTTAGTTTTTAGCTATGGTAGGTAGTGTTTTACAAATTTGTTTGAGGATTCAGGGTCATGACACAAAAAGTGACTTCATTCATGCTAACGGACAGGAGACCATTTATTAATCATCTCTAGAAAGATACAATCCCCACACAATTTACTTGGAGGTGATTTTTCTTGTAATTTTGCTACCACCCCCAAACTGGAACTTTCATGGGATCTTTTTGAAAATCTGTACCCCACACTGGAATATGGTCCCCTCCAGCCTAATCCACCTCCAAACACTCACCTACACAGGTGGGAACAGAAACATTCCACTGAGCTAGGGCCCCAGGCACTGTAAGGCACTCAATATGACGCGAGCCTTGTAAGGAATATCCAGAGTTGCACTCGAAGCGGACGACAGCTCCCACTGAGAAATCACTTCCAATCCTCCTGCCATATCGGGGTTCAGGTACAGAGCTACATTGTGTGGCACTAGTTCGGGGTACCGCTATATGGAAGAGAGTGATAAAGAGAGACTGTTGACCTACAACTGCACCATACATGAATGTCCTTTATTGTTGCCCAAAACTAAAACCTAGTAACAGACTGGTTTAAATAAGGTCTTGTACTTCCACCTAAGATTTCTACATATTCTTGTAAAAGGATCAACAAGGATCACGCCCACTTTGCAGATAAGACAAATAAACCTATGCTTTGCTCAAAATTTCTTGTGAGTCAGGGGCAAGGAATCCAGGAATCTCATTCAATACAGCCAATAGTAGGGCAAAAAGGATACTGTGGGGTACAGAGATAAAAGAGATGCTCCTACTTCATAGAAGGAGAGGAAATTACTATAGTAAGTCAAGTTCAGGGCATCAGCACTTCCTGATGCAGTGTCACAGACAGGAGAAATGGGTCTATCCTTGATCAGGCTGGCCTAATGATGGTAAGTGGTAAATAGAAGGTATGCAGTGATAGTATAAGTAAAGAGCTAAGATAGGCTAAGAGAAAGTGTTAGTGGCATCACAAATGGTATTAAAGTTCCATGATTTTCTCCCCTTTGTGTCTTCATTGTGTTGACTATGGCTATTTCTATGGGTCTAAGATCTGGTTTGCTCTTCTCCAAAGACCAGCAGTAACAGGACAGAAGGAGAAAGTCCTAATGAAGCTATGTTCTAGATCATGTCTAGAACCCAAAGTTGCCTATTTGCTCAGCCCAATCCTTAGATTCCAAGATGTCACATGAGCCTTCTCTACCATTTCATAATAGCATACTAGTCCCATCATAATTAGAACTTGGGCATTATCCTAACTCAGTTTCAGAGTATGACCAATTTACCAAAGTAAAGATTAGCACTTATCTAAAGGGAAACTAAGATTATGAAATCAGATCCCTAATGTATCTATGACTTTTTCAGGGGGACATTGTCTTTGTCTACTACCACTCTATTGGCTCAAATTAATGATCATTCTTAAGTCTGATGCTTGCAAGGTAAGTAAGTTCTGCTCAAATTATTTTGCCTAGGCCCAGGCTAAATCCCACTCCAGCACTCTAGTCTCCTCTCTCCATAAGATACTGCTTTTATGCAGATGTTTATGAATGCAAAATTCACTCTTTCTTTTTCTTTAACTTACCTGAGCTGTTTTAAACAAGGTCATTGATTTATACAGGGAAGCTAAAACTACTGTACATGGGGTATAAGAGAACTCTCTGTAAGGTGTTGTCTAGGGATTGGGAAAAGTATCAGGATATGGCTAATTGCTTTATATCCCTCAAAAGAACAAGTGAATATTCCCAGAAATCAGGGCTGGCACCAAGCATAAGCAGATCTTCTTATATGATTAAAGAGGAGATAACCTGGTAGGTGGTTCCTCCACTACACAGGTCCAAACAACCAAATTGGCATAATATTTTCTTCCCCTTCCCTCACCCCCTGCCAGGCTGGAATTCCAACCATGAGAACTATTGATGGGTCAAACTGCTAAAATGAGGTCTTTATCTTCAGAATGTTTCTGTGAGGTATATCTCCAGAAAGCTTCCAAGGCACATTTGACCCAGAACCCTGGAAAGCCATGCTACAGACAGTGATAAAGCCTCAACACAGTCTAGTGAATGCTGGTTTCCTGACTATAGGGTAGTTAAGTTCCTGAGCAAAGTACCACTGTGACCAGCAACATGGTCTAAACAGAGATTCTTAACCTTTTTTGTGTATCATGGGTTCCCTCAGAAGTCTGGTGTAGCCTATAGACCCCCTTCTCCTAAAAATGTATAAAAATACATACGATTACAAAGAAAACAACAACTGTGAAACATAGTTGTCAAAATATTAAAATAAGTTCATGGATCTCTGGCTAAGAATTCTCACATAAACAAAAGGGTTTTAGAATCTGGATGCCCAAGGATTTATTCCATGGTGACCAACTGCCACAAATTAAAAGATGGAAGGTAAATGTTAAACCTGGACCCTCAGACCCATGGTTAGAGTTTCACTTTCCACATTTCCATCTAAAAGCCAGAATCACATATACCTAAGGGTTATGTGGACCTCAGGCTGATAATCCTCATCTAAAGATCGTTTGCAAGAACATACATTCTAATGGCTGGAGTGTATCTATGCCAAAAGGATCCTGATTGTGTCAGTTCTGTACTGACTGTTCAGCCCAGCTGGGAGCCAACTCTCTCTTCCTCATCTTACTTACCTTGGTAGACAAAGTGAAATCCTCTAGCTGTTGCTTGGCCTTTGGCACTGAACTTAATTAACACTTGATTGGAGGTGGCCAAAGGTAGTGATTCTCCTATGGAAAAAAGGGGTGAGAAGCAAGAGAATAACCCAAGGACCCTGGGTTACTAGCTAAAATTTGTCACAGTAACCAAGATTTCTTCTTTTCTAGCTAAGGTTCTCCTAGTCCTGAAAAAACTCCTTACTGGAAAATTGAAGCAGACTAGAAAGATCAGAGCATCACAAAACTTTGAACCTATAAGGAACCTCAGAAACCACCTAGTTCAAAGCCCTCATTTTACACATAAGTGAACTAAAAGCCCAGGGGTGTGAAATGAAGTGCACAAAGGTCATACATTTAATAAGTAACAAAGTCAGACCTCAAACCAGGTCTTCTGAATGAAAATCTAGGGCTCTGGCTACCTAGGCTAGATACAAATAATAAAATCTAAAAATGCTTTCATGTCTGTGTTCTCCTCACTTGTTCTTATACTAACTCGGTGGGGCAGGTCAGACAGGGACTGCCATCTCCACTTGACAGATAAGAAACCTTACCTAAGAGACAAGCCAAAGGCTACAGGTCAAGTCAAGCTTTAAGTCCCATCAGACTTGGCCATCTCCCAGCCATACTCCTTTGAGTTTGGGAAGATTAATCAGTAGTACCATTACAGTAATCAATACCACCACTGATTTTGGAAAGGGTATATCAATGGCTCTACTTAGCAAAGCCACAGCACATTGTCCACTACTCCCTAATTTGTGGGGCAGCAAGGTAGAGCAGTGGACAGAGGACTGGGCCTGGAATTAGGAAGACCTGAGTTCAAATCTGAACTCAGACACTAGCTGCATGACCGTAGGCAAATAACCTACCTCAGTTCCCTCATTTATAAAATGGGGATATTAATACCACCTGCCTCCCAGGGTTGTTGTGAAGATCAAGTGAGATAATTGTAAGGCACTTAGCACAGTGCTTGACATGTAGTAAGCACTATATAAATGTTAGTTATTATCACCCCCTTCTAAAATGTTAACTCTTTGAGGGCTGGGATTATTGCTGTTCTTGTATTTGTTTGTATCCTCAGGTTTTAGCAAATTGTTTGGCACAAAACACAATCTCAAACAAATGGTTTTTCTTTCATGCTTTCTTGTGTAGATGCCATAACTCATAATTCTGAAAAAAAAGGTTCAACCTATCAAATAAACCAAATAAGTGCTAAACTGTTTAGAAAAGGGAGGAATAGTATAAGCTCAGGTTATGTTGTTCGTGTGTGCGTGCATGTGTGCGTGTGCGTGTGTGTGTGTGTGTGTGTGTGTGTGTGTGTGTTGTGTGTGTAGGGAGGCTCCCAACATTTATGATTCTGCCACAGTGACACTGAATTAAATAAACATTTAATTTCATTTTAAAAACTATATTTAATCTGATAGAAATTATGTACTTTTGTTATGTTCAAAAGAAGGGCCAGCATCAGGGCATAAAGACAGAACTGGATTTAAAATTTCCTTAAGAACAAACCTTGACCCTTCCACCTCGTATTCCCCACTTCTAAGGCTTTCCTCCCCTCTCAGGTGTGTCCTCTCGTACCTGTGTGGGAGCCAGAAAGGGAGCTCAGAAGCCTTGAGTGCTGATTGTGTCCATCATGAACTTCCACTACATCATTAAGGGCTGTGTGAAAGAAGGCAAACTGGCCAAATACCACTGCGGAGGAAACAGAGGCCAGGTAGAAGACGTATATGAGAAGGAAGGCACATGTAAGAATTCAGGAAACATTTTCCTCCTAGGACATCCTATTTCATTCTTTTTTAAAAATTGTATTTTTTTCAATCAGTAAAAAGACACTTTCTTTACCTCCCAACCCAACTCTTCCCCTAATTAAGAAAATAAGAAAACACAAAATATCTTTTAAAAACACGAATAGTCAAGCAAAACAGATTTCTACATTAGTCATTCAAAAATATTTATATGTCTTATTTTGCACTCTCGAGTCCTTCACCTCTCTATTAGGAGATAGGTAACATGTTTCATTAATAGTCCTCTATAATCCTCCAAATCCAATTTTGGCTCTACTTATGATCTTATCCCATTCTAACAACCATTGCCTATTCTTTCTTATAAAATTCTGAACAGGACATACATCTTCCAAGAAGCTTTCTCTGATTTATCTCATGCAACTCTGATGGCTCCTCTACTTTATATTCCTATAAGATTTATCGCTGGTAAAATATTCACTTGCTTATATGGAGTCTAGCATAGGCCAGGCAGGCTCTCAGGTTTATCTTTTGAATGACTGAATAGTTTGCTAAGAATTTAAGTAGACTGGACCAGAAACCTGGGAAGCTCGCAGTGGACAAAGCTTAACTGGCAGATCCAGACTCCTTCCTGATCTTCCTTACACACAGTATGAAGAAAAGAGATAGGGAATCAAATCAAATCCCCTTCTGTCCTGGATACCAGAAGCTCAACCTTGATACTCTGCTATTTTTCCTAGAATAGAGATCTTTCAAGGAAAATAAAGAAACGCATAGGCCAAATCAGCCTATTTCTTGGCCTTTGACACTGAATTTAATTAACACTTGACTGGAGGTGGGCAAAGGTAGTGCACTGGAAAAGCAACAGATGATAAATTTGAGCCCACTTCAATTTGAATTATGGTGAAACCACTAGGCACCTGGAATCACTGAACGTCTTACTTGGAAAGACCCTAGGAAATCTCTACCATCCCAGGCAGAAATCCCCTTCTGCTACTTCTGATTAGTGACCACTTAACCTTCACTTAAATAATGCTAATGACTAGTAATTAATACTTAGCAAAGAATCCTGTTTGATAGTTGGACAACTCTAATTGTCTGGAAATTCATTTTCATGGGACAGCAGGTCCCAAGCAGAGCTACAGGAATCATTCCTTAGTAAGTATCCTCTGTGAGCAAAGGAAGCAGTTGGCCTAGGACAGCTGGACACATTCCAGGTGAAAAACTGAACTAGGAAGAAAAGACTTTTTATAGGGCTCCAATATCTGTGTACTCAATTTGGCTTGTATTTTGCTAAAATTTGCTGAGGGTACACTGATCTCTGAATACCTACACACACAACATGCCAATGGTGCATATGTTATAGCCCCTCTAATTGACTGGTAAGCCCCAAGTGCATTATCACTTTTAGGACCAATTAAGACAAACTGAATAAAGTAAGTCACGAGCCCACTAAGAGGTGTTTGTAAGATATCATGAGTATTAAAAAATTAGTTTAAAAGTCACAGGACCACAGAGTTAGAAGCATATTCAGAACACCCCTAGTCCAAACTATAACCAAACAATAAATTTTCCCTACAATATCTCTGACAAGTATTCTCCAGACTCTTTTTAAATACCTTCAGTGACTCTGACTCCTGAAGCAAACTGTTCAGGACAGATCTAATTATTTAGATCTTCCTCATCCTGCAATTTTGTTCATTTGTTTTAAAATAATGCTAAATAGAATCATGGCCTTAAGAGGTAGAAGAGTACTGACTGACTATCATTTAATGCAACCACCTTCATTTTTCAGATAAAGGAACTGAAGCCTATATACTCAAAGGGATCTGCCACAATCTCATGGTCAGGGCCTCTCACTCTAATGCCAGTGTTCTTTTTATCAGAAGTAGACCATAGTTAAGGGTATTTGGACAGAAAATAGCTACGAATGAGTAGGTTTCTCAGCAAAGGATGTTGTTAGGTTAGGGAGATCATTATTTCTGTCTCCACGTGAAGAAGTCACGTATACAATATGATGCAAACTCCTCTCTCCAAACAGAACTGAATTCTGGGAATAAGGACAAATGTCACCTTATAAAGATTGTAGGGAGATTTCTGCCCTGGTCCCTGACCCTGTCTCCAAAGGGCCATCAAGTAAAGAAAAGGGCATGTATTTTTTGGAAAGGCCCTGCTCTTTTTGCCATCTGTGTGTTCTCCAAGGGTACATCAAAGGGAGTCCCGGTTCTTAGAATCAAAGGTTTAGAGCAAGGAGGAGTCTTAGAGGTCATCTATTTTAGCCTTCTCATTTGACTAATGAGAAAAACGAGGCCCAGAGAAATTACATAATTTGCCCAAGTCACACAGTAATAAGTGGCAGAGGCAGAATTGGAACCCAGTTCCTCTGCCTTCAATTCTAGCGTTCTTTACACTGTGCCAATTAGGACTTGGGAGTCTAACTTTGTTCAATGACTCTTGGACTTAATTGTTCAAGGAGTCTGGTTTTTTTTTTTTTCCTTTTTGAACTTAGTACAACTGATGTTGTACTAGGCTATGCTGTGGGAGAATGACAGGAAGAGATAGAGACTCTGCCCTTAGGAGCTAATCAGGTGAGAAGATAAAACTCATACCCACCTACGAAAAATCCCCATACACACACACACACACACACACAACCATTGCTGGACACGTTCCAGAACCAGAAAAGAGTCATCATGATCATGATTCTGTACTGTGGCAGCAATGAGACCTTCTATGACAAGCACACATAGGGAATGCACACACTTTGGCCCTGTTCTGTGGGGCATATATTCTGGTCCTTTTCAGAAAGATATGTGTCCTACTCCGAGATACAGTAACTCTTTATTGGTAGTTTCCATGGCTAACTAAGGGTGTTGTGTTAAAGAGGATGTAAGATTTAGCCAGAAAGATCCACCACTCCGTGTACCATAAGAGGAGCTAGGGAGAAACATTCCCATGCCTCTTTTGGGACATATCCTACACTTTTTCTCCCTTGGACTTACAGCCATGACTATGGAGTTTCTAGTTTTCAGATAAAAGTGAGCAGACCACAGAAGGAACATACCATAGTCCTTTGGCACCACGATAAAATACAGGCAAACTTGTCCACGTGTATAATTTTGAGGGTAATTGGGCGATAAGACAACCCCATCAGAACCCACATACTGGCCCCCACAGGGTGCTGAAAGAAAACAACAGAGGGGCAGGTGACCATCAGCTTCCTCTTTCCCCATTCAGTTATCATGCTCCCTAGTCCTAGCATTCCCCCACCCCTACTTCAGGATAGCATGGGGAAATGATGTCGGGTAAGGAGTGAGAAAGGAGGTTTTCTTACCCTAAGAATATCTCTGTGGCCAACCCATCAATTGGTGTGTCCCTTAAGGGCTTCTCAAGAATGAGAAGAGCTCACACTGGCTGGCATGCATTTTTGTTGTTACTGTTGAGTCATTTCAGTCTTCATGATCCCTTTTGGGGTTTTCTTGGCAAAGATACTAGAGTGGTTTGCCTTCCTTCTCCAGCTTATTTTACAGGTGAAGAACTGAAGCAAACAGGTGGTAAATGTCTTTGGCCAGATTTGAACTCAGGAAGATGAGTCTTCTTAATTCTAAGCCCAGTGTTCTATCCACTGTGCGACCTATCTGCCCTGCTATATATTTAAATGACAAAATAACAAATTCTTATCTATTGTTCCTGACAAACTAGGCCTGAGAACATGGGCTACAGAACAAGTACGTTTTCAGTGGGAAAGAATAGGGGCCCTGACATTCTGGGGGTGGCAACAGGAGCCTGTTTAGAGTTGGAAAAGTGAAAGCATTGTTGTTGCAAGAATGAACTGAAGAGCAATGATTCTGGCCAGTCCCAACACAGGGTTTCTAAGCCAATGGTTTTGAAAAAAACAAAACAAAACAAAACAAAACCCGAATGTCCACACTTATGTCCATTTCATCCCTTAATGCTCATCTAGGAAAAGGGGTCAGCCTTTTCATAGAAACCCATGCTTCCCTGGAAAGGAGCATAGTGGGCTTCAGAGGAAGATTTTGATTGAGAGCCCAACAGCTCCTTCTTGTCACAATGAAGTCCAACCAGTACCTAAGCACTTAATATCCCCCTCTCTCCCCAACAGCTGTCCTACAGCTCTGACCAGCCAACTTTCTGAAAAGGCAGGTTAAGTTGTTTATTCTCTGAGGAGTGAAGGGAATATGCTTTCCCAAAAGGCATAGGCAAGAGGAGGGAGCTATACTTAAAAGAGCAGTTCCTAATCTGTGATCTATATCTTTTTTTAAAAAAATGTTTTGATAACTATATTTCAATTCAGTTGATTTCCTTTGTAATCCACTGTATTTTAGTTTATGCATTTAAAAACATGATTGTGAGAAGGTGTCCAAAGTCTTCACCAGACTAACAAAGGGGTTCACAACACACACAAAAATTAAGGAGTCCTAACTTAAAGGAAAACAGCACCTATAAGAGAGTGGTCTGACTTGGATCATCCAGATAACATCCTTGTAATAATGGGCAGTCAGAACAGAGGGCAAGATATACAGTCTCCAAGGGCTACATTAAAATTAAAATAACTCTGAAGGGTCACAGTTTTTGAACACCAACCCTTACTTCTACTATTCTATATTTGAAACTAGAAGGTATTTTAAAGCTCTTCTAGTCCAGGCCCCTCATTTTAGAGATGAAGAGGCTGAGGCCCAGAGACTAAGGGATTTGTTCACTCTCATAAAGGCAATAAGTGGACAGCTGGGACTCTGATACCTTAGTTATCGCCTATATCAGAGTTATCCAATACTTACATAATGTAGCAAACATCTGAGTTAACTACTGTCGCCTTACTTATCAGACTAAAAACTTATTTAGTTGAACCACACTTTATCTGATAACATTTTATTCATCAATATCTCATCTTCCTCATGCTTTTTGTTTTAATCTAATACCTTAGTTATCTGGCCACCTCCTCAAAAGGTTTTAGTAGGAAAGGGCCACAGGATGGAGGGTGGGTTGAGTGTAGGAGATCAGAGTAGACAAACTGTCCAGTACAGTTTTGCAGAAAATTAGCAACCCTGTCCTCATGCCACCAAAAGCTGTCTTAAGAGACACCTTTGGCAGAGCAGTCCTGGAAGTCATTAATCTCTCCTTTATACAGGTATCCTTTCTAAACTGTGCCTCAGTTGTACTTAGTTTCCTCTATGCTGGTTCCACAATACTCTCTCTCTCTTGGTTATGTCCTCCCACGGCCTCACTGGAGCCCACCCTGGAAGGGTCTTCTCCTTTGCTAATCACATCCAGAGTCATATAACCTGTACAGATGGGTCGGGGCTTGTTCCACACAGGCTTCCCATCTGTTGCTAGGATGCAGGTTAATGTGGAGGCACCCTCAATCACATAGCCTCCGTTACAGTAGTACGTGATGGTGGAACCCAACTTCAGGTCTGTTCCAGTTCGTGTTCCATTCTTAATGGAACCAGGATCAAAACATGACTCCCGGGGATTTTCTGAAAAAGAACAAAACATTATTTCCCCATGTGCAATGAACCTGATCTGATGGGAAACACCTCAGTTTCAGAGGCAGGGAGTTGTGGCTGTGAGATCTCTGATTTCATTTCCAAAAATCTTTTACTTAGAGTGGAATCCTAGAGCTAATGTCACCTCATCCATTCCCCTGCCTCCAGGTATGGCTGTCACTGATATAACCCACAAGCAAAGCTTCTCAGAGGAACTCAGAAAAAGCTATGCCATAATCACTTTAACTCCCATCTGACACTTCTGAAACATTCCAGTATACACATCCTTGATCACAATAGGCAGACTGTAAATCAATAAGTATTTAAGTGACTACCATGTGCAAAAACACAGTGCTAGGTGCTTGGCAAAGAAAGACCAACTTAAACCATACCTGTCCTCATAGAACAGTGTATATCTAGATAAGTAAATGCAAGGTAATTTGAGGAGGAAGAGAATCCTGACATCTAGGGGAATCCAAAAACATTGCACAGAGAAAGTGGCACCTGGGCGGTACCTTAAGGATAGAAAAGGATTCTTAAGAGAGTAAGGAGCATATTATGAGTATGAGTGATATTCTATGCAAATATATCATAGTATAAGATGGGAACAGCTGTAAATTCAAGTCAACCAACATTTACTAAGTGCCTACTCTGCCAGGTACTGTGTTAGGTGCCAAGGACATGAAGACAGAAAGGCCTTGCCTTCATACAGCTTACATTCTACTGCAGGGAAACAACTTGTATATAGATAAAAAAAAATACAAAATGATTACAATTCCAGTAGAAAGGCCTTGAGCTGAACTTTGAGGAGAACCAGTGTTTCCAAGAGAAACAGGTGAAGAAGGAAAACATTTCAGGAATGAAGAATAACTTGTGTAAGTGAAGGCAGATGAAAGAGATGGAATATTATGTATGAGGAACTGAGCCAAATAAGGTGGAACAGAGGATATGTGAAGATGTAGTGCAACTTGCATAATCAATTTTAAAAGATAAATTACATTCATATTCTAAATGAATTTAAATGCCAACCAGAAGAGTTTATATTTGATCCTAGTGGCAACTGGGAGCCACTGAGACTTGCTGAGGAGAGGAGTTACATGATCAGATCAGAGTATTAGGAAAATCACTAGCCCTATCCTCATTTCCTTTGATGGAATCCTCTATGCCACTTCAACTACACACACAGACAATCACTCTTGATCTTGACATCACTCACAAATGTTCTATTCCATGTCTGAAATTCCTTTCTTTCACTGTGCTCTTTTATAAGTGTATCTTTCTCTGTGCTTATTCTTCATCCTTGAGGTGACCTCCATTCCCTCCACTCATCAATTCTTTCCCAGTCCATCACCTCTACTCTGACTACACTATTCTTCCTTCCTTATATCTACCACTTGGTGAACCAGTTCGCTTCTACAATATCCTCTATTCTTGAGGTCCTTGCCCTCTTATCCTATGGATGATCTTACCTGCCACACCCAGAACAAATGTAAAGCTCTCTGTTTGGCATTTAAAGCCCTTCCTACATCTCCAATCTTCTTACATTTTACCCTCTTCCATATAGTTTATGATCCAGTGACAATGACCTTCTTCCAACTCCATGCCTTTTCACTGGCTGTACCCCATGCCTGGAACGCTTTTCCTACTGCTCTTTACTTCCTGTATTCCCTAGCTTTCTTTAAATCTCCATTCAAATTCTAGCTTCTATAAGAAGTGTTAATGTTAGGGCCTTCCCTCTGAGACTGCCTACATTTACACTGTACATATCTTGAGTGTACATGATTATTTGCACGTTGCCTCCCCGATCAGAATATGAATTCCTTGAGGAAAGGGACTGGCTTTTGCCTTTGTTACATGTTGTTGTCCAGTCATTTCAGTCATGTATGACTCTTCATGATCCCATTTGGGGTTTTCTTGGCAAAGATATTGGGGTGGTGTGCCATTTTCTTCTCCAGCTCATTTTACAGATGAGGAAAGTGAGGCAAACAAGGTTAAGTGACTTGCCCAGGGTCACACAGCTAGTGAGGCCAGATCTGAACTCAGGAAGATGAGTCTTACTGACTCCAGGCCTGGCACTCTATACACTGCATGACCTACCTGCCCATTCTTTGTCACACTGAAAGCATGAATGACAGTTATATGGAGTAGAAATTGGAGAAGGACAAGACCTGGAGGCAAAAAGACTAACTCAGTTCAGGTGAAAATTCATGATAGAAGCATGAATTAGGATATGTAAGTGGAGCGAAGTTACTGATGAAAGAGATGCTGTGGAGAAAGGCCAGCAAGATTCAACAACTGACTAGCTGTAGAAGGTAAGGGAAAATAACTTGGATTGGAAGTACCTGTGGTGCCCTCACATAAATAGGGAAGAACTTAGAAAGAGGGGTGAGGTTCCATTTTCTGAATAATGAATTTCTGAAATCTATGGAACACCCAGGTAATTTCTAGCAGGAAGTTAGTAATGAAGAACTAGAGCTCAAGAGAAAGATAGATAAAGCCTGGATATTTGGTATTAGAAGTTATTTGCATAGAAATGATCATTATACTCATGGGAATTGATGGAATCCTAGTGGAAGTATACAGAAAAAAGAAGGGAAGCCCCAGAACCCTGGAGTATACCTATGTATAGAAAGCAGGACACGGATAATGATCTTGCAAAAGAGACTGAGGAAGTGGTGCATCAATGCCCAGGAAGGAAAGATATTCAGAGAGAGGGGATGGCTGACAATATTAAAAAAACAGCTGAGGTCAAGAAGGATGAAGATTAAATTTGACTATAGTATAAAAAAGTATATCAAGAAGAATAATATGAAATAAGTCTGTAAAAGAAGGTTGGAAACACTGTGGAGGATATTATAATAGCTAACATTTGTACAGTGCTTTAAGATTCACAATGACCATCACAACCATCCAGTGAGGTGCAGTGCTTACAGGTGTTCTTGAATCTCGGAGGTAGAAAGTGAAGCCCCGTCTCTGGACTTTCAATCCAGAGCTCCCTCACTGTACAACATTGCCTCTCCAATTGAAGAGTTTGCATTTGACCTCAGAGGTAATGGGAAGCTACTAAAGATTCTTGGGCAGGAAAGTGACATGGTCTAATTATGAAATACAACTCCATTATTCTGTAAGTATTAGTAGTCACATGGCCCATATGCATAAGCATATCTAAGGCAGGCCTCACTGGTGATGGAAACTTTTAGATCTGAAGATATCAGCTGTGCAGCACTTTCTTCCACTGAAGCTTTGTCCCTATCAACCAGAGATTTGAAAACTGTAAAGGACTTTAAGAATTATTGAGTCTAGTTCCCTCACTGCAGAGACGATGAAGTCAAGGACCATAAAATAATAATCCCTGCTTTATGCTCGACTGATTAATTGACCAGAGAGGAGTCAAGCAGCCCATCAGTGGTAGAGTTGGAACTAGAATCCAGATCACAAGACTTGAGTCCACTGATTTTTCCAATAAAACCACACGGCAGGTTACCAGGCACAGCAACCACCTGAGGTCCAACTCCTAGTAATTATTAACATCAATGCATTGGAAGAATGGTGATATGGCTAACTGACTAAAACCTACCCCAAACTATGGAAGACACCAGAAACCAAAAGTTTCTGCCTATACTTCTCTATAGGGTTTCTTGTTACCTGACATCTCCCATATCTACTCATCAGTCTACTGACAACATTCAAACCTGCATCCTAAACAGGCTGATGTCAAAATTAGTGACTTCTCTCTGTTGGTAAGTTCTAATTTATATTGTATATAATTTGTTTGTACACGATCATTTGCAGGTTGTCTCCTCTGTTAGACTATGAATTCCTTGAGACAGGAACTGACTTTGCCTTTCTTTCTATCTACAGAGCTTAGCATAGTACCTGGCACATAGTAGACACTTAATAAATGTTCATAGACTGACTGACTAGATGCCTTACTCTTGCTAGCCTAGGTATGATTACGTGATTTCTGCTTGATAGAAACTCTTACAGGTTTGACTGTGGTCATGGAAAAAAAAATTCTAGCTAGGACAATAACTCCAGGGCTTAGATTTGATTTTTTTTTCTTGCTTGGCTTCACCTTCCCCCTTCTTTGTAAATTATAATTAGGGTTTTGATTAATTCTCAGGTCTGGCAGTTTGCAAATTATCTAGAAAAGCAAGATATCATTGCAAATATCAGGGCTTGGAAGAATGACACTGCAGAAGAATTCAAGTATTGTTTCTTGTGATTATTTTATGTCATTTATTTCATTATAATAATATTACATAATACTGGGTGACATTTACTTAGTGCTTTATGGTCATATGATGTATTATTTAATTTTATTTGATTCTCACAACAAAGGAGTTTGGGGATGATTTGAATAAATTATTACCATAACAATACTGTGGCATGATTTCAGACTCTCTTCTCGACCTCCATGCATTCCCTACTTATGAGGCAGGTAGTACAAGCATTAGTATTTCTTTTTTAAAATGAGGAAACAGAAACTCAGAGAAATTATGACTACAAGAGTCAAATAGCTATTAAAAGACTCAAACTCAGTTCACCTGGCCCAGTCAAATGAATGCTCTTTCCATTTCATCACACTGGTTCTATTTGTTATCTGTACTAGTTTCTATAGAAGAACTCATCCAGCAGAAAGTACCATCTTTAAGATCAGGGATTTCTATTTTTGTTTTTATATTCCTAGAACCTAATAAAGTCTTTGGCAGAAAGAAGCACTTAACATACGCCTGCTGAATGAATGAATGGAGTGCCAACAGATCGTGTAGATGTGGCCAGCCTCTTCCCAGGCCTAAGCTATTCCTCTAGTGAGATGAGAGTATGGTGTGTGGGGTGGAAACAGCACTGGACTGAAAGCCAAGCAGCCTGGGTTCTAGGTCAGCCAGGAATTATTTGTATATCCACTCTCTGGCCCTCAGTTTTCTCCTCTGTAAAATGAGAAGGCTTGACCAGATATCTCTAATGTACCCAAGATAATGTTACCATTTCATAATTCTATATAAATAATGTACAATGATAATAGCTATGTTTTGTCACAGCTGTTTTTGGTCTCAGAAAAGACATTAATTCTCTCTAGGTCTCTGTTTTTCCTTCTGCCCAACAGTCAGAATCAATTCTAACTTCTCTCCCTATAGTTCAGAAAGTTAAGTGAGAAGGTGGTTTGGAACTGCTTGGTACACCTCAGTTTCAACACGCATTTATATACTTTATTGTAAAAATTATTGTATTCAGATCAGCTAACCTTCTGCTCAAGAAATAATTACTAACTGGGAGGGCAACAATAGAAAAGAACTTCTCACACAGACTTTGTCAAAACCAACAGCAACATCGTGCCTTTCAATAAATAAAAAGAAGATTCTACTGACCCTCCATCAATGGAATACATGTTTTGAATTGTGTCTCTAATAGAATAGTTTAGAGGCAATAAGACATTAAAGCTCTGATTCAATTGTCCTTGAAATGACAAAATAACTAGCCACAGTCTCTAGCCATTGAGTTTCCAAGTTCCTTTGTGCAAAAGGCCATTAGACATGGTCTTGATACCAGAGAACTGTTGTTCAGCCATTGAGACAGATGTCATGTATACCAACTCCACTCCTCATATGTCCAGGACATAGTCACAAAGTATTTGTCTTACCAGCAGTATTCTTCCCAGTCCCTTTATGATGGATTAACTTCTCCTAGGAAAGGTACAGGATCCCAAGTGATTCACCCACAATATCTTGTACTTTCTTTCTTCGTGCTCAACTCCAACGTATTAGGCATAACTTCTACCACCGCTTCTACTCCTGATCCTCCCAGATCTTTAGTTCTTGTTTGAGCTGTGCATAGTAAATACTCTGCCTGGCACCCAAAAGCCAGTGGAAGCATAGACTTGGGCACCAGGAGCTTAAAAAGGACAACACTCTTCTGCTAGAGAGATGGCTCCTACAACCTTCCCCTGACAATTTACAGAGGTCGCAGCCTATATGGCTCAGAAAATAAGACCCAGAGAAGCTAGGTGGCACAGTGGATAGAGCACTGGCCCTGGATTCAGGAGGACCTGAGTTCAAATCTGACCTCAGACACATAACGCTTATTAGCTGTGTGACCCTGGGCAAGTCACTTAACCCCATTGCCTAGCCAAAAAAAGGAAAAAAAGAAATAAAGAAAATAAGACCCAGAGCAAGAACCATCCCACTTTTTCATGGACTCTCTCTCCAATCTCATGCTACAGAGAAACTATGAAGTAAATGAAAGAGCACTAGACTCAAGAGCCAAAAGATTTGGGTTCAAGTACTACTTCTGACATTTTAATGTAACCATAGGTCAATCCCTTCATTTCTCTGGCCCTCAGTGTCCACAACTGTAAAATGAGAACAATCATACTTCCGTTATTTACCTTTCAAGGCTATTTATTGCAAAGATCAAATTAGATAATATACGTGAACTGCTTATAACAATAAAATACTATCTAAAAGTAAGCAATGATGATGATGGCTGCTGCCTATTTCCTTGAGGCTCAGATTACTGAAAAACAGAAGAATAATCTGCCCTTTTATTCAGTTCACAAGGGATAGAGCCCTGCCTAACAAGAGGGTATGGTGATGACCTGAATTACTGATTCAGTTGGGAAAGACAAACAAGAGTCTTTGCTGCCATTCAAATCCCAAGGAGTAAGGCATTTGAAATGAACTTCCCTGCAGCAGATACGTGGACTATATTCTGGGGGACTTCACAGGAAGACAATGAACCAGCATGGCAGGAAGAGAGATGCCGATAAGTGGGTGTAGACTAAAGATTACACATTCTATTTAGGAACAAAACAATGAGACATCAGTACTTGCTTAAAAATACAATATGGCATATTAGCAACTTCCTGAACCTGTCTGGCCATAAAATTGGGGAATGTGCCAGATATAACTATAGCAAGGAAACCAAGGTATTAATCACCTGCTTGGTGTTTCTCATTTAGGAAGCAGAAATATTATCATGGGCAGCTAAAAGCATGCTATACATATGGTCTGGGAAACGGAGAGGGCTACGGGGTCAAATAAGTAAGACAAGGATACATCAGTACCTTCTGTCTAAGGATGATATGGAAGGAAAGCTGACTTATGGTACAGAAGGTATCATTAGGGCAAAATGGATGCAGCTGGATCCAAAATACTGGGAACATAAAACAGCTGTACTCATGATGGGGCTAGAAAAAAAGGAAGAAATACAGGAAGCAGATTTCTGGAAGTAATGGCAGAGAAAAGAAAAAAAAACAAATCAATAAGGAAGTTAAAGAAGATGAGAAAAAAATTTGAAAATAGCAGGGAAATGGTTGCTTCTCTGGAGGACAAGAAACAAGACAGGAACCTGAGTCTTCAGATGGCACTGATTTCAATGAGTCTCAAAGAGAAATGTCAAGGGAGGGAGAGTCTTTGGTTTTCTAAGGAAGGGAAAGGGCAAGAGAAGTAGAATAACAATTCTAGTGTAGATGTTTATAGGAGAGCTTCAAGTGACAGAAATAGAGGAATGGAGTAGCATAGGAACAGATATGAATGAGAAGGGCAGAAAAAAGAGTCAAAGGGGCAAAGAGAAGAAGGAATTTAAAGGAAACCACAAAAGACTAATAAAATCCACCCAAAGGCCAGGGTAGAAAAGAAACAGAATCATGTAGTAGCAATAACATCAGAATACAAAAAGCAAGAGAAGAACACATACAGGGCTCACATGGTAGCTGAACTAAAGACACAGGAGAAGGGAAAGGGGAGGAAAGCCAAGATCAGTGTAGTTATGTGTAATCAGAATGTATCTGTGGTTTGGTTGGTGCTAGGTAAAGAAAGAACTGAGAACATGGAATTCAGAAATATAAAAAAGATTAGAGATGCAATGTAATGTTATGCTCACCAATACTATGGTCATTGCCCCCTGGATGTGCGGGGAGGAGACAGGATAGAGTTTCAAAGGAACCTGATGAGCCTTTTGATTGAGATGGTTTCTCACCTGTCTCCAAGAGGAAGTTCCTTCCTAAGTCAGAAAGGCCCAGGCCTAAGAAGTCAAAGGAACTGTCCAAGTGTCCCTTCTGTTTTCTTCCCCTGCTTTCTTGGGAAGGGACACTGCAAATTGGACAGAGCCCCAGGTACATAATATAACTGGAAGAGACTTTAGTGATTAATGGTTTCAACCCCCCCATTTTCATTTTACTGACGCCTATGAAGAAGTGGCTTGCCTAAGAATACAGCTAGTTAATAGTAGAACCCGAATTTCTGAATTTCAGGCTATGGCTCTTTCCTCTATGACACAATGATTGCACCCCCTACCCCCCACCATCACCACCCCCAACCCCACTCCCTTTGGTCTACTGTTTTTGGAAACTATGGCTGCCCCCTCCTAACATCTGGTTCATTACCTGTGTAATCGATGACGAAGCCCAAATTGCTCACAGATGCATCACTACGGAAGGCCAGGAATAAGCTGTTGCTGCTGCTCTCAATGCGCTCTGGGAGCTGAGAGCCATAGAAGCTCCCAATCAGGGGGCTATGGGAGTCCAACCCATCATAGATGTGAAGAAAGTCATAGCCAGGTTCCAAGTTAAAGCTGAGGGAATAAACAGAACCCCCATCACCCACCAGAGATCAAATAAAATGTCATAAAAGACATTCTGGGATTAAAATAATAATAAAAGCTCACATTCATATAGTGCTTTACAATTCACAAAGTGTTTGAGTATATCTTCTTATTTTATCTGTGTCAAGGGCCCAACATCTGTTCAGACTTTGGTCCCTATCTCAGGAGAGAGAGGAAATCTGAACGATCAGAAACTCTAAGTCCCCTAGAAGAGTGCAACATTGGAAGAATGTACCATTTCCTATTTTTCTCTTTTCCTCCCCCTTGTCTCTCTCACTCATATATGCAGAAGCCTCTGGGAGGAATACACTCAACCTCCTTTCTCCCAATTAGATCAGGAGAGGAGGCTCCACCATCTGATGTGGATACTGAAAAGTCCAGGGCAGATGAAGATGATCTTCTCCAAAAAACAGAAAACTCATCTGTGAGGGAGAGACACTTAGGCAGGAAAGAACCAATGTCTACAATTTGCTTCAAGTCTGTCCCTCCTGGGTTCTCATTCTCTATGCCACCCTAACTCTTTCTAGACTTTGCAGAGCTTGTCTGGACTCTGTCCCCAACACATAATTCCCTAGCCTCTCTAATGTGCTGCTCCTTCAGCCTGTCTGTCCTGACCAACAAGTGAGGGGGAGGCTTTTTATTAATTAATATCTTTTATTTGTAGTTCAGTAAAGACCAGGTTAGTTTTATAAGACAATATTTACCAAGAAAGAGAGAAAAAAACACAAAAACAAAGAAATAAATGAATCTCTAGAGGCAGCTAAAACTCCAGTCACAGGCTCAATTCAATTTAACATTTATTAGTGGTATATAATAATGGTATATAATTCTTTTTGATTCTTCTTGCTTTCTCAATGGGTAGGAAAGGAGGTGGAGGGAGCTGAAAATAAAAATAAAATTGCATTTACAAAAACATTATCAAGTGTCTACTATATATAGAGTACTGTATGTAGGCTCTGAAATTTACAGATGAAAACAGGAATAAAGCTAACCCTCAAAGAACTGACAAATAAACAGGGGAATCAGGAGTCATGTATTATGAGTACTTGAGCTGAGCCTTAAAGAAAGAGGATTTCAACAAGCAAAAATGAGGAAGCGAATATATTTCAGAAATTGAGAAAGGACTTTGCAAAGATGCAAAAGGATGTAAAACGAAATTGGGAAACTAGTCCAGTTTGGCTGGAATGCAAACAGCAAAAAGGAAACTAGTGTGACAAAAGGCTAGAAAAACAGGTTAGAGATGGACTGGTGGATGGTCTTGAATGCCAGGCTGAGTTTAGAATTTTTCTGGCAGACAACAGAAAACTTGGTTTTGAGCAGGGAACTGATCTGGTCAAAGTTGGATATCAGGAAGATTACTTTGGCAGCTGTGTGAATGATGGATTGGGGGAAGATTATGGGAAGAAAAACCAGTTAGGAATCTATGACAATGATACAGGCAAGATGCTTGAGGTCATTTGGGTAGTGACAGTGAAACTGGAAAGAAGCGGACAGATACAAGAAAGGCTAGGGGGTAGAATCAACAGGACTTAGCAGTTGCTTGATTGTGGAAGGTAAAGGAAAAATAAAATTCAGAATTATGCTGATGGTATAGGACTGAGTGACTCAGAAGATGGTAGTGTCATTTGAAAAAATAGGGAAGTTAGGAGGAGTGGCAGGTTTAGTGGAGAAGACGATGCACTAAATTTTGTACATGGTGAATCTGAGTTGACATCAAGATATTCTGGTCACGACTCAGTTTTCATTAATCAGCAGAATTTATTAGAAACTCAGTACCTGGTTTCTCTCCCTCATACCTTAACCCTGTTTACCCATCTAGTCCTTTTCTTTCTCTTCCCATTCCAGTTATCCTACTTTGGGCCTAAGAGAATAACTTCAAAACTAGTATCCTCACCTCCAGCTTCTCATATTTCTAATTCATTGTACACAGGACTCTCAAATTAATGTTCCTAAAACATCACTTTGATTATATCCACACCTCCTCATACTACTCTACCCTACACCCTTCTCAAACATCTTCAATGACCCTTTACTAAATAACATGGAAAAAAAAAAGTACAAACATCTAAGCCTGGCATTCAACGCCCTCCCCAGTTTGGAGCATACCTTTTGAGCTATAACTCTCATTATTACTAACTAACCCTACAATCCATGCCAAATGGGTTCAGCTAGATAACAATTCATCTTAAGATCTGGAGGTACCAGTAAACTATAATCTGAATAGGAATCAACAATGCTAATGTGATCTCAAGTTACATTAAGAAAGTAACAGTGTCCAAAAAAGGAGCTGATAGTCCTGCTGTACTCTGCCCTAGTCAGACTACGACTTGAGCTCTGTGCTCAGTTTGGGGCCTCATAAGGTCACTGATAAGCTGGAGGGTGTCCAAAGGAGGGTAACCAGGATGATGAAGAGACTCAATATCATTCCATGCGAGAAATGGTTGGAAGAAAAGGAGATGTTTAGCTTGTAGGAGAGGGCATGATTTATCTATCTACTAATAATCAAAGGGCTATTTCATGCAGAAGAAGAATCAGAAAACAGAACTAAAAGTACTATATACAAAGTGAAGAGGGGACAGATTTAGGCTCAAATTAATAATTATAAGTATTCAAGAATGGAGTGGGCTTTTTTGGGAGGTACTGCTTCTTTCTCATTAGTGGATCTTCTGATTAGAGATCAAAGTCTGAAGAACCATTTTTTGGGAATGTTGTAATGGGGATTCTTGATCAGACATGGTTAGACCCATCCTAGATCCAAAGCCTAGAAAGAGTAAAATGGGGTAGATCTGCAGAAAGTTCTGTAAATCTAGCACCTCCTTCTCACATTTCTAAATCTATTATAACAGCACCATCTTCCTTGTCAATGAGCATCTAAGCTTCAGAGTCATCTTTGGCTCTTCACATCTCCTTGCCCCTATATATAATCAATCAATTACCAAATTTTATCTTGCATTTTCTTAATAGCAACCAA
The DNA here is from genome assembly GCF_003287225.1 of Phascolarctos cinereus. Lineage (NCBI taxonomy): Eukaryota > Metazoa > Chordata > Mammalia > Diprotodontia > Phascolarctidae > Phascolarctos > Phascolarctos cinereus. The sequence continues at coordinate 354,932,309 of NW_027556098.1, forward strand.
TCTAGTCTGGTGTTTTATTTTCTGTTGGCTACTGTAGTGTAAGAGCTTCCTAATCAATCTCCCTGCCTTTTGACTCTTATCTCTGCAATCCACTCTCCACATACTACTTATCTTCCTAAAACCCAAATTTGCACACATCACCTCCTTCTTTAAAACCTTTAACAGCACTGTTATGTTGCCAACAACACAAAGTCTAAACTTCTCAACGAAGATCCTGTGTATGACAGCTTCTACGATAAACTTTTATTAAGTTCCTATTGTGTGTACTATACTGTGTTTGATATGGGATATAAAGACTTAAACACACAGACATAGTCCCTAACCCTTAAAGATTTTACTATTAGTTTTTCTAGTCTCATTGTCTACCCTTACCTACAAGTATTCTACACTTTAGTCAGACTCAACTATCCTTTGTGCCTTTCCTAGTGTCACAGAATCATAGGACCTTCAAATTAGAAGGGGCCTCACAGGCCTTCTAGTCAACTCTAGACTTGAGCAGGATTTGCCCTTTATGATTTTGCTCACAAATCATCATCCAGTGAAGGGAATCCCTCTACCTCCTGGGATAGTTCATGTTTACATCAGTTCCCTGACCTACCAATCTAATTACTCTGTCAAAAATAAAATTTAGTCAGACTGGTATAATGTGTTTGTGATAAGCCACATTGACTCTCTGTACTCCCTACTCCCTTTTCTAAATAAATATTAATATATCATTCCTTTAATAACGTGTTCTAAAATTTTGTGAGAAAATAAAGTCAATTTCATTGGCCTATATTTTTCAGACTCTAACCTCTCTCCTTATTTTGAAAATGGCGATAACACTTACCTGAGTTCAGCCTGGTAATACCTCTTTGATCCTTCATAATCTTTCAAAGATCACTGACAGTGGTACAGTCCTTTCAGCACCCTGAGATGTAGATCACCTTGATGTAATGACCTGAAATTCCTCCTAAGGCTCCATTCCGAGGAGGAGCCCAGGCTAGTCCACCTTCATTTCTCCCCTACCTGCACTTCTGACTTTCTGGATATCAATACCATTGCTGAGTACCTTTCCCCATCTTCCTTTATACCTCTCTTCCCTTCTAGTTCCCTTTTGTGTGCTGTCTTCCCCTATTAGATTACAAGCTCTCTGAGAGAAAAGTCTGTCTTTCTTTTGCCTGTATTTATATCCTGAATACATAGCATAGTTATTGGAACATAGTAAATATTTAATAAATGTCTGTTGCCTTGAAATCACTGAAGGCAGCTAGATATTCTCTTACTATCTCAATTCAATTATATTTTGAATAGGCCCTTCTCCAAATCTTCTCTCTCATTAAGCCTCCATTTCCAAGTATCTAATCAGATGACCTGTCTTCCTACTTATAAAATCAAGACCATTCATAGTGTATTCTCTCCATTCCACACTTTAGAACCCCGCTACAACTTCATCTGTCTTACTCTGTTCTCTGAAGAAGTGTCTTTCTTTTAGCTTTATCAAGGTAAAAACCTCTGCATATGCTTTTAATCTCATCCCCTAGAGAGTTTACCCAGATGATCATTCCCTCCCTCAAATTTATCTTTAAGCTATCCCTATCTACTAGCTTCTTCTTTGCTGCCTAGAAATATAAACATGCAAGTCTTTTCATGTTTTGCTAAAATCAACCTGCTCATCTTTTCTTACAGCACAGTAGTATTCCATCACAATCATATACCACAACTTGTTTAGCCATTTCCCAATTGATGGGCATTCCCTCAATTTCCAGTTCTTTGCCACTCCAAAGAGAGCTGCTATAAAAATTTCAGAATATATAAGTTCTTTTCTTTTTCCTCTTATCACCTTGGGAAACAGATCTAATAGTAGTATTGCTGGGTCAAAGGGTACAAAAAGTTTTTAATAACTCTTCAGGCATAATTCCAGATTGCTCTCCGAAATGGTTCGATCAATTCACAGTTCCACCTACAGTGTATTAATGTCCCGATTTTTCTTTGTTTTTCCTTTCAGTTTTTCCACATTACCTCCAACATTTGTCATTTTCCCCTTCTATCATTTTAGCTAATTTGATAAGTGTGAGATGATATCTCAAAGTTGTTTTAATTTGCATTTCTTTACTCAATAATGATTTAGAGAATTTTTTCATATAACTATATATAGCTTTGATTTCTTCATCCAAAACTGCCTGTTCATATCCTTTGACCATTTATAAATTTGGGAATGACTCATACTCTTATAAATTTGACAAAATGTTCGATATATTTGAGATATGTGACCTTTACCTGAGAAACTATCTATTAAGATTTTTTTCCCCCAATTTTCTGCTTTCCTTCTAATCTTGGCTACACTGGTTTTATTCACACAAAAACTTTTTTTTTAATTCAATGTAATCAAAATTATTGATTTTATATCCCACAATGGTCTCTACTCTTGTTTATTCATAAATTCTTCTATCTATAAATCTGATAAATAATATGTCCTATGTTCTTCTAATTTACTTATGATACCTCCCTTTATATCTAGGTCATGTATTCATTTTGATCTTGGTGAAGGTGTAAGATATTGGTCTATACCCAATTTCTGCCAGACTGCTTTCCAGTTTTTCCAACTATTTTTATCAGTGAATTCTTATCCCCAAAGCTTAAATCTTTATGTTTGTCAAACATAAGGTTACTATAATCATTTTCTACTGTGCATTATATGTCTACTCTGTTTCACTGATCCACCTTTCTATTTCTTAGCCAGTACAAGATAGTTTTTGGTAATTAGTGCCACAGTTTAAGATCTGGTACTGCCAAACCTTCTTCCTTTACATTTTTTTCCCCAATAATTCCTTTGATATTCTTGACTTTTTGTTTTTCCAAATGAATTTTGTTATTAATTTTTCAAGGTCAATAAAATTAATTTAATTGGGATATCATAGAATACATAATTAGTTTTCATAAAATTGTCATTTTTATTATAATGGTTCTGCCCACCCACAAATAATTAGTATTTCTCCAATTATTTAAATCTGACTGTATTTGTATAAAAAGCATCTTGGCAGGTATATTCCTGGTATTTTATGCTGTCTGTGGTTATTTAAATGGGGTATTTCTTAGTATCTCTTCTTGCGGGATTTTGTTGGTGATATAGAAAAATACTAATGAGTTATATGGGTTTGTTTTATAAAAAATATTTTATAATTTATATTCATTTCTTTATATTTAAATTTATACTTTATATTTATTATTTTATAACAATTTAGTTTACTTTTAGTTTAGTTCATAAAAAATTGTTTCAACTAGCTTTTTAGTTCAATTTCTAGGATTTTCGAAGTATATCATTATAATGTCCCCCTAAAGAAATAGTTTTATTACCTCATTGTGCCTTCTGATTCCTTCAATTTCTTTTTCTTCTCTTATTGTTATTGCTAGCATTTCTAATAAAATATTCAATAATACTGGTGATACTGGGCTTCCTTGTTTGACTCCTGATCTTATTGGGAAGGGTTCTTAGCTTATCCCCATTACAAATAATGTTTGCTGATGGTTTTAGGTAGATACTTCTTATCATTTTAAGGAAAAATCCATTTATATCTACACTTTCAAGTGTTTTTAATAGGAATGGATGTTACATTTTGTGAAAAGTTTTTTTCTGCATCTATTGATATAATCCTATGATTTTTGTTGATTTTGTTATTGATATAATAAATTATGTTAATAATTTTCCTTATGTTGGCCTCTCTGCAGTTATCTGGTACTGCCGATTACACCCTTTCAAGGTGAAATTCTCTTGTTTTTGTTCTCATGATATTATAAATTCTTGAGGCATCAAGGTGGATCAGTAGATAGAGTGCTAGATCTGGATTCAGGAAGACTTGAGTTCAAATCTAGCCTCAGACATATACTGTGTGACTGGGCAGGTCACTTAATCTATGTTTGCCTTAATCCACTGGGGAAGGAAATGGCAAACCATTCTAGTATCTTTGCCAAGAAAACCCCAGAGAGGGTATGGTCTGTGGGGTCACAAAGAGTTGGACATCACTGAACAACTGAAAATAACAACATAAATTCCTAGTTTGCCTTCCTTTCTCTGTCTGCTTTGCTAGCACTACTTCCTCCTCCTTCTGCCTAACATGTGGGTCTACACAAAGAGACAGAATAACCCCTGAAGGACCTGTCAGATCACCACCACAAGGAGCTGGAGGGGAAAGAAAGGACTGATAAATAGTACTTGATTCTTTTAATCCCTATGTTTCTTTCTCTATTCCCCTTAAAGATTTCATTTACTCTCAAGACTTCGACTATCATCTTATGAAGTTAAGTCCCAAATATACATCACCAGCTCTTATCTCCCTATCAAGTTTCAGGCCTGCATTTTCAAATACCTACTGGGTGTAATTGTCTCTCTCCCACCATCAACTCAGAATTCACTATATCCAAAACAAATTCAGCATCTTCTCCTCTTCACCCCACCCTTACTTTTCTTTTATCCCTAGTACCATTATCTCCCCAGTCACTCAGGCTTGAAACCTTTTGACATCAAAAGGTCACTTTTAATATTCCTCTCATATCTCCTATGTGATCCTTTCTTTCCACTCATAAATTATAACAGTCTCCTAATTAGTCTTACTTCTTCAGTTTCTTCCCTCAAATCCATCTAATATACCCTTGTCACACTATACTTACTGAAAACCTGTTTTGTATAACTTACCCTCCTGCTTTAAAAATCTTTAAATGTCTCCCCATTGTCTACAGGATGTAGTTAAAAATTCTTAACCTAGCATTCCAGTTCTTCTGTCAAACTCACCAGCTGTGTATTCCCTTACTTTACTATACCAATCCTTTATTTTATGTAATCTTGTCTCTAATCCTTTTCTCACCATGTTCCCCCCACTCCAATATCTTTGTTTAAGTCTTAGCCCTTTTTCAAACTCAGCATAAGTCGTATTTACTCCAGAAAGTCTTTTCTAATATTACAACCCCTCGTTTTCATAGCAACCTTTGAACTTCTGAACCACTGAATCTCATTTTGTGTTTAATAAAAGCTCCCTTGTATTGCTACTTACCATGTATATAAGAACATGAACTCTCTCCCTAGCTATACTCTAAGGCCTTTTATATTTCAGAATATACCAATGTCTAATATAGTCCCCTGTATACAGCAGACACTTAACAAATACTTGTTGTTGATGATAACAATGATAGTTTATGTTCACTAAGTGATGGAAAAAGAAGGACAGAGAACAGAGAAGTGACCCTACTTTCTTCTTCTTACAGAGCACCTTTCTGACTGTTCTATGAGCTTCACACTGAGATCTTCTCTCTGGATTAATCCAAAGATCTAGATCATGAAGCCCCCTCCCTCAACTGGATTTGGGATACTGGCAAAGGGAATTCTCTCCCCCATGAAAATCCCACCTTTTTTCACACTGATCAAATAAACAGATTTCCCAGGAGAAGGGTACATACGTGTTAAACACCAGAGCGATGACATAGTCAGGAGAGACGGTCACTTTCCAGTCACATTCTTTTCCTGGAGGATAGGGTTCCGGATAATTTGGAGACAGAATTACCCCTGAAGGTCCTGTCAGATCACCACCACAAGGAGCTGGAGGGGAAAGAAAGGACTGATAAGTAGTCCTTGTCTCTTTCTCAAGCATTCTTATATGATATAGGGGAAAGCTATCCTCAATCAATCTAATTTCCCTGCCACCCATCTCCAAACCCCATCCAATACACTTGAAAGAACTAGATATTCATTTTTATAAATATGTCTATATATGTGTAAGGTATATCCCATAATAGAATCTAAGCTCCTTGAGGGAATGGATCATTTCACATTTGTCTTTGTATACCCACCCAGGAAATACACCTAACAAGTGCTTAATAAATGCATAATGAATCATTCATTCATTCACTAGAGTAAGCTAAATGTCAGGCTGATTGAAAAAAAATTAAGCTTAAAAGGTGATATTCATTTCAACCATCAATGCTTCAGTTCAGCACAGTCAAGACCCAGTTTATGAATGCGTTATATTCTGAGAGACGATCTGTAAACTGGTTGTTTGGGAATCTGAAAACATTTTCTCATAGATATAAAAAGCAAGGTTCTCTAAGAAGTAGAGATGTACATCCCCATTAAGATATTTCAAGGATGAAAGTAGCATGACTAGAGGATACAGAAATGTCCTCCACCCAGTGGGGCGCTCATGCAGCCCTTCTCATATACAACTCTAAAGGCTTTTGCCATCAGCACACTTATCTGCCTTTATATATAAACATGTACATCTCAAGGCTTCAGAGATTTATTAAATTGTTACTTCCTCACAAAATGTTAAAGGCCTCTCTTATAAATGGTTTTCAATGTTCTTAGGCCATCCACAAACACCACCTAACCCACAAGATGCCTGAACTGCAGCAGTTCTTAGATACGGGCAAAATATTTTCTTTAAGAAAATTTAGTCATGTTTCCAAATCAGAAAACTAGTACATATTTCCTACGTGTAGTCTCCAATACTCTCCAGGAGGGGAGAAGAAAAGGAGGATGAATATATCAATTGAGTGTCTCCCAGGGCAAAAGAGACAGATAAAAGCAGAGAAATACTAGAAGGAGGGGAGGCAAGGAGGGAGAGAGAGTTCCTGAGGGGAGAGAAGTCTTTGGCTGAGAGGCCATTCATAATTCTAAGAGAATTAGTGTAGCATCAATCCTCAGAGCTGGTGGGACCTAAAAGGCCTAGTCCAGCCTCTGCCTGAAAAGAAATCCCTTCTACAATATCCCCAACATGTAGCTATCCAGGCTCTACTCAGAGACTCCAATGACAGAAAAGTTTGCCAAGGCATCCCATTCAACTTTCAGATAACACTAACTTCACTAGGAAGTTTTTCTTTATATCAAGCAGAAATTTGCCTGTTTGTAAAGATTCATATAAGTAGGTCACATTTAGCTCTTTATAATTAAAAAAAATAACTTCATATTTATATAGTACTTAAAGGTTTACAAAAAAATTCTCCTCAAAACAATCTTTGGATATAAATTAGAGCAAGTATTATTATTGCCATGTGACAGATGTAAAAAATGAGTAATACATGGATGGGCTTAGGTTTTGTGAACCCATGTCCAGGCTTCTTTTCATTCCACATTTCACTTCCCAATCTCCTCTAATTTTGGGTAAGGGATGTTATTAAGTCAAATATTTTAAAGTCCAGGGATATCCTCTTTACTTAACACAACTTCTTGGGGGCAGAGGGAGTACGTATAAATATGATAGAGCCTATACTGGCACCTATATTTAAAAGATAAGCCAAATTTTGGCTATAAGGTCTAGAGAATATAAGTATCATTTATTGTCTATTTTAAGGATTAGAGTTTAGCAAATCAGTGTAATCTGAACTGCCCCCATCTACAATGTAACCAAGATTTATTACAGTATTCTTTGGGTTGTAGATTTCTATCTTGCACCTGAACCCTAAGTTTAAAGAGAAGCCCAGGGAAAACCCAAAGAAAAGATAATTCAAAGCCTCTGAGTAAAAAGAAACCTAAGATTTTACCACTGTTTACTGAAATTCTAGCAACCTTGATGGCCTGGACAAGTGGGCACCACTGTGACATTTCTTATAAGCCCCAAATCTTGACCTAGGTGTCATAGCTAAAGAAGGAGAAAGACAGTCAGATGGAGGGTTCAGAAAGGTCCACAGAGGATCTGTTGTCGGGATGTGACTGGGAGAGGCAGCTCTTACCTTGGGAAGAAGGAAGTACCTCCACAACAGAAATTTAGAAGCCTCAGTAAAATCTTTCTTTGTAGTTCTGTCTTGATGACAAAATGGTTTTACAGAAAAAGCAGTGAGTGGCTGGGAGCAAAGAGGCCTGGGTTCTAATCCTGGTTCTTCCACAAACTCATTCTAGTGAGGGAGCTTAGGCAAAGCCACATTCCCTCATGGAACTTCACCTGCACAATCTGAAACAGCTCACATTTCTGGAGTGCTTGAGAGGCTTAGCTTTTAAGGTAGATCTGCTCTAACAACCTTTTCAATATGAGAACAGGGAGAATTTGCCATATAAGTATGCTCTTACATTTTCCTCAAGATGCATCAAATAGATTATTTAGAAAAGACAAATTTATTACAGTAAAGACTTTTAAACAAAAATCAGAAGAGAAATATATCATTCAACACAGTGATACTATAAAGCAGTTAATAGAGGATGAACTTGTGGAATCTACAGTTTAACTTCAAAGTAATCAAGTGCTTTGTAAGGCTCAATGGCATTTTTTTCCTCTCATAAGATACAGTTAGATATTACAAAGCTAAATGTACCAATGTAATAGTTAATCCACTAAGAATGAATATGCATTTGAGAATGGTCACTTTTTTCTATTTTTCAACATAAAACATATGCACAATATCATCCTACTAATGAATGGTTTTTGTATTATACATTAGTCTCTTAAACTTCCACAGATTTATTAAAAATGTGCACATATGCACACATAATCTTATACAAAGTTTCTGTTGTGATTCTCCTAGTTTAAAAGAAAATTCAATATTTCCCAAATGCAACCACAACTAAACCTCTAGGGCCAGGGTAGGTAGGCTGACTCCTAAGAAGTTAGTCACTGGTTTCAGCTCCAGTGAAAAGAGAGAAGATGATTTGTGTCTGAGGGCTTTGACTAGTTCAAGGCACCCTTGCCTCTAGTGTGCTTTGTCCAGATAAGACTCCTCTTTCCTGACCTCTATGTAACCCCTATGCCATTCACAACCTGAGAGGCGAAGTAACTTGTTAATGTAACAGGTAATAAATGGAAGAGCTAAGATATGAACCTAGCAGATTCTTTGCTGAAGTAAGAACAGGCCACAATGACTTCCTGAGCAACAGGGAGCTCTCCATGGGCTCCCCTTTTTCTACCAGTATAGACTAAACTCATAGCAGGTATGCAATGAGAACACACAACATCCTCCATTCTAGTTGGCAAGGAAGTGAAAAGGCTGTGATGTCAGTCAACTAATGTAGAGCTTTCAGAGTAGTGTACAGGTAGCCATGCCACATATGTATATAGCAGATGTGGAAGGGATGTTAGAAATCATCTTATTGAATATCCTTATTTTACAGATAAGAAAACCAAAGTTCAGAGAATAAGTGTTTTACTCAAGGTGACACAGCTATAAATCAACCAACATTTGTTCAGCACTATGTGCCTCAGTGCTGGGGATAGAAAAAGAGGCAAAAGACAGTCCCTGTCCTCAGGGAGCTTACAATCTAATGGGTGAGACAAAATGAAAACACATATATACCAAGGAAACTATATAGAGGATAAACAAGAAATAATTAACAAAGGAAGGTACCGGAATTAAGAAGTTAGGAAAGACTTCCTATATAAGGTGAAATTATAGTTGGAATTTAAAGGAAGCCAGGGAAGGCAGTAGGCAAATATGAGAAGGAAAAGCATTCCAAAGCCAAGAGATGGAATGCCTTTTTCAGGGAATAGCCAGGAGGCCAGTGTCACTGGATCAAAGAGTACATATTGGGAAATAAAGTGTGAGGAGATTGGAAGGTTAAGAGGATGCTAAGTTATGAAGGGCTTTGAATGCCAGAGAATTTTATATTTCATCCTGGAGGGAAAAGGGAGTCCCTGAGTTGACTAGGAAATGGAGTTGAAAGGGAGTTGACTAAGTAGGGGGAAATTACATGTTCAGATCTGAATTTTAGGAAATATACTTTGGTGGCTGAATGGAGGATGGATTAGAGTGGGAAGGGAATTGAGGAAGGCAGAGCCAAAAGCAGAGTATTGCAATAGTCCAGGTGTGAGGGGATGAGGACCTGCATTAGAGAGGTGGCACTGTAAGAGAAAAGAAGGGGGTAGTTTGGAGGTATATTAAAAGGATGGAATTGACAGGCCCTGACAACTGATCAGCTATGGCAGGTGACAGTGAAAAGCAATGATGACTCCTAGGTTGCCAGTCTAAGGGACTGGGAGGATGGTGTTGTCCTCTACAGAAATAGGGAAGGTGGTGGGTGAAGGGAATGTTTAGGGGGAAAATAATAAATTAAGCTTTGGACGTGTTGAATTTGAGATGTCTACTGAACATCCAGTTAGAGATGTCTAAAAGGAAGTTGGAGATGCAAGTTTGGAAGTCAGCAGAGGTTGGAATAGTATAGACAGATTTAAGAATCTTCAGAATAAAGTTGGTAATTAAATCCACAGGAGTTGATAAGATCACCAAGTGAAGGAGTAGAAAAAAGGACCCAGGACAAAACCCTGAGGGACATCTACAGTAAGAGTGTGTGAGGATCTGGATGAAGATCCTGCAAAGGAAACTGAGAAGGTGCAGTCAGATAGGCAGAAGAACCAGGAGAGAATAGAGTCCTGAAAACCCAGAAATAAGAGAGTATCAAGGAGGAGCTAGGCAGTAATATACCTGGAACCCATGTCTCTAGACTCAGTCCACTTAGCGTTTTTCTCTACTACATTATACTAATGAGAATTTCTATGTCATGAATTTTGATGAATGAATTTTCCATGCCTAAAGGCATTTTCCAAACCAGTGTGAAAGTTTCGGAATGACTGATCTTGAGCTTACATTTTCATTAACTCATTCACACACATTTACTGTCTTTATATCACTAGCACAGAGTTGGTTTCCTGGGAATTTACTGAATAGCGTAATTTCAGAACCTGTTTGATGAACTTGAGGCCCTCTTTCTAGAATTTTGGGTATTGAGTAAGTTGTACTAGCTCCCATCATTCATCCCAATCTATTCAATCAAAGGAGTAATTTAGAGGTTATGAGTGTCTCCAAATGCTCAGAATGAGATCCACTGATTTTAATCCAAACCAATTTGCCTTCTTATCCAGTTCGACTAAAGAAAAGGAAAAAAAAAGGACGTAAAAGAAATAAAAATGGAAGCTAACGCTATGAATTGATCTCTCTGTTTTTACCACCTCTATAAAGGTGACTCCTAAATCTATATCATTAATACTGATTTGTCTTCTGAGTTCCAGATTCCTATTTCCAGCTGGCTGATGTTTATCGTTACTTAAAAGCTATGCTAACACCAAATGAGATATTTGTAAAACTTATAGCACAGTGCCCAACACAAAGTAGGTGCTTAATAACTGCTTTTTCCCTTACCCTTCTCTCCCCAAAATTATCTTGCCCCATAAATCTGTTCCTCCTTCTGACTACCATATGTCAGTGACAATACTATTTCCCCTACTTCCCATGTTTGTAACCATTAAGTTATCTTTGTCTCTTCTTTTTTATCTCTCATATTATATCTGTTCCTGCCTCTCTATTTCTGTGGCCAGTATCAAGGTATAAGCTCCATTACCACCAACCTGACTTCTCCATGGTCACATTATCAGAGCCAGGATTTTAACCCAGGTTCTTTAGACTCCAAATTCAAAACCTTTCCACATCACACTGCTGTGTGGCTGAATGGAGGATGCTATTCCTTGTACAGAGACGCTATTCCAAACTTAGCTAACACTCCAAAGATTAACAAGTTCCAGGAACTTCCTATCCAGTGTGGATTTTAAAGGCCTCAACTTGCCCTTCTTTCTGGCCACCTTCCTACTCACTTCCAGGAAGAATGGAAGTAAAACCAGGTAACAGAGAGGAAATTCACAATTGTACGTAAGCAACATTTGAACAGATTTAGTGACTGTTTAGTTGAAGAAGGAATGATGGTTAGGAATTTTTTGTAGCTTTCATTTATTCAGGTTCTTTTCTCCTCTCATTCTCTCGTGAGTAATTGACAGTTGGCTGCCATTTAATTTGGGAGTTTTCTTCATTCTGTTTTTGCTAAAGGACATTAAAGAAATAAAATAAAGAAATTAAGTCAACCAGTTCTTCCATACCAATGCAGGTGGGGGGGTCTGGCTGCCAGAAGAATCTGTTCTCAATCTTCACACAGCTGATCTGAGCCATTCCCTGAAGAGCATAACCAGGGTCACACTGGAACAAAATGGAGTCACCCGCTTCTCGGCTATCACCACTCCGACTCCCATTCTGAGGAATACCAGGGTCATTACAGGAGGTAGCTGTAGACACTGGAGAAGGAAAAGAAAGAATATCATTGGATGTGTGTCTTTTTGACAGGCAAGTTCACAGCCTCAACCTCACCTTCACTACAATATCATCAATAGATTATAATATCACCTACTATCACATCACTATAATACTACCATTACTCAACTGCCATGCAACACTTGAAAAGCTTCTACACAAAACACATTAAAGACTCATTCCCTATCTTACACACACACACACACACACACACACACACACACAAATATTAATGTAGGTTGACCCATGACTCTAACAAGCACTCATTCCTCACCAAAATATTTGTAAATCCCTCCCAGGACATTCAAATAGACTTAATGAAGATATTTTGATAATGATGATGACAACGATAAACACAAGTCTTTGTGGTCTCATTGCTTACAATCTAAAGACAATGTAGAAAAATTCTTATGGTAAGAAAACAAGTACATAATCATTTATATTGAGTTCAATTTTGCTCATCTTACTAAGTCTTTCAAAATTTATTAAGATTTGTGGGAAAATTAAAGGAATTAAAATTCATCTGACTAGAAGGAAGATCATTAAATTCATCTCCTGAGGGCTGACTTTTTGTCAACGTTATGAAATAAATTATTAGCAATTCATGGAAAACAATTGGGAAAGGTATGGTGGGAGACAAAAACTAAAGAAGTCATTCTAGTTCTTTTGTAGTTTGGCATGATGAAAAATGACCCACAATATAAAAAGAAGACCTTAGGCTAGATACAAAGGATCTGAACTAAGATGGTGACTGTCAGAGAGAAGAGAAGAAGATATATATGAGAAATTTTGTGGAGACAAAAAAAAATAAAATTTAGCTACTAATTGGACTGGTGGACTGGGTGAGTGAGGAGTTGAGGATGACACTGAGGTGGTAAACCTAGGTAAATGAACAGTTAAGAGGGATAGAAAAATAACTGGGGGAAAAAGATAATGGTTGCTGTTTTGGATATGTTTGGTTTGAGGTGTCTATTAGTTTAAGATGCCCATCAGACATCCAATTTGAAACATCTACTAGGCAGTCTGTAATGCAAGAGTACAGGTGAAGAGACGTACAGATGATACTGAACTTATGGAAGCTAATGACATCATCAAGGTAGAGAATACAGAAAAAAAGAGAAGAGGACCTAGGTCAAGGCCTAGAGGGATACCTGTAGCGAGGATTGACAAGGTTCAAGATCCAGCAAAGAGACTGAGGTCATTCAGATAGGTAAGTGGAGAACCAGCAAAGAGAAGGTTCACAAAAACCCAAAAAGGAGTCAATATCCATCAGGAGATAGTGATCAACAGTGTCAAAAGCTGTAGAGAGGTCAAAAGGAATAAAAATTGGCAACTGTGCAATTGGTAACTATGCAAAGAACAACTTCAGTTCCATTAGGATGGAAGACAGACTGCAGGGGACTTATAGGTGAGGAGAGGAAATAGAAGTACTGAGTATAGATCCTTTTTTTTTTTTTCAAGAATTTTAGCTGAGAAAAGGAGAAGAGTTTTAACATGATAGCAGGAAGGGTAGGACCTAGTTAGAGGAGACTTGGGCATGTACATAAGTAATAAGGAAGATAGGGAGAGTGTGAAGACTAGAAAAGGGGGAGATGATAGTGGGTACATTTGGGGTAAAACAAGGGAAGGAAAACAAGGAGTACATACAGAAGGTTGACCTTAGCAAAGGGCCACCTCTTCATCAAAAACTAAAGTAAAGGAAGAGAGAGAGATTTATGTAGGAGGGACTAAAAGAAAGGGAGAAAAGAGTATATAATGACTGGCTTCGGTTTTGGGGGGATTTTTTTGTTTGTTTGTTTTTGTAAAGTAAGAGTCTTCAGCAGGAAGGAGAGCTGGAGAAGGAGCTTGGAGAAACTTAACGAAAATAGAGAAAATGTCCACAGCAGCTGTGGTAACAAAAAGAAGGTTCACACAACAGCTTCTTACTTCCCACTAGCTACACTGCTTTTGGAATTCTGTGGACTTCTCCATCATGACTCAGGAACCTCTTCACCCAGGAAATCTCATCATATTACAAGATCAAATCAGCCCTGGTACTCACTCACATCTCTTCAGTACTTTCTGATTCTCTGATTACATGGCTGAGCCAAGGGTTCCAAAATCTCCCTTTAAAGGAGGAGGCCCTTAATTCCCAGCACAGCTATACTGCTTTGGGGTTTCTTTGGACTTTCCATCATGTCCCTCACACCAAGTACCTTTTTCTGCTACCCCTTTTTCCTCCTGCCTTTACCCCTATCTCCCATCCTCCTTTTCAGCTGCTTTTTGTGTGTTATCTTCCCCCAATTCCAATGTAAGCTCCTATATTTGTATCCTCAGCACTCACCACAATGCCTGGCACAAAGCAGGTGTTTAATAATTGTTTGTTGACTGACTGGTAAGTGATAAAGAGAATTAATTAGGAAGGAAAAGGATTGCCTAACTCCTTCCTATTTCTCCTCTAAGCTGAGAACACTGCTTCATATTCTCTGAGACCTCCCTCTTCAACTTTCCTCCTTATTTTACATCACCCAGATGTCTTCTGCCATGACCTCTTCCTTCACCCCTGACTCTTATGAGGTTGTCCTTCTCCTTGTCAAGGCAAATCCTTCTACGTGCACAAGAAACCCCATTTTACCCCATCTTCTCTAACAGACTGCCCCCTCCATTATCCCCCCTCCTTTCAATTATCGTCGATCCCTCCCCATCTACCATGCTCCCCTACTGCCTACCTGAATAGCTACCTCTCAAACTCACTAGATCCATCCATCCCTGCTAATTACTGTCCATATCTTTCCTGCTTTTTGTAGCTGAACTCCTTGGGAAGGCTGTCTACAATAAGGGCCCTCACTTCCTCTCCTCTCACTCTCTTCCTAACTCCCTGCAGTCTGGCTTCTGACTTCACCATGCAACTCAAAGTGCTCTCTCCAAAGTTGTATCTGACTCTTCATGACCGCATTTCGAGTTTTATTGGCAAAGACACTAGAATTTCTTGCCATTTCTTTCTCCAGCTCATCTTTGCAAATGAGGAAACTGATGTGAATAGGGTTAAGTGACCTGCTTAGAGTCACACAGCTAGTTAAGTGTCTGAAGCCAAATTTGAATTCAGGTCTTTCTGACTCCAGGCCAAGCACTCTATCCACTGTGCCACCTAGCTGTCTCCTCCAAAGCTACCAATAATCTGTTAATTACCAAATCTAATGACCTTTCCTCAGTCCTCATCCTTCTCGACTTCCCTGCAGCCTTTGACACTGTCAATCACACTCTTCTCCTTGATATTCTCTAGGTAATTAGGACACTATTCTTTCCTGGTTCACCTCCCACCTATCTGACCACTCATCAATCTCCTTTATTGGATACTCATCCAGGTCATACCTGATAACTGTGAGTTTTCCTCAGGACTAAGCTGGGCCCTCTTCTTTTTTTCCCTCTCTCTATATATGAAATTACTTAGTGATCTCATCAGTTCCCCTGGATTCAGTTATCGTCTCTATGCTGATGATTCTCAAATCATTATCCAGCCTCTCTGCTAACCTCCAGTCTAACATCTCCAAAAGCTTATTAGACATCTCAAAATGGATGTCCTATAGATATCTTAAACTCTGTATGCCTAAAACTGAAGTTATTATCTTTCATTCCAATTTTCCTCTCCTCCAAACATTCCAATTATTTTGATAGCACCAACCATTCTCCCAGTCCTCCAAACTTGAAATCTAGAAGTCATCCTTAACTCCTCATTCTGTCTCATTCCCTACTCATAATCTGCTGCCAAGGCCTATTAATTTCACCTTTTTAACATCTCTTGCATATGTCCTCTTGTCTCCTCTGCTACTGTCACCACCTTGGCACAGGGCCTTCATCTCCTCATACTTGCATTATTCCAATAGCCTGATGGTTAGCCTGCCTGCCATAAGTTTCTCCCTACTTCAGTTCATCCTCCACTAAATCGTCAAAGTGATTCTCCTCATCAGTAGGTCTGACCAACTCACCTCTCTACTTAATAAATTTTAGTGGTTCCCTATCACTCTGGGATCCAATACAAATATAAATAAAATATATATTTGGCATTTAAAGCCCCCACTTTTTCATTCTTCTTATACTTTACTCCTTCACCCCAACCCCAACATACATTCTCTGATCTAGTGACATTGGCCGCTGGCTGTTTCTCAAACAAAACCCATCTCCCAACTTCAAGCATTTTCCCTGTGTGTGTCCCATGCCAAGAATGTTCTTCCTATAATCCTTCCTCCTGGGTTTCTTCAAGTCTCAGCTAAAATCCCACTTGCTACAGGAAGCTTTTTCCAAACCCTCTGTTCTGGTGGCTTCCTTCTATGGGTTACTTACCTTTATCCTGATATAGCTTGCTTGTACATACTTACTGGTATGTATGTATGCTTATATGTATGCTTTCTTCTGATACTGAGCATTGTTATCCCAGGATCTCAGGGATAGCTGGGGACCTGATGGCTTTTAGTGCTCCCAAAGTGGCCTAATCCAGAACAAAGTCTAACCTCTGTTAGGCCCTCAAAAATAGCAAGGCAATCCTTTTACACTTTCCTAATAAATTCACCTTCCCACCCACCACAGAGACTGTTCCAAACCTTTTCACTCCTCCTCAATGACTACAGGGCCAATAGTCAGATTGTGTGCTGAATTAGGCCACTTTGGGAGCACTAAAAGACAGCAATTACTCAATATCCCAAGAAGGCAGCAACAGGACCAACTCAGGCCTTCCTTCCAGAAGTATACAGAGGATGGTCCTAACATAAAAAGTCTGAAGTCAACACTGACTGGAAGAATGATCAGACAAAAAAAGAATCCCACATAAAAAGCTCCTAGGTTAAAAAGGATACCTAAAACACAAATTCAAAAGAAGAGAATGACTCCAAAACATTTATAAGCATAGCCTCAAAGGGAAAAAAAAAAACCACCAGACTGGGCACAACCTGAATTAGAATTGCTAGAAGAGATGAAGTAAGAGTTAAAAAAAAAAGATGTATAAAAATGTTTTCATCAGTGAAATGAGAGCACTAGAGGGGAAAAATGGAAAAGAAATGAGAATTATGAAAGAAAGAATTGGAAGGCAATTAACAGCTTGGCAGAAGAGGTATAAAATGTTGATGAAGTAACAAACTCCCTGAAAATTAGAATGGACCAAACAGAAGCCAATGACTCCATAACACAACAAGAAATATTAAAGCAAAATTAAGAGACTAAAAAAAAAAAAGAAAACCTAAGTTATCTCATAGTGAAAACAAGTGACCTAGAAATGAGATCAAAGAGAAAAAAAAAAAGAACCATTAGACTACATGAAAGCCATGACCAAAAAAAAAATAAGGAGCCTAGACAAACTATTTCAAGAAATCTTAAAAACTAAGTCTCTTAGAGCCAGAGAGTAAAGTAGAAAAGAGAAAGAATTTTTTGGTCACCTCTTGAAAGAAACTCCTAAATGAAAACATACAGGAAGATTATCACCAAAATTCGCTGCTTCCAGGTCAATGAAAAAATACTGCAAACAATCAGAAAGAAATAATTCAAGTACCAAACATCCAAAGTCAGGATTACATACTATTTAGCTGACAACTACAAAGGGGTAGAGTTTGGAACATGCTAGTCCAGAAACAAATAAAATAAGCTTACAGCCAAGAATAATTTACCCAGCACAACTGAACACAGTCCTACAGGGGGAAAAAATAGAGCTTTAATGAAACAGAGGGCTTCCAAACATTTCTTATTAAAAGACCAGAATTGTGTAGAAACTTTCAATTTCAAACACAGAAGTCATGAAAAACATAAAGAGATAATCATCAAACAATGATAAAGGACTAAAAAAGGATAAACCGCTTCCATTCTAATATGAGTCTCATCTGAACCTCATTATCATGATCAGAGGTAAGACTAATTTAGACAACATCTATAAGTAATTCTTGATGACCTTAAGAGAAGAATGGAAAGAAAGGTGAAGAGAAATACACTAGGAAGGGGAGGTGGGGTGAAGAAGGATGGTTAGGAGAAATTGTTTCACATCATCAGCATATGCAAGTACACATTTATTCAAACAACGGGGAGAGGTTGTGGGGAAGTAACTGACATCTGAACCTCACTCTCATCTGAACTGATCAACACACACAGTTGGGTAGGGAAATACATTTTACTAAATAGTGAAACAGAAGGGAAAGGAGAGAAGGGAAAAGTAGGAATTAAAGGATGGGTAGCTAGGTGGTGCAGGGGATTACAGGGTGCTGCGCCTGAAGTCAGGAAGACCTGAGTTCAAATCTGACCTCAGACACTTGCTAGCTGTGTGACTGTGGGCAAGTAACCATGTTTGCTTCAGTTTCCTCATCTTTAAAATGAGCAAGGAAATGGCAGGTCACTCCAAT
Source organism: Phascolarctos cinereus (assembly GCF_003287225.1). Taxonomy (NCBI): domain Eukaryota; kingdom Metazoa; phylum Chordata; class Mammalia; order Diprotodontia; family Phascolarctidae; genus Phascolarctos; species Phascolarctos cinereus. The sequence continues at coordinate 354,950,689 of NW_027556098.1, forward strand.
AGCTTTCCCAAGAAAATCCTAAACAGGGTCATGAAGAGTCAGATACAACTGATATGACTCGACAACAATAAAGATTAAGAGAGGGATTGGTCCTAAGTAAAACAGACTCTAAATAAAGATGTACACAAATATTGATAGCTTTTTTTTTTGGTGGCAAATGATGGGAATCTGAAAGAGTGCCCATAAATTGGAGAATAGCTGAATAAATTAAGGCATATGAATGTTACTATTGAATTGTAGAAAATGATGAAGAGGATGGTTTCAGAGAAAACTAGGAAGACTTGTATAAACTAACACAGAGTAAAGTGAACAAAAACCAGGAGAACAAGTTATACAGTGACAACAACATGTTAAGGACAAACAATTCTGAAAGTGTCAGGTACTCATCAGTGTAATAACCAAACATGATTGCTGAGGACTAATAATGAAACATGCTACCCACTTCCTGATAGAGAGGTGAAGGACTCAAGATTGTAAAATGAGATACATGCATTTTTGGAATAGGTAATGGAGAAATTTGTTTTGCTTGATTATCCTGCTTGCAACAGGGGTTTTATTTTTCTTTCATTCTCAGTGGGGTGGAGAGAGAGAAGGCAGATTTTTGATTAAAAAAATAAAATACTATTTTTAAAAAACAGAAGACTAGAGTACAAGGCAAGGCAAGTGTACTCTGTTCACTGTACTCTGACCTTGTCAAGTCACATATGTGTTGAATCCAGTTCTGGGCACCACACTTTTAAGAGGTGAATTTACAAATTAAGTGTGCTGAGGGAAAAATGACCAGAATGCTAAGGGGATTTAAACCATTTTATATAAGGAAATGAAGGAACCAGGGATGTTTAGCTTGGAGAAGAAAAAACTTAGTCCTAAGATGAGCAACGCCTATAAATACTGGAAAAATTATTGTGTAGAAAAGGGATTTTTCATATTCTATGGGACTCCTAAGAACAATAAGAAGTTAGAGGAAGGCCAAATTTAGTTTAATATAAGGAAGGCATTTTATGCCATTAAAACCATCCAATACTATAAAAGCTTGCCTTGGACAACTAAGTTCACAGCAGAAAAATATAATATTCATTTTTGTTTTGTTTTGTTTTTGTTAGGCGATGGGGTTAAGTGACTTACCCAGAGTCACACAGCTAGTAAGTGTTATGTGTCTGAGGTTGGATTTGAACTCAGGTCCTCCTGAATCCAGGGCTGGTGCTCTATTCGCTGCGCCACCTAGCTGCCCCAATGACATTCATTTTTTTAGTCCTACTGCCATGTTCCTCTGACTCCTCCCCCACTATTCACACCCATAATTACGCCTCTGTTCTCTCATGAACCAAAATTGCCTCAACCTATTGCTGTATAGAAAGGAATTGAAGAAAATAAGCATCCAGAGCTCAGCCAAGACATAGGGTCAAGTGTCTAATCTAGTCTTTGATGGCTAAATGAGAAGTCAAATTGGGGGACAGGTTTATGCCTCAGGAAGGCAAAAGTTAATATAAAAATATATAAATTTATCTTGTGGATAGATAGTGGATAGAGAGATAAACTGCAATCAGAAAAGGTTCAAATTCCCCCTTTAATATTTAGTAATCAGAATGACCATGGAAAATTCACTTATAATGTTATAATTACTTATCTTGTAAAGTTCAAAGGAGATAATATAAATAAAGCACTTTCCATATTTTAAAGCATTATATCAAAGTCCTATTATTACAGGCCCACACCAAGCACCAGAGAGGCATCCTCATTATCCTCTATAAGGGTCACACTCATGTAGATAGCCCTGTACATAGCCAGACTTGGAGTCAGGAAGACCCCAGTCTAAAGCCTCCCTCCCACACTGACTAGATGTGTGACCCTGGGCAAGACACTCAAGCTCTCTCACCTTCAGCTTCCTCAGGAGTAAAAGTGGACACAACACTTACCTCACAGGCTTGTCAGAAGGATCAAATGAATAAACACATACAAAGTGCTTTATCAGTCTGAAATCACTATATAAATGCTAGCTTTCTTCTTATCCCCACCTCTATGCCTCTGTTCATGAGGTTTACCTTCTCCTAGAATACCATCCAGGCCCATGTTCTTCTAGCAGAAGTCTATCCATCCTTCAAAAGGCAGATCAAGTCTTACTTTCTTTATTCGTCTTCCCTGACTCTTGCAGCCAATGTGCTCTATCTGTGAACCTATACAGCTCCTTGAGACAGGATCCCTTATTTTGCCACTAATCACACAATGTTTCATCCTGCTGGCAAATTATTCCAGGATGAGTCTTGTCTCTACCCAAGGACAAGAATGGGTTCTTCTCCAGTCCTCCTGGTCAGAATGATATCAAAAGGCTAAATAAATGCCTGCTGATTTGAAATACAATTAAATTAATAGACGAGAGCTTAGAATTGGGGGAGCACTGACCTGAGAACTGAATGGCAAAGCCCTGCTTACTGGTAAAGAAATCAGTGTTGAACTGTAGGACAACAGAGCTGAATGTGCTGTGGATGTTGCTGGGAAGCATGTGGCCACTCAGCTCCTTTAGGAGGATCCCACTCTCCACAGGTCCATCCCAGATCCGTAGCACATCATGGACCTCTTCTGTGTCAAATACCAGGAAATGGAGCCTGAGGAGAAAAGAAGGTATGGTTCACAAGGGCCTTATCATTTCTAATTACCTTCAGTTTCAAATCTTGACCAAAGAGTATATACATGCATTCAAACAAACATTAATTGAGCAATAATATAAAGTTCCTGTTCTACTGGAAATTACAATCTAGAAGTGATATAAAATCTGAACACAGATAACTATAACATACAACATTATATATGATCACAGAGTTAGTCAGTCAGCTAGCATTTTTTTTTCACTTTTTGACTCTTTATTTCTTGAACCAAAATCAGCAAGGCAAAAGATCCTGATTCAGCTTGAGGTCAGCGTGAAATGTTATCATATGCAGCCATGATGGTGGGGTGGGGATGGGGAGGAGTGATGGCACAGCAGCAAGTAAGATTCCCCCAAACAGGAAGGAGGTTGTAAGAAGTGTCCATTTGCAGTAATTCCCTTGATAGAAATGTTTTCATATAAAATTATTCAAAGTGCCTATTAAAATAATTTAGCGAGACCTTTTATTTTCCCTAATCCAATTTAATTTTATAAAAAAACCCAAAAAACTGCTTCCCAAGAAGCAACCCCAAAGGTAAAACTAGAATTGTCTCTATGTGAAGAGACATGATACAAGGACAGCTAACATTTACTAAATGCTTATTATGTATCAAGTATGTACTGTGCTGAGTTACAAAACAAAATGTTATGATCAGCCTTACATAAAGTAACCACCTTAATCAGGTGGGAACACTTTATTAAATCAATTAAATGATACCACTAAACAACGCATGAAAAATCCTTAATCGATTTAAAAGGAATGAAAGCCACTGGATGAAATGAAAAGACACTACAGAGGAAGGGTATTTGGATTGGCTTAAGAAACTTAGTCATACTCTGTGGGTTTTGGGTAAAGTAAACAAGCCAATTCAGAACCCAGACATTCCACTATGGAGCCAGTCTAAGACAGAAGCAATCCTGTCAAGTTCCTTAAAGAAAAACTTTTGGAGGGCTGGAAGGGAGAGATGAGACTGTCTCCTCCTCTCTTCTCCATGACTAGAGGATGATCATATTAACTGCAAGAGGGCAGAATATTTAGGACTTCTCACTGACGTCTTTAGAAGCGATCCAAAGACAGCCATAAGCATTGATCATATCTACACCGGAAGCCAAGGACAAACTACATTCATTGGGTTAAAGTAAGCTTCAGGACTCTACAAGGAACTATGCTATCGTTACAGAAACTTCTTAAGGGTCAAAATAAAGGCAAAACAGGACTTCCAGCGGCTGTCAGCTGTGAACTTACCCCTGACATGAATTCTCCAAGCTTAAACCCACATTCCCCTAGCCACTGTATGTACTTGTGGATAAGTGTTCCAGATTTTGGGGGAGAATGTTTGTAACACCTGTTGTTACCATACCACCTTGGAAAATAACTAGGTCTAAAAGCTAATTAAGTCTGCCCAGATAATTGATATTGAGAGATATAATGAAAGTGTGCGTTTCCATAAAATCAGAGCAACAGCTAGAAGAGTAAGTAATACAGACTATAGCCAGTTTAGAAGTCAGTTAAGTAGGACAAAGGTTAAGCTTTGTTTAGAGTTCTCAGGCGTAATAAGCTCACGAATACTGACTTCTCCTCCGGGAGGAATAAAGGTTCATTTTAATGGTTATGCAATGCATGAGGTAGGAGGAGAAACATATCAAGGGGTACGTACATATGTAACAGGCATACAGCAAAGCTGTGCACTCTGAAGTACTCAACCAATGAGGAAACAGAAGAGGGACTTTGTGGCCGGATTAGAGATAAATAATGAATGCTTGCTTTGGTGTGTTTGCCTATTCCACAGGACACCCACTTTTGCAACTGCACAATAAACTAAGCTTTTAACTTCATCCCTCCTGAGTCTAAATGAGTTATTTTTCACAATATGAATGGAGGAAACCCATTGGTTGGGCTCAAGAATTATAGTACTAGAACTCTACCGCCCCCCCATACACAAATTCCTTAGGTTATCCTTAAAACCCTAAGGGGAGAAGTAACTGTCCCCTTCTAGGAATCCAACCTGCCAACATTAGTCTAGTTAGGGACAGTGAAACCAAAGCCTGCTCTGCATATGTATATATAGTCTCCTCTGAGATGATCAGAGCAGGAGTGTTTCATTTTTGCTTTGTCATCTTGCACAGTTCCTGTCACAGAGGAGGCACTTAATAAATGCTTTGTGAATGACTAAGTGACCTTGTCAGATCTTCCCTAACTGCACCCATATTTGAGGCCTCACTCTATATATCCTCTTCTATTTATATCGTGTCCTTTTCTCCATGCTTAAATGAGGAACACTACCTCTACACTTGGAGCTCTCCTATCTGACCAAAGGAAATCTATCATGTCATTCCCCTACCCCACTGAATGAATTTCCCCTAAAAGCTCCCATCAGTATAAGAAATAACAATGTTCCCTGAGATCAGAAAATGTTTTGTTTTTGTCTTTGTTCCCCTAGAGATTAGCATAATGCTCACACTTAATAAATGCTTATTGAATTGAATCTCTTGCATTTGCAGACTGTTCAATTTGCTCCTAGAACACAATTCTTCAGATTTCCCAGGGACTAAGGAAAAAAGAACAAACGCATATACAAATAAAGCCAACTGGGGGGGGGGGAGAGAATCATTTGCATTGCTAATCATAAAGCTAAAAACAATACCTCCCAGCATAGAGAGCAATGGACTAGCAACACAGGCCCATAGACTCCCTATAATCTGTACTCAAAAGAGTGATCCAGAGCTCCAGTCACCATCAGTTCAATAAGTAAAGACGAAAGAATCTTTGTTGTGACCTTATGAGACTACAGCAGTTCAAGGATGATTCTGTCTGGGTAGGGTTAGGATATCAGGCATCCTAAACTCTGACACCTTACATGCCTTAAGAGAAAAGAAAGGGTTCATAAAGTTCTGCCAAGGACAGAGACTTCATTGATCTGACACAAATCTGTCACTGCTATGTCCCACAAATGTTCTCTTTTCCCTAGACTAAAGGCAACTTGGCAGGATAGGTGACACAGAAGACAACTCACATAGCAAAAGCTGACAGACAGGTAAAAATGGAAAAATATAGAGGACACTGGAGACTCAGAGCTATACTGCTCTGCTGTAATGGGGTTCTACTTGTCTCCTAGACTTCTTCCAATTCTGTCAAGTATGCTTAGGGCCACCATCATAGATACCGGCAATGAAACTGCTGCTTTTATTTGCTGGCCACAGGTACCACCAATGTAAGAAAATGGAGCTACTGTCCTAACTCCTTGATGTATAAAAAAGTCAAGGTCTCTTCACACACATGCTCCTCTAAGCCCTCTAGATCCTTATAGATCAAATCCAATAGTTTCACTTTGGGGGGATGGAGATGGTGGTGCCAGCTGCCTTGCAGTTAGGGCCTGAGATCATGCCCCATAGGACTTAACTCTTTTAAGCTATAAAGCATCTGCCCCAAAGCCTCACTATACTAGTTGCTGAACAAATTACGTGGTCCATCACATTTAGAACAGCTTCAGCCATGCTTTACTATACTCTCTGGCCATCCTCACACCAACTGCCTTGCCACAGTGTGATACACTACACTCCCTTCTCTAAGCACAGTCATTAGCACATAAGAAATGATTAATAAATGTTTTTTTCATTTGTTCTTTGATTAATTCATAGGTTCTGTCTCTGAGCCAGGAAACAGGAAGGATCGTCTTCAGTTATGTGTGGGACAGCCATCCTTATTTCCAATAAATTCAGAGGCTTGTCTAGGTAGAAGGCAGAAAGGAATTTTTACTATGATCTCTCGAGAAAGGGCAACCCGCACTGAAAAACCTCTCAGTGTCAGGGCGCGCTGAACATAGGTACAGCAGGTTTTTATAAGGCCCTCCCCAACAGTTCATCTCCCCACCCCCCAAGTCTTGAAGGTAAATCTTCCTGGAGATAGTGACAAACAAACACATGTGGTTATCTTGAAATGTTAGAATTCTGCAAATCCCTGGAAAATTCCTGTTCCCATCCCCCCAGGGTCCCCTGCAGACACCATACAACCATTTGTTCACACAGTTGGGCAAAAGGCCTGTATTTTGAGTTTAGATTTTATGAGGGGTTTTCACCACATTCCATTCAGTTACAATAAAGTTACAATATAATACAATATACTTTTAGTTACAATAAAAGCTGCACCACAGCTGCAACCAGCCAAAAAGAAGAAAGGAACGTCACCCTTTATCCCAATATTCCCATAAATCAGGCAGGGCAGATATTATACCTATTTGATACAGAAACTGGAGCCCAGAGGGGTTAGGTGACTTAGTGAAGGGGCTAAAAGAACTAGGCCTCTTTACTCTGGAGCTTGTACTTTTTTAATAGGACTATGTTATTTCTCCAACCAAGTAGACACTAACTCTCAGAAGCCATGGCTACGCACTGTTAGGAAGGAATATACTTGCTTCAGGTAAGTACAGGGCTATCACAAACCCTCTGTAAGTATCCTGCTTTATTTTATTCCTCAGAAAGAAAGTGTCATGATTCTACTCCTCAAGTCCTTTCTTTATTTTGCTTTCCTCAAGAGACAAAGGACTCAACGTACAAAGCTTTTGTTTAGGTCAAGCTAGGGAAAGAAGAGGAAAGAAAATGAGGATTACATATATCACTTGGGTGAATACTGTAATGTAGACAAAAGCACATTGAACTGGGGGCTTCAGTTCAAGGACTAGTTCTATCATTAATTCACTGTGTCACCATAAGAAAAATTCACAGCTTTTCTCAACCTCAATTTCCTCATCTTTTCAGTGGGGACAAAAATGCAATTTATATCAACTATGTTTGAGTACATGCATTGGTCAAAGGAAATACTTTATCTGGGAATTTCAAAATAGGTTCAATCCATATCCCTATCCCAATATGTGGGTATACCACATTCTTTTTTTTAAACTCTCACTTAGTATTTCATAGCTCCCATGAGATCAATCATTATTTCTATACATATGATTTCTAAATATGCATATCCACTTTTCATCTCTCTCATGAGTTCTATGCCTACTTCAGCTTCCCATAAGCATCTCAAACTCAATATGTCTAATATGGAACACATATTTTTTCTCCCAAGCCCATGTCTCTTTAAACTTTCCTGTTTCTATAAAGGGTACAATCATCCTTTCAGTTTATTCAGGTTTTAACTTAGGAGTCATCTCTGATTCTTTCTTCTCCCTCACTTTACTATATTCAATTAGTTATAAGATCATATCTATTCTATTTTTCTAACATTTATTGTATCTGTCCCATTTTCTCCATTCACCTAGCCATCACCATTTTACCTAAAAGAATACAATCTTCTAATTGAATTCCTTGTATCCATCCCACCTCTGCCTTCTCCACTGAATTCTCCTCATTTCTATGCCTTTGCACAGACTATCCTACATGCCCACATGTAGTTCACATCACAACCCAATTCAGAGCCATTTCCTTCCTTCCTTCCTTCCTTCCTTCCTTCCTTCCTTCCTTCCTTCCTTCCTTCCTTCCTTCCTTCCTTCCTTCCTTCCTTCCTTTTGAGACAATGTAAACAGTGTGAGATCTCTCACATGGACTGAGTATAACAGTTTTATAGACTGTTACAAACTCAAGGTTGGTTACACTAGCCTGAATAGGCCCAAGTTTCAAGTTCCTAAAAAACACATGATCAGTACTGTTACATTAGGATTAGGTAATGGCTAATGCTAAATAAGGATAAAATAGCTAGGACTGGTAGTATTATAATGAGATTCCTTGTTTCTGGGGTAGCTTTTCAGCCAGTGGTGGGTGGGTGTCTCTGCGTTAGGACTATATAACCTTTGTTCTGACCTTTGACTGCTGGATGAAGCAGACGCCACTTCTCGCAAGAACGTAATAAATCTTTCACTTTATACCTAGAAAATCTCCGAGTGTTATTTCTGGGTAAATGTAGCACACACTTTCTTTCTTTCTTTCCCTCCTTCCTTCCTTCCTTTCTTTCCTTCTTTCGGCTAGGCCATGGGGTGAAGTGACTTGCCCAGGGTCACACAACTAGTAAGTGTCAAGTGTCTGATAAAAGATTTGAACTCAAGTCTTCCTGAATCCAGGGCAGGTATTCTATCCGCTGTGCCACCCAGCTGCCCCATGTCCATTTCTAAATCCCTCATTTGTTAGTGCTCTCCTCACAAATTCTTTTATAGTTATCTTATGCATACTGTATACTTATCTATGTACATGTTGTTTTCCTTCAATATGACATAAACTTCTAAAGGTCAGAAATGGTTTTGTTTTTGTTTCTTGCAACCGAAGTACAATGCCTGGCACATTCCAGGGCCTTAATAAATGTTTGATGAAATGAATTTACATTGTAGATTTCTTCGAAGGAACACCTGATTACATATAAGTAAATTTCCTCCAAAAGAAATAAACTGTTAAACACTATGAGGTTATCTTATTCCCTCTTTTCATTCCTAACTTTTGTGAAAAAGAAGGTAGAAGGCTGTCAAATGGAATGGGAAATAGTTTTATAAGAATAAAACATGGAACAATAATAGTCTTAGAAATTCCTTGCATTGATTGATGTTTACAAGAACTAATTCATACACCTGTGTTAGAAGAGTCAAGAAACTTGGGGGCAGAGCCACGATGGCAGAGTAAAAGCTTGAGCTCTCCCCCAAACCCCTCCAAATACCTATAAAAATGGCTCTAAACAAGTTCTAGAGCAGCAGAATCCACAAAAAGCCAGAGTGAAACAAATTTCCAGCACAAGACAACCTGGATGGTTGATTGGAAAGGTCTGTTGTACTGGGCTGGGAGAGGAGCACAGTTCAGCATGGTGCACAGGCAAAGACTGGGCCTCAGAGAAACTGGAGCAGGCCTCAAGGAGCTGAATCACTAGCAGCAGACTTCTCAACCTGACAGGGTACTGGCCCAAGCCAAGACCTTTGCCCCTTGCCCCAAAAAGAATTGGCTCCCATTTGTCTAAAGGCCCCAGAAAACCTTTAAACTCACTCTGATCTCAGACCTGAGGCTATATTCCACTCAATGACTTTTCTCCCTATCTCTTTTTCAAAGCCTTAGTCCCACCTCTGATCTTATCCAGACCCCATTAAAACCCCTTCCTTCCAGTTCCCTTCATCACCTATTTCAAACTCCCAGACATTACAATCAGAATTCTCCCTAAACTCCTCCCCCAGTCACCCAGATCCTCTTCCCAGCCCCTCCTCTGGTCACTCAAAATTACCGGAGCGTATGTAAGATCCACCCTGACCCCCATTTAAACGCTGAGATTTTCTCATGCCCGCTCTTCCTTATGGGTGTACTAACATTCAGATTCCTTAAGAGTCTGGCCTCTATGGTTTGTTTATATCTAATAAACTTTTTCTCTGGCTGGAAGATTTGGGTAAAATTCTTGCAGGCAGGATCCCCGTGCCATTTCGGGTTCCCAACACCCCTAAACCTCTAGACCTCATCAAACCCACAAACATCAAAGAAAGCTTAGAAGATCAGTAGGAAAGGTCTGTCAGATCTCAGTGAGAGAGAAGCTCAATCCTGGCCCTAGTCCAGGTGCAGCCCTGGGGTGGCGGCTGCTTCCGGAGCTTCTGGCCCACAGACTGAGGAGCAATTGAGTGGCTGATCAGAGGCAGATTACAGAGATCTCTTTGCTGGTGCTGAGATAGGATTCTCTTGTTTTGCCTATGCTTGGATCTGGGTCACAGTTCTGGGTGGTGATCCTGGGACAAGGAGGAGTGTTGGCGTGGTGGAGCTTGTGGTGGCAGTAGAGAGGAAATCCTCCCCACAGTTCCAAGTCAGAAAAGAGTGCTTGTGATCACTCATAGACCAGAGCACAGGCCAGGAAAGGAGGAAACACCTACCTTGATCATACCACCTTGGAAGAACTAAAAACTTACAGGTCCCTAGAAGTATCTCTGAAAACAGCTGCACAAAACCCCCGAAGCTTATGCCAGTACATTCTCCACATTGGAAGCAGTCCCCTACCTTAACAAAGAGTTTATAACTGAAGTATAATTGTCTGGGATCATGAGCAAACTGCACAAAAAAAGTCAGACCATAGAATCTTTCTTTGGTGACAAAGAAATCAAAACATACAACCAGAAGATAACAACAAAGTCAAAGCTCCTCCATCCAAAGCCTCCAAGAAAAATATGAATCAGTCCCAGGAAGAGCTCGAGAGGGATTTTGATAAGCAAGTAAGAGAAGCAGAAGAAACACTGGGAAGAGAAATGAGAGTGATGCAAGAAAATCAAGAAAAACTAGTCAACAGCTTCCTAAAGGAGACCCAAAAAAATACTGAAGAACATAACACCTTAAAAAACACCCTAACCCAAATGGCAAAAGAGGTCCAAAAAGCCAATGAGGAGGAGAATGCTTTAAAAAGCAGAATTGGTCAAATGGAAAAGGAAGTCTAAAAGCTTACTGAAGAAAATACTTCCTTAAAAATTAGAATGGAGCAATTGGAAGACAGTGACTTTATGAGAAATCAAGACATTATAAAATAAAACCAAAAGAATGAAAAAATAGAAGAAAATGTGAAATATCTCACTGGAAAAACAACTGACCTGAAAAATAGATCCACGAGAGATAATTTTAAAATTATTGGACTACCTGAAAGCCATGATCAAAAAAAGAGCCTAGACATCATCTTTCAAGAAATTATCAAGGAAAACTGCCCTGATATTTTAGAACCAGAGGGTAAAATAGAAATGGAAAGAATCCACCGATCACCTCCTGAAAGAGATCCCCAAAGGAATACTCCCAGGAATATTATAGCCAAATTCCAGAGTTCCCAGGTCAAGGAGAAAATATTGTAAGCAGTCAGAAAGAAACAATTCAAGTATTGTGGAAACACAATCAGGATAACACAAGATTAAGTAGCTTTCTACATTAAGGTACTGGTGGGCTTGGAATATAATATTCCAGAGGGCAAAAGAAATAGGATTACAATCAAGAATCACCTACCCAGCAAAACTGTGTATAATCCTTCAGGGGGAAAAATGGACATTCAGTGAAACAGAGGACTTTAAAGCATTCTTGATGAAAAGACCAGAGCTGAATAGAAAATTTGACTTTCAAAATACAAGACTCAAGAGAAGAATGAAAACAGAAACAGGAAAGAGAAATCATAAGAAACTTGCTTTTTCTTTAGCATCCCACTATCATGGATTGAAGAGGCTCATGTCATGGATAATTACATTGATTTTTTCCCTCTCCTAGACAAAGTGTGGACTTTTGAACTGAGCTCATCTTCCATTCATAAAATAGGCCCACAACCTTAGCTAGAAAGAAATCAACACCATAAGAAAAACAAAAACAAAGTAGTCAGTGAGGCTATCCTTGACAGTGATCAAGCAGGAGGTACCTACAGCTAGAGGGGCTCAGCCTAGAGTTGAGGCAGAGTCAAAAGGATGGTGTCCACTCAGGGTCACTGTAAAACTCCTTCTGTTGTCAGCTGCACAAAATCCTTGGCTATGGCCACTATCATAATCATCAGTGCCCTATGACTTTGGGAACAGGGAGGCCCCATGTCCTCTCTACCTTAAAAGTGGAATCCGTATATCTAAGCAATAAAATTCTCCAAGGACGCTTCAGACTGTGTCATTGATGCCCATACCTCCAGGGCTACATCCTGTGCATATGTGAAAAAAAGACAGAATGCAACCACTAACAGTTCTGCACAGCTATGGACACACATAACAGCCAATATTAACTTTATTTGTGACAGTGTGTAAGTACAAGACCACAGCTGTGGCATCTGGCCTGGGAGGGAGACTGGATCTTCTTCCTTAAGCTGATGAGATACATCTAAATTTCTATGCCTGTGCCCATACAGAAAGGACTCCTTACCATGGTACTAAATGACTAGATCCTGTGTTGTTACTATATCTCTAAGAAGCTGAAAAAAGTTCCTATTCCTAAAATCTGATCTCAATGTCATCTTTTCCACAAACTCTTTCCTGATTCTCTCTACTGGTAACAGTATTTCTCCTACACAGCCTTCACACAGTGGTTTGTTTTGCACATTTCTCATGAACTTACTGGGCTAAGGGTCTTTGCTGAATATGCATCTTACACCCCTTTTCAACTCAAGCTCTAGGATAGCAAGGGGCCTGTCTTACTGAATTTTACATCTTCCCTCAGCACCTCATATTCTGCACACCTGACTAAGGGGCTTGGGTTGAATTCCTGAGCAAGCAGACCACAGGGAAGGCAGACTATAGTATCCCATTAGCCTCTGGGAGAACCTGGCTGTCCTAGACAAATGCACTTTGGGTGCATTTTTCAAGGTCTCTAAGAACAAGTAATGAATGCCACAGGCCCTGACAATGAGAAACTCTTGCAAGAATGAATTTTTTTCAGCTTCTTAGAGACATGGCAACAACCAGGATCTAGTCACTCAGCACCACTTTAAAGAGTCCTTTTTCATCCTGGGCATAACCTCAAGACATCACATCCTATTACCTAAATACGTGAAAAAAAATTAAGGGCTTGGCCAATCATGCAGCAGTCAGTCACTCAACAAGAGCAGCAGAAAAGTATTTTTGCACACATGTACACACATATTCACTTATACACACACAGAGCAATGTACATACAAGCCCACGTATTCATACCTTCACACAACACATATACATATAGAACAATATGCATCCAAACAAAGCAAATGTAAGTGGCATGCTGTATTCACACATTTGTACAAGTATGTATGCTCAGTTATATAGAACTGTATACACATTCAGCAATATACACATAAATGAATTGTATATGTATGCTCCTAACTCACGTATGCATGCACATAATCATTTAAGGCTGCATCAAGAGCTCACAGAAGAAAAACGATAAATAGCAAAGCAGTGGAATTAAATGAGGTAGGTGAGAAAGGGAAAGTGACACAGTCATTGTGGAAGCTCAGCTAGGAAGCACAGGGAGGTAGATTCTCTGGTTTTATGGACAGTCCATAGAAATGAAGAGGCAACTATGCCAGTAAGACACCTGCCTCCCACGTTCCTTTCTTCCACATAAGCCAAAGTTATTTCACCATCATTTACATGCCCAGACCCTCTGGCTTTATCTCTATTTCTTGATGCCCCATTTCCATGATTAGGACCACTTGCCTTACCTCAAACCTCTTGCCTACTGCTTGCTGCCAGATTCTACCTAGTGCTAGAAAATCCACCCGGTGATCCCTACTAGACTTGCTCCCTACTAGATTTTTCGTGATACCAGATGGATGCCAGTCTGGATCCTCTAGTATTACCTGCATCTCAGAATATCTGTCCTACCCCAGTGGTACAGTTCCTGAAACTTACAGCTTAGTACATCTGTCATTCACTAACCTCTAGCACTGACAACATGCTGTGAGGAAATAATGCATCTCTTATCCTAGGAAAAATTCTATACGAGTATGCATGTACAATGATTTTCCATATATGGTTAATTTGTAATTTTCCCAGGGGTGGGGGAAGGGCTCACTAAAGAATTAGTTACTTTGGAGAAGTGGAAGGGATCATACAAATGCGAGGGGCTCACAATAGTCATGCTAATATTAAAGTATCTTGACCCTTGGAAACTAAAAGAAAAAAACCAATGGTAGCACAAGGCCTGATATAAAGAAGTAAAATGGCAAGTACAGTTATCCCTTCCACATTGCAACTTTCCCTATCGCAGTTTTGATATAATACAGCTCAGCATAAGAAATTAAATGGGGGCCAGGGTGGAGTGACCATGGTAACAGAGAGGGCTCTGAGAAGTAGGTGGGGGAGAGGAGCTGTGGCAGTAGCTGAGAAGCCAATTTGGGTTTCGGGTCCTGCGCACAGCGGTTCCTGAGGCAAGGGCCTGTCAGCTGGCCCAGGGGCGAGCCCTGTGGGCAGCTCGCTGGTGAAGGCCCAGGGCTGGGCGGCAACAATGCCTCAGCCATGGTTACTGCCGCTGCCCAAACATGGGGCTCCTGGACATCAGCCCTGAGCCAGCGGTGACGGTGCCGCCCGTGGCCCTGCCTGGCCGGGACAGCCAAGCTGCCAAAGCGCGTGCTGGAGCTGGAGAAGATCCTGCAGTTCATGAAGCAGCAGCACGGGGACACTGTACTGAGCCTGCACACTGAGGAGGATCAGCTGTGCGGAGATAATCGCGATCTTCACTACAGACTCACAATGAATCAGAAGGTGTGGCGGAAAGGTATGACTTCTTCCAGTTCCCATTTTCTCAAGTCAGACTCTGGAATGATGTAGTCAGATTGTTCAGCATCCAAAGCCAAACACTCATTTTGCTGCCCAAAGAGACAAGAGGTGGGGGAATCCACAGAAGAGAAGCAGGGCCCCAGCATCAAGATGGAGAAAGGCCCAGTCAGAGCAGAAGGCATGGCGGCATCGACCTCCACGCTGATCCCTATGATGTCCTGCCAGCCCCAGTTCAAACACAGCCTGGGGATTATGTCCTCTCTGAAGCTCCCTCCGCACATGTGGCAGTGTGAGCTGGTCATTCGTAGCTGTGGAATGCCAACCATCTGCAGGCACAAGAGCTGCAACACATGAAATCTGTGCTGGAAGACAGCACTCAACAGGCAGCTGAAGGCCTTCCAGCCAACCATTCCAAGAGGGCATTGGGAGAAAAAATAATACCCATCAGTGTGTGTTCTCTGCAGGGTCCTGTGGCAGGCATGAGGAAGGTATGTAGTTCCCCAAAGGTGCTGATAACAGTGCAACCAAGGGAGCCAAGATGGAGGAGTAAAAGCAGAGACTTGCTTGAGCTCTCCTTCAAATCCCTCCAAATACTCATAAAAAATGGCTCTAAACAAATTCTGAAGCAGCAGAACCCACAAAAAGATAGAGTGAAAACAAATTTCCAGCCCAAGACAACCTGGATGATTGATCAGAAAGGTGTATTGTGCCGGGCCGGGAGCACAGCGCTGCGTGGGTGCACAGGCAGCAGCGTGGGCGCACAGGCTGCAGCAAACCTGTAGCAGGCCTCAGAGGACTGAATCACGGGCAGCTGTGGAGGTTTCCAGACTCCTCAATCCACCAATGCCAAAGACAAATTAGAAGGTCAGCGGGAAAAGTCTGTTTCTGTCGGTGCCTGAGAAAGGAAGGCGGCGTTTCAGCTCCATTCCCCAAGAGCGTGGCCCTGTGGGGGGGACAGCTGCTTTCCGAGCTTCCAGCCCACAGACTGAGGGGGAATCCAGTGGCTGATCAGAGAGGGATTGCAGGGATCTCTTTGCCAGTGCTGAGGCAGGAATCTCTTGCTTTGCCCATGTTTGGATCTGGGCCACAGTTCTGGGCAGCGGTGCTGGGGTGAGGAGGAGCGCTGGCTTGGTGGAGCTTGTAGTGGTTGTGGAGAGGAATCCCTCATCACAGTTACAGGACAGAAAGGAGTACTTGTAGTCACAGGCCAGGAAAGGAGTAAACACCTTGCCCCTTATCATACCACCTTGGAAGAACTGAAAATTTACAGGTCCCTACAAGTATCTCTGAAAACAGCTGTACAAACCCCCGAAGCTTGGGACAGTACATTCTCCACATTGGAAGCAGATTTGTACCTTAACAAAGAGTTTAAAACTCAAGTAATTGGCTGGGATCATGAGCAAGCAGCGCAAAAATAGTCAGACTATATTATCTTACTTTGGTGAAAAAGAAGACCAAAATATATAACCAGAAGAAGACAACAAAGTCAAAGCCCCTACATCCAAAGCCTCCAAGAAAAATATGAATTGGTCCCAGGCCATGGAAGAGCTCAAAAACATTTTTGAGAAGCAAGTTAGAGAAGTAGAGGAAAAACTGAGAGTGATGCTAAAGGAGACCCAAAAAAATACTGAAGAAAATAACACCTTAAAAAATAGCCTAACCCAAATGGCAAAAGAGGTCCAAAAAGCCAATGAGGAGAAAAATGCCCTAAAAAGCAAGATTGGCCAGATGGAAAAGGAAGTCCAAAAGCTTACTGAAGAAAATACTTCCTTAAAAATTAGAATAGAGCAATTGGAAGATAGTGACTTTATGAGAAATCACGACACAGTAGAACAAATCCAAAAGAATGAAAAATTAGAAAACAATGTGAAATATCTCATTGGAAAAACAACTGACCTGGAAAATAGATCCAGGAGAGAGAATTTAAAAATTATTGGACTATCTGAAA
Organism: Phascolarctos cinereus; assembly: GCF_003287225.1. NCBI lineage: Eukaryota > Metazoa > Chordata > Mammalia > Diprotodontia > Phascolarctidae > Phascolarctos > Phascolarctos cinereus. The sequence continues at coordinate 354,967,424 of NW_027556098.1, forward strand.
GCCATGATCAAAAAAAGAGCCTAGACATCATCTTTCAAGAAATTATCAAGGAAAACTGCCCTGATTAGAACCAGAGGGCAAAATAGAAATTGAAAGAATCCACAGATCTCCTGAAAGAGATCCCCAAAGGAAAACTCCTAGGAATACTGTAGCCAAATTCCAGAGTTCCCAGGTCAAGGAGAAAATATTACAAGCTGCCAGAAGGAAACAGTTCAAGTACTGTGGGAACACAATCAGGATAACACAAGATTTAGCAGCTTCTACATTAAAGGACCGCAGGGCATGGAATATAATATTCCAGAGGGCAAAGGAGATAGGATTACAACCAAGAATCACCTACCCAGCAAAACTGAGTATAATCCTTCAGGGGAAAAAATGGTCATTCAGTGAAATAGAGGACTTTCAAGCACTCTTGATGAAAAGACCAGAGCTGAATAGAAAATTTGACTTTCAAATAAAGGACTCAAGTGGAACATGAAGAGATAAACAGGAAAGAGAAATCATAAGAGACTTATTAAGGTTGAACTGTTTACATTCCTGTATGGAAAGATGATATTTATAACTCATGAGACCTTTGTTAGTATCAGGGTAGTTGGAAGAAAAAAATTATATGTATGTATATGTAGGGTGAGCTGAAGATTAAGGGGTCATATCTGGAGAATAAAATTAAGGGATGAGAGAGGATTATACTCAGAGAAGAAGAAAGGGAGAGGTAGAATGGGGTAAATTATCTCACAAAAAAAAACCCAGAAAAGTCTCTTGCAGTGGAAGTGGAAACAGGGGAAGGTGAGAGGGAATGAGTGAATCTTATTCTCATAGGATTTGGCTTAAGGAGTGAATAATATACACATTCAATTGGGTATGGAAATCTGTCTTACCCTACAGGAAAATAGGGGGAAAAGGGGACAAGGGAGCAGGGGGATGATAAAGAGGAGGGCAGACTGGGAAAGGGGTTAATCAGAAGTAAATACTTCTGAGGAGAGACAGGGTCAAAAGAAAGAATAGAATAAATGGGAGGGCAGGATAGGATTAAGGGAAATAGAGTTAGTTTTTCACAACATGTCTACTATGGACATGTTTTACATAACTGCACATGTACAACTTATATTGAGTTGCTTGCCTTTTCAATGAGGGTGGGTGGGGAGGGAGGAAGAGAGAAAATTTGAAACCTAAAGTTTTAAAAACATATGTTTAAAAAAATGTTTTCACATGCTACTGGGAAATAAATATAGGAAATGGGGTACAGAAGTCTATCCTGCCCTACAGGAAAATAGAAGGGGAAGGGGATAAGAGAAGGGGAGAGAGATAGAAGAGAGGACAGAGTAGGGGAAGGGATATTCAGAATGCATGACATCTTGGGGTGGGAGGAGGGGGGAAATGGGGTGAAAATTTGGAACTCAAAAACTTGTGGAAAGGAACGTTGAAAACTAAAAATAAATAAATTTATATTTAAAAAAAAAAGAGTGCAACCAAAAAGTGTTTGATCCTAGTCCAATACCCGAGGTTGAGAGAGCAGTCTTGTCAGCCCTGAAGCAGATCTTGAGAAATAGCTTTGCTGAAAGACAGAAGAGAATGCAGGCCATCCAGAGCTACAGTCTCCACTGCACCATCTTGTAGCCTGCACCAGGCTAGTGCAAAAGGGGGACTGGGGAGCTGGAACAGAAGAGCACTGGGGCAGTGGCCAAAGCAGACATATTCCAAGACCAGGTCACATTGGCAGCGCTTCTCACTATGACCTCTGACCATCAAGTTTCCTCGATGAGATGGTGTCATTGCTTCCTTCCTGGCCTCACAAGTCTGACTATGGCCATTATTCCCAAAACATATGCTAACACAAAAATGAATTAGGAAATTACTATTTCCCTACCAGCTAGTGATTGTTGAATTAAATCTCCTTTAGAAAGAAAGAAAGAAAGAAAGAAAGAAAGAAAGAAAGAAAGAAAGAAAGAAAGAATGAAAGAAAGAGAAATTAAATAGGAATTTTTGGAGAGTTTTGCAGAAGCCACAAATGACACACAAAGGTTAGTAGAGGACACAGAAAAAGTTTAAAAACTCAGAAATGCAAAAAATATATGAATGGTGTTGTATAATAACCACATATTTTATCTTCTGATACCATAATAACTCAGACTTCTCTTTTACGAAGGGAGGGCCAAAAAATTTTACTTGGATTTTCCAGATTGCAGGGGTGCCATGTTCCTAACTCCAGAGATGTGGAAAGGATAACTATAGCCCAGAAAACAGATGCACATTGGGGTGGCTCTATGTAGCCAGAGCCATATTTTAGCAAGATGTGAGGCAGAGCTAACACAGTTAAATATATTTGTACTCAGTTATTTCATGGCCAGATGAAATAACGTAAACCACTGACAAACTGGCATGTGATTAACAGAGGCAGAAATGGGCAGGGGTGATACCCATGTCTATGCTTCAGGGTGTCAAACACAAAAATCCTACAAATTGGCCGTGACCTTTAAAATGTAGTTTCTCACATCAGTAACTTTTTGTGTCTGATGCTTTGGTTTTACTTTCCTGGTAGGATCTCTTAAGTCTTCCTTTTATCATTCTCTTCTCCTTTCTTTTCTCCCCAATATATCTCCTTAGTATGACTCAATATTCAATGAGCCCATATCTCAGTAAAAACTGATATTCAATGAGAATATAACTCAGAAGGAACATCTGACACAATCTGACATGCCACATGGTTGCAAAGCCCTAGTTCTATCTCTATTGACCTGACTTGCAGAACAGATCTCAAGATCAAACTACGAAATAATTTGTATCTGAGATGATATTTTAAAACAAAATTATTTGGACACTATATTTCAAGAAATAATCATTCAGGGGAAGCTAGGTGGTGCAGTGGATAGAGCACCAGCCCTGAAGTCAGGAGGACCTGAGCTCAAATCCAGCCTCAGACCCAACACTTGACACTTACTAGCTATGTGACCTTGGGCAAGTCACTTAACCCCAACTGCCAAAAAAAAAAAAGAAATAATCATTCAAAAGAAAAATAAAGCAGCATTGGACAAGGAAAGAATCCATAGGATTTCAACAAGGGAAAAAAAAATCCAAAATTCAATTCACAGAGGCGTACTATTACCCAGCTTCAAAACTACAGACATAAAGAAGCTATCCTTCAAGCCACAAGAAAAAAAAGAACTTGCATATCAAAAAACACTAATCCCGATCTCACCAAAATTTTCTACAAAACCTAAAGAAAGAAGGCAAGGTTCGAAAAGAACATAGAACACACATGAGTTTTAAAAATACAGGCTTAGATCCTAGAATGAGCCTTCCAGCAAACCTAATTATTCTGTTTGAAGGTAAAAGACATTTAAAAATCAAAAAGACTTAGAACAATTCATGGATAAAAGCCCACATCTAAAAAGATCTTTTGAATGAGAGATATCTACATCCCAAAGACATAAGTAATTAAAATATTTGAAAGAAACAGTGGGTACGTAAAATCTATTAACTGCACACTTGAAATCTGAGATAAAATATTCTAATACAATAAGTTATAATACAAGTCTCTTGCTCCCTCAAAAGTCTAACACAGTGCTTCCCCTTTACCTGAAGGCTACCCAAGGTTCTCAAATGGCATGCCAAGGGAATGAAAGACCCATCTTGTGATTTTTTTAATCTTTTTTTTTTGAGGGAGGATGGGGAGAATACATGTTCCAATGTATGATATCATTAATGCTGGAAACTCATCTGTAAATTAAAGGCTTGCCTGTGACACTAGTGGTTAAATGATTTGCCCCTAGTCATATAGATACTATATGTGAGAGGCAAAATTTGAAATTACTTCTTTCTGAATCTAAGGCCTACCCTCTAACTGCTATACCATGCTGCCTCCATTGGGTTCTGCCATACTGGAAAAGCTTTGAGTACATTTCTGGCCAAAGACCACAAATGAAGAGGAAGACAACATAAGTAAATGCAGAGAAGCATATTATGAAAAAGTTGGAGGCTAGATGATGAAACTTTGAGCCACAGCAATTCATAAATATAAGCGTCCAATGACAAATATAAGATTCAAAAGAGAGGGGAAAATATATTGGTTAAAATTTTGAATATTACATCTGAATCTTGGAGAAAAATAGAATGAAAATTTAAAAAAACACAATTAAAATATCATCAAAGGAAAAAAAGAAATAAAAAGGGGGTAGGAAAAGATGGCTATTCCAAAGAAAATTGTTATCTTTAACAAAAGGGGAAAGGGAGTTGTGTTTTAGAGAAACTTAATTATCAACATAAAATATAGGGATCATGGGATTAGGTTTGAAGCTTTTAAGGCACATTGAGCTGTAGAAATACAGATAGTAATGTATGGCAGTTTACATTCTCTTCTGATATAAATAACAGAGAAAAAAATTAAAAAAAATAAATTCTATCAATTCTAACACTGACAGTAAAAGGACTAAATTCTCCTGTAAGTACAAAAGGGTAATAATAGGATCTAGAGCTACAAGAATCCTTGGAAATCATATAATTCCACCCCTTTGTTTTATACCTAAGGAACCTAAGACTCAGAAAGAGGAGGTGATTTGCCCAGGAAGTAAGCAATGAAGACAGGATTTGAACCTGGATCCTCAAACCTCAATTCCAACATGGCTTCTATTACACTGTGTAGTTATTCAGAATGAATTTAAAATAGAATCCAATATGGTATGGTCTAGAAGGAACATATTAAATTCAAAGAGATTTAAAGGCACTCATACAAAAGTTATTCTGAAATATATCATAGTGCAATGAACATGAGAAAATCTGAAACGATAACATCAGAGAAGTTGAATTCGAATCAAAAAGCACTAAGAGAGGGGGACAAGGTTATTATATCATGATAAAAACAATGATAGGGGCAGCTAGGTGGCACAGTGGATAGAGCACCAGCCCTGAAGTCAGGAGGACCTGAATTCAAATATGGCTTCAGACACATAACACTGTGTGACTCTGGGCAAGTCACTTAACCCCAATTGCCTCACCCAAAAAAATGAACTATAAATAACAAGAATTTAATAATTCCAAATGTACATGCACTAAATAAAACAGCAATTAAATTTATAAAGTTTAGCGCTTAACATTAAAAGTGGAAATCAAATAATGGTAGCTTTCCAACACCCCCTTAACTGGTTACGATAAATCAAGCTAAAAATAAAGAAAATATTGCAGAATTGAAAAAAATAATGAACAAACTACATATAACTAATTTGGAGATACTTTAACGGAAAAGCAGTGAATGCATTTTATTTCCAAGTATACACAAAACCGAGAAACAAAACTGATCATATACTCTAATATCTAAAAATAATCTTTAGAAATTTTGAAAAGGCAAAAATTGTACAAAGTATATTCTTAGTCTACAATGCAATAAAGTATAACAAATATGATTAAAAAGTATAAGAATATAAAGTTAGAACTAACACAAATGAAATCATAGATCTTTAAAGTAAGGTAATTAGTCATAAATCAGGATTTGTGAGTAGTAGTCCAAACTGCTATCAGAGTGCTATTTACATAATAATAAATACACAAAAGGATAAACTAAGTAGACTACACTAGAAAAGAAACAAAGTAATAAAGTAATGAAAAGAAGTATAAGGAGAATGATAAAATGAGAATAGAAATTAATAAAATAGAAAGGAATTAAGTGATTTTAAAAGTGGCGAGAGCTTTAAAAAGAACAATAAACCATTAACAAATTTAATCAAACAGAGGGACAAAAACTTTAAATCACCAAAACCAGACACAGGAAAGAACATAACGAATGTAAAAAAATAAATTAAGAAAATTATCAAGTATTATTACACATAGCTCTGTGCTAAAGAACTTAAAACAGATGGGAAAGTATTAATGAAAAAATCAAATATCCAACCTAACAAAACAGAAAATAAGAAACTTGTAGGATGAACTCAAAAGGAGAAATTATGTAGACCACCAAAGAACTACCTCACAAAAGGCACTTGGAGCTAACAAATTCACAAGTGATCTTTTTCGACCACTTAAAAAACAAATAATCATTATGCAACAATGACTGCTTCAAAACATAAGGAAAGGTAGGTTACTAAAATTGTTTCATACAGCAAATATATTTTTCATTTTAAAAGCAAAGGCATTGTTAAAAAAGATTATAGGTTATCTTACTAATGGATAAAACGACAACAACAACAATAGCTAATATTTATATAGTGCCAGGGCCAGGCACTATTCCAAGAGTTTTACATTATTATTTCATATGGTCCTCAGGGCAACTCTGGGAGGTAGGTGCTATTATTATCTCCATTTTTCAGGTGAGGAAACTGAAACAAATAAATGAAGTGACTTGCCCAGGGTCACACAGCTAGCAAATGTCTGAGGGTGGATTTGAACCCAGGTCTTCTTGAGTCCAGGAAGCTTGGCACTCTATTCATTGTGCCACCTAGCTGCCATAGATAGATAGACAGACTGATCATATGTACTCACACGTGTGTATACACATGTCATATGTATACACATATATGTATAAATGCTAAATATTGGCAAAAAGAACAGCAATAGAATGAGTTAATCAAAACCAATGAGGATTTATATCAGTAATGTAATGATTAGTCATTATTTTTAAAAGTTGACATTAATATAACATATAAATATGAAAAATTAAAGTATTAACACAAAGAAAAGACATTTGATAATATATGGAAACTACCGATAAAAAGCAATAGAAATATAAAACTATTTTCTTTAATGTTATAAAACTCATCTACTTGAAACTATGAGGCAACATTTTATGCAGTGAAGAAACAAATATTCCCACTAAAACTCAGAGAGTAAAATGGATCTGTGGGAGCAAAGCCAAAAAGGCAGAGTAGCAAGAAGTAATGCAATGAGTTCCACTCAAAAACTTCTCCAAACAGAGCTAGAAAACACACGTGACTGAAACTTGAAGGAGAGAGCCAAGAAAATGGTCACAGTGAGTCATTTTTATATAGAGAGCCCAGCTTGCACAGAGACAAGGACAGTAAGGTCTGCAGACACTGGGAACAGGGTCTGGCACTGAGAACAACCTATGGGTTGCATTCCAGAGCAGGGACAGGCTGTGAAATGGGGCAAGTGAAGGTCCCAGACCCATAATGAGGCACCATGAAACTCATATGAGAGGACCAAGCCAGAGACTAATCCCAGTTTTTTTAAATATTGTATTTCTTTCAATCATCCAAGATCCACCTTTTCACAAGCCCTCTGCCCCTTCCAACTGAGAACATAAGAAAAACAAAAACCATTCTAGTTATGTATAGTCAATCAAAACAAATTTATACATTGGCCATGTGCAATTTTTTTTTTGTCTCATTCAGCATTCTGAGTCCTTCACCTCTTTATCAAGAGGGGAGTAGCATGTTTTATCATTAGTCTTCTGGAATCACAGTTAGTCACTATGCTATTAGGACATAAGTACAATAGTATTCCATCATATTTAAACATAATTTGTCCATCCATTTCCGAATTTATGAGCATTCTCTCAAATTCCCATTCTTCGCCACCTCAAAGGAGTATAATGTGTTTTTCTACATCCTTAGAGTTTGTTTTACTTAAAAGGAATCACTCCCTTAATCTACCCTCCCTCAAGTTCCCACTCCTTCCTTTTTCCCCTTTTCTTCCTAATTTCCTATTGAGAAAGGTGGAGGCCACACTCAAACCTCACATCTGAACTGGTCAAAAAACAGAAGAATATGTATACATTTGGGCACAGAAATACATCTTTCATCTTCTTTGTATTTTAGACTACAGGACCTAAGAGGCATTTTGACGACTCTCCTTTTAAAGTAGGGAAAATGAGGCCTGAGGAAACATCATGATTTGCCCAAGGTTACACAGGTAGTAAATGTCAGAGATGAGATCTGAACCAGGACTTTCAGAGTGCAGAGGGCCAGTGCTCTTTCCACTATACACACTCTCACATCAGTCCAGTCCAGTCCAGTCCCCTTGCCACTCCTACCACAACTGCTCTATGCAAGCCTCTCGTCACCAACTGGCTGGTCTGTTGCAACAGTCTGCTAAACAGGATTCCCTCCCTAGAGTCTCTTCCTTCTCTAATCCACTCTCCAGAAAGTTGCCAAATTAATATTCTTAAAGCACAGGTCTGATCATATCACTTACTCCCTGCTTTAAGAAGCTTCTGTGACTCCTTACTGACTCTATTATAAAATACTTTTTTTGAAGAAGAAAACTGAATGATAGAATTCTTTCAACTGTGGAAGAGAAATTCTTATTTACCAAATAAATGGGAAAAATTATTGGAGAAGAGATTTGGTTTTATAAGAAAAAGTTAAATTCTGTAAAATAATATAACAATAGAAATAAACATTAGGGAAACTGTTTAAGTAATAATGTAGATAAAATGATCATAACAGTAAAGATATCATTTGTAGCTTAGAAAATGCTTTATGTATATGATCCCACTTAATTTTCACAATAACCTGACAAAGCAGGCAGGATAATTATTTTTATTGTCCCCATTTTAAAGATGAAGAAACAAAATCTACAAAAAATATAGTGACTAGTCCAGGGCTAAAGTTGTTAAATGGCACAACGGAGGTTCAACTCCATATTTTCTGATGTCAAATCCTCAGATGCTTAAACTATATTATAAAACTTGAGCTTAACAGCTTAAAACTGCGCTAAGAATTTAGGATATGGTATATGGTAAAAGTTCTTACATCCACTATCTATAAAGAATTGATATAGATTTATAAGAGGAATGCCCATCCCCAGTGGACAAATGATTAAATATGAATTAATTTTTAAAATTACAAATAACCATCTGAAAAATATTAAATCTCACTAATATTGCAAATAACAAATGCAAAGAAACAACTTTGAGTAACTGCTTAACATTGCACATTTGGAGAAAAAAATTATTAAAAGTTCCTGAAACAATATTATAAGAGATTCAGAAAAATAGATACATTTCTATATTCCTTGTTGAATTATAAATTCGTACAATATTTTCAGAGAACAATTTGATAATGCTCAATATTTTAAAGCTGGTCATGCTATAAAATTAAGTAATCCCATCACAAGGCATATGCTACAAAATTAATTAAGAAGAGAAAAAAAAGGACATGTCTTTATAGAGGCATTTATAGTTATGTTATCTGTTATGGACAAAAAAACTATAATTAACCTATATGCCCAAAAGTTTAGGAATGGCTAAACAACTTTTAGTATACTGTAATAATGTAATATTAATTTTCCATTAAAATTATCAATATTAGTCTATAGAAATATGGGAAGATAGTAAAATAAAACAAAGTGAAGAAAGTAGAACTAGAAGAACACCATATTAACTATGATTATATAAATCTTTATATCCATACAGATATAAAAAAGGGATTAAATTATTTTTTCAGTTTAGAATTATGTTTTAACATAAAATCATATCAAATATAAGTTGTTGTTATAAGTTCACAATATGATTCGTTTTTTGAACCATGGTGAGCTATGATCTAGTCAGACTCACTAGCAATTAGAACTCAGGAGAACAGGTAGTAGGACATAGTAGCTGCCTTCTAAAGGTAGGTAATTCCACAGTTGCTGAAGGAAAGTTTTACTGTCTCTAACTCCTTATAAAAGGGTTAAACCTTTCTTATTACTTTTTTTGTTTAAGTCTAAGAGCCAATAAACGTTGATTTGGGAGGCTAAGCTTTGAACTGTATAGTAGGATAACTAATGTCCGGGACTATGTGACTGACCCAGTTATAGTGGCTCTCCTGGTAAAATGATCGACAATGTAAGCACCGCTGGCTGACACGTGGACAGGATAAAACTGGGGAGCCCTGTTGACTGATGGCCAAAAGAGGGCGTACTCTTCATTCGATTTCAGGTTCAAGATCAAGGGATTTCTGTGATGTCAGAGGATAATATATATTTTTACCTCAGAATCTCTAAAGGGTTCCACACTGCAAATTGTGGCAGTGTTGTGATAATCAATATGATCTCTTATTTGGACTTTACAGATAGATTGAAATTAGCATCCTGGGAGAAGCTAGGTGTAATATTTACTTTTGTTTTACTCTGTGTTTCTTTTCATCTCAAGAATGCTATGCTCCTCTATATTCCCTCAGTCTCCTGCACAGACAATTTTTTAAAATGCTGTGAGATGGCTGCATCTTCCTCAATGTGCCAGTGTTGAACTCATATTTTCCCTATAAAAAGGGATTAGTTACAGTGGCAGATATTTGACAGGTAGATCATAGGGTGAGGCTAGAGGCCTCCAGCTATCTAGAGCTCACCATTTCCTCATGGACAGAATCTAGCACTACTTACATGAATGGCCCTAGGGAAGAGTTTGAAAATAAGGCTGCAACTTCATCAAAGTGGGCCCATATAAATGTGGGCACAGGAAAATACAACAATATTTTAAAAATTGAACATTTTGCTTCAATACTAATAAATAAAAGAGGCCAGTGAATTGAGGACTACTTGGAAGCACTCTCCTCTTACTACCTCTCCCCACTACCCCTTTTTTCTTTCTTTTTCAGAGAAGTTGGGACTCCTGGTGCTCTTTTCTAAAAATGTATCTAATATTTACTGCTATTTTTTGTTTTAATGTCACCTTCATTATAGAATATGCACCTCTCCTCTCCACTTCCCTACCCAATGACCTCCTGTAACTAAGATTTAAAAGAGAAGAGGAAAAAGCATTCAACAAAACCAAACATATCAACTGTGTTTGACATTATATGCAATGTTCCACACCCATGCTTCCCTACCTTTGCAAAGAAAGGAGAAATCTATTTTCTCAGTTCTTCTCCAGAGTTAAGCATGGTCAAGCATATTTATACAGAAGTAAGTTCTTTCTTTCACTTTTTTCCATTTACATTTTTATACTCAGGGTGTTAAAGCTTTCCTGATTCTGCATTCTTCACTCTCAATCAGTTCTCAGTTTGTTTCAGAAATCTTTCCCATGCTTCTCTGAATTAGTTTTGTCATACCTCACAGCAATATTCTACTTCATTTATATACTACAGAATTTGTTTAGCCATTCCCCAACTAATGGGCATCTATTTTGTTTCCAGTTCTTTGTTGCTATAAAAATATTACTATGCCTATTTTAGCTTATACGTGAGCTTTCTTTCTAACACTTTCTTGGGTATTATGTCTAGCAACGAGGTCTTTGTGTCAAAGGATAAGAACATTTAAGTCACTTTAAAAAAAGCATAATTCCAAATTGCTTTCTATATTGGGTAGATCAATTTTCCACCATAAATAATTTATTATTGTCCCAATCTTTTGGTAGCTCCTTCAACACTGACTACTTAAACTGTCTGTCATTTTTGCCAAACTTGTAGGTATTTTATTTTTTAATTTTCATTTCTCTTATTACTCATCATATGGCATACTCTTTCATATGCATTTTACTAGTTTGGAATTTTTTGATAACTGTTCATATATTTTGATATATCAACTATTCATTAGAGAATTTTTTTATCTTATGTATTTGTATTGACTCTATATATATGTTGGATATACTTATCAATGTTATTTGATGCAAAGTTGTTTTCTTTTCCCCCTCAGTTGACATTCTCATGAATACTTCCTTATGGAAAGGAGTAAAATGCTGAACAATATAATAAAAAATGAAATTGATTATATCATTAGACAGGAAATGATTGGTTAAGAATGTGAGTTATTTCAGAAAAAAATATAAACTGATCATTAGCTGTCAGAACAAACATCAACATTAACATCAAATAAGAAAAATAAAAGAGAAAAATATACTATATGCAATTATAACAATTCATATTTGACCTACTTTAATGAACTAAATTTTGAAAAATCAGAAATAAATAAAAGGACATTGACTGACAAGCATAAACATTTCTTAGCAAAACAACTTATATAAAAACAATTGTCACAACAAGAATGACAAAATAATACAGAAATTTCCTCAACCAGCCAACACTTGTTCTCTCTGCTACTCTGAAAGATACAGATGCTAAATACAGTACCATTTTAGAGTTCAGGCTAATTTCTAACATATTATAGAGGAAGATGGTTGAAGATTACAACAGTACCATATTAAAATAGCAAAAGCAGTGAAAGGAAAAATTAACCTTCAGAGAACTTGGCATAAAAGCCAACTGATCTATACCACCCAAAGGGCATTTGCAAATAAAACAGGAAGGGGAATAACAAATAGAAATTTAGAAATTGAATGGAACAGATATGCCAGCATTTCTATATCAATCTATTCTGATCATTCATGACAGTGGAACCATCACATTTTAATTCATACCTCAGTACTTAACTACATACTTAGTATGAGGCTGTAGAAAAGATACATAAGATAATGAAGTAAAAAAGTGTGGCTGTACCATAAGGACATACAGAATACATGTTTTTGGAAATAACACAATTTTGGGGATCTCAAAGTGAGGAAGATCCTAAAAGACTGAAAAGTTATGGTAAATATTTTTTTTATTCATGAGGCATTTGGGGTTAAATGACTTGCCTACAGTCACACAGCTAGCGAGTGTTATGGGTCTGAGGCCAGATGTGAACTCAGGTCCTCCTGACACCAGTGACAGTGCTCTATCCACTGCTGCCACCTAGTAGCCCCATGCGAAGTATTAACATGGAAAAACATCCAAAAAGATAACCATCACCAACTAATATGCTTATTTTCTTTGCCCTCTACAAAATCATTATGAAAATAGTCTGTGTAAATTTCAAGGATATTCCTGATGGAAATATGAACAGGCACACTGCTGATAATTCTGCTGAGTGGGCCAAATGTTTACAGTCACATAGTTGACTGAGGTGATAAAAATAAAAGATCTTCTTGTGTTTATTTATGTACACAAAAGAATGACTCAGCAGAGATAATATAAACTTAAGAGTTGTCTCTTCAACTAAGGTATTTCTCATACAAACGTTAAGGATCCCAGAAAAGTCCTTGATACAACAGTAATTTTGTTCAAGGATTCTCTGACTTTTAATATTAAGCAAAGATTAAAAGATCCAAAATATTTGTCAATGGAGGCTGTTCTGCAAAAAGTCTAAATGGACAGAGGTTCCCTTTGGATGGTCAGGCTTTCCAGAAGTTGTTGTATGCTGAGGGCATTTTGTTGATTCATTAAGTTCCAAAGTCTGGACTCCAGACCATTTCAGGGTCTCTTCACCTCCACCTGGGAGGATTTAAAGGAGAACGATCTAGTGAATAATCTAAATCAATGGTCAAAGATTTGATTAAAGGATATTGATAATATTTTTAATCTACTTCATTCTATATTATAAAAATGAAGTGGATCAAAATGTATGTTGCCTATATTATAGTATGCAATTGGGTAACGAGTGAATGGATTTTGTACACATATTTTGGATAAGAAGTGAAGACAGACAATGAGATGAACCTAGAATTCAGTAAATGAACAAGAATGGATGACTCTGTATCTGGGAAAACATACAGTGCTTTCAATGATCATACAATGTTCATTGCTGCCAAAGCCGATTTTATTAACATGAATATTTTCCTAATAATGTTATATGGATGCAAATTATGAAACACCATGAAGTATGGAAGACAAGATATAAGAAGAATGCTTACAGTGACTTACAAATAAAGTGATGTGTGTGTATGTGTGTATATATATATATATATGTATATATATGCATACACATACATACATATATTAATATGGAAAAATACCCAAAAAGATATCAACCATTACCAACCAATATGTCTATTTTCCTGTCTTCTACAAAATCATTATGAAAATAGTCTGTGCAAATTTCAAAGATATCCCTGATGGAAATATGAACTGGTACACTATTCATGCCAATAAGTAACACCTGTTATTAGGGCAGCTAGATGGCACAGTGGATAGAGAGAGAGCTGGATTTGGAATCAGGAAGATTCATCCTCATGAATTCAAATCTAGCCTCAGACACTTACTAGCTGTGTGACCCTGGGCAAGTTATTTAACCCTATTTGCCTCAGTTCCTTATCTGTAAAATGGGCTACAGAAGGAAATGGCAAACCACTTCAGTATATTTGCCAAAGAAAACCCAAATGGGTCACAAAGAGTTGAACACGACTGAAATGACTCAACTGAAATGATTCAAAGACAATAATACCTGTTGTTGCACAAAGGGCAATTTGGTTTCCTAAAAAAGAAAGGAGAAAAGAACTACATTAATTCATTTCTATTCCCTTAGTTTTCAGGGAGAATAAACAGTTCCTTGAAGAGTAAAAGCGCTTTAAAAGGAAACAAAAGATTAAAAGGATCTGGAAAGGGAAATCCTAATCTATATCAGGAAGGCAGATGGAAGGTAGAAGAATGTGACATAGGGAAGAACAACAAGGACCACTGAAAAGTTTGAGCTAACTGTAATGAGATGCCTTCCATAAAGGAGGAAACTGGATTATTATAGTAGGAAGCAGCTACCTGTATCCAAGAACACGACGTGAAACACTGTTCCTTTATGTAAAAGATCATCAATCCAGGATTGCATATAAAGAAGAGAAAAATAGTGGTGAATGATATCTTTCTCCTCAGGGGTTCCCTTATTTGTTGACCTGAACTTTCTCACTCATCCAAAAGGGGGCGAGGAGACAGATCTGCTGATTCTCTAGTTCCCTATATATCTGGCATATAATGAACTTCCTGAGACTTGCCAAATCTAGTGACTATTATCCAATTAGTGAGGGAGTAGCCCTGCCGGGATTGTTAGAGGTGAACAGAAGCAATACTACTATGGCATTAAATACAATGAAGAGTAATTTTTTGTCTATTTTTTCAATTTGAATTCTGGCCTGGAACCAAAAGGGAGGAGTTTTTCAATGTGTTCTGAACTTCAATGTTTCTTTCAACTTTTTAGTAATTTCTATGCCTTTTACATTGTGGATTTGTGATGCTTCAATTATTATTGTTTGTTATTATGAATATGCTTTAATTGTGTATTCAGAGCCCTGCTGACTCTGGGTGAGATGTCTTATAAATAAAATGATTATTTTCTTTTCATATTTTTGAATGTCATTTGGGGTAATTTAAACTAATTCTCATTTGGATGACAGAGTAAGACCTCTGGAGACAATAGTAGCAGCAGTTTTTCTGGAATGATTTCTCATTGGTCTTCCTTCTCCTAGATTAGGCAACAGCTGTTCCTTTAGCTGTTGTTTTCCCTTATAAATGTGAAGATCTGTGGCTGAGTATCATATGAGTGAAGCATCCATTGTCTAAATGAGATTCTTTTTTCCTTATGCTGCAATAAAGAATATTCAGTAATTGCTGTGGAAACCCTGGAGCCCTCTCCAAGACTCTAATACACCAATAAGGAAGGCAAGTTGTATCTATTTGTCAAAATACCACAGGGTGTTTTCTCCACTTTTAACAAAATTTTTTCTACATTTGCAATGTGCAATGGAAGAAAGATTTGCCACTCAAGATAATGAGGTTAGCATTAGCCTAATCATCAAACACTCTAAAGGCTTTTGCTTTAAACTCGGTGATAATACAGAAATAAGCTTTTAGGAGAATAGTTTCATCCTAACTTCATGGAATATTACTTTATTACCACCTTCATTTAAGTGGAAGAGTTGTGAGATGTGAACCCCTAAGATGGAATTGTCTCCTCTGGGTAACTACACACTTTTACGCAAGAGCCAATTAGCCTTATCGGGGGCCAGTTTCTCACCAGCAAATTTGCTGATATATTGCTAGTAATATAATCATCTCAGGCTAGTTTTTCATTTCTCTACACGTTCCCACAGATACAGAGTCTCTGACTGGAGCTTTCTATCAATCAGTTAACATTTATTAAGTGCCTACTATGTTCCAGGCCCTGAACTAGCTGCTATGGATATAAGTTTGTTTTTTTTCCAATCCCTATTTCAAGGAGCCTATATTCTAAGAGCAGTAAATAAGTACATTTATAAATATATACAGCATTAGTGTAAAGTGAATAAATACAAATTTATGCAAAATCATTAAATGCGTGACAGTTTGAGAGAGAGAGAGAGGACTAGCATTTGGGGGAGATACAAAAATTAGGAATCCAGCTGAATTCTTAATGAAAGAGAAGGAATCTGTGCAGCCAAGGTACAGCTGACAGTGCATTCTAGGCATGTGGATGGCCAGAGCAAAGGCATGGAGACAAGAGAAGGAGCATTGTCTGCGAGAAACAGGAAGAAGGATGATTTGACTCAACTACATTGTAAAATACTTTAAAATAAAAACAGAAGAGTTTATATTTTATCCTAGGAAGTCACTGTAGTTGACTATGTAGGGGAGTCACTTAGTCATATTTATCTACACTTCAGGAAAATGTATAATGAACTAGAATAGAAGGAAAGGGTGGGAGGGCAAGAAGAGACCAGTTTCGACCTTGCTGTTGTAATAATTTAGTACTCAGAAAGGAATCCAAAGAAACATCGACAGTTATTAGATTTGTCACAGATAAACAGCAATAGATTAGGAAGGAGCAGTCAGACAGGTTAGAGGAAAACCAGGTGAGAACCATGTAATGAAAACCTAGAAAGGACAGAATCAAGAAGAGATGGAAATCAAGAGTGTCAAAGTTTCAGAGAAGTCTAAAGAGGTCAGGACTCAGAAAATGAAATTAGATTCAGCCATTGAGGGAACAGTGGTAGTAGCTGTATGCTCCTGTACCCATATGTACTAGGCTCTTGTCTCTGTCTTCCCCCAGGACTGACCCACTTCCTTCCTTTCTTAGGGTTTAAACTTGCCCCTTCAAAGATCGCTGTGGATGATGAAATTGTCCTCCTAATTAATAATGGCTCTGGACTGTACAACTCTGGCTTTGCAGGAAACAATGCCCCTCAGGCTTTCTTCCCCTCCATAGACATCAGGGTGTGATCCTGGGCATGGGCCAAAAAAATAATTACATGGGGGATAAGAACCAGAACGAAGGTATTCTGATAGAACAAGAGGTATTCTGATTCTGAAGTATCCCACTGAACATGGTACTCACCAACTGGGGCCATCAAAAAGATCTAGCACCATGCTTTTTATAATTAGCCCTGTGCTGCCTTGAAAGAGCACCCTGTACCACTCACAGAAGCTCCAGTGAATCCCAAAGCCACCCCAACCATGTATGCTGCCCTCTGGGCTATGCTATCTCTATATGTCTCTGGTTGTACTCTTCTTCATGCCATACTCCATCTGGATGTGGCTGGAAATGACCTGACAGACTACCTCATGGAGACGGTGACAAAGAAATTTCAGGTTAACCATCACAGCTGAGGGAAAAACTGTGTATGACATCAAGTAGAAGCAACCTCATGATGCCCTAAACTTTGAGCAGAAGATGGTGACTGCTGCATCTAGCTCTTCTTTTCTGAAAGCTATGAGTATCCTGATGGTCAAGTTATCACTGGTGTCAAGGAGGGATTCAGGTAGCCAGAAGCTCTCTTCTTAGTTGTGAAATCCTGTGGTACCCGTGAAACTACCTTCAACTTAATCATGAAGTATGATGTTGACATGTTAGGATGTGAATGCTAATTAATACCATATTGTTTAATGGTACTACCATGGACTCACATATTGCTGACAGGATGCAGAAAGAAATTACAATCCTACCCCCAAGCACAGTGAAAATCAAGATCATTTCTCCACCTAAACCTAAGTACTCTGTCTGGATTAGAGGCTCAGTGGAGCTTCCCTGCTCACTGACCTGTATCAGCAAGCAGGAAAATGACAAATCTTGGTTCTCTACTGTCCAGTAAAAATGCTTCTAAAAGGACTGGTTTTTGTTTTTTCTTAAAGGGTGTAACATGATAATTGTCCAAAACAGAGATGATATTGTTATGGTTTTATTTATTTATTTAGTGTACTTGACCCAGGATTTAAAAACAGGAATAGTGAAAGTAATGATCACTTTGCCTCCAATAGACTTAGAGGCAAACATCTCCAAAGTTCTACAATGCATATTCAAGCCTCTCATAATTGGTTTGCTTTTTAAAAGTCATTTCTTTTTTTTTAACATAAATTTATTTATTTTTAGTTTTCAACATTTACTTCCACAAGATTTTCAATTCCAAATTTTCATCCCATCTCGCCCCTCCCCCAACCCCAAGATGGCATGCATTCTGAATACCCCTTCCCCTAGTCTGCCTTCTCTTCTATCTCTCCCCTCCTTCTCTTATCCCCTTCCCCTTCTATTTTCCTGTACAGCAGGATAGACTTCTGTACCCCATTTCCTATATTTATTTCCCAGTTGCATGTGAAAACATTTTTTTTAAACATGTGTTTTTAAAACTTTGGGTTCTAAATTTTCTCCCTTCCTCCCTCCCCACCGACCCTCATTGAAAAGGCAAGCAACTCAATATAGGCCATACACGTGCAGCCATGCAAAACACCTCTATAGTAGACATGTTGTGAAAAACTAACTCTATTTCCCTTAATCCTATCCCACCCCCGAATTTATTCTATTCTTTCTTTTGACCCTGTCCCTCCTCAGAAGTATTTCCTTCTGATTACCGCCTTTCCCAATCTGTCCTCCTCTCCATCATCCCCCTGCTCTCTTGTCCCTTTCTCCCCCTATTTTCCTGTAGGGTAAGACAGATTTCCATACCCAAATGAATGTGTATGTTATTCCCTCCTTAAGCCAAATCCTATGAGAATAAGATTCACTCATTCCCTCTCACCTTCCCCTGCTTCCCCTCCACTGTAAGAGACTTTTCTTTTATGTTTTTTTTGTGAGATAATTTACCCCATTCTACCTCTCCCTTTCTTCTTCTCTGAGTATAATCCTCTCTCATCCCTTAATTTTATTCTCCAGATATGACCCCTTAATCTTCAGCTCACCCTACATATACATACATATAATTTTTTCCTTCCAACTACCCTAATACTGACAAAGGTCTCATGAGTTATAAATATCATCTTTCCATACAGGAATGTAAACAGTTCAACCTTAATAAGTCTCTTATGATTTCTCTTTCCTGTTTATCTCTTCATGTTCCACTTGAGTCCTTTATTTGAAAGTCAAATTTTCTATTCAGCTCTGGTCTTTTCATCAAGAGTGCTTGAAAGTCCTCTATTTCACTGAATGACCATTTTTTTCCCCTGAAGGATTATACTCAGTTTTGCTGGGTAGGTGATTCTTGGTTGTAATCCTATCTCCTTTGCCCTCTGGAATATTATATTCCATACCCTGCGTCCTTTAATGTAGAAGCTGCTAAATCTTGTGTTATCCTGATTGTGTTCCCACAGTACTTGAACTGTTTCCTTCTGGCAGCTTGTAATATTTTCTCCTTGACCTGGGAACTCTGGAATTTGGCTACAGTATTCCTAGGAGTTTTCCTTTGGGGATCTCTTTCAGGAGATCTGTGGATTCTTTCAATTTCTATTTTGCCCTCTGGTTCTAATCAGGGCAGTTTTCCTTGATAATTTCTTGAAAGATGATGTCTAGGCTCTTTTTTTGATCATGGCTTTCAGATAGTCCAATAATTTTTAAATTCTCTCCTGGATCTATTTTCCAGATCAGTTGTTTTTCCAATGAGATGTTTCACATTGTTTTCTATTTTTTCATTCTTTTGGATTTGTTTTATACTGTCTTGATTTCTCATAAAGTCACTAACTTCCAATTGCTCTATTCTAATTTTTAAAGAAGTATTTTCTTCAGTAAGCTTTTGGACTTCCTTTTCCATTTGGCCAATTTTGCTGTTTAGGGCATTCCTCTCCTCATTGGCTTTTTGGACCATTTTTGCCATTTGGGTTAGGCTATATTTCAAGGTGTTATTTTCTTCAGTATTTTTTTGGGTCTCCTTTAGCAAGCTGTTGACTTGTTTTTCATGATTTTCTTGCATCACTCTCAGTTCTCTTCCCAGTTTTTCCTCTACTTCTCTTACTTGCTTATCAAAATCCCTCTCGAGCTCTTCCTGGGACTGATTCATATTTTTCTGTGAAGGCTTTGGATGTAGGAGCTTTGACTTTGTTGTCTTCTTCTGGTTGTATGTTTTGATCTTCTTTGACACCAAAGTAAGATAATATAGTCTGACTCTTTTTGCGAGGTTTGCTCATGATCCCAGCCAATTACTTGAGTTTTAAACTCTTTGTTAAGGAAAGAGTCTGCTTCCAACGTAGAGAATGTACTGTCCCAAGCTTCAGGGGTTTGTACAGCTGTTTTCAGAGATACTTGCAGGGACACGTAAATGTTCAATTCTTCCAAGGTGGTATGATAAGGGGCAAGGTGTTTACTCCTTTCCTGGCCTGTACTCTGGTCTATGAGTGACCACAAGCATCCTTTCTGTCCTGGAGGAGAGTTTTCTCTTCACAGCCACTACAAGCTCCACTACGCCAGTGCTCTCCTTGTCCCAGGACCGCCACTGAGATCTGTGACCCAGATCCAAGCACAGGTGAAGCAAGAGAATCCTACCTCAGCACTGGCAAAGAGATCCCTGCAATCTCCCTCTGATCATCCACTTGATTTCCCCTCAATCTGTGGGCCAGAAGCTCAGGAGGCAGTCCCCACTCCAAGCTGTGCTCAGGGAATGGAGCTGAAACCACTTAACTTCTCTCTCAGCACCACAGAAACCGACTTTTCCCACTGACCTTCTAAGTTGTCTTTGGTGTCCATGGGCTGAGAAGTCTGGAAATCGCTACAGCTGCCTGAGATTCAGTCCTTTGAGGCCTGGTCCAGATTTACTGCAGCCTGCGCACCCACACTGCACTGTGCTCCTCTCTCTGCCCAGCACAATATAACTTTCTGATCAACCATCAAGGTTTTCTTGGGCTGGAAGTTTGCTTCACTCTGTCTTTTTGTGGATTCTGCTGCTTTAGAATTTGTTTAGAGCCATTTTTTATAGCTATTTGGAGGGGTTTGGGGGAGAGCTCAAGCAAGTCACTGCTTTCACTCCACCATCTTGGCTCTGCCCCTCTTTAAAAGTCATTTCAAAAGTTGTATGATGCATTGTTACAGGGAGTTTTTTGCATTTATGAAGGCTGCCTCGCTCTGCAAAAAGCATAATTACATAAATCCCAACAAGGGAGGAGAAGGAGAAGTACTATTACTTACATGTAAATTATGTACTTATTTTAAAAAATAAACTTTTTGCATCTTCCACCCTCAGCATTGTGTTTCCCATTAGCAAATTAAACAGCTCATTCAATTAACTCTGAACAAAGTCATGTACTCAAAAGGCAATGCAGGATTAACAATTACATGGAATTTTACTTACTAACCAAGGGTATACTTTCTTGAATGGGCCTTTTATTTTAGCCTACTCATTGGGACTTTGTTTTTGTTTGGGTTTATCTAAGACATCTTTGTGAATGACCTCCACCTATATAGACATAACTCTAAATTATCCCTTATCTACTTTGAGAGCAAGGCTATTGCCCTTCACTGTGTGGCTAAGCATAGGGCTAGATAGAGATTGCATGGGGACATAATTGGGCAGTACAGATCAATTAATGTATTATTCATACATCCTGTTATGATATTCCAATAGAAGGAAGTTATATTAACATAGAGGCCTTTGATAGGTGTCATGTTAATGAGTGGTGTCCATGGTCACCATAAGATACTTCCTGGCAGATGTATAAAAGCATGCAAAGGCTGTTGTAAAGAAGAACCTCAGTTGTTAAGGGGCTATATTACCAAAATGACAAGCCACATTTATGTACCCTAGCAATATGGGTCCCAGTAAGTGGTTAACCAAAAAGGATCACAAGACCTAGCTCAGACTCAGGAGAAATTCTAGCAACTAGTGAGCTCAGTGGATAACCAGGATATGACATCTAAAGCTCTTGATGATTTTTTAAAATTTGAATATTTAGATTTCTCCCCTTCAATTTCCTAAAGTGCTAATAAACTTTTGCTTAAACCCATCACTGTTCTGAGTAGACTGAAAAAGAAGAGAGGCAATAGCCACTAGAATTAGGCAGGATACCCCAATGTCATTTGGACATGCTAGAATACCTTGCTGTAACTACAATGATTAGAAAACGCAAATTTAATTAAAAAAAGAGAAATGTTACGAAAATGCTTGTTTTATTCCATAAATTAAAAATAAAATAAACTTTAAAAAGAAAAAAAAAAGAAAATGCAAAAATCCTGGGTAGCACATAAAGTTGTCCTTTTCCCTGAGGCTGAATTAAAAATGACATAAAAACAGTCATCACATAGTAATATCCCTTGAAACCAGGCCATTACATGCTTCAATGAGCCATTTTCACTTACCCTATGGTGCACCCAGCATCAGCTTCAATAGTCCAAACACAGTTGAGATTGTGGTCATAGGGAGCAGGATACCCAGGTGACAGCACTTGTCCAGACACCTCTCCTTTAATAGTCCCCCCACACTCAGCTGAAAGAAATATCAACACAGTGAGAAGCAAAAGAGAAACCTGACAGAGTAGCTGTTATGCAGTTTCAAAGCCTAAGCTACACCTTTTTCTAAGGCCCTCCAGTAGAACAAGGTGAAATCAATAATTCCAGGGTATACTGGGGCCTAAGAGACAGAAGTGATCTAGCAGCCCTTTTAATGTCTTGTCACAAACCAACAAAAACATGTCATAAACTCAAGGAAATAAGATTTTTTAAATAGGACCCCTCAATGCAAAAATCAGAGTTGGATGCATGAAAAGCCACCCCCCCCATGTTGACTGTGGACCCCAAAGTCCTATCAGATTAGAACTGGGTTACAAGGAAAAGAGTGACTCAGCTGTGCTGTCAGAAAGACAAGCTATAAGGGACAACAGGCATAAGAGAAATGGAAACAGAAGCAGGATGAGGACAAGAACAGCTGGAAAAAGATGGATACTGCTAGAGGAGGCAAGAATCATGAAACCATGGCATGTTAAAGATGAAAGGGACCTTAGAACACCCAACTTGACTACTCATTTTATAGAGGAAACAGGCCAAGGTCACACAACTAGAGTTAGAACATGAGTCTAAACTAAACCAACTAAATTAAACCCAAGGCTAAACTAACTAAAACTAAACTAAAATAACAAAAATAACAACAAATAATGGCAATTTCTACAACAATATCTACTAAATAATAACTGAAATATCTGACTTTTATATAACTTTGTTTTGCAAAACGCTTTATCTCAATTCATTTGCTCCTCATAACACTGTGAAGCAGGTATAACATTACCCACATTGTACAGATGAGGAAATTAGGTTCAGAGAATTTAGGTGAGTTGTCCAAGGTCACACAGCCTAGTAAGCGTCTGGGGGAGGATTTAGACCCAAATCTCTCTAGCTTCAGGTCCAATACTCTATCCATCACTCCATGTCACTTGTGCCAGAAGACATCCCCAGATAGGAAAACCACTATCTTTAGAGGAATGCCATTTTACTTTTGAACAACTCAAATTATCATTAAGTTTTTTCTTACATGAAGTCAATATCTAGCTCTCAGTGATTTCTACCTATTGTTCCTACTTTTGTTGCCTGGGGTCAAACAGAACCAGGCTAATCACTCTTTCATGTGACAGTTCTTTCAATATTGAAAGGCCCCTATGATGTCCCCCTTAAGTCCTCTCTTCTGTAGGCTAAACATCACCATTTTTTTCAACCAATACTGAAATGGCATGATTTCTAGTCATCTCACCAAGCCAGTGCTCTTGTTTGGAAGCATTCAAGTTTATAAGTGTGCTTCCTAAATGTAACAACCAGTAATGAAGGCTATACTCCAGATGTGTTCTGGACAGGAAAGAGTAACTTCCATGTCTCTGATGGAGCTTAAAATCCATGTTGCCTTCTCTTTGTCCTCATTAGCTACCCTGCTGCCTTAAAGAAACCTCTACCTTGAGAACCCAAACTCCTGATTAATGGTGAATGCCTGCCCATACCTCTTTTTCAGGAAGGGCTCCAACCATGTTTCTCCTTCTCTCTCTCTCTTTCTCTCCACGCTTCTCCTCTCTTCCTTCTCTCTCTCTCTCTCTCTCTCTCTCTCTCTCTCTCTCTCTCTCTCTCTCTCTCTCTCTCTCTCTCTCTCTCTCTCTCTCTCTCTCTCTCTCTCTCTCTCTCTCTCTCTCTCTCTCCCCCCCCCCCACCCCAAGCAATTAGGGTTAAGTGCCAAGGGTTACAGAGCAGTAAGTGTCTGAGGCCATTTGAACTCAGGTCCTTCTGACTCCAGGGCTAGTGCTTTATCCACTGTACCACTTAACTGTCCCTCGTGCTTCGCGTTACAATTTTACTCTCCAGACTTCTTTGCTTCCTCCCCCTCTGTGCCAGCTGCTTTGTCCCTCTCCTATCTTATTTTCTGGGTCCCTTTAACTTTTGTCCCCATTTGGCCCCATTAGAATGCAAACTCTTTGAAGGTAGGGATTGTCTCACTTGCCTATATCTGTATTACCCACGGCTTATTAAAAGCCCTGGCATACTCTAAGTGCTCACCTTATCACTTTTTTATCCACCTATTGATCTTTTAACTGCCACGCTGATTAGACTTTAGACATCTCTGATGCCTCTTAACTCTTCCGTGTCTTGGCATGCTGGAGACATCTCAAACTCCAACAGCTATTTCTGGTTGCAAGTGGTCAAAATGGGGCCCACCTATAGACAAGATGAGGAGTGTACATACAAAGCCTGGCTTCCCCCAGGTATGATGAAGGGTTAGGAGCAGTTATCTTCCTAACCCACTTTTCAGGAAATCCTGAGTTTCCTAACCACCACTGCTTTGTATTAAGGTAACAGAGGTATTATTGAAAGGCATAGGTTATACGGAGGAATGATAGAATTACAGATATCCTTGACCATTCACATTTCAAAAGAAATTATTTTGGTCATATTGGCCCATGTAAAGTATTTGAAAGAAGGCCCTCAATGTACAGGTAAGTTTTGATGGAGTATGACTAACAGTAGGAGACATTTACATAGTGATTTAAGGTTTGCAAAGCATTTTATGTACATCCTTTCATGTGACAGTGAAGTTCAGAGTTTGAAGTAGGGAGAGTAGGTTAGGGAGGGAACAGCAGGGAGAAGGGGGACACAAAGGACATGGATAGCAAAATAGACAGGACAGAAGATAAAAGAGAAGGGCAGAAAAGGGGAGAGAGAGGCAAGCACAGCACAAAGACACAAGGTTATCGTTGCCTCTCTGTGCTCTCCACCATGGTCTAGTCCCATTCTGGTGCCAAAATATAGTACTCACAAGGTCACAGAGGGTGCCTTAGGCTACAGAGAGTTTCCTTATTATCTTATTTCTCCTTACAACATTCCCATAAAGTAAGTAGGAAAGGAATTGTGATTTCCATTTTAAAGATGGGAAAATGGAGACCAGAGAAGTTTGGCTAAAGTCTGCAAGTTAGTGTAAGCACAAACTCAAAGTACTGTGGTGGGTAACGCACATGTTCAGAGAACATACATAGCCAGAGCAGCTCAAAAATCTGGAGGCTGAAGGATCCTGGAATGACTTTATTTTGGGACTCTCTCCTATGACAATCCATAAGAGACACTCTAAATTTCTCTAAGCAGCTCCTGCAGTCACCCTCCTCCCCCATAAGGTGGAGATGAAGGTCAGCATACTCCCTGAAGCCCTAGAGCAAGCGAAGCATAGTAGTACCTTCATCACAAGCTCTTTATGTCTCCCCTGGATTTCATCTAGCTTTCCACATACAACACCAGAGACTTTGTTGTATCTGGCCTGGCACCTCCACATCAAGTCTCTAAGTTGATGACTTTAGAGAATTAATTGTGAAACTCATATTAGAAACCAAATATCCTGAGACTTTCAACCAGTCCTTTTTCAATTGACTATATCACTTCTTTATTAGTATATTTGTTGAAATAACATATAAAGGCAACATTAGGAGGAATATGTGAGTGGGGAGCATAAGGCTGAAGGTCAGGAGACTTAAATCTAGTCTTAAATCTGCCACCAACCAGCCATGTGACTTTGGTTATCAAAGAATAACCATTTTCCCTATCTGGGGATAAGAATACCTGCCCTGTATACCTCTCACTGGTGCAGCAGGGATAAAAACATGGATGTGAGAGTGCTCTATAAAATATAAAGTGCCATAAAGATGTGGTTTATAATTATTATCAAACTAGCATCCCCAGTCTGAGAAGCCTTATATCAAATCTTGATAGTGACATCAGACAGCAGGTTTATTTTTTATATTGTTACAGAAGAAAAGGCAATGAGGGCAAGAAGGAGGCCTTGATAAAGAAGATCTGAAGACATAATGAGAAGCATAGCAATCCTACCAATGCAGATGGGGAGAGGTCTATCCCAGGCCCTGCGCTCTCCAGTCAGGCACATCAAAACTGGGCTGCCTTGAAGAGTGTACCCAGGGTCACAGCTGAAGGATACTGAGCTTCCTGCAAAGTGGCCCCCATCATGAACTTTGTAGCCAAATTGGGGGATTCCAGGATCTTCACATTTGATGAGTTCAAAACCTGGTGGAGAAGATACAATTGTAAAAAAAAAAAGTGACCCATGTTCAGAAACACTCAAAGAAATCCCTTACCCACCCTTCAAAGTAATGTTTGGGACAGATAAAAGGAAAATATTGATAACTTCAAGCAGGGCAGGGAGAGAGCTAAGTAACAAGCTCTTTGGATTTTGCAAGCAACTAACTGGTTGTCATCTTTGTGTCTTTCTACATCTCTAAGCTCTTTCAAAACCCACTTCTTTCAGGATTCCTTCCCTAAGAATGCTACCAAATTCTGATTGCTTCTCTGCTCTGCATCTCTTCAACAATAATGTACTCTATGCTAAGTAACTTATATAATAAGTTACATAAGTCTTCAAAGAATTAATGTATAAGAGACCAGTCTGCCCAGCTGATCTTTGAGTTCTTCAAGGAAAGGGCTGGGTATTCCCCTGATTTTGTATTCATCCCAAGTGGTCTGTCATTAGTGGATTTTCAAGAAGTCCATGTAGATAACTGACCATTTTTCATAGGATGGAATATAGGGAAAAAAATCTATTTCTAATGCTAATTTAAAAGCACATTATATGTGGCTTAGAAAACAGTCTATATAGTGAATAAAGAGTTGACCTCAGAATTAATAAGAACTTTGTTCAAGTCTGTCTTTGACACATCATCCTGGCTATTTTTCTATGAGAAGGTTACTTAACTTCTTGGTGCTCCAGACAAATCTCTAAGATTATAAGTTGCAAAGCAAGTACCAATCTGCATTAACAGAATTTCCTCACCAATAGTTCCTTATACTAATAAAATCAAAAGGTCTGTCCAAAAAATTCTGTTTTTATGTGCTTAAAAGTAAGTTTTGTGGAAAATGGAACTGTTCTACTAAAACAAGATACTGCAGATGTAAATGTATGCTAATTATATGCTCTGGTAGAAACTTTTTAGAGCCAGAAACAACAGAATCAATTATAGCTATGTATGTATGTGTATATCCATGTACACAACCTCATTGACTCCCATGGGTTTAACTATCATCTCTTACAAATAGTGCTATCTATATATCAACACCAATCTCTCCCCTAAGCTTTGATCCTGGATCACTAACTGCTGACTAGGCATTTCAAAATGAATGTCTAGGAAGTATGTTAAGCTCAACAAATCTAAAACTGATCTTATTAGCTTTCCCCCAAGACCTTTTCCTTTTCCAAACTTCCCTGTCATAGACATTCTTCTAGTACCTTAAGTTTCTAATCATAACATTAACTTAGACTCCTCATTCTCCCTCATCAAACATATCCAATCATTTGACAAAGCTTGTCATTTCTGCCTTCACAATGTCTCTCACATCCAAATCTTTTTATCTATTCACACAAATATGGCCTTAATTCAGGTCCTCATCCCCTAGATTATTGCAACAGCTTCACAACTGGTCTCCTTGCATTGTCTCTCACCACTTCAGTCCATCCCACATGTTGCTGCCAAAATAAACTCAGATCCGACTATGTGATTCCTCTAACAAAACCAACTCCAGTGGCTTCCTATTGCCTCTGAAATATAATATAAACTTGCCTAAAAATATATACTATAAACTCCTCTGTTTAACTCTGACAGCCCTCCACAACCTGACCTCATTCCATCTTTACATCCTCACTGGATATTCTTTCCCCTCCCACATTCTGTGGTCAGGCTAAACTGGCTTTCTCTTTGTTCTTTTTCGGAAACTCTACCTCCCAACTCCACGCCCTCCCACTGACTGTCCCCCAAGCCTGGAATGACTTCTCTCCTTACCTCCACTTCACAGAGTCTCCATCGTCCTTGAAAACACATCTCAGACATCATCTTGTGAATGAAGCCTTTCTGGATCCCCCAATCATCTTATATTTAACTACTTTATGTATGCATGTGTGTATATATACAAAACACACACATGTATATTTATTTGTTATATTTATACATATTACATACATATGTATGCATGTGTATATATGTACAAATGTATGTATATATGCATTGTATGTGTATTATTTGTTTCCCTTGTTAGAATGTAAGCTCATTGTGAGTTGAGATTGTTTCAATATTTGTTCTTGAATTCCCAGAGCCTCGCCCTACCACACAGCAGACACTTAATAAAATGATAATATATCAATTGTTACATAACTGTAGCTTAATACATGAGTCTAGGCAATTAAGGATAAAAGGATCACAGACTCGAGTTGGAACAAATGGGAGATTATTATTCTAGGGGTTCTTAACCTGGGATACATGAACTTTTAAAATATTTGGATAAATAATTAAGTATAATTGTTTTCCTTTGTAATCCCATATTTTTTCTTGCATTTAAAAAATATTCTGAGGGGTACATAGGCTTCAACAGACTGCCAGAGAGGTCCACGACCCAAAAAATCTAAGAAATCCTAAATAAGTCTCATTTTACAAATGAGGAAACTGATCTCAAAAGAGGTTAAGTAATTTGTCCGAAGTCAAACAGATAGTAAGTGGCAGAGGTCAGAGTGAACACGGGTTCTCTGACTTCAAATCCAATTACAGTACACCAGTTCTCTAAGAGTGGGAGAAGGCTTGGAACATCTTAGTGAAGGAGCTATAAAAGTCTCTTTTGATTAGAGAAAGGTTTTGGAAAATATAGTACAACTTGACCTTTCTGTCTACAAAAGGGGGAAAATATAGAAAATCATTTTCCATGGGGCTGGCATATGTCATAAGAAAAATACCCCTCACTTGGGTTATTAAAGCTACATAAAAAATGAATTGAAGTAAAACTTCAATTCCAAACATTAAAAAAATTCTGTAAAACCCTGAGAACCATCAGATAACCAAAATATCTGATGTGAGAGAGTTAAAAATTCTTTTTCAATCCATAAGCAAAGGAAAACTTTACAACCCATTATAGATTAATGGAATAGTTAAAAGAACAGTAGGAAAGGTAGATATTTTCCATACTATTTTTTAAAAATCTTCCCCTAACTGTATATTATTTTTATAGATGTAAGGATTTCATGTTATACAGAGCATTTCAATAAAACTCCTTTTAAATATATTAAAAAGAAAAAAAATAATATATAAGCAGTACAATATCTGACTCAATTAACTACACCTATGGGAAGACTGTTTGTATTATGATAAGAGACCAGAGACCATCATCCACATGGTGACAGCTTACCTGAATTAAAGGGCTAGTTACTAAAAGGAAATAACCAGTTCTTCAAGTACTAGCCTTAGAAAATAAAATCCATGAAATAAGAGATAAAACTATATTTTCTTCATATTTGCCAAGGAGGCAAGAACATTATGACTTCAATACCTTCCCAAATACAAAAAAGACTTACTGGAAAACTGAAGTTCAAATCCTTTGCTGGTGTTCTCAGAGTCAGTAATAAAATCAAGCCACAGACTGCTGGATGTGCTGTTTAAACTGATCCCCAGCATCTCTGAGCGACTGAACACACCCAGCAAACGAGCAGAGTTATTGCTGCCATCATAGACCTGGGCACAAGAAAGACAAGGCCAAACTACTGCATTAGAATTACAGAATTCATATTAGCATGAGTTTGCTTAAAAGCAGTCACAACGATGCCCCCAATTTGAGACTAATGAAAACTAGGTGACATTGGTTGCAGATGCTAAAAAACAATAGGACACAATAAAGCAGAAACAGCATAATGGAAATGAGAGAAAAAGTAGAGGGGCACAAAGGGGAAGGCAGAGATCATGGCAAGAGTAGAGAGAGCAGAGATAGCAGAAATAGGAGAGGTAGTATAGATGCCAGAGACAGCATAGGGAGCATAAAAAATAAGAACAGAAACTGGGGAAGATGGACAAAAAGACAGAAGAGACAAAGTAACTGTATAGGTGTCCTGACTGACTTGCTCTCACCCTTATTCTCTTCTTGACTCCAACCCTGATGACACAGAATCACTCTGAGAATCTTTGGCTGCTTTGTTGTTTTAGTGGGGACTGACTCTTGAAGCATTCCACAATTCCTGCCTCCCACTACCTAAATTCTCTCACAGCTGAATCACAGATCTAGAGTTATAAGGAACCTCAGAGACTATTTAGTCTAAACTCCTCCTTATGTGGGCACCTAAGTGGCACAGTGGATAGAGTGCCAGGCCTGGAGTCAGACTCAGACACTACTAGCTGTGTGACCCTGGGAAAGTCACTGAACCCTGTTTGCCTCACTTTCCTTATCTGTAAAATGAGCTGGAGAAAGAAACGGCAAACCACTCCAGTATCTTTGCCAAGAAAACCCCAAAAGGGGTCACAAAGAGTCAGACATGACTCAAAACTACTAAACAACAACAGTCTCCTTATGCAGAGGAGGAAACTGAGGCCTGCGGAAATTAAGTGATTTGTCTAAGTAACACAGCTATAAAGAATCAGAGACAAGGGGGGGATCCAGGACCTCTGGCTCTGGATGAGGAGTGCTTAACCTGGAGTCCATGAACTTTTTAAAAAATTATTAATTTATTTTGATTTATCAACAATCAGTTCCATAAGCTTTGGAGTTTTAAATTTTTCTCCCCCTCCCTCCCACCTCCCTCTCTAAGATGTTGTGCGATCTGATATAGGCTCTACATATACATTCTTTCGAACATATTTTCACATTAGAGATATTGTAAGGAAGAATTTGAACCAATAGGAGGAACCACCAGAAAGAGGAAATAAAACAAAACAGAAGAAAAAAAAACAGCAAATAGTATGTTTTGATCTGCATTCAAACTCCATAGTTCTTTCTTTGGATGTGGACAGCATGTTCTATTATGAAATCTTTGAAGATGTCATAGATCTTTGCATTGCCAAGAAGGGCTAAGTCTATCAAAGTTAGTCATTGCACAATGTGGCTGTACAACATTCTCCTGGTTCTGCTCACTTCACTCAGAATCAGTCCATGCAAATCTTTCCAGGTTTTTCCAGGTTTTTCTGACGTCCACCTGCTCATCCTTTCTTATAGCACAACAGTATTCCACTATATCCATATACTGCAACTTGTTAAGCCGTTCCCCAATTGATGGGCACCTCCTCAATTTCCAATTTTTTGCCACCACAAAAAGAGCCACTATATTTTTGTACATGTGGGTCCCTTTCCCATTTTTATGATCTCTTTGGGATACAGCCCTAGAAGTGCTATTGCTGGGTCAAAGGGTATGCACATTTTTATAGCCCTTTGGCATAGTTCCAAATTGTTCTCCAAAATGGTTGGATCATTTCACAACTCCACCAACAATGCATTAGCGTTCCAATTTTCCCACATCTTCTCCAACACTTATCATTTACCAGTTTTGTCATGTTGGCCAATCTGATAGATGTGATGCGGTACCTCAGAGTTGTTTTGATTTGCATTTCTCTAATCAACAGTGATTTAGAACATTTTTTCATGTGACTATAGATGGCTTTGATTTCTTCATCTGAGAACTGCCTGTTCATATCCTTTGACCATTTATCAGCCCGGGAATGACTTGTATTCTTATTAATTTGACTTAATTCTCTATATATTTTAGAAATGAATCCCTTATCAAAGACACTACATGTAAAAATTCTTTCCCAGTTTTCTACTTCCCTCCTAATCTTGGTTGTGTTGGATTTGTGCAAAAACTTTTCAATTTAATGTAATCAATATTATCCATTTTGCATTTTGTAATGTTCTCTATCTTCTGTTTGGTCTCCATAAATCTGACAGGTAAACTATTCCTTGCTCTCCCAGTTTGCTTATAGTATCAGCCTTTATATCTAAATCATGAACCCATTTTGACTTTATTTTGGTATATGGTATGAGATGTTGGTCTATGCCTATTTTCTGCCATACTCTTTTCCAGTTTTCCCAGCAGTTTTTGTCAAATAGTGAGTTCTTATCCCAGAAGCTGGGGTCTTTGGGTTTATCAAACAGTAGATTACTATAGTCATTGACTACTGTGTCTTGTGTGCCTAACCTATTCCACTGATCCAGCACTCTATTTCTTAGCCAGTACAACGCAGTTTTGATGATTGCTGCGTTATGATACAATTTAAGATCTGGAATGGCTAGGCCACGTTCCCTTGCGTTTCTTTTCATTAGTTCCCTTGATATTCTGGACCTTTTGTTATTCCAAATGAATCTTGTTATTATTTTTCTCCTAGCTCTATAAAATAATTTTTGGTAGTTTGATTGGTATGGCACTGAATAAATAAATTAGCTTAGGTAGAATTGTCATTTTTATTATATTAGCTCAGTCTACCCATGAGCAACTGATGTTTTTCCAATTATTTAGATCCGACTTTATTGTGTGAAAAGTGTTTTGTAATTGTGTTCATATAGTTCCTGAGTCTGTGAACTTTTAAGAAATACATATATATGTATATATAAACTCCATTTCAATATAATTAGTTTCCTTCATAATACTATGTATTTAAAAACATTATTTTAGGACAAGGTTTCACCATACTGCCAGAGGGGTCCATGACACAAAAATAGTTGAGAATTTCTGTCTAGATTGTCCCTGGGTGGAGTTCCCAAATACACAGCTCATAGGACCACAAACTTAGAAGTGGAAGGGATCTTAAAATATATAAATATATAATATATATATATATATATATATATATATATAAATATATATACATATATATATATACATATATATATAATATGTATATATTATCTACAGTCTCACCATCTCATTTTACAATGAGGAAGCTCGGGCCTACGGCACCTTACCAAAGTTCATACAAATACTAAGACCTGGGTCCCCTAGTTCTAATTCTATCATTCTTCCTATTATACATATTATTCCAAATATACATATATATGTACATAGGTATATAGGTGTATATGTATGTGTGTGTGTGTGTGTGTGTGTGTGTGTGTGTGTGTGTGTGTATTCCCATAGTACAGTGAACACTTAACGTGCCCCTGGCTAAGTCAAGTAACCTTTAACTGCCTCGGTTTCCTCAATTACAAATGAGGATACTAGCACCTACTTCCTAAGGTTTTAGTGAAGATCAAATAAGATATTTGCAAAATTCTTTGCATAGTATCTAGCACATAACTGGCACTTAATAAAGGCTGTTCCCTTCCTTTCTCCTTCCTCAGACTACATTGTTTCTTACCCAGTTTATACTGTCAAAGAAGAATGGGCTTCCTGGGGCACCTGTTCCTGAATACTTGGCAACCCAAAAGCCATGTCCTCACTTAGCACTACTTTTTGTCATTCAAGTGCACAGGATACCTTTTCAACTACTAGCTGTGCCTCCTGTCTCCCACCAGTGGACAAAGTGCTGACCACTTTGTTGGAAAGGGATAAGGCATTAGACAAAGGAAGAGGGTGTACAGGTGATAGCAGCCTGAGCAGCAAGTATCTGGCACTAGAGATTTGGACTCCCAGGAAGCAGGCTAGGTAGCTAACCTCTGCCCAGCTCCCCATCTTTAAGAGGGGACAATGGCCAAAGCCTACTAGGAACAGGACCTTCCATTGCCAGCTATCATTCATTCTTGCTTTGTATCTGGCCTTAGGAATTCCAGTAATAGGCAATTCTCACTGGAACAGTATGTTAGCTCTCAAGACTTCTAGTTTACCATTCCCTTCCAGGGATTGTACAAACAACAACAGAAGCAGTAGCCAAGTTAAAGACCCTCATAGTGCTTTGGCAAATATCAGAGCTGGCATTTTGGGTGGGTAATGAGTATTTCTACATAGCAAACAATTTCTGTGCTTCCATGTGGAGCTGGCTATAGGCATATTAAAACAGTTTCTATTCTACTATTTATTAAGTAAATCATTCTAAAAGACAGCATTCTTTAATCAGATAGTGTTGCACTTATTATGCTTTTGGCTCAAGCTTTAGAGGTCCTATCTATTTGAAGAATATGGAATATCTATGGCACTTGTAGTCACAAGACTCAGTGTCCCCAAGGCTCAAAGAGACAGAAAGAGGTCAACCAGTCCATCCTGATGTGTCCAATTACACAGAAAGGAGTTTGTTTGTTTTTTTTTAAATCTTTCCTTGATATAATGACAACTTTAATATTCCTCCTATCTACTCTTATTCCTTCCTGCTACAGCAAGGGTAAATACTTATCCCATTAAGGTCATGGATAGTGGCAAGGCCAGGACCAGGACCAAGAAAGCTAAGTAGCCATCAAAAGTTTAAGTAAGCAGGACAGAGAAAGGAAAGTTGTAGTTAACAAAAGTCAGGAAAAGGGAAATGTTCAAAAAACCATGCCATAATGGTGACGAAAGACTGTAATAATTATTTCTATTAATCTTAGTTTATAAAGCATTTTATATAAATCTCCTTTGATAATTACAATAAATAATTACAAAAACACACAAAAAAAATCTCATAATCACTGTATGATAGGCAGGACAAGTATGATTCTCCCCATTTTACAAGTGAAAAAACTAAGACTAAGACCTTAATCCAAAATCATACAGGGATATGACACAATGACAGTTATAATGATAGCAGAAACAAAACTGAAATTCTGACTTAATATTAGCTCTTTTTGCACTATATAATGTTGCTTTTCAGGCAGGCAAAATCTGAGGAGCAAGAAGATCCCTGGAAGATCTATAGATAAGAGAAGAGTTTATGACCAAACAAGAGATAGAGAGGATCACAGAAAGTAAAATGGATAATTTTGATTACATGAACTTAAAAAAAATTTGCACAAAAAAACCCCAATGCAGGCAAAAGTAGAAGGAAACGGGGAATTTTTTTTTTACTACAAGTTTGCCTGATAAAGGCCTCATTTCTCAAATATATAGAGAACTGAGACAAATTTTTTTAAAAAAAATTAGAGCCATTACACAAAGGATAAATGTTCAAAGGATATGAACAGGTAGAAGAAGAAGAAGAAATCAAAGCTATCAATAGTCACATGAAAAAAAATTATCTAAATCACTATCGATTAGAGAAACATATATTAAAATGGTTCTGAGGTACCATCTATCAGATTGGCTACCATGGCAGAAAAGCAAAAAGACAAATGCTGGAGAGGATGTGGAAAAATAGTAATACTAATGCACTGTTGGTAGAGCTGTGAACTCCAACTATTCTGAAGAACAATTTGGACCCAGCAACAGTAATACCACTACTATGTTTGTATCACAAAGAGATAAAAAAAAAGTTGGAAAAAAAAGGAAAAGGACCTACAAACCTTCAAAATATTCATAGTTTCTCTTTTTGTGGTGGCAAAGAATTAGAAATAGAGGGGATAACCAACAAGTGGGGAATGGCTGAACAAGTTGTGGTATAATGTTGTGATGGAGTGAATACTATTGTGCTCTAAGAAATGAGAAGAAGGATGGTTTCAGAAAAACCTGTGAAGACTTAAATGAACTGATACAAAGTGAAGCGAGCAGAACCAGAAGAACATTGTACACAGTAACAGCAATACTATAATGATGATCAACTATGAAAGACTTAGCTATTCTGATCAAGACAATGATCAAGACAATTTTAAAGGACCCCTGATGAAAAAGCTGTCCACCTCCAGAGAAAGAACTCTTTTTTCTTTATTTTTTTCTTGTTTATTTTTTTCCCTACATAGCTAATAGGGAAAGATATTTTACAAAACTTCACATATATAGTATCATATTGCTTGCCTTCTCAATGGATTGGGGAAGGTCTACAGGGAGCAAAATAACTGGGAACTCAAATTTTTTTAAATGAATGTTAAAATAAAGTATATATTTTAAAATATATTTTAAAAGAAATCAGAAAGAAGCAAAACACCAGAAAATCAAACAGGCTCTGAAGAATGGGGGAGAGGAACAGGATTTAATGATGAGAAACAAAATGAAGGTAAACTACGAATCAATAAATGAAAAAGTATTTCGTAAGTGCTTACTGAGTGTCTGGTATTCAGACGAGATCACATAAGTCACAGCACAACAGCAACAAGAAAAAAGCAGAGACGTGAAGCTTGAATCTAAGCCACGGATTCTTATGTACAAATTCCTACCAAAGCAGGAACTAATGCCAGACTATGAGCAGGTGTAGGCCTGTGACTATAAGTAATACAGTTGCATCTAAATGGAAATATGAGAAGACCCAATTGTGATGATACAGAGTTTCAGAGCTTTGGCCAGTGTTTGGTGGTTGTTGTTGTTGTTGTTGTTGTTGTTCAGATTGCAGACCTTATTTTGGAAGACAAGAACACTCTGAAGAATTCTGAGGAGGAAGACAATACCATGCCCATTAATCCTAGAATTTTTTCCAAACCAAGGAAAAGTCTAACACCGAACCACAAGATACCTTGACTACTAGCCTGTCAAGGTTGAAAATATGATGCTACTGCCCACCTTATGTTGTAGAGCATGATAATCAGAAGATAACTCATCATATTACATTTGATTGTGTGCCTACAAAAGGCAGCTCATAAGAGTGGGGTGACAGATAGTGAAGGAGAGATACAGAAACTGAGAAAGACATATACACAGAGACAGACGCAAAGAGACAGAGAAAGACAGAAAGAGACAGAGACAGGCAGATGCAGAAAGACAGAAATAAGGAGAGAGAGAGAGAGAGAGAGAGAGAGAGAGAGAGAGAGAGAGAGAGAGAGAGAGAGAGAGAGAGAATTTTTAAGACAGACAGCAGACTCCTATATCTGTGCCAAGGACCCACAAACAGTCCACAGAAGTATTAGAAAGGTATACAGAAAGAACAATTTCATACCACACACTCAACAGATCTAGAAAACAAATACAGGTCATAGTAAAAAGAAGTCTAAACTGGACCACTTATATACGCAATATTGCTACCTCTGGATTTCTTACCTAGCCTTAATCGCTGAATAGGCATTGCTTCAGTCAAACTGAGACCTGGGAAAGACCTTAGCTTAAAAAGACCAAGGTCTCCCACTGCATCAGGGTATCTCCAGTCATCTTGATCTACATCTTGCTACTGGACCCAGATGGCTCCAGAGGAGAAAGTGAGGCTGGTAACTTTGCATGGTCCACCCTCATTTAAATCTAATTCACTTGCATGTCATGATATCACCTTCCTGATGTCATGGTCCTCTTCAAGAAGAAAGGATAAACAACAACAACAACCTCTGACAGAGAATATACCCTTTTGCTAGGAATATTACCAAAGGAAATGAAAAAAAAAACCCAAAATGCTTACTAGCATGTGCTTCCTGTTTTCTTGTTTCTAAAATTCCAGAGTTGGGAGTCTGGCAAGTCTTTTCTCTGCCCTATTTGCTGAACAACTGTCATATGTGAGCTATCAGAATACATATTTTTTAATCTCCTGGCCTTTTTACTCTATAGTTTTTCATTCATTTTCACTTCTCTGGCTAAGAATAAAGCATATAGTATAGCAAGGTTGCTAAGGCCTCTTATTTTGGAATTTAACATCTACCCAATGAAATATAGGAGAGGCAGGTAATCTATGCCAAGCTGGGCTGTACACGATGCATTTTAAGGATTTCTTCAGTGGTCTTTATTTTTCCCATTATTACAGCCTAGTTTTATATATTGGTTTGTTTTTGAGCTTATTTCCTCAAGGTGATCAATGTGAATTTTAGTCCTGAGTATTTGGTAAATACAACTAATATTTAGAGAGATCTCTGTGTATGTGTATATGTGCCTGTGTATACATGTGTGCTTTCTCCTTTCACTCCCTCCAATCTATCTTTTCCAGAAAAAATGTTTTCATTTGCACAGATCTGCTTGTGCTACTAAATCACAGATCACAGAATCTGAGTTGGAAGAGATCTAGTGGCAAGAGAGCAATCTAGGCAATGGTTATGATAATATAAATTTTAAAAGAATATGAAAAGGCAACTGCATTCATATTGAGTGTATCCTGGTCCAAAAAACAGATGACAAAACACACTTAAAAGAGATGCAGACACCATGGGAATGGAATATTATATGTCAGGTAATCGTTTTGCTTGTTAGTCTTACTTAACTATTTTTTACTGTTACCATGGATGATTTAAGGGCAGGGATATTTCATAAAATGAATGTAGCATAATGAATATAAGACATTAAAAAAAGTTAATCACTATAGGTCAGTGGACTTGGCTTTAATTCCTGGCAAAATTCTAGAATGATAAAGAGAATAGTTTGTGAACATCCAAAAAGTGAAGAGGTGATCAAAAAGAGATAACATTGCTTCATTAAGAACAAATCATGCCAAATATAAATAAATAAATCAATAAGGGTTTATTAAATTAAAAACAAGACATTTTCCGCATTCAAAGAACTTATAGTCTATTTGAGGATATAATATTTTCACAGGTAATTATTATGTGATATAATGACAAGAAAAGGGATTGGATGTGGGATTTCATAGCTATAGAGAACTCTCAAATGAAGAAATTTCCTTTACAGGAGTAGGTTAACATATCTTTTGCATCTTTTAGTCTTGATAATTTGCACAGGGTCTTATAACCAGCATGTTTCAGAGGCAGGCTTTGAATCCTGGTTCTGAGGCTCGCTATGTCATGGTATACGTGAATTACATATATTCTCACGAATTCGCAGTCTAATGAGGGAGACAACATGCAAACCAGCATGTACAAAGAAAATATACATGTAGGATAAAGTGGAGGTAATGAGCAGAAGGAAGAGACTATCAATTAATAGGGACTATGAAAAAAATCTTGCAGAAAGTGGCATTTTATCTGAAATTTGAAGGAGAGTAAAAATTCCTGGCATGAGGGACAACCAGTAAAAAATGCATGGAGTCAGAAGATGGAGTGTCTTCTGTAAGAAACAGCAATGAAGTCAGTTTCACTGAATCTCAGAGTACATGAGCTGGGGCGGGGGAGTGAGAAAGAAGGAATAAGATGTAAGGAGACAGGCGAAGTAGAAGGGGGCCGGCTGGTGAAAGGCTCTGAACACCAGAGGATATTCTGTTGGATCCTGGGGATGACAGAGAGACACTGGAGTTGACTGAACAGGGGGAGGGGGACAGGGGAAAGAGGTGAGGTCCTGGGTGACACAGTGAGACCTGAGCATTAAGATCAGTCTTGACAGCTGAATGGAGGAAGGACTGGAGTGAAGAGAGACTTGTGACAGACATTTTAACCGGAAGGCTTTATTTTATTTTATTAGAGTAGTCTAGGTATGAGGTGATGAGGGCCTGTATTAAGGTGCCAGAGTAGAGAAAGGGGGTATTTATGACAGATGTTATGAAGAAATCAACAGGACTTAGCTACAGACTGGATATGGAGGGTGAGAGTGAGGAATCAACGATGACAATGAGGCTGTAAACCTGGGTGAGGGGGAGATTGGTGGTGCCCTTAAGAGTAAGAGGGAAACTAGAAGAAGAAAGGAATTGAGAAGAAAGAAAATGAGTTCAAGTTTGAACATGATGAATTTAAAATCAATCAATCAATATTTATTAAGTATCCTAGGGTAACGAAAAGAAGCAAAAGATAATCCCTGTCCTCAAGGAGCCTAATGAGGGAGACAATCTGCAAACAAATAATTACAAAGCAAGTTATATACAGGATACAGGAAATAATTAACAGAGGGAAGGTGCTGGAATTTAGAGGGGTTGGGAAAGGCCTAGTGTTGAAAGTGGAATTTTAGTTGGGACATAAAAGAAGCCAAAGAGGTCAGAAGCCAGAGAAAAGCTGAGAGAGCATTACAGGAATGAGGTACAGCCAGAGAGAACATCCAGAATGGAGAGATGGAGTGTATCATTTGTGGAATAGCCTGGAGGTCAATGTCACTGGATCAAAGAGTGTGTGTGGAGGAGTAAAGTGAAAGAAGACTGGAAAAGGTAGGAGGGGACTAGGTTATGAAGTCCTGTGAATGCCAATGGAACACTTTGTATTTGACTCTGGAGTCAATAGGGAGCCACTGAAGTTAACTGAGTAGGGGGATGACATGATCAGACCTGCACTTTAGTAGCTGAATGGAATTGATTGAAGTAGAGAGAGATTTGAGGCAGCAGACCCACCAGCAGGCTACCACAATAATCTTGGCATGAGGTTTTGAAGGCTTGCACTAGAGTACATCCAGTTTGAGCTATCTAATAGGCAGTTTGAGATATAAGAATGAAAATTAGAAAGGTAAGTTAGGACTGGATAATTAGAACTGAGAATCATCAGCACAGGGATGATAATTGAATCCATGGGAGCTGAAGAGATCACCAGTAAAACAGAATCAATACAACTGGTAAAACACAATGGTCAATGTTAGAACCATTCTACCTAATTTAAATGACATGTTTCTTTTTGTGTTAATAATGGATAATGTTTCCCTTCATTCAGAGAATAAACTGTGTGAAGGAATTTCTTTGAATCTTTTCAGGGCAAGTTCATCATTAATGATAAAGCACAATAAAATCATATTTCAAATAATCTTGATAATTTCAAAATTTTTGGATGACTTGTCAGATATGATTAGGTTATTAGTTTTTTAACTTGGAATGTGGCTAACAAAGAACTCATACTAGGAGAAGAAGTATAAGTTTTCTCTTCAATCTGCAATCTCCTTGAAGCAACATTTTTATGATAACTGTCTATTTTATAATGATTGGTTTAGTTAAAATTAGATAACACAAACTGGATTTCAGTGCAATACACTGAAACTGAATAAACAAGTGAAGTTGCCAGTATCAGCTCCCCCACTTTGGAGAATTTCTACTTTTCCCTTGAGACATAATGTATACGTTAATGGCATGGACCAAATAAGGGTACCAAATTCAATATGTATTAAACATGAATAATTTTACATTCTCTTTTTTTAGACAAAAAAGAATATAAATAGAAAGTCAATTTTTTTTTCTCCAGGATCCCAATGAATTGTTACATTTACCCTGTTGCATGCATATATACCACCTGGAGATCATAGTTGTAGACAACAGGTAACCCAATTTTAGAAAAACCTCCAGTCTCTCATGCTATACTTGTAGACAAGATGGAGATATATGAGCTGGATAGTAAAGTTAGGTGAATTCAGAAGTAGCTGAATTACTATACCACCACCACCACTACCCCATCTCTGCCCCTCCCCAACTGTCCTGCAAAAATTGTAAATAGTCATTGATGCTTCAACATTCATTTGGAGGAACTTATAGAACACTCCAGGAATCTGTTATTGGCCTTGTATGTAGCATCTTTATCAATGATCTGGATGAAGGCAGTGATGGCATGTTTTATCAAATTTGCAGATGAATATTATGAGGTATCCCTAGCCACACTACCTATACCACGGTATAATAGTAAATAGCAGATATCTTGTATCTATTTGAATGGGCCATAATAAAAATCTAGAGAATTCATAATAACTAACCATAAATGAAACAATGAAGAGTGAAGAGAGCAAATTCTAGAGAATAATACAAACAATGTCAGCAATAATATACACGAAATGTATACTAAATTTTGTTTGAACTAGATTAACTACAATGAATAATTTTGAATCCAGTGCAAAGGATGAAACCAGACATCTAACATCTTAGTAAAGAAGTAGAAAGACAATGAGAAAAGTCAAGCTAGTGCTAGACTTTGACGAGCTTTAAAGGTCAAAATGTAAGAATTAATATTTAATCTCAGGGGCAACTGAGAGCCACTGAAGGTTTTTGAAAGAATGGTTGACTTGGTTGACAACTCTGACACCTGAACCTTAAGAATATTATTTGGGGAATATGTGTAAAGGATGGATTAGAGAGGAGATAGACTAAGAAAGAAAGAACATCAATTAGGTGACTATTATAAACAGTCCAGGTAAACAGTAAAGAAAGAGGGCTAGACTAGAATGGTGGCAAGTATGTCTGGGGCATTCCTATTTCCAGGTAGTGCTCTCCTCCCTCCAGTTAATGAACAATATTCAGGGCCATTTTCCTAGGTGAGAAGATTAGTGACTGGTAAATTCAAATAAGCTAGGAGTTGGACTACCTGCCTGGTCTCTACATTATCTTAAACAAAATCAGCCCTTCCTACTGAAATTCTCAAACAACAGGGAAAGTTCCAGAGTCAGGTAAGCAGAGGATCATGTGCAGATATAAGGTATAGGACATCCTTCTTTATAAGAAGATGAGGTAGCAGTACTATAATGTTGTAAGTCAGAAGACCAAAGAACCAAAGCTCAGAGACACCTCTTCCATGAATCTTTACCTGAACTCCGTCAGTAACCTTACCCTGAGGACTGCAAAAGGCCCTTTCCTCCCTAATGAATTTAACATTATAGAATATCATGTATTATATTTATCTAAGTTTGTATTATTCTCCTACTAAGTGATAAGCTCCATGAGGGTAGGGACTTTGTCTTAGCTTTGTATTTCCTACACACACAACCCAGTGTTCTGTATACACTAGGTGCCTGATAAAGTTTTGTTGAATTGAACTGCAATCCTGCAAAGTGATATGAAGACTGCATAAGCTGCCATACCTCTCCATAACCAAGAAGAAAAGAGAAGGCTAAGGGAGAATCAGGGGTACCACTCTGACAACCAAGCCATCTTTTTTTTGTGGAATACACTTGCAGGACTTGCGCTCATCATTCTTTCCCCACACAATCCAATTAATAGCCAGCTACAGACAAGCAAACTATTCACTTCAAACTTGGGTTTGAATTCCTCATCGTCGGTAGAGCCTTATACCTGTCACTCCATGGCTGGATCTTTTTCCTTATCTTTAAAACAAAAGGTGTGACCAGATGATCTTTCAGGTGCCTTCCAGCTCTAAAGCCATTAACCTAAATCAGAACGGACTGAAAGCACTTCACTAAATACCCAGGAGCAGCTTTCAGTAGTTTACTCATGCTAGAATTGACTGCTCTGAGCCATCCTCCATCTGTGGTGTAGAGAATTCATACCGGGAAAGGGACAAGCCCCATGTCTGTTATACATTTTCACCGAAACATACACAGCCACAACCACCCAAACAAGTATCTCTTCTGACTGCCCAGAACAAAGAGGCTACCGTGACAAATTAATGCATATTCCACTTAGGTTGAATCTCTAGGAAAGTAGGCTGAGATACCTCTATTCTTCTAGGGCAAGGGTTCCCAATCTGGAGATCATTTTAAAAAATATTTTGATAAATGCATTATAATATAACTGGTTTCTTTTATCATCCTATGTATTTTATTTTATGGATTTAAAAACATGATTTTGAGAAATCCATAGGCTTCACCAGTCTGCCAAAGGGGCCCATGACACAAAAAGTTAAGAACCCCTGCTCTTGGGGGATGTTAAGATAGCCACAAATACTACTGTATTGAATGACTGTATATCCAAACATACAACATCAAATTCTTGCCTCCTCTTTTTTTTTTTTTTGATGAGGCAATTGGGGTTAAGTGACTCCCCCAGAATCACACAGCTAGTAAATGTTATGTGTCTGAGGCCAGATTTGAACTCAGTTCCTCCTGACTCCAGAGCCTGTGCTCTATCCCCTGTGCAACCTAGCTGCCCCCTCCCCTTCTTTTCTAAGCTAAATTCTACTCAATTCAACAATCGTTTATGACATGTCAAACAGTCTGTCAGGACTTAGGGAGAGAAGAAAAAAATTAAGAGTATCCTTACCACCGAGGAGTTTATATTCTATTAAGATGAGGAAAAAAATAAAAGACTACAGATAATTCAACAAAGAACATAGACAATTAAAAACTTAATGAATTCAAATATATACTCTAAGCCTCACCTTGAGAATGTCTCCTTCATAGAGGTCAAATGTCTTAGCTTTAAGCTGAATCCCTTTTCCTGGCTGAGTCTGGATGGAGTAGATACACTCATGATTGTTACTGTAGTTCACAGGAAAGTTGGGGGATAGCAGGATGCCTTGAGTCCCAGTGACAGATGACCCACATTCAGCTAGAAACAGACATAGTGATCATAGATGAGTAATCCCCTACTTTGACAGGGAAATACAGAATTCAAAGTATCACAATACCAAATATATTTGTACACAATTGGTTAGTCTGTCTCCATTACTCTCTCAAATCCTTCCCCACAACTTTGTTTTATGAAATTCAACTTGGTTTATAGATTTTCACAGTAAAATGAATGACCAAGATGAAGAAGGGGAGACCATATGAGAGCATACACAGCCTCTTTGATTTAGAAAGGTTGAAAGCAGAGTCTATAAAATCATGAAAGCAATGTAAATGGGGAACAGTCTTACTGACTACATTATGAATAGCAAAATTGAAAGTGTGGGGTTGTTCAAGCTTAAAGTAGATCATTTCAGGAAAATTACAAGGAAGTCATAATGAACTATTCTGGGCTTATCTATGGGCTTACCTATGGGTTAATGCTTTGTTCTCTCAACTAGGGTAACATCCTATTTAAATGAACACTTTATCTTTCTGAGTTTGTCTCACCTATGGAATCAGAAAGCTGGGCTGAAGCATCTAAGATATTCCTTTCAATTCTGATAGCTTGTCATTATAAATGCATTTTAACAAACACTTTCTGGAAATACTGCTCAACCAT
Source organism: Phascolarctos cinereus (assembly GCF_003287225.1). NCBI lineage: Eukaryota > Metazoa > Chordata > Mammalia > Diprotodontia > Phascolarctidae > Phascolarctos > Phascolarctos cinereus. The sequence goes on from NW_027556098.1 coordinate 355,012,165, forward strand.
CCTTAAGGGCAGCCAATCTTGTAAAGGTTAATATTAATACTAATTCAAAGAATATACTATGTAAAAAGCCCTGCTCTGGGTGACAGGGATCAAAAGATGAGACAGTCATAATATTTCCAAGGACCTAATGGTGAAAGAACACATGCACATAATTCACAGGTTCTAGAAAAGATTCCTATTCATATATAGGACAGAGCTCTGAGACCTCTTCTAGTTCTGAGATTAATATCTGAAAACTAATATTTGTAAAGCTATCTTAAATATTATGAAGTAAACATGCAGAACCTTTTAAACCAAAAATTATACAAGTCAAAAATTAACAGTACCAGAAGAACTTAGATAAATTCTTTGAATTATCCAAGTTATTCAGAGAAGTTAGTGTATTTGGGGTATGTCTACGACCTGTGATGTCAAGTTAAGTGATGACATGCCACTCTCCCCCCCAAAATCCCTCAGTGCCAACCAAGGAGAATAATGCACTAAATAGATATGGACATGAACATGGGGCTACTCTTCTTGTACAGCCTTGAGTGCAGATGTCTATTGTGTGTAAAAATGGGATGTTTTAGTTGAACTTTACATGGTATCCACAAAATTCCAAAAGTTCACAGGGAAACTAAAGAAATGGGAACTCTACGACTAGTTCTATATGTTTATTCTATATTGTATAAGGGAGGTCTTCAAAGAATCATAGCATGCCACTCTCCTTCAAGCATTCTTAAGTCCAGTCAATCTGGCCTTCTTGTTATTCCCCACTCACAAACATTTCCCTCCCATCTCCATGACCTGGCACAGGTTATTCTCCATGCCTTGTATGTACTACCTCCTCATTTCCACTTAGCTTCCTTAAAAGCCCAAATGCAACACTCCAAATAAATTCCTTCCTGATTCTCCCAACTGCTGGTGCCTTCTCTGCCACACCTTGATAAATTACCTTGTGTTTATACTGTATAAATTTTAGAGAGAGAATCAGTTTGTTACAGAGGAAAAATAATGCATTTTGAGTCAGGGAAGCTGAATACCATACCAGTCCTGACCCTACCTGTCCTTCTGACACTACCTACCTGACCTTTGGCAAATCACTTAAACTCTCCAGATCTTAATGTCCTCATCTCTAAAATAAGGGAGTTCAAATCAATGTCCTCTCAGGTCTCTTCCAGTTTGGAATCTACATGAATGTTGTCTCCCTCTACAGAATGTAAACTCCTAGAAACAAGTAACTGTTTAATGCCTGCCATATAAGTGCTTAATAAATATTTATTAATTGATTATTGATTAAAATCATCACAGGGCTTCAAATGAAGAAGCAATACAGTACAGTAGAAAAAGCACTGGATTTGGAGTCAAAAAACTGAATTTTAATTCTTGCTCTGTCACTTGTTACCTGTGTAACTATGACCATGATATTCATTTGTGGCCTGTTTCCCAAATGAGGAGGTTAGACTGGATGACCTCTAAGTCCTTTCTAGATTGATGATCCAAACTTCCTCATGGAGAGGTTGTAAGAATTGTGAAATAACGTATATAACGCTTACAAAACCTATCAATTCCTCCAATGAGCTTCCTGGCTGCCCACCCCAACTCCAAAGTTCTCCTACTTCCTTAGAGAAAGGAAACTGTAGGAAAGGCCTCTATCAGGGAATCATAGACCTGAGGCTAAGAGATAAGGGATTTTTATAATAAATCATTACCAACAAACCTTTATCAATAAAGTATCCACTACATACTGGGTTTGGTTTGGATTGTCCTTAGGAGGCAATGAGGTCAAGACTTCTTCTTCTTACTTTGTCAATACAAACTAAAATGGGAAGGAGAGGAAAGCATGTCCTTCTGGAACTTCTACTCAGGAGAAGTAATGAAGGTCTAATTCCTGGACAGTTGGCCCCATGGCCTGTGTTGGCTGGCTCTAAGGAAGGAAATCTGTTCTCTCTTGAGGATAGTTAAAAGATCCATTTCAGAGTTGGCAAGGGATTGTCCTAGAAGCTGCTGGTTCACTGAGAGATAACAGTAAGATGGAAGAACACTACTCTGGGAATCAGAAGATTTGGGTTCAAATCTCAGCTCCAAAACTTATTACAATATTCACTGCTTATTACTTCAGTTTCCTCATCTGTAAAATGGAGGCAATAATAGTTACACAACTTAGTTCATGGGGCTATTGTGAAGAAAACACTGTGTATTAGCTTATAAATTCCAGGGCCTTCATCATTTTAATACTGAATCCCCATGCTGCACAAAGTAGGCACATAATAATTGTTTGTTCAAATAAGTCAAATTATATCTGAGTGAATTAAACCAATATAAAAACGTGAACTTCATTATCACTTTCATCTTCTGGTCTTATAGTGTTGTCCCCATCATAAAGTTCTCTTCATCTTCACTCTTGGGAAAGGAAAGGATTTGCCTCAATTCACAAAGTAAGGGAGCTGTGTTAGATGATCTCTAAGGTCCCTTCCAACTTTAAATCCTCTGAAATGAATCTGTGCTAGCACAGATCTTCCAAGCAAAGCCCCAGTGATAAGAATCAGTGGATCACAGGTTTAGAGCTGGCAGGGACTTCTAAAACTATTCAGTTCAAACCAGTCATACTATCAATGAGGAAATGAGGCCCAAAGAGGTTAAAGGACTTGTTCAAAGTAATGCAGGTGGTAAATAGCAAAGAAAGGATTTGAAACTAAGTCTTCTGATTTCAAGTCCAGACCACAGGATCTTCCAGACAGGAAAGAACTTCTGCTTAGATCTACTCATAGCAATTAGAAGAACAGGAATGAAAAACAGATTCTGACCCCAGGGCTGAAAGGGACTGAAAGAGCTCATTTAGAATGGCCAACAAATTGTTAGACATGAATTTAAAGGGATATTACTACACTGTGAGAAATTACAAATATCATGATTTCAGAGAACCATGGAAAGACTTATATGAATTGCTGAAGAATGAAGTAAGCAGAACTAGGAAAACAATAGACACAATTACTACAACAATATAAATGAAAAGAACACAAATCTAAAACTGAAAGTTGCGAAATTAAAATAATTGATCTTGGCCCTGATGAAGAATTGGAAAAATGTGCCTATTTTCAGAAGTGGGGAACCAAGGGTGTGAAATAGTGTATATACAAATCTCCTGATTCCCAGGGTAGTGTTCTTCCATCGTACTACACTGTTTTCTATCAGTGAACCAGCAGCTTCCAGGACAATCCCTTGCCATCTGTGAAATGGATCTTTTAACTATCCTCAAGAGAGAACAGAGTCCTTCCCTAGAGCCAGCCAGCACAGGCCAGGGGACCAAGTGTCCAGGAATTATATATTGTATATACTATTGTATAATCATTGATATACATACTGTTTGTTTTGCCTAAATTGATTTTTTTCCTCTTTTGTTTTTATTCCTTCCCTAAGTAAGTGAAATAAAATTGATGCAAAAACAGAAGATAATAATAAACATTTTTTAAAAAAAATATATATTTTTTAAAAAAGGATCCTTCAAAGGGGGCTTGAATCTACCACATCCAGAACAATGATTTTCATTCCTACTATGAAAGACTTATTTCCTTAGTTAAGGACCATCAAGTGTTTAATAGTTCCCAAGATCACTAGGTTTTCTACCTTCTCTAATTCAGATTTCTGACATGGCAACTAAACGTCTTTACTCTCTTCTTCTGTTTTCAAAGTTAGCGTTCATCATTGCTCTTCTAAGCTTGAAGACCAGTGTAATGATTGCCTTGGACTTCCAATCTCTAGGTACTTTGCCACTCTTTCTTCCTAGTCTAGTATTGACCTAGATCTGACATCAACCTCCCTCTCCTGTTTCCTCAGACCACAGGCTCCCTGAGGACAAGAATATATTTTCCTCTCCCTCTGAAAGTCTCTGCTCAGTGAAGAGTTCTACCTATAGGGAGGGATCAGGCTGGGGGAGCATATTTATATGTATGGGTACATTGGGATATCTTTGGGGGGGCATGAGAAAAAGAAGGGATGTTAACAGATCAAGGGTTGTCTTGCCTGTCCTTATTAGAAAATATTAGCCAAGCAAAATGAAAGCACATGACCACCTACCAACACACCTTGGCAGAGCCGAACTCCACACCCGACGTCTGCCCCCAAGGCATGTGATACGGGCTACACCCTCAAGCCGGTACCCTGGGAAGCAGGAAAAAGTCAGGACATCACCCACTCCAAACTGCAAACCCTTCCGGATACTGTATGCTGGGACCTCGGGCTCCTCACAGGGTTCCAAGTCATATTCTAAGAGAGATTTAAAAAGACAGAGAAACAAATACATTCAGAAAAGAAATACATAGACATGCAGACACAATAAAATACAAGAAACACAATTAAAGATAAAGAATAAGAGAAATAGAGAAGAACAACAGGAGATAAATGAGATAAAGAAAAAGGAAGAGGTACAGAAAGATGGTCAAAGAGGGACAGGCAGAGAAAGAAAGAAAGCACACATAACAGGTACATACCAACATTTAAGACAAAAACACAGATAAAGATAGGAAGAAAGGTTATAGAGATACACAGAAGGACACACACAAGGATTCAGAGAATGAAAACAGGAAAAGAGACAGAGACAGAAAGCAGAGAAAGAAAGAAAAAGAGAATTAGATAAAGGAAAAAGGATGTATTTTGGGGTTATCTGTTACATGGAATTACTCCCCACCAGTTTCTTGCATTATGAGATTGTTGAAGTATATATTCAACAAATTCATCATCACACACCCTAAGCTGGCCTATCTTCCCCTCTCATGGTGAGAACCATGTCCTCAAGTTGTTCTTTCTGCGCCCTCAGATCCAATTAGCTTCTTGACTCTGACTGTAAGGGGATGGGGAATGGAGATAGGTTGCATTTCAAAAGAACATGGAGAAGACAATATTTAACCCCAAAGAATGAAGTTCTAATGAAGAAATCTCAGGAAGAGTAGTAGGCTTAAATGGAAATTACTGGCTGTTAAGGGATGTATGGCTTCAGAGTCTCTTTCACATCGTAGCAAGTGGTTGGTCTCCTCTGTTTATACCTAAATCTGGCAAAGTCACTAATAGCATCTCCCGATCTTAAGAAATATCTTTAGATTCTGAGTTAGGATAATTCACTGGAGTGAGGGGTTGAAAGCGTGAAGAAATAGCTTCATTAAGTAAAAGACTCAAACTTCATATGAGCCTCAAACACAAAGGGTCACCAAACCTTTGTATCAGTGGCAAGTGAGTAGTCAGTATATGCTCCAAGTCAAGGTGAGAGCATGCCTCCTATAAGGCAGTTGGTTAATGGTTAAGAAGGCCACTAGGATCAGGTCTCAGTCACTCCAAATGGAAATTTCTCCAATATATTGGGGAGACTATAACTGTCATATCTCTCTCACTTTACCTGCCAGGTCAAGGACAAATCCAGGACATCTTACAGCCAACAAGAAAGCTTCCCTGCCTGATAGTAGGGAAGTAGAGATTCAACAAAGTGAAGGGATGTAATTTCTAAAGCTTCAGTTCAACAGCCCTGCTACGCAAGACTGAAGAAATGTAATTACAGAGATATATTTTATTACCACTACTCAAGCAAGGATGAAGAAGATAAAAAAACAAAAGACTTTTTAAAAACCCAATAGATTCATTTTCTCATATTTATTGTTATCAGAGATTGTGAAATGGAAGACCAGATGACTAGGGGAGAATAGGGAATCCCTGTTTTCTAGGGCATAGAAAAATCTTCAAAAGAAGTCTAATTGCTAATGCTGAGTAAAGAGCACAGATAATCCTTAAATGCTCCAAATGAGACTCTATAATCACATTCCTGCTTGGTAAATCTATGCTGGGAAGTTCTTTGTGTCTAACCCAAAGGCTTCAATCACATAGTAAGACAAAGCTTTCTCTTTATATTTTTAAAAGTAATCTTGACTTGTTAGGAAGAAAACTGTATGGAAGCAGAAAAAGATTATTAAAGGGTCACATCTGACTCCAAGAATCTGTAAGCCCTTTACCTGAGAAGGTGATGTTGAATCCTTCATATGACATAGAGAAGTCAGAAACAAAACGGATCTGGGCTGTAAAGTTGCCATAGAGTCCAGCACTTATTGGGGCAGGGAGCCGGGAACCAGTCAGCTGCTTCAGTGGTTGTGTGAAGCTGCCATTCTCAGTGATGAGTAGATAGTCATGGCCGCTCTCCAAGTGGAAAGTATGAAAAGTAAAGTAAACACCTGTAAGAAGGAACCAGGGACACAGAGTTGAGGTAGGTCAGGATGAAGAGGCAAAAAACAGTGACTGGGTCAGCCCAAAACCAGGTGTGAATCTCAGCTTCACTCTAAGGAAGAGAGATCCATATGTACCAAAGGCTGTGAAGATTATTCTGATTTGCAAATAACTTTTGATGTGTACACATGTATTTCTCTATTATGCACATCTGGAGAACTGACTGAAAAATTACCCGCTGTGTCTACTGCCCTCCTCTTGTTAGTTTCAGGTCCCTATATCCCTACCATGAACACTCACAATGTGTTCAGGAAGGATATATTCCTCTGCACATACAGAGATGCAAATGAATACTCAACTCAAAATCCAAGGACTTGAGGCTTTAATTCTTAGCTGAATTAGATTACCTTTAGGATAAACCATGACAGCTCATTACCTGAGAACTCTTGTTTCCTAAACTATCTCAATATCTATTCAATAATGATGCAAATTTTTCTCTGTGCTACCCTTCACATACATGACTACAGACAAACCAGTCATTTCCCATCAGACCTTTCTGAAATGATGAAAATAATTCATTCAAAAGCTACATAAAAATACTGCAATGAGGTGGTTAGTGCTGCTCTTTTCATGTAGTCTGGTGGGTTAATTACTCCCAAATGTCAAGAAGCCATTTCTTATAAAAGCAAAATATGAAACTCTATGTTCAATCCCTCCTATGCACTAAGTCTGGGAGGTATGGGGAGTGAGATGGGGTCAGGAATCCTGAACAAAGCATAGCAAAGGGGATGGCAAATTCCTTGCATATTTGGAATGATCTTTTAGTCAAAACCTAGGTCATTTAGTCAAACTGCAAAATGATTATATAGGAGTCTGCTGTCATCTGCCTGGTCCAACATCTACTTGACAACTTCTACCCCCTCATAAATACAATACAGAAATATAGAGCAATTCAGTGATGGTGAAAAGTGCACTAACAACTGAAGACATCAGGAAAAGCCTCATTTATGTGGCCAAACTTGAGGTGACCCTTGAAAGGATCTAAAAATTCCAACAGGCAGAGGGAAAAAGGCATGGGCCTTAGCCTACGCAAAGGTCTGAAGTGGGACATGGAATGTTACATACCAGAACACCAAGTAGTGTGGCTAGAACCTAGAATAGGTAAGGGTATGACAATTTCATATTCCTAGTGTAGAAAGATAAGATGGAGTCAAATTGTGAAGGGTTTTAAACAAGTGTCACTGACACTTCCTACAGTCTCCTAGCCATAGCCCCATTTTCTAACCATCTCCACCTCACAGAAAGCTTGGACACCACTTTGGACTTCTGATGGGTGAACATTTTGCTTTATCTTGCTGTGGCAGATGCCTCAACTAAGGTAATTCAGACTCTTGACAGCTTAATGGAGCCTAACACTAAATGAAATGTAGTAGAATAACCATGCATGTCTGTGGAGTTAAGGGAGGAAAGAGAATTAACAATTGCAGAAGGGTTAAAGAGAAGAAGAGAAACAAACAAAGACGGGAGGTTTGGGGACTAGGAGATCACTGGTAGGAAAATAATTTCAGTAGCATGGTAGAGATAGAAGCCTGACTAGAAGAAAAAGAGAGAAGTGGGGCTATTAGCTGTAGCCATTTTCAAAAAGTGTAGCAGTGAAATGGAGGAAAGAGATAAGATGGTAGCTAGATGGCAGATAAAACAAAACAAAGATTAGGGGGACCCAAACATGTTTTTAAGGGCATATAAAGGAGCAAAGTGAGAGAAATGTGATTAAAAGACAAGTAATGACTTTTATAATAAGGTTCTGGCAGAAGCAGGAGGAAATAAGACCAAAGCCCTAGGTGAAAGTATTAGCTTTAGTGTAAAGTAAAGATATATCTCCTTCTGTGACCAAAGGAAAAAGAAGGCAAGGCAAAGCAAGGTGCCTTACGAGGTGCCAGGTACTGTGCTAAGCACTAGGTACATAAATACAAGATAAAAATGAGAGTCCTTGCCCTCAAGGAATTTACATTTCAATGGGGAAAGACACCACACAAAAGAGAGCTAAAAAGCAAGCTGGAGGGCACTGTATCAAATTTAGAGAAGTCAGGAGTGCAGCTAGGAAGAGTATGAAAGTTAGCTGGCCTAAGTCCCTCTCCAAATATGGATGTATAAAAGGACTACACAGATTTGAAAAGTGAAAATGAATTATTGAAGAATGGAGGTAGCAAAATGGCCTGGAAGTTCCAGGGTTGGCAAAGAGCTTGACAATACCTTCTCTTAGCCTTGTCAGGGGAAGAAGGAACAGGCAACAATGAAGATGGTTGGAATGGATGTGGTATCATTAGGGGTGAGTAAAGTTTCTGTTAAAGCAAAATGGTGAAGAAATGTTGGTTTAAAAATTTGTGATTGATAATATCATCTAACATGACATAGCCCTTTCAAGTTTGCAAAATTCCTTCCAAATATGTCATCTGATCATAACAAAAACCTTGTGAGGTAGGAGCTATTATCATCCCCATTTTATAGATGAGGAAAATGAGAATGAAAGCAGTTAAATGTCTTGTCCAGGATCACATAGTTATTTAGTGTGACACAGGATTTGAACTCAGTCTTCCTGACTCCAAATCCATACTTGTGGACTTGGGGCATGGATGAGGAATTTGCTGAGAAATGAGTAAGTATTCCATTTGCAATCCAAATTCCAATGGATGGGTTGTTTCAACAAGGCTAAACATTGCTTTAAAAAATGATTTCCCCAAATTTTATGGATAATTCCTAAAAGGGCATATCATCTTTGTTCTTCTGTGATGGTCAAACTGCTGCTCTGGGAGTCAGTCCTACTGTAAGCTTTTCATTAATTATATGTGTCTGAGTACCACGGATTTGTTTGCCCATCTACACAATGGGAAGAAGAAGCAACATATCTCCCTGTGTCAGACAAAGAGTGAAGGAAAAGGGATAACTTTTCCCCTCATGGTCCCACTAGCACCTAGACACATTAACTAGTTAAACCAAGGAGTAAATTTCTTCGGATAGGTCAGGTTATTCATGGGTCTTAATCCCAGGGCATCTATAATCAATAAGAACAATAATAATAGCTCATGTTTTACAGAGGACTTTTAAAAAGTTTTCAAAGCATGTTATACATTATCTCATTTTATCCTAACAACAACCCCATGAAGTAGAAGCTATAATTATCTCAGTTTTACAAGTGAGATAACTGAGGCTCAGAAAGGGTTCACAGTCTTATTCAGGGTCAAGCACTATCTGAAACCATTTCTTCCTGACTCTAAACCCTATACTTCATCCACTCCACCTGCTTCTTAGGAATAAGCCACTTGATGAGTCACTCCATATGCAAGGCTGTCCTCCAAGTCTGAGTACAGTTTTAAGGCATTAAATCTTAAAGGACTTTTGGAACACCCTATATAATTAAGGATATAATACATTAGAAGGAAAAACAAAGGATTATGTGAAGGAATTTTGGTAGACTTGAAAACTGCTTGAGGACTGAGTCCACCAGACAATACTGGGAAGCTCTTGGAAGGCAAGGGACTTGTGATAGATCACGCCACCTCATTCCAGATTCACTGTCAGCAACTGGCATCAAATGAGCCAGTACAATAGTAAGAGTTGTTATACACCAACTGGGGATAAGTTGGCTGAAGGTGGCAACAACCCCAAGACTCATCCAATACTACATATACAAGAGCTCTGCAATGCTTTGTTTAGCTCATATCTGATGCTGCCCACTTGCTTCCCATACCAGGTACCTGCCACCCCCACCAAGTAATTCTACACCATAACACCCAGAGGAGACTATGAAGACTAGAAGAAGGGATATGACTCTTGCAAGCAGAGGTGCCTCTAAAGGAATGTCTATGTTTATTATGTAACCAGATAGGCAAGGTACTTTGCTAAAAAATGTGCAGAAGATTTTGAGGCTCACCTTTGCCATGTGATGTTTCTATCACCCAAGTACAGTTCAGGTTGTTAGGATAGAAATCAGGAAAGCCTGGTGAAAGGATAGTACCACTGGAACCTTGGATGAAGCCACCACAAAGAGCTGCAGGAACAGGAGAAAGAGGGCCATGAGAGGATAAAAGGATAACTTAGATGTTCTTAGAAATTCCAAACTGACCATACCAGTAGGAACCTGGTACTATACCGGATCCTCCCCACACTTTTCTATCCCTACCCAACACACAAACAGGAAAAGACAAGATCCAAACCAATCTCCCAACTTACCTTCACAGCTAGGAAGGGCTCGGCTCCACTGAAAGTTGGGCTCACACTCCAGTGCCTCACCATCGCTTAGAGTGTAGCCAGAATCACAACTAAAGGTCACCAAAGCACCAACATAGAAGTCATTTCCATGACGATGACCATTCACAGGGATCCCAGGGTCTAAACAGTGGTCTGATTGTATTGTTACAGCTGGAAAAGAAAATCCACAGCTAAAAGAAAGGGCTCACAGATGTAGCAAAGACACAGCTGGAAACATTATGTTACAAAAGGCTAGAATAATCTCATGTCATAGCCTAGCCTTAGACAGTTTAGCTTCTTAGCCTCATTTGGGGGAGTGAGGAATGGGGATGGAGGAGAGAAGTGGTGCAAAGTGATAGGATAGAGGTGAATAAGGACTACCCTTTCGAGGACTTCTACCTGTCAAGGTACCCATGATACAACAGTAATATATCCTTGGGGTAGGAATGTTCTCGGAGATACACTGACAACAGAAAACTTCCTTGTCAGCCCCATTGATTCCCAGGCAGCCTGGTCAAAAACACACATACTGCACTCAAGAACTACAAATGCCAAAACTCTCCTTGATCTGTTTCTAAAGGGAGGGCAATCAGGATAGCATAATTGTTATACAGGAAAGCAGTAACCAGCACTTACTGGTGCACTGCAATGTCCCCTGAACTTAGCCAGCCTGTGTATCTACCTCCTCTCCTCACATTCTTGCTGCTTGCCAGTCTGGTCATTTTGATATACCAGCTCTAGTCACATTATATAGCTCCCCTAAATGCCCAGACTAATTGCAGGTCCCAGAAAAAAATGCTGATGTAATTATTCTGTACCTTACACCCAAGCTATTCCCTTTAGTCCCTAAAAAAGAGAAATATCTCAAAGAAATGAGCTAATGCTATGAACAGTCCCACTTGGATTTGTATCTTCTCCTGAACTCTCAACTCACTGCAGTCCTGTCAGACAATAGCCATGACACATCACTATTTTCCAAACTCTTCAAACAGCAACTTCTTTTTGATCCATCTATCCTCAGAGAGGAGAATTACTTCCTACCAAATTTGCATGTGGACAGGGTAAAATCAAGCAATTGCTCTTGCCAACCAAAAGGGATTGAGACCTTCTGACATATCTGCAGTACTGGGTACACAGAAGCTGTTTGAGGTATGCCCTTTAAATGTAGGACACGGAGTGATATGGTGAGAGAGTAATGTATTGGTAGTACTCAAGACACATTGGTTCTAACCCTGGCTCCTAAGCTGGATCCTAAGGTGGGTCACTTCCCCCTCTGGGCTGATCTGTAAAGTGAAGGGTTTGGCATAGTCAATCTCTAAGGTAACTTCTATCTGTAAGACTCTATGAGTGAGTAAAACACATAAGAGGATCTTAACAGAATCATAGTACAATGGAACTGAGATATTGTCTCACTAGCTTTCAGAGAAATAAGGAGTCCTTTTCCTCACCAGCGAGGACAGGATCTTTAGGTCAGCCACTTCCCCTACCCTTCTAACACTCACTCTCATATCGGATCTGAAAGCCAATGTCCGAATGACTCTTGTCTGTAGAGAAGAGGAGATAGAGGTAGTTGCTAGTGCTGATGAGGAACTGGGGAACTTGGGTCCCATGGTAGACTCCTATCAAGGGTGATGAGTATGTACGCCCATCGCGGACCTCTAATGTATCATAGTTGACCTCTGTTTTGAATCTGCCAGGGAAGGAAAAAAAATCTTACATAAACAATAAATTTCTCATCCATTGAGAATGACAAAAATCCTAAGTTACAAAGAGGATTCTTGTTCAGAGATTGATGGGAATAAGATAGCCTCTGAAGTACATTCCACTCCGAGATTCTGTGATTTCCCTGTGAATTCAGGTTTCTGGAAAGAGGAACAGATTTAGGAAGGGTAGGCATTTGCATGTAGTTTGGATGTTCTTTAGTGTAAGTTGTTCTGTTGTATTCAAGACCCTCTAAGGTCCAAATTTGTGGCCACTGCAAGGCTTAAGACCAAATTAACTATGTACCTGGGATTCAAAATTTTCCTTTTCAGAATTAGGAGCACAGGCAGAAAGATACTCCTCCCCATTGTCACAGAAAAATCTCATTTTCCCCTTCCCCTTCCTCCAAAAGTTCCCTCCTGTACTTCCCACCCCAATCTCCTCCATGACAAGTTATGATCATAAGCACCTGTCAAAAGTGATTTTGATGGGGTATCCTGGCTGAGCTTCAATCACCCACACACAATTCAGTGCATCCTTGTAGAAGCCAGGCCAACCAGGGGAGAGGATAGTGCCACTAGGAGATGTCAAATGACCACCACAGGGTGCTGTTGAGGGGAGGGAGGGAAAAAAATTAAATTGGTCACATGGTAGTAACTTTTGGATGAGAAGACGCTTACAAATATCTCCATCCTATAAATATTTGTATAGTTGGCAGTAATGCTTTTTGGCTTTGTGGTTTTTTTTTAAGAAAATTAAAGCAAACAGGAACTATCAATTCTTTCCAGAAAGGGAACTTTTTTGACTTTGTCCAATCACATTATCTGGGACTTCCAGATGCTAAAATAAAAATAAGAAGACCAAACTATGAGTAGCCTTGATTAACTCTTGCCTAAACTATCACATTAGCATTCTAACCTGTCTCCCTGCTGCTAGAATCTCTCCTTTCTGACCAATTTTCCACACAGTAGGTAAACTGGTATTCTTAAAATATAGAAATGATCATGTCACTGCTCTCCTTCAGTGGGTCCCCCTTGCCCCTAGGTTATATAAAATACAAATTCTGCTCCTTGGCACTTAAAGCCTTTCACAACCTGGCTCTACCCTACTTTTCCAGGCTCTACTTCATTTTATTTTCCAGTCAAACTGGTTTACTTAGTATTTCCCATATGTGACATTCTATCTTCTATCTCTATAGCATAAACTATCTCCCCCATGCCTAGAATGCCCTTCCCTATTCATCTATTCATCTCCACTTCATAAAATCCCTATCTTTTCTGATGACTTCTGTTCCTAGTGCACTCCCTACCAAAATTACATCATAGATATTTTGTATTTCTGTTCATGTTACCATAGGATGTGAGTTCCTCAAGGCTAGAGACTATGTCATTTGTGACTTTGTATCCCCAGTGCCTCATATAGTGTTTATAAGAGGAAGCACTTAATAAATTTATGATCAGCAGAGACATTTGAAGTTGACATGACAAAAAAGAGATCTCCTGAAGGTTGTTGAGCAGAGGAGCAGCATGATGAGAGCACTAGTTTGGAAAGACTAAGCTGAGCACCTAGAAAGAGACTAGAGACCAGGAGATTGGCGTGGTACTCCAGACATCAATTGATGGGTAGAAGCACAAATGGAAAACAATAGATAAGACAGTTATTACAAGGGAAGAATCAATAAGACCTGGTGATTATCTAGATAAGGGGGTGATGGAAATGGACAATTCAAAAATGACTTAAAATTTCTAATCCAGGTGATTAGGTAGAACAACACTATCATTCATTTACTAAAAGTGGAATTTTGGAGAGGAAGCTTCCTGTATAGAAACATGAGCATCTAGCTCAGATACCATTTTCAACACATCACTGGTTTACCTTATGACCTATAACTGAAGCAACATGGTACAGTGGAAAGTGTTAGAGATGGAAAACCTATATTCAAATCCAGCTTCATTGAGATTTGATGCCATTCAAATGCTATGTAATAAAAATGTGACCCTGGGCAAGTAATTTATTCTCTTTGGGACTCAGTTTCCTCATCTATAAATTTAGGGGTTGGCCTAGATGACCTTTAAGGTCATTTCCAGTTCTAAATCTATATTCTATGACCAACCAGGGAAGCTAGGTGGCACAGTAGATTGAATGTCATGCCTAGAGTCAGGAAGACTCATCTTCCTGAGTTCAAATTCAGCCTCAGATTTTTCCTAGCTATGTAACCTTGGGAAAGTCACTTAATGCCGTTTGCCTCAGTTTTCTCATCTGTAAAATGAGCTGGAGAAGGAATGGCAAACCACTCCAGTATCTTTGCCAAGAAAACTCCAAATGGGGTCAGAAAGAGTTAGACATGACTGAAACAATTAAACAACAAAATGATCAAACTGTCAAGAACTTGCTACAATCTATAATTAAATCGTAAATCTTCCACCTGGTATTAAAAGCTTCATTCTTAATTCCCAACAACTATTCCTTGCCTTCGGGTCTTATACCATTTTTTACAACCTCAGATTTTGGCATGCCTCAATTTCATCAAGGTCAGTCCTCTACTGTAGTCCACAGGCACACCATGCTCAAATCTGTATCCATTTTTTTTATGATATACCATAACTTTCTTACTAATTTTTTCAGATATATAATCTCTTTACTAAGAGCTCAGGAAATACCAGTTGCTCTATGTATAGGGCCATGGAAAAAAAGCCTTAGATTGGAAGTCTAGAGACCTATAACACAGTCCCGGCTTTGACACTATCTCTGCACAAGTTATTTACCATCTCTGAGCCTCATTTTGCTCATCTAAATATTTGCAATATTGATATTATAGAAATTCTGTGAAGAAATTGTCTGCATACAAATTTGAATTATTATGTCAGACAGCTAGGTGTTTCAGTATATAAAGGCTCTGGACTTAAGAGTCAGAAAGCCAGTGAGTTCAAATCCCACTTTAGATACTTATTAGCTATGTAACCCTAGAAGAATAATTTAATCTCTCTCAGGCTTAGTATCCTCATCTATAAAATGGGAATAATAATAGCACCTGCCTCTCAGGGTTTTTGTGAAAAATACATGTATAGTACTCTGGAATCCTTAAAGTGTTATATAAATGCTAGCGATTCTTATCTTATTTAGCTAATAACGGAGTACTTAGAGGGCACAGACTAGGTCTTCTTTGCTATTTCTTCTAGCACAACTGAACAGAGTGCTTGAGTCCCAGAACTCAACAAGTTAAGAAGCATTTATTAAGTGCCTATGATGTACCAGGCACAATACAATGCTAAGTGCTGGGTAAGCAAAGAAAAGCAAAAAATAGTCCCTGCTCTCAAGGAGCTTATAATCTATCACGGGAGACAACACCAGAACAACTATGTACAAATAAGGTATGTGCAGGATAAAGGGGAGATAAACTTGGAGGGAAAGCCCCTGCATTAAAGGGGATCAGGAAAGGCTTCTTGTAAATGGCAGGATTTTAGCTGGGACTTGAAAGGAAGCCAGGGTGCTTGGTCATTGATTCTTAGTGAAATGAATACTGAAAATGATTGGTATCCAGATAGGATAAACAATCTAGAGAAAATACTTACGCCTACAATTTGTCAGGCTCTAAAGATTACAAAAGAAAAGCAGCATGGTGACAGGGATCTGAACTATCACTCTAGCTGAGGTCAATGTAAAGGCCCTGGAAAGAGGGACTACCTCTCTATATACTATGATTTCTGAAGCACTGAGGAGGCATCCTAGCCAAAAAAAAATGCCTCTCCCATGATGATTCACCAAATGTCTAAAATTCTACCATTATCCTAATAATTATTATATATATATATATGATATACATATATCATGTACATAATATTAGCTTTTATATTTATATAACACTTCATAACTTAGCACTTACACATCTACAATCTTGTCAGATCCCCTTCTATAGACAAGGACACTGACATTTAAGAAGGTAGAGTGATTTGCCCAAGGTCACAGTTATCAAATGGCAAAGACAGAAAAGAAGCTATCTCTCCTAAGTCCATGTTCAGGACTGCTTCCAGTTTATTAAGCTACCTGACCTTAGAGCTTGTTCCTTGGGGCATAATCTCTTGTTCTAATACATAAGCCTCTAGAGGAGTTATACGTTCACCTTTACTAGCCTCAATACATCTCGAAGGATCTTAACATGGTGTGGATGGATCACTTAAACTTTTCTGACCACAACTCTACTCCTGTGGCAACTGGAACACACCTCCTTCCCAGCTCCCCGTCTCCCTCACACTGAAAAACCCACCCCTCCTGAGAACATAGGTACCTTCACACCGAAGCACAGCATTGTTCCAAACCACACTGCCCTCTTTTAAGATGCAAGTTACTGTCTCTGAGCCATGAGTTCCCAGGAAGCCCTCATCACAGAGAAAGGAGATGGAGCTGCCCAACTGGAGGCTGTCACCAAATCGTTTGCCATTCACAGGAACACCAGGGTCAGGGCACTCGTTGTGTCGAAATGCTGTGTGAGATGGAGGCTGGTTAGCCTGGGCTGATTCCAGAAATAAAGCCACCACATCACATTCACCAAGCCTGGACCTCTGCCAATGCCTTCCCCAAAGCAATGGAGGGGAAGACAAAGTAGCCTTCTTTCCACCTCCCACTGTAAACCTGGGTCCAGTCCAGGAACTAAGTACTTGAACACAGAAAGAGGAATTTTTTTCTAGAATCTGCTGATTCAAAATACTGAATAAGCTGTAAGGTCGAATCTATTGCCCACTTCAGAATCCTCCACAGTATTATAATGTCATCTCCAGAGAAGATTAGACACAGTCCTGTGGTTGATAAGAGAGATCCAGTCTAAGTAAACTCACCTGAAGTTATCTGTTCCATTTCCCTTCCTCCAAGACAGGGTGTCCTCTCAGCCGCCCCAGGAATGTAAGAATGGTTCCTTAAAATAGAGATCTTCCAGCATTCCTTGAAATAATTCCTTTACCTCTCTCTGTCATCTACAATACTGGTCCATGATCTTTAATAAAACAAGCTTCTGAGGGAAAATTTGGTTTGCACCTGAACAGTCTAAGGGCATTTGAAGATTTTAATTTTTCCTTATTCTTTTTTTAAATTTTCAAATGCTTGAAATTTGGTGGGAAGGAAATCTCCAGGGCAAGTAGAAAAGGATAAAGACCTGAAATTTGTGTCTCAGCTGTTTCAGGTCTGACTCAGGAAGTAAAAAAAAACCCAAGGCAAAAGCCTGGCAAACTTTGTCACTGGCCATTAGCTGGGAGAACTAGGTGCTGCTGGTGGCAATTATGATGAATTGCAAAGCTTTGAGTATAGCAAAAGTGCCTTGGAAAACACTGCCTTTAAAGGAATAATGTTGGTTAACCTATACCACGTGTTGTCTAGTTGTTTTTACCATAAACTATCAATGTTAAAACCAATCACGCTACTCACTGGTCTTTCCTGAGAGAGAGAGAGAGAGAGAGAGAGAGAGAGAGAGAGAGAGAGAGAGAGAGACACACACACACACACACACACACACACACACACACACACACACACACACACACACACAGGACAAGAACATTTAAATGAAATATCTGCCTTCAAACTGCTGTCAATAAATCTTCCTGCCTCAAGCCAGCAAAAACAACTCATGCAAAACTTTACTCCATATAATGGAACAGTCGGAGAGCTTGGGTGTCATCCTTTTTGCCTTTACATGGGTTGTCCCCTCCCCTTCACCACCTCTTAAATCTTCAACACCATTCAAGGATAAGTTCAAGTACCATATCCTACAGGAAGCCTTCTGGGATACCCCAATCTGTTATCTGAAGTTGTTGGTGCTCTCTCTCTCTCTATTAAAATTATCTGTCATTTATCAGCTATGTAATTACAAGTGAGTCAATTCACATGGTTCTTGTGAAGACCAAACAGTATAATAAAAGAAAAGCACTTTGTCCACTTAAAAGTGCTATGTATAATCAAAGGGGATCATGTGTTTCATAAACATTAAAGCATTATATGAATGTTAGCTACCATTATAATTAATACCATTATTATCTAAAGCACTGTTAAACGGAAAAGAGAAGAGAATAACTACATTACTCCAGAGTAAAATTAGCACCAAAGGGTAGAAGTTATTGGGAGGGAGAAACTGAAACTCAATACGAGAAACAAAAAAGCTATGTAAATATAAAAGCTGGTTCAGGAAATCATAAGATCTGAATTTGGATCCTAGCTCTAATATTTATCAGCCTTATGACCCTAAGCAAGACCTTCTTTCCACACGGTCTCAGTTCTCTCATCTGAAATATAATGCCTGCACTACTGACCTCACGACATTTGCGAAGAGGCAAGTAAACCTTAAAGCATTATATAAATATGATGTGTTATCACTCTTATTATAAGAAAGGATTTCCCAAGTTAGAGCTGTCCAATTATGAAAAGGGCTTCTTCATGGGGAAGTGAGATCTTGAATACTGAAGTATTCAAACAGGCTGGATCATCATATGCCATCCAGATGATGTAGAAGAGATTCTTACACTGAGTGAGAGGTTAGCTTTGATGTACTCTAAAATCACTTTTCACTCTGAGATTCCATGAGTTCCACGAGTATATACACATTGAAATATGTGACAGAAATACATAGATGTATCCATACACACAGACACACAATTCCAACTGTTACCCATTCTTTCTGCTTATAGTTACTATCAAAACTACTGATAAACTGGGCTGCATCCGTCACACAGCATGAACACGCTGGCCAGAAGCCTGGGGCCGTCTTCAAGCAGTTGAGACTTTTTGCTCATAACTGTCTTGCATCCATTGTTCCTAGCTCCCCTAATAAAGTAATCCTTCTTCCACCCTTCAAATATGCTCAAACTAAAGAACACTATTTCTTTCAATTCATTCTCTTATAATATCTCCAGTCACCTCTCTTACTCTGCGTATATTCCAATATGTTAATGTCCCTCAAAAAATGTGGTGCCCACAACAGAATACAATATTCCAGATGGATTCTGTCCAGAGCAGAATACAATGGGACCATAACCTCACACATTCTGGGCACTATGTTTCTACTAGTGCATCCTAAAATCAAACAGGCTCTTTCTGGCTGCCAAGATCACAATGCTGCATCAAACTGAGTTTAAGGCCCACTGAAATGTTCTAGATTTTTTTTCTTTTTAACATAAACTGTCCTTTATTTCTTTCTCCATCCTTTATTGGTCTGACCCAACACCTGCCACAGTCTTCAGGAGGTGAGAAGAGGGTATAAGAATAAGCTAGTAAACAGGAAAAAAAGACCCCAGAACCCTGCAAGGGACACTAAATAATATAGACAGGAATATTTCACTGGCAGGAGAAGAGATTATAGTGAAACAAGAGGAAAGAAGTCTCAACCATCCCAGAATCCCATGCCCCTTCCCCAGCTAAACCCATTCTGTGTTCTCTCTAGCCCCTGGTATAATATCACTTCCTTATTTTTCCAGAGAGAGTGATTTCCATTATTCTACTTCCTCATCTCTCCTACTAGATTAATAGCAAAATTTCCTGCCTTCTTCCCCATAGTCCACACCCACAGAAGAAGGCTAAGGAAGGATACATTGACTTACTGGTGAAGGTGATGTTAAAGCCTCTCTTCCCTGTTGAGTGGTCTGTCTGGAACTCAAGGCGGGCCACATGGCCACTGCTGGTAAGTGAAGAAGGGATCTGGCTTCCTGAGAAGGTACCCAGAACAGGAGACTCAGCTGTAGCCCCATCTTTGATGGCCAGGAAATCAAACTGAGGTTCCACATCGATATCATTGAAGGCCAGGTGGATGCGGCTCTCAGGTTTGGCAAGGATAAGCCAGACACAGTGCAGGTGATTGCCATATTCTTCAGGATAATTCGGGGATAAGACGATACCAGATGGGCTGGTAAAGTTGAAAAAGCAGGAAACTGCAACAAGAACAGTAGTCAGGTCAGGTCTCAATTCTTAACACCCATCTTCCCTATCAAAGGCCTTACTTAGGCCTTTCATGTTGCTTTTTTTCTTTTGTTTTGTTTGTTTTTGTAAAAAATAGGTAACCAAGGATGATGATAAGAGATTCAGGAATATCAGTTCTCTTCTACAGACAGGATTACAAAACAACTAGCAACTAGTTCTAGTTTTCTATTGGGACTGAATTATGCTAGGGGAGGTTGGGTTGGTTTCTAGGCTAGATTCCAGGCTAGGTTGGAATGGGCTGATGAACAACACTGAGATTAAGAAAAGTCCCAGTAATTGAGAATAATACCACACCTCCCCTTCTGATACTCTTTGACCTTTCAGAAATACCTCCCTTTATACCTAATGTGGCCTGCTGTTCTACTACGACGGGACATGGACCAAAAAAGCCAAGTGTGATAAAACTCACTAGTTCTCAATCGTGTGTGGGGAAATGAATGGCCACATTCTGAGGGAGGCAAGAAAACTTTAAAAGGAACTCTTAGAAGGGATAATGCTGAACCAAAAGTAATAAAGCACTAATGGGAGAATTTCAAGTATTAGTGAGGTAGTATATGAAGTAAATCCCTCCATGCGTGTTCCACTTAACAAGACATTTCAATAAATGTATTCTTATGTTTCTATGGCATGAAAAAATCGATACATCTCCAGCAGGGAAACTTCTCTCTTATTGTACAAATCATTTCCCTCATGTCTTCAACATTCAAGTGGAAATGTGGGAAGTACTTTAAATCAAATCTCTGCCTCCTTCCCCCTTAGCCAATTTCAGAGCACAGGATCATTGTCTGAATCATTTTGATCAGGCAATCACTCAATCAACAAGTATTTATCAAGCCCCACACTATATTCTAGGGACTATACTAGATACAAAGGACAAAAATAAATCATTCCTACTTTTAAGAGCTCATATTCTACTGAGGGAGATGATATATACATACGTATATACAAAATAAAGATAATGTTACTGGGATGGGGGTCACTAGCAGCTGATGGTATCAGAAAAGGCTTCATGTATAATGTAGAACTTGACTGATTTTTGAAGGAAACTAAAGGATCTTAAGAGATGGAAAGAGATGGCAGTGCCTTTTGGGCATGGAAGACAGCTATGCAAATTCATGGACAAGGCAAATAAAGGAAGTGCAAAAAAGACAGCTGGGTTGGATCAAAGAGTCCATGAAGAGGATTATAATATATGATATGTATGACACAACACGATGTGTGATAATGATAGTATGTAAATGATATTGTGTAATGTATAATATGTACATTAATACAGTATCATTATAAGAGTAGAGAGGAGAAAGTTTGCAAATGGCTTTAAATATAAAAAAGAGGGGTTTGCATGTGATTCTGGAGACAACAGAAAACCACTGGAGTTTTTTGAGTAGGAGAGTACCACACAGGCCTGCCCTTTATGAAAATCACTTTAGTAGTTATATGGTAGATGGTTTGGAAAGCAGAGAGACTTGAGGCCAGGAAACCAATTAGGAGGCTATTATATTAGTGACATGTTTCAGGAACTCAGCCAATCGATCAAGGTGGTCATGCAAAAAGAGAGAAGGGAATTAATTTGAAGATGTTTTAGGAGTAGAATCAACAACAGCTGGCCAGTTATTAAATACGTGAGACAAGGGTGAGTTGTGACTAGGGTTTCAAATCTGAGTGACTGGAAAAAATGGTGGTGCCCTCATGGAATGCAAAGAAGGGTGGATTTGAGGGTAAAGATAATTGGTTCTGTTTCGGACTTACTGAGTAATACCTAGTAGATCTTCTGATAGAGCACCAACCCCTAACATAGGCTCCTGAGGAAAGCAAGAAATCAAGGTCTCCTGGAGGCAGCTATTTAAACATGGAGAAAGATGTTCTCAGGGCTCTATGGGGAATTCACAGAGGCAGGGCTCATTTGCTCCTTAAAGGAGGCTGCTCTCTTCAATGGCACCCAGATTATACCCCTGTTACTATAGGGAATACTCCTACCTTTACACTTGTGGGCATAGCTTAAGTTATCCCTATTCAAAATCATCTCTTCTCTAATTACCAGTGCCTATTTGTGAAGGAGTCAAAATATTATATTGCATACATCTCTGAGGATGGGAGACAGTTTTGTTTACTCTCCTGTCTAATGTTCAATGATCCCTATATTTGGAAGCCTCACAGTGGAGGCTGGATAGCCTCTCATCAGGGGTATTGCAGAGTCAATTCTTGCTCAGTTATTTGTTGAACCAGATGGCCTCTGAGATTCTATGAATATGGTAACCTGGATGGTAAAATACTTAAAACAATCTAGAACTCCCTCAAAAAGAATTTTTAAAACTCCTCAGAGAATCAGCATCTTACCAAAGCTAGAAGGGGAGAGAGATGGAACCACAGACTATGAGAGCTACGAGGCATTTTAATGATTATCTCATCTAACTCCCTCACAGTGCAGATGACACTGAGAGGAAAAAAAGGGAAGGTGAGCTGTCTATGATCACAGAGTTAGCTAGTGGTAGAGCTAGGACTATAAATTAGATATCTCGACTGCCCTGCCCATCAAAAAAAAAATAAGTGTAAGGATCATAATTAAAGGAAAACAAATCTTAACTTTTAGAAGGAGAAGGGGATTTCCATCATGAATATGAACTGATTTTATTGAGTCAAGGATTCAATTAACAATGTCTACCTTTAAAGATCTGCCATGAACAAAACTGCCCAATACCTGCATAATCTCACCACTCTACTATACAAAGATCACCCTTGATATTTGCAGCTACAGGGTTCCACTATTGCTATGGAAGTGGTTCAGGGAAGAGTCCAGCTAGAATGAATACAGGAGAAAGGAAGGAAGGGAAAAGAGGAGAGAAATAAACATTTACATGATGCCTACTATGTGTCAGTAACTGTTCTAAGCACTTTTACAAATATTATTTCATTTGATCCTCATAACAATCCTGTGAGTTAGGTGCTATTATCACCCTCATTTTACAGATGAGGAAAGTGGGCAGAGAAAGGATAAAATGGCTTTGCCTAAGTCACAGCTAATAAGTGTCTAAGATAACATCTGCATCTGTTTTCCTGATTCCAAGTCCAGTGCTGTCTCCACTATACCATGCTACTATCCAAAGGAATAATTTGATAAACAGCATTCATTTCATGAAATATAAGAGTTGGAAGGAACCCAAAAAGCATATATTCCACACTAGAGGAAGTAAGGGGTCCCCTCCTTAATATTTTGGGCAAGTGGTCACCTAGTTTCTGCTCAAGGGCCATAAAATATAGAGAATTCCCTCCCTCCTAAGGCAGCCTTAAATGCTGGGAAGATTTTCCTTATAACTAGCTAGCTGAAATCTGCCTCTCTCTAGCTTCTACTCTTTGATCTGTGTTTGGCCCTCTGTGTTCAAGCAATATAAATTAGATACATCTTCCACAGGAGAACTTTCAAATATTTAAAGACCACTATCATTCTGCTCACACATGTTCTTTTTTCTGAGCTGGGGAGGAGAAAAGGAGAATATATATACCTGAAGGGACTTGTAGAATGAAAAGAAATTATGGAAATTATAATGAAATTTTGACCCTGAAGAAGGAATGGGAAAATATTCCTCCCTCCTTTTTCTGAATAGACTGAGGTAACTATGGCTATGGAACATTGTATATATTTCAGAGTCAGTTGATGCAAATCCTCTTGGCTTTGTTCTGTGAAGTTTGGATTCAGTTAAAGGGCTGCACTTGAGTACCTACAGGGCCACGTGTGACCTCCAGGCCACAGGTTCTCCACTCCTGGAGACAGATAAGCACTTATTAAGCACCAACTGTGTATCAGGCACTATGCCAAGTACCGTGGATACAACAAAAGGCAAAAAAAAAACAGCTCCTGTTCTCAAGAAGCTCATAGGCTATAGAGGAAAAAACATACAAATAGCTATATACAAATAGCATAAATTAGAGAAAAATTTTCAAATTAATTTAACTAAGGCATGGAAAATAGATTGGAATGAGGAAAGATATGAGGCAGTAAGTTACTGTAATAGTTCAAGTGTAGCTTGGACCAGGGTGGTGGCAATATCACAGAAGAGAAGAAGATGCTTATGAGATATGTTATAAAGGTAGAAATAGCAGGGCTTATTTTTAGCAACTGATAATTGGATATGGTGAGATAAGAAAGAGTGAGGCATTCAAGACAACACCTAGGTTAGGAGTCTGGGTGACTGGCAAGATGGTGGTATCCACAAGAGCAATATGGAAGTTAAGAAGAGGGTAGGTTGGGAGTGAAATTATAATAAGTTCAGTTTTAGACATGTTGAGTTTAAGGTGTTCATGAGATATCAGTTTGAGATGTCCAATAGGCAACTGCAGATGTGAGAATGGAGGTCAACAAAGAGGTTAAGGCTAGATAAGTAGATCTGAGAATCATCAGCATAGACAGAGAACTGAATCCATGGGAATTGATGAGATTACCAACTAAAATTGCACTGAGGGAGAAGAGAAGAGAAACTAGGGAAGGACCCTGTGGGACATCCATGCTTAGCAGGTATAGCCTACATGAAAATTTACAAAAAGAGACTGAGAAGGAGAAGTTAGAGAGGACAATCAGGAGACAGTGGCATCCCAAAAATGTAGAGAAAAGAAAATATTAAGGAGAATATGACTAACAATGTCAAAGGCTGCAGAGAGGTCAAGAAGGATGAGAAATATGAAAAAGCCATTAGGTTTAGTGATTAAAAGAGCACTGGTGGCCAAACAAGAGATAGAGAACATTATGAAAAGCAAAATGGATAATTTTGATTATATTAAAATAAAAAGGTACAAACAAAGCCAATGCACCTAAGATTAGGGGGGAAGCAGAAAACTGGGAAAGTATTTTTACAACCCGTGTCTCTGATAAAAGTCTCATTTCTCAAATATATAGAGAACTGAGTCAAATTTATAAGAATACAAATCATTCCCCAATTGATAAATGGCCAAAAAGATATGAACAGACAGTTTTCAGATGAAGAAATTAAAGCTATCTATAGTCACATAAAAATGCTCTAAGTCACTACTGATTAGAGAAATACAAATCAAAACAACTCTGAGATACCACATCGCACCTATCAGATTGTCTAACATGACAAAACAGGAAAATAATAAATGCTGGAGAAGATGTGGGAAAATTGGAATTGGTGGAGTTGTGAAATGATCCAACCATTCTGGAGAGCAATTTGGAACTATGCCCAAAGGGCAATTAAACTGTGCATACCCTTTGATTTAATAATACCACTTCTAGGTCTATATCCCAAAGAGATCATAAAAAAGGGAAAAGTACCCACATATACAAAAATATTTATAACAACTCTTTTTGTGGTGGTAAAGACTTGGAAACTGTGGGGATGTCCTTTAGTTGGAGAATGGTTGAACAAGCTGTGGTATATGAATGTGATGGAATACTATTATGCTATAAGAAATGATGAGCAGGCAGATTTCAGAAAACCTGAAAAGACTTAAATGAACTGATGTTGAGTGAAGTGAGCAGAATGAGAAGAACATTGTACACAGTAATAGCCACAATGTGTGACGAGTAATTTTGACAGACTCATCTCCTCTCAGCAATGCAAGGATTCAAGACAACTCCAAAGGTTTCATGATGGAAAATGCTGTCCACCTCCAGAATAAGAGATATGGAATCTGGGAATGCAGATCAAAGCACATTATTTGATATCAATTTTTTCTTTTTTTGTTTGTTTGTTTCTTCTTTCTTGTGGCTTCTCCCATTGGTTTTAATCCTTCTTTACAACATGACTAACGTGAAAATAGGTTCAATATGAACGTAAATGTAGAGTCTGTATCAGATTGCATGCTATCTTCAGGTAGGGAGAAGGGAGAGATGGGGAGAAAATTTGAAACTCAAAATCTTATGGAAGTGAATGCTGAAAACTAAAAATAAATAAATATTTTTTTTAAAAAAGAGCACTGGTAACTATCAATGCCTCTACTTCCTTTCCTCTCTTCTTAACTCTACAGTCTGTTTTCTGACCTTATCATTTAAATGAAACTCTGCAATCACTTCCAAGCTTATCTTTCATTCTGTTGTGCTTGTGTATATGCCATTTCCTCTAGCTAACACAGCATAGGTAGTAAGTGTACTAGTCTCTGGGCCTCCGTAGACTCACC
Source organism: Phascolarctos cinereus (assembly GCF_003287225.1). NCBI lineage: Eukaryota > Metazoa > Chordata > Mammalia > Diprotodontia > Phascolarctidae > Phascolarctos > Phascolarctos cinereus. The sequence goes on from NW_027556098.1 coordinate 355,038,382, forward strand.
TACTGAAGGAGGAAGATTGTACATATGAACTCTAAAATCCTTCCAGCTCTATTATTGTGTTCTATGCACTGGAAGAATATATAGTTTCCATTTTACTTCTGTGAATCTACCAATCCTATGTGGCCCACCTCAAGTAGTAGAAAGATACTGGACCTGAACTTTAGTATTAGCACTTGCAGATGGTGGGAGTTAATCTGAGTCTTGAAGAAAATAAAGTCAGGAAACATGAGTGAGAGCCAGTGAAAAGGCAGTGAGTCAAGAAATGGAGTGTTGTATGCAAAGAATTTCAACCCAGCATCCCTGGCCTATAGTGAATGTGAAGGGGAATAAAGGGGGAAAAGACTGAAAAGATAAAAAAGGGTCATGTCATGAAGAACATTAAAAGCCAGAGAATTTCATATTTGATCCTGGAGTTAATAGGGAGCCACTGAAATTTGAGTAGGGAAGTAAAATGGTAAAACCTGGACTTCAGGAAGATCACTTTGGCAGCTACATGAAGGATGCATTAGAGAAGGAAAAACTTGAGGCAGGGAGACCAAATAGAAAACTATTGCAAAAGTTCAGGTGTGAGATGAGGCTCCCTATCACCTCTAGGAAACAAACTCCTTTGATTGATATTTAAAATCCTCACAACCTGGCTCCAGGCTACTTTTCTAGGCTTATTATACATTACTCCTTTTCATGAACTCTACAATCCAGCAAAAATAGCTTTCTTCATGTTCTTCATGTGGCATTCAATCTCTCTTCCGAAGGCCTTTACACAGGCTGTCCCTCCTGCCTGAAATGCATGTCAACTTCATTTCTGTCCCTTAAGAGGCTTCACTTTCTTTAAACATCATCTCATAAAGCTATCAGTATTTTGCCCTACCCTTAGAAATTGCCTTGTATATACATAGCATGTATTCTGTTTAAACCTGTATGTGAACAAGTTTTCCCAAGATCGAATGTACGTTCCTTGATGGCAGAGACTATTTCATTTTTTGCATTTCATTATCAGATTTTAGTAAAGTACTTGGCACATAGCAGATTATTAATAAATGCTTGGATTCGATAAATAAGTAACAAAAAAGAGGCCAGGAACAAAGCTCTACATGCCACTATCAGCCTAAGATCCTTAAAAAGTGCTGCCTTTGTTCTAGTCATTCCTCTTCTTATAGAGATTATAATGGTTTCTGATTTCCTATTATATTAAATTTACATTCTTTTGTCTGGCTTTCCATTCCTGCCATGATCTCTATAGCTTGTCCCATTCACTCCTCTTTTGTCACACTATTTTTGAAAAGGGATTCTTTCTCCTTGTCAAAGCCACCTCTCCTTAATTATTTCCCTCTCTTGTTTCCTCCAAGAACTATTCCATCATTCACTGTCTTTTATCTTATTTCTTTATCCGTTATCTCTTTCCTTCTACCTAAAAACAAGCCTAGATTTTCCCCATTCTTTAAAAAGCAAAACAAAAACTTTGTTTTGGCATCACCCAAGTTACTGTCACACATCTCACACAATTACAGAATGTGAGAGTTGAAATGGACCTCAGTGGCCATCTATTCCAATTCATACAGACAAAAAAATCCCTTCTACATCTCTAACAAGTGTTTGCTCAGCCTGTGCTTCAAGACCTCCAAGAAAGGAGAGTACATCCCCTCTCAAGACAACTCATTCCACTTTTGGGTAGCCCTAACTTTTTAGGGAGTTTTTCCTGACATGGACCCCAAATCTACCTCTTTAAAACTGAAACTTCTACAAATTGCTCTTGGGTCTGCCCTCTGAGGCCAAACAGAACAAGTCTAATCCTAACTCCACAGGAGAGCCCTTCAAATACATGAAGACAGCCCTCATTTTCTCCTGAGTCTTCTCCAGTCTAACCAAATTTATTTCAGTTAATCCTCATATGTCAGGTTGTTCTCCTCTGGACACTCATCAGTTTGTTGATGTACTGTGACACCTTTAAATGAACACACAACTCCAGAATAAGGTCTCATTGGAGTGACGAGGGAATATCAACTTCTTATTCTGGAAACTATGACTCTCTTACTGCAGCCTAATATCATATTAGCCTTTTCTGACTGACATTCACCTAGCTAATTTATACTGAATTTGCAGTCCACTAAAACCCTTAGATTTTTTTTTCCAGAACAACAGCTATCTAACCATGCCTCACCCATCTTATATAAAGTTGATTTTTTATACCTAGTGCAAGACTTTGCATTTAATCTGAATTGAAATTAATCTTATTAAATTCAGCCCAATCCTCTATTCTGACAAGACCCCATTGGAGCCTGATTCTATTACTCAATTTTTTACCTAAGCATCCTGGAGTGGCGTCATATGAAAAATTGATAAGAGTACAATCTGTGGCTTTATCCAGATCATTGAATAAAATGTTAAACCACATCAGCAGGACTGGGCAATAGATCTCTTAATTACTACACTGGTGGGCTCTTAACAGCCACATTGATTTTGAATAATCAAGAACTATTCTTTTGAGGCCGGCCATATAACTAGTTCTGAATTCATTTGACTGTATGATTGTCTAACCTACATCTTTCCATCTTCTACATAAGAATAGCATAAGATACTTTATCAGAACTAGGTAAACTATATCCACAACACTCCCCTCTCTACTAGTTTAGTAATACTATCAAAAAAGGAATTGTGATTAGTCTGGCATGGACCTATACTTGATGAAGCCAAGTTGTCTCTCTGTAATCACTGTTTCCCTCTCTAGATGTCTGTAAATCATATTTAAAATAATCCATTCTAAACTTTTTTCAGAAATCAAAGTCAAGGTCAGTGGCTTACCTCATTCTGTTCTCTTCCCTTCTTTAGAAAATTGAGACATTAGTCCTCTAATCTCATATTACCTTTCCAGTTTTCCACGATCTTTCATCTAAAACTGAAAGGGACTCAGTAGTAACATCTGCCAGTTCTTTCAGGATCCAAATTATAGTTGATCTGGACGAGGTGACTTGAAATCAAAGGCAGTTAGATGATCTCTTACTATCTCCCTAAGAATCTTGAGTACCAATTCCTGGTTACTCTTTTTTGTTCTATCATCTCCAGTGTCAAGGTCTTTCTCCTTTGCAGAGAAAATAGAAACAGAATAGGAATTGGCCTGCTCTGCCTTCTCTGTTTCAGTTATCATTCCTACCACCCTGAGGACAGGTGTGAGCTCTTCTTTCAACCTTCTTTTTCTCTTCAAATATCTGAAAAGACACACACACACACACATTTTCTTGTCCTTTACTTCTATCAACAGCCTCTGCTCATTCTAAGTTTTAGCAATTCTGATACAATTTTTATGGGATTATCCCACGTTTTCATGTTGTTTCTCTGTTATCTAGCCTTGTTTCTATCTCCTGAACACTTCTTTCTAAAATCTGGATTGCTGAGTATTAATCTCTTCAGACAAATCTTATTTTTTCCCCTCACTGGAATTGTTTGTGTCTTCAGAATTCCATTCTTGGGTATTTTCCATCCTTCCCCCACTAACTTGTCCTGTAGCATTTTATTCCACAAGATCTTTCTCTAAAAGATGGTTCTCTGAACCACTGGACATCTGCTTCCCCCATATCTAGGATACATTTCAGACTACAGCCATATTTCCTCTCCTCTATCACAGAACCTAGAATGGAATGGTCACTTCTCCCCAGTGTTTCCATCATTTCCACCCTGATGCCATATCTTCCCTCTCGGTAAGAATCAGATACAAAACAGATTTTTTCTTTGTTGGATCCTTCATCTTTTGAAGGATGAAATTATCATTAATTAAGCCAAGAAGTTATGAGCTAGAAAGCTCCAGTAGATGTCTGGATAATTGAAGTCCCCAACACCACTATACTATGCTTCTGCGCCAGGATTGTGATCTTTTTCAGAAACTACTCATTTATTTACTCTTCCTGTCCAGAAGTCTAAAGTATACTTCAATGATAAAAAAAAAAAGTTTTTCCTCCTTTAATATTCAAAAGAAATTCTTTTGACACTCTTCCTCCCTGAGTTCTGCATTTCCTTACATGAATGTCCTTTCTTAATATACAATGCCACCCCAAGATACTATTTTTACCCATCTTTTTTCTTTTGAATCCAATTTCAACCCACCAAGTTTCAATAATACCTATCAAGTCAAATTTGCCTTTCTGCATGAAGACATCTAGTCAACTCTTGTTCGCTATCTAGATTTTGGGCAAAATTAATTAATTAATTTTAACAAGTAAATAAATTTTGGGCATTTGTGTATGATACACAATGGAAGCCTTTAGTTTTGCACAGGCTCCTTTCTTGGATTTTGTCTCCTGCAATTTCTGTGTGCCTCACATGCTATTCTTCCTTTTTTTGTGGATACTCACTATACTATCTAACTTGGGGGCTATCTATGAAAACAGACTTTTCCTTCTCCATCCTTTCTAGTTCAAGTCCCTTTTATTAGATTGGCAAGACACTTGTAATATATATTCTTAGCCATTTTTGGGTACACTCTATCTCTGGCCAGGAATATATCAACTCTATCATGAAAGTCATAATCTGGAAATCCAAATCTAATTCTCAGATACTTTTACTATTTTCTTGGCCAGCTGATCACTTCCCAAATTAACTTTTCTTTTTTATATACCTTTTCTTTATTGGGAAAAAATAAGGAATGTGCAATCAGCTCCCTTAAAGTATTCAATTTCTTATATAAGACTTCATTCATTATCACTGGTAATAATTTTTTAGGTTCCTTCTAGAAGGGTCATTTATATACACATTAATCACTGAAAGAAGTTGCCCTTCATTTTGATAAGTATTGGGGTGTTTCCTGCTATTTCTTGGATGTATATATACTCTAGGAATACAATACATCTTTCTTTTATTGTTATTAGGTCAACAAAGAGCTGCCTCAGTGTCCCTGAGCAGTCAATCATCAATCACATTCTTCTTTACTTCTTGAGCTATTTGCTAAATGAAATGCCTGATAATATCTGTGGCTCTTCTATATCATTCCTGGGAAAGCAAACAGCTTCTTCCATTTAAGAACACAGGATTCTCTCCACTTTAATTAATTTATTTTTAGTTTTCAACATTCACTTCCACAAGATTTTGTGTTTCAAATTTTCTCCCCGTCTGATTCTCTCCATTTTAAAAACATCAAATTGTTTTTAAACCCTCACTGGACAGTGTCAGTTTCTCTCCCTTTCACCTCTGGATTATACTCTTCCAATCTCTTTGTTCTCCCTAAGAACTTGGAGTGCTAGTCCTTTCACCTTTTCCAGAACAGAGTTCAGCTTATAACAATTAACAGTCACTTAGTTATGACAAAAATGCAAACATCATATATTCAATGTTAAGTCACTGTACAATTTCCCCTACTCTCAACATTGGTTGAGATTTTTAGCCTTGCTTCTTGAAACTACTTACAGATGTTTTTAGAACTCAATGCTTAGCACCTGGCTGAAACTTTTAAAGCCAATTATTAATTTTTAAAGGTTAAACGTTTTACTACCAATCTGCTCCACCTCCAAATTTGCCTCAATCTACTCCATGATTTTACTTGGCCCACTATTTGTTACACTTACATGTTCTTACCTTGTCTTCCACTGTCTTGCCAACTACCTTTTCCACATTCTTCTTGAGTCTATCTCTTTAGGTTTTACCTCCCTAATCTTCCTTTATCTGCCTTAATCTTTTGATATCTTCCCAAACTGTCCCTGTTCTTTCTTCTCTTACAAACCAGAAGTAGAATCTAGACCAGGATCTAGGACTGGAAGTTGTTCCCTTTCTAATTTTCCTCAATTTCTCTTCAACTTTGCCAAATCTGTCCTCCCCAAGTTTATATTCTGACCTAGTTCACTAGCCCAAACATCACCAAATTACCTTCATGATTTTCTTCTCCTCATAAGGCTCATGTCCTTCCCTCATCTCCAGCTCCTTTTTCCATAGCTTTCCCCCACTTATGTAGAAATACGATGTGACTCTACAATCTACAATTCTCTAAACATGGGTGTTTCTCTGTCCTAGAAACTCTTCTCTTGCCATTTCTTAAGGACCCCCAGCCATTCTGCTCACTTCACATTTCACCTCCACTCATTCTCTGGACTGCTCCACTTCTCCACTAGCTTCTTTGTCCCAACTCAGTCATCCTTCTCCTCCCTTACTTCTGCTTTCCAGCTCCCTTTTATGTGTTACCTTCCCCTATTATAATGTAAATTACTTAAAAGTAGGCACTGTCTTTTCTCCTATTTGTGTTCCCAACACTTACTATAGTGCCTAGTAATAGTAAGCTTTTGATAAATGCTCTATTTGTAAATTGATTGATCAACTTTGTTGATCTTATTAGCACCGATGTATTATTAAATTACTATCTTATTGCAGGTAGCCTCTAAATCCTGTTCCCTTCCTTATCCTGCCAATATATCCAATGCTAATTTCTCTCCAGAACTCCAGTATCACATCCCCAACTGTATGCCATCAATATTTCAAATTCAACATGAGAAAAACAGAATTCATTATCTTCCTTTACCTGCAAGCCCACCTGTCCTTCAAATTTCCCTGGAGATACCACCATCTTTTCAGTCACACAGGTTTGCAATCTCAGTTTCATCCATGATTTTTCTCTCTTTCACGTTCCCAAAACTAATGAGTTGCCAAGTTTGGTCCTTTCTACCACTACTATATTTGTTATACCCACTCCTTCTTCATTCATATGGCCAGTATCCTGGTTTAAGCCACTGTCACTTTTCACCTGATAATCACAAAAGCTCCTAATTTAATTTCTGGATTCAAGACCCTCCTCTCTCCAAATTATCCTCTAATAAAATAAGCTGCCAAATTAAGATTTCCCAAAATATAGTTCTGTCACTCCCCTGCTCATAAGTCTTTGGTTGCTCCTTATTACCACTAAGATAAAATGTAAACTGCTCATCTTGAGGCTTCAATCCCTTTACAATAATTTAATATGAATCCCCTTTTCCCATTCAACTTTCTAGCAAAAACGATCTACTTGATGGTGCTTGAACAAACCATCTTTATCTTCTAACTCTGTGCCTTTGAACATGCCTGGTTTACACTCACTATTCATTTTAAATGCATTTTTGTGATTCCTCAATTTATGCTCTTTTACTTCTAAAATTACCTTGTTTACCTGTGTGCACATTGTCTCCCCATTCCTCTGAGGAGAACGTGAGCTCCTTGAAGGCAAGGGCTCTTTTTTCACTGCTACTGTGTAACTACCATCAAACATACTCTGAATACACCAGTCACTTAATAGATGTGACATACTGATCAAATACTCAACTTGGAATCAGGAAGGCCTGTATTTAAATCTTGCTTCTGACACAGGCAGGATCTCAATTTCCATATTAATAAAACACATATGTAACAGAATTGTTTTGAGGCTGAAATGAGATAATACACTCACAGCCCTTTTCAAACTTTGAAGAACTATATAAACCTAATGATTGCTATTTGTTGAAATTGGTCTGACTTGTGATTTGTCCATGGTAACACAGGTAGTATCAATCAACAAATATTTATTAAGTACTTACTATGTGCCAGGAACTCTGATAAGCACAAATGATAAAAAGTGAGGCAAGAACATAATCCCTCTCCTTAAGCAGATAACATTTTAATGGGCTGTATAGTATGTAAATAACTATGTACATACAAAATACATAATAAAAATAGTTAGCATTTATATAGTGACTACTATGCCAAATACTGTGCAAAGCACCTTTACAAATATTATCTCATTTGATCCTTGTAACAACTCTGGGAGGTACGTGCTATTATTATTTCTATTTTACAATTGGAGAAATGGAAACAAATAGGTAAAATGACTTGCCCAAGGTCATGCAGGTAGAAAATATCTAAGGTTGGAGTTGAACTCTAGACTGACTCCACACTGACTCAGAGCTCTATATACTGCATCCTTAGCTGTCCCACATACATATACAGAGCATACAGAAGGTCATCAAAGAGGGAATTCACAAGCAGAAAGGCCTATTGCAAAAGACAAGATTTTAGCTGAGGCTTAAACTAATCCAGGAATGATAAAAGAGTTAAAAGTGAGAAGGGAGAATATTCAGGCAGGTAGCGCTAGAGAAGCCAAGAAGAATAAGGTTTGAGAAAAAGACATCATCAGACTGTTGGTAACCTCAGAAAGGTCAGTTTAAGTTAAATACTCAAATCAGAAAGCAAATTGAAGAGGGTTTAGAAGCTGTGAAAGGAGAAAATATAGACGAATGTAGTGTAGATGGCTTTCTCAAGAGTTAAGGCAAAGAAGGAGAGTAGAGATACATGACAATAGTTACAAGGGATGCATCTTTTAAAGATTAGGGAATGTTCGTAGGCAATAGGGAAGAAGGCAGTAGACAGAAATGGAAAATTAGGAAGAGCAGTAATGATTCTGTGGGTAATCTGCTAGAGAAGATGTGATGGAATGAGATGGGATCAAGGGTACACGTAAAAAGTTTGCCTTAGCAACAGCAGGGGCACTCCTTCACATGAAACAGGGGCAAAGGAAAATATAGTGGAGGAAAATGAAAAATAGTAAATAAGGAGGAGACAAGAAGTAGTTATTTGCAACTGAACTAAAAAAAAATTTTAAGTATAAAATGAGGTACTCAGCTCAGAGGGTGCAAGGAAAGGGTGCAGCGATAGGCTTAAAGAAAAAAAAATGCCATTTGCCTTAATTACTGTGGTGAATGGTGAAGTGATTACGGAGGTGTAAAACAATTGCCTCACTACAGTTAAGGCCAATTAAAATTATGTAACATAAATTTGTAGCGGACCCATTGAACATGGTTTTGTACTTTTCAATAACATGTGAATAGGAATGAAGCGGATGGTAGGAGTAAGGCACAGCTGAGTTTTATCAAGAACACAAGGGGGCAAGAGATTGGAGTGTAGAACAACGTGTGGAGTTGAAATGGTTCACCAAGGGAAAAACACAGGGAAGGGAGGAGGGTATAACCAATGATGGCCTAGTAAAGAACTGAGGGGAAGAGGGCATATAACTAGGACAAGGATAAATTAGGGGCTAGAGGTTGGAAGGTAGAGGAAAACATGGAATGATAAAAGATTATGATCAAGTAAAGGAATTTCAGAGTTCATGACTGTAAAAGTGGAACATTTGTGAGTAGAAGAACCCAGGAAAGATTAAAAAAAAAACAGAAGTGAGACCAAGGATATGATGATCAGTACAGAGCTACAAGAATGGAGAAGTAAGTCACAGGAAATGAGTAGAAAAAGAAACTTGGGAGATAGGGTATTTGAGAGAGAATCACTGTGTATTTTAAACACTCTTGGTATGAGGACAGGAGCTGGGGTGGAGAAGAAAAACTGTGTGGCAGCCATAGGACTCATTGGGGAAGGAAAGGCAATATCTTGGAGGTAGGCAGAGAAAAGCCAGTAGCATCTGTATTGGATGATAAATGTACACAGCATGAACCTCAAAGGAGAAGTAGCTGCCCGATGATATTAGGAGGAGAGTTTGAATGTGTTAATAAGGAAAAATTAGTTAAAAAATATGTTAAAGTTTCCACTACTTGGAAAAGGTGGCCAGGCATGTAGTGTCCTCTAGAAGGATACAGGTCTCAGTGAAGTTGGAAGTTGAAATAAATGAGAAAGAAAAAGTTCTATGTTAAAAGGAAGCTTGCTAATTATGGAGTAGGCATTCCAGAAAGTACAGTACAACAAGCCAGCAAATTTGATGCAAAGACGGTAGGGTTAAAAGAGAAGACAGTTGGAGATGGGAAATAAATGGGAACAACAGACTTCACAGTGATATCTAATTTAGGCCTTGAAAGAAGGCCAGAACAGACAGAGATATAAAGTAGAAATCTTTACTTCTGCAAATAATACAAAGAGTTTCTATTTTTTTCTCTCTGGGGTCAAGTATAATCTTTCTACAATACTGGCCTCCATGTACTTAAAGATGATTACTATTTCCTCATCAATATCTTCTCCAAGTCTTATCCTTTAACTCCCTCCAAACAGCAAAATTCACTTATTCTTAAATAGAATGTAAATACTTTATGATCTACTTTGTTTGTTGGCTCAATTAAATTCCACTTAACAAATACCAGAATCTTTGTGCTTGGTATATTTCTATGTAGATTAGCTCTGTCCTTTTTATATAATGATCTCCCAAAAGGTCCTTATATTCTCATTAGGAAGTATAGTGCTAACAACTAAAAAAGTATTTTTTGATGATAATGATAAATCCTAGACTGAACTCTGAAGACCTAGGCTTCACTCCTGACTTTTACATGGTATTGGAAAATATACTTCTTCAAATGACTCCTCTACCTTCCCTCTCCCAGAATTATTGGCAGGGATGATACCAGGATAAATGAATTTAGAACATTCAACATGCTTTGAACAGTGCTATCAAGGTATGGACAGGAAAACTAAATGCTGTCTAAGGTGGCACAGTGGATAGAGCACTGGGCTTAGAACCAGAAAGATTCACCTTCATAAGGTCAAATTCAGCCTCAGACACTGACTAGCTGTGTGATCATGTGCAAGTCACTTAACCTTGTTTGCCTCAGTTTCCTCATCTGTCAAATGAGCTGGAGAAGGAAATGCCAAACTACTCCAGTATCTTTGCCAAGAAAATCCCCAATGAGGACACAAAGACTGAACAACAACATAAAGAACTCACTTCACACATTATATCTATATTATTTCCATTGCTCTATAGCAGTGCAGCTTCATTTTCTGTGACTCCCCTTTCCTTTCCTCTTGCTTTTGCTCTGTTCTATACAACTCTTGTCAATGACTTAGTTTTTCTCTGTAGTTGGTTACTCTCTACAACTCCATCATCATGGGTGTCAAAAAATATTTATAAGCACCTACTATGTGTAGATCACTAAACTAAGCTCTAGAGAGTGATAAAAGTGTAGACAAAAAGCGTTCCCTCTCTCAAGCTGTTTATAGACTATTTCAATAGGCAGAATTATGTAGCAAAAGTATATGCCAGGGATAGGAGGATAGCCTTGCCTTCAATAAATGTGTAGAAGGATAAGAGGAAAGGTTGCTTTGAGGGAATGCCTAGTAGCTCAGTGTGTCTAGAATACAGAACAGTGTAAAGATAGGCTAGGGCCAGAATTTGGAACATCCTCAAAGCTATCACTGTATTTTGTTCTGTCAGAAATAGGGAAGCATGAAGAAGAGAGAAAGAAGCCAGGAAGTTGCCTGAGTTCTCCCCACTTTCCCTCAGAAACAATATTAAATCAAGGCTCTAAAAGAATGCTGAAGTTACAGAATCCACAAAAAGACAGGTGAAACAATTTTCCAGCCCCAGATAACTTAGAAGGACTTCAGGAAAGATTTGTGTCACTTGGATAAAAGGGGAGCAAAGCCCAGCACAGGCAGTGTCCATGCAGGCCAGGGGGAGGCTCTTAGTCACAGCACAGATCAGCACCTGAGGCCCTGGGGTCCTGGCTTAGCAGGTCAGTGGTACAGTGGGCTACCTGTGAGGCCTCCAGCCCCAGTGAAGCAGGTATACTGTCAGCCCCAGAACCCAAGGCACAACAAGCAATGATGAGGCTGGACCACCCTAGAACAATGGGTAAGCCACCAGCCCCAGAGGACCCAGCACAGAAAGCCAGTGACCAGGCCCCTGGCCCCCAGTGCAAGAAACTTGGGACAGTGTCCCCTCTAGCCTAGGAGCAGAGCTCAACTCTTAAAAAGTAGAAAAAGAAGCCCTGACCACAGAAAGCTACTATGGCAACAGAGATGATCAAAACACAAACTCAGAAGAGGACAACAATGTCAAAATGCTTACATGTAACCCCTCAATGGGAAATATGAATTGATTTCAAGCCCAAAGAAGTCCTCTTGGAAGAGCTCAAAAAGGATTTTTAAAATGAAGAGAGGTAGAAGAAAAATTGGAAAAAGAAATGAGAGTTATACAAGAGAATTATTAAAAAAGAGTTAAAAGCTTAGAAAACAAAACACAAAAATTGACTGAAGAAAACAACTCCTTAAAAAAATTGAAGGGAGGCAGTGAGCACTGTTTGAACTTACTCTCATTGGATTTGGCTCCAAGAGGGAATAACATAAACACTCATGTGGGTAAACAAATATATCTTACCCTAAAGGGAAGTAGGAGGGGAAGGGGAAAAGAAAAGGAGTGGTGGTGATAGAAGGGACGACAGATTGAGGGAGGCAGTGGTCAGAAGGAAAGCACTGGTAAGGAGGGACAGAGTGAAAGGAGAGAGAGAAAAAAGCATAAACAAGGGGAAAAAAAGGATGGAGGGAAATACACAGTAATCATAAGTGTGAATGTGAATGGGATGAACTTTCCCATAAAATGGAAGCAGAGAACAGAGCAGATTAAAAACCAGAATCCTACAATATGTTATTTACAAGAAACAAATATGAAGCAAAGAGACACACAGAATAAAGCTAAAAGGCTGGAGAAGAATATATTATGCTGCAGTTGAAGTAAAAAAATAAAAACAGAGGTAACAATCTTGATCTCAGACAAAACAAAAGCAAAAATAGCTCTAATTAAAAGAGACAAGGAAGGAAACTACATCTTGCTAAAAGGTACCATAGACAATGAAGTGATATCAATACTAAAGATATATGCACCAAATGGTATAGCATCCAAATTCTTAGAAAAGAAATTAAGTTACAGGAAGAAAAAAACAGCAAAAGTATACTAGTGGACGAATATACCTTTTTTTCAGAGGTACATGGCACCTACACAAAAACTGACCATGCATTAGGGCATAAAAACATCATGATCAAATGCAGAAAAGCAGAAATACTAAATGTTTTCTTTTCAGATCATGATGCAATAAAAACTACATGTAATGAAGAGCTATGGAAAGACAGACTAAAAATTAATTGGAAATAAATAATCTAATCCTAAAGAATGAGTGGGTCAAACCACAAATCACAGAAACAATCAACAATTTCATCAAAGATAATGCCAATAATGAGACAACATACAAAAATGTATGGGATACAGCCAAAGTAGTACTTAGGGGGAATTTTGCATCTCTAAGTGCTTACATGAATAAAATAGAGAAAAAGCAGATCAATAAATTGGGCATGCAATTCAAAAAGGTAGAAAAAGAATAAATAATCTCCAATTAAACACCAAATTAGAAATTCTGAAAATCAAATTGAAAGTAAGAAAAGTATTGAACTAATAAATAAAACTAAGAGCTGGTTTTATGAAAAATTAAAATAAAATAGATAATCCTTTGGTTAATTTGATTTAAAAAAAAAGAAAGAAGAAAACCAAATTACCAGTATCAAAAATGAAAATGATGAATTCACCACCTATGAAAAGGAAATTAAAGCAATAATTAGGAGCTATTTTGTCCAACTATATGCCAATAAATCTGACAATCTGAATGAAATGGATGAATATTTACAAAAATATCAATTGCCCAGATTAACAGAAGAGGAAATAGAAAAAGAAACTGAACAAGCCACCAATGAACTCCCTAAGAAAAAGTCTTCAGGGCCAGATGGATTTATAAGTGAACTGTACCAAACATTTAAAGAACAGTTAATTCTAACAATATATAAACTATCTTGGAAAATAGGCAAAGAAGGAGTCCTATCAAATTCCTTTTATGACACAAATATGGTGCTGATACCTTAATCAAGAAGAGCCAAAACAGAGAAATAAAATTATAGACCAGTTTCCCTAATGAATATTGATGCAAAAATTTCAAGTAAAATGTTAGCAAAGGTATTACAGCAAATTTATCACCAGGATAAAACTCTATGACCAGGTGAGATTTATACCAGAGAAGCAGGGCTGGTTCAATATGAGGAAAACTATTAGCATAATTAACCATATCAATAACAAAACCAACAGAAATCATATGATTACCTCAATAGATGCAGAGAAAGCTTCTGACAAAATACAGCACCCATTACTATTAAAAATACCACAGAGCGTAAGAATAAATAGAGCTTTCCTTAAAATGATAAGTAGTATCTATCTAAAACCAACAGCAAGCATTATATGTAATGAGACTAAGCCATAAGCATTCCCAGTAGGATTAGGGGTGAAACAAGGATGACCATTATCACCAATATTATTCAATATTATACTAAAAATGTTACCTTCAGCAATAAGACAAGAAAAAGAAATTGAAGGAATTACAATAGGCAATGAGGAAACAAAACCATCACTCTTCACAGATAATATGATGGTACACTTAGAGAATCCTAGAGAATCAACTAAAAAACTACTTCAAACAATTAACAACTTTAACAAAGTTGCAGGATATAAAATAAACCCACATAAATCACCAGCATTTCTATATATCTTCTACAAGGCCCTGCATCAAGAGATAGAAGAAAAAATTCCATTTAAAATAATTGTAGACAATATAAAATATTTGGGGGTCTACCTGCCTAGACAAACCCAGTAACTATATAAACACAATTACAAAACACTTTTCACACAAATAAAGTCAGATCTAAAGAAGTGGAAAAATATCAATTGCTCCATGGGTAGTTCAAACTAAAATAATAAAAATGACAATTTTACCTAAATTAATTTACTTATTCAGTGCCATACCAATCAAACTACAAAAAACTTATTTGCTAGAACTAGGCAAAATAATAAAATTCATCTGGAAGGACAAAAGATCAAAAATATCAAGGAAATTAACTGGATAAAAATGCAAAGGAAGGTAGCCTGGCCATACCTGGCCAAATATATTATAAAGCTGCAATCATCAAAACTATCCAGTTCTAGCTAAGAAACAGATTAGTAGATCAGTGGAACAGATTGTATAAACAAGATACAGTAGTAAAAGACTGTAGTAATCTAATGTTTGATAAATTCAAAGACTCTAGCTTCTGGGATAAGAACTCACTGTATGACAAAAACTGCTGGGAAAACTAGAAAAAAGTATGGCAGAAACCAGGCACAGACCAACATCTCACACCATATACCAAGATAAGGTCAAAATGGGTACATGATTTAGACATAAAGGATAATAGCATAAGCAAATTGGGAGAACAATGAGTACTTTACCTGTCAGATCTATGGAGAAAGGAAGATTTTATGACCAAACAAGAGATAGAGAACATTATGAAATGCAAAATGGATAATTTTGATTACATTAAATTAAAAAGGTTTTGCACAAACAAAACCAATGTAACCAAGATTAGAAGGAAATCAGAAAGATGGGAAACAATTTTGACAGTGTTTCTGATAAAGGCCTCATTTCTCACATATATAGAGAACTGAGTCAAGTTTATAAGAATACAAGTCATTCTCCAATTAATAAATGGTCAAACGATATGAATAGGCTGTTTTCAGATGAAGAAATTAAAGCTATCTACAGTCACACAAAAAAATACTCTAAATCACTATTGATTAGAGAAATGCAAATCAAAACAACTTTGAGGTACCACATCATATCTATCAGGTTGGCTAACATGACAAAACAGGCAAATGATAAATGCTGGAGAAGATGTGGGAAAATTGGAACACTAATGCATTGTTGGTGGAGTTGTAAACTGATCCAACAATTCTGGAGAGCAATTCAGAACTATGCCCAAAGGACAATCAAACTGTGCATGCTCTTTAATCCAGCAATGCCACTACTAGGTCTGTGTACAAAAATATTTATAGCAGCTCTTTTTGTGGTGGCAAAGAATTGGAAATAAAGCGATGCCTATTAATTGAGGAATGGCTGAACAAGCTGTGGTATATGAATGTGATGGAACACTATCGTGCTATAGAAATGATAAGCAGGAGGATTTCAGAAAACCTGGAAAGACTGAGATAAACTGATGCTGAGTGAAATGAACAGAACCAAAACATAGTACACAGTAACAGCAACATTGTGTGATGACCAACTTTGATAGACTTAGCTCTTCTCAGTAACACAATGATCCAAAGCAATTCCAAAAGACTCATGATGGAAAATGTTTTCCACATCCAGAGAAAGAACTATGGAATCTGAATGCAAATCAAACCATACTATTTTCACCTTTTTTTGTGGCTTTTCCCTTTTGTTGTTTCTTCTTTCACAACATGACTATCACGGAAATACATTTACATGACTGCATATGTATAACCTATAGCAGATTGCTTGTCACCTTGGGGAGGGGAGGTGGGATAGAAAAAGGAAAATTTTAGATCTCAAAATTTTAGAAAAAATGAATGTTAAAGACTATCTTTACATGTAATTGGAAAAAATAAAATATTATTTCAAGAAAAAAAGAAAAAAGAAGTGGGGAGTCACTAAAGCACTAGTAGTTTTGAAATGTGGTTGTAACTTGACTACAACAACTGTACATTATTCTGGCAAACTTGCTAAGGATGAAGTACAGAGTAGTAAAAAGAGGTAGGAGGAGCACTTAAGAGGCTATTAAGATGGCAGAGATGAGATATAATAAGAGCTTGAGGTAGAAAGGTGGCACTGTGCATGTTCCCAAAAATTCTGGCCTCGCCATGCTCTTTTTCCTCTACACTCTCTGCCCTGGCTATTTCATTCATTCCCATATGTTGAAAGTTGGTCCTAATTTGTTCCATAAACTCCAGTCCTACGAGGCAACTCTATTCAAATGTCTTTGCAGTACCTCAAACTCAAAATATCCAAAATAAAGGCCATCTTCCCTCTTTATAAACCTGCTTTTCTTCTCCAGTGCCATACTTCTAGTAACCCACATCTGAAACTTCTGAGTCGTCTCTGACATCTCTTCCACTTCCTCCTTGCCCCATAAGCAGTCAGCTGCTAAATCCTGACAATTCCACTTTCACAATATTGACTTAAATGTATTCCTACCTTTTTTCCTTACACTGTCATACTGTCATCACCCTAATTCAGGCCCTCACCATAAAATACTACTAACAGTCTCCTAATTGGTTTCTCTGCCTCTGCTCATTCTCATCCACCCCTCATTGCAATGTCAAAATATTTTTTCTAATATACAGATTTAACCAATCAATTAACCCACAAGCATTTATTAAGTGCCTATTATGGGCCAAGCACCAGAACAGGTCAGGAGTGATTGTCACACTCCTCTGTCTCAAAAGAACTTTCAGTGGTTCCTTATTGCCATATAGAATGAAATATAAACTACTCAGCCTGGCAGTTAAAGTGATATGTAATCTGTCTCCAGCCCACCTTTCTGATCTAATTTCATGCCACTACTCACTTTTCCATAGTCCTTCCAAAGTGTTCTACTAGTTGTTCTCTAATCTTGTCTTGCTCTATCCAACACCTTCATTAATTTGCACAGGGTATCTCCCATGCCTGGAACAAACACTTTCCCATCCATCTGATCTTCTAACCCATCTCTACCTGTTGAAATCATTCTTATGTTTCAAGGACCAGCTTTTAGGCATCACTTTCTCTAAGTCTTTCCTCATACCTATAGCTTGCAGTGCCCTCTTTTCAAATTTTTCTAACACATTTTCTCTAGATGTCTTCTTTTCCAGTATTATAGTCTTCTTGAATTATAAATATTTGTGCATAAATTGCATGTGTTCAAACAGATGTTAAACTCCTGAGGGCACGAATTAGACATTTTTTCCTCTTTGATTGCCAAATAGCTAGCTAGTAGAGTGTCCCATACGTAAGAAGGGCATAATAAATACCAGACAGAATTGAAATAAGGAAAGGTATGGTTAGCAAATGTACATAGGTTAAGAAGTTAGAAGAGATAGCTAACACAATAGATAAGACTCAAGATTCAAAAAAGTACCAAAAGACTGGAACAATGAGTTGGATCTAAGAACAGGAAGTTTAATGAAAATAAATGTTAAGTTCTACACTTGGGTTCAAGAAAATAACACACAACACAGAATAGGGAAAATAGTAGTTTATGGGAGAAAAGTGTGAGAGTTTTGGTGAACTATAATGTTAATATAACTGCAGGATGTGACAGCCAAAAAAAGGCAAATTTAGTCCTAGCCTGCATTAACAGAAACCAATTATAGAGAGGAGAGGAAGTAGTTCCATTGTACAATATACCAATCAGACTAAATTTGCGACACTCTATTTAATTCTGGTTAACACATTTTATGAAGCACATTGTCAAGATGGAACATACCCAAAGAAAAAGTAGAAGATTGGGAAGGAATACAATACCAGGTGATCAAGAAGATAAGTTGAAAGATTTGGGAATATTTGACCTACAGAAAAGAAACTTTTTTTCTGGTTACCTGACAGTTGTTTTCAAGTAACTTGAGTTATCAAGACCAGCAGAATCTTCAAGCAGAGGAGGATGAATGATCACTTATGAGGGATTGAAATTCCTAATAAGGTAAGGGTTGGACTATGTGATCTTTGAAGTCTCAACAGATCTAAAAACCTATTATTCTGAGTTAAGGATGAGCTACACTTTTTGGAGGGTGGAGGATGGGATGAAGTTGACTTGGTTTTGAAAATCAAGATTAGATGTAATGGGTGGAAATTACAGAAAGGTAGATTTCATCTCCATATATTGGAATTTTTCCTAAAAATCAGAAATGTCCAGAAATACAAAAGGCTATACTCGAGATAATTCCCCATTACTAGAAGTCTTGAAACAGAGAATGAATGACAATTTTAACAGGTATATTTTAAAGTAAATTTTCACTTTAAGTATGGGTTGGCCTAGATAGCTTTCATGAAAAGGGCCCTGGACTTGGGAGTAAAAAAAGTACTAGTTTCAAATCACAACTCCAGGGGCAGCTAGGTGGCACAGTGGATAGACCATCAGCCCTGGAGTCAGGAGGACCTAAGTTCAAATCCATATACTTGATACTTACTAGCTATGTGACCCTGGGCAAGTCACTTAACTCCATTGCCTAGCAAAACAACAAACAAATGAACAAAAAAATCAAATCTCAACTCTGGCCCTTAATAGTTATATTTCAGCTGCTCACAAACTCTCTGAGTCTCAGCCTCTTCATCTTAAAATTGAAATAAAAATATCTATAATATCTCACAATGAGGATGTGAAGACCAAATGAAATCAGGTACATGAAGCAGTCTGCAAAAAATATATAAACGTCAGCTACTGTTATTAGGACACAATCCCAGATATAGAGCCAGCTGAAACCAATGTAAGCCACACAAAACATAATTTTCTTCACTTTTTTCTGAATTATAGTCTGGGAAACATTGAACAAAACATCATCTTTCTGGCCTCTTGTCTTACTCCCTTTCCTTTGACTCCCTCTAAACTGCAGCCAGCCTCCAGCTTCCTCCTGGATAAGGCAATAGGACAAGCCTAGCTTACAGTTTCATTCTGAGCCAAATTGAACCTCTGCTTTATTCCAACTATTTATTTGCCATGGAAATCTGTGGTTGGGAAAATTCATTTCTTTACGATCTAATTCCCAGCTCGTAGTTATTCGTGGAATATGTGTAGGTTGAGTATAAGTAAATGTCCCAAGTAGACAATGAAATCCAAAGTGAGAAACGGCTCTTCAGTGGGAAAAGTCAATGCTGCAGGGGTGCCACAGTCTAGGAAAGGATAAACAAGGAGAAATGTGGTCAAGTTTAGCCTTGGTATCTTGATTCTTCTGCCCAACTGTAGGACTAACTTGTGGGACTCTGAGCATGTCACTTTTCCTTTCTGAAACACCAGACTTCTCACATGTAAAAGGGGATTATGGGGTAAACAGGATAATTTCTAACCTTTTGGGTATGTGTAGTTTATAACTGTTCTGTATAACAAGAAACTAGCATGGCTGAGAGATCAGGGATAAAAGAACAGGGATGGTTATCAAAATATCCACTGCCTAAAGGAAACACAGTCCTTTAGAAAATAAAGGAAAAATGGGAATTGGAAGAAAATAGGGAGGATGAAAAATAAGAGAAAAAACAGAAGAGAATCTAAGGCAAGGGGCTACTATTTGGAAAGATACATATTTGGCCACCTTCCTAAGTGAGCTAACTCCAGTAACTCCAATGCAACTGGTTCTCTCTGTGCCAATTCATCCTACAGATGAGTGGACCATGAACATAAGCCATGAGCAGGGACAGAAGGAGGGATAAGTAGAGGAGGAATTAAGGAGGATAGGTTTGATTAAACTTTGACTGAGTATGTATATAATCCAGACTCTAGAATTGGTCACTATGCTCAAAGGTAAAGAAGTAGTAGAAAGAGAAATGGACTAGAAATCAGGAGATTTGTTAGTGATTATCTGTGTGACCTTGGAAAAACCACTTGACTTCACTCTCACCTCCCAAATTAAATCAGTCTCCACATCTTATCATTTCTACCTTTGCAATGTTTCATAAAAGCCCCTATCTCTTCTCCGACACTGCCACCTCCCTGGTGCAGGTCCACATCAACTCACACCTGGATTATTGATATAGCTTGCTTTGCTGGTCTCCCTGGTACAAGTCTCTCCCCACTCCAGTCCATCTCACACTCAACTGTCAGTAATCTTTCTAAAATGTAAGAATGACCATCTTACCCCCCCCCCAATCAACTATTGCCTTGAGGATCAAAAAGAATACCACATTTGGGTTTTAAAGCCCTTCATAACTTGGTCATTTCCTACCTCTCCAGTCTTCTTATACATTATATCCACACACATGCTCTGAGATCCAGTGATACTGGCCTCCTTATTGTTCCTCAATTCAGACACTTCATCTTCTGTCTCCAAGAATTTCCAATGTCTGTACCCCTTGCCTGGGATGCTCTTCCTTCTCATCTCAGCCTCCAAGTTTCCTTAGCTTCCTTTAAAGTTCATCTAAAGTCCTACCTTCTGCAAGAGGCCTTTCCTAATGCTAGTGTCTTTCCTCTATTGATTACTTAGAATTTACCCTGTATACATCTTGTCTGTACATAGTTGTTGATACATTGTCTCACTCATTAGACTGTGAGTTACCTGAGAGCAAGGACTGTCTTTTGCCTTTCTTTGTATCATCAGTGTTTTACACAGTGCCTGGCACATAATAGGAATAAATGCTAAGTGACTAACTGACTGAGCCTCCATTTCTAAATGTGTAAAATGAGGAGATTAGACTCAATTATATCAAATGCCCCTTGCAACTCTTTTAATGTTATATAAAAAATGTAGTAGTCACTGTTCTCCCTCTATAGGTAGAGAGGCAGCCAGGTGGATAAGTGGATAGGATACTGGGCCTAGAATCTAGAAGACCTGAGTTCAAATCTGGCCTCAGACAATATGTATGACCCTGGGCAAGTCACGTAACCTCTGCCTGCCTCAGTTTCCTCAACTGTAAAATAGGGATAATAATAGTATCTGCCTTGCAGGATTGTTATGAGGATCAAGTGAAATATATGTGTGTATGTGTATGTGTGTGCGTGTGTGTGTGTGTATATATATACATATATATACACATTATATAGTATGTATGTATATATATACACATTATATAGTATGTATGTATATATACACACATATGTGTGTACATATATAGTGTATGTATATGTTTGTGTGTATGTATATGTATATATGTATATATGTGTGTACACATATATACACATACACACACACATTTGTAAAAGAGCTTAAAGCAGTGCCTGGCACCCAGTTGGCTGCTGTTCTCCATTCTCAGAGAGGACCAAAATGACATGACAATGTTGGAGTCAAGGTACACAGTGCGCCTGACTGTGGCTGATCAGACCAACAGGAGCTCTGAAGGCGCTACCACAGGTCCTTACGCACAGGGCACAAATAGTCCACGTGAACACCTGGAGTGGAGATGTCTCTAAATGTGCACATCTCACATTTCTTTTGAGCCACTGCAATTCTGCTTTGTCCATAACAGGCATTATATAAATATAAATTATATAAATGCTTATCCCCTCCCTCCTTTCCCCACATGTGCTACCTTAAGAGACATCCTTGCATGATAACCAGTAGCTCTGAGTTTTATTATAATGTGTAGAATAGCACCACACTACGATGGTACTGTGGTGATCAATGTACAGGGTAAACAATACCTCATAGTCCAACAGCCTAGAGGCTACTTCTGTTGTGGCATCATTCTGGTGGCCAAATCAACACCACAGTACCACACAATTGAACATTATCTACCACAACTGTAACATAATATGGTTATCTATTACAACACAATATTGTGATATCAGCGCAAGATCACAGAATTGTAATGTCTGAAGGAGCCTCAGCGGCCATCTGGTCTAACTCACGCTACAACAACAATAGCAATAACAGCATTTGGCATTTATACAGCATATACTATGTGCTAGGCACTGTGCTAAATGCTTTACAAATCTTACCTCACCTGATCCACACAACAACCTTACAAAATAAATGCTATTACAATCCCTGTTTTACAAATGAGGAAAATGAGGTAAAGAGATGAAATGACTTGTTCAAGCATATGACTTAGGTGTCTAGTAAGTGTCTGAGGGAACTCAGGTCTTCCTGACTCTAAGCCCAGTGCTTTATCCACCGTATAACTATCTACGCAATGCACATAAAAGGAATCCCCACTATAAATGGTAGCCCAGACTCTGCTTGAAGACCTCCAAGGAAGGGAACATATCACCTCTCGAGACAGACTATTCCATTTAGGACAGATCTAATCATTAGCATGTTTTCTAGATTTCAATATCGAACTGGCTCTTTGAACCACACACTGTTCATGGTTCCATCCTCTAGGGACACAAAGCCAAATCTAGTTATTCTTTCATATGACATCACTCCAAATATTTGAAGGTAGCTATCGTGTCTTCTTTGAGTGTTACCTTCCTTTACGTCAATCAACCCTAATGTCTTCAACAACTTCATACGATACATATTCAAGACCATTCACTATCCTGATTACTCTGCTTTGAACAAGTTCTAAAGTATAAATATTCTTTTTAAAGTTCAGTGTTGAGAACTCAATATAATATTCTCACAGTGGTCAGACCTCTGATGAGAACAGAGTATGATGGACCTGACACTTTTCTGGAAATCTCCTGAAAATTATTTCCCTCAATGCAAAATTACATTATCATGGTTTATCATACTACTGACTCATATTAACTTTCATGTCCACTAAAACCCTAGATATTTTTCAAAACAACAGCTATCTAACCATGCCTCTCTCATCTCATATTTGCTAAGTTACTTTTTGCACCCAAGTGCAATACTTTACATTTATTAACAAATGCTTACTGATTGCTCACTATTGAATTTCATCTAATTAAATTCAACCCAAAGCTCTAGCTAGTCGAAATCTTTTAGAATACTGTATTGGTGACCTGATATGTTACCTATATACCTCCCAGCTTTGTGCCAATTTGAAAATTTGATGAGTATGCCTTCTATACCTTTAGTCAAGTCATAGCTAAAAGTATTAATTAGCACAGGTTCATGCATAGGTTCCTTGGTTACTTTCCTAGAGAACATCTGCCATGCTAACATTAAAGTATTAAGAACTTGTCTTTGAGCCTGTTTGAGACCATCCAACCAATTCTGAATGTTTCTGGTTGTATTACCTTCCAATCCAGAGTTTTCAATCTATAAGAACAGCATGAAATACTTTGTCAGAAAATTTTCTAAAATATAGGTAAACTATAGCTACAGTATTACTCTCATCTACTAGCTCAGAAATCCTGTTTAAATAAAAACTGAGAATAAGCTGGCATCACCTGTTCTTAATGCCCATTTGTATCACCTTTTCTCCAATCAGATGTTGGCAATCATCTCTGTTCTAGAATGTTCCTAGAAATTGAGCTCAATATCACTGGCCTACATTTTGAAAACTTTGTTTTAATTTTTTTGAATATCAGAATAACATTTGCCTTTCCCCAACGCTATATTAACTCTCCTGTTTCCCAAGAAACTGACAGGAATCATTGCAACTCAGCAATATCAATTCTTTTTTTCCTTTTTTTTTTTAGGCAACTGGGATTAAGTGACTTGCCCAGGGTCACACAGCTAGTATGTGTCAAGTGTTTGGTTTGAGGTCGGATTTGAACTCAGGTCCTCCTGACTTCAGAGCTGGTGCTCTGTCCACTGCACCACCTAGCTGCCCCCCAGCAATGTCAATTCTTTCAGGACCTGAAGACATAGTTCACCTGGGTCAAGTGATCTGAAATCTTCAAAGACAGCTAGGTGGGGTAGCACTTAATAAATGCTAGTTGATTGACTGATTGATCTCCTTTTATACCTTGAAACCAACTCCTGGTTACTCTTTTTTGCTCTGTCATCTCCAGTGTCAAGGTCTTTCTCCTTTGCAGAGAAAACTGAAACAGAATAAGAATCGGCCTGTTCTGCCTTCTCTGTCCTCATTTATTATCACCTCTTCTACTCCAAGCACAGGTTCTATCGCTTCTCTAATACTCCTTTGCTTCCCAAAATAGGTGTGTTTTTCAACATGCTTTTTTATTGTCCTTAGTTTCTCTCCCAAGTCTAAACTCAATCTGAGGTTGAGCATTCATTCCTGACACAATTTCTATAGAACTATGCTACATTCTCACGATCACTTTCTGTTATCTGGTTTTGCTTCCATCTTTTATACATTTCTTTTTTTAAAAAATCTAAGTTGGTTAGTGATTTCCACAAGAATCTTACAGTGGTCATTAAAAAGACACACTCATATGAGTAAGTGGGGAATGAGAAGGAAGCAAAACAGAGAATATTGTGTCAAAGTCCAAACAGGGGAAACTAGAAATGATTTTGTCATTGGAATAAACCACACACCCACCTGAACAGAAAGAGGAGGTAAATGAGGAGCTTCTGAAACAGATCATAATCCCATTTTTTCCTCCTCATTAGAACATTGGAAAACATTTTTTTCTTTCTATCTTCAGAATTTCATTCTTGGACAACTTCTTTCCCTCCTCACCTGACTTTCTCGAAAACATTTTACTTAACAGTTATCACATTTATCTTTCCTCTGAACCTTTGGAAATCTGTTTTCCTGACACTTAGGATGTGCTTCATGCTATGTCCAGATTTGCTCTCCTGTATCATAAATACTTCTCCCAACATTTCCATTATTTATACACCAACAACTAACTCCTCTTTGTTAATGAGAATTAGATTGAAAATAGAATTTCCCTTTGTTAGATCCTTCACCTTCTGAAGGATAAAATTATCACTGAACTAAGTCAAAAAGTTATGAGCTGATGTGCTTATGGCAGACAGAAAGCTCCAGCAGATGTCTAGATAACCGAAGTCCCTAGCACTACTGCATTAATATTCTGTGCCAGGATTGTGATCTTTTTAAGAACTCTTCATCTACTTCCTCTTTTTGTCCAGATGGATCGATAATATATGTCAATGACAAAAACATTTATTTTTCTCTTCTTCATGTCTGATGTAAATACTCTTTGCCTTCTTCCTCCCTCTGATTTTTGCATTTCTTCACATGGGTATAACTTCTTAATATACAAATCACCCCTTCTATCTGTCCTACTTGTTTAGAATAAAGTATACCCAGATACAGCCATAGTGCAGGCACAGGCTTTATCCCTCTAAATCTCAATATTACATATGAAATCAAATTTGTCTCCTTGCATTAGGAATCTAGTTTCTCTTGTTTGTTGCCTAAACTTTAAGTGTTTTTGTATAGAGTTCTGAGGCCATGGGTTTTACTTGGATTTTGTCCCTTGCAAATTTGAGTAGACCTCACTTGTTATTCTTCCTTCTTTATGAATACTACCTATACTATTTAACGCTGAGGATATATATGCATAGACACAGTTCTTCCTCCCCATCTCTTTTTTCTTCGTTAAAATCCCTTTTCATTAGATTTCCAAGACATCTAGCAAATATATTCTTACTAGCCATTGTCAGGTATTCTCCAGCTCTGGCCAGGAATATGTCATTCTTACATTATAAGGTGTGATCCAGAAACCCAAATCCTATTCCCAGACACTACCTTTGTAGCCAGCTGTTCACTTCTTGAATTACTTTTTTGTCTTTTACATCCCATTAACCAAATGCAACATGGCACCATATCTTCTTGCTCCCTCCCTTCTATCTTCCCTACCCAGTTTCTATGGAAAGGGATATTATACTTTGAAACAAAGTTCACCCTATAGCTTCACAATGAATAGTATCTGACAGAAATCAGCCCATTACAAAGCTGACCAGTACTGCTGACCAACCAGCTGGACAAACTCCAAAGCAAAGTCTCCTACTAAGGAAGCCAGCTCAGACTTCCAGCTTTATTGTGAGTCAGCCAAAATTATGAGTTGATCCAAAGTCAAGGTGAATTTCCTGCACAGGGAAATTCCCTTTTGGAAACCAAGGACCCTTTGCAAGTGAAGGAAGATGCTTCAGCACAAAGTATTAGTAGATGAATATAGTCAGTCCAGTCGCTTAGGAAAACAGAAGCAGTAAAGATGCGGAGTCTAATTCTGAACATATTGGTTTTCAACTTCCATGAGCCTGAATCACCCATTCATACTGATTGGTCCCACACTCCTGGCATCTCTTCCCACTGGGGCTTCCCTTAGGCATGAAGAAATTATAAGGAAATGAGGAATCTGTAGAATGTGCAAAAAAACCCTGCTGTTTCCACTTCTGCCAGCCTAACCACACCTAGTTACCCAGAATTTTGTCTATACAATCAAATATTAGATTGTCAAACTTACATTTTAGATAATCTATAAACACTGACTTCCAGATTTTGATTAAAGAAATCTACATAAGCTCTGACATTTAGTCAATTAGGAGAGTAGATGTATATATGTGTGCATGCACGTGTACCTGTGTGCATTTAGATGTGCTTGTGTACAACTGTTCCTGTGGAAGATATACAAAGTTTAAAGAATATGTAGTTTCTGCCCTTTGGGGGTTTACAGTCTTGCTGGTTGCCATAGCAAGCACATAAATCTTTCTTCAATTACAAGAGATAATTAAGATCCAAGCAGAATTTTTTTACGTTTGTGTATGTTTATGTGCAAGAACACATCTCCATGTACATGTAAAGGATCAAGGCAGGAGTGGGAAGGAAGGAATAAATGACAAAGCTCTAACACGTTGCTCAGTCATCTGTTCTCTAGCCATAATAAGCACTTGGAATGGGACGGGAGGTCATGGCTTGAAACATGCCAACAGCAGAAACAGCCCCCTGGATCAACTTCATGAGCTCCAGAGCATGGATCCCATAAGTGAAAGGAACTGCCAAGAACGCCAAAAAGAGTCATTGTCCTTGACACTAGCCTCCAAAGTTTAAGTACGTTCCTCAGGAAAACCCTATGATTGCCTTAATGACATTATGGACTTATCTACTATGGACTCTCCTGAACTCTTAAGCTAGTATCCCTACTTGGAGTTTTGTTTGTTTTGTTTTCCCTCACTACAGAACTGGGGCCAATGAGGAGCACCAACCTAGTTCAGAACCTCATTACTTCTTTCCTCTCCCTCTCCAAGCCATATTTCACATAAGTGCTAAATTGATATTCCTAAGAACAGATCTAACCATGTTACTTACCTGCTCAGGAAGCTCTAGTGGTTTTGTGTTGTCTCAAAGATAAAATACTAACTCCTCTTTGTGGCATTTGAAGTCCATCACAATTTGACTCCACCTGTGTTTCTACACTGATTGCACATTTCCAAACCACCCTGCCCACACACATATATGCATCCTACACTGTATGTTACCCATACATGCTGCTCCGTCTTCTGACTCAGCCACTGTTAGGAAGGCACTACGTTTGAAAAGCTTGCTCTCCTCGCCTCCACCTCTTGGAATCTCAAGATCTTTTCAGGGCTCAAGCTTCCTGTCAGTCCCCCACCCATAAGCTATTGGTGCTCTTTCTCCCCACACTGAAATAATATATATTGCTTATAATATAATTTATATATATATATATATATATATACGTATATATATATAAAATGTATATAATTTACATTAACTAAGTGTCTATGTTGTTAATTTCCAGTAGAATGTAAAATCCCTGAAGGCAGGAAATGTTTTATTTTGTATTCTTAGCACCTAGACCCATGCTTGCATAATAGGATGCTTAATACACTTTTTTGTAGAATTGAACTGAAAATTACAAAGAGTCAAAGTTTTTATTTCAATGTAAGGAAAAACTTGCTAACAATAAGAGGTTTCTTTGATACAGAGTGACTTCCCTGTCCCTAGAAAGGTGTTAGGCAGGATAGCAGGATAGTCACTTGTATCTGCCAAGAATGCCATAGTGGGAGTTCCTGGGGAGAATGGAAAGCTAGGCTAGATTAACTGAGGTCTCTTCCAGCTCTGGCACTGTATTCTAAGTGTCCAAACCACACTGTTTTACAGATCATCTTAAATATAGGTTTGGCAATCTAATGTTTCATACACAAGATTCTTGGTAATCAGATGTGATTAGGGGTTGGCAAAAGTGTTAATAGAACAGTTTCTTATATTTCCTACAGAATCTTCATTTCCCTGTCATTTCTCCATACCCAAAGGTAAGTTACAGGGCTACCGCAATGGGAAAAGAAGTGAATGAGATCAACCAGTCTGAGCAGGTGTTTTAGGTCATGCTTATAAAAATCAATGAGTTCAAACTTTAGACTCCATATCTTTACTGCTTCGGCTCCTCTCAATGAGTAAGAGTCTTAACAATGGACTGACTATATTCACTATTTTTTTTTAGGTGAGGCAACTGGGATTAAGTGACTTGCCCAGAGTCACACAGCTAGTGAGTGT
This sequence comes from Phascolarctos cinereus, assembly GCF_003287225.1. Classification (NCBI taxonomy): domain Eukaryota; kingdom Metazoa; phylum Chordata; class Mammalia; order Diprotodontia; family Phascolarctidae; genus Phascolarctos; species Phascolarctos cinereus. The sequence goes on from NW_027556098.1 coordinate 355,066,929, forward strand.
TACGTGTCTGAGGCCAGATTTGAACTTAGGTCCTCCTGACTCCACGGCAGGTGCTTTATGCACTGCGCCACATAGCTGCCCCTATATTCACCTATTAATGTAAAACAGGACTGCCTATTATCTCTCCTGAGAATTATTTGTCCTTTGGGTAATAAAGGAATGACTTTTAATCCTAGAAATCTGGGATTCAATTAAAAAAAATGTGGCAGCCAGGTGGTGCACTGGACAAAGTGTTGGACATGAAATCAGAAATACCTGAGTTAAAATCTAACCTCAGATACTTGTTGTGTGAGCCTGAACAAGTAACTTAACCTCTCTGACTCAGTGTCCCCATCTGCACAATGTGGATAATAATAGCACCTACCTCATAGGGCTGTTGTGAGAATTAAATAAGGCAACAGAAAGTGCTTTGCAAACTGTAAAGTGTTATATAAGTGCTAATTATTATTATTATTATTATTGCTCTCTTCTCCATCTTCATACACACAGAGACACACATTCACAAATTCAATCATACTTCTTCAGTCTTTAGACTTTGACTACTTTATAGTTGAAACAGAAGAGGAGAACGCCTATCCTCTGGCTCAAACACTGCTTTTCCCCACTTAGCCTCCTTCCACCCAGCAAAAGCAGAAAAAGGCCCTTACCTCCCTACTTTTACCCATACTGTTCTATATATCAGAGCTCCCCCCTTCCTTTTTGAACTTCCCTATAAATGTAGAGGGCTCTATCTTCCTCCCAGTCACCCAAGCTGGAAACCTGTATCATCCTCAACTCTTCACCCCCACTCATCCCATATATCCAATCTGTTGCCAAGTCTTGTCATTTCTACCTTCACATCTTTCATATATGTCCTTTTCTCTCCATTCAAAGAGCCATGCCTGGTAAAGGCCTTCATTACTTCTCACCTGGATGAGACTTTCTAATTGGTCTCACTAATTTAGTTGCTCCCCCACACTTCAATCCACCCTCCATTTGGCTACTAAAGAGCTTTTCATAAAGCACGTATCTCACCATGTCAACCCCTACTCACTAAGTTTCAATGGCTCCCTTTTATCCCAAAGATCAAATATAAAGTTGTATAAAGCCCTTCAAAACTTGACCTCTTCCTACCCTTTCCAGCCTTTTTATACTTCATTGCCCTCTGCATCTGGATTTTTCATCCAGCTACCCAGGTCCACCTGCTGGGTGCTCCTTTAAGACAGAGGTTGTTTGTCTTTCTTAGTATCCCCAATGCATGGCACAGAGTAAATACTTAATAAATATTTGTGAATTATCTAAATTTTACTGACCTTTTAGGGATTAAATCAAATTCTATCTCTTCCCTTTGTCTTTTCCTAATAATTCCCTTTGTCTTTTCCTAATAATTTCAACCCACAGATTTCTACCTTCTGTGAAACTATGTACTATTTATCATTTGCATTAGAAATTTGGCACTTATCCACAATACCCTTGTCACACAGACAATCCTCATTTATTGCTGATCTGTATCTCCTAATCTATTCATTTCATCTTGCATAATTAAGGCATGAGAAACAGGAGAGTGTATTTGGTCAAAAAGATGGGGGGTTCAAGTTCTGACACAGTGGCTAGGTGATTCTGGGTGTGTCATTTAATTCTCAGTACTCTAGGCAAATCTCTAAGAATAAAAGTTGCTGACAAGTTATATTTTTAAAGTCTTTGCTTTCAACAAGGCCCTGATGTTATTGCTGTTGTTTTGTTTTTAATGATTTTTCGAATGAAGTACTTTGACAGAAGGTCAACAAACTAATGTCACTTATCCAGTTGACCCAAATGTAAGAATCATCTCTTTCAGGTTCCATCTGCATATCTTGATATAGTGACAAGAAATATGATTACTGTAGGAGAGAGATTCATAGAATATTAAAAGCTGTCCTTATTTGTTTTATGTCTTAAAGGGGAATGCAAAAAAATTGGGTGGCAAATAATATGAGCTTCATAGCTTGAACTTCTTTAAGTGTTAGAGACTATACAGCAGCTACAAAAGATGTACAAGTAGGAGAGCCAGTCTCAGAGAATTGGAGTGAAGGTCAAGAGGAAGAATGACTTAACAACACTTACTATTTCCTGTAAACATTCCCTTATTCTGACTGTGAGCAATTATAATTTCAGCTCCAAAATCTGACAGTATTGAAGAGGGATGACAGATGTATGGATGATGGGGGAGAAAGAAAAGAATATCCAGACATGAATAGAAAAAATTTGTAAGTGAGAAGTCCCCTCTGGGATCTATTTTTATCCCTATGCTGTAACCAGAAATACTTCTTTATCTACTTGTTACTTCCCTACTACCTTCAAACATGTCCAAATTTACCTCATCCTTGAAACAAAACAAAAAAACCTTTGCTGAACCTACCATCTCCTCAAATCAAATCCCTCTATATCTCTCCTCACTCAAGGACTCTAATTTCTTAAAGCTTGTAATCTGGCTTCCCACACTATTATATTGAAACTATTTTCTTCAAGATTACCAACAATTTATTAATTGCTAAAACTTACAGCCTTTTCTTAATCTCCATCCTTCATCAGTCAGTTAGGTAATGCAGTAGATGGAGAAGTGGTCCTCAAGTCAGGAAGACCTGAACGCAAATGAAGCTTCAAACACTTACTAGCTGTTTGATCTTAGGAAAGTCACTTAACCTCTGTCTGCCCAAGTTTCCTCAACTGTAAAATGGGGATGATAACAGCAGCTACCTCCCAGGTAGATAATCTCCCAAATGAGATAATATTAGTAAAGCACTCTGCAGTGCCTGGCACATAGTAGATGCTTAATAAATACTTGTTTCTTGACTTCTCTGCACCATTTTACACTGCCTTTTAGATATTCTCTCTTCTCTGAGTCTTCACAGCAATTAAACATAAAAGGTCACAAAGGGCATGAATGGAAAGGAAATAAAATTACAGAGAAGACAAAGACTCCCCTCTCCTAGCTGTGTGGCCAATTTCTGTCTCGTTTGCTGGATCAACATCAATTCTCAACCCACTCATCCCTACCCCCTTCACAGTCTGTTCTTTATTTCTTCTTGGTGTTTACATCAGCTCACATGGGTTCAACTATTTGGGAATCATCATAATACAGATGACTCCCAAATCTACTATGTAGTCCTCATTATTCCCTGAAGTTCCAATCATGTGTCAACAGCTACCTGCTGTTAATTATCACCTGAACAGCTCATAAGCACCACAAACTCAACATATTCTAAACAGAACTTATCTTTCCTGATAATCCCACCCCTTCCAAAATTTCCTATTTATGTCTTAGGCAGAGCCATCTTTTCAGGTAGAGTTTACAAATTCAGAGTCATGTTCCAATTTTCATTCTTCATCACTCCCCCCACACCACATATGTTCTGTTGCTAAACTTATTGGTTGTACTTTCTCTTCTTTCTATAAATATGGCCAACACTCTAGTTGAGGTCCTCATCATCCTTTGGCTGCATTATTACCAAAGCCCCCTAATTAGACATACTTCTAGGCCCTTCCCATTCCAATCCATCATCTAAAGAGCTGCCAAATTGATATTCCTAAAGTACAAGTCTAACCATGTCACACCTCAGCTCAAGAAGTTTCAGAGGCTTCCCACTTACTCTAAGATAATATAAATTCCTTTGTTTGGTACATAAAGCAATTCACAATCTGACATCAATTTGTTTTTTCCAAAGTGATTTCACATTACTTCTCCTCACAGATTCTATATTCCAGACAAAACGACCTATCTCCTGCCTCTGTACCTCTGCACAGGTTGCCCCACATTCCTAAAACACTTTCCCTTCTCATCTTAACTTCAAAGGAAGGAAGGAAGGAAGGAAGGAAGGAAGGAAGGAAGGAAGGAAGGAAGGAAGGAAGGAAGGAAGGAAGGAAGGAAGGAAGGAAGGAAGGAAGGAAGGAAGGAGGGAGGAGGGAGGAAGGAGGAAGGGAGGGAGGAAGGAAGGAAGGAAGGAAGGAAGGAAGGAAGGAAGGAAGGAAGGAAGGAAGGAAGGAAGGAAGAGAGGTAAGAACAAGAAACCATCTCTACTCTCAATGAGTTGACATTCTTATATCAGGAGAAACAACAGGTACATATATAAGAATATACAGAAGAAATATGTAGAAAATTATTAGAAAATTCTATAGAAAATATAGACAAAATAATTACCAAAAAAAATACCAGTAGTTAAAGAAGCTAGTTAGGGGAGAAGCGGTTAAGTGGCTCAGTGGATAGAGCACTGGGACTGGAGTCAGGAAGTTCAAATCTGGCCTCAGACAGACAGACAGATTTACTAGCTGTGACCCTGGGCAAATCACTTAACTTCTGTTTGCCTTAATCCACTGGAGAAGGAAATGGCAAACCACTTCAATATCTTTGCCAAGAAAACCCCCTTGGCTATACCATGGTTCAAGGGGTCATGAAGAGTCAGACATAACTAATGAACAACAACAACAAAGTTAAGGAAGAAGGGTGCTAGCAGCTGACTTTCTGATCCTCCTCAGCTGTTAATTCTTCTCAACACCCACTGCCAATCACTCTGTACATATTCTGGAATTATAGTGTCTGTCCAGTACAATGTAGACTCCTGGAGAGTAGAAATTGTTTCATTTTTGTTTTTTGCATTCCTAGGGTTTAGCACAGTATCTTGTGCAAAGTGGAACTAAACTGAAGGACATTAATGTTATATTAGCACTTACCTTTTTAAAAATAATATATCTTTTACAAGGGGGAAACAGCATCATAGCTACATGCATGTCAACCAATGAGGGGAATGAGTAAAAGTGCTGAAGAGGGTGGCCAGGGAGGCTGTATCATCAGCAGGGACCCCAGTTTCAGTGAGAGTCAGAAGATAAGAGAAGCAGGAAAAGAAAAGACTTAAGATGAAAGCAAGTTTGTTACCTACAGAACAAACATTCCAGAGAGCTCCTTGGAAGGGCTGGGTGCATTCAGAGTGGAATATTTGAGTGAAGCAGAATAAGAAAGCAGTAATGGGGGAAGAAGAATGAGTTTGAACAATGACAGTTGAGGATTCAGAATCAGTGGTATGCATAAAAGAATGTGTGTTTGGTAATCATTCAAAAATGAATCCAGGTGGTGAGGACGGAGGGAATAACAATTTTTTAAAAGCGCTTGTTATGTGCCAGACAGTGTTAAGTACTTTACAAACATTATGTCATTTGACACTCACATATCCATTTTACAGTTGAGGAGACAAAGGCAAATAGAGGTTAAATGACTTGACCAGTGACACAGTTATTAAGTGTCTGAGGCTGTATTTAAACACAGGTTCTTCTTGACTTCAGGTCCAGAGCTCTATCTACTGAGCCACCTAGCTGCCTCAGGTGCTAATTAACATCATTAAGAGTTTGTCCTCAAAGAGAAGTCCTCCCAGGATATCAGGTAACTCAATAGAGGAAACTAAGGGGATTTAAAGGAATGTTGCTCTCTTTTCCCTGCAGGCAGTCCAGGCCAGAAGACAAGTGAAGAGAGAAAAAAGGAATGGTATCTCTCTGTGGTAGACAGGCAGGAAGGGTTTCTTGCAAGAGGGAAGGGAACAACCTAGAAGATCAGGCTGTAGGTGGGAAGAAGCCAGCCCAGGAAGCTGTCCAAAAATGTCAACTATTAAACATATTAAACAAGGAACCTCAGCATTCACCTGAAACTAAAATTATTATCTTTATACTGATGATTCTCAAATTTGCTTATCCAGCCCTAGCATCTTTGTTGACCTCCAGTCTCATATCTCCAACAGTCTATTAGACATCTCAAAAAGGAGGTCCTATAGATATTTTGTACGCAATGTGTCCAAAAGTGAATTCATTATCTTCTCCTCCCTCTCAAGTCCTCTCCCTTTTTAAACTTCCCAAACACCGTCAAGGGCAAAGCTGTCCCCCTAGCCTCACCAGCTCACAAGCCCAGGTATCATCCTCAACTCCTCACCATCTCCCACCTCCACATGCCATCTGTTGCCAAGGCCTGTCGATGTCGCCTTTGCAACATCTCTGAATCCACCTCATTCTCTCCTCTAATACTGCCACCACCCTGATGCAGGTCCATCTCCCCATGCCTGGACTTTCAAAACAGCTTGCTAGTTGGTCTGATTGCCACAGGTCTCTTCTCACTCTAGTCCATCTTCCATTCACTTCTCAAAGTGATTTTCCCTTGTCTAAACATGTCACTGCCCTCTACACAATAAACTCTAGTGACTCTCCATCACCTCTAGGATCAAATATAAGGCCCATTGTTTGGTGTTCAAGGCCCTTCAAAACCTATGCTCTCCAAAGAATTGGAAATTGAGGGGATGCCCATCAATTGAGGAATGGCTGAGCAAGTTGTGGTATATGAATGTAATGGAATACTATTGTGCTATAAGAAATGATGAACAGGCAGACTTCAGAAAAACCTGGAAAGACTTGTGTGAACTGATGCTGAATGAAATGAGCAGAACCAGGAGAATGTTGTACATAGTAACAGCCACATTGTGTGATGACTAACTTTAATAGACCTGGCCCTTCTCAGCAATGCAAAGATCTCTGAAAGTCTCATGATGGAAAATGCTATCTACATCCAGAGAAAGAATTATGGAGTTTGAATACAGATAGAAACATACTAGTTACTCTTTTTTTTCTTCTGTTTTGTTCTGTTTCCTCTTTCTTGTGGTTCCTCCTATTGGTTCTAATTCTTCCTTACAACATTACTGATACAAAAATATGTTTAATAGGAATGTATATGTAGAGCCTATATCAGATTGCATGCCATCTTGGGGAGGGAGGCAAGGAGGGAAGGGGAGAAAAATTTAAAACTCAAAAGCATATGGAAGTGATTGTTGAAAACTAAAAATAAATTAATAAAAAAATAAAAATGATAAAAACAAATGTATGCCCTCCACCTTACACTCCCCAATGTGCTCTGCAATCCAATGACACCGGCCTCCTTGTTATTCCTCAAACAAGATTCTGTATCTTCTGATGCCAGGCATTTTCCCTGGCTGTCCCCTATGCCTGAAATATTTTTCCTCCTCATCTCCTGCTCCTGGCTTCCCTGACTTCCTTCAAGTCCCAGCTAAAATCCTACCTGGAAACCTTTCCTAATCCCTTTTAATTCTAGTGCCTTCTCTCTGTTGATTACTTACTATTTATCCTGTACATAGCTTGTCTGTACATAGTTGCTGACATGATATCTCACCCCTTAGACTGTGAACTCCAGGAAGGCTGCTTTCTATTTGAATCTGAAGCTGAGCTGCCAAACCTCTGTTTTTTTCCTCTGTCTCACCTGACTCCTACCCTAACAGATAGCCATGGCCCTCTGTGGAAAGAATATAGTAATACAAATATGCCCACAAGAAAGATGCTATGCCAATTCCCCAAACTTAATAAAACATAACCCTAATACGGAAATCTAGCACAATTACAGCACCCTGGGCCAGTTCTCATGCGCACAATAAAGGACATTTTATCCACAGACAACTTTCACCTCAAGAGGAAGAATGAAATTTCAGGGTAAGAAAGTTTCCAAGGCTTTTAGTGTATAATAGGATTTTGCCAGTCCTCATATTTTGATATCTGTGCCACCTACTAGAATGAGAATGAAAGTTTCAAGCCACCCAAAGTTAAATCCATGATCATTACACAATAAACCAAGAGCATCACCTATGCCCAACCCCCATTTAGCAAATTACAGTCAGCTCACGGCCAGACCCATTTATAGCTCTTACCAATGAAGCAGAAGGATGGTAAGACTAGAGAAGCCAAGGTAGTTTGAGGTTGTTTTATGCTATCAACATAAAAAATCATGGAGGGTGTGAGTTAAAGGGAAATAAAATCACAGAAACAACAAAGACTCCATTTTCCCAACAAACAGCTAGCCATGCAGTCCCCTCCTTTTGTATGTGCCAGTCACAGCAGCCCCCTAGATGAAATTTTAATAAACAGAATTATGGATGTCCACAAAGCCTGGGATGATATCTGAAGTACATAATAATTTGTATAAACATCACACAGTCTCCCTCTCCTTGGATTCCCTCAAGAAATGGAAAGCTACATCTTTTTTCATCATGGCTTCCCAATATGTAGCCATCATAGCAGGCATGAGAAAATAAGTGGAAGAGGGAAAGGCATGTTTTCAAATCAACACTTCTTTCTCTACAACATAAGCAAGTTTTGTCTCTCTCAATTTCACTTTTAGAAATGATACACTATGCTGGCCATAGGCCCAAAGGCTTTTGTGTTAGATTAATGCTGGCTCAACACAACTTGTTTAGGTCACCTTGTTGGTAGATGGCACCCAGAGAAGGGTTTCCAAGAAGGTACCAAGTATTCTAGACACAGGGAGCAAAAGTCTGAAACCTCCAGTGGCAAGTCAATGTGGTCCTCATTGGTAGAAATAAAGAATGTAGCCTATTTTCTTTTTCTTAACTCTCCCTATCAGTTCAGTCACTAATAACTCAGAATTGATGCTTCATCCCCCTACCACCACCACCACCACCACCAATGCTCCAAGATAAATAAAGAAACAACTGCCAAAAATAACACAGGACCAGAGCTTTGAGAGAACTAAGAGGATAAAGAATGGAGAAACAAGCTTGTTAGTAATGCCTAGAGAAAGTCTTATGTCTGAAGGGTCAGACACAAGAAGTGGGCTATTCTAGAACTTTTCCACCTCTTACCCACACATTAAATACCCCAATCTCACTGATCACTTACAAACACAGCCTGGCTTCTTAGCAGACCACTGATTATTCTTTTGGCAAGTAATTGCCTTCTGTCCCACCAACTCAAAGGCAGGCTGGCATTCAAACTTCAGAGTGTCTCCATGTCGAAACCTTGAGCCTTCCCTTCGGCCATAGGCCGGCACACCAGGATCTCCACAGCTGCCCTGCTCAATCTCTGGAAGACAGAAAAAGAAAAAGCAAAGGCAAAATGTGATTGGGTTCCTCAGGTCTCCCTCAGAGAGGGTATACACTGAATGCCATGCTACATACCTGCTTAGTGGTCACCACTATACATATATACATAGAGCCATGATCAAGTATGGAAGCATTATGGACCTAAAGCAGACATCCTGCAATTTTCCAATTTCATCTGCTAGGACAGAGTGGAGCCTCTAGAAGTTTAATGTGGTCACCTCTCATTTTTAATCTGTACTGAGCCAAATCTACTTAGTTTTAGAGGAGCTGCAACTTTCATTGGTGGAAGGAATATCCACACCAACAAAATTACAAGTCTCAGATGTACTGACTGAGTAATCAGTAGCCTGGACTGGAAACTAAGTACTTGCTGGCCAGAAGAGCTTGGTCATATGACCATAGAAGTAGTTCTGAGGAGCAAGCTTTGGAGTGAGCAGGCTAGGTAACTTCTCAGCATAAAGTTAATAAAGTATCAATGTTTCCCAACAGTAGTAGTTGATCATGTGTTCCTGATTGAATCTCTGGAGTTTATCACCCAAGAAGTGGTTTTTCACTCACAAATGCCTCAGTCAGCAATCAGCATCAACTAGCAAATGCTTGGCAGCCCAACCCCATGCTCAGCCATACTGCAGAGGCATCAGGATGAGAAGATAGTCTTCATCCTTTGAGGCACTTACAATCTATGTGAAGAGACAGAATTTATTCACATGAAGCAATCAGAAACAAAATAAGACAGTATGTAATTAGATGATAAATTTTATAGTACAGAATGCAAATGTTCAGAGAAGGGTGCCAGCCATAAGGCCTACAATAGTCAAGAATGGTTTCATAAAGATGTTGCCCAAAACATTTGCCAGAAATCCATGGTCTAGGTTTCTAACCAAGTCTCATCAACAGTTTTCAGACTTTAGAATGGCTGAAGTTGATATCTACATATGGTACCTACTCCTCAAACCATACATATAAGAAAAGAACCTCTCCTACCATTGTCTTATAAAAGCTGACTCTACAAGTATATAGCTCCTTATGGAATATCTGCTTGAGTAAATATAAATCCTTAACTGTTTCACTTTTGATTTTGTATCTCCAAGCTTGTTAATTAACTGATTGATTAGAACATGGAAGTCCTGACCAACAAAATTTACTGAAATATATGGCCATCACCATATTTTTCAATGCTAATAGGGCAGACTAGGATACTAATGTTAAAACATTTTGCCTCGTGGTTCTCCTGCCTAGAAAGAGGATTTCTTTTCTCAAGATTGGCTCTTCTAAATTCAGGAACTGGCAACCAGTGGCTCAAGGCCACAAGCAGCTCTTAAGTACACATCTGGGGTACCTTTAAACAAATTAAAACATCACAGACTCTCAGAGCTGAAAATTATAATTCTTAGATTCTGTGATTTTCTGAGGGAAGCTCAGAGATAATCTAGTCCAGGTTATAATTGTATTATTCCCAATTATCATCCATCTTCCCCCAACTTGAGTATTTTCAGTGAGGGGGAATCCACTACTTCTCAAAGAAGGCCATTACAATTCTATACATCTCCAATTTTTAAATTACCTTTTTCTTAAATTAAGCTCTACTTCAGTTAAACTTCCCCCATTATTTCTAGTCATCCATTTTGGTTTCATGCAGAATAAATATAATCTATCTTTCACAAGATAATACTTTAAATATCTGAAGATAATATTATTTCTTCCACCTCCAGTCTTCTGTTTTTCAAGCTGGCCATTCCTAGCTCCTTTGACCAATACTCACACGCATGTTCTCAACATTCTGGTCAAACTCCAGTTAATCAAGGTCTTTCCTAATTAAGTCTGTACCTGTGAGATGACTCATCTCATCGACATACAAATGAATTCTACTATGCAAAATGAATCATTAGTTGTAGAAAGTGAATATTTTATACCTTCTGCAAATATCCTCTGCTTATGTTTATGTGAAGGTAGACCAAACACAGGTCAGTATATGAGGAACATAAATTATTGTTGGTTTTGGCCAGCAATAAAGTAAAAGTTCTGGACAGGGCAGGCCGAAGACTTTGGTAAATAGGATCATAGCCAAAAGTATTATGTGTTAAGGAGTTCCAAAAACCAGAGTGAAGCTGCATAGAATGGCAAAACTTATAAAATTAGCCCTAGAATTTTGTTACTTGTTGCTACCATAATATCAACCTTCAATTCTGCTGTTACAATGGTTGCAGGAGAGTAGATGGGAGCAGCTGTCCCAATACCTGGTCCTCAAATGTTCCCCCCTCCATTTGGCCTGGCTATCTGATAGCACATGTTTCCCTTGCTCATAGAGGTAAGGATGAGAAAGTCAATAAGTCCACATTTACCCCTCCTGCATTTGGATCAGTGATAATGTTCAACTGTGAATTATATTATTCTAAACAAACCAATGCCATAACAATATGAATTGTTTTGAAGGATACAGAACTACAATAGAAAGCATGAGAAATAAAATCCCCATCTTTTAACTGGATGTAATTACCAAATATTTCCATGGCTCCAAATATTTTGTCAGCTAGGGAGGCTGTTAAAGAAGTGAAACTAACTATTCACTGATAATGAATACATATGTTTCATTGATGTGTCCAGGAATCTTTTCACATACTTAAAAAATACTTCAGTGTATCCATGAACTCATCATGTCGACACTTCCTTAAACTGATGGCAGATAACCTCTTTTTTGCTCCTTCACATTCTGTGTGCTTCTTGACCATGGGGACTTTTAGTTTTATTCCTCTTGGTTATTTGTGCCCCTGAAGATGTGGTCTGCTATATCTGGCTCGATCCCTTCTCCTGGCTTTTTACCCCCTTATCAATATCCTCAACATGTTCACAGTTCATTCTCATGAAAATTTTATAGCAACGAGAAGTGGTAAATGGGTTAGTACCTTGTGATGAAGTCCTGTTTACTTTGTTGAGGAGATAATATCATTCATGATATTTTCCATTCTTTTGGAAGCTGTCCCACTTAGAGATATCTCAGAAATGGACCTCTGGATAACGCTGATATTGCATACAAGAACAGGCCCAACTACTCTCCCAAGTTTATCTTTTCAAGTACCATTTCCCCTCCTCACATAGCATATTAAGTACTAACATGCTAGATTCCAAATACGGTTGTTACGTCGTTATCAATGATGAAAATATAGTGGCATATTATATTGAACACATTAAGACAAGGTTGCTTTATATAACATTTCTCTTGTCTGAACAATGGATTGTCACAAACCCTTTAACAATTAAAATATTGTGAGAAAAATAATTAAAGGTGGTACTTTTTTGCTTTTGCTCCTCAGCAGCCTTCAGGCTTCAAGTGTTCTGAGGAAAAATATTTCTTCTTGCCTTTGAGTACAAGATTAAATCATAGCTAGGCCAACAATTAAATTGATACTTGTAGACGGCTTAAAAGACTTTCACGACTAGCACCCTTCCACCTTTGGGTTTTGGGGGTTATTTTGGCCATAATGTCACTTTCACAGAGGGCTGAGGGCTATTTTGTATTTTTATCTATTCTATGTACTCAAATAATCTATCACCTAGTGTTCAACCTTCTGGCAAAGAACTTTCCTAGATTCCACAGGAAAATATCTTTTACGTAAAAATCACTACCTAGAATGGAAATTTATTTCAATTTTGATATCTCTAATTATTTAGCAAATTTTCTGTACATCAAGCCAAAATCTGTCTCTCTTCAACGGTCATTTTAGTTTTGTCCTCTGGGGTCAATTAAAACAAGTATTATCCCTCTTCCCCATAAAAGTCCTTGAAATATTTGTAGATATCTGCTTTTCTTCCTAGCATGCTAAGATTTTTAAAAATCTCAACGCTATTATCTAATGTGTTCGTTTACCCTCTCAAACTTATGTGATATGTAGTTCACAAACATGTCATTTATAGATTCATCTAAATCACTGATGACCCTCTTCCACAAAAAGGGGAATAGTACTTGACTTCTCAGCGGGCCAGGAAAGTATCTATTGACTAATCATGTAGGGTAAATAAGTGAATGTGCTATAATACCTCTGGGGAGATGAAGACAAACATTTGAAAAGAGCTCCAAAGGATCCCTTCACACAGGTGGTCAAACACCATGACTAAGCTAGCTGACTGATAGACTGATGGGACTCTTTGTTTCCCCTTGCATGACCTAAGTTCTCCCATAGTAAAGAAACACGGTTTTTAAATTTTGTGTGTTCCTTTTTTTTAACTCAAACTTTGGAAAAAACTGGCTATGAACATCATTAGTGGCAAACTGTGTTTTACATGTGCTGTAGTGGGTCTTCTGCTCAAAAGAATGTATTTAGTGATGTCATCATTGATCAAAAGAGTACAATGCTAGAGAACAGAACCAGGGATTATTCACCTATAACAAGTGGCTGAGGGCCTGGCACTTAGCATAATTCTACCAATGACCTAGGTAGACAGAGCCAAGAGTCATTACAGAGATTTATGAGAAAAGGATGTCATACCAGGACTTGGGACATGTTATAGAAGCATATGGTACTGACTCCAATATGGCAGATACCATGTGGCAACTATATCCAAGCCCTGAAGCAAGCTGGGCCCCTAAAAATTAGTTTATATTGAGAAGCTAAGTACCAACAAACTTTATTAATCAGGTGAAGATTCAGAATTTCAGTTTTTATATCCTGAATATATGTGACAAGGTGCAGTACCAAAAGCACTTGGACTTGGAGTCAACAGACCTAGAGTTGAGTTTCAGCCCTGTGAAGTTGGACAAATCACTCACCCTCTCTGAGCTTTATTTTCCTCCTCTGTAAAATGAGGATAGTAAGATATGTAGATCTGAGTTCATAGGGTTCTTGTGAAGAGAATGCTTTACAAATTAACTGCTTTATAAAAATGAGTTATTGTTTTTAAATAGCATTCTTGTTTAAGACTCACTGATGATTTAAGTCTAGCATGGGAAGGAGTGGGGTCCTAGATATATAGGACACTGATAGTATGATGTGAAATCCTTTCAAGAAAAATCTAAAGTCTAGTAAACATGAAGCTCTAAGAATGTCCCAATCAACAAACTCATAAAAAGAATATTGGAAAGGATTTGCTATGAAATTTGGTGCATACCTATAGGAGTTTCCACATTGAGCATCACTTCCTTTTCCCTTCCTCTGGGCTATCCAGATAGTTCTGACACATGTATTTACATTGGTCTCAAACATTCCATACCTGGTTGGAGTTGATGAATGACTTACAATTTTACTCTCCCACAGAGTTCTAGTACCAGCTCTGTTACTACTCATCTCAGTGATCTTAGACCTCTTGGTCCATTTTCTCATTTGTAAAATGAAAGGATAGACCAGATGAACTTGAAAGTTCTTTTCAGAAGAGCCTCAAATCAAGACTTTTGAACAGTATCCTCTATGTCACCGAATTATTAAAGAAATGGCTCCCACTGAGGCCCTCAGTTAAAAAAAATCCTGGATGTTCAGACCACAGAAAATGTTTTCATAATAATGAGACTCAGATCTCTAACAAGAGTGAGTCAGGCTTCGTTTCCATTTGAAAGATGGAAAAGCTGAATACCAGAGAGACTCAGTAAAATGTAGTAGTAGTAGTAGTAGTAGTAGTAATAACAATAACTAGCATTTATAAAGCACTTCAAGATTTTCAAAGCACTTTACAAATATCTCATTTTATCCTTACAACAATCACATAAGTTATATACTTATTTTACAGATGAGGACACTGAGGTAAATAGAGGGTCACATAATGACATGGGTACTTTTTGGTCAGAGCTAGAGCTAGAAATTAAGAATCTCAGATCTTTTTTTCCCAGTCCTGAAGATCTGCAAGAAAGAATTCTTTCAAAATGAGAACTGGAAGAACAAAACTGGGAAACAGTAGAGTCATTTGCAAGTAAACAGACAGATAATTCTCACATCACCAAGAAGGCATAAACACTACCAATAAGTGGGAGTTACAAAATGGCAATTTCAGGTCAACATAAAGAACTGCCTAATTAATAGAGCTTTCTAAAATTAGACAAACTCAATCTCCTACTTCTTCTACATGAATAACTAACAAACATTTGAAGAAAACCCATTTAGTCTTATTTATTTGTTAAAAAAAAAAGTTAAGTAACTTCAATGTGAGATTCCAAACTGAACTTGGAAATTTTGAAATTCAGTTATTAAAGAAATGATGTTACAGGAAAATGTAATCTGTTATTTGACTCAGCATATGAATATAATTTAAAGACTGTAAATAGGTATGAAAACAGGCTGTTGCTTAGAAAAGACAGACAATGATCTCTGAAGGCCCCAGAAATTTACAAGCACGGAGTTACATGTAAATTCAACACAGATTTCATTTTGTATAATTCTTTATTTAATCCTAATGGCTTTGTAAAATAGATGACTTCTTGATCTATTTTTACTATACTTGGAGAACTTAGATATTATGTAGCATAATATTATGCTTAACATTTTAATGCTTAACATTAAACATACATTAATTTGCATAAGCTGGATGACCAATTGTGCTATGTGGTGTAGAGGAAAATCTTTCACAGATATGAACTGGACTAGGTAGCTGCTGAGGTTCTTCACAATTCTAAAATTCTGATTCTGTGATTTTCTTTCCTAATGAAAACAGCCATTTTCACCTCTAGATCCTCCCTCTACTGCTATCATTCTGTGACCTTTCTTCCTATTAGGTTTATTCCATCCCTCTATATAAACTTGTTTAGTTCTGTTTTACTGTAATTCTGTTTAAAGAAACTCCATACCTAACTCATAGTCTTTCTTCGTTCCTAGAGATAACCTGATACTCAAGGACTAATATGTCCTCAAATGTTCTGCATTCTCAGTTCATCAACCTCAACTCCCATGAACTTCCATCTTCATTCTGCTTCTGCCACCTAAATAAGTGGTCAATTATTCTTCAGCCCTCATCACCCAAAACTGTGCCTTCTCTATAATCTTGAATTTGGAAATTCCAATTTTAGTTTCCTAACTTCCTTTCCTTCCACCTCTTCTGCTGCCCGTCACTTCTAAACCTTTTCTAACATCCAGGCACCCAATCATCTCTTCCTTTCCCAATCCATCATCCCCGTTCTGTTCTCACTTTTCAATTGTCATAATTCTGACACTAGGGTTGAATGACTCAACTTTACACCATCCACCTGGTCCTCCTGGTGCCAGTCACACCCTGAGTTACCCTACCACTCCTGCTCTTATACTGCTGAACTCTGCTGGAAAAGTCTGACAGTCATGCTAATGAGGGCCATCATCATTATCTTCCTCTTCTGCCTCCTCCTCATCATCATAGTTAGCATTTGCATAGCATTTAAGGTTTGCAAAGCTATTTATATACATTAACTCATTTGATGGTCAGGAGAATCCTTTGAGATTGCTATTATCATCCCTAATTCACGTATCAGGAAATTGAGATGACAGAGAGGGTGACTTGCCCAGGGTCCCACAGATAGTAACTGGCTAGTAACTGACACAGAATTCAAACCCAGTTCTTCCTAACTTCAAATCTCATATCCTATCAACTGTGCCATCTAGCTGTCAGTATAAAGTCATGTTATTTTATCTCCAGTGGGTCCTCACTATATCACAAAGCAATTCTTTTGTTCTTCCTCGATTGACTTCACTGACTGCTCTCTGCTATTCCAAACCTCCTTCTTCCTCAAGGGCTTGCCACTAATCTCTCTCAACACATGACCTTGCCACCACCTTTACTTATGAAAACAATCCTTCATCCCCTATATTCCACACCCCAAAATCCTTCTAAATCTGTCCTCCAGTCTCTGAGGAAGAATTGGCTTAGAAACTTCTTGTCAAAGCCAACATTTCTATTTGTGTCCTTGATCCCAGTTCCTTCTATCTGATAATATGTCTATATACAAGTTTCACCATCTCTCCTTTTCTACTGTCTTATTCTCTGCTGCCTACAAATGTTCAAATCTTTCCTATCTTTAAAAAAAACTCAGTCTACTGCTTACACATACCTAAATCTCTCCCACCCTTTAAAAAATTAATCTAATCCATCATCCTCCAAAGTTATCATACTCTGTCTTTTCTCTATTTCATTGACAAGTTCCAAAAGAGTAATCTATCTTGCCTCCACATCCTCAATATTCACTTGCTTTTCAATCCTTTATAATATGTCTTTTGTTTTGTTTTGGTTTTTGCTAGGCAATGTGGTTAAGTGACTTGCCCAGGGTTCATACAGCTAGTTAAGTGCCAAGTATCTGAGGCCAGATTTGAACTCAGATCCTCCTGACTCCAGGGCTGGTGCTTTATCCACTGTACCACCTAGCTGCCCCACAACTATGTCTTTCAACCCCATCACTTTCCTAAAGTTATTGTCTTCAAGGTTACCAAACAGTCTCTTCACTACTAAATCCAATGACATCTCCTAAGTCCGTCCTCATCTCTAACCTGACAAAAGGTTATGATACTGCTGACTTTTCATTCTTACCAGAAACTCACTCTTCCCTTGACTTCTGAAGACTTTCTCAGAGTTCTCTACCTCCCTGCATCAAATAATCTTTTAGTTCCTTTTCTGAATCACTATCTATCTCCTACTTCCTAAGTATAAATTACCATCAAGGCTTGGCCTGCGTCTTCTTCTCTTCTCTCTCCCTTGGGCTTTAGCTGCCATGGATTCAAGTATCATCTCTATGTAAATAACTCTTAAATCTATATATCTAGTCCTAATTTCTCTTCTGAACTCTTATTCTATGTTGCTAACTACTTGTTGGACATCTCTATCAGGATGTTTCTTTACCATTCCAAACTCTGGGTATTCACATCAGAATTCACCATAGCTCCCCCTAAAGCCATCAGACTTCCAAAATTATCTCTATTGAGAATACTACTTTTTACCTTCATGTAGTTTTATAAGTCAGAAGATCACTGACTTTTCCCTATCCTTCATAGTCCCTATATCAAATCAGTTGCCAAATTTTGTTAATTCTACTTCCAAAAAAAATCTCTTGAATCAGTCACATTTTCTCCACTTATATGGCCAAACCCCTAGATCAGATGTTCATCGCCTCTCACCTAGACTAATGTAAGGGCTCCTAAACTGGTCTCCGTTTCCAATCTCTTCCTTTTCAATACATTCTCCACTGTTTCAAAAACAATGTTCCTAAACCACAGTTCTGAACACATCACTCCCCTATTCAAAATGTTACGTGGCTTCTATTGACACTAGATAAAATGTCGATGATATAACCTGACTTCAACTTACATTTCCAGTCCTTACGTTCCATCCAAACTAAACTACAACTTGTTTTGTGACATTCTATCTCCTTTCACTATGCATCTGTACAAACCATTTCTCAAGGCTTAGAATGTACTCCTTCCTATCTGACTTTCAGAATCCTTGTCTTCCTTCAAAGTCTATAGGGATAAAATGAGATTACAGTGCTTTGTAAACCACAGAGTGCAACATAAACACTAGCTGTTGCAGTTGTTGTTCCATAGCTTTATACTTCCTTGAGGGCTCTTATTTATCTTTTCATCTTTTCCCAGCACTAGTACAGGATACTTTATATAACAGGTATTTGATAAATATTAACTTAACTTGTAAAATAAATGTTGAAGGTCGATTAATATTAATGACAAATGTCCATCTACTTAAAGAGAGTAACCACATCCTCTCGCTTTAGTATTCTTTTCTCCATACTAAACATTTGCCATTCCTTCAATAAATCTTCATATTACATGGTTTTCAGTACCTTCAGCATTCTGTTATTCTCCTATGTTTTGAACATTATGCTTCTATTAACCTAAGCACATTTGCTTCTGTAAGAGTCATTGTGTATTACTGGTTCAGCATGAGCTGAATCAATGAGTTAGTTAAATCAAATGCCTAGGTCTTTTTTAATATAATGTGAATACAGAACTCTGCATTTATATTCATCACAACACTATTTATAGAGTTGAAGTGAAATTAATTCATCTTATTAATCTGGAACCTTATTTCCATCAGGCAAACATCACTTTGGATCCCAATTCTGTCATCCAATATTATAGTTATCCCTCCCAGCTTCACGTCAACTGTGGGTCCGACAAGCCTAACAAATATGCTTTTGCTAGAGTCACTGACAAAAATGAGGTTTAAGAAATAGGTATTTAAAAAAAGAAATAGGTATTTTTTTCTTTCTTTAAAGTTTTTCTGCACCCTGGCCTTGCCTAAATCTGCCCTGTTCTTTACATGTTCTGACACAGTTGAGTCAAATGGAACCTCCCCCACAAACATCTTTCTGTAGAGAGTCCTTTAGTGTGGGGAGCAGAGGCCCACCCTCCTTCATGTCTTGCTTTTGAATCTGCAAATCTCCTAGGTCAGTGTCAGGAAAAAAAATCTGAAAATATACTATCTATAATTGTCACTGTGTCAAGTATTGCTGACATTTTAAAGATACAGAGACAGAATTATGTGAGAGTACTTAACAAGATAAAATTGAATAATAACTCATAAAAATTACAATTACAATAACTATAACTTTTATAGGACTTTGAGATTTACAAAGTACCTTCCAACAACTTTGTGAGATAGTTAATGAAAAGTATTATTATTTCTTTTTTACAGATGAAGTGATCTGCCCATGATTACACAGTTATTATAAAAGGAAACACTGAAAACACAGGTCTACTAATTCCAAGTACAAGATTATTTCCACTGCCCATTCTGGGAAAGTATGATCAGTCACTGAGTTCAATGTATGTCAAAGCATCTCTGTTTTGCAAATAAATCAAGATCTGGCAGTTTCCCTCAGACTATAAATACGTTTTTAATGGGAAGCCTTAAAGGATACACAGAAGGATGAGACTATATGGTTCTAGAGACTAGCAAATAGATGTTATATAGAGGTCAATGACTATTATACTATGTCTACATACTTGCTTAAGATAATGAGAGAAGTTTCCAAATTTCCAGTGGATAGTAAATATAATTCAGAAAAACAAAAGAGGAGAAAGAGAAAAATAGATCAGACCATCAAGGAGTAAGAGGTCCTGAAAACTCTAGGTGGTTTAAAGAGGATGCTAGAAGATCACTGCTGTATGGACTTCTGAAGCCCAGGGAAAGAATATTTGAGAGAATATTGGCGGAGAAATGTCCTTCTTATTGAAGAAACCTAAGTCTGCTCCCAAATGTTAGAAAGCATGGTAGATAAGGCACGAAAACCCTAACTACTTTGGCAACTCAAATTTTCTTCAGGCTCTGAGGATGGAAGATTAGCTCATGCTCTAATGCAGACAGGATTGGGACAGGCCAAGGACCAATCCCTCACTCACTTAAAAAAAAAAACCCACCAGGGAAAAAGGAAGACTCAGAGACTTGACCTAATCCTATTTCTATTTCAAGGAAACTACTACTGTCAGCCCTTCACATAATCCAGCTAAATAGCCACTACTGTCCCTTACACACAAATTATTCCACCTCTCATCTCTGTTTCTTTGCACTGGCTATTCTTCATGACTAGAATGTTCTTCCTACTTACCTCCATCTCTTAAAATTCCTAGCTTCCTTCAATGCTCAGCTCAAGCTGAGGCCTTGTCTAATCTCCTAGACTAATGCCTTTCCCAAAATTGCTTCATATTTGTTTCGTATATACTTATATGTGTACATGTTGTTTTCCCTGATAAAATGTAAGCTTCATGAGCTCAGGTACTGTTTTATTTCTGTCTTTGTATTCCAAATGTCTAGCACATAGCAGATTCATAATAAATGACTAGTGTTTGACCACTGCTTACTTTAAAATTTTCTTATAATTTTGCAAGTTTCCTCTCATATTTATGATTTTAAATTCCTGTTTGTTTTTCTGTAGTTTAGTACCTATTATGTGTTAGGCACCATTAGGTACCAGAAGCATAAAGATAAAAACAAACAAAAAATAGTACTTACCTCAAGGAGCTTATATTCTCCTGGGAAAAAAACCCTTGGAAAAACTAAAAACAACTGTCTGTTTATACCTTACTTTAGAGACAAACGGGAAGGGAACAGGTAGAAACCTACTTTTCTTTCTGCAGGAAAAGCTAGGTGACAGAAATTAGAAATGGAAGTGGCGATATACCTAATGGAAGATGCTGACAAGCCCTGGAATAAAAAATAGAAAAAGTGGAGCCCAAAAAAGGTAGTCCAAGATCAACTGTCTGCAAGTATTTAACACTTACAGAGGACCAAAGTGTCACCACAGTCATCTTGTGAACCTTTTCTTCTCCAAAGAAAAAAGTAAAAACAAACTAGAGACCCTAGGACTCAGACTCCCTCAGCAGTTTGTGTGTATATAATATACATATATACATATATATATATATATATACATATATATATACATATATATATATGTATATATATGTATATATATATATACATATATATATATGTGTATATATATATGTATATATATATATGTATATATATATAATATACATATATATATGTGTATATATATATATATGTATATTATATATATATATATATGTGCATATATGTGCAAAACTCATTTTCTTTCTCTCTTCCTCTCTATGTCTCTTTCTCTTATTCTACCCATTTGCCTGACTCCTGTTTTCTTTTTTATCTTTGTCTTAAACAGAAGCATATGATACGCTCTACCATCTTCTATCAGGTCACATGACTTTTGGATGATCTTCCCTACTCCTTGTCACATAATAGAGACCAAAGATAATATCACTCATCACCTGAGTGGGTCATTTTGAAATCTATAGAAATTCTCCCTCAAAGTGATTCCTGAATTGGGCCCTGAAGGAACAAAGGGAATTAAACAAGTGAAGATAGAGAAGAGGATAAATTCTAAACACACAACTAAGAATGAACAAAGGCACAGAGGTAGGAGAGGGCAGGAAGAAAACAAAGGATAGAAAGCCATTTGTTTGCAACATAAAATATGTAAGGGGAAGCAATATGATATAAGGCTGCAAAGACAGGATGGAACCATGTGGTAGAAAGCTTTAAAAGCCAAAATTAGAAGCTTACATTCTATTTGTTGGACAGTGGGAAGTACCTGAAAAGTTTTGAATAGAGAAGTTTCAGAAGTTTTAGGAAGATCATTCAGTCAGCTATGTAAAGGAATGACTACAGAAATACATAGTGAAGGCAGCAAACCTTAGCAGGACATTATAGAAGTCTAGCTGAAAAGTGATGAGGACCTAAACTAACACACTACCAGATGAAGTAGAAAGGAGTCATTGGGAACGAAATTGCTCAGGTACTAAAAACTAATTGAATTGGAGAATGATGGAAAGTGAAATGATTCTGAGCATATGAACCTGTGTGATTGAGAGGACCGTGGAACAACAATATATAGAGAAGTTATGGAGAAGGTCAAGATTTGTGGGAAAGATGACAAATAACATTTTGGACTCGTGGAACTTGAGGATTTGGTGGATATCCAGGTGCAACTATTAGCAAACGGCTGGAAATATGGGACTAGACTTCTAAGGAAAGGGATAGAGTAGAGACAAAGATATTGTGACTCATCTTTAGTAGTCTTTCTCAATTCCTTAGTCTCCTTTATCTCATGTATCCAAACAATTTGAATTTGCTGTTTTTACCACCATAACACTTCTCACATTTGAGTCCTTCTCTTTATTCATTATTTCAACCACTCTCTTAGTTCAGGCTTGTATTACCTCACACCCTAAGTTACTGCAATAGCCTCCTAATTGATCTCACTTCCTCAAGACTCTTTCCTCTCCAATCCATCCTTCAAACAGCTACCAAAAGGATTTTTTCTTAAGCCAATATGACCATATCAGTACCTTAATAAATAAGCTACAGTGGCTCCCTATTGCCTCTAGGATCAAACATAAAATCTTGTTTGCCTTTTAAAATCCCTTCACAATCTGGCTCCAACCCATCTTTCCACTCTCACTATATATTATTCCCCTTCCTACACTCTATAACTTACCTAAACTGACCTTCTCTCCGTTCTTCATATACTAATACTCCATGTCCCATGTCCTCGCACCATCTTTTGCATGAGGCTTTTCCTAATGCCTAATGTTAGTGGTCTCTCCACCAAACTATGACATATTTAACTATTTTGTATATATTTATATTTGTTCACCTTTTATACTTAGAGATCTATTTATTGTTTCCTTCCTCCCACAGGGATGGGGCAGGTAGAGTGAGGTGGGAGGAGGAGACAACAGCATAGTGCCTAGCACAGTGGCTTACACAAAGTAGGTACTTAATAAATACTTTTTGATTAACAGTCTTTACATTGACCATCCCCTGTGCATAGAATTCACTCCTTCTTTACCCATACCTCAAGGAATCCCTTTCTTTCTTCTGATGCAGCTCAAGCACCAAACTTGAAACAAAGCCTTTCCTGATTCCATCAATTGCTAATTTCCCCCTTTCCTAACAACTTATATTGTTGGTATTATAATACAAATAATATAAACTGTAATTGTAATACAAATACCTTGTAATTATTTTGTACTAATTCTGCATATGTATGCATATATATACATATACATACACAAATGTATATGTTGTTTTCCCCAATAGAACATAAACTCTTTGAGATAAGGAATTGTTTCATCCTTTGTTTCATATCCCTACCACTAGCACAGTGTCTGGTACATAATATCAATCAATAAGCATTTATTAAGTGCCTGCTATGTTCCAGGCACTGTGTGCTACTACAAAAAGAGACAAAAGACAATCCTTGCCCCATAGTAGGTGCTTAATAAGTATTTTGATTGACTGATTATTAATCTTTATAGAGGTGACAACTGTAGTCATAGGATCACCAAATGAGAGAGTATAAAGAGAGAAAAGAAGAGGATCATAGATGAAAACTTAGGGAACACTCATTTAGAGAAGCCAGAAAGGAAGGAGAAGAAACATGAGAGTGTTTTATTGAAGAAGCCAAAAAAAGAGTTCGCCAAAAGAAGAGGATGGTCAATAGTGTCAAATGCCATAGAGGTTTCAAAAAGGATGGCGAAGAAAAAAGATGACTGGGTTTATTAACAAGATTTGGAAACTAATGCTCAGAGTACTTTGTTAACTCATAAGGATAGGATGAATACCCAGATCTCTAGACTCAAGTCCAATGCTTTGACATTACTTTGGAATTTACTTCTCTTTTAGATCTGGCCCCCCCCACCCCCATCAATCACTTCATCCACAGGGGAAAGGAAACCCCTAAATATATTACCTTCATAGGAAGCTTTGAATCCCAGTGAGCTGCTACTGCTGTCTGTCTGGAAGAGAAGCCACATTTGATGGTTGGTGCTAACAATCAGGTCTGGGACAGTGTTGCCTGTTAAACTGTCAGGAAAGAGAAAGATTGAAAGATGTGATCTCCCCACAGTTTTTACCTGAACAAAATTTCATCAAAATTAACTCCTTCTCAGAGGCTGCACCTTAGTGCTTACCTGCCAAGGGACAATCCATGTGCCTCTGCCTTCCATAAAACTCAATGTTCATGACTGTGGTTGAACTCAAAGTAGAATATGGAATGGATGGGGCAGAACCCAAGAAGGAGCGGTGCTAGACTTTACGTTACATTTCCCAGGTCAGTCTGATGACTTGGAGAGAATTTATACAAATAAAAGCTGAATGCTCGGTCTGTATCTGCACTAGCTTTTTGAAAGGGATATAAACAGTCAAGTCCACTCAAGCTATGTGTCCATAACCATGTATAATATTTTTGTTTTGTTCTTAGAAGGGCACTGCACAATGGGAAAGAGCCATAGCAACTTTCCCAGTAAGGGCCAGACTGCCATAACAACAGATTAAGTGCAGCTTGGGTAATAACATCAAGGGTTGGAAGCCCTCCTTGCTACCAAGCTATACACAAACAGAGGCATATACAAGCACACATGTGCTCCCACCACCACCACAGATACACATCCCTACTGCTGATTTCTGAAACCTGAGAAAAATCTTTCCATTATCTAGTGAAAGATAAGACTGAAAATTCTAATTTTCCAAGGACAGAGAAGGAGAGGGCTGACAAGCCAAGCAACATTAGATTATTTTCTGAGAGCAATGGATGCCTACAGAAGGACAGTGGGGGAAAGGGTACTATTCATAAGGGACTGCATAATTCAATTAATTAAATATTAATTATTTAATTCAACAACATTTATTAAGGCACTGAAGATATGACATATACTTCTCTCAATTAATGCATAAATTAATAGGTCCCAATATATACAAATAATCATAACAAAAGAGTGAGATAGTCAATCAGTAATCAACTAGTATTTGGTAGGTGTTTCTTATGTGCTAGGCACTGTGGAAATACAAAGCAGTGGTCCAGGAAAAATGCTTTGAGAAAACTGAGGAGGCAGAGATCCCTTTCACCTATGAGGAAGTAAAGGCAACATACAGGAGGAAACATCTAAGTTAGGCCTTGATATAAGAGATATAAAAGAAAGATTTCAACAAACAAATATGAAAAGATAATCCCATCTAGTCAACAAGAATTTGATCTATAAAATACACATAGAGGGATATAGTGGGGAGGAATAGTATGAGGTAAGACTGGAAAGCTGAGCTGAGATAGTCTATGATAGCTCTTGAATACTGGAATCAGGAATTTCTATTTTATTTGATAGTTACTGGTAAACTGCAGAATGTAGTGCTAGTATAATGGCACTATATTGTCGAGATTACTCAGCAAGTATGAGGGGGAAGATGAAGACTTCAGTTTGGGATATGTTGAGTTTTAAGGAGACAATGGGAACATCCAGGTAGGGATGTTGGTAAGCGCAGGATGATGTTTCTAGGGATATTACAGCAGATATTTTTTGGGAGTCACTTGCATTGAAGTGATAATTGAAGCCATCAAAGTGAATAGAATCACTAAAGGCAAGAGGGTACAGAAAGAAGAGAATAACCAGCACAATACCTTAGAGGCTACTCAACTCTTTCTTCGTAAGGGGCAAGAAGGACAGAAGGAAGATGAAGACATAGGAAAATAGTGGTTGGAGACTACTGAAAATGCCACAAAAAGGGTCAAGAATGATGAGGACAGCAAAAGGGCCACTGAATATAATAATAAGGATAGCAGTGACCAGAAAGCAGTTTTAGTAGAGTGATGGGAACTAACAACAGATTTCATAGGGTTAAACAATGAGTGGAAGGTAACGAAGTTAGAAGCAGTGAGTGTAGATGACTTTCTAGAATTTTGAAAGGAAAAGAATAAATGAATCACATATAGAAAACTAGAAAACATCTCAGAGATCATCTAATCCAATCACCTCATTTTACAGATGAGGAAACTACAACCCAGGAGAGTAAATGACTTGCCCAGAATCACATATTGACTAAGTAAGCATCAGCCAGGAAGGGCACCCAGGGCTGCTGTTCTTTTCTGTACTATCATGCTGCCTCCAAAGCAAGGAAAGAGGAAAATAGTTTAAAGGGTTGGCAGTGTCAAGAAAAAATGATTATTTTCTTTAGGATATGAGATAATTATGATCTGAGATGGGCCCAATAGAGAATCGTTTAACTTAACTGAAACAAACTCAAACTGCACATTACACAAAGCCTTTTCTTTAGCCCAAACAGCCTCGGACCCTAACAAGAGATCTTAGGCTTCACAAAGCAACATGTATAAGTGAGTGATTAAAGTATCTCTATAATAGCAATACCTTGGATAACAGGGGCTTTCAAAGACTTCAGAGAAAATTATTACCAAATTAAGTATTTTTCAGAAGATTCTACTTATAAAGTTTATTTTATGGTCTTCATTTTATACGAATATAGGCATACCCTAGTGTGAATTTGTGCTAACCAATATCACTTTAGAAATCCATCATAATAAATTGAACTCCACCAGAAAGTCACAAAACCCCACCAAAACACTGTTTGGCTAATTGTTTACTTAAAACATTGCTCCTATAGAACCTGTGGACAATGACGCCTCCATCATAAAGTCTGTGATACAGAAGAAGAAAAGCCAGACAGAGTCTAATGGAACAAATCAGGCAAAGCCTCATGGTGCAAATTTTAGGAGAACAGATTTCAAAGGGTTCAGAGAAAGGCTAGGATCCAGTGTACTGATATTTTGCAGGGGAAAACAGTCTAAGAAGAAAGTGAAAATCTCAAAAATGAAATTCTGAAGAGACAAGTGTAAATATTACAGGGCAATTCAGTCTAAGAGGGATGAGAAACTCTACAGAATGGAATTCTCAGACACAAGCCGAAATGATTCTAATAATCAAAAAGGAGCTGCCTAAAGACTCTACTTTAAATAGAGAAAGAACAGATGTTTAAAAAGAAGAGTAGCAACACCAAGTTGGCTACAGATGAATATAAAAGAGTAGTAGAGTCTATAAGAATAATACCAAGAAAGATAAATAATAAAATGAGGCAATAATCAACAACAAAAAGTTTTGTTCTATTCGTTATATATGGTATGCACCAAAAAAGGATCAAATAAAGGATAGGACTGCTTGTCAAGGATGGACTGATTGTGATGAACAACAATGAGAAGGCTTACTTTGCTTCTGTTTTCTTTGTCAAGGAAAATGATCTTTGGACTGGAAAGGACAGATCAAAAATGATGAGCAGGGAAAGAAAAAACAAAAAAAGGAGACAGCAGCATCTGCCTGGCTTCAAAAGATCACAAAGCTCTAAACTGCATCCCAGAGTACCAAAAGAACTTTTAAACATCTAAGAGAATGTACAAAGTATGGCAGAACTACAGAAAAGCAGGGGTGAGTTTTTGGTTTTGTCTCTGCTTAAAGGGAAGCAGGTGGAATCTGCAAACAAAAGATTCTTGACATTGATGTGGATTTTGGGAAAAATTCTAGAACACATTATTAAAATTGTGACACTTTGTCCCAATTTGTGACAACTTGTGAGCACTTAAAAAAAGGGAAGCATGGATCATTCACTCAGCATCAAGTACAGATCACACCAGATTGGTCTCATTTCGTTTCTTTTTTTTAAACTAACTAGACTGCTAAAGTTCAGGGGAAGGGTATAGTTAGATTTTAGTAAAGCATTTGACAAAGCCTTTCATAAAAATATTGTGGAAAAGTTGGTAGATTATAGGCCAAAGGACAGTACTGCTTGGTGGACTTGAAAATGGTTGTATATTTGGATCCACAAAGTAGTCATTGATAGGATAATGTCAATTTTGAGGGAGGCTGGTAGAATGTCTCACAGATGTGTCCTTGAATATATGATATTCAATATTTTTAATATATGATTCAGATGAAAGCATAAATGGTACACCTGACATATTTTCAAATGACAGAACACTGGAAGGAATAACTATTCTGCAACAGAATACATAAAGATCTTGCTCAACAAGCTAGAAAAAAGGCCAAATCAAATAAGATGAAATTAAATAGGAATAAATGTCAAGTCCTACATCTTGGTTCAAAAAATCAATTTTACAAATAAAGGTGAAAGGAGATGAGATTAGCTGTAATTCCTAGAAAAGAACTTAGGGTTTTTAGTGGAATGAATGCTCAACATGAGTCAAAGCATGACAAGGCAGCTAACAAAAGCTAATGCTATCCTAAACAGTATTGAGTGACATAATATCTCTAGAACAGAGGAAGCAATAAGTTTTGCTACATTCTAGCTTAAACAGAAATCTGGAGTACTGTGTTCAGTTCTAGGAGCAGATTTTAGGAATGTCACAGACAAGTTAAGTCAGGTCCAAGAAGAAAGAAGGGATGTTAGCCTTGAGAAGAAAATGTTTATGGGGGGCATTATATCTGTCAGGAGAGCTTTAAGTTTAAATTTAAGAGGAGGTTACAAAGAAGAGGGACACAGAGATTCAATCTGATTTGCTTAGCCTAAGAAGGCAAGACTATAAGCAATAGGGGGAAACTGCAAAGACACAAATTTGGACTTAATGAAAGGAAGAACTTCCTTATTAGATCTATTCAAAACTGTAATGGCCTGGTTTAGGCAGTAATCTCCCTCACTGAAAGAATTCAAGCAGATATTGTGCTGGGGTAGGGGGAAGTGCAGGAGGAGGATGTTACAAAGGCTTTTGGTCAGGTGCAAGTTAGATGAGATGGCATCTATGGTTAATTTATGCTTCTGATTCTGGGAATTAACTCCTCCAAGACCAATTCAATTCAACAAATAGTAAGGAAATACTATGTGTATGATACTATGCAAGGGCCTAGGAATTCAAACATAAGAAACTATATAGTCTCTGCCCTCAAGGAGATAACATTTTATAAGAAGGATAGCACGTGCCAATATAACATAAGCTAGAATTTGATAGACAAAGTGCAGGAATGGAGCCAAACACACATAGGGACTGCTTCAGGGAAGCCACAGAAAAAGTCATTTTATAGCCTGGTCTTTGATTATCTTGGAATAATTAATCTGACTATATCACATGTACTATTCCCTGTGTTGTGATAACGGCAATGGGGGGAAGAGTCAATAGGGAGTTGAGTATAGAAGGGAAATTTTGGAGGTGTGGATAAGGCCTGTATAGGTGGGAAGATGTAGAAGAGAAAATGGAATTAAGGCAACCTCCAGATTTAAAAACCTATAGACTTGCTTGTGATGTGAAAAAAAAAAAAGGGGGGGGTATAAAGGCCAAGATTCAGTAAGGTACAATAGCTGCTGTATCTTGGCTGAAAAAAAGCAAGTTGAAGGGAACTTATTTAACTTAAGGAAGAAAAAAGCACTTTAGGAAGCCTGGGGTCCATCAGGGGAAACAGAGAGAAAGTAAGGATAACTCAGAGCAAATCCATCCCTTTGCAAGATGTACATCTTTAAATGGATAAGATTTCAGTGACATAATTTTCATTCATAAAGGGCAGAAATGTCAGATTGACCACAGCACTCAGTTCATTGGCACCAAAACCCCTAGAATGTAAATAACTTAATCAGAGACTCAATGGCAGATTTCAGAATCTGTAATGAACAGAAAAGACAAGAATTAATAAGAAAGAAGTGTATGTGAGGAGTTCTAGAAGAGCACCTGAAGTCAGGAAGTCGGTCTCAACCCCTTCCCAGTTCTGCTTTGAACTCCCTTGGAGGCAAGACACATTTCCTAATATTTAGTAGTTTTTGATCACAACTGAAGTGAGTGGTACAAACAGACCAAGAGCAATCAGACGAGCTATGCTTTAATTTGATGCCACCTTAGACAAGTCACTTAAACCTGGAATGCTACAGATTTGTCTATATGTCAAATGGGCATGGCCCCAAATTTCTACTTCTTTAAAGTAGTTGGGGTTAGAGGGGTAAAGGAGTTGATTTCTAAGAAAACAAAGTGGAGGATGGGGAGAGAAGCCAGGGGCTACTAAGAAAGAAATTATAATACAATCTAACAATTACTGTCTATATTAGCTATGAGTGGCTATTCTTAGCTAACATTTAAATCTATATTACAGAATGTAGAATAGTGCAAATAGTGACTCCTCCAGGTCTTTAGCTGGGCAAGAGAAGACAAAGTCTCAGTAGCCTAACACTGACTTTCTCTAATGTGAAGCTGTGTATTTCTTATGAGGAAAGAAATTAAACCCAAGCACAGAAAGCAGAAACTCACTCTAAATTTAGATCTGAATTGGAAAAAGGGAAAAGGTACCACCCCTTCAGTATGAAAATAGAACATTTAATTAGCCAGATATTACTAAACTTCAGGACAAATGAACAAAAATCTCCATGTTCAAGTTGGACAATACTTTTAATGACATAATAGAGGAAAAATCTGCCCATCCAAAAGGAAGGGGAAAATGGAATAAAAAGCCAAATCAAATTCAGAGAAATCCAATAAATCTTTCCTCTTACCACTAACCAAGAGGCTATTCATTTTCATTTAACCTCAGATGTTTAGCCTTTGTTCAGTGTGGGCAGAGGCCAACAAAATGTTCCTAAAACCAGGGCGTTCATCTCTCACAGGCATCAAGCATTTAATGAAACTGGCCTGGAGATGGGGCCAGTTTTTTTCTACAGCAAAAAGCATAGTACTAATCAGCTGAAAAACTCCCCCATTCCCTAATAGACATCAGGTTTATTCTGCCTAAACCCATTTCTCCCAATAACACTGCTTAGCACATCTTCCCCCAACTAGTTTTTCTCCTTCTACAACCCTGGTGGGAAAATAAGTTTTGCTTACACATAGAGAACCGTTTTCTGGTCCCCATCCTGCCCACCGTCCCCCACAGTCAACGTGTCATAGCCTCTTTCCAAGTCAAATTCCTCAAAAGTGAGCTTGATCACCTGTGGGAGAAACACATTAATTAGTATCAGAGTATGAGCTGTGGCAGTGAGATTTCTCTGGTTATCATTTTTAAAATGTTTTTTAAATAAGCAAAAACTTCCAACTAAGAAAATGCTAACCATTTTCCTCTTTATACTGATAGGTAGCTATCCCTGATAACTACAAACATTACTGAAACCATCCTTTAGATTTCTCATTCAGAGATTACTGTTTTCTGGGTTGTCTTTATTGATATGGGTCTAGGACAGGAACTATGATTTCACAGGTAGAGGAAACTTCTGAGTGAGAAGACTTCTTCTACCATTACAGATCAGCACCTTCCCTGCAACTTAAGTGACTTGCCCAGTCACACAACCAAGATCGCAAACAGGATATAACCCAGGTCTTCCTGACTCCAAGGCTAGCTGTCTATTCTAGGTAAACCATGCTGCTCTCTATTATCTGGATCATTGCTCAACAGACAATGATCTTTCTAGGGTCTCTTACTATTTTCAAAGGTCTTCATGGTAAACTAGGATCGTTAAGGGGATATACTGGTTTGGTCCCGCAGATAGCCTGTGAGTCTGGTAACAATGTCCATGTAAAGTGTGGAATCTGCAATCCCCTGACCAAGAATAACCAGCAAAGGCCATTTCATCCATCCCCAACCATTCACAACCATCCTATTTTTCTGGATTGTCAGGGAAAGAAATAGCCTAATATGTCCTTAACCTGGTATAGGCCATGAAGAAGACCTTATTTATGGCTAGCAAAGATCTCCTCTTGTTTATTGTGTTTGATTTGTTCCTCAGCAGAAATGGGAGACAACTTGTCACCAAACATTTTATATGACATTTCAAAAATTTATCATTAACACTGTCTTTCTCTGACCTAAAGAAAGTTTTTCTTCAGACACTCCTTCCCAACCCTGACTTGACCCTGCTTTTCCTAACATCTTTTTCACTTTCTCTCAGCATTAAAATCTACATAAGCAAGACCCACCAAGTGACCATATGAAGCCAAGGCAACATAAAGGAGGCCAACTCTGCAAGTCTCATAGAAAAAACTCCTGCAGGTATCATAATGGCATCTTTTTCAAGTCAGCACTATCCTGATTTAAGGTGGATTGCCAGGATGTGTGATAACTCTAGAATTCTTGGAACTGCAGTTCAAATTTAGGTAGGTGCTATTTATTTCTCAGAGTTCTTTATTTAGCTGGTATCCCAGCTATACATGTTAAATGCAGGACTGGCATCCAAAAAACAGTTTCCACCAATTACTTTTTTAGCTAATGATTTTGTTTTCTATTCCCTTACCAAATTAGTTTCACCTTCCATTTTCCTCACCTAGTACACTTAATACACAGAGGATAACAACTTTAGGCAAATAAATCCTTTCCCCATCTGTCTCAAAGATCTCAAAATGGCACCATTTATAAGGTCCCTCACCCTTTCCAGACCCTTTTATAAGGTTGTATGCCCCCAACAAGAAGTCTTCCAAAACCCTATAGCTCAAATTGATTTCTACTTTTCTGTATGTGTTCCATGCTTCATGTAAGTCACAAAATAACAGAATATCAGAGCTAGAAGGGATCTTAAAGAACATTTAGATGAAACTCCTACTTGAAATCCTTCTTACAAAATTCCAAATTTTCATGCTGTGTCTGTTTGAATTCTTCCAGAGACAAGGAATTCAAATAGATTATAAATTCCTTTAATGTAAACAATGTCTTTTCTTTCTCTTCGTTTGTCCCTATCACAGGTAAGATGTGGTTATTATTCCACCACAAGCCCAGAATACATGAAGTGAATAAATTCAGGTTATGATCTCCTTCATGGTTTGTCAATGAACACAGAAAATGCTCAGAATCTAAAGGTCTAGTCCACTATATGCTCAATAACCCCCTCTACAATATTACTAACAAATGGTCATCCAGTCTCAAAATGAAGACTTCCAACTGAAAGGGAACCCACCAACTCTCAATGCAACTTCTGGATTATGAAGTGCATGTTGATTCATTAACAAAAAGGATACTTGGATAGGTAGTATAATCTAGAGAAAAGAAATAATATTGCTTTTGTTTTGCTTTTCTTAAGAGAAAAGACCACGTGGGGCTTTCATTCTTGAAATCTAGATTACCTGTAATACCTCTTTGTTTGTTCAAGATGGAGAATAGTAGTTTATCAAAGTACATTTTCTTAAAAGCTCTTATATAACAGTGGCTCCATGACTGGAACGCTATTATTAATGTGAGAATGTAATGATAAAATAACGTAATTAACACAAAGAACACAGTGCTCTACAGTGGCATACATCATTAAGTGAACCACTCATTCATGTAAACTGCTTTTTAAAGAGCCTGACCCTAATTAAAGAGCTAATTACATTAGGTACAACATATACTATCACCTTCCTGCAGCACAACAAGATACCTCGTGTAATATTTATTTATGAAACTTTTTCTTCTACA
Source organism: Phascolarctos cinereus (assembly GCF_003287225.1). Taxonomy (NCBI): domain Eukaryota; kingdom Metazoa; phylum Chordata; class Mammalia; order Diprotodontia; family Phascolarctidae; genus Phascolarctos; species Phascolarctos cinereus. The sequence goes on from NW_027556098.1 coordinate 355,100,464, forward strand.
CTTCTGGTTAAATCCTGAGGTTTCTTTAATGTGTCATTAATTAACTGTCCCATAAGGCTATTATAAGGATCAAATGAGATAATGTATGTAAGGTACATTACAAACCTTAATGTACTACAGAAACATCAGCTACTATTATGAATAAAAATAATGGTACATGATGATAAATCAGAATGGCAGTGTAGTGTAGCAAAAAGAGAGCTAGTCTCGGAGACAGGAAGACCGAGGTTCATGTCTCACCTCTGACACATCTTGGCAGTGTTAACTGGATAAATGACAACCTCTCAGCATCCCAGATAACTTGCTAAGGCTATAAGTTGCAGGGCATGGCTCTATCTGCATTGTAATGAGTTTTTTCAACCATATATCAAACAAAATTTTGGTTTAAAAAAAGGCTAATTTTTGAATCAAAGAAATAATCACAGAATCATAGATTTAAAAGGGACCTCAGGAATTCAACTCTTTCCAAACAAAAATCCCCTTTACAACATATCTAATAAGTAGATATATAACCTTTGTGTAATGACCTCAAGTGAAGGGGAATGCAATATTATGGTAACCCCTTTCACTTTTGGATAATAAATTCTTTTTTGTTAGGAATTTAATCATCAATACAATATGAACGTTTCAATATACAAAAACAAACCAAAAAAGAGGATCAAAATGATGAACTTCTGTTAACATAGTTTTAATGCACATTAAATTTAACATACTAAAATTTCAGTAACAAAACTGCTATGTTTTGTCCCCTTCTGAATTTTTCTCTATATTTGAAAATATTTTGTCAACATTCTTATCATATCTCTATCGTTACCCATTTACTCACGATCTCCCTCCATATGCCACCCCCCGGAATCCCTTCTTTTAAAAAAATAAATACAGTCAAGCCAAAACAAATAAAAACTTAAGTTTTCTTTGAAAATATATCCCATTTTGTAGCACTACTCCATCACATTTTTGCCAAGAGGTGGGCAGCATACTTTATCATAAGTCACTGCATTTAACAGGGTTCTGAAATTTATCAAAATTATTTTCTCTTATGTTATTATAGTGGTCACCATGTAAACTGTTCTTCTGGTCCTACTCATCTTAATCTATATCAATTCATACAAGCCTTCCTATGCTTCTCTGAATTCATAATATTCATCATGTCTTATGGTGTAATAATGTTCCATTACATTCATATGGCACAATTTCGTCAGCCATTTCTCCAATTAATTAATGAGCATTCACATTGTTTCCAATGCTTTGCTACAACAAAAAGTACAGCCATAAATGTTTTTGTACAAATGGGTCCTTTAGCTTTGCTTTTGATTTCTCTAGTAGTGATTTCACTGAGTCAAAGGGCATTTTCAGTTTAGTGACTTTTCAAGCATAGTTCCAAATTACTTTACAGAGCAATCTGATCAATTTGTAGACAACGGAGATACAACAATCCCATAGCCCCTCCAACAACTGATATTTTCATCTTCTTATCTTGGACAATCTGATGGGTATAAAGTACAACCTGAGAGTTCATTAAATTTGTATTTCTCTTATTATTAGTTATTTGGTGCATTTTTTTCATGTGGTTGTTGACAGCTTGCATTTCTTCTTTGAAAAAAACTATTCATACCTTTCCAGGGATGGGGGAACCTGTGGCCTTGAGGCCACATATGGTCTTCTAGGTCCTGGGATGTAGCCTTTAGACTGAGTCCAAGTTTTACAGAACACATCATTTTATTAAGAATATTTGTTCTGTGAAGTTTGGATTCAGTCAAAGGGTCACACTTGAGGTCCTAGAGGGTCACAGGTAGCCTCAAAGCCGAAGGTTCCCCACTCATGCTTTAACCATTTAACCACTGAGAATGGTTCTTACTTTTTTACATTTAAGCATACTTCACCTTCTTTCTTCACCTCCTACCCAGCCCTATTTAATCCTAAAACCCATCTAAAAGGGCCTAGGTGGCAGGAAGAACCACCAACAACAGGAGTATTCTCCCCTCTTACCTTCCTCCTTTGTTCCAGCTGCTCATAGGGCTTGGATGAGATGGGATTCAACAACTTCCTTCCTTCTGATGAGATGGAGGACAACCAGGCTTTACAATGTTTTGTCACTGCCTCCTAGGATCCTCTAGACCTCACTCTCTAACCAGCCTCTATTCCCTAGTTTCCTGCACTGTCATCTTAACTACTGATATTACCTAGAGAACTCTGGGCCTTTGCCATCCACCCCACCCTTAGGACTTCGAGGTCTTTCCATTTGCCCTGAACTGATCTTTCTTTTGTATGCTGCCTCTTCCAATTAGAATGTGAGCTCCTTGAGAGGAAGATCTATCTCACTTTTCCATTTATATCTCTAGTGTTTAGTATAGTGCTTGTGACATTGTAAGCACTTAATGATTTTTTAATTAATTCATTCAATTCTCTCTATATTGTAAATATCAGATCTTTATCAGAGAAATTTACTACAAAGATTTTCATATCCCACACCCCAGTTAACTGCTTCCTTCAAATTCTACCTACATTTATTTTGCTTGTACAAAAGCCTTTTGGTATTGCCTATTTTGACTTCTACAATCACCTGTATCCTTTAGTTAGTTAGGAACTCTCTCCCAAGCTGTAGTTGTGAAAGCTTAATTCCTTCCCTTTTCCTCCAATTATTCAATGATATGACTTTTCATATTAAGATCATGATGTTTCTAATTATTAAGAAATGACACTGTGAATAAAGCACTGGACCTAGAGTCAAAGAAAACTTGAGTTCAAATCTAGCCTCAGAAACTTGCTGTGTCTCCTTGGGCAATTCACTTAACCTCTGCCTGCTTCATTTTCCTTATCTGAAAAATAATAGTATCTACCTCTCAGAGTTGTTTTGAAGATAAAATGAGATACATGTAAAGCACTTTACAACTCTTGAAGCGCCATATAAGGTATACTGATGATGAAGATCATAATGGTAACAAAATTTTTTCCTTTAACTCAAGGCAAAATTTAATTCTCTGTAACTTCTACCTATTGTGCCTAGTTCCGCCCTATAGAACCTCACCCCGCCAAAAAAAAAGAGGCAAAAATAAGAAACAAAAACTCAAGTATCATTGGAAACAAAAAAAAACTTTTAGTTTTAAGTTGCTTGAAAAATTAAGTCACCAGGCATGGTGGCATATATCTGCAATCTCAACTACCTGACAAGCAGATACTGTCAGACTTCTTGAGCTCAGGAGTTCTGAGTATCAATGAGCTATGCCAATCAGGCACCCACACTAAGTTCTGTATCAACATAGTGAACCTCTTTAGGTGGCCTAAAGAGGGGTGAACTGGACCAGGTCAGAAAAAGGGCAGGTAAAAACTCTCATGACAATCAATAGTGTGACTATGACCATGGGAACACATCAAGCCTGGGCAAGATAAATAGAATCAGTCTTTAAAAAAAAAAAAAGGGAAGGAAGGAGGAGGGAAAGGGAGGGGTAAAAAAGAAAGAGGAGAAGAGGGAAAAGGGAAAGAGGAAACGAGAAGCAGGGAGGAAAAAGAGAGGAATGAAGCCCCCAAAATTCACTGAACGGGGTATTGATATGATCAGAACCATATAGTAGGAAGGCTATTCAATCAGTGGTGCAAAAGACAGACTGAAAAGGAGATAAACTGAAGGCATCAAGATCAGATAAGTCTATTACAATCACCTAGGAGGTGATTAAGATGTCATCTAGAGTGGGTGGCAGTTATCTCAGAAGTAGAAAAGAAGAGGAGAAAGATTTGAAAAATATTCCTGAATTAGAATTAAAAGAGTATGATAATCAACCTCATTAAGAAGTGAGGAAAAAAGAAAAGTTAACGATAAAAATAAGGTCTTAAATGCAAAGTACTGGATTAATGGTGGTATCATGGACAGAAAAAGTAAAGTTAGAAAGAATAGTAGATTTAGGGGAAAAGATAATAAGTTTAGCTTTGTACATGTTCATTTGAGAAGCCAGAAGGACATCCAAGCAGAGATACACAATGCATGGTGAGACATCTGCGTCTTAAGACGGGAGAAGTCAGTGCTGTAAATAAATATTTAGGAGTTATCTGTATGGCCAAAGCTACAGGAATAACTGAATTGCCAAGTAAGTCACCAGAGTTAGAGAGGAGAATGAGAACAGAACTTCACAGAACATCAACCTTAAAAGGTTAAGAACTGGATTAGAAACAGGAGAAATGATTACATATACAGAAAAAAAAATCCAAACCAGTAACATAAGCCAAGAGACAAGAGAGTATTCAATAAGAAGAAGTGGCCAATAGTATCAAAGACTGCAGAGATGTAAAGGAACATGAGAAATTTTTAAAAAGGTCAATGAATTTAGGATGACAGAATTAGATCCTATAAGGAACCTCAAAGGTCATTGGGACTAAATTTTCATTTAGAAATGAGGAAATACTTGGTGATTAGGAGATATAGGTGACCTTTAAGAGAATAGTTTCCATACGATGACAGGGATATAATCTAGACTTTTCCATGATTCTTCAATCACAGAAACCCCCTGAGGTAGAACAAATGTAGAATAAATCTAATTCCTCTTCTATATGACTTCTATGAAAATATTTGAAGATATAAATCATATCCTTCCCAATTTTTATCTTACATAAAGTAAAAATACACAATTACTTCCACAAAACTTTTTTTTTTCCCTATGGTTATAAGTTCCTTCACTATCCTAGTAACCCTCTTCTGGGCATGGTAAATGCCCATCGAAAAATATGGGACAAACATAAAGCACAATACTCTAGATATATCTTAAAAATGTATACAACTGAATTACAAGTCCTCTTCTTATAAATATCATAAGACTATTTCTATTAATGCAGTATAAGAGTATGTTACTTTTTATTACCACATCACATGACTGTCTCAAATTGATATTTCAGTTACTGACACTCCCAGGTCTAAAGACTTGGTTCATATGAACCCTTATGTATCTTCACCACAAATTCAACATTATATTTACCCCTATTCAATGGAATTTTACTAGAGTTGTTTCATTATTTCAGGATGCCAAGATCTTTTTTCATTCTCATTTTGTCATCCATTCTATTAGTTATCATTCTCAGCTTTGTGTCATGTACAAATTTGATAAGCATGTAATGTCTTCATGTAAATCACTGAGAAAAATGTTACACACATACACATACACACACACACACACACACACACACACACACACACACACGGTTATAAGCAAAGGCCAATGGTACTTAAGTAAATATATCCCTCCAGGGTGACGTAGATACATCAATCAACATACTTTGGTTCCAGTCAGTCAATCAGTTCTGAATCCTCCTAAGTGTATTACCATCTAGTCTATAGCTTTCCAACTTATTCACAAAGATATCAATGAGTCATGTTGCAGATACAGTACTTGGCAAATAATAGGTTTTTAAACCCTTCCTCCTTCCTTCCCCTCTTTCCTGCTTCCCTTTATACACTGCCTTCTCCCATTAAAATGTATGGTGTCCTAAAAGTCTTAGCTAAGCTTTAATAGCTTAAAACTCTACTAAGAGAGGAAAGAAAGGGGATAAGAACTTATATAGCACCTACTATGTGCCAGGCATTGTGCTAAATGCTTTTTGTAAATATTACTCAGTTTATCCTCACAACAATTATGGGAAGCAGGTGCTATTATTATCCCCATTTTACAGTTGAGGAGGGTTACACTGCTAAACTGTTAATAAGTGTGTGATGCCAGATTTGACCTGAGATCTTCCTGGCCCTAGGCCTAGCACACTATCCATTGTGCCACTAGCTGCCTCTGTACCACTAGCAGCCTTGAAGACTTTTGGGATACCCTGTATAAGTTCCCTGAGGGTATGGCCTGTCTTGCTTATTTGGATTTGTATCCTCAGGACATAGCACAGTGCCTGGACCACATTAAGTGATTAAAAAAGAAGCTGTGGACTTGAGGCCAGTACAAACCAGTCCCTACAACTGTGGAATAACTACTCCAAACCAAAGTTTACAGTAATCAACAAGGTCCCAGTGCTCCATCTGGACCAAGAATGATTGTCTTCAACCTAAACCTTCAACTCCTAAACAAAAAGATTTTCAAAAGGTTGTAAGAGAGCTGAAGCTACAAAATGCCAGTGTGGTGACAGTAGCAAACCAGTGGGCATGGAAGTAAAGAAGGTAAGTTTCCTGCTATTTTGAATCCTTCTCACCAAGCCAAGGAAGCTCTACCACTTACTTGGCATGTAAACTTCAGCAGGTATGTAACATAAGCTCAGGAACTTCTCTTCTCTAGGCCTCAAGTTCTTCTTTAAAAAGGAAGAAGTTTGAGCAAGTTTACTCCTAGGAACTCATGAATAACGCACACCTCTTATGATAGAAAACAAAATCCATAGAGGATTTTACCATCTCCCCTTCTATTTTCCATTTTGGGAAGCAGCCTATTGTTGTGGAAAAAAGTATTGGAGTGGAGTCCGAAGATATGAGTTCAAACCCTGGCTCCATCACTAATATACATGACCATGAGGAAGTCACTTGACTTCTGGAGGCATCCGTTTCCTCATCTATGAGATGAGATGGTTGGACTTGAGGTCTTGGGATCATTGTAACATACAGGGCTACAAGGGCCTCAGAGACCAACTCATCCAAACCCCTTTATTTTAAACATGAAGAAACCAAAACACACAGAAGTTAAGTGTGTATCCAAGCTCATTCTGAGACGGAATATTTCAGTCCAAGGCCTTTCTCTTCTCTCTTAATTCAACAACCCTATGAGGCTCACACCTCCCCATTCTGATTCTGGACATAGTGTACGCATTGATTCCTACACTCACAATTACTCTCACCATGTCTCCTCCTTAAGAAGGCTGAACCCTATCCTGTTGCTTTCCATTGCTCCTCTTCCCCTTCTGCATCTATCAAACACTGATCATCTTCCAAGGCTCAGCTGAAATCACCAAACTTCTATGAAGCCAACATCTGCTGCACTAGCAACAAAAGCAATGATTACTATTGGGCATTTACTCCTATGGGTCTGTGCTCTTACCACATCAGGCACTTCTACCAGTCAGTCAGTCAAAAAACATTTAATAAGTACCTACTACGTGCCAGGCACTGTGCTGAGAGCTGGGGATACAAAAAGAGGTAAAAGTCCCTGCCCTCAAGGAGCTCACAATCTAAAGGGGGAGACAACAAGCGAACAATTATGTACAAACAAACTACACAGAGGATAAATAGGAAATAAATAAGATAGGGAAACTAGAATTAAGAGGAGTAGAATGCAATAATGTATATGCAAGTTTTATCATCCAGTGCAATTCTTATCCAAATATTTCTATGAATCCTCCAGAGATTCCAACACAGGGCCCTGGAAGCCTATCTCTGGGTCTTTTAGTATTTTATGAGCACCAATGCAACTCTCAGGCTGTCCCTCCATGGTATTTTGATCTCCGTGGATGATGGGCCATTTTCTCTTCTAGTCAAACATAGCCTTGACAGTGTTATTTTGTGAAGTAGCCTGGTTACAAACACCATATGTCTCGCCACTGCCCTTTGGGAATCTGTAATTTTGATTCTTCTGAGAGTAGATGTTTCATGGTTGACAGCCATATAGCATCACCAAGAGCACAGTGGTGCTAAGAGGACATATACTGGCACAAGAAACAGCTTTCAATCACTGAAAATGCCATCAAATTCCTAAATAAAATTTAATCCATCTCCATGAACCAATCTCCAATTGCTTCAGCTAAAGAGAATTTCTATTTCACTTTTTGTTTTAAGATAAGGGATACCAATTTGTGATTTTATCAGTGTAGAGAATTAACCTGATATAATTTTCCAGTGTGGAAATTCCCTCTCCTGATACAGATCAGCAAATATCCTAACATTTAAGAGTCTTAGAGAGGTACCCAGAACACTGAGAGATCAATGACCTGCCCAGGGTCACACAGTCAGATTGTATCCAAGTGAAAACATGAATCTAGGGTTCCCTAACTCCAAGACCAGCCCTCTAAATGCTATTACCATGCTGTCTGTGAATAAGAGAAACAATAATAACAAATTATATAGAACTTTACAGTTATGAAATACATGTGTGTATGTGTAAAAAATACATCATACACACATGTATGTATATGTGCATGTACATGCATATAATAAGTGTGTGTATATGTATGCATGTATACACACACGCGTGCGTGCACACACACACACACACTCCATCTCATCTGAGCATCACAAACACTCTTAGACACTAGTAATACAAGTGTTATTACCCACACTTTACAGATGGGGAAAGTGAAACTCAGAGCCTAGATCACTTGCCCAAGATCATAAAGCTAGTAAGCAGTAAAACCAGGCCTCAAAACCCAAGCCTACTGACTCTAATTTGAGTGCTTTTCCTACTGTTAACATCATTGTTGTTCAGTTGTGTCCGACTCTTCATGACCCCATCTACCCTACTTTCCATGGGGTTTTCTTGTTAAAGATGCTGGAGTGGTTCGCCATTTCCTTCTCCAGTGGTTTAAGACAAACAGTTAAGTGACTTGCCCAGGGTCACACAGCTAGTGTCTGAGATCACATTTGAACTCAGGTCTTCCAAACTCCAGGCTAGCCCTCTATCCACCAAACCACCTTGCTGCCTTCTCTCCACTAGATTACTGTAGTCCTTAGTTTATGCCATTCAACCAGTACTTCCAGTTTTCTAATGTTTTGTGTTTCCTTTATGTCTATTTTGTTTTGACAGTGACACTAAATTCCTTGATGGCGAGGACCTCTGGGCTCCTTTACAACACGAAGCGAAACGCTCAGAAAACCATCAGGATCATGAGTTCACTTGCCTTGAATTCTAGCTCAGTCTACTATCATGACAGAGAATTCAAGAAGCCTGACAAAAAACACAATGAAGGTCATACCTAGTCATCTCTTTCTAGGCACAGACACCCTCTCTAAGATCTGCTTCCACAATATCTGGACTAATAGTAAACTCCCTTTTTTCTCATCTCTCAAAACCACAGGAAGTAGACGGGAAGGGAACGAATTACAACCACAGGTTGTCAAAAGTCTAAGCTTACTAAGTGTCTCATTATATCCTATAACTGTGACAAGCAAGCTACGTGCAATCTAAGAAAATCTCTTTGTCTCTACCTGTCCAAAATTAATTCCCTGGAGCCTCAATCCTGTTGTCACTCAAGAGAGAATTAAATCCACCCACTGACCATTTTACTCTGGAGCTGCACTCTCACCAAGAACCATTAATAAATGATAAGGTACATGGCTAAGTTTTATGGTAGTTCATGGCCAATGTAATAAGTATTAAACAATTACTTTCTACTTCATTAGATTAAAAAAAACTTTGACCTGGGGGAACTGGCCCATTTTGTTTACTGCAAGGTCTACTCTGGTCACTCTCCTCAGGGTAAATGTGGGCAGAAAATCACAGCCAATTTACCTAGCAAAAAATAAGTAAACACACACCTAACCCTACTGAACTGGCTGCTCACAGGATCCCCTCAAGAAGTGACCTTTGTCATCCTCTTGCTTCCAGGCTACATAGCCAGCACATGTTAATTTATTTCAAAATTCCTAGGAAAGCAGAAAACCCTTTTGCTAGTTTAATAACTTCTGGAAAGTACTTCCCTTAGCTTAGATTGAACCTAGCTATAGCTGAATCCCACTTTCTCACTGGCTACAGAGAAAAATTGTTCGGTATCATTCCATATGAATGATGGGTGTTCTTTGGGGGAGGATTCAGGAACACAATATTCACTCTGCAAATCACAAGTTCCTCATGGGCTCCACATCATTCATCCTCTTGTTTCTGAACATACCCAGACCTAAGCTATACTGGACTTCTTTAAGCCCTTCAGAGAAGATCATACAGCCTGGCTCTATTGTCCAGCCCTCATAAATCCTTATGATTCAATCTACAGCATGACCACCTAGCTCACAGAAGCCTCCCTATCATCTGTAAGGCCACCTGATTTGAGGAGTAAAAGGGCCTTACCTTGGCAGGGTTGATGGCTGTAATAACCCACACACAATGGGCATTGTTGTCATACTGAATGGGGAAGTTAGGGGATGTGATGATGCCTGAAGGACCACGGAGGTGAGCATCACACATTCGAGCTATAGAGAAGAAATAAAAGAGAGCCATAGGTTAGTAGAGGCCACAGCCCAGTCCCTCTTGCCCAGAAGAGACCCATGACACAGCTACAATCTCTCTTTCTGTCAGAAAGGTTCCCCACTGTGATCTGTCTTGACTCTTTCCTCACGTTTTTCAGCAGACTTATCTTATTGGCACAGTAGCCTATGATCCATGGGAGATCAGGACAAAGAAACTGAGCTGGCAGCTACTGCTACTTAAAAATTAAAAACCCCAAAGCTCATAAACTACAATTAAACCCTAATGATGTAATAATTCATTGTCCTTGTCCCCACACCCTTTCCACCTCATCCCTAACCTTCCACATAAACCCCTCAGGCTTTTTGAGGACCTTCTTTTTCTCTTCAAGGCTATTCAGGATTATTCATCATTCAGTATAACCAGCTCTAACCCAAACCCCATCAAAATAGCCCTAGATGGGAAAGGAGGGAACACAAGTTTCATCACACCTCTTAGATTGACAAAGATGACCAAAAGGTGAAAATATCAAATGTTGCAGGCTATGGAAAGACAGGTTCACTAATGTACTCATGGTACAGCTGTGAATTAATTCAAACATTCCTGAAAACAATTTGAAGTTAAACTTTAAAAAACAGAAAACAACAAAGGAATTTCAAGACAGAGGTAAAGGTCCCACATATAGAGAAATATTCATAGCAGAACCTTTCTGTGGTAGTAAAAAACTAAAAAGAAAGTACTTATTATTGATTGGGAAATACATGAACAAGTTATGGTAACTTATGTAATAAGAAATTTAAAGAACCTTGCAGAGACTTATCTGAACTGGTCCAGAACAAAGTTAGCAAAACCAGGACAGAAACTTACACTCTGTCCACAATAATGTAAAGCAAACAACCCTAAATTCTAATCAATGAAGCAATTAATCATAATTTTTGAAGAATGATGGTGAAGCATGTCTCTAAACACCAAACAGATAGGTGGTAGATGGTGATGAGGGAAGAGGAGCATTATTGGGAAGGGAAAGTGATTTCTTTTTAAGTATCAATAAAACACTCTATTTTTTTCAGGCTGATTCAATGTCTTCTAAAATCTAAATCTAAAATGTAATTGATTACATTGTTATGCATCTGATAATGAGTGGAGATGGGTCTACATTAGTATAAAATTCCTATATATAATCTTGCTCGCCAGGGAAATGTGTTAAAATTACAACCTACCCCTCCTAACACACACGCACATAGATATATCCTCCATCTAGATGTTGCTCCCAGACTCCCTTGCAGCGAGGCTGTCTGAACTAGCCACCTACTAGAGCAGAGAAATCAATTTAACAACTTTTCAGTGCTATTGCCATCAATGAAAGAGTAACTCCAGAAAATCTTGAAAAAAAGCACTTTTATCTCTGTCACAAAAGTTTCCTTAAAGGCCTTGAAGTTCTCCTTAATCTCTGAACCTTTAATTGAAATTCCTAGGCCTGCAGACCCTAGAATCTCTATTGGATGTCCTGTGCTCTGCTACTCTCTCTATTGCTAGATACAGGTGGGGCCTCCTAACATACTTTCATCTATGAGTCCACAGACTAAGTCAAGGTCAATTCTCATCATAGATCATAGTTTATTTCATATATCATAGGACTTAAGGGCAAAAGAGATCTTAGAAATAATCTAATATAACCCCCTTATTTTACAGCTAAAAACAATGAGGATGAGACAGGTTAGCTGACTTGTCTATGGTCAAATATGTAGTAACTACCAGGGCCAGAATGTAGTCTCCATGCTGGGGTCTTTCCATTAGACTGCTAACAAAGCCTGAGAAACAAAGCAATTCAGGAGCCCCCTCAGGATTTCTCTGCCCCACACAGATATAAATAAACAAGTAAAGATTTATTAAAAAAATTATATCTCTCAGGCACAGTAAAACACTGATATAAAAGCTGAGGTGCTGACCTGGGAGAAGACACAAGCACTAGACAGGAGGCTGAACACCACAGAATGTTAAGAGCATAGTTCTAATTAACAGATCCAGAACCTAGCATGGTGTCTGGCACACAGCAGGCATTTCATAAATGCTTGCTGACATGACAACAAGCTTCCCCAAAGCTTTAAGCCTCCAAGGCTCATCTCTGCAATAACTCTCAAAAGCTGAAGAGAAGACAAGTTTTTTTTTAAATGTAACTAGTCTTATTCTGGTTCTTGTAAATGCTGTTGCAACACTACTTCTAGAATGGAATTACTCTCTTGAGATTGAGATCTCCATCCTTTGTAGGTGATCACCAAGCCTCACACAGCACATGTAGTTTTATGGGCTTTAAGGCTACATAAAGTAGTGACAAATGTAATACTTCTGCCATCTTGTCATTTTATGTACTCCAAGGCACCTGAGAAATCCTGGCATCAATCATCATCTGGGATGAGGCCAGCCTTACATGTGGGCAGAGTAGGGCATTGTTTATATGGAAGGATATCAGAGGTTCCAGCAAGGCCCTAATGTTCTCATCCCCCTAAGCTGACATGTATAATTCAAATGAAGAGAGCTAAATCACTTTATTTTTCCACAGATTTTTATTGATATCTTTTTTTTTTCACATTTTCTCCAAATCCACTGCCAAACGCCCTCCCATCAAGAGATCCCTTTGATCAAAACTAATTAAAATATGAGAAAACTCTGGTATTAGATGCAGTGTTCCACACTTGTGGACCTCCATTATTATAACGGAGCAAGGGAAAGTGTCTTATCAAAGTTTGTTTTGAGGGTCAAAATTGATCATAATAATTTCACATTGTTTCAATTTTTTTTTGTATTTGTCAGTATTCTCATTTATATCATTGTAGTCACTGTGCATATTATTCCCCTGGTTCTGCTTACTTTACTTTTTTGCATCAGTTCGTATAAGTCTTTCCATGTTTCTCCACATTCAGCATATTTATTGTTTTCATTGATTTTATTTATTTTTTTTTTTTGCTTTTTGGTGAAGCAATCGGGGTTAAGTGACTTGCCCAAGGTCACACAGCTAGTAAGTGTCAAGTGTCTGAGGCCAGATTTGAACTCAGGTCCTCCTGACTTCATGGCCAGAGCTCTATCCACTGTGCCACCTAGCTGCCCCATTTTCATTTGTTTTAGAAGAGATTTTAGGAGAAATCATCAAGTTCAAATCCCTCATTTCACAGAAAAAGAAAACAAAGCAAAAAGAGGTTAAGTGACTTGCCTAAGGTCAGAGAGCTATTAAATTTCTGAAGGAGGATTCAGACTCAGGTCTTTCTGCTTCAACATTCAGCATTCTATGTACTACCTTACCTAACTGCCTCATATTTCTTATAGCACAGTAAAATTCCATTTTTTTCATGTATCACAATTTATTTAGCCACTCTACTCATTAACGGGTATCTATTTCTAGTTCTTTGCTACCACTTGCTTCTGCTGATAAATATTTTGGCATATATGAAGCCTACTTTTTAAAAACCATTGATATCCTATAGGCATATGCCTACCAATGGAATCTCTAGGTCAAAGAGTATAGACCTTTTTAGTCACTTTCTTTGTACATTTTTTGCATATTTTATATAATTCCAAATTACATCCATCAATTAATTAGTCAATACATAACCATTTATTAAGTATTTACTATGTGCTAGGCTCTGTACTAAGTGCCAAACACTCCCTGCCCTCAGGGAGGTCACATTCTAATTGTGGAATAATATGTTAATAACTAGATACACACCAGATATACACAGAATGAAAGGGAAGTAATCTCAAAAGGGAAAGCACTAGTAGTTTGGGAGGACTAGAAAAGGCCTCCTATATAAATTAAGATTTGAGCTGAGACTTGAAGGATACCAGTGAAACTAAGAGGCAGAGGTGAGGAGGGAGAATATTTCAAGCATGAGGAACAACCAATGCTATCCATCAACAGTGTCTAAGTATGCCCATCTTTCCACAACTTCCCCAACACTGACTATTCCCATCTTTTGCCAATTCCCAAATTTGCCAATTTGCTGTATCTGTTTACAATTCAGTCACTATTCAAGGATCACAATGAAAGCTATTCCCAATCCTAATCATGGATATTTCAGTGAAGAAAAAGTAACCAAGATAAGGTCTGAGCAGAAGAGGAGAGAAAGGATTAGGGGTCTGAGCCCTAAGGGGAAAAAAGGGAATAGGGAAAAATCACAAAACAAAAACCTGATGATGCATTCATAGGTAAATTTTTCTGATTTCATCATTTAGTAGGGGGAGACTATCTTCTTCACATTGAGTCTTTGAATGTTACTGATTCCAAAAAAGATCAAATTCAAACTTTCTAACAGACAGTGAGAGTCTCACTATGGAGACTCAAGACACATTTACTACTTCCTTCCTGAACTCATGCTGGGGAAGGAAAATAAACTAAGGTGTGTCACCCAAGTAGATCTTATCATTTGAAATTCTTGAATTAGAAATCAAAGATTCCACGGTTTCATTCATCAAAACACCAAGTGGTGGTGAGGGCCCAAAGACAGTATCCTAGAAGCACTGAATGTCAGAGTCAAAAGAGACCTTTAGAAAGAATCCATTGGGGGGCAGCTAGGTGGCGCAGTGGATAGAGCACCAGCCCTGAAGTCAGGAGGCCCCGAGTTCAAATCTGACCTCAGACACTTGACACTTACTAGCTGTGTGACCCTGGGCAAGTCACTTAACCCCAATTGCCTTAAAAAAAAATAATCCACTGACCAATGTCTTGAAGAGGTCAGCAAAAGGTGCACTCCAGGGCTTGATATGAACTGTAATGATATGACAGACTTATAGATTGAAAGCACTTGACAGGACTGACAAATACCCAGTCCAAATGTACAGAATGGAAACAGAAAGAGAAAGGGATTTGTTTTCCAAAGCCATAGAGCCCAATTAGTGACATATGCTAGTCTGGAACCCTGTTCTCTTAACTCCTCAATGCAGGGTTCTTTCTATCCACACTACAATGTTGGATACATTCTGCTCCCTTTTTTGCGGAAGAAATGTTAATTTGAATTAAAATATGATATTTTATTTTGATGAGTAATTAATTGGTCATTAAAGTATTTTTCCTCATAGTATCAAAAATGTTGCTTAGCTTTCAGGGCTATTTCTTTTGTGTGAAGAGAAGGGAAACCTCCCAGGCATCGTTGTCCACTTGTCATGGATACTGTAAATGGAAGTCCCTGTTTAGGTATGGGTTTAACTAAATGAAATGGCTCCCTGGCATAGTCTTAAGTTTACAATTGGTTCCAGAGAGTCACACGGGAAAAGGCAGAAGCCCAGAAGACACCAGATGTTCTGATTTCTTCATTAAACATTTACAGATTCCAGGGATTTTGTAGGTATGTAACCCCTTATTGTTAATGTTTCCTATACACAGAAGTAGTTTATATACACAAACATTTCATACTATTTGTGTATATTGCTAGAGTCCTGGATTTTTAACCCTGTGCCAACCTACTGGCTACCATCTTACTCTTACCAGGATTTTTTCAGGATCCTGAAGCCTGCTGTTTTATTCTCTCAGGCACCTACACACGATGAGCCAATTCCCTTTCAGTTAGTGCCCAGGCTCTTATTTCTTCCTTTCTTAAAAGTTACTTAACACTTAATAAAGAGTATGATAACATTCATATCTATTGCTTGCTTATATGGCTAAGTGGAGATTAGCAGGTAATTTGCAGGAAAACATAAACCAGGCTAGTGTGGTCTTTGCCCATGGTTTCATTCTAAGGATCAGAAAGAGCAAGTCGAAATAAGTTTCAAAAAGAAAAACAAAAAGACAGGCAGTAAATAGAAACAGAAGAAGAGGAAGGATGCAGTTTGGGATCAAAGTATATAAATTGAGGGACAGTATGCACAAAACCAGGTTACAAAAACAATATGAAGAAAGAAAGGAGGGGTTACAAAGCATAATGATTTGTTTCATGCAAAGAATCAGACTGTGGTAATATTTATGGTGGCAATATGCTAAACATGGCTTTTCTTCTGTTTCATATTAGATGATTATACAATCCTGTGAGTCCATGAATGCCTCCCTAGAGAACAAGTCCTAGTTTGGTGGGATAGCCAGCTCCACGGCATGCAGATTATGTTATGAGTTTATGCTATGATTATGACTTCTAAATGTTCTTTCCTCTGTGATAATCCTCTCCCATCTAATAACAGGCACTAGATTAAGTCCAGTTGGCTCCCTGATTTCAGGACATCTAATATTATGTGTACTTCTATTCAAATGTTGTTAATGGCAAGGTTCAATGGGTGGAGTTCAGGTTTGAGGTGCACCCATAACAAAAAGGAATGATGAAAATAATACCACCTTATATTTACATAGCAACTTAGGTTTACAAAGTACATTCCTCATCCTCTAAGATAGTTAGATTCTTCTTATTCCCACTGTAAAGTTATAGGAACTGAGCTCTATAGAAGTACAATAATTTCCTCATGGTTGCAAAGATAATAAACGTCAAGAGAAAACTTACACTTCATTCTTTTAATTCTAAATGTGGGCCTTTTCCCAACAAATCATTCTGTAACCCAGAGAAATATGGCAAACAGGACTCACTACCAGTGTTATAATGATGAAAACGATCTCCTTGTTTACCAGTTTGCTAAGTAGGTCTGTCTGCGTACAGTCTCAGAAAGCAATCTGGACCAGATATGTAACACACAAGGATACCCCAGGGATACAATTTCCATCACATTTCATTTACATGTAACTTTGTCTATTTAAAAGGTATGTTACAAATTAGTCTACATAGCCTAAAACTCTTTTCATTAGGATCCTTAATTTGGAAGTGAAAATGAATTTAGAGTCTAATCCCCTTAACTGACAGATAAAGAAATTGTGCCTTCAACCGACTGCTTTTTATCTTTAGTGGTGGTCTAAGAGAAGATTGAAACAGCAGACATCTACAAAAATAAAATTAAAATTAAATTTTAAAATAAATCAATAAAAACCTACAAAATTAAAAAAGTATAATAAAAAATGAAACAAACTAAAATAAAATAAAAACTGCAGAGTTACATCCCTATTTTCACCAGAATGAAGAAGCCTGTACCTACCTGTCAGGAGGATTATTTCACAATTAACAGATAAGACAGTGGGGGCAGTTCTAGCAGAAGTCATGTTCTAAACACAATGGTTCCCTCTCCCCACCCCAGGAATCAATGGGAGCCATAACCCAAATAGCAAAGCCTGAAATCCTCAAGGTAACAGACCCAGGAAGGCTAAGTAGAAAAATCTAGTCAGAAGGAAGCAACAAAACCAAAGATAGAAGGGGTATCTGGAGAGGAAGAAAGGTATAGAAGCAAAAACTAAGGAAGGAATATAGCATTTTAAATTATAGCACTTTTCTGCACACAAAGAATTAAAGAAATGTACTAAATAGCAGGGAGAATATGAGCATTAAAAAAGAATCCATAGATAATCCATAAAGGAATAAAGAGCTACAATGGAGAGTCCTTAATAAGTATGATTAATAGAAAAAGTTCTTCCCTTTTTGCAATGTAGAATCAAACAAGTTCAGCCATTTTATTTACCCAATGTATCTTAGCTACCTGATGGCAAGACTAGAATTAACCTTTTTGGAAACCAAGGATGGAACACTTCTCACTAAAAAGACACACTTGCATTATGTTTGGGGCCAAATAACAGGACAACAGGTCAAAAGATTCCATATAGAGAAAGGATTCTGGGAAGATGGTGGAATAGTTCAGAAAAATTCCAAGCTCTCCAGATTTCCCCCACAAAGAAGATGAAATAGTAATTCAGGGATAACATAGAGCAGTAAAAATAAACAAGAGTCTGATAGAACAATGGTCCTCCTAGGACAAGTGGAGAAGATCTGAAGAAAAATCCAGGACTGAAGTTTAGCCCCTGTGAAATGTAAACACCTACAGAGCAGTTCCACTGAAACAGCAAGCAGTGAACACTGAGGCTAGCTGGGTTGGGAGGTAGCCTTAGCCTCAGTCACAGGAATTTCTACCTCCAAGAGAGTGTGGGGAACAGGATACCTGAGCAGGGGAAGATTAAGGGAACCTCTGCTGATAAGTGGCACCAGGCCCAGTTATGCTGCCAAAGAGCAGCCCTGTGTGAGAAGGAACCAGCACAGGTCTGGTGAGTTCAGAAGCAATGAGGTAGGGATGCTGCTGACTGTAGGCACTTACAAGAGGTCAGAGTTCTTGGTTTCAGTGCCAGGCCAGAGGAGAGAACTGAAGGAGAATCTGAGGCCAAAGGCACCATCTCCCATATTCTAGGACCAGAGGTGACTACAATAATAAGTTGCTACAAATAATTTATTTTTTTTAAATGAGCAGGCAAAGAAGAAAGAACCCAATTATAGAAAGTTACTATGGGAATAGAGAAGACCAGGGTTCATCTTCAGAGGAGGAAACTGAAGCAAAAAAAGCCTCTCCTATCCCAAAGAGTAATGTCAAGTGGTCACCTGCCCAAAAAGAATTCACAGAACTTTAAAAAGACTTTAAAAAGCAAATGAGAGAGATTGAGGAATTTTTTTTAAAGCAATCCAAGAAAAAACAAGATTATGAAAAGAAAGTCAACCAAATGGAAAAGGAGATACAGAATCTTAAGGAAGAAAATGACTCCTTGAAAATTAGAATTGGACAAAGAGAAGCCAGAAATGTTATAAGAGACCAAGAAATAATAAAACAAAATATAAAGAATGAAAAAATATATGAGAATGTGAAATATCTCATAACGACTGATCTGGAGAACAGATCGAGAAAACATCAGAATAATCAGACTACCTGAAAGCTACAATCAAAAAAAGAATCTTGATACAATAATACAAGAAATAATTAAAGAAAACTGTCCTGAAGCATTAGAACAATAGGGGAAAATAGAAACAGAAAAAAACCACCGATTATCACTTGAAAGAGATCCCACAAGGAAAATGTACAGGAATGTCATAGTCAAATTTCAAAATCCCCACAAGGAGAAAACATTATGAGCAACAAGGGAAAAAAAAATCAAATATGGCAGAATCACAATGAGAATCACACAAGACCTAGCAGTGGTGACACTAAAAGACCACAGGACTTGGAACACTATATAATGAAGAGCAAAAGTACCGAGGTTGCAGCCAAAAATATCATACCGGGCAAAGCTAAGCATAATCTTGAATGAAAAGTAAATGGACATTCAATGAATTTCCAGACTTTCAGGATTTTGTGGCAAAAAAAAAAAACCTGAACTTAATAGAAAATTTGACATATAAGATCCAAGAGGATTAAAGGAACACATCAAAGACTAATTACAAGGGATTCAGTAAGGACGGACTGTTTACTTTTTACATGAGGAAATGTAAAACATATGTCTAAGACTGTTGTTATTAGTAATTGGGTAGTTTGAAAGAAAGAGTGCAGTAGACCTGAGTATGATGTGATTCTAAAAGGTAAAACTGTTTAGGAAAGGATGAAAACAGTAATTATCTTATACAAATGAGATGCACAAAGAAGAACTGACACAGAGGAATTAGATGGGGGAAGAGGGCTGGTAGTTCTGGAACTCTATTCTCATCAGGAATGGGTTAAAGAGGGAACAATACACATATATCTAGATGGGTATAAAAGTCTTCTAAATTCAGAAAGAAATAAAAGGCTAAGGGGATAGGGAGGGGGAGAGGGTAAGGGAGGGATTTTTAGAGGAAACCCTACTCACATCAGATCTGGGTTAAAGAGAGAACAACATATACATTTAGAAGGGAATAAAATTCTTCTACATTTATAAAGAAATAAGAGAATGAGGAAACAGGATGGAAAGTACAGAAGGGTGTCTAGATTAATGGGAATGATAAAGGAGAGAATAAGACATATTTGGAAGGCTATAAAAGTCCTCTAAATTCAGATAGAAACAAGAAAAGTAAAGGGAAAGGGTGAGGGGAGAGGATAAGGGAGGGATCTTTGGAGGGGGGTAGGTTAAGTAATGAGGGCAAGGCAGTGAGATGAACTCAAATAAAGGAGTCAGAAGGGATAGGAAATAAGAGATACACGCACAAACATAAAATAAAGATCAAGAGAATTTATTGGGGGAAAAAATGCAGGGGTAGTAATTGTTATCTCACACAAAATTAAAGCTAAAATATTTAGTCAAAAGAAAAAAATAGGGAAAATACATTATTTGTCAATCATATTAATCAATAGTGTTTTAGACTACTCAAAATAACTAGACAGTATAAGGTTGTAACATTGCTGTGGTGCAGGAAATGATGAATTGGTGGACTTAGAAAAATATGGAAAGACTTGGACTTATGGAGGAAGATGTTATCCACCCTCAGAGAAACAGAGGACAAATAAGTATAGTATGGTCTTACATAGAAGCATGTGAATGTATATGTCTATATATGCGTATGAAAATAGATATCTAAGTATATGTAAGTGTATGTATGTATGAGTATATGCATGTATGCACACATACACAGGTATACCAAAATGTATATGTCTGTATATGTTCATATATACATGTATGTATGTATGCATGCACAATATGTGTGTGTATATATATGTGCATGCATATATGTATGTATGTATGTATGTCCTCACCTAATTGTAGTCTTCTTAGGGGAAGGGAGAGAAGAAGGGCAAAAACACAAGTAAAAAGTGCACAGTGGAGAACAAAAGAAAAGTTACAAGAAAGCAAAGATTGATAATTCTCAACACAATATATAGCATTTATTATGTAGGCTTTCTGGAAATGGAAATTTATTGCTATATATTTTGAATCCTCTCTTACGTTCTGCTATGCAATGGCAATGCTTTTTTTTCTTATTTTTAGTATTTCAGTTTATAATGTTTCTTTTTCTTTTCTTATTGTGTATTTAACTTTTAGTATTTAAGTTTAAAAAATTTTTTTTAAAAATTACCTGTAAGCTATTTCTGCCAAATCAATGAAGCATGTTTTGGTTTCTTTTAAGGAAAATACTGAACAAAGGAATTAATGAGCCATAACATAGGACAAATAGGGCCAACTACATTTTTCATGCCCAAATCCATATTAAGTAGAATTATTAAAGAAAAGTTATATATTAAATAAAGGTTATGAAGGCTATTTTTCTTTCAAAAGAAAACTTACGGGACAACATGATGAAATAGTTGTACCACTGGTTATAACAGAAGATATGTGTAAGGTTCTGTAGAAAAAGAAAGTACTAGTCCATTCTTTATTAGAGATGCCATTCAATAAAATATTCCCATACAACAGCACTCATTACAGTGAATTATTTGGGTTGTGACATTTTTTTAAAGACAGAAACCACTGTCAACACAAACAAGAGACATTCCTGGCTCACCTATTCCCCTGTGCCAAATCTCTCACCAAAAAAGTTAGCTCAGCCATCAATACATGAAGGATCTCCTCAAGCTATCTTTTCATCCTTTTGTTGTTCACTGACTCTTCATGAATGACCCCATCTGGGGTTTTCTTGGCAAAGAAACCAGAGTGGTTTGCCATTTCCTTCTCCAGCTCATTTTACAGATGAGGAACTAAGGCAAACAGGGTTAAATGACTTGCCCAGGGTCACATGTCTAGTAAGTGTTTGAGGCTGGATTTGAACTCAGGAAGATGAGTCTTCCTAGATGCTTTTTCTTTTAATCCTACTATGCTTCAAAGTTTTTAATCATATTTCCTTAGAGCACTGTCCATGGCCTTCCAGATAAACATTCACCTTTTTCTAGCCTATCATTCCCAAGTCCAAAGGTCATACTATACAAAAATATTCTGGGTGTTACATTTCATACTATTCCATTCAACAGATAAGTTCCTACTATATAAAAGGCAGTGGGGATTGTTTTTTGTTTCAGACCCATAATTCAATTAGCATTGGAAGAAAGGAAACAAGCATTTATTAAGTACCACATATGTGCCATATGTGCCTATGTTAAACATTTTACAGATATTATCTAATCTGATCCTCACAAAACCCCTAGAAGCACTATTATTTCTTCACTTGAAGAAGCTGAAGCAGACAGAATCTAAGTGGTTTGCTGAGGTTCACATAGCTAGTGTCTGAGGCAACATTTGAACTCAGGTCTCCCTGACTCAAGGCCCAAGGGTTATCCATTGTGCCACCTAGCTACCTCTGCTGGGAACTCCTAGTATGAAATTCCCTCTACTAATAAAGACTAGCAAATTTTCTTCAACTTAAAGTTGAAGAAACAGAAAACAGAAAAGGCAGGGATTCACATGAGCCCTCCCAAATTCACCTCCAAACAACTTTAAATAATGCCTCATAACAAGAATCCACACAAGGAGAAGGTGAAACAATTTTCCAGCCCAAGACAATTTAGAAGGTCTGCAGGAAAGGTCTGTCACCCTGGAATGAAAGTGTGAAAGTGTAGTGTAGTCTAACGCAGGCTATGCCAGTGCAGGCTGCCCCAGCAAACCAACAGCAGGTCTTGGGGGGCAACTGAATCAGCCACATCAGCAGCAGCAGCTGCAGCTTCATTGGTCAGAAAATTACAGGAGCTCCTTGGCTGGCACTGAGTGCAGGACTCTGCTACACAGCCCATACACGGATCCAGGTCACAGTCACATGGCAAGGAAGAGCACTAGCACACAAAGCTTGCAACTGCCAGGGAGTAGGCACCCTGATCACAGTTCCAGGGGGGAAAAGAGTGCTTGTGGTCACTCACAGACCAGAGCACAGGCCAGGAGAGTAGTAAATACATCTCTACCTAGATGATACCAATTTGGAAGAACTGAAAACTTATAGATTGAAAGCAGCTGTACAAAAAACCTGAAGCCTGGGACACTGCCCCCCTCAACCCCAGGAGCAGAGGCCAACTTTAATATCAAGTTAAAAGTCAAGAAATAGGCTGGAAAAATAAGCAAACTACAATAAAAGAACCTGACTATAGAAAGTTGCCATGCTAACAGGGAAGATCAAAACATAAACTCAGAAAAAGACAACAAAGTTAAAAGCTATATCCAAACCTTACAGAAAAATATTAATTGATGATAGGCCACAGTGCCCCCTTCCCCTTCCAAATAAAAAAGAATTCTAGCTCAAAAAAGATTTTAAAAGTCAAATAAGAGAGGTAGGGGAAAAATTGGGGAAAGAAATGAGTGATACAAGAAAATCATGAAAAAAGAGCCTAGACATCATCTTTCAAGAAATCATCGGAAACCTGTCCTGATGTTGAGTGGATTGAGTGGACAAAATTAGAATTGAAAGAATCCACTGATCACCCCCTGAAAGAGATCCAAAACCTCCTAGGAATGTTGTAGCCAAATTCGAGAGCTACCAGGTCAAGGAGAAAATATTATGAGCAGTCAAAAAGAAACAATTCAAATATTATAAAGCCACAGTCAGGATAACAGAAGATTTAGCAACTTCTACAGGATCAGAGGGCTTATAATACGATATTCTGAAAGGCTAAGGAACTAGGATTACAACCGAGAATCACCCATCCAGCAAAACTAAGTATAATCCTCCAAGAGAAAAAATAGACATTCAAAGAAATAGAGAACTTTCAAGCATCCCTGATGAAAAGACCAGAGCTGAAGAGAAAATTATACATTTGAATGCAAGACTCAAGAGAAGCACAAAAAGGTAAAAAGGAAAGAGAAATCATAAGGGATTCAATAAGGTAAAACTGTTTATATTCCTATATGGGAGGATGATACTTATAACTCCTAAGCACTTTCTCATTATTAGGGCAGTTAGGAGTCTACATAGACAGACAACATGTGTGTGAGTTGAACATGCTGAGATGATATCTAAAAAATAAAGTTAAAGAATGAAAAAGAAGAATGCAGTGGGAGAAAGGCAAAGGGAGAGGTAGAATGGGGTAAATTATCTCACCTAAAAGAGAAGTTATGAAAGAACTTTTACAGTAGAAGAGAAGATGGGGGAGGGGGAATGGAGAAGTGACTGAACCTTACTCTCATTGGACCTGGCGGAAAAAATGGAAAAATGTACACACTTAGTTGGGTATGGAAATCTATCTTCTACAGGAAAGCAAAAGGGGAAGGGGATAAGATAAGGGTGGTGGTACTGATAGAAGGCACAGCAGATTGGGGGAGGTGGTGGCCAGGAGTAAAACACTTTTGAGAATGTACAAGGTGAAAGGAAAGAGAGGAAGAGAGCGAGAGAGAGCGAGAGAGAGAGAGAGAGAGAGAGAGAGAGAGAGAGAGAGAGAGAGACAGAGAGAGACAGAGAGAGACAGAGAGAGACAGAGAAGGACAAATGGGAGGAATAGGATGGAGGGAAATATACATTAATCATAACTAAAAAAATTTATAACAAGTTTCTCTGATAAAGATCTCACTTCTCAATATAAAGAGAACTGAGTCAAATTTATAAAAATAAGAGTTATTTGGGGCAGCTAGGTGGAACAGTGGATAGAGCACCAGCCCTGAAGTCAGGAGGACCTGAGTCCTCCTCAGACCAAACACTTGACACTTACTAGCTGTGTGACTCTGGGCAAGTCACTTAACCCCAATTGCCTAAAAAAAAAATAAAAAGAGTTATTCCCCAATTGATAAATAGTCAAAGGATATGAACAGGCAGTTTTCAAATGAAGTTATCAAAGCTATGTATAGCCATATGAAAAAAAATAGTCTAAATCACTATTGATTAGAGAAATGCAAATTAAAATGACTCTGAGGTACCACCCTCATACCTATAAGATTGGCTAATGTGACAGAAAAGGAAAATGACAAATGTGGGGGGGATCTGGGAAAATTGAGACACTAATGCACTGTGGGTGGATTTGTGAATTGACACAACCATTACAGAGAGCAATTTGGAACTATGCCCAAAAAGCTATAAAACCATGCATACCCTCTGACCCACCATGAAATCTGTATCCCTAAGTTAAAGGACAAAAACACTTTTATCAGCTCTTTTTGTGATGGCAAAGAATTGGAAATTGAGCAGATGCCCATCTACTGGGGAATAGAGCCAAACAAGTTATGGTATATGATTGTGATGGAATTCTACTGTACCATAAGAAATGACAAGCAGGCTACTCTCAAAAAAAAAAAAAGCCAACCTGGAAATACTTACATGAACTGAAGCAAAGTGAAATGAGCAGAATAAGGAGACCATTGTGCACAGTAACAGTAATATTGTATGAAGACCACTTCTGAATGACTCAGTTATTCTCAGCAATACGATTTAAGACAATTCTAAAGGACTTAATGGTGAACAATACTATCCATCTCAGAGAAAAAAACTGATAGAACATGAATGCTGATTGAAGCATACATTTTAAATTTTATTTTTCTTGGGGTTTTTGTTGGGTTTTTTTTTTTATCTGCTTTCTTTCAACAACTTGATCAATATGGAACTAAGTTTTGCATGAAACTGCTGACCTTCTGAAGGGGGAAGGGGAGGGAGGGAGAGAATTTAGAACTCAAAATTTCAATAAACAAATGTTAAAAATTGTTTTACACATAATTATGGAAAAAATAAAATATTTAATAAAAATTAGGAAGAGAGAGAGAGGGAAACATGCATTTATTAAGCAGCTAATATATGTCAGGCATCATACTAAGCACTTTACAAACATTATCTTATTTGATCCTCATAACACACTTGAAGCGTAGGTACTATTATTATCCCCCATTTCAAAGTTGAGGAAACTGAAGTAGATAGAGTTTAAGTGATTTATTGAGGAGTCACACAGCTAGCAAATATAGGATTTGAACTCAAGTCTTCCTGAGTTCCAAGGGTAGCATTCTATTCACTGTGTTATTTAGCTGCCAATAGTCCAGGTGAAAGGTGATAAAGAGCTAAAATAATCATCTGTGTGAAGAAAGAATGGGAAAATTATTCACTTTGTCATCTAGCTGCCAATAGTCCAAGTGAAAGGTGATAAAGAGCTAAAATAAAGAAGTATCTGTGTGAAGAAAGAATGGGAATCAATAATAATAACTAGCATTTACACATTCATCTTACACTTTACACTCCACCAGTATTATACGTAAAGTGACACTGTACTCCTTGCTATTACTCCCCCAAGACACTACATCTTCATCCTCCAGTCATGCCTAGAACATTCTTTCCTCAACTCTACCTGGTTTCCTTCAAGACGCAGCTAAAATCCCAAGTGCTACAGGAAGCCTTTCCTGATCCCTTTAATTCCAGTGCCTTCCCTCTGTTGGTTATTTCCAATTTATTTTATTTGTATATATGTATGTGTGTATATGTGTATATTATATATATGTATATATAATATACACACATATTTTATATCTACATATACAATCTGGCTGCCAGATACCTTTTCTAGACTATTACAGAGGTGTGGGGAGTGTTTAGGAGGACCAGCACCTACGGTGTGAGGGCTTATCATCCACCTCTGGTGTTCACCTGATTCTTCCAACTCTTACCTGTAGCTCCAAGAAGCTGTAACATGCACAGCAGCTACACTCTGGTAAAACTGTTTCAGCAGATGAGCTAAACCAGATTGAGGGTAATTGACAGGCCTCAAAACTGTTAGTGAGTTAGGGAGATGTCTACCCCAAGCATGTGAAGATATTCCCTGGTGAAATGGGCAGATGAGAACAATTTATTCCAACAGCCATGAAGCGACCAAAGCAGATACCGTGGAACACTTAGAGCCTGGTCAGACATGAAGACACTAAGGTCATCCACTTCACCTTGGGCTGGGCTAAATTTAAATGACTCAAGAGGAGAGTGTGAGGCTGATGTCTCTGTGCAAACTCTGCCTCACTTAAACTCAAGGCAAACACAAGGCAAGACATCACCCATGATTTCATTGGTCCTCTTCGAAATTAAAGAACAAACAAGAACTATTCATTGCAACTGACCTACTAGCTGATCAACGTGCACAACATATCATTTCCCACTGCCATGTATAAAATGCATTTTGTCACTTAATGTCCAAGAAATTCCAAGTTTCCTTTAGAGATCAACTCATTAGTCACTCCTACCATATCTCCTCATCTACTCAGTTGTTTGTGCACTCTCCTTCCAAAGTTATGTTGTACATACCTTACAGAGTCAGCCACTGGGACAGAGTCAGTTTGAGTGACCCCTACGTTTTAACCTTGCTTTGGATACAGCTCTCAGCCAGACTGAAGGACAGGGCTCAATCCCTTTAGGACCAATCCCATCTCCAACAGACTACTCCCATCACCTGAAGGCTAATCCCATCTCTTTAGTCCTAATCCTATCTCCCACAAATGCTTGTAATGAGGAGGCCCTAATGAGACACTAATCCCACCTCCTTACTAAAAGGTCTACCAATCAGAATTTTCTTTACCTTATATGTAAATTATTTTGTCGTTATTGGCCAATGGTATAAGGTCATTATATTAACTTGAAAAAATAAGTCTAAATCATTCTTTAAGAAGCACCATCTTGGCAGCTAGGTTGCTCAGTGGATAGAGCACCAGCCCTGGAGTCAGAAGGACCTGAGTTCAAATCCAACCTCAGACACATAACACTCACTAGCTGTGTGACTCTGGGCAAGTCACTTAACCCCATTTGCCTCACTAAAAAAAAAAAAAAGGCACCCTCTTGATCTAGTACCAGTTCTGAAGAATACCTAGATAAAGTTTATCCAGGAAAAAAGCCGTTTCCAGAAGATCCATATGAGAAAGGGCTTTACAAAAGATGATTTTGGAGTTGTTTTCTAAGATACCATCTTTAGCCAACAATGTTCTTCTTACAGCAGTATGAAATAAAGAAGACAGTACTGCCAAGAAAGCAGAATTCCATAAGGCATTCAGAAAATTGGAGGAGAGTCTTACCTGACAGAAGACAACTTTCCTTGGTGAAAACTCTATATCTATGATTTATTACCTCATCTGGCCCTATCTGAATAGCTGGAATCATACAAGACAGCTGACTGCATGGATCACACCTCTGCTCTCAAACGGTTTGTCCCAGCCATGAAGAACATGCTGCAGCTTTCCTCAATGATATGAAGATAAATAAAAGCTTCTTTGATCTCTACTTTCAGAATACTCTTGATGCCTTTCTTTGACTGTGGGTTGTAAGATGGCCTATCAGAACACCAACTACAGAATCTACTGTTTCACCACTGGCTATTTCCAACATATCCTCACAACAAAATAATTGCGTTTGAGCTTGTCTAAGGGCTAATAATCCTTATTTTTCAAGAAGCTCTCAATAAAAATTTTTAAATGTCCTAAAAAAAATAAACAAAAGCATAAAAGCAGCTGTTTGTTGTTGTTCAGTTGATTCAGTAATGTCTGGTCTTCATAATCCCATTTGTGGTTTTCTTGGCAAAGATACTGAAATGGTTTGCCATTTCCCTTTTCTCCAATTCACTTCACAGATGAAGAAACTGAGACAAACAAGGTTGAGTGATTATCCCAGGGTCACACAGATTGTAAGTGTCTGAGGCGGGATTTTGAACTCAGGTCTTTCTGACTCCAGCACAAGAGTTTTATCCACTGTGACACCCAGGTGTCTTGATATAAAAGCAGCTGGGGAGTTGGAATTCATAAGCCCATCCCAATATAACCACCTGATGCCTTGAGGTGCTAATAAACTCCTTTTGTCATACTTCCTGAGCTCGCTTTTAACTGACTGGGGTGAGGCCTAGACCAGCATCTCCTTTTAATAATACTCCAAGTGCAGTACTCTATTCTAGAGGCATCAAAGTAGCACAGAAGACAGAGTGCTGAACCAGCAATCAGGAAGATCTGAGTTCAAATTTGACATCTTATACTTATTAGCTATACGATTCTATCTTCTCCAGGAGACTGACCCTCAATCATCCCCATTCTCCTTGTTACCTTCAATTCCATATCTACTAGTTTCTTCTATGCTGCCTTTCATTCTCACCTATGCCTTTGACTTTGAATACCATTAGGCTTCTCTCATGTGGCAAAGCACCTAGTGCTGACACCCTTCCAGCAGAGATTTATAAGGCATTTCTATGATGCCCATAGAAAAGCTGACTGAAATTTTTTGGGTTATATGGCAAGAGGAGGCTATCTTCCAGGAGTTAAGGATGCCTCCACTGTCCATCTCTATAAAGGAAAAGGACATAAGTTGTCCTGTGATAATCACAAGGGGTTCTCTCTCTTAGTCATTGCTGGCAAGATTCTTGCCAGAGTCCTCCTTAACAGGCTAATCCCTTTACCTGGCAGATGGTCCTCTACTCAAGAGGCAATGTGACTTCAGAAAGGGCCAAGGAATGGTCAACATGGTATTTGCTACCCAACAACTCCTAGAGAGATGCCAGAAGCAGAACAGAGGCACACAATGCTTGTTGATCTAACCATGGCCTGTGATACTGTCAGTTGTGAGGGTTTGGGGAAGATCATGGCAAAATTTGGTTGCCTGGAGAAATTCATCAGTATTGTATGCCAGTTTCATGACAGCATGCTTGTACTGGTTTCAGATAATGAATGATGCTCTCATACTTTCCTAGTCAGCACTGGAGTGAAGCAGGTCTGTGTATTTGCTTCTATGCTTTTTAGTATGATGTTTTCAGTGATGTTGTCAGATGTCTTCAATAAGGATGAAGATTATTTAACTTGAACAGGCAACAAGCCAAAACTAAGGTGGAGGGAGAATTGGTACATGACTTTTTGTCTGCAGATGACTGTATATTCAATGCAGCTTGTCAGGCTGAGATGCAACACAATAGAAATTGTTTCTCTGCCACCTAATTCTGGCCTGATATTTAACAGCAAGAAAACAGAGGTTCTCCACCAGCCAGCACTTGCACCATCCATACATGGCATCATCCGTTACAGCAAATGGAGACATTTTGAATTCTGTGGAGAAGTTCATTTACCTTGGCAGTATACTTTCCAGGGATGTGCACATAGATGATGAGGTTAATGCACGCATTGCTAGAGCTAGCTCAGAGTTTGGGAAGCTCCAAAAGAAAGTGTGAGAGAGAAGAGGTATTGGGCTGCCTACCAAACTGAAAGTCTGACCTCATTGTTGTATGTCTGTGACACCTTGACAGTCTACCAGCACCATGCCAGGTAACTGAATTGCTTCCATTTGAATTGTCTTAGGAAGATTCTGAAGATCACATGGCAAGATAAGGTACCAGACAATTGAAGTCCTTTCTTGAACTGAACATCCAAGCATTCAAAGTCTACTGCAGAGAAGACAACACTGATGGGCTGGCCACATTGTTCAAATGCCAAACATACACTTGCCTAAAAGACTATTTTATGGAGAACTCACACAAGGCAAATGCTCATGCAGAGGTCAAAAAGAAGTGATACAAGGACCCTCTCAAGGTCTCTCTGAAGAACTCTGGAATCAACTGTGAGTGAGACACAGGAGACACTGGTCAGGACTACCCAACATGGTGTGCCTACATTAAAGAAGGCACTGTGCTCTATGAGCAAAGCAAAATTGTAGTAGCTCAAAAGATACGTGAGATATGCAAATTCAGGTACATCTCCATCCCAAATGTTCATATGGATTACTTGTGCCCAACCTGTGGTAGAGCCTTCAAGCTTGCATTGGTCTGATCAGCCAGTCAGACACAATGTAACTTGACTCTGACATAGAGATGTCATTTTGGTCCTCTTTGAGCACAAAAGGACAACCACCACGCCTTTCCCAATATTAAAAAAAAAAAAACAACTCATCTCTCCTCCCCTTCTCAGTTCAAACGTTTGAGAAGGCTGTTTATATTTGTCATCACTTTTCCTCTCACTGGATTCTAAACTTTCAGCCATCTGTGTTCTTACCTCATTATTCATCTGAAACTGCTCTCTCCAAACTGCTCTCTCACTGATGATCTCTTAATTGCCAAATCTAATGCCTTTTCTCAGTCCTCATCTTCTTGACCTCTCTGTAGCTTTTGAAGTTATCATCCTCCTCTGCTGTATACTCTCTCCTCTCTATGTTGTCATTACATTATTCTCTCTTGTTTCTTCTCCTACCAGCGTGACTGCTCTTTCCTAATCTCCTTGCCTAGATCTCCATCCAAGTTATGCTCATTAATTTTGAGTTCTCCTCAAGGTTCCTGACCCTTTTCTTTTATTTGTCTATTATATCCTCTTTCTCTCCATATACATATATATGTATATCTATATGTATGTGTATATATATATATGTGTGTGTGTGTGTGTGTGTGTGTGTGTGTGCGTGTGTGTGTATACCTCCATGGATAAATGTATCTATACATATATGTTTATTTATATTTTATATTTATATGTGATAGGCAGCAAGGTGGCACAGTGGATAGAGTGTTCAGTCTGAAATCAGGAAGACTCTTCTTTGTGAGTTCAAATCTGGCCTCAGACATTTACTAGCTATGTGACCCTGGGCAGTTACTTAACCCCGTTTGTCTCAGTTACTCATCTGTAAAATGATCTGGAGAAGGAAATGGGAAAAAATTCCAGTATCTTCCCATGAAAACCACAAACAGGGTCATGAAGGTTGAACATGACTGAAAATTACTGAAACAAAAATTTTATGTGTATATATGTATGTGTGTGTATGTGTGTGTGTATATATGTGTGTGTGTGTGTATACATATATATATATATATATATATATATATATATATATATATATATATATATATATGTATGTATGTATGTATGTTGGAGGAAAAGAGAATAGTAAAGTCTATTGTACATCCAGTTCAAGATGTCTAAAAGACAGTTGATAATATAAGACTAGATCTTAGGAAAGAAGTTAGCTAATACTGGTTCTACAGATCTTAGTATCATTGGCAGAGAGATATTAGTTAAACCCATGGGAGCTGATATGTGTGGAAAAAATATCTATAGGTACATATGTATAGATATATGTATTTATACACAACCAATGGAGGGATGATGGGCTGGGAAAAAACTGAAGAAAGTACGGTTTTGAGGTCCAAATGAAGCAAACAGGGTTTGTGGTCATAAGACAGAGGAAAAGATCAGGTTGGACATGATGGCATCAAAGGTTGTTTCCAGCTTTAAATCTATGATTATATGAGCCTAGAAAATACAACACCCTATTATGTTTACTATTTTTCAATTTTGTAATGTTATAAAAAATATTATTCCTCAGCAGAACAAAATGAAGACTTAAAGGCTCTCTTCAAACAAGGTGTACTCTTATGCACATGTTAAAATTATACAAGCTTGTAAATTAGATGTATCTGCAGAGAAATTGCTTTCCATGATCCATGATGAGTACTGACATTTTAACTAATCTCAAACAAAGCATAAAACAGAGAATACATGTTTAATTAAGGTGTCTGTCAATACCATAGAGAATGTCCATCCCAGAGTTAAAAAAATAAAGATTCCTACACCTAGCAAGTTTTTTTCAAAAATTCTAATTCACCTGTAATATCATACAAAATACATTGTGTTCCAAAACATTATAAAGCCTTCTCAGTAAGACATATAGTAATTTGAAAAGGATCATGTCAACTATCCACACAAAAAACACGCAAAGGATAAAAATTTTAAATGACCAGATAATATGAAGTTAGATAGTCAGTCCATTAAGTCTACATATAGATCTATAGGTATAAATACAGCTTTCCGAACAAGTGCTACATGTAAATAGGCTTAAAAATGTTTAAATAGGCTTAGATATTTATTTAAAATGAATCAGACATTATCACTTTTGGCAAACTGTGCATTGTTTTCAATGATCCCAAGTTGCTTAGTTCGGCAAAAGTTCATCTCCTTAACAATAATTTTTCTCAATAATGTTGCAAGTCAACCCTCAGTAAACTACCTTTAGCTGACCGTGAATAGATAAAAATTTAAGCTCCTTGAGGGCAAGCAGGGACTAGGTTTCTGTTTTTTGGGGGAAGGTCTTTCTGTCCCTAGTTACAAATATAGTACCTTGCATCTCTTAGGTACTTATTACATACTGCCGAATTGAATTGAGGAAGAAAATTATAAGGCCACTGGTCTTGAGAAAGTGCCTGTGGTCCTTCCCTCCAGGTTCTCTCACTAAATACTCCAGAAAGGCATCAAATGCTGAAAGGCAGGCCCTATCATTTCTGCTTTCATGTGAAAGAAGGATAAGGAAATTCTCAGAGGAAGAACTGAAAACAATAAACAGTGATCCTCATACTAGGGGGTAGCTCTCATGCTCCATATTCCTGGATCCTAAAAAACCTGCCTATCTGATCTCAGACAGGGTTTGGCCTCTCTCCACTGATCAGATGGAGAAACTGAAGCCCACTGCTCAATGTCACACTGGGAATAAGGAGCTTAATTAGAGCAAGAGCCCAGATTTTGTGACCTACCTTCCTGTGTCTACCTCTTCCTGTGAGACCTGGCCCCCCTTCACCTTATCACCACCCTCTATGACTTTTCCCTCACCTATGGATCTACCCTCCTTACCTCTGCAGACAGGCCGGTGATCACTCCAGGCAGCAAACATGTCACTCACTTTCATGCAGGTGATCCTTTTTGATCCTTGTAGGTCATAGCCCTCATTGCAGGTAAATTGGATGCTTGAACCTAACCTGAAAGATAGTAAGGTGACATGACATTTGTTCTGCAGGCCAACTATCCTGCCCATTCCCCACAGTCCTAGTTTTCCCTAGCTACTTTCTTAATTCACAACAAACAGCATGAACAATTAAAGACTTTTTCCTCTACAGTCTTTGAGGCTTCTGTTTCATTTAGACTTCTATAGACCATTCCTGTATATGGATTTCATGGGAATAGTTTGGTTGGGGTAAGTTAAAAGGTACCTTGGTGAACAAAACAGCAATTGCCAGAAAAATAAGATTAAGTATTGAGTACTGTTACTAGAATTGGGTAATTCAGCCACATGCATTTTAAATGAAGGTTGAGGACTCAAGGAGACTCACTAGACAGCTGCAAACTTTGGGGGGGAAAAAGAGCAGGCCAAGGCTTTTTAGATTCACAGTGGCCTAGAGTCCCTTCCTAGGTCTCCAAGTCAACTACAAACTGGCCAAGAAGAACTACTTGAAACCCACATTTAATATAGTATTCTACTTTCTAAACATGCTCAATATAGTGAACTAAGAACTGAGGAACAGGAGCAAATAGATCATGGGGGACCTCAGTATCTCCCCAAAGTGGAAGGCCATAAACATCTTGAACACAATGACATTTTTCCTGCCTAAAGATAGGAAATGCTAGCTATTATAAAATACAGGAACACTGAATCCAATACCAAATTTCATAAGCACTTCTTGCATCTGCCCTAGCCACCTCTAACCCCTGGTTCCCAACATTTCCCACACACCCTACATGCAAAAAGAAGGAATCCAAATGTGACTTACCTAAAATCTGAGCCTAGTCTTTTGCCCCTTTCTGGAATACCAGGGTCTGGACACATATTATGTCCTTGTGACACACCAACCTGAGTTACTACAAGGCAAAAAACAGTACATACAGAGATAGAAAATCATAGGCAAACACTAGTCAGGCAATTGTCTCAGTGTGGATAGATGCAGAAACAGAAAAGACCTGCTGTTTTGGAGGCGGAGGCATTGTTAGAGGGTGGGGTTGGGGAAAGTAGCACTTGCAGATTTTGTGATGAGGAAGAGATATGAGATTTACCTTTAACAAAAAAATCTCTTTTAAAAAATTATAAAAAAAACCCAACAAATAAATCTCTTTTGACTCTAATGAAGTTGAGGCTAAAATGCAGTAATTTCATTAGGACAAAGGCAGGTGATACATACTATAGAACAACTACCCAATTTCCTTATTCCATGACAGGGATCAATGATAAAGGGTTCTACCTTAAACTAAGGGACAGATGAAAATCATCCCTTACAAAGCCTTTGGGTAGCAGCCTATCCCCAGATTGAGGGTCCAAATCTGTATAAGACATGGCCCTCAGCCTCAGCCCCCAAACAGACA
Organism: Phascolarctos cinereus; assembly: GCF_003287225.1. Taxonomy (NCBI): domain Eukaryota; kingdom Metazoa; phylum Chordata; class Mammalia; order Diprotodontia; family Phascolarctidae; genus Phascolarctos; species Phascolarctos cinereus. The sequence continues at coordinate 355,135,339 of NW_027556098.1, forward strand.
CATAAATGAAACCAAAAAAAGTGTAAATATGCATGATTACGAATAGTAAAGAAGGTAAGAGATAGTAGCCTGAGGTCCTAAAGAAGGCTAATTAGTTTGAATATGGAAATTTCCCCCTCACAAGTTCCCTATCCCATGTATTACTCACTCCCATAGCTAACTAAATAAAAAAAGTAATCAGCACCTCTTACATCTTTAAATGGCATAGGTACAAATGTAAACATGGATGGCTCTAATAGGGATGAAGGGAGATTTAACATGATAACTTCAATTTCATATTCCACCAAAATCTCATGCACAGTAATTCTGCTCAAATTGACAACTTTCCCAAACATCTACAAAAATGTACTGTGATTCCATTTTCTTCAATAGCCTAGACAAAGCTGAGATAAAATAGATATTTGGCCCTGATGCTAGGGCTGAAGGGAGAAAGGTAGAGGGCAAAAACTCATACTCTCAGACATATACTTATATACTTATTTCATGGTAACAACTACCTCCATTGCACTGATAGATGGATTCTATGGCCTAGCCCTTTTAAAAATATGCATAATCATACCTGCTATTACCAAAAGCCTTTTTGTAAAAGGAGGGGCAAGGAATACAGCTAAGCATTTAAAAGAGAAAAGGATAAAGTTTGGAATCCACTGGCTAGTAGCACCTGGGCAAGTTACACCAAGCCATTCTGGACAGTAAATTCTTCTGAACTGGATCATTTCAATATACAGTTCAGTTTCATCTCCTGGTAGCCTGTCCTCTTTTCTGTGGTAAGTGAAGTGTCCATATAGATCAGAATTTTTCCCAGCTGGTACTATACAAAGCAGCACTGCCCTAGATCCATGGCAACTTTTAAAAATGGCGGATTAGAGGCCACAGTCTGTACTCAAAGGATCTCAGTAAACCCAAAGCCCTACTAGGAGATATTTTTCTCAAAGTGTATAGAGGTCAGAGAAGAAGAGATACGTATTTCGAGGTGACTTATACAGACAAATGTGAGTCAATTCAAAGACCTCACTCTGCTCCCATGGAATTGAGCAGGGGACTTGGGCCTCCATGAATATTTATGCAAACAGGCCAAGGCCACTCTAGAGCTAGCTTCTTAATATGCCATGGGCCATTACTATCTCAGGAAGGGGCAGGGTGGAGAGAGACAAAAATGTGTGGAGCAGGATGATATGGTGACAACTAGACAGCTGTCCAGATAGGCCCTAAACATTTAAAGTTTCCTATGATAAATAATACAAAGACGAACAAGGTGTTTCTCTCCCAAGAGATCTATGGAAAAGCTGCTAAAAGGCAAATGCCTCTCTTCTGAAGCTACGTGAGGAACATATAAGCAGTATTATAAGCCCAAGCCTCATGCAGAGCTGAAGCAGGGTCTCTTTTAGCATCATGCCACTATCTCCAAACACAGGCTGGAGAGTAATGACAAGCAATGCAAAGACAGCCTAGTAGTATGCAGTGAAAGGCTAGACAGCTAGCAAAAGCATAATGAGATTGGAGATTGAGGGCAACAGTCTTGAGTACAATCTTATGTTGGCAAGACTGAAGTCTTAGGGTAAGTAATGTGAAGCTAGAATGCTATATGGGCAATCTGAGGCTGTAGTACAAGTGAAGACCAAAGGAGTTAAAAAGCCAGTGTAGACCACCAGACTGGAATGCTAATGCATATCATGAAAGGCCAGGGTGCAATTTGAGACAAATTCTAGTTTAAGACCATGTGAGGCTGAAGTACTAGTACAGACAATATTTTAATCTCCAGGTCAGTTAGGGATGCATGTTTAGAAAGAAAGGATCTGAATGATCATAAAAACTTGGAAAAACTGGACCAAATGAATGTTAAATCCACTAACAAAAGTTATTTTTTGGTGACAAGGACCTAGATTTACTGGTTATTACCTAGCACGCTGTTCTGTAAAAAATACAAAAGGCCTGTATCTGTTATTTTTCCCATAAATTAAGGCCACTGATCCAATTTGAAAAACTATGCTTCTGCTTCTATGGAGAGAGCTCCATAGAAAACACAGTTTCCCCTCCCCATGACAAGTTGGATGAAACAACCCTTCACAGCAGTCTCCAGAAGTATCTCTTTGTAATACACTAACTCAGTTCTCAATCCCACCCCAGTCTCCTACAGTCCTATAGGTTCAGAGAAAAATAAAGTGTTCCCAACAAGGGCATTAAGGTTACCAAGTCATTTACAGTCACAGTAGAGGGGAAGAAAAGAGCAAGGAAGAGAGAGATGACCCATTGTGAGAACTATGTGAACTATAGGCATTTTCCAGTATTAGCTATCTTTATATATAAATAATTGAATCTACTACACATGAGATAAATATATACACCTTCTAGTGATGTGCAAAAACTGTCATTTTCCCACTATATCCTAGAAAAAAAATTTCTCCCTCTCATTTTGCCCCTTTTTTTCTGTCTTAGTCCTTCAACCTCCTCTCAATCCACGGAGGAACAGAAGATAAGGAAATGCTGCCTACAATCCCAACATTCAATGACATTTTTAGACCTGAGTGCCCTCCATCATAGCTACAAACCTCAGTTCTTAAGGCCAAAACAGATTAAATTCTAAAAGGATGGCTTCAAACTAGCTCCAATGGTAGAGCAACTTCTTTTCTGGCTCTCCCCTAGCCCTGATATTCACCAAGACAAGGAAGAAGAGAGCTTAGAACAGATTCAGGTCACAGCAACAGACATGCAAGGATGGAATAGAGGGGAAAAGTAGAGTACCATGGTATAATTTAACCTGAACTACTGCTTTTGATAAAATGGCAGGCAGCTGTCTTCCCCTTTAATTACTAAGCCAAAAATATAATTCAGCCACAACAGGAATCAGAAACCCTTTCTATGATGCTGTATGCTACTGTCCAGCTCTTCTCTTGCAGAAATACTCAATAAGCTCTTGCATTCCAAAATGAATTCATCCCAGTTACCAGGGAAACCATGAAACTTAAATCTTAATGAACTGTTTACACTCTAAATTACAGATGGAGTTTCCTTTCCCTTTTCTGTCAATTACAACTTCCCTATGCTATTCAGAATCCCCCAATTGTGACTTCATTGCTTGCTTGGTAATTTACTGACTATCGAAATATGAGAGGAAAAGGCTGAGCTTCATCCTATCCTCCCCAAAACAAAAATAAAGGCACTTTACTACAGTTCCCCAGAGGCAATGCACTATTACGCTGAGCAGTGTGTTTTGCCACTGTTAAATTTTAACTATAAGGAATTACTCTTCCAAATTAAAAGAAAGGAGGAAAATTTGACTAGCAGAACTCACAGCCTGCCAAAATGAAGGAACCCGAAGTCCAGTTTTCCTCATTATAAGACATGTTTTTTGCAAACCACAGAATCTGTGAGGCAGATATGTTGCCTAAGGAAGATGAGGAAGGACAGGGGACTGTCAAAACAGGTCACTCTGCTCCTGAGGAAAGTGTTCTAGATGGGCTACAAATAAACAATTTGTTTTGCAGTAAAAGGGTTTCAAGGGCTAGGGTAGGGGAATGGTCTCTCTAGAACATAATCAAGAAAATAATGTGCTGAAGAGGAGGCTTATTCCTTTCCAGGAAAGTTCAAGATTTTTTTAAAATCACCCCTCAGATTAGAAGAGGGCTTTTCACTCTTCCAAAGTACTTTATATTAATTATTGCACTGAACCAAGAGAACCCAATGAGGTACAAAGGGCTAGGCCAATATCTCTTTACACATAGAGGAACTAAAGCCTAGAGAGATGAAGATATTTTTCCAAGGTCATACAAACAAAATTAAACTAGGCAAAGAATTCAGGCTTTACGAATTCCAACCTACAACCCTTCTCTTGGCTGCTTCCAAACTTGGGTCTATGAGTTCTTTTATTGGCAAGAATCACATCTCATCTAAATGTTTATTTCTCTCAGAATCTGACAGCCCTCTGAACATAGTAGGTGCTAAATAATTTTTAATTTAATTAAGTGATGCTATAGAGTATCAGTAAAGCCCCTAGGAAAGCACAGATTTCTTTGTTTAACTTTGCTTGAAGCTTGGAACAATGCAGCTTTAAATGTAGTAAGAAAGGTAATTATCAAGTCTCAAGGCAGGAAAGGAGTGAGCAGATGGACACATTTCTGGCTCTAGTTCTTGGTCCAAGAGCACCTAGTTTTCTGAATACTTAGGCACACAGACTGTGCTTTGAAGAGTATCAGATTCTCCCTGTGTTCTCCAGCTCCTCATGTGAGTACACGAGAGTGAAAGAAAGGGAAAAGGTAAGGAAGGGACTGTTGAGGAAAGAGCAACAGGAAAGGGAAAAGCAGAATTAGAAGAGAAAAAAGACAGATGAAGAAATGGAAAGAAAGTAGTGGGGGTGGGAAAGGAAGAAGGAAACAGAGAAGAGAAGAGCAAGAGGGAAGAGAGAAGAGGAAGGAATTAGGTGAGAGAGAAGAGGGGCAAAAGGAAATAAAGGGTAAAGTGTTAAAGAGGAAAAGGAAAAAAGAAGAAAGTATAAGGAAGGAAAAGGAAGAAAAAGAAACAGCCAAGAGAAAGAAAAGAGAAGCCGAAGGGAGGAGAGGGATGGAGACAAGGGGGAAAGGGAAAAGTAAAGAGCAGAAGAAGAAAGGGAAGAGAGAGGAGAAGATCAGGAAGGGAGAGGAGAAGGAAGAATTAGTGAGGGGAAAGGAAGGGGAAAGAGAAGTGGGACAGAGAAGAGAGAGTCGGGGGAAAAGTGAAGGAGAGAAAAATAAAAGAGAAGAAAGATAAATTTACTGTTGTCTACAGAGAATCAAGAAGTAAATAAGACAAAAGTTCCCAAATATAATATCAGCTCAGCTCTTCAAACAAAAGTTGTTTTCTCCCCTGAGATGTGGAAATTAGCATCACACACCTTCCCAGAATACATGCTGAAATGTCTGTGTCCAACTATCTCCCTTTGCTCTTCCTCTGAAGAACCTCATTTGTTCAGATATCCCACTTTGTTTTGTTTTTTTAAGATGATTCTCCAGGCCACTCTTCAGTGCTGGGAATCCTGTTCTTTCTCACCTACATAAAGCTAGCACCAACCAATGGTAATGTCGAAGTTCTCACACCACAGTGAGCACAAAGAATAGAATCTAACTGAGGCATAGATACAGCATTACCCAATATATCCCTTCTTCCCTTCAAGCACTCCAGATGCTCTCTGTCATGCCTTTTCTAAACACAAGGATTGCAGATGAGGAACACAGAGGAGAACTCGAGAACCAGTTCTAAAATCCTCTCCAGACCTCTCTCTTGACCAAGAACAGGACTGGAAAGTGACACATTGGATAGTTGGCGCAAAGCCTACAGAGAGGCCTTCTCCCCTAGGCAGAGAACGGGTTTCATGGCCCAATATGCTAAATGGAAGGTGAAAGGTGTGAAGTTTATAGTTCAGAGGAGGATATAATGCTGCCCCCTCACAGCCAGTGGGCATTAAATGAGATAAACCAATCATCCCTGTCCTATCCTACTCTGGGGAGCTATGGGAAAGATGGCGGTGGTGAAGAAAAGAGCTGCCAAGTTTGGGATGGCATAACGTAGGCATGCAGGGGTCACAAAGTTTTGAGGGAACTGTATCTACCATGCTGAGGATTCCAATTGCTAGAGAGGATTACTAGGAGAAGGTGAGAAGGTATCAAGAAAATCTGGTTGATTTTAAAATATGTGCTTAAAAAAAAAGAAAGGAAAGGAAAAGGAAAGGGAAGGGAAAGGAAAGGAAAGGAAAGGAAAGGAAAGGAAAGGAAAGGAAAGGAAAGGAAAGGAAAGGAAAGGAAAGGAAAGGAAAGGAAAGGAAAGGAAAGGAAAGGAAAGGAAAGGAAAGGAAAGGAAAGGAAAGGAAAGGAAAGGAAAGGGGAGGGAGGGAAGGGAGGGAGGGGAGGGAGGGGAGGGGAGGGGGGGAGGGGAGGGGAGGGAGGGAGGGGGAGGGAGGGAGGGGAGGGGAGGGGAGGAGGGGAGGGGAGGGGAGGGGGAGGAGGGGGAGGGAGGGGGGAGGGGAGGGAGGGAGGGAGGGAAGGGAAGGAGGGGAAGGGAAGGAGGAGGGGAGGGAGGGAAGAAGGAGGGGAAGGGAAGGAGGGGAAGGGAAGAGGAAGGAAGGGAAGGGAAGGGAAGGGAAGGGAAGGGAAGGGAAGGGAAAAGAAATGAGGAAAGGAAAGAAAAAGAAAGGAGAGAAAAGGAAAAAAAACAACATTAACAATTCCCGGTCTGAAACTTAGAATGGAGAAAAGTGCAGAGGTAGAGAAAAAGGAGAAGAAAGAGAAAATGTAAAAGAGAAAGGAAGATAAGAGAGGGAAACCAAGAGTAAGTGGGAGAAAGGAAGAAAGGAAAAGTGAGGGATTAGTCAAGGAAAGGGCAAACTATACCAAGATATAAATACCCAGGCCCCTCTTCCCTCACTCCCTCCTTGTGCCATCTCCAACAGTTAGTATGTGAACAGAGCACAGAATAAAAGGTGATGCAATAATGCAGAAAAATTTTAAAAGGGTATCTTAGCATTCCACCAAAAACCAAAAGGGAGTACCATGGCTCCAGGAAGACCAATATCTAGAATCAAAAACACTAGCAGCTCTTAAATCAAGAGGCTAGACAACTTACAGACAGATGTCTTCTGGTTATTATCTTTGCTTGGCATCAGCTTCACTCCCCGAGATTTCAACTCGATTTGCTTCTTAACTAGAGACAGTGAAAGAAAGAAAGAACAGTTTAACTTAGTGCCAGCCTGGGAGTGCTTGAGAATTTAAAACAGTGCTGAGACACTTAGAGAATTAACTCAATAACAAGAATTTCACATTAACCTACATATTTGGCTGTGGGCTGTCTTATAATCTCCTCAACTAGCAGTTGAGGAAGGGCAAGGTCTATGAATGAGTATAAGTATTTAGCATAGTGTCCTGGTAAGACTGTTAGACTTGAAATCAAAACAGACCTGGATCCAAATCTATCTCAACAGTTAGCAGTTGTATGACCATTGGCAAATCACTGAACCTTTCTGAACCTCAATTTCTCAGTAAGAACACCAGCCCTGGAGTCAGGAGGACTTGAGTTCAAATCTGGTCTCAAAACTGATACTTGACAGTTACTAGCTGTGTGACCCTGGGCAAGTCACTTAACCCCAATTGCCTTGCCAAAAAAAAAAATAAAAAAAATAAAATAAAATAAAATGAGAATAACAGCAATTATAGTACTTCCAGGAGGGCTGGACTGAAGCTCAAATGAACTTTATATACATATGTGTATATATATATACACACACACATATATACACACACACATATATACACACACATATATACATATGTATACACACACATACATACACATATATGTATATGTATATGTATATGTATACGTATATGTATACGTATATGTATACGTATATGTATATGTATATGTATATGTATATGTATATGTATATGTATATGTATATGTATATGTATATGTATATGTATATGTATATGTATATGTATATGTATATATATATGATAGGCTTTGCAAATCTTAAAGCACTTTATAAATGTCAGCTATTTATATAAATTTTATTTAGCTTGCCATGAACATTGCCCAGGGATAGCTGACTTAAAGCCTAGGTGAAGCAGCAAACTATTTAGTGATGCTCTGGAGGCAAAGTGAATAATCAACTCCTTCACCTGACTTCCCCAATTACAGTGTCAAATCTCTGATTATGATTGTTTCCAGGCTTCCATTTTGAAATGCAAATGCCCCTCCCCCTCACACTAATTCAGAAAGGAACCATTTCTCAGGTTCTTCAATCTAAGCTTCATGTAAACAGGAGGGAGTTAAGGCAAGTAAACTTTGAGGGACTGGGATGAAATAAAAAATTGGCAAGCTTGGCCTCCTGGCTACTTCCGAGAGGAGCTGTGATCATGCAGTGATCCATTATAATCACAGGGCATTAAAAAAATGGAAAGGCATAGAACAAAAGTACAAGAAAGAGCAATCCTAAGGACTTCTGCCTGGCAGGAGACAGCAATTACACACTATAAGAGCAGCTAGAATATTACAGCAACAACAACAAACATTTATTGAGTACTCACAATGTGCCAGGTACTCTGCTAAGCACCAAGGACACAAAATCAAATGAAAGGCACAAGACAGTCCCTGCTCTAAAGGAGCTTACAGTCTAACAGAGGAGATAACATGCAAATAATCGCATACAAACAAGCTATATACAAGATAAACTGGAGGTAATAACAGGAAGAAAGGCGCTAGCATTAAGGGGAATCAGGAAAGGCTTGGTGCAAAAGGTGGGATTTTAGCAAGGACTTGAAGGAAGTCAGGGAAGCCAGCAGGCTGAGACGGTAAGGAGAGAATTGAAGGCATAGGGAACGGCCAGTGAAAATTCACTAACTCAGGAAACAGACTGTTTTGTTCAAGGAAGGAACAGCAAGGAGGCTAGCCAGTGTCACTTCTATGTTGGGAGCTGGAAAAAAAAAAGACAGTTAAGTATAAAGAGAGTATAAAGGTAAGAGGGGGCTGGGTAGTAGAGAACTTTAAAAATCCAGAGGATTTGATATTTGATCGTGGAGGTAACAGGGATCATTAGACTTTATTGAATAAAACCATGATATGGTCAGACCTGAGCTTTAGGAAGATTACTTTGACAGCTAAGTGGAGAATGAACTGGAGTAGGGAGAAACTTGAGGCAGAGAGACCAACCAAAAGGCTTCTGCAGTAATCTAAGTGTCAGGTGATTATGGCTTGTACCAAGGTGGTGGCAGTGTCAGAGGAGGTAAGAGAGTACATACAAGAGATGCTGTGAGGGCAGCTAGGTGGCAGTAGATAGAGCGCCAGCCCTGGAGTCAGGAAGACCTGAGTTCAAATCTGGCCTCAGACACATAACACTCACTAGCTGTGTGACTCTGGGCAAGTCACTTAATCCCAACTGCCTCACCAAAAAAAAAAAAAAAGATACTCTGAAGGTAGAATTCATAGGACTTGGCAAGGTATTAGATATGGCAGGTGAGAGAAAATGAAGAGTCAAAGACGACCCCTAAGTCGTAAGCCTGAATGAATGATAGGATGATGGTATCCTCTACAGTAATATGGAAGTTTGGCAGATAGAGAGTTTGAGGGAAAAGATAGTGAATTCAGTTCTGGTCATGTTGAATTTAAGATATCTATCTGATGCCCAGTTTGAGCTGTCCAATAGGCAGTTGGAGGTATTAGCCTCGAAGTAAGGAGATAGGTGAGGCTGGTTAAGCATATTTTTAGAATAACTAGCCATACCAGGCATACATGGAGGCAAGAATAAGGAGCAGGTTGCGTCAAAGCACAGTGGTAGCTGGGAATCCTCAGTCGTAACCTCTGTTTCTGAATTTCTGTTGCTCTCTAGGAGCTCTACCAGCTCAACTGAAAGCATGCCCTTTATCTGTTTTCCCTTAGCAGAATGGGTATTGGTAGTTGAAGTAATAACATCGGTCCAGGACTTTTGCAGTGGTGGATTAGGACAGTTTTAGCAACAATGACAAAGAGGGCTGCTGCCAGTTAGGCTCAATTGCACTAGAAGCACTCCACATTTTCCTGCCTTAGGGCAAGCAGGAACCACAACAGAAAAACTGGGCTTTTACCAGGTATAGCTACGCTCACATCTGCTCTACAACTGAAGCAACAATCGGAAAAAAGAAAATAATAAGATGTCTATTTGGGGGGAAAATATAGAATAATGTCTGGATAATGTTGTGCCTGAATCATAAAACTCCCCATAGGTTTATTTCTCAGCAAGCTCTGTTCATCTTAACTGAATATATGATGAAATCTAGTTATATCGACACATAGCCACTTCTCCTTGATATGCATTCAAATCCTCTTGAAAAACGTGTGTTACTTTTCATGTGTATCCAGCAGCAAAATTCCCAGTGAACACTGATATAGACACATTATAAAACACAGGGCATTAGTGAAGAACAATTCAAGCAATTCAAGCAGAGTTGAGCTACTATGGACAGAAAACATGCTTCCTGATTAAGGAAAGGTGAAGCTCAATGCCAACAAGCTTTTGACAGGGTCACCTCAGCCCACAGAGGAGAACTGCAAGGTACCCAACCCCAGGTACACTAACCTTAGCCAAGTATCCACCACAAGCAAGAGAAACTTTTCACATCAAGGCAGAAGAAGGAAAGCACATATTAAGACCTTTTCCAGAACAGTGAATCAAAACCACAATCTTCCCCAAAACATACTTTGTTTTTTCTAAGGACATGATGTGCAATCATCTGCTCACAGCTACTCAGATGAAAGGCAGGGTACTGAAGTGCTCCCAGAAGCAATGGAATTAGAGGTTTTGTTGCCTAAAATGAAACAGGCAGAGGTGACGACGGAGGGCATCCAAACATATGAGACTGCCTAGGTGAAGGCACAGAGGAGGGAAATGAAATGTTACATATAAAGAATCTCTAGCACTCCTAAGTCTCAGTTTTCTCATCTGTAAAATTATATCTGTTCTTCCTATATATGAGGGCAAAATTAGATAAGGCATGTAAAGCACTTTTTAAGCCAAATATTGCTATTATTAAGTATGGAAAAGGTACAAGACAGCAGGAGGTTTTGTGGGGATACACTCACTGAGTTGGTATTCTCCTTCAACATGAATACAGCTAAACAAAAATGAAAATTCAGGGAGGCAGAGAGGCCTGTGTGGGCCCAAACATTAATGGGTTGATTGTCCAGGAATCCCCCGTTTCCCCAGTTTTTCAGCACTGGGGAAGTACCAAGTACCTACCAGGGACCCCTTATGTGTCCACATGTCTTCCCAGGGCACGTGTCTAGGTGTCTTCTCAGAACGTGAGCCCATATGTTTATCTAGGGTCCTGTATTATTTTTTCTATCTTCCCAGAAAGGTGTACATCTGGGCCACAAAGTTACACACACTGAGAAAAGGCAGCTTCAAGTTTCTACAAGGAACATAGCAGAAAATTATACCATATCTGAGGAAAACTTTATAATTATCTCACATATAGGAGATAAAGATTTCCAGCAACCAGAAGTTTTATTCCCTTTGCAGTGGCCCTCTCTGAGCCTGAGTCCATTCCCCACCCCCTGACTCTGTTTGTACTGATGGAAGAAAGTATCACAGACTTTTAAGGAGATGTCTGAATAATGTTTTACTTTTTCCCAATTACATGGAAAAATAATATTTCATATTCATTTTTTTTTAAATTTTGAGTTCTACCTTCTCTCCCTTCCCTCTCTCCTCCCTGAAACAGCAAGCAACTTGATATAGGAAAGGAGATGTTTGGTACCACTCGTTCTTACTATAACATCTTGGAAAAATACCCCTTTCTAGGGGGCAGCTAGATGGCACAGTGGATAGAGCACCAGCCCTGGATTCAGGAGGACCTGAGTTCAAATCCAGCCTCAGACCCATAACACTTACTAGCTGTGTGACCCTAGGCAAATCAGTTAACCCCCACTGCCCAACCAAAAAAAAAAAAGTTCCATATTTCTTTAGGGCAGCTAGGTGGCACAGTGGATAGAGCACTGGCCCTGAAGTCAGGAGGACCTGAGTTCAAATCCAGCCTCAGACCAAACACTTGACACTTACTAGCTGTGTGACCCTGGGAAAGTCACTTAACCCCAATTGCCTAAAAAAAAACACAAAAAAAACACCCTTTCTAAAAATCAAATTGAGTTTGGCTGACAAACCGGTATGAACTGATAATCAATTAGGGGAAAATATACTAGGGGGTTCACTGGGATCAGTTCTGAGCACCACAGTTTAAAAATGGCATTGATGAGCTGGAAAGTATCAAGAGGAGTATTGACCAAGACGGTAAAGAGACTTGAGTCCATATCACATGAAAATCAGTTGAAGGAATTGAGAAATTTAGCAGGAGGAGAAGACTCATAGACAATAAAGAGCATGATGGTTGTGTTTGAGCATTTGAAAGGCTGTTTTGTGGAAGAGGGATTAAAATTGTTTGTTCTGCATGGCCTCAGAGGACAGGACCAGGAACAACTGATGGAAGTTGCAGAGGCAAATTCATACTTGATGTTAAAAACAAAAACAAATTAGAGCTCTCCAAAAGGCATTCAGTCTGTCAGTCAACAAGCATTTATTAAGCACCTACTCTGTGCCAAGCACTGTACTAAGCAGCGGGGAATATGAAGAGAGGCAAAAACAGTTCCTGCCCTCAAGGAGCTCACATTGGTGCTCATAAAGAGGAGAGACAATGTGCAATTATACATAGATAGATATAGATAGATAGATATAGATAGATATATAGATATATATGTGTGTGTGTGTGTGTGTGTATACATATGTATATGTGTGTGTATGGGTATATATACGCCACATATATACATATATAGATATAAAAAACATACAGGATAGATTGGAAATAGTCTCAGAACAAAGGTATAGCATTAAGAGGGACTGTGACAGGTTTCTAGCACAAGGTAAGATTTTAACTAAGACTTGGAGGAAACTAGGGAGTCAAGAGGTGGAGATGAGGAAGAACATTACAGACGTGGAAGATAGCCAGGTAAAGTGCACGGAGTATGGCAATGAAGGACCTTATTTGAGGAATAGCTATGAGGTCGGTATCACTAGATCACAGAGTACATGGAGGAAAGTAAACTCTAAGCAGCTAGATGTGGCAGTGGATAGAGCACTGGACTTGGAATCAGGAAGATTCATCTTCCTGAGTGCAAATCTGACCTCAGACACTAACTAGCTATGTGACCTTGGGCAAGTCACTTAACCCTGTTTGCCTCAGTTTCTTGTCTGTAAAATGAGATGGAGAAGGAAATGGCAAACTACTCCAGTCATTTTACCAAGAAAACTCAAAAAATGGGGTCATGGAGCGTCAAGCATGACTGAAATGACTGAACAACAACAAAAAACTTTAAAAAGACTGGAAAGGTGAGAATAGGCCAGGATATGAAGGGCTTTAAAAGCCAAATAATTTTATATTTAATCTTAAAGGTAATAGGGAGCCACTGGAGTTTACTGGATGGGGAAGGCAGGGGAACAGGGGTGACATGATCAGAACTGTGCCTTAGGAATATCACTTTGGCAGCTGAGTGGAGGATGGACTGGAGTGGGGAGATCTGAGACAGGTACCAACCAGAAGGGTACTGCAGAAGTCCAAGTATCAGGTGACAAGGGCATAAACCAAAATGGAGACAATGTCAGAGTAAAGAAGGAGTATGTATGAAGGATGTCGTGAGAGCAGAATCAACAGGACTTGACAATAGATTGGATCTTGGGGGTGAGAGGAAGTGAGGAGTCAATGAAGACACCAAGGCTTTAAGCCTAGCTGACTAAGAAAAATGGTGGTATCCTCTAGAGTAATGGAGAAGTTTAGAAGACAAGTTTGAGGGAAAAGATAATGAATTCTGAGTTGCTCATGTTGAGTTTAAGATGTCTACAGGATATCCAGCTAGAAATGTCTAATAAGTTGACAGAGATGTAAAACTGGACATGAAGAGGGAGGTTAGGGCTGGATATAAAAATCTAAGAATCACCTACAGAGAGATAATTGAATTCATGGGAGCTGGTGAAATCATACCAGGAGGTTATGGCCAGACAATTCCTACAGAAACATCATCCAGGAGTACAGAAGTGAAATTTGACCTTAACATAAGCCTCTGATCCAGAAACTGAGGCTTAAGATATAAGGGGGGAAAGTATGCCAAATACAATGCCGAAATACACTGGACCAAGAATACATAAGGCCAAGAAATAAACACAAAAGGAGAATAAATTAGATAATATCTATAAAGTGCTTTAGCACAGTACCTGGCACATAGCAGCCACTCAATAAATGTGTTCCCCTATACCCAAAGGGCTATAAAACTGTGCATACTCTTTGATTCAGCAATACCACTTCCAGGGCTGTATCCCAAAGAGATGATAAAAATGGGAAAATGATCCACATATACAAAAATATTTATATCAGCTCTTTTCGTGGTGGCAAAGAAATGGAAATTGAGAGGATGTCCATCAACTGGGGAATGGTTGAACAAGTTGTGGCATATGAGTGCAATGGAATACTATTGTGCTATAAGAAATGATGAGCAGGCAGACTTCAGAAAAACCTGGAAAGACTTGTATGAACTGCTACTGAGTGAAGTAAGCAGAACCAGGAGAACATTATATATAGTAACAGCCACATAATGCAATGACTAACTTTGATAGATTTGGCTCTTCTCAGCAATGCAAGGATCTAAGACAATTCCAAAAGACTCATGATGGAAAATGCTACCCACATCTACAGAAAGAACTATGGAGTCTGAATGTAGATTGAAGCATAGCATTTTATCTCTTTTTTTCTTTTGTTGTTTTGTTTTGTTTTTTCTTTCTCGTGGTTCCTCTCATTGCTTCTAATTCTTCTTTACAACATGACTAATATGAAAATATGTTTAATATGAATGTATATGTAGAGCCAATATCAGATTGTACACTGTCTTGAGAAAGGAGGAGGGGAGGGAAAGGGAGAAAATATAAAACTCAAAAGCTTATGGAAGTGAATGCTGAAAACTAAAAATACATAAATTAATTTAAAAAATATATGTGTCCCCTTCTTTTCCTCCATAAATCCACATTGAATCCAAGTATAATCTCAGAGAAAAGAATGACCTAGCCAAAAGGCATACAGGTCTATGAGGGGTTGGGCGGGGGCGGTGCAGTAGAGGGGAATGGAACTAGAGATGCAAAACAGAATAGCTAGGGAGGAAAAAATGGCAGACAATTATTATCTTTGAATACATATTCAAAGTAATACGCCCTTCTTAAGAATTAACCACCCTGAAAGTTAGAATGGACCAAACAAAAAATAATGACTTCATGAAACAATAAGAAATATTCAAACAAAATCGAAAGATTGAAAAAAAGAAAATGTAAAGTATATAGTATCTTTAAGAGAAAGAACTATGGAGTCTGAATGCAAATTGAAACATACTATTTGCTCTTTTTCTTTTTCTTCTGTTTTGTTTTGTTTCTTCTTTCTTGTGGTTCCTCCTATTGGTTCTAATTTTTCTTTATAACATGATTAATGTGAAAATATGTTTAACAGGAATGTATATGTAGATCCTATATCAGATTGTATGCCGTTTTGGGGAGAGAGGTGAGGAGCAAGGGGGAGAAAATGTAAAACTCAAAAGCTTATGGAAGTGAATGCTGAAAACTAAAAATAATTTTTTTACAGTATATAGTATTTTTACAAAGAGCTGGAAAACAGATCAAGGAGACATAATCTTTTTTAATATAATTTTATTTCTTTCATTAAATATTTCCCATTACATTTTTAAAATTTTTTTTGTTATTTTTTTATTAATTTTATTTTTGTTACATTTTGAGTCCCAAACTGTCTCCCTACCCCCTTCCTAAACTAGAGGACATCATTTGACACAGATATAGATATAGATACAGATACAGATACAGATATAGATACAGATGTAGATGTAGATATAGATACATAAAGATACTATGCATACTTCTGTTTATCAGTTCTTTCTCTGGAGATAGATTGCATCTTTTGTAGTTGACAAGTATTTCTAATAGAATAATTTATTCATTCATAGTCATTCCTCGAACAATATCACGATTACTGTATAAATGTTCTCTTGGTTCTGCTCATTTCACTCCTCATTATTTCATACATGTCCTTCCATGTTTTTCTAAAATCAACCTCCTCATCATTTCTAACAACACAGCAGTATCCCATTATAATCATATACCACAACTTGTTTAACCATCCTCCAATTGATGGGCAATGCCTCAATTTCCATTTCTTTGCTACCACAAAGACAGTTGCTGTAAATACTTTAGAACATATATATTATTTTCCTTTTTCTCTGATCACCTTAAGAAACAGACCTAATAGTGGTATTTGGTAGGTCAAAGGGCACACACAATTTTATAACTCTTTGGGTATAATTCCAGATTTCTCTCTAAAATGTTTGGGTAAGGGGCAGCTAGGTGGCACAGTGGATAGAGCACCGGCCCTGAATTCAGGAGTACCTGAGTTCAAATCCGGCCTCAGATACATAACACTTACTAACTGTGTGACCCTAGGCAAGTCACTTAACCTCATTGCCTAGCAAAAAAAAAAAAAAAACCAAAAAAACCAAAAAAGTAAAAAAAAAACATTTGGGTCAGTTCATAGTTTCTCCAACAGTGTATGAGTGTCCCAATTTTTCCGCATTCCCTCCAACATTTTTCATTTTCCCTTTCTATCATTTTAGCCAATCTGATATGTATCAACCTCAAAGTTGTTTCATATTGTATTTCTCTACTTAATAATGATATAGAGAATTTTTTCATACATATAGCTTTGATTTCTTCATCAAAAAACTGCCTGCTCATATCCTTTGATCACTGATCACTTGGGAAATGACTCATATTCTTATAAATTTGGCAAAGTTCTCTATATATGAGATGAGACCTTTATCCAAGAAATTACCTATAAAATTTTTTCTCAATTTTCTGCTTCCCTTCTAATGTTGACAACTTTGGTTTTATTTGTGCAAAACCTTTTTAATTTAATGTAATCAAAATTATCCAACTTACATTTCACAATGCTCTCTATCTCTTGTTTATTTATAAATTCTTCTATCATCCATAATTCCAAGTTAATATTAATTTTTTTAATTTTGAGTTCCAAATTCTCTCCCTCCCTTCCACCTCAAGAAGAGATCATCTAAAACTCATTGTACTACCTGAAAATCATCATAAAACAATAAAACTTGGCTATCACATTTCAAGAAATAATATATAAAAACTAAGATCTCTTGGAATCTTGGAGCAAGGTGAAAATAATAAAAATCTTCCTGAAAGAAAGCTCAAAACAAAAATTCTTAAGAATGTCATGATCAAAATCCAGGGTTTCCAGGGTCAAGGAAAAAATACAGCAAACATCCAGAAATAATACAGAAAAGCAACAGTCAAGATCACGCAAGACTTGACAGCTGCCACAATAAAAGAGAAGAATTTAAAATATATTTCAAAAGGCAGAAGATAAGGTCTTAGAATCAAGAATAACTTATACAGCAAAATCTAGTACAATTCTAAAAAGAAAAATCAGATTCTTAATGACACAGAGGACTTCCAAGCATCCCTGATGAAAAGATGAGAATTGAGTAAATACTCAGGAATAAAAATGCAGGAGATAAGAGAAATATATGAAGGTAAACAATCTGATTGACTGGAAGTGACTACGTGAGGATGCTTATAAGTTAACAGGGAGGGAAGTGACAAGTGTCCTCTATCAGGTCAAAGGACACAGAGAAAGTTAAACAAGACAGGCAGAGAACTTGAGGGTGGTTTGATGTAGTTTTAAAGCTTCAGGAGAAGCAGCAAAGAGGAGAGGTACTATAAGTGAAGAAAGGAGGAGGAAGGAAAAGGAACTCATTTTTTCACATAATAAGAGTCCATGAGATGAAGAGCATAAAAAGACTAGGGTGAACAGGTACTCCATGAATCTCACTTTCATGGGAATCAGACACAATTACATCGCACACTTACACACACACACACTCACGCTGTAGAAATGCACTAAAAGAAATAGAAGGGGCTAGAGAGGTGAGGAGATTTTAAGAAGAAAGGCAGGACATGGAAAGAACTAATCATAAGCAATACAAACTCCAACTTTGGGGGGTAGAAGTGTGAAGAAAAGTCAAGGAGAAAGATTAAATACTTGTGATCAGAGCAGGAGCAAGAAAACAGAAATGGGTCTCATCTTTTATATAACACAAGCGTTAGGCAAACTCCTCTCTTACTACCTTGCTCTTTTTTGTGAAGAGAGGAAAGAGGGCAAAGGAGTAGAAAAAGAATGAGGCAATAATACTGAAGAAAGAATAGCATTAATGACCATAACAGTGAATGTCATGAACTCACCAATGAGAAGGAAGAAGATACTAGAATAGAATAGAAAGCAGAATTCAATATACTGTTTACAAGAAACACATATGAAATAAAGATTCACACAAAGTTAAGTGAAGTATAGGAGCCGAATCTCCCAAGCTTCAAACGAGCTGTCAAAAACAGGGGTATTCATCATGACTTCAGAAAAGGACACAGTAAAAACAGACATAATAAAAAGAGAAATGGAGAAACTACATTATGCTTAAAAGTACCACAAAAACCAAATCAATATTAATATTTATACATGCAATGTATAGTATAGCATCAAAAAGTTAAATTTATTGAGGGGAGATACAGACTTAGAAAAATCAAACAAAAAGATAAATAAAGACGTTAAGGGCTTGAATAGGACCTTTAAAAATCAGAAGCGAAAGATTTCTGGCAACTAATTGAAAAACAAGGGAATTTGTATATTTCTTAGCCATGTCATATACATACTTATATACATATATAGATATCTACATAGGTATCTGTATTGCCTTTAAAAATTAAAAAAGTATTGGAGACTAAGTAACTTAAGACTAATGAACTGGTGAGTCAAAGAACAAATCACAGAAACAATGGACAATTTCATTAAAATCACAACAACAATATGCCAAAACTTCTGAACAGCAGCCAAAATTTAAACATATATTTCTAAAGGCCTTCATCAATAAAAGAAATAACAAATCAATAAATTCAGTACACAACTAAAAAACTAGAAATACACCAAATCAAATTCCCTCAACTTAACACAAAAATAGAAATCCTGAAAATCAAAGAAGAGATTAGCAAAACTTACAGTTAAAAAAAAGTGAACTAACAAAACCAGAAGCTGTTTTTGGACAAAAATTAAATAAAATAAACACACCTTTTTTTAAGAAATAAAGGAAAACCAAATTGTTCATATCAAAAAGGGAAAATTAGAATTCATGATAAAGAAGAAATAAAGGAATCAGTAATTACCAATAATTATTTTTTCCAGTGACATGGCAATAATCTTGATGATGGAGATAAAATGGATAAATACTTACAAAAAAATAAAATACCCAGGTCAACTGGAGAAATTGATTTTTATAACAACCCTCCTTATCAGAAAAAACAACTGAGAAAGCTACAAATGAACTCCCAAGGGTAAAAAAACCAATCCATAACTAAGTGGATTCACAAGATTTTCAATCTCTATGATTTATTTCTTACCTTGACTAGGGAGAGACAAAGCAGAGAAAGAAAATTTAGGACCAATATGTCTAGTTAATATTGACACAAAAATATTAAAGTTTTATTATTTATATATTATAAATATTTTAATATTTTAAAATATAACATATAAAAATTTATATATTAAATGTTATACCCAACAGGCCATAACAACATATTAAAAAATTATACACCATGACAAGGTTGGCTTTATACCAGGAACTAAGGATTGGTTCAATATTTTTTAAAAACTATAACCATAATAATTATTAATCTCAAAAATTACAAAATTTTCATGATTAGGTGAATAAATGCTGAAAAGCTTTTGACAAATTTCAACACCTATTTATGTTAGCACACATAGGAACAAAGAGACTTTTCCCCAATACGGTAAGGAGTATCTTTCTAAAGATCTGTAAAGACTGGAATATTATAGATTGGAAAAAAGATAATTTTTACTCATGAAACTCACTTTTTTCTTTCAAAGACATAAGAACACCATTGTCAGAAAAAGTCAAGATAAGTATCAAAGTGAAAAAAAAATGACAAAAAAGGAAAAAGACAATTGTTAAAGGGACTATGGGGAAAACAGCACACTGGCGAAACTGTAATTTGATCTGGCTATTCCGGAAATCGGTTTGGAACTACAACCCAAAAATCACTTAACTGTATATACTTACCCCTTTGGCCCAGTGATACTATTAGGTCTATACCCCAAAGAAATCGGAGAAAAAGGAAAAGGATCTAAATGTACAAAAATGTTCATAGTAACTTCTTTTATAGTAGCAAACAACCAAAAACATCTACTGGGAATTGGCTTAACAATTTATACTATATGAATATAATGGAATATTATTTATTGTGCAATAAGAAATGAAAAAAAAAGAACCACTTCAGAGAAACTTGGGAATACTTAAATGAACAGATGAAGAGAGATCTGAGCAGAATTAGGAGACACAGACATATATATGTATATATACAAACATTATTAAAAAATTCTGAAAATTTTGAAAACTCTGAGCATAGACTGGCACTATATTACAAGCAGAGAAAAGTGTAAAATCTCCCAATGCCTTTTCATCTGAAAAAAACTTTGAAAATTTTCTCTAGCAAAGAAAAGTGGTATTAAATAGAGTATTAGTCTATATAACAAATGATCGATTTATTACCTTGATATTGGGCACTGAATCCCTTCAGCCTGTGGTTGCCATCAGATGTGAAGTGAAGGCGAAGCCAGTTCTTACTGCTGATAACTGGGGGAGGAAGGCTGGCTCCAGTGAACCTAATGAGATGTAAGATGCAAATGATCACTGAAAGCGCACATATATAGTACACTCTTCACTGAGTAACTCGTGATACTAGCCAGGACAAGCAAGCTTCACTCTCATTGAGGCAGGAGGTCTGTCCCCAAGGATAGCTGGGGAAAGAGACTTGGGAACTAGCTCTGTGAACCTTCCCTAAGTGACACAGATTATCATAAAAAACAGAACACCAAAACCATAACCATGCATAAGGATCCAATGACATAGATATATGGATCTAAGTACACCCTTCTACCACTGGGCTATCACTGTGAACTCTCTGGTGCCCAGTCTGTCTACCCCCTACAATAGCATCTGTCTGCTTGATTCTAGTGCTTTAATATCTCTGCTAACCTGCATGGATCTAGAGGGGAGGATATTGACTGATTGGTGAATGGGCCACATGGAACTTCCTAAAGAGAGCCACATTCTGTCTCTCTCTCTCTCCCTCCCTCCCTCTCTGTCTCTGTCTCTGTCTCTGTCTGTCTGTCTCTCTCTCTCTCTCTCTTTCTCTCTCACTCTCATACACACACACACACACACACACACACACGAGGAAGTATGAGATAGTCTAATTCTTCTTTTGCAAATGTGTCTCAAACTCATCCCTTCCTCTACATCTCTACTGATGCCAGTCTGGTCCAAGACAACACTGTTCCTCACCAACAAATCCTAACAGGTCACCAATACTCAGATATACTTCCTTTGTAAATAAATTTAATTCAATATTGATTTAACGGCCTTATTTACGTACACATGTTTGGTTATACCGGAAAAAAAAAAACCAGCAACAAAGAATCCCTGCCCTTCAGAAGCTTATATTCTAAATTACAATTTATCATCCATACTGACAGCTGGCTAACACGCTAAGTGCGTAGCTCTGATCTTATCATCTTCCTGACTTTGTGAGAGTCTCATTATTAATTCTCTGTGGCTGTTTTCATCAAACTTGAACTCTTCAGCCTGGTTTTTGAGAGCCTTCATACTTGAGGCCCTACCCTAGTAACCAATAACCAACCCTTCTTTTCTTGGTAACCAACTCCTTCGGCTCTAGTAAGATGGCCTCAGGGCAGCTAGGTGGCACAGTGGATAGAGTACCTGAAGTCAGGAGGACCTGAGTTCAAATCCGGCCTCAGATCAAACACTTGACACTTACTAGCTGTGTGACCCTGGGCAAGTCACTTAACCCCAATGGCCTAACCAAAATTTTTTTTAAATTAAAAAAAAGATGGCCTCTTCAATTTCCCTCACATACACCATGTTCTTTCCCTCTACTACCCTACTTCTGTTATTCTACTCCCTCTGGTATTCCATTCCCATCAGTTCTTTTGATATGTGTATATCAAAATGATTCTCTTCTCTGTATTACTACAATACATAAGAATCTACTTATGTAGATTTCATGGGCATACATCCAGTCTGCCCCAAGTACAATCTGTCTTATTTTTATAAATTCTCCCTTCCCCTCACCTACTCCCAGTTTCTAACTCAAAGCTGAGTAGCAAGCAAATGTTATATACATTTATTGATTGGCTTACTTTAAGACAGTATGGTATACAATGCTCCCACTAATTAGATAAAACAAAAATTTTATAGATAGAAAAGGAGAAATAATCTAGTAAGAAAAAAATTCTAAGGAAGTAGAAGGGAATCCACAGTATTGCTAAGTGGTTGGCAAGTAAAAGGAACAAAGGAGAAAGAGCAAGAGCAGATTTCTGCACACTTGGAACTACACAAGACATATAGTTCTGGCCATAAAAGATGAATTCAAAACTTCTGACAATAAAAAAAAAATCTATACTCAACAAGCACTAAGGAGGATTCACAGGTACCAACATGTGAGAGAAATCATGCTACTGGACTGCAAAAACAAATATAGTGCATGGTGAATGCCTGCAGAAGCATACAGTAACAAGGATGTGAGATACACCGTGTGTAGATCTGACCTAGCTAGTTAGGTGCTATCTTTCTAGTATTATCTGCCCAAATGTGAGAGACTCACCAAGCTCACCAATCATGACATGCTTCTGCTGATTAACATAGCAATGAAAAATATATTTGGGGGAAGAAAAGTCCTGCATCTTACTAACTTTGAAATTCTGGGTAAGAAAGTGAAAGACCTGAGTGTACAAGTGCTATTTTCATTGAACAGCTGACCACTTAAATGCTTTTTAAGACCAGGATCTGTTTTTCTATATGATAGCTTACAACAACATAACAATGGGCACCTGACAAGCAATGGAGTACATCTGACAAAGATCAAAATAAACTGATTTCACAGATTTGCCGTACTGCCTTTAAATGAAGATTTGAAAGGAACTGCCCAAAATGCCAGGTTCCATGGAGGACAAGAAATTTGAAAGGGAAATGCATTGGAAGAGGTATACACTAATTCATAGAAGAGTTTATATAGGAAGAGGATACTTATGAAGGAAGAATGCTATTAATGGCCTAAGATGTCTAATAAACCAATGCATATAATATGGGTAGTAAGTAAAGTGAACTTGAAATGTTGACTCAAAAGGATAACCGCCCCACAGGTATTACATTATAGAATAGGGCTCAAGACTAAATACAACAATGGAAGTACATATCTATTTTTTATTTTTGGCTAAAAATATTTTTAAGTATATATCTTTTTTTAAAAATCTTTTAGAAAAGGGAAGGAGTAGTATTGTATGTTAATTAAACATACAATGAAGCATAGGGTGAAAGAAAGTAAGTTAAGTACATGAATGGGAATAAAAAGAATAAGCAAGCTAACACAATGTTATAGTATATTGCAAACTACTTGGCCAGACAGTATAAAAATAACATTTTACAAACAACATTCACAGATTAGGAACCCACGAAATCTAAATAACTTGCCCAAAGTCACATAAGCAGTAAGCATCGGAGGCAGGATCTGAACCTACATCCTCCAGCTCCAGAACCAGTACTCTTTCCATCTTAAGTGGTGGGTTGTTCCTCACTAGATATCATCAAGTGGCCATATGGCCACTTATCAGATATGAGAGAGTGGAATTCCTTTTAGATATGGGTTGACACCAAAGTCCCAACTCTCAAATTCTGTGATTCTGTGATTTCACCAGGAAATAGCAGGCATTCTTTCTGGCATATTTCCTGCATACAGCTAGTAATAATGAGTTTATGAACTTTCTCAAGTTGTCTTTACTAAGATTATTTCTTCACTGCAGTCTGGCTTACATCCATGACTGAAAGAGGCAGAGGCAAATCTAAGATTGATAAAAGGACAAATTTCCTAGCAATCAGAGCTATCCAGAAGTGGAGGTATTGAACTAGATGACCTCTTTAGATCCAGTATCTTATGATCATGGCAGCCTGGATTCCCTTTTAGTAACCTATTCCACTTTTGTGGTACTTTTTCTAATTTTTTGTAAGGTCCTCCCCGCTTCGCCAATCAAATCTAAATTTCTGCTATTCACAACTTCCATCTACTGCTGCTGCTTCTGACTCCTGAGGCCAAACAGAATAGTCCTAATCTGTCTTCCACATAACAGTCCTTCAAATACTTGAACACAACTGTCTTACTCCTCATAAGTCTTCTCTTTCTCCTGGCTAAATATACCTTCAACTGAGCTTTATGTGGCATAAATTCAAATATTATATTTACTTCTGCTGAATTTCAGCTTATTAGATTCAGTCTAATGCTCTTGCTTGTCAAGATCTTTTTGGATTCTTACTCTACTATCCACCGTTAGCTAGTAATCCCTTCTAGGTCTTTAAATGCCAGGATGCGGCAATAGGGAACCATTAAAGATTCTCAAGCCTGGTAGTGATATGGTCACATTTATGTAGGAAGATTAGTTTGATTGTCATGCTGAAGAAGCCTTTCCCAATTCCTCTTAATTCTAGTGCCTTCGCCTTATTGATATCCTGTATATAGCTTGTTTGTACATAGCTGTTTGCATGTTATCTCTATCAGAATGTGACCTCCTTGTGAGCAAGGACTGTCTTTTACCTTTTTTTGTATTTCTAGCACTTAATGCAGTGCCTAGAACATAGTAAGTGATTTAAAAATGTTTACTGATTGACAAACTACCAAACCAATTATTTTATAGAGTTAGAAAAAATAATAACAAGATTCATTTGGAAAAACAAAAGGTCCAGAATATCAAAGGAACTAATGAAAAGAAATGTACGGGAAGGTGGCCTAGCAATTCCAGATCTTAAATTGTATTATGAAGCAGCAATCATCAAAACTGCTTGGTACTGGCTAAGAAATAGGGAGGTGGATCAATGGAATAGGTTAAATATGAAGACACAGTAGTCAATGACTATAGTAATCTATTATTTGATGAACCCAAAGATACCAGCTTCTGGGATAAGACCCCACTCTTTGAAAAAAACTGCTGGGAAAACTGGAAAAGAGTATGGCAGAAACTAGGCATAGACCCAAATCTCACACCATCAAGCAAAATAAAGTCAAAATGGGTTCAGGACTTAGATATAAAGGCTGATACCATAAGTAAACTGGGAGAACAAGGAATAGTTTACCTATCAGATCTATGGAGAACAGAAGAATTCATGACCAAACAGGAGATAGAGAACATTATGAAAAGCAAAATGGATAATTCTGATTACATTAAATTGAAAAGTTTTTGCACAAACAAAGCCAATGCAACTAAGATTAGAAGGAAGGTAGAAAATTGGGAATTTTTACAACCAGTCCCTCTGATAAAGGCCTCATTTCTAAAATATATAGAGAATTAAGACAAATTTATAAGAACACAAGCCATTCCACAATTGATAAATGGTCAAAGGATATGAACAGACAGTTCTCAGATGAAATTAAAGCCATCTATAGTCATATGAAAAAACTCTCTAAATCGTTATTCATTAGAGAAATGCAAATCAAAACAACTCTGAGGTACCACATCACACCTATCAGATTGGTCAACATGACAAAACAGGAAAATGATAAATGGTGGAGAAGATGTGGGAAAATTGGAACGTTAATACATTGTTGGTGGAGTTGTGAAATGATCCAACCATTCTGGAGAACAATTAGGAGCTATGCCCAAAGGGCTACAAAAATGTGCATACCCTTTGATCCAGCAATAGCACTTCTAGGGCTATATCTGAAAGAGATCAAACAAATGGGAAAAGGACCCACATGTACAAAAATATTCATAGCAGCTCTTTTTGTGGTGGCAAAGAATTGGAAATTGAGAGGGGAATGGCTGAGCAAGTTGTGGTATATGAATGTAATGGAATACTATTGTTCTATAAGAAATGATGAACAGGCTGACTTCAGAAAAACCTGGAAAGACATATATGGTCTGATGCTGAGTGAAGTGAGCAGAACCAAGAGGACTTTGTACACAATAACAGCCAGGTGATGCTATGACTAATACTGTTAAACTGAACCCTTCTCAGCATTACGAGGATCTAAGACATTTCCAGAGACCTCGGGATGGAAAATGCTGTCTACATCCAAAGAAAGAACTATGGAAGTCGAATTGCTATCACTTATTTTCACCTTCTGTTGAGTTTTGTTTCATCTTTCTGATGGCTCATCCTATTGGTTTTAATTTTTACTTACAATTTCACTAATGTGAAAATAAGTTTAATAGGAATGTAAATGTAAAGCCTATATCAGATTGTGCACCGTCTTGGAGAGGGCAGGGGGGGAGGAAGGGGGAGAAAAATTTTCAACTCAAAAGCATGTGGAAGTGATTGTTGGTAAATCAAAATAAATTAATAAAAAAAATTTTTAAATAGTTAAAAAAAAGTTTACTGTTTGACTGATGGTCACATAATGAATTGAAGAAGAGAAAGACTAGGAGACTATTGCAATAATTGCAGGTCAAAAGTTACTGAGGGCATGAAATAGGACAGTAGCTACCGAATGCCTACCAATTGCCAACTATAGGACAAGCAATTCAGTCTTGGTGAAGCAGCAAGAAACCCTGAGGATTAGAGAGGAGCATGTTCCAGGAGAACTGGCCACTGCCATTACCTGGACCACCATCTCCTCTCACATCCAGATGAACATAGCCTGGGACACTGAACCCAAGAGCACTGGAAATAGCAGTGTCCTCCAGACCACCAACCCTGCTTCAAGCTCTGCCCTTACAACCACCATCTGAGAAAGCAACTTCTGTGGAGATATAACCATGCAACTAATTCTACAGATACTTGCTTCTTAAGCAGCCACATCTACTGGAGCCCCAGAAAAGTAGATTCTTACCACAAATGTCCTTGGTACTGTCACATACTTCAATAGCAGAAACAGAGTTTTTCCCTCATTAAATAACATTAAAGATGCATTATCATCTGCTTTGCTGCTGTACCCTAAGGAGCATTGTTCCCATTCATCTGAATTCCTTCTAAAATTTCCTAAATGTGTTGTCTCCCCTATTAGAATGTAAGCTCATGGAGAGCAGGAACTGTTTCTACTTTCCCAGTGCTTTGCATATAATAGGAACTTAATAAGAAGAAAGGGGGCTGAGAAGGAACAGAGGCAAGGCATGTTGTAAAGGAAGAACTGATAGGATTTCACAAAATATCAAATGTTAGAGAAGAGGGGGATAAGGGCAAAGGAAAAATCAAAACAATTCTCTAGTTGTGGAAACTAGGTTACGTGAAGAGTGGTGGTACCCTTAATAGAAGTAAAGAAATTTGGAAGACAGGTAGCTTTAGGGGGAAAAAATCATGAGTAGTATTTTGCATACATTTTTATTTCAGATGATTTTGAGACATCTAGGTGTAGATGTCCAGCTAACAGGTGGTGATAGACAAGAGCACAGGAAAGAAAATAAGGCCAGATATATAGATATGAAAGAATCTGTAAAAAGATAATAATTGGGGTAGAGCCAAGACAGCAGGGTAAAAGCAGTGACTTGAATGAGCTCTCCTCTAAACCCCTCCAAATACCTATAAAAAATGGCTCTACACAAATTCTAAAGCAGCAGAACCCACAAAAAGACAGAGTGAAACAAATTTCCAGCCCAAGACAGCCTGGATGGTTGGCTGGAAAGATATATCACACCAGGCTAGGAGAGAAGTGCAGTTCTGCATGAGTGCGTAGGCCTCCGCAAATCTGGAGCAGGCCCCAGAGGACTGAATTGCGGGCAGCTGTGGCAGTTTCCGGACTTCTCAACCCACACACCAAAGACAACTTAGAAGGTCTGTGGGAAAAGTCTGTGTCTGCAGTGAGAGAAAGAAGCATGGTGGATCCCAGCCCTAGTCCCCAAGCTTGGCCCCAGGGTGGTGGCTGCTTCCAGAGCTTCTGGCCCACAGACTGAGGGGGAATCAAGTGGCTGATCAGAGGGGGGGGATTGGAGGGATCTCGGCTGTGCAAGATTCTCTTGCTTTGCCTGTGCTTGGATGTCGGTCTCAGTTCTGCATGGCGGTCCTGGGGCAAGGAGTGCTGGCTTGGTGGAGCTTGTAGTGGTGGTAATAAGGAAATCCTCCTCACAGTTCCAAGGAAGAAAAGAGTGTTTGTGGTCACTCACAGACCAGAGCACAGGCCAGGAAAGGAATAAACACCTCGCCCTTGATCATAGCAACTTGGAAGAACTGAAAATTTACAGGTCCTTAGAAGTATCGCTGAAAACAACTGCACAAAACCCCCAAAGCTTGGGACAGTACATTCTCCACATTGGAAGCAGACCCCTACCTTAACAAAGAGTTTATAACTCAAGTAATTGGCTGTGATCATGAGCAAGCAGCGCAAAAAGAGTCAGACCACAGAATCTTACTTTGGTGACAAAAGATCAAAACATACAACCAGAAAAAGACAACAAAATCAAAGCTCCTACATCCAAAGCCTCCGAGAAAAAAATATGAATTGGTCCCAGGACATGGGAGAACTCAAAAAAGATTTTGAGAAGGAAGTAAGAGAAGTAGAGGAAAAACTGAGAGTGATGCAAGAAAATCATGAAAAATAAGTCAACAGCTTGCCAAAGGAGACCAAAAAAAAAAATACTAAAGAAAATAACACCTTAAAAAATAGCCTAACCCAAATGGCAAAAGAAATCCAAAAAGCCAATGAGGAGAAGAATGCCCTAAAAAGCAAAACTGGCCAAATGGAAAAGGAAGTCCAAAAGCTTACTGAAGAAAAAAATTAGAATGGAGAAATTGGAAGCTAATGACTTTATGAGAAATCAAGACACTATAAAACAAATCCAAAAGAATGAAAAAATAGAAAACAATGTGAAATATCTCATTGGAAAAACAACTGACTGGAAAATAGATCCAGAGAGAGAATTTAAAATTATTGATATTACTATCTGAAAGCCATGATCAAAAAAAGAGCCTAGACATCATCTTTCAAGAAATTATCAAGGAAAACTGCCCTTATATTTTTGAACCAGAGGGCAAAATAGAAATTGAAAGAATCCACCAATCACCTGCTGAAAGAGATCCCCAAAGGAAAACTCCTAGGAATACTGTAGCCAAATTCCAGAGGTCCCAGGTCAAGGAGAAAATATTGCAAGCTGCCAGAAGTAAACAATTCAAGTATTGTGGAAACACAATCTAGATAACACAAGATTTAGCAGCTTCTACATTAAGGGACCGCAGGGCATAGAATATAATATTCTAGGAGGGCAAAGCAGATAAGATTACAACTAAGAATCACCTACCCAGCAAAACTGAGTATAATCCTTCAGGGGGAAAAAAATGGTCGTTCAGTGAAATAGGGGACTTTCAAGCATTCTTGATGAAAAGACCAGAGACGAATAGAAAATCTGACTTTCAAATACAAGACTCAAGAGAAACAAAGAGGTAAACAGGAAAGAGAAATCATAAGAGACTTATTAAGGTTGAACTGTTTATTCCTGCATGGAAAGATGATATTTGTAACTCATGAGACTTTTGTCAGTATTAGGGAAATTGGAAGGGAAAAATTATATGTATGTATATAGATAGATAGAGAGATAGAGGGCACAGGATAGAGGGCACCCCTTTGAAGATGAAGGGGTGATATCTGGAGAATAAAATTAAGGTGTGAGGAAAGATTATACTGGGAGAAGGAGAAAGGGAGAGGTAAAATGTGATAAATTATCACACATGAAACAGACAAGGAAAGGCTTATACAGTGGATGGGAAATGGGGGAAGGTGAGAGGGAATTAGTGAATCTTATTCTCATGGGATTTGGCTTAAGGAGGGAATAACATACACACACAATCAGGTATGGAAATCTATGTTACCCTATGGGGAAAATAGGGGGTAAGGGGACAAGAGAGCAGAGTGATAGAGCAGAGGGCAGATTGGGGGAGGGGGTAATCACAAGCAAACACTTCTGAGGAGGGACAGGGTCAAAAGATAGAATAGAATAAATAGGGGTGGGATAGGATAAAGGGAAATATACTTTAGTTTTTCACAACATGACTACTATGGAAGTGTTTTGTATATGACTACACACTTATAACCTGTATCAAGTTGCTTGCCTTTTCAATGAGGGTGAGTGGGGAGGGAGGAAGGGAGAAAATTTGGAACCCAAAGTTTTAA
This sequence comes from Phascolarctos cinereus, assembly GCF_003287225.1. Lineage (NCBI taxonomy): Eukaryota > Metazoa > Chordata > Mammalia > Diprotodontia > Phascolarctidae > Phascolarctos > Phascolarctos cinereus. Next base: position 355,165,181 of record NW_027556098.1, read on the forward strand.
AAACACATGTTTAAAAAAAAGTGTTTTCACATACAACTGGGAAATAAGAAATACAGGAAATGGGGTATAGAAATCTATCCTCCCCTATAGGAAAATAGAAGGGGAAGGGGATAAGAGAAGAGGTGGAAAGATAGAAGGGAGGGCAGACTAGAGGAAGGGATATACAGAATGCATGACATCTTGGGGTGGGGGAGGGATGAGATGGGGAAAAAATTTGAAACTCAAAATCTTGTGGAGGTAAATGTTGAAAACCAAAAATTAATTAATTTAAAAAATTTTAAAATTTAAAAAAAGATAATTGAATCCATAAGAACTGATGAGATTGTGAAAAAAGAAAATTCTTCACTACACCACTATGCCTCAGTTACCTAAGGTCCTCACTTATCCTGCATGCCCCTTCTCCCACTGGTGAGTCCTTCCTAGAACCTCTATTTTGGGGAAAGGCCCAAAGCAGCCATTACTCACTCAATTGACTTTGCCATGATACTTCCATGCATACACCTCCATCCCTTCCTCCACAAACCACTTCTACTTTTCAACTTCATTTTGTGTTCTGTCTTACCCCATTAGAATGTAAGCTCATTACAACCAAAGGGCTTTGAAACTCTGCATGCTCTTTGACCTAGCAATACTACTACTACGTCTTTCCCAAAGAGATCAAAGGAAAGGAGAAAGGACCTATCTGTCCAAAAATATGTATAACAGCTCTTTTAGCATTAAAAAAAAATTGGAAATTGAGGGGATGCCCATCAATAAGGAAATAGCAATCACACTGAGGTATATGATTCTGATGAAATACTATTGTTCTGTAAGAAATGACAAGCAAGATGGTTTGAGAAAAACCTGGGAAGTCTTAGATAAACTGATGCAAAATGAAGGGAACAGAACCAGAAGAACACTGTACACAGTAACAGCAATACTTTAATAATGATCAACTGTGAAAGACTTATCTACTCTGATCAAGACAATGATTTAAGATAATTCCAAAGAACCCATGTTGAAAAATGCTATCTACCTCCAGAGACAGAACTACTGAACTCTGAGTAGACTGAAGTATACTTTTTTATTTTCTTTATTTTTCTTGATTTATTGTGTTTTCTTTTGCACCATAGCTAACATAGAAATATGTTTTCCATGTCTTCACATATATAATCAGTATTATAATTGCCTGCCTACTCAAGAGGTAGAAGGGAGAAAACGTGGAACTCAAAATTTTTAAAAATAAATGTTAAAAAAATTATTTGTAATTGAGAAATATTTAACAAAAGAAATGCATACATATTGAGAGGAAGAAGAATGCAAACTCCTTGAAAGCAGAAATTATCTTTTCTCCTTTATCCCTATTGTTATCCTTTGTACTTAAAGAGGACCAAAACGACATCATGATGTCAAGGTCAATGTACAGTGTGTACAACTGTGGCTGAAGATACCAATATAAGCTTGGAAGGCTTTACCACAGGTTGGGAACAAATAGTCCGTATGAACATCTGGGATGGAGATGTATCTGAATTTGCACATCTCAAGTATCTTTTGTGCTTCTGAATTTGTTTTGTTAATAGAGCACAGTGCCTTCTTTGATACGAGCACACCATGTTGGGTAGTCCTGTGCCAGTGTCTTCTATGTCTCATAATCAATTTCAAACTTCTTCAGAGACCTTGAGAGTACTCTTGTATCACTTCTGACCTCTGTGTGAGCACTTGCCTTGTGTGAGTTCTCCATAAAATAGTCTTTTAGGCAAGTGTATGTTTGGCATTTGAACAATGTGGCCAGCCCATCAGAGTTGCCTTCTCTGCAGTAGACTTTGAATGTCTGGCAGTTCAGCTCAAGAAAGGACTTCAAGGTCTGGTACCTTATCTTGTCATGTGATCTTCACAATCTTCCTAAGACAATTCAAATGGAAGCAATTCAGTTTCCTGGCATGGTGCTGGTAGACTGTCAAGGTGTCACAGACATACAACAATAAGGTCAAACCTTCAGTTTGGTAGACAGCCTAATATCTCTTCTCTCTCACGTTTTCCTTTGGAGCTTTCCAAACTAACCCTAGCAATGCGTGCATTAACCTCATCATCTATGTGCACGTCCCTGGAAAGTATACTGCCAAGGTAAATGAACTTCTCCACAGCATTCAAAATGTCTCCATTTGCTGTAACAGATGATTCCATGTATGGATGGTGCAAGTGCTGGCTGGTGGAGAACCTCTGTTTTCTTAGTGTTAATTGTCAAACCAAAATTAGCACAAGTAGCAGAGAAACAATTCATACTCTGTTTCATCTCTGCCTCAGAGGCTGCACTGAGTATACAATCATCTGCAAACAAAAAGTCACGTACCAACTCTCCTTCCACTTAAGTCTTGGTTTGTAGCCAAGTTTGTAGTCAGTGCAATAGCTGACCTTGATGCCATTTTCATCCTTATTGAAGGCATCTGACAACATTACTGAAAACATCATGCTAAAAAGCACAGGAGCAAGCACACAGACCTGATTCAATCCAATGCTGACTGGGAAAGTGTGAGAGCATCATCCATTATTTGAAACCAGTACAAGCATGCTGTCATGACACTGGCATACAATACAGATGAATTTCTCCAGGCAAATTTTACAGTGATCTTCCCCAAACCCTCACAACTGACAGTATCAAAGGCCATGGTTAGATCAACAAGCATTGTGTGCCTCTGTTCTGTTCCTGGCATCTCTCTAGGAGTTGTTGGGTAGCAAATACCATGTTGACCATTCCTTGGCCCTTTCTGAAGTCACACTGCCTCTTGAGTAGAGGACCATCTCCCAGGTGAAGGATCAGCCTATTAAGAAGGACTTTGGCAAGAATCTTGCCAGCAATGACTAAGAGAGAGAACCCCTTGTGATTGTCACAGAACAACCTATTTCCTTTTCCTTTACAAAGATGGTCAATGAAAGCATCCTTGAACTCCTGGAAATAACCTCCTCTTATCAATAACCCCAAAAATTTCAGTCAGCTTTTGTATAAGCAGTGGACCCTCTGCCTCGTATATCACTGCTGGAAGGGAATCAGAACCAGGTGTTTTGCCACATGAGAGCAGCCTAAAGGCATTCAAAACCTCTTCTTCAGTTGGAAATTTGGCTACTGAGGGTATACCCAAGGTATATCGTCAGTAGCCTCAGCATTGATTGAGGAAGGTCTGTTTAGAACAGTGTCAAAGTGTTCATACTATCCCTCCAGGATCATGTCCTTATCACTAATCAATGTGGCTCCATCAACACTGAATAGCTGAGATACACCAAAAGTCTCTAGCCCATAAATAGCCTTCAGGGCATCATAAAAGCACTCTGGACTGTTACTGTCAATGTAAAACTGAATCTCATCTGCCTTCTTACTGAGCCAAGAATCCTCTATCTCTCTAAGCTTCGCTTACACTTTACTTCTAATGGAGTTGAATGCTGTCCTTCTCAGAGACAGAGGAACCATTCTACTGGTAAACCCCGTGGAGTTCTCATTTTTCATTTAGTAGCTTCTAAATTTCCCTATCATTTCTATCAAACCAGTCCTGATGTTTGCAAGTGTTATGGCCCAGATGAGAAAATGTAGTATTGTACACTAAGTCTCTAAAAGTTGCCCACTCCTTTTCTTCTCTACTGTTATCAACTGTGTGTTGGCTCAGCTTTTCCTCCAAGTCAGCAACAAACTGTTTACCAACAGAGAAGCACTCTAATGTGTTGACACTAAGGCTTCTGATAGTTATCCTGCCTTGGGGCTGCCACTTTTGTGGAATGTGAATGTTTAACTAAGAGAGGATAAGTCTATAATGGGTCTAGCACTCTATGCCACACATTGCCTTAGTCCCTCTCACATCCCTTCTCTTCTTACAATGACATAGTTTATTAAATGCTAATGTTTGCTTTAAGAGTTCATCCATGAAATTTTATTGCATTTCAGTAAATGGAAGATAGAGGTAATGATGAGAAGGTCATGAGACACACAAGTTTTCCGTAGTAAGTGACCTTTGCTGCTGTTGTTGCTGTTTCCAACTCCATTCCTCCCAAGGACTCCCTGCCATATATAATGGTCTGTACCCACTCTGGCATTTAAGTCACCCAGAATTACAAGCTTGTCCTCTTTCAGCACACTGATGATGAGAGTCTCCAGGTCTTCATAAAATTTTTGTTTGACTTCATCAGGGTTCCTAATGGTGATAGTACACACACCGATGATGATGTTGTGGCACTTTCCTGCAAGTGGCAATCACACTGTCATGAGCCCGTCATTTACTCTTTCTGGGAGGCATACAAGCTTGTTGACTTGATTAGATTTGATTGCAAAACCTATACCAGCTTTACAATACTTATCATGGCAGCCACTCCAGAAAAACGTGCATGCAATTCCAACTTTGGTAAGCTGGCCTTCGCTGGCCAGCCTTGTTCAGTCAGCACTGATATTTGGTTGTGATACCTGATGAGCTCTCTCGCATCAATTGCTGGTCGTCTTTCAGGTCTACTGGATTTCATGTTGTCCACAAGTACTACACATCCCATGTACCAATGGTGAGTGGAATCATCATCAGAAAAGCTTTTGTACCTTTTTTTGCATTTCGACCTAGGGTGGGATCTCTGCCTGTTGAAGTAAAAAGGGCTAAGTGAAGCACACAATTTTTAGTGCACCATTCCTAGTCCCTTCCTCACAGCAGGAGGTGAGCAGTGCCGTCCTTAAAAGGGCTGCTCAGATATCAGGGGACTGCCAGATCCCAGTGCTGCTTCAATCCAGCAAGAAGACCCTATGGCCTGGGATACCTGCGTGCAGTGTTGTGACTACAGCTCCCAGCGTATCCAAACCTGCTGCTTAGTCACTAGCCCATTGCCACAGGACTTCAAGTTAGATAAAATACTAACACAGCAACATAATAAAATGATAAAATAGTTGAAAAGTAAAAAAAAATAGTAAAACTGTTGAATAGTAAGATAACAAAAGAATGAAATAGTAAAATGGTATGGGTGATGTCTTTTGACTCATGCATAAACTGGATTTAAGTGAGGCAGAGTTATGTGAAGGGTCAGCCTCACTTTTTCTTCCAAATTATCAAAGTCCAATGGCAAGACAAAAGTCAAGATGACTGGCAAAGATCTGGGATACAATGGATGACTTTGGCATCTTCAACATCTGACCAAGCTATAAGTGCTCCACAGCCGGATGACCACTTGTCAAATATTTTATAGCAGGGATTATTTTTGTGCATAGGTTGAACTAAAAGGCAACTGAAGCTCCCTTAAAACTCTCAAATTCTGTTATTCTGCTCATAGGAGGTGATAACTTGAAACTCCTGTTTGGAGTTTAGTTCTATATGGAAAGAAAGATATAGAATGATACCTTGAAGAAAAGACAGAATCAAGTGAAGGGTTTTTAAGAAGGACTAGGGAAGAAGCCAATTAGATTTAAACCCTGTCCCAAAGTCCATTGATATGAGAAACTCTCTCCTTACTGCTAGAAATGAATACCCTGCAGGAAGGGCAAGGTAGAGTGGTAAGTGAGAGAGAGTTCCAGATTTCCTCCGCTCTTTAGAACTGTTTAAGCACTGAGCCATTCATTTCAGGTACTTGTAGCTTCCAGCATTAAGACGGAAAAATGGAAGAGTGCCCTCACCCTACCCTCCGCTTCATGTTGCTGGGAAGACAGAAGAGCAGCGGGCAGTGTCCATCAAGTCACTGTCCCCTGTCTGCTTCTCTCAGAGACCTCAGGGAGTTTCCCCTGGGTGAGATCCAGATAAGCTCTCCTGCTTGAGCTTAGTTATCTCACTTCCAATGGGACATCTTCATTCTGTACTGTCTGATGCACATTCTCTAATGTATGCCTTCCCTCATCTGTTTTGCTATTATTTGGATATTTTTTTTTTGCTATTCATAATCTATGTTCATTATGAAACTGGTACTTGATAGGAAAAGGGTCAAGCCTTGAATATAGAGCATGAGGTTTCCCATCTCCCTAAAACAGTCAGAGATCGGAAGTTAGATTTAACCCAATCACAGCCCCTAGTCTAATATTTAAGGGAGCAGAGCAATATAATTCTAGCCCAGTGCTCCTCCCTTTAAAGTGGGCAGAGTGACCACCAGCCCCAAATTCCTGCCCCTCCTCCTGGCAGAAATGAAACCCTTGGAGAAGGGTGGGGGAGAAGAGGCTAGAAATATCTATTTCTCCCATTAAGAAAGAGGCTCCCTTTGAGCCACAAAAGCACAGACCTTGCCACAAGTGGGCCTCATTACACTGGTCTAGCTACACTTGGGCCCTTCTCTACATAGATAAGGAGATACTAAATATTGGAGAGAGTATCAAAGGGGGAAACTTCTGAAAGAGACACAAGGGGGAGGGATGAAGGGCATAATTATAGCAGTTTGGCCTTATAAGAAGGGCCATCCAATCACCAGAGACTATAGAACAAGCAAAGAAAATATGGGAAAGGCCTGACTCTAGTGGTTTTGAAGCATAGAAAAGAGAACTCAAAGCTGCCTAGCTGAGAGCTCAAATACATGATCTCCTTTCATAGTAAGGAAGGAGGCAAAGTCTTCTGCTAAGAGAAGGAAGAAAGAGAAGGCATTATAAAAAGCTTGGGGGTTTAAGAAGCTTTGAAATAGCCACTCAGTGAGAACCTCAAAATGATATTTACTAAAAGACCACATACCCTAAGAAAAGGAGTTGTGACTGTAACAGTAATGCTGATACATCCTAAACTTTGATGTGGAACCCAGACTGCTGTGCTGAGAGAGATTACAGAAACCAATTACCATACTGAACCACAGCCCAGCTAAAAGAGTTTACTATAGTTCAAGTCACTTAAGTTTTTTTTAAAGACAGGAACAACTTAGTTTCCACCCCCCTCCCCATGTAAAATTCAGTTCTGTGTCAGAGACAAAATGTGTATAAATCAGGTCTTTCCTTTGAGGCTATTTATAAAGAAAGATGAAGCTTAAAATAGCCATGGATCTCATTCATGACCAGTGCTACATTTTACAGAGAGAGGCTGGCTTGAAGGCCGGAAAGGAAAAGAGATTAATGGTCTAAACTGTTTGCACATCATAGTCTTAGGCAAACTACCCAAGGACCAGACTCATATTTGGGTAGAGAATCCAACAGAATATAGACAACAAGGCAGATCAGTTGTATGAAGGTTAGAATACTGGGCTTGGCTTAAAGTCAGGAAGATAAGTATTCAAATTTTGTCACCCTTATTAGCTGTGTGACCTTGAGCAAGTCTCTTAGTCTCAGTTTGCTCATTTGTAAAATCACAGATAATGATCACTATAATATTTACTTCACGGGATGATAATTGAATCAGAGAACTCCGCAAACTGTGAATCACTATACAAATGTCTAGCACTCTGCCAGTACCCGGCATAAAGTAGGTACTTAATAAATGTTAATGACTAACTACTATTGTTATTATTAAAAATGTGATTTTAGTAGCATCTAAATTCCCTCCCAGAACAAATTTCCCCCCACAATCTGCCACCACTTACTGTGGTATAGATGATGTAAGATCCCACTTTATTTATTATTTATTCAATTTAAGACAGCACTTCATTCAGTATGATGAAATGAAAACTTGAAGGCTCTCTTCATAAAATGTATTCCCTATATTATATCAGCCTTTATAAAGATGTAACTATAAGAATAATGTTATTCACGAAGCCACTGAATTTTTAAATCAAGTGAGGTATTAAACAGGGCAATATATGTTCCCCTAAAGTGTTTGACAATGTCATAGAGGATATTCTCTATACAGAAGAAGGACTTCCTGTTGATATCAGCAGCAACAATACTTTGTTCACAGCACTTTCTGGGCACTGTGGCACATGCAAAGTTTAAATGAGATCTGGTCCCTACCCTCTGGGAATTTACAATCTAGCAGGAAGATAAGACACCAATACACATAGTTACAATACATGCTGTTATGTGATAAGTGCATTAGAAAGGTACAAAACTTGTTACAGAATGTCTGAGGAAGGTGTAGCTAGGTGACGCAGTGGATAGAGCACTGGCCCTGGAGTCAGGAGGACCTGAGTTCAAATCTGCCCTCAGACACATGGTATTTACTTATCTGTATGACCCTAGGCAAGTCACTTACCCCCCAATAGCCTCACGAAAACAAAACAAAAAAAACCAACAAGAAGAATGTCTGAGGAAGAGGGGTTACCTGAAGGAAGCAGCATTTGCATTAAGCACTAAAAGTAGGTAAGAATCAAAAGGAACAAGATGGAGTATTCTAGGCATAGGAAATGGACTAAGCTGAGCACCACAATCTGGGGGTGGGGTGAAGCAGGGAGAAAATTGTCCAGCTCGGCAACAGATAAAGGCTAAAATCCCAACTCCAACATAATATAAATGTGGGACCTTGACCAAGTTCTCTCTCAGTTTATGCCTCAGTTTCCTCAATTACAACATCAGGATGTTAGAGCAGATCATCTTTTTCGACTCCTGACTCAAAACATAATAATGTGTTTTTTGTTTTACAATTACTCTGTACCAGTATTACACAGCAATTTCAGTAATACATCTCCGTATGTATGAACCAGAGTGGGCTATCATCTCCTCCAATGCCAGATCCTCTTGTTGGTTTTAAATTAAATACTTACAGAATATTAGAGCCAAAAGCAAGCATAGCAATCATCTAGTCCAATTTTCTCATTTTACAAATAAGGAAACTGAACCCACAGAAAGGTTAAATGTTGCCCAAATCACACAACTCATTAACAGCAGAGATGAGACTTGAACCTAGGTCTCCCACTCCCTCTGTCCGATGATCCTGATACTCTACCACTGTCTCTCAGACTTGTTCTAATGAAGACGGAAGGCAGAGAGAAAAGGGGGAAAATATACAGGAAGATGTGGTGGCAGATATGTGAACAGTAGAGAGAGAGAGACTGAAATGTGTTGTAGGAGGGATTTTCCTTCAACCCAATTAGTTCTGTGTTTTGTTTTGGATTTTTAATTTAAGTTAATCTGATAGATCAACATGTAAAAGTTAACATCTCCTACCACATTTAGTGGGCAATAGAATGGGGACAAGAGGATAATTAAAGGCAGAGAATCTAGGAAGAAATATTTCAGTCTCAGTGCACTTGGGTAATGAAGAGATGAAATGAATCATCATTCAGTTTTTCTAAAGGTATATCCATCAGGCATTCAGCATTGATCATTCCTACAAATGGCTCATATGAGATCTCTTAACAAACAACCTTACCTCTCCAACAACTTTAATCCTCAGAGCAGCAACTTTGGTTTGACATTTTATGGCTTTGGACTTCTTTAGGGTTCACCAGGAGAAAACCCATTTTCATGCCAGTGGGCATCTTTGTGGTCCCCAGATCACAAAGAAATCTCTACTCAGCTCTTTCAATGAGAGAACTGGCTGACTTACAGAATATTAGAGCTGAAAGGAAGCATAGCATGACCTAGAGATATCCCTCATTCTTACTCAATATTAAGTGGTGTTACTTACCAAGAGCTTGAAGGTTTTCCCCAAGATAGCGTGGTACACATACCAGAATAGTAGAGATTGGAGTCATAATAAGAACTTCTAGCATTACTCAAATCCCTCTAAATTCTGGGCCACTGAGCCACTCTTGGAGGAAGTCATATAATCATCATGACTGGATCCACTAAAAATACGTAATACTAAACCTCAATTGGAACTTCATAACTACATGGAAAGCCGTTTATCCATCTTTTGTTGACTCTTTATCACTCTTCCACAACAGCAGTTCTATATCTTCCCTCTTCCTTCAGATCTTCAATACCATCTCCACCCCTCTAGATATAAGTTTGTGATCCTCTTATTCCATTGAGAAAATGAAGTGCATAGGATGGCTGTTTCATGACTTACCCTCCTTCATTTCTCAAAACCTATGGCTCCATTGATCCTTTCCTCCTTCCCTAGGAATTCAGAGAATCCTGGCTAAGCATAACTTCTACAGGTATGGTTCCCAGAAATCTTTCTCCAACTTCATCTTCCCCTTGAGCTCCAGCTTCACATTTCACATTATTTCATCACTATCAAGATTGTTGTCTCATTACCTCAAACTCATTTATTCATCAAAACCAGACCCTCCTCATAACTTCCCCATTTCTATTGATGGTGTCACCACTGTCCCAGGAACTCAGTTTCAAACTTACAGAGTTATTTTTCATTCTTCTCTATATATCACCCTACATATCAAGTAAGTTACAAGATATGACAGTTCTGGCTCCACAACATCTCTTGCATCTGTCCTCTTTATGTCATTCATTCTACTACCAGTCTATTTCAAGCATTCTTTCCAGGACTATCATAACACTTAGAGTATCTCAGTCTGACTTCTAGCTTTTGCACTGGGCTTTCTTCCAACTCATTTTTTACATTATGAAAAAGCAACATTCCAAATGTACAGATTTAATTACATCACTGTCTTTCTCAAAATTCATCAAATCTCCACAGCCTATTGAATGAAATACAAATCCTTATTCTGGTATGCAGGTCCATAATCTAGCTTCTGCTCTCCTTTCTGGTCTTTTTGAATAATATTCTCTTCTACTCAATTTCCAGTAATACTTAGATACTAACATTCCCCAGTCTTGTCCTACCCTTTTTACCTCTATACCTTTATATAATCCATACTCCTTACCTACAATCAATTCCCTCAAAATTTCTACCTGTTGAAATCCTTCCTTTTCTTCAAAGCCATTCTCAGGTATCACCTCTTCCATTAAACCTTCTCTGACTGCACCAGCTAAAAGTCTTCCTCCAAAAATCTTCTATGCCTTTTTGTTTAATCCCTCAGGTGCATTCAACACATTCTAACCTATATTATATTTATTTGTGTATATGTCCTATATACCTCCACTGCCAAATATCTCCTGCTAGAATTTACATTCTCCTGAAGTGAAAGGAATGTTCACTTCTCATTTGTTAACGTCAAAATCTAACACATTGCTTCTACATTGTAGATACTTTATAAATTTTAGTTTGTTGAATTTACTTTATACTTTCATAGCTACCTTTGTATTAGTAGTCTTCCTCTGCTGTTGCCTCATATAGTTTGCAAAGCTGACTATTTTGCAGCCTGTAAAGATCTATCCTATTCCTCATCAATGTATCCCATAATCACTAATTTTACTCTCATTCAACTTCTGAATCTGCCTTTTAAATATATACCCTCTCAGGTACCATATCTTTACTACTAAAGGCCTTCTAAGAAGATAGTCTTATCTTCACTTCTAACCTGGGAAATTGTAATTTTGGATACCATTCCTCTAAGACCAACTAAATTCAGTTAAATTCATTTTTAAAGGCAATTGGGGTAGAGTGACTTGCCCAGGGTCACACAGCTTGTGTCAAGTGTATGGTCTGAGGCCAAATTTGAACTCAGGTCCTCCTGACTCTAGGGCCAGTGCTCTATCCAGCATGCCACCTAGCTGCCCCCTACATTCGATAAATTTAACAAAGATTTCATAATTTTGAGGTGGAGACAAGATGGAAGAGCAAAGGCCTGCCTGAGCTCTCCCAAATTCCTCTCCAAACAACTTTAAAATAACACCTCAAAACAGATTCTGAAGCAGGAGAACTAGCAAATAGACTAGGTGAAATAAATTTACGATCCATGATAATTTAGAAGGTTAACAGGAAAGATCTGTTTCAGAATGGAGCACAGTCCAGAGCAGGCCACATCCCAGAAAGCCAGCAGCAGGCCAAGTCCCAGGAAGACAAGTAGACCTTTGAGGCAATTTTCAGAGCTCTCAGCTCACAGACAGTAAGGGGGCTAGACAATTGGTCAGAAGGAGATTACAGGGGACACTTTGCTAGCATTAGGTGCAGGGCTCTGTTTGTACTGCCCACAAAGGGATCTCAGACAAGAAGGAACACTGGACCTCCCAGTCACAGGGGAAGAGGGATCTGGTCAGAGTTCCAAGGCAAAAAAAGAATGCCGCTAGTGGTTGCTCACAAAGCAGAGCACAAGCCAGGAAAGGAGTGACCACATCACTCCTTTAGCTCATGCCATTTTAAAAGAACTAATAACATATAGGGCCCAAGATTTGGTTTTGAAAACAGGAGCAAGAAAAACCTGAAGCTTGGAATAGTGTCCCCTCAACCCCAGGAACAGAGCCAAATTTTAACATAAAAAGCAAGAAATGGACTGGGAAAATGAGAAAACAAAAAAAAAAAGTACCTGATCAGAGAAAGTTACCATGGTGACAGGGAAGATTAAAACACTGACTCAGAAGAGGACAACATGGCTACATGCAAGCCTCAAAGAAAAATGTGAATTAGTCTTAGGCCCAAAAAGAATTCCTAGCTCAAAAAAGATTTTAAAAACCTGGAAAGACTTACATGAACGATGTAAACTGAAGTAAGTAGAACCAGGAGAATACTGTACACAGTAACAGCAATATTATACAATGATCAACTGAATAGCTTAGCTATTTTCAGCAATACAAAGATCTAAGACAATTCCAAAGAACTTAGGATGAAAAACGCTATCCACCTCCAGGGAAAGAATTAATGGAGTCTATATACCTACTACAGTTCTTCTCGTGACCTTCTCAGGTATTACCCATAGGATTACGAGATTTAAATCTAGAAGAAACCCTAAAGGGAAGGCAAAAAGGAGGGAATAAGCATTTATTAAGCATCTACTATGTGCCACAGAGAAGCAGCTAAATGGCTCAGTGGATAGAGTGCTGGGCTTGGAGTCAGGAAGACCTGAGTTCAAATACAGTCTCAAACACTTACTAGCTGTGTGACCCTGGGCAAATCACTTAACCTGTTTGCCTTAATTCATTGGAGAAGGAAATGGCAAACCAATCCAGTATCTTTGCCAAGAAAACCCCATGGACCATGTGGTCATGAAGAGTTGGACACAACTAAACAACAACAAAAATGTGCTAAGCGCTTTATAATTATCTCATTTGATCCTGACAATAACACTGTGAGGTAGGTGTTTATTATCCTCATTTACAATTGGGGAAGCTGAGGTTGAGAGGTTAAGTGACTTGCCCAGGGCCACACATCTAGCAAGTATCTTCGGCGAGGTTTGAACTCAGGGCTTCTTGCCTCCCAGCTCAACGCTCTATCCACTGAGCCACCTACCTGCCACTTTTTATCAAGTCTAACCTCCTAATTTCACATACAACTTCTACCTCTTGTCCCCAGTCATTTTACAGGTTTAAAATTATGCTAGTATGCTAGGGTATCCTAGTTAACTAGGGGTATGTCCACCCAGGCAGAACGGCATTCAAAAACTTTCCTAACCTCCTACCTTTCCAGCTTTCTTACACCTTACTCCCCCCATACATAGTCTTCAATCCAGTGACACTGGCCTCCTGATACTCCATCCAGGCATTTTTTTTTCTGGCTGTCCCCAATGCCTGGGATGCTCTCTTTTCTTCTCTGCCTACTGGCCTCCTTAGTTACCTTCAAGTCTCAACTAAAACCTCACCTTCTATAGGAAGCCTTTCCCAACCTCTTAATTCCAGGGCTTTCCCTCTGTTAATTATTTCCTATTTACCCTGTATATAGCTTGTTTGTACTGATTTGTTTGTTGTCTCCCCCACTAGATTGTGAGCTCCTTGAAGGCAGAGATTGCCTTTTGCTTCTTTTTGTGTTCTCTGCACTCAACATAGTGCTTAGCACATAGTAGCTGATTAATATGACTGACACGTGGAATGTACCTTTGAAAAAGATGTCTCAAAGCACAGAGCAGCTTGATCAACCCTCACCCTATTGCTATTTGTCTTTGAAAGGTCTCTGATGATAGGCAATAGCTACCATCATGTAGAAAAATCCAACAGACTTCGCTCCAGAACTGGAAAAATAGAAATTTGAGATAAAGTGAGCAAGGTGATACCTAAACAACTGTGCTAGAGTGCTCTGGGGCATCCTGTGTCCTGTTTCCCCAGGAAATTACTACAAGGAGATACATCTCAATTATCAACAGCCCTCTCCCAACATGCATGAATAAATCAAATATATTCAGTTTAAATTTTAACAGAAGCCTAGCAAGTTATGAACATATACTTATCTCTATAGTTCCATGATCCTGGCCTTGGCACAAGTAAGTGTGCCTGAGACCAGAGACACTGTTGTTGTTTAGATGTGTGAGCTGTGTCTGACTCTTCATGACCCAATATGGGGTTTTCTTGACAAAGACACTGGAGTGATTTGCCATTTCCTTTTCTAGCTCATTTTACAGATAAGGAAACTGGAGTAAACAGGGTTAAGTGACTTGCTCAGGGTCACATAGCTACTAAGTATCTGAGGCTAAATTTTGGAGACACTGACTACAGCCTAAAAAATATCTCTGCCTTTGGCAGAGACTAAGTCCAGAAACTGAATAGAATGTATTAGTACATGTAAGTAATACTTCTACTTTGATTACCTTTTATCTAATCTAATTAAATACTTTATAAATTAATGCCATTGGGAGAGTTAAATTGATGAGGCATAGAACCAGGAACATATGAATAGGAGTTGTTAGTGAGTGGCATAGTAAAAAGTGTATCAGGCTTGGAATCAGGAAAACTCATCTTCCTGAGCTAAAATCTGGCCTTAGTCACTTCCTAGCTGGTTGACCCTGGGCAAGTCACTTAACTCTGGGTTAGAAAGGGTTGGACAGACTGAAAAATGACAAACAACAAAAGAAGGGACAAACAAGCCAAGGATTTGAACTTCTAAAAACACAAATCCATACCCTTAAACTCATCTTGAAGAAAATCCTGGAACTAACCACAAAGGGTCAGAACTAAGAGGCTATTTAGCAACAGGCTAACTGCCTGAATTCTAACAAAGAAGTGAGAGACTAACCGATACAGTGATACTCTGCCCCCTATACAGAGAAAGAAAGTGAAGATCACAGAGATTAAGTGACTTGCCTGGAGTCACAAGGATTGTACTTGTCTGATGGCGGATTTGAAACCAAGTCTTGACTCAGGGGCACTCTAACTTGTCACAGACTATATAATGTTCCTTGATTCTTTTTACCCTTAACATTGCATCCTGATACTTACAGACAGTGAATCTGAAGAAGTCTGATTACAGTCAAGATAACCATTAAACTGACTAGCAAAGAGAAGACTCTTAGCCTGGCTATGAAAAACCTATCCGCAGACACTGAGGAGAAGGGTGATAGTCACTGAGAAGGAGTTTCTTTGACACAGATGTAGCCTCCTTCTTCAGATAATGCAACTCTGAGTAATTATCAGCAAAATTATCAGGCTATGGGGGGATGCAGAAAACCTGGAGAGTATCTACTGCAGGTCTTCAAATGACTCTCTGGGGTCTCTCTTATATCTAAGAAAAGCTAAGAAAGGCCTGACATCCTCCAAATCTAATTCACAACCTTCATGTCAAAAGACTGACATACATGTAGCTACAATTTAAGGCTTGAAGATTATTAGGTTCCTTTAAATACAATTTATTAAACTAAATTTCACCTTTTACATAATTGTGTTTATTTTTAATCACACCATCAAGAACTGTATCAAGTTATCACCCAAGACCAAGATTGAATTATAGGCAATAATGATAATAAAAAAAAAAAGAGGCAAGTACATCTCTCCTGAAGTTGTTACGGGAAAAAGTGTTTGTAACTTTAAAGAGCTACATAAATGTGAGTAATTATTATTGTTGCTGTTGTTTTTATGACCCATAAAATGAGGCTGGACTAAATGATCTGTGATATCCAATCTCTGAAATTCCATGTTTCTCCAATTCAGTTTTCCCTAATGTGGAAGCAATATAATAGCTTTTCTTTTCTTTTCTTTTAACTCTCCTACTTGCAAACACCTCAGCAAACAGGTCATATTCAGGCATGAAAAATATCAAGATTGAATTGTAGATAACAATGCTATTGGCCCTAAGCTTCACAATATATATCTGACAACAAAACCAAAGACTGTGCTAAAGAAAAATGATGAAAGTGTTTCACATTTTGTCATGTGTATGTTATATGGCCTCTGTAATTTAATCTGTTTAGCTACATAACTGTTTCTATGCTGCTGTGCATTAAATATTTTTTTTTATCTGCTGGGACAGTAGCAAATTCAAATAGAAACCAGGCCAGTAAATCATAACTAAGGATCTTTGTGAGCATCATATTGACTTAGAAAACCACATAGTAACATTATCTATAGTCTATCATATTTTTAGTTATTTTATTAAATATTTCCCATTATATTTTAAATCTGGTTCTAGCCACACTCAGGATGTTGCAGGGCCCCCAGTTCTGCAAGCTGAGCAGTGCTGACAACTCTAGGGTTTTATGCATACAAATACACTTATTATTAGGGATTTTAGTCACATTCACTCTCAAAAAACAAAATGTTGTTATTTCTATGTGCATTATTCATTTTTTGTTAGAATACTTCAAATTGGGAAGTAAAGGAGACAGTTAACACAAATCTGACATAACTTTAAGTCTCCATCACCCATTCAGAAATGGTGTTCTCTCTACTCATTGCTAATGCTGTGAAAGAACTGATAAACTATTTCCAGATCTAACTGAAAACGTTTTAATAAAAAAATGTCTCGGGGCAGGGCGCGGCACAGAACAACCTTATAATAAGGAGCTTTGGTACTCAAAGAAAGTTTTCAAAATTCAGGTAATCAATCTCTTACAGAATTTCAGGCACTGTGACAGGGAAAGACTATGGGGGATAAGAGGGCATTTCTAGCTCTCTTCACAATACTTCCATACTCATATGAAAGGTCCTGGTGATGGAGAGAGAAGCTGCTACCCTTAATAAAGAGCTAAACACTGAGACATTGTGGTCTAATAAAATAGATACTGGATTGGATCATGTCTTCTGCTTCCAAATTCTGACTCCATTCACTACTTAGAACCTATGTGACCTTGCTGTTTAACCTCTTTGAGCCCAAGATTTCTCATATGTAAAATGAGAGGGTTGAACTAATCTCTAATATTCACTGATTCTACTCAAATTCAACAAAGGCAAGGACTGTCCTTTGACACCTGGAGGTCCCATTTAGAAGGCTGAGGCATTTCATATGAGATTGTCCCAGACCTTGTGTTCTGACAGCTAAGTGGATTCAGGAATCGATGTGTTAGTAGGAATGTTATTATCAGTGTGAAGGAGTCAGCCAGGAGGGAAAACTAGGCAGAATACATTTTGACATTTACCTTCTCCCAAGCTGCTGAAAAACTCAGACAACAGACACCCAGCAAAGATGCTATTTAATGAAGGATCAAGAAGTAGACTTAACACTAATGAAATCACAGCCTCAGTAATTGCTTATGCCACCGTGTAAATGAGGAATGACTTTAGATATTTATACTGTCTATCCCCCAGGGATACCAGCTCTAATTGTCCTGTTATAAAGAAGATAGGCTAAGAAATTCCCCAAGTCCATTCATAGAGGCTAACATTCTGGATGGAGATAGGGAAACTATTTTGCCAAAGTTGTATGTCTCAAAGAATGATAAAATAACCTTTTCTCCCTTGGTCATTCTGAAACCCTAGTCAACAGCAACTTGTTAACTCAGAGCTGGTGTTCACCTGCACAACTGATTTCCAAGGTTCTTTACAATGGGAAATGGAAGGCTGGGGCAGGGGGGAGTAAGTGGGAGAAGGGGGAGGTTATATACACTGAGAGAATGATTGGCCACTCTCAAATGCACTGAGAATGAAACAAAAGGAAAAGCAGCAGAAGGGACTGATCCCAGAGATCTAAGGAATGAAAAGAATACCTGCACTAACATTTATATGGGCTTAAAATACTTTACCTGCTTTACCTTATATATTAATTATCAAATCTGTGAAGTGAGTACTATAGGTATTATACTCCCCATTTCACAGATGAAGAAACTGAGATTCAGAGAAGTCAAGTAATTTGATCAGTGTTACAAATCTAAGTGTCTGAGGCAAAATTCAAACCCAGGTCTCTCAATTTCAAATCTAGAGGTTTTTCCGTTGAACTAGAATGGTCAAGGTTTATAAAGCATTGTTTTAAAAAGCATGCATTGTATCACGTTCTGTGTGGGATACAGAAAAGTATGACAGCCTTATTCTTCAGCTCTTAGGGAGCACAAAGTCTTTTGGCATAGTGGAGAATATACTGGACTTGGTGCACAAAGAGCTGAGTCCTGGTTATGCCATTTTCTTAGTTTTATAAACCTATGAAAGTCACTTCCCCTCTCTGAGCTGGATAATTTACTTTCATTATCTATCTCATAGCATTATTATGAGGAACAAATGAAATAATGTATATGTAACCCCTGTTGAAAACCCATTGGTATGGGACTCTCTCTCTATTGGTAAACATGAAGGCCCTGCCTCATTTCTAAAATATATAGAGAATTAAGACAAATTTATAAGAACACAGGCCATTCCACAATTGATAAATGGTCAAAGGATATGAACAGGCAGTTCTCAGATGAAGAAATTAAAGCTATCTATAGTTATATGAAAAAATGCTCTAAATCATTATTGATTAGAGAAATGCAAATCAAAACAAGTCTGAGGTACCACATCACACCTATCAGATTGGCCAACATGACAAAACAGGAAAATGATAAATGTTGGAGAGGATGTGGGAAAATTGGAACGCTAATACATTGTTGGTGGAGTTGTGAAATGATCCAACCATTTTGGAGAACAATTTGGAACTATGCCCAAAGGGCTACAAAAATGTGCATACCCTTTGATCCAGCAATAGCACTTCTAGGGCTATATCCGAAAGAGATCAAACAAATGGGAAAAGGACCCACATGTACAAAAATATTCATAGCAGCTCTTTTTGTGGTGGCAAAGAATTGGAAATTGAGAGGATGCCCATCAATTGGGGAATGGCTGAGCAAGTTGTGGTATATGAATGCAATGGAATACTATTGTTCTATAAGAAATGATGAACAGGCTGACTTCAGAAAAACCTGGGAAGACTTATATGGTCTGATGCTGAGTGAAGTGAGCAGAATCAAGAGGACTTTGTATATAATAGCAGCCACGTTATGCAATGACTAATACTGTTAAACTGAACCCTTCTCAGCATTACGAGGATCTAAGACATCTCCAGAGGCCTCGGGATGGAAAATGCTGTCCATATCCAAAGAAAGAACTATGGAAGTCAAATCGTTCTTACTTATTTTTACCTTCAGTTGAGTTTTGTTTCATCTTTCTGATGGTTCCTCCTATTGGTTTTAATTTTTACTTACAACTTCACTAATGTGAAAATATGTTTAATGGGTATGTAAATGTAAAGCCTATGTCAGATTGTGTGCCATCTTGGGGAGGGGGGGGGAGAAAAAGGGAGAAAAAATTTTCAACTCAAAAGCATATGGAAAAAAAAATTTTTAAAAAAAGAAAAAAAACATGAAGGCCCTGCCCTATACATAGGGCTGTGAAAGGAAAGAGGACTCCAGCCTTTACCAGTCTCCTTTGGGGCTCAACCTACCAGCAGAGGCACTTTGGGCACTTCTGGCTTCCAGCTTCAAGAGACAAGATGGTAGGGGCCAACCACACTTCAAGGTGCTAAAGGAAAGACTCTAGGAAGACATGAGAAGACCCAGCAGTCTAAATCATATCCTCATACCCAGTTTGCTACTCTAGAGACTTCAGGGAGCTTCCCTTGGGTGACAGCCAACTCTCTCTCTTGGTTTAACTGAATTCTCCCACTTCCAATGGGAGAGCTCTTTCACTCTGTATTGTCTAGTATATATTTTCCTGTGTGTAACTTCTCTGATTTCTGTTTTGCCATGATTTGGATAAATAGGTTTCTTTGCAATTTGTAATGTGTGTTCATAGTGGGATTGCTATTAGGTGGGGAATGGGCCAAGCCCTAGATACAGAGCTTGCGGTCCTACTTCCCTCCAATAATAATGAGACAAAGCAATCAGATGTTAGATTGAACCCAATCATATCCCTTAGTCTAATAATATTTAAGGATAGATACAAATCTAGCCTTGTTCCCCCCCCCTTCTCTGTGAGGAGAGCAGTGTGGCTTATGCTCCAACCTCCTGCTTACCCTCCTTGGAAGGAATAAAAGTCTCTCTTAGAAAACAATGGGAAGAAGAAGAGGCTTGAGATGTCTGTGCTGCCTCCCTTCAAGTCACACAACACAGCCTCCCTTCTCTCTCTCTTTCTCTCTCTCTCTCTCTCCTCCCCCATCACAGAGGAACTCTCCCTACATGTGGTATCCTAAACACTCTGCAACAATAAAATACCTTATACTCATCAGTTGTTTTTATAATGAGACACACATAAGAAAAATATACAATAAAAGATAATGTGAGGTAGTCAATGACTATAGCAATCTTTTTGATAGACCCAAAGACCCCAGCTTCTGGGATAAGAACTCAGTATTTGACAAAAACTGCTGGGAAAACTGGAAAAGAGTATGGCAGAAACTAGGCATAGACAAAAATCTCACACCATATACCAAAATAAAGTAAAAATGGGTTCATGATTTAGATTTAAGGCAGATACCATAAGCAAACTGGAAGAGCAAGGAATAGTTTACCTGTCAGATTTATGGAGAACAGAAGAATTTATGACCAAACATAAGACAGAGAACATTATATGAAATGCAAAATGTATAATTTTGATTACATTAAACAAAGCCAATGCATGCAAGAGTAGGAGGGAAGCAGAAAACTGGGAAAGAATTTTTACAACCAGTACCTCTGATAAGGGCCTCATTTCTAAAATATATAGAGAACTAAGTCAAATTTATAAGAATACAAGTAATTCCCCAATTGATAAATGGTCAAAGGATATGAGCAGACAGTTCTCAGATTAAGAAATTAAAGCCATCTTTGGTCATATGAAAAAATGCTCTAAATCACGATTGATTAGAGAAATGCAAATCAAAACAACTCTGAGGTAGCATATCACACCTATCAGATTAGCTAACATGACAAAACAGAAAAATGATAAATGTTGGAGAAAATGTGGTAAAGTTAAAGACTAATGCATTGTTGGTGGAGTTGTGAAATGATCCAACCATTGGAACTACACCCAAAGGGCTATAATGCATACCCTTTGACCCAGCAATAGCACTTATAGGGCTGTATCCCAAAGAGATCATAAAAATGGGAAAAGAACCCACATGTACAAAAATATTTATAGCAGCTCTTTCTGTGGTGGCAAAGAATCAGAAATTGAGGGGATGCCCATCAATTGGGGAATGGCTGAACAAGTTGTGGCATATGAATATAATGGAATACTATTGTGTTATAAGAAATGATGAGCAGGTGGACTTCAGAAAAACCTGGATGAACTGATGCTGAGTGAAGTGAGTAGAACCAGGAGAACATTGTACACAGTAACAGCCATGTCGTATGATGACTAACTTTGATAGACTTAAGCTCCTCTCAGCAATTCAAGGATCTAAGACTTCTCCAAAAGTCTCATGATGGAAAATGCTATCCACATCCAGAGAAAGAACTACAGAGTTTGAATGTAGATTGAAGTATACTGTTTGCTCTTTTTTTTCTTCTGTTTTGTTTTGTTTCTTCTTTCTTGTGGTTCCTCCCATTGGTTCTAATTCTTCTTTACAACATGACTAATGTGAAAATATGTTTAATAGGAAGGTATATGTAGAGCCTATATCAGACTGAATGCCGTCTTGGAGAGGGAGGGAGGAGAGGAAGAGGGGGAAAATGTAAAACTCAAAAGCTTATGGAAGTGACTGTTGAAAACTAAAAATAAATAAATTTTAAAAAAAGATATGAGATAAAATGAGAGGAAGTAAGGCATAGGATACAGTAATTTCATAAGTGAGAGTGCACTCTAACTTAGGAGGTGGAAGAGATATTAGAATTCATTTAGTCCAATCTCATTATTTTACAGATGGGGAAACTGAGGCACTGAAAGGTTGAATGACTTACCTATAATCACAAACATAGCCAAGTGGTGAGCTGGGATTCAAACTAAGGTCCTCTGACTCCAAATGCAGCACTGTTCTGTGTGCTGTGTTTCTTCTTCATGCTGGGCTTGCAGATGGGAAGATACCTACCACATCTGACACATACTAGCTGTGTGACCAGGGGCAACTCAGTAACCTCTCAGTGCCCTAAAGCAAGTCCCTAAGACTATAAATTACAGAAGTGCTGATGTGTCTAAGTCCTATGAGAGATCAGGAAAAAAGGCTGCACTAGTATAAATAGAGAAAGCTTCACAGAGAAGTTGGACTTGGGCTGGGCCTTGAAGGATAGGCAGGATTTAGATTCAATTTCATTCCGTTCAAAATATTTACCAACACCAATGATGAACTAGGTCCTAGGGAAGCAATGACAACAAGAGACTCTTTGCCCTCAGGGAGGCTAAGCCAAGTCAAGTGAACAATCAAGTACTAAGTGCTTACTGACTATGTGGTAAGACCTTACTCTGTGCTAGCAGTCTCTGTTTTTAAAGAGATCACATTGTAATGAAAGAGACAAAATGAAAAGAACTATGTACATACAAGACAGATAGGATAAACTGCAGATGATCTCAAAGGGGTACTGGAAAAAGGCTTTTTGTGAAAGGTAGAATTTCAGCTGATTCTTTAAAGAAACCAGGAAAGTAGAGGACAAGGAGAAAAAACATTCTGGGAATGGGAAACAACCAGTAAAAATACATTGAATTTTTAAATGAAATTAATTCGTATTTACAAAACTATGAAATGTTTATTTCAAAAGATCAAGAAACAGAGGACTTAAATAACCCAATATTAGAAAAATTAAACGAGCCAAAAATGAACTCACAAAAAAAAAAATCCCAGAAGAGATGAATTTAAGTGAATTTCATCAAACATTTAAAGAATAATTAATTCTAAAACAACACAAATGGTTTAGGGAAAAGAAAAACAGGAAAAGAAGGTATCCTACCAGATTCCTTCTATGATATAAAAATAGTCTTAGTTTCTAAACTAAAAGGGAAAAAAACTACAGATAAACTTAGTTTCTAAACTAGAAGGGAAAAAAACTACAGATAAACATCCCTTATGAATAAAGATGTAAAATTTTAAATAAAATAATAGCAAGCAAACTACAGCAACATTAGCACAAAAATTATATACTATAACCAAGCTGAATTATGTCAGTTTTGTAGGGCTGGTTCAACATTAGGAAAACTATAAAAATAATTCATTATATTAATAAGAACAAAAATCATATGATTTTTATTAATAGACACAGGAAAATCTTTAGACAAAATACAGCACCCATTTCTATTAAAAAACACTAGAAAACAAAGGAATAAACAGATATTTCCTTAATAAGTGAAATCTATCTAGGACTAAGAACCAATATTATATGTAATGGGGTAAAGCAGAGCCCTTTCCACTAAAATCAGGGCTAAAACAATTAGGTCTATTGTCACCATTACTATTGCAAGTTATACCAATAAGACAAAAAAAAAAGAAATTGAAGAACTAAGCAGGGCAAAAAGGAAACAAAATTATTGTTGTTGCAGAGAATACACTGGTTTACTTAGAAAACCCTAGAGTCAACTAAAAAACTAAATTAAACAATTAACAACTTGAGCAAAGTTGTAGGACATAACATAAACTCACACATATCATTAGCATAGTATAAGATACTCAGGAGTCTACCTGCCAAGACACATACAGCAATTATGTCAACACAAAACAAAACACTCTACACACAATAAAGATAGATCAAAAAAACTGAAGAAATATTAATTGTTCATGGGTAGACTGAGTCAATATAATAAAAATGATAATATTACCTAAATTAATTTACTTAGTGCAATATCAATCAAAAAACTACCAAATGATAACCTGATCAAACTAGAAAAATAAAATTCATCTGGAGGAACAAAAAGTCAAGAATATCAAATGGAAAAAAAGGTGAGAAAGGAAGGGACTTAGCAATAACAGATCTCAAAGTATACTACAAAGTCATTATCATCAAAACAATTTGGTACTGGGTAAGAAATAGAGAGGATAATCAGTGGAAGAGATTAGGTATACAATATACGGAAGCAAATAATCACTGTAGCCTATATTCAGGCAAGAATTCACAACTCAACAAAAATTGTTAGGAAAACTGGAAAGCAGTCTGGCAGAAACGAACTATAGACCAACCAACATCTTATACTATTCCAATGGGTATATGACTTAGATATTAAGAGTAACATCATAAACAAATTAGAGGAACAAGAAAGAAAGTACCTGTCAGATCTATAGATGGGGATAAGTGTGTGACCAAAAGACAGACAGGCTTACAGAAGTTAAAATGTGTGAAAAATAACTCATGTGGACTCCTACTCTATTCCAATCAGTATTAATCAGTTTGATATTCTAAATAAATCATATAGGGATAGATAGGTTCTTATAATGGGCCTCAAACATTAATGTAATGTTCACTACTTGTTTACCAAGTTATGAGACTCACTTGTGCTACCACGAACATACTAACAAAGATATCTCCATCATGTTTTACTCAAATTCCATGTCCAAACCAAGCGTGGGTAGGATGCTTTGGAAAGTCCTCCAATTTATTTTCTACCTCTGGACCACTCTCTCTTGCCCAGCACAAGCAGATAACCACCTTATGACTACTTAGTCAGTGGAGATGTCCCATACTTCACCCAACCTGTGACTCCCCTGCTAACGTGTCATTTTTGGGCCTCAAGAGGCAAGATATATCAACCAATGAGATTCTGTATTTTTCTTTTGCATATTTGGGTATTAAATCCTATAAAAATAAGGTATTAAAAGAAGGGGGCAAGACAATCTAAGGTCCATTTCATTAGAGGGGAGCATGGACCCTTCAATAAAGTGCCACTGAGGCAGTGGCAGAGGC
The DNA here is from genome assembly GCF_003287225.1 of Phascolarctos cinereus. Classification (NCBI taxonomy): domain Eukaryota; kingdom Metazoa; phylum Chordata; class Mammalia; order Diprotodontia; family Phascolarctidae; genus Phascolarctos; species Phascolarctos cinereus. The sequence continues at coordinate 355,189,937 of NW_027556098.1, forward strand.
AGTGGCACTTTTATTGGACAATTTTAATCCCCACAAATGAACAATCTGATTACATAAAATTTAAAGGCTTTTTGCATAAATAAAACCAATGTAATTAAAATTAGAAAAGAAGCAATTAAATATCAAAAAATATTTGCAATAAGTAGCTCTGATAAATTTCTAAGCTATATAAGGAACTGATTAAAATTTTAAGAATAAAGAGTCATTCTCCAACCGATAAATGGTCAAAAGATATAAGAAATTTTCAAAGGAAAACATCCAAGCTAGCAATATCCATATGAAAAAATGATCTAAATCAATGGTGTCAAATTCAAATAGAAATACATCCCTGGGATGAATGTAACCTGGTCATACTGGATAATCTTTGTGATATGTTGTTTTAGCATCTTTGCTAAAATGTTATTTAAAATTTTTGCATCAATGTTCATTACAGATATTGATCTACAATTTTCTTTTTCTGTTTTGGCTCTCCTTTATGAATTAAAATTATATTTTAGTCATAGAAGTAATCTGAAGAATCCTTTCTGCTGTTATTTTTGCAAGTATTAGTGTAACATTGGAAATGTTCTTGGACTGCTTGATGACTTTGATGACTTCACATGTGAAGTCATCTGGTTCCGGGTTTCTTTTTTCTCCGGGGAGTTCATTATGGTTTGTTCTTCAAATTCTCTATTTCTTGTTCTGTTAATTTGAGGTTTTACTTTTTTATATTTATTTATTTATTTCATTTGTTATCGATTTTATTGTCATATAGTTTGGCAAAATAACTTCTAATGATATCCTTTATTTCCTCTTCATTTGTTGATTTTTTTTTCCTTTTTAATACTGTTGGTTTTCTTTTTTTTAATTAAATTAAAAGTTTATCTATTTTATTATTAATGCTCCTAGTTTTATTAATTCAATGGGGTTTTTTGCTTTCAATTTTATCAATCTCTTCCTTGATTTTTGGGGTTTCTATTTTATTATAGAATATATAATATAAATTATTATATAAAGGTTTCTTTTTAATTTGTTGATTTTTTTGTTTTTTTTCATTACATGCTCAATCGACTGATAATCATTCTCTCTCTCTCTCTCTCCCTCTCACCCTCCCTCCCTTTCTCCTCTGCTAATGATGTAAGTATTGGAGATATAAACTTATCCCTAAGGACTTATTTGGCCACATTACCTTTAATGCAATTATCTATCACTGCTATAATATGTTCTTTGATGCATCAACTCTTTAGGATAAGTTACTTAGTCTCCAATTGATTTTTAATATTTTCCCCTCAACAGTCCTTTATTCAATATATTTTTATTATAATGTGGGGAGTAGAGAATGGATATAATACTTTTGCTTTTCTGCATTTGTCTCTGAGATGTGTATATCCTAATAAATGTGCCAATGCTATGCATAGGTGGAAATATGTATATTCCTTTCTATTTAATATTCTTTTCTATTTATTCCTCCCTCTCATTCCATTTTACTTTTCCATCTCATCTGCTGGATCTTCCTCCTCTTCCTGCCCAATATAAGATGTGTCTCCCAATGCTTTGTCCTGGGCCCTCTTCTCTTGACAGAGTCTCTCTGTTGGTGATCTCATTAGCTACAGTGAGTGTGATTACCGTCTCTATGCAGATGACTCCAAAAATCTGTATAATCAGCATTAATCTTTCTCTTGAACTCAAAATCCAAATTACCAACAGTCTACTGAACATTTCCACTAGGGTATCCCATAACTATCTCAAATACCAAATCTCTGAACAGAATTTATTATAATTCCTCAAAAGCCAGCCCATTTCTCCAAATGTCTCCATTTGTCTTAAGAACACAACCTACTAGTCATTCAAGTTCACAACCTTGGAGTTATCTTGAATTCTTTTCCCCTCTCTCATCTCTCATATCTAATCAGTTGCCAAATCTTATTGATTCAAAATCCACAACTTCTCATATCAGTCTCCTTCTCTCACTCTGCCTCTACTCTTTTTGTTGCTGTTCAGTCGTTCTGTCCTGTTTGATTCTTCATGACCCCATGGACCAAAGTACATCAGGCTCTTCTATCCTCCACTGTCTCTCAAATTCTGTCCAAGTTCATGTTTGTTCTTGCCGTGATATTATCTATCCATCTCATCCTCTGCTATCCTCTTTTCCTTTTGCCTTCAATCTTTCCCAATATCAGGGTCTTTTCCAATGAGTCCCATCTTCTCATTATGTGGCTAAAGTATTTACATTTCAGCCTCAGTTATCTGACCTTCCCATGAAGAGCCTGGATTAATTTCTTTAAGTATTGACTAATTTGATCTTCTTGTGGTCCAATGAACTCTCAAAAGTCTTCTCCAGCACCAAAATCTGAAAGCACTGATTCTACAGTGCTCAGTTTTCATTACAGTCCAACTCTCACAGCCTCCATTGCTACTGCGAAAAACAGAACTTTGACTATATGGACCTTTATTGCCAAGGTGGTGCCTCTATCCTACTTCAGGCTTTTATCACCTTCTCACCTGTACTACTGGATTAATCTAATGTCTTTCCCTGTTTACAGTCTTTCTGTTCTTCCATCTATCCTCCACTGAGTTGCCTTTTATATTCCCCAAAAAAATACCTCACCCATACAAAAAAAATCTTTAATGGCTCCCAATTGCCTCTAGGAAAAAATACAAATTCCTCAGTCTAGTATTTAAAGTACTCCATAATTTTACTACTATACAACTTTCTCAATTCATTTCTTACTACTCCCTTTTATGTACTCTCCATCCTCATCAAACTAGCCTGTTTGATAGTCAAACTAGCAGTTTCCCAAATGTGACATTCCTATGTCTACCTTGGCACAAGTGGCTTTTTCACATATGAAATGTAAGATTTCTTCCACACCTCACAAAATTCCCAGCTTCTTTCAAAGTACATGTGGCTCAAGCCCTACCTCTTAACAGAAAGTCTTTTCTGAATTATCCAAGTATTAACAGGTATTAGCACTCTCTCTCTCTTAAAATTATTTATTTGCACTATCCTCCCACCAGTAAAATATAAGTTCATAGAGGGCAGGAGCTGTGTCATTTTTATTTTTATATTCCTGGAACTTAGCACAGTGTCTAGTACATGGTAGCACCTAATAAATGTGTGCTGATTAACTGATACTTGACATTAACAGTAATACCTGAATTTTCTGAAGAGAGCTGGTTTTGAAGCTATGAAGACTGGAGTTAAGTCCTCTCTCTGACACCTACTGGCTATGTGATCTCTGGCAAATCACTTCATCCATCTGTGCCCTGGGTAACTTTCTAATATTACAAACTGCAGATGAGATGCCAGATTGTATTGGTAGAGGTACTGTTTCACCTGGGAATTCTCCATACCAATCAAATCACAGGTTCAGTCTCTATGGCTTTATTTCTTTTAGAAGTATTTCTATACAGTTACTGAGTGTGCTATGGTACACTGACTCCCAAATGTTTTATGCTTTTTGTTGTTATTTTGTTGACCTTTATGGGTTTATTTTGTAGCCTGCAACTTTACTGAAGGTATTTTCTCCATTAGTTTCTTTGCTGATTCCCTAAGACTTCTAAAGTCACACCATCAGCAAATATGGGTAATTTTTTCTTCTTTTTACCATCTTTATGCATTTAATTTACTTCTATTGCTGACTACTACTTCTATCATTTCTAAAATCACATCAAATAATAATGGGAAAAGGGACCATTCTTGCTTTACTCCTGTATTTATGAGGAAAGCTTCTGGTATTTTCCCATTGCATTTAATACTTGATTTTAATTTTAGATAAATAACTTTGAGCATATCCTAAAAGATATTTCTATGCCCATACTTTATAGGGTGTTTACCATAAATAAATGGTATATTTTATTTAATGGCTGTTAGACACATATTGTGATAATTATGTGGTTTTGGAAGTTTTGTCTTTAATATGATTATACTAATGCTGAACCATCTTCATATCCCTGGTTTAAATCCAAGTTCACATAATGAATATTTTTTCAATGATAAATAGCTATCATCTTTTTCCAGGATTTTATTTTAATCTTTTTTAATAAACACTAATTAATGATATTGGTCTATATCTCTGTTTGCTTTATCTTTCCCTGACTTAGGTGTTATGACTATATTTTTCTCATTTCTTTCTTAATTAGAATTATTAGAATAATTTGTGGCAGTATAGATGTCAATTGTTCTTTAAAAAGAAAACTTAGGAGAAAGGAAGGGTCTAGAATGCAAAATAATGAAATAAGCTTTAGACACTGAGTCTTAGATGCCTAGGAGGCATGCTGTTAATGTTCAGCAGGGATCAGGAAAATTTAGTACAGAAGGTAGCTATTGACCTGATTCTTGAAGGTATCTAGAAATTCCAGGAGGCAAAAGTAAGAAGAACAATCTAGGCATGGAGTAACAGATTATACAAAGGTAGAGAGATAGGAAATAAATATTATGTACGGGAAATAAAAAAACTGGACAGTATAACTGAAAGGTAGACTGAATTAGGGGAAGCAATATGAAATCCATCTGGAAAGACAGTCAGGGTCAGATATTGAAGGGTTTTAAAAGCCATAGTACTTTATATTTCATCCTAGAGAACACAGGGAGCCAAAGAAGCTTCTTGAGCAAGGGAATGACAAGGTCAGACTTGGAAAAACAGATGGGGGAGACAGGCATTCCAGAAGGACAGAAAAGTATTTGCAAAGGCACAGTGACACGATAAACACAGTATGCATGTGGTACACTGAATAAACCTGATTGGAGCAGAGGGTATATGCTGGGGAGCATTATGAGATAATGCCGGATACCTGTGCTCAGGGCAGAGTGGAAAAGGCTTTGAATACTAGAATGAGTTTGAATTTGGTTCCCTATGAATCTACTCCTGAACATCATCTTCTTGATGATCATAAGAATAGATCCCTCCATCCTTCTTTAGCCCGTTCCCCTCTTTGGATGTGAAATGGAAGATGCTGTACCTTTGTCTAAGTCCAATATTAAAAATGCAGCAGCCAGAAGCATAGGTGATCAATGTGAGCAAATGTGCCTTTGCAGCAACTCAATAAAGAAAACAAATTACCCGTGTTATCATCTGTTCAGCTAATTGTTAGCTCAAGGGAATCCATAACAAAACATATTAGCTGAATGAATTTTTTTTTCCTGATCTGAGAAGAGTGGATAAGCTTTGGGAGTCTCATGTCCATGTTTATTTAGACAAAGAGGATTTAGTCATATGTAATTGTTGCAACTGAAAGTGGCCTAAAGCCCTCTACCATCATATTGTTCATACTAAAATACCACTTTCATCACATTGCTTCCCTGCTGTGTATTTCCTGATGTTTAACATCTAAACTTTCCAACTTTTCTCTCAAAAACCCCTCTATACTCTAGGCCCACCTTCTATTATACACTTTTATCTCCCACTACTTCCCAACAAATACTTTCTTCCCTACCCAGGCCAATCTTTTACTCACCTCCCCCCACTCCTACCTCTACATTTTTCCACTTTGTCCTTCCATCTACTTAAATCCTCACTAATCCTTTGAGGCAGCTTGACCTGGAGTCTATGAATATTACTAATACTTTGATAAAAACGTGTGTGTGTGTGTGTGTGTGTGTGTGTGTGCGCACACGCGTGTGTCTGTTGAGAGAAAGATTTCCTTTGTAATTTTGTTTTTTAAAAAAAATTTTGCATTTAATTTTTTTTTCTGAACAGAGGTCCATAGGCTTCACCAGACTGTCAAAAGGTCGATGACATAATTAAGAATACCTGCTTCAAGGTTAATTCCTAGCCATTGAACCCTAATGATCTTCTCTTCTAAATTCCCACAAAATTTAGAATCTATTGCTACACAATTATAGTCTGTCAAAAATCATTATTTTGTGTGTGCTAGTCTAGACTTCTCAACAAGAACATAAACTTCCTTGAAGACAGGCACCATTTCTGATAACCCCCACAACCCACGACATGGAGTAAATGTGTAATAAGTCATTCTTAGTGAAGATTAAGTCAAGAAAGAACATCAGAGTACTAAGAGCAACTCGTTGAAAACTCTATCAACAAATCAGTCAGAAAATAACCTGATGTAGTTATCTAGAGAGTATAATTCAAAGGAGTCATGTCATATCATAGGAGTTGGCAGTTAAGGCACATACTTAGATTTACTGGCATCTATGAACATTCAAGAAGTAATCAGTGACTTTTGGTTGGAATGATATATGGTACAGTTGCTCTTTCTCCTACATCTTATCTTGAAGCAACAGCTGATTTGCCTATCCTTTAATGTACATGCATACATTTCTATAATTATCATCTATATTATCCTCTCTCACTCCTCCATGTACGTGTTTTATATACATATCTATATATGTGTGTGTGTATACACATGCATACATGTGTGTATACATACACATATAGGTGGGGGTATTAGTCTATATACAAATAGAGATATCTATGTAGATATCTACACACACACACATATATACATACACACCTACACACAAAAAAACACATAGCTGTATACTATGTGTATAGTTTCCATACTCTGTTGTGAACAGAATGATTGATTAATGTGTCACATCCGGCTTTTTATAGAAAAGAGGGGAAAAAGACCATTCCTTCTATTGGCCTGAGGATTATTGGGCAGAAACCAAATATGGAGTTAGGATAAGGACATGCAACTCAAGATTGAAAGCTATTTGGCCTATAATAAACAAGTATGTAGCCATTCAAATGAATCTAAAAGTCTGTAATGAGACTATAACTAAGGTGAGCAAAAAAGACTGGTGGGATTCCTCAAACCTGACCTTTGGATAAAAAAGGACTGAGACCCTCTGGTTAATGAGACAAGTCTGTTGCATATCTAACAATCAAACCTCCTAATGGACAAGAGGGTAGCTATATAGTTGATGGGACTTAAAATACCTGTAGATCTTTTTTCTACCATCTTCATTAAATAATTTAACCCTCCTTCTGGTTAAGTGTCTGATGCTTATTAACTGTATGTCTTTAGACAAATTACTTTTAACACCACCACCCCCAGCCTCCCCCCCCCATTACTACCACCTCCCCAAAGTAAATGCATAATTAGTTCCTTTCTCTTCAAAAAGGAGGGCTATAAGAGGCATTCTATATGTCTTTTTGTTTGTTTTTTTGGTTTTGGTCTAGGCAATGGGGTTAAGTGACTTGCCCAGGGTCACACAGCTAGTGTTATGTGTCTGAGGCCAAATTTGAACTCAGGTCCTCTTGAATCCAGGGCTGGTACTCTATCCACTGTGCCACCTTGCTGACCCAGCATTCTATATATCTTAATGGATTATATTTGGATACTTTTCACCCAGAAGAAAACTCACAGAGGCATGTGTCTTCAAAGCCCCCTTTGATTTAGAGGGAGTATGACTATTTTACAGATGAGGCAACTAAATTACTTCATCCTTAGACAGATAAGGAATGAATTAACCCTGGGAACATGGAATCCTGCAATGAACGATTTTAAATACTCAAGATTTAGGCCACACCTTCAGCTTAGTGATCAGCTGGACTAAAAGCATGCTAATGGGACTTGAAATGTGACCCCAGAACCAGGTCACTCCTGACTAATATCCTCCCTTTGTGGAATATAATTCTCCCAAACTCAATGTTTTGAAGGTAAGATTGAGGGTATCTGAATCTACTTTTACTTTCTACTCCTTCCCTCATTTACATCAATAAAATCAAGTGACTTATCTGCTCTCACCAGCTGGCTCACAGCTGCCTGCCATGACAAGTATCTAAGAAGCTTCCATCTAAATGAGAACTTTGTCTCAGCATTAGTTTCAGTTTGTAGTGCTTTAAATGCTAACACCTTACATTGACTCTGTTCCAGATTTCTGTCATGCCACTTCTTCTAATGCCTGGGAACTGATCAAAGAAGCATCAGGATAAGGGTGCATATAGAACTCAGATGGCTTAGCTTTTTTGTCAACAGGCCATCTATGTCTCATATGCACCCTTATTCTGATTCTTCTCTGAAAATCCCCCAAAATGGAATTTTCCTTGCTGGAAACTTTCCCTTTACATGAAACCTTACTAACTGAGGTCCCCCTGAGCATGACATCAGAGGTCAGCAACCAATCAGCTATGTTTGAATAGACTCTTCTCTCCCCTATAAAAACATCTATCCTTTCTCCAGCACCATTGAATATCCTTGTTATATGGTTCCTGTTGTTGGAAAGTCCATATACATTCTGCACTAAAGAACTGGAAAAGTGGCTGAGAAAGTCTGTCATAACCAGTGTCCCAGGATCAAAGAATGCCTCTCTCCTGGCTAAATTTCCTTCATCTTCATGTTGGACCTACCTATCACAATACTCAAAGTCTGGACTCTGTATATACATATACATATATATCCTGCTTCCTCCAGAGAACTGCTACTACACTGTGCTAGGTCTTTAGGTCTTTGGGATGACAGTGAGGCCAATGGAACCTTCCCCTCTTCTTTCTTTGCCCCAGCCCTCACTCACCCCTGTAGTGTCTACAATCAATCATTTTGTCTTTTATGTGAGGCAAACTAAGACTATGCTGAAAGTCCTATTGCTTCTATCTATATACTGATTTACTTTTGTTTTTTAATCTAAATCCCAAAAAAACAGCAATAGACTGAAATAGTGAGGAAAAAGCTGCAAAAGTAAGAAGAGTCATATTTAAGCAAGTCCAGAGTCAAAAAGCCAGAAATCCATAAAGGGAACTTAGGCAGGAGAAGGTCAGATTCTCAGAGCAAACCCAAAGCCAGGAAGACTCTGTAAAGAAAAAGGTCACAATGAAGGGAGAATACTAGCCAGCAGTATTGATGATTTGCTTCATTAAAAGAATAAACCTTTAAAAAGAATTCTTTTCTACCATGCTCCCTTCTTAGTCAGTTAGTAGCCAACTACCACTGTGGGTATAGAGAGAGCTACCTGGTTGTAGATTTTATTTTCCACATTGAGGAATCTAAACTTTTTTTCTGTAGACATTATAAAATAATTAATTTACGGCAGAGGAATAACCTAAGGTCTGTGGAAAATGGATTATCAACCTGGCAGCAGTTGGAACGATGGATTGGAAGAAAACTAGAGGCTGGGAAACCTGTTAGGATGGCTTTTACAGTGAGTCAGTCAAACAGTAATTGGATATTGGAAGTGACAGACAAAAGTACTCAAGGATAACACTCAAATTTAAAGCATTAGGTCCTTAATACCATTAACATAAACAATTAAGTCAGAATGAATCAGTTTCTTTTTGGGGGGCAGGAGGGGAGAGAGGAGAATCAATCAGCCAATCTACAAGCAATTTATCAAATGCCCAGTAAGAGACAGCTAAGTGGCAAAGTGGATAGAGTGCCAGGCCTGAAGTCAGAAAGACCTGAGTTCAAATCCAACTGAAGACATTTACTAGACCCTGGGCAACTCACCTAACCCTGTTTGCCTCAGTTTCCTCATCTGTAAAATAAGCTGGAGAAGGAAATGGCAAACCACTCCAATATCTTTGCCAAGAAAACCCCAAATGGGGTCATGAAGAGTTGGACACAACATGAGACACAGTCCTAAGTGTTGGGCATACGAAGACAAAAATGAAAAAGCCCTTTCCAAATCTGTAAGTATGTGTGTATGTGTGTGTGTATATACACACATACACACATATAACATATACATACACACACAAACATTAAATAAAAGGTAATGGGGGGGTACTAACTTGGAAAAATCAGAAAATGGCACTCTAGCTGAATTTGGAAAGAAACAAGATTCTGAGAAGTGCAAGACAGGGAGTGCATTCAAGACATTTGGGTAACAGCTTGAGAGAAAGGATGGAGATAAGAGAAAAGCTGTGTAAGTGACAGACAGCAATGTGAAAAATCCTATTATGGATGTGTTATATTTGAGGTACCACTATGAGAACCAAGGGTAGATACCCAGTAGGCAATTGGAAATATTAATCTAAAGTTTAATAAAGAGGTAGGGGCTAAAGATATGGATTCAGGAATTTGTAGAAGAGGTATTAAAGCTGTAGTAGAAAAGAATGCCAGGAAAGAGAATAGGAAGAGGAAAAAACCTTGGGCAGCACCTACTTCAAGGGAAGAGGGGGAAAAAAAGCACAAAAAAAAATGATCAGTGATAGAAATTTGGAGAAGAACCAACGGAATAAGATTAAGGAAAAGAGAATATGGAAGTGATAGCTAGCAAATCACTAAAGTGTAGGAATAGCAAATCACTCTGGCAAATGAAGCCAGAGGTAGGGAAATAGACCAGGAGAAAAAGGAGGGGTCCAAACATCATGATCAGGAGAAAAAACTGATTTGTATAAGGGAATGGAAGATGTTTTCACTCAATTCTCCCTGGGAGAAGTTACCTAACAAACTAAAAACTATAAAGGAGAATCTGGTCATAAAGTAAACAAAATAAGGAAGACAGTTGAAAGATGAAAGTAGCCAAGAAAGAGGAGAGGGAATATACTCTAATATTAATGAATGATCACAACATGTGTGTTTACACTAAGAAGGCTCAGGGAAAATCCCAAGAGTAAATGGAGTGACTCAAAAGGAAGATATGGGAGAGACGGCATGAGGGAATAGAGTAATTAAGCTTTGTCTGCTTTTCTGAGAGGTGACTTGCTAACTACTGGTTTCCTTGGTGGGACAGCTAGTAGAGTAGAACCAAATGAGTACTAATCTGGATAACAATTGGTAAAGGCACTTAATATATAAGTAGGTTTGAATGTCTTGGAAATGGTTCCCATTATGGGTGGTAGTGGTAGCTCTAATATCTGGTCAGAATATATAATTTTAGAGTTCTAGATCTTGGAGGTAATATATTTCCCAATAATGATGAAATGTGGCCATGTTACTGTGCTGCAGTAGGATTATATTACAGCAGGATTACAGAAACTGATGAAATTGAAAAACTGTGAGAACACAGTGTCCTTAGAGTCATCAAAGCGAGTATCAAGAGTACTCAGCCAATCTAGAGCAAACTTTGAGGAAGGTGTGAAAGTGACTGAGAGGTTGGTAACAGCAACATGGATATAATCTGCCTTTTGTGCTTTCAGAAGAACTTTCTGGAGCTCACCTCAGTGATCAGTGATGTGGGGAGACCAAATGATATGTGATATAGGTGAAAAATTATGATTATTACAACAAAACCAAGTAAGTTTGATGAGGAGCAGTCCACACAGTATTTTGTCTTTATGATCTCACAGATTAATCCTTCTACACCAATCTTCTACCCTAAGTTCTTGACTTGAGTACAAACACTCCCTTTAGAAAGCAGAAAATATAACTTAAACTAAATTCATAGCTTCCTTACGCCCTCAAACCCAGCTTCTTCCCTTCCTAACTTCCCAGTCTCTCTCAGCACCACCAGTTCTCTAAGTCACTTCAACTCAAAAACCTAAGTCATGTGATACAATAAAAAGAACAATGGATTTGGAACCAGGAGAGTCCCAGAGGTCCAACCACAGTTCCCACACTTACTAGATATAAGATCATAGGAAAGTCACAATGTCACTGAGTTTGTTTTTTTCATTCCTAAAATGGGGATATAGCTACCTCATGGGGTTGCTATAAGAAAAGCATTTTGCAAACCTTACCACATATATGAGTTAGTATCTGTGATTCCCTCCCCTGCATCTTCCTTCATTTGTCACCCAAATGTTTCTTTTCATCAATACTGCCACCAACCCAGTCTAGGCCTTCACTAGACTGCTATAACATTCTCCCATCCATTATCCTCTCTCCAGTTCCTTCTCCTTCATATCCACTCCATCTGCTGCTCCACCCGGCTGCCCCTATGTGTGATCATGAGCAATCAGAAGAAACTATATGCAAAGCTCTTTGCAAATCTCAAAGCACTATATAAATGTCAGCTGTTTTATTAGTATTTAGTGGTATTACAAGTCATTTCTATCCTCTAATGCGTGTCCTGCTTATTTCACAGGGTTCTTATGAGGCTCTAGTGAGATAATATATGTAAAGGATAGTGACTGGATCTGTGGTTTCCCACTGAGGAACTTGTACAAATACAAGCCATTACCTTTTCTGCCACATATCGTCTTGGCAAAATGTCATGTTACATGCAGGACTTGAACCAAGGTCTCCTTCAGTCCTGATGTCAGCTCTATCCACTATGCACTAAGCCCTTCCTGACATACCTAAAATACTTGGTAAACTTTAAAGGGCTATAGGAATGTCAGTTGTCAGTGTAGTTATTTTAACATTCCTAGGATTAATCTGTGAAAGCAAAGACACAAAATCGAAAATGGGAATTCACTGAAACCCCAAAGAAACCTTCTCTTCTGGATCAGGATGCGGGTCTGGGAGTCTTGACCAATTACTATCACCTTCGGTTCCTGGCTGCCCCCAGCCTCACAGCTGACAAACATGCCTGGGCTCGAGTCTCGGGCACACTGTGCTGGTCATTAACACAAACTTCACCGACTCCACACCAGGGAGTTAGAGCTTACCCTGTCCAGAACCAAGACGACCCAGGGAGGCCAGGCCCAGGGGCATCGGAACATGACCTGACTGGGCTGCCCCCCCCCATCCTGACCTTTCTGAGATCGCCTTCCGGTCAGCCTCCCTCTTTGTACAACCCTCGAGGGCGCCTTCCGGTTAGCCCCTCCTTTCTCTGAGGGCGCCTTCCGGTCAACCAGTGTCTGCCTGTCTGTGTCTCTGTATGTGTCTTTCTCCCTCTCAACACAACTGCTGAGAACGCCTTCCTGTCAGTCTCTCCGTTCCCCGAGGGCGCCTTCCGGTCAGCGTCTCTCTCAGCACAACCCTTAAGGGCACTTTTCCGTCCCCTTCTGAGGGGGCGAGCTCTAGTTTAAGGCCACGTTCTCTCTTCCTCTCTGCCCCCTGCAGGCCAGGCGGACTCAGCCTTCAGTCCTAAACCTGCGAGTCCCGGCCCCAGAGGGGCATCAGAAACTGACTTCTATCTCTACTTCTAACCACAGCCTGCATGGTGGGTTAGTATGTGGGTGTGCGGACGGTACAGAGGAAAAAGAAATAGGTTGTAGATTTAGAGCTGGAATGGACGTTCAAGGCCATCTAATCCAACAACATTTTACAGATGAGAAAACTGAGGCCCAAAGATTAAATGACTTTCCAAAGGTCCTACAACTGGTGTCCGAAATAAGAATTGAACCCAGGTTCCATGACTCTAAATCTAGCTCTCTTTCCACCAGACTCTGCTTAGAAATGTCTAATTACACACACTTTCTACAAGTGCTGCTAAGAGTCTCTGTGTATAGGTAATTTTCAACTAGATTGTAAGCTTCATGAGGGCAGGGGCTATCCCACATGCAGTGCTATCATTTGCAGTGAAAGAGTGTCGGTCTTGGTGTCCAGCCTCCTCATTCATCTAAAAAGTAAGAACCTATAATAAACCTACCTCACAGGGATGGTTGTGAGAAGTAAGGGAGATTTTATATATGTGTGTGTGTGTGTGTGTGTATATGTGTGTGTGTATGCATATATATCTTTGCAGACCTTAAAAGCCTGTATAAATGCCAGCTTTTATTAATCCCAGGTCTACCACTTCCTAGTTGTGTGACCTTGTATAATAATAACCACTCACATTTATACCACATTTTAGGGTTTTCAAAGCACTTTCCTTACAACAACCCAGTAAGGGAGGGCAAATCTACTGACTCTGATCCTCAATTAATCAATACGCATTTATTTATTAAACACTTACTATGGCCAAGTACTGTAGGGGTACAAAAGCAAAAATGAAACATAACTTTTCCTCAAAGAAATTACATTCTGTCAGGGACAACATGTACATATATAAATATGTACAAAATATCTTCAAAATTAATACAAGAGAATGGAAGGGAAGCAAGGGGAGCTGGAGGGGAGGAGAAATTGGAAGGTCGGTATAAAAGGCACTTAAGCTAAACATTGAAAGAACTTACAGATTCTGAGATGGAAAAAAACTGACAGATTCTAAAAGGGAATACTTTTCAGGTACATGGGGGACAATCCATTATTAAATTGTGACAATTAGTTAAGGATTTGTTAAACAATTACTATATGCTAGGCACTGTGCTAAGTGTTGAGGACACAATAAAAGGCAAAAATAACTCTTGCCTTCAGAGAGCTTACGTCCTAATGAAGGAGACAGTTACATGAGACTGAGTCAGAGATACACACACATATTTTGTTGTTGAGTTTTCAGTCTTTTTGGCTCTCAATACTCCATTTGGGGTTTTCTTGGCGAAGATACTGGAATGGTTTGCCGTTTCCTCCTCCAGCTCCTTTTACAGATGAGGAAATTGAGGTAGACAAGGTAAAGTGACTTGCCCAGAGTCATACAGCTAATAAGTGCCTGAGGTTGAATTCAAACTCAGGAAGATTAGTGATGAGTCTTCCTGATTCCACGCTTTGTGGTCTATCAATAGAACAGAAAGAGAAAGAAGGAGCAGCATTGGGGGGTGAGGGGTGGCTGGGAGGGGACAGACCACACAAGAAAGACCTCCTACAGAAAGTGGGATTTTAGCCAAACTTGAAGAAAAACAGGAAAAGCATGAGGTAGAGTGGAGGCAGAGGTATGCTGGTAAAAAGTTTAATGATTGTCTTTCCACCCCCAAAAAAAATATGTACATACTACACCCTTTAAAGTTTAATCTGCGTTATTAGCATTTTCTTGGTCACTTATGTATTTAATGTTTGGTAATTTCCGAGGTGTAAATGCTCACGCTGACCATTTAATAATCGGTTCTGAGTCAGTTTGAGCAATCTCTAGCATTTTGGGCATGAGGAACACCTTGCACATAGCCTGTGCAAGGCGCCAAGTCAGGAGAAGAAGCATCATGTAAGAATAGTGACTAGGCCAATGTAGCTCAGTCATGGACGGGAAGCAGAGTGTAAGACAACTGGAAAGGTGGTGAGGAAGAGCTTTGAATTTGACCCTGAAAGTGACAGGGAAATGTCCCCTACCTGTGGAATGGGTAAACAGGACTGATTAGGGCCACAACGTAGGGTGGAAATCCAATGAGAAGATCCCTAAAGTGTCTTGTAGCCAGAATTCCTGACTGTTCATATCGTCCACTTCAACCACATTGTCTTTGTGTCCCCCAGGCACCAGCACGTACATACATTGGAGCAGAGTAATCACTTAAGAAACGTCTGCTGTATGAAGGTTTACCTTGCTTGGGGTGGGGGTCGGGGGTGCGGTGTCAGCACTTAGATGCCAGTAATAGTCCCCATCTAGTCCCCATCTAGGTCACCCTGAGACCATCCACAAAGGATATGAAGAGGCTCTGGGAAAGAAGATGTGTCTTTATTCACTGTAGACCACACGGGAGGACCTAATTCATACTTTTCTTGGTTCTGCTAATGAAGGTGAGATTCTGCAGCAATGAAAGCACTCTTCCTTCACCTGGTGGCGTACTAGTTATTCCCAGTTATAATCATGGGAGGAGCTTCGGACATCCTTAGATGTGATGTGAATCATGACTCATCAAGCTGAACCAGAGAAGGGAATCTAGCAATCCGGACATGTGCAGTGGGCAGCTCCATATGCCCCATACATCAGCCTTTATGAAATCTACAGGATAGTGGACTCAGCCCTAACAACTGGAGGTTTCTCCATACCACCTCTGTCTTCCTTAAGCTTTATGGGTATTAAATAGTAGCAGAAAATTACCTAGTTAAAATGTATACTTTTTTTTTAAATCACAATATTAACAATTTTGACTTCATGGTTTTATTCCTTACTTTGTTCATTCACTTGTTTGGGGGTTTAGATCGTGATTAAGTTTATAATAAAATACTTTAAAGGGCTTTCTTCATGATAAGTAATTTTAAAAATCTTTCTGAATAAGAACTATAGATTCCCAAAAGAATTATGACTCTTTAAATCAGGTGCTTTGGGGACAGAAAACACATACTCTGTTGGAATTTTACTTAAGCCTATGAATCTCATCCTCTGTCCCTAATCAAATCTGCCAGATGTGAACAACTATACTCCAGGCATCTGAACTGATGTTTAATATCATTATCCTAAGCATTCTAAATCACACATGTTCAAGTGCCATTTCTATGGAGGCTTTGGAAAGGAATAAGATAAGAGAGGCCAAATACACAGATCAGGAGAGAATAGAAAAAGTCATTTTTACAATTCTTAATCTTGGGAGTTAGGGAATTAAAAACCTTTATGACACTGGATTAGGAAGACAATTAGGACACTTGGTAGTAAGGCCTCGGAATGAGAACCCCAGAGTTCCCCATCCCCTCTCACAGCCAGGATGATTTCCATTTGTGGAAAAGAAAATTTGTCGAAAAGGGACAGCAGAATGGGGAGGACACAAAGAAGCTTGGGAAGACTCGACCTTAACCTGTCAATGAGCAACCTTTCAGCCAATGTCCCAAACCCTATGCCATCCCCTAATACTACCTGTAGTATCTCTAGAGTTCCAGTAACCCAGAAATCTCTCCTTTGCTAGGATGAGAGGCAACATACAGGTAAAAAAAAAAAACAAAGACTATAAAAGTAGAAGACACATCTGAGTTCAAATCCAGGCTTTTCTGTGATCTTAGACCTGTCGGTCTTTCTGAGCCTTAGATCTCTGAAGTGGGGGTGATACAGAAATACCAATGTACACAGGGTTGTTATAAGCAAAAGTGTTGTAAAAAGCAAGGTAACCTGTAAAGTACTGGATGTACTTTGTACATCTTTGTAACCTGTAATAAAGTGGGCAGCTAGGTGGTACAGATAGAGTGCCAGGCCTGGAGTCAGGAAGATCCATCTTCCTGAGTTCAAACCTGGCCTCAGATACTTACTAGCTTGTGGCCTGGGGCACTTAACCCTCTTTGCCTCAGTTTCCTCATCTGTAAAAGAAACTGGAGAAGGAAATGGCAAGCCACTCCAGTATCTTTGCTAAGAAAATTCACAAATGAGGTCATGAAGAATCAGGCATGACTGAAACAACTGAACAATAACAAAGATAGCTTGGAGCTATTATATTGTGTAATATACTGTATAAATGTATGCCATCATAATTATTATTAGAGGTTGTAATCCAGGAAACATATGGCTTATATTAATGAGAAGGAAGTGAGATACAGTGGAGAGAATGATGGATTTCACATGAGAGGGCCAGAATTTGAATCCCAACTCTGCATCTTATTATTTCTGTGACCTTGGCAAACTATTTAATGTCTCTGGGTCACAATTTTTTCATCCATAAAGTGATGGGGGCTGACACCATCATAACCTTTTGGGTTCCTTCCAACTCTGAATCTATGCTCCTGTGATTCCTGTGTCACTTGAGGATAGTTAAAAGAATTTGGGATGTTTACCTAGAGATGAGAGGATTTACATGAAAGCTATCTTCAAATATTTGAAGGGGTTTAAAATGAAGAGGAATTTGCACTTGTTCTGATTGGCCACTAGTACAAAATACAAAGGAAGATTTAGGCTCCAATATACAGAAGAATTAGCTAACAGTGGCAGCTATAAAACACACAGTGGCCTACCTCACTAAGTTGTGAGTTTCTTAGCATTGAAGATACTACAGAAGGGACTGGATATCTATTCATCTATGTCATGTATGGCTTAGACTGAATGACCTCTAAGTTCCCTTTCCACATTGGGATCCTGGAATTCTAAATGGGGAGTGAGGGTGTTGAATACTGTTATGGATCTTGTGAGGAGAACAGATAGCAGTGTTTTCCAAAGATCTGATGTCTGAGTAATGAGGCAATATAGCTGGGCCACCTTTTTACAAGGTGGTCACTGCTGATCGGACAATTAAGTAGCATCTTCCCTTCACAAGTCTAAGTCTTATTCCTTTAGCTTCCTAAAGTCACAACATTTTAGAACCTAACATTTGTAAATTCTATAATGACTTGAAGGTGCTTTGATAGTTCCTCTATCCCAGTGAGAGACTAGAGAGAATGGATGATGTATGCCCAGGTAACATTTTAAGCTAGGATGAGGCGGGGGGGGGAACATTTAAAGGTGGGGATAAAGATGGGACTGGAGACTTGAAGAGTCAGAGAAGTCAATTCAGTTCAACGAGGATTTATTAGAGTGGAGTAGAGGTGGTATCCACAGAGAGGGAAAGAAGATTTTGCCCTCATCTTAGAAAAGGAAGATGCCACGAGGGACTGTCTTTGGCCTTTCTTTATATCTCCAGCACTTAGCACAGTGCCTCACACGTAGTAAGAGTTTAACAAATGTTTATTCACTGAGTGACCCCCTGAGCTACTGGAGAACTATGAAATCTCATCTCCCCTTTGACTGAGATGTTGTGGACCAGATGGCTGTATGAGGGCTGGTTCCCAAGCGGAATGGCAGGAGGTTTTTTACTTTTTGACTACTTTAGGGAATTCCTCAGTGTTGGGAATCCCCAGTGAAGAAACTTTCCTCACCTATGCAAATCAGCAGCTAGTTTTAGAGAGTTGCCTTAGGCACTTAGAGGTCAGAGGTTGCATACAGTCAACATGCTTCAGAGGTGAGACTTAATCCCAGCTCTCCTGAAGGTCAGCTTCTAACCACTGTACCATAATGCTCTTAGCAACAAGTTAAAAATGGAAAAAAAAAAAAAAAGCAAATTTGTACCCTTCCATTCCCACATAGATGTGCCCTGAGGGAACTCTGGCAACCTGGTAATCCATCCCAGAAGCTTTCACATGAGGATTCTGAGGAGTTAAATAATCTGTTGGATTCTTGCTTTCCTCTTTTTCTTCTGTGTCATTGCCATAGGCATAGAAAGGACTGAAGACTCAGGAATAGTTCAGTTTGAATCTTGCATGAGACATTTACTAGCTATATGACCCTGGGCAGATCACTTCACTTCTCTCAGTCTTGGTTTCCTCACCTATAAAATGAGGATAATAAAGATACCTGCCTCAAAGAATTTTTGTGAGTATCAAATGAGATAATATCTATAATGCACTTTGAAAAACTTCAAGGTCTATATAAATGTTAGCTATTTATATAGCTATTGATATTGATTTATATGGCTATTAATATTGACAGCTATATTATCTATATATCATGATTGTGAGCTGTGTACTTACCAATTAGGAATTATTCTCAGAGCACTGGGAGACACTGCAAATACTTTTCTCCAGCTTTCCTGGGTAGGAACTATAAACCTAAAGGGTGAGGAAATCTTCTAAATTATATTTGGGCGCTTCATGTCATGAGAGTATCTCAATTTAAGGGGCACACATTTGGATAAACCAAGAGAATAAATTTGGCCACCTTAGCATCCACCAACTCAGCCTAACACAATGTCCTCTATGGGACAAAGAGAAGCTTATTAGTAGGTTTAATACTGGTCATGGGTAGGTTGACTAGTCTGAGAGAAATAAGATTCTGGAGAGAAATAGTGCTTAGTATTCTCTGCAGAGAAGAGACAGAATAACCCTCTCTTCTCTCCATCTATATATCCATCCATCCACTCATCCATCCATCCATCTATCTATGTATACATACACAAGGGTACAAGGGCAGTTAGGTAGTACAGTAGATAGAGCACCAGGCCTGGGGTTAGGAAGACTCATCTTCCTGAGCTAAAATCTGGCCTCAGACACTTCCTACCTGGGTGACCCTGGGCAAGTCACTTAACTCTCTTTGCCTCAGCTTCCTCATCCATAAAATGAGTTGGAGAAGGGAATGACAAACCACTCCAGTATCTTTGCCAAGAAAACCCTGTAAGGGGTCACAAAAAGTCAGACATGACTGAAATGACTGAACAACAACAAAGACATTCACAATATCTCTACCACAGGACTTCCCCTACAGGTCACCAGAGACTCTACTCCCTGCCAATAAAGACATTCTTGACCTTCTTGTACTCTGAATGGAAGGCTACTATAAACCACAATCTCCTCTTCCACCTCTTCTCTCTCTCAGCTTCAATCTCATCATATATAATCTAAGAATATTAGAAAGTTGATCAAGTCTAATCTGAAAATCCTTATTTTACAAAGAAGAAAACTAAGGCTTGGCCAAGGGAAGAGCCTTGCCCAAGATCATACTAAGAGTCAGATAAATTGACTTAGATTCAAACCAACTCTTCTTCCTATGAGCCTAGGAATCTCTCTTCTCTACAAGATGCTGCCTCAACCAATTTCCATATATCTCTTAAGGAAAACAAAAACGGAAATAAATCCTATAATCAATAGGTGATAGAATCAATATTCCAATTTTTATGTAACTGAATGTCATATTTCTTATGTTGCCTGATCAAGTGTGATTCTTATCCATGGTGTGCTGGGGCCCATCCACTTAAATTCCTCATCTATAAAATGAGGCTTTTAAGATCCCTTCCAATTCTGAATCTGTGAATCTATATTTCACTTGATTTCTCAGACTGAAGCCATCCAAGTGAACTACCTAATTTTCTACATGTAATTTTCTTCTTCTAATGGCATCTCTTGTCACCCCCATCTACCAGAATAATAATAGTTCTTATTTATATAATGCTTTAAAGTTTGCAAAATACTTTTCATACATTATCTTACTTGATCCTCACAAGAACCCTGAGAGGTAAGTGCTATTGATCTCATCAGTAAATGACTCCAGACATACACAAACACACATCTCCAACCCTACCCATTGTTCCTCACGAGCTTCATATCTTATCCCTAACTGCCAACTGGACATTTGTTTGAATGTGGCCTCTCCCATTATATTATAAGCTCCTCAAGGACAGGGATTATCTTTTATCTCTTTTTATATCCCCAGCACTTAGCAGAGTGCCTGGAACATAGTAGGCATTTAATAAATGTTGGCCAATTGATTGATTGGACATTTCAAAGTGGATATCCTGTAGGCATCTCAAAGGTAACATTCTCAAAGCATAACTCATCTTTTCTCCCAAACCCAGCCCACTTCTAGAGTTCCCTTAGGCTGCACCAATCTTCCAGTCATACAGATTCACACTCTTGATATCACCTTCAACTGGTTACTCTCCTTCACTTCACCTTTCCAATTAGTTGCTAATTCTTCTTGATTCTACATTCACAACATCACTCAAATTCATCACTTTCTATCCACTCATGCAGCCACCTTAGTTCAACCCCTCATCCTCTCTTGCCTAAATTATTGCAATAGCAACTTAATCTTCCTGCTTCAAGTCCCTCTCCATTCTAGTCCATCTTCCACATAGCTACCAATGTGATATTTCTAAAGCACAATTCTGGCCATATCACTCTCCAGTCCAAAAAACTCTAGTGACTCTCTATCATCTCTAGGATCAAATACAGATGCCTTTGATTGAAATTTAAAGCCCTTCACAACCTAGCTCCAACCTGTCTTTGTTGTTATTCAGTTGTTTCAGCTGTGTTCAATTCTTTGTGACCCCATTTGGGGTTTTCTTGGCAAAGATATATTGGAGTGGTTTGCCATTTCCTTCTCATTTGTCCTGATTATTTTTCAGATGAGGAAACTGAGGCAAACGGAATTAAGTGATTTGCCCAGGATCACACAGCTGGTACATGTCTGAAAGCATATTTGAACTATGGCACCACCTAGCTGCCCACAAATAATAATAATAGTTGACATTTGTATATGTTCCAGGCACTATGCTAAATGCCTTACAATTATTATCTCATTTGATTCTTACAACAACCAGGAAACTGAAGCAAACAGGGTAAAGTGACTTGCCTAGGGTCACAGAGCTAGTAAGTATTTGAGGCCCGATTTGAACTCAGGAGGCCGAGTCTTTCTGACTCCAACCCCAGAACACCATCTACTGAGACACCTAGCTGGCCCCAGGCCTTGTTTATAATTTATAATATACGTTAATCTCCTTCACACAGCCAAATCAATCTTATGATCCAGAGGAGTACTAGAGCCTACTTAAACAGGCTTGTAAGCACTTACACCTTGGAAATCAGCAAACTCTACAAATCAGGGCTTGATTTATTGTTTTGTTGATTGTCTAGACTTCAGAAAATGATGGAGAAAAGATGATAGCACAAGTGACACATAAAAGAGTGTCACATACATTTGTTTGAGGGGGACAGCTGGTTATTAAATATTTACCAGCACGCAACTGGTCTTAACAGCGTTCTTCACATTCCATCTCCCATCTCCCAGGTTTTGCACAGGTTGTCTCTTGTGCCTAGCATGCCCTCTTTCCTTATCTCTGCCTCTTAGAATCCCTAGTTACTTTGAAATTCAAACACCACCTCCTACACCTTCTGTGCCCAGTTGTTAATGCCTCCCCTACATTTTGCATATTGTATTTATTTTGCATATTCTTATATGTGACACATTAGTAGGTGCCCAACAAATACTTGTTGACTTGTCTTTTTCTTGTTCTGTAATATAATGCAAGCTTCTGGGCAGGGACTGTTTCATGTTTGTCTATGTATCTGTAGTGCCTAAGCACAGTGTCTGGTTCATAGTAAGCATTTAATGTTTGCTTGATCATTGATATCCATTTTACAGATGAAGAAATCGAGGTTCAGAGAGTTTAGGTAACTTATCCAGGGTCATATAGAGCTAGTACTCGTTAGAGGCAGGATTTGGACTCAGATGTTTCTGACCTCAAGTCCAGCACTCCGTGGAATACATATACCATGCTAAAAGCCCTATTATGAGCTCAAGAATCTTGATCACATTTTCATTGATTGGTGTATTTAGAGAAATCTCATCAGCACACCCTCACCACCCAGGATTTAAAGAAAAAAAAAAGCATCCTAAGATGAATGTAAAGTCCACCCAAGGAAATTAGATTTATAGGCTAAATGCTTTAGATTTAAATTACAGTAGTTTATCCTGACAAGAACCAAGGAACAGCTGTCACATGCAATTATTTTTAGAGGTACTGCTAAGCCATTCTCACATTATGAGATGCTGCCAAGTAATTAACAGTGAGGGGTTTGGGGTTTGGGGGTAGAGGTGGGTTGCATTTTATCATGACAAAGCATTTAAGCATTCACTGTTCCACATTTGGTTATTTTCAACCCATCTCAAGGTAACTGACAGAAAGTCTATTGTTAGGTAAGTAGGCCTCATGGACAGTATATTCATACTGCCAAGTAGATAAAAGTGTGTCGTTAGCCGACATATTTGAAGGTTATACAGTCCTCAGCTTGGTTTATTCCACTGCCCCCAGGAAGTCAATGTAATCTACCTGTCCCAAACACAGGGGATCCTTTCTCGCCCTTAAAAGTCCATGAAGGGAGAACCACATCCTACCTAACTACCTCACTTGAAAAACTGTGACACCATCATTTTTTTTTAACCCAATAGGATTTCAGTATTCGAATGACTTCCTGTCATTGGCCAGGAGAGCCTGGCTGGGGGGTGGTGTCACAATACCCTTCCTATGACCAACAATGCCAACACCATTGAATAAGCCAGGCACAGGCTTCGAAGCTCACATACAGAGATATTCACAAGAGGGAAAGGACCTCCTGCTTTCATTAAAGTCCAGGGAAAAGGCCCTGCTGGAAAGGCTTTCAGAGCCAGTAAAATATGATCTTTTGAGAACATGGGCAAGGTTCAAGTTAAGCCCAAAGTGAATTTGTCTTCATATGTCCACTTTTTATTAAACTGCAGGAACAAGCATAAAGAACAACAACCAAATGCTTACATCGACTTCAAAGAGTTCTCCAAAAAGTGCTCAGAGAAGTGGAAGACAATCTCTAAGCATGAAAAGTCCAAGTATGAAGCCATAGCCAGACTGGACAAAGCACGCTACCAGAAAGAAATGAAGAACTATGTTCCCCCCCCTGGAATGAAGAAAAGGAAAAGAAAGAAGAAGGACCCCAAAGCTCCCAAGAGGCCACCCTCATCTTTTTTCCTCTTCAGTCGGGAGCATTATACAAAGATCAAAAATGACAATCCACAGTGGTCTGTGGTAGAAGTGGCAAAGCTCCTGGGGGAGATGTGGTCCAAAAAGTCAGAGCAGGACAAGCAGCCTTATGAAGAAAAGGCTGCTAGACTGAGGGCCAAGTACCACCAAGAACTCATGGCCTATCGGGTTAATCATGATCAGGGATGTTCAAGGAAGAAGGGACCAGGGACCTCTGGCCAGTATCAGAACAGAAAGAAATCCAAGTCGGACAAGAGTGACGATTATGATGAGTCTGATTCAGAAGGCAACCTGGATTAGACGAGACGAAGACGTGAATGAGGAAAGAAAAATAAATGCCCTCGAACTGTATAACTGTATATGTGTCTCCTTTCATTCTTGTCTGTGTTCCTTACATGATGTTGTTGGTTCCCTGATCACATTGAGTTTTGGGAAAAATTAGAGTTTGGAGGGCAGGAGACGAAAGAAAGAAAAGGGAAGGAAGGAAAGATCTGAAAGAAAGGTGTATACTTTTTTTCCCCAGAAACATTATTTTAGAGGGAATTTGGAACTTAAATAGTATATCATCCACACAGATGGTATAATCTGACCTAAAAGTGAGGAGGGGGTTTCTTCTGTCCCTCTATTTCCCTTGTTAACTTTGCTTTTGAAAATATTTGAAAGATTTCAGTTTACTAAATGGAAATCCCAAGATGACCTGCTTCCTCACCCAAACAAACACATTTAGTTCTGGGAAAGGAGGTCTGATCAAAATCAGTGCTCAATGCTTCCCTATAACACTGGTACATATTTTTTGTGTGGCGTGTTTTTAGACTCATATCCCACTACGGACAACTTTCTACTCAAACTCACCCTAACAGTGTTTGAATTGGAGATGACGTCACAAGGAGCCTTCTTGGGAGATTCAATTAGGCTCTTTATTAGCCAGTGTTAACTACACTTCAGGCATTGGAGGGCAAGACAAGACAAAGCAGAGTGATTCAATAATAGGGTCATATCCTATTTAGATTTCTTTCTTTTTTAAAAACTGGTTCACATCTTCCACTTTTGACTCATATTTATGCACTTCAGGATTACAGTCCACAACATTTTGTTTTGTTCCTGCCTGTCATGTTGTTTTCCCATCACTTTAAATGTCCCCTCAATCTCTTAAATCCAAAATCTAATCCTTTTTCTCCAAGGCATAGCTCAAAATCCCCCTTAACTTTGCCTGAGAAACAAGCTGAGAAGAAGAGGGATAATAGCTAAAAATGTAGAAAACAAGAGATTTGAAGAAGTTTATATATGATCTAGCATTCTAGTGTTATGTCTCATTCATGGTCATGTTATATAGACCATCACTGTGGGAAGGGAAGGAGATGGGGGAGAGGTGAAACTTTCCCTTATCTTATAAAGGGGCCTAACTGGATGATTCTTGTCTTGAGATCCCTTTCCAGCTCCTTTAACATTCTATGATCCTTCAGTTAAGTTCGAAGTATATCAATTGGTCTTCTCAACTAGACTATGCAATATGCTCCTTGAGGAGAAGGGCATTTTTGTGTTTGTATTCTTAGTTGATCATATATGGTAAAGACAGTAATTTGTAGAAATAAATTTGAATTATGAGAGGTTATGAGACCATGACAATAGGCATACTTTTATGATGGAAGCTGTACTGGATTTTAAAAAAAACCACGACTTGTTTGAATGCTGAAGTGATTAATGGTGAAGGTGTGAGTATTAAAACACAGTTAAAACAACTGTGACTATTCTCTAGAGACTCCTTCTAGGAAGATGAAAACTTCATTAGCATTTGGGCTGCTCCACATTATTTTAACAGAGCAACACTGAAAGGGATATGAGTGTACTGGCAGCTTCTGGTGATTGTCCATTTTAAGAAAATACAGAGTCAGGGAGAGTGAGATTCAGACCAAGACTAATGGAGAGAATAAAAACCACCCAGCTTTAGAGCTAAACATGTGTATTGATTTCCTTCTTACAAAAGGGTATCGAGCTCATTCTGGCAGTTTTCTCACTCAGTTTCCCAATCTTGCCAGCCTTATTATCTCCCGGAACACCCACCACCAAAACAAAAACAAAAACAAAAACAAAAACACCAAAATTATATAGAGAATTATGTGGGAATGAGATAGAATCATTAGTTGGGAAGTCAAGAAATCTGAAATCTGAGTCTCAGGCCTATCCTTTTGATTCTTTTACAAGGCCAGGCCTAGTCTTAGCCAGGTCTCTAGGCCACTAAGCATAAGCAAGGAGGGTTCACATTTGACAAGCTCTATGCTGATCTGAAGAAATCTCAGCTTTTCCCCATATTTGTACTATACCTTACTTCAAGATTTACAAAACTGCTTTATGAGGTCATAGGAAGCTGGTTAGTCAAGGCAGTCTTGCTTGTGGACTATTTCAGCACTGCTTTACTTAAAAAGCTCCCTTCTTTCATCCCGTCGGCTTCCTCCTCCATCATTTAGTGACATGTAGAAGGACACTGGAGAATAGACCAGAACTGTAGTCAGGTTAAGTATGATGACAATGTCTCCTTGGCTTGTGTGTCCTCCTGTTTGAGATTTGCTGTGATATGTAATGTGGTAGCTATTAAGATGTAGACAGCCTGTTTCTTCAAAGGGGAAACTCATCAAACTGATTAAGGAGCCATTTTGTGTACTAGCAAGCTGAGCTTCCCTTTGTTTCTAGAGCTTCTCTTGGCAAAGAAAAGGTCCAAGATTATTGGTTGGTTGAGGGGTAGAGGAGAGGAGACAGCTGTAAATGAAAAACAAAATTCAGTGTTTAAAGAAGAATGATTCTAAATTTGGGGGTAGAGTGGAGTGAAAGGAAAGATACCAGGTTTACTCCCTAAACTATTGACATTTAGTCTCTTCTAGATTTGATTAAATTCTAATTAGAAAGTAAACATCTTACAGATCTCATCTATTTCTATGGATAGTTTTTCTGTTGGGGGTGAAGTAAAAAGGTTAATATTATATCTCCCCTAAATAGTAAAAAAGATTCTTTTGAAGAACCTTGTAGTCAATGAACTCAATCACAGGTAGTTTATGGTTACAAAGGACTTTATCTTTTGCTCCCCACAACTCTGTTAAGGGGTAAAGTAAAAGTGTTTAGTCCTCATTTTATGGATGAGGAAAACTAAGATTTGGTGAAGTGAATCAGTGTTTTGTTGCATCAATGGGTTTGAATTAGGGACACTTAAACTGACTTTGTGAGTTGGCCCCAGAGGGCAATTAGAAGCAATTGGCAGTCTGTAGATTGCAAAAGGCTTTGTTTTTTTGTTTGTTTGGCCTTTTTTTAAAATTATTATTATTAGCTGGAAAGGGACCTTAGAAGGTCATCTGGTCTAACCTTTTTTATGGATTTTACAGATGAGAAAACTGAGTCGGCATGTTTACCTACTTGTAAAATAGGTAATACTAACTAACATGATGGATTTGAACTAAAATCCTCTGATTTCAAATTCTTGCAACACCCTTTCTACCTCACCACTATGTGTGGGGAAATTTTCTTATATGTAAATGGGATTTAATTAAAAAAATAAAACTAATGCTTACATTTATAAAATAAAAAAGGCATTTTCCTCATATTACCCTTTTGAAGGAGTTAGCAGAGGTGAATTCACTCCTCCCCTATAAAAGGTTATATTTGTAAGTGTTTTGTTATTATATAATATATGTTCATCTTGGGGGCTGTTTCAGCCCTGAGGGGCAGGCTGGACTGTTTGTTCTCTTGTCTTTGTATCCACAGATCTGACCAGCCCAGCTAGCACCTCTAGCTGTCCCAGTTCAGTGGTGTCCCACTCTTTGTGACCCCATTTGAAGTCTACTTGGCAAGATACTGGAGTGGTTGCCACTTTCTTCTCCAGTTCACACAGTTCTAGTGTCTAAGGCAGGATTTGAACTCTAAGACTTATCTTTCTGATTCCAGCCCCAGCACTCTGCACTCTGGTGCCACCCACCTGCCCACACCTCTAGCATAATGCTGGCTTTAATAGTGCCTATTTAATAAAATGCTTGTTGATTGATTCAAATCCCAGTCTTGCTATTTTAGCAAACCATTTCCCCTATTTACTTGGGCCCTCAGATATTTCATCTGTGTAAAATGATGGGTGTGAATGAACTGAGTGATATTTAAATTTTCTTCTAGGTCTAACTCCTATTAACCTCTAAGTATAAATTGTAATTCATTTTACATATAGAAAAAAATGAGGGACTTTCTACTAGGAAAACTGTGGCCTCTCTAGCCACAGAAACACTCCAAAAACATTTAAACTTATCAAATATAGGAGTAAATTAGAATTATCCTATGAATCCATTGTTACTATGCTTTCACAACAGAATCTAAGATCCAAGTTGAAGGAAGGCAGCTTCTTCCCTTGA